>NW_024429203.1:19273555-21861055 GCF_017639785.1 Mesocricetus auratus
GACTCCGCACATCCTCCCCTTTCTCCCTTCGTGTTTCTCCTGCCCTTACCCGCACTCCATCTGTACTTAGCAAACCCGAGGACCTTCCTCCCAGGACCCCTGCCCTAGATACCATCCTAAAACCACCGTGTCTTGAGCACCTGCCTTTGGCTGGCTCAGGACTCCTCTAGCAAACCTGCCCAGACCATCTTAACTCCTCAGAGTGACCCTATCTTACAGACAAAACGCATCTGGTCCCACAGCACACAGCTGGTGAAAGCTGAAGCCGGGAACACAGCAGGTGTGTTGAGCTCCTAGTTTCTCCCACATCAGGTGGTCACAGGGGAGAGCGGCTCTCATTTCAATCACATTCGTTCTCTCCAACCATCTGTGTACGGAGTAGGCGCCAGGTGTGACACCAGCAGTGTGGAAGACGGACAAGTAACCCGGGCTCAAGTAAGAACACTGAGGACAGGTGTGGGGCGTGGGGCTCCTTCTTGACAGCGCATTTTGTGTCCTTCCTTTCCTTGCGCCGCCTGTCTACATACGGAACTGGATGTGTCCAGATTGGGGCCTTTGAATTCTGGGTAAGCAGATGCGTTGATTTGCAATAAGCAAATTCAGATCCGGCACGTGTCAGTTACCACTGAGCTCTGGGTAGGAAGTGTCCCTGCTCTCATCCATTTTTAATGTCACAGCCAATCTAGCAGAAAAGATCCCCTCCAGATAAAGTCATTGGAACGAGGGCTTTGTCATTTCAGCACTATTCAGCTAAGAAGAAAAACACAGAGTCACCACGCTTGCTTGTCCCTGGTCCTGGACTTCCTAGGGGGATGGGACTTGGAACAAAGGACCAAGGACAGTTTTCCCTCACAACTTTACTTTCAGCCCCAGGGTTATCTTGCAAAGTTGAATGTAAAAAGCCTTTGACACTTTTCCTGGGGCCTGACCCCCAGTAATCCTGAGGTTACACATTTAGTCCGGTTCTACTGATAACCACTTAGCTACCTGTCCTGAACTGCTGGCCCAACTCCACACCCACCCGTCACATTGGTAAAGGGAGGTGACTGTACTCAGTCACAGCTTGATTCTTGAGGACTGAGATACTGATGAAACGACTTTGTAAGTTCCTAGTGTGCTGAGCATAAAATGCCATGTTATCAGGCGGAGTCACAAATGCCTCAGTTTCCTTTAGGAAACAAAATGCAGGTGGTCAGGTTTTTTTAATGAGAGAAAATACCCGTCCTCTGTGATGCTGCACTTTCTTCATCTACAGCATAACAAGACTATATGCTGAGGCAGTCAGGAAAATCCAGATGTCATAGCCAAGGTTTAAAAAAACTTACAAAAACAGCCAGGCAATGGTGGTGCCCACCTTTAATCCCAGCACTCAGGAGGCAGAGGCAGGCAGATCTCTGTGAGTTCGAGGCCAGCTCGAGGCCAAGCAAGCTCCAGGACAGCCAAGGCTACACAAAGAAACCCTATCTCAAAAAACAAAAACAAAAACAAAACAAAACAAAACCCAACAGCAACAGCAAAACTTACAAAAATGGGAGAAATACACCATTATTTTAACTATTTTTTCTTTTTTGACACATAAGCCATGAAATACATATATACAGCTACTTTATTCTGACTTCTGTCATGGAATTACTACAGAAATTCTAATGCCCAGGCCCCAGCATGGTTGTTTCTGAGTTACGTTTTTCCTTTGTTGCCCACCACATTAGTCCAATTTCACCCACCGCGTGCTATGCCAATCACTGAAATGATGGATATTTCAGGAAAGAACATTCATGAAGCAACCAAATGTGAAGAAATGGGAGACTGAACACATAACTCCTGCCTCTCCAAGGATGCGCGTTAATATTATGGCATGAACAATGTAGTCTGAGACATGAGACAGGTGGGTGGTGATAGTGGACTGTGATCGGCCGTTCTGCACGTGGTAGTGGGACTTCAAGGCTCTTTATAGTACATATATCCAGGAGGAAAAACGGTTAGAGAAGAGTTTTGGTTCTCTCAGGTCAAAGGTCACCGGTCAGAAACTTGCACAGAACCAAATATCTCAGTATTAGCATCTCCCCAGTTTGGGTTCTCTGAGGTCAAAGATACTTGCACAGAGTCAAGAGAAAGATTGGTGCTCTCAGCCAGTTTGAGCTACCTCCAAGCTCCCGGAAGACAGCTTAGGTAACATTATGGTCTCCGGGGACCCTTTGGTCAGCAGGATTGCACGGAGCATGGACAGCAAGCACGCCACTCACGTCTGAGGTCTCTGCAGTTGTACTGAAACCCATGCAGCTAAAAAAACAAAAACAAAACAAAACAAACAAAAAAAAAAAAACGAGGGAAGCTCGGGCTTTTTGTTCTGTTGTCCCTCGCCTGATCTCTCTTATGCAGCATCTGAGCTGTTAGATGAGAACCGATGTTTTTATGGGCAGAAGAAAAGTCACTAAGACGGCTTTCCCTCTGAAATAAGTAAAACGTGGATAAATAGGCACCTGGTTGTAAGTGGGGAAGTAAATGGTTTGGGCAAACTTCAGGCAGTGGGGAAAGTGAAAGCTTGGTTTGGAAGGAAGAAGGAGGGCCTGGGAGGTGAGGCTTGTGTCCAGGAGTGCAGGGAATGCTGCAGACGATAGGAATTCAAGCTTGTGCCTGTGTGTGTATACTCAGGGGAGAATAGAAATAAGACGAAAAACCGCTAAAGTAGTGAGGGGCTGGAGAGAGGGCCTGGTGGCTAGGAGGGTATGGAGAACCTCAGTTTGCCTCCCAGCCACCATGTTGGGCAGCCACAACTGTCTGTCAACTCCAGCTCCAGGCAGATCCTACACCTCTGGCCTCTGAGGGTGTTGGCGTGCACATGTATACGCATACACACACACACACACACACACACAAATCCATTTTTTGAATGAAACTAAGAACCCAGTGAAAAGTGGGGCACTATCTTTGAAAAGAGAAAAAAGGGAACCCTGTCCTGACATATGGCAGAGGAGGGGTGAGGCCAGCCAGGCAGGTTAGACGCTCTGTTGTGATGGTGATACCTTTTTTGTAAGGTCACCCATCCCAGGAACCGGGATGTCAAGCAGTCCATAAATAGAGCCAGCCCTGTGAGCCTTCCAGGAGCACACAGCCTGATGAGAGAGGACAAATAAAAATCAATAGGGACGCGTAGGTGCCATCAAAAATAAGCGAGTTACGGCTTATAAAGTTTATTAACACGTATCGATCTCTGGGTGCCTTCCCAGAGAAAGTGCTGTTTATATTTAAAGAAGATATGGACGAAGTTTGTCAGGAAATGAGGCTGAACCACAGCAAACTATCCTTGAACATCCCCTTACGGATGACCATGACCACAGCTCCTAGGGGGATTAGCGGGTAGGCTGTTTACAGCAGAAGGTGTTCCTTACCGCTGCTCCGCACCCACCGCAGTGGGGTCACCTAGCCACGTGGGAGCCTTCTGCTGAGGCAGCATCTTGCTTCACATCATGTCAGTGTGGATGGAAGAATTTAGAGGCAATACAAGTGACCCTGCTGCCACCTATCAGGGGAGATAGAATTTATGCGCTGTAAGACTGTTAGAGAAAACTCCAGACTTCACTGCTCGGTACAGGTTGTGTAGGCAACATGATGTACCAAGCCAATTACTCAGAAAGGTCTCAAGCTGAAGAGATGGCATAGGTATTAAAGGGCACCGGCTTTCTTCCCAAGGACCCAGGTTCAATTCCCAGCACCCACACGACAGCTCACAGATGTCTGTAACTCCAGTTCCAAGATGTCTGAGAGCCAGTTCCCGTATATGAGAGTAAAAGTACCAGGCATGCACATGGTGCCCAGACACACACACAGTCCAAACACCCATACACATAAAATGATAAAATTATATATGTACACACACACACACACAGAGGCTCTCTCACAAAGGTTTTCTTAGGAAATGGGAAATCTGAAGAGCCTGTTTTTCAGGGTCTGGGCAGCATGGCCACCCTGTGTTCTTCCCCACTTCTCAAACACACGCGTCCTCCTCTCCCTCCTTTCCCATCCTCCTTGCAGTCTTCTTCTGCCTCCTGCCATTTTCCCACCCCTCTCCTCCTTGCATCCCTTAAAAAGGCACCTCTCTCTCCTTTCCCAACCTTACCATTGTTTTCATCCTTTTACCATAGCAATGGTAAAAAAGTTCCTTTGTAGCAGGAGCCAGTGGTTGAATGAAAATTCTACCCCCTCCAGAAACAGTAAGATTTAGTAATCTCTAACTGCTTCCAGCCCATCTGGTTATGCTCAGATCTGATCATAAGGTCAATACCAAAGCAACTTTGGGTAAGCACAAAAATGAAAGTGCTCTGTGTGTGTGTGTGTGTGTGTGTGTGTGTGTGTGTGTGTTCTCTGATTTTAAAGTCCACTTCTCACTGAACCCACAAACAGTGATATAACAAACAGCCAGATACTGCCAATGTATCATAAGACTGTCCAACTCCATGGAAAAAAATCATCCATTCTCCAATAGTCAGAGCCACAAGCTCTGAATTCTCTCAGGGGATCTCTTAGGCTCCAGACGCAGAACCCCTGTTAGATTTGGAGCCTCCCACAGTTCAATAAAAATTATCATGCGTTTTTTCTTCCCCATCCAATAACAAGCTTGGAAATGCCTGTTGATTTAGACTCTGGGTACTCAGTGTATCTGTAGGATATTATTTTATGTAAATTCCAATTGGGGTATGTGTGATTAGCAACTTGAAAAATTACTTAACTTCGCTTTGATACTCTGTAGGGAAAAGTGCATCTGCTTGGAGAGCCAGTTCTTCCATCCTAGCCAATCAGGTAAAAGGGGAAACCAGCAGAACCATCCAGGAGGTTCTCTCATTTGTGTAGGGAGAACGGGGTAGGTCTTACCCAGAGCCCTGGGGGTTTCTCCAGTACTCTTCATAAGAATCCATTAGTCAGGTAATAACAGTAACCCATGTTACAGACAGGAGACTGGGATTGAGTAGCGCATCAGAATTGCACATAGCTAATGCTATATTCATATTCCAGCCAAGCAATCTGCCCTGCCTGCCCCATCTCACTAGAATATGGAATATCTCTTTTGTGGAATATCTCTTTTGGGTCTCCCCACTCCACCTCTTCATCAGCCTGGAGACAAAGCTGTGTCCTTCCCAAAACTCCCCTGCCCACCAAGAGGTGTTCTAGGTTCCTCTTCTCCTCCCAGAACACCCCAAACTAGCATCATGGGATGCCAGCACAAGTTCCCCCCTAGACTGCAAGTTCCTCAAAGTCACTCCAACCTTCACAATTTCTGGCCTTTAGCTCAAGGTCCTTTCTCAGTAGTTGTTCCCAGGCTGAGTTTTGATCTTTCAAATACAGTTACCATAAAGAGTCCCATAAAACAAATGTGTGTTTTGTGTAATACCCACTTACATAGTCACAACCAATATCCCAAACATTTTTCTTAGGCATTCCAGCTCCCTTTTGGTCTCCGCCAGCTCAGGCTCCCCTAGCACAGTACCAGAGACTTGGGAAGCTTGTCTGCAACAAAAATGTACTGGTTCTGCAGCTGAAGCCTGAGATCAGTCTGAAAAGATGGTCAGGCTTCGGCCTCTGCAGGTCACAGCCTGCTGTCGTCTGCATGGACCCCATGTGGTAGGAAGCATCTGCCTAAGAACACCCTGGGGTCCTTCTTATACAGACACTCACTGAGATCACCTCCCCATCATCCATTTCCTAATATGATCATCTTGAAGGTTAGGATTTTCTTTTTTATGCATCCCAAGCCAAGGATGGCCTTGACCTTCTGATATCCCTGTATTTACCTGTCTCGTTCTGGGATTAGAGATATGAATCACCACACCTGCTTTTTGCAGTATCGAGGACTGAACCTGAGGACTTGTGCATGCCAAGTGAGTGCTCTATCAACTGAGCTGTATCTTCAGCTTAAGAATTTTCAACATGAATTTGGGGTGCCACAAACACCCAGCTGATACACTCCTCTCAAACTTGGTTATAATTACCCTTCCAACTCCCACTCATTAAGTTCATTTAGAAAAAAAAGTGGGTTTAATTCCTCTCCCTTAGAGACAGTGAACTCTCTTCTTTGTTATTCATATTTGTTTGTTAGAGACCAAAAATTCTAAGAAAGGACTGAATCATAAATTTGGCAGAGGCCCTTGATCCTAATATACGTTTGACAAATGAGTAAATTGAATTATCTTTTGACCTCATACTACACACAGCTCTGCTGTTTGTTTAAGAGACGAGCATTCATTCATTCATTCATTCACCCATTGACTAAATTGCTAATGCACACAAAGTCATTTGTTACCAACTGGGACATGAAAAGGAAACCTATTAACTTAACCTTCAGAAGGCAAGCATTTAGGGCTGGGGATTTTAGCTCAGTGGCAGAGTGCTTGCCTGGCAAACTTGAGGTCCTAGGTTCAGTCCTCAGTATCACTCATGTACACAAAGGCTTATGCCTTTAAACCAAAGAAAGACATACTCAACTGAAAATAAAGGGTGTCCTTTGACCGTTCCCATCTGGTCAGATAGGGGAGATTTCACAGAGGGAAGGACTTTGTACAAGGCCATAAGGATCAGGAATCTTTAGAAACTTGGCAAAGCAGGCAACAGAAGGACATTCCAGATGGAGCAAAGAATCTAAGCAAAAGCAGAAAGTAGGAAAGCCTGGGGCGTGTACTTGGAACAGAGCAAAGTTCATTTTGCTGGGACACGAAGTCAGGGATGAAGAAGGTAGAGAGGGCAGGGAAGTGTCTGTGCAATCTGGAAGATGAAGCAATCCCAAAGTGACCAGGACAGAGATATCAAGCTAATGGAAGAATTCCCCTAATTTACATACTCATCAATTGTCGTCTGAGCCAACCAATGATGACTTTGGCCCTGTGGCATGCATGAGCTGCTTCATATTTTCTAACTGTCGTTACTTCCTAACAGACACTTTTTTTTAATCTAGCAAACATTTCACTACTGGAAATGTCACCCATATTATATTGAAAGATATCTTTTTTGCAGCCCGATGTATGTTAGGATTTCCTAATTAATGTCTCATTAGGAGTTCCCACAGCATCTTGAGAAAAAAGTGCTCCCTATACTCTCGACCCACCACTAAGTCTTTCCGCACATTCAAAACAAACTCCAGCATCACACTGCAGAACCAACGTCTCTAGGAACTTGGCCTCCCCTGTTGCAATTGGAGACAATATTTCAGATATGAAAAGAGAAAGGAAGTATTTGAATAGGGAAGCGTTGTTATCACCACTAGACTACAGAAACATCCTATGTGGGCTTGGGGGAGTTTTCTTGCCTCTCTAAGCCTTGGGCTTTTCTTCTATAAATAGTCGTGGTAGAGGTGGGTGTGTCTGGGCCACAGAAGGTTGCTATAACCCACCTTTAAAGAGTATTATAAAGCTCTATAAGACAAGTATAAGTTTATATGGTTTTCAATGAATGATAACTTATTGTCAAGTTTTTAGTGTATCTTAGAGTATGTCTTAGTATATGTGCATATTTACACATGTGGACATCTATGCACAGCCATATAGATTAAAAGTGTGTGTGGTCTTGTTTTATTTGTTAACAATGTCCTAAGGAACAATTCCTAAGGAGACCAGTACCACAGGACAAATGAGGCATTCACCGAAGGCCAGACAGCAAACTGATGATGGCTTGGGTTAGAACAAGTCACCCCTTTCCCTTATCCCTGATTCATTTTAACATAGCACAGTACCCAAGTTCTCTTCAAAACCATGTGTGTAGAAATGTAAGGGAAAATCAGGAAAGGAGTGGGTAGGATCCTATGACAGAGAAGGTAAGAAATGCAGCAGTCAACTCTCCTTCGGGAAACTTTTTGCCAACTAAGTCTGTCTAGGGCTTCTACTCCTTTCCCGTGTAACCCACCCTCTTCATCAGCTACCAGGCATATTTCTCTCCTCTTTTCTGGGCACCTTTGAATATTTAGAAAGTTCCTTCAAACGTGGGTTTCCTCACTTGAGTTCACTCTTCTAAGTAAAGTGGCTGAGGCTTCCTCAAGGCCAAGGTGCATATATTTTTTTGTGGGTTTTTTTTTTTGTTTTTTTGTTTTTTTTTTTTGAGACAGGGTTTCTCTGTATTGTTTTGGAGGCTGTCCTGGAACTCGCTCTGTAGACCAGGCTGGCCTCGAACTCACAGAGATCCGCCTGCCTCTGCCTCCTGAGTGCTGGGATTAAAGGTGTGCGCCACCAACAATCCTTTGTTCCCCTATCTCCCACGACCTTGTGGGCAACTGTGACATATTCACAGTGCACATTGACAGGCTTCTGGGAGTCAGGTTTGAGGATCAAGGCACACTTGTCTAGTCACATTGGGATTGACTGGGGGCAGAACTGACAATGAGGAGAAGACACGGGGGACAGGAAGTGGGACAGGACCCTGAGTAGAGCAAGAGTAAGTAGGTCATACCATACGCAGTCTAAGAGAACAGCCAGGGGCCTCTCGGGAGCTGAAAGTGTGTCTACAGGGTCCTTGTCCTTAGGCCAGCAATTCTGCTGACAGCTGCTCCAGCTGGCTTCCTGCCTCCTTTCTTCCCAAGCTGAGATTTGGGTCAAGAAGAGTAAAAACAGGAAGACCTGGATGTCTCAGAGCACAGAGGCAAATATATCCAGGGGAAGAACAAGAAAGGACAAAAAGGGGAAACCAAGTCAGACATCTATGGCTAGAAGATTGAACCAAGTTGTCCCCATTGTTAAGAGTGGCCCACCCAAGTAAGCACCTGTCCGGTGGTGAAAACTGGGGTCTACACTGGATGATCTTTTCTGACAACACTGTGATTCAAGAAGCTGTAACCAGCCTGGCTGGCGCGAAAATACAATAGAGACTAAATATAAATATCAAGTTGGACCTGACTTGGGACACAGGTTGTGACCTCCAAGTCTGATAACAAAACCATGAGGATGAATTAGAAATGTTACATTCGGCAGCTAACAAAATATTAGCTGAAGGAAATCAAGTTATAGCCTTAAGAGATTTGTGCTTGAACTTTCGAACTTGGCCTTTTTTTTTTCTTAGCTTGACTTTGGATAAAGGAGAAGGTCAGAGAAGGTGACAGAGACCTTTCCACTCAACATGACCCCTGACAGTGCCACTTGAGCCCATTTCTTAAGCAGCATCTAGGAAAAGATGGAGCCCTGAAACCGCTTTTGTGTCTTGTCAGGCCGGTACCCGGCAAGGACACAGGCAGAGCAGGAGCACTAGAACCTCCCTAAAACCCCACCTTCCTGGTGAGAAAGAGGCTCAAATTAAAGTGTTATCTTGTCTGAAAAAAAAAAGTGTCAAGAGCTGCTGTGCCCTCTCCCAGCAATCCCAGGCAGCTTATGTATTTTCGGTTTGAGGTGTTAAATATTGCCAGAGAGAAGCCATTCTGTGGACATTCAGGTCAAATGCCACTATGTCTTTTTAACTCTTTAAAATTCTAGCCTAACAGAAGTTGGCTACATTGGTAGAGTACTTAACTAACATGTACAAAGACCCGGGTTCAATCCCATAAAACCAGAGATGGAGGTGGGAGATCAGAGGCTCGGGAACTTTCCTCAGCTGCATGACCAATTTGTAGCCAGCCTGGCTATATGAGTCTGTGAATGAATGAATGAATGAATGAATGAATGAATGAATGAATGAGTGATTCTAGCCCAATTAGGATGGTGCTAAACTGAGACCCTAAAATTGACATAAACCTTTTCTAGAACCTTAGGGTAATGAGAAGGGGTGTCTACCTAGATAATGGATTCCAAAAGGTTTTTACCTATCATTCACAGGGGGTTGGTTCCTTCTAACACAGAAGTAGGCAAGGAATGGCTGGCTATTCAGGAGGCTAAAGGTAGCCCAGAATTAGCCTCTGGACCTGCAACATTCCAACCTCTACAGCTCATTGCAGTTTTAATCAGTCAGTCTTTGTAGACACAGCTTCTCCCCCCCTCCCTCCCTCCCCTCCTCTTTCCTTCCCTTCCTCCCTCTCTCTCTCCCTCCCTCTCTCTGATGTAATCACCAACATATTTTAAACTTGCCTTGATTTATGATTTGTTTTTTTCTGTAAAACTATAAACCTGGGCCACGGTCACGCAAAATGGCTTCAGAATAATCTGTCTCTTATTCTTTTCAGGAAAGAACTGTGGGCTTCTGCATGGACGCTAGCTATAAAAAGATCCTTGCTAGTTTGACTTGGTGCCTGGGACTTGGCATCTGAGCCACTCAGGGGGGGTGAAGGACGAGGGTCACACACTGGAGTCCTGCCTGGGCTACTTAAGTTAAAGGTTGATCTGAGCAGTTTAATGTACCTCTTCTTCAAAAAGAAAACAAAGGATTTTTCAAGAAAGAGAAAAGGGGGCTCAGTGACAGCATGCTCGCCTAACATGCAGGAGTCCCTAGGTTCGATTTCCAGCACCGAAACCAAAACAAAATAAAAATGACCAACCAAACAAAGGAACCCAACAACAAAACACTCTTTCTTTACTGTGTAATTTCCATGGAGCTTCAAAACTGCTGCTAAAGGTTCCTCCCTTCTCTCATTTTCCAGTCTCTTCTCACATTTAGACTGCAAGCCTCGTTAGTCAAGGATAACCTTCCTTGCTCGGTCCCTCCTAAGAGATTTCTTTTTCAGATTTTTAAAGAAAGAAGAAATGAATCCCTTCTGCTTCCTTACAGAGCAGGTCTCAGTGGATTGTTTAAAACCTTAACCTTGGCATTAAAAGCCAACTCTTCAGTAGCTCCTGTCTCCCTCAAATTAGTAATGATCTATTGCACCAGGAAAAGATAAATAAAATCATCCCTTCTGTGTTAGCCGAACACCAACTGTTAGGCACCGGAAGACCTATATTGTCTGGCTCCCTCACCTCTGCACACAGTATCTGACAGAACATCATGAAAAGGGGGTTCACTTAGCTTCTGTTTCAGAGATGTGTCAGTTCATAATGGTGGGGAGGGTTTGGTGGTGTGGGAGCAGACAGGAAGCAGAAAAAGGGGAATACTGAAAGGATCGCCCCCAATTATGTCATTATATCATGAATCCATTAAGGGATCAGTCCATTCATTAGGTAACAGCTCTGTGATATCATCTCTGAAAACTGTCACAGAAATGCCCAGAGGAGGGTTTTACTATTCCTCTTGGTATCTCACAATAAACCCCAACACCCCAGAAGGCACAGGAAGGTCACTTGTTAGCACCTAACTATCTCCAGTGCCTATGTTAGAAACAGACAATGAACACACAAAGGAATACACAACATAAAAGCAGCTCAGCTAGGTAATTCTTCATGCAAAAGGTGTGTGCCAAGGTTCAAACCCAGCTAGCAAGCATACCAGGGCCAATATCTCCTGTCTTTTATCTCTGCTGAGAGTGGTGACTGCATCTCATCCCGGTGGTGGGAGCTTGACTTCACAATCTAACTATAATTGGCTAATCATGCAAAGTGGGAAGTTCAGGGAACACAAATTCTTGCCAAACTTTAGGCTAGGGTGAGATGTTAGTAAGAGGGTGAAAACTCTCAGTTAGCTACCTCATACATGGTTAAGAATCGAACTCAGCAAATGTCATGGTACAAACAACACACAGAAGATATAAATAACCATTTTATAATATCAATAATAGATACCTGAAAGTAAACTTAAGAATTATGTAAAGTGAATAAAATTTTAAAATGCTAAAATTAAATGGAGGAAACCTTCACTGAATGCAAAAACATACCATGAAAATAGCGAATTATTAAGAAATTTGTTCTCCCAGCACATTTATACATTTAATACCCTCCCAATGAAATACCAACACTGACTTTTTAATTCATCAAGCTAATTACAGAGTATAAATATTCTAGAAATGTTTCCAAAGAGATTATATAAGGGCTGTTGAGATGCCTCAGCACATAAACACACTGACAAGCCAGCCATCTCAGTTTAGTCCCCAGACTCCACCCACAGTGGAAGGAGAGACCCGTCTCCCCAAAATTGTCTTCTGCCCCCATACAAGCACCATAGAATCCATGTATCTACATGCACATACGCGCGCGCGCACACACACATGCACATGCGCACGCACACACACATGCATAGTAATGACAAATTGGAAAGAAATATGAGGGTACTAGCTTTATAAGATACTAAGTATATGTTTGCATGTGAAATATGGGACTAAATTTACCATTAGAAACCCAAAGAGCACTTTTATAATCCCATTTAGGGCCAGGCATGGTGGAATTTATCTGTAATCCCAGCATGTGAGAGTCAGAGGCAAAAGAATCAGAAGTTCAAGACCACTTTGGGTTTTGTTTGTTTGTTTGTTTGTTTGTTTGTTTTGGTTCGTGTGTCTTTTGTTTTTGAAATAGAGACTCACTATGTAGACTCAGGTAGCCTGGAATTTATGAAGATACTCCTGCCTTTGCCTCCCAAGTACTGGGATTAAAGTGCTTGGGGTACCACCATGCCTGGTCTGCATACTTTTCTGGTTTGGTTTGGTTTAGTTTTTTGAGACAGAATTTCACTGGTCTGGAACTTGCCAAGAAAGCTGGACTGGCTGGCCAGAGAGCCCTGGGGATCCTTCTGTCTGCCTCCCCAGCACTGAGAATACAGGCTTTCACAATACCTGATGTGAAAGGGGGCATATGCCAGGGCGTAAATGTGGAGGCCAAGGGACAACCTGCAGGAATTGGCTCTCTCTTTCCACCACTCGGCTGCCGGGACCGAACTCACATTATCAAGGTTGGTGGCAGGTGCCTTTACCAGCTGAGCTCTGCCACCAGCCCTTTAGAACAGTTTTAAAGGAAGGGTTTTGGTATGAAAATGAGAAAACACTGATCTTCCCCCTGCTTCCTTTCCAAGTCTTGGAACACTGTGTTTTACAGGCGGAAGAACCACTTCCTATTTGTGTGGTTAGAGGTTGTTTAACCTCTGTAAGTTTCAGCACCTGGTTAGTAAATGAGAATTATAAATAACTCTTGCTCTATTTAGTTCATCGGGTTGCAATGATTACTTCATAAGAGGTGTGTCTGACAGTTTTATACACTGTTAAATCCTACACAAAACTGTGCAAATATTTAGTAATGCAATGTAGTTTGGGGAATTGAATTCTGAAATTGACTCTTTCCTTCTCTCTCCATGTTTCTCAGTCTTTCTGTCTCTATCTCTATCTATCTATCTATCTCTATCTCTCAGAAGAGGGGATTATGAGACAGAATCCTGTGTATCCCAGGCTAACCTTGAACTTGCTACAAAGTTAAGGATAACCTTGAACTTCTGATCTACCTGCCTCTACTTCCTGAGGGCTGTAATCACAGGCATGCACTACACCCCACCTCTCCAGCTGTGAGAATTGGTTCCCTTTCTCAGAGGAAACTTCCTGGGGAAATGACCTTGGATTGCATCATGAGAAGAAGACATACCTTATGTTTATCAGCAGGTAAGACATTGTCCCAAGCATAAATGACAGTTTGGACAAAGGCCTGAAGAGAGGGAAAGATTAGCCCATCTCAGGAGAGCAGAGGAATGCTGACTCCACAGGCTGTGAGAGCTCAAGCTGACAAGTCAGGTGAGAAGAGACTTCAAAACTGTATGCATGGATCATCAGGACGTCACCTGTCAAATTTCACCCAAATGGATGTAGGGAGAAACTATGCCATTACCTTTAGAAAAGTTTTTAAACTCTTGTGTTCATCTTTTTTTCTTTTTTTCTTTTTTTTTTTGGTTTTTATGAAACAGGGTTTCTCTGTATTGTTTTGGAGGTTGTCGGTCCAGCCTGGCCTCGAACTCACAGAGATCCGCCTGCTTCTGCCTCCCGAGTGCTGGATTAAAGGCGTGCACCACCACCGCCTGGCTTCTTGTGTTCATCTTTACAAATCCATAAAAAATACATCTTTATCATACACAAACTAACGATTTCTTCCTCAAATGAAAAAAAGAAATTCTTCAATAAACTGAACTCCATCAGGACATTCCATATTTTTTTTCTGTGGTTCCCAAAGCCCAAAAATCAAAAGCGTAGTAAGTTTAGCATTTGGTAGAATATCGTTTCTGCCATCTCGATGATAAAGGCCACTACACAGAAGACTCTGCACTCTCCAGAGACCCTCTTCTGACTTCGGGAAGAAGGCTCTGGGGTTGGGTTCCACAAGAGGACATTCCCTGCATAGAATTCCATTCCAGTCTGGTCCTTCCCTGTCTTCTCTGCAGCTTTCTCTTGTGCACGCCCCGCCAAGCGCGCCTTCAGCCTGCCCCCTGCCTGCCTCTCACAGGACTAACTGGCTTAGGGGCACTCATGACTGCTTGAGTTTTTCCAAAACGAATTCTTTCGCCACTTTCGTGTTTCTGCTCCACAGATTGGGTGTGGGGGTGGTGCTATGGGGGATGGGCAGTGCACGGGAGGGCGGGTTCCAAAGATGATTGCCAGAAGGCAGGGTTCAAGACCAAAGAGCAGACTCTGGAGCTTGTGACCTAAAGACCACCCAGGCTCAGAGGTTCCCATGCTGGTGACAGCTCTCACCTATTGAGCTGTGTGTCTCTTGGGGAACATGATAGGCTGCTGAAGGTAGGGTGTGCTCTGCTGAGTCAGCATGAAGTCCTTCCCTTCTCTACAGGTCTAGGAATTAGCTCTCTGTGCAGGGCCTGGGATTAGAGTCTGCATGTATACCTCAAAAACTTAGTGACCAAACTTGGGATGATGGTGTACTCCAGGAATTCCAGCTCTCAGGAAGCAGCTGCAAGGGGATCATGTGTTCTGGACCAGCCTGATTTGCATAGCAATACCTGTCTCAAAACACAGAGGATAAGGGAGCCTGGTGCATTTTGAAGAAGCAACTTGAAGAGCCTTGTCCTTTATGTTCAAAATGAGAAACAGAGGGAAGTCTGAGCCTATCCCATCTTTGGAACTTGTTTTATTACCTGCTAAGGGGCTACTAGAGTATGAAAAGATCACAGGGCAAGGTTGGGTTGATCATCTTTTGCCTGAGAATGGTGAGGATGGAGGAGGGGAAGCCAGGAAGATGAAGCAGACTTGGGCCAACCCGTTGCAGCTAACAATTTGAAGTAGGGCGATGGGAACCCCGGGGGGCCTGTTTTACAATCCTTTCTATAGTTTTGCTTACATTTGAAAATGTGCAAGATTCCAAACAAATTCCTGCGCTTGTAGAGTTTATGTTCTCCATAAAAAGAGGCCGGGCTGGGGTGTAGCTCAGTGGCAGAGCATCGTCGTGGCACAGTGGAGAGGCAGTAGGCTTTGCTCTGGCCTAGCAGTGGAAGACTCTGTGGCCAGACTGTCTTCCCCTCCGAGATAACTCTCAGTGGTCTGGGATCAGCTCTTCACATTGCTGTCTCATCTCCGATTTCAGAAAAAGAAAGCTAAGCTCTCATCAATCAGCCTCGTAGCAACAACAGGGCCAATTCTGAGCAGTGACAGTGTTGTGCACCTCTGAACTAAGTAACCTGAATGGGACAGAAAATAAAAAAGCAACAGCAGAAATCCGCAGGCCCTATCTCAGACATAAAGACTAGGGAATCAGGGAGAAAGAGTTACCCTAAGGCCAGGTCACAGAGTCCTGGGTGAGAATTTCTGTCAGGCTTAGACTCAACAAGTTGAAAGATTACCATCTGCCTCTGCCTCTCTGCCTCTCTGCCTCTCTGCCTCTCTGCCTCTCTGCCTCTCTGCCTCTGCCTCTGCCTCTGCGATGCTGGGATTAAAGATGTGTACCACCACACCTGGCTAAAAGAAAGTTTTGGCTCTAAAATTGGGTGTAACTGTTGTGGTTTGACTAAGAATGACCCCCATAGACTGTTGTGTGTGAATGCTAGGTCCATGGAGAGTGGCACTATTAGGTCCATGGAGAGTGGCACTATTAGGAGATGAGGCCTTGTTAGAGGAAGTGTGTCACTGTGGGGGTGGGCCTTGAGGTCTTAGTAGTTTTTCTTTCTGCTGCCTGTGGATCAAGATGTAGGACCGTTAACTCATTTTCCAGCACCATGTCTGCCTACATGCCATCACGTCCTATCATGAGGATAATGGAGTAAACCTCTGAAACTTTTCATCAGGCTAAGGCCCATCCAGTGGGACGGTGCCAACCCACATTCAGGCTGAGTGTTCCCATGCCAACTAAACCATATGAAGTCCCTGACCAGAGGCCTGTCTCCATGACAGTCACAGCAGCCCGAGGTCTGTCTCCATGACAGTCACACAGCCCGAGGTCTGTCTCCATGACAGTCACAGCAGCCCGAGGTCTGTCTCCATGACAGTCACACAGCCCGAGGTCTGTCTCCATGACAGTCACACAGCCCGAGGTCTGTCTCCATGACAGTCACACAGCCCGAGGTCTGTCTCCATGACAGTCACACAGCCCGAGGTCTGTCTCCATGACAGTCACACAGCCCGAGGTCTGTCTCCATGACAGTCACACAGCCCGAGGTCTGTCTCCATGACAGTCACAGCAGCCCGAGGTCTGTCTCCATGACAGTCACACAGCCCGAGGTCTGTCTCCATGACAGTCACACAGCCCGAGGTCTGTCTCCATGACAGTCACACAGCCCGAGGTCTGTCTCCATGACACTGACAGTCACAGCAGCCCGAGGTCTGACTCCATCACAGTCACAGCAGCCAGAGGTCTGACTCCATCTCACTGACAGTCACACCAGCTTTACTGCGTCCTGCTTACTCCTGAGTTTCCTGTTTCTTCTTCTAGTGTGAGCTGTAGATCCACCTTGCTTCCTGTTCCTAATGTAGATAGCTAACTGTCCAAATTCAGGCTAATACACCAGGGTGCACTTTGCTCCCCTCCCTAGTACATTTCTAACACAAAGTCACAGTCACTTTCTCTTATTTCTGTGTTTTGTCTGATAGAGTCACCAGGGAAGCCTTCAGGGAAAAGCTAACTCTAGAACTGGCCTTGAAAGGTGGGCAAAATCTTTTGGGTTTTTTGTTTGTTTGTTTTTGTTTTGTTTTGTTTTCTGAGACAGTAGCCCTCTGTAGCCCTAGCTGTCCTGGAACTCACCTAGTAGACAAGGCTGGCCTTGAACTTGCAGAGATAACCCTCCTACCTCTATCTCCTTCGTGCTGAGATTATAGACATGCACCACCACTGCCCACCCAGCTTGGTTTACAACCTTAATGCTGGAATAAGAAGTTGCCTTTTGGCAACTTTGCTTGAAGTCAAAGCTAAGATGGACTTTCTATCTGTCCTATGCCCCAAGTAGCTCTGTAATCAATCAACAAATAATAATTAAGCATGCCTTTACATGTCCTTAAAAGAATACTCACACATGTCTTGCTTGCAGGCATAGTCTCTGGGCTGCACTTTCTTAACTCTCACCCAGAACACTGAGAGTTTAAGACTATTAAGCACCTGTTTCTCCTGTCATTTTCTTTCTTTCCACTTCGACCATGTACTTGGGCATTTTGAGAAAAAAACTGAGTCTACACACTGAGGTATAGCAAGCTTTCTTGTAGGACTGTCTTTGAACCACCAGTCCCGAAATTACAACACAAGGACTTCTTATTAATTATGAAAGTTTGGACTTTAGTTTAGGCTTGTTCCACCAGCTCTTATAACTTAAATTATCTCATTTCTAGCAATCTACGTCCTGTTGGGTGATTTTTTACTTCTCTGTGCCTCATTGGCATCTCTCTTCTTCCCAGAGTCCTGTCTTTCCCTGGAAGTCCCCCTATTCTCTCCTGTCTAACTATTGGACATTCAGCTCTTTATTGAAGCAATCAGAAGGCTCCTCAGACAGAGACACACTTCACAGTGTACAAAAAGATTATCCCACGACACTGAGGTCCTCCCCAGGTCAAACAAATATCATAGCTCCCTTACTCACTGAGCAGAGCTCACACATAGACCTCAATCCTTCTTCTCAAACTCACTCTACTGGGTTCATATCCACCTGTATTTTATGATCTCCCAAACATTAACACTCCACCTTTAAAATCCCTTCTATTCCTATCCCTCCTCACCCCCATCTGGCCTCTGGGTCTCTGTCCTTGCCATTTCCTGTCTCTGGACATCTAACATTTCTCCGTCTTGCACTAAAATTGACCCCATCCTTTAAGACCCCCTTCTTGAGTCACCTTCTCCATGAAGACTTCAATAATGACTCTAGCCAAACGTGACAGCACACTCTTCACCCAAGCACCATCCTTCCCTCCGTCCTTTATTTCTTTCCTCCCTCTCTGTCTTTATCTCTTTCAGTTCTGCTTGATTTGTTGTCGTTGTTGTTGTGGTGGTTGTTGTTGAGTGGTGTGTGTGGTGTGTGTGTGTGTGTGTGTGTGTGTGTGTGTGTGTGTGTGTGCTCTTCACTCTGGCGTAGCTAGCATGTCATTCTCTGAGTTACATTTTCAGCATGAGTGTACTTTCTTAAGACATTTCATATGTGCCCTTCCTGCTAAGGCTACTTCTATGTCTCAGATCCTTTGTTAGAGATTGAGTGATTTGGGCTATCTTTCTTATTCTACCTTAAATCCTCTAGTCTAACACTTTGGACAAAGAAGCTGCTTTAAAATCCAAGAGTTGGTGAACTAAATAAATGAAGAAATAGATTATATGGGAGTGAGGAAGGTATATATGCAGTTGTACATCTGCTTCTGTATTTAATAATACCTATTATTATTTTCTTGGGTTTTTTATTTTTTTATTTATTTTTAAGTTTAAATTTAGATTAGAAACAAGGTTGCTTCACAAGTCAGTTCCAGGTCCCTCTCCATTTCCCTCCCCTCCTCCCGTGCCCTTCCCCAACCCCCCCCCAATATCCCCTCATTTCCCCAGGGAGGGTGAGGCCCTCCATGGGGGTGTCCACAGTCTGTCATTTCATCCAGGGCAGGGCCCAGACCCCCCCCCCCAAGAGTACAGGGTGAGAGTGCACCTCACATTGTTGGATGGGAATCCAAAGTCCATGTGTATACTCGGGATGAATACTGATCTACTGCCCAAGGCTCAATAGATTACCTAGGCCTCCTCACTGACACCCCCATTCAGGGAGTCTAGATCAGTCCCATGCTGGATTCCCAGGCTGATGCCTGGGATTCAAGAGTTAACCTTTGTCAGGTCAGCTGTTTCTGGGTGTTAAACCAGCCCAGTCTTAATCCCTTTTTTCTGCTGAATAGTAAGTACTCCATTGTGTAAATGTACCACATTTTCTCTATCCACTCTTCGGTTGAGGGGCATCTAGGTTGCTTCCAAGTTCTGGCTATTACAAATAATGCTGCTATGAACATAGTGGAACAGACATCCTTGTTGTATGAATGGGCATCTTTTGGATATATGCCTAAGAGTAGAATTGCTGGGTCTTGTGATAGGTTTATTCCCATTTTTCTGAGGAATCAACATACTGATTTCCAAAGTGGCTGAACAAGTTGGCACTCCCACCAGCAATGGAGGAATGTTCCCCTTTCACCACATCCTCTCCAGCATAAATTTTCATTGGTGTTTTTGATTTTAGCCATTCTGACAGGAGTGAGATGGTATCTCAGAGTTGTTTTGATTTGCATTTCCTGGATGGCTAAGGCTGTTGAGCACTTTCTCAAGTGCCTCTCAGCCATTTTAGACTCCTCTATTGAAATTTCTCTATTTAGTTCTGCAGCCCACTTTTTAATTGGATCCTTTGGCGTTTTGGAGACTTGCTTCTTGAGTTCTTTGTAAATTTTGGAGATCAACCCTCTGTCAGATGTGGGGTTAGTGAATATTTTTTCCCATTCTGTGGGCTGCCTTTTTGTCTTGCTGACTGTGTCCTTTGTCTTACAGAAGCTTCTCAGTTTCAGTAGGTCCCATTTATTAATTGTTGATCTCACTGTCTGTGCTACTGGTATTATGTTCAGGAAGCTGTCTCCTGTACCAATTTGTTCAAGGATACCACCCACTTTCTCTTCTAAGAGGTTCAGTGTGGCTGGATTTATTATTAAATACAGAAAAATATCCATTCTCATTGGTAAATTTAAGTAACTACTGTCCTGGGATCGCAGAGTCCCCCAAACTCTGAGAGCCCCCAGCCCTCTTGTGCGATCCTACCACTATAGAGGTGAGGCTAACATAGCCAAGGTCTCCAAAATTTATCGACATCTCCAAAGCAATTTTGAGTATCATCCCTGGGAATGAGCAGTCTTAAGCAAGTGCTAGAGTTCTGTGCCCAGCCTGTAACTGATGAGGCCATAGAATAGGTTGCAGCCCCAGATCCATGGGCAGCACTGTGGGTCACAATGATAGATTGCCTCAAGGAGCAGAGCAACGAGTTGGAGGCACTGAAGTCCCGACTCCTGTTAAAACATCTACCTACCTTTAGCACTTCTATGGCTTTGAGACTGGGGGGGGCAGGGGGCAGGGACATCACTTCTGTCTAGATTGCCTTCAAGTTTACATGCAGCTAGAAACACCCAGATGAAGTTCCCCCTTTGTGACATATTCTCCCAGGGAAGTCTAGAGGATAATGATGTCTCTGGCATTTTAAAGTTTATTAGCAGTGCAAGCTGAGGGAAATGCGGGCATGGTGTTGATCTCTGCTCAGTGACAGCTGTCCAGAAAAATTAGATGAAACAGCAGGGGGGATAAAAACTGAAAGACAGGAAGAAAAACAAAAAGAAAACAAGAAGCAGACGGAGCAGAAAGGAAATGATTTCATGAAGGTCCTCCTACAGTTGAGAATTTCCTAAATGGAAGGCCCTATATGAGATCCTATCTGATTAAGAAGAAATGGGAGTAACCAACCAATATCTGATTTGATTTAAGGCCCACTCCACAAGATTGAACCCATACACAACACTCCTTGGGTAGCCAAGGACCTGAGACTAGAATGGCCAGGGATCAGGTGAAAGGCAAATACTACTATTTTGTCAAAGGAACGTAGCAATAAATGACTTCTAATGGCATTCTGCTATACTCATAGATCAGTGCCTTGCTTGGCCATCATCGAAAAGCTCCTTCCTGTAGCACATGGGAACAAATACAGAGACCCACAGCTAGACATTATGCTGAGAGTGAGAGACCTTGAACCGCTCATCCCTAAATGGAATCAAATCCCTCCCCTCCATCAAATCCCTTCCCTCAGAGCTCAGGAAACTGAAAAAAAAAAAGGAGGCGGAAAGAATATATGGAGGACATCAAGGAATCAAGGCCTTCTAGATACTACAGGGCTGGCGCATGTAGGAACGCAGAGACGGAGCCAGCACATACAGTGCCTACACAGGTCTGCACCAGATGGGCTCCTAGAGCTGAAAGAAGTGAACGCACCTGTATCCCTAACACAAAAGGTATCTCAGTTATCCAGCTGATAGCCACTTGCAAATTAAAAACTTAGTTTTCTACAAGGGAGTCTCACTAGGGAAACAAACTACTCTTAGCAGTAGGCTCCATGACCAATAGTAGATGTTCAATAGAAAGCAAACTCAAAGATATCTTTGCGGGTTAGTTGTCTCATACTGTTGAATCGGGGCTTTTTTTTTTAACCTCACAGGTCCCTTGTGCATATATTATGGCTTCTAGTTTTATTTTTTATGGGATTCTTGTGGGTGAAAATAGGTGTATTTCTGTGTGTGTGTATATATATATATATATATATGTGTGGTTGTTTTTTTTTTAAAGCTTTTGTTTGGCTCTTTTCCTTCTGTTTGTTTATTTTGTCCTATTTGAATTGTTTTGTTTTCATTTTATCTCATTATACTTTATTTGTTTATTGTTATCCCTGACATGCCTATTTGTTTTCTAAGGAGAGACAGAAAGGAGATGAATTCAGATGGTAGGGAGGTAGGGAGGAGCTTCAAGGAGTCGGGGGAGGGGAAAACCACATTTAGAATATATTGTATGAAAAAATGTATTTTCAATAAAATAAAAACAGGTTTACAGAAACATGCTAGACAATAAAAGGTGATTTAAAAATTATCAAAAAAGAAGAAAAAACAAAAGAAATGAACGGCCAAATAGTGGGTTTTTTAAAAATCCACTTTAATCCCAGCACTCAGAAGTAGAGGCAAATGGATCTCTGAGTTTGAGGCCAGCCTGGTCTACAAAACAAGTTTCAGGACAACCAGGGTTAACAAACAGAGATCCTGTCTCAGAAAGAAGAAGGAGAAGGAGAAGGAGAAGAGGAGGAGGAGGAGGAGGAAGAGGAAGAAGAAGAAGACAAGGAGGGGGGAAAGAGAGAGGACAAGGGGAAGATAAGAGAGGAGAGGACAGATAGCTTGGCATTGGTGGCGCACACCTTTAATCCCAGCAGAGGCAGGCAAATCTCTGTGAGTTCAAAGCCAGCCTGGTCTACAGAGTGAGTTCCAGGACAACCTCCAAAGCCACAGAGAAACCCTGTCTCAGAAAAGAGAGTGTGGGGAGAAGAAAGGAGCAGAAAGGAGAGGAGAGGAAAAGAGAGGAGGGGAGGGGAGGGGAAAGGAGGGGAGGAGATTGAAACAAGTGCAAGAGAGCAATGGACTATGAAGTGGGAAGCAGTTGCTTCTAGAAGACTGTATTTGAGACAAGCCCTAGCTACATGAGACCCACCCCCACACACACACTTCAATAATAAAAATAAAAACAATACAACTCAAATATAGGAGGTCTGGGGTGATGGCTCAGTGGGTAAGATTCAGGCATAGCTGCATATATCTAAAACAGCTCCTTACGGTGGAGACAGACTCTAGGAGTGCAGAGGCTAACAAGTCTAGATGAAACTGAACTTCAGATTCAGTGAGAGACCTTCTCAAGGGAATGAATAGGAGAGTGATAGAGTGGACACCAAACAAGACATCATACCTACATACCACATGCACACGCGCGCACACACACACACATATACACACACACAAACATACCACACCACACATACACACATATATGCTCCATACACAACACACACACACACAAACATACCACACCACACATGCACACATATATGCTCCATACACACCACACACACACACAAACATACCACACCACACATGCACACATATATGCTCCATACACACCACACACACCCTCTACACTACACATCACACTACACTACACACACACACACACACACACACACACACACACACACACACACCAATTCCGTAGGAATTAAATATGAAGCTTAAAAGAGCTAGAATTACAGGCATCACTCTGGTATGTTTTCAGTAGAAACACTGCAATGACAGAGGATGTGGTGGCAAACACTCATGTGAAGCCTGCTGGAGTGAGCAGAGAAACCGCAACAGCAGTAGCAATAATGGCCAGCATTTGATGTTATGCTTTTATACTAATAGACTAAGAACTCTTGGAAACAAATGGTATTACCTCATTTTACAATCCAGGGACCAGACAGACAGCAATGTGTCCAGGTTCCTGTAAGAACACAGGCCATCTTAGTTCACACAGCTTCTCAATGATGTCATGCTGCCCCAGTGTCAAACAGCAATGCACCCCTTGGTGGAAAGAGAAGAAAGGAAGAAAGAGGATGGGCGTGGGAGTGGGTCCATCAGACAGGAACAAAGAGGAAGAGGAAGGGAAGAAAGAGGAAGGAACATCAGAGGCTAAACAAGGAGCTAGAAATGGAGGGAAGAGGAGGGAGGGAAGGAGTAACAAGGAGAGAGAGGGATGAGCGAGAAGAGGAGGAAAGAACTGAGAAGGAGAAAGAAGACAGAAAAGGGAGGAAGAAAATGAAAGGGGAGAAGGAGGAAAAACTCATCTGCAGTGAGCAGAAAAATCCTAAGGACTTCAGAAGCCAACCATTCTACATCACAGTTAGTAGACTGAGATAGACTCAGGCTGGGTATGAGCTCAACACTCAGGAGTCTAAGGCTGGGGAATGGTAAGTATCAGGCCATCCTGGGCTAAACAGCAAGACCTGTGGCAAATAAGCAATAAAATATGTCCTTTAAGCAGGGTGGTGGTGGCGCACACCTTTAAGCAGGGTGGTGGTGGTGCACCTTTAAGCAGGGTGGTGGTGGTGCACCTTTAAGCAGGGTGGTGGTGGTGCACCTTTAAGCAGGGTGGTGGTGGTGCACACCTTTAATCCCAGCACTCCAGAGGCAGGCAAATCTCTGTGAGTTCAACCATGGTCTACAGAGTGAGTTCCAGGACAGCCAGAGCAACAGAGTAACCCTGTCTTGAAAAACCAAAATGAAATAAAATAATGTCCTTTACTGAGAAATATTGCAATCTTTACCCTTTTAATCTTGAAATTCAATCCAAGAATAATTCCTTGGCAATAATTGCATGGAATCAGGACTTTTTGAAAAAAGGGAAAACTTACCTATAAATTGTCTTCCAGTATGTTAAAAAATTCTCATAATCACTAATGTAGCAACTAATGAAAATGGAATTACATACCTTTGTAGAAATGCTTGTTAATTAGTCAAGCACTCACTTCAGTTTCATGAGAATTTCTTCATTGTGAAACTGATTAGGTCTTCTACATGTGTTGGTCTCTCACCCAAGGGGATAAACAGTATTGGTTGCCAGGGTTTCACTAGGTCAGCAGAGCCCAGCTGATGACTGCATGAGGATGCTTAAGGTTACCATGGAAATGCTGTCAGCCACCCACTCCTCAAGCCATCTTCACACATCTGCACAATGAAAGCAAGCATTTGTGTCCACCGGTGGAGCTAATGGCATCTCTCAGAGGCCTCTTTGGAGACTCCCTCCCCACTGGTGATCTTGCAGAGCTGCTGAGAAACAGAGCAGCAGATGGGACACTGAGTGACACTAGGCACAGAAAACGAGCGCCAGAAAGGATCTAGAGACATAACGTGATTACTAGTGTCCAACACAGCCAACCTGAGCACACCCAAGGCCAGGCTGCAGTCAAAGGCTACACTGAACAGCCCTCCTTTGCTTTTGGGGTTGCTATGACAGCCAGGAATTTGCAAACCAAAGCAGACCTGGAAAAGAATTTTGTCCTTGGCCCCAAAAGTTTGTATTTCCAAATTGTTTGCTGAGGGTTCCTGCTGTCCCCTTTGATACCTACCAGATGGAGGGCTGGCTAAAACTGGGACCTGGAAACCTCCCAGCAGAAAGGTTATTTCAATCTGAAATAAGTGAAACTTTGTAAGATGGGACGTAGGTGTGATAGGAGGGACTGCTTGGCAAGAGAAGTCGGAAACTATTACAATATGTCCCATAGAGAACCTCATCGTCTTCTCGAAGAATCTTCTGTATCCATCTAGAGGACTGTGGCTTGCTAAACACATCCACATAAATTGTCTAATTGGATTTCTTCATCTGCTGGGTGAAGCTATTTCAGTAGATATTATAATACTAGCCAACTGACAAGGAAAATTAAATCAAGTAAGAACAAGATTGAACTGCTAATAAGCCACAGAACAAAGACTTGACTCTGGCTTTTCTGCCTTGATGTCCTACTCTTTGAATTCTACCACAATGTGGGCTGGGGATTAGCTCCATCTGTAGAATGCTTGCTTACCACACGTGAAGCCCTGGGAGCCACCTGCAGCATCACACAGACTGGGCATGGTGGTACAGGACTGTAATCTCAAGACTGGGGAGGGAGGAGGCAGGAGCATGGAAGGTTAGAAGACCAATGCCATCCTTGGCTACATAGAAAGTCTGAGACCAGCCTGACCTTAATGATTCTGTATCTGACCTGGATGGTTAGAACTCGGTTCTGGTTTGTTTTTGTTTGTGTGTTTTGTTTTGTTTTGTTTTGAAGAATGCAATGTAGATAAATTTGGGGGGTTGTGGTTGTTAATGTCATTGTAGTTCTGAAATCGAATCTACTCTAACTTAAACTGATTTTAAATTCACTGTATAGCTAAGGATGACCTTTTGAAATCTGGATACTCCTGCCTCCACCTCTCACATGCTGTGATCATGTCTTCTTACTGTGGTACAATACACAAAAATTTCCAGTTGAGATTTTTCTTTTTTGTGGCAATGAGGATGGAACTCAGGGTCTCACACATACATTCTACCACTGTTACACCCCTAGCCCAAAGCAAAGAAGCTTATTGTTCAATGACAGTAAGCACATTTGTTGTTTTATGATCACTATCATCCATTGCCAGCATTTTCCTTTTTTTGTTTTTAAGATTTATTTATTTATTATGAATACAACATCCTGCCTCCATGTTTGTCTGCACACCAGAAGAGGGCACCAGATCTCATTGCAGATGGTTGTGAGCCACCATGTGGTTGCTGGGAATTGAACTCAGGACCTCTGGAAGAGCAGTCAGTGCTCTTAACCTCTGAGCCATCTCTCCAGCCCCTTTTTTCGTTTCTTTCTTTTTTTTTTTTTTTTTTTTTTTTTTTTGGTTTTACGAGACAGGGTTTCTCTGTATTGTTTTGGAGGCTATCGGTCCAGCCCAGCCTCGAACTCACAGAAATCCGCCTGCCTCTGCCTCCCGAGTGCTGGAATTAAAGGCGTGTGCCATCACCGCCCGGCTTTTTTTGTTTTTTTGAGACAGGGAAGAACTTTTCTTTTTTCAAATGGAAATTCTGTACCTCCTAAGCACTGTATTCATTACTTTCTCATTACTGTGAGCAAAGTCCTGACAAGAAGCAAGGTTAGGAGAGAAAGAGTTTATTTTGGCTCATGGTTTAAGAAGGGAAACAGTCTATCATGGTAGGAAACCATGGAAGCAAGCTGGGAGGCGGCTGCTCATGCTGTCACAATCAGGAAGCATAGAGATCACAACTGGTACTCCCTTTCCCCATTGGCTGGTGCTGCCCACATTCATGGTGGATCTTTTCTTCCCAGTTGAACCTTTCTGGTAATGCCCTCACAGACACAGCCAGAGGTGTGTTTCCATGGTGATTCTAATTCCAAGCAAGTTGACAATCAGGGGTACCCATCACAAACAAGAACCCCCGAAGTCTCTGCAGCTCAGTCTCCCGAAGCCACCACTCAGCTTTTTGTCCCTATGGATGCAATTATTCTACATACTTCTTAAAAACGGAATTGCATAGCACTTGTCCTTTAGGAATGGCTTGTATCCTTTAGCACAATGACTTCCAGGTTCATTCCTGTTGTCACGAGCCTCAGGCCTTTCTTCCTTTGTCATGCTGAATAATGTTCTATGTATGGGACTGGGGTGTTGTTAGGATGCAATATATGGTACTCAGTGTTATCATTAGAGTGCTTCCGCCCCACAAGTAGCCCTGGGTTCAACCCCCAGCACTACAATGATAGCTAATAATAGGCATTGAAAACACACTCATTTCATTGTATAGATAAACACGTTGTGTGAATCCATTCACCAGTTGATGGACACTTGAATAGCTTCCGCTTTGGGGACCATTGTAAGCAGTGCTGTTTTGAACATGGATACGGAAGCATCTCTTTGAGATCCTGTTTCCAATTACTGGAGGAATACATTCAGAAGTCCATTTTCAATTTTTAAAGGAAATGCAGTATTTCCTTCCATAATGACTGTACCATTTTGCATTCTAACCAATACCACACAAGGGTCTCAATTATGCCAACACCTGCTATTGCCTGTCTCTCTCTCTCTCTGTCTCTCTCTGTCTCTCTCTCTCTCTCTCTCTCTGTGTGTGTGTGTGTGTGTGTGTGTGTGTGTGCGTGTGTGTGTGATCTTAATGGGAATACAGAAGGATGATTTTTTTTATTTATTATGTATATAGTATTCTGCCTGTATGTACCCATGCAGGCCAAAAGAGAGTACCAGATCTCATTACAGATGGTTGTGAGCCACTATGTGGTTGCTGGGAATTGAACTCAGGACCTCTGGAATAGTAGCTAGTGCTCTTAATCTCTGAGCCATCTCCCCAGGCCCAGATGGATTTTTTAAATACATACTTATTTAGGTTGGCTTATTCATAGGGTCTAGAATATGGACTTAATTTTTCTTTTGTTTTGTTTTTGAGACAGGGTTTCTCTGTGTAGTCCTGGCTGTCCTGAAACTCACTTTGGAGACCAGACTGGCCTCAAACTTTCAGAGATCTGCCTTCCAAATGCTGGGATTAAAGGCCTGCGCCTCCACTGCCCAGCTTAGAAAATGGTCTTAATGAAGCCTCTTGATCTACTAGTTCCTGATTCATCCAGTAATCTCCTGAAGATCCACTGGTTACCAGGGGAAGCAGCACAGTAGCTGTGCTGAGGGACAATGAACCCAAAGCACTGAATTCTCCCGTAAGAAGTTCATGGCTTTCCTGTGAGCATGAATTCACTGCGCAGCTGGGAGACCTCTCCAGGCTCCTGAACCACGCACGTGCACACAGGTGCTCTTCCCAAAGGACTGCAGAGTTGTGGAATGAAAGGAGTCTGTAGAGTGTCCTCTTCCTTGGCTTCAGAGGGACAGTTTAGATTAGATCTTTAAAAGACATCAGAAGAAAGTGCTCTAGGAATGGAAGATGTAATTACATCCGATTACCTCCAGAGCTGTGATTGCATGACCTGGCCAGGACATTTGAATTCCCAATATGTGGTTTGGAATAGCGGGGAGGTTCAGGCTGTTTTAAGGTGAGACTGGAAACTCTGTCTTGGTGTCCCAACCTTGCACAATTCAAGTAATTACCGTCAGCGCCAGTAAGCAGTGTCTATCCACATCTCTTCGTTCTTCCCCTGGGTAGGAGAGGTCAGCTCTGAGTCCTGAACCCAGCTCAGTTTCCTCTGTTTATCTTCTGTGTCTAGCCCAGGTGCACACCAAACGCTTGTGAGCTGAGTGATTATCTGCTGCAGCTGAGTAACACGAGGAAGAACGGTGGCCTCCATCTGGGTTCTGCCCCACCCACAGCGTGTTCCTTGTCATGCTTAGCCCACTCCCATAAAGAACGGAGACTTACAAGGCAATGGCTTCCTTGCTTTCCTTAGATAGATAAACAAGACACAGAGATTCATAATTTGTTCAAGCTGGCTCAGTAAGGGTGATGCCTGGAAGGGCCCATTTTGGTTGGCTAACATCCACCCACCGCCATTGGCTGTCTGTTGAGCACTGTTGGTTTTGGACCCAGCTGTCATTTACCTTCCCCCAGCTCCTAGGAATGGTACTTCTGGGGAAGACGCAAGGGCCTGGTTCTGAGTCACAAGTCTCTCTGCTTGCGGGGGTTGGGAAATGTCCCTCCCCATCTCCCGTCTCCTGAGCTTGGCCACTGCACCCATCAGTCTTGTCAATGAGCAGCTGCAAACAGCTGCTGACAGCTCAGAGCATCTCAGTCACAGACCATAAGCTTCTCACAGGCTGGACACCAAGACCTATCCAGGCTCTGCGTGTGCAGTATCCTCCTCAGTCTTGTCGGGTGGTTTCAGCCTGATCCAATACTAGGGAGAGGGAGAAAAACAATCCCAGCTCTTCCGCCAGCCCAATCACACCTGCGCCTGCCAGAGGCCACCATCTAGTTTTTTATTCTCATTCCTGGTCCACTGGAAAGAGGCAGAGCCATTCTGTGAGATATCTGTCCACACTCAGGAAGAGAAAAGCACTCATGACTAGGTAGTTTGGCTGTGCCTCCAACTGGAGCCTAATCCTGAGCTAGAACTTCCCTTGGGTGACTCTCCAGCTACAAAATGAGGAAGTTGGATGGAAAGGCATCCCCCCTGAACAGCTGCATAGCTGCGGAGTGAATGTGGACTTGGGCTGGAACTCATTTTTCAGGCCCTCATGCTGGCAGGAACCTCACTGATCTTCCCTGCCGCAGCTGGGAAGATAAAAACCTTTTCTGTCTCCCAGGTTGGTAATTTCTGTTCTCTTCCAGGTGCCTACATAGCAACAGAGAGAAATGGTGTTAGAGTCTTAGGGGGAAAAAAATCAACCGGTCACAGTTCAGTTACAGAATGAGGGTGGCCATGGATCCCACCCTCCAGGTGGCCTTTGCCTTGGAGGAGATGCCACTCAGAAACCACAGCAGGTCAGTGGGAGACAGTTGCAAGAGCTTGCAACTAGAAGTCAGAGGAAGGTACTTAGTGCCTCCACGCTGTCAGCTAGCTGGGTGGCCCTGGAACTGCAGCTGTCCCCTCTGACAGTGAAATAAGGTTCTTAGGTCAGGTCTCTCTGATATTCCTGTTATCCTGAGAATCTGAGGCCTGGTGCCCGAGCTTAGCTCTGCCATGTATGTCCTGGGGACAATTCTGGGCAAAATCAACTAGAAGGAAGCCTTTCTTTCCTTTCATGGCCAACTCCAAGATGCAGATCAAGAAGAAAGGAACAACACAAGGACACTCTTTTCAAACACTTTTTTAAAACTTTATTATTTCTTTTTTACCTCACATGCGTTGGTGTTCTACTTGTATGTATATCTGTATGAGGGTGTTGGATCTTCTGGAACTGGAGTTGCAGGCAGTTGTGAGCTGCCATGTGGGTACTGGGAATTGAACTCAGGGCCTCTGGAAGAGTAGTCAGTGCTCTTAACTGCTGAGCCATCTCTCCAGCCCCTTAAAACACTTTTTAAAAATAACTATTTTTTAAGATCAGGTTTCTCTTTGTAGCTCAGGCTAGCCTTGAATTCACGAGGCTTCTGGGACTACAGCGTGCACCACCATGCTCTGTTTAGGAATATTCTTCTGTATCCCTTTGGCTGTGTGCTTCTTAGGAGGTCACCAGACTCTACTTGTTTGGAAAGGAAGGAGAAGGTGCCGCCCTCTCTTCTGAAGAGTGAAAGGATCCTCGGCTAGTAGGAGCTAAAGGCAGGAGGACATAGACTGTTGCACTCCTTTGGAGGAAGAAGGGAGCTAAGAGGTCCAAGCACCTTCTGGGACCCTTCCTTATACACTCAACAGCCAAATGAGAAATGCTACTGTGAAATCACACAGGCAGAACGGGGTGAGGGGTTGTGCTCAGGTGAGGGACAATGGATTAGAGCAGTGGTTCTCAGCCTTCCTAACACTGCAAACCTTTAGTACAGTTCCTTGTGCTGTGGTGACCCCCACCTTTACCATTATTTCAGTGCTACTTCATAACTATAATTTTGTTACCGTTATCAAGTGTAATGCAAATATCTGATATGGAGGATATTCTGATACGTGATCCCCGTGAAAAGGTCATTTGACTCTGAAGGGGCCATGACCCACAGGTTGGGAACTTCGGGATCAGATGTTTTTCTCGATGCTGTGATGAGATACCTGCCCAAAGCTGCTTAAGGAAGGCTTTGCTTTGGCGCACAGATTGAGGATAGAATCCATCATGGCAAGGAAGGAGCGCGAGTCATCTCCTTGGAAGCAAGAGAACACTGGTACTCAGCTAGCTTTCTCCTTTTTATTCAGCCGGGGGCCCCATTTTATCGGAATGTGATACCCACGTTCGGGATGAGTCTTGCGTCTTCAGGTTAACCTTTTGGGAAAGACCCTCATATAAGCACTGAGGTGCGTTTCCAAAGCGATTCCAACCCAACCGTGCTGATAATGAAGACTGACTATCAGAGGCACTTTGGATTGTCAAAGGCACTTTCAGTTCCATAGGAACGAGAAGGGGAAGGACAGAAGTGCTGGAAAGCCCCGAGAGTGCGCACTGCTCCAGGAGAAGGATAGCAAGGGCTCCAACTATGAGTCAGCTCCTCCTGAGTCGCCCATGCCCCCCTCAAAGCCCCACCAGGCAGAGGGGATAGACTTTGAGTCCTGGGTGTTGCTTAACAGACTGGTTAAGATCTTTTCTGCATGAACAAATATCCTCTGAGAAACTGCAGGCCCACAAAGTCCCTATCTCTTCAGACGACCCCACGGTTGGGAGATTGGGGCTTCCTCCACGAGTTGGGAGAATACTACAGGATCCAGACACTCTTACTTCTTCCTTGTCCTGGCTCTTCAGGAAGAAACCAGACACCTTGTATCCCAGGGCGAGGAGAACACTTCATTACTTAGGCTGTCTTAGCATGCAGCCTTCAGGCGTAGCCTCCATTAAAGTTACCCTGGCAAAACCTGGAAAGCCAGCTGGGGCCTCTTACTGTCTAGCCATAAAAAGAAACACACTGAATAGCCAAGTTGAGAAGCATCCTTGTAGGACAGGAAAGAATATATAAAGATAACCCTGTTTGAGTAGAAAAGGGAAATGAGACAGAAATTGGCTCTGTTTACTGCACAGAATGGAATTCTATGAACTCCACTTCAGCTTTAGTTGGAACAAATATTTACCGAGTCCCGTATGTGTTAGACACTGCAGCAGGCGCCTTCACCACAAAGTCATTTCTTCGCCATAGCGATGCTCGGGAGAAGACAGGAAGGTGCAGTGAGTCAAGGGACCTGTTCATAGCTACCAAACCTGCTGCCTCCAACCCAGAACCCTTCCTGTCACCCCCTGGCTCCAATCTCCCAAACAGCCTCATGAGTTTGCACCTCATCTGTGAGGATACCATGCAGGTGGATCCAGACCCACAAAGGCACTGAAAGATATATACATTGGTGCTGCAGATATCTCAGCTGCACACATTGTCCAGCGTGTGCAAAGCTCTGAATGTCTTCCTCAGTACTGGGTGGGAGGTGTGTGGTCGGTCCATGGTTCCCAGTGGGATGGGAAAATACAGAATTCTCTGTCTTTCCACTGTGTCCTTCTCACCTGCAATCTATAGGCATTCTTTTCTTTTTTACAATCAGCCTAAATGGTTTACAGGGTATGAATTTCACAAGCATCACTATGTTAATAATAACAGTGGAGTTTGAAAGTGTTGCGCCTTCTCCAAGCTTCACGGCATGATGAGTCGTCAGCAGTGTGGTGCAATTTGTGACCCCTTTCCAACTCTTGAAACTTGGTGTCAGTTCACCTTCTCTATGTAGGTGGGCTTGGTGATCCACTGGGTGTCGGGATTTCTTCCAGGTCGCTTTATGGAATTGATAGACAAGGACAACCTCAAATAATTTGTATGAGGAATCTACCAGCCCAGTAAGAATTCAGGACTCAAAGTCCCACAGTGGCTATTCCCTCCACAACAGACTGAATGGAGGGAAGGCTTTGGGAAAACTTTAGCTAACTGGTTAGCACTGCGGCACACAGGCTGACCGTAAGTGGCATCCGTAGGACCTGGTTGTTTGCTGGCACCACAGTGCACAAGAGTCTTGGATAGCCATAACCTTGCTTGGTCTTTGTTTTCCAGCCTGTATACTTTATCCTGCTGGGTGGTGTGTTCTCTGATGCCAGCGGGAGATCCAAAAAGAAAGCTCTTCTTAGTCAGATTGCTTCCAGATGTCTGTGTGTACACCCAGCTCGGTTCACCTGGTGGATTTTGTGATGGAAAGGAATTTACAGGCTTTTCTCCAAGACTTTTGTCCTTGACACTAAGAGCAGGTTCCTACTATGAGCTCCACTCTCTCATTTCATGGACTGGTTTTTACATCATCTCTCTTAATTCACACCACACTCTTGAGAGCAAGGACAACTTTTCTTTAGTCACCATTGATTTTTAGTGCTTGGCCCATACTAGGCATATAACGGATTTGCTGAGGGTTTTTTTTTTCTGTTGTTGTGTTGTTTTCAGTAGGCATATTCTTTGCCACTGAGTTACACCCTCAACTCTGAATTATTGATTGAAAGAAAACAAACAAGAATATCGACAACCATGATTGTCTTCCTTCAATGCTATCATCTCTCAAAGTTATTGAGTCATTTATCCTTAGCCTGACAAGCTGACTTTCTCAACTTCCCCAGTTTGTCAGGTTCAGTCCAAAGGCAATGAGGTCTAAGAGGTTTGGCTCATCTGACTTTACATCTTGCCTTAATTCTTTGCTACCCATGGCGTGCAGTTGGTTTCATTCTCCAAACCCAGCCTCCTCACTGTAATGTGATATTGTGGAGCACATTGATGGTTGTCATTCATCGTAGCACATAGAAAGCCTAATACAGTGGCTAATGCCTGCAGTCCCAGGACATGGGAGGCAGAGAAAGGAGGACTGTCATGAGTTTAAGGCCACCCTGTGTTATATAACATATTCTGAATTAGCCAGGGCTAGTCGCAAGACCCTGTCTCAAAACAAAATAAGCTTGGCATACAGAGCACTCTAGCAGGTCTCCTACCCTCACTTTTGGTGCCTCTTCCGTCTTCCTCACCCTCTCTCATACATGGTAATTATTAGACACGTTGCCCTATCTAGTCTCTCTTCCCTGTACCTTCTGTTTCCCTGTGTTCTTGCTATCAAGAGTTAAATGTAATACATTCTCCCATCCAAGTACTAACCAGGCCCGAACCTGCTTAGCTTTTGAGCTCAGACAAGATCAGGCATGTTCAGGGCGGTATGGCTGTAGACTAAATGTAATACATTCTAACAAGCTCCTGGGTCACCTCTAAGGCATCATGCACCACACTCAACCCCATCCAAGCCCCAGGACTTTCCTAGGATGGCACTCTCTGGCATCCCGGAGAACAAGAATAAGAGTAAAAGATGTGTGTCTCTGCTTTGTTTTGAGGTAGGGTCTCACTCTATAGCCCAACCTCAAACTCGCAACAATCTCCCCTATACAGAGATTATAAGTACATGCCACCACAAACAGCTAAGCAACAAGTGTTTCCTTCCTTCTTCATTCCCTTTATTCTTTTCTTCCTTTTTCTTGGTCTTCCTTCTCCTCCTTTCCTCCTCCTCCTCCTTCTTGGAGGGCAGGATCTCATTCATGTAGCCAACACTGACCTCAAACTTGTCATGTAGCTGAAGATGACCTTGAATTTCTAATCCTCCTGTCTCCTATTCCTGGAGCTCCTGAATTGCAGGTGTGCACCACCATGCTTGCTTAATGTGGGATGCTGAATTGGACCCTAGGCTTCTTGCATGAGATATATCTCCAGCTAATCGATTTTTGAAGCTATATACTCATATCACTTTACAAAATCTGGAGACATCTGGTCTTTGAGAGTGCATACTTGTAATGCAAACACTCAGGAAGTGAAGGTAAGAAGATCAGAAGTTTAAGACGTAAGTGGAGTTTCTTGTCCCACCAGGTTCCACGGCCCTTCTCAGCCCCAAATAATTATAAAATTGTTGGCTGATGGCTAGGGATTCTTATTGGCTATCTCTCTCTTAATTACTAACCCATAACTACTAATCTATGTATTTCTACCTGGCCTTATCTTACCAGAAAACACCTGGTCTCTACATGGCATCTCTCTACAGGCTCTATCCTCCTGGTCTCTACATGGCATCTCTTTGTGACGCCTCTCTGCCTACCTTTCCCATAATTTTCCTTGTCTCCTAGTCCTGCCTATCTTCCTGCCTCTATTGACCAAACGGTGTTTTATTCATCAACCAATAAGAGAAACATATACACATAAGGACATTCCTAACCAGGCTGTGGTGGCGTACGCCTTTAATCCCAGCACTCAGGAGGCAGAGGCAGGAGGATCTCTGTGAGTTCAAGGCCAGCCTGGTCTACAAGAGCTAGTTCCAGGACAGGCTCCAATGTCACAGAGAAACCCTGTCTCAAAAAAAAAAAAGAAAAAAAAAAGACATCATTTAGGTCTTCCTAGCTATATATCAAGTTTAAAGTTCAGCCTGGTCTACATGAGACCTTGACTCAAAAGAAACAAAACCAAAACCAAACAGAAAACCAAAACAGCGAGACAGCGTCTAATGTTCACATGAAAGCCTGGAGTGGTAAGATGGATGGTCATGAGGGAGATGCTGCTAAGGTTCTCCATTGCTCACCAACCTTGTGGTCCTCAAGGCATTTCCTGTTAACATGGTTTTGATGAGGAGATGCTGAACAAATTCCAGAGCACTTCGCCTGGCATTCAGAAGCATTCACAATCTTACTTCAGTACCATGTTCCGGGGCATTTTGCTTCAACACTCAATTTTCCTTTCATTTTTCTCTTCAGTCAGTGTGTCTAGATGTGTAGACTCCATGTCTTTGACCAGGAATTCCCACCCAAGATCCTTGCCAGGTCCTCTCTCTAACTCAGTTCTACTTATCCTGGAGACCGAGGCATTGTTCTTCAAACACACAGCGCTTTTCTTTCTTGGAATGCCTAACATTTGTTTGTTTTTATTGCCAGAGTTAACTTGGAAACTTAGTTTCTTGTGTGGTTGTTGAATCTGAATTTCACATGTTGAAGTGTCTCTCCCACTGGACTTGATGGTCCACTAAAGGTAAGAGTGTCACATACATCCTTGGATTCTCCCAAAGGACCCAGCACAGGTAGGCAGTGGAAAACTATTATTACAAACTGTCTCCAGAAGTTCTACTTTGGATTTAGGTCAGTCATCTCCTGGAGTAGGAGAACCCCACCCAAGAAAGATGGATCAGCTTCCTAGTGACCATAGATTTGGACCTGGGGAAAGTGAGCGCTAAAGATCACGTGTCCGTATGATCTAATTAGCCCAGCTGATGACTAACAAGCTAGGGCCCAAGGCATCTTGATGCCCTCAGCTTGGGTGATGCGGATGCAGACACACATCTGCTGGACTTACGCATCTGTCTGCAGGCACACGTCCCTCCAGCCGGGGCAGCAATCAGGAGAAAGGTAGCAGTGGATCGGAAGTGGTGCTCTAGAAGCATACGAAACGCCCCTTTCCTAAAGAGCAACAAAGAGGAGGGACCCAGTAAAGGGCATCCAGGGACTTTTCTACTGTTTCCACTACTTTCCGGTATGTCTGAAATGATGTCAAGCCTTCCTAAAAACTGTGAATCAGAAGCAACAAGAAAGTATCTTTCCTATAGTGCCCTTCCTACCTCCCTCGGCTTTTATAAAGAATTCACTTCTCAACACATTCATATACAATCTAGAGTTATGGATACACCCTATTGGTTAAGGGGTTAGAAGGTGAAAATTTTGCCTGCTAGGGTGCCACATGCCTTTAATCCTAGCACTCTGGAGGCAACTGCAGGGAGGCTGTCTATGAATTTGTTATCAGCCTGACTACATTGTGAGTTCCAGGCTAACTGAGACTGTCATTCAGTCAGTCTCTGTCTCAGACACCACTACCACCACCCCCAAAAATTACTCCAGAATCAAAGAAACCTTTTAATATTTCATAATGTCTGTGGCTCCAGTTACCACCAAAGACCAAATGAATGCCCAGGGTCTCGTCAGTCAACTGAGACTATGTTGGTGTCCGAGGGCCAAGCTGCCACCAGGGACAAACTGATTTAAATGGCTTGTGCTGTCACCCTGGACCATGGTGATGTCTCCGCCATGAACTGCAGCCAAGGGCCATGTATAGACCCATAGTCCTACAGCAGCCAGGGTCTCAGTTGATGTCCATGGCTCCTATTAGCACCAAGGACCATGTGGATACCTGGGGTCTGGTCAGCCACCTGAGACCATGTTGGTATCCTAGGGCCAGTTGTTGCCAGGGCCATGCTGATCTGGTGGCCATAGTGATATCCAGGACCATCTGCTGCTGAAGGACCATGCTCCTTCAGCATATCACCACAGGAAGCTATAGGAAACATGCGTGTGGAAATCTGAGAGCTGCAATGAGCCAGCATTACACTTTACTGGCCCTGGGAAAGCTGGGCCCACTCTTCACTGACCCTTGCAGCAGAGGAGCTGGCTCTGTCCTTCACAGGAGAGTTGGTCCCACACTCAGGAGAGCTGGCCCACCCCTCGACACAGGCATGGGAGAGCCCGCCCTGATGGCATGGGGCTAGAAGAGCTGGCTCCTCCCCTGTGACCAAGGTAGGCAGTCCCAGAGGCCCCAGAATGACCAGCTCAGCTACCATCCAGAGCCACAGCCCGGACTCACATCCAGAGTCTTGAGTTGGCCCACCCCAGCATCTACCCCGTCGATGACCTGCTGGAATGTGTGATGGGACTGGCCCTGTGGAACCATAGCCACAGGATCTCTATGAGTTGGGGCAACATACATCTGAGAGGAATTTTGTTGAGGGTCCAGTATTGACGGTGTACTAGAAGTCAGAGGCCTTGAACCCGATCAACAACTCACTGCAATGAACATTTACAAGTAAAGCAGAGTGGATAAAGCTGTGTGACACACATGCATCCCAGTGACACTGAGATGTAGGGAGAGGTCTTAGAGAGGTAGGAAAGATGGAGGAGCGAAGTGATTTTTTTTTGTTTTGTTTTTCACTTTTTACATTTTCATTTGTGGGGGACGCTATGAGGGTGAGGGGTCTAGGAAATGAGTGGTGTTGGGGTTCGTGATGTGAAATTCCAAAAGAATCAATTAGAAATGTGTTAGAAAAGTAGTACATCTAAGCTATCGATTATTGGGAATGACAGGGTGTTAACATTTTTCAAGTCAGAGAAGAAAGATAATTTTCCCTCCCAAGAGACAATTTTCTACCCTTTAAAACAGAGTTAGAAGCCTAGATTGGATTCTCAGGACAGAGTCTGGGGAAGGAGAAGAAGGAGGATTAGAGGAAGGAAGGGTTGAGGCTAATATCCCCAAATCCCAACAACAACCCAGGCTTTTGACAACAATTCTAAGTAACATAAGAGTTGTGCAGTCTCTCCTGGACTCTGCTTTCCCCATCTGTGAAATGGGACTGACTTTCAGTAAGCCGGTCCTAAGGGAGCCAGAGAGGAGGGATCAGCCCCCAAGAGGTGGGTGTTAGCTGCTCAGCTGAACACTGCCTCTTCTGGTCCCAGCTCTCAATTTAGGTGGTGGGACTAAGGGTGAGTGGCAGCAAGCCTCAGCCAGTCCTCCAGGGACAGAAATGGGCTGGGACTAGAGAGGTCTGATCTAGCACTGAAAAGAGCCAGCGGAGAGCTCTGAGCCCTTGAGACCTGAGCAGCTCCCTCGTCCCTTCTCTAGTCCTTTTCCACAGGAGGTTAAGCAGCAAGGGTGACTAGAGTCTCCTCTGTGGGCCCACCTTGCCCTCCTGCCCTCTGCCCACCTCCTACGCAGTGTTCCTGGGACAGGAAGGGGAGATTTACTCCACGCAGTCTCACTGGCAAGAGGAACAGAGGCAAACACGGTGCTCTCCCTCAATCATCTTCGGTGTTCTGGAGCTGAAGTTTAAATAGAGCCTGTGCTGTTCTTGTCTAAGCAGTTCCCAGATGAGTTGTGGGCCTGCCCATCACTGAGTTTCTGTCTCTGCAGCAAGGTGGTCTGACAAATAGAAAATTCTTTTCCAGGAGAAAAGTTTGCTCCTAGCATTGGGCTTTTTCTTCTCCCAACATGAGATTCAGCTTTCCAGGACTTAATTGCCTGACAGCCAGGTTGCAGGATTCGCATGTGTTATCATTTCTTTATCCCTGCAAGGCTGGATACATCTAGCTCAAGGCTGGCTGGGAAACTCACCAAATAGCCCAGGGTGGATGTGAACTCTGGGCTATCCTCCTGCCTCGGTCTCCCAAGTGCTCGGATACAGGTCTGCATCACCATGATGCTTCTTAAGGCACCACCATTTCCTTGAACCCGGGATTGCCACTTCTCTGTGAGAGGGGCTGGCTCAACCGTGTGCAGATTTCACAGCAGGTAACTGTAAACAGCAAAGACAAGGGACAGACACAAAGCCCCACATGTGACAAACGGCGAACAGGCAAAGGGTCCAAACGGGAAGGCCAGAAAAACGGTTTTAATGATCTGCTACGGTACAAACCCACTGTCCTCATGGTGGCCCTGGTGACTTCATACCAACCTAACCAGACCTGGGAAGGGACAGGAGAGGAGAAATGAGAGGCTGGAGAAACCAGAAAGGAGAGGAAGAAAGGAGACAAGGATAAGTAAGAACGGGAACAAAATCTGGTGTGGTGGTGCACTCAGAGGCAGGTAGATCTTTGTGAGCTTTGTGAGTTCGAGATCAGCCTCATCTACATAGACAGCCTTCCAGGCCAACAAAGAACTACGTGGTGAGACCCTGTCTCTCCCCGCCCCATCCTCCCCTCCCCCGCAAAAATATGAATGGATGTGTGTGTGTGTGTGAGAGAGAGAGAGAGAGAGAGAGAGAGAGAGAGAGAGAGAGAGAGAGAGAGAGAGAGAGAGAGAGAGAGAGAGAGAGAGCATTGTGAGGGAGAAAACATATACAAAAGAGTAGAGAGATCAAGGAGAGAAAAGAAGGAATCGAGAAGGCCGCATCCACCGGTTCTTGGCCGAAGTGCTGCAGATTCTCTCCTGTACCGCATCAGTTGGCACCGAGCGCCCCCCTCGATCACCCCGGGCCGCGGCCCTCCCTCCCGGGTGGGAGGTAAAGCAGCCCCAGCAGCTAACCCCAAACGCAGAGAGGGAGGGCGGGAGCGAAGGGAAGGGAGGGCGAGGGGAGGGATGGAGGGAGGGGCTGCGGTAGGAGGCAGCCGTGTGGTTCCAGCTCAATTTTTTTTTTTCTCTTTCTCCAGTCGGTTTTCTTTCCAAACAGGGAAAAGTGTTCCACGAAGCGGTAGCGCCTTGCCGCCTCGCCTTCTCCTCCCTGACCCTGGGCCCGGCCCCCGTCCCGGCGCGAGCTGGTAGAGCCAGGGCTAGAAGCCCTCGGTGCCCCGGGAGCGCAGCGCGCTAGGGACCCGGGCGCGGGGCCGGCGCCCGCACATGGCTGCAGCCCCCCGCGCGCACCCCAAGGCGCCGCGCCCTGCTAGCAGAAGGTCCGTCTGCTGCGCTCGGTCGCCCTGCAGCCAGGCAGCGCTGAGCCGAGAAGTGCCCGTGTCCGGGGATCGGGATGTCCCTCTTCTTCCTCTGGCTAGGTGAGTGCTTTAGGGAGGGCGGGAGTTTGGATGGCCCTGGGCAAACGCCACCCTGCGTTTGGGTGGAGACCCGCCTTCAGCACTGTGGTCCCTGCAGTCCCGGAGTGCCGCAACCACTCGGTCCCTGCCTCCGCGCCACCGAGGGGCGCATCTGGCAGCGGAGGACCGCCCAGTCGGCCATCGAAATGTCTCACACATCTGGGCCCTCCAGCCAGCTACGGGGTGGGGGCGTTTCCTGGTGGAGTTTGGCGGAGAACCGTTTGGTGTGGAGGGTACTTTTCAGCGCGTGGTTTGGTTTCAGGAGTACCAGGGGAAAGTGGAGAGCTGGGGAGGAAAGGTTCATCCAGGGTTTTCTGTGCCAGGTTTTGAGGGTGGGGGGAGCTTTTTGTTTCAAACAGGCGCCTCTGAGCGCTCAGATTAGAAACAGATGTGTTGAAGGGGGATGAGGCGGGGGAGAGGGAGGAGAGAAGGAAGGAGAAAGGGGTAGAGAGGGAAACAGAGCGGGGTGCAAGGAGCACCAAGAAGCCAGGTGACCGCAGAAGATGCAGGCTGAATGAGACCCCGAGAAGGAGAGAAAGGAAAAGCCAGAGAAGCAGAGAGAACGGAAGGCAGGAATGTGAAGCCAAGCCTGGGCAAAGGGAGCCTGGAGTCCTTGAAACCGATGCAGCAAAGGAGGCAACGGAGGGAAAGGGCAGACTCTGCCCCCTCCTGAACCTGGCTGGGGCAAAAAGAGCCCTTCTGGGTGGTCCTTACTTAGACAGTCGCTCCCAGGAGGGTCTCCTGAGGCGGGGATGCCCTAAGGCACAGACTGGCGTGCCTGGGCTGGACCCTGGCAGCTTTGTGGACCAGGGCACAGAAGGGATGTGTGGAAAGAGCTGGAGGAGATCCGTAAACCTGTGACAGACCAGGCCAGGAAGGCAGCAAGACAACTGAGCAAAGTTCAAGTATGTGCTGGGAAGCAAGGATCTGTGCACCTGGAGTTCAAACCCAAAGTTAGCTGGAGTTCAGAAATCTTAGAGTAGGCCAGGTGTGGTGGACCTGAGGATGGAGAACTAGCCCGTGGGCCTGAACTGACTAGCCAGGTGACCCTGGGCAGCTTATTACCTGGGGCTTTGTTTCCTTAGCTCTCCTCCTAGAAAATGAGATAGTTTTAGGGTGTTTCCAGGCTCGAGAGCCAGTATCTCCAGGAGTTGAATGGATGGAGGCTGGAGACCAGAAGAACCAGCAGAGGTGAGGGAGAGCTAAAGAGCCACCTGGCGTGGTGACCAGACCTTGCAGACATTCTCTGAAAACTTACACAATGGTTGGCATGCCTGTGTACCGCCCTCAGGCTGGTAACCACTAAGGTAGAGGAAGAGGAGAGCCCAAGGAGGGAAGGGGAGGGGCTCTTTTCTAAGCTCTTTGAGATACTGGCCAATTGTTGCAGCACAGCTGGCATAACTAGATGGCACCTTTGTCAGCCTTCCAGGGTCACACCTCCAAGCAACCAAAACTCAGATGTGCATTAGAATCAAACTCAGAGAACTATCATTCGAGTCCTTTGTCACTGGGCACTTTAATGTGGATGATTTTGTCAACGCCTCTGTTCTTCCCACCAGCCCTGCTGGACACCTGTTAGGTCTAAACTCATCTTGCAGATGAAATCAAGGTGCTCAGGGTTCAGGTAACTCCATCGAAGCCACAATGAGCAGAAGTGGGATTTGAAGGTGCATGAGGTGCCACGCTGAGTGACTTTCTTTGATTCACGTGGTTGGAGTCAGCTGTTCGGCCCGGATCTGACCCTGGATGGTGGTCATTCAGTTTAGGAGAAAGGAGGGTCTGACTAAGACAGAGGTCAGAGGATATGACCTGTTCACTGTTTCTTCTTCATTTGTTTTTACATTTTACATTAGATTTACTTATGTTGTGTGTATGAGTGTTTTGTCCACATGTGCATTATGTGTACCATGTATGTGCCTGGTGCCCATGGAGGTCTGAAGAGGGCATCAGATCCTCTGGGGCTGGAGTTATGGACAGTTGTAAACTGCCACATGGGTGCTGGGAACCGAGCCCAGTCCTCTGCAAGAGCAACAGGTGCTGTCAACCATCAGGCCAGTCCTCATTCTTTCTTTACGGAGCTCTTACTAGGTGCAATCATTTCTTTAGTGAGAAAAATAAGCTGCAGAGTTGATTCCCCACTTGATTTCTTTCTTGGGTCTGTCTTACAACTAAAGGCCAGGGAGAAGAGAAAGGAGGGTAGTTGACTGGGATTCTCATAATTGAGTCTTTATCTATGCCTGCTCTTTCCCTCATCTGGCTATTAGCAGATTCAGACTTGTGATGTCCTGGATCTAAGTTGCTTAAACTATTCAAATCAGAGACAGGCATTGAAAAAGTGATTTTAAGGGAACCCCTCTCCAGATGACATCCCACCTTGGGTCACAAGCACACAGGGAAAACAATTGTGCTGGTTGGATCTGCTCTTCTTTGCAAAATGGCTTTGAGCCTTGGTATGTTGAGGACTCTTCACCAAAGCCAAAATTGAAATCCAGACTTGCCTGAAAAAGAAAATCCTCTCTTATTCTACTGGTCCTTTAAAGGGGGATTTTTTTTCATGCTGTTTTCTCTCATGGGTGGCTGCTTTGGAGCCTCTTTTTTTTTTTTTTTTTTTTTTTTGGTTTTACGAGACAGGGTTTCTCGGTATTGTTTTGGAGGCTGTCGGTATTGTTTTGGAGGCTGTCGATATTGTTTTGGAGGCTGTCGGTTGGAGCCTCTTTTTGTAGAAAAGGTACAGACTGGCAGGAGAGCTAGGAGAGATGGGAGAGTTTAGTATTCTGAGCAAGGGTGGGCCAGTTGGCTTCTTGCTTTTTTTTTTTTGAACCTGCTAGTGAGTGAGGCCAAGGACCCCACCTCTTTGCTGTGAAGATAGGCAGTGGTCTCCATGGAACAGAGAAGAAAGGCCCTAGCCCCTCTGATAGCATCCTGAGCCATCTCCTGCTACTCAGGTCTGCTTTATTTTTGTTTGGCTGGTTTTGTTTTTTCCCCTGTTAATGTCTCTCCTGGCTCTCCTGTTATAATTGTCATGTTTGCATCCCAAATGGTCTGCACCTTCCATCTACACTCTGCTGTGTCTTGTTGGGTAGCTGATAGGAAACAAAGAGCCTGGGTTGGAGAGTGGAGCGCTCTCTGGGTTATGGTTCCATCTCTCTTATGACTGTAAAGAGGGGGTGGGTGGAGGATTGTTCATTCAAATTTTTTCTATGATTCTATGACCTTTTGTTCCCCCTAAGTCTTTAGTAGTCCTCACTTCTTTTTCTTTTCTTTTTTTTTTTTCATTTTAAAAACTTAACTTTTATGTTAGCATGTAAGAAAGCCATTGTGGTTGGCCTCTCTCTCTCTCTTCCCCCCCTCCCTCTCCCCCTCCCTCTGTGTGTGTGTGTGTGTGTGTGTGTGTGTATTGCTGAGAATCAAACCTAGAGACACATCCTCATCCAGTATCCATTGTTTTTAATACTGCGTATAAACACTTCATTCAGAGAGGACAGGGGAGGAGCTTGGCTCCCCAGCAATGAACTTAAGGAAGGCATGCATAGTCCATGCGTGTGTAGTGCAATGATAGATCCGAGCGGGACCACATGTCATTCCCTATCTTCCCACATTAGTGATGATGGTCGCAATGGCATTATGATCCCAGTGGACTCGTGTCTTGTCCGGACTTATTTATGTCTTATGCTCAGCTGTGCAACACGTGAACGTATTTCATCGAAGTACCTAATGATGGTGAGCGATTGGACAAATGTCTTGAAACATAGAGACCGAGATTGTCACAGCTGGGGGGGGGGGGGGGGATTTAAGCTACTACCCAATTCCCTGATTCTTAAAATTTTGAATTCAGACCCCTCAGAGAATCTAATGAAAACGACTTCTTAGAACAACAGTTCTCAAACTGTGGGTCATGACTCCTTTGGCAGTCACATACCAGATATTCCACATATCAGAGAGTCATGACAGTAGCAAAATTACAGTTTTTTTTGTTGTTTTTTTGGTTTTTACGAGACAGGGTTTCTCTGTATTGTTTTGGAGGCTATCGGTCCAGCCGGGCCTTGAACTCACAGAGATCCGCCTGCCTCTGCCTCCCGAGTGCTGGAATTAAAGGCGTGCGCCACCACCGCCCGGCCAAAATTACAGTTATTAATAACAACAAAAATAATGTATGGTTGAGGGTCACCACAACATGAAGAACTGTATTAAAGGGTCGCAGCATTCAGTAGGTTGAAAACAATTGTCTTAGAGGAAGACACATGTACATACATCAGATTTTCCAATGATCTCCAAGGGTTTGCTGACTTCCAGGTAGCCTGTCTTGGAACCCAAACTCATCCTTTATCTAAATCTACATATTCTTTTATGATGAAGAAGGAACGAAAGTTCTGAGAGAGTTGGCTAAAGTTATCCAGTTGGCTTAGTAGAAGAGGCAACACTGATACCCAGATTCTATGATGTGTCCTGTCACACATTTGTGAGGTAGAAAGTTTCTTCCCTCCTCTTTCATCTTGTGCAGTTAAGCTTCAAGATCACAGTTGGCCTTCCAGTGTTTCAGTCAGATGAGCTAAATGCTGAGTAATTGGCATGGTTTTTCATGTTGAGAAATTGCTTGAGAAAAATAGGGCAGATGTCGAAATATTTCAGTTTAACCATCATAGCTGGAAATCTTGGAAACTTTCTGAAGTGCCATGTTTGATGTGTTCAGAAAAGGAAGAATTAATGGCCAGAGTTCCAAACATGTGGTTGTGCGCACACAAGGAACAGGAAGGGATGTCAGTTGCTCCCATTCCTTCCTAAGTTTGCCGTGTTATTCCAGGCTTATTATACACACCCCGCCCCAAGTCTTCAGTTTCCTCCTAACATTCCTCTAAAACAGAATGCTGGACTAAGCTCATCTCTGGGCTATCTCCTGCAGTTCTCTGAGGCTTTTAATTCTGGAAAGGATGTGGTTACCACCACATTTGCTTGGTTTTTGTTGTTTTGGTTTCAGGTACTGCCCAAGTGTAGCAATTGGTGGCCAGTTAAGAGTCAATTAAGTACTAGGGACAAAGCAGTCTGTGACTTTCATCCCACAAATTCCCTGAAGTTCTGAGAGTCAGGGAATATCTTTCAAGGTCAGAGTGATGATCAGATCCTTGTGCCTGGGGACTTCATAACCCAAATACTTACCAAGAGGACTTTGTCCTAGGCAAAATTACCTACAAAAAAGCCCAAAGAAGAGATGCCCAGGAAAGACCTGTTTTGAGGGTTTGTTGTACAAAACTATTTATAAGCCTTAAACCCTTCTGGAAAAAAAACAACAACAAAAACAAAAACCACATCTATTTGTGGGGCAGGGAGAGAATGTGGTTGGCCATGGGGAGCATGCAGAGTTCACAGGACAACCCACAGGAGGTGGTTTTCTCTTTCTGCCACATGGGTCCCAGGGACTGAACGCAGGTCATCAGGCTTGACTTAGTGCCAAGTTGCTTTACCTCAAGCTGTCTGTTGACTCCCTCCCCACCTCCACTTTATTTTTCTTTATCCATAGTTTACACATAATAAAGTGTAAATAAAGCTCTACCATTAAGGTGTAGCACTCAATGGGGTCCTTGCATAGATTAGAATTCATGTTTGGGTTTGCAAATGTCATCCTGTATTTTTAACCTACTTGTGCTACATTAAGTGAGGATTTCTATAAGACATGATACTAGTTAGGAATTCCAAACATTTTTGATGGCTGCTTCTTCGGGACAAGGTCTTACTCTGTAGCCCAGTCTGGCCTCAATTTACAGCAACCATGCTGGAGCCTCTCAAAATCTGGTCACCACCCTTGGCTCAGTTTCCAGCATCTGAACAAGGCTTGGGATTTCGTGACATGGTGGAAAGAGAGGGAAGTGACAGTTGGTGGGTGGGTTCAGGAAAAGAGCTGACGTGAAATTATTCTTCAGGGATGAAGCCAATAGAAGAGAGAGGCTCCCAGCCACAAGAGCCATAACTGGGCCCCGAGGTGGGAAATGGATAGAAAGGGACAGTGTACTGTGTCAGAGCCAAGAGGACATGACTTAAAGTGAAAGGGACTTCCCTCTAAAACTGAGGAGGAGGAGCTCCACTGCAGAAATAGGAGAGAGAGAGAGAGAGAGAGAGAGAGAGAGAGAGAGAGAGAGAGAGAGAGAGAGAGAGAGAGAGAGAGGGCTGTCAGTGATGAGGGGAGACCCAGAGGAGAGCTTCAGAAAAATGTCCCCATCAGCTGCTGGCTGGAAGTTTCGTACCACATGATTTAGTCTGGGGTCCTCTACAGGACAAAGAGCATAGAGGAGCCAGGTACAGCCAGGACCATAAATTAAGGGTTGTTAAACCCTGTAGTAGCACATGGTTTCTCTGTCCCAAAGAAAGAGCTGCAGGGGGATGTGGCCTGATTTCTTCAGGCTGTGAGATCTGGCCACTCAAAGTGACCAGTATCTTAAAGGGACGGGTACAAGGGTTCACGCAAAGTCTGCTTGCATACCTTATATCGTCCTCGAATCGTTCTCCGATTGTAAAGGTCTTATTACTCTATTCTACAATAAATAAACCAAGGCTCTGAGAAGTAAAAAATGAACTTGCAAGAATACCCCAGAAAACAGCTGAGCAGAGACACTAGCCTGGGAGTGGGGATTCCCAAGGCTGAGAGCTTCCCTTTTTCCAGGAGACACACAGCTATTCTACAAGGCTCAGTGCTACCCACTGACAGGGTCTAGATATTGGACCATTTGTCACCCACCCCTTCCCCCACCCCATTCAAAAGGTCTGTTTGGATTGCCAGCTGTTGTTTATGAGTGAGTCGCTGTACACATCCGTGTGCATCTAATTGTCGGCTCTTCCTAACTCACTGGAGGCTCCTCGCTGTCCTCAAGATTGTCGGTGAGGTGGTGTGCCCCACTTTCGGGTCAGGCACCGGAGCCTCCTGTATTACACAAGACCCTGTGGCTATAGGTGTGAAGGCTTGGGAATTCTATGACCTGCTTGTGTACTGCGCTTTCTAGTTGAATCCTGCTTTTAGCAGTTCTGACTTCCTTGTATCCTAAAGAAAGACTGCTGACCTTTAACTCCCCTGGAAAAAAAAAAGGTTTGGTTCTCTGAACTCCAACTGTCTGGATTCTGGAAACATAAAAGTTTATTTCCTTTGGCACCCTACAGACCAAAATGGGGACGAAAGCTGAAATAAACCTTTATTTTGTGAGCGGCAGACGGTTGGATCAGTCTGTGTGTAGCCCCAGCCAATGTCTGGCTGTGATAAGGCTGAAAACCGCTTTGTCTCAGGAGAAGCCGGGGAAGAAAGCTTTCCTTTGGGCCCCTCCTGGGAGGAGAGAATGGAACTGTTCTCCTCAGAATAGTTCCTCGGTCAGTGGAGGCTTTTCTGAAGAGATGGCAAAGCAGGTCTGAAGAGGTCGGGTCATGAAAGCTAGCTGTGGAGGAGAAAGAGGATGAGGAGGGAGGAGGAAGAAGGAGGAAGGGGAGGAGGGGAAGAGGGAGCTTAGAAATAGCAGAGTGGAAAGCTAAACTGGCCTGGTGTCAGCAGGGGGCCTCTCTGCACTGTCCTCAAGGATGGCCACAGCTACCCATCAGTGTCCTTTTAGCATCTTTGATGTTCATGTCCATCATAGGTCCTTCTTTATTCACATCCTCTCCCTCACAAACAATTACAGAAGTAAGTACCATCCCTGAGATTCCTATCATATGGAAGACCAGGTTCTACCACCTAAGCACTGAACGGTGGAGGAGACATTCAGAAACACATAGGAAAGAGCGAGCATGGGGAATGTGAGGTGACCCCTGGGGGTCCTGAGAAGTCAGAACTGTGTGGCTGCGTGGGAGTCAGGGTCTCCTCTGATGCCGGTGATCTCCGGTCTCTCACTACACTTCCGCATTATCAAGGTTGGTGCTAAGAAAGCAGCTGGCAGGCTGGTAGGGTGACCCATCAACATCAGAAAGGCTGGATTAATCAGTGTGCGTCCTTGGCACCCTGCCAGGTGCTCCCTGGAGGGATTGAATCTCCCAGCATCCTCTGTGTCCTTGCCTACTGAAACGTATGGTGTCATTCTTCATCCCTTGTGGGATGTTAAGCAGAGAAAGTCGGAGAAGACAGGTATCAATCAGTAAGCCGAGGTGTGTTCATTGAGACTGGTGGACTCCTCGGCTGGGCTCCTAGGTGGTTTTCCTCTACATGGAAAACCAACAGGATTAAGCGCAGAAGGAATTCTCTGTTCTCAAAGAAATCCATTGCGCAGAAGAGAGCTTCAGCCCCTGACATATTCTGATTTCTCTTCTGGGGGATGGAAGGGAGCAGGAAAAATCAAATCCCTAACAGCGAAATTGTTTTGTGACTTCATTGTTTAAATTTAGGCTTGGGTTTGAGGGGGATCGTTCAGACTTGGAGCGGCGTGCCTTCTAACCGAACCCCTGTCACTTCTCATTACTTCCAATGACAATTCCAATTATTTGCAATCACTCTTCAGGGGAAGAACAGAGGGAAGGCACATAATTCCACGTGGACCAGCCAAGGAACAACTGCTGTGAGAGCCAGGCCTTTGGGGTCCCAGATCCTGACTTGATGCTGGCCTGGGGCACTTCATAATTGTATGACTTTGAGCAAATTACTTCACCTCCCTAACCTCGGTTTTCTCAACAGCCATTGCATGTAGTGACAATGTCATAGCATTCTTTTTGGTGTGTGTGGAAACTAAATGAAGTAATGCATTTCCAGTCTTAGCTCCCTGCCTGCTACATAATCAGCAGTTAATGAATGTCTGCTGTCATTATGGCGACTGTCTTTGCTCAGAGAGTGTCATCCCATGGGGTATTGGGTGGGTGGCCTGCTTGAAGTCAGTTGACACCAGGCCATTAGAGCCAGCCTGCAATGACCAGTGCTGTTCCCTTATCCCACTGGCAAGTCCTTTAGTGTCCTTTGGGAGGTATCATCCCGCTCTAGGACCTCACAAGGCTCATAGACCCATCTGTGCCCCATCTGTCTGCTGTTTCTCCAGGAGAATAATTCTGTGTATTCCGTAGCTATGGTCAAGATGGTCCTTCCTTGACTGCTTAGCTTCCTGTCTGCAGGTCCCTGAAGCAGTAGCATGGCCTGTAAATCTTTTCCCATCACCTCTACTGCACCCTCCATCATGCCCGTCTGTGTGGGATAGCCCAACCACGAGTTGGCTCATTTTGTTGTTTTCACCATCTAGTAATGCTTTATGGAGAAACTACCATCACTAGCCATCGTGTTAGGGATGCATGCAGGTAGTCTATTGTGTAACAACCTCTGGGGTGGTTATTCTTCTTTTCTGTTAGGAAGTGAGATGTGCAGGTTACACTTGCAGGTGACACTGGACTGCTTGAGTACATGTGGTGGTAGGGTGCTTTCTTTCAGTGTTGATACAGAAGGACGAGAACAAAAAGGCAGGCCTGGGAGATACTCAGGAGGGCAAGCGCTTACTCTGCAAGCCTGAGGGGCTTGGGGTGGATCCCCAGCACCCATGCAAAAGCCAGTGTGGCAGTGCGCTTCTCTAACCCCAGTGCAGGTGGAGCCCCAGGTCCAGCCAGCCAGCCAGCCCCAACCGTGAACTCAAGACTCACCGGCAGACCATGTCTCAAAAAGTAAGCGGAAAGTGATAAATACATCTGAGGTTGATGTCTGGCCTGCACACATGTGTGTATGTATGCCTTCCAGCACACACAAACAATTAAAGAAAGAAAGAAAAGACTGAAGAGGCAGCTTGGGTAGCATATGCTACCTAATGACGGGCAATTCAGTGTCTGGTTAAGCATCAGACATGGCACTTATACAAATAAGATGGCTAGGAGATACGTCCTAAGGATCCCTGTTGTGTCATCTATCCTTGTCTGTATCCTTCCACGGTGCACAACTGACTGATACACAAACGGGTGACAGTTCGGGGTCTGACCTCACACAAAGCCACAGTTCCTTTGTTCTCAGCTGGTCGTGTACTCACCAAAATTAGACTCCAAAGAGCCCAACACTCAGACCCAAGACGTGCTGAATTATAGTTCCTTTTTTAAGTTTGGGGTAGGGGGGGACAACAACGACAGGAAAACTGCTAGGTGAGAAGAAAAACCTGCTTTTTGCCACTGACCCAAACGGCAAAGCAAAGTGTGATTTTTTTTTCTCCCTACAAAAGGCAACTAGGCTGGTGTCCCAGATTCCCACAGGCCAAGAATTCCCGCTCAGAACACATTCTGGAGCCAGGCTGGTGGAGACTGGGTTGTTCTCTGAGGCCTGGTCCCCATCTGCTTTCCTCTGGGGGGAGTTCTATCTTCCATTCTGTAGCCAACAGGCAGGAGCAGCAGGCTTTGCCTGCCTCCCTCCGCTCTCCGCAGAGAGGCCGGAAACCAGGCCACCTTCTCTGCCCCACCTTGTTCCCAGAGCTCTGAAATTCCCCAGGCCCCAAGGAATCCAAGTGACTGTCCCCTGAACACTGACACAATAGCCTAATGGTCTCCTTACCCCCTCCTCTCTCTAGGCTCCAAATGACCTGCTCTTCGGTGTGGGGAGGGCGGTGGCAGGGAAGGGGAGATGGGGGGATCTGTGAAGGTCACCTCCCTTGCACCTGTAACACTGAAGCAGCTCCATGCAGGGCACCCCCCACTGAAGGGCCCTCAGACCATTGTGTGACTTTGCCTTAGGTCCCACACATAACTCACAGAGGCCTTCACCATGATGTCCCTTCTAGCTTCTTCACCGTACACCAAGCTCCTTCTTGGCAAAGCCTTGCCTGACCCCCAGTCAGAGAGCTCTGTACCCTAGAAACACCCTGTTCGTACCTTCTTAGTACCTTGTGTCACAATATAGTAGCCTGCAGGCTCTTGGCTCTGTGGTCATATGGGTCACCGACTCATGTTAGCTACTTGGAGATGAACGGAGCAAGAATGGAGAAACATATGAATGAATGGGGAAAAGAAAGTAACTTAGAGAACTTGAGATGTTTGCTCTCCCAAGCGTCCCTTCACCACCCTTCACCATCAAAACGTCCACAAAGAGGAAACGACAATGAAGGTGCTTTACAAAGATGGCTGGAACGTCTGCGGGGGGGAGGTTGAGCTAGCCTCACCATCAAGACCCCACAGGCCTTGAAGTCTCCATTCCATCCAGTCTCCATTCCATCCCGGAGAGCACTGACTGCGGGAGGGGATCGCTGCAGCTGTCCAGCAGCGGGATGGAGGAGCGCGTAGGGCTTCACAGTCCTCTGTGGACACTTGTCTCCAGAGCCAGGAGCAGTTCAGCGCTTCCAAGTGGTTCATTTCCATTTAATAACTTTCAGGGCATGCGGCTTCTCCTTCCAACAGTGTCTTTAGTGGGCAAGGCCAGCCCAGCAGTGTTGACTCCGATCATCCTGTTTTATTCCTTTTTGGTCCTGTGGGCCAAGTAGCAGAAGGGTTGAGCTTAGGCTCCTAGCTGGTACCCTGGTATATAGAGCTTAGGGTCATCTTCCTCCCTCTTTCTCACTCGTGTGTGTGTGTGTGTGTGTGTGTGTGTGTGTCCATTCATCCATCTGTCTGTCTGTCTGTTTTTGTCTCTGTATTATGTCTGTGTGTGCATATGTGTGTTTGGGGATATGTGTGCTCCTCTATTCATGCATATATAGGAGACAGAAGACAACGCTGGGATGTCTCCCCCTGTCACTTTTCACCTTGTTTTTCATGACAAGGTCTTCACTGAACCCAAAACTGTTTGGGGATAGGCAGCCCCCTCAATCTACCTGTCTCCATCCCCTAGCACAGGGATCACAGAAGGGTGTGAAAACATCCAGCCTTCCCCTGGGGGATGGGAGTCCAAATTCAGAGCCTTATGCTTGCCCAGCAAGCACTGTGCTCACTCAGTCATGTCCGCAGCCCCTTCCTCTTCTGCCTTGGTAGTTAGTCCTCCTCACTTATCACTAACCCTACCAGGCTTTCACTGAGGCAGAACGAGCAGAAGAAACACAAGTCAGGCAGTGATCGCCAAAGGCTGGGGTGGAGCTTTAGGAAGGAGTACATGCCCTCCTGCACACCTGTGATCCTTGTGAGAACACCGGGAGGCAGAGAGTGTCAGCATCCATTACACAGATAAGGATCAGTGAAGCCAATTGTCCTGATGCAACATAGTGAGTAGTGAAATCAAAACAAATCTCGCAGCTCCCAGACCATTGCTTGTCCCATTTCACAAGACCATGGGCAGTTGCTCTTCCGATGATATCTCCTCTCCACGCAGCTCATCAAATGGCCCTTCAGGGAGCTTCCTCTGAGAGGCAAGCTTTAGGCTTCCCCTCTGCTCCCTGCAGACTTCCTGTTTAATGGGTAGATTCACCAGCTTCTCTAGTCTGCTCAGGACTGTGGGATTTCTCAGGAGGTGGGGTGTAGGATTGTCAGGGCTGAAACTCGGACAGCGTTGAGAGAGCCACTCAGAATGGGGGCCTCAGACCACAGTACTGGTTTTCCAGGCAAGCTTGATAGACCTGAAGATCCACACACATCCGCCCCCAATGAGAATCTGCATTTTAGCAAGTTTCCCATGAAGTTTAAGGGAGAAAAAAAGACATCTGAGACCCTCTAGAGAAAAGCTCACAGCACCTGTGGCACTGAGGAATTGGAGGTTCACATAGAGATTATATGAGCATTGCTGTGGCCACAAAAACAAGACCTTATGTCCACACACAGAGGAAGGAAGGAGTCCCTCATTTGACCCAGGTGGAAAGAAATCCCAGGGACACCTAGTGTCGTGGGAGGTGAAGGGAGAAGTGGTTAAGTTTTTCTACCGCACCATCTGGGGTTTGGTACCTCTGATGACTCTCATCCTGAAAGTATGCTCACCTTCTAAAAGTATTGCCTTCCTTGGTCCCCCGAGCCTATCCCTTGGACATGAGTGGAGGCTGGACCATGACAACTAACAGCAGATGAGCAACGTGTACAGCAGGCATAGAGATGGGAAGAAAAGCATAGAGGAACCAGGGAAGGATTGGACCCCAGACGGAGTGATGAGGCTGTAAAAGCTGTCCAAGCCGGGCAGAGGTGTCTCACGCCTTTAATGCCAACACTGAGCGGGAGGGGAGGGTAGAGGCAGTCGGATCTCTCTGTGAGTCTGAGACCAGCCTGGTCTACAGAGTGAGTTCCAGGACAGACTCCAAAGCTACACACACACACACACACACACACACACACACACACACAGAGACAGAGACAGAGAGACAGAGACAGAGACAGAGACAGAGAGAGAGAGAGAGCGCTATCCAAGCCTACACATGTTCCTCTTACTACACGTCTAGCTCCACTATAACAAGAAGCTATCAACAATGACACAGCCTGTTCTCCCCTCGGGTGATTACCTGGCTTGGGTATAAACAGAGGGAATAGAATTGGGTTCAGGTGAAGGACTTTAATAATTTCTCTGGGTTCTGACCAAACATGGGCGGAACAGCTGTTCAAGTCTCCTCAGAGATAGTGGGTGTCATCTTCTGTTCATCTTAAAAGAAACAAAACCATTTATGAACTTTTTGTGTATATGTTATGGGGCACACTAGAGGGACCAACGTGAGGTCGGGGGATAACCTGTAGGGATTGGTTCTCTCCTTCTACCATGTGGGTCCTGAGATCAAACACAAGTCTTCGGGCTTTGCTGCAAGTTCCTTTACCTACCTGGCCCCTGTTCATCTTTTCATTTTACTCCAAGATCTAGTTCGACAATCAGTGTTGGCATAACAAGCACCAAAAACAAAGGTGGGAAAAGACATCTGTATTTCTGGTATTGCCAAGCTGACTCGCACTAAAACAAGCAATAACCCACACTTGTCAACTTCTCTCGGGGTTCCAAGTTACGTGCCCAGTGGGCAGCTAGAAAGGAGGACAGCCTGGGGGTGGGGGTGGGGAGGTGACTGGCAGGTTCCGAGACAGATGTGTTTGTTCACAGCTCAGTCAGAGCTGTTTGAGCCTAAGCTGATCTTTGCAGTGATATGAATCCTGCCAGGACACCAAGAAATCAAGCTGTCACTTCTCTCGGAGGGAGAATGTCTCTAACCTCAGTTTGGTTTACATGACAGCTTTTTCCGTGCATGTTTTTGCCTTCGGCCGGAGGTGGATCCTTTGAGAGGGTACAATTTTTTCAATCAGGTGGCGACTCTCTGTGCTGGGTCCTGCGGGTGGATACCGGAACCACACATAATTCAAGACTGGGGTCAGGGGACCAGGTTGACAGAGGAAACTAAACGCGGTGGACAGCGTCACACAGAGAGCTAAAATGTTCAGAACAGACAAGGATGGGACTAGGGGTTTTGCACAAGGATGGTTAAGAAGATGGAAGATTCTTCTGCTAGCAGAGAGTACGTAGTATGAGGAGAGAGCACAGTCACATGAGGGCACTGCATGGGGGCGTGGACGCAGGGGCGGGGTGTTGCAGCGTGGAGCGTGGACGCAGGGGCGGGGTGTTGCAGGGTGGAGCGTGGAGCATCAGAGAGCCTGGAGCAGAGGGTAGAGGGAGGGACACGTGGGAGGGGAGGCTGTTGTGACATCCTGGTCTGACTCTGGAAATAGCACACATTTGTAGCTCACAGACTGGGGAGGGGCGGGCACCTCAGGTCGTGCTGGGGAGTGTTGGTACACACTGTGGCGTAAATGGGGTTTTTCTCCCAATGGTTCCAGGGCTAGATGTTTGGTCCCTTGTGTGGCGATGTTCAGAGGTGATGAGACCTTCAATGGTTGCTGTCCTTGGAAGGGAGGAAGGTAGTTATTGAGGGACTCTGGAAGATTCCTACAGCAGAGACATGCTAGAAGAGTGATCCTGCTTCCTGCCTCACTAAGTGCTCTCTCTCTCTCTCTCTCTCTCTCTCTCTCTCTCTCTCTCTCTCTCTCTCTCTCTCTCTCTCTCTCTCTCGCATTCACTCCCGCAATGGCACAACCTGCCATGAGAACAAAACCAGAGGAGCTGCTCAACCTTGGACTTCAGGAAATTCACTTATAAATAAACTTCTTTTGTTTGCATATTAACCAGCATTACCGTTTTGTTATAGCAATGGAAACTGACAAAGCTACAGGGATTGGAAGGGAGAATGGCTAGATCCCTTCCCAGGCTGCAGAGCGCTGCAGAGCTCCAGCGTGTTCTTTAATAGGAGAGCTGCAGCCCAATGCCTTCTGTCCACTCTAGGTGAGAGCCAGGGCTCTCGCTGTTGGAGTTAGAGCCGCAGCCCCTGTATGCTGTCACCTGTATGTTGGTAGCCTGTGCCTCTGCCCTGCCTTTGCTCTCTGAGACTTACCTTCACTAGGGACAGAGCCCTCACAGGTTCCCCAACCTGCTAAGGCCTCTACCCGCAATGATGCCATAGTGGCTTCCGCCTCGGGGTCTCTCCACCCCCGACTCCCCGCCTTCAGGAATGTTCTTTCCCCAGATGGTTTACAAGGCTGGCTGGCTGCCTTTCAGGTTTGAGGGCACACATTGCCTCACTGAGACCTTCCCTGAACTCCCTCTGCAGACTCACCAGAATGCCTGCTTGCTTAAGCATCACTGTCACTTTGCCTGCTGTATTTTCTCCCTGACGTTCTCCGCATTCTCGAATATCTTTTTTCACGCCGTTTCCCGTGTCTTAGCCCATTCGGGCTGCTGTAGCAAACTGCCGTAGATTGGTAGCCCATAAAGAACGAAAATGTATTTCTCAGTGTGTTACAGGCTAAGATCAGGCTCCTGGCAGGCTCAGTGTCTGGGGAGGCCCATCTTGTAAATTGTCAGTTGCCGCTTTCTTTCTGTGTCCTCGTTCACGTAGTGGAACAAAGGGACTGCACACCTTGGGACCTAATTACCTCCATAGGCTCTTGGCCAGAATCATCGCACACAGCGCTGAGATTTCCACATGGGAACCTCACAAACATCTGTCTGTAGTAAGGCACTTTTGTCTAGTGTCAATTTCTCTTTCCTGGAGCTGAGGACCGAACCTAGGGTCTTGTGCTTGCTAGACAAGCGTTCTAACACTGAGCTAGGTCCCCAGCCCCTTAGTGTCCATTTCTACCACAGCCTAGACGCTATCTCTATCTTTTCCTCTATACCCCCTGAGCCTAGAGCAGTATCTGACAGAAATACTCCACATATATGTGGTGGGAACACAGGTGCTCTTGTTTGCACGGCTCATAGCAATCTGGTTCAGAATTGGAAAGTCACTAGATAAGCCTGCAATGTTCTCAATGTGTGATTTCCCTTGAACCTTACGCACATCTATTGAGCAGGTACCATCGGGATCCCATCTGGTAGACAAAGCTGCTTTAACACAGGGTTAGTCAGTCAGATGTTAGTCAGTCAGTCAGTTAGATGCTGAAGAGCTGGCGAGTAAGCTGTCATGTCATGACAGAAACCCAGGCCATCTGTCTCACTGATGCATGTTAAGGGTAGCCTGCTGAGACCTCTTCCAAGACTGCCTGTCCCACCGTCTACCCAACTTCTCTGTCCTCCATTTGAGCACACAAGAAAGATCTCAGGACCTTGAGACAGCTCTCAGTAAGGTGGTGGTAGCACACACCTTTAATCCCAGCACTTGGAAGGCAAAGGCAGGCAGATCTCTGCGAATTCAAAGACAGCCTGGTCTACAGAGCGAGTTCCAGGATAGGCTCCAAAGTTACACAAGGAAACCCTGTCTCAAAAAACAAACAAATAAAAAACAAGCAAACAAAGACTGTTGTCAGCGTGAGGAATGACTTTCTTCTCAGATTGGGAGTCCCCTTTCCCAGCAACTGCCACCAATTGAGGCCACCGAGATTTATCACCTTGCAAGTGAAGACAGATTTTAAACCTTTATGACAGGCCCTATGTCTGCCATGTCCGTGTGTGTCATCTCATGTAAAACAACTTCCTGAAGTATGCAGTGTCCATGAACCTTTAGCAAATGTGGAACGGAAGCACAGAGCAGATTGTCCTTTCTGTTCCATCATTCCTCACATCCTCCTCCTATCCAGAAACCCTCTAAGTCTCACTGCGTGGCTCTGGCTGTCCTGGAACTCCCTATACAGACAGGAGTGGCCTCAAACTCATAGAGATCCACCTGCCTTTGCCTCCCAAGTCAGAAACCCCTTAAATAGCTAAAGAAGACTTTTTTGTTTGTCTTCTTCCCTCTCTTCTCATTCTCCTTGACACTTTTCTCCCTGATTTTCACAATCATAGTACCAGCCATCATTAACTCGGGTCACGTTACGTGCCAGCACCCAATATGAAGACCGAATTAATGTCTTATCAGAATTCTGAAGTAGTGGCATTTTGCAAAAAAGCCACTGGGGAAACTCAGAGAAGTCATGTTGCCAGGTGTGCTCAGGGACAGGAAGCTAGGCATGAGCTGGGGTCTCTCTGAGTGAAATGAAAAAGGCACTAAAGTGAAGTGGGAATCCTCGAGGGGGAAAACGCAAACCTGGGTGTCCAGTGTCGGAGCGTCTTAATTATACTGTCGGGTTTGGCCTCCTTCAAAGAGTGGCGTAGAAATGCCGTTCTTCCCTGGGGCCCAGTGTGTATCAGAATCACTGAGGGTATCCCTCTGTGGAAGACGTTTGATAATAACTCAAAGTGGTTTTGGAAAACAGCTTCGTGGAGATGTAATAGGCATACAATATACTACATGTATTTCAAGTATACAGTTGGATAAATTTGGATGTGTGTACACAGTCATGAAACCATCACAACGATGGAGTTGTAAACACCAAAGTCCAAAAAGCATGGGATGGATTTTTGAGGTTCTTGTCTTCTTTTGTTTGGTTGTTTGGTTGGTTCATTGGTTGGTTTCTGGTCTTTTTAGGTTTGGGTTTAGAGTCTTTTCGAGACAGTGTCTCACTGTGTAGTCCTGGCTGTCCTGGAACTCGTCATGTAAACCAGGCTGATCTTGAACTCATACCTATCAGCCTTTGCCTCCCAAGTGCTAGAATCAAAGGTGTGCACCACCATGTTGGCTGAGGTCTCATCTTCATCTGAGGGATGGGAGAAGGATTCAGGAAGGTGGGTGAAGGCCTGTCTCTGACCCTGCCTGAGCCTTGGGGAAAGGTAAGCTGAAGCTCAGCTACAGTCCTGGTTCTGCAGCACCTTCCTGTCAGCTTCCCTTAGTGTTGTTGCTTTATATTTACTTTATGTGTGTGGATGTTTACATGAATTCATGTGTACCACGTCTGTGCAGTATTCATGGAGACCAGCAAGGGCATCTGATTCCCAGGATCTGGAGTTATAGATGGTTGTGAGTGCCACATGGGTGCTGAGAATAGAACCTAGGTCTTCAGCAGGGGCAGCAAGAACTCTTAACTGGGGAGCCGTTTCTGCATCCTTCCTTTCGGGTTGAGACTGGTTTTCTGTTTTATTTTCATCTCAGGGCCACAGGCCACACTTCCAGTCTCGCTTGGCTTCCTTGGATCCCTCGTGACCCTTCTTCTGAGTTCAAGAATAAATTTACCATCACACTCTTTCACTGGAGGTTAAGGGAAATGGAGCCCAAGCGGGATAGAGCCTTAGCTTATAGTCTCCTCTTTCCAGGATCCTCATTTAGGTGATGCAGAATGACATACCAGGGCCTCCCAGCAGACGCCCAGGTGACAGGACATCGCATCACTTGTCCCAGGGAGATGTGAACAAATAAATGTCTGTTCACCTGAGATAGGGCACCAGTGATAAACCAAAGAAAAGATTCCACCCAAGCCTAGCTTAGTGATCCAGTGAGATTACGAGGCTTACTTAATAGGAGGGTGGGTGGAGGGTATCATACAGGAATATAGGTGATCTCCAAACAGATGCATTTCTGAACAGTCCCATTCCAACATAGGGGAAGATCCTATCTTAAAATGGCTTAGATGGGGTTTTTGATTTCAGTTCATTTTCCACTTCCTGTGTCCTCTAGAACCTTCCAGACCACAGGCAGCTGGGGCCGAATTGCAGACAGCTGGGTGGAGGAGTGCTGGAAGGAATGAGTAGAGTGTGACTAGTCTTAGATGAGGTCTGATACTGCCCCTGTCCTCCTTCTGTGGAGGTGTGGGGGGGGCCTCCTGAGGCTGATCACAGTTGCTCTGGCGGAGATGGCCACAGACATACGTGGAGCAGACAGACAGCTTTTATCAGCATAGGGGGGTACTGGGTTGATGCCCACTTCCTACCCTCCCCTACACTGCTTCCCCTCACTTCAAACCCCAAATGTGCTACACCAAAAGAAGGAAAAACACCCTAACACACTAAGGCTGTCAAGGGAGGGCTCCGAATTCAAAGCTTAGGCTTGCTCTTAGACAGCCTTAATGGCCTAAACGCCATCTTTCCCCAGGGGTCTCCCTCTCTCCCCCCTGCCGAAAGATCTCCAACTAAATTCCTTCTTTAGGTCCGAATTTCAAGTGTAATTCTTCACAAGCATGGCTTTTTTCACCTGCTGGGCTGTGAGCTCTCTGAAGGCTCGGTCCATCTCTCTGACACTTAAAGCTCACTGGGTGCGGAACAAGTGAACGACCCACTCACGCGTCCTCAGCGTCGGGGAAGGGCTTGACCTAAGGGTCTCACAAAGCTGCCACGCAGCACAGTGGTTCTCATGTGTGTGACACGGAGCCAAGGAGGCACTTACACTGTCTTCTCCCAAAGGCTGTTTACTGCACTTGGTGTTTCTGGCCACTTCTGGTGGAGCTGCCCTGCGGGGGATGTGGCTTCCATCTCTCCCCATCCCCCGCAGGTGCTGAGAGCAGGTACTTCTCAGGGAGATGGGGGCAAGGGTCCGGGGAACTCCGCAGTTGGGGTGCCATTGGTTCTTTCTTGGCCTTGGACAGAACTCCAAAAAACACCTAGTTTGCTGGCTGTCGGCATCTCTTTCACCTCCCAGACACAGCCATTCCTTGTGAGTACCTGTGGAAAGACCCACATAGTCTTACATTGCTCAAAAAGAAATCTAGTTACTAGATTTTATTTGAAGCAGAGTCCTGCCTGGGTTGTGTTTCTCAGACTTATATTTCAGGGGGTCCATAAAGTTTCAAAAATAAATGTGGGCACAAGGCTGTGTGTGATGGTGCACACCTTTAATTCCCACACTTTGGAGGCAGGTAGGCAGATCTCTTGAATTCAAGGTCAATCTGATCTATAAAGTGAGTTCCAGGACATCCACGGTGACACAGAGCAACCTGTCTCAAAAAATGTGGGCACAAGCTGGGCGGTGGTGGCGCATGCCTTTAATCCCAGCACTCAGAGGCAGAGGCAGGCGGATCTCTGTGAGTTCAAAACCAACCTGTTCCTAGTTCCAGGCCAGCCTCCAAAGCTACACCGAGAAACCCTGCCTGGAAGAAACAAAATCAAAAACAAAATGTGGGCACAAAATCAGAACCTCACTGTTAAAATATTGCTATTGATGTAAACAAAACCATAAATCGGCATTCTTTTATTAAATTCACTCCTTAAAAAACATGGCATTCCAACCAGCATAGAAAGGCGGCAGGCCATACATGAGCAGCTTTTTTTGTGTGCAACAGCTAGCATTTATTAAGTGCTCACTGTATGCCAGGTGCCACTCCAAGTATTTTACGATATTCTTTCATCTTCCATGTACACGCATGGCGCTGTCTTTATATTTTTCTCCCCTGTGACACTATGAGACTATGCGATGCAGCTATGTGATACTATTTCATCTGGACCAGCTGGACCAGTTTATACCCTACTGTCAGCATCACAAAATGATCTTTTAGGTAACTCACTGCTGGAGGATCCAAAAATCTTATGAAATTTTCTACCTGAAGACAGAAATCAGGATGTGACCCTTCAGAGTGACTTACTCTGGATCCAGATGACAAACATCTGCCTTTGAAGTTCTCTTTGATGTATGTGGCCCATCAAGTTCCGCCCCTAGAAGACTCCGCATGCTTTGCGGTCTTTGGTGACAAATGCAATGCCCCCAAGCAAATCGGAGTCCAGCCAAAGTGAAAATATTTCCAGCCGCCTTTGAGAGGTATGGAAACCGAAGGCAAAGCTACTGCAGTAGAAAGCCCTCTGCCCGCTTCTCCCTGCCTGTACTTTCCAAAAGGTAACATCCTGCTATCATCTTTCACAGTGAACACAAACCAGATGGCTCCAGCCAAGGGGGGAATCGTGGGGCTGAGTGAGGAAATATGAATTAAATAACTCTCAGGAACTAATCTTTAAAAATCCTAAACTTTCCCCTGATGTCTAGACCAAAGGCGACTCTCAAGGGCTTTAAACAGAAAGACTCGAAAGGGCTTTGGGTGCTGCCTGTGGACAGAGGATTCTTCAGAAGACACACGCACAAGAATGAGGCTGTGCACTCCCCAGAGACGGACACTTCTTCCGGAGGAGGCAGCAAGCGGGAGATTGTGTTTATTTTTCAGTGCTTACCAAAACAGCTCAAGGAGACCCAATGTCAGGGATGTGGAATATCGCGCTACAGGGACAGTGCTGGTGCACACAGATGACAAAGGGGCCATATATATGCAAAACGGAATGAGTGTGGCTTGTCCCGACCATCTTGGCCGACATCTTCCCTCCCGGTTGGTTATCTTATTTCTGTCAAAAGAAAAGATGAAAACAATCACAGTTTTCTATGATGCATGCTATTGCAGAAAGCACTGCCTAACTACTTCCTATCCCTGGAGCGTGACAAGCGAAAGGTCACATGAGGTGACATATGTGGTAAGAAGAACACTCAAATATGTGCAAATATGGGAACTCCAGTGTTACACAGTAGGAAGTCAAAGCTCTGAGAGGTAACAGCGTTTGACCAGTCTCAAACTATTGTATATCTGACTGCCAAGCCTTTGCTCCTCCCCTTTGTCACTCAGTTCTCCAAATGAGATAACACATAAAAAATGTAACCAGCCAGGCATGCGACGGTTCCCTTGTAGTTATCATGTGCAACCTTCCTTCTGGCACGTGTGAAAGAAAGATCATCCCGCATCTTCTTACGTGCGTGAACACATTCATAGAGAACTACTAGCATCACTGTTACAGTCTGGCCCACATAAAGCTGCATAAAGAACAGGCCAAAGGTGCTAAAAAAAATGGTTCAACTGTGAAGAGCATGCATTGCTCTTCCAGAGGACCTGAGTTCAATTCTCAGCACCCACATCCAGTGACACACAACCCCTCATAACTCCAGCTCCAGAGGGATCCCACACCTCTGTCTCTTCAGGTAAAATTATGTGCACATGCTCACCCTGTCCCCTAGCTAAAATTTTAAAATAAAATGAAAGCAAGCAAGGAAGGAAGGAAGGAAAGAAGGAAATGCTAGAACCAGGGATTTTCCAAGAGAAGCTGGGTTGTTGTGTGATGTTCCCCACCATGAAGCAGTCTGCATCTGACACTAACTTGTCCCCTAGGTGTCCTCCATAGAGGGATATGCGGCTTATTCTTAAGTGGTTAAAATCTACCACTCTGTCCCAGGAGGGAAAAACAAACCATGCCTGCCTTGTTGATAATTATTCTAGAAAAGTTTGGGGAAATACTGTGGGCTTTGAAGCTCCTGGCCCAGATCCCGGGGGAAATTGTGGGCATTGATCATGTTCTCTGAAGAACTGACATGCAAAATGGTGAGGAGACACAGTCCTTTTGGACTGTATCTCCAGAAATATGGATGAGGGAGAGATGTCAAACTGTACAAAACTTTTAAACGTTTAAAAGTCTGATTCGGCAATTTAAAAAACATAATTTTGGCCCATTGATTCCATTGTTAGAAACTTACATTAACGGCATGATCTAACATGATGGCCACAAGACTGGAAAATGTAGTAGGGGAAGAATCTGATCTATCATGCATGAGGATCTACAGCATGTTTAAAAACAGAAAACTTTACGTGACCCAAAAGCTTATATACAAAAAAGCAGCAATGCAAAATACCAGCATGAACTGAAAACTCCCAAGTAGGAAAGAGGTTCAGTGACAGCTGGTCCCCAACCCAAATCCCTGAGTAGGGTGTTTCCAGGAAAACAGATAAGAGAGAAATTCTGCAATGTGGAAAACTGCTCATGACACAATGCTGATTAATAAGAAGACCCCAAGACTGGAGGGCAGGAAACCTGTTACTCTGGATGAGAAATACAATATGAAAGAAATTTAAAGACTGGAAGGATATGTGCAGGGAAAAGTTAAGAATAAATGTAGTTGATTATTATTTTGTTTGTTATTTGTCCTTATTATCCAAGTTATTTAATAATTGCTGAGTGTCTATGTGCCTCTCCTCCTCAAATACTTTTCTTTTGCTTGAATTAGTACAACCACCCTCTGTCCCCTGGGCCCACCCTTCCTAGTGCTACTTGTCGTGCAGAGGAAAGTCCTCTTGGCTCAGTGATCAGACTGTCCATGGTCTCAGTGGACTGGCTGCCTGTTGCCTCCAGAGTAGGAGGTACAGTACCACCTTATTCAGTACTTGCTGTTCACCACACAGGCCAGACCCTTTCATGTCTGGTCTTCAACAAGTTCTTCCCTCTACTGAGAGCACCCTTTAATCTCCCACCCACCCGAGTGCATGCATGCGTGCGTGCGTGCGTGCATGTGTGCATGTGTGTGTGTGTCTGCATGTGCACAGAGGAACTTGCATATAGTTCAGAAAGTTGGTGTCAATGTCTTCGTCGATTGCTCTGTACCTTACATTTTGACACATGGTCATCACTGAACGTGGAGTGCACCAATTTAGCTGGTCAGTGAGCTTCCAGATCCTGTTTCCCTGCTTCCCCGGTATGGGATTAAAGGGTAATCATGCTCAGCTTTTCATGTGGGTGCTGGGGATTAGAACTCAGACCCTCATGCTTGCACAGCAGACACTTTACCAACTGAGTCATCCCCCCAGCCTCCTTCCCCCTCTTTTTATACCTCAAAGATGATTACTTGTCCCCTTTAGGGACAAGGTCAGGCGTTAGCCTCCCTGGGAAACCTTACTAATCATTCCCAAGCAGAGTGGTTACTGCTTGCTGTGCTTCCCAAAGAAGACTTGTTCATCAGGCTGTTTCAGCAACCCCCGTAACTGGTGAACATCCCCATGTCTTATATTGGGAGGAGGAAGTTTGACTCATTCCTCTCACTATGTCTGGTGCCTGAAATGGACCACTGACCTGGAACCAGGGTGGCATCAGGCAGCACCAGGGAGATGGCCTATAAGGTGACAATGAACCTTCAGACCCCATGTCAGAGAACAAGAAAAACAAAGATTTGAGGTTAGCAAAACTGGTCTGCTGGTGGGGTTGGGGGATGGGGGTGGGGTGGCGGCTTCCACGGGGCTTGAACAATATAAAGGATGGAGGGGGCAGGGATTCCCCTACCATGGGGTACAAACTCCCCATCTAATAGAGGTCAGACACTGCCTCTCGGACCCTGGGAGATGGACAAGCTGATCTCAGTCAGGCTGAAGATGCAGCATTAGGCTCTGCTTCCTGCTGGAGCCCCTCTGATTCTGCTGTAGGCCTGGCAGGTGTCCATGTCAGCTGCACTTCCAAGCTCAGATCTGCAATTTGAACCTACGGCCCTGCACACAAAGAAGCTGATTTCAGAGTAGACCCAACTGCTCACAAAACACAGTGGGGTACTTGGCTCCACAACACTCATTAGCATCTTAAGTTCACATAAATATATATGAGGCCTGTGGGTTCCCCTGGGAGTCCCAGAGTCCCTCATAGTCAAAGAGAATATCCTTCCCTTTGTACCTCCCCCCTGAACCTCTGAAGTCCAGCTGTGTCTGGGAAGCCCCAGGGTTGTAAGGATAGTCCCCAGCAGGGGCCCAGCAGCTCATTTTCAGAGTGCAAAAATTAGACACATGATCTTTTGGGGAGACAGAGTTCCATGTTCTCCCTCCCTTTCTTATGGTGGGCCTTCGTTGTAAAGGTCTCTGGAGACCAGGGAGTTTCCCCATTATCATCTCGGATGCCTGATCTTGAAGGATGCATGGAGGCAGCATAGCCCTCACTAGATTCTGTAGTGTGGATGGCAGGAGCAGGGGAGAGGCAGGGGAGGAGCAGGGCAGGGGCAGGGGAGGAGCAGGGGAGAGGCAGGGGAGGAGCGGGGGAGAGGCAGGGGAGGAGCAGGGCAGGGGCAGGGAAGGAGCAGGGCAGGGGCAGGGGAGGAGCAGGGCAAGGGCAGGGGGTTGGAGAGATGAGGAGGATCAGAACTTTATGTCCTCAAAATACTTCTGGTCTAATGGGAGATATAAATCAGAGAGGAACACAATGTTAAAAAGTGTGGTCCAGCGTCGACACCAGAAAATTGTAAATGGGAACACAGTTAGCAGTTCATGAACCTTGCAAATTTCACCAGGATGGGGCAGGGCCAGAAGGAAGTGTCTCTGGGTCTGAGCTCATCCCAGAGGGCTCCCTGGAAGAGGAGTGCTTGGAGAGAAAGAGTGGATTTGAACGGCACTGACTACAAACAAATGACCTGCGTGGGCGGTGCAGGACCGCTGAGTGAAGAGAAGAAAAACAGTCAACCCCCAAGTTCCAGACCCTAACAACCCTTCCTCTAACACAAGTAGCTCTGTGATTTCCACTCCTGGAAAGCAAGGATCTCAGAGAAAACTCCTAAAGAAAGATATCAAATCCACTGTATGGAGAGGGTCCATCTTACGGCTGCCCCTGGGCGCTGTCTACTGAAGCCAAGGTACCCCGGCCCCAATGTCCGTTTGACATTACAGCATCGTCGGAGCCATATTGTGCGCCTCCCTCTGCTAGGGGCTTTCTAGGGAAAGTGCGCAAAAGTCAGTAGACAGGGCGTAGGGTGGGGGGTGGGGCAAGGAAACGAGCCATAGGTGTGTATTTTCAGCTGAACTGTTCTCGGATCTGATGCTGCTGAAGGAAAAGGTTTCCCCAGCCCCAATTTCGTTGCTGACCTCAGCAAGTTGGCAGCTTGCAATCATTTTTACAAAGTACTTGCTGGGGCTGGAGAGACGGCTCAGCAGTTGACACTGCTTTTGCAAAGGACCTGAGTTCAGATCCCAGCACCCACATTGTGCCCAACTGCCTTTAACTCCAGCTCCAGGGGATCTGATGCCTTCTTCTGGACTGCAGGCATGTGCATACATACATACATGCATAGACACACACATGCACATAATTAAAAATAAAATATACATACAAAGGGATCTTCTAAATTCAGAGCATCAGGTTTTTATCAGCTGTCAAACAAAAAGGAATAAAAATATCTCGTTGAACTGATCAGTAAGGTTATTGATGAGGGAACCAGGCACAGTGGCCCCTGCTTTTAAACTTAGCACTTGGGAGGCAGAATCAGGCACATCTCTGAGTTTCAGGCCACCTAGGGCTACATAATTAGACCCTGTCTCAAAAAAGCCCATAATTAATTAAGTTAAAATTTAAAAGATTAGCCGGGCGGTGGTGGCGCACGCCTTTAATTCCAGCACTTGGGAGGCAGAGGCAGGCGGATCTCTGTGAGTTCGAGGCCAGGCTGGACCGATAGCCTCCGAAACAATACAGAGAAACCCTGTCTCATAAAAACCAAAAAAAAAAAAAAAAGAAAGAAAAAAATGTAAAAGATTACTGGCGAGGGTTACAAGATAGTTCAGTGGGTAAGGTTGCCACCAAGCTTGGCAGCCTGAGTTTGATCCCAGGACCCACATGGTAGAAGGAGAGAACCGCCTCCCGCAGGTTGTGCCCTGACCTCCATGTGTACTGTGACACGCGCACGCGCGTGTACACACACACACACACGTATGCAAAATAAGGAAATGTAATTTTTAAATTTTTAAAAGGATTGTTGATGGACTGGAGAGATGGCGCAGTGGTTGCAATCCCAGCCGCTGACAACTCCAACTCCAGTTCCGGGGGACTGGACAGCCTCTTCCTGCCTCAGGCGCTGCCAGCACATGGTGCACAGACTTAAAGGCAGGCAAAACACACATATACTAAAAACAAATCAATTATGGGCTAGAGATCCAACGCCCAATTCTGACTTCCACAGGCACTAGGAACATCTGCGGTGAACATACATACATGCAGGCAAAATACTCGTATACATAAAATAAGTAGATACATCTAAGTTAAATAATTTCAAAAGGTTTTAGAAATTGTTATCGATGGCAGTAGCTACCACTTTCTGAGTTTTTTCTGTGGGTCACGTACAGTGGAATTGCTATATGTTCATTACCCTCAAAGTGCTTAGCACCAAGCTTGGCCCACAGTAATGTGAGCTGTAACGATCACCGTCCTCGGACCCAGAAGTCCCTATCAGTCCTGAACAGGTCTGACTTAGCAGATCATGAAAACCGTACTGACCCGTTTCTGAAAGTCAGACAGACCTAAAAGCAGGAAAGTTTACCACTTTTACTGACCTGCTCTCCCACACTGGGGGAAAGGTCACTGTCCTCTGAGTGCAAAACCAGCCTGCTCTCGTCCTGTTTAAACAAGGCCCGGAGGCAGGCAGGCAGCCTGTGGTTGAGGAGGAAGGAACCACGGCTATTTGGGATTCCTCACAGAATCTGGGCTATTGAAGCTGTCAGGCCGATACACAAGTTCTGTCAGGCTCATAGCTCTTGGCATTCTGGCTGCCTCCCCTGGATGACCATTTATAGTCAACCCCACTGAAGAAAGCGGAACCCTGGCATTGGGCAAAGAGATGAAGTTGGAGAAGAGGCACCTGGTGCCTGGGGAGGCGGGCAGTAACTACGAAAAACCTTCTTACACCCAAAATCCTATTTTACAAAATGTGGGCCCAGCTGCTCCCCCTTTGGGCCCTGGGGGCAAGAACAAGCCAGTTGCAGACCTGATATTTTTACACAAGGAGGCACATCCTGCCTTGTCTGTTGATATTGTTGCACTCAGGGTCCAAACCATGACAGGATCCTGGAAAGTGGAAGGAATGGAAGGGCCAAGCTTAAAAATAATCTTAGCGAGTTCGAGGCCGGGCTGGTCCAACAGCCTCCAAAACAATACAGAGAAACCCTGTCTCGTAAAAACCAATAATAATAATAATAATAATAATAATAATAATAATCTTAGCATATGTTAATCATACATAATAATAGGTTTCATTGTGGCATTTTCTTACATGTACATAATGTATTTTCATCATATCCATCCCTTTTCCCCTTCCCACAAGTCACTTCCCTCTTCTACTTGGTGTGTGTGTGTGTGTGTGTGTGTGTGTGTGTGTGTGTGTGTGTGTGTGTGTGTGTGTTAGAGATGCTGTGATGGTCTGAATGAGAATGGTACCATTGCATGTTTGGTTCTGAGTTAGCAGAAGTGTTTAGGAAGGATTAAGAGGAACGGCATTGTTGGAGTAGTATGGCCTTGTTGGAGGAGGTGTGTCACCAGGAGTGGGCTTTGAACATTCAAAAAACCAAGCTTTTTAGAAGGCAGTTTGGAGGGCTGGTGAGATGGCTCAGAGGTTAAGAGCACTCACTGCTCTTTCAGAGGTCCTGAGTTCAATTCCCAGCCACCTTATGGAGGCTCACAACCATCTGTAGTGGGGGTCTGATGCCCTCTTCTGGCATAAATGTGTACATGCAGATAGAGCACTCTTAAACACATAAAACAATTAAATAAACCTTTAAAATATAAAAAAAGAAGAAGAATATAAAAAAGAAGGTTGTTTGGAGTTAGAGAGATAGCTCAATGGTTAGGAGCACTGGCTGCTCTTCAAGATGACCAGGGTTCAATTCCCAGTATTCACATGGCAGTGTATGACTGTCTATAACACCTGTTCCAGGGAACCCAAAACCCTCACACAGATTTACATGTGGGCAAAACACCAATGTACATAAAATAAAAATAAAACAATTCCTAGCACCCAGCACCCACATGGTGGTTTACCACCAGTAACTCTAGCTCCCCAGAATCTGATGGCATCTTCTGACCTCTGAGGGCGGTACACATACATACACATAGGCAAGACACACATAAAACGAGATAAATAAATCTGAAAAGGAAAAGGGAGAAGGCAGTGGCAGCGGTGGTTTGATAGGCAGGCACATCTTGCCAGTTTAGTAAACCAATAGCAGTAACTTCCCCACTGGCCCGTGACTATGTCAGAAGTTCTATCAGGATTTTGGCATGTGGCAAATACACATGGGTTTGTGGTAAGGAATTCGGACTTTATGCCCCTTAATAATTTCTTCCATTTCTCTTTAAATGTAATTCAAGACTGTTCTATACATATAGGAAGTAGCAAACCTGCAGCAGAGCTTGGAGAGGAGAAAGACAGATAGGCAGTGTTAAACAGTCTGATGTGACCACTGGCTGGGAAACATGCTCTATGCTTTGCATCATTTCCATTTACAAGGATTCGAGAGCACGGGGTTGCAGGGACTCTGGGTTGACCCTGTGCTCTTGGGCTTCTAGGATGACAAAAGATTAAGGGGAGAGTTTGAAACTCCCTGGAGACCTGGGGTTGAGTAAAAAGAACAAATGGAAACTGGGTGGTGGTGGCACATGCCTGTGATTCCAGCACTTGGCATTTAGAGGTCCGGGAGAGGTCCAGCTGGGCTACACTGACTACAAACTGAGATCCTGTTTCAAGAAATAGTAACTGGGGGTGAAACAGCATAGAGTGCTCCCTGACCATCTTCAAAGCTCTGGGTTTGATCTCCAGTAATGAAAACAAAAAGGACAACAAACCACTGTTGGATAAAAGAAACAAAACAGTAGATGTCTGGATTTCTAACAAGGTAGGAAACGTCAAATAATGCTACTAAGAGGAGGAAGGCTTGCTGGCTGCAGAGGCCACAGGGAATCAGTACCTCAGGACTATCACACAGGGCCCCTGTGCCCCTGCTAGAATACAGAATAACAGTCAGCTCTTTGTTAGTTGTGAGCCACACGTCTAGGACTGGGGTGAAGTACAGCCAAGGGCAAGGATGGGTAAGTACCAGATCCTGGGTTTGTACACATCAAGGGGGCTTTATACACATCTTTTCTAAGGCTGAGAAGTTCCGTTAGTTTTATTCTTATTTTACATGTGAATAAGAAAGGCTCCAGGAAAAGCTCAAGGTTTCAGATTGGTCACATACGGAGCTGGACTGCAGACATCTTGCTACAGTCTAGCTGTTTTTAGAAGTCTGTTTATACCAAGGTTAGACCCTTGCTAAGGTCATGCCCTCCTGGGAGATGCCATGTCCTCAAGAGGATGGTGACAGACCAGAAGTTGCTCTGGGGGCTTTGGGCGGTCCTCTCACAAGCTAGTACAAAAGAGAGAAGCTGTCTCTATTTTTGAAGAGGTGTTGGGTTTTGTTAGTACACCCTGTCTCATGCCTAGCATTGAGCGATGCTGTCAACATCACATTTTTATAGTTGCTTTTTCTAGAACTTTGGAGCGATCATGACCCTGTGTTATGACATCCTTTCTTTCTCAGCCAAATGATAATATATTCATGTTGCAAAATTCCCTAGTTGGGACTGGAGAGATGGCTCAGTGGTGGGAAGCACTGATTGCTCTTCCAGAGGACCCGGATTGAATTCCTAGCATCCTCATGGCATCCATCTCACAACTGTCAATAACTTCCGCTGCAGGGGATCTAACATTGTCACATGCAGGAAAAACACCAACCCACACAAAATAAAAATAAATAAATCACCGGATGTGGTAACAGATGCCTTTAATCCCATCAGTCAGGGAGGTAGAGGCAGGTAGATCTCTGTGAGTTCCAGGACAGCCTGGTCTACAAAGTGAGTTCCAGGACAGCCAGGGATACACCAAATATCTCGAAAAACCAATAATAATATAACAACACTAATAATAACAATAAATAAATCATTTTTTTAAATCCCCTAGTTAACTTCAAGTCCAAGGAGCCTGTGGTCACTTTTATTGACTTTTAAGGAATTTATTATCATGTTTTAAAAGCCCCTTACTACAAATATGACTTAATTTAGTGATCCAAATTTATTGTGCAGTTACTATATTAAATTGCTGACGCTGTGTTCAACCTTGGGACTGGCATGCAGGCAAAGGTGTCTCTTCTCCGAAGAGGCAGATTCTAAGCAAGAATGATACGGCACATGTCAAAGCGCCAGTGTTTCATGGGCAGTGCTGAGGGATGTACTCTTATCTACATCAGCTTTTTGTTCATGACAAATGCAATCAGTGAGTTACCTCTACTTCTAATGTTTTATCTGGAATACTGAAACCCACGGGAGTCTGTTGAGGGCAGTGAACAAACAAGTAAGATGGTCCAGAGGAAGGATCAGCTGCAGCTAAGAACAGAATTTTGAGATAGGGTCTCAGGTGTTCTTGCTGGCCTTGACTTTAACAGGTAGCTGTCAGTGGCTTGAACTCTGACTCCTCCTGGGGCCAGTTCCTGAGTGCCCGCCTCTGAGCTTGTGCTAGGGATCAAACCCAGGGCTTCACACATGTTAGGGAAGTACCATCCTTCCTACCGCCAGAACTCCACCCCTAGCTCAAGCACAATTCTTTTTTTTTTTTATTTAACTTTATTTTTATGTGCATTGGTGTGAAGGTATCAGACCCCCCTGGAACTGGAGTTATAGACAGTTGTGAGCTACCATGTGGGTGCTGGGAATTGAACCCCGGTCCTCTGGGAGAGCAGCCAGTACCCTTAACCTCTGAGCCATCACTCCAGCCCCTCAAGCACATTTCTTAATTGGCACATTAGTATTTGTTTGTCTAGAATTATTTCAGAGCAAACACTGAAAGCATGGCAGAATGTGTTACCACACTACTATCAATGTTAGCAAAGAAACAATGGATAGGTTAATTTGGACTATATATATCTATATATTGTAACAAATATATGTGTATTTTATATATGTGTGTAAGTTTTGGACAATATTGTCATTTCTCTGTTTGACAGAAGAATTCTATACACCATACAGTGTGAATAAAGTAGCTTTATTGAACAATAGTCTGGCATAAAGATACAAAATTAAGCATAAATACCCTTATCCATTTTGGCTATTGGTCTCCGAACTCGTCAACCAGCCATTAGTCTGGCCTTCCAAACTTTAAAACAAATTATTGTGATCCTCCAAGTCCTTACACCTAGACTTGGAAATAGCTGACACTCTCTCCTATTCCTTGCACACGCAGTAGGCTATCAATCCCCAATAGCCAGATGGGACTGTTTATTTTGCTATGCATCACTTAGGGATTCAGTAAAAATGCAAGTTTGAATTCAACTGAATCCGGATGGTACCAGAGGTTTTGCAGTCTCCCATGCTCCCCAGATGAGGCTGGTGCTACTGGTTATAGGACCACACTTGAAGTAGCAAGCTGTAGATGAAAACACAAAGTGTATAGGCCAGACTCAGTCTCCTAAGAGGTCTTCCTACATACCCCTGTTTCCGCTTCATCCTATGTGTGTCTGCAAAATGACTCTCCCTATATCATAATTTTTCTCATGTTTCCCCCCTATGCCTCCCCCCACCCCCACCAAATTATCAGTCGTGAGCTGACTAGCAAGCTGGACTGAAATTCCTACAACTGAAGATAAGATGGCCTTCCCTTCATTAGGGTTAGGAACTTCATGACCTTTCTTCATCCCGCTGATACCCCTTCCTGCTTCCAACTGTAGCTCTGACCCCTTCTTCCTCCCGAGCTCAGCCTTTCTCCCTTCAGCACCGGTACTGCTCTCAGCAGCTCGGGATGATCTTGCCTATCTGGAAGGTTCCAACGCCCTTTGCCTGAATGTGGTTACTTATGTACACTTTCGTCCTCCCTGTGGGCTCTTAAGCTGCTTCCTCTCACTCAATAAAACCCACAGCACCTCTGCAGTGCTTGCTCCCAGCAAGCTTTCAATTAATTCATCCCAGGTGCCTGATTTCCCCAGAACCTCTTAATGGCTCTATGTTCTATTTACATTACTTATCTTCCTGTTTGGGATGTGCTTTAAACCACCCCAAATCCTTTTTCGGAAGTCACTGAACAATGAATCATCAATGGTCAGCTGTAAAAGTGGAAAGTTGGGTAATGTTTGTTGAATGAATCCATGAATGCCCTCAAGCCCTTGAAAACCAGGCTGCTGTCTGCTCTTCTTGCTCTTCCCTGCCTCTGGCCCTTTTGTTCATCTTTCCTTCTGCGTGGATTTTCCCAAAACTCTAGTGTGAGCCCTAGCTCCTCTGCAAACTTCTCCTGGGTAGAGCTGTTCTGTAGCATCTAGTAGCATCTGAATTGATATCGTTAAACTGCAAGCTTCTCCATGTCAGGGGCCATGTTCTCTGCATCTCTGAATTTGACAGCATGACGGCCCCCTATGCTGGCTCCATAGCCACATATTCTGCACAGCCTTGTGAATATTCCGGTGCCAAAATCTCCGCCTTGCACAGCAGTTCACTCTCAAATATGAGCTTGCAGATATCCTAGTGCCTGCAGGGTCACAGGCTGCTGACACCCGCTCCCAGCAAGACTGAAGCCAAGAGTTCACAGGCAGAACAAGTTCCCAGATGATCTGGGCTCTGAAAACTGCTCTCAGAAGACAGCTGCATTGAGGGATGAGATCCAGTCATTCATATAAGACAGACGGATAGAAAGAAAATCAGAGTGTCTCACTTGCAGGCTGAGCTCGATGAGTCTGGCACATGGCAAAGGTTTGATAAATATTTAATGGGTTAAATTACTTGCTCTACCTTTCTCAGTGCCACCTCCCCAGACAGATGACAAGTCCTTTACAGTTGGAGATTCGGAGTGCCGCTTTTGCAGATGCCAGCGGGAGAGCCCAGGTAGAGACTTTCACTTGAACTCTGGAACTGCCTCCCCTGATGCCTGTGTGGTGTTTCTGGTGGAGGAAAGGAAACCTAACCCCAACTGTTTCAGAGAGTCAGGATGGGGAGGAGAGGCGAGGGGGAAGCAAAAGAAGAGGCATGAATCAGGACCCGGACGATCTACCCACCTTAGGAAATGAGTGAGTCAAAGGCTGACCTTGGACATGAGCTATGCAGAATCATTCCACATGCTGCAGCCTTTGCTCCCAAGAATCTCGAATTACATAGCTGCCACACGCTCTGATTTTCTCTCGAAAAATAATATAGAGCGTGTGGGAGCTAGCCTCTGGGAAGTCACAAAAAGTGTGGCAAAGACAGACAACAAACAGCTTCTCCTCGTCAATAATTGACCTTCTTAGGAAAGACACTAAATTCACAGAATATAATTGGATTATTGTAAACAGTTCTTAGCACCAATTTCTACCTCTTAGTTCTCCACACATTTAGAAAAAATTCCTAACTATAATAACAATGTGCAAAAGTGTTCCCTTTGCAAAAATAAGTTCACCCCATCACAAATCTGGTAGATGTAAGAAAGATGGTGAATTCATCCTATCCCTTGTTGAGCTAGATACCAAAGAACAGATTTGAAAGCAGCCATTATCAACAGGCTGAGTGTGCGGCAAAGGATGACTTCGTCACAGTCTTGCAGACTCAGCATCACAGCTACGCTCCGAAACCACCCTCCTGTGTGCACACCTGGGCATCTCACCACCATCTCAGCAAACACTTACCTCATCGCCTTGTAATTATTTGGTCTCTGGTCCCCTATTCTGTTAAGTGTGAGAAAAATATCTCCAGATTGAAGCTGCAAAGAGCCAACATAATTTTAAACTGATGTAGCACACTGACTCGAAGCATCCCTTGACTCTGTCCCAACAAGGGATTTGTTCTCATTCAGATGCAAACTGGTATAGACACTTCCCTCACCTGCCTGGAGGACATCAATGGCTCCTTTAGCACAAGGATATTTACTCTTCTCAACCAATGCCTCTCTGGTCCTAGCTCCCTCTTGGTGTCAGGTGCAAGTTCTCTTCTTGATAGTCTGTGGCTCCTCCTTCACAATGGTCTGTAGGCTCTCGTGCTGTTTGTTGGTAATCTGGTCTGCACACATTCTTGGATATCCACAAGCTGATACCTTTGCATGGAAGGTAAAGATATAATTCTCAGAGCTAGAGAGATGACTCAGTGATTAAGAGCACTGCCTACTCTACCAAAAGTCCTGAGTTCAATTCCCAGTAACCACATGGAGGCTAACAACCATCTGTAATGAGATCTGGTGCTCGACCCTGACATATAGGCATACATGTAGGCAAAACACTGTATAGAGAATAAATTAAAAACACACACACACATATACATACATACATGTGTGTTTCTCAGGGAGAATGGAAAGACCATGCAAAAATTGTTTTGATCATTTTTAATAGCACACATGCACATTCAAATTTAAACACATTCATGTCTTTAACGTTTGACAGATCTTGAGTCTTCCCCACCTTTTCCAAATGTCTTAGACTAAGCCGCAAAGCAACTGCTTCACAAACTTCTTGAGACTGTCTTTTATTTGTATCTCAGTACCTCACAGAATATCTGACTCCTAAAAGGAGGCTCAATGAATTAGCCATGAACCATCCAATATTCACCACTAATACTCACTAGTCCCTAGTGCTGCACAGTGTGAGGCCCATTGTGTGCAATCTTCTGTAATGCCCATGCTACCTCTGTATTGCTAACACTCACCCTGGGGTGGGAAGGATGAAGCCACTTGCTGGCTTCTAACAACTGGAAGGAATAAAGCAGATTTCAAAACCAGATCTGCCTTATCCCAAATCCCCCGTGCTTCGTTGAGCAAAGTATGAGAACAACAATTGAATTTAGAGGTTGTAAATATCTGAGCAGGCTCTTGGCTTCGTGATTTATTGCAAAATTAAAGCTGTTCACCCAACAGCAGAATGCACATGAGGAACAAACGAGGAGTTCTTTTAAAAGGAAGCAGTGAGGCCTCGGCAAGAGGTGAGTCCAGCAGGGCTGCAAAGCCCTCAGACCGAGGCAGAATTGTCCGGGGCCAAGTGTACATTCTAGCAGTGAAAAGCAACATACAAGTCTTCCATAGCCCCCTTTAGTTCACATACTAGGAAAGCTCAGGAAGATGGATTATGAGATACAATCTCAAAATTATTGGGGGGAAGGGGGCTGTGTAACAGCCCTAGATGTCCTGAAACTCACTCTATGGACCAGGTTGACCTTAAACTCACAAAGATCCGCCTGCCTCTGCCTCCCGAGTGCTGGGATTAAAGGCGTGTGCCAACACTGCCTGGCTCAAAATTATTTTTTTAGGGGCTGAATAAGCTCCGGATAAGTACTGCCTGCGCTCTGTCACATGTCAGCATATGAGGTGTAGGTTTCTGAAAATAAAAAGCAGGCCAGAAGGATGTTAGGAGAGGTCTTAAGGGAAGAGAGACACAAAGAATTAAAGAGTATTGGAGTACAGGTGACAAGAAAGTAGAAAATGGGGCTGTTTGGGGGGAAGAACCAGAGAGAGGTGGGCAAGAGGATTGGGAGAGGGCAGTGAGGGAGAGAATACATTCATAGCAAACTACAAAGACATGTCTGGACGAAAGTGCCAGAATAAACCTCTTGCCTTGCATGCTAATTCAAAAGCCAATATTTTTAAAAGGAATGTATATGATAGTGCTGGGCATGTAACTCAATGGCAAAGCTTGTACCTAGCATGCAGGAGGTCCCCGAATTCCATCCCCACTAGCATACTTACATACACACACGCAAACCTTCTGAGTCTACAGAGTCTACATCCTCTCCCATTGTTACTGCTCTTAAGCATTCTTCTAAGAGAGAAGCATTTTATCAAGATTGCAGCATTATGTTATCTAGGCACGCTGAATGTTAGCTAGCTAACTCATTAAAAGGGATTGCTTTCTTTGATTGATGAGACGGCAGGCTATAATTGGAAGGGCACTTAGAGGCTGAGAAACAGTACGTGCCTTGCCTGCGATCCCACGGCGGCCCGGTGCCTGATGTGAGAGCCCCACTCCAACCCTGCAGTCTGTGGCACTCTCCATTGCACCTTCTTCCTGTCCTGCCAAGAGCTGGCTGGACATCAGTACTTGAACCAGGCAGTGTACTTAGATTGCAGACTGAGTGGTCTATGCAAGAGCCTGAGAGACCAGACCTGGGAGTTTTGTGCAAAAGAGACCAAGGAGGAAGAAGCCAAGATCAACGCACTTAACTAGGAAGGAACATGGAGCAGTACTGCAGGGTCTCATAAGAAAATGCCCCTCACCCCCCTCCGCCACTAGGGGGTAACAGAATACTCCGAACTCAAAATATAAAGACGAAACAAACAAACCCAGTATGGTGGCACATATCTATAACACCAGCACTTGAGAGGCTAAGACAAGAGAATATTAAGCCTGGGTTACATAAAGTTCAAAGCCAGTCTGTGCTACATAGTGAGGCCTCTTCTCACGAAATCAAACAACGGACAGTGAGAGAGACATGTCTCTGTGGATAAAGTCGCTTGCCTCCAAACCTAATGATCTGTGTTTGACCACTGGAGTCCCCGTGGTGGAAGGAAAGAATGGACTCCCCCAAGTTATCCTGTGATGTCCACACTCCAGCATGCACACACACACACACACACACATTGGGATGGAGAGCGTAAACATATAAAAATAGATGAAAACAACCAGACAAGAGAACATAAATAGAGTCCTAGGCTGTGCTTCTCTTTTATTTTTATTTTCCGTTTTTCGAGGCAGGATTTCATGTAGAACTAGAAATATCGGCATAGACCAGGTTGGCCTTGAACTCACAGAGATCTCCTGCCTCTGCCTCCCAAGTGCTGGAATTAGAGGAGTGTGCCTTATTGTTTTGTGCCGTGAACATGTGGGAGATTAGCATAACTTCTCATCCTTCTCTCCTTTATTCACGATATAAAGAGGTGGTCTAGGGTGAGTTTTTAGGTCTGACATTCTGGGATTCTCTTGGACTTGATTTATTTGAAGTGATGTCCTGGGGCCTGTTGAGAGCATCCCACTCTGCTGTGGCTACTCTGTGCCAAGTTATCTCCCCAGGTTCTTCTGCATTTTATTTTGGAAGCCAGAGCCAGATGATGAATTGGTGCCAGCCACAGAACATCTGTAACTCCTCCAGTCCCCCAGGACTGGATGCATCCTTGAGGGTTTCTTCTCCTAAAGCTGGTCATGAGCCTCAGCCATTTAATAGAAATCTCAACAAACATGTACTAGCAGAGGAGCAAACTGAAGTCCCAGGAACAAAGTATCCCAGTGGGCTACACGAGGAGACTATCCCTTCAGACCCATTTGTGCTGTTGGGGATGCTTCACAAAACTTTTTGGAGAAGAGGAATACCACTTATTAGTTTGTTGTTTTTTATCTGTGAGAAGGCATATGACTGGGCATTTCTCTAACACATAACCAACAAGAAGCATTGTATGTGAGCCTCTTTATCTGTGGGATGGAGCGTGCCGAGAAGCATTATAAGCAATGTCTTCAAGCTATAAGCCATACATTTTGTGTTCTACCCGTGGCAAATGCTGTCCCCTCCCCCGCCCATTTCTTTCATCAGTTAAAAGATTGCTGCATGTGAAAATGTTTTCCCTAACACAGTGGTTTAAACCAGAAATCACTGATGAGTTCCGTTTCCTGGGATCCGGAACTCAGAAGGGTCTTAGCTCGGTGGGTTGTGGATTAGGATCATCCTGAGGATGTGTGTGGTCAAGGTCAGACTCCGTTCATCTAGAAGCTTGGTTAGGACTGAAGGGTCTGCCTCTGGGTTAGTCTGCTCAGACTGTCATAGCAAATCACCCCAGGCTAGGTGGCTTAAAGAACAGACATGTTTTCTCAGAGTTCTATAAGCTCTAAGTGGATATCAAGATGTCAGCAAATTTGCTGTGTGGTGAGGGCACTCCCTCTTCCGAGTGTAAATACGGGGAGAGCTGTCTATTTGCTCTTCTTATAAAGACATTCCTTTGGCTGGGCCAAGCCCCCTCATTATGATTTCATTTTCCCTCAGTTACTTCCTTAGAGGCTCCATTTTCAAATATAGCTACAGTTGGGACTGCAACTTCAGAGTATGAACTGGGGCAGGGAACACAAACCCTCCTCAGTCTACTGCTTCCTAGACAACATACTTAGAGGATGCTCATGTATGCAGGAGGTATGTGAGGCTCTCCATGACTGTTTCATTTTCTTTGTGTTGTGATACCTGACTCCCCACAAAGGGAGCAGTCCAAAAAAACAGGGTAAAAGCCACCGTGTGCTATACGACCCAGCTTTGAAAGTTAAACACCATCATTTCTGAAGAAAGAAACACTCCTGGCTAAAAAGGTCTGTCTTCCTCGGTAGAAGAAGTGACTACAGATGGTCGTGATGCCAGGGAGCCATCTTGGAGGCCAGTCCCACACCATTGTGAAAGATCAAAATGACTCCAAAACCAGCAGACCTGGAAATAGAAGAAGACTCTAGTTCTATGGCTTTTAAGCCATAAAAAACTAAACCTGTCTGAGACTGTTTCTCCATTGCTAGGACAGTAATGACCTCTGTTTAAATGGCTGTTAAGTATTAAATGGGAAAATAGACTTGGTATGTCACAAACAGTTGTCACCAGGTAAATGCTCTTTCCCACCTCCAAACTTGTCTCACCCATCACTAGCCCTGTCTGCAGCATTTGCTCTGGCTTCATGCCCCTTTCTCTGTAACAACAGTACAGGGATTCTAGAGAGTCAGTTAGAAAGAACGTACATATCACTTAATCTAATACTCAACACATTTTTAACCATCAAGTCTTTTTCTGTTATTTGTTTCCAAGAAGCTCCATATTTTAAAAATACTTTTGACCACCAAACGAATTATGGTAATTACATACTCATCTCCCATTCTCTCCATTAAGGTGTTTATCACGGCCCATTAGAAAATCGCATCAGTGATCTCTGGTGCCTCCCTGATGAGTCGCGATTCTCCTAGTGAAAAAGTGATTATTTTAGAGAACCAAAAGGGTGAAATGATTTATTCATTCACCCAGCTTAGTTTGTAATAGAACTGGGGCTCTAACCCGGTCCCCCTCATTCCAAAGCCATGGCCTCTCCTTAATTCTAATTGGTTGCCATGCTTATTTGTTATATGGCCATGGTCTGTTTTATGTATTTGACATAAGAGATGTAAAGTCCCTTCTCATCTAACGCTGCAGATCTCCGAGACAAATTATCCACCTTCTCAGTCTGTGTCTGCACGGTCTACACAATTGGACTCGGCCCTCAAACATGCAAGCCTGGTTCTGTAAATACCATGAAGCAGGCCAATTTGGCCTCCGTGTAAGGGATCTCCCAGCAGTCAGTCTAGTTATTAGTTTGAATTTAGGATAGGGGGTAAAGTCTGTGTCTTCAGGTTGTCTGGACCACACTCTCATCACAAGGGGGAAAAAAATCAGCTTCTCACTGGCTCATAGAAGTTCCATGAGGATGGGGGTGAAAAGCCATCCTGTGGAGCCTCCTTTGTGGAGGAGAGCTGAGGGGGCTTATGTTTGCTTAGATCCTGCTTCGCCATGGTGAACAATGGCTGAGGAGAAGGCTCCTTGTTTATCTTGGACTGGCCTTCAGCTTCAGGTGGGAAGGTCAGCATTGTGATAGATCGGTGTTTAATCCCATTGCTTCTCCAAAAAGGGTCAGAAAAGAATCAAGTAAAGAAAAGCCGGAGAATTAAAGCAAATCTCTCCAGGCTGAAGATGCAAAACATTGGTGTTTAATAAACAAGTTAAGTGGGCTAGTTAAAGTCAATACTTCATAATTAGTTTTATGTTGTTTTTCTATGTGTGAGGTCCCCAGTCAGTTCAGAGTAGAATTTCTCCTTACGCTCCAGCCTGCCTTAGTTTTATTAAAGGGCACAAGGACTGAGGATTTTGAATTTTCCATTCATGGTCCAAATATTAACTGAGAGAGGTAAGTCACTGGGGGTGGATACTGTCCTGGTAACAGGACTCAGAGTTTGCTGCCGGTAGGAAAGAAAAGGAAGTTCAGAGAGAAAGATCAGATAAAGTTGCAGTTGAGCCCTGTCCCACAGAAACACATCGGAAACTCTGATTTGTTCCAACCCTGCAGGCTGTTTGTGCCTGGGGAGAGGAGAGTTCAGTGTTCCAGATGACTGGCAAGCTTGAATGTCATTGCTCACTGCCATGCAAGCCCTGAAACCTTGGGAGCTCCATGAAAGGCAGTCCAGAGTGACGCTTTAATGTCAATTACACTTAATGTCACTGCACTGTAGTCTCTCAGTCAGATATGTTTCATGACAAGAGATTCTGATTCTTAGATTAAGAAGAGAAAAAGAAGAAAAGAAAAGAAAACTTTATAAATAATAGTAATGAACTGCTTTTGAGGGTAACTCCATATCAGCCCAGTGACTAAAATGTTCCTCGACATGTCTCCGTATCAGGCATTTTTTAAAGATTTATTTATTATGCTGGGCATTGGTGACGCACACCTTTAATCCCAGCACTTGAGAGGCAGAGGCAGGCGGATCTGTGTGAGTTCGAGGCCAGCCTAGTCTACAGAACGAGTTCCAGGACAGCCTCCAAAACAATACAGAGGAACCCTATTTCAAAAAACCAAAAAATAGATTTATTTATTAGGTATACAGGGTTTTGCCAGCATGTATGTCTGCACACCAGTAGAGGGTACCAGATCTCATTACAGATGGTTGTGGTCACAACGTGGTTGCTGGGAATTGAACTCAGGACCTCTGGAAGAGCAGCCAGTGCTAGTGTTCTTAACCTCTGAGCCATCTCTCCAGCCTGCCCTCCCCCAGTCAGGCATTCCTTATACAACCTCTGTGCTTAATATCTTTTACTGCAGAGTGTGGCTGGGGCATATGTTACATGCAACATAAAAATATACAGGGGCGTGCTGGGCAGTAGTGGTACACACCTTTAATCTCAACACTCAGGAGGGAGAGGCAGGCAGATCTCTGAGTTTGAGGTCAGCCTGGTCTACAGAGTGAGCTCCAGGACAGGCTTCAAAGCTACACAAAGAAACCCTGTCTCGGAAAACACACACACACACACACACACACACACACACACACACACACACACGGGGTAATATGGAAGCCAAAGGAAAACAAGACCAGGTACTTGGTATATATTTTCCTAATCTGAGTTATAAAGCAAATCAGAATTAGATGACCTCGCAGGGTACATTTATCTGTTTGGGTTGTCATATCAAAGTGGCATCAACTGAGTGATGTAAAGAATAGGAGTTTATATTCTCACAATCATGAAAGCTCTAAGTCTGGGATCAAAGTGTTTAGATGGCTTCTCCCATGGTCTGTAGATGCTTTCTCTCATGATCTCTTCTCTTCATCATTTTGTGTCCCAAGCACCTTTATGTATTTGTCTGTAATATTGGAGCATTCCTTTGTGAAGGAGAACATCATGAGAAAATGAATAGAAATTATAAGGGTAGAGGGCTGGGCTGCAGTCAGATTTTCTCTTCCAAGCTGGGTAGTGAAACAAACAATAATGTTCACATCCAGGCCCGTGCCATTGTTAAGAGTTTCATAAACATATCCTCGTTTACATTACTAGAATATCACCTTAATAACCTCATATTAAAAGAGCTTATATTTGAAGGAAATCAATGGGGTGTGGTGTTTTGCAGCAAGTTCTAACCTGGACTGGAGTCTCCAAATAGTAGCAATACCAATAGACTTTATCTCTACATACAGCCACATTCTGAAGTCTGATACAAGGACTCTGAGAGCACACGGCGCAATCCCCACATGTGAAAAGCTATGCACACCCATCAATGGAGCCTCTGTATCACGTGCTTAGCATGTGGTGCTATGGGAGGGAACTCAGATGGGAGGGAAAACTGCCAGTCACTGGCGTGTCTGAAGAAGGCTTAACTGACCAATGGGAACCGAGTTAGCTAAAGAGGGGTGTGAGGGTGGAGAAGAAAGAAGTGGAAGCTTCCAGGTGGAAGGGCTGAGACAGAAAATGTGCTGGTCTGTGTCTAAGAAGACATGTTCAGAGGCTGGCTAGTGTAGCTTTGTAAGATTGGAGCATTTACTTTGAATAAGAGAACAGCTTGAGAAAGTGATAGACCAAAGAGCTATCTTTGGGCTGCTGACACACTTTCTCTACAAACCTAGGGTTACAGTAAAACAAAAAACAGTAATGTGTACGTACGGTCCTGTGCAATTATTAAGATTTTTCATAAACATTATCTCATTTTCATGGCTCTAATATTCAATGAAGTCATCAGGGCCTCATTCCAACCGTTATATGATGGTTATTATTTGAGATTAAACTGGAAGGGATTTAAATGGCTCAGTCAGCAGACTTTTAAGGGCTACCATCATGGTGGTGTTTAGGAGAAACAATCTGATAGGCATTAATTACGAAGGACATTCTGGAAGGGGAAGAGGCAAGAGAACGAGAGTCATTTATGATTAAGCCAGGAGTGAGCTGAGAAAAGGGGCAAAGGAGATGGTACTCAAGTTGGGAAACTTCCAGCAGACATAAGATATGCGATAGCTGATGTTAGTTAGTAGATATGCCATAAATGAGGATTGCATGAAAGAAGCAAGGTGGCCCTGGACAGGCTTACGCATTTGGTTCCCAGTAGATTTCTGTATCTGGGTATAACTTAATTGACAAGATTCTCCCCCCCCCCATAGGGCCAGTAGAAAGATCAACTTTGTATCCGTTATACACTTACAGGCACTTGATGTATTGCACTGTAATTGTGGATCTGTCTATCTGTCCTATTGCAGTATGTGTTCCTCAACTAGAAAGGTGGCAGTATATTACTTATCCTTGTACACCTCACAGATAGTAAAATGCTTCCAAAGTTAGGTGTTCAATAAACACCTTTGGAATTCATGAATACATGAATGAGAGCAAGCAGCCAGGGAAACCAACACAGGAACTGGGTTGAAATTGAAACCTGAAAGAAAAGAGGCATCTTATTTATTTTTTTATCGGTTATTTCTTTTTAGTTTTTCAAGACAGGATTTTTCTGTCTATCCCTGGTTGTCCTGGAACTCACTCTGTAGACCAGGCTAGCCTCGAACTCACAGAGATCCACCTGCTTCTGCCTTCCAAGTGCTGGGATTGAAAGTGTGTGCCTCCACCTCCCCATTGAAAAGAGGCATTTTACAATACATGAGTGAATTGGATGGGAAATATAGAACCAAGTCTGACTAGAGGCAAGTCAACAGATCTAAGACTGCAAGAGGCAGGGCCATGGGGATGGAGAAAGACCAGAGTCAGAGGTGTTCAGAACCTATAGGACCAGGGGCAGGACCAAACGCAAAGGAAGAAATGGGTCAAGCACTCGTCCCTAGTTCTGACTCAGGAACTGGGTCAGAAAACGGACAAAGGGTTAGAATGTACTAGAGTTACTAGGACCAGGGGCAGGACCAAACGCAAAGGAAGAAATGGGTCAAGCACTCGTCCCTAGTTCTGACTCAGGAACTGGGTCAGAAAACGGACAAAGGGTTAGAATGTACTAGAGTTACAAAAGATACCCCTCGATCAGGTTCAGAATGCAGGCAGCACAGCACCAAATGTGAAGTGCCTGAGATATTCCAGAGAGATACTCTACCTGGATATCCTGACACTAAGAGGAAAGAGATCTGGAGTAGGAAGTTATCAACATCCTTGTATATGGAGAGCTTGGAGGCGACGAAACCTCAGGATAAGTGTGGAGGAGAAAGGAATCTGCAACCAATCTTCATGATCCACATCCAAGAGAAAAAAGAACTGGGGGAAGAGCAGGGGAGAGTAGATGTGAAAGTGGGCAGGTCGCCGGGCGGTGGTGGTGCATGCCTTTAATCCCAGCACTCCGGAGGCAGAGGCAGGTGGATCTCTGTGAGTTCGAGACCAGCCTGGTCTACAAGAGATAGTTCCAGGACAGCCTCCAAAGCCATAGAGAAACCCTGTCTCGAAAAACCAAAAAAAAAAAAAGAAGAAAGAAAGAAAGTGGGTGGGTCGGGGCTGGAGGCATGGCTTAATGGTTGGGAACAGCAAATGCTCTTCCAGAGGACCCAGGTTCAATTCCCAGCACCTACATAGCAGCTCACAACTGTCTTTAACTCCAGGATCTACCACCCTCCTACAAATGTCCACACAGGAAATACACCAGTGCACACAAAATAAAAATAAATAAATAATTTTTTTAAAAAGTAGGTGGGTCTACTCCTGGTGGCCTGAGATCATATTTCTGTCTGAGCTGTGTCTGCTTCTCAAAAACTTAAGGTTCTTAATTTAGAGGAATAAGGAAATACATGAGCCAGTGTTGACTGAGTGCATACATTGGTCAAGCACTAAACAAACACTCTTCTTAAGTAATTTCATTTATTCTTCATAACCATGCTATTAGTACATGATCTGTGTGTGAGTGTGTTTGTGTGTGTGTGTTGGGGGATGGGGCTCTCGTAGCACAGGCTGGCCTCAATCTCACTATATAGCTGAGGCAAACCTTAAACTGCCTTACTTCCCAAGTGCTAAGATTAAAGATAGACCACACATAGTTTTTGCATGATGTTTTTGACAGAATATCATTCAGACATAAAAATATACAAAATGTGGCACGGATGGCCTGTAGACATGATGCTAGGTGACATAAGCCTGTCATTAAAAGATAAAATCAGTGAATGTGATTATATTACTTATATTAGGAGTCTAAAATAGTCAAACTCATAGAAGCAGAGAAGAGAATAGTGCGTGGCAGGAACCGAGGGGCTGGGGTGTCGCACATAAAGCACTGAATTGTTTTCAGTAAACATTACATAGATGCCTGCTCCCAGGCCGAAGGGGAAGTGGGTTTCTGCTCAAGGTCTGGTGTCCCCACACTGGGGAAATGAGAAGTTGCTAATCAACAGGTGCATTGACTTAATCCTACATTTCTAACTTTAAGTGTTGAAGATATTTCAACTTATAATTAACATAAAAATATTATCGGGATCTTTTACACTACTTTTCTTTCTTTTTTTTTCTTTTTCTTTTTTTTTTTTTTTTTTTTTGGTTTTTCAGGACAGTGTTTTTCTCTGTATTGCTTTGGAGGCTGTCCTGGAACTAGCTCTTGTAGACCAGAGATCCACCTGCCTCTGCCTCCCCAGTGCTGGAATTAAAGGCATGCGCCACCAACCACCCAGCTATACTACTTTTCTTATAGTTTCTATGTTATTTTTACTTTGTCTCTCAGTTCAGGCAGCCACATTTCAAGTGCTTAATAGCCACGAGTGTCTTAGTCCTAGGAGTTCTAGTCTGGGAAAGCCTGGGAATGGGACGACAGTCAGACCGTGTGATGGAGACAAACCCTGGACAATCAGGCAGTGAGGCAGAAATGGGTCCGTTGCTGCTGCTAACAAGGGTGGACAGCCAGGGCCCAGGACAAAGACTAGCCGTATTCACTCATCTCACAGGGGGAGAGTCAGGACTGAGCTCCACGTGCTTTGAGTCTATAGCCAATGGCCTCTTCCACCACATAAGGACAGCAAGATGAGGATCCTGGCCTTGGGAAGCGTGCTTAAAAAAAAGAAATGGGGGCTAGCAGTGTGATCCGATGGAACCCTGCAGAACCCAGCTAGGTGAGCGGCCTGGCTCACAGAAGGGACTGCGAAGACCATCCCCTGGCTTCAGAAGGTTTGTTTTTATTTTATGAGTATCTCACCTGCATGCATGGATATGCAGTGTCTGTGGCCTGGCACCTATGGAAGCCAGAAGAGGGTTCAGATCCCCTGGAACTTGAGTTACAAGCAATTACAAGCTGCTGTACTTTTAACCACTAAGCTGTCTCTTCAGCCCCCTCTACTTGTTTCTTGATGTGTCTCCCCTACAACGGTGCAGGGACTCCAGTGAGGGAAGAGAACCAAAGATAAACGTGCAATAGTAGACTGCTGTGTCTTAGTTAGGATTACAATTGCTATGAAACACCATGGCCAAAAGCAAGTTGGGGAGGAAAGGGCTTATTTGGCTTTTACTTCCACATCATAGTCTACTGTCGGAGGAAACCAGAGAAGGAACTCAAACAGGTCAGGAACCTGAAGGCAGGAGCTGATGCAGAGGCCATGGAGGCTGCTGCTTACTGGCTTGTTCCCCATGGCTTGCTCACCTGCTTTCTTATAGAACCCAAAACCACCAGCCCAGGGAGGCACTACCCACATGGACCGGCTGCCACACCAATCACTAATTAAGAAAATCTACGGGCTTGCCTGCAGGCCAATCTGATAGAGGCATTTTTCTCAGTTGAGGTTCACTCCTAACTTGCAGCAAGTTGGCATGAAACTAGCCAGCTCCGCTCATTTTAAAAATTTGATCCATGAGGGTTGAGTGTTATCCTCAGCTATATAGTAAGTTTGAGGGTAGACTAGGCTAAAATAACACGCTGTTTCAAAGAAGAGATGAGAGGAGAAAAGAAGAAAAGAAAAAAGAGACAAAAGAAGATCTATCTTTTCAAGAACATCATTTCCAACTGTTCCTAGCTCACTTTCAGGATTCCCAGGGCTCTGGAAGCTTGCCTATAGATTGTGTCCACTCCCTCTGAACTACAGATGTAGAAATCAATTCCCAAAAAGGGGAGTTGATTGTAATACCATACAAGTTGCCAAATAACAAAACCAACTGTAGAACCTAGACCCTCTAAGTTACTGTCAGCCCCCGTTCCTTTATTTTTGACATCTGATAGTACAATCACTTTTTGAACCTCTTCTCTGAGGTGGTTCCTTCTGAGTTAGGAACTATGTGGTACTCAGGTTTGCAAAACTTTTCTGTAATGGACACTCTGATAAGTCTCCCAGCTTTGAAGACTAAATCAGTACTGTTGCAAAGACTTGGTTCTGATGAATTGCATAAAAGCAGTCATAGACCACAATGAACTTAAATTTCATATAATTTCCCGAGTTCAAAGCAGGTCAAATGAATCCACAGTAAGAAAAGTTGGAATGTTGATTCAGAAGATGACTAAGACCCAACACAGAGAGGATTTCTGGTCCTGGGATGTTCCACATCTTGGTGTTTTACATAAGTGTTGGCTAGACCTTTGTAGACAAACATGAATGAATGTCATGTCATTTCCATGTGCCAGGAAACACTTTCGTCCTCTGTCTCCCAGCTGTGAAGGGCTGGGGACATTTGCTTAGTGTGTGCAAGGCCTTGGGTTGACCCCAGCACTGCAGCACGCGCGCACACACACACACACACACACACACACCATTCTCAGCGTCACATCATACAAAGTGTGCAGTGGGGCTGGTGGAAAGAGATGTTGCTATTTTGGTCCCCTAGAAACCCCATAGTCCATCCCTCTATCCCACCTGCCCCTCCTTCTGATGATAAATGAGAAACTCTATCGCAGTGTTGAAAGTCTTTATTATAGTATGGAAAAGTCCAAATCCGTCAAAAACTGGGGCTAGAGAGAAGACTCTGTGGTTAACAGCATTCACTGCTGTCATAGAGCACCCAGGTTCAGTTCTCAGCACCCACTGGGTGCGCATGATCATCTGTAACTCTGGATGCTGGGGATCTGACGCCTTCTTCCGATTCCCAAGAGCGCTAGGCATGCACACAAGCAAAAATAAAATGAATAATTATTTTTTAAGTTTACTAGGAGTTAGAGTGAACTGCAAACAGTACACATACTAATGTCCATTTAGTTAATGTACAGGCTTACTGTGATCTGAGTACATAATAGTACATAAAAAGGAAAGGAACATGACTGACTGCTCCTAGGTATAGTGGAGGAGAAAGTTTATCGTAGATATGTGGGAGAGCATAGCCAGAGGCAGGGACATCTGGGAGAGTCCAGAGTGGACAGGACCCTGAGCCATTTGGGAAGAGGGGGAGGGGAAGGGAGAGTATGGTAGGGCAAAGGATTTGCTAGCTGGAAGGCATACCAGGCATACCAGAGGCAGAACAGGTAGGGACTGAGGGGGGCAGGAAAAACCTGGGGGCCAGTGTACTGCTTCGATGTATTAAATTGGCAGTCCAGCCGTTTGTCCCAGGTTTGAAACCTAATAGCGACCACACAGGAAAGCGTATAGAATGTATTTCTACAAATGACAGTTATGGGCTGAAGAGTTGACCCAGTGGTTAAGAGCACTTGTTGTTGCATGGGACCCAGGTTCAGTTCCTAGAACCCACATGGAGGCTCACCACCTCCTTGAGCACCAAGCACAAATGTGGTGCACAGATATACATGCAGGCAAAACACGCACACACATAAAATCCAAAAATCAATTGCCAGGCGACGGTGGCTCCCACCTTTAATTCCAGCCCCCAAGAAGCAGAGACAAGCAGATTTCTGAGTTAGAGGCCAGGCTGATCTACAGAGTGAGGCCAGGACAGCCAAGGGCACACTTATTTGAGAGGCTTGAAGGAACTAACAAGAAAAGTCTCAGAGTGTTTTATATAAATAAATAATGCATTTGTGCATTTTTCCTATGAGTTTGAAACCTTCAAACAGGCTTAACGTACGTGTGTGTGTGCGCGCGCGCAGGTATGTAGTGGCTAACCTCGATTAATGTACCTCAGAACCACAAATAAATCATTCGCTTTGCTGTGTCCTGGGAGGGGAATTAGGGCCTCTTTCACATCTGAGAAATCAAGAGGTTGCCTGATGCTGCCCAGGCAACTTGGAATCGGAGACCCGGAGCCTTGGGGGTTTCTAGTCATTTTGTTACGGGGGAGGAGTTCCTGCCAGAATGCTTTTGACTTAATTCTCTCAGCGGGTCTAGCTAGAAACCCAAGGGACAAAAGAAATGCAAGAGGCCACAGCAGCAGCCGCCGCCGCGGGTCCCTGGTGTCTGCTCCCAGCTGTCGCAGACCTCCGGCACATGTGGTTTCAATCACCCAGCCTGGCGCCTTCCGCCCGCGCAGAAGCCCTGAAGCTCCCAGGGTTCTGCGACTTCTTTGTTTGGGAGGAACCCAGCCCAGCCCGGGTGGCCGCCCCTGGAGGTGGCTCTGAGCTCCGCCTTGCTGGTCTATAAAACTGCGGTGGTGGCAAAGCAGTAGGGGGCGGCAGGCTGAAGGCTGCAGACTGCAGGCTGCAGACAACGTGGAGAAGCCGGGCTGCTGCCCTCTGGGTCTCCGGGGAGAGCCGGGTCGGCGCCCTCTCTGCAGATGCTGGCCAAAGCAAACACACAGCAGATGACCCTAGCGGGCCCTGGAGAGACCGCTGGTTCTTAGCAGATGGCCATCTCCCCAGCCTGCGAGGATACCCTAGCCTGTCTCTCACCCGGTCTCGCTCTTCGTTCCTTGCTCTGAGTGGGGTACAATTTTGTGAACTATGGAAAGAGCTTTCTAGTTTGATTTTCTTGAGGATTTGAATAGAAACGCACAAGGGGTTCAGGAAGGTGGACACTGACCGTTGACTTACTCGGTTTGGAAGGAAGACAAAGCCTGACAGCCAATGTTGGCCGCCTTATCACACTGGGAGCCAAAAGCTGTTCACCAGCCTGTAAACCGGGTCCCTTTACTGTAAGTTACTAAAATAACCCTTTGGGCTTAGGTTGCACACGTTATTTCTTGAAAGCAGTAACCTGGGCTGCGGCCGTGAAATGTTAGGCTGGAAGCAGAAATTTGCTGCAGGCAATCATCTTCTTTCACAATCCCATACCAGGTCTGCGATCCTGATATATCTGTTGCCTGGGAAACGGAGGTCTCCCTTTGCGTTCTTAGTCTCATTAATAAAAGAATTTTAAAACGGACTCAGACGGAATTTCGAGGACAATTTTATTAAAGCTTGAGAGAAAAACAAGGCAGGTAAACTGAAAGGGAGGAGGGGAGATGGAGAAGGAGCCTTTTAAGTTAGCCGAAGTCAGAGAAAGTAAGAAAGCCTAGCATGTTCAGGATTTGGTCTAGTATGGAGGGAGTGGGCTAAGAAAAAAGGGGAGCATGCTTAGTGTGGAGCCAGGGTCTGCTCTGTCTGGGACGTTCACTGTGGATCTTTAGCCTTGACCGTAACACCTACAGTAAATGGGCTTTCTAAAGCGAGGTTGGCATTTTTTACAGAGATAACAAAAATTTTTTGAAGCTTCAATTTTTAATTGTGTGTATATGCATAGCTGCCCACAAAGACCAGGAGAGGCCATTGAAGCCCTGGATATTTTGTCACAGGTGATTGTGAGCCACCCAAAGTGGGTGCTAGGAACTGTCCTCTGCCAGAGAAACAAGGTTTCTTACCCACTGAACTGTGTCTCCAGCCCCAGCCATAAATTATTTTTCAGGATGTCTATATGAACATTTCAAAGATGTTTGCTCATCTTCGAAGGTATTTAATTGTTGTTGAGATAATTAAGACACAAAGAAAATTTCACAGGATCAAAACCAGTCCGTTGTTCATTGTCATCCTTGGATATATTGCAGCTGGTCTCCAAGACACCAACCCCTCCCTGGGTAGCATCCATGACACTGCTGACCACTCCCATGCTCGCTTCGAACATAAAGCCCTCCTGCTTTAAACCCACACTGGCTCCCCTGGGCCTGTGTACCAAGAATGACCTAATCCCCTCGGTATGTTATTGCAAAAGAAAAAAATTATTCATAACACTTTTTGGATGTGGGAAGGATGACTTTTCAAAGAAAGAATAGAAGAAGAAAAGATTTCCTTCTACCCCTCCAGGTTTTCAGCCAGACTCTGTAACAAAAGACAGATGACCAAGAGAAAAGCATATAAATTTAATGTCTTCCCTGACATCAGAACATTGGCAAGGAAATGAAGACTCAAAGAAATGATTCAACCTGAGTGTTTTTACAGTGGATTTAATGAGGCGTGGAAAGTCGTGGAGAGAAGGGAATGAACCTAGTGAGGAGTCACAGACTCCACAGTATCACCCAGCCCCTTCTTCCTCCAGAGAGAGAGGACATCTCTCCCAGGACCTGCCACCGGGGAAGATCGCGGGGTCCTTGTGCTTTTCCCTTGGATCCTTTCAGCATAAAACAGTCAATGTGTGGAAACGCCATCTTTTGGGGCAGTTTGTCCTAAAGCCCAATCGGTGGTCACTACAACAGGGTTTTGTAGGAGCGGAGAGAGAGATGAAACACAGAAAGAAGGGATTTGCAGCCGTGGGGCGGGGGAGGGGGGAGAGCGGAGGATAGGAACACTAAGAATGGTGCAATAATTCTTTGCTAAAACTAATGAGAGCAGACCAGAGGGGTAAGATGGATGGTCAAGAGTGGGATGAGTCGCCGGGCGTTGGTGGCGCACGCCTTTAATCCCAGCACTCGGGAGGCAGAGGCAGGCGGATCTCTGTGAGTTCGAGGCCAGCCTGGTCTACAGAGCGAGTTCCAGGACAGCCTCCAAAGCCACAGAGAAACCCTGTCTCGAAAAACCAAAAAAAAAAAAAAAAAAGAGTGGGATGAGTCACTGAAATGGCTCAGGAGGGTTCTTGCTGAAGTAAGTGAGGCAACATGGCACCCCAGGTTGAGAAGAAACAAAGGGCACTTGGAATATTCTAGACATGGCTCAGTCAAGGAAAAAGTTTGTCACCACCTAGATCTGGCCCTGTTCTACCTTTCAGCGGGATTTCTAGTCATAACATCCTGTCCCTCCTCCAATGACGTCACTGGAAATGCCTCATCTTTTCAAAAACATCTTTCCCCGGTTACCCTAAGAGCTCTGGTATTCCTTTAGAGTAATTATGACCTAGGGAGTCAGAGAATTAGGAAACATTGGGGAAATTATTATTTAGGAACTAGCTATCTCTATGTGGACCCCAAATAGCTTTCCTTTGTTAATTCCCAGAGTAACCGTTCATTTGTGAGACCTTAACAGAGCTCCTGTGTATCCACAAAGTGGGCCTGGGTGAAGAAATGACCTAGAGAAACAGAACCGTAACTAGCCATTTGTGCTAATAGAAGCTCTGCCCAGCACTTGGGTTCAACCCTGCTTCTTTTTAAAAATATATTTGTCTGAAGGGGCTGGAGAGATGGCTCAGTGGCCAAGAGCACTAGTTGTTCTTCCAAAGGACCTGGGTTCGATTTCCAGCGCCCACATGGCAGCTCACAACTTTCTGTAACTTCAGTTCCAGAGATCTTGCACCCTCCCACGGATATACATGCAGGTAAAACCTCAATATATATATGTGTGTGTGTGTGTGTGTGTGTGTGTGTGTGTGTATATAAATGAATTTAAAAGTGTATTTGCTTGTACACTATTTATGTTTTGGATATGTGTAGGTAGGTACCTGAGTGCCAAGGTACACACATGCAGGTCAGAGAACAATTCTCTGGAGCTGGTTGTCTCCTTATACCTTTATGTAGGTTCCAGGATGGCTTGAACTCAGCACTCTAGACCTATGCCAGTTGAGATATCTCATTGCCTCCATTTTGTACTTTTGTAAGTGTGTTTCTGTGGTGGTACAGGGACTTGAACTCAGGGCTTCATGCATATTAGGCAAGCATTCTACTGCTGAGTTATATCCAGAAACCCTGTTATTCTTTTCTCCCCTCCCCCCACCCAGAGTCTCCTGTTTTATCCCCCTGGGCTACAAAAAAAGATGGCCTGTCGCCTCTCATGACTGTGCTGTTGCAGGGAGCCCAGTCCCAGTGAGCCACATGACTGTGATGAAAAACAGCTCCCCCTCTCTAGTCCATATGCCGCTGTGCTCACGTGTTCTGTAGGTTAGATGTGAATGCACTAGAAATTTCCAATGTTTTCAATTGATGGGATAATGTGTCAAAATGTAGCTTTATTATAAGTCAAGAAGCTGTTTCGTATGGATACAGTGCTCTGTGCTTCAAACAGTGTTATTATAGTTAATCTTATGACAGCCATGCTATTTTGTTCAGTGGCACCAGTTCAAAATGGGCTTTGGTCATGAAGGATCTTAGTAACTGACAGTCAACACTTCAATTTGGCCCCAGCCAATTCAGGTCACCCTGGGATTTCTAAGTTTTTTTGTTTGTTTAGTTGGTTTGTTTTGTTTTCAAGACAGGGTTTCTCTGTGTGGCCCTGGCTGTCCTGGAACTCGATCTGTAGACCAGGTTAGCCTCTAACTCACAGAGATCTACCTGCCTCTGCCTCCCAAGTACTGGGATTAAAGGCATGCGCCACCACTACCTGGCATTCTTTTTTTTTAATCTTTGTGTGTGTGTGTGTGTGTGTGTGTGTGTGTGTGTGTGTGTGTGTGTGTGTGTGTGTGTGTGTTGAGAGAGGCTCTCATGTAGCCCAGGCTAGCCTTGAACTCACTGCATAGGGAAAGCTGACCTTGACTTCCCGATCCTCTCAACTGTATCTCCTAAATGTAGCATGTACCACCGTGCCCAGCTATTCCTAGTCTTAAAGCATCACATTAAACTAAGAAGGATTTAAAAATCACCTGTAAAACTCAAAATGTTCTTTCCCATATTTTTCCCCTACCCCTGTGACTTCTGGGAAATATTTCTCTCAATGGAACTCATGGGAAAAGTAAACTATAGTGTATACTCCTTACCTTGGAGGGAGAAGAACAAAGACGTAATAGGTGAAGTTATTCCACCGAAGGAAAATGATTGCCTCAAATGATCTACTCTGGAGTGATGCATAATATTTTTTAAATTCTCCTGGGGAAGGAAAACAAAGATGCCCCCCCATGGTTTACACCATTCGTGAGTGTGTACACATCCAGGTACCTGACCCTATTTAGAAGCAGCTTCCAGTGAGGTTTTAGACTGGCGAACCATTTCCCATCCCTTTTCAACAGCTCGACCCTCATTCCAGAATGCTCATTCTTCATGATCTGCCTTATGCAGGAAGCAGAGCGATGCAGTTAGCTGTGGTGGTTGCAAGGAGCTATTCTGTCCAACGCTTACAGACATCCGCGGGCGGAACTCCAAGGGGGAAAAGACTTCTCCCTCTTGACTTTTCTAGTTGCTGCTCTTTTTTCCTCTCTGCGTCTTTGTCTCTGCTCTGCCCACTGTGTTCATATGTGTGAAGGTGTGTGTGCGTGCGTTCATGGAGGCCAGAGGGCCATCTTGGGTGTTGTTCCTCTGGTGTCTGTACAGTTTTTTTGTTTGAGACAGAGTCTCCTACTGGAGTAGACCTTACCAACTAGGCTGGCTGGCCAGTGATTTACCTCTTTCTACCGGCCCTTATCAGTTTATAAATAGACACTACCACACCCTGTTATTTTGCATAAGGTATTTTCTACCAGCCCTCATCAGTTTACAAATAAGCACCCCACACCCTGCTGTTTTTCTGTTTTGGAGGCTCAGACTCAAGTCCTTAGCAAGGCAAGCAATTTACCAGCTGAGCGATCTTCTCCAGCCCCAGGTTTCTTTTTAATTCACACGGCTTGGATGATAAACAATTTTGCCTCTTTTTTTAATTTGGCTAAACCCTGCCCAGAGAGCAGAACAGAACTCCGGATCCTTGATTCCCAGGGACCACTTCTCAGGGAGTTAGAGGGTTTCTGTTGGTTGTGGGTGAAGATGATGACACTGACCCTTGTCCACAAGAAAACAGATTATATTCCTTGAACTATCCTGCAGCACAGACCCCAGAATTTCACGTTTCTGAGAGAGAAGAACCACGCTGTGAAGACCTTCCAGTTTCTCAGCCTCACCCCTACTCTCTCCTTCTCTCCCCTTTAGCATTTTAGTCCTTGACGGCATCTACATTCCTGGGAATGGAGAATTACACCCATCCCTGCTTTAGGAGACTTTTCTTAGAGCGGGTAGGCTTCCCTGTGGCTTAGTGGTTTTGAATGCTAAACACAGCAAGAGACGAAATCCAGGCCTTGGCTCTATAAGTTATATTTATTTCTCTAGTATTTCAGGGCTGGAACTTCCAAGAAAGAAAGAAAAAAATTAGTGTTTGGTTAAAAGGAATGGGTAGGAGGATTAAACGGGAAAGTAACAGCTTCTAAAAGCAAAGACAATGCCTTGGGAGGAAGAGGCCTGGGTTCTAGTCCCAGCTTTTCTATCAACTTGCACAGATTTACCTTGCCAATCAGCTCTCTAGTTTATAAGGTGATCTGGTTGGGTAACAGCTAGCGACCCAGACTCCAAGCAACACAGATCTTGTATTAAAATGTCAGCTGTACCACCCAGCTATATCTGTTTAGCCAGTTTTTCATCTCTAAACCTTAGTATTAGTGTCTGTAAAATGGTAATGAAAGCTTACCTCTCTTGTAGGGTTGTTGTAAGGATTAAGTAATATTCCTGGAGGTTCTAACAAGAACTCCATAAAGCTAGTCATCAGTGTAGAAATTTCAATAGGAGTCTCGCCATTTCTGTACACCTTAAGATTTGGTGTTTTCAAAAGATCCAAAAAATTTTTTTGATTTTTTTCCCACCCATTTTGTTGTTTGCTTTTTAAGAAATTCCTTTCTGGCTGGAGAGATGGCTAAGAGGTTAAGAGCATTGGCTGTTCTTCCAGAAGTCCTGAGTTTAATTCCCAGCAACCAAATGGTGGCTCACAACCATCTATAGTGGGATCTGATGCCCTCTTCTGGCATAAAGGCATTCATGCAGATAGAGCACTGATACACGAAATAAATCTTTTAAAAAATGAAATTCCTTTCTTGGTTTAGTAATTTTTAAAAGATTAATGTATTTAATTATGAATGTGTGTGTATATCTATATGAGTATGTGCACATGAGTGCAGCTGCCCTTGGAGTCCAGAAGAAGGTGTTGGATTGCATGGAGTTCGAGTTACAGGTGGTTTTGCTCACTAAGTACGGGTGCTGGAAACCAAACTCCAGTCCTTAGGAAGAGCAGGTGGTCTATTAACCGCTAAGCCTTGTCTCAAGCCCTCTGAAAAGTTTTTGGAGACAATGAACTTGGTTTGCACTTGTCAGTTTTCTTTCTTTTATTTTAGTTTTGAGACAGGGCTGTGCGAAACTTGTTATGTAGTCCTTGCTGGCCTCAAACTCACAGAGATCAGCCATATTCCGCCTCCTGAGTCCTGAGATTAACGTGTGTGCCAGTACCCCCGGCTGTTAAATGCTTTTTCATCCTCTGAGAAATGGTGGCTTCTCTTCTTTAGCCCACAAATGTGGGGAATTACAGCAATCAGGGTTTATTGTGTTCTGGGTTTTGTTTGGGGTTTGGGTTTTGGGTGGTTAGAGAAAGTTCAGACTCTGAGGATGAAACTCATGTGACCCCAAGCATCATTCTCAGTGTCAGCTGCTTGAGCAGATCATATTAATATTCGATTGCTTCTATGTTCATGAAGGACACTGGTCTGAAACTTTCTCTTTTTTTAAGGTTTATTTATTTATTATGTATACAGCGTTCTGTCTGCATGTCAGAAGAGGGCAAATCTCATTATAGATGTTTGCGAGCCACCATGTGGTTGCTGGGAATTGAACTCAGGACTTCTGGAAGAGCAGCAAGTGCTCTTAACCTCTGGGCCATCTCTCCAGTCTCTGATACGTTCCTTTTTCTACGTCTGGTATCTTCAGCTTTAGGTTTAGAGTTGTAGTGATTGGAACATGTTGTGAAACGTTCCCAGAATTGGTTTCTTGGGCCACAGAGATGGCTCAGTAGTTAAGAGCGATCCCTGCTCTCCCAAAGGTTCAATTCCCAGCACCCACGAGGCAGCTCAAAATTGCCACTAACTCCAGTTCTAAGAGATACAATGCCCTTTCCTGACATCAGTGGGCCTTGCTTGCACTAGGTACGTAACATACATGCAGGCAAAATACCCATGCACATAAAATAATAAAATAAAAATAATTTTAAAAAGAGGATTGGTTTCTAGTTCCTGGCTAGTTGTACTCTGTGTCTAAAGGCTGAAGAGAATACCTGCCCATTAGCTCTCTCTCTCCTGTGTGCTGAGGCTTACTCTGCTCTATGGAAAATAAGTGACTATTCTGGAAGCGGGACAGTGTCAGATATAGTACTAAAAGGTCTTGATGAACTAGGAATGTAGCTCAGTCTAATGTTTGTCCAGCATGTGTAAAGTCTGGTTTTTATCCCCCAGTACAGGAAAAAATAATTACTGTATTCAAAGATAGAAATATATATTCACAACTTCCTATACTTTTCACATTCACACAGATAATATTTGATTATATTTAATCTATCGTATTCAATATAATTAAATACTTGTAATTAAGTATTCTTTTATTCCTAGGTGTCTTCTTCAATTATAAGTTTTATAATAGATCTGTTTTCTTTGCTATTATCTTCATAATCTACCTCAAGAATAGAAAGATGGTATTTAATTAATTCATGAGGAGATGAATGAATAAAATAATTAATGTTTTCAGATGAGTTTTCCAGGCAATTTGCATGTCCCTCTGAAAATTAATCAGATCATCTTATATTTATTGAATGCCTATGATGGTAAGAATTGTATAAATACAAAAGTGCATTTGAGAAATATTCTGGCCTTGGGAGGGGTTAGAAAAATATGACATAAGCCACAAATTTCTTTTTCTTCTTTCTCATTCATTCATTCACTCATTTTTTTGTGTATGTGTATATATCTGTTTGTGAACATTTGCATGTGTGTACAGGTACCCTTGGAGGTCAGAAGTGGCAGATCCCCTTAAACTAGAGTTACAGGAGGATATGAGACCCTTGAGCCAACTGAGCCAACCAACATGGATGCTAAGAATTGAACTTAGGCCTTCTGTAAGAATAGTAAGCACTCTTAACCACAGAGCCATTTCTTCAGTCCCAAGGATGCGTTTCTTTTAAATACACACACATTTTTTATTCTTCTCTCTTTCTCTCTCTCTATATATATGTATATATATATATATATGTACATAAAACTGCACATGTGACCATCAGAGGACAATTTGTGGGAGCTGGTTCTCTTTAGCCATGTGGGTTAAACTTAGGTCCTCAGGCTTGGCAGCAAATGCTTTTACTCACTGAGTCATTTTGCTGACCCATTTCTCTATTTTGTATTTTTTTAAAACAAGAAATTGAGCTAGGTGTGGTTGGCATAAGCCTTTAATCCCAGCAGAGGCAGAGGTAAGTGGATCTCTAAGGTCAAGACTAGCCTGGTTTACTAAGCAAAGTTCCAGAATAGCCAGAGATACACACACACAAAAAAAATCCTGGCTAGAGAAAGAAAGAGGCTAGAGGGGGGGGATTGTTTTTACTTACTGACCATTCAAAAAAGGACACTCCAGGAGAATATTGATTATACAATGTCTTACTCACTGCTTTATTTCTATAAAGAGACACCACGACCAAGGCAACTCTTATAACAGAATTCAACTGTGTGCTGGCTTACAGTTTCAGAGAGTTAGTTCGTTATCATCTTGGAGGGGTCTCGGCAGCTCTAGAGCAGCAGCTGAGAACCACACCCTGATCTATAGAAGGAGGGAGAAAGACTGGGCCTGGCATGGGCTTTTGAAACCTCAAATCCTACCCCCAACAACACATCTATTTTAACAAGGCCGCACTTGCTAATCCTTCTAATCCTTTCAAACAGTTCCACTCCCTGGTGACTAAATTTTCAAATATATGGGCCTATGGGGGGGGGTGTTCTTATTCAAATCACCACACACAGATTACATCATCACTCTGTAAATCTAAGTGGTCCTATCTAACTTCTCACTACTTGTCTTTGTTGTTGCTTGAGACAGGGCTTTCACTGTGTAGCCCAGACTGGCCCAGAAGTCTTGATCTTTCTGTATCTGCCATTATGCCAGCTCTGAGCATCCCTTTTGAGAAGGACATAATGAAAAGAATATCCATTTTGTTTATTACTAGGACTTTTACACATTTAAAAACTTTTACTGGTAACCTGACATTTATCCAATAAACATTTATCAAACGAATAAATAAATGATGGACATAAAAGGACATGACCAAATATCTAAAAAGTGGTAGAAAGAACCTAGGTGTGGTGATGCACACACAAGTACTTGAGTTGTAGAAGCAGGAGGATCATGAGTTCAAGGCCAGCCTGGGCTATCTGATTAGTCAAAACACGCATGCATGCATGTGTGCATGCGTGCATGCACACACACACACAGAGAGGGAGAGAGGGGGAAGGGAGAGAGAGAGAGAGAGAGAGAGAGAGAGAGAGAGAGAGAGAGAGAGGGAGGGAGGGAGAGAAAGGAGACTAAAAACAAGGGTATAGGGGCCATCGCTTTAGCTTATTACAGAGCTACAACCCAGAGGAGTAGAGTTCTGGCCATTCTAACACCAGTGGCCAAACAGGCCTGTCTGCTGTGTGAAATCTATCCGGATCTCCTGTCATCTCAGTTCACTCACCTGTGACTCTGAAAATCCCACCTGGAGCTATAAGAGGGGTTACAGTAGCAAGAGGGCAGACATAGATGTCTACCTGTGTCTGCAGTCATCTCAAGCAGGGGTAAACTAGTCAGCTGGAAAACTGTAGATGAAAACAACAGAGGCTTCCTGTTAAACTAAAAATAACAGTGTGTGTGTGTGTGTGTGTGTGTGTGTGTGTGTGTCTGTGAGAGAGAGTGAAAGAGAGAGAGAGACTGCTCCCTCCTTTTTCTAAAAGGTTCTCTTCCTAAGTCCCCCTCAAATGGCTACCCTTTCCTCCTTTCTCCTTTTTCCCCTCGTGATCCGACCAAACACCCAGCCCTCACTCCTGCCACCACCTGGTGAGTCACAGCTGCCCTTCACCTGTCACTCATCCTGCCTTCTAAAAAACGCCACACTCCTTTGCAGGGAAGTCTTGCTCCCTCCCCTGATTTCACCATTCATTCATTACCATTTCCGGCAGGCTCCTGTGGCCCACAAAGAGGTTCCAGTCAAACAAGGTTTATGACTTCTCTCATAAGCCTCACAACTCTATTGGCTGCTCCAGAGGGCAGGGAGAAGGGAATCACATGTCAATCAATCTTAACAGAACCCCTGAATGATGCTGGAAAGCAACATAAGGTCTAGTTACTCACTCACTGGCTGATTCAGGAACTAAGGGCTGCAGCATCTGCCTGCGTATCCCTGTGTCCCTTCATAGGCCTTACCACCAATTTCTCATGTACAGGAATACCAGATATCTTCTAGAATTTTTCAGAGTTCATGCTCCAGAAAGGTCACAGCCGAAGGCAAATGTGATATGCCCAGAAAAGCTGATTACAAGACTAAGAACCATAGTGGGTTTTTAAAGACTACAGAGAAAAAAAATGAAAGATTTAAACAAATATTTTTCCTAAGCAGACCTCAGTCTCTAGAAGGGTTTCCAAGCTGCAGACACAGCAAAAGAGAAGAGAGCTGAGAAAGCGCTGTGCTGGGCAGAACGAGGCTTTGCTTACACTGCAGTGATGACTGGCTCATCCAGAGAATTTCTTTACTTCCTGAAGGATTGATGACCTTCATTCATTTTCCCCAGTCTGAACCCAAAATACCTTAAGCTCAGAGAGCCTGCCGAACTGAAAAAAAGAAAGGAAGGGGAAGTGAGAGCAGCAGGGGAAAGAAGTGAGAGAAAAGGAAAATCTAAAACCCACAGTTTTTCCTCCTGTGGTTTCTTGAGTGAAAATGACAGTATGTTGGTGAGACCATGGGTCAAATCTCAGCATGGGGTGAGGAGATCGCAAAGCTAGGCACAGTAGTTCTGTGTGTCTGTATCTCTGTGTGCTTAGGAGATTGAGGCAAAAAGATCATTTGAACCCAGGAGTTCAAGACTAGTCTGGGCATCCTAGTGAGGCCTGTCTTATAATTAAATAAGTGTAGGAGGATAGGGCAGGAGGATGATCAGTTGGAGGCCAACATGAGCTATAATAGCAAAACTCTGTCTTGAAAAAAACAAAATGGACAGACTGACTGACTGACTGACTGACTGGGAATGTAATTGGCAGATTTCTCATTCTGGTTGAGACTTGCTTTCAATCCTTCCAGTACCTTCTCTCAGGCAGGTTCTGCAAAGAAGCAGAGCCTAACAGGAAATGAGCTCTTTCTCCTCTTGTCTCACACTGGGCAAAGGGTGTTGCAACAGGAATGGTTCCCAGCCTAAGTGTGACCACCCAGGATCCAACGGGAGCTGCTGAGCACAAGGACCAGCTGTCCTTTTCTCCAAGGACTGTCCTCTGTGGTGCAGAGTTGGGCAGCACTACCGCAAGCAATCTGGCAGCAGAGGGACTGAACTCAGCAAAGTTGACAGTCACACAGGAAATGGGAGGATAAAAAGTCACAGATTCCAGTTTCAGATGTTCTCAAAATCGAAAGAGAGGAGATGCCTAGGTGCTCTCCTCTCCAAATCACTTACTATAGGTAGCAATGGATTGACATAAGTACTTTGTTGTTTCTTCTCTCAACCTCCATTAAGACGAAAACAAAGGAACGAAATAAACGTGAGTCCACAAGGAGGAGAGAATGGGGAAGCAACTGAAAGTAGAGGAGAATGCCAAGTGTTCCTGATGAGGGCATAGGAGACAGAAGCAGTGATGCTGGAGGTCAGTGGATGAAGACACAGTACTTATGGGAACAGGCCAGGCCATCATAGGCTGCAATCTACCTAGACACAGCAGAGAGAGCTGAGGCCTAGGGCCCGCAGCTGGGAGTGGAAGATTTGCTTTTAAAGGGGGTAGTTAAACGGAGTGTGGTGGTACATTTCCATAATCCAGGGTTTAGGTGACAGAGGTGGGAGGATCAGGAGTTTAAAGTCACCCTGGGCCATGAGAGACCTTGTCTCAAAAGGGTATGGGCTACTTAGACTTCCTGTTTCTGCACCTTCCACATAGACGTCTCAAATCCTCTGTTATCCCAGAAGTGAAGTTTAGGAAGTCAGACTCAGGAGCGTCAGGCGCAGTGCAAAGCAAGCCAGGGTCTGTAGACTTTTCCTCTGAGGCTGCTCTATGCATTCTCTGGTCAGACATCATGGACAGTCCTCACCCATCTCTTGCTGACAAACACCTGACTTAAGAACTCTCTGGGCAGCCGGGCGTTGGTGGCGCACGCCTTTAATCCCAGCACTCGGGAGGCAGAGGCAGGTGGATCTCTGTGAGTTCGAGACCAGCCTGGACTACCAAGCGAGTTCCAGGACAGCCTCCAAAAAGCCACAGAGAAACCCTGTCTCGAAAAACCGAAAAAAAAAAAAAAAAAGAACTCTCTGGGCACAGCGTCACATGCCAGTAATCTGAGCATTTGAGAGGCAGAGGTAGGAGCTTCAGGATCTCAAGGCCATCCTCAGGCACCTGACAAATTCAAGTCTACCCTATGCTTCATGAGGCCCTGGCTAAACAAAAAGAAGAAAGAACTCTGAACAAATGCACAGCCTCAGAGGAAGACAGCCCCCCAACACACACACACACACACACACACACACACACACACACATACTCACTCACACACACACACACTCACCATGTACAGACATCGCCATTTGGAAGTTCTACAATAAAAAAATGAAAGGTCTACTGAGCCCAGTATGAACCAAGCCCCATGTATTCACAGCACCACCAAACTGGTTTTTACTGTCTCTTCCCAAGACTTCTGAGTAAAGAGGAAAACAGAAAGAGACATGCAAGGAATGCTAGTTAATATCCCAGAGACATAAATGGGATGAATCCTTAATGAACAGGATGTTGTTTAGGAGGAATAAGAACACAATAGCAATATTTACTGAACATTTATTATGTACCGAAAGTGTAGTTAAACTAACTGAATTCCCATAATATGTATAATATGTTTTTTTTTTTGAGATAGCATCTCTCTATAGCCCTGGCTGACCTCAAACTCACAAAGATCCACCTGTTGGGATTAAAGGTGCACGGCTTTAGTTTTTATTTAATGTCCATAGATTCTGTACACTCATTTCCTCCATCTTGTAGCTGAGAAAACTAAGATATGAAGATAAAGAGGAATGTACTGAAAGTAATGTGACCAGGAAAAGAACAGGTCTGTTATTTGAATATCCAGCTTTCTTATAATGCTTCCGGAGAGAGCTGGCAGGAAGATCCTTGGAACAGCTCAATGGAACAGCAGGAGAGAAAAGACACAAAAATTAGAGGACCTGTCCAGGAGGCCTGACATCTAAAGGAGAACTACACAAAGAAGTTGTGCACAATTGTTTTCTAAATAACACAATACTATTTCCTCATACATGAAGCAAGTCTTCGTGATAAACAGCTTGACAACAAATGAATTAAAAGAGAAAGAGAGGGAGGGAGGGAAGGAGGAAGGAAGGAAGGAAGGAAGGCCAGAAGGCGGTGATAAGAGCCTAAAACTTGCTGCCTCCCGTGATTCTGCGCCTGTGGTGAGACAGAATGTCATGGCAGTAAAAGCTCATGACACAGGCTGCTCATCTCATGAGGGACAATGTGGAGGGAGGTGGGGAGTCCTGTTTCAAGCCTGTAGGGACGGCACTACTCTCATACCCACATTCAGGAAGTTCTGCTCTATTGAGGAAGATTAACCTACACAGGATAGGGATGTCGTATGATATTTTATTAGGGGAGAAATCAGTTACATAAGAAGCCGAGAACCCAAGGTTAGTGGTCTGCTGCTCTCTGAGACACAACCAGAACCCCCAAGAGAGAGCGAGTCCCCTCCTCTCAGCTCTTTAACCCCTCCATCTTCTACATACCTGTGACCACGCCCAAAAGGGCATGGTGAGCGCCACAGGTACCTAAGCTCTTTCTCTACACCTCTCTAAAAAGTTCTCACCGACTCATCTCGAGTTGTGTTTTATCATCTCCTGGGATTTCTCCACCCAACCAAGTTGGCAATCAGCACTAAGTATCAACCTCACTAACGGAGCAATGCTGTCTGAAATTTGAGCAAAATCTATGTCCAACTGAACAGTCTGCACGTAGCCAAACTGTAAACCCAGTGTGACACATAGAATGCACATGAACTTGCGTGAGTTTCCTGTAGAAGGGAAACGAGGGACAGGTGTGAAAAGGAGTTTTGCTTTTTACTGTGTTCCTTGTGTCCTATTTGAATGTTTACTTACCATATGCTTACATTCAAAAACAAACCCTTTTAAGGGATGCTACTAATTAGCTAGGTGGGAGAGACTCATCATGGATGATAAAACACATGGGTGATTTCCATGTGGGTGATTTCTCGTTCTTGGCTGTCCTTCCACCGCTGGCATGAAGGAAGGCAGGTCAGCCCAAACTGGTTTTCGGCTCTGATGGAATTGCAAAGACATCCTCCTGGCAAGACAAACTCAAGACTCACAGTTAGATCACGGGAAGAAGAAGCATGAGAGGAGAAGGAACAGATGAGCATCAAGTAGCCCTTTGAGTCATTTGGGTGTGGGTGAGTAACAGGAAGAAAGGAAAGAACCGGGACCACATGCCTGTATGAACCCTCCCCTCCCCGGCCGTGACACCAGAATTGGGAATCCAAGGCTGGGGTTGTTGTACCACCTTAACGTGAGAAGCTGATGTCCAACGTGAGAGAGGCTGCTTACCAAGACACCGTCATTAAGTGGCACACCGACCAAGACATAGATTCTACTAGACATTATTATTATTCTGCCTCTGGGAGAAAAGAAGTTCTAAGAATTTTCTTTGTTGGGGGGCAGGGGAGCTAAATCTGACTACAGCTCTGCTTACATCAGTGGTTCTCAGCCTGTGGGTCGAGACCTCTTTCACAGGGGTCAAATATTAGATATTTATATTACAATTCGTGACAGTAGCAAAATTACAGTTATGAAGTAGCAACAAAGATAATTTTATGGCTGGGGGTCACCACAACATGAGGAGTTGTATTAAAGGGTCAGCATTAGGAAGGTTGAGAACCTCTGGCTTACACACTTAAGGCAAGATGTTTATTAAAGCGTGCTAAAAGGTGTGAGAGATTGCTCCCTGAATCGGAGTAGGTGACCGAGTGTGGGTCCCATCACCCATGTTTGGTGGTTCACAACTGCCTTTAACTCCAGATCCCATCCAGAGCTGACTCCACCTTCTGGCCTCCACAGACACCAGAACACACAACACACAAATAAAAAATCCATTGAATCTTTAAGAATTCATCTAATATAGAACTTAATATTTTCTTTTTCTTATTTTTTTGTGTGTATGGGTGAGTCTCAGGCATATTTTCAAGTTTGGTGCCAGAGACAGTTGTGAGGACTCCATGTGGTTGCTAGAAATTGAACCTGACTCCTCTGAAAAAAAAAAACAGCCTGTGTTCTTAATGGATGACATAGCTCTTTAGCCCCTATATGACTTATTTTTAAGCAATTGAAAAGGTCTGTGTTAGGGAAGGTACTGTTGCATCTGGTAGCTTCTCATGAACTCATTAATAGAAATATGTTCTAGAGATAGAGAGATGGCTCAGAGGTCAAGAGCACTAGCTGCTCTTCCAAAGGTCCTGAGTTCAATCCCCGTCCCCCCCCCCCCACTGCAGCCATATGGTAGCTCACAAACATCTATAATGAGATTTGGTGCCCTCTTCTGGCCTGTAGGCATACTTATACATAATAAATAAATAAATCTATTTTTTAAAGTATGTTCTAACTGTTCCTCCCAAATACTCAGAAACTAACAATTTTGGCCTTTTAGAGAACTATGAACAGATTTTAAAATGTTGCCTACAAATGTTGTACAGGAAGTTTCTGTTTCGTTCCATTTGCCATAATCTCTGAAGATAGTTTTGGGCTTTCACCTTATAAAACTTTCCTGATGACACAATTCAGAAAGATATACAACAGGAATGACATGAACAGTGCTGTAGTTGATGTCACTTATAGAACACAGATTTCATGTCACACTGCTAGAGTTAAAATTTTGATTCTAATAGTTATTACCACTGAGATCTTTAAGCAACTTAGCCTTCCAAGTCTTAGATTTTTTGAGTCTTAAATTTTGCTCTGTAAAATGAGATAATCCCTGTTTTATAGGATTCTGAATAAGTGACTTTGTGTGTGTGTGTGTGTGTGTGTGTGTGTGTGTGTGTGTGTGTGTGTACCTTAGCTGTCTAGACTTTAATGCACAGATTAGTTCTTTCTTTTTATTTTTGCTTTTGGACAATCAATGTTGCTCTGTGTAAACCTGTTTGTTCTGAAACTCTGTAGACCAGGATGGCTTCTAACTCAGAGATCTGCCTGCCTCTGCTTCTCTAGTGCTGGGATTAAAGGCGTGCGCCCATGCCTGGGCCAGAGTAGTTCTTTCTTATTTCTGTACTTCATATAAACAGAACCGTGTGTTGAGTATTTCTGTTATGACCACCTTTCAATTGGCATGAAATTTACTTTGTGTTATTTTGGAAGGTCTGCTGTAAAATGACATGTTTAATCATAGTATCTAATCCATTCCAAATACTAGTGATGATGTGTGAGCTCATTTGTAAGTACGAAAGGGAGCCTCAGCAGAGAAAGATCGAGAAACATCTCTGAATAGAACCAAGAGTAGAAGAGAATATAGAAAAGTTTTGAGAAAACTCTGGAACTGTGGCTCTCAGTCTGTGACTCATGACCCTTTGGGATTGCATATCAGATATTTACATTATGATTCATAACAGTAGCAAAGGTGGCAAATGGGCTCAGTGGGTAAAGGCACTCGATGATAAACGGGGCTGTCTGAATTCCATCCCTGAGACCCACATGGTTGAAGCAGAGAACATCTCTACCCATTGTCCTGTGACCTCTGCGTGTGTAGCATGGCACATTCGCATGTGGCTGCACACATACACACACAAAATCAAAACAGATTTTAGATTATCAGTTAGTATTAAGCAACATTTCTACACAGGTAGCAAATTTGTATTGTCATTTTTTAATCATACCGGGTGGGATTTCCCCATGAGCAGAAAAAACAGCTCCCCTGGTTCACTTTGTTTATGCCCTGCCTTTGATGTCCCTTCTTAGAAAGTGACTGAGGGGCTGGGCAGTGGTGGCACACGCCTTTAGTCCCAGAGACAGGTGGATCTCTGAAAGTTCGAAGTCAGACTTGTCTATAGAGTGAGTTTCAGGACAGACTCCAAAGCTACAGAGAAACCCTGTCTCAAAAAAAATGAGGAGAGAGAGAGAGAGAGAGAGAGAGAGAGAGAGAGAGAGAGAGAGAGAGAGAGAGAGAGAGAGAGACTGAGACTGAGGAAGGAGACAGTCACCTGTTGGTTGCTAGCTTTGATAAGAGACTGAACTGAGGCTCTCATACACCCATGGATTTCAGACATCACCATCCTCTCTGTTTTTCATTGTCATGGGCCCCTAACAATCCACTATCACTCTCTGAGTAAGTGCCTATTTTTAAGTTCCCTCTTCTGTTCAGATCTCTACTGTCAGTAATAAAAGATTTAGATTTAGAAAGTGCCTTAGCATTTGGAATGAGACAGAGGCTGTAAATAGATATGCTGATGAAATAAGCCAACGTGAGATCTAGATCTCTGAAAGTGTCACTCATAATCAGAAACACATGCTCTCGCTGATCTGTGGATTGGCACAGGCACGAGTGCAGAGGACTCTGGACAGGTGTGTGCATGTATGTGTCTCTGCACACGTGCCCCCAGAGTGCACGCACAGAGGATGAGGGTGCTGCTGAAGGAAGGATCTCAAGGACTGCTATGTTTCTGTGTGCCGTGGTCTTTGTGGGCCAGATGATATCCTTCCTTTGACCATTGTTATATGAGAAGTGAGGATAAAACCTCCTCAAGCTGGGTGTGGTCGCACACACTAGACATCCCAGCACTTGAAGAGCTCAGGCAGAAAGAACGCCTGAGTCTGAAGCCAAACAAAGAGAAAAATAGCCAATTCCTAGACAGACGGTCAGCCTCCAGTCTGAAGTGGCAAAGCCTGTATGCTATTGGTCTTTCCCCTTCCCATCATCACACTGAGAACTTGTCAGACTGAAGGGTCAGATGTGTCTGTGCTTGGGTCGTCTTGGTGACCTAGGTACACCAAGCAGTCAGACTGCTATTCACAGCCTATGGCATGCCATCACCTGTCACTTAGAACTCCAGCGAGTTCAAGGTCCAGAGCAGATCCAGTCTTTACTGTGTTTCTCCTCTGGATTCTCAGAGCACCCCCGACCCTCACATGATGCTCATCACACACTGTGTTGAACTAGATTTGGTACCTGCATGCTTTTCGATGAGACTGTGGTCTTTTCGTAAACAAAATATGATGCTCCACCCCTGGCAGTACGTAACACAGTCACAAGAATACCACTTGTATTTGTGAACAAGGATGTCCTCTTGGCCACTCGCCTTTGGATGCCAACTACTCGTCAGAGACCTTGTCAGTTTGTGGCACCCAGAGAAGCCAGGGATTAGGTGTTCATCTAAGGAAATGAAAAATCAGTGTGCCTGAGTGTGATGAGATACCATAATAAAATGCTGGATACTCAGCACTGCCATGACTTCAGGACAGTTTCACTGTGGTTTTTGTCCTCAGAAATAATCTTTGTATGTGAACAGTTTGGCACATCTTTGATGAAGACTAGCTTGATTCACTGGTCTAAAGCTGCAACAGTGACGTAGATGACCTTCCATATGCCTGCTCTAGTTTGAGGTTCTAGATTTCAAATAACCGGCATACTCCAGGACTTTGTAGGCAGGGTAGATTATTGATCTAGAAAAGAGTCTAAACTTCAAGGATGAAAGGGCCTTGAAATACCGACATCTCGGCATCATTAGTCATCAAAGACAGATTTTTGTTGGACTTTATTTTTTGATTTTTAATTTATGTTATTTGTGTGTGTGTGTGTGTGTGTGTGTGTGTGTGTGTGTGTGTGTGTGCATGCCTGTGCCTAGAGAGACCAGAAGAGTTCCTTTGGAGCCAAAGTTACAAGCATTGGTGAGCACCAGACATGGGTGCTGGGTCCCAAATGCTGGTCGTCATAATTGTGCAGCAAGTGCTCTTAACTGCTCAGCCATGTCTCTAGCCAATTCTTCAGTCTTGTTTTTGTTTTGTTTTGAGATAGGGTCTCACTCACTTTGTAGACAGGTTGGCCTTTACTTTTGCAATCCCTGTGCTTCTGTCTCCCAAACGAAGGTATCACAGGCTCTGACATGGACTGTGGGTTCTGTTGCTGTTGTTTGGGTTTTGTTGTTGTTGTTATTTGTTGGTTTGACACAGGGTTTCTATGCATAGTTCTGTCTACTCTGGAACTTACTCTGTAGATCAGGCTGGCCTTGAACTCAGATCTGCCTCCCAAGTGCTGGGATGAAAGGTGTGTGCCACCACTGCCCAATTTGGTGGGACAACTTACCCTCTTCACCTGTTTTATTTACTGCCCTGAGACAGTACTTCACATCATCTGAGTAATTGTTTCGGTTTTTTTTCTTCTCATAATGTATTCTGCAATTAAAATAAGTATTTTTGGACTTAGACAAACAAAGCAAATGTCTGTTTCAGTTAAAAGAATAAAGTGGTAAAAGTTTTTTAAAAACCTGGTTGGAGATATGACTCAGTGTGGGAACACTGGTTCCTCTTACAGAGGACCTGGCTTCAAGCACCCACATGGTGGCTTATAAGTGGCTATAATTCTAGCTCAGCCACTCAACACTCTCTTCTCAGGCCACCTTGGGCGCGAAGCATGCCTGTGATATGCCAACACACTTGCAGGCAAAACACTCAGAAACATACACACAAAAAAAACTTTTTTAAATTTTAAAGTTATTAGAACCATTGTTAATTTCTAATTCCTAGGTAAAATTCTCAGAAAGACCTGCAAATTATTTTCTAAGGTTTCCATTTGTTGCATGGGCCCTTGAGTACTAAGTGCAAGTACTTTTAGCACAAAACACCAAATGCTGCAAAGTGATGATCAAGTTAAGTCCAGGATAGTCTAATACTCTGCCAATTGGGAGCTTTGTTAGTGGAAACCAAGGTGGGGCCCTGTTAAAAGAAGCTTTTTCTTGTGAGAATCCTTCCCGCCAGCCTGGTTCTAGAGCCGCATCAGTCCCAAATAAACACACAGGAGACTATATTAATTATAAAGCTGTTGGCCTTGCTTGTTTCTTACTGGCTAGCTCTGACTTAAGTAATTATCCCATAATTGTTAATCTAAGTATTTCTCTTACCAGCGAATAGCTCCGGGCTTCCTACCTCCATGGCATTACATCTTGACTCTCCTGTGTTTCTCCTTCCCAGAGTCCTCCTGGACTCCTAGTCCCTCCTATCTAGGTTTCCTATTGGCTCAACAGTACTTTATTTACAAATGCACAGGACTTCCCCCAACAGGGCCCTTGTTAATTCTCCCTGAGTGAATTCTGTCTCCGTGTGGACTAAAACCTCTACAGAGCAGAAAGGAATGCAGTAACCCTGTAGACCGGTTCTTTTACACTCTTCCCAAGAACACGCTGAGGAAGTGAAGGAAGCAAGGAGACAAAACTAGGGCTTTGTGTAAACTGGGAGATCTCAGTGTGGTGATGGAATACACCCTCATACAACAGCACACATTTTGTACTCTGCATGGCATAAACACATCAAGTCAATAAATGCTTCACAATGAGAAATGTCTTGAATATTCAGTTGAACATTCATGTGTATGGATTCCCTTTGCAGCCCCTGCATAAGCCTATGTGAATGAAAACTGTATTACTCTGCAGCTCATTCTGCTGTCAGACGGTATGAGTAACAAGTCTCCCAACATGGTAACCCCAGGGTAGCTCGCTGGTAGAGTGCTTGCTTAGCATGTGCCAGGCCCTGGGTTCGTTCCCCAGCCCTACAAAACAAAAGGCCAGCAGTCACAACATATTAAGCTCAGATGCTGCCACACCTATTGTGAGAGAATCACATGATTGTGTAGGTAATGTGTGATTACAGAAAATAGATCTCCCAATCCCTTATTTTATGGCTGAATCAGTTATGCCACAAGGATATAATTCTGCCCCAAGGAACAATATACACAACAGGCTTATAATGCACTTGATTTTTTTAATCCCAAAGAAGCCCTTTTTCTCACATGAAAAATTCACTAATATAAACGGCATAAGCTTTTATTTTAAAAGATATGTTAGGGCTGAAGAGACAGCTCAGCAGACATAGTGCCTGCCACTCAAGCATGAGGACCTGAGTTCAATCCTTTGCATCTGTGCAGAAAAAGTGGGGTTCGGTGGCGAGCACTTGTAATTCCAGTGCTGGAGGGGTGAAAACTGGCAGGTTCCTGGGGCTTATTAATCAGCCAGTCTAGCCTACTTGGTGAGTTCCAGGCCACTGAGAGACTGGGGGAAGGAGGGAGAAAAGGGGTTGATTTCTGACCTCCACGCACACTCAAAATCCATGAACACACAGATGTAGAAATTCAGATTGAGTATGGTAAAAAAAATTATAACCATAGATATTGGTTCATAAAGTGGTACCACTGAACGCTAGCATTGGATAATGTGCAATTGAACTTCCATGAAAATAGCTCATGGACATTCATGAACCGTGGGGCCGTGATAAATTTAGAGGCTAAGAACTCAAAAGGTTGAGGTCTAGCGGCACCCTACGGTGTGTACACTTGTCTGCAGTTTCAGGCTAGTCACCTTAGTCACTGGTCTTTCTGATCTGGAGTCAGGAGGTAAGGCAAACTACAGACAGATCAGCAAGTCACACAGATTGACACAAGAAATATGAGGAGCCCTCCTGACACATCAGGCGCTGCCCCCGCCTCCCCACGCAGGAAACTTGGTTTTGTTTGTAAACTCTCCTTCTGGTTTCGGGGATTAGACCTAGGGCCTTATGCATGCTAGACAAGGGACCTACCTCTGAACTCTTTTTACTCTTTGTTGTGACACAACCTCACTAAATTGCCCAGTAACTTGCTGGCCTTGAGCTCACTCTACAGTTCAAGCAGACCTTGAATTTGTGAGCCTCCTGCTTCAGCTTCCCCAGTCACTGGCATCACAGGTCTGGGCCTCCAAGCCTGGCTCTTTTACAACCTTTTAAATGTTAGAAGGAAAGAAAGGGGGGGGGAGGGAGGGAGGGAAGGAGGAAGGAAGGAAGGAAGGAAGGAAGGAAGGAAGGAAGGAAGAAAGAAAGAAAGAAAGAAAGAAAGAAAGAAAGAAAGAAAGAAAGAAAGAAAGGGAGCAGTATCTAAATGTTGGGAGGCAGCTGTCTCGTCGCCCTGTAGTATTCCGTCCTGCTGACCTTCGTCTATAACTGTACCAACTATTCTGTATGTTTCTCTAACTTTATCATTCCCTGGACACACTCCTCTGGTGGCAATTTGTGTTTGTTTTTGTTTTTTAACTAAAGTCTCCTCCAGCTCTTAACACCTGGCACTGCTCACAGATGTGCTCAATGTGCTACCGTGGCTCATGCAAGGTACAACGGGGCTGTCATTCCTCTGTTTGAAACATCAAACCACCGTGAGTGCAGCCCTGGACTTAACTCACAACTAGTAGCCAGTCAAATTCCTATTTGATTCCGGGCTCCAACCCTGTACTTGTGTCTGGCTGTAACTTTCAACATATCTCTATTAAATTTCTCCTTGTGTTTGGCTCAGAATCCCAGCTAGCAAGACAATTATGTACCTCCAGAGTGCCCAGTTGGGTTAACTTGTCTACCTAGCTTGGTGTATATATGTTTAATGGAAATGATCTTTTCCTACTAATATTGCAAGGTAAAGGCAATGATCTTAGGGCCAGGGGGTGATCAGAAGTGAGCGATCCCCACAGTGTTTCCTATAAACTGCATGGCCACAACTATGTGGCCTCAGTTATCTCTAAAGAGAAGTGATAGCATTAGCTCACTGTTTAGTCATGGGCCTCACTTGGGATAAGACATTTGAGTGAGATGAGTTAACTGTTAAATTAATGGAAGGTGTCATTAGCCGTCAGCTCCAAGGGCTTTAGGGAACAAGAGACCCCCACCTCTGTATCCCCAGTACCATCAGCACTTGGTAGAGGAAGAGAATGGTGGGAGTTTTTAATGTGGGTGGACACATTAAACCACATATTGAGACAGTCTGTCACAGAGGACCATCTGTCTTCATCTTTTCTTTCTTTCATTTGCCCCCCCCCCCCCCATTTTGAGACATAGTCTCACTATAGTCTCACTATATTGCCTTTGCTGGCCTAGAATTCACTCTGTAGATGAGGCTGCCTTCAAACTCAGCGATCCACCTGTCTCTGCCTCCAAGTGCTGGGATTAGAGGTGTGCACTACCACCCCTGGCATAAGTCTGCATCCTTAATCAGCCTTCGTTGCATCTGAAAACTTAGGGCTGGGGATGCGCCTTTGGTACAGCATGTGCCCAGCGTGTAGAAGGCCCAGCACTTTGATCCCTGCACTGAAGGAACAAAACAGAATAAAAACTTCTCCCGTTGCTCTTTAAATCAACGCTGGGCTCTCCCTTCCCCCTCGTGCACTCTTCCTCTAGCTTCCCCTCCTTCCCTCCCTTTACCCCCCCCCTGCCATCTTCTTCCCATCACCCTTTCCTTATCTCCCTTCCCCTCCCTTCCTTCCTCCTTCCTACTGTTTCTTTAAAACCAGCCTATGTCTAGGTATGAAGAGGAGTCTGTGTCCTGTCCAAAGCATGTGGTTTGGTGCTTGTGCTCACCTCATTCACTGTCTTAGAGAGCCCTGGAACAAAAATCCTGGGGGTGAGGGATACCCTAACCATACATCATCCCGGCTTCTAGATGTTTGAAATTCCACTGGCAAGCTTCGGGCTTCATTCCTTTAGCTTTAGACTTCGTTTAAATATCAAATATGCTCGCATTCGAGAAGCCATTTAAACATGTATCTGGTGGTTAGCAATTCTTCTCTCTCTAATAATTTATTTCCTGTACACTGGTGTTTTGTCTGCATGTATGTCTTTGTGAGGGGTCAGATCTTGGAGCTACAGACACTTGTGAGCTGCCATGTGGGTGCTGGGAGTTGAACCCAGGTCCTCTGGGTTCAAAAAGTCAATGCTCTTAAGTGCTGAGCCATCTCTCCAGCCCTTTGTTCCTGTTCTTCTGAAGATCTTCATAAAGAGACCCTGGGTTGGCCTGGGCACAAGGCTGGGAAGGAACCATATGCTTCACTTCATGGAAGAGGAACCTCACTCGCTGGCAGTGAGGCTGCCATTGGGAGACTGGTAGACGAGGCCAGGAGCCCCACCCCTCCCTACCCTACACCCCACCTTATGCTCCCTCCATCTGCAGCTAAGGCATCCTATCTCCCCAGAACTATCTCCTTCCAAATACCTCACAGTCCCGCTGTGTTTCTTCAGCGCCTGTTCTGTTTCTCCTTGTCTTTTACAATGTAATGTGACAGTCATTAATAACAACCACTGTTGGTTGAGTGTGCACTGTGTTCGATCCTTGACAACAGACATGTGCAATCCTTCCAACACCCTTTGGATGATGGTGCCTTTTTATCTTCATTTTACGGAGAATAAAAGGCTGAGGGAGGTCAGAGGAACTCTCTGAATCCAGGTCTGATCCCAAAGCTCACTCTTGCTGTAGCATTATGGTGTCTCATGAAGGGCATACAGTGTTCCAGAAAAGTCTGGATGTCTCACTCGTGCAAGTGAGACATCCAGACCTCACCCTACAGAACTCTGCAGACTGGGCTTGTGTCACTCTGAGTCTTAAGTCTTGGTATAAGCAATGAGAGAAGATGAGAAGGCTTCCGAGTCCCTTTTTATTTTTATTGCTTTGTGTTTGTTCTTTCTCCGTGCGTTGTTTTGTTTTTAGATAGGATAGAGTCACTGCAGCCCGGGCTAACCTTGAAGTCACAATTCTCACAGTGTTTCTCTTGTCTCGGGCTTGCAAGTACTGGAATGGCACTTCCTTTTACTTTTCTAACTATATGTGGTGCTTTCATTTTCCTAAGGCTTATTCGTGCATTCTGGGTAAAGAAAATATGGGGAAACTCCTCCTACTCAGGTTTAGTGAATGCTGAATGTCCCAGAACCACTGAGAAAAGAATTAATCACTTAATTGAAGAAAGGGCATCTACCTTACTGCCACCACCAGAGGGCACTCCACTGTACACTACACAGTGTGTATGAACAGACTTCAGTCCTTGCCATGGAGTAAATAACCTACTGTGATATTCTAATTTTGTAAACTCTGACCTACACAGGCTGATAAATAACTCAGATCATAACCCCTACACCAAGCACCGTGACTTTCCTAGAGCCTAATGTGACAATACATTCAGGGATCATGTCTATAGTTCAATTGCCCAGAGCCTGGGGACATGTGGCGAGCCTGCACTCACCAGGCATTGGCAAAGTGGGAAAGTCCTATTAAGGAAAAGGAAGTTGGAGACGGTTCTTAGTCACTGGACTGTCCATTATGCCTTATATAGTATACTCAATAAATTATAAGAGAGAGAAAAGGAGCCGGGCGTTGGTGGTGCACGCCTTTAATCCCAGCACTCAGGAGGCAGAGGCAGGCGGATCTCTGTGAGTTCAAGACCAGCCTGGACTACCAAGCGAGTTCCAGGACAGCCTCCAAAGCCACAGAGAAACCCTGTCTCGAAAAACCAAAAAACAGAGAGAGAGAGAAAAGGAATATGGTTTTTGTTTAAACATTTTCCTCTTGCCTGGTCTTTTTGAAGGAGGTCTGGAATAATGGTCAAGAGAATCTAATGAAACTCAAGGTTTTAGAAAGCAAACCCTTAACTGAACACAGTCCTCTAAGAAGCAGCCCCTTCCTCACTAGGGAGGAGCAGGGAGGCAGGTGTTTTTAGGCAATTCCTTTGGTGGTTCCAGGCTGGGGGGCTGCTGATAACACTAGGCTCTGAGGTTAATTTCCCCTAGCACCTGGTTAAGTGCAGGACTGCCTGTAAAAGCCCCACTGGGAAAAGCCCACGGCACCCGCCCGGGAAAGCATTGTGCATATATACACAGGAAGCCCTCCTTTCCAAAGCCCGCCTCCAACACCTTCCCACAGATAAATGCTATCCGGCAAATGTCAGAAATTCTCCCCGTTCCCCCACCCCTGTCTCTCACTAGCTTAGCTAGGCTGCAATTTCTTCTTAAGTTTAGCCATCTGTAAGGAGCTTTTTTTTCCCCCAAAGATGAGCCCTGTTGCCCAGGGGATCCTATAAGTGGTTGGACTGCCATTTCCTCTCACCCACCAGATGGCAGACACATGCCAAGCAGCTCCCACAAATACTACCAAGGCCCCTGCTCGCTCAGACTGTAGAATCAACATATGGTAATTATTATTGTAAGATGACAAAAAGGTCACAGAAATCTGCAGAGATCCTGGTGGCATCTTGGAGTCTGAGGGCTTTGAGGTTCAAGGACCACAACAGATCTGTGGGCTCTGTTTGATGATCTCAGCCTCGCTTAAGTCATTTGTATTCACGAAGGCACCCTCTTGGTGCCGCTGTGTTTAATTCTGGATGTGTTTATAAATAGAAGCTAGCGTTCTGTCAGAGCGCCACCCACCACCGTGTTCCGGTCCTCTGGGGACAGCAGCCAAATCTGAGCCTTTGTTTCCCTCTAGTGGCCTCTTTCGGCAAGTCTCACAGCATAGCCTTTGCGTTTATTTATTCTGCTTATAGCAAGGGCCTACTGGATGCTCTTGGGTGGTGTCAGGTTCTCTAGCTTTGTGTGAGGCTGGAACAACTCTGCTAGTTTCAGAAGAAATGAAAGTCGGTGATTCCTCCTCCAAGCTCATCTCGGAACAACGCAGTCAGGCCAGTTTCTCAGCTTTCCTGGGGGCTGCTGTCTGGGGACTGGAGGCAAACGGACAATGTTATAGAGCCCTTCTGCTCTAAGTTATCCGAGCTCGTAGCAGGATTCTTCTCTCCCGTGCCTTAGTTTGCTGTCAGTAAAATAGGTCTAAATGCTGGCTACCTGCCACGTGTTCAAATCCATAATGCAAAACCAAAAGCAAACCCATGTGGGTTTACCGGAAACCTTCCTCACATATGCAGTGAAAGGAAATTGAAAGTACTGTTTCTAAACGGACTGTGCTGCATATGCTGGGCAACACACAGACTTGTGCAAGGACAAGTGCAGCCCATGGGTTTCATCTCTCATTCTTGTGTTTTGCTCCACATTTGTCCCAACAGCATTAGATGTTTGGGGTACACGTGACAGACAGTAGCAAGAAGAAACAGATGTTGAGCTGTGAGCTGCCTGACATGGGGCTTGGGAACCGAGCTCGAGTCCTCTGGAAGAACAGCCAATGCTCTTCACTGCTGAACCACCTCTCTCGCCTCGTCTTCTTAAAGTTTTTCAACTCAGGTGGCCCCGAACTTTAGATTCTTCTGCCTTAGCCTCCAAGTGCTGGGACTGCAGTCACAGGACACTATACTCAGCCTTTGTCTTCTTTAAAGGCACAGTGTCAGGGCTGGAGAGATGGCTCAGAGGTTAAGAGCACTGGCTGTTCTTCCAAAGGTCCTGAGTTCAATTCCCAGCACCCACATGGTGATTTACAGCCATCTATAATGAGATCTGATGCCCTCGTCAGGCGTGCAGGTGTGCATGCAGACAGAAACATTGTATAGATAATAACTAAAACTTAAAAAAAAAAAAAGCCAAGGTGTCACGGTCATGGCCAAGTTCAAGTGATCTCCTAGCCTCAGCCCCCTGAGCTGGGATTACAGATGTGTGTCAGTGTGACCAGTGACCACAGTACCTTTCATTCACAAACTGCTAAACACTATACGAGGCAGATGATTTACATACCGTGTTTCTAATACTTACAAAGCCCTTGCTATAGTCAGTTGCCCACATGATTTCTCTTCTCTACATTTGCATAATCCTTCTATCATGAATAATTTCCCTTTTTATTACAATGGCATCTGTCATCTTTCCATCCTCCTAACGCAGCTCACTGATTTGAAAAACTGGAAGCTGGAAGGTTCTCTCCAGCTTCAGTGACTCTGCAACTTCAGGAACAAGTGCTGCCTGTAGCTCAATGCAAGGTTTCCATGAGCGCCATCCTTCCAGAAGCCTCTGGTAGTACAAGACAGGTCAAGACATAGTTGACTTACATTGTTCGTTTTAACCGAGGTGCTGGGAACTGAACCTAAGTCCTCTCATGTGCTGAGCAAACACCCTACCACTGAACTATATCCATGAGTCTCCCTTCACTTTTTTTTATATTGGTTTTTTGTTTGGTTTTGTTTTTCTTTTTCAAAACAGAGTTTCTCTGTATAACAGTCCTGGCTCTCCTGGAACTCACTCTGTAGACCAGGCTGGCCTGGAACTCACAAAGATCCACCTGCCTCTGCCTCCCAAGTGCTGGGATTAGAGGCATGTTACACCATGTCCCAGGCAATATTTTTGGCATTTTTCAAGACAGGATCACACCTTGTAGCCTTGGCTGTTCTTGAACTGGTTCTGTAGACCAGGTTGACTTTGAACTCACAGAGATCTGCCTGCTTCTGACTCCCCAGTGCTGGGGTTAAAGATGTGCACCACCTGACCTTGAACCTTTCACCCACCTGCTTTAGCCACCCAAATTTCTAGGATTATAAGCTAGGTCCAGCAATGATATCATAATTGATTTAAAAAAGCAAACAACAACAAAACTAGTAAGGGAAACTGACCATGGTAACTAGTGAGGCAGGAGGGTTGCCATGAGTTTGAGGTTAACCTGGGCTACATAGTACACTCACAGTTAGCCAAGCTACAGTGTGAAACCCTGTCTCAAAAAGAAAAAAAAAACCCTGTGGGCTAAAAAGATGTCTCAGCAGTTAAGAGCACTGGCTGCTCTTCTAGAAGACCTGGGTTCAATTCCCAGCAGACACATAACATGGCAGCCCATAACTGTCTATAATTCCAGTTTCTTTCAGGGGATCCAACACCTTCACACAGACATATCTGCAGGCAAAACATGAATGCACATGAAATAAAAATAAATTATCAGCCGGGTGGTGGTGGTGCATACCTTTAATCCCAGCACTCAGGAGGTGGAGGCAGAGGCAGAGGCAGAAGCAGAGGCAGAGGCAGATGCAGATGCAGGCGGGTCTCTGTGAGTTCGAGACCAGCTTGGTCTACACGAGCTAGTTTCAGGAGAGCCTCCAAAGCCACAGAGAAACTGTGCCTTGAAAAAAATCAAAAAAAAATTATTAAAAAGAAACAAACAAACCATGACCAACCAACAAACCAACCGCACCTGAAAAAGGAAAGAAGCTAGGCATCAATAGGGTGAAATCCAGGATGTCTGAAGCAGCTTTGGCTCTGCTCTTGGGAGGAGCCAGTGGTAGGCAAAGTGCTTCTAGTACTTCCAGCCTAGGATCTCCAAAGCCTTGACCAGCCCCTTCCTTGCCCACGGGAGCTCCCATGGCTTATTTGTGGCGATCTGTCTCGTACATGCTATCACCCAGTGTCTGCATTGCTCATTAGAGGTTTCTCCTCTTTCCAGTGTCTTATTATGTTGGAACGTTGGGGACTCACACTGAAATCAAGAGAGTGGCAGAGGAAAAGGTTACCCTGCCCTGTCACCATCAACTGGGGCTTCCAGAGAAAGACACCCTGGACATTGAATGGCTGCTCACGGATAATGAAGGGAATCAAAAAGTGGTAAGTACCCTCCTAGCTAGATTTGCCCTCCTCTATGCCCTCACATTAGCTTTCTTCAAATCTTTCTCATCTAACAATAACCTGAGCAACTTCACATATACAACTACAGAAAAGGACCTATAATCATAGCACTCAGGAGAAACTCCAGCTTGTAGATAGCCTGGGCTAATAGGAAAATTCTGTCTCCAAAAAGAAAAGGGAAAATAGAAGAGTATTTGGGTTGTGAGGGTATGAGAGTCTTTGGGCTGGGCAGAGCTAGTCCAGAGTCACCTGGCATTGGGGAAGGGAGTCTGTGCCCTTAGCATCTTCATCTAAGAGGGGCTGGTGCAGCAGCTTGCTAGTGGGTAGGGCTCAAAGCCTAGACTGCCTTTCATCCACTTCTCTGAAACTATCATCACCTGCCCAGGCTTCGGCTTCGCTCAGTCATGACTTCCGGGTCCCAAAGATCACAGAATATGACAGCCAACATATGACACGGAGGTTCAAGCACAGAACATGAATGGCAATGCTGTTCACAAATGTGGCTAGTACACAAGACAACTGATGCTGGCTCTGAAGTGAAAGAGAGAGAGAGAGAGAGAGAGAGAGAGAGAGAGAAAGGCGGGCTCAGGACTTCCACACTCAATGTACATAGAGCTGTGATGGGCTTTGGCATCCTGTTCCTCTGGCAGTGCGGACAAAAGCTGTCGTGCTCAGCCTCCTGAGGGTGTCCTGTGCTGCCTGTCATTAGAGAATATGACTAAGTCACCTACAGTTACCATTCTTTCTCCCCTAGTGACTGAGAAAGGCATTGACATGTCTCATCTGAGGTGTATGGCATGTCGCTTCAGAACGTCTGGCCTTGCTGACTCCCCTCCTCTGAACCTGTCATTTGTCCTTAGAACTTACTATGTCAATGAGGAAGTATGTCTTACTTCCTGGGCAAATTTCTCCATAAGCAGAAATGTTACTCAACTTAGGATAAGGTTACATTTCCATAACCCAACAGGAAATGTCACAAACTCAGCACACATTTAATATCCCTATCCACTGAATATCAAAGCGGGACCTATCCTACCTCAAATATATTCCTATCATTTTTGCCTAGAGTTGAGGAAATGGTCTAGCATAATACTTATTTGTGATTAGTAGAGTGACATGTGTCTTACGTGAAATAAGATTTTTGTGGTTTTTTAAAAATGTATGTTAGTATTTGGCCTACATGTAAGTCTGTGTGAGGGAGTCAGATCCACTTGAACTTATGTTATAGACAGTTGTGAGCTGCCATGTGGGTGCTGGGAATTGAACCTGAGAACTTTGGAGAGCAGCCAGTGCTCTTAACCACTGAGCCATCTCTACAGCCCCCATGGAGAGTCTTTTAAACTTGACTTCTTTTTATGGAAATTTGCTTCTTCCTCTGAGTTTTAAAAAACAAACAAAAACAAAAACAAAACAGAAGTTTGTCCTTTCCTCTGAATATCCCTATTGTTAATTTCATAGGATAGTTTGTACTGGGAGAATAAGGTTCCCACTAAAAATACCTCTCAGGATCACACTGGAGTTTAACCCGCTTTCTCGGATGCCTGTATCACCTTGTTGTGTGACACTGCTCGTCATCTTGCTCTCATAGCACGTCCTCCAAAGACGACCTGTTCTCTGCAGAGCAAGGTCACCTTAACCTGAATGTGTTTACTCTGAGAATGTCTTGGTCAGTCATAGACATGCTATTCTCAGCTCCGAACACAGTAAATGAGAGTTCCTAGAATAAAAGCCAAAGAACAAAGACTCTCCTCTGACCAGATCTGAGTCCAGCTCCCCAGTTCCTCACAATCTGGGGTTGCCTTTTCTGACCTGTTAGAACCTGTTAGGAATGGGAGTCCTGCCAAGTCTGTTCAGTAAACTGCTCATGCTGGGTATCTGCCCATCTGCAATATCAAGTTAATTGGCCAACCTTCACTAAAAAGTCCTCGAGAGTTCACAGAGGTAGAAACTCTTACCTCTGATGTTTCTCAATAATTTAAGCCTCCAGCCAGGTAGTAGTGGTGCATGCCTTTAATCCCAGCGCTCAGGAGGCAGAGGCAGTCAGATCTCAGTGAGTTCGAGGCCAGCCTAGTCTATAAAGATAGTTCTCGGGCAGGCTCCCAAGCTACAGAGAAACCCTGTCTCGAAAAACCAAAAAAGAAAAAACAAATTCAAGCTCCCACTTCTCCTTTGAGTCAGACTTCAGCTGACCTCTCTCTCCAACTCATGGCCTGGTGGCAGCAGTCCCTCCTCCAGCCACCATCACTACCCTAGGGGAAGAGATGTTCCCACTGTCTTTAACAAATATGGCTGGATACTTTCTCTTTTGTGGGTGTTTGTGGTTTATCAGCATTCACCCATAGCACCTCCTCATTTTCTCTTTAACAAACGCACATCTGACTTTTACCCAAAAGTTTTATTTGAAGTAAAGGGAAAGAACTGTTGAGTTACGTGGCCAAACAACCGTAAGAATGGGGCAGTTAGTGTGGGTTTATGCAGTCATAATTTCCTAACTTACCCTCAGCTGACGATCGAAGGATGGTCATTTGTTCTGTCATTCAGACCCCAGAGACTTATGTAGTGCTCACTCGATGCCACTCTAGGTGCCAGGATGCAACTGTGAAGAGGCTGTCGTATGCATCACTGCCTCCTGGGAGCTTGCAGTGAAAGACATTCAATAATTTGAAAGGAAAGGAGCTGGGGAGGTAATACCCTTGACGAAGCACTTACCCAGAATGCACAAAGCCCTGGGTTCAACCCACAGCGTCAATAAACTGGATGTGGTAGTGCACACATCATGTAATCCTAGCACTCACGAGGTAGAGATGGGAAGATCGGAAGTTCAAGGTCATCCTCAGCTACGTAAACAGCAGGAGTACTACAGTCTTTGCTACGTGAGACCCGTACTCAATGAGCAAGCAAGGATTTAGTCTTACAAGAAGCTACAGCAATTTCAGCACATGCTGGTTTTTTGTTTGTTTTCTTTTCCCTTCGGAAGGAAAATAAGAATTTTCACCTTTTTACTGAAGGAAGACTTTATGTCTTCTCCTCAGTTTTTACCATTTCTATGTTTTAGTCTGTGAGTCAGGTTCCTGCGCAGCCATCTTAGAACAGCCTGCTGCGAGGTGCCTGAGGAGGGGGCTACCTACGCAGCATGGAGACTGATGAGGGGGCTACCTATGCAGCATGCACAGGCTGGATAAAGGTACAATTTATGGCTCAGGCAGGGTGAGACAGGAAGGCAAAAATTTCCTCACACTATTCACCATGGTGCACAATTTAAGCCATATGTACAGTTTGTTTCTGGAATTTTCTTTTCTTTCTTTCTCTCTTTCTTTCTCTCTTTCTTTCTTTCTTTCTTTCTTTCTTTCTTGTTTGTTTATCTTTTGGGACAGGGTTTCTCTGTGTAGCCCTGACTGTCCTGGGTAGACCAAGTTGGCTTCCAACTCAGAGATCCACCTGCCTCTGCTTCCCAAGTGCTGGGATTAAAGGCTTGCCAAAGCCCTGCCAGGCTATTTCTGAAATTTTCATTCAGTGCTTTTGGGCAGTGATTGGCCACAAGTAATGAAACCCCAGAAAGTGAAACTAGAGATAAGAGGATTGCTACATAAGACCAGAACCACCTTCCAAGACTTGATTGATGGAGGAAGAGGACAAGGACAGCTTCCTATCAAAAAAAAAAAAAAAAAAAGCTGATATAAAACTTGTTTGCTTTTTTGAGAGAGTCTTGCTGTGCAGCCCAGGGTGTCCTCAGACTCATGGCAGTTCTGCTCTGCTTCTAAGAATGCTGGGATTGGGGATGTAGTGATGACTCAGAAGTTAAGTTAAGAGCCCTGGCTACTATTCCAGGGCCCTGAGTTCAATTCCCAGAAACCACATGATGGCTCACAGCCATCTATAATGAGATCTGGCGCCCTCTTCTGGCTTGCAGGCATACATGCAGGCAAAACACTACATACGTTTAAAAAAAAAGAATGCAGAGATCATAGGTATTCATCAATACTACCCAATGCTTTTATTTTTGAGATGGAGCCTCCGTAGCTCAGGCTGACCTTAGATTTGAAACCCTCTTTCCTCAGCCTCCCGAGTGCTAGCATTACAGGCATAGACCACCACCTGCAGCTTTGTTCTGAGTCTCAAAACATTCCTAAAGGAAACACAGCCCCACAGACTGAAAGGCTGGGAAATCCTAAGCAGTTGGAGTGGTAGAGTTAAAGATGGAAACCTGTGGGGACTTCAGTGAAGATCTCCCAGCCATGCTAGGGAATCTAAAACTCTTCCTGTAACAATGTCATGGAGTTATAGAAAGATTTTAAGAGTGTTGCATTTGAAGGCAACACTCTGACACCAGTACATTGATTTAACAGAGTCTAACTAAACCCAAGCATAATTTCACACTATACAATAAAGGTTTCCCTTCCCCCACCTCCTCCTCCCACTTTTCCTCCGCCTCCTCCACTTGACTCATGCTTTAGCAAGTACATGAACAAGCACACACACACACACACACAGAGAGACAGAGAGAGAGAGAGAGAGAGGTAATAAATCTCACTTGTATATCCTTGTATATCTCAGACTGGCCTTACATTCCCATTTCTACCCCTCCACCCCACCCCCAGCTCCTGAAAGCTACGACGACTGCGGGCATTCACCACCACTCCCAGTTTACAATCATTTAAACCACAGTCACATGTACTTGGGAGCCTCAAGACAGAGATAAGAAATAAATAGTGGGTGAAGCGCCAGGGCTTTATACCTTCCTTCGGGGTGCTGAGGGTGGCTGAGAAGAGACGGGAAAGGAAGAGACGGGAAAGGAAGAGACGGGAAAGGCTGAAGTGTGCCGTGGGCTAAGCGGTGACGCAAATCACAACTTTAGCTTCGCGATGCAATCTGAGGAAAGTTTTCATCCCTTGTCTAGGATGCTCAGAGCAGGCAGGGAACATCTGGGGTGAGTAGGCAGTCCCGGGAAGGCGTGTATTTCAGTCTTGGGGGGCATAGCCAAATATTCAAGTACTTTTTTCCTTTGTCCTAAGGTTGGATAAATTTCAAGAGGAAGACTGAGTATCCCCTCCCAAAAGTCAGCTGGCAACATACAACAGAATTTTTCTCTGTGTTTTCAGAGTAAGAAATTAAAACAGGGCTAGAGAGATGGTTTGCAGTTAAGAGCACTGGCTGCTCTTCCAGAGGACCCAGGTTCAATTTCCACATGGTAGCTCACAACTGCTTGTAACTCCAGTTCCGGGGGACCGGACACCGACACCCATGCCAAAAACACCAATGCACATAAAAAGAAAAAGAAAAGAAATTAAGCAGGAATTGTCCAGTTCCCATGGTAACCTCTTACACATCACTCCTTCCTCTTCCCTTTGACTTTGAGCAAGAAAACCCTGATGGAAAACTAACAGAATCCAGGTGACTAAAATGGCTCAGAGGATAAAGGTGCTTGCAGCCAAGCCTGGTGACCTGAGTTCAATCCATGGAAACCACATGATGAAAGGAGAGACCGCATTCCTACAAGCTGCCTTCTGACCTCCACTCACATGCCATGGCATGCCCAACCACACAAATAAATAAAAACGCAACAGACAAGCAATTTTGCAATTGCTTCACAGGCCACAACACAGCAGAGGGACTGTAAGAATGCTGAGCAGATTCATCCATCCCATACAAGTCCTAACAAGTTGACCCAGGTCCTCCTCCGTAAGCACAGCCTCACATCAGCTGTAATTCATATATTTACTTCTTCTGTTTATGTGCCAAAGGGTTGGATTGACTTTCATTGTTCTACCGCAGAAGACACTATACAGTTTACTCTCATCACTACCTTTTTCTACAGTTGAAATAATCAAGCCAGCCAATGACTCAAGTGGGTAAGGGCACTTGTAGTCAAGCACGAAGACCTGAGTTTGATCCCAGGGTAGAAAGAGAGAATCTGCTTCTACAGGTTGTTCTCTGATCTCTATACATACACTGTGGTTTCTGTGCCTACAAGTCATGTGTGCATACATACCTATACACAGACACAGACAGACAGACAGACAGACACACACACAATAAATACAAATAGACAGGTATGATAGTGCACACTTTTCATCCCAGCACCCAGGGGACTAAAGCAGGTAGATTGTTCCAGGACAGTCAGACAGTCAGGGCTGCATAGTAAAACGCTATCTCAAAAAAAAAAAAAAAAAAGGTGGGGATACCATACTAACTGGGGACAGGAAAGGCAATACACAAAAGGCAGCCTATATGGATGTTTTTTGAGCAAAAGTAAGAGAGGCACTTCTGAAGGAGAAGACTGCATGATCATGGCCAACGACACCAGTCAAGCTATGTCAGAGTCAAGTGTACTGGCGGCAACCGGGATCCCAGGGCTTGTGAGGCTGAGGCAGGGGGATCCTGAGTTAGATGCTGATGATAACATTTCTTAGCTACAGCAATGAAAGTCACTGTTGTTCACAGAGAAGCCAATTAGTCCTAATTCTCATGTGAATTGGTTGTGACATCTTCCTGCTTTTGTTTGTTGGTTTGTTTTTTATTCTGAGACAGATTTTCATAGCCTGGAGGTTTCTTTGTAGCCCAGGCTAGCTTCAAACTAATGATCACTCTGCCTTGGCATCCTGAGCTCTGAGATTATAGACGTTTGTTACCGCATCTGTTTCTCACCTTCCTGATTTTCAGTCATTTAAGAAGTAAAATAAAATTTCCTGACATCTCGTGCTCATTTTCCATGTAATGAGTTACAGTTTTACCTCTTTTTCAAAAGTTACCCTTTAGCATTTCCCAACACTCTTTTCTTTTGTGCTGTATAATTCCCAGCATAGTGCCAAGCACACGGTGTATGTGTTTATCTTGTTTTGCTTTAAGACGTGGTAATGCCATGGTCCAGGCTGTCCTCAAACTCATGTACCTCAGCTTCCCAAGTGCTGAGTTTGTGGGTATGAATCACTGCACCTGGGTCGGGGCCTAATTTTAGTAAAGGCATATTGAATGCAGAACTGGTAAGTAGCCTAACTTAAGACCACACTGTATATAAAATCAGACAGCTGCCCAGGGTAGCCTAGACATGCCCAACATATAGAAAGCACATCCAGAAACCTGTCTGCCCATTTCCCAAGTCTTTCACAATTGCTCTTCAAAGGAAAATAGTTAAGAGACTGAAGTGTAACTTGGTGGCACCTGGTGCTCAACATGAATAAGGCCTGGGTTCAATCCTCAGTCCCCAAAAGGATTTTTTTTAATGGTACAAAGAAATACTATGGATGAGAGAAAGTGAAGAAACCCTTCCCTGCCCATCATATTACGGCAGGTTTCATGAGAAGTTACCACTGACTTACACTGCAGAGAATGAACAGGGTTTCTTTATGTGGAGATAGAGAGAAGGGAAAATTACCTAAGTAGAGGATGCAGTGGGCAAGGCCAGGGTGGGCCATACGGAGAACACATACTGATGCCAGGGAAATGGAGCAAGCTGCTGGCCCTCAGCTGCGTGAAATGGACCAAGTGGGAAGGACATTCGGGACAGCAGTGTGCTGGTGATTTTGAAGCCCCTAGGCTGAGTCTGGTCGTCTTTCAAAAGCACTACAGAGCCATTAGAGTTTTGAGCCAAAGGAGTGAATGAGCATTTCACATTAGTAAGATTAACTTGACAGCATTTTGTAGCATAGATTAGATAGGTCAGAAGTACACCACAACCAGGAAGAAGTCAGACGTAGGCAATGGGCTCACTTAGATATAGTCGTGTGCTCCTATATATAGTCTCAATTAGTTGGATGCTGAGGCAGGAGGATTGCTAGACCTTGCCTCCATCTCTCAAATTCTGGGATTACAGGCCTATGCCCATGTCTGCCCCTACAGTACTGGTATCTGAAGGTAAGAGGACAGTACTGAATAAATGCAAATATAAGAGATAGTGTTTAGGGCTGGAGAGACGGCTCAGAGGTTAAGAGCACTGACTGCTCTTCCAGGGGTTCTGAGTTCACAATCATTACAATTCAATCTGGTGCCTTCTTCTGGCATGTAGACAGAACACTGTATATGTGATAAATAAATCTTTTTTAAAAAAAAGATATAGTGTTTAGTTCTCTCCTTTTTTCTCTTTCTTCCCCCAAGAATGTGAGCTAGCTAGCTCTTCAGAGTGGGAGCTGTGCCTTACCTCTCTTTGGTTTCTCTGTGTTGGGCACAGTGTGTGACACAGGAGTTAAGCTTCTCTGTTTAGAAGACAGCTCTGAGGAGTTTGGATAGAATGGAAGAATGATGGACACGTTTCACTGTTAGCTTTGACTTTTCAGGAAAGCCTCTGCTGAGTGGCAGAGCAGCAGCACGGCCCAGCAGAGGCACTTGGGCGAAGCAACTAGGAGCAGCTGTGTCCAGAAGTGCCTGGGAGATCCCCACGTGCTTTCGCGCATGCCAGGGGCCATTCATTCTGTGGGGCTGGAATGCTCTCCTCTTCCTGCCTCTCGTCCCTTATTTAGCCTGCTTATCTTTCAGATTCGAATACCACCAACTTTTCTGGCACATCCTTGCTGCTATGTTCTGAGTAAACCCAAGGAAATGTATTCTGTGTTTATGTTCTCCTTGCTAATCTCACTGGGTTGTGATTGTGAAGGGTTTTGCATCTGAGTGGCTTTTCCATGCCTGGTGGGAAGCAGTCATTCCGTGTTTGCTGATGTATAAACCGAGCAGGCTGGCAGAGCTGCAGTTAGAGGGCTGAGGTTTTGGTAGACTCCATCAGTGTGGCTTTTGTGACTGACAGGAATGACAACTAAGACGATCTAGGGAAAGAGCAAAGACCTGCAGGCTGACAGACAGGCGGACAGCACTGACTGGTAAGGAATTGTTTTCTTTCCTTAGGGAAATCTAAAATGTGTTTTCCCTAACTGGGAAAACAAAGATGCCCAGCTCGTGTGTTTTGTGGGAGAAATGTGATTTTCCTAAGTAAATTTTAAAAAATAATAATGGTTTGTCTATATTTATTTTATGTACATCAGTGTTTTGCCTGTATGTATATGAACATGAAGGTATCAAATCCCCTGGAACTAAGGTTACAAACAGTTGTGAGCCGCCATGTGGGTACCAGGGATTGAACCCACATCCTTTGGAAGAGCAGCCAGTGTTTCTAACTACTGGGCCATCTCTCCAGTCCTCCAAGTAACTTATTCTTATCTTGGGGAAAGCAAAGCTGGAGGGGAAGACAAACCATGACCCTCCATGTCAGGCCTGAATTCTAACCCTTAACCTTTTCAGACCCTTTGACTAGATTTTTCAGTTGTTTAATAGTTTTATCTATTAATTTGTGGGGTATTTTGTTTTTTTTTTTGTTTGTTTGGTTTTGGTTTTTTGGAGACAGGGTTTCTCTGTGGCTTTGGAGCCTGTCCTGGAACTCACTCTGTAGACCAGGCTGCTCTCGAACTCACAGAGATCCACCTGCCTCTGACTCCTGAGTGCTGGGATTAAAGGCATGCGCCACCACCTCCCGGCCTTATTTGCTTGTTTATTCATTTACTTATCCTGAAGTGCGAGTGGGTGTTGGGGGACTGTTGGCTTCATGCCCTGCTGAGATGCAGCTTAGGTGATCTTGTATGTATTTGAGCTATAACCACTTTGCTGACTGAACTATCTTCCCAGCCTTGCGTTCTCAACTTCTGCAAGAACAAAACAGGTTATTGGGACTGACTGGCAAGATAGCTCAACCAGAAGAGCTGATAAACCCAGTTGTTGGAAGCCATGCAGCCTAGTCTCAGCATATGACGACCTGTCTCAGGGGCAAGGTGCTTGTGGAAATGGACTCTCTCTTGACAAGGATCAGTAGTCCTAGGACAGTGTAGGAATTTGCAAATTTTGTGCAACTTGTGGGCTCTTTTCTCTCTCATTATATTGGTGAGTCTTTGGGTAGTTTTTAGTTTTACTTTGTCAGTCACCCATGCAATAGCTGTAATTTTCCCTGGAAACTCTGTTCCTTCTCAAATATTTCCGGGGGGCTGGAGAGATGGCTCAGAGGTTAAGAGCACTGGCTGCTCTTCCAGAGGCCCTGAGTTCAATTCCCATCAACCACATAGTGATTCACAACCATCTGTAATAAGATCTGGTGCCCTCTTCTGGCATGCAGGAATACACCACTGTATGCACAATAAATAAATCTTAAAAAAAAAAAAGATGTGTATCAAATATTTCCCCTTTGCCAGGAGGTGGTAGAACACACCTTTAATCCCAGCACTTGGGAGGCGGAGGTAGGGGGAATCTTTGTGAGTTCAAAGCCACCCTGATTTTCAGAGTTCCAGGACAGCTAGGGCTGTTACACAGAGAAACCTGTCTGGACAAAACAAAAAAGAAAAAAAAATTCCCCCTTAGATTCAATAGGAAGCTAATGTTTCTCAAATCCTTTATCTGGAGTTACTAACTACAACTCCCAATCCTGGGAACTTTCCTGACTCAGTAAAGACAGTTAGGTACACATGAGAAAAACAACAACAACAACACTTGGAATATTAATCCTGTCTCACAGTTCTGCAAAGTAGGGTAGGCATGCATTCACTGAATAGGGAAAAGGCTTCAGGATTACACATAGTGCCAACTGTAATTCCCTGAACTCCAAGCATAGAATCATTGGCAGGATTTGGTATGCTCCAAGAGGAAAAAATACAATGCAAAATGTGGGATGGATAGATCTGTCTTTACCAGACAGGAGCTTATATTGGTGGAAGAAGTGTGGTATAGTGAGGTGGGAACAGAGTATTGGTCAAAGTCTGCCTTTTACAGAGACATTGAGACATGGGACCCTCTTATTTTCTTTAAAGGAACAGTATAAAAGCATATCTTGCAGACATGAAAGAATTCTCTGCGTTTGAATATTGTTGTCCTTAAAGCATTGTGGACACCTTTTTAACTTTGTAACCACAAGTAGCTGCTGGCTGACACAGGTGCTGCCACAGCAGGATGTGTCTGACTGGATATTTAGTTAAGGCCGCAAAAATGCTGAGCTTTATCCAGAATAAGGTTATGCAGGGGGTGGGAAAGTGTATTTGGGGAAGCATAAAGGGGAACAATGGGGGCTTTCACAATGATCACGATGTATTCTTGAAGTCAAAAATAGAAGTCAATAATAAAGCTTCATGTAACCCTAGTAAGAAAAAAAATTGTTTAAGTATAAATAAAGATGGCCTGAGATATTTGGGACCACTTGAGTGCAGTCCACTTGGTGGTCAGAAGTTTTCCTTTTGTCTGTTCTCCATGTCAGGATCTGAACCTGAGGCAAGGCTGTGTGTGGGTCTCTCTCTCTCTGTCTCTCTTTCTCTCTCTATGTGTGTGTTTTTCAAGTTAGGGTTTCTCTGTGTATCTCTGGCTGTCCTGGAATTTGTTTTATAGACCAAGTTGTCCTCTAACTCAGAGATCTTCTTGCCTCTGCCTCCCAAGTACTGGCATTAAAGGCATGCACCATCATGCCTGGCTATTAGACACCCTGTCTCAACAACAGCAATAATGAACTCAGTAGCTACAAAGACCTATGTTTGGACACCAGTTTGTGAAATGAGGATAATAACTACTTATATGGGGAAGGGCCTACTTAAAAAAAATGTGCTAAGAAATATAACATGCCAAAGCAACTAACAGAGAGTGCAGTGCACTTTGAAGAGATCACATTCAAAGAATAGAAAAATGCAGGTGACCATGCTGGGCGGTGGTGGCGCACACCTTTAATGCCAGAACTCGGGAGGCAGAGGCAGGCAGATCTCTGTGAGTTCAAGACCAGCCTGGTCTACAAGAACTAGTTCCAGGACAGCCTCAAAAGCTACAGAGAAACCCTGTCTCAAAAAACCAGGTGACAGAAAAGGTTAGAGAAGAGAAATGAGCATCATTCCATCATGATGCTCATCATTTATCCTCCTCTTTCCCCTCTTTCCCTCCCCCTCCTTCTCTCTTTCCCTCTCTCCTCTCTCTCTCTCCCTCTCCCTCTCCCTCTCTCTCTCTCTCTCTGTCTCTCTGTCTCTCTCTGGACAGGATTCAGGATTTTGTTTTGTAGCCCAGGCAGGCCTGGAACCTGTGATCGATCCTATTTCCTCAGGCTCCCTGGTACTGAGATACTAGATATGCACTACCACACCTGGCCATTTCCTGATCTTGACAGCAGAAGGAGAAGGTGAAGAGTCCCACCTCTTGACTTTACCTCTGTCTGTCTTGCTAGGTTATTACTTATTCCAGTCGTCATGTCTATAATAACTTGACTGAGGAACAGAAGGGCCGCGTGGCCTTTGCTTCCAACTTCCTGGCAGGAGATGCCTCCCTGCAGATCGAACCTCTGAAGCCGAGTGATGAGGGCCGGTACACCTGCAAGGTGAAGAACTCAGGACGCTATGTTTGGAGCCACGTCATCCTAAAAGTCCTAGGTAAAGTAGGACCCAAGATAAATGCCTGCTACTTATGGGGTGTCAAGAGGGCATAGCTAGCTGCAGATGGTAGTAAAATCACCTATTTAATTCTTGCAATGTGCACTTAGATATTACCTGGCCCAGTTCCCACAAAGAAGCATTTAAGCTCTATATTTTAGTCATGATGAGAGAAGAAAACAGAATTATAACTTTTTTAAACCTTATTTTATTGTGTGTGCATGCATGCATGCATGCATGCATGTGTGTGTGTGTGTGTGTGTGTGTGTGTGTGTGTACATGTGTGTGCTACAGCCTTCGTGCAAAGATCAGAGAACAACTTCTTTCTGGACTTGCTCCTTCTCTCTTTCCATTGTTGGTTCTGGGGCCTGAACTCAGGACTCCAGGCTCACACAGCAAGTGCTTTTACCCACTGAGCCATCTCAATGACCCATAATTATGAGTTTCCCATGGTAACTCATTATAAAATTTAAACACCCTCTAATATTGAATGTTTCCTTTGAATATTTGAATCATTACTTCCAAACTACTGATCTTCTGTCCTTGTTTCAATATTAAAGATTATATTTACCATTCCTAAAATTCCCAGTAAATAACATCATCTGTTTTTTTGAGACATGGCATGGGGGTTTTTGAGGCACTGCACGTTCCACCACTGCTGGTAGCCACTGAGGGATGCTGGGGAGAGGGGTCAGGGGAGAGGGTGATCAGGCTTCAGGAGGTGAAGCCTGGCTAGATGGGTTTCAACACAAAACTGAACAGAAGTTGGCAAGATGGATGGCTAAATAAACAGCCTTGCGGGGTGTAGTTCTTCCACTGAATCTGTCACTGGGAGAATCTTTGAATAATCACATTTAATTTTTTTTTTGCCAGTGAAACCATCCAAGCCCAAATGTGAGCTGGAAGGAGAGCTGACAGAGGGCAGCGACCTGACCCTGCAGTGTGAGTCGGCCTCTGGAACTAAGCCCATTGTGTATTACTGGCAGCGAATCCGGGAGAAGGAGGGGGAGGATGAACACCTGCCACCCAGATCTAGAGTTGGTAAGTCATCCTGCTGTCAGTCCTTGGGGCCAAAAATGTCATACAGTGTCCATGACTTCCAAATCTGCGGGGCCAGCAGCTCGCCAGACGCCCTTGACCAGGCTGAGGAATCTCCTTTCTGTGTGACTGTCATTGGTTTGTTTCGCTCTGGTTTGGTTTGATTGGGGGTGTTTGTTTTTAGTTTTTGAGGCAGGGTCTCATATAGCATCCTATCCTAGATTGCTTTTCTGCTGTTGTGATAAAACACTATGACCAAAAGCAGCCAGGAAAGGGAAGGGTTGGTCTTATCATACACTCCCAGGTCACAGTCCATCTTTGAGAAGTCAGCAGGAAGTCAAGACAAGAGCCTGCAGGCAGGCGCTATTAATGAGTTAGGGTTAGGTTAGGGTTAGGAACACTAATTACCCACTTGGTCTCTCTCTATGTACATGCTCAACCAGCTTTCTTACACAACCTGGGCCCTCCCATCTAGGGATGGCGCCACCTGCAGTGACCCGGGCCTTCCTCCCACATCAACCATCAATCAAGACAATCTTTCTCAGACACACCTAGAGCCCAGTGTAATCAGTTGGGGTTTCTTCTTCCCAGGCGTGTCAAAGTGATGATCAAAAACTAACCAGCACAGGTCTACTCTCAACCTTTGACCAAGATCATATGTAGGGTCTTATGTAACCCAGGCTGGCCTTGAACAACTGATCCTTCAGCCTCAACCTCTTAGGTGCTGGAATTACAAGCATATGCTACCACCATGTCCAGTGTGAACCTTTCTTGTTTGTTTTTTCAGACACGCTGTGTCATAAACATTGGCGTAGAACTTGCTACATAGGCAAGGGTGGTCTTGAATTCTGGATTATCCCATTTCTATCAACCAATTGCTGGGGTTATAGGAATTTACCAACATGACTAGTTTACTATCAAGCCTCATGAATTTCATTTCTTTCTTTCTTTCTTTTTTTTTTTTTTTTTTTTTTTTTTTTTTTTGGTTTTTCGAGACAGGGTTTCTCTGTGGCTGTCCTGGAACTCACTTTGTAGACCAGGCTGGCCTCGAACTCACAGAGATCCGCCTGCCTCTGCCTCCCGAGTGCTGGGATTAAAGGCGTGCGCCACCAACGCCCAGCTTGAATTTCATTTCTTTATCTGTAAACTTGAACAACAACAAAACCCTACTTCTTTCTTCAAATGTCATAAAAGTGAAAGGGGGTGGACCTCATAAACTACTCTATCTAAATGAACCAGTTTAGTATTCATTGAATGTTCTCCATCTTTTTTTCCTCTTGGCTCTGCACTGAGGATTGGGCCTAGGACCTTGCACATGCTCCCTATCCCGCCCCCAGAATCTCAGGAAGTTGTTCACAAGTTGCTCACTCTGTAGCCTGTTATACCACGAATGGGCTGTTGGGCAGTGGTGGCATGCCTTTGCTCCCAGCACCCGGAAGGCAGAGGCAGGTAGATCTCTGTGAGTTCAAGGCCAGCCTAGTCTACAAAGCTACACAGAGACGCCGTCTTAAAAAACAAAATAAAATAAAAAAAAAACATTCCCATGCTTCAGCCTCTCACATAGTCATCAGGCCCTTGGTTCCCAATTCTTGATAACTCTTGAGGATACACAACAATTTAAAATAATATTTACCAATTTCCCATGTCTCAAAACAGGATCTTTTCTGCCATTTCATCCCATTAAATATTTGACATCATAGGTCAATGATGCACCACAGTACACAGCATAGGCATGTCATGGAGGAGACTGACCATGGTGCTTTCTGCTTGTACAGATTACAACAACCCTGGCCGAGTGCTGCTGCAGAACCTCACCATGGCCTCCTCTGGGCTCTACCAGTGCACAGCAGGCAATGAGGCTGGAAAAGAGAGCTGTATGGTACGAGTAACTGTGCAGTGTGAGTATCTTGGGGTTGCCTTTCTTTTAGAATGGAGATAAACTCAGCACCTTGGGCATGCTAGGCAGCATTCTACCACAGAGCTTAACCCCCAACTTTCCAAAGGGGATTTTTGTTTGTTTTGTTTAAAATGTTTATTGTTATATTGCAACTTAGCATAAAAATGTTTTAATCATGAGTAAAAATAAGGTCAAGGTCAAAGTCTCTATTTCCAGAAGAGCATGATTCTGACTGGTTGTGTGGTTACCAATGTAAATTAGCCAGTCTGTGGACTATGAAGCTGAGAATCTGGCTCAGTGCACTAGCACTTGCATAGCATGGGTAGCTCCCTCAGCTGGATGCCAGTACCATGCTCCTGTACATCACAACACACACACATACACACACTCACACACACACACACATACACACACACTCACACACATACACACACATACACACACTCACACACACACACACACTCACACACACACACACACACACACACAATTCCCTAGAAGGTGAGGACAGGATAATCTGGAGTTCAAGTCAAGGTCATCCCCCACTACAGGCAAGAAGTTTAAGGCCAATCAGGGCTACATTAGACTCTATCTCAAAAAACCAATATCAAAACAAAAAAGTAAGGAAGTAAGGTTACTTGTTTTGATGGATCCTGTAATCCTAGCACCAGGGAAGCTATGACAGGAGGACAGTGTATTTGATGCCAGCTTGGGCCACCTGGTAATAACTTTTTTTTCTTTTTTGTTGTTGTTGTTTTTTGAGACAGGGTTCTCTGTGTAGCCTTGACTGTCCCGGAACTCGATCTGTAGACCAGGCTGGCCTTGAACTCACAGAAATCTGCCTCTGCCTCTGCCTCTGCCTTTTCTGCCTCCTCTGCCTCTGCCTCTGCCTCTCTGCCTCTCTGCCTCTCTGCCTCTCTGCCTCTCTGCCTCTCTGCCTCTCTGCCTCTCTGCCTCTCTGCCTCTCTGCCTCTGCCTCTGCCTCTGCAGTGCTGGAATTACAGGCATGTGCCACCATCACCCAGTGATAATAACATTTTTTTTAAAGGAAAGGAGAGGAGAGAGTCAGATGTGATGGTGCACTCCTTTAATCCCAACACTTGGGAGGCAGAGGCAGGCAGATTTCTGTGAGTCTGAGGCCAGCCTGGTCTACATAATAAGTTCCAGGACAGACAAAAGAGAGAAGCAATCAACAGTCTTAATCAGTTTTAAGGCTTATAGACCATAAAAATGGCATCCTGCCAACATATCTTCAATGGCACTTTTATCTTGGGGATTGCCAACCACTGTGGGGAAAAAAAGACATCATAAACCAAGCTACAAAATAAAAACAACCTGAATACTTGTATCTATTTCTGCAGAACAAATTACCCTAAATTTAGTGACTTAAAACTTTTGAGTCTCAGTTTTTGTAAGTTGGAAATCCAAGAGTAGCCTAGCTAGGAAGTAGGGGTCACTCTGTCCTCAGGAGAGGGTGCACAGTGCGTCATTGTGCTGCATACATCAGAAGCCGTGGAGGCTGGAGGCTAGCCCTCTACAATGCCTCCCTGTGGCTGTTGGCTGGTGAAAGTTTGAGATCTAGAGACTTGAGAACTGAGAAGTGCAGTGATTCTGTAGAAACAAAGTGTTATGTATATTTTATTTACTGGAAGTGAGCATGAGGTAGCAAGAGTGTTCAGCAGATAAAGGCTCTTGGCACCAAGCCTAATGGCCTGAGTTCTGTGGCCAGGACTGACATGGTGGAAAGAACCAACTCCCTCTAGTTGTCCTGTGGCCTGCACACGAGGTATAGTGGCACGTGCACACCCAGTACCCCCCCCCCACACACACACTACTTTACTAGTTAAAGAAGGAGCTGCTAAGATGTTAAAACTGGTCCAAAGAGCGGTTTGAAACCTTAGATTAGGGACAAAGACACTTTAACTGGGAGATTTGAAGATCACTGGGGTAGGCAGCAAAATAGTTAATGGTCTACAAAATCACAGCCTGTGATCTCTGGGGTCACCTGTTTTACCTGAGTAGGAATCCCGCTTCCTGCTGCACAGAGGTCTGTAAGTTGTCACAGTGTTACAAGGGGTCAGGAACTGGAGTTCTGTCCTTCCAAGTATCCGTCTTATAAATTTAACAAGGTCTTCACAGAAAAACTACAAGCTGCCTGTCATATCAATTGAAAGTCCACCTTTTTTGGTGGGAGTGGGGGGGGTGGGGAGGTGTGGGGTGTACAGGAGAGAGTCCGAGACAGGGTTTCTCTGTAGCTTTGAAACCTGTCCTGTAATTCCCTCTTGTAGAAGAGACTGTCCTCAAACTCAAAGATATCCAACTGCTTCTGCCTCCTGTGTGAAGGTCCACCTTTTTATCTGAAGCTATCATGTCAGCGAAAATAAATAAATAAACAACAAACAAGCAAATAAATAAATAAAATAACTAATAAGTACCAGCAGGGTATGGAAGTTTGAACCTACAATCTCAGCAGTTGGGAGGATCCTGGACTCAGAGTTAGTCAGGGCTATAAACCAAGGCCCTGTCTGAAGCACACACACACACACACACACACAAATAATAATACCTGTTCTCAAAAAGGTCATGTATTGCAACAACAGCAATAAAATGGTTCTTTAGCCAGCCCTGGAAGTATATGCCTGTCATCTCAATACTTGGGAAGTGGAGGCAGAAAGATCAGGAGTTCGATGTCATTCTCTTACATAAAGAATTTGAGGCCAGTCTAGGCTACATGAAACAATGACTCAAAAGTCAATTTTTAGCATTACGTTGGTGACACATCCCTTAATGCTAGTACTCAGGAGGCAGAGGCAGGTGGATCTCTGTGAGTTCAAGGCCAACCATGGCTACAGAGTGAGTTCTCTATTATTAAAAAAAATTGTTTAAATAAAAAATAAATGGGGAGGGGGGAACCCAAGTATTTTTTTTGACAGAGTTTCTCTGCGTAACCTAGCTGTCCTGGAGCTAGCTCTGTAGACCAGGCTGGCCTTGAGCTCACAGAGATCCACCTGTCTCTGCCTCCCAAGTGCTGAGACTAAAGTCGTGTGCCACCACCTCCCAGCCTTAAGCACTTTTATATTCTTGGCCAGAGTATAAATTCCAGCACCTTTTATTATAATCTTAGATTTGGAAAGAGAAAATATAATGTAGTCACATTTCAGAGAAGTCTACAAAAACTCTGAATGCATACTGTGATAGAATATTAGGTATATGAGTTCTTATAATTGGCGTTCCAAACATAGACCAGTCATTGCTTCTTTCGGCCTCTAAGTCTCAAGATATTTTTTGTTTGTTTGTTTTTCTATTGGTATGGTTTGGTTTTTTTGAGACAGGGTTTCTCTGTGTAGCTTTGGAAGCTGTCCTGGAACACATGATGGAAGGAGAGATTCGTGCAGTTGTCCTCTGATCTCTGCATACATTTACAAAGGCACACAGGCATATAAAATGAATAAATAAAATGTAATGATAAAATTGGATAAACCCCAGTCTTTCAAGGAAGAACCTAGAGATATCTGAAGTCCAATTTCTTCAAACTAATTTTTTTTGCCAGGTGTACTGGTGCACACCATTAACTTCCCTAGCACTTGGGAAGCAGAGGTAGGAGGATATCAGTAAGTATGAGGACAGCCTAATTTACACAGTGAATTCCAGGTCACCCAAGATTTTGTCTCAGGAGGAAATGGGATAAAAGGCAAATTTTTATAGTAAGAGGCCATTTAGTTTATAAAGATAAGCAGGACAAGGGTAAACAGCACTTTCTGTTGACAACACTTTCCAAATTGAGGTGGTACCCTTGTACCTGCTTCTACACCCATTAAGTCCTGCCTAGCCCACTCACCATCATCTCTAGTTTGCAGTTAGAAGCATCCTAACTGGTATCCTTATTTCATTTCCTTTCCTTGAAACCTTCCATTTTCACTAGAACTGCTAGAGTGTGCTTTCTTTTTTTCTTTCTTTTTTTGGTTTTTCAAGACAGGATTTCACTGTGGCTTTGGAGGCTGTCCTGGAACTCACTCTGTAGATCAGGCTGGTCTCAAACTCACAGAGATCCACCTGCCTCTGCCTCCCGAGTGCTGGGATTAAAGGCATGTGCCACCAACGCCTGGTTTATTTTCCCCTTTCTTGAGTGCAAACTCACCAACAGAAAAACTCTTATCGATCTTTATTGCACCTAGAACTGCCTGCCTTAAGGTGGGCACTTAATATATATTTAGCAAATTCCATATTCAAATGAGACCATATATATTACTAACATGAAAATCAAATTTACCTTGCATTCTGAGGTTGGAAGCCACAAGTAATCTCACTCAGAACTGTATGCTGTAGGTTACATTCTATTTTATTTTACCAGTAGAAAAGGGAAGTTAGAGAAAGGGGTGTGAGCAGAGCTAGGGTTGAAATGTTTTTAAACAGGACACATTAACTTTCCCACCCATTTCATCATATAAAGCAAGCCAGACTTCGTCACTAAAATCTGAGCCAGTTGAGTGTAAAGTCCGTGAGCACCATTATGGAAAAGTGCTGCACTCAGGAGGCAGAGGCAGGTGACTCTCTGTGAGTTCCAGGCCGGCCTCATCTACAGAACCGCTTCCAGGTCAGCCAAGGCTACACTGTGAAACCCTGTCTCAAAGTAAATAAAGGAAAAGAATATGGAAAGGCACAGGCACGTAACGTGAGGGTCATGGAGCATGGTGCTAGGGGCCGTCCTGTCCAGGGCTTCTGTCTTGCGGGTTCATGCATCTCCTAGCTTATGTTTGACTTCACTTCTGTCTGTGCTTCTGAGAAAACAGATGTGCAAAGTATCGGCATGGTAGCAGGAGCAGTGACGGGCATAGTGGCTGGAGCCCTGCTCATTTTCCTCTTGATATGGCTGCTAATCCGCAGGAAAAGCAAGGAGAGATATGAGGAGGAAGAGAGACCTAATGAGATTCGGTAAGCTTCCCTACTTCTCCAAACCCCCTTTTCAGGTCAGTTCCATAGTAACTAGTCAATATACATATCACTCATTCCCTCCGCACTGTGGATCTCTTCAAAGGGTTATTCTGGCAGGTAGGAAATTACAGTCCAGGGATAGAAGGTGTGACTCACTGTATTGAGAAACTGTCCTTGTTCTGGCTTGTTTTCTGTTGCTATGATAAACATCACGACCAACAGCAGCAGTGTGGGGGAAAAAAGGGTTTATTTCCCCTTATAGCTACAGTCCAGTACAAAGGGAAGTCAGGGCAGCAACTGGAGGTGAGATCCCGGGGGGTGGCAACTGACGCAGAGGCTGGGATGGAGGGGGCTGCTTACTGGCTTGCTCCTTGTAGCTTGCTCAGCTGCCTTCTTTTTTTTCATATTTTTTTTATTTTAAATAGCTTGTTTTACATGTCAATCCCAGTTCCCTCTCCCTCCCCTCCTCCCGCACTCCCCCCACCATCCCCCCCATCCTCCCACCCTATTGCCAATTCCTTCTACATAGGGGATATCTAGAGTCTTCTTACATAACCAGCATCATCCACGGAGGGCTGCCCCACCCACAGTGAGCTGTGCTCTCCGACATCACTCATCAATCCAGAAAATGTCCTACAGACTTGCCAAAAGGCCAGGCAGACAGTGACGATTTCTCAGTTGAGGCCCCCTCTTTCCAGGTGACTCTACCTTGACTCAAGCTAACAAGCAACCAGCATAATTCTCAACTTTACTTCTGATTCATTCCCCCTTAAAGGTGGTATATAATAAAGGATGTATAACCTACTGGTCATGAAAGGGTTTAAGTACATAGACCACAAATCAAGACAGTTCTATCCCGACCATCTCACGTTGAGCCATATCCTTCTGGTGCAACTGGCTGGACCTCTGGCTGTCACACAACCAACATCTTCCTAAACTGAGCATTAAGTCTTACAAACCTAGGAAATGCTCAGTCCCTTAACTGGCTGCCTTCCGAGGTTTTTGGCTTGAGGAATTTATTGAAGAAAAATAAAAAAATCTTATGAGGAAGTAACTTTAGTGAGAGTCATCACACCGGTGGCAATACTACAGTTTATCTTTGCTGTCTGTTCATTTTTCCCTTCCAGAGAAGACGCAGAAGCCCCCAGAGCCCGCCTTGTGAAGCCTAGCTCCTCTTCCTCCGGCTCCAGGAGCTCACGCTCTGGCTCTTCCTCCACCCGCTCCACAGGGAATAGCGCCTCGAGAAGCCAGAGGACACTGTCCAGTGAAGCAGCGCCCCCGCAGGGGCTAGCCACCCAGGCGTACAGCTTAATAGGACCAGAAGCAAGAGGTTCTGAACCAAAGAAAGTGCACCACACGACCCTGACCAAAGCAGAAACCACACTCAGCACAATCCCCAGCCAGAGCAAAGCCTTCCAAACTGTCTGAATCACAGTGGACTTGACTTGCGCTTTTCCGGAAGTCAGGATCTTAGCCTAGCCACCTGAGCTCGTTCACCAGCCACACAAGTCCCTCAGTCAGATAAGAACTCACTTAAGTAGCTGCCAACATGGCACAGACCAGTTCTGATGCGCACCTTCCTTACAGGACACCAAAGGATGTGGGCTGGTCATTTCTAAAAGGGCACCTCATTGTGCCTTCAGAGCAGAGGCGGAGGGAAGGAGGGGCCCAAACCTATTTTGCTGCCCAGGACTTGTGAAAATAAGGGAGAGGTGAGGTTGTATACACCTGAAACATCTTACCTAGGAATGTTGCAAGTCACATAGTCAAGAAGAAATGGGAATCTCATAGATCAATTTTCTATTCGTTTCTGCAAATGTATTGGATTAGCGTGATTATTCAGATAGTCAAAACAGAAACCCACAGCCTTATATTACACCTCTCTGCAACATGTACTGGACAACTGCTTCTAAAAACTCACATTAAAAAAAAAAAAGAGGAAACACGATGCTTTTCTACATTGACTTGACTTCATGGATCATGAGGTTTGAACATTAATTTGGGGAGGATTTGAAATAGTGGGAAACAGAAAAATGATTAAGTTTCACTTTCCTTATTTACAACCTTCCTATTTCTATGGAACCCTAAAATAATAACTAAGAAGAGAGTCCAACCAAGATGGGGCATGATTCTGTGAAGAACTTTGCATTTTGATGTTGAGAGGATTGCTAACAGATGTCAAATATATATCCTAGGCAGTTGTGGGTCATTACTCAAATCTGACACCCCAAAGACTGCTCTTCTGGATGTTTCTAGAAGAAACAAGTATTTACTACATGTCACTTAATGAATGTCCCTTGGGAAAGAATCCTCTAGAGAAAGTCTCTTAAGGAAGTTGGAAGATCACCTGCTCCTCTTTCGTAGAACACGTGAAACCAGAATTTCAAGACTGACTGGAATAGAGAGGGAAATTAGCCCTTCCCTCAGTAGGTCAAAGGACATTTAATACTGGCCCAAATATGTGGAGATTCCTGTTCCTTTCATTTCAGAAGAATGTGAATGTGGGACCTTTGCTGATTCTAGACCTTAAATTTCCAGAGGTCATTTCCTAAAGGCATTGAAAATCCAATCCATGCCCCATAACCCCCTACTGAGAGGCTGAACCCAAAAGAACCACAAAGTCTTTCTTCTCAGTCTAAGCCTCCCAGAAAAGCATAGTTGTGGGTTGGGAGGAACAAACCACCATTAGCGAGCAGGTGGTGAGAGAAACAAGGGGGCGGAGAGAGAGGGTTCAGCTAATGTCTTTTTTTGTTGTTGGCATTTGGAAAAGTTAGGAGAAAGAATTCACCAGCAAAACTATCCGAACAACTCATACATGGGAGAAGAATGGTGCCCAAGAAATTTAAAAAGAAAAAACAAAAAGCAGCCAGTCCCCGCTAAGTAACTTGCCTTTTAAACAATTTTGACAAGTAGGGTACCTTCAGCATCTCTGCTAAGCCTGAATTAGCCCTTCAAGGCACAAGGAAAAGTCACCAGGTCACGGTGGGTGGAGCAGAGCATTTCCTTTTGTTGACCAGGGCAAAGGCTGGAGGAAGCAGCAGCTATCGTGATTAAGCAGTCTCTGGAGTGGCCCTCAGATGCTGGCAGGGGAAAGGGTGATGTTCAATATTGCCCCATTTCTCTGGCTTTTTAGCCCTACCTTTAGCTGGCATAAGAGTATCCTCACAGAATATACATATATTTCCTTCTAAAGTGCCTGGGAAATGATGCTTGCATTAAGTTGTCCAGGTTCATTTGGGTGGGCTTCATGCATGCTAAAGTGACGATCCTAACCTGAGTTTTGTCTTCTTTGAAAGAGGTAGAAATAAGAGACATTGGGAGAATAAAACGAATGCCTGTTCATTTGAGAAAATGGGCATATCTGAAATGCTTCTTATACTAACGCTTATTTCGTTGTAAGATTTTTTAAGCCCTTTACTCTGACTACATTTCTATTCTTCCTGGAGGATGGTATCCAGGCAACATGTCTCTTCTGCTATGTAATTCTGAGAATTCTCCTTCTTGGAGTCCCTGAGCCAAACAAGCTTACAATGAAGGCTGCAGCTGGGTTGTTACTAGCAATTTTCTCACTGTTTCCTGGCTTTGAGCATCAGGTTTCCTGTCCATGCTTTCAGAGCAGGAATCAGACCCCTTTGTCTGAAAAGGAAATCCCAATTATTTAAATGTGTTATGGGAGACTAATGCCATTGAATAACCAAAGTCCTTTGAAATTCATTCCCAGTGGAAAACTACAATATATACACAAAACAGGTTGTACTAGGAGCTGAGAAATTCTGAGAGATAAGGCATTGAAGTCTTAGCAATGGCAGTGTCCCTTCCCTTTGAATCAGGCATTCAGGTTTCAATAAGACAGAGTGTGGGCTGAAGATAAGTGAGAGCCACACCTGGCTCCAAACCTTATTCCACTGACACTGTAAACCAAGCTGACTGAATTCTTAATGTGAAACAAACAGAAAAGAAAAAAAACTACAAACAAAAAAACTGATGGACAGAAGCCAAAAAAAATTTATAAGAAGAAAATGCAGATGGAAGAATGTGGACATTCAAAGAGTAATCATTTCAATAAAATATATAAGCCAAACATAAATCTGTAAAATAGTAAAATTAGCGTTTTTGTTGTTATGTTGTATGCAAAGCATTTCAGAATTCTATTCCAAAAGGTATTTATAGTTTGCTTCATTTCTGGTGTTAAGCTGTTTATGTGTCAATCTGCTTTGTTGCCTTGTAAATGGGACAGTACGCGTCACAAAAGCAGTTATTGATTGTAATTCCATTTGTATCAGCAATGAAAAAATAAATAAGGGAAGACAGCACTGTAGGAGAGGCTGGGGCTCATGTAACCTGCACTGGAAATGTGTTTATATACCTTGCTGCCAAAAGGACAGAACTCAGGCCAAATATGATCTAGTCACAAGGTTATTGTTAACCCCAAAGATTCCAGGTGAAAGACCACTGACCCAAATCATCATGGCCAAATTGATTAACGCAAGCAAGGAGTTAAAACAGGCAGGTTCATCAGTATATGAAGTACTTTTTTCCTCTTAAGGCAAGAGGCTCTTAAGGACTTTGTCAAAATCAACAAATAATAATTGTGAAGCAAGTATTTTGTGCCAAGACTAAGTACCAACTAAGGGATGTGAAAAAGAGCAGTAAGCCCTGAGAGTCACAGACATCTGGAAACAACTTCACAGACTGGTGGTACATCCCTGCAATCTTACCACTCCACTGGAGGCAGGATTTCAAGTTCACCCAGACTGGCATACATGAACCCTGTTTCAGAAAGAGAACAACAGAAGTAGCTATCACTTACTGAAACATCATGTATCAGGCACTATTTCTTTAAAGTCAGGGTCTTCTGTAGCCCAGGCTGGCTAAATACTTCTAACCAAGGATAGCCCTAAGGTCTTGACCCTCCTGTCACTACCTCCTAGAGTACTGACATTACAAGCAAATTTCACTATAGTTAGCTCTTCCCTTCCCTGACCCCAAACCTCTAAATATATTATATATTTTATCTCAACTTCATTCTCATATTAACTCTATAGAAAGATGTTTGCATTCTCATTTTAATTATTTATTTACTATTTTATTTTGTTTTTTTTTTTTTTTTGAAACAGGGTTTCTCTGTGTAACCACACTGGCTGCCCTGAAACTTACTCTGTAGTGAATTTAAGGCTGCCCTTAAGTTCATAGAGATGCATCTGTCTCTGCCTCCCAAGTGCTGGGATTAAAGTCATGCACCATCACCAACCGGTGGATTCTTGTTTTAAAAATAAGAAAACTAGGTGTTGGAAAGAGGTCTCGGCAGTTAAAAGCACTGCTGCTTTGGCAGAGGACTGGAGTTTGGGGTTCCCAGCACTCACTCTCGTGGCGGCTCACAATTGTCTGTAACTCCAGTTCTAGGGGATCCAATGCCCTTTTCTGACCTCCTCAGGTTTCTGCATGTATACTGTACATATACACTCATGCAAATACACACAGATACACATAAAAGTAAATAAAAAAAACATATAGAAAGGCTGAGAGATGTTGAAACAGGCCTCAAATCCCAGCTTTCAGGAGGCAGAGGCAGACAGCTTTCTGTGAGTTTAAGGTCAACCTGATCTTCAGAATGAATTCTAGGACAGGTCAGACTGTACAGAAAAACCCTGTCTGGAAAAACAAAATAAAAATAAATAAGAAAACAAAAGCACAGAGAGTTTAAGTCAGTCACATAGCTCAAATTTAAACACAGTATGTCAGTGTGGTAGCAGACATGGAATCCCAGCACTCAGGAGACTGAGGCAGGAGGATTACAAGTAACAACCTGAGCAATATAGCTAGGGCTCATCTCAAGAATAATAATACATCCGGGCATTGGTGGCACACACCTTTAATCCCAGCACTGGGAGGCAGAGGCAGGCGGATCTCTGTAAGTTCGAGGCCAGTCTCGTCTACAGAACATGTTCCAGGACAGCCTCCAAAACAATAAAGGGAAACCCTGTCTTGAAAAACAAAAAACAAACAAAATAATAATACAGGGTACCCAGCCAATACACCACTGTGTTCCATCAGAACTGATACGTCTTGACTAGCGGCTCTTATCCCTAAAATCCTATAACTTTACCCCAAACTGTGAATTCTGTCTTCCTTCTCTCATCCCTACTCTCTTCACTCCACACAATGAAGATCATTCATGCAGTATAAAGTAATCATGGGGGTAGATGAAATAATGCATACCATTTTCAGAGAATGCTGAGCATACAGTATCTTTGAACACATTGAAATTCAGTTGACAATAATAATATTAATTTTATTAAAAATGTTTATAGACCTCAAACATTTGAGGGACTCCAAAATTAGAAGCCATTATGTTCACAGCTGAGTGTGGTAACATATACCCATAATCTCATCACTTGGAAAGTTGATGGTAAGTGAACCACTGAGAGTTTGAGGCCAGCCTGAACTACATAGTGTGTTCTGATTCTGGAGAGATGGTTCAGCAGTTAGGAACACTGGTTGTTCTTCCAGAGGATACAGGTTTGATTCCTGGCACCCACAAGGTGGCTGGCTCACAACTCTCTGTCATTTTAGTTCCAGGAGATCTGAAACCCTCTTCTGGCCTTCTTAGGCACTGTTAGTGTGCTACACAAATATACATACAGACAGAGCCCATACAAATAAAAATAGAGCTGGACATGGCAGCACACATCTTTAATCCCAGTACTTGAAAGGCTGAGGCAAACTGATCCCTACAAGCTCAAGGCAAGCCTGGTCCCTATAGCAAGCTCCAGGCCAGCCAAAGCTACAAAGTAAAGCTGTATGTAGCTACAAAGCTGCATAGAGCCTACCTCTAAAATAAATAAATAAATAAATAAAGCTAAAAAAAAAATTGAGTTCAGTCAGCATAGGCTATACAATAAGTCCCTGTCTCAAAACATAATAAAACAAAGTACTCATCTAAGAATTGTGTTTATAACTATTTAAGGCTAATTTTCCTCTCTGTTGCTCCTGTGTGTGCCCGCCAGTCAGAATTGAAACCCATGGCTTAACAAAACTAGGCAAAGGCTCTACCACTGACATGCATTATCAACTCTCCCTATTTATATCTCATTTTTGTCACCATTCCTGGATAGAGAAACCAGAAACATTTTTACAATCAGTTTAACCACTAACCACCTTTGACAACAATTTCAATTTATATTAAAAACAACAACAAAACCCCAGCCCTTGGGAGACCTTGGAAAGCTGTTCTATCTGAATTTAAGTCCAGTCTAGTCTACATAGGAAGTTCCAGACCAAACAGTGCTTCATGGTGAGACCTCTAAAACCCAATAATAGTAACAATAACAACAATTAATGGAGAAGATGGTTCGTGCAATAACATCTCTTTTCCACACTACAGGATTAAACAAGGATGTTTTGCATGGAATTTGAAGCCAGGCATGGTAGCTTCTACCTTTAATTCCAACACTTAGAGTTCAAGTTCATCCTCAGCTACATAGTGAGGCCAACCTGAGCAACATAAGACTCTGTCTCAAAACAAACAAACAAAAAAACCACATACTGCAGTTTTCAGTCATGCCACTGGTTCCAAGAGGGGCTATTTTTGATGAAATTTGCATGTAAGTTCACCATTCTTTGATCCTGAATAATCATTTCCTTCCTTCCTTCCTTCCTTCTTGTGTGTGTGTGTGTGTGTGTGTGTGTGTGTGTGTGTGTGTGTGTGTGTGTGTGTGTGTGTTTCAAGACAGGGTTTCTCTGTGGCTTTGGAGGCTGTCCTGGAACTAACTCTTGTAGACCAGGCTGGTCACGAACTCACCGAGATCCGCCTGCCTCTGCCTCCCCAGTGCTGGGATTAAAGGTGTGCGCCACCATCAACCGGCTTCAAAAATATTTTTAAAGTGAGATATTATGAGGGTTGGAAAGGTGGCTCAGTGGTTAAGAGCGCTGACTGCTCTTCCACAGGACCCTTGTTCAATTCCCAGCACCCACACGGCAGCTCACAATGTCTGTAATTCCAGTTCCAGGGGACTTGACACCCAAGACAAAACACCAATGCACATTAAAATTAAATAACACAGAGCTAGTTCCAGGACAGCCTCCAAAACAATACAGAGAAACCCTGTCTTGAAAAACCAAACAAATAAATAAATAATTAATAAAATTTCATTAAAAATGAGATAGTATGGATAAACTTGAGTAGGCAAGGTGGCTCCTTGGGTAAAAGAGCTTGCCGTGCAAGCTTAACACCTGAGTTCAGGGCCTTGTGGTCATGGTGCACACCTCTGTAAGTTCAAGGTTTACAGAGTGAGTTCCAGGACAGTCAAGGTTACACAGAGAAACCCTGTCTCCAAAAACCAAAAAATAAGCCAGCCTGAGTTCAATCTTTGGAACTCAAAGATAGAAAGAGAGAAGTTAGCCTGCTCTACATAATGAATTTCAGGCCAGCCAAGGCTACATAGTGAGACAGACACTCTAGAGAGAGAGAGAGAGAGAGAGAGAGAGAGAGAGAGAGAGAGAGAGAGAGAGAGAGAGAGAGTGTGTGTGTGTGTGTGTGTGTGTGTGTGTGTGTAGATTGTACTCCATCCACAAAGCTGTCCTGATGTCTACCTACATACATATCATGCGAAATTTTGGTTGCCTAAAACAAGCTGCACATGGGGTGGTATCCTGCAGCTTTAATCCCAGCACTCAAGAGGCAGAGGCAGCTGTGACCTGTGAGCTGATGATGTCAGTCTGGTCTACAGAAGGAGTTCCAGGCCAGCCAAAGCTACCTAGTGAGATCTTGTTTCAAAGCGAAAACAAGACAACAAAGTCTGTGCAAAATAGTTGACATTTGAGTCACATAAGTTGACACAGTGTGTACTGGGTTCTTGCCCCACACACAGAACCTGTGGTAGGAGTTACGAGCAGAACTCTACAGTTATACAGCAGGCCGGTTTTAGTGTTCAGTGTGGATAAATATTTGTTTTCCTTAATTTCTCCTGTGTAGTGTAATGAGAGAAAATGTTAGGATGACTCACAAGTATGTCTTCATGTTTAAGTGAAGTAATTTATACTTTGCTACAGTTAAAAAAAGCAAAATACTAATATCAGTTTGGATCATTCTGGTTTCAATTTTCCTAAAGGAATGCAGTAAACACATTTAAGTCTTGGGCAATTAGGCCACACACTGGAGTTTTCAGTCATGCCACTGGTTCCAAGAGGGGCTATTTTTGATGGAATCTGCATGTAAGTTCACCATTCTTTGATCCTGAATAATCATTTTCTCTCTTCCTTCCTTCGGGTGTGTGTGTGTGTGTGTGTGTGTGTGTGTGTGTGTGTGTGTGTGTGTGTGTGTGTGTTTTGAGATAGGGTTTCTCTGTGACTTTGGAGGCTGTCCTGGAAATAGCTCTTGTACACCAGGCTGGTCTTGAACTCACAGATATCTGCCTGCCTCTGCCTCACGAGTGCTGGGATTAAAGGCACCAATTGGTTATCTGTCTGTCTCTCTCTCTTTCCTTCCTTCCTTTCTCCTTTCTTCCCTCTTCTCCCTCCTGCCCTCCTTTCCTCCTCTCTTCTCTTTTTCTTTTTCTCCCCTGAGGCAAGATTGAGAGCCTCAATTCTAGGTTGGCCTCAGGCTCACAGCAAGCTTCTTGCCTCTGCCTCCCCAGTTTGGGGACTGCATACAGGACCATACCCAGAGGAACAATCTTTGCTGTTGCTGTTGTTTTTTCCAGACAAGGTTTCTCTGTGTAACAACTCTAGCTGCCCAGGCCTAGAACTCACACAGATCCACCTGTCTCTTCCCAAGTACTGGGGTTAAAGGTGTGAGCCACCACCACCCAGCTAGCTGAATAATCTTTAAACCTTCTTATTTGGGGTCTTGTTTGTTTGTATTAAAACAGAATCTCAATGTAGCCTTGGCTAGCCTAGAATTTACTTTGTAGGCCAGGCTGGCATCAAAGAGATCCACCTGTCTCCGCCCAAGTACTGGTGTATTAAAGGCGTGTGCCACAGCTCCCGGCCCTAGAAGTACACACTTTAAACTAGGTCCCAAGGCATGCATTTGTTTAATTCCAGTTCAGGGAGATGGAACCACATGCATGTTTGTGAGGTCTAGGCCATCTGGGACTACATGTAGTTCCAGGCCAGCTAAATAGGGAGACTCTGTGTTAAGAAAATGTTTACTTAGAAGCTCCCACACTATGTGATTCTTTTTTTATGCCATTAAAATAAAAGAAATAAAGTTCTATCCATTTTATTTAGCCTCCAAAGCTCTGAAGGCTTTGCACTGTAGGAAGAGAAACAGAAGGTTTGTAATCACAGAACTCAGGAGGCCAAGACAGGAGGATTGCTGAGTTTGAGACCACCATGGGCTACATACTAAGTACCAAGCCAACATGGTAAGACTGTGAACAGAGAGAGGGGAGCTGAAATTATCTCTGTCGCCATACCAGAAAGTGCCTGGAATTTCAATTCTGATGTACCTCCAAAGTCGATGCTCCCAAACACTGCTCTCCAAAGCAAGACTGTGTGTGCCACACTGTTAAGGCATTCCAGGGGCTAACATCTCATAGACTCCAGGATTCTGAGAGGCTCTGAAAGCTACACAGTTCAATCTTCATTTAAATGTGATTTGTTTGCCTTTGCTATCAATGCTGGGATTTTAGGTAGTGGAGAACAAAATGTTTTAGAAAGACAGATACTCCTGCCAGACTGAGTTAAATTCCTGATTCCAGGAAAACATGCTCTTCATAAAGGACTTACTTCATTCCTCTCCAGAAGAGAAGAGGGAACACAAGAAACAGGGCCTGGTGCAGAGCCCTTTCCTGCCTGGGGTGCCAGGGAATCTCCATGGTCTTCAGCCACACAAAAGCACAAACCGTGGTCTTGTGTGCTGGCTGCTCTGCTGGCCTCAGCAGGCTTCAGGAGGAAAGACAAAGCTTACAGAAGGACATTCTCAGTGGAGGAAGCAGAGCTAAAAGGATCCAAGTCAAGATGACGGGGAAGCAAGCCCAATAAACACATTTTAGATGAAAGAAATTCAAAAATCTAAGCTTGTGGTTTGCCAGTTTAATCATTTAACCATGCTGGGCAGTGGTGGTGCACGCCTTTATTCCCAGCACTCAGGAGGCAGAGGCAGGTGGATCTCTGTGAGTTCGAGGCCAGCTTGGTCTACAGAGTGAGTTCCAGGATAGCCAACTGTCTCACAGTGCAACTCTGTCTCCAAAACAAAAGATCCCCATCCCACTTTTATGTCTTTTGTTTTTACTTTGGGATCCACTGAACTTAATCAAGGCTGCCTTTGTGGACAAAGTGTGGTGTTATCCATTGGAGCATAGCTTATTCACCAGCGGTTGCCCACTGAAGACTTCCTCTCTACCAGCAACATTCAAACCATTTGCTCCCTGGGTGAGGCAGGGCCCTTGAGCCCCTCCCCCATCTATGACTGACTGTTCAGAGGATCAGGCTTGTGCAGACCCTATGCAGGTAACGGCAGCCACTGACATCATGAGTGCACCAGCCATGTCATGCCCGGAAGCATTTCATGGTCCTCTGCCCCATCCTGCTCTTACTTCCTTCTACCCCATCTTCCCGAAGGTTTCCTGAGTCTTGGAGGAGGTGTTATGAGGTCCCTTTAAGAGTGAGCACCCAAGGGGTGGTGCATGCCTTTAACCCCAGCAGGCCAACCGTTGCTTGTTCTTAGCAGTTTGACCAGCCTCGAGTCTCTGCATTAACCACCATTGCCTCCTGAGGGAAGCTGCTTTGGCAAGGCTGAGGCAGCAGCATCTGTAACTCCCTGCCCGCCCCCCTCTCTTGATAACTGAGATTACAGGTTGGCTCCAGCAGCATCTGTAACTCCCTGCCCCCCCCTCTTGATAACTGAGATTATAGGTTGGCTCCAGCAGCATTTGTAACTCCCTGCCCCCCCCTCTTGATAACTGAGATTACAGGTTGGCTCCAGCAGCATTTGTAACTCCCTGCCCCCCCCTCTTGATAACTGAGATTACAGGTTGGCTCCAGAGCTGCCTTGGCTGGAATTGTCATCTGATAAGGGGAAGACTGGAGCCACTAGGATTGCACCAGGGGCTTAGTAAAAGTCGTCTCCCCCTCCCCCTCCCCCGTGAATGGGGCTCCTAGGGAGATTCCTGGAAACGGAGGGCATTAAGCAGGTGTTGATTTAGCTGGAATTCTTGTTTTTCCACAGGCACAAAGGCTTCATCTGGATTCCTGGGTGGGGAGGGGCTTCTTCTTCTCCCCTCTCTCCCGCCCTCAGGATTCCCTTTCTTCCTATGCGGCCTCGCTTTTCTCTCTTATTTTGAGACAGGGTTTCAGTAAGTTGCTCAGGCTAGCCTTTTCCACTCCAGGCAGGCCTGAGCTTTCTTCCCGTTTCAGCCTCTGAGGGAGCCAGGGTCGCAGGCGCTCACCACCCCCACCCGACCTCCCGAGAAGTACACTTGGGAAACAGACTCAGGCTCTTCATCTTTAAGCTTATTACTACAAATTGACTGGCGGTCTCATATTCCAACCTGGCTAGCAGAACTTGAGATCCTCCACTCCCTGCGTGCTGACTAAAGTGTGAGCCACCACACCCAGTCACACTGTAGCTTAAAAAAAAGCGGACGGGGGCGAGTCCAAGATAAACGAGTTGTCATGCCTTGGTGCCTTGCGTTTCTAATATGGGGGCGAGTATTAGAAATGCCGTTTACTTTGCATTTAAAGAGCCTTTTACGTTCACATGAAAAGCATTGTATTAAAACGATCTTCTTGGACAGCAACAAAAAGTACATCCCTCCAGGGACTACAAGCCAACGTTCTTCCCAAGATACAAATACGGAAAACAAAATTATTCCTCTATTACTGTCTCAGTAATTACTGGCTTTGATGAGGACAAAGCCCCCCTCCCCCAGTCTTCCGACTTTCTCGCGTGGTCGGGAGGGCTTTCAATTCAAACATCTGAAGTAAAAGTTGCTACGGTATTCTTTTAGAAAACCTAATAAATAGCGGCCCTGCCCTTTGAAAGGACACGTGGAAAGTGCTGGAGAGACGGCCTTAAGAGACAAGGCCCCGAACGAACGCCCTGCCCCCATGGCTTGCAGTTTCATAGTCCAAGCACTGTCACGTTTTCAAGGACTCCACGTGGTCGAGCGTTCAATTTTTTGGTATAAGTCAAGTCAGGGGAGACATTACCTCATGTTACTGAAAATAAAAGGTCGAGATCGCTGCATCAAGGACATAGGGCTGCCGGAAACGAGGGTTGCCAGTGCCTAGCTCACCCTCAGGGGGGGAAAAAAAACCCTTTTGCACATTTTTCTTTCCCCCACAAATGGCGAGGTCTGGTGGGGCAGGGAGGGGACGGTGGCCACGCTGTCCTAGCCCGGAGGTGGGGAGGGGCGCTCGGCTCTGGGGTCAGCCAGGACAAGGCCATTTCCTTCACTGCGGGTCGCTACCGAGCACCCTGGGGACCTGTGCAAGTCAGGCACGTCCAGCACCCTGGGGACATGTACAAGTCAGGCACCGGGGGCTGCGGACTGACGGGTTCCATTTCTCAGAGGGACCGCGCGGCGGCCGAGCCATCTCCAAACGCGGCACTCTCAGAACCAGCTCCCCTCGCGGGACCCACGCGTGCCAGGCTCAGACGCCGTGGGTGCGCGGAAGCCTGAGGCCGCTACCCCGCCGCGGGGAGGGACAAGGACCGAGGGCCGCGTGGGGGAGGGGCGCAACAACCTTCGCGGCCATTTTGTCCTCGTCCCACTTCCGTCTTCTCTTCCCGATCGCGCCCCCCCACCTCAGGCTCGTCTCTCGGGCGGCCCGGGGTCCCCAGGGGCCCAGACAGCGGAGAACACGGCTCTCATTGGTCCGCCCCGAGTCCGCCCGCCTCCCTGCGTCTGCTTCCTTCCGCTCCCTCCCGCACGCGCTGACCGGGCGCGCATGCGTACACTCTGCCGCCCGCCTCCCCTCCCCCGCCGGCCCTGAGTGACAGAGGACTCCCGCGCGCGGGCTCTCGGCGCCCCGCCCTCCCCTGTCCCCCCCAGGGCCGATCGGAGAGCGGGGGCGAGCATGAAAGTTCCAGAACACTGCGGTCGTGCGTCATCGCCAGGCGGGGCGGGGCGAGGGCGGGTCCTAGGAGAGCGTCCTGGGCGCTCATTGGTGCGGGCAGAAGAGCCCCAGCGTCCATTGGCTAAGGAGCCATGATGGGCAACGCGATAGGGCGGGAACCTTCTGGAAGGTTCTGAGACAGGGTATAAGAGACAGTGAGGCGGGCGGAAACCGGTCTCATTGAACGCGGAGGCAGCTTGCGGGGGATTCCTGTGGTCTCGTCGCCAGCGCAGCCGGGCCTACAAGCGAGGTGAGGCCTGGGCTTTGGGTGGCCGGCTTCCCGCCGAGGCCCGGTGGGGCATGGGGGCGGCGGGCGCGGCTCAGGTCGCTCTCTCCGGGGACCCGGGCTGCAGCTGGCGGGGGACGGGCTTAGGCAGGGCGGCGCCGCCATGACCCTGAGTTCCGCGTGGCGGGGGAGGGGTGCCGCAGCGGCCCGCGCCGCTTCCTCTATCCCGTCTGCGGCTTCCTTTATCCGGTCTGCGGACTAGACGAGGGGGCTTCGCACGGTAGCTGCAGGGGGTGCTGCTGGGGGTGTCTCAGCAGGCGAGCCTGGCGCCCGCAGTGCGCGGTCCTGGCGGCGGCGGCGGGCGAGGGGGGGCTGGGCGCTCCGAGTTGAGGCCACGTGCTCAGCCATTGTCGCAGACCTTCAGGGACAGATGGTTCCTTCAGCCGGGGGCGGGCTCTGCCCGGGTTGGCACGGCCACCGGACTGCAGCACAGCACACGCAGTGTTGCTCTCTGAGCCTAATGCGTGGCCTCAGGTGATAGGTCTGGGCGGATGAGGCCGCACCGACTGCGGTCTGGATGCCGGGGGGTGGCTGCTTAGCCGTCTTCGTGTTCCCTTCTCTTTCAGCAACCATGTCTAAGGGACCTGCAGTTGGTATTGATCTTGGCACCACCTACTCCTGTGTGGGTGTCTTCCAGCATGGGAAGGTGGAGATTATTGCCAATGACCAGGGTAACCGAACCACGCCAAGCTATGTAGCTTTCACGGACACAGAACGATTAATTGGAGATGCTGCGAAGAATCAGGTCGCAATGAACCCCACCAACACAGTTTTTGGTAAGTAGCCACTTTTTTTTTAAGTAGAAGCTTTCTAGACTACTGTACCTTGAAATTGATGTAACTAGAAACTGGCAGTATTGTATTAAATATGGGACATGCCCCGGAGCTTAGCCTCACCTAACCCGGATGTCCTGCTTTCCTACCTCCGACCACTCCCTTTAGGTGCTAAAGTACAATTTTCATCAGCTCTCCCACGACCTCGGATTTAATGGAGTGTAATGAAATACGTTTGTTTTGCAGATGCCAAACGGCTGATTGGTCGTAGGTTTGACGATGCCGTTGTCCAGTCTGATATGAAGCACTGGCCCTTCATGGTGGTGAATGATGCAGGCAGGCCCAAGGTCCAAGTAGAGTACAAAGGAGAGGCAAAAAGTTTCTACCCAGAGGAGGTGTCCTCTATGGTTCTGACCAAGATGAAGGAGATTGCAGAAGCCTATCTTGGAAAGGTGGGTTTTAATTGCTGTCAATCCGGGCTGACTTTGACCTCAAGCATTGTTAAATTGCTAAGCTAACAATTGTGTAATTGTATTTTCTAGACTGTTACCAATGCTGTGGTCACCGTGCCGGCCTACTTCAATGATTCTCAGCGACAGGCAACAAAAGATGCTGGGACTATTGCTGGCCTCAATGTGCTTCGAATTATCAATGAACCAACTGCTGCTGCTATTGCTTATGGGCTAGACAAGAAGGTACGTGTTGGCAAGCACAAGTTTCGCTTAAGACTAATTTGTACACCAGAGATGTGAGCTAAGAGTATTTTTTTTTCATGACAGGTTGGAGCTGAAAGGAATGTTCTCATTTTTGACTTGGGAGGTGGTACTTTTGATGTGTCAATCCTCACTATTGAGGATGGAATTTTTGAAGTCAAATCAACAGCTGGAGACACCCACTTGGGTGGAGAAGATTTTGATAACAGAATGGTCAACCATTTCATTGCTGAGTTTAAGCGAAAGCACAAGAAGGACATCAGCGAGAACAAGAGAGCTGTCAGGCGCCTGCGTACTGCCTGTGAACGGGCAAAGCGCACCCTCTCCTCCAGCACCCAGGCCAGTATTGAGATTGATTCTCTCTATGAGGGAATTGATTTCTATACCTCCATTACCCGTGCTCGATTCGAAGAATTGAATGCTGACCTGTTCCGAGGCACTCTGGACCCTGTAGAAAAGGCCCTTCGAGATGCTAAACTAGACAAGTCACAGATCCATGACATTGTCCTGGTGGGTGGTTCTACCAGAATCCCCAAGATTCAGAAGCTTCTGCAGGACTTCTTCAATGGGAAAGAACTGAACAAGAGCATTAACCCCGATGAAGCTGTTGCTTATGGTGCAGGTAAATAAGACCCGTATATATTTCCAGTCCCAACAAGTACCTCTTAAAAGAGGGTCCTAAAGAGATTCGCTATGATGATGGATTCCAAAACCATTCGTAGTTTCCACCAGAAATGCTGTGTTGGCTAGTTCCTTCCTTGGATGTCTGAGCGAATGAAGTGTGTTGAAGTGCTTGGGACTTGGTAGAGAGTTGTTTCTAACATTTCTTCTCCCCTTTACAGCTGTTCAGGCCGCCATTCTGTCTGGTGACAAGTCTGAGAATGTTCAGGATTTGCTGCTGTTGGATGTCACTCCTCTTTCCCTTGGTATTGAAACGGCTGGTGGAGTCATGACAGTCCTCATCAAGCGCAATACCACCATTCCTACTAAGCAGACACAGACTTTCACTACATACTCTGACAATCAGCCCGGTGTGCTCATTCAGGTGTGTTACAATTTTTTTGTGTAGAAGTCCCAGGGAATGAAGTCTCGCTATGATGATGGATTCCAAAACCATTCGTAGTTTCCACCAGAAATGCTCTGTGTTGGCTAGTTCCTTCCTTGGATGTCTGAGCGAATGAACTCTTCCCTATTTGAGGTCTTAAACTCAAGAATGTTTGTCTGATTTCTTACTATCTCTTTCCTCAAGGTCTATGAAGGTGAAAGGGCCATGACCAAGGATAACAACCTGCTTGGAAAGTTTGAACTTACAGGCATCCCTCCAGCACCCCGTGGTGTTCCTCAGATTGAAGTCACTTTTGACATTGATGCCAATGGCATCCTTAATGTCTCTGCTGTAGATAAGAGCACTGGCAAGGAGAACAAGATCACCATCACCAATGACAAGGGTAAGGACATAACTGCCTCTGACTCACCCCTTAAAAGCATTCTGATAAGTTTTAAGACTAACTCATGATTTGTGACTTAACAGGCCGCTTGAGCAAGGAGGATATTGAACGCATGGTCCAGGAAGCTGAGAAGTACAAAGCTGAAGATGAGAAGCAGAGAGATAAGGTTTCTTCCAAGAATTCACTGGAGTCCTATGCTTTCAACATGAAAGCAACAGTTGAAGATGAGAAACTTCAAGGCAAGATCAATGATGAGGACAAACAGAAGATCCTGGACAAGTGTAATGAGATCATCAGTTGGCTGGATAAGAATCAGGTAGGTGTTCTGTTGGCAATAAGGGGAAACGGTAGATGCTCATTAAGACTAGACTGGGAGTAGGAGTCACTGTGATGAATGGTCCAAAACATTCGCGGTTTCCACCAGAATGTAAGCAGTGTTGGCAGTTCCTTCCTTGGATGTCTGAGTGACTAAAGCTAAGGAATAGATTCCTTAGCTTAATTTGCAGCCTTACAGAAAAGTTGTTTGCAGACCTTTTAGTAATTTGTTTTTTTTTTCTACAGACTGCAGAAAAGGAAGAATTTGAACACCAGCAGAAGGAACTGGAGAAAGTCTGCAACCCCATCATTACCAAGCTGTACCAGAGTGCTGGTGGCATGCCTGGAGGAATGCCTGGGGGCTTCCCTGGTGGTGGAGCTCCTCCATCTGGTGGTGCTTCTTCAGGGCCTACCATTGAAGAGGTGGATTAAGTCAGTCCAAGCAGAGGTGTAGCATTGTTCCACAGGAAAACATTTGAAGGACCCAAATTTAGCAAAGTTTCATGGCAGTTTTTAAATTTAAACTGCTAACAATAAATTACTGGGCATTCTCAATACTTGAACATGGAACATGTGCACGGGATAAAAAAAAAAACATTGCACTTTATAAGCACTGTATCCTAAATGGAAAATGCAATGTCTAATAAGGTGGAAAATGGAATGTCTAAATAAAACTATTTAAATTGGCACCATACAGTTGTCCTGAGTATCTTTAGAACAAGAGGTGGTTTTTGAGATGGGATTCAGCTGTGTATACCTGCTGACATGGAACCAATTCCTGAATGGTGCCACCCTACATGGCACAATACTAGTACCATGTGGTTTTCAGTTTAGCCTTGGTCTGGTAAGAATTTACCTTTACTTCCAAGCAAAGGGTTGGTCTGATCTTAGTTTCAACCTGCAACTTTACATGAAAACAAAGCTAAAGGTGCAGAGCTCTACCTGGGGTGGTGATTTTTCGGTAATTTCTCTAAGCAAAGACATAAAATTGGTGTCAATGCTTATTAATCACAGGATATGTAACAACTTTAGTTCCCATATCTACCTAGTTTTACAGTTATTGAGGTTTGAGCTGCCACCTAGTGGCCAGCCTTATTTCCTGAATGGCAATGGCACAGTAAAGGTGCTCAACTGTAATGAGTGCCTGTATCGTTTGCTAGTTAATGCAGCTTCTTGCAGTCTGGTGCCACAAATGACATGGAGGTCTTTGTTTGGCCCATTAGTGTTAAACCTTAGGGATGGGGTTGCAGGTATGTAGTCCACATACTTGGGTTGAACCAGGACATTGCGTACATGCTAGGAAAAGGTGCATCTACAGCCTAAAGTGTTGTGTGCTAATTTTCAGTTGCTTTTATTTTGTTTTCTTGGCTCATGGATCTTTTTCCTGGTTCCCTGGCAGTAGTACATAATGTATTCCTATAGTGAAATTCTTTGAAGCCACAGGTTAAAAACCTGTGATAGTGCTTCAGATTTTACATACTATGTTAACTTAGATCCAATGTTAACCTGAAATAGCATGGTGGTGCTTGCTGTTCTGGCTGTTAGATAATAGTATTTTAAATTTGCATATGGGCACACAGCTGGAGGTCAGAATTTCCAGACAGATTGGTAATCTTAGGGGCATTGTTTCTGATGAAATGGAGCAATGCGTGGGGACTGTTGTGGCAAGACCTGTCATGATTTTGTGCATACATATTTTAAGATGTCTTTGTCCAGCAGATGGCAGTAGTTAATTAGAAAGCAACTGGTGAAATATTTTTCTCTTGGTTTGTTTTTAAGGCAGGATGTCTCTGTCCTGGTACTATAGACCAAGCTGCCCTCAAACTTGGGTCTGCCTAGCTCTGCCTCCTGATGGGATGAAAGACATGAGTCCCCATGCCTAGCAGGAGCTATTTTTGGATGCTGTTTGCTTGTTGCCTTACTGGCAGCATGACTAAGGACAGGTTAATAGACTGAGCCAGCCCCAAACCTCCATATTCATGTCCAACCACAGTGAGCAAGTCCCTTGCTAGGGATGGGTAGGGTAGAGGATTTAGTGTGAATGCAGGAAGATTAGAGAGTATTGAAGCAAGGTGGGTAGCAAAGGCTCAGTGGCTAAGAATATGTTCCTGTCTCATCCCTAGATCCTAAACTACTTAGGAGCTGACCTTTAGGAACTGAGGCTGGGTGGAAATGCTTGCCCAGTAGGATTCACTCCTTGGCACCAAATAAAACTTAGTGTGACACATGACTGTAGTGTAGTACACTTGGGAGTTGGAAACAAAGATCAGAAGTTCAGAATTGTCTGGTTGTATAGTGACTTAAACATCAACCTTGACTATAACAAGTCTCTAAGATGTACTATGCATACAATATTCTATCTGCATATATGCCTGCAGGCCAGAAGAGGGCACTAGGTCTCATTACAGATAGTCGGGAGCCATTATGTGGTTCCTGGGAATTGAACTCAGGACCTCTGGAAGACCAGCCAGTGCTCTTAAACTCTGAGCCATCTCTTCAAGACAATTTTTTTTTTTTTTTGAAACAGGGTTTCTCTGGCTTTGGAGCCTGTCCTGGAACTAGCTGTTGTAGGCCAGGCTGGTCACGAACTCAGATCACCTGCCTCTGCCTGGGATTAAAGATGTGGGCCACCACCGCCTGGCCCAAGACAATTTTTTTTTAAAGATTCATTTATTACATATACAGTGTTCTGCCTACATGCCAGAAGAGGACACCAGATTGAATTGTAGATGGTTGTGAGCCACCATGTGGTTGCTGGGAATTGAACTCAGGACCCCTAGAAGAGCAGTCAGTGCTCTTAACCTCTGAGCCATCTCTCCAGCCCCCCCAAGACAATTTTTAACAGCTCATATACCATCTGTTTTACTTTTGTGTGTATGTACACAGAATGACATCAAAAAATTTAGTCAACAAAACCTTGTATCATTGTTTTTGGTTCTTAGTCTCAAATCCCTTTAGCCATCCGTTTTGAACATTTTGCAGATATGGAAGCATGTAACACAGTAGTCTTTTGTTACTTTAACATTTAACACCAAGTGGCTGTAGGGGTGGGTAAGCAGAGAGAACAAATGTGAGAGAACTGTCAAAGTATTGGAATGATGGAAGACTAGAAAGGAAAGTGTTGGTATTTACAATTATCTAGGGCTAGGGGAGGTGCCTCAGGCCTGTAATCCAGCATTTAGGAAGGATTTGCAAGAGGAATACAAGTCTGAGGCTGTATTGGTATGCCATATGTTTTGACATAGTTTCCACTTCAGGTAGGAAATACTAGACTTGAAAAGAAGGCCAGCTACAAGTAAGAAACCAATTGAACTTTAGGAAGTTCAACAGAAGCTTTTTCTGTTGGGTTAGTATTTCTCCTGTCCTGTGCAGAGACCTGCGGTGCCCTCTAAAGGTGTGCAATGCTGAGCAAATTACTTTCCTGAAACTACCTGAGAAGTGAAGGCTGGAGTACTCGACCTTAGGATCATCAGGAGAATGAAGTGAACCAGTCAGTATGTGCAAAACATCGAGCCCTGCCGCTGACTTGGGAGAGGGTCAGTAAATGGGGCTATCATTAGCTATGAGTAAACCACTATTTCCCAAGGGTGCCATAAAATGCACCAAACACACATAGATAGCTTAAAACAACAGATTTATTGTCTTCAGACAGAGACTGGAAGTCTGAGTCAACGTTTGAGCAAGAGTCATACCTGCCAGGGAGGGGAATCTCCTGAATGTCTGTCCAGTCACCTGGCTGTCATACTGTGCTTGTCAATGTGTAAACTTAGCTTTTGAGAAGCACGACCCTAACCATTCGCTTTCCAGATACTCTGTAAGGATCCAACATTCAAATTCAGAAAGTCACTCTCTGAGGTTAGCATTCAGGGGCAGTTCAACCCACAGCCATCACATTCCTGGTTGTCAGGGGGAAAAGTATCTTCTCCCCAGTTCTTGTGTAAAAATAGAAAATGAACCTAGGACAAATCCAAATACCTGTTCTTTAGTGAGAGCAAGGAAATGCCTTTCACCACTGCTGCCCCCACAGCAGGCCATCAGCTGGAGAGCTCTTCTCTCTTCCTCCTTCATCATCCCTCCATTGTCCCTCCGGAATCCCAAACAATGCCTAATTCTATTATTTCTAGTGATTTCCCCGTGGATGGCAGTTTATTTCTGTCATCAAGTCTCTGATGAAATCTATAGCCATGAAATGTTTAGGCCAATCCCAGCAAATCGTGTATAGTGTTAACATGTCACAAGCTGCCCGCGGCCTGCATTAGGTGGTAATTTGGAAGCGAGAGAAGTGATAATATAAGACTGGGTTTCCTTTGTGAGCTCGCATTAATGCTGTAGCTGGTGATGTCAATTGACAGCCCATCGATTTGGGCTAATAGTGCATGGAGGGGGCAGGATTGGGGCAAGGCAGGGAATAAAGGCTATTGACATCCAGTCACCAGGATCCCGGCAGCTTTTAATCTATTATTGCCCTCTTTTAATGCAACCTTCCTGTCAACTGCATTTCCTTCTACTGGCTCTGCCTGCTGAGCTGAACTGTGCGGCCAGTGGGGTGCCACCCCCAGAGTGGCTCAGAGTTCCCCAGTATTGATTCTTTGATGCTCTGGGGTGTGAATTATAATTATTTCATTAAGCCCTTTAATGGGTATCAACCATGAACCTTCCCCAGCCCAGGCCGAGGAGGCCAGGGCGAGGTTCACATCATTAATCCATGTTCATCTCGTTGCCACCAATTGTCCAACTCTCGGCCCTTAACTTATTATTTTTTTCTCCTATTATCATGTCTAAGGTTTTAGCTGGAAGCTGGTCGATTTACTCCCAGAGAGGAACTGGAAAGAGGAACTGGCTGATTTGGGGAGACTTGAGGGGAGGCCACAACAGAGCAGACTGCAGAGCTGGTTATCCACACTAAGGGACTAGTGTAGCACACTTCAGACCAGCTCTAGTTGGCTTGTGCAGGCAGATGACACAGAAGATCTTGAGACAAAGCAAGAGAGCTTGTAACCCCTTAAGTCTGAGTCCTGTGTAGTGGTTTAGGACTATTCCACCCCCTTGCTTAAGTCATTCATCATCTGTTAGGAGACCAGTCTGTGGGTTCAAGGAATGCCTCATGCCTGCAAGCAACTTAGACTCCAGGAAGGGGGAGAGGAATAAAGACGAGGATGAATAGCAGACACGGCTAAGTGTTGAGGGAGCCATGGAACCCAATAGAAGGGACACTGGACCCACACCTGGATGAAGGAGGCCTTCATGGAGGAGCCAGCACCTAAGCCAACCCTAAGGGATGAGTAGGGAAAGCAGGAAGGAAGGAAGGAAGCAAGGAAGGAAGCAAGGAAGGAAGGCACGTGAGTCAGTGGCAACAGTAGCTGCCAGGATCTGAAAATGAAGATGTGCAGACACATGACCTTGAGTGACCTTGGCGTTCCCACCCACCCCATTTTCAGCAGTCCTGGATCAAACCTAGGGAATCATATACATGGAAAGCAAATGGCCTACCACAGAACTCCAGCCGACTTCATCTTGTAACCCACCCCATTCTGATGGTGAGTGTTAATAGAAACCTTAGGAAGGTTCAAAACTCCTGGGGTGGCATTTCTATGCTTTCTTCAGATAGGTGAATTTCACATTTTCTCCCACCTGGCTGTCCTGGAAATCACTCTGTAGATCAGGCTAGCCTGGAACTCAAGGAGATTCACCTGCCTCTGCCTCCCGAGTGTTGGCATTAAAGGCATGTGCCAATACCACCTGGCTGTGGGCATTTTTTTTGGTTTTTCGAGACAGGGTTTCTCTGTGGCTTTGAACTAGCTCTTGTAGACCAGGCTGGTCTCGAACTCATGAAGATATATGCCTGCCTCTGCCTCCGGAGTGCTGGGATTAAAGGCATGCGTCACCAACGCCCAGCTTGTGGGTATTTTTTTAAAGATGTATTTATTTATTGTGTATACAGTGTTCCACCTGCATGTATACCTGCAGGCCAGAAGAGGGCACCAGATCTCATTATAGGTGGTTGTGAGCCAACATGTGGTTGCTGGGAATTGAACTCAGGACCCCTGGAAGAGCAGTCAGTGATCTTAACCTCTGAGCCATCTCTCCAGTCCTGGGTAATATTTTTAAAACACATCTATAATCTCTTGCTTTATGTTTTCCCAATAAAGTTACTATCTAATCGTGTCCCTGAAATATGAACTAGCCTTGGGCACTGGCTTATAACAGATACAAGGTAGACAAAATGACTCTGGAGACCCTCCAGATATAGATTATCAAAGCCCTGTGCCTCCCACCTGGTTCTCTAGATATTCTCTGTAGGAGTCTAAAGCTGCCCGGCAGAAAGTCTGCTTTTGGTGAGCCCTCCTTTGGACAGACCACCCAGGCAGAAAGATATATAAGCAGCCTCTGGGCTCCAGGCACAGGAAGGAGGAGGAGGAGGAGGAGGAGGAGGAGGAGGAGGAGGAGGAGGAGGAGGAGGAGGAGGAGGAGGAGGAGGAGGAGGAGGAGGAGGAGGAGGAGGAGGGAGAGGAGGAAGAGGAGAAGGAGGAGGAGGAGGAGGAGGAAGAGGAGGAGGAGGAAGAAGACGAATTAAACAGTTGTCTCTCATGAGAGGCCACACAGATGAGCACAGCCACCCCTAGGCCCAGAAGCAAACTAAATGTTGCTGGAGATCCAGGTTTTCAGCCCTGTTTGAGGGTAGTCTCAGTACTGTTTGTCACACAGTTAGTTTGGTTCTTCACATTGTATGTGGTTAAATTGGATCATCAGGTTACTTATAGAAAGCCTTAAAATAATAGTATGAGCTTCCTTTCCCTAATTTCTTCTCAAGTTTTTTTTTTTTTTTTTTTGTTATGTATACAGTGTTCTGCCTGCTGGCCAGAAGAGGGCACCAGATCTCGTTACAGATGGTTGTGAGCCACCATGTGGTTGGGGGGAATTGAACTCAGGACCTCTGGAAGAGCAGCCAGTGCTCATAACCTCTGAGCCATCTCTCCAGCCCCCGTCTTCTCAAGTTTTTCAAAACACGATTTCAATCTGCTTTTTCATATAAATATTAAAAATTCTCGCCAGGCGTTGGTGGCGCACACCTTTAATCCCAGCACTCGGGAGGCAGAGGCAGGCGGATCTCTGTGAGTTCGAGACCAGTCTGGTCTACAAGAGCTAGTTCCAGGACAGCCTCCAAAACAATACAGAGAAACCCTGTCTCGAAAAACCAAAAAAAAAAAAATTCTCCTAAGGTTTATTTATTTTTGATTTAATGTGTATTTGGTGTTTTGCCTGTTATATGTCTGTGTACCATGTGTACGCTGTGCCAAATGGAAGCCACAAGAGGTTCAGCTGCCCTGGAACTGGAGTTACAGGTGGCTATTAGCCCCACGTGGGTGCTGAGAATTGAACTCAGACCCTCTTGAAGAGCAACAACAGCTCCTAATCTCTGAGCCATCTCTTCAGCCCCTCATTATGTTAATTTATTGGTGGATAGTTTATTTTTGTTGTTTTTTGACAGAGGGTCTCATGGAACCCAGGATGGCCTTGAATTCACTCTGTAACTGAAGCTGGCTTTGAACTCCTGATTCTCTGGCTCCACCCCTCAGGTGCTGAGATTACATGTCTGTGCTGCCATGTCTGGCAGTCAGCTCAATTTCTGGTAAAACGGCAGGCTGACTTGAGATGGGAATGTTATTGATTCTATAGATCAAACTCAGTAAAACTGGCAGTCTGAAGAATATGCTATATCTCTCCATTACGTAGGGCTTCAATAAATCTGTCAATAGTAGTTTAAGATGAAGAACTCTTGTGTTTTATTTCTTAAATTTATTCCTAATCATATTGATTCTTTTCTTTTTGATAAATAACTCAAAGGTTGAGCTTGAACTAGTACCCTCCCATCTCAGCCCCCTGAGAGTTAGGATTATAGGTGTGAGCCACCACACCAGGCTGATTATATTGTGTTTGGTGCTATTGTAAATGGAATTGTTTTCAAATCTCTTTTTCTAATTATTTTTTCCTTTTATAGCATCCAATTTAAATACTGACTACATATTGTATGAACTTGCTACATTCAATTATCAATCCTAATAGTTGCTTAAGAAACTTTCCTATCTGCTATATATTGTGACCTTCAGGGTTTTCCATAGGTGCTGTTGCATGAATGGAGAGTTGGTATATCCTCAATTTAAAGTACATTTGTTGTGCACGGCAACATACCCAAGACAAAATTGCAACAGAGACAATGATGAAGCAAAGGGACACTAATTTAAGTAAATGAAGGGTCACCATTAAAGGAAATTCCTGGAGCTGGAGCTGGAAAGATGGCTCAGTAGTTAAGAGCACTTTTCCAGAGGACCTAGGTTCAGTTTTCAGCACCCACATGGTGGCTCACAACCATCTGTGACTCCAGCTCCAGGATGATCTGACTCCTTCCTCTGGCCTCTGAAGGCACTGATTATGCATATGTACAGGCAAAACACCAATACATATAAATATAAGTAAATATATTTAAAGAAAAATTAAAAGTATATTTAAAAATAGGAGTAATTTAAAGAAAACCCCTGACATGGAAATGTTGAGAAATAAATCTTACAGGTGAAACTAGTTCTCATCAAATGTCTGGAAGAGTCAGAAATCACTTGGGTTTGCCTGCACACCAGAAGAGGGTACCAGATCTCATTATAGATGGCTGTGGGCCACCACGTCGTGGTTGCTGGGAATTGAACTCAGGACCTCTGGAAGAGCAACCGGGGTTCTTAACCTCTGAGACATCTCTCTAGCCCTTCTGCCCCCTTTTCAATAGATTATTTAGCTTCTAATTCTAGAAGCTAAAAAAACATGTCAAACACATTTGCTTGGCATCTGATAATGACTTTCCTTCTGGGTCAAGACAGTTCCACCAAACCCCTCCTGTGTTCCCCTCTCAACAGGTCACTTGAGAATGCTATCAAAAACTGTTAGCACAGGAATGCCTATCTTGTTATCATATCAAAGAAACCGAGGCTTAGAATGGGTGAGGAGCTTGCTCCAGGTTCAGGTAGCTGAATTCAATAGGCTTCTTGACTGGCTTTGAAAAAAAGCTGTTTTGGGTTCAATACAAAAACTACAATTTGCAGCAACGGGAACAGTCACAGTCAGTTTGACAAAGCACCTGGCATTACAAAAGGCATCTTGGTATTGTGCTGACTCCAGGACATAGGAATACGTCCCCTTAGACTCCTTGTCCTGGGAACTTGCCACAGGGAAATCAATAAAAGGTTTTGAAAGCTGGGAAGGGGGGGCATGGGGAGGTTGGATAGCTATTTTCAAATAAGGTGAAGAGTGTGAATATATCCAGTTTGACTCTAGTTAGAACTGACATCTGTGTTTGTTTGTTTTTTGAACAGGGTCTCAAGTAGCTCTTGCTCATCTGGAACTCAAAAAGATCCTTCTGCCTCTGCCTCCTGAGTGCTGAGATTAAAGGTGTGCTTGACTAAGTCCAGTTAAAATATTTGTTCAAGCCGGGTGTTGGTGGCACACACCTTTAATCCCAGCACTCAGGAGGCAGAGGCAGGAGGATCTCTGTGAATTCGAGGCCAGCCTGGTCTACAGAGCGAGTTCCAGGACAGCCTCCAAAACAATACACAGAAACCCTGTCTTGGAAAAACAAAAACAAACAAACAAAAAACAAAAACATTTGTTCAAAGCAAAAAGGGGGAGGGAGGTGGAGAGATGTCTCAGGTTAGGAGCACTGACTGCTCTCCAGAGGATCGGGGTTCAATTCCCAGCACCCGCATGGCAGCTCACAACTGTCTGTAACTCCAGTTCCAGGGGACCTAGCACCTTCACACAGACTTACATGTAGGCAAAACACCAATGCATATAAAATAATAGATAAAAATTTAAAAAATCTGCTTCTTAAGTTACCATTACCCAAGTAACCTCCTCCACAATTTTCATTTCTTCAGCACCCACTTAGCCAGGTAATTCTCCATACTGAAATGTGTGGTGTGGCTTCCAGTAGTTGGTTGGTTTGTTTTGTTTTGGTGACAGGGTTCTGGCTGGCCTGGAACTCTATATGGAAGACAGGTTGGTATCATACTTTCAATCCTCCTGCCTCTGCTTCCCAAGGGCTGAGTTTATAAGTTTATACCACCAATCCCTGACTCTTTGTTTCTGGTTTTTGTTTGTTTAAATTTTATGTGTATGGATGTTTTGCCTCCATGTGTGTATGTGTACCACATGCTGGCGTCCACAGAGGGTGACAGAAGAGGGTGACAGACTCTTGGAACCGGAGCTATGAGTCATCACGTGGGTGCTGGGAAATGAACCCGGGTCCCCTGGAAGAGCAGGTGCTCTTACCCACTGAGCCATCCTCCAGGTCCAGTTTGTGTTTGAGACAGAGGCTCACCATGTAACACAACTGGCCTGGAACTTGCTATATTACCTCCAACCCTCAGAGACCTCCTGCCTGGGATTAAATGTGTGCACTCCCGAGCCTGGTGGTTTCTGTTTTTGTTTTTGTTTTTATTTATTTATTTTTTGTTTTTCGAGACAGGGTTTCTCTGTGGCTTTGGAGGCTGTCCTGGAACTAGCTCTTGTAGACCAGGCTGGCCTCGAACTCACAGAGATCCGCCTGCCTCTGCCTCCCGAGTGCTGGGATTAAAGGCGTGCGCCACCAACGCCCGGCTTGTTTTTGTTTTTAAACTGGACTCTGACACTCTGACAGAATTACTATTAAGGAATTTTTTTTTGTTTTTCTTTCTTTTCTTTTCCTGTCTTTTTTTTTTTGAGACAGGGTTTCTCTGTGTAGTTTTGGAGCCTATCCTGGCACTTGCTCTATAGAGCAGGCTGGTCTCAAACTCACAGGGATCCTCCTGTCTCTGCCTTCCAAGTGGGGGACTAAAGGCATGTGCTACCACCGCTCAGCCTATTAAGGAAGTTTTTATTGCTGCATATTTATACAGGCTAAATTTTTTTTCTAAAAATTTAGCAAGACTTAGAAGGTTACGAAGCCTTCATCTATGCAAGATGGAATCTGAATTTTCAGATCTGAAAATATCTTTAGAAATCTTTTATTGTTCTATTATTTTGCTGAAGTTCAGAGAATTAACTGGCTTCTTGAAAGATATTCTCTTTCATATAACCCTATTTCCCTCCTCATTCCCTCTGTCTTCCTCTCTCTCTCCCTCCTCTCTTTCTCTCTCTCTTTCAAGATAGCCTCTCATGTAGTCTAGGACAACTTTGAACTATATAATACTCTGCTTTTAACAACTAAGTGTTGATATTACAGGCATGCACTACCATAGCCACCCTTAAAATATTTAATTATGGTAAAATACATATAAATTTCCATTTTAATATTCTTCTTCTGGGACAGTCTCACTATGTTGCTCAGGCTGGCCTCTCTCTCTCTCTCTCTCTCTCTCTCTCTCTCTCTCTCTCTCTCTCTCTGTGTATGTCTGTGTGTAAATTTGCACATGTGTGTGAGCATGCAGAGGCCAGAGAACACCCATAAGTGTTGATCCCCAGGCACTGTACACCACCTTTTTTGAGACATGGTCTCCCACTGACCTGGAACTCACCAGCAGGCTAGGATGACTGGCCAGCAAGCCCCAGGGATCTTCCTTTGTCACCTCCCTAGTGTGCTAGGGTTACAAATACATGCCACCACACCTGGCTTTTTTCACATGGATTTCATGGATTGGAATTAGATCCTTATGCTTGCATGGGAAGCACCAACTGAGTTATTGCCTCAGCCCTGGTCTTGAACTCTTGATCCTCTTAAATCAGCCTCCCAGGTGTGGGGGCTGCAGGTATGAGCCAGCATAGCCAGTGTCCATTTTAATATTTTTCGAGGGCCTGCCATTCAGGTCAAATACATTCACACCCTTGTGCAGCCCATCTCTAGACTGTTTTTACTTGGCAAAACGGAAATGCTGCTTTTAAACGTACCTCATTTTCCTTCCCCAGCCTTTGGCAATTACTAGTCCCCTTCCATTTCTATGAGTTTTACTACTCCAGATATCTCATATATTATATGAAGTATACTTGCATAACAAACTAACTTCAGATTCTTTTGTGGTACTAGAGTAAGCAGATACCACTGAACTATGACATCAGCCCTTTGTGTGTGTATGTGTGAGAGTGTAGTGATGCTCTCATGGAGGTAGAAGGATAAAGGATAACTTTATGGTGGAGTTGGTTCTCTCTTTTCACCTACATATGGGCTCCAGGGATCTAATCCAGGTCATCCGGTTTGTGCAGCAAGGGCTCTACCCACTGAACCATCTAACTGTCTTTTTTTTCTGATTTCTCAAGACAGGGTTTCTTTGTGTAGCTTGGCTGTCCTGGAACTAGCTCTTGTATACCATCTGGTCTCCAACTCACAGAGATCCACCTGCCTCTGCCTTCTGAGTGCTGGGACTAAAGTCGTGTGCTAACATAGCCAGCTCATCTTGCTGTCTTATGTTTTATTTTGAGACAGACTCTCACTAAGGTGCTTAGGCTGGCCTTGAGCTGTCATCCTCCTGCCTCAGCCTCCCAAGTAGCTGGGGTTAAAGACACACATCACTAGGTCCACCTAAATTTTACATTAATAATCTTATTTGAATGTAGTAATAACTTTAAATGTTAGAAGGAAGGGCAGAGCCTCTAAGGAAGAGGTCTGGACCATTTATTTTCATTTTAGGTTCTCAAAACACTAAGAAATGCCAAAGATTACAAAAAAATTGTGGCTTTTTTTTTTTTTTTTTTGGTTTTTCGAGACTAGGTTTCTCTGTGGCATTGGAGGCTGTCCTGGAACTCACTCTGTAGACCAGGCTGGCCTCAAACTCACAGAGATCCACCTGCCTCTGCCTCCCGAGTGCTGGGATTAAAGGTGTGCGCCACCAACGCCCGGCTAAAAATTGTGGCTTTAATAACATTTGCAATGGGGCATGGAGAGATGGTTCAGCGGTTAAGAGCATTGATTGCTCTTCCAGAGGTCCTGAGTTCAATTCTCAGCAACCACATGGTGGCTCACAACCATCTGTAATGAGATCTGGTGCCCTCTTCTGTCATGCAGGCATACATGCAGGTAGAACACTGTAAAAATAAATAAATAAACAAACAAACAAATGTTTAAGGGGAAAAAAAGTTTACACTTGCCAGGCAGTCGTGGTGCATGCCTTTAATCCCAGCATTTGGGAGGCAGAGGCAGACTTATCTCTGTGAGTTCGAAACCAGTCTGGTCTACAGTTCCAGAACTGGCTCCATAGCTACTGACCTTGTCTTGAAAAAGCAAAACAAAACAAACAAACAAGCAAAAAAACCAAAAACACATTTACACTTAATGAATGTATGCTTTTAAAAATGCAAGCTGGGAGCCGGGCGTTGGTGGCGCACGCCTTTAATCCCAGCACTCGGGAGGCAGAGGCAGGTGGATCTCTGTGAGTTCGAGGCCAGCCTGGTCTACAGAGTGAGTTTCAGGACAGCCTCCAAAGCTACAGAGAAACCCTGTCTCGAAAAACAAAAAACAAAACAAAACAAAACAAAAAAAATGCAAGCTGGGTGTGGTGGTTCACACCTGGGATCCTAGCATTCAGGAGGCAGATGCCAGAAGATTGTTAAGGGTTTGTGGGCAGGGCTGAAGCTCAGTGGTTAAAAGCACTGCCTGCCCTTCCAAAGGACTTAGGTTCAATTCCCAGCACCCACATGGTAACTCACAACTGTCTGTAACTCCAGTTCCAGAGGATTTGACACCCTCATGCAGACACACATGCAGGCAAATAAATAAATAAAAATAAATATTAAAAAAAAGAATATGTGGAAAGCCTGGTCTACACAGTGGATTCCAGGCCAGTGTAGACTATAGCGTCAGACCCTGACTCAAACAAACCATAAAAAACTTAAACTTAGGTTTTTGACTCCAAGCTTAAAGAATGGCTATATTATTCGCTACTGAGCAGGGCTGTCCTTTCTGGGTGTCTGACACAGAATATCCACTCGACCCCATCCCCACCCTCACCCCCGATCTCAGCACGTATTTTCAGCTATGAGTGCACTTCTCACACAAGCGGAATGACATTATAGCTACAATGGGAGTTGCCCCTGTATCTCCTAAGCATGCTGATCAAGATAGGCGGCCTCGGAGGAGGACGGGCTACCACGGAAGTAGTGAAATCGCCAGTTCTGAGAGTGAGTTTTCGAGAAAAGATCTGACAACAGGATCCAGACTTGCTGCTCGGGAGAATGGGTGCAGAATGAGAAGAGAGCTGCACACGATTATTTCCAGCTCTGGTCCAGGCACTCTCGGCCCACAGGCGTACCTCCGATCTCCGGGGGAAGCGGCGTGGGCTACACGTTCATTCCCACCTTTCATTTGCAGCAGGCCGCCTCTGGTTGTTGGGCATCCACAGCTTAATTTACGCAATCGCGCTCTGGGTTCCCGTGGAAAACAGTCCAGGCGCTGCAGCCGTCCATCAGTATTCTTCCCAGTCCCCTGACAGCTGCTCACTCTGGGCTGGCTCAACCCGTGCTGACCTCATCTTCTCACACAGAGCAGAGGAGGATCTGGGAAAAATTAGTTATATTAGTGACTCCCCGAAACACTCCGTTTACTTGTGATATGACAAATATTTCAGCCATTAGGATCTCTCGGTCTCTTATCATCTTAAATGCACTCACTTACATTCCAAATCACTACTTAATTTAGAAGCCTATCTGTGAGATTGTGACAGGCCTAGAGAAAGGGAGAGACAGACACTCGCTCTGCTCTGGCTGGAATAGAATGAGGCTGGGAAGTTTGATTGAATGTTTCTCGCCAAGACTTATGCTCAGTCAGGTACAATGTAAACACTTAGGAGGAAAGAGACTTACAGGGCATCCTACATTGCAAAGATGGAAACACTCTGCATTGAAGAGGTCGGGCGACATGGTGACCTCAGGCAATGGCTTTATTGCTGGTGTTCCCATGTTCCCTGACCCACCCCCCAAACACACACACATACAGTGACTCATTCAGGGAATGTTCATTGAGTTCCTTGACAGATGCTAGGCAGCGTGATAGATTCTGAGGGTGCAGGGACTGGGAGCCATGTGGCCATTCTTAAAGCTGTTCTCAGCCTGCTATTAACAGCAAACATCTTAGCCCTTGGTGCCAGGTCTGCTAAATACGACCCATGGTGTTTTTTTCTTTGTATCATTACACAGCTCCGAGTCAGCCCACACGTTAATCTCATTCCACAAATGAGAGTAGTCTTCTCCCCGACTACTCCCACTCCCCCATCTTACCATGTAGTCCAGGCAGGCCTTAGCTTTGTAATCCTCCTGCCTCAACCTCCTGAATGCTGGGATTGCAGCCGTGTGCCAACATGTCTGGCTTGTCTGACTCAATTCACAGTATTACACACTGGGTGGTACTGTTGCCCCTGGAAATAGCAACTGAGAAATTCCTCGGCTAGATCCCATCCTGTAGACGTGTGTGTTGTGTGGACAAGCCATGAATGGACTGTGTCAGTGATAAAACTCCCTCAGGGATGAGAGTGAAAGATGGACAGAACTCAGGACACTTGCCATCACTAACTAGTTGTCACACAGATGAAGGTCTTGTTAATGAAATAATCTTTACTTATTCCTTCTTTACTAATTTTGCTTAATTCTGTGTGTGTGTGTATGTATGTGTGTGTAGGTGGGTGTGTATATGTGTGTGTAGGTGGTGTCTGTGACACAGCATGTGTCTAGGGGTCAGGGGACAACTTAGTGGAGTCAGTTCTCTCCTACGTCTTATGTGGGATCTGGCCATTGAAGGAAGTTTGTCTGACTTGTGTGGCAGGCATCTTTATCTGCAGAGCACCCCTCAGGCCCTGGAGGTGTTTGTGAGTGTGTGTTTGCAGGTGTATGTACACATGTGTGTAAGTGGGAGTGAAGGTTTGTGTTAGGGTACTCTAGAGAAACAACTAATAGAATGAGCCTCTCTCTGTCTGTCTCTCTGTCTCTCGGTCTCTGTCTCTGTCTCTCTCTCTCTCTCTCTCTCTATATATATATATAGTATATGCATATATTTATTTATTTATTTATTTATTTATTAGAATGACTTACAGGCTGTGGTCCAGCTAACCCAACAATGACTGCCTATGAACAGAAAGTTCAAGAATCCAGTACTTATTCAGTCCATGAGGCTGAATCCCAAAGAAGTAGGTTCTTATTCCAGTGAAGGAAAGCACTTGCTAGTGAGAGTACAGGCAAGCAGGCAAAGATCCAATGCCTCCTTCTTCCATGTCCTTACGTAGGCTGCCCGCAGAAGGTGTGGCCCAGGCGTGTCTCCCCACCTCAAAGATCCTGACTAGAAGTGGGTCTTCCCACATCACATGATTCAGTTAAGCAAAAATCCCTTACAGGTGTGCCCAGGCATTTTTGCGTTTCAGTTAATTTCAGACATAGTCAAGTTGACAACCAAAATAGCCATCGCAAATTGATGTTGGGTCTCTTTCTCAATTGCTCTTCCCCTTACTATGGAGGTGGGGTCCCTTGTTTAATCTGCAGCTCACCTTTGTGGCTCCTCTGGCTGGCCAGCTTGCTCTAGCTGATTTGGACTGTGCCACTGCCCTCTGGGATCACTGGTGGGATGCAGGCTGGTTCTGAGGATCCGAACTCTGAACCTCACACTTCTTGTTGAACTGCCTTCCCCTACTTTTGCATTAACTGGGTCTATTCCCTTTTGATAATCTGGTTAACCTTTGTCCTCAAGGCTTTAGCATTTTTTTTCTGTTGCATTAAGAGGAAGCAAGGAAGGAGAAATATTTATCTGTTTTTAAACATGACTTCATTAATTAGCTAATTTGTGGTAAATTGTAATCACACATAATTAAGACATTCACAATGGCACATCTTTCAGTGAAATAGTGACATTAAATTAATGTATTTATTACCTTAAACACTTATGATTTATTCTTTCTGTTTACCAGTATCTTGGTGACTTTTATACAGCACCCCCTCCCTGCTGCTCTCTATTTTACTCTTTGTTTACTCTCATATTTTTAATTACTCTTATTTTTGCAATACCAGGGATTACACATGCAATGCAAGTGTTTTGCCACTGAGTGATGGGGGATGTCCTTCTGTATATATGTTTCTCTTATTGTCTGATGAATAAAACACTGATTGACCAGTCTCTAGGCAGGAGTATAGACGGGGCCATCAGATGAGGAGAATTCTGGGGAGAGGATGCAGGGAGGAGCTGCCTGGGAGCCTCCATGTAGCCGCAGAAGGAGTAGCAGGTTGGGGCATTCTCTGGTAAGCCAAGACCACGTGGAAATACTTAGATTAATAGAAATGGGTTAATAATTAATAGAGAGCTAGCCAATAAGAAGCCCAAGCCATTAGCCAAACAGTTTATAATTAATATAAGCCCCTGTGTGTTTATTTGGAACTGAAGGGCAGCAGGACCAGGTGGGACAGAAGCCTCCATCTACAACTGAGTCGTCTACCCAGGCTCCTTTTCTGTTTTATTCTGAGTAAGATGCCAGAATTGGCAATGAACTCCTTTTGTATCCCAGGCTGCCTTGAAACTTGTGATCCTCCTGCCTCAGCCTCCTGAGTAACTGGGATTAAAGAGTAACTGCGTCATCAGGCAGGACTTGTCTTAATTTTTTAGAAGATGGGTTCTTGCTGTAGGATTTAAGAGGACTCCACACACTTCAAGGAAGCTCAAGGAGCTTTGGATGCCATGACCCAGCCCCCTTCCCACAATCCCACCCAACTCACCGCCCAGCCTCTCCCATGGCCCAGATTCTCCCACGGTCCAACCCCGCCCACCGCCCAGTGTCCCCCTCCTTTCCCTGTTCAGGGTGTCTTTCCAAAATGAAAAAGCAAGCTGGGGTCCAGTCTCAAGATCTGAATTCTGATTTTGGCTTTTTGTTTGTTTGAGGCTGGAGTTAACTGGGAAGCCCAGATGGAATGAATTTGCTACCATCCCTCCTTCCCTTTCTGCTGTTGGGATTAATGTTTTTAAAGGGCTACTTAACATTTTTTTTGTTTTACATAGAAAAAACTAGTTTCTAACACCAGTAGAACTACTCTGAAAACATGAAATCACTTTAAATATCACAAAGAATTTGACTAACAATTTGTCCCTCGAATAGGACTTAAACTTGTTTTTGTAGCTTTGTTATTAGCACATATTGCTCTAGCTAGGTGTGGTGTCCAGCATTCAGGAAACTGAGACCAAAGAATCTCCAGCAGGAGGTCAGCCTGTGCTGCAGGGCAAAACCCTGTGCAGAAAAACAGAAGGAGGAGGAGGAGGAGGAGGAGAAGCAGCTCTTGTTGGAAGTCCCTTGAAATAATTTTGTTAGCAGAATACACATCAAATTGATACTTCGCCTTTTTTTTTTTTTTTCCAAGACAGGGTTTCTTTCTTTGTGTAGTCCTGGCTGTTCTGGAACTCACTCTGTAGACCAGGCTGGTCTCTAACTCAGAGATCCACCTGTCTCTGCCTCCTGAGTGCTGGGATCAAAGGCGTGCGCCACCACCACCTGGCTTTTCTTTTTTCTTTAAAAATTTATAATACCGTTATATATATTTTGGCCAGTCCAGTAGATGAAAAGGAGCACTTCAGTATAGTTTTATTTTGATCTCTCTTATTTTCCATGTTTTTGCTGTCCTGGGGGTTTTGAACAAAGGCTCTTGTGCCTGCTAAACAAGTGCTTTACCAATGATTACATCCATAATGCTTTTAAATTTTATTTTGAAACAGGAGAGAGGAAGTGCTCTTCTCTCTGCCTCTGAGTAGCTGGGATTACAGAGTGTACCACCATACTCAGCTTGGAATTGCTCTTACTATTGGTGACACACACAATATATCTCTTCATGGTGTTGCAGCCTTTGCAAGGACCTTTAAATATAATGATGCATAAAAATACCCAGTTTCACACTAACCCACAAGGTAGGGGATTGGTTTCACTAGCACCCCATTAAAGATGCGAACGTAGCAGATTAGAAAGGTGAAGTAATTTGTTCAACAGTACACAACTAATATATGGCTGAAGTCAAGCTGCCTGAGTGTTGGGCCCTGTGAATTCTCCAGGGCTCCATTGTCAGGAAGGCAACTTGGACCTTCTGTGTCTTGAATTTAGGGAGTGCTTGGTGCGCGGGTTCACATCTCTGAGTTCAGATTGCTTCAGAAGGTATGGTTATGACTGGGGATAGACTAAAGGCCAGGCTGTATTTGCAAAGAACAGTATAAGACCAAATACATCACCTAACAGCACCCAGCCCACTGGGGCGTTTTGAATCTCAGTATCAGGACATTGGTGGGCGAGAGAGCTGCAACCTATTTAATTCTGTTAGAGAATCAGTGAGGTGCTTGATGAAGCCATTAACTGGGGTTCGTGTCTCCATTCTATTTATGAGACTCCAGGAGGGCGGATGCTGATGGAAATGTATTGATTTCTTTTCCTGCCTTTACCGAATGGGTCAAAAACATGGTGTAACGCTGCTGGTTCCAATTAAAATCACCTGTTAGCTTACAAAGGTTGGCCCTCTCCTCCCGCCTCTTCCTCCCCCATTTAAAAAGGGTTTAAAAGATTTTCATTTAATTGATTTGCTGTAAAATGCCCTTTACAATTACCCAGATAAACTAGGCGTCACCTGTGGAGTAAGAGCCAATTTGAGCTGTTTATCAAGACCTCGCCTCTGGCCACTTCTCACCCTGGGATCTTGAGTCTCTGTATTGATAGCCTGCATCTGTCAACATTGGGTATTTTTAGTGGGCTGCAGAAAGCTTTTAGGGAGATGGGGACGGTGGGGCTGCATCTTTGAGCAGGTGAAGAAAGCATGATGGCTTTCCCCCCTTTTCTTTTTGGTGGTTGTTGTTTGAATTAAGAACACTTTATTGTTTGGAGAACAAGCTAAGAAAAATCGGTCCCGGACCCAGACGCCTGGAAGTAATCAGAGTTGGCCCACTTAACAACCAGAGAGCGGGCTTCAGGAAATGGCAATTTGAGCGAATGGATAAAACTGAGTAAATAATGTATAGAGTTTTCTCCTGGTGTTGGTTTCATGGGCAGTTGTTGTTCATGTTCAAAGTTAGGGGAGTCTCGTAAGGGCTGTCCCAGAAGTGACACTGGTGTTCTTTTTGCTGATGGGGGAACTAGAAGACACTGGGAGACAGAAGGAGGACACAGAGGCATTAACTCTAGTCACGTGTATTTCTGATGCTGATGTTTAAATCAGCTGCTAGTCCTTGTTAGAGCCATGTTCTTGCTGTAGGAGGATGCAATGTGAGACTTGCCTGAAGAATTAGCAATAAAATTGGTGTCAGAACACAAAATCCAGGCAAATCCAGGAGGACAATTCTGTAGAGTATATATACCTGTAATGTTGATGCTGGCAATGAAAAGTTCTCAAATTGCGGAACTTTTGTAAGCCTTTGAGACACCTGGAGTTGACTAAGAGCGACGTGCAATTTGCTTTTTGACTGTTACGGTTTGATAAGAAGTGTTTCTGGTAAACAAACAGCATCAACAACAAAACCTTCCTTCAAGTGCTGAGGCTTGGTCCCCAGCTTGTGGCACCATCTGGGGAGGCTCTGGGAACCTTAGGGTGTGGGACTACGTTGAGGAAATAGATCCTTGGTGGTGGGTCTCTGCTGGCATCTTGGCATCTTTCGCCTCTTTCTCAATCCTTCCTGGCCCTCCACCACGTGTTTCTACCAAGATGTTCTGTCCACGCACATGGGTCAAGTACCTTTGTATTGAACACTGTGAAATGCTGCAGTAAAATAAAACATTTCCCCCCTGTGAGTTATTTCCAGCAGGCATTCTGCCACAAGCCATGCAGAAGTAACTATTGCTGCAAACACAGGATGGTGAAGAGACAGCACATTACAACCTGGCATGGTGTACATGCTTGTGATCCCAGAACTTGGGAAATGAGGGCAGGAGGATCAGGAGTTCAAGACCAGCCTCACTTAGAAAGTTTGAGCCCAGCCGGGCGTTGGTGGCGCACGCCTTTAATCCCAGCACTCGGGAGGCAGAGGCAGATGGATCTCTGTGAGTTCGAGGCCAGGTTGGACCGACAGCCTCCAAAACAGAGAAACCCTGTCTCGTAAAACCAAAAAAAAAAAAAAAAAAAAAAAAAAGATGGCTACAATATTAAACAACATATAAGTATTAGCAAGGATGCTAAAGAAATTGAAACTTTTATCCATTGTGTGATAGAAATGTAAAATAGTACGGTCACAATGATTTTTCTTTTTTTTCTTTTTTTCTTTTTTTTTTTTTTGAGGCAGGGTTTCTCTGTGGCTTTGGAGGCTGTCCTGGAACTAGCTCTTATAGACCAGGCTGGTCTCAAACTCACAGAGATCCGCCTGCTTCTGCCTCCGAGTGCTGGGATTAAAGGCGTTCGCCACCAATGCCTGGCTTTATGGTCACATTGAAAAGTAGTCTTATGGTGCCTCCAAAATTTTGTAAGGACAGATGACTCAGCAGTCAAGAGTACTTGTTCTTGCAGAGGACCCGGGTTCAGTTCCCAGCATCCACATAATGGCTTATGGCTATTAGTAGGCATAAACAATATCCACACACATAGGCACAGGCAAAATGATCATAAAATAAAATAAAAATATTTTAAAAAATTAGACATGGCTGGGCAGTGGTGGCGCATGCCTTTAATCCCAGCACTCGGGAGGCAGAGGCAGGCCGATCTCTGTGAGTTCGAGGCCAGGCTGGACTGACAGCCTCCAAAACAATACAGAGAAACCCTGTCTCATAAAAACCAAAAAAAAAAAAAATTAGACATGATCTTCCTGGACTGGTGAGATGGGTCAATATAGGTAAAGACACTTGCTACCTAAGTACCTGAGTTTGATCACCAGATCCCCACATGGAAGAATGAGAGACCTGACTCCTGAAAAGTTGCCCTCTGTCTCCCACATTCAATCCATCCTCACAGATTTGTATACCCTCCCTCCCTCCCTCCTCCCTCCCTCTCTCTCCTTCCCTCCCTCCCTCTCTCTCTCTCTCTCTCTCTCTCTCTCTCTCTCTCTCTCTCTCACACACACACACACACACACAGAGGCATGCATGCACATGAAATAAATAAGATGAAAAAATTCTGTATGACCTAGGAGTTGCACATGTAGGCATATTATCAAGAGAACTGAGAAGGTACATCCACACAAAGTGTTAGTCATAACACCCAATCACTTAAATGTCACTCTATAAATGAATGAATTAGAATTGTGATACATCCCAGAGTGAAATCTTAGTCAACCATAAGAATGAATGAAGTACTGGAGTCCATACTGACATGCTGCAATGGCGATGGCCCTAGGAAACGTTATGCTAACTGAAGGAAGCCGTCAGATTACCTCGTCTGATTCCTTTTACACCTGATGTCCATAATAGGTATCTCCACCCCGACAGACAGTGGGTCTGGGATGATTGCAATGACTACAACATTTTATTTTGGGATGACGAAGTGTTCTAAAATTAGCAGGGTGAGGGGAAGCACAGACATGTGTATTCTGAAGGGCGCTGAATTGAGCAGCTGTATGGTGTATGTGTGTGTCTGAAAGGAATCCAGAACATTTCTCCTCTCACAGCTTAGCTCAGTGAAAAGCAAGTTGATTCAGGTTCTAAATAGCTTTCAAATCTGTCGGTGCATCTCTGTGTAACCGGCCACTGTCTCCTGTTCTGGGCACCACAAGAGCCTCAAACTGATTGTCCTGGCTCCCATGGGGCCCTTTGTCAGCCTTACTGACTTGGAACTCATCCTCCCTCCCTTTCTCCTTGCCTGCCTTCTTTTCTTTACTTGTCCTTTGTTTAGGTTTTGGATTTTTAAAATGTGTATGAATGTTCTGCCTGCATGTATATCTGTGAACCACACATGTGCCTTGAGCCCGTGGAGGCCAGTTCCCTCAGACTGGAGTCATGGATGGTGGGGACCACCGAGTAGGTGCTGGGGACAGAACTCAGATCCTCTTCAAGATAAGCCAGTGCTCTAAACCACCAAGCCATCTCTTCAACCCTATTTTGTCTCCCATTTTTGAGATGGGAGCCAAGGCTGCCCTGAACTCCCAGTGATCCCCCTGCATCATCCTCCTATGTGTTGAGATTACAGGTGTGCACCACTCTGCACAGCTTTGTTTCTTTTAGTGTATAATTTAAAAAGATTTATTTATTTTTGTTTTATGTGTATGTGTGTTTTGCCTGAGTGTAAGTATGTGCACCTTGTGTGTGACTGGTGCCCTCCAAAGCCAAAGGAGGGTGTCAGATCCCCTGGAAATGGAGTTACAGATGGTTGTGAGCCACCACGTGGGTGCCGGAAATAGAACCCAGGTCCTCTGAAAGCCACTGCTCTTAACTGTTGTGCCAATTCTCTAGCCCCCCTCCTTTTGTTATTTTTTTATAGTTCAGACTGACTTCAAACTCACCAAGTTGCTAAGAATTATCCCCTTTGACAAAGTCTCACACTGTAGCCATGGCTGACCTAGATCTCTCTATGTAGATCAGGCTGGCCTCTAATTCACAGAGATCCAATTTCCTCTGAGTTGAATACGCTGGAATTAAAGGTAAGAACCACCTTGCCTGATGACCTTGAGTTTTTCATCCTCCTGCCTTCACTTCCTGAGTTCTGGGATTATGGATGTGGGTCACTAGTGGGTCTTAGCTTTTGTGTGCTTGCCTTGGAACTGTGATGGTTTGGTTAACTTTAACTGTCATCCTGACCATGTAGAGTCTTGATGACAGAGTATCTACATTGGGTTGGTCTGTAGGCACATCTGTGGGAACTGCCATAATTAAATAAAATGATGTCAAAAGACGCAGCCTACAGTGGGTGGCATCATTCCTGTCTCGAAAACTCAAAAAAGAAAACAGAAAAAAGAAAAAATTTCCTTGTCAGCCCGGCATGGTGGCTCATGCCTTTAATCCCAACAGTGGGGATGTGTGCCCATATTCCAGCATTAGGGAGGCTGAGGTGGGAGGGCTGTTGTGAGCTTGATGTCATCCTGGGCTACAAAAAAGGCGGTGGGGGAGAGCAAGAAGGATCTGGATACAAGGTGCTTGCCGTTAAAGGATCATACTGTTTCTTTATTCGTTGGGCAGCTGCAGGAGTTATCCGTATGTGTACACATGGGTTTCTGGTTGTGTCTCTGTACCACCGAACCTATCATCTGTCTAATGAAAACCATGACTTTATACTGATGGCTCCAATTCCAACCTGATGTGAATGGTTCATTCTCATCCCCTTAAAACAAACAAACAAACAAATACCCTCTAATTTCTTTCCCCAATAGTATAAAAGTCTTGCTGATTCTTATTCACATTATCTTGACTTTTTTGTTCAACCTTACACAGTATAGTTTCACAGTTTCTAACTTATATTCTGTAACAACCAGATTTTCCAAATAGATACACTGTTGTGTGTGCTTTACTCTTAGAGTATACTGTTAAATAAATAACTGTTCTGAGTTTTACATTAATTCTCCTTTCCACAAATTATTTTATTGTGGTTTTGCTATTAGTTTGTAATAAAACCAATACATGCTTTTTTTTTTTTTGAGGCAGGGTTTCTCTGTATTGCTTTGGAGGTTGTCCTGTCACTTGCTCTGTAGAACAGGTTGGCTTCGAACTCACTGAGATCTGCCTGCCTCTGCCTCCCAAGTGCTGGGATAAAAGGCATGCACCACCAATGCCCGACCAGATACATGCTTTAAAGGTCACTTGTGTATATAAATGTGTGATATGTGTGCATGTTCTCATATGTGTGGGAACATGCGTATGCAAGTGTGTGGATGTATGTGTGTAGGTCAGATGTTGATGTTGGGTGTCTTTCTTAAATTTTCTGCACCTTATGTATTGAGGTAGGGTCTCTCACTTGAAGCCGGAGCGTGGCTGGTGGGTCTGGCCAGCCAACTTGTTCAGGGGGATTCTGTATCTGCTTCCCATGGGCTGGGATTACTTGGCATGTGTGTGGTGGTTGGGAATTTGAACTCGAGGCCTCATGCTACTGTAACAGGTGCTTTGCCAGCTGAACATCTGTACAGCCCCCGTGAGTAGTACTTATTTATTTATTATTTATTTAAGTGGGTAGGTGCATCAGAAGACAGCTTGTGGGAGTTGGCTCTCTTAGTCTATCAGGGGAGTCCTGGGGATTGAACGCAGATAGTCAGGCTTGGCAGAAAGCACTTTTTTTTTGGCTGAGGCATCTTGCAGGCCCTGGAAAGAGACTTTTAAAAAAAGTGTGTTGAAGGTAGGCATGGCAATTCAAACCTGTAATCCTAGTGCTAAGGAGTCAGAGGCAAGAGGACCACCGTGAGTTCATCTAGTGAGTACTCTCAGGCAGGGAAGGGCAGCGTAGGGAGACAGACAGACAGACAGACAGACAGACAGACACAGACAGACAGACACACACACACAGACAGACACACAGACAGACAGACAGACAGACAGACACACACACACACACACACACACACACACACACACACTAAATAGAAGAAGCTCACAAAGCCACACCCTTAACTGAGGCATTGTCTGTAGCAGGTGGCTGTGAGGAGGGAGGGTCTGGTTTTTTTTTTTTTTTCAGGGAAGCGGCTCCTGTTGGGTTGTCCATGCTCCAGTGGATAGCCCTACACCTGTGCGTATATAGGCAGCTTTAGTTGGATATGGTAAGTTAAAAATAGGGCACGAAGGGTATGGAGGATGGTTCAGTGGTTAAGAGCACTGGCTGCTCTTTCAGAGGACCCTGGTTCAATTCCCAGCACCCAAATGGCCACTTACAACTGTCTGTAACTCCAGGTCCAGGGGATCTGGCACTCTCGCACAGGCATACATTCAGGCAAAACACCAGTGCACATAAAATAAATAAACCTTTTTTTAAAAAGGCTCCTCTGCTTTGGCTTCAGACCGATGAGATCTTTTGCGTCTTTGGGGGCTGGGGTAGGGTGGTAGAGGGGTGGCTGGGGGGGGAGGGGTTGTCTCTATGCCTACTGGGAACCACACCTCTATCAAAACACATTTATTCCTTTTGATTTCCACTTGCTGGAGGAGACCACCAGGTGGCGCTCCAGAGTCTTCTGGAGCCGCATCTGAAAATTCAGTGCCTTTGAGTTAGATTGACTTTAAGAAACCATTGTGTCCTGAGAAGACCAGACAGTGTTCTAGTTTCCTTTTAAATTTCATTAAGAGTTCCCTACGGTCTAGGTCATTAAGTAGCCAAATCACAACAGAAGCATTTAGCCTCTGACTTCTGTCTAGAAACCTTAGGGTGCTTCTGTTTTCCATTCTGTAAATTCCCCTTACTTGCTGGCAGTGCGATGGGTTACCAGGCTTCACTCTCTGTGTACCAGGGCTTCTATTAGAGCAACTGCAAAGGAAGCTTCCACAGGTCAGCGAGAGCCTGGCACTAGGCAGAAACTGCAGCCCTTCCTTGGGGAACTGTGAGCCAGAACGAACTCCTTTTCTTATGAGTTGGCATTTAGAGTACTTTATCACAGCAATAGAACAGGTAGCTAACACAACTGTCCTAGTCCACTTTCTGTTGACATGCTAAACACCATGATCAAAAGCAACTTGGGGGAGAGAATGGCTTGCCTGACCTCACAGCCCACTAAGAAGAGCAGTTAGGTCAGGAACTCAATCAAGACCTGATTCTTGAGGCAGCGATGGAAGCAGGAGTCAGGGAAGCTGCTTGCTGGCTTGCTCTCCACAGCTTGCTCAGGTGGTTTTCTTACAGAAATCAGGACCACCTGCCTAAGGGCAGCACTGCTCACCATAGGCTGGGTCCTCCCTCATCATCAATCCAGAAAATGCTCCCACAGACTTGCCTACAGGCCAATCTGATGGAGGCACTTTCTCGATTGACTTCATCTCTCCCCAGGTGACTTAGCTTGTGTCAGGTTTACATAAGATTCCTGATCCTCCTGCTTCATCCCAAACGGTGGAAGGCTGTGCTTGAGTCTGGACAGTTCTGAGTTTCATGTATACCGTGCTTTCCTCAAACATTCATGCTAGTAGTGAGGTTTAATTTATAAATCAGACACAGTAAGAGACTAAAAACTGGAGCAAGGTAAAATACAACCATTGTAACAATATACTGTAATAAAACTGTCAGCATCCCCATTGGGGACTACTATTAAGTAAGATAAGGAACACAAACACCATGGGGCTAATTTGATGACCAACGTGGTTGTCAAGTAACTAATGGACACACAACGTAATGCATGACTACAGCAGCTGCAGGAAGGTCACATCCCTTGTGGCATGCAACAGCTGGGCGTGAAATTTCATCATCTGGCTGTTTGAAATTTATGAATTGCGTATTTCTGAAAATTTCAATTGAGCATTTTTTTTGGATCCAGGATAACTACAGATAACCGAAAGCATGGATAAGGACGGGCTGTCGTGCTCTTGAATATACATACAGTCAAATGACTTCCTTACGGTAACATACATATAGAGGCATGGCACTTTTATTGGGCTCGCAGGGATCCCGGGACTGGACCTCAAAAGTGTGTTGTGGCACGTGTAGCGTGTATTCATATATGTGTGCATGCAGCTGTGTACATGCCTGCCTTTGACCCACCTTCCCCTTCCTTTGCCTGCTTCCTCTGTGTGCACCCGCAGGCAGTCCTACGTGTGAATATGCCTGTGTGTATACATATATGTGGACACACGTTAGTGCCTTTGACCTTCTCTTCCCCTCCATCCTCAGCAGAGCCAGCTTCCTGTGTGTATGCACCTGGACAGAAACCCCTAATGATGAGAAGAGGCGGAAATGGGTTAAAAGTATCCTATTCAAAAGCACTAAATAGGCCTAATTATAGGTGACTGTAAAACTCTAATCAGCCAAGGACTCATTAGCTATTAAAAAGAAGAGGAGAATGTAGACCTGAAATTAAAGGACCCCTCTGACAAATGCACTCAGACACTTGAGAGATAGGAACTTAGGGGCTGGGGAAATGGCTTAGGGAATAAAATGCTTGCCGTGCAAGTGTGAGGGCACCGTAGGAAAAAGCCTGTCTGCAAGCCCAGTTCTCAGGAAGCAGAGGCAGGCACTGCCAGGGACAAATTGCCTTGTGCAGCCAGTAAGCTCCAGGTTCAGTCTAGACCCTGCCTTAGTAAATAAGGTGGGCAATGATCGAGGAAGCCACCTGAAGCCATCTTCTGGCCTCCAGGAATGTGCACAAATGCATACACATATACAACACACACACTCACACACACACACACAAAGAAAAGAAAGGGACTAATATCTTTTAGTTAAACAAGGGTCAGCAAGACAGGAAGGGGAGGAAGCTAATAACCAAAGAAGGGGGGTCCTATAGACATGACCTCCCTGGCTGGGTCTAGTGGCAAAGCCTGTGCTCCCAGTGACTCTGGGGGCTGAGAGGGTAATCACATGTTCAAGGCCACTCAGAACAACTCAGTGAACTCCTGTCTCATGATAAAAGGAGGGCTAGGGAATGTAGTTTAGCACTTTCCTGGCATATGCTAAAGGCCATGGGTTCAATCCCAGGACCACAGACAACAAGCACGTTTCCTCTCTGGGAACCTCTTCCAGGCTCTCTCTGGGGGTGGTGTGTAAGGAAGCAGGTGAAGTAGGAGGGACTTGTTTCTGTTACTCTGCCCCCTTCCATCTCTGAGGTGCTCCTGGACGTCCTCCTCCTAACCCAAACTCTTTCTCTGGGGACCACAAGACTTACCCCAGGAAGGGGACACCTCTTCTGATCCTGACTCAGCTGCCTACTAGCAAGCAGGATGATGTCTGGAAGTGTGCTAGGCAAACGGGGCTAGTAACTTCTGCCTCCCAGAGCTGTGAGCATACAGACTGTCCAATGAGGAAGGACTCTGTAATCAGCGTGCTCCTACAACGCTTAGCATTGGTGATCCAGGTCGTATGCTCCTGCGGATGGGACTCATCTCTAGTCATGTGAGCTTTCAGATTGCTGCCACTCTTTAGTTATATGGTGGGGCTGGAGAGTTATTCTCATCACGGGGCAGATAGTCTTTCTATACTGGCTAGCAAATGGATAAAAGCCTCGGCAATGGGCAATGGGATGGAGCTATGGTAGCCCTGCCAGCAACTTGAATGTTTATTGTCCATGTAGCAGATGCCTGCATAAGCATATATTGTGTTCATGTATGTGGTCCCTACAATGCTCACAGTATGGAGTATATAATCTGTGTTAAGTCTCAGGTTAAGAAGGAACCCAACAGCCTGCTGGGAGAGGGCTGGTAGTGCCTGAGATGCAGTCACACTCCCAGCTGTGGAGTTTAGGTAGTGGATGATAAGTGGCATTTGTTTTGCAAATTTTCTTATGGTTGTGTGTGCATTTGTATGCAAAAGCATGCCTCCTATGAATGTATGAATGCTCATGGAGGCAGCTAGGCTGGCAGAGAAAGTCCCAGAAATCCTGTCTCTGAGCTCTCTAATGTTTGGGGTTATGAGTGAATGTGTCCACACCCAGATTTTTACATAAGTACTGGGGATTCGAACTCAGATCCTCATGCTTGTGCAGCAAGCTCCACTGAGCTCTCTTCCCGACTCATATTTGGGTCTTTGGAAACTTTTAATTATATAGTTCTGAATCTCTTTCTTTCTCTCTCTTTCTTTCGTTGAGACAGCATCTTACTATTAGCCCAAGATGGTTTTTGAACTTGCGTCAATCCTCCTGCCTCAGGGTCCCAAGTGTAGTATTATGCTACAAGACCAGATTCTAATGCTTTGGATCTCAATGTTCCCCAAAGACTAAGGGTGTGGCCAAGAAGTCCTTTCCAGGAGTTGTGCGTGGGCATCCTATATGATTCTTGTTTTGCAGTGGTACCACGTTTGAAAGATTTTGCCTATCAAAGCCAAGCCAGTGAAAACAACAAACAAAAAACCCAAGATACATGCATATGAATGTGGAATATATATATACATATATCATGTAATATATATCATGTAATACATATATGTATATGTAAAAAGTAGTGATCTTTCTTTCTTGTAATGCTAAGTATCAACCCTGAAATTTGTGCACACATGAAGTTGTCAAGGAGCTACACCTTTTTTTTTTTTTTTTGGTTTTACGAGACAGGGCTTCTCTGTTTTGGAGGCTGTCGGTCCAGCCTGGCCTCGAACTCACAGAGATCCGCCTGCCTCTGCCTCCCGAGTGCTGGGATTAAAGACGTGCGCCACCAACGCCCGGCTCCGAGCTATGCCTTTTTTATCCACCAAGTAAGTATTTAATGACTGTTGTGGAATATTTATTTAATATGTGTTACTTTCATTTATCCTGTGGAATAGTTGTTTAATAATGCAAAGATGTGTCACATTTATTTGATTAAATAAAATTAACCTGGGGTCAGGAGGTTGAGTCAGCAACTAGCTGACAGGAAGTAGTAGGGAGGAACCTTGTATAGCTGGTTTCTTAAGTGGGGACTGAATAGAACGACACACTGCTTTGAGGGAGACTAGAACTAGGAGAGAAGGTTAGCTACTTGTTATTCAGCCTCTGTGGATGAGCAGAATTTCACCTCAACTTTTGAATCCTGAGTTCTATAGAGGGATAAAGATCTAGATGAAGTTTCTTTTAGTGGCTGTGATAGAGCCTGAGGGAACAGAATTCTGGACTGGCTATGGATAGCCAATGTGGCCAAACTACTACTGCTAGCTGCGGAGTTGAAATTGCCCATTAAAACAGCAGTTGCTTAAGGGGCAGCTACTGAATTTAGTGAAAAACAACACGTGACTGCTGTGAGTATGGTGTCACATTAGGAGCCTGTGAGTGCACACCAACCAACAAGATACTGCCCGTCTCTAAACAAAACAAAACAACAAACCCCCAAAACCAAACAAACAAAAACACACTGCCTCTCATTTAAGGATTTCCTTAGTTTTCTTTTGAAACCAAAGAAACTCAACATCTCTGCTTAATGGTATCTTGGCTGGAAAACAGAGTAACATCTGTTATTAGGCATTTTGAGATGTTTAAAGGGAAAAGCACGTCTAGTACTGTAAACCTGATAAAAAACTTAAGACTAAGAGAGTCACATGCCCTAGGAGGGAGCTTGGTATTGTTGGTGTGACTTACAGCCAAACTGCCTTCTCAATGCCTGTGTTTATATTCATAGTCTGGTGTTGCTTTCAGCCTGGGTCTGAGGAAGACAATGAATGAATTCAGTCTCACAATTGGAAAAGCACTGAGGATGACTGCTGTGTGCTCAGCCCTAACGGGACATCTGCATTACTCCTTTAGGGCTTAGGGAACATCAAGGAAGAGAGGGCGACAAGACAGTCAGAGGAGTGCTATGAAGCGAGGTATGACTTGGCCATTGCAATCATGAAGGCACAGCAGCTGCACAAGGCCTGAGAGAAAAACAAGGAAAAAGGCATGAAAACAGCAGGAGGCTGTATGGGAAGCAGTGGATCTGGGAGGGGACAAGACGGGGCGTTGGGTGAATATGATTACCATACGTTTGTATGTGCATGAAACTGTCAAAAATTAAAAATGTAATAATTCAATACAGAGCCCTCTGCTGTTCACTTCTACTACAGATGCCCAGTGCCTGGGACTACAAGGTACCAAAGTCTGAGACAAGGCGTGAATACTCACAATGGTGTCTGAGATGCAGCAGTGGGTTTGGGAGGACAGGGAAAACACCTGGGGCACCAGGCTTTGCTCGTTTGAATCTGTTTCCTGGAAATAATAATCTAGTGGTAACAGGCAGAGGAGTCTGGAGTTCAGAGGGATTACACCAGTAGTATTAATTCCTAAGTTAAGAAGGAGGTGAGTGTGTGTTGGTGGTGGGGGGTGCTAAAGAGGTGACTCAGAAGTTGTGAGCATGGCTGCTCTTCTGGAGGTCATGGGTTCAATTACCAGCAACCACATGGAGCTCACAAGCATCTATAATGGGATCTGATGGTCTCTTCTGTCTGGTGACCTCCTCTGTCACGCAGGCATACTTGCAAATAGAGCACTCAAGCAGGTGTGGGATCTGGGGAGATGGCCCAGTGAGTTTGCCACACAAGCAGGAGAACTCAAGTTTGGATCCTCAGCACCGACATAAAAGCCAGACGCAGCAGCATGCACCTGTATTCTCAGAGGTGGGGGGGGGGTAGAGATAGGCAGATTCCCGGAACTCAGTGGCCAAGCCAACCTAGTCAAAATAGTGACTAGTGAAGCAGCTGAGGAAGTCATTAGCCTCTGGCTCCCACAGGTGCCTGGGCAAGTGCACCTGCACACACACTCATACACCACGTACATATGCTCAACACTATGAAAAAGAAAAGAAAAGAAAAGGTGAGCCGGGAGGTGGAGTGCACGCCTTTAATCCCAGCACTTGGGAGGCAGAGGCAGGGGGATCTCAATGAGGCCAGCCTGGTCTACAGAGAGAGTTCCAGGACAGCCAGGGCTACACAGAGAAACTCCATCTCAATAAAACAAAACAACAACAAAAAAGAAAGAAAAAGAAAAACAAAAGAGTGGCAATCAGTTTTTGAGTAGAGGGGGCAACAGAAAGTGACACCAAGAATGGAAAGGAATACTTACCTGGCAGGGGAGATACCATGATCAGGAAGGTGGTTTTCCCAGGACAAGGCTTATCCATTGCACTCGTGATGTGCTGACCCCTGCGATTTCCCCAAATGCAGGAAACTGCATAATTTGTGGTGGTGGTGGGGACTGAATTCGCGCTCTCCCCTGGGGGAAAAAAGAATGGAAAGGAGGGGACTGGGCCTATAGTACAGTGTAGAACAGTTGTCCTGCAGGTACAAGGCCCTGCATTCCTAAGTTGCCCAAATGACATACATCTTAAAATTGATTTGCATGGCCAAGTCGGTGAGGTAGCTCCTCAGCGGTTCCCTCCCTGCCTCTGGTGTTACCTCGTGTGTGTGTGTGTGTGTGTGTGTGTGTGTGTGTGTGTGTGTGTGTGTGTGTGTGGTGACGGCTGCTGTGATAGAATCACGGCTTCACTTGCTTTTTGTTTGCTACGTGCTTATGTGTGTGCATACATCCCTGCCAGAGTGCACCCGTGGAGGTCAGAGAACAAACTGACAGAGTCAGCTCTCTCCTTCCACCATGTGCTTCCTGGGGATCGAACTCAGGCCATCAGGCTTGGCAGCAGGTGCTTGGACCTGCTGAGCCGTCTGGCTGGCCTCAGGCCACAGCTTTAAAATCATCTTGTTGGCTGTCAGTTCTTCGGCTAATATTTATAGAGCACTCAGCATCATGCTCACAGCATCAGCACGACCACCGCTTGTGCCCTTAATTCAGTACAGTAAGTACTAAGGCTCACGTTGTGGTAGGGTTTGGAGGCACAAGAACAGAGGTGAGGGACTCTGGCAGGCTTCCGAGTTCCGTCTACACATGACCTCTGCCTTTCAGATTCTTTGTAGCACAGGGATAGTAATTGCACCTATCTTACAGAAATTCTGCGAGGATTAAACATGTTGATGGGAAAATGCAAAGGGAACAGGGCCTGACTTGCAGTAAGTGATGTTATGTTTAAGACAGAGCTCTTCTGAAGCACAGTCATGTCACCAGATTGATATAGCCCAGCATGATGTAGCAATAAGAGGCAAAGATACAGGGGACAGAGAGAGTTTTAAGGTGGAATGATTCTCCCAGAGACCTCTTCTGTTGTTGGGTCTGATTCTTCTCACCCAGGCAGGGTCACATAGGTTTCTCTCCTCAAACTCTCCTTTGAGAGAATGTCCCAGGCTTTTGGATATCCCCAGAGTGAGCAAGAGGCAGCACTCACATGTAATTCCGAAGGCAACCTTTATCCCCTTCAAGCTCCAAAGATCAGCTAGAAATTAAATCTTTGCCTGGGACAAATGAGACTAGGTTTCTGATGGAGAGAAAAACAAAGACCAGTTTCACTTCTCTCTGGACACAGATATGCATTAGCCCGTGAAACACATGAGCCTTGGTGATACTCTCTTTCTTGTTCATTTAAGGGTAAAAAATTGTCAGCAAGAAATCAATTAGCATCTTCTAGAAGCAGGTCCCAAGCCTCTGGAACCAATTCTTTCATCCCTCCTCTGCATACAAGCAACATCTGTCCCAGGGATCTTGTCCTAATTGGGTCCAACCTGTTATCATTTGCTCACCAGAACCCCGTGAGAGTCCTTCCTTTGTCTCCAGCCCAGAGCAAGGCTATAGGATGACTGGCCAAAGGATGGGGGCGGGGTCAGATGTAGAAATCACATCCATACATCTGAGACACTGATTTGAATGCAACAAAAATAGCTTTTACTTGATTGAGAGTGGTGTATCATACACCCCTGTAAATGATTTATGTGGGCTAACCTCATTACCACAGTAGTCCAAGCTAGGGGCTGTGATTAGTTCCGTTTAGTTCTATTTGAAAACAAGGAACAGTGGTACTAAAAGATTAAGGGCTTGCCCAACGCAACGAACAGAAGGGAAGCCAAGTCCCTGCACTCATAACCACTGTGCTGAACAGGCAGGCCCTGTGTCCCCAGATTCAACCCAGTAAGACAGAAAATGTTCAGTTTTTCTCAACAGTGCTTAGGACAGAATCTAGGGTCTCGTGTGTGTGTGTGTGTGTGTGTGTGTGTGTGTAATGTGTGTTACTGGTTTGTAGAGGTCAGAGGACAACTTTGAGGAGTTGTTTCTCTTTCTTCTACAATGGGATTCAGGGGATGAACTTGGGTCATCAGGCCAATTTGCCAACAGAGCCAGTGCCATTTTGTTAACCCAGAGCCCCATGATCGGATGCATGCTAAGTAAACATGTCACCACTGAGCTATACCCAAAATGATCATACTGAAAATTATTTGGAAAAATTTCACTCATACTAAATACTAAATGTGTTTGAATTTTTCCCCACACCACTTTTAAAATTTTTTCTTTCTTTCTCCCCTTGTCTCCCCCCAATGTTTTTATACATGTGCCTGTGTATACTACTCCCCTGTGGGAGTGCACATGCCATGGTATGCAAATGGAGATCCGAGGATGACTTGTGGGAGTTGGCGCTATGTTCACGGGTCTCAGGGGCCAAACTCAGGTGGTCAGGCTTGGTGGCAAGTGCCTTTACTTGTTGAACCATCTTTCCAACCCTGGCTTATTTAAAAATAAAATTTAAAAATTCTAGCTGGGCTTGGTGGCTCATGCCTTTATTCCCAGCACTTGGGAGGCAGAGGCAGGCAGATCTCTGTGAGTTCCAAGCCAGCATGGTCTACAAAATGAGTTACAGGAGACAGCCAGGGCTATTATACAGAGAAATTCTGTCATGGGAAAAAATCCTAATTAGCATACCAGATGTTAGGAATAATCCTGGCATTTTAAAGTATGATTTGGTTTTCTTGGTTCTTACCCTCTTCTTCTCCCCACCCTATCCCATTGTACCTGACCACTTCCAATGGCCTCGTTTCTTCTTTCATTTTACATGGTCTATTTCTTTCCTCCTTCCTCAACACCTTTCTCCTACCTCATGGTCCCCTCTCTAGTTCCACGGCTTGTGTTCACGCTTTTAGCAACACAATGCAACACACTTGTTTAGCATTTGCATTATATTGGGCACTGTAAGCAATCTAGAGATAATTTCATGGGTGGCACATGCCTGCCATCCCAGCGCCTAGGAGGCTAATGCAGGAAGATTATAAATTAGAGACCAGCCTAGGCTATACAGTGAGTTTCAGGCCAGCTTTGTCTCTAGAAAGAGAGCTTGCTTCAAAACAAGCAAGCAAAGAAGCAAACAACACACATGTAAACCGTACACTAGACTAGAAAACAGGATGCACCCGTGGTTATTGGCTGACAAGCAACTCATGGAGACCCCATGGGGGCTGGGGTCCAACACCAGACAAGTGAAATAAACAAGCAAGGGAGGAGGATACCAAGTAATGAGCAGGGCAGACTGATGTAGCCCATGGTACACCTGCTGCCTGGACAACACTGCAATGGCCCATCAAACCCTCTCTGGGCCTGCCACTGAAAGGCTTCAAGGAAGGCAAGGAAGGAGCTGGGTGTGGTCCAACTGCAGGGACACACATGGAGTCTGGCACCAGACTCTGCAGTTTTGTTACCGGTTCTACAGGCTGATGTCACTTACGTTTCAGAGGAGGTATGCACTTCTGCCTCAGTTTCTTTCCTTTCTTGTGTGTGTGTGTGTGTGTGTGTGTGTGTGTGCAAGAGCATGTGTCTGTACATGCACATGTGGAAGCCAGAGATTGGCTTCTGGTGTCTTGCTCTATTGTTGTCCACCTTAGTTTGGGAGTGAAGGTCTCTCACTGAATCTGGAGTTACCGGGTTGACTGACTAGTAGGCCAGCAACTCCCAGGGATCTGCCTGTCTGCACCTCCCCAGTACTGGGACTACAGAAATGCATCGTGGACCTGGCTTTTACTTGGGTTCTGGGAATCTGAACCCAGTAAGCATCAGCCAGCATCTTATTCACTGAGCCATCTACCCAGATCTGTTTCTTCAGTAGCAAGATGTGGATAGAACATAGAGCTCTCAAAGCAGTGCCTCTACAGATCTAGGGTCCTGCAAGGGTTAGCGATTGTTGTTCCTGTAGGACACATCTTACCGTTAGATATATGTGGATGCATCCTAATAGTCTGCCGCTCTGTGTGTAGGTTGCTGCAAGACCCCATTGCTTATTTTATAATCAATAATAATAACTAATTAATGATTTAAAAGAACAGCATCATTTCTGTCATAATAGTAACAATAGCATAAGCTATAAAATAATAACAGTAGTAACAAGTAGCAAATGGAGAGTCAGGCAAATGTTTATCTGCGCCTTCTCAGTCTTTACACTCGCCCCTGCTTTAGAAAGCTTTGAGGTCTAAGAAGAGTAGGCAGAAAGGGTGTGTTTAGATTTGATGTAATTCTCTGAGTCCTGTAGACAAGAAGCTTAGGAAATAAATATTATCCTTTAGAGACACTTTTTAAACATTTCTTATTGATTCTCTGGGAATTTCACATCATTCACCCCAACCTCACTCATTCCCCAGACCCTCCGCACCCCCCTTCCTCACCTTCGCAGTGTCCTACCCCCAATAGAAAAGTTAGAAAATTAAACCAATACAAAACAAAGCACTTCTCTCCTCCTTCCCTGCCTCTCCACTATCTCTTCATTCATCCTAGGGGCTTTAGGAGCTGCAGTGTGTCATACAGTGTATGCTTTTGTCCAAACAGCTTTACTTGCAAGTGTTGACTGAAATGAGTTGTGGGTCTGCTTCAAGGCCTCTATCTTCTGGTACACCATCAATACGGGACCCTTATCAAAAGTCCTCTCAGATACACTGCTGTTGTCCCAAGCCATGGAGATCCTGCAGCTCGGGTTCCTATGAGTCCCTTCACACGCTCCAGTAGGTCAGTAGATGTTGGGGTGGGCCAACCAAAGCCTTAGATGTGGGCCTGGGTGGTAGCTGAGTTGGTCAGTCCAGGCCTCTGATGGGACTGCCCCCCTCAGGCACGGGGCAGAGCCGGGCCCCTGCATCCACATCAATGGATCAATTCTCCTGTACCTGTGTTGAGGGGTGGGGCCAGTTTACCCGGGACTGGAGTCATCAGGGCCAGCTCTCTCAAAGGGCCTATGAGGAGTGAGTCCAGCCCCCCCCCGCACCCCCCCCCGTGAGGGGCAGTGCTAGATCCCCCAGGGCCAGCGAAGGGTGTGGCTGCATTTGCATCCCCCAACTGCCCACCCCCTGTGGTAACTCGGGCCACAGGTGGCAGTACAGACCCTGGGCTTCTGTGTGGCTTTTGGTGGCAAGATGGGCTACGGACATCAACACAAAACTCTGCTGTAGGACCATGGACCCAGACATGATCAGAGGCAGCAGCGCAGGCCCAGATGTCACTGTGGCCCCAGGTGGCATCGCAGGACAGACAAGCATGGCACAGAGGCATCATGGCTCTCCGACACCACCGTGGTCGCAGGTTGCCTTAGGAATAAAGCTGCCCCGTGTGGGACCTCGGGTGGCAGTCCCAGTCCCGGGTCCCGTACAGAGGGAGATGCACGGTGGACAGACAGGAAACAGAGACCTGTGGAAGCGACTCATATTGAAAGGTTTTTGTTTGTTTGTTTTTCAAAAGTTGTATTGAGGGGGAGGTAAGAAAATAAGGGAAGGAAAGAGAAAAGAGGTAAAGAGATACAGAGACAGAGAGAGGACAGAAGAGAAGTGGTGGGAAAAAGAGAGAGAGGAAGGGAGAGACAGAAGAGTCCTGTCCACCGCTACAGAGGAACAGCAGGAAAGAGAGAGCGGAAGTGGGTGGAGCCTTTCTTTTAAAGAGCCAGGGCGCATACACCTGCCATGCGCAGGTAGGTGAGAGGTGGGACCAGGTTTACCTGGATTCCCACAGGTGGAGCCCAGGCCCCAGGGCGTCTGCATGGCCTTCGACCCTGGCTGTGGTAGGGCCATGGACCCAGACATGACCCTCTCTGTAGCAGCCCAGGCCTGGACATCAGTATGGCCCCATGTTGGAGCTCAGGCCACCCCCATCGGCTTGTTCCTCATCATCTTCGATTTTCCAGTTCTGCCTCTCTGCATAGCACGTAAACTCCTCCTCTTCTCTTTCTTTCCCATTTCCCACTCATCAGATAATGCCACCTGCCTGCCTGCCTGCCTCCTGGTGCCTCAAGGTACTGGGTGGGCCTATGGGTGTCTTCCACTCACCTAGGTTAAGTCAGCTGCACTGGGCAGGCCTGTGGGTATCTTCAGTCAGCCCGCTGGGCCTTAGAAATTCTTGTAGCATTTGTTTTCAGGTAAGAACTTCTTTGACTAGCAAGAGACTGGTGCAGAGAAACCTGGGGCCGAAAATTTGTGTCTTAAAGGATCACATAGCATTTGATATTTCATGAAGGGCTTTCTGGTTGCTCTAGGTCCTTTTGAAACAAGGTGGTCTGTAACTAAACGGTGATCCGACATTTTTTTTTTGTCTTAAATAACCCTCTGCAACCAAACTATAAGGCAAGTGTCACAAAACCCCAAATTGTAAATGAGAAAAGGGACACTCACAGAGGTCAGGTGACTTGCTCACAGTTTCACAGCTAAGGGCAAGTTCAGAACTTTTAAGTCCTTGCCTTCATCATATCCCGTCTAACAGCTGTATCTTCACTGTGGTACCTAGAGTTCTGGCCCGTTATCAGTGGGGATCTGCAAGCCACACTTAAATGATGTGATGACTCTCCAGGTCCTGGCTGTGCAAGCATGAGGACCTGAGTTCTGATTCTCTAGAACCTACGCAGAACCAGATGTGGTCCTGCGTGCCTGTGGTCCCAGCACTCATATCACTGTGAGATGCTCCCTGGGAGCTTGGGGGCCCCCTGGCCTGGTGTGCCCAATGTCAGAGGGCAAAGAACCCCATCTCAGACGAAGTGGGAGGAGAAGACTGACAGCTGAGGGTGTCCTTTGACCTACAAACAAACGTGTGCTGTAACACACACACACACACACACACACACACACACACACACACACACCATGCATTCTGTCATGGGAAGTACCAAGAATATCCTGACTAGACATATTTTGGTTTTGTTTTTTTGTTTTGTTTTTTCGTTTTTGTTTTGTTTTGCTTTTCTGACTTTTCGAGACAGGGTTTCTCAGTGTAACCTTGACAATCCTGGAACTCACAATGTAGTAGACCAGCTTGGCCTTGAACTCACAGAGATCTGCCTGCCTCTGCCTCCCGAGTGAAGAGACAAGACATTCATGAGCTCGCAGTGGAAGGGATGCGAGCGACTGGTTCAGTTGGAAGTGAGGTTTTGTGTACGCAAGACTTGGAGCACACTGAAGCAGAGAAGGTGCACCCGCCCTGCTCAGCCCAACCCCATTCATGTGACACCTGAACTCTCAGTCTTGGGTGCCCCCAGTGCCACAAAGAGTTTCCTTTAATCTTTTACTCCGTGTGTGTGTGTGTGTTTCCCTGAGGGCTAGGAAGTTGATGTCCAACCTCTTCCCAGCATTCTTGTCACTTTAATTTGTTGAGTTTCCTAATTACCTAAATACTGGTCAGCAAGCTGAGTTGGGATATTGGGGTCGGTGTATCATCTCTCTCCTCCATCCCCAGCATTACTCATCCCCATTTCAATTCAAGGGGCCCAGCAGCCTGCATCAGACTGTAGCAGCTCCATTTCCCTCCAAGATTAATAATTATGACATTAGAAGGGTGATCTGTTGCAATTCAGCCTTTCTATTTGCAGGCTGGTGGCTGCATATCAATGGCATGATTAGGCAAATGAAATCAGATTGGCACTGTTAGGAAATATTTACATGGCCAGAATGCATATGCTTCAATCTCATTGTTCCCATTATTAAGCCATTTTATAATCTCATAACATTTAGACTCACACTTTGCATTTCTAATTAACTTGAGGAGCGACTTTGATGGGAATTAATTGCAACTTGTGCATTCTTATACACACAAACTTGCTGAGGAACAAACTCTGGTTGGAAATCATGAAACTCACCCCCAACATGGACTCTGAGCTGACTTCTGCTGTACTCCAGCCTCACTGCCAGTTGGGAAAAGTGGCTGGGGACGTTGGTTTTCATTAACATCGGGCAGCAAATCGCACGCAAGAACAGTCTGAGTGCAAGTGTCCCCATGGAGGCACTGCCTCCTCCTCACAGCCGCTCATAAACAAGCTGTCTGATGTGGGGCAGTGGATTTTAGCCTTGGGGACTTAATGAATCAATAACACCACTAAAATCATAACAGCAGCGCCAACATCTGGAATGCCTGAACTGCTGTTCTTCAAGCTACCGGGTTGCCTTTCTTTTTCTTTTTCTTTTTTCTTTTTTGGTTTTATGAGACAGGGTTTCTCTGTATTGTTTTGGAGGCTGTCGGTCCAGCCCAGCCTCGAACTCACAGAGATCCGCCTGCCTCTGTTCTTTTTCTTTCTTTAATTTTAATCTATTTATTCATTTTGAGTCAAGGTCGTATGCAGCTCAAGCTAGCCTCAAACTGGCTGAAGATGACTTTGATCTCCTACCTGATGAGCCTCCTGCATTTACCTCTCCCATGCTGGGATTATAGCTGTGTACCACCACACCCCAGTATTTCTATCTTCCTAAAACAGGATCCAACCATTCAGACTAAGCTGACTTGGAACATACTATGTGGTTCAGACTGATTTCAAATTGGCCAACCTCATGTTCAACTTACTCAGCCGCATGAGTCCTGAGATTAAAAGTGTGGACCACCACACCAGTTTTGTGTTGTCTCAATTTAAAATTGCTTCTGTATGGAGAGTGCACTGTACATGTCACACCTTAGGGTTGGTCAGTTAATATTTGAATATCTCTAATCAAAACTGGATTGCCCTTGAAGTGTCCGATATCTGCCCTTTAGTGATCTTTATTTCCTTTTATCACAGAGCTTTTTTTTCTAAAAATTAATATGTTAGATTTTTTTTCTGGCCAATATGATGGTGTTTATAGTATATTGAGTAGACATATTGACAAGGCACTTCATTAATGAACAGGAAGTGTGCTCTGAGCATGCCCAGCAGCCCAAACCTTCTACATTAGTGCCCTTAGTCTAAAATTTTTCCTGATCTTGTTTCAAGAGGCTTGCAGAGATGTGGCTGTCTGGTTTGACTAGATGTTTTCTGAACCCAGGGGGAGTGAACCTGGATTGCAAAGTGCTCATTGGAATGAGTAGTTTTCAACTGTGGAGCACTGGGCACACCTTCATCACCTTGAGAGACTGTCCACATGTGGGAAGGTGCTATTGGCATCAGGCGGGTAGAAGCCATAGATGTTATTCAAACTTCTTACAATACCGAAGGCAGCCACAACAAAGAATGGCCCAGGGGCTGGAGAGATGCTTTACTGGCTAAGAGTATTATTGGCTGCTCTTCCAGAGGACCAAAGTTTGATTCCCAGCACCTACATGGTAGCTCACGAACATCTATAATTCCAGTACCCAGGGTTCTGATGTCCTTTTCTATTTTGAGGGCACCAAGTCCAGAGGGTAAGTAAGAGGTATGCAGATATACTTGCAGGCAAAATACTCATATACATAAAAATGAAAAAAATAACACCCCACCCTGAAATGCCATCAGTCCTGAGTGTTGGAAGCAGACAGCTTCAACTTTGTAAGCCACAAAACTGGCTATATAAGGGTTTTACCCAGGATTGCTAAGGTTTGTGTGTGGCCTAGTTAGTGTCTGTCTCTTTTCTTGTAGTTTACACACTGCTGCTGATGCTATCGATAAGGAGATAAGGAGCCTTTCCCTACCTCAGCTGGAGACTGGAAATTACAGTTATCTGTCAAAAAAAAATGTAGTAACTGGACTGCTGAGATGGCTCAGTGACTGAAGGTGTTAGCCAACAATGGTCTGGAATTCACAATTCTCCTGCCTCAGCCTCTCGAGTGTTACGATGTCAGGCTGTGCCATCAGACTTGGTTATTTTCCATAATCTCAATCCAGGTCATGCAAACCTAAGAGGGAGACACCTGTCATAATTTGCCTAAAGATCTTTGAAGTCTTTGCACTCAGTATCTGAGGGATTACAAGAATGAGTGGCCTTCAATAAATCATCTTATCGAGAGTTTTCCAAACGCAGGCATTATAGATCAACAAATTTTCAAACATAATTATTTACTTAAATATTTTACAAGAAAAAGATTCTCAAAAATATTGTTATAATTATTCATATCTGTTTATCGAAGAAAGGTAATTTAATAGTAGAAAACATAAAGAGTGCAGTTGATTTCCTTATTCAGTCCACATGTATTTATGAATTGCCTATCATGTACATGTGTGTTCTGGAGGTTGGTGATAAAACAGAGAACAAGAATGTCCAAAAGTAAAAAAAAAAAAAAATGGAATCTTGAAATTCCCAGGCAAATGGATAGAACTAGAAGAAATCATCCTGAGTGAGGTAACCCAGCCACAAAAAGACAAACATGGTATGTACTCACTCGTATATGGATTTTAGACACAGAGCAAAGTCCCAACCTACAATCCACACCACCAGAGAAGCTAGGAAACAAGGAGGACCCTAAGAGAGACATACAACGACCCCCTGAGAAAAGGAAAGGGACAAGATCTCTTGAGCAAATGGGAGCATGGGGGGAGTGAAGAGGGAATTAGAAAAAAGAGAAGGGGAGAAGAGGAAGGGAGAGGAGGACAGGAGAGAGCAGGAAGATTGAGTCAGGGGAAGAATAGAGGAGAACAAGAAAAGAGATACCATAATAGAGGGACCCATTATAGGTTTAAAGAAAAATTTGGCACTAGGGAAATGTCCAGCGATCTACAAGGTTGACCCCAACTAACAATCTAAGTGATAGTTGAGAAGCTACCTTAAATGCCCTTCTCTGATAATGAGATTGATGACTACTTTATATGCCATCCTAGAGCCTTCATCCAGTAGCTGATGGAAGCAGAAGCAGACAACCACAGCTAAACACTGAGCTGAACTCCAGTTGCAGAGAGGGAGGAGTGATGAGCAAAGGGGTCAAGGCCAGGCTGGAGAAACCCACAGAAATAGCTGACCTGAACAAGGGGTTGCTCATGGACCCCAGACTGATAGCTGGGAAACTAGCATAGGACTGTTCCAGACCCTCTGAACGTGGGTGTCAGTTTGGAGGTCTAGTTAATCTATGGGGCCTCTGGTAGTGGATTATATTTATCCCTAGTACACAAATGGACTTAGGGAGCACAGTCCACATAGAGGGATGCTCTTTCAGCCTAGACACATGGGGGAGGGTCTAGGTCCTGCTCCAAATGATGTGACAGACTTTGAAGATTCAGCATGGAAGGCCTCACCTTCCCTGGGGAGCAGAACGGGGATGGGATAGGAAGTCAGTGGGGGCAGGGGAAGTGGGGAGGGAACTGGGATTGGCATATAAAAGAAGCTTGTTTCTAATTTAAATAAAAAAAAAGGCAGGGCGTTGGTGGTACTTGCCTTTAATTCCAGTACTCGGAGGCAGAGGCAGGCGGATCTCTGTGAGTTCGAGACCAGCCTGGTCTACAGAGCGAGTTCCAGGACAGGCTCCAAAACAATACAGAGAAACCCTGTCTCAAAAAATAAAACAAAATACAAAAAGAAGAAAAGGAAAAAAAAGGAGTTAAAAGAAGAAGAAGAAAAAAGAATGTCCAAAAGTCTTGTCTTTTGGAACTCACAGTGTCCTAACATTAGAATAAAAGGCTAGTCTGGTACGCGCGCACGTGTGTGTGTGTGTGTGTGTGTGTGTGTGTGTGTGTGTGTGTGTATGTGTGTTTATTGAGGGGAGCACAGCTTCAATATCAGCACTCAAGAGACAGAGGTAGTCTGACCTCTGTGAGTTGCAGACCAGCCAGGGATACATAATGTGATCTTGTTTCAAATATAAGATGAAATTTAAAGGAATGTTTCCATTGGCCACACTGTATTCATTTCGTGATTCCAACTTTGTCCTGTGTCTGTCATCACAGGTACAGAACCCAGCAGTCTGGGAACTCAGGCTCTGGCTCATTTGTCTTCTTCTTGGGGTAAAGCATTGAAATTATGGCAGATGGAAGGGAGCTAGAACAAGATGTGAGTGGATGCTGGAGTCTTCTCAGAGCAGTGTTCGTGGCTCAAATAAGAAAAGAGTTAGCATCCGCTGTGCACCGTGGGGCAGCCTGAGCAGACTTCTGTGGGAACAGACTTCTGTGGGAATTACTTTGCATTGAGAAGTTTTTGTATACCTCACTGGTAAGTTAAAAAGTAGTCTAAGAGGTCACCTAGAAAAGCAGAAACAGCTGCAGAACCAAATCCCAGCTCCTCTACTTGTCCTGCATGGATGTATTCATTGGCCAAGCTCAAGTCCTTGTTGTTCAGAACACAGTGGGCCAGATGCTCATTCTCCAAAGCCCCTGCAGGAGCGACCTTATTCTCCTTTCCCCTAGTTATTGGGGTCTTCAAAGTCATCCTTCCCCAAGTCCTCAGCACAAATCATGTACTTCTGTAAGCTTAGTGTAACAGGTGTGCGTGGCAAAAATCTCGTATGTTCAGAATTGCCCACCAGACTTGGGAAAGGAAAAAGAACATCTCAAGATTGGAAAGATTATATTGTGAGAGGGAAGGAGAAGGGGAACCAGGTTAGAGGAAGTTCCGCAGTCTAAGGCTGATGCCTTGGCAGGCACAAAGACTCTCCTTGCACATACATGTTGATCACCACTCTTATGACGTTAATGAAACAGAATCAGCCTAGCTATCCATCAGCAGATGAGCTGATAACAAAGCTGTGGTGTATAAACACAATGTAGTTTTATTCAGCCCTCAAGTTGAATGGAATTGGGAAATTGGCAGGACAATGGATGGACTTGAAAATATTACATTAATATCAAGAACTTTGAGTCTTTAAAGAAAGAAATCAAAGAAGATACCAGAAAATGGAAAGATCTCCCATGCTCTTGGATTGGTAGGATCAACATAATAAAAATGGCAATCTTGCCAAAAGCAGTCTACAGATTCAATGCAATCCCTATCAAAATTCCGGCACAATTCTTCACAGACCTGGAAAGAACATTAATCAACTTTATATGGAAAAACAAAAGGCCCAGGATAGCCAAAACAACCCTATACAATAAAAGAACTTCAGGAGGCATCACCATACCTGACTGCAAGCTCTATTATAGAGCTACAGTCCTGAAAACAGCTTAGTATTGGCACAAAAGTAGGCAGGTAGACCAATGGAACCGAATTGAAAACCCTGATTTTAACTCACACACCTATGAACACTTGATTTTTGACAAAGAAGCTAAAACTATACAATGGGAAAAAGAAAGCATCTTCAACAAATGGTGCTGGCATAACTGGGTACTGGTATGCAGAAGACTGCAGATAGATCCATGTTTATCGCCTTGTACAAAACTTAAGTCCAAATGGTTCAAAGATCTCAACATAAATCCAGCCACACTGAAACTTTTAGAAGAGAAAGTGGGAGAAACTCTTCAACGAGTTGGTACAGGAGACCACTTCCTAAACATAACACCAGTGGCACAAACACTGAGATCGACAATTAACAAATGGGACGTCCTGAAACTAAAAAGCTTCTGTAAGGCGAAGGAAACAGTCAACAAGACAAAAAGGCAGTCCACAGAATGAGAAAAGATATTCACTAACCCCACATCTGACAGAGGGCTAATCTCCAAAATTTACAAAGAACTCAAGAAGCAAGTCTCCAAAACACCAAAGGATCCAATTAAAAGGCGGGGTACAGAACTAAATAGAGAATTCTCAATAGAGGAGGCTAAAATGGCCAAGAGACACTTAAGAAAGTGCTCAACATCCTTAGCCATCAGGGAAATGCAAATCAAAACAACTCTAAGATACCATCTTACTCCTGTCAGAATGGCTAAAATCAAAAACACCGAAGACAATTTATGCTTGATCGGATGTGAGAGAGGGGAACACTCCTCCACTGCTGGTGGGAGTGCCAACTCGTACAGCCACTTTGGAAATCAGTATGGAGATTCCTCAGGAAAATGGGAATTAATCTACCACAAGACCCAGCAATTCCACTCTTAGGCATATATCCAAATGAGGCAAATTCATACAACAAGGGCATCTGCTCCACTGTGTTCATAGCAGCATTATTTGTAATAGCCAGAACCTGGAAGCAACCTAGATGCCCCTCAACTGAAGAGTGGATAGAGAAAATGTGGTAATTTACACAATGGAGTATTACTCAGCAGAAAAAAAAAACAATGGAATCTTGAAATTCGCAGGTAAATGGATAGCACTGGAAGAAACCATCCTGAGTGAGGTAACCCAGTGGCAAAAAGACAAACATGGTATGTACTCACCCATATATGGATTTTAGATATGGATCAGGATAGTGCCAGTCTGCACTTCCACTGATAGAGAGTCTGGGAAACAGGAAAGAACCTAAAAGATATGCATATATGCATAGTACCCAAGAGAAGAGGATTGAGACAAGATCCTCTGAACAGATGGGGAATACGGCGAGGGGTGGGAGGGAGTGGGAGCTGGGAAGAAGAGAGGGGAGAAGAGGAAGAGAGAGTAGGTCATGGGGGAACAGGAAGTTTGAGTGGGGGGTAGAATAGGGGGAAGAGGGAATCATAGGTTAGAAGACAGATCAGGCACCAGAGTGACCTCTAGTGATCTAAAGGGATGACACCAATTGGCAAGCTAAGCAATAGTGGAGAGACCACCTCGAATGCCCATTCCTGATAATGAACTTGATGTCTATAACCATCCGGGAGCCTTCATCCAGTGACTGATGGAAGCAGAGGCAAACACCCACAGTTAAACACTGAACAGAACCCAAGGAACCCAGTGGCAGAAAGAGAGGAATGATGAGCAAGTTGGCAAAGAATGGGCTGGCAAAACCAGCAGAGACAGCTGTTCTGAACAGGGGAGAGCTCTTGGACCCCAGACCGATAGCGGGAAGGCCAGCATGGGACTGATCTGGACCCCCGAATGTGAGATTCAGTGAGAAGGCCTGGGCAACCTATGGGGCCCTGAGCAGGGGATCAGTGTCTGTCCCTGGAATACAAACAGTCATCGTGTGCCCATAGCACAAAGAGGGATGCTCTCTCAGCCTGGACTCTTAGGGGAGTGTCTGGCCCTTACCCTGAGTGAAATGACAGAGTCTAGATATCCCCTATGTGGAAGAAATGGCAATAGGGTGGGAGGCTGGGGGGGGGGGAGTGCGGGAGGAGGGGAGGGAGAGGGAACTGGGATTGACATGTAAAATAAGCTATTTAAAATTAAAGTAAAAAAATTTTAAAAAAGGAAACTATTATATTAAGCTGGGTGTTGGTGGCACACGCCTTTAATCCCAGCACTTGGGAGGCAGAGGCAGGCGGAGCTCTGAGTTTGAGGCCAGCCTGGTCTACAAAGGGAGTTCCAGGATAGCAAGGACTATTTATTACACAGAGAAACCCTTTCTCGAAAAAACTAAAAAAAATCATTATATTAAGCAAGACTCAGAAAGGCAAATATTGTATGCCCTCTCTCATCCGCTGATCTTAGCTTCCAATGGTTAAATATGCGCATCTTGGTGGGAGTGAATAAGTGCAAAGGTCAGGAAAGTAGAGGGGTACAGGAGGCTGCAGTAGAGGGGGTGCTTTAGGGGAGGTGGTGGGGAAGATGATACAGAGTGGAAGGGGGAGAGTGGAGGCAAATGTGATAGCACGGGAGGGAGAGCAGGAAGCAGTGAGTGAGCGTGGGTGGGGTGCGGCAATCTCCTAGGTCATGTGTGGGAAGTCCATATGCAAACCTGTTGTTTTGTAAGTCCATTAAAAATGAACAAGTAAGAAAGAAAGAAGGAAAGTCTGAGAGTGGAATATTCCCCTGTTAGATTACCAAGGCCATCCCGGATAACAAGTCCAGCATCCTTGTCCTAGCTGTAAGGGGTAGGGAATAAATGCCTTGCTCTGCTCTGTGTTAATGGGGGTCAGTTAATTTTGCCTTAGAGCAGCGCTTCTCAACCTGTGGGCCTTGATCCCTTTGTGGGGTGAGGAGGTCGAACAGCCCCTTCACAGGGGTAGCTTATCAGATATTTACACTACAATTCATAACAGTAGCAAAATTACAGTTACGAAGTAGCAACAAAGGTAATTTTTATGGCTGGCAGTCACCACAACCTGAGGGGTTGTATTGTAGGGTCACAGCATTAAGGAAAGGGAATTCTGGCTAGCTAAGATCTTTATAACGCATCAGGTTTTCCCTTTGGCCCCTGGGTAGGGCTGCGTCCACAGAAGACCTGATGGTTCCCATTACCCAGGACTCCCCTTCCTGTTCCCAGGGCTGTGCAAACCCGTGTCCTCCACCTGAACAAGGGGCATGCTTTTCCCACCTCGCCTCTCATGGCCGTGTGTCATGCGTAAGTCTGACCTCGATGACTCATGCAGCTTTTTTACTGACTGTGCTGTGCATTCCCAGTCAACTAATGCTGCTACCAAGAAGGGTAGGTGACAGAACAATGCAATGCCTCGTTGCTAGGTCTTTACGTTTGACATTTAGCACTGTCAAGCAACTTGCTCTGCTTTCAGATGAGGTTTACGTACGTACGTAGCCCAGGCAGACCTCACAAAGTCTCCCGGCTTCTTTGACTACAGGTGTTGGCTCCCACGCCTTGCTCCGTGAAGTATTCTCTTACTTTTTCATTCTTCTTAAAATGTTTTCGTTCTTATTACTACTTATCGTGTGTGTTGATGGCATATGCATACATGTATGTGTGCACAAACATGCTATGGCACATATGTGGAGGTCAGAGGACAACTTCCTAGAGCCAGTTCTTTCCTTCCACCCTTACATGTGTCTTGGGAATCAAGCTGGGGCCATCAGGCTTTCTCTGTAAGTGCTTATAGTCGCTGTGCCATCTCGCTGGTCCTTCTTTTATTCTTTAGGCTAGGGTTAAAAATGAATTGGTGTTCTCAAACCCCATCCATGGTGACTGAAAATGAAATGGGCATTCTAGGAAGCATGGCTGGGAGGGAAATAGCTTCCTTGGAATTCATGCTTGTCGCGGGTCGCCTTCAACATGCAGAGTCGAGGGCTAATCTTTTGCATAGAATTATCATGCTTTTCAGTATGTATGGTATGTATGTTTGGTAGAGTTTTTATTGTCTATAAATGCTGGAGTGAGAAAATACAGTATGTGTTTCTATCTAGCATTGTTCAGACCATACTTGCAATATTATGCTCAACTCAAGGGAAGCATGATTTTTTAAACTATATAGATTCATAAGGTACTAAAACACGTTTGGAGTAATAGTGCAAGATTTGAGGATATGCATTTGGAGAAAAAGAACACAATGTGGTAGAATTTTTTTTTCTTTTTTTGTTTTTTCAAGACAGGGTTTCTCTGCAGCTTTGGAGGCTGTCATGGTACTCACTTTGTAGACCAGGCTGGCCTCAAACTCACAGAGATCTGCCTGCCTAGTGCTAGGATTAAAGGCCACCACTGCCTACCCCCCTGCAGCTGAGTTAGTTGTGTAAGGTTTGGTTCTCTCTCTCTTCCTCCCTCCTTCCTTCTCTGTGTTTTTTTTTAATTTTTAAGTGGGAAGAATATGGAAGAGACCATCTTCCGTGGGCACGCTGTTTGAGAGAGAGAACATGCAAAGATGTGTGTACACATAGGGCAGTTGTGATTTCCATTCAACAATTCCCCCTTTCAGATGCTACTTCAACGGTTTCTGTGTGTTGTCTCAGTTATCCTTTGGGGAAGGAGAAGCCATTTATTTATGTCTCCATTCACAGAGGAGACTGAGGTTCTGAATCACACAGCTAAGGAGAGCTGGGGTGTACAACCTAGCGTGTTGAATGGCCAGCCTCAAAAACTAGGATGTGCCACGTGTGTTTAAACAGAGACTCATTCTGACACTGCACAGGCCGCACAGAAGCCCCTGTCAAAAGGCACAGCCACATACATACCTGCTGCTATCGAATTAAAAAAACAAAACAAAAAACAAAACCAACCAACCAACAAACAAACAAAAAACCAAAGGCCCTGAGTTCAATTCCCAGTTTAAAAAAAGTCCATCTGGGTTGAGGAGACAGCTCAATGAAGGGCAGGGGAAGTCTTGCTGCACAACCTTGAGAACCTGAGTTCAAACCCCCAGCCAAACGCATAGCGCAGGCGTCTGCCATCCCAGTGCTGGTTACAGGGAGACCAGAGGCAGAACCAGGAGAACCCTTAGAAGTTCAAAGGCCAAAAAGAAAACAACAAATAGATCATGTGTCAAGCAAAGTAGAAGCGAGGACCAATGCCCCCTACACACACACACACACACACACACACACACACACACACACACACACACACACACACACACACACACACACACACACACAACACACGCGCGCGCGCGCTGTGGATGTTGGAGCTAGAGAAGGAAAAGCTTAGAGAAGGAAAAGCTTAGCTCCTCCTCTGGTCCAGGGCCCCTCCCCCACCCTCCTTACGGATTTACTTGCCTCAACTCCAAGGGGCTCAGAGCATATGGCAGAGATGGGCCAGAGGTTCACCAGGGGTAGGGTGGGGAAAGGCGCGCGGGGAGGGGGGTGGTGGTGGTGGTAGTTTCTTGTCCAAGATTCATCAAACAATAGAAACAACCTTCGATTGTTAGTTGCTTCGGTACACGAAGCATTCTTTGGCTTACTTGATAGGTGTGTGTTTTGTGTCTGCTCGCGAGCCCGCGGGGTTTCCCTAATGGCTGGTATTGGCAGTGGAGTAGCTGGACTCCTTCCAGCAGGTAGAAGCTTCCAGATGAATGGGGGTGGGTGGCTAAATGAGAGGCCGTTCTTTTCTTAATTTGTCTCAAACAATCACTTAATGGGTACGGGACATTTCCGTGAAATGGGTGAATAGCTTCCGTCCATTTCCCCAAGCCCTCACTGAACTAAAGCCCACTGGCTTTTAAGATCTAGGCAGTAAATAAATAAATAAATAAATAAGAGGGGGGTCCTTATCCTCACACACCAAATCTGTGTGGCAGTAAAGTGCAGGCCCTGACAGGAATTTCAATTATTTAATCAAAAAGAAAATGAAAGAGGTCTTAAGTGTTGCGATTCGGAGACAGCCTTTTCATAGACCAATCTAGCGAGCGCGCACATCGAATATGAAGCAAAATGGAAGGAAATTAAGGCAGCTCCGGCTTAAATCATGTGATTGCAAATAGTAAATTAGTTTCTCGATGTTTTCATTTAAGTGTTTAAGTGGAAGGTTTTATTCCTAATGTAGAGTAGTGACACAGAAGAGAACCCTCGGCCGACTGCAGCTTCCCCATCCTGGCAACAACGATGCATTTGCCCTGGGGAGGGAGAGGGAGGAAGAGGGGCGAAGATGGAGAGAGCTGGGGACGCAGAGCCGCAGTCGCGTTAAGGCGCTTTTGTTTCGAATTGCTACCGAAGTAGCTTTCACAGCAAACTCATTAATCCAGCAGATGAGCAACGTCTGTTGAAAATGTACTAAGCGAAACGCATTTAATTTGGAAGGGAAATCAGGGGCCGCATTAGTCAGAGCATATAAATGGCCACATCAGCCATTCGGCTGTATTTATTTATTTATTTATCTATCTATTTATTTATTTATTTATTGATGTGGAGTCGCTGGATTTGTGCTTCAAGGTTACGGGAAGCTGGTCATCACTAAGCTTGAGATCAAATCAGGCCCTCCGCTGTCAAATGCTTCTGGGTGGCTTAGCCCGGCTGGAAGCCGAGCCGCTGCTGGGCGCCTGGGGTCCCGGAGGAGGTCACCGTAACCTCGCGGGGGAGGGGGGACGGCGAACGGGGAGTACTAATTGGGTTGGACTCAGTTGACCTCCGGCTGGTGCAACAAGTAACCAGGGTCATTCCTTTGTAAATGAGCATCTCTTTGTGTTTGTAATTAGTTTTGATTATTCTTCTAGGAGCTTACAGCCCTGCGCTTTGAGGAGGTCAGGCGCTGCGCTGCGCTCCCGCTATACCAACAGCAAGGGAACTTCCAAAGACAAATTAGGCAATGAGGCCCAGAGTCTCTGAGGGTGAGAATAGCCAGGGCCCCCTCGACAGCTCACGGGTGGGGAGGCCTGCGCTTTTAAAGTGACGACTGCCTTGACTCTTCAGGGACTCCCGGGCTTGACTCTTACAAGTCCATCCGTCCATCGCCCACCTCCTCCAAGAAGTACTCCCTGCCTGTGTCCTGTCAAAAAAACTTTTTTGGTTGTTGTTGTTTTGTTTTGTTTTACAAAAAAGTCAAGACTCCTAGGATGGTTTTGGTCCATGATGATTTCTGAGTGCTATGTGTTGAATACATACTAACGTCTACCATTGTTTAATTTTTGTGATTATTATTTTCAAATCAGAATGTAATAGTTATCAATTCTCTGTCCCAGTGAAGTTGCATTGTATTTCAGAATCTCCGTGTGTGTGTGTGTGTGTGTGTGTGTGTGTGTGTGCATGCCTGCCTCTCTCCCTACTCTCCTTCCCTCCTTTCTTCCCACACCCCACACCGCTGTGGGTTGAACCCAGGGTCTCATTTAAACTAGGCACAATCTGCACTACAACCACTACTGTGCTAGACCTCAGCCCTGGCCCCTCTGTATTTTTTCTTTGTTTATTGTAGCCTTTGGTGGCCTGGAACTCTCTGTGCAGACCAAGTTGGCCTCCAGCTCACAGAGATCTGCCTGCTTCTGACTCCTGAGGGCAGGGATTAATGCAGGTTCAACTTCTCTCCTGTGCCCAATATGGGCCTAGAACTCATGATCCTGAAATTAAGAGTCTCAATCTCAGCTGAGTGGTTGGGGCACACTCCTTTAATCCCAGCACTCAGGAAGCAGAGGAAGGAGGATCTCTGAGTTCGAGGTCAGTATAGTGTATAGAGTGAGTTCCAGGACAACCAGGGCTGCACAGTGAAACCTTGTCTCAAAAAACAAAACAAAACAAACAGACACAAATTCCCCATTCTTAAAAGCATCATTTGTTCGTTTGTTGGTTCAAAGCAGGGTCCGATTTAAGGACCACAGGCAGGTGTCTGACTTTATCTCTTTCTCTTTTTTAAATGACTTTTAATCTTATGTAGTGTGTGTGTGTGTGTGTGTGTGTGTGCGCGCGCACGCGTGCGCGTATAACTTACAGAAGTCAATGCTCCCCCTTCTTAAGGTCAAACTTTGGTCATCAGCCTTGGTGGCAAGCACCTCTACCCACTGAGCCATCTCACCATCCTTGACTTCTGCTCTTAAGTTGCTAGTCCTCACTGTGTTTCTATTTTCCTCATCCCTGACTGGAGAATTGCAGGAATTCCCCAGTGGGGTACTGGACTTCCTGAATCTGTCAGATTGCTTCCATGCAGTTTAGTTTGCCTTGCTTTTCTGTCCTTTTCTTATCCTATAATAACTTGAACTTAGGTCTAACCTCATATCCTATAATAACTTGAACTTAGGTCTAACCCTAGTTTAATTAAGACTAAATATTTCAGTCCAAATACTTTTTTACTTTGTATTTGAGGTGGAGGTCTTCTGGTTTCTGAGGAGCATGTAGTCCAGGCTGGCCTTGAACTCACTCTCCTCTTCAGTACTTGGAGTGCTGGCATGATAGGTGGGTACCGACACACCTGGCTTTGGTGCAAATACTTTAAAGGCATATCATACCTATAGCTGAGCACACTGGTTCTCTCATGCTTGGTGATGCCAAGCTGGGTCTTTGGCTTGAATGGCTAGCAGTAGGTTAGGCTCTCTATTTAACAGCAAAACTTTAGCAGGATGCAAACTTCGCCTTCCCCATCTTACAGCCACAATCACAAATGTCCCAGGAGCTTGGGTTAGAGTTTTCTGTAGGTACATAGTAACACCCAGTAAGTACTGCTTGATGGGTGAAGGAGTAAATGAATACATACGGTTTAAGTGGCTGAATTTTCACAATTAGTGTGATGAGAAATGCTGCAATTCTGGCTGTAACTGATGTCTCTGACAGGGCCACTTACCTCTGGGAGTCACGGAAAGCTGACTCTTCACTAGATGTAGAGACTAGTTTTCAAGGCTCTGCTTTCTTATTATTTTTCAGTGTGACTTTAGACAGATGAATCCCCTCCTCTAGAATATAATTGTACTACAAAGACTACTAAAAGAGACATCTCTAAAGCGCTAAGGTTTTACTAATCTTGGAATTCTAAGATACACACACACACACACACACACAAACACACATACACACATACACACATGCACACATACACACACAAACATACACATACACACAAACACACATACATACAAACACACATACACACAGAGACACATATACACACAAACACACATATACAAACATATGAACACACACGCGCACACACACCCTGGATAGTTGGACCCTACAGATATACTGTTTTGAAGATTACTTTATTATTTATTTATTTATTTATCTGTATATGTATATTTTTATATATGTGAGTGCAAGTGCCCAAGGAGACCAGAGAGGGCATGAAATCCCCTGGGACTGCTTTGTGGCTGCTAGGAATCAAAACCAGGTCCTCTGGAAGAGCAGCCAGTGCTCTTACTTTCTGAGCCATCTCTCCAACTCCAAGCATGTAGACCTTAAGCCCACTTGAATCTGGATTTTTCATGAGTCCTATAGACCAATGATATTTAATAAGCTTAAAGGTTGTCATAGCAACCACCTTCCCCACATCCTGTTACCTGTGATAGCAAGCTAGTCCACCATCCGCAAATTCCATTGCTACCTAGCATTAGCATCTCCATTTTTTCCCTCACACAAAGTAATATCTTCCAGGGTGATGTTTCATTTATGCATTCACTTATCAGTCTTCCAGGGTGATGTTTCATTTATGCATTTACTTATTCACTTATCAGTTCAGTCAGGTACTCTGTATTCACTGAGCCCTGACTGTGTGTAAACACCACACCTGATGTTTGGAATGCAATTGGTCTTCCTTATTTGGAGGTTCCAGACTAGAGAGGGAGACGAAGAGGCAGTTACAGTATATGAAAATAGATATCATAAGTGTGTGATAGACAGAAGTGGCACCTAACTCCCAGAAGCATCATGAAAAGGTTCTAAGATGCAAGATTTTTGGGGGAATTGTGTTAGCTGAAAACCGTATAGATGAAGTGAGAGATGGCTAAACAAATAAATGTTCCTGGTAGAGGTGTAGCATACATTAACTCTTACAGAGGGAGAATGGGGCTGGAGAAATGACTCAGCAGTTAAGAGGGTTTACTGCTTTTCCAGAGGTCATGGGTTCAGTTCCCAGCATCCATATCAGGCAGCCCACAACTGCCTATAACTCCAGATCCAGGGGGTCTGACATCCCCTGGGTTTTGTGGGTACTTTCATGCGTATGATGCACATACTCATGAAGGCATGTATACACACATAAATAAAAATAAATCTTTAAAAAAAATTAAAGACCAGAGATAATGAGGTGTCTTAAAGTTCAGAGCACTGGAAAAATTACCAAATGTTATTGTTTTATTGACAAATATATACAACATACTAAGAGGATTTTCAGCATGAACTGATATAACTAGATTTACATTTTGAATCAACCTACAGGTTAGTAAAGAAGGGATTGAAGAGACAGACAAGAAAAGATTAAAAAACAGAGGTCACATTATATTTGTATTTATATCTAAGCTACTACTATCATAGCTGGCATCCATACAGATTTTTTTGTACAAATGAGTGGTTGGTTGGCTATTAACTGAAGGGGCTTACATCTGGAAACACCAAAAATTAAATGTGTGAATTTACCAATTTCTTTCACCTCCCCCCCCCACACGCGTGCACTTGTGTGTGTGTGTGTGAATACACACGCACAAGGGAACAGAAATGGGGCTGGACCCCTTAGAGATGGTGTTATAGGCATCTGGGGTTGCTTGGTGTGTGTGCTAGGATCCATGCTCCCTTCCTCTGATAGAGCAGCAGCACTCTTAACTGTTGAGCCATCTCCCTAGCTTGAGGATACATTTATAGTGGGCGCAGATCACTTAAAGAACCTTCTTTGTCCCCAGTTGTATCCCTTTTCCTCATAATTATATCTGCTCCTGATGGTCTTCAAATGCACAGCTATACTCCAGAAATATTTGCTGTGGTTTTGCCAATTTCAGTATCCTGCAAGCAAACCGTGTTCCAACCCACCTGTGGGCACCTGCTTACATCATCATTTATGTGAGCTGGAACCAACCCCACTCAACCATTCCAGAGCCTCCCAGTCCTTTTAGGCTCAACTCCATTCTCCACACTCATTATGCCTGACATGCAATTTAAATAAAAATTTAAAACATAAAGCATAAAGCAAGAACAATAATTTATTTCTTCTTTTGTTTTTGGTTTTTTTTTTTGAGACAGGGTTTCTCTGTATTGTTTTGGAGGCTATCCTGGAACTCGCTCTGTAGACAAGGCTGGCCTCGAACTCACAGAGATCCGACTGCCTCTGCTTCCCGAGTGCTGGGATCAAAGGCATGCGCCACCAATGCCCGGCTAATAATTTATTTATTAATATAAACAAAAACACGTTTTAGTGGAAAGAGCCTGGTCTCCGGACATGTATAGACCTGTGTTGAATCCTCTTCTGGCACTGACTAGCTGGAGGCCTTGTAAGGCCTCTCCCTGACCTTCTTGAAATGTGAAACTAAACTAATTGTGTTACATTGCAGCCTGGATTAGTGAGGAAGTATAAAAGCACCAGATGCCTGGAAGAAGATGAAACCTTGGTATTTAGGCTTTATATTTCCAGACAGTTTTTTAAAGCTTTGCATATTCTAACTGTAGCAGTTTCCCCGGAGACATTCCACCAATCGGGAAAGCCCTTTAAGCTCAGGAAGTAAGGAAAAGGAAGTCCCTGAAACTGATCAGATACACTAGGTCCCACCCTGGGCAAGCACTGTCAGGCTGGCTGACCTGCCTAAAAGGGGTTCAGTCCTACTGCGCCTCCTTGAAGAAGCTGGGACCAGCAGAGGCTCAGAGCACCTGGGCTGTCTGAGTGAGACAGCTCCCATTCCGACAAGCTGCCTGTAAGATGTGCAGTGTATTCCAGGGATGGAATGAGCACTAAACTATTATTTTTAATTTGGTAACTGTCAAATAACCCGGCAGCCAGTCAGGGGAGCATTTGCCTTGATTTTGGAAAAGCCCAATACTGTGCACTGGAAAATGCTAAAATTACAGTATGTAAGGTTATCACCCTCATCTATCATGGGTGACAGGATCCGTACTTGTAAGAAAAGGCATGGGTATATTCTCAGAAAACATTTGCAGATAGTCACTGCAGAGAATACAGGGATTTTCAGCTCTCTACCTCCCCATATTATTTTCAATCTGAATCACAAGTCAACTGAATTTGCATCACCTTATGGCGTACAGAGAAACCCTTGATGCTTTTCATTGTTATGATTGCATGTTTGGCGGGCATGTGTCTGGATCTGAAGCAGAGCTAAGCCTTAAATTGGCTCTATATTTCTTTGTTCCTTGTATTTCTCCACCTTGTGTCTCTAAACCGCTTCACCCAGAGCATGGCATATGGTACACATTTAGTAAATGTTCTTTGCCTTATTGGTTTCCCTCCACCGTCCACTCCAGAAGGAAGCAGTCTTGGAGTTGACCTTATAGTCTGCCCTCCCTCATTTCTTTTTTGTTGAGATAGGCTGTCACTGTGCAGCCTAGGCTGGCCTTGAATTCACTATTCTCCCATCTCAGGACCCTAGTGTTTGGATTGTAGGCAAAGACTAACATGTCTCACGGGGCTTGTTTTTACTAGCTACAAAACCCATCAGCATCAGAGTTGCCACCTCTACCCAGCCACCTCCAGCACCATCCCCTGCAGCAATGGCGACGGTGTACCCCTCACATACCAGCTGCGTTCTGAGCACTGAGCAAAATGCTCCTCAAAACCATCCTTTGAGGTGGGTAATATTATCCTCTCAATTCTGTAGATGAAGGTAATAGGGCTTAGAGAGAGCAAGCAAAATTCCCAGCTTCATACTGGTAGTGCACAATGGTGATGCAGCCAATCTCTAGCTAGGTCTGACTGCAAATATTGTTTGGTTGAGCACTGGTAATACTATCCTTGTCATACTGAAGGTAAATAAAATGCGCATGTACACACACACACACACACACACACACACACACCATACATTCCCAAGCCCACAACCCTCCCCACTATTTTAGGCTCTAGCTACTACAGGTTATTTAAAACTAAAGAGGAGCAGGAATTGGAGACCAGTCTCTTAAATCAAGATCTAAGGTTTCAGGTTTTACCTGAGATGAGAAGCAAGTAGACTCTCTTATTGTCTTAGGTGTTTTATTGCTTTGTTTTGTTTTTGTTTTCTTCTCACTTATTTATTTCCATTTTCTGTGCATTTGTGTTTTGTCTGCATGTATGTCTGTATGAAGGTGTCTAGTCCCCTGGAGTTGGAGTTACAGACAGTTGTGAGATGCCATGTGGGTGCTGGGATTGTACCTGGGTCCTTGGGAAGAGCAGCCAGTGCTCTTAACCGCTGAGCCATCTCTCCAATCCCTGGCTTTGGTTTTTTTGAGACAGGGTTTCTCTGCGTAGCCCTGGCACTTGCTCTGTAGACCAGGCTAGCCTCAACCTCACACAGATCACCTGCCTCTGCCTCCCAGTACTGGGATTAAAGGTATATGCTGTCTCTGCCCAGATTTAGGTATCTATTTTTAAATGTGCAATTGGATTTTGTCTGCATGTATAACTGTGTGAGGGTGCCACATTTCCTGGAATTGGAGTTACAAACAGTTGTGAACTGCCATGTGGGTGCTGAGAATTAAATTGGGTCCTTTGGAAGAGTGGTCAAAGTGGCCGGTGCTCTTAACTACTTAGCCATTTCTCTAGCCCCTAGGTGTCTATTTTTAAAAGGTAGTATTATAGTAGAGTCAGAGACTCAGAAGCCAAACTGAGTTCAAATTTTGGCCTACAAACAGTGTAATCTTGGTTAGAGAGATGGCTCAGCAGGTAAAAGCACATGCTAGGTCAACCTGAAGACTTGAGTTCTGCCCCTGGAGCCCAGGAACCCACATAAAATTGAAAGGAGAAAACCAACCCAGTTAAATTGTTCTATGACCTCAACATGCTCCTGGCATGGGTGTCCCACCCAACACACATAATGCATGCATGCTTGTGTGCTCATACACAGCAGCAATAATAATACGTCTTAAAATAAACAAGCCAGCTGGATGGTAGTGGCACACACCTTCAATCTCAGCACTCAGGAGCTAGAGGTAGATGGATCTCTGTGAATTAGAGGCTAGCTTGATCTACAGAGCGAGTTCCAGGGCTGTCAAGGCTACATAAAGACACATTGTCTCAAACAAACATAAATAAATAAATAAAGTAAACAAGCCATGTGCTTACAACCATTCCTAAGAGACTCCCATGCTTCATTATCTGTAAAACAAATAATAATAATGATGCAGAACTGATATATGTTGTAAAATATAAATGCAAGAAACTCATATTATTACCCAAAGAGCTGCTATTGGGACAGTCAAAAGATTTTTTTTTGAGACAGTGTTTCAGGTAGCCCAGACTGGCCTGGCACTCATTATGCAGCTGAAGATGGCTTTGAACTTCTGATCCTCTTACCTCTACCTCTCAAGTGCTGGGATTTTACCACCATGCCTGCTGTAAAACTCTTGTTAGCGGACTCCTTTTTTTTTTTTTTTTTTTTTTTGGTTTTTCGAGGCAGGGTTTCTCTGTATTGTTTTGGAGGCTTTCCTGGAACTTGCTTTGTGGACCAGGATGGCCTCGAACTCGTAGAGATCCGCCTGCCTCTGCCTCCCAAGTGCTGGGATTAAAGGCGTGTGTCACCAACGCCTGGCTGTTAGTGGACTCCTTTAGAAGATAATAATCTCTATACATATGTGTCTGGATGCAGGGGTACATTAGCTCTCTGAAATCACAGCCAATGCATATGAAAGCAGGAGATGAATGACCTTACTAACGAATATAAGTCTAGTTAAACATAATTGTGTCTGAAATTGGGACCAACATAGATGAAATGAAAACCATAATATAAAATGAAATATATTTTGGTTTGGGTATTTCATTACAGTAAAATCATCCTTTTTCTGTGTTTTTACTTTGGCAAATTTAATGCATTTTATGTTTTATATTTAAAATGTCCAAAAGGGGCAGAGGGGAAACAATCTTCACTGAGTTCCCAGTATCTAGGTTGGTCCCCAGAGGCCACTAATGTGAGTATCTTATGCATTTCTCCAAGAGATGCAAGCATAGGTAATCAAGTTTGTTTTCCTCCTCTCCTTGAAAACGGAAGTTAATATTTGGTGCTTGGCTTTTTTCACTTAACCACGTAATACATTTCTATGGGAACTGATAATTCTGACATTATGGGAACTGATAATTCTGACATTATCAAGCAGTTCTTTTTTTTAAAGATTTACTTATTATGTATGCAGCATTCTGTCTGCATATATGCCTGCAGGCCAGAAGAGGGCGCCAGATCTCATTACGGATGGTTGTGAGTCACCATGTAGTTGCTGGGAATTGAACTCAGGACCTCTTGAAGAGCAGCCAGTGTTCTCAACCTCTGAGCCATCTCTCCAGCCCCTACCAAGCTGTTCTTTATCGAAGCATTTATAATCCTTGCATGAATTCAGGAGAATAAGCATCTCCCATGGACTCATCAACAGAATTCTTGAGTTGATTTTGATTTTGAAGATTTGTTTGGTGGGGGACAACAGCACAGCTCAGTGCATAAGGCCCTGACCTTCACACCTGACCATCAGAGTTCCATCTCTGGAATCCATTTGGCTACAGGAGGAAATGGGATGTCATTTGACTGCCACAAGAGAGCTATATTGCTTGCCTCCTTCCCGCAAAATAAATGTTTTTTTTTAAATGGTAGGAGGAAGAATGTTGTCAAACTAACTTTTGTATTTTTAGTTTCATTAAAAATTTTTCTTCTTTCTTTCTTCATTCATTCTTTTCAGAGGTAGAGTCTTACTAAGTAGCTCAGGTTAGCCTCAAATCCATAATCTACCAGTCTCCACTTCTTGAATGTTGGGATTACAAGAGTGTGCTGGCATGACTGGCTAGTATTATTTCTGTTTGCATCGTTTGAAATGTTTGGTGTGTGTGCGTGTGTGCGTGTGTGTGTGTGTGTGTGTGTGTGTGTGTGTGTGTGGTGTGTTGTTTCTTTCCATCCTTTTTCCTTTTTAAAATTATACTCTTTGATTGCAGAGATGGCTTAGAGGTTAATAGTAAATGCTGCTCTTTCAGAGGACCAGAGTTCAGTTCCCATGTCTGGAGGTCCACAGCTGCTGTAACTTCGGGGGATCTGATGTCATACTCCAGCCTTTTAAATACCTCTACTCACATAAACACACACATACATATACACATAATTAAAAATAAAAAATTGTACTCTTGAGCCAGGGGTGGTGGCACATACTAGTAATCTCAGCATGGGGCCTGAGAGTTTGAGGACAATCTTGGCCAATCTTGACCTCAAAGCCAGGCTGGGATACATAGAAGGACACCCATGTCCAAAACAACATAGTGTGTTTGTGTCCATGTACACGTGTGTGCACGTGCATGTACACACACACACACACACACACACACACACACACACACCTGTATCGTCCTAATGACTCACAGGATGAATCACAAGTACTTTCTTCCTGTTTGTGGTTTATCTTTTTTACATTGCTTAAGATTAGTTTTGTTATGTAGATTTTTTAAAAAAAATCAACACAGCTGTCTTACTGCTCTTTTAATGGCCTCCAAATTTTTATGTCACACACAGAAAGCCCTGATTTGTTTTAACTGTATTTACCTATTGACTGATTGATTGATTTAGAGACAGCATTTCTCTAAGTAGCTCTGGCTGTCTTGGAATTCACTATGTAGACCAGGCTGGCCTCAGACTCATTCACTTGCTTCTACCCCTGGAGTCTTGGAATTAAAGGCATGTGCCACCACTTCTGGCTGTGTTTTAATTTTATTGAACAATGCTTTCTCTTCCACTTCCTATTTTAGGATTATGTATCTTTGTGGTCATTAGAAAACAAAATCAATAGTATCCCCTTGGAGTGACAAGGCCTGTATTTCCTTTCTTTATCAAGTATCAACAAGAGTTAAAGGAACAAAAATCAGCTTGGCTTCATGAACACTGTATAACAACTAAGAAATTTTAGTAAAAAACATTCCAAATATATCTACCCCCAGGCATAAATCTCTTTTGGGAAATGTTCATAAGCTCATCTCTGTTCCTAATAACAGAATTTGAAAGGGTCTTACAATTCATAATACCAGAAGCTTTCCAACTATGAAAATGAACACATGTATGAATATATATCATATAAACCCAAATAAATAAGAAGTAAGTATCTTTGGGCTAGAGAGACAGCTCAGCTTTAAGAGCACAAACTTTTTTTTGGAGGGCCAGTTTTGTTCCCAGCACCCACATAGGATGGTTCACTACTGCCTGTAACTCTATCCCAGGAGAATCTGATACTTCTGGCAGCCAGGGGTACTCATAGACATTACTCATACATGGACACATGCTTCCCAAGTGCTGGGATTAAAGGCATGCACCACCACTACCCAGCTAATTAACTCTTTTTTAAAACAAGACCTATATAACTTAGTAATACAGTTAGCAGTTTGTCTTGTGAAAAATTGTTTGCAGAACTCATTTGTATTTTTGAGAAAGGGTCTTATTAAACCAAGGCTGATTTCTCAAGCTTACTAGCTATTAGAGGCTGGCTTTAAAAGTTCCCATTCAACTCAGGAGACAGAGGCAGGCGGATATCTGGGAGTTCAAGACCAGCCTGGTCTACAAGAGCTAGTTCCAGGACAGCCTCCAAAGTCACAGAGAAACCCTGTCTCGAAAAACCAAAAAAAAAAAAAAGAAAAAAAAGAAAAAAAGAAAAACGTTCCCAGTCCAACACCAGGGGGTGGGGGTGGTGCTCACCTTTAATCCTAGCACTCAGGAGATGGAGACAGGTGTATCTTTATGAGTTGGAGACCATCCTAGTCTACAGAGTGAGTTCCAAGACATCCAGGGCTACACAGAGAAACCCTGTCTCAAAAATCTGAAACAACAACAACAACAAAAATTCCAGTCCTCCTGTCATCACCTCCTAAGTGCCTGGATTACAGGCCTGCACCATCATGCCTAGCATAATAGGGTATATTTAAAGGGCTTTTTGTTGTTTGTTTGGTTTTTCAAGAAACGGTTTCTTTGTGTAGTCCTGGCTGTCCTGGAACTAGCTCTGTAGACCAGGGTGACCTCAAATTCAGAGGTTTGCCTGCCTCTGCCTCCCAAAGGTTGAGAATAAAGGCATGCACCACCACTGTCTTTTTTTTTTTAGCTTATCACCCCCTCACCCCCTCACACAGTGGTATATTTGGGCAATCTTTCAATATCTGATGGAGAAATGTAGAGCTACTAATAAGAAAAGAGATAGATTAAAGGCCTATTCTCATCCCATTGTGTATCTTTTAGAGAGTTAAGAAATGACATCATCTCTCTCACATTTGAAACTGAATTGTCTCTTCCAAATTTTCCTTTCTAATAGATCATGAAGCATGTTTTAATTTGAGATAGCCAAAGACAGCATTGAGAACTTCAGAAGAGAAACAGAAGATTTTATAACTTTATAGACCACCCATCCATCAATGAGCAAGCTGGGTGGATTTAGTCCATGCCATATTAGAAAAGCTGGGTTTTCAATAAAACATCTTTGAATGTGTTTCTCATGAGGGTTCACATCCTAGTTTCCTGCACAAAAGCATTTGTTTTGAAGATGCATTTGCTGGAAGCAGCCAGCGACTCCGGTTCTTTTTGTAGACATGTCATCCACTTGGGTAGTGCTTAAAATAAAGTACCCAGCTAGAAGGGAGGCTGGAACAGACAACAAGCAATATAATACAAATTGTTATGAGTAAAGTGTGTTACTCAGATCCCGCTAAAATACATGCCTCCTTTATTTTGAAGGCAACTTGACTAATGGAACCAGTCCTTCCTTTGATCATCAATAGGGCCATCTTTTTGGGAAACCAAGTCCCACCTCAGCTGGCAGTTTTAACTGAGGCTGACATGAAAGAGAGAGGGCCTGTTTAATTATCTATTCCCTGAAAAGCATGCCTTTTCTCTCTTTAAATTAATGATTCTCCTGCTAAAACCCAAGCAAGAATGTCATAGAATCGTAGGTGGGGAGAGAGATGATCATTTGTTCTTTATTATTATTGCTGTTGCTATATTCTTTTCCTCTGGGCAGCATATAGTATCTGGATTGTGTCAGCTTTACAGCTATAGCTTTCTGGTCCTGAGTGACAGATTTTTTTTGACCAAGTGAGTGAGAATGAAACAAAATAAAATGCAATATGGATGCATTTTTGAAATCTTCCAATGGCTTGGAGAAAGGAGCCTTTGTACGGTAGATGTTCAGTGAATTTTCACAATAATTAAACATTGCAGTGAATGAAGGGTAAGTCTTGAGATCTTCTTAGGTTTGTTGCAGCAACTGCTTTTTATTTTTCCCAGGTTTCTGTCTACATTTGAAAGAAGTAAAAGAGGGTGGTGGTGAACTCCAGGGGTGCTGATCATACAAGCCTCAAGCCTAGTGAGGGTACAGGGTACTTGGAAGAGCTAGTGTGACTTGAGATGTGGGGTAAATGCAAAACACACCCTTCGGTTTAGTGGGGGAGCCTTGCACGGTACTTGTAACCTCAGACTCAAGAATTCAAGATCATTTTTGGCTATATATTGAGTTTGAAACCAATCTAGACTACATGAGACCCTGCCTAAAGAACAAATAAGTATTAAGTACGAAAAAGGGTGTAAATAATATATTGATCACATGTTGAATATAATATTTGGGGTATATTGTGATTAAATGCAGTAGGCGAATGTTGCCGTTTTAATTTTTGTTTTTTAAATTAATTAATTTATTTTGAGATGGGATTTCTCTATGTATCTGTGACTGTCCTGGAACCTGCTATATAGACCAGGCAGGTCTCAAACTCACTGATATCTACCGCCTTTACTTCCTTGGTTTTAAAATTTGACAAGTAGAATTTAAAATGGCCTATGTGTGTCACACTATATTATTGATGAACACTGTACTAGGCTTCAGGGATAAGCTAGACAATGACACATCTGTTTGTTTGTTTGTTTGTTTGTTTTCAAGACAGGGTTTCTCTGTGTAACAGTCCTGGCTGTCCATGGTTGTTGTTGTTTTAAAAGGAAATTGTTTCCCTGAAGCTTGTAATCTTTAGATATCTAAAACTTAACCCTGACTTGGTTACCCAGTTACCCAGGCTGCCCTGGGCCTGAGATGGTGGAGTTGGGAGGTAGAGAGAAGCATGTGTAATTGAGCTCCCTATTGCAATACCCACTCCAGGACCTGGGGGCGGGGGTGGGGTGAGGGTGGAAGTGGGGTGGGGAGGAGGGAGGCTGGACACCTTGTGCCCTGCATTCAGGGCACTGTAGGTCTGGGCCAGAGCTGGTTTGGTCACTCTATCCCCCCCCCAGGTTCTGTTCAAGGAGTTTGGCCAATAGGAGAAACTTTACAGCATCCCTTGCACTTCCCTCCCTTTGGTGCACTGGGCTGAGGCCCTATAGGGTCCCCATCTGTGATGTGTCTGTCATGGATAAGGGTGGTGGCGGCACCGAGGATGCCTAAGAGTCCCCAGGTATCTGCTTTGGTCCTGGAGGCTGGAGCAGTACTCATCTAGCCTCCTAGCATTGTTCGCCAGCAGCGCTAACAAGGAAGGGAAAGACGTCAGCGCCCCAGGTCTTGCACCTTTCCCAGGGACCGGGTTTCCTCCTTCGGCTCTTCTTAGGTTTCTATGGCGACCTAAAAAAGTTGGAGGCAGGATGGCCGCGTTTCCAGTCTCTCTCCAAGGGCAGCTGGCTAGCTTGGGGGTGAGCCTCCACATCAGCTTCTGCCCGGGGAGAGCCGAAGCCTGAGCAGAGAACACACCATCTATGTCAGGGTATAAAAGCTGTCTGACACCGAAGGACCCCACTCTTCTTCACCCTTGTGATCCCCAGAGCACTCCAAGAGGTGTACGAGGAAGAGTTCTCTGTGTCACCGTTCAAAAACTGGCACTCAAGGACGTTTCTACTAATCCTGTTCCCCAAATGACATTCAGTCTTTTCTGTTTCCATGGTACAAGCTAGTCCCTGACTCAAGGAAGCTGAAAGCCCGCCCTCCGGAGGCCCGGGTGAGGATCTGTACAGTAGCTAGGAACCTAGCCCAAAGGCTGAAACCCACTAAAGTCTGGTTGTAATGCCCCTGCCCCATAATAGTCTGCCAGCCTTGTGTTTGGAGATGGGGTGACTGATATCCATTTGATACATTCACACGGAGAGTAGAGATGGATGGACTTCCCTTGTGTAGATCATCATCTCAGTGCCCCTTCAACACTTTCCTTCATCTCCCTGAGTACCATAAACCATGACTTGGTCAGGACAAATGGTCAGGGAACTTCTTAAACTCTAGAATCTCCTTTCAGTGTGGTCATCTCCTCTTCTGCCTTCTCTTCCTACTATTACAAACTTCAACACATAAGTCACCTCTCAGACAAAGAGAAACAGTTCTGACTTCATTCACATGCCTTCTTACCAAGACTTTCACTCTCTCCCTGCCTGCTTTCCTCCACTTCCTCTCCTATCTGCTTACCAGTGTGTCCGTGTGGAATAGGACACTTCCACTTCCTGGAGCACTGAAGTTTGGGGCCTAATTGATTCTGGTAATTAATTTGTTCTACCTGCTAGATCAGATGGAAATCCTACTGCAGCGCCCAAGGATTAACACTTGACTTCACAGCACCTCCTCTAATTATCTAATAGCATGGGTTGTGAGGACTCAGTCTCCGTTAAGACACTTTTGCTATTAGCAGTAGTGATTGGAATTGTGATGACGACTAGATATCAACAAATTAGAGCTTAAAAATTGGGAGATGGAAGAGAAGTGGCTTCTTTTAATTTCCCCGAGTTTAACATCAATAATTAGAGCAATTTTCAGAGATGCGAGCCCAAATTACTCCTGCTGTGCTGTAGATGATCACCTTAATTTTAGCAAATTGACTCCAGGGAACTAAATGTGACAGATTAGAAAAAGACAAACAGGAAAAAAAAAAGGATTGGAAAGAAGAGGAAGGAAAGAGACAGGGAGAAAATCTAATGCAGCGATGGGGAAAAGCTGTGGCTTGAACGGGTGGTGTAGCAGAAATAGCCAACAAAACAAAATGTATACTGAATCGAAAAGCAGCATGGAGGGTACAGCAAAGGTGGCTGTGGATAGATTTAAAATGATCAAGTCGTTTGGGTGATAGACATAGACACCCCCTCCCCAACTCTGTCCATTCCCTAAATTCCAGGTAGTCTTCGACCATCATCTTTATTTCCCTCAACAATTCAGCCATCACCCCCTTCAATTTAATCTACCTCTAGCAACTTGATGTAGCCGACAGTCTGCATCTTTATTTCTTCACTTTTCTCCTCCTTTGTTAGCGAGTACTGAAACTCTTAAAAAAATCAAACTGACTCAAATGCTTGAGTAAGTGCTTTATTCCTACGCTATTGGGACTCTTTTGGTATTCTTGTTTGTTAGACAACGGCGAAAAAATTCATTTTCAGTCTTTTAAAAAGACGGAACACAACAGCTCTTGCAGGGGAGGGGCAGAATTTGGGACCAAGAAGCGTGCTAGGAACCGAACGAACCCATTGGGCTCAGCGCTCCCTGCCTGGCCAGGCTCATTCAGCACCGCGGACAGATCACCGCCCCGCCCCGAGCCCACCCCACCCTCCCCCTCTGCCTCCGCAGCCTCGCTATTGGTTCTCCCAGCTCCCCTCTCCAAGCTGCCAATTTTCCAACACAGGCAACCAACCTACCCCGGCGCTGGAGAGGCAAGAAGACAAGCGCCGGGGATAGCCCAGGTCGGTAGAGCAGCGGAGATCTGAGCCTAGGCGATCAGGAGCAGGTGCGGGCTTTCGACTAGGCCAGCTGCGAAGCTGTCTGCCTCCTACACTTTGTCCTGGCCCTCACCCTGTGACAGGCGCTTTACAAGATGAATCTCAACTTCACCTCTCCTCTCCATCCGGCATCTTCTCAGAGGCCCACGTCGTTTTTCATAGAGGACATTCTGCTACACAAGCCTAAGCCGCTGAGAGAGGTGGCCCCTGACCACTTTGCCAGCTCTCTGGCCTCTAGGGTGCCTTTGCTAGACTATGGCTACCCCCTTATGCCCACGCCCACCCTCCTCACCCCTCATGCCCATCACCCTCTGCATAAGGGAGACCATCATCATCCTTATTTCCTGACCACCTCTGGTAAGTAGCAGAAGCCTCTAGGAGGGGGGGGAGAGAGGGTGAGCTGGGTTTTGTTTGTTTGTTTTGTTTTGTGTTAGCACAGCCCCCAGAGACCAGATCTGGAGGGAGACAAGATCTGGCCAGGTGGCCATACTCCTTCTGTAACCGTAGAAGGTTAGGGACACGGCTGAGTGAAGGAGAGCTCCTCTGAGGCATGCCAGTTGAGGGGAACAATTTGTGGTTACTTCACAGTTTTTATAATGGGATGGTGATTGTGCCTGGCCAGAGGCAGCTGAAGTGGATGGATGTGACCACACTCCTGGTGGGCAGTGCTCAGTCTCACTCGACTCCTACAGGCCACTTTGTTCGTTTCTTAACCCCCCCCCCACTTCCTAACCTCTTCCATCACAGAAGGAGGCTCTCAATTATCTTGTCCCAGGGAACCGCAATGAACTTTCCAGTGCAGAAACGGAAAAGGCTTCACTTGGTCTTAAACTAGGTTGGGTCAGGAACATGAGCCGCCAACTCTGCAGAGGACATGGGAGTCAGGGAGGGCTTGTGGGGGTTGTAGGGGAAAGACAATTCAGATTGGCAGGAAGCATTCAGAACAGAAGAGGACTGCAGTTCCCTGAAGAGCCTTCATGCCCAATGTCCAACTTTTAATTCGTGGTCAGTCCGCCTGGCTTTCTTCTGGTCCAGTGGCTAGAGACATTGGAATCAGTTGCTAAAGCATTTCAGATTTACTGTTTGGCAGGGACTGGGGCCTGATAAAGTAAGACTGGGCCTGGAGATGCTGGGAAATATGTAGGTTTTGTTCGTTTGTTTCTCTTGGGCTACACACACACTTTCTTCCCCAGCATTTTCGCTCCAGCCAGAATAGAAAAATTCTTCTAGTCCCGATGCTGAGCACAATAGTAAATTGGCTCCAGTAGGAGCCGAGGGAAGGCAGCAGGATATGTGTGAAATATGGGTGCTGGAATCTAGAAAAAAAAAGATTAAAAGTGGCGGTAAACCCCATTCTCATGCGCTAGCTTAGAGAGGAGATTTTGAGGTTCTCCTTGAGGTCTGCATTGCTCCCTGGCTTCACCACCCGGCTGACGACGACGACGAACTCTTCTTCCGGGCCGGTATTGCTTGAAATCTGGGGTGCTAAAGCAGCTTGATTTTTTCTTTCCCGGGGATTGAGATACACCAGTGTGAGGCCTGCGTGCTTGGAGCGTCTAAAACAGCCAGTAAAGCTGAGAGGGTGGTGAAAAAGGCACTTCAGCTCTCCTGGTTCACGGAATCAGGGGAAAAGCTTAGGATCAGACTACAGAGCAGGGTCTCCAGGGCGACCCTGCCACTGACAAGGAAATGTCAGAGGCCATTGCCACAGTTTCTTTGGATAAGCGTTTGCTTTTTGTTTTTTTCTCTGTTCTGTTTGGTTTCTGGAAGGATAAGGGAGGCCAGGGAAAGGTGCTTTTCAGAGTTGAGAAGGCAAACAAAGTCCTATCTAGTTTATTGCACCAGACTAGCACTGGGTGTTGTAGAGGTCTGGATGGATGCGGGTGGACAGTTCCAGTACCATCGGACTTTTGCAAGAAAACTTTGCAAGGGCCAGCAGATAACTGAATGTGCGCTCTGAGGAAGTCTCTCTGGGAAGATGAATTCTTAAAAAACCATCTGTATCTTTGCTCTATTTTTCTTTTTCTGTTTCATTTTTGCTGTTTATTATTTGTATTTCGTGATGGTCTTCTAGGAAGAGATCTCCAAGGGCTGTTTTGAGACACCTCTTCCCGCTGTCCTAGGGTCATTGGAAGATGGACTCCAGGAGTTTGGGGGCGATAGGAGACAGGTGTTTGGGAACGCTGGGCATCGGAGTGGAGCTGGGAGGCCAACGGTTGCTTCCGGGAGATGTGGATTCTGTCCTTTAGACTGCTCTTGTCTCTGTAGGGGTGCCGGTCCCGGCTCTGTTCCCGCACCCGCAGCACGCAGAGCTGCCGGGGAAGCACTGCCGCCGCCGCAAAGCTCGCACCGTGTTTTCTGACTCGCAGCTCTCCGGCCTGGAGAAAAGGTTCGAAATCCAGCGCTACCTGTCGACTCCAGAGCGCGTGGAACTGGCCACAGCCCTCAGCCTCTCCGAGACTCAGGTTGGCGGAAGCCGGGAGAAGGCCCCCGGATTCTGCGTCCCGCTCTTCTCCCCTCAGCTATGAACAGATCCAGAACCACCGAGTAAAAATGAACCTCTCCCCTGTCCTTCCAAGACCCGACAGAATTTATGCCTAAATTTCACATTAGATTTATCTACCTGACTATGTTGGGGGGAGTTGGTCACGTTGAGTGATTCAGCTGTCACCTCCAAGTCAACAGTTATTTTTATTCCTCTTCCAATCAAGCAGGTGACAGCTGATTTAGAGGGTTCTTATTTCTGGAGTAGCTTAAATATATATATTTTTTGAGAGGGTCTCACCGTGTAGCCGAGGCTAACCGCCCTGTGCGGATTACCAGCTTACCACCAACACTTTGCGCTCCCTTTACTTCACTGCCCTCTGTGTGCTTAATTTAGTTAGTGTCATTCATAGTAAGTCTTCCTAGGAACCCCAGGGCTTGCACACACGGGAGTTTAAGCCTCCCCTCGCGTTTTTATCTTTTGTCCCACCCACCCCCTTAGCCTCTTCCTTTATTCCTTTTCATGATCTTGCCGTGAAATCGTTAGCAGAGACTAATATTGTCTCGAAGGAAAAACAGTCACTTCACTCCATTCTTGTCTTGCGGTCCACGAGTCCTGTTGAAGCCGGGATTTAGTTGTCTGTATCACAGGATCATAAATTGACCTGCCCCCATCCATGCAGCACTTACTCTTATTAATTACTATCCACTTCACTATCCTCGTCACTATTCCGGGACAATCTCTCTTGGAAGCCTTATGTCTCATTCAGCCTAAAACGATGATAATGTGTGACTTTCCCAAAACCGCAAGGCGACCATAGTGTTAGGCCGAAATCAATTCAGTAGACAGAGGGCCTTTCCCCCTAAACTTCACCACTCTCCCAGATTTTGTCTACGGAATGACATGATTTTGTTTGTATCCCCTAAACCAGGTGAAAACGTGGTTCCAGAACCGGCGGATGAAGCATAAAAAGCAGCTGAGGAAAACTCAAGATGAACCCAAAGCCGCAGACGGGCCTGAGAGCCCTGAGGGCAGCCCCCGTGCCCCGGAGGCCGCGGTGGCCGAGGCTCGGCTGAGTCTGCCCTCCGGCGCCTTCGTGCTTACCGAGCCGGAGGATGAGGTGGACATTGGGGACGAAGGCGAGCTCAGCTCAGGGCCGCACGTGCTCTGAGTGACCGGGCTGGGGAGGGAGACCAGGGCGAGGAGGTTGCGGAAGGCCAGACGTGGTCCTTCCCTGGCGGAAAGACTCGCCGAGACGCTAGACTCTGTGCCAGCCGCCTGGGCTGTAAGAAAGACAGACTGCAGCCCATTGGTCAACCTGCAGCCGCCCGCGACTCGCCCCCAAGCCTCCTCCGGGTCCCTATCCTGTCCCCTCCGGGATCACAAGGTGTGATCGTTGGTTCCTGTGCCCGGCGTCTTCAGTGCCCGGGACCTGTCCAGTGTTGCTGCCCAAACTGGCACCTAGACTCGCGGTTCTACAATTCGACGGAGCTTTCCTCCCCGCTGCCAATGCAGTATCCCTCCATTCTCATTTCCCAGCCAGTAGTCCCCTAGTTCTGTCACCCTGTGCCTGCGGCCTCTCTACCGGGACGGTAACTCTCCCTCAAGCAGTACAGCTGACTGCAGAGGAAGGGACCAGGTGGCTGCGGCCAGGAAGGGATCCAGGCAGAGACGCCCGGACCCTTTAAACCCTCAGTGTCCTGACGGAGTTGTCGGCGGCTTTTCACTACTTCTGCTCACACCCCTACCGGAGCCCCACATCTCTAACTCAAGTCCTTAGGCGACCCCCTCCTACGGACTGCGCTTACTGCCATCCTCTGGGGTCATCAGTACGTTCGGTGTTCCGGGCGCTTGCGGCGCTGGTGGCCCCCACAACCTCCCTCCCCACAGAATCGTGGACAGAGAACACCCACAGCGCAATTTCTGCTTCCTGAACTTGTTGCACTCGTGTCCCGCAACCCTTCCAAGTCCCAAAGGCTACTGAGACTTTAAAAGTGTTGTCTTCGGGATGCTTGTGGACAACTTCTTACTTCGCGCGGTGTTTTAGCAAGTCTGGCGACGAACACACTCTACAGCCTTCCGAATTAAAGCAAAAGGCGTTGTGGGCGCGCACCTGTTTGGGGAGGGGGCGGCATTGAAACTGTCACTCGCTGCGCCACTCTTCTCCTTTGTCCCTGGAAGGTCTTCTATTCTCTTACTAGGTCTGCAGTCTCTCTAGATAATAAAGGACTTGCGGGGCAAAAATGGGAAGGAGCGTGCGTTTCCGGAAACGGTTTGTCGCCCGGTTTCGCTGCTAGCAGGTCACTTCCCTTGTCTCAGTCTCCCCCTTCCCCCAGCAATGAACTTGGCTAATGACCTTTACAGGTTCCATCTCCCCGACCCCGACTTTTCTGTTTTTAATCATTTGACTAGTGGAGATTAATGAATCTCATTCAGATGAGAAAGGTCACCGCAAACAGTATCTTGTCTCTGCAAAACGCTGAGGGGACCGGTTCCTTTTGGTATTTGTAATGTGAAACTATGCTAATGAATTGTGTGAAGACACTTAGCGGACGTAGCAGCGGTGGGGGAGGAGACTTCGGTTTCCCGTCTGCCTAGGCTTCTGGTTGTCTTCAGATCAGCCCAGGAAGACTGGAAAGGAGTGAACTTAGCAGGTGCATTCTCACCCTCGGGAGCAGAGATAAATAATTACAAAGACCGCAGTGATTTGAGTTTGGGTTGCATTTAATCTTTTTTTTTTTGTCCCCAACGAGAGGACGAATTTTCAAGATTTCTCTAGGTGAAAGTTCTGAGTCTACGAATATAACAAATGTAGCGATGCTTAAAAACAGTTGGAGGAAGGAGAGCTTTATCTAGTCTGCATCATTTAGGAGGCAAAGCCACCGCTTAAAACACAAACATCGGGAAGCCTTCATACTTTCCCGATTGCCTTCTCCATAGTCAGTCATGGTGTGTGTGTGTGTGTGTGTGTGTGTGTGTGTGTGTGTGTGTGTGTGTGTGTGTGATGAACCACAGGTCAGGAAACTGAGGCTTGACAGAGTTGAAGAATGTATCCATGAAATTTGGGCTAGCTAACTGCTGAAGGTGGACCCAGACAGACTTCTTTTTGTATACTCTTCCCTTTTGTTTATTTACATTCTGGTAACAATGCCTTGGCATGCAATTTGCTCCTATGGCTTTAAGAGAATAGCATCCTCATTTCTTTAGTTTGTGTAGTTGTGGTTAGTGATTCAGATGAGGGCTCAGATTTCTCTTCTTCTGTTGAGATAATGACCAGACTTTTTCAAAGCCAGAGTTCCTCTAGGCAAGCCCCTTACTTGCAAACCGTGTCTTTAGTCTCAGAGCCATTTAAAGGAAGTAGTTTACAGGAAATGCTTTACAGTAACACACACACACAGACAGACACACTTTCACAGTAAAACAAAAACCAACCAATTAATCAAACAAACAAATCAGCAAACATTGGCTTAGAGGAGTGTGATTTGATAATAAGAGAAAGATATCTCCCATAAGAGCATGGAGCCAAGGGGAAAAAAACTCATATTGTTCTAGTCCTGCAGACAACGGCTGCTAACACATTTGGGAAGAATCTTTAAAGAAAGTAATAAAAAAAACCCAACCAAGTGTTGAGAGAGAGAGAGACAGAGAGAGAGAGACACAGAGAGAGAGACAGAGAGAGAGAGACAGAGAGAGAGAGAGACAGAGAGACAGAGAGAACTCTCAAAAGCACTGCATTTATTTTTTTCTGCCTTCAGAAAATGCCAGAACTTACTCCATGGGGAATGGAGTGAGAGCACTTCTTGAGCTTTTGTCTTTAAGAAGCTGGTAAACAGAGAAGCTTTCAGTTTAACAAGAGCTCTTTCTGACTGGGGCACAGTGAGTCCAGAACTTTAGGAACTGGGGTCTGATTCAGGAGCGTTGCCTACTTAGGGAGATGCCACTTCTAGTCACCCTGGTCTTCACTACTGGAATGACTGGGAGGAAAAGAGCTCTGAGTGTAACTGGATTTGTGAACAAGGCAGTTTTCTCACCAACCCCGCCCCAGCTCAGGAATTGTGGTGAATAAAGTGATAGCAAAGTTCTCACAGCTCCTCTCCTCTCCTCTCCTCTCCTCTCCTACCCCCAGTCCTTCCTTTCTTCCAGATCAGTGATATTAAAAGACAGACACAATTTAGACTCAATTGAATGTAACATAGCAGCAATTTTTGCTTTTGACCTTTGAAGCTGATCAAAGCCTCAATGGGCTGAAGAAGTATTTTGTCTGAATGGTCCAGGTTTTGTCTCAACTCAGTTTCTCTTGTTAGTAAAGATCCTACAAAACTATGTTCATTAAGTTATAGAAAGACACATAGACCTGATTTTGAAGAGACAGAAACATCTTTGAGTAGCCAAGGAAGGCAAATAATATCTCATCTAATCCCAAATGGGATCACCCCCTTATTTTTGTTCCCAAGACTCAGTTCCTGAGGGGCTTAATTTCAGAGCTTCTGCAAGAGATCTTTAGTAATATTTCTCAGCTTAGTGTTAGCTGACTATCATGCTAAGAAATACTTAACTTGAATGCATGACATGACTTAGAGAGGATTGGCTCTCTGTGAGGGAGCAGTGTGGAGAGGCCCACTAAACAGGGTTTCCTGGAGCTGAGAGAATCAATCAGTAAATGCATTCAGTCGAGGCAGTGACTCCTAGGTCTTCCTGAACTTGGCTCAACCTACAAAATAATGAATTAATTGAAATACGTAAATGCTATGTTTATTTTACATGTTTTTGCCATCAAACATCAAAGAGAATTTGACAAACTAAAATTTGCAGGAACCCAGATACTTATTGGTGTGTAAAATATAAATAAAGACAGCCTTTTGGCTTGTCAGAGGAAAGCTTTGGGGAGGGGAGAGGAGGAACTAGCTGTGGAAGCTGCAGTTGCGGGGTGCATTTACTCTGCTATGCTAAAGGTGAAACTGTCTCTAAGAGCAAACATGTTGGAACAACAGAATGAGAGTCCACAAGCCACTAAGCATCTCCTCATTAGGAAGATATAGGCAGAGGTTGCAAAATGAGTCCAGAGTACTTTCTAGTGTAGGCTTCTCTATCTGTGAAAAGTTGGGTTAGATGTTCCTCCTCTCAGGAACTGAACCCCCAGAGCTTCATGCATTTTAGGTAGTGAACTCCATCTCCTGCCCTTGTGTGGCTCTTCATCATTAAGCTTTGACGTCCTATCTTCTTTCTACAGGAAAGGAACCGAAAGTTTCATGTTATTTAGATGGTCTGACATTTCATGCAGACTTCAGTTCATGCATCCTAATGTAAACAAATAGTCCCACAGCAATTAGAAGACAAGAGACACAGGAAAGAGGAGTAGAGTGTGTATATTAATTCATTAAGTTCTAACACTTCATCCTAGAAAGTAAACAAAAACGAAGTGTCATTTTACCAAGTTAAGGACAATGTGACTCTCAGGAAGAAACAATCCCTGTTAGAAGAAACATCCAATAACTTTCAAGACCTTCATTTGACAATGTCTGGGAGAAATCAGGTCTCAGATGATCACAATGACACACTGGCAGGATTAAGAGTAGAAACTGCTTCCAGTGACAGCAAGTCTATGGGTACTGTAGCATGTGGAGGAGAGAATTTTTGAAGCAATTTTGGATGTAAGAATTAAAAAGAAGTTGTAGCTGGCAATTGTCTGGTAAAATCTTAGGTCAGCTTTTGGAAACTCTTCTGGCCAAGAGCAATCTGAACCTGGAATGGATTTTCCTGGAAGGTTCTAAGTACCTTCACACTCTGTTCACCAAACCAAGCTTACCGGGCTGTTTCAGAAGATACTCCTGAATCTGATAGGATGAGCTAGGTGCTTGTGTTTACATCTTTCCCTTCTAGTTACCATGAGGCCAGCATCCCAGGCTCAGAGAGATATGTTCAGTGTCATCTAGCTTGCTAGTTTGGGGAGTTGCAGAGATGATGCATCTAGTTGGTTGTAGAAAATGCTAGAAAATATTTACTAATAAGATGGCTCTCATTTGTTCCCTCCAGTGTATTTTGTTTGTTGTTCATTTGAAGTCAAGTAGATCAGGCTGGCCTTGAGCTCATGGTCCTCCTTTGCCAGCCTCCTGAGTGCTAGGATTACAAGCTTGCACCCCATGCGCAGGGTCCTTGTAGTTTTGGTTGTTATTCCTCGCATCCTGTCTCTTAGAGTTTCTAGAGGTATACCAGATAGCCTAGCCACCACGATTTATTTTGTAGCTATCCCTTTCTCTTGTGCCCTCCGAGAGTCACAGACGGAGTTGAGTTGGCCCCATAAAGGAGTTAAGAATGGTGAGCAGAGTGAGCTAAGAGCTATGCCAGTACCTACTATGAGGGCTGGAAGAACATAACAGACTACAGTGCAGAACACATCAGTTATGAAGGCCCTGACACCAGACTACATAGGATCTCAGCCATTCATGTGATTCACATTAAGTAGACACCTGAGCATCACTGTTTCATTCAAAGGGGTTACAATGTCTCAAAGGAGCTGTGTGTGTGTGATTCCATTGCACTTTGTCCTACTTTTTTGGGCTAGGAGAAGACTTTTATTGTCTGAAAGAAGCATTGCCTGGAGGGCTTCATTGAAAATGTCTTGCTGGGGGCTGAAGAGATGACTCAGTAGTTAAGAACACTAACTGTTCTTCTGTAGGACCTGGCTTCAGTTCCCAGCACCCACATGGCAGCTAACAGCTGTCTGTAACTCCAAGGCCAGACACTCTCACTCGGACATACATGATGGCCGAACACCAATGTACATAAAATAAGAATAAATTATTTTAAAAAGGAAAATGGCTTGCTGACATCATGTCTTTTCCCCCTTTACCTATCCTTGCCCCATTCTGCTCTAGGGTTTCAGTTATCTGATTTGGGAATAGATATGGAATAGAGAGAGGGAGCTTCAAATTTGTAGGAAACTTTTTAAGTGACGAAGAATTGCCTATAGTCTTCAACCTACCAAGGAAAATCCCGAATTTATGCTCCAGTTGTATCTTGAAGGTGTATGTCTCCTTGGAACACAAAAACAAACAAACAAACAAAAAACAATCCCCCTCCAAAATCAGAAACAAAACTGGGCATAATGGTCTGTATTTGTAGTCCTAGCACTTGGGAGGTGAAGGCAAGAAGATCGGAAAGAAATTCAAGTTCATCTTTGGCTTGACATAGTGAATAAGAGGCCAGGCTGGGAGATATGAAACTGCCTCAAAAATAAGATAAAATAAGAATGTGGATGGAGGAAGTGATGAGACCAATTTGTTGGGGTGAGAAAGATTGTTCTGCAGGTAAAGCGTGTACCACATAAGCCTGAAGACCTGAGTTCTGTGTCAGGAAGGCACGTGAAGGTAGAAGGAGAGAAACAATTCCACAAAGTTATCCTCTGAAGTCCACATACCCATCATGGTTTGTGCTATCCCCCCTAAATACGTAAAAATAACACATTTTAAGGTCAAGGAACATAGACACACACATTGTGAAATTTTTAGAAGAAATAGCTTTTAAAAATTAATTGAAATATTGATGACTATATATTCAGTTTGGGAACAACTGAATTTCCAGTGTTCATTGTCTCTCTAGAGTCCATATTATAGTTAATAAGATTATGGAGTGTCCTTACCAATAATTTATTCCAATGCAAGCCAAAGAATAGCTCAGTGGTATTTTATCTTTTTTAAGATTGATTTTTATTGTTTTTAAAATTATGTACATTTGTATGGTTATATGCATTCGTAAGTGCTGGTGCTTGTAGCGTTCAGAAGAGGGTGAGGGATATTCTGGAGCTAGAATTACAGGAAATTGTGACCCACCCAACACAGGTGTTGGGAACCAAATTTGGGTCCTCTGTATCAGTATGAATGCTTAACCACTGGGCCATCTCTCCAGCCCGATAGTATTTTTTGGAGACAGGGTTTTGTGTAACTCAGTCTGACCATGAACTTGTTACATAGCTGAAGATGCCTTTGAACTTGTAACCCTCCTGCTTCTACCTCCTCAGTGCCGGGTTACCGGCATGCACCACCACACCCAGTGTGTGCAGTGCTAGAGTCTGAGCCCTGCACCTGAGACAAGCCCTCTACTAAGGGAGTTACAAACACTGGTGCACAGCTAGTCCTCATCCCGCCACCTCAGTGATCGACTTGAGACTTCAAATGGGAATTTATACATTAAAAGCACAACCAAATGATTGAAAACCCAACTCTTCACGCCAGCTCTGCTCTTGTATTTTGCACTTGCTTTAAATTCCTAAGTGCTTTATTTTAAAGAACTGTCCTTTATTATTTATACACATACATTGTTTAAAGAATCAACCAGTTCTATAAGAATTTAATTAAAAAAAAGAAAAAGAGCTATCCCTATCTTCTTCCTCATTTATTCTTTAAAATTTTTTAAAATTGCTGGACGATACATAGAGGGATACTCTCTCAGCCTAGACACACAGGGGAAGGCCTAGGCCCTGCTCCAAAGGATATGACAGACTTTGAAGATCTCCCATGGAAGACCTCACCCTCCCTGGGGAGCAGAAAAGGGATGGGATAGGGGAGGAGGGGAGGGAGAGGGAACTGGGAATGACATGTAAAACAAGCTTGATTCTAATTTAAATAAAAAATAAAGAAAGAAAAAAATTGCCAGGTGGTGGCGGCACATGCCTTTAATTCTAATACTTCAGAGGCAGAGGCAGGCGGATCTAGATGAGTTCAAGGCCAGCCTGATCTACAGAGCAAATGCCAGGACAGGCTCCAAAGCTACACAGAGAAACCCTGTCTTGAAAAACCAAAGAATTTTTTTTAAATTACATTTTAATGATTTAGTATGTGTATGCATGAATGCATGTTCGTGTTCATGTGTGTTAGTGTGCATGCATGTTTGTGTGTGTGTGCGGGTACCATACATACCATAGCATGAGTGTGGAGGACAAAAGACAATTTGTGGGAGTTGGCTCTCTCCTTCCATCATGTGGGGTCGAACATCGGCCATCAGGCTTGGCAGCAAGCACCTTTGCTCCCTGAGCCACCTCACTGACCAACGCCTTCCATTTTCTTTACCGCAGAGACAACTAGCCATCTTTCATCACATGCTGTTGATTTTAGTGTGACTCTACGTTCCTAAGGAATGTCACCAAATTCTTCATTTTTAGTATTTCTGGTTTAAGAATATTGTAGAGCTTTAGACCAGGAAAGATGGAAATGGTTTTCTTCCTTCCCTGCTTCTGCCACACGAGTACTCTCTCCATTTCTCTTCTCAATAATGTAGCATCAGTTACGTCGTTATGACGATATGTATATGCAATTTCCAGTTACACCAGCTAGCCAGTGGCTTTTCCGGAGGTTGAATTATCTCATTGTTTTAAAATTCCCAGTGTACTTGACTCATTGTCTCTTAAGCTTTCCTCTGTCTCCCACTCCTGAGATACTCATGGTTCTGACATCTCACTGCTCTGAGAAATCTTTCTCACAGCCCCTTCTGATGAGCCACTCTATTTTCAGGGTTAAAGCTACTGCATTCTCCATCACCCTGGGAATTCCTTTCATTTCCTCTGTTCTTCTTTCTCTTCCTATCTCCTTTCTTGCTTTGCCCTCTCTTGTTTGGGTTTTGTTTTGTACTCAAGGACCAAACTTCAGTCAAGAGCTCTACCATGGAGCTAACATCCCTTGCTCTGGGAAAAAAAATCTACTGTGTTTTCTGAGAACCGGTGCCTGATGGGTAAAAGTATTGAAATCATCCTTTTCTAAAGAAAATCTTTAGTCTAGTCTCATGGTTATTAGCACTTCTGAGTGGAAATCATTGCTGAGTAATTCTGAATGCTAGACTCCATTGACTCAGCTGCCAGTTGCAATTGTCAATCCAAACCCACCTTCATGCTCGATGGTAGCTGTTTATCTGTATCCTTTCTGGAGGCCACCAGTATCTTCTCTTTGCAGCCAGTGTACCAAAATTCGCTTATACATCATGTTTTGGTTCTGTTTTCACCCAATCTTCTGCACATCTAGAAGGCACTGTCAGTCGGAAAATTCATTTCATCTTTAAGTTAGAAGTGGTTTACTGGAGGTGTTCCTTTTATGACCCTCTCCCTTTTCTCTGTTTGTTCTTTATATGATGTCTGTGCTTTGCATTTTACTCACTAGATTCACTCTCTACATTTCTTAATCTCTTGGCTTTATTTCTAACCCTTCACATTTTCACTTTGATTTCTGGGGAGATTCCTTTGTATTATTTTCTAACCTTACATTTGAGCTGATTTCTGCTGACACATTGTCCTGTCTCTCACTCATATGATCTCTTCTAGGATCCCTGGCTCTCCTTCTCTTTTGAAAGGCGCCCTGTGTAATATACTCAGATGCTTGGAACTTCCAGTATTCTCACCCTATTTAAAATGAAAGACAAGCAACTTGACCTAAGAGAACTTGGATGGGGGAGCTGAACTTTATCATGGACAGTTGAACCCCCGAGGCTAGGATTCTTAGGTCTTTCCCTTCTAAATTTACTTATTTACTTGATGAGAGAGTCTGGTGCAACCTAAGAAGGGTAGATTGCTGAGGATGAGTTTGTACTTCTAGTTCTCTCAATTCAACCTCTGTGGTGCGAACCACATGCCAGTTATGTGGTTCTAGAGATATAATGAGGAGCCTTGTGCATGTTTGGCAGTCACTCCTTCAACTGAGGTATGTTCCTGCCCCCTAAAGTACCTCAATGTGACCCTGAGTTAACAGTTTCCTTTTATCCCCTAGTACTCCGTCCCCACCACTAACACTAAACCCCGGGACTTGCACTACCATCAAGCTACAGCCCCAGGGTGTTCTTGTCACTAGTCAGACTCCCTAGAGAAGAATTTTCTAAACTCTTCCCTGTGAGATGAAGTCTCAACTTCCCGAGAGCCAGGTGAGAGGGGACTAGATGCCTCCATGCAGTGTACCCACGCTTCCTGCTGACGCAGTACGCCCCACCTCCTCAGAGCCAGTTGCTCCTCACTCCATCATCGGAAGGTGAACCATCTATGCCTGGGCCAGGGAAAAGCCATTGCTTGGCTGCATGGAGAATGGAGAATGACATAGGTCTACCTGCTTTTGAACACATCTGTATCCAGTCCTCTCTTACCCCCTCATCTCCATCTCTCTCTCCTCCTCCTTCTTCTATTTTATTGTTCTTTTAAAATATTTATGTTTTAGGTTGTATGTGTGTTTTGCCTGCATGTACATATGTGCGCAACATGTATACAGTGCCCCTCATGGCCAGGAGAGGGCATCAGAGCCCCTGGGACCGGGGTCATAGATGGCTATGAGCCGCTACATGGGTGCTGAGAACCAAACGCAAGACCTTGCAAGAGCAGCGAGCACTCTGAATCCCTGAGCGGTCTCTTTAGCTCCGCAGTTCCGGCTCTGGAGGTGATCCATACCATCAGCTCTTGAGCGCCCTTGCTGTTTACAGAGGTGAGTCAGAATCCCGGATGCTTTTCTCTGTGCTAGCTCAGAGTTTACTACTCTTGGGGTTAGTCAGCTTTTCTGAAAGTGTGGCACTCATCTGTTTTTCCAGCTTCCAGAATTTCATTACTACCCTCGCACCTTCTTAGGGTTCTTGTGCAGCAGTTTCCTTTGAGAGCAAAGCAGTCCATCTTGGAGGGAAGCTCATCCAGATACCAAATGTCTACAGGCAAGCCGGAATAACTCCATGGTGTAAGGAGGAGATGAAACACTCCATCCCGCAGGGAAGTTCCAGAAGATACAAACACCTCAAAACAGCTTCAGAAAGTCCTTGAAACCGAGCAGACTCACTAGGCTCCTCCCTCTCCAAGCATGTGTAGAAGCTGTAAAAACAGCAGAAAATTAGTCCCCGACGAGCTGTGCTGTTTAGATGAAGTTCAGACTGAGAAGCCCGGAGGAAGCAAAGACAAGACGAGCAGATAAACTGCCCAAAAGAAACAAAGACCAGCTAAGCTGCCTGGAAAAGGCTCAGACCAACTGTGCTACCAGGAAAGGACACCCTAAGACTTGCTGAGCTGCCCGTAGGCTGTGCAGTAGTTTCCAGGTTCCCAGCTTTGAGAGATTTCACCCACACAGGGCTGGGCTTTGGTGGTGCAGCTGTTTTTGAGTAATTTCTGCTCCTGTAAATTACCCCTCACCCACACTCCTGTAAATAACCCTGATAAAATTTATTGACTCAACAAATTGGACTTTGGTAGTATCTATACTTTGTTGGTTTTTTATCTGGGATTAAGTGAAAATTTGCTCACGTTTCTCCAGGAAGAGTGTCACACAACTATTTCCTATGATTAATCTTGAAAATGAAGCCAATTTTTTTGTACATTTGTGTGTGTGTTTTCAGTCTACCATCTTTATCTTAAAGTTTCATCGTCTGAAGCTTGATTTTCTTTTTCTTTTTGGCCTTTATTTGAACTGCTGTTAGAATTGAATTGATCTTTTATCTTCATTTTTCAAGAATGAAATGAATTTGTTGAGATATAGGGAGAATCACTTTATCATAAAGTAAATCTAAAGCTGGGGATGTGGGGAAAGACACCATAGCCTGATAACAGGGTGGGAACAGGCTAGCCATGCTCGTTTAGGTGATGTTGACAGTCCTCCAGATGACTAAGATAAAGTACCAAATTAAGATGGGGGATGAATTTGTCACCAAGAACGAGTATACACAGGGCCCAAAGTATTTAGTGTATTTATTCAGTGAATTCCCTTTTTAGTGTAAGAGAACGGAAACACAGAATAGCGCTTCTGACATCACAGTAAGAGATGCATGCCCATGGCGTGGGAGTTATGAGGACAAGAACACAGAACCTAAGCATTGTGTCTGTGGAAGGCTCTGAATAGCTCCAGATGTTTGTAGACATTACAAAGAGTGGGTCAGCATTCAACTCGGTGGGTAAGGGTGCTTGTGGCCAAGCCTGAAGAACTAAGTTCCAAACACACACACACACACACACACACACACACACACACACACACACACACACACAAGTAAAGGCTTTAAAACATTCTTTCAAAGGAAGGCATTTTTGCTACAGTTGGTTCTCTGCATTTGGATGATGAAGTCTGCATCTGTGGATCCAGCCACCAATTGAAAATACTGGAAGAGATGTTTCCTGAGTGCACACAAAGTCTCTATTTTCTTGTCGCTGTTCCCTGAACAGTGCACTCTAACAGTCATTTCCATAGCATTTGCATTGTGTTATACTAGATGTAAAAGTAATTTGGAGCTGATTTAAAGCACATAGGAGGATATATGGGAGCTACATGTAAATAACAAGCCATTTTAATCAAGGGGCTTCATCAGTCTCAGAGTTTTCATATCAGAAAAGTGGGGAGTCCTGATCAGATTCCCCTTGGATTCTGAGGGGTGGCTGTGTTGCCTTTTTCTTGACTTGAGGGTAATTTAAAAATCTAGGCAGGTAGCTGAGTGAAGAGAGGGGAGAAACAGAAGAAAAAGAGAAGGTCAGACAGAGACGAAGACAGACAGACAGACAGACACTCTTGTATATGCAGGCTCTCAGGAGAATGAGATGAACAGGACAGGCGGAATTGGAAGGTGACCAATTAAGACATTAAGTGTTTTGTGACACATGGACGCATCTGTATTTGGCTCTGATAACAAGGCCATCAGCTCATTTTCAGGGGGCTGCTGCCTTCTTCATCTCAATCCTCAGATCAAAGCCGAACTGTCCGCTTGCATTTTTCAGCCAGAATGGGGATGCTAATTTATACTCCTTAATGTGAGATGGTGAGAGACCCCTTCAATTAACTGAATTCTATAGCCGGGAAAATAAAAGGTACACAAAAAAGAGGTGCAGGCTGGAAGAGCCGAAATTCTCATTAAATCAAAAGGTCCAGTATTCATTACCTCGTGCATCTGAGGCTAAACACTAAATATGGGGATCATCAAAGGAGATTTAATGGGTTAAATTGAGACTATAATCTAATTAAAATATTAGACACGGATAAATAGTTCTTTGATATTCATCTAAAGCTTTCATTAAAAAATAGGTGCTTGAGGTTTGTAACATAGGAGATTATCAATTTTAAGTAGGGACAACAAATTTAGGGACCTCATCTGCACCACTTCAAAGTGTCACCATTGTGTGGGTGCAGGGAAAACGGGGATGGGCCTCACTGCCAGGTGACAGAATGAGACTAGGAGGTAGGGTCAGTAGGGCTTTTTGATACTCATTTTGATCACTGCTTGGTTGTCAAAGACTATAGTGAAATATTAAATGGGGAGAGAATTTTCCATAAAGGAAAAAAAAGTGTGGCTCAAATCATTTATTGTAGAACTCTTCACCAAGTTTATTCAGAGTACTCTCCATTTTTCTCTGTGTAGACAGTTTTTTAAAAGGCGATTTTTATTTTGGTACTGTCACATTGGCAGTATGGGTGCCAACTTGAAATCCCTAGCTAGGGAAGGGCTCAGTGGAAGAAGCACTTGTTTGCAAGCTTGAGGACCTGAGTTCAAATCTCCAGCACCCACATAAAAAGTCAAGCATGTCTGCCTGTGCCTGTGACTTCAGCAGTAGGGAGAAGAAACAGGCAGCTACCAAGGGCTCACTGGCAAGGCAGATTAGCCAGAACAATGAGTTTCAGGGTCAGAAGAGAGACCATGTCTCAAGGAAACAAAGCAAAAAGCAACAGATACCCAATGTCTTGCTCTGGCCTTCTGCATGTGAGCATGGATGTGGAGAAAGCTTGGAAATACAACAAAGAATCAACTAAAAAGCAGGCTAGGTGTCCCATGATCATGGCTGGCCTCTACGAACCGACAATTCAATAGAAGAGTCTGTATGAAATCTTAAGAGGAATGTCAAGGTCTTACTAAATAAATTTGCCTAGAATTCTCATATTGCTGTCATCCTCTCAACCTGCTAGAGTGAACTAATAGCAAAGACCATTTATCCAGCTTATTGAAAATTAATTACTTATGTGACCCAGGTTTGCAAAGGGGAAATAAAAAGGTAATGGAGAGGCAGCAAGAGACAGAAACCTGTCTGCCAAATTTTCCTCTCTTCACATTTTCTAAAGAGCACTGTATTGCTTGATAGAGAGCTGAAAAAATACCTATTCGGTCTACACCTTATTCAGTTTTGCAATGTATTGTTTCTATAACATGTTGGGAAGCCCCAGTTTTCTAGTTACTCAGCTGAACAAAATCAAGTCATCAACAGTGAAATATGGGGATGTTTCAGACAGTGACATGATTGAGGGAGCCAGATGAACAGATAAAAAGTCTGTCATTAAAAGCTGTTTGCTTGAGAAATTAATATTTATGTTCTTTCAGTTTCTTTATGAGAAGGATGTACGCTGTTGCTAAAGGAAGTCATTGAGTAGGAAGGGACACTATATTCAGTATGGAAGCTGTGAGGGGACAGTTCTGAATACCACTGGCTTTCAGCCATGCTGAGGGACTTCTCAGTATACTTTTAAAAGTGGAATAAACTACACATAATTTTGAATGTGCTTGTGTGTGTGTGTGTGTGTGTGCATATGAAGGTCAAGGGTGGGTATTGAGTATCTTCCTTGGTTGCTGTTTCCTCATTGAATGTGGAGCTCATTGGCTTTACGGGACTGGCTGTCCATTGAGCTCCAGGGCTCTGTCACCCCAACAGTGCTAGGGTACAGGTGTTTGGGTACTGGAGATCCAAACTCTGACCCTCATTTTAGGACTGAGTTATCTTCCCTGGCCCTAAGTGTAACTTTTCAAAGAGTGCATATGTGGTAGTTTGAATAGGAATGGCCCCCACAGTTCATGTGTTTGAATGCTTGGTCCACAGGGAATGGCACTATTAGGAGTTGTGGCCTTGTTGCAGGAAGTGTGTTACTGTAGAGGCGGCCTTTGAGGCTCATATGCTTAAGCTATTCCCAGTGTGTAACACAGTCTCTCCCTCCTGCCTGTGGATCAAGGCATAGAACTCTCAGCTCCTTCTCCAGCATGATGTCTGTCTCCATGCTGTCATGCTTCCTGCTTCCTGCCATAAAGATAATGGATTAAACCTCTGAAGCTGTAAACTAGCTCCAATTAAATGTTTCCATTTATAAGAGTTTCTGTGGTCATGGTATCTTTTCACAGTTAAAGAAAACACAACAGACACAGCATGTTTCACCTTAATTTTCCCTTTATTGTACAGAAATAGTTGTTTTGTTTGACATTATAGACAATTTTTTATAATCACTGATGTAGTGAGTGAGCACCGTAGACCAAAGAAGAGACTTCACTTTGTTGCTACAGTTTTCAATTCTTTCTTTTCTGGGAAAATAACAAAAGAGGCAGATGGAGTATTTGTGTGCTTCTACCTGTTTCTTCCCGTTGGGAACAGAAACTATGAAACCGTACTGAGTCTAGGGATGGGATGCCCTATGCCTATGAATACTTGAGAGTTGGCTGAAATGCACATTAAGTAACAGTCATCTTAAAAAGGCCATACTGAGGACAGCAATCGTAACTTTTCCTTTAAAATTTCCTATTTTAAAATGCTACTTCTAATGTCACAATAATATATATCAATATATCATGATTATGTATGTGACATATATGTATATACCAATAACATCTTATGGAGATTTAGTTAAGTTTGATATCTGCAGTCTGTCACCCAAATTCAATTTCCTTCCCTGCTATTTTTCAATAAGTAATTAGAAAAGAAACCCCGTATGAGTTGACCGAGTCTGCTATTGTAGGCTGTTTGCTGTCAACTCAGAGTTCTCAATTAGCTCCAGTGTTGTTATAATTACTGGACGTGTTTTCAAACAACTCCCAGTTAATAACTGTTGGGATGAAGAGTCATTTTCTCACTGTAGATGAGACTGTGCACGCTCATGCTTGCTGTGATGTTTTGACAATGATTCATTAACCAATAATAAGCCCCAATTGGACCCATTAGGCATCATCGCCTTTCCTGGGATTACCTTTTATTTTGTTCCTCAATACTGTCTTTTCTTGACTTGCTTTCTGGATAAGTCCCAAGAGACTCCTTACTACACAAAACAATATCAAGAAGACAGCTGTCATTAAATTCAGATACTTGTAAGAAAAAGGAGGTTCCATGCAAGAGGATGCTCTTGTTGAAACTTGGGAGAGAAAAAGCACAGTCAAAAGGAGGCTGCACCAAGAAGGCACAGCTTGAAGGCACAGTTCACTGAGACAGGGCAGAATTATCCTATGCCTTTCAAAGGCTCATATAGCATCTGGTCAAATGCATCCTCCCCAGCCACTGCTGTCTCTCTCATGTTATCACTCAAACATAAATTTCCTTCCTTCCTTCCTTCCTTCCTTCCTTCCTTCCTTCCTTCCTTCCTTCCTTCCTTCTTTCCTTCCTTCCTCCTCCCCTCTATCCCTCCCTCCCTCCACTTCTTTCCTTTCTTGCTTCTGTTCTTTTAATTCTTGTTTTGTCAAAACTCAAGGATTTCCTAGGTTGTATTTTCAGTTTATTTTTGTTAGGACATGTGTGTTAACGTCACAGTGTGCATGTGGTCAGAGGATGGCATTCAGGGGTCAGTCTTCTTCTTCTACCAAGGGACTCAGGGATTGTGTGGCACACATCTTTCCCTGCCAGCCCTCCATGCATTCTAACAGGAGATTTTGATGCCATATTGATATGATTGGCCCACAAGGCTGGCTTCCAAAAGGCAGGTCCTTTTTTCTTTTTTGAATTTCTGAAACAAATGCTATAAAATTAATCACTTTATTAGGATTATTAAATCAATATCATGAAACTTAAAAAGGGGATACAAAGCATTTGTCCTCCCTCTGTGTCTGGACCATGGTGACTTAGTGACATTCCACTGAACCTTAACATTTCGAGATGGCTTGAGACCACAGGAAAGTCTACTGGATTAATTCAACCCCAAACTTTCAGCAACAATTTTATTTCTTTGGCTGAAGTATTTTAGATGCCATGTGGCGCTGAGTAAGGAATTTTGATGCCCTAGGGCAGTGATCCTCAACCTGTCTAATGTTGTGACCCATGTTGTGGTGTCCCCCAACAAAAATTTATTTTTGTTGCTACTTCATAACTGTAGTTTTGCTACTTTTATGAATCATAATGTAAATATCTGATGTGCAACCCCCGTGGAAAAAAGGTCTCGACCCACAGGTTTAGAACCGCTGTTCCAGGGTCTTACATGCTGGATGGTAAAGCGTGGCCTTGAGGAATCTTGTGAAACAGTGTTTGTGGTCTGCCAATTCATTTCACAGCTCATCTCAGCATTGGCTTTCAAGTGTGGAGGCGGTGGGAGGGTTCGAAGCTGGTAACAACATCCTCTGTCCACAAGTAAATGCCTTTCTCCACCTAAGCTCTGCTCTCAGCTTTAAGAGGAAGTTTCTTGCAGGCAGCTTTTGTTCCTGTCATGAATATGTAGCACACATACGACCCAAAAGTGGATTTTTTTTTTTTGGTTTTTACGAGACAGGGTTTCTCTGTATTCAAAAGTGGATGTCTAAAGCGAATCCTTATACCACATGGGTAGATTCGCCCTAGATGGTTAAAATGACATGTTTCTTGACATACTCATGGTGGGATACAATGTCCAGGAAAGGGGTAGATGTTAGTCCTTTGGTAAATGTGTTGTTGCTGTTTTGAGACAGACTCTCACTATTTAGATCAGGCTAGCCTCCAACTTGAAACACATCCCCACCCTCCCTGCCTCAACTTCCCAAGTGCTGTGATTACAAACATGTGACCACTCCCGGCTCTTTAAGATCGAGACTCTTGATAATGCTTCAAAAGAGAAAAATAAAAAAGAGTATGAATAGTTACATTCATAGTAGACTCTGAAGTACATGCATTTGGTAATATTTGGATATAACCACAATGGTGACAAGATGCCTGGAGAATTCATAGTCGTGGAATTGATGACTTTGACCATAAAGTGATCTTAGGTGGGTTTCTCTGACTAACGTTTTAGTGTTCTGTTAAAATGAAATCAGGACCTTTTTTCCCCCTATTCAATACTCATATCTAGAAGTGTCTTCAAATTTTCCACTTTATATTTTAGACTTTTTTGAAACTTGAAAGCTGAAGTAATACTTTGGACACGTTACCTCAGTGACTAGGTCAGCCAAATTCATGTTAGTAAAAACATGTTAGTCGGCCGGGCGGTGGTGGCGCATGCCTTTAATCCCAGCACTCGGGAGGCAGAGGCAGGCGGATCTTTGTGCGTTCGAGGCCAGGCTGGACCGATAGCCTCCGAAACAATACAGGGAAACCCTGTCTCGTAAAAACCAAAAAAACAAACAAAAACAAAAAAACAAAAAAAATGTTAGTCTGTGCATTCTGTCTCAGGGGGTAGAAAAACACATATGGACAAATTTATTTGGAGGGGCTTGTAGATATTCGTTATATGGAAAAAGGGCAGAGGTAGTTTAACAAACCAGAAGATCCAATATAAACCAATGGCTTTATTGTCTTGCTCTCTATCAGTCCAAATTCCAGCAGATTTGAAAATAAGTGATATGTATTTTTATATCCAGAAGGTGAAATATGTCCCAGTGTCTGGGCCCCATGCTAACTTCTACACAGAGCAGACAAGAGCAGGAGGCAGGTGACAGTGCCAGGTTACCACTCAGAGTAGATGGGATTGTTCAGTTGTTCGTCTTCTCTGTGTCCCTGTCATAGCAGTGTTGATCCCCACCTAATGCTACCTAGACGATGTGAAGGACTTTGAAGGCAGCTACGGCCTGCTTTTCTCGCTCATGCCTGCTCTGCAGGACCTCCAGCAAGGAGATTTCTGGTAAGCTTCCTTCTTTTTCATGGTTCCTCGTGTTCTTAGTTTTCTTTGCTACATGATCAGTCAGACTTGGTGGTTTGGGTTTGGGGATGGTCTTAGCATATTCCAAAGCCTAAGGGCATGAAAAGAAAAATGTTATTTAAGTGAGAAGTTAGTCTTAGGAGAGGTTTATGATAGAGATGGAGACTGCTGTAATATGAGCAGAAATGGCGACTGAGTGGAAAAATGCAGATAACACATTATAATGCATAGTTTCAACAAAAGAAATTAGTCACTAAATGGCATATTATGGAACAAAAAGGAGCTAGAGAAGGATTTAGGCAGCTGTTATGCTACTCAGATGTTTTCTTTTCTTTTTTTTAAGATTTATTTATTTGTATACAGTATTTTGTCTGCATGTATGCCTCCAGGACAGAAGAGAGCACCAGATGTCATTACAGATGGTTGTGAGCCACCATGTGGTTTCTGGGAATTGAGCTCAGGACCTCTGGAAGAACAGTCAGTGCTCTTAACCTTTGAGTCATCTCTCTAGGCCCCCACATGTTTTTACCATGGCAGATTATTTATTTATTTATTTATCTAATTATTTATTATAGATACAGTCTTGTGCCTGCATATGTGCTTGGATACCAGAAGGGGGCATTATAGATGGTTGTGAGCCACCATGTGCTTGCTGGGAATTGAACTCTGGACCTCTGGAAGAACAGCCAGTGCTCTTAACCTCTGAGTCATCTCTCCAGCCCATGGCAGATTCATTTAAGTGTTTACAGATTTCTCATGTGTTTATTCTGTCAACTCTCTGAGAGTCTTGTTAAAACCAAACTTCTAATAGAATCAAATAAGCCTTTCTACCCAGAGCAAACTTGTAGCTGAAGGACTTGGAGACTGAAAACATCACTGTAGTTGATGAAAACTCAACTCTGTCTTTATGTCTCATTGTTCTTTGAAAGAAAAGTTGGGTATTTTAAAGTGTATCTATAGAAGATAGATGCTGAAGATGTAGGGTTTTAAAAAATTGATGCCAAACTTTAAAGGTTAAGTTGTGATTAAAAGTGGGACCAGTTGGGCTAAGGACGCTGCTCAGTGACAGAATCTTTACCTGCATGTACATGACTCTTGGTTCTGTTAGGGAAGGGGAAGAGACGGAGAGGAGTGAGAGAAAGAGAGAGTTGAACGTGATTGATACTGGTTTTGTATTGTTAAGCTTTTGCTCCTAGACTTATGTGTATGAGTACTTTTCTTGCATGCATGCCTGTGCACCCTGTACATGCCTGGTGCCCTCAGATGTCATAAGAGAGTCCTCTGGGACTGGAGTTACAGACAGTTGTGAGCCACCACATTGGTGTTGGGAACTGAACCTGGTCCTCTGTAAAAACAGCAGGTGCTGTTAACCACTGAGCCACCTTTCCAGCCCCAAGCTTTGTATTTTAATAAGAATTTATTGACAGCTGAAATGGGAATTGATAGTATTATCAAGTATCAGGAAGGGGGAAAACACCAAGACATAAAACATTCATCTAAATGTATGTAAGAGAAAGGCATGGGAATTCTCAATAGATTTGTCACTGTGAACATCTTCATGAAAATGGGCTGGAGGAAGAAGGAAATGGTGCGATGGGGAAAATGAAGTTGACAAGGTCTGAGGAAGAATTAATATATGGTTGGTGAAAAGAGAACATGTAGTGAACTTTCCTAAAGGCACTGAAGGATCGCATACTCCTCATGCAAGGAGTCCCCATGGATGTATAGGGTTAGATGGATCAGCTAATTTCCTTGAAAGTTATTTAATTATAAAGAATGTAACCAATTGTTAATCCAGACTGTTAGCTCCTGATGAGAAATCACTTCGTTATTTTTACATGTAACAAAACTAAGACAACATACTGACCTAACAGTAGTGAGTGAGTGTGTGCGTGTGTGTGTGTGAGTATGTGTGAGTGTATGTGTGAATTTGTGGATAGCATATGAGTGCAGAAATGACTGTTTCTAAATGTTCCCTATTTTCCAAACACATCCCCAATCCCCAGACAGGGTTTCTCTGTATAACAGCCCTGTCTGTCCTGGAATTTGCTTTCTAGACCAGGCTGACCTTCTAACTCACAGAAATTCACCTGCCTCTGCCTCCCTAGGGCTGGGATTAAAGGTGTGAGCCACCATGCCTGGCTCCAAACACACTGAGGTTAGGTGGTGACCCAAGTTTTCTTTCGATTTCGACTGAAGCATACGTGCCCCGATGCCAGCTTCTTACCTTATGTCGAGAAATCACTGGTTTGCTTTCAGTTTTTGCTGTCTCTGGTTTGGACAGCACGGACAGTGTCTTCATGTTGTATTCCTGGACTTGCCTTGCGTATTCTTTTTGCTGCACTAACTTTTTCATCTGCTTGGAGAAAGGGAGTATAGTGAGCTAATCTCTTCTAATTCTCCCAGTGACACTGGTTTCACGGAGGTGGGAAGCTCAGGGGGGTGACTTGTGTAGGGTGGCAGCAGTGAACCGGTTAATCTTTCCCTGGAGAATCTGCCCTGAGTGCAGCGGTACTCCCAGTGTTCTCTTAACAGAGGCTAAATCCTATTCAGCCTCTTCTTTGTTGCATTTACCCAATTTATTTTCATTTTTGCTTCCAACTTTGAACTATACTCTTTTTATGCCTGAGTGCAACTGCAGTTCAAACACATTACATGAAGATCTCCTTTCACTAGAGGGAAGAGAGTGAAGTGCGTGTACTTCTTAAGGCTTGAGGAACTCACATCCTAAGTGTGTCTTCTCTGCCGCCACTTCAAAGTTATCAAGACAACTCTATCAGGGAGACCAACAACCGCACAGCACACGCGTCCCTTTTCACATTCATGTGCCCCACGCTTCTGGGGGAGGCTTTCAGATCTAACTGAAAGGCGGTGCATAAAATAACACAGGCTAAGAGTGTTGTTTATTTTTGCAGCAGGAATATCTGGGTCTCTATTGTGCCAGCATGGCTGTTCCTGAGGGGTTTCTACTCAGTGCCGGATGTTTGCACTGGGTTTGATGCTGGGGTGCATCTTTCCCCCCATATTGCTAGGGACAGGTAGAGGACACTGAGTGTGAAAATGCCATATGCCACTTACGTTGTCTCTCATGGACTCCAAGTCAGGTCCCAGGCCTCCAAGCTTCACGTCTCTTTTCTGATAACCTTTCAGCTTGGAACTCTGAAAAATACAACCACAGAAACGGTTCCTTTTTAGGATCAGTGGCCCCTCCAAGAAGTCATGGGGACATGGGAAAGAAGGACAATGAAAACCAGAAGCCCTGGTGGGAGGCGGGAGAATGAGTGCATTTCCTGGCAATAGTGCCATTTTCATGGTAGTTACTGATTATAGCCTTTTTGGTTTGTGTAGTTGGTTAGCTAATGTATTTTGACTTTTTCGCTTCTACAATAAAAGAAATTGAAATTCTGAAATAATAAGCAATTTCAAGATAATAATTTGCTCTTTGGTTAACATTTTTAACTAAAGCATATATAATACAACCCTCCCCTAGCAACAGTTACCATGATCAGTCCAGTTGAACAGTTTGCAAAACCAAATGACTCCTCAGAAATGGCAGTCAAAATACACTATTTCAGAAAGTCCCTGTCCAGTGGGGTAAATGCTGCCCGCCTTTTGAGACACCCAGAAGGCAAGTGATGAAAGTGCAACTTGAACATTTTTACAGTTCATTGTTGGAATAGGAGACAATTTTAAGGATAAAAACCAACCATTATTCATTGACAATACTCAAAGCCTTGGCAAGACCCACTGAGAAATTCATTTCATTGTTAGTGTGATTTTGGAAGATTTGAAGGACACCTAGAATTTGACAGTGTAACTCTAGCATCGCACACTTAAGTAGACAGAGCCACAGAGGGAGGCTATGACCGGAGGCGACATTAAGGTATACCCCAAACTGCAGTTTTCCACATGAAAACCAAAGCTGGGACGTGCCATTTGCCCTTGTGGGGAAACCAAAGCCTCTCCTCTTTCCTCAATGAATTTGGTTCCATTTTCTAGGAAGGATAAGAGCACTATCACCACAGGAATGGTTTAGATAACTTGTCTTAGAGTTGCTATTGTCATGACAAAACACCATGGCCAAAAGCAACTTGGGGAGGAAAGGGTTTATTTCATCTCCCAGGTCACACTGCATCACTGAGGGAAGTCAAGGCAGGAACCCGGCAGGAACTGAAACAGAAGCCATGGAGGAACACTACTTACTGATTTGCTTTTCATGTCTTGCTCAGTTTGTCCCAGGACCATCCGCCCACAGTGAGCTGGGTCTTTCCCATCATCTATCCATCAAGAAAATGCCCTATGACTTGCCTACAGGCAATCCAATGGAGGCATTTTTCTCAGTGTTCCTCTTCCCAGATATGTCTAGGGTTGTGTGAGGTTGCCAAAAACTAACCAGAACAATGGTAATAACTATTTTAGGGCAAATTTAAGTTTGTGCTTAGAGTTGAAAAAATGACGTGTGCCACCTGTGTGATATTAACTAACTGTATATCATGTCAGTTATGGTGTCTTACACCAGGTGTGGTGGTACACGGCTCTACTCCCAGCACTCGGGGTTGGCAGTAAGGCCTGAGAAGACAGTGAGTTTGAAGCTAGCCCACTCTACTGAGTGAGTTCCAGGACAGTCAGGGTCATACAGAGAAAACTTATCTTGAAAAGCAAAATTAATTAATTAATTAATTAATTAATTAAAAAATGATTGTGGCTTGCCTTTACCATTGAGATTCAGACTCTAAATATAAAACAAAACTGAATGGTTAAAATCAAACAAACACATCTATATAGTAAGACACAACTAATTTGATAATAAATAATCAATTATCTTATTTGAGGAACAGTGAATTACAATCCTTTTTGTAGAAAGAGCTCATACAAATACATATGCTGATGTGTGGGAACACCAGACCTTGAGCAGAGACCCACTTCCCCTTCTGCCTGGGAGTAGGCAGCTGTCAGACCATTTAGTGAGATGCATGGAGCAGAGAAAAACTGGACCTGAGACCATGGGAGCCTACCTAAGCCAGTTTGAGTGAGATCTCCTAAATCAGTGTTCCTGACCCTTGATGTCATCGAATCTAGAGCCCAAGAAAGAAAGAAAACAGTCGGTTTGAGATTTCCAGTTTCTCAACAGACCTGCTGCATCAACCTTCCGGACCCATGAGTTTTCATCGTGAAGCCAACAGAGAAAAAAGGACCCATTTAAAACATTTGGACATTGGTATGGACTGTGATGAGGGGCAAAAGCTTCTTTTCAGTAATTGAACAGGACATGGTCACTTGAAATATCAGACTTGATGGTTCCTGTTTCTGGAATCACGACTAGGCCAGTGTATTTTTCTAGAGAGATGCAACTTGTCCTAATGCGACAAAAAGGAGACTTTGACTCAAGTCGCCTAATCAGCTGACGTTAAATCAACAAACTGCATCACCACAGGAACAAATTGGTGCTCTGTGGATAGTGCAACAAGCCTATTGTTCATATTTTTCATAATGCTACATGTGTAACATCAATGATTGTACCTAATGTATCTGTGTAAGTGCACTTTCTAAATGCTTTCCTGAGCAGATCTTGGAACAATTGTAAACTTTATCAAATTGTAAATGTAAATCACATGCGGGTTACCCTTGTAACAGAATGTAAATCACGTGTGGGTTACCCTTGTAACAGACGAAGGCTGGTAGAATGTTATGGCCCAGATCTGGTGATGGGTACGGTGATGGAGAGGCGCTATGTCAATGGGGGTCCTGGAAATGGTGGCAGTGGCGGTAGGCATTCTGGCTTTATGCCGAGCTCAAACGTGCCTTGTTCCAGAGGCAAGAGATCTGTAACCAAGTATTGCTTAGCCTAGCCCATGGCAATCCCGATAGCCATGAAGGTTGGTTACAGATAATTTAAAGTTGGGGTGCTCTGATGACGGGCAACCTGTGGGAAGACCCCTCCCGCCTAAGACAGGGGTTCAAGGTCCCCCAAGGACGGGAAAGGGAGGGTGACCCTACTTGACCTAAGCCAGGAGTGCCTCATTTAAAAATAAAAAGGGGTGAATTGTGGGAACACCAGACCTTGAGCAGAGACCCACTTCCCCTTCTGCCTGGGAGTAGGCAGCTGTAAGACAATGTTTACTAAAAACATGTTTACTAAAAACAATACAATGCCTGGGGGCATTAAGTTCCTGGAAAAGGCCTGCCCACAGAAACCACCCTGACCTCGACCTTGTCCAAAGACTAACCACCTCTTCTGCCACGCCCAGATCAGTTTCTGGGGTCAGAGCAGAACCAGCAGGGGAGAGGAGAGAGCAGAAGCTTCTCTGGTGGGAGGCTTTCTTAGGAAGTTTTCTTGAACCTTTTTGGAGCCTGCTTAAAGTTTTCTTTACATCGTTGAACGAGTCTCTGTGTTGTCAATCCCCGACACCCTCCGCAAGTTCTCAGACACAGGCTGCGCGGCAGACGCAACACTGATGTTTGTAAAGTGGTGATACATTTTAGACAATGGCAGAATGTTTTTTATGTGTAAGATCATCAAAGATTAAAACTAAATGATTGCAGGCCATGCTGACAGCAAGATGGCAGGTCGTATTGCTTTGAAATCTTATGATGTTATAAACTGATGCCAGCATTTAGACAAAAATTCAACATCTGTTTGTATGTGTAGACAAAAAATTCACAAGAATACAACCCAAACTGTTAAGAGACGTGAGTAGGATTTCCAAGAGTTTTCAGAATAATTTTCTGTATGTGTGCATATGTATTTTAAAGTTACTGTGAATTATGTGAAGTCCTAAGATAGGCCATATGCCTTTAAAATGAATAATTTTAGATTTATCTATTTTATTTGTTTGTGTATGGTTGTTTTACTTACATGTAGGCATGTGCGGCCTGTAACCTGTGCACATTGCCTGTATGCTTTTGTCTTCTCTGGATTAGTTATACTTGTCGTGATGTAAGTACTACTGAGAGAGTCCTTCTGGTGTCACAATGACTTGGAAAAGCCTGTTGCATTCAGTACAGGTGCACTGTTTCTAGAATATGGGGACTGACTTTTTCCTACCAGCCTCCCCACCACAGAGCTCTGGCCAGTAAGCTAGAATTGAATGTGGTGGGTAGAAGTTGTATCTTTGGAGGCTTTTATTCAGGTTGGTGTGGCAACTGTCCTCTCTTTTTTATTTTTTACCCCAATCCCGAAAGTGGATGGGACTCCTGCAGCAGGAACAGCACTCCTTCAGGCAGGGGAGAACCGGAGAATCACACAATGCTTGGTTCTGATGTTTTGAGCTGTGGAAACCCCAGTGTTAGCAACTGCCTACCTCTGGGTTAATTGTATCAAAGAAGAATGAACCCATGGTTCTGAAATTGCTGGTCAGTCTGTCACTGCTGTGGAAGGCAATATTCCTAACACACCAGGGCTTCAGTGTCACTATTCAGAAGGAGCAAAATAAAGTGCCTCGCAGGTGCAACACTTCTAGGATTAAGGGCTCAGTAAACAGAACTGGCTCCATTATGATGTTAAACATTTATGGTCAAAACTCCCTCACTGCATCGAAGTCTGAAAATCAAGAGAAGGTAAGATTCCATTTTAAAGAATAATAGACATTGCTCATCGAAGACATTCCAAAATAATAAATCTTTAGGAAAACAGCCATTAACAAGATAAAAGCACTAAGTCTGCTCCTGTCTGCTTCTTGTCTGCTATATGTTTTTTATGTCTTTTCTTTTGGGAGGGGGCTGGGTCTGGCTATGTAACCCCGGCTGTCCATGAGCTTGCAACTCTTCAGCCTGGTGTTGGGACTGCAGGCTCACGCCACTTGTGTGGCTATGTTTGATTTGTTCATACTCTTGTTGTTTTTAATACTAAAGATTTTTTATTTAAAAGTATTTGTGTGTGTGTGCGCGCGCGTGCGTGCTTGTGGGTACACATCATTAGGCCTGTGCAACAAGTTCCTTTATCCACTGAGTCACCTTTCTGGCCCTTCTTCAGACATTTACAAAAGTATTCATATACTACAGACTATTTTAATTTTTTACTAACCATTTTGATATTTCATTCTACTTATCTGATATCAAGTGGACTGCAAAAATGTGAATTTTAGACAAACATTTTATCATTAAATAATTTAGGCATTCCTCTAGATACTGTTCATTGAAAATACGCTGAGGTAAACACTGTATGTTACTTTGATTTTTTTCCCAAAAATGGTGGAAGTATTGAGATCTAATAAACATTTAGGGCCACCAGTTAGCATTTCTGCTACCACTAAGATGATTCTTTTTTTTTCAAACCTTGGTTACAAGGTACAGTATCAACACACTTTACAAACTTCAGTCATTTTTAATAGCTGAGTGAACACAGACAATTTATGCCTGAAACTACAAACCCATTCTTCCCAAAGGTGCCATCTGTGTCACTGTTTCACAATCATTCAATTATGGACTATTTGCTAAAGTAAAAAAAAATGATAAAAAAGTTTAAAAAAAAGAAACCAAACAAATAAACCACCACTCATATCCAAGTCATAAATCCAATTTGCCTGAACACGATGAGAAAGAAATGATCAGTGGGCAGAAACCTCATCCTTAGCCCTGGTGCAGCTTAACTTTTAATTATTCTGCCAACTCACAAAGGACATGACAGGAAGCATGGATAATTGTGGGATGATCTTCAGCCACTCTTCTTGCTAGCAACTTCAGTAAGCATCAAGGTTATAATAAAAAAAAAGAAAGAAAGAAAGGGTCTATCTAACATTCCACACAGACATGGAGGGAGAGCATGTGGCCCAAATGAGCCATCCCCATGGCTGCTGATCCCTTTATAGGATGAGCTGCCTAGAGCACAGCGACATTTCCCAGGGGACGGAGGTGGCTCCTAGGGGAGTGAGTTTGTTCCGGGTGACTGGTGGTAAGAATCCTGTATCTGCTTAAGTTTGGCGCAAGTAATTAGGAAGAACCCAGCACTGTAATTCTGTTTGATCTCTCTCCATCTAAAGTCTTACTAGCATTATTGAGATGTAATTTTGATGCCACAAAATTTACTCATTTAAAGCTGTTCAATTCAGTTGTTTTTAGGTTAGCCGCCAAATTGTGTAAGCATTGCCCAATCCAATTGTACAACATTTTCATCGCTCTGAAAACAAAACAAAACTCCAGTACCCGTTAATCCTCTCTGTCCTGGTCCAGTCCCCACACCTCTAGTCCTAGGCAACTAAGCTACTTAATGCTTCTTCAATAGTCTTTTACAGTCAAACAGTCCTCAGACTTTATTTTCATTTCTCTTTTCTTGGTTTTCTTAAAGACTAAAAAGTAGTGCAATGTCAAAACGATGATGGTGGTGATGATGGTGATAAAGATGGTGATGACAATGACAGTGATAAGATGCCAGTACTGACAGTCCTATTAAGCCTCTGAATAGAGGGATCAAACTTTGGAATACAGAAGCATGGTCTAGACAAATCCTACCTGTCTTTGTGAAAGCTCACATGAACTCAGGCTTTGTGGTTTACACCTGCAATCCTAGCACATGGTAGGAGGAGAGGGAAAGACCACCATAAGACAGGAGGTCAACTTGGGCTACAGAGTGAAGGAGATCCTGTTTTTTTGTTTTATTTTGTTTTTTTTTAAACCAAACCAAAAAAAAAACAAACAAACAAAAAAACTCACATACCCACTGACATCTATTGGACTTGGCCCCTCAAACATGAGACTTTCCTTTCCTGGGGGCAAGGTTTCTAGTACCATTCCTCATTCTCTCTAGCAAGGTGTGTGACAGTCACTGTATGCTCCAAAGAGTACACCTGAGTTGAAGTGACATTGACTGATCTGTGAGGACTTGTTTCAATTCCGAAATGTTACACCCTGCTGGGGGTAAGGAAACTACACTGCAGACTTAGTCTCCAGAAAATTCCTCAGATGTGTAAGACTAAGAAAGCTACTGAAAAACAAGATAAAAACAATGCCTTGGATGCCTGGGAGCAGCGAGCAAAGGATATGTGCTCTGTGGTCACTAAACTTAATCCAAATAAACCTCTTTTTAGGGGCAGCCAAGCAGCAAGCTCCAGATTGTCTGTGACAACAAACACCAGTTAATCATACAAGCTCAACCTTCATCTGCCAGGGAACTCCTTACTGAGCCCTTACTCAGTAAAGTGGTGCTGGAGACAGCAGAAGTATATTTTGATGGTTTGGCATCCCTTGTACTGTGTTAATTTCTTAGTCATAAGCCTGGATTTAATGATGTGGACAATGCCTGGTATTCTGAAATCACTCACGACAGCACTGCCAAAAGAGGAAGGGACCCCAGGCCTATTATCTTTACAAATCCTCAGAATTTTTACCGTGATTCAGGGAGATTCCCTTGGAAACCAAGAGCTTTGACTTGGCTAGCAAATAGACGTGACATGGATAATGACTCCCCCTGTCTGCTGCAGCGACTACCTGCTGTCCTATACAAATCACTCAGTTCTAAGTCACTTCAGCTTCTGGCCAGGCTTAAAGACAAAGGGTGTTCCAGTGTGTTTGTCGGATGTAGACGGAAGGTACTGGGGTGAGAAAATGGATGTGTGTGGATTGCAGTCACCCTTGCAGGAATTGAGGAGGGGCGGGCAGGAGCAGGGAGTTGTCCCTACTCTTCCCACCCCCTTGATTGGTGGTGCTATGCACTGTCACAAGGGCATTCGCCTCCATCCTTTCTCAGCACAACATGAATTCAATTTGTGAAAAGGAAGGAACAGGAAAGAAATGATGTATAATCTTTGCTAGAGAATAAGGTGAGGTTAGTACATTATTTCATTTAATATCACACTACACCTAAAAAAAACAAGAAAGAGTGATTCTGATTGTTCCTATGAAGAATCAGGGATTGGGGTAAGACAGTAACTCCTCAATCGAGAAGTGTCTCCATAAGATGGGTCTGCAGGCAAGACTGTAGGGCATTTCCTTAATTAGTGATTGATGTGGGAAGGTTCAGCCCGCTATGAGTGGGCCAGTCCTAAGCTGGTGGTCCTGGGTTCTCAGAGAAAACAAGCTGAACACGCCACAGAGGAGCAGCACTCCTCCAGAAACCCCAGAGACACCAGGAGATGGGGCTGGACCAAAGACTTCCGAATGACTGAATCCACCAACTTCCTTCCAACCCAGTTCAAAAGCTGTTGTTTTTCAGCTACAGGAAAGTACTCTTCTGAGAAAGTGTGTTTGCCTGAGTTTTAGGCCCTGGTGATCTGTAAGCTCTGGGGTGAGCAGGCCATTTACAGCAAGTGTTGGCTGCAAAGGCTGAACGTATACCCCATGGAAATAATACATATGATGCTTGCTTCCCTATCTGGTCTATAAGTTGGCTTATTTGAGGAACACTTGAAAGTGATACAGGCACTACTTTAGAACCCAAATGCCATGTAATCACACCTGCCTGGGAAAATAAATGACCCCTGATTCTCCAAACTGGGCCTCCTTATTTACAGTGGAAATCGGGTCTTCCAGTTCCAAGCTAATATGAGTGCTTTCCATGCCTCAGACCATGAGTTAAATAAACTTCTTTATAATATAACGTGTCTCAGGTATCTTATTATAGTAATGAAATACAAAATCACATTATTTCACCCCAGAACCAAGTGATCTTCCTGAGAATTTAAAAAGTTGTGTTTGGAGCAAGACATGAAGAGATGGAATTGCACAAAAATGCTCACCATGGTGACCTAAAGTCTAGATGAAGAACTCAGTAAAGACCAGTTGCCTTTATGGAGAGCAGCTTAGTCCACCGGCTGGCCTGGGGACTTTGCTGTAGAAGCTGAGGTGAGATGTGCACCAGGAGGAATCTTCTGGTGCCGAGGAACCAGTAGTGGATGGCCAGAGAGCTCACTCACTCAGCCCTACGCTCTCTTTTCAGATAGGAAGGTGTGAGACTCAGCTTGGGAGTGGGACTGGGGTGAGGAAAAGTGGGGACTGAATGGAGGATAGAGCAGAATTATTATTGCCTTCCCTGAGATGACCTGGAAAGAAAGTGGGAGTAGGCACCCTTGACAAGAGAAACTTCTGGAAAGACAGGGCGGGGAAATCAACCGGGGAATAGCAAAGGCTTGAGGGGAGGGTTCCTGGCTCCTGGACCGGCTTGCAGTGTGAGAGGCTGAGTACTAACCAGCCACGTTCCACCCGTGTCATCAAAATGAAAAAGTGACTCGGCTGAACAGCCGTGCCGCTATCACCTTTGTGCTGCGCTTCCGGTGTTTCCTCCCTCTTTCCAGCTGAAGCAGGTAGCCTTCCGAATTACTGCGGGCCATCTTCATCTGCTGTCTGTGGTTTCTCTCTGAATCGAGCTGGGATTCACTTTCCACCCTGGACAGGATAGGTGGGAGTGTGGTGCTGGACAAGGAGCCCTCGCTGGGCTGCACTTCCGCCAGCTGCACCAGGGCTTGCTGGTGCTGCTCCATGATCTGGGCAAGCCGGGAGTCCGGAGAGGCACTGACGCGTTCTGCCTCTGAGGAAGAGTGGAATTTCCTTTGGAGAAAACATAAGCATTTTAAATAAAACTTGATCCCATAATACCGCTTTCTGTGTAGAAGTCTTTAGGAACCATTAATCTTTTCATGAACACATTGATTTTGCATCTTCAGTCCCTCCTCCTTTTCCTTGGGACACTCTAACTCCCTTTTAAGAATATCTTTCTATCTATCTATCTATCTATCTATCTATCTATCTATCTATCTATCTATCTGTGTGTCTCTCTCTGTGTGTACAGGTGCCTTTGGAATTCAGAAGAAGGTGTCAGATCCTGACATCTGTAGTAACAGGCATCTTATGTGAGTGTGGGGACCCCAACCCCAGACCTCTGTAGCAGTATCAACTCTTACCAGCTGAGCCATCCCTCCGGCCTCCAACAGGAAAGGCATGTTAAGGATTTGCAGTTAGTGCATGAAGTATAGGATAACAAGCAAGAAAATAAACAACAACAACAAAACCCAAACACCATTTTGAAACCCAAAGACCTTTCCACTACACAACAAGTAGAAATGAGGGACTAAATTAAAGGAGTGCCTTTAAATACATAGTTGAATGTGCCAGAGAATCTGGGAACTTCCAGGGATGGAAACAAAAAGGAATGAAAGCCAAAGAAGGTTCTGGATTAGCTAAAGATGAGGCTGTCTTTGGGGACTTTTGGGTAAAGGGTTTGAGGTTCAAGAGTTGGTGCAGGTGGGCTGGGAATGTGGCTTATTTGCTGGAGTGCGTGCCTGACCAACCAAGCCAGCAAAGAAATCTTGGGATTCTCTTCTCTATGTTGGGAGGCAACTGTCTTTTCTGAAGCTCCACACCTTTCTGAAGAAAGAAAAAAAATACTCTTGTACCTGTGAAGTACCAGGGACAGAAATTATTTGCATCACCCAATAAAAAGACACAGAACTGGTGAGAGGAAGCTTCCATCAAGTGGTCCACACTGATCACGCCACAGAAATACAATGTCAATAGGCCTGTCACTCAGCTCCCAATATGATTTTCAGACTGTCTCACAAGCAAGACCAGCCCTGATGCAGACACAGAACAGAGGAGGGGGGAGGGAGGGAGGGAGGAGGGAGAGAGAGACAGAGAGAGATAGAGACAGACAGACAGAGAGAGCGAGAGCGAGCGAGCGAGAGAGAGAGAGAGAGAGAGAGAGAGAGAGGGAGGGAGGGAGGGAGGGAGGGAGGGAGGGAGGGAGGGAGGGAGGGAGAACAAAACCTCACCAGCACAAAGCAAAACCCAGAGGAAAGAGAAACTAAGGACATTTAACAGCTTAAAATTGTCAAAAAGACCCTCACTTGCCATGTGTCTTGTTGAGAATGTAGGATGTCCAGAAGGAATGATGCTGCTTCCCAGGTAAGAGCAGCATCAGAAGATAGCCTTAGAAGCAAAGATATACCCTGGAAGTCACGACAGCAGTGGAAGGGTGGAGGCCAGGAGGATGGAGTCAGTGCCAACACTGCACCATCGAAGAACAATCCCGGAAGGATGCATCTGAGCAAGGCACTAGAAAGCACAGAAAGAGGATGGAGAGGATGGGAAGAGGTGGACCACGATAGCCTTCCGTGTTCTTCCCGGAGGGAAAGGAGGCAAGTCCCCAGCTTCAAAGGAGCTGGCACAATGTATAAAACAGTGATCTAACAGCTTCCGGAGGGAAAATGAATAGCCATGTGTGACAGACCTGAAATCTGGTGGCTTCATATTGTGTCAACGTCACATTGGAAGCAAGAAGAATGAATGGTTTCTAAGTTAGAATTCTGCCATACTCTGCCAGCCGAATGTCGTTCAGGCGGGCAGGATGAAGACAGTGTTGGCGGTGCAAGTCTCAGAATGTTCAGCTTCTAAGCAGCGGATGGAGTTCTCTGGTGGGATGAGAGTGGAGAGTGAGGAAGAGGAGGAGGCACGGAGAAAGGCAAAGGCAAGCTGCATGAGGGACGGAGCTAAGGGGCGTCCTTGTGGTAGGAATGGCCTGGCATGGAGAAAGTGTGTGCAAGACACCACAGAGAAACACCCGACCTCTGCCATAACACCACATTCCTTGTTCAAAGAAAATACCAGAGGATGAGTTAGTTCAACAGAATACGAATATTGAGATCCTAAGGAAGGAAATCCAATCAGGAGAAAGACCAAGGGTGTTCTCAGGACAGCTGTGCAGCAGGTCTCTAGCACCATCAAACCATTGTTGAGGAGTGTCAGCAAGGTATGGTGGAACATACCTGCCATCCTAGCACTTGGGAGGCTGAGCCAGGAGGGTTGCCAAGAGCTTGGGCACAGCCTGGGCAACACACTAACTATTAGGCACCAGGCAGGGCTACATAGTAAAACTCTGTCTCCCTAACCACCTAAAAGGAGAAAAAGTAATAGCGGAAAAGAAAATAAGGACATGACGACATGACTACAGGGAGAGTAGATCTCAAATAATGTGAAGACGTGAAATGAAAACCTTAATTGTAGTACATCTTAACACAGGGAAAGTGCTAACTTTTTTCTAGAAAATGAAATTCACCAGTCTGAAGGGGAAACAGGAATACTGCAAAGACCAAGTCATTATAATAATGAGTAAGGGGCTTCAAATCTGCTCACAGACAACAACAATAAAAACAAGGCCAGACAAAATCAATAGTTTCATAGAAAAATTCCATTGACCTTTTATGTAACATGTAATTCCTACAAACTGTTCCAGGGGATATGAAAGAGGAGAAGAAAGCCCAGTCTTCAGCTAACTCATAAAGCCGATGCTCTTCCAGCGTGCTCAGGTCTCCCCTCCTCAGATAGCCTGGGCTGACCAGGAACTCAAATTGTAATTGAACTCCTGACCGTGACAAGACCTTGAACTCCTGACTCTTCTACCTTTATCTCCCAGTGCTTGCTGCAGACCTGCTCCACCAAGCCTGGTTTGACAGCGTATGGATAACACAACTAGGCGAGGCCAATGGGAGATAGGAAAGATATAGGCTTGTCTTCCTTCATGCATATGAATGACACTAAGTCCTAAACAAAGAAAATTGAGCGGTTTATTAAAGATCCAGTCTGATGGGCTGGGGGGAGGTAAGGACATGTGGTAGAGTCCCTGCCTAAAATGAGCAAGGCTCTGGGCTCCTTCACCAGCATCAGAAAACAAAAGCCTAATACGACAAGTTGGGTTAATTTTGGGGACAAAAGGACAGCATCCCAGTAGGAAGCCTATGAGTATATTTCATTACATTATAGGATTGGTGAAACATATTTGATAAAATTACAAGCTCACTTATAACAAAAGTTCTTTGCAAAGGAAAATAGTAACAGGAAGGAATTTTCTATATCTGTCTACTAAAAACTAAAAATTATTGATTTTTATTATTGTGTATGTGCATGGGGTTGTGTGTGTGCACAAGTGCACATTGTGAGAATATATGTTTGTATAAAGGGTGACATACACACATGTGTTGCAGTGCATGTGTGGAGGGCAGAGGATAATGTTTGGAGATGGAACTCTAGACATTAGGTGCACATGATGGACTTGATCGGAGTCAGGTTGTTTCTATGTAGTCCAGGCTGCCCTTGAACTCAGTATCGTTCTCCCTCAGCATCTTGTGTGGTATACACAACCACACCCAACTTAAATACTAGTTGTAATTACAAAAGGACTGGAAGTCATCCCCTAAAGCCAGAGAAAAGACAACAAAGGTACTTCCAACCATCACTGTCACTCCAGCAAGCTGACTCAGACCCTTACTGAATGCTCACCCCAGACCGTCAGATACAGCCCCTGTCTCCCTACTGATTTATATGTAAAGTTGCCTCCCCATCCTGTGTCGCAAACAAGCCCATGAAAGGTGTCCCGTGTATCACACTACACATGTCTTCTGTGCACTTTAGCATCAAAGTCTGCATCGCATGTAAGGTGTCCAGAACATGATTTGCAAAGGAGCATCAGGGATGGTGTCTTGAAGGGACTTTAAAAAACCAGCCTGTTTTTGCTTATAGAAGTAATGCATCTACATTGCAGGAAAATTGAACAATTGTAACTCTAAAGAAAGAATGAAAAATAACCTTGATTTCTCTTGCCAGAGATAGTCACTGCATCTTTTAAATTTAAATTTTATTTATTCATTTATGACAGGGTCTTACTATGTAGCTTTTGCTGGCCTGGAACCTGCTATGTAGACCAGACTGGACTTGATGTGCCTGCCTCTGCCTCCTGAGTGTTGCAATTAAAGTCACGTGCCACCACACCCAGCACTTTTCATGTGTTTGGATGTTTTACTTACATGTATGTCTGTGCACCACATGTATTCTTGGTGCCTTCAGAGACCAGAAGATGGCATTAGATCCTCTGGAACTGGAGTTACAGATTGTTGTGGGTCACCATGTAGGTGCTGGGAATTGAACCTGGGTCCTCTGGAAGAGCAGTCAGTATTCTTAACCACTGAGCCAGAGATAACCACTACTCATCATCAGGTGGACTTTCTTTCCACATGCACATTGAGACAGTAGAGGCCATAGTCCTAGGCTATAACCTTGTACCTCATTATCTTCTCTTTTTGTTGTTTTGAGAAAGGGTTTCTTTGTGTAACCTTGGCTATCCTGGAATTTGCTTTGTAGATCAGGCTGGCCTTGAACTCACAGAGATCTGCCTGCCTGTCTCCCAGTGCTGGGATTAAATTTGTGCACCACCACTGCCTGGCTCATTACCTTCTCTTGGGGGAACATTTCCTCAGAGGCATAACTTTTAGTGGTCACAGGAACTAAATATTAAGTGATATTTCCCTACTACTGGATTTTTAGCTCATTTTTATGGTGGTATTTCTGTGCCTACACACCTTGGTCACTCCAGGTTGAAGATAACTTTTCCCCTGGTCATTACTCAAATCCTTCTTTTTTTTTTTTTGGTTTTACGAGACAGGGTTTCTCTGTAGTGTTTTGGAGGCTGTCGGTCCAGCCCGGCCTCAAACTCACAGAGATCCGCCTGCCTCTGCTTCCCGAGTGCTGGGATTAAAGGCATGAGCCACCACCGCCCGGCCTACTCAAATCCTTCTAAGCATGTTAAATTCTTTTGGCTGTGTCCCTGTGCCCTTCCCTTGCTCCAACTTCTAGTTTCCCTACCACAGAGACAGTAGAGGAGACCCGGAAGAGAAGGTCGGCATCTGAAGTAAGACTGTTAGTTGTCCTTTTCTGCTAGCCTGACCCACTCAGGAGTTTCCCTCCCCTTTCTTTATCCACAAGCCTCTTACTTCTCCTCTGAACAAACCACTCATGATAGGAAGTTCCAGGCAGGTGTGATGGCTCTGTTGTAAAGGCACTTATGCAAGCCTAATGACTGGTTTAATAAAGAAGCTGACTGGCCAACAGCTGGACAGGTTAAGGTTAGGCAGAAGAGCCAAACAGGGAATGCTGGGAAGAAGAAGGGCAGACTCAGGAATTATGAGCAGACACAGAGAGAAGCAAGATGGGCATGCTGCACTGAGAAAAGGTACTGAGCCATGTTGCAAAGTGTGGATACGAAATAAGGGTTAGGGGCTGGAGAGATGGTGCAGAGATGAAAAGCACTGGATTGGTCTTCCAGAGGTCCTGAGTTCAATTCCCAGCAACCATATGGTGGCTCACAACCATCTATCATGAGATCTGGTGCCCTCTTCTGGTGTGCAGGCATATATGCACACTGTATGTGTAATAAAAGTAAGTAAATAAATGTAAAAAAAAAAAAGAAATAAGGGTTAATTTAAATGTAAGAATTAGCTAGTCACAAACCTGAGCTATTGGCTGAGCGTTTGTAATTAAGATTAAGCCTCTGTGTGGTTACATGGGAGTTGCTTTTGGGACAGAAACTTCCACCTATGTGTGTGTGCATTCATGTGCATATATATACAAACATTATGCATGCACACACACATGAAAACACATGCACATTCACAATAATAAAACTAAAAATTTTTGTAACTAAAAAAGAAGAATTCTCACCATAGCATCTCTATGTTCTTGTATTTTGTCTCTGCCTGTGGCTGTTTGGATGGCTTCTTGATCTTTGTTGACCTGTATATATTCATGTCATAATCAGACTGAGGGCCTTTCTGTCCCTGGGACATTTGTCTGTGAGAAAGTTCATTAAACTCTTGTAGTTCCATATCAGAGAGCACGTAGTTGGGCAGCTGCCTATACAAAAATTGTTTCTCTTCTTCATGTCTCTGTCCTCTTTTTTTGTTAGTGTTCAGCCCCAAGACAGAGTTTTTATACAATACTCTGTTAAAACCCTGGTTGGGAGGAACAAATGTGTCGGAAGGGACTTGGGGATTGTGGGTGAGTGTTCTGGCATCCTGTAAGTCGGTGTTAGAAGAGTTCATATATGTGGCCAGTCCATGTTTTGCTGAGGCATCCATAGGCTGTCTTTGGTTTTGTGGTTGTTGGAGAGGGTAATTCTGATTTTTTTGATTGAGAACAGGCTCTTTCTGGCGTTTCTTCTGTTTCCGAACCCTGGTCTTTCCTGTTCTTCTGGAAGGTTGTTGCCCATTGGCTGTGTCAGAAGACTGACCTCTTGGGACATTGCCTGCTTTTGTACCTTCATATTGAGACAAATGTTCTTGGTAATTCTAAAAAAGATATTATAGTTAAGGTAAAATTAGAAGATGAGTACTCTTCATAAATTTTCAATTAATTCTTTTTTTTTTAAATGGGAGTTGAAACTTCTAGGAAAGTGGCCATGAGCTGATAAGGAGAAAGTACAGAGAGTTCTTTCCTAACTGCAGGTGATTAGAGGGTGAGGGGCCCAGGAAATTAACATTGTAAGCCTGGAAGGAGCTTGAGAGCTTAAAGCGGGCTCTGTGTTAGGTCTCTGACTGGCAAACCGTATGGGAAGGTGTCACCAAATGAGGGAGAGAAGCTTTACCTCCAAAGAGATGCTCAGAGAAAGAATACACATCTATGCCCACAGGTGCAGGCTTATGTTAACTAAGTATTTCCAAAACCCCACCCAGAAGACACCAGATGTTTTCCTGTAACAAGCAAGTCCAAGCTCAATCCAAGACACAGATCAGACTGTCAGCTCTTCGAACTCACACAGGTCAGAAGCTAGAAATGAGCTCTTAGCCAGATGAAACAAATTAGATCTTATTCAGAGGGTTATTCAGAGTCAGAGCTGGGATAGGGCGTCCGTGAAACCACAAGGACTGTTTTGCTTTCTGTTGCTTAATATAGCCTGCACTTAGGCAATCAAACATCTGGGGAAAGGGATTTCAATCTCAAAACCATCTCCAAGCTTTTCTAAGTCCAATAACAACATGATGTATTCCCGGGACAATAGATACACTGTGTCACTATATTGTGCTGTGCAGCCATTTAAGAGTATTTCCCGAGGAATGGAGCACTCATTACTTTGTGAAAAATGAGCAGGGTTAAGAGGCTTTTGGAAAGAATGATTAACTGCTTATTGAAACAGTAAGATGACCGTGTGCATCAGTGTGTTATATAACTGCAATGTCTTTGTCCCTTTCAGGACACACATGTAAAAAGGAACCCTTCATGACCCATATCTATGCAATGTTAATTGAAAAATGCAACCATTAGGCAGTACATTGGAGGCCAGTGAAAATACTCATACTGGGCAAAGCATGCCTTTCCTTGTTCAGATTTGTTTTGGTTGGTTGGGAAGCAAGATTACATCACGATGATACAGTTTTAGGTTTTATTTCACTTCCTTGATACTACCTGAAAGGCTGACAATAAGATCCTCTGCATGTTCCCAAATAATAATCATGGTCCCATTTCTAATAAAACCACATTAGGATGTTAAATTTACAAGACTGTTAAATGTACAACAGTGATATAGAGTATCGCTTGTAGTAGCAGACTGGTTAAATAAGGAAGGACTGTATTTGAAAAGTAGCACATTTCCTTTCTATTTTGAGCCACTTCAGGATTGACTAGGCTCTCACTGGCTCTTATAAATTTTCAGTTTTCACCTGTAGTTCTCTCCCACCTTAAAAAATGACAAATACCTTTCTTTATACATCCAGGTAGGAAAAGTGTTTTCTTCCACACGGTATATCAAGTTGCATGGGGCAGCATGAGCAAAAAAAAAGTCTCTCCCGATATATGGCCCCAAGTACATTCTTCTTTGTAGTCGCTCCCCAAAATCATTAGAGTTTTTTATTACATGTACTTATTTGTGTGCGTGCACACAATACCCATGTGGCTGCACACATGCTATCGTGCATGTGTGGCATCAGAGGACAACCAGCAGGGGTCAGTTCTCACCTCCCACCATGTGGGTCCCAGGGACAGAACTCATATTGTCAGGCCTGGTGGCACTTTTGCTTGGGGAGCCATCTTGCTGGGCCAGAAATTGCTGTTTTATAACCTTACAGGTGTGTTTCTGAAACACAATGACTCTCTTTGTGTTGTCATCATGTTAATTAAGGTCAACCAAGTCTCTCTTTGCTATGATCTATAAACTCTAACTCATACTGATCAGCCATGGAATTATTCTTTTTTACATTCGTCCAGCCTTTCCATCTCTGGGGGGAATAAAGGATTAACTAGGGACTTTCTGCTGTCAGTTGACTTATAGTTCCCCAGGAGGAATTCCTTTACTGGGGAACTATGTGTGAAGTTCTTGACTCTAGCTGTGTTGTTAGCTTGGTTGCCGACGATTCAGCTCACAGCAGCCCTCATCATAGGGTGCTTTGTCATCAAAGGCCACAGTCTTATCATTTTACCAAACTTGAATTGTCTCGGGAGTTAAATCCTCCATTCACGTAGACGTAAGTGCCCAGAGTTGGCATTTCATTCTTCAGAAAGGAAGACGTTTATGGGCTTGATATGATTCCTCTCACCTCCCAAGTAGCCTCCTTGAGATCTGCTGCTGGCTGGAGATTTATTACCCTACAATTGAGGCATCAGGTGTCACTCTTTAGGTGGTGAGACCTGAGTTCCCTGAAGTTAATATACAAAGCTGTTCTCAGGCTATTTAATCTCCATCAGCGCGGAAATCCGCGATTTCATTCTGTTCTCACTAGGATTCTTTTGTTACCGACGCTGGCAACTGGTATGCCCTCTGTGCACTCAGACTAACGGCTTAATGGCAGTAGGTTTTTATGTCACATGTGGAGTGTCAGTGCTGGGAAATCTCGATGCCTAAAGTTGAGATGGGAGTGTTATAGTGAGACTCATCCTTAGTCATCAGTGTCCACCCACACTGTACGTCACTCCAGCTCTGTGAAAGGCACTGGCTGCTTCTGTCTAGTGGCTCAGGTGTCATAAGCAAAAAGCAGAATGCACACTCCTACTGCAGCCAGCATGCTCATCTCCTCTGACACAGAGGCCACTGTTGCTCTTAGCTGTCCTAATTGGGCCATGGGGTCCTGGGCCTTCTACCTAGGATCCAAGATTACCTCTAACCCAGTGAACTTTCTGTTCTATTATTCTGTTTGGCTTCTCAGTTTGTTAAGAAATAAAATGTGATCTTAGGTTCCAAATCGTATCTAATATTATTAAGAAACATCTGGCATGAATTATTAACTAAGTCCCTCCTTGTCAGCAAAGAAGAACTCAGGTCGGATAAACAGAAGCAACACAGATGTTGACCTGACCAAATGCACAGCTCTTCGGAAAGGTGGGAAAAGGGGCTGGTCACTGGGACTGGACCATGATTAGTGAAGGCTCCCATGTGGTTATTCATGCTGTCATCATTGGTGCTTTTGGTTTTGGTCTGGGAAGACCTCATTTCACCCGTGGACACCTGGAAGTATCTTGTGGCCAGGGATGTACTTCTGCACACTGTCCAGCATGGCATCTGAGAAATGGATGCCTTGGGTTTGGGCACACTGATGAAATGAGACTTAATGAAACCTGTGAAGACCCACAGGGGAGTACAGAATGCTGCAGGACAGACAGTACGGTCTGAGGAAAGCACACCAGAGAAGGCTTAAGCAGGGCGGAATGGTCTTAAGTAGCCACAAGACTCTGACGTGAAAATCATGATGACGCCAAGGCTCTCTGTCAGGTCAAGTCGTGGATGCTACCCCCCACCCCCTCCCCCACTGCCAGGAGACACTTAAGGCCTCATCTCTTCTACTGTTTTGATGTGGCCTCCCTGACATCAGCTTTCAGGAAGTTCTGGGTGAGTACTATTTATTTATTGACTCATTTTAGTTCTCTCAGCCGCCTAGACACCTGGGGAGGACAGGAGAGGGTTTAGGATGTCTGACTTTTCTAACGTCTCTGATGCTTGGATGAACTTTAAAGTTTTTTAACTTTACAGTTGCTGTGTGTGTGACTTTAACTGGTGATTTCAAAAGACTCACCCCTCCTTCCCCTGCCCTTGAAACAAAGTCTCACTGGGTAGCACTAGCTGACCTGGAACTTGCTATGCAGACCAGGTTGACCTCACACTGACTGAGATCCACCTGTCTCTGCTGCTGAGTGCTGGAATGCTGGAATTAAAGGCATGCCACCATGCTCGTCCTGTGTTAAACAGGGGCGGAACCAGATCCAGGAATGACTCCATGTATTTCCATGCACTGACTAAGGGAAAGATCAGATCCCAGTGATTTTTTTTCTATTTCTTCTAGAAATAGTGGGACAATTACTCCCACCTCCAAATCGCTTATGAGTGCCCATGGACAAGAAGGATGGTGTCATGCTAAGTTACCATTCTAGAAACAAGGCTAGGTGAGGCTCTGAGGGATTCCATCAGCTTTAGGGACAGTGTCACTTGAGTCTATTGGGTAGCTACTAGCTCCCAGAGGTAACATTATTTTTCCCCTTGTACAACCCTCATTCCTTCCTTCTGTGAGAGTCTTTTGTCTTTGTATGCTTGGAGTGTGAAATGATGGTCTTCTGGGACAGGGCACCTTTTAAAAAGCACGTAGGGTTGCTGGCAGAGCAAGCATACAAGCTATGGCACTCATTGGCCAAAGGCAGTCTTCAGCATAGGCTGGTAGATAAGTATTCTGGACATAAAATCAACCCTTAAGTGAGAAGAACTCAGTGCCAAACATTACTTATATCTAGCAGTACCACTTGAAGCACACTTAACACACAGTCTAGTAGGTGACCTTGAGTTGTTTCGCTCTCTGATGCCATTTGTCCTTAGGGTCCACAGAAGTGTTTTTGACTTCTTTCTCATTCTGGATAGCCATCTTGCCAGTACCTCTGATGGGGTAGGAGATCTAAGAGGGTAAAGCACATAGCACAGTGAGTGGCATATACTGCCTCCTAAGTGGGTTTATTTCAGTCCTACAGTTGTGGGGTTCAAGTCTGTGTGCTCTAGAGAAAGGTCCTGGAAAGACAGGATTTATGTTTGGTTTCTTTCAAGGTCCCATTGTTTCAGTTCTCAGGCACTTACATCAGTCAATTTTTTATCACCGTGATAAAAAAAAAAAAAACTCAAGCTAAACTGCTTCAAAGGAGGAAGCATTTATTTTGATGCATGGTTGCAAAAGGTCAGTCTACAGTTACTTAGCCCTGTTGTTTGGGGCCTGGGGTGAAGTAGGATATCATGGTGGGGAGGACAGTAAGGAACAAAGCAGTTTACCTTACAGCAGCCAGGAAGCAGGAGACACGGGGGTTGGGGGGAGAGGCTGGTAATTCACTGTACTCTTCAAGGACACAACCATATGACCTACTTCCTCCAACTACTCCCTAAAATTTCTACCATCTCTTAACAGTACCATAAGGTGAGGACCAAGTCTTCGACACCTGAGGTGTTTGGGAAAATCTGAGATAAAAATCATTAGAGGGACCTGGATTGCTCCCAAGGAAGATGGAAATAAAGTGTTCTCTTATGCAGGTGTGAAGTTAGAATACGTGTTTTGAGACCCAAAGACCCCTTGTTTAAATGTCACATACCTGGTCAGGAGATTCGACTTTAGGGCCATTATTAGAACAGGATACTGAAAGCATCGATTGATCCTATAACAGAAATATGATACCATACCCTTTTCTTACAATGAGAAATTTGTCCTGATAAATCCATCATAAATTTAAAAAATGCATTTAGTACACTGTGCTGACTAGCTTTTGTCAATTGCACACAAGTAGGGTCTTTGGAAAGAGAGAACCTCGATTAGCAAAACTGTACCCACCAGATTGGCGTGTGGGGCACTTTCTTGATTGACGGTTGATGTGGGAGGGCCCATCTCACTGTAGGCAGTGCCACTGCTGGGCTGATGGTCCTGGGCTACGCGAGAAAGCAAACTGAGCAAACCAGTAAGCGGGATTATGCTGTGGCCTCTGCTTCAGTTCCTGCCTCCAGGTTCCTGCCTCGAGTTCCTGCCCTGATTTCCTCACTGACGAAGTGCGACCTCAGAGTTGTAAGATGAACTAAACCCTTTCCTCTCCCTCTTGCCTCTGGTCATGGCACTTTACCATAGTAACATGCTGCAGCCATAGCATTCTGCCAAACCATCAGCCCAGGAGCAGTGGAGACAAATTAACTACGGAATGAACCTCTGAAACCATAAGCCAAAATAGATCCTTCTTTTTTTGACCTGTTTTCTCAAGCTATGCAAAAATAACAGTCCTCCATTGACTATTTCTTTCAGATCAAGAAACGTGTCTCTGAGCTATACAGGATGGTAGCTGTTAGAATGTCCCACAGGAAGCCGACTTAAAGTTCTACCATCCCAGTGTAGGGAGAGAACCCAGAAACAAGCATTTCGAGCTCCAGGACATCCATGCTGACTCTAACAGATGCTCATTCAATCTACTGCATCTCCTGACTGGCTGTGTCTGCTTGTCAGTATTTAAAGGTCTTCCATGGGTTAAGGAGGAGAAAAAGAAATCTGCTTCATGCATGATGAACCAAGTGTCCATCACTGAGCAGCCTCCATGTGAGAAATCTCTTACAGGAACAGAAATATCATACTGTCTATCCCTCTGGTTCCTGGAGTAACACGAATTAGGTGAAACTTCCCTTTCTGACAGCACATCTACACTGGTTCCAACTGATTCAAAAGTCTCTCCAATACACCCTTCTTAATGTTTCTTTCCCAAATTCCTCACCATTCTCACTTGACTTGTTGCTCTGGTTGGGCTCTGGTGGCTACTGTCTGAATGTTGTCTCTCCCCTTCTAAATGGATGCAATTTAATTTTTAATGTAACTTTGGGCCTTTGCACTCATCTTGTTAAATTTCCTGTGATGGGCTATGGAGTGCGGGATGGCAAGAATGAAGGATCATGGGGGAACAGGTCTGACAGTTCAAATTTTCCATCTGCTGCTTGTGTTTATAAAGTGGGGTCTAGTGTTCAATAGTAAGAAGGAATATTTGTTGACTATTATGTGTTAAGTAAATGTTTGGCAATGACAATCTCAATCTTTTCTATGCAGTATTCTGTTGTTCAAGAAGGAACACTGTTTCTTTCAGCTTGAGTGTAACCTCATCTGTCCCTTGTAAGCCCATTAAATAGCTCTCAAAATTACTACACACACACACACACACACACACACACACACACACACACGGAAGTTAAATTGCTGAAAGTTGATCTGGGGCTGGTGAGAGGCCTTAGAGGGGAAAGTGCTGTGCACACTGACAACCTTACATGTAAAGGTCAAAGGTGAACACTGACCTTGCGACCTTCTTCCCTGCCCTTCACATGTGTGCTGTTGCATGCATGTTGTATGCGCTCGCTCATCACACACATACACAATAATAATAATAATAATTTTAAAAGCTGATCTGAAAGAAGAAAAGGAAAAGCAACTGCTTGAATTTTTATTCCTAAAATAAGGAAGAAAAATGTACTATTTGATCATGACTGGTTTCTAAATGAAAATGACCATCTACTTTTGAATGAATATCTGTCTCTGCCAGTGGGAGACTTCATATGCAATTATCTAAAATTTAGAATGGTCAGTGAAGGCCAAGAGCCACTTCTCAAATTTACAACAGGGCTTGCATCACGCAACTGCTCCCAGAAGCACCCTGAATTAGAAAACACTAGGTTTTAGAGCAGTTACTGGCATCATTGCAAAGGTTTTTGTTGTGTTGTTTATTTATTTTAGTTTTTACTTTTGAGATGGTGTCTTGCTATGTAGTAGCCCAGGCTGGTTTTCCATCTTGCTGCCTCAGGTTCCCAAGCACCAGGATTCTAGGCATATGTGTCCATGCCTGGTTACTGAACATTTCTTATTACTGTGATGTTAAGCAGAAACACACTTGTTTAAAGGAAAAACTGACTCTGTCCTGAATGAGAAACGAAGGTCAAGAGAGGGAAAATTTTTAACTAGGCTGCCTGTGCAGGCAAGGATACTCTTTTAATTTCAGAGAGCTTAAAACATCTTCTGGAGGGAATAGGAGAGTTGGCCAGTATGATGTAGATTCTCTAGCCTTTACAAATGCAAACAGAAATATAGGATGTGCATTAGATAATGGGGTTTATCATCAGTGACATTAATTTCCATTGACTACCATGCTTACATAGCTCTGTCAAAAACTTTACGTATTACTAATAGAGTGTCGGTTGCTTCCTTTGCCAGGGAGTGAAGGACACACACTGTCTCTATGCACACTGTTTTGGTGGAGCTTGGCTGCATCACCCCTGTGAGCTTGCTGGGCAGGTAAAACATACTTCTGCATTAGCTCTTTGAAAGTGGAATGGGACACAACCTCTGCCAGCTATTTTTTCTTTTCCTTTCTTTTTTTTTTTCGTGAACCATTCTATTAATACCAATCAAATCGAGAAAATGATCAAATGAAATTGCATTTTGAGCATCGTAAGCTGTGTAATGTCTATTCTGTTAAATTGGGGCCTATAATTGCTTCTGTCCTGAAAAGATACAACAAAGACAGCAATCATGGCATGTCATTATCCCAGACTAGAAAACCGGCCTTTGCAGGGAGGACTTCAAAGGCTTGTGGTTCTCAAATTGCATTTGGCTGCTATTGTTGAAGCGCAGGCAATCTTGATTAGGTGTTTACACTGAGGTAAGGCGCAGAGCAGAGAGTCTGAGTGCCTGGGTCTAGAGCCATTAAAAAATTGTACATTATGTTCCTTGCTTTGAAGTGAGGGTTTGTAGGGAGGAAAGCAACTCAGATTGAGTACAGCTGAGCTAGACTGCTCTCTGTTTCTCTCTCAAAGAAACACATCAGGTTCTTAGAGAATCAGACGGCGCTGCAGAAAGCAAGGCCAATGCTTTACCCAGAGCCGTGTGACATAGCAGATCTACATAGCACACACTGACACATGCTTCATAAACATGCTAATATTAGACTGTAGTCACTATGGCCTGTGCCCATGTTTCCCCTTACATCCTGCCATTTCTACAGCCTGTGTGTGAGCTGCCATGGGGAGCTTCATATTAACTAAGAAGCCTTTGTTACACCCATTCCTAGTGATAATGTACTGGCAACTAGCCACATAGTCAAATCAAATAAGCTGAGGTGTCAGATGTACATGTATGTGTGTGCACACATGTGTGCATGCATACGTGATGTATGCCATGGTGCACATGAGGAGGTCTTTGTTTTTCCCATTCACCATGCAGGCCCGGGGTTTCAAATTCATGTCGGCTGTGGGCAGCTTTACCTGCTGAGCCATCTTGCCAGCCCAGTGTCAGATTTTTTTAAAGATGTCTCACCATCGTTCTGCTATATCAGCTACTTACACTCGCACACAATCACTGGGTATAGTGAGGGTTTCTTTATTCATTTGGGTAATGAGTGCTAGGAAGCATTTATTACTGCTGTATTCCTGACACATTGTGTCCCCGGCTGTTCCTGTGGCCAGCGCAAGAGACTGATTGAGATTCTGTCACTGTGAGGTGGCTTCCCTGGCCCTCAGCATGGCTGCTTAAATTATCAAGGGGTTTTGTGTTTTCAGCTGTTAAAGACAGTACGGGCGACATATTAGGACTCTGTTGCCAGCCTGTCTCCATTCCTATAGAACAGCTGAGCACATGTGCCTGATGCTGAGTCCTATGGACACACACACACACACACACACACACACACACACACACACACACACACACTAATGTTCCTTTTCAGTAGAGGATTCTGGGAGTTAAGACTTCCAAAGTGATCATTGTCTCCCACTTAAAAGCACTGCTTTACTTCCCCGTGGCTCTTAACCTCCACAAGCATGCACGGCTGTACCTTGGGCTCCCAGGCACTTCTTTCTGGGATCCTGGTTCCCTTCCTAGCACCCATATTTACATGGACCATTATCTCTGGGCCTGTATGAAGGCTGTTCTCTGCGTAGAAACACACTTCACTTCGTTGTCTGCTTATTTATTCTACTGAAGATTAGACCTACAGCCGTTTGCATGGTAAAAAAGCTAGCTCCTTACCTTTAAAATATTTTTTTTTTGTTTTTGAGACAGGTTCTCATGAAGTTAACTGGGCTAGCTTTGAACTCACCATCCTCTTGCTTCAGCTTCTGGAGTAGCTGGGGTTACAGGCCTTTAGGATCGTATTTAGAGGATCAGTTTGGATATAAAAGTAACTTCCTCCATGAAGCCTTCCCTGATTCCCACAGGAGGCAGCCATAGACATACTTGGAATTTTCTCTCTCCTAACAAGCACCACCCTGTGGCTTGTGTTTCTTTCCACTTTGTCTTAGTCAGGGTTATCATTGTTGTGATGAAAACCATGATAAAAAGCAACATAGGGAGGAAAGGGTTGATTTTGCTTACACTTCCAGATAACAGTCCATCACTTGAGAGAAGTCAGGGTAGGATCCTGGAGGCAGGAGCTGATGCAGAGGCCACAATGGGGTGCTGCTTACTGGCTTGTTCCCCATGGCTTGCTCAGCCTGCTCTCTTATAGAACCTAGGACCACCAGCCCAGGGGTGACCACACCCACTATGGGCTGGGCCCTCCCCCATCAATCATTAAGAAAATGCTCAATAGCTGGATCTTTTATTTTTAATTAGTTTTTTCTTTTTGAGACATCCAACTGGATCTTACGGAGGCATTTTCTCAACTGAGGTCCCCTCCTTTCAGATGATTCTAGCTTGTGCCAAGTTGACATAAGACTAGCCCGCACATTCTTCCTTACTGGAATCCCATGATAGCAGAATGAAGGGGCTGTGTGCTGGACTGCTGTGTTGTACAGACCAGAGCACACTATGCATTTGTACTTCCCAGTGGCTCTGAATGTGCCGGGCATACAGATATGCAACACATGTAGCTAGATGATGAATTGACCCATGTTGTTCCCTGAGCGTGCCCATCTTCATCAGAATGGACACAATCATCTTTCTGTTTGCACAGACTCTATATCCATGAGTTCAGCCAGGGCCTGGGACACGGCTCAGTTGTAGAGCACTTCCCTAGCATGCATGAGGACCCGAGTTCCAACCCCAGTACTGCAAAGAAAAAAACAAAACAACAAACAAAACCAAACACACACACACACACACACACACTCATACACACACACACACACGCACACGCACACGCACACACACACACACACACACACATATATATATATATCATACACCAGTAGTGAGCATGTGCAGACTCAACCCCCAACCCCGTCACTCCCAGGATAATATGGTACAACAGCTATTGACACAACTGTGAAATGTCAACATAAGCTACAGCTGTCTGAGAGTTCACATGAGGATGTGCATTGGGTTCACACAAATACCACACCATTTAATAAAGGGACTTGAGTTTATCAGATTTCAGTGTCTGAGAAGGGTCCACCATGGATATTGATGGGCAGGTAGATCTGCTTAACTATCTAGGCAGGCTTGTGGTTTCTATCAAACCCAGGCAGTGAAATGCCAATAAAGTGGGGTGAAACTAGAGCCTCATCTTCCTCCCACTCTTGCTCATTGTGCCCCAGGGCTGCAGGTCCTTCAGCCCCTCAACTTCTCATTGTTATTCCTCTCCCATGAATCATCTTCCCCAAATATTTGTGTGGTGTGTTTTCTCATGGCCTCCATATCTGCAGGGAGGCACTGCTGTACAACCTAGTCTAAATCATGGTTTCCCCCGATCACGACAAAGCTTTTGATATCTGCTCTGCTTCATCTCTCCATTATTACCAGTGTTGAAGAGTGAATCTAATTAATCTTAATCAATAAAAAAATCAGGAGTCAAATATTTGGGGGAAACCTGGAAGATCAGAGAACTGGGAGTAGCTGCCTCCTGAGTGCTGAGATTAAAGATGTGAGCCATTCTGACCTGATTCTATGGTTAACTAGTGGCTAGCTCCACCCTCTGATCTCCATACAAGCTTTATTTGTCAGAACACAAACAAAATACCACACAACATTATGTATTACATCTATTGTCCACCCTCCCACATAAATAATACTCTACACCTTCCTCCCTTCCTCCCTCCCTCCCTTCCTCCCTCCCTCCCTTCCTGCCTCCCTCCCTTTTTTATCCTCTTCTCACCATAAGAGAATGGGTGTAGAATTTTCTACTCATGGCCCAAAAGTTTTGGACTTGGGGGCATTTCAGATTTGGGGTCAGGATTAGTGATTCTCAGTCTGTGCACCAGTTTCCAGTAAGTTCTACTTGTTTGCGTGTGTCCTTTCTCCTGTTCCATACAATGTCAGAAGGAGGTACACAGACAGTAGCATGACATGATCATAGACTCATGGCAGCCTGGGTCATTTAATACAAAAGACCAAAATGTCATTCACATTGCTTCTGACTTTGATTCAGACTGGTGCAATATACACTGTGTAAGACAGCATACAGGTACAGAAAGTGATGGGCACATTTCTGAGTGCTTAGAAGAGACTAATCCTTAAAATGATTGTGTTAAATTTCCAGTTTTCAAAAGGACATGTATAAGTAAGCCATGTGGGAAGTTTTCTTCTGTCACATGGATTTAATGAAGTGTCACTCTACAGTGCTGAGCAGTGCCCACCAGAAGGGTGCCTCAGAAATGTCTCATATTGAAAAAACTATAAAGTTCAATTGGAATTACGTAGTCGTAAGTAAGTGCTCTTGTGTTGGTATAGGGCAAAATAAAAAAATCTATCAGTCAATCAATGAACAACCCTGCAGTCCTGACTGGGCAGAAGAATAACTTCTGCAAGTGCTGCAGAGCCAGATCTCAGAAGCAGCACTATGCTGGAACATTCTGTAAGAGAGGAGTCCATACTTCCAACCAAATACAGTTATAAAAAGATGATCATGACTTAAATAAGATAAAACTAAATCTGACAGACAATTTGAAGTATCTCTTAATTCAAGGTCATGGAGAAAGAGAGCGGGTAGCAGTTGGGGAGTGGTCTTACCACTAGGAAACTAAGTTCAAACCAAGCATTCAATAATAAATACATCACACAGGCCTATGTGACAGTTAGAACTTCCACATATAGAACGCCACTTGAACATCCCAACGATACTGAATCTGCAGAAGAAAGTAAACCTTTGTACTTTTGAGACAGAGTCTCATGTAGCCCAGGCTAGACAGGAGATCTTGAACTCTTGACTGCTGGGGTGACAACTGTGTACCCCTTCTAGGTTTCTGCAGCACTGGGAATCAAAACCTGGGCTTTGTACATTCCAGTGAGCACTCTGCTAATGGAGTTGGAGCCACAGTCACAGTTACAGGAAGCAAACATTTGTAACCTCTTTTTAACCAGAAAAACAAAGCTCAGCATGCTTTTGTGATTTGCCAAAGGCAACAAATGGCTCTAAAGTAAAGAGACTTAGGGCAGCAGGATGGCTAAGCAGACACAGGCGCTTGCCACCAAGACCCATGACCTGGGTTCTATCCCCAGAACCCACAAAGAGGAGGAGGGAATTGAGCCCTTTGACCTTGGCATTATGTGCTCCGTGGCATGCATGTACCTGCATATACACACAATGAAAAAATAAATGTGGCCAAAATAAAAGGGTCCCAAATCACATATTTTGACTTCAAATCACATTGTTTAACTTCTCTCTTTCCCTCCCCATTTTCTCCCAAATTTTAGAGAAAGTATTTAAAATTACATTTATTCACTAGGTGGTAGCGACTCACACCTTTTATCCCACCTTTTACTTGTGAGGAAGAGGCAGACAGATCTCTGTGAGTTCCAGGACAGTCAGGGATGTTAACATAGAGGAACCCCGTCTCAAAAAACAAAACAAAATTACATTTCTTCAGTAAATATTTAGTTATTGCTTTCTGTGTGCCAGGGCTAAATGGGTCCATGATCTTGAGAAGCCCACAGTCATGAAATGCACACACACACACACACACACACACACACACGGGGGGGGGGGAGAAGGGAAGGAGGTATGGAGGGAGGGAGGGAGGAAACGTTGCCGGGTTCCATGGCAGATGTCCGGTTGTAAGGAAGGAAGAGGAACTGCGGATGTTCAGGTGTCCTCACAGGACACAGAGTCTGAGTGGAGACGATAAAGGAAGGTGACTTTCCCAAGCAAAGGAGTCAGGAGACAGTGGTCTGTGAACAGGAAACAAGGAGGAGTCCAGAAGACATGCTGTGTCTGTGAGCAGTGAGAAGGCTGGAATGCTAGATGCAGCTAGGTGTGTGTGTGTGTGTGTGTGTGTGTGTGTGTGTGTGTGTGTGTGTGTGTGTGTGTGTAGGGGGTTGGGGATGGTAAATGAAGAGTACAAGGGGCAGGAGGGGCCAGATCAGCAAGGGTTTTTCATACCCTCAGAGTCTGAATTAGATCTTCAAGATTATAGCAGCCAGCAGTGGTGATGTACACCTTAAATCCCAGACCTTACAAGCAGAGGCAGGAGCAGGGGCAGGGGCGGGGGAGGGGGTGCAGGCCGAGGCAGAGGCAGGTGGATCTGGAGTTGGAGGCCAGCAGGATAATACAGTGAAATCACAAACAAAAGCAAACAAACAGATAATAGGCAAGTAATCAGAATTGCAGCCAAGCAGACCTCTAGAGAGGTTAGATTTGAGCAGGGGAAATGTTGGAAGGATTATGACACAAAATAGTAATTTAAAATCAAATCATTAAATACAGTGCACATGACCCAAAGATATTCATAAGTTCCTTATCTTAAATCCAAAGCTCAGGCATTCAAAGCAATTATGAAAGAAAGTGCCGGTTAGGTGGATATAAGATTGTAAGGTTTATAGGCTAGTAAGACGGCTCAGTGGTAACGGTGCTTGTGCCCAAGCCCCACAAACTAGGTTCTTTTCCTGGGACCCCCATGGCAGAAGGAGGGAATCAAGTCCCACAAGTTGTTCTCTGACCTCCGCATGACACAGTGGCATGCACATGTCTAACAAACAAACAAACGAATAGAAAGTGGTGGAGTTCTGTGACCCACCGGCAGAGTTCGATTGACTGCGGCTATTCGGGGAGAATCAATGAAGTGTGACACGTCTGCCCTGAGTATGGGTGTCTTGGTCCCATAGGCTGGTTGTCTGCATGGACTAAAAGGCGGGGGATATCCCTTCCTGGTCAACATAAAGTGAGCTTCTGTGCCTTGCCACGCCCTCCCCACCTTGATGGACAGAAACCTTGGTTCTGCATAAACCTTTCTTCCCCTGAGCTGGCTGTCTCTCAGGGGTTTTGTCACACCACCACCAACAGCAAAAGTCTGACTCAAATGGACCCTCCTTTAAGGAGCAACACCGTAGATGAGAATGTCATGTCTTATCAAGCACATTATCCTATTATGTCCTTATGCCACCTGAGGGTCTATCTCCTTACTTCTGGGCACTGTCCCTTGGGATAGGAGCAGACCATTTAGAAGGACCTATTCCCAAAACGGTTTCCTTTCTTTTTGTATGGTGAAAGGAGTGTGAACACATGTACACAAATGCATACATGTATACATATTTGGGAATATGTGTGCAGGTTTGAATGAATAACCTTGGGTGTGTCCTTTCTCAGGTGCCAGCCACTAATTTTTTTCTTTTTTAGGACAGGGTCTCTCAATGACTTGGAGGTCACCAATTAGGCTAAGATGGCTGACCAATGAGCTTCAGGGCTCTATCCCCCCCCTTCCCAGCACACACTACCACGATCAGTTCACCTGCACGTGTGTGAACGCTCCTTGTGCACATGTGTACACCCCCCCCCCCACACACCTGGGCTCTGGAGATCAAACTCGGTTCCTTGTGCTTGCTGCCTGAATCATCTCCCCAGCTCCAATAGCTTCCCTTTACTGCTGGTCTGCCGTAGGTCAAGAGCTTTGTATAAAGCATTCGAATAGTATTCCAACACAGAGCTTGACCCCGTATATAAGCAGGATAAGGGTTCAAGGGACCACTTGTTCGAATATCAGGCAAGCTCTGAGATTCTCTGACTTCCCAACCAGTGTTTTACTTTTCTTTCCTCCCCCATATGGTCTTTTTCTCATGCAAGGCAGGGAGCACCAACACCTTTTCCAGATTTCTGGTCTGTTTGTCTTTCATTCCTTCAGGGCTCAGCTCAAACGATACAGCTTGTTTGGTTTTCTGTGAGATGGTATCTTGTCTGTGTCACATGAGTGGAAAGCAGGCTCCTAGACAGATGGGGGCTCTTATCTTATTTTCTGCTGCTTGCCTAGTACAGAGAGGAGAACCTAGGGCGTAGTGGGTGTTCAGTGAACACCCCATGACTGACTGACCTGCTGTTGGTTGGCAGATCTGGGCAGTGGCATCAGTGTTTGGCTTTATATGGTCCTGAGGACTACAGACAATGGATAACCCTTCTGTATTTACAATTGTAAAATACCTGTAATTTCTTTTCAAGATATTAGTAGGAAAGGATCAGATCACTCTTGTGAGCTCAGGCTAGACCTCACCTTCATTTTCAAAATCTGTTGAAATCAAGACAGAAGGGCAGTTCATCTCAGAACACAATTTCCTTTAAGGAAAGGTCATAAATTAGACTCAGATGCTAATGAGTTGAAAAAGTGCCAGTAGTCACCAGCAGCGTGGTGGTCAGACGGTGATGCTCAGGTGCCCTCTAGTGTGTGCTGCTTTTTGTGTCATTCTGGCATCACACATCATGCCCTTGAGTCTTTATTCAAAGTGTGTGCTCACGCCCTTAATCCCAACACCCAGCAGGGGGATCCCTGAGTTCGAGGCCAGCCTGGTCTACAGACTGAGTTCCAGAACAGCCAGGACTGCATAATAGAGAAAACCTGCCTCAAAAGAAGAAAGGAAGTAAGTAAGTATGTGGTAACGTGTAATCAACAGTTCTGTGGGAAAACTGAAGTTAAGGCCAATGGTCCCATTCTGAATCACATGTAAGGGGAAAAAAAAAAGCAACTTAGGTGACTGTATGCAGCAGCTACAAGAGAGAACTTAATCAAGGCTATTACAAAGTCGATATTGCAAATGATCCTTACTCCCCACTCCTCTTTTCTGGGATAGGATCATATGTATCCCAGGTTGGCAAAATTGGCATCCAGTCGCTATGTAGCTAACAATGACCGTGAAATTCCTATACTCCTGCCTCCGCCTTCCGTGTGGTAGGATGGCAAATGTGTACGACCATGCCTGGTCACTGTGGTGCCAGGGATTTGTGCATGCCGGGCAAGCACTTTATCAAATGATCCACAGCCCCAGCCCACCCTGAAACACCTTTGTTGCTAGTTTTCCATTTAGTTTTTAGAAAGTTATAATAATTATATGTAACTATGCTTCAAAAACAATAGACACAGCCAGTACTCCAGAAGCAGAGACAGGCAGATCTGTATGAGTTCCAGACCAGCTAGGGCTATGTTGTGAGACCCTGCCTCAAAACAAACAGGAAGAGAAAGAAAAGGAAAAGCCCACAGGCATAAGGAGGCATGCCGTGGAAAGCTGTGCCCATCCCCCCACTCCTTTCTATTAATCACTCATGTATGCAGTGTTCCACAATGCCTCACTCCATAGCCTAGTCGAGACCTAAAATTTATAATCTTCCTGCCTCAACTTTCCCACATGCAGACATTACAGCTGTGAGCGACACACCACCTTGACATGTATTTTATTCCTCTTCCGTATTTTACTGTGTCTGCATGTTTCACTCCTTGAGTTCCTCTTACTGATAAATCCTGTTAAACTGACTGCAGCATTTCAGAATGAGTCTTCATTTCTTAAACAGCTATAGTGTACTTTATCGTGCAGATCTACCATAACTTCCTTAACTATCCCCTCCAAAATGACAGCTATTTGGGTGGCTTCTGATCTTTGGATACCACAAACAAGGCTGAGATGAATCATCTAGTATAGCTGCTTTTTCAAGACTGCACACGTCTGTCTAGGACAAATTCCTAGGACTGGAGTATGTGGGGCCAAATAAAAATACTAATTACAAAAATCATTCGCAGCACTTACTGTGAATCAGGCTCTAATCTAAGCCTGCTCTGTACACCAGCCTACTCATTTGATATTCTTAACAACCCTATGAGGAAAATACTGCTATTATCTCCTTTATGGACGAGAAAGCTGTGCCACAAAGAGGGTTAATAGCCTGCACAAGGTCACACAGCTAGCACAGGGCACAGCCAAGCAACATGGCTGGGTGCTTTTAGACATTATGTTCTAGCTTCTCTGGAATTGTAACTGTATTTTGCATGGACACAAATTGGCCTTTATTTTGGTTGTGCTGATCCCTTCTCTTCCTGGCATTACTGGACATTTTCATCAACAGGTGGAAATGCTTATCAATTGTAGGTGGCAATGAACCTCAATGTAGTATTAATTTGCTCTTCTCTTACAGCGACAGATACTGAGTATGTTCACCCATGCTCAGTAGCCACTTCTGTTAGCTTCTCTGGGACTGGTCTACCCTAGCTTTTTGTGTGTTTCTAGGGTGACCTCGATCTCCCTCTTATGGACACAGAGGAGGATGTCTCCGTGTATTAGAGATAGTTTTACCTGCGATATAAATTAGGGATATTTTTTCCTAGTTTGTTTCTTATATTTTCATGTTGTTTGTAGTTTCCTCTGATAGATGTTTTTAATATACACAAAGTCAAATTATTATTCTCTTAGGTAATCTAGATTTTTTAATATTTCTGGGTCTTCCTATGTTTTTATCTAATGTTTTGATGGTTTAATTTTAATAATTAGACACTTGACTATTTGGAATTTATTTTGTATGATGGGTATGTGGATCCAGTTTGCTGTTTTCTTTGGGGTTACCAGGCTTCCCTTTAGATTAGTGCAGCATTTCTTGTACCACACAATACATCATGTACAATTAGGTTCTATTTCTAGACTTCTCATTCCATTGTGATCAGTTTTTCTGCCCATATCTGTATTAAATATTACCCTATTATTTGAAGCCTTGTGATATAACATCCAGGAGGGCTTCACCATTCATTGCTCATATGTGTGTTGTGTGTGTGGGTATGTGTACCAGAACATGACTTAAGAGTGTCAGAGGCAACAGGCATTGAATCCCAGCACTCGGGAGGTAGAAGTAGGCAGATCTCTGTGAGCTCGAGGCCAGCCTGGTCTACAGAGTGAGTTCCAGGGCAACCTCCAAAGCAATATAGAGAAACCCTGTCTTGAAGAAATACAAAACAAAACAACAACAACAAAAAAGTTTCAGAGGCCTGGAACCAGACCAATGACTCATCGCAATGATCACAAGTAAATATAAGTGGACTAAAGGGTATACTGTGTGACTCACTGGGCCATACTACAGTGTCCATCTTAGACTTTTCTTATATGGTTTGTTTTGTTTTGTTTGCTTGATTTTTAAATTTTGTTTTGGGGGGAAGGTTGAAAGGACAGAGAGTAGAAGTGAGGAGATGAAGAGATGAGTGGAATCGAGATTCATGATATGAAAGCCACAAAGATTAATAAAGCATTAAAAAAGTGTTTTCCTGTTTTATTCTCTTCTTTATTGCCTTGAGGCAGGGTCTCTTCTTGAACTTAGTGCTGGCTGTCTTGTCTAAGCTAGGTGGCCTGCAGTGAACTCTTGGGATCTGTTTGTTCTTATTGCTCCATATACTGAGGCCACAGAAACAAATATGCACGCCAGGGTTTTTGATTGGGTCCTGTGGATTTGAGCCCAGGTCCTCAGGCTTGCAGGGTACTTGATCTTACTCACTGGGCCATCTCCCTCTTCCCAGTCCCAGCATTATTCCTAATTCCACAGCTTTTTTATTATGCTCACTTATTATGAACTTGGTAACCAGCTTTTAAACTTTTACTAAAAAAACAACCAACCAAACAATCAGGATCGGAAGTTCAAGGCCAGCTTCAGCTATCTAGAGAGTTCAGGACATCCTGGTCTATATGATACTGTGTCTCAAAAACCAAAATTAGGCAAAAAAATCCCCCCAAAACAGACAAATAAAACTAGTCATGTATCAGTGGAAGAAACCGTTACATGTTTATACATAACAATTCAGAAAGGACACACATTTTTGTATTACTGACTACAATCAATAAAACAAGTGACACATATCATTATGGCACGTTATGTTATATTAAACACATTTCTACCCTTTAAAAAAAGAATAAGAAGAGTAAGAAGAAAAATTTCATCTTGGAGAAATGGTTTCGAATGCTATAAGCAATTAGCTTTAAGGCATTTGAATCCATAGCAAGGGTGGGCAAAGTCAACACCTCCTTCAAACAGCAAGTCAAGAGCTCAAAGACAGAAAATCTAACATGAATTCAAAGTTTCCTTTGTGATAAAACAAAAACAGAGACCAGGCTATGAGAACACTGACAACCAAATCACACCTTGATTGGCTGTCATGATAACTTGTAACCACTACCAAAATTAGCAACTGAAGGGTCAGCCACAAAGTTCATGGTAAATCTTTTTTCCCTTATACCTCACTCTTGCCTCTCTTTCATGAGAAGCTTGTCTAGGAACACATTAGAAAGCAGTGAAAAGACAATGGAGTATTAGCAGAAAAAAAAAAACAATGGAATCTTGAAATCAGCAGGTAAATGGATAGCACTGGAAGAAACCATCCTGAATGAGGCAACCCAGTCACAAAAGGACAAACATGGTATGTACTCACTCATGTATGGATTTTAGACATGGATCAGGATAGTGCCAGTCTGCACTTCCACTGACAGAGAGTCTGGAAAACAGGAAAGAACCTAAGAGATATGTGTGCTACCCAAGAGAAGAGGAATGAGGCAAGATCCTCTGAACAGATGGGGAATACAGTGAGGGGTGGGGGAGTGGGAGCTGGGAAGAAGAGAGGGGGAGAAGAGGAAGACAGAGTAGGTCATAGGGGAACAGGAAGGTTGAGTGGGGGGTAGAATAGGGGGAAGAGGGAATCATAGTTTAGAAGACAGATCAGGCACCAGTGTGACCTCTAGTGATCTAAATGGATGACACCAATTTGCAAGCTAAGCAATAGTGGAGAGGCCACCTCGAATGCCCATTCCTGATAATTTACTTGATGTCTATAACCATCCTGGAGCCTTCATCCAGTAACTGATGGAAGCAGAGGCAAACACCCACAGTTAAACACTGAAATGAACCATGGAACCCAGTGGCAGAGAGAGAGGGAGCGATGAGCAAATTGGCAAAGAATGGGCTGGCAAAACCAGCAGAGACAGCTGATCTGAACAGGGGAGAGCTCTTGGACCCCAGACCGACAGCTGGGAGGCCAGCATAGGACTGATCCAGAGCCCCCAAATGTGAGAGTCAGTGAGGAGGCCTGGGCAACCTATGGGGCCCTGAGCAGTAGATCAGTGTTTATCCCTGGAATACAAACAGACATCATATGTCCGTAACAAAAAGAGTGATGCTCTCTCAGCCTGGACTCTTAGGGGAGTACCTGGACCCTACCCTGAGTGAAATGACAGACTCTAGATATCCCCTATGTGGAAGGAAATGACAATAGGGTGGGAGGCTGGGGGGGGGACGGTGGGGGGGTGTGGGAGGAGGGGAGGGAGAGGGAACTGGGATTGACATGTAAAACAAGCTATTTAAAATTAAATTAAAAAAAAAGAAAGCAGTGAAAAGAGCTGGAGGCCATCCTGGCTCTCAAGAGACTGGGGCAGGATAATTGCTGAGAGGGAGTTGGAGGCTAGCCTGGAGCAGCCTGAGCTACAAAGCAAGACATTGACTTAAAACAGAAAACAAAATAGCAATGAAAAGTATTCCCCTAGACTAGGAGAGATGACCAGAGATAGACATTTTCACTCTTGAATTCATTTATATTTTTAAATAAGCAATCAAGTGAAAATTGGAATTTCACTTACATTTTCTGAAACAAAAAGTAGTTTACATTTTTAAACAATAAAAATTAGTATATTTGGCACATTCACTAGGAGGTGAGCAGAATGGGTCCTCATTTGTGTCCCTGAAATAAAGCTACATGTACTTGCAATAGCATTTCTTTCTTTTTCTTCTTCGTGTGTGTGTGTGTGTGTGTGTGTGAGAGAGAGAGAGAGAGAGAGAGAGACAGAGAGAGAGAGAGAGAGAGAGACAGACAGACAGACAGAGAGAGAGAGACAGAGACAGAGAGAGACAGAGACAGAGAGAGAGAGAGAAAGACTCCTTTGCCTGGAACTTAGCGCTTCCTTCAGAAGTGCACAGCCTTGCCTTTCATTTTTCTTCCATATAAATGCAGAAATAAATTTCTCCAACTTACTGAAGTGTCTCCCAAAGGGACCAGGATGTTTGTGAATGCTTGTTTCAGGCAAGGTCTTGCTACATAGTCCAGGCTAACCTCATACTTGCCATCCTCCAGCCTCAGCGTCTTGAATGATGAGACTACAGGTGTGCACCACTATGCCTGGCTTCCAACAGGCCCATTACCCGGGAAATAACTTATCCCCTAGCTCAGCACCCAGCACCCAACACCTACACAGATCCTATGCAAGTTGAGGCTCTATGGGTACGTGTGTCATGTCACTTCCAATGTGCTGGGGGTGCTGTGTAAGACTGCAACCAATGCTGGGGTGAGAACAGAGACAAGCAACATGGAGATTAAATGTTCAGCCCTGCATTCCATCTATCGGAACCCACAGAAGAAATAAATCCCAACACACACACACACACACACACACACACACACACACACACACACACACACTCACACACGGTACAGATATACATATAGGCAAAACACTCCTACACATAAAATAAACATTAAAAAATTTCATGGGCCTTTGAATGTCTCACACAAATCCCAGGGCAACTTAGAAGGGATGCTCAAGCCCCACTACATACCTGTTCGAGGCGGGTCTCTCCTCTTTTTTTATTGTGAAGTTGAAGGTAAGAGTCTAGTTTAGGAGCCGGCAATCCCAAAGTCAGCTTGTTTTTTTCCACAAAATATTGTTTGGCCTTCCTTCTCCGGGGCCCCCGTGATCCCGGCAGGAAAACTTCATTGTGTGAACTTGAGCTCTTCAGGTACTGAGAGAGGTTGCTTGACTTCTCCTGGTCACTATCACTTAGATCTGAAAAGGACTCATTTTGACGGGTGCCACACTCATAGTTTGGGCTTAGGAACTCGCTTCCAAGTAAGGAGGCTTCGCTCTGAGGACTTGGCTTCTCTTTGCCTTTGCCTGCCGAGAGTCCCATTGACGGCTCCCTGGAAGGGTAGAGCGGAGCCAGAAGCAAGCTTTCTGCAGAGCTATCCGCAGACCCCGGCAAGGCTTCCACAACCAATGGCTGCACTTCTGCTTTCTTATTCTTCCAATTGGGATCATATCGGAGATCTGAATATTGGTCTTCTACATCATGCCGGCTGTCCAAAGCAGAGAAGAAATGAGAAGTACTTAACTCAGGTAAATCCCCAGGGGTTTGCCCTTAAGGGACTGTCCCCAACTGAGACAGACCCACTAAAAAGTTCACACAATGACTCCCTACAGAATGGGAAAAGCTCCTCACCAACCCCACATCTGACAGAGGATTGATCTCCAACATATACAAAGAACTCAAGAAACTAGACATCAAATTACCAGATAATCCAAATAAAAAATGGGACACAGATCTAAATAGAGAATTCTCGACAGAACCATCTCAAATGGCAGAAAGACACGGAAGGAAATGCTCAGCATCCTTAGTCATCAGGGAAATGCAAAGCAAACCATTCTGAGATTCCATCTTACACCGATCAGAATGGCTAAAATAAAAAACACCAATGACAGTTTATGCTGGAGAGGATGTGGAGAAAGGGGAACATTCTTCCATTGCTGGTGGGAGTGCCCAAACGTGTACAGCCACTGTGGAAACCAGTATGGTGATTTCTCAGAGAATTAGGGATCAACCTACCTCAAGACCCTGCAATACCACTGTTGGGCATATACCCCAAGGAGGCACATTCACACCACAAGGATATTTGCTCAACTATGTTCATAGCAACATTATTTGTAATAGCCAGATCTTGGAAACAGCCTAGATGCCCCTCAACTGAAGAATGGATAAAGAAAATGTGATATATTTACACAACAGAGCACTGCTCAATAGTAAGAAACAATGACATCCTAAAATTTGCAGGCAAATGGACAGAACTAAAAAAAAAATCCTAAGTGAGGTAACCCAAAACCAGAAAGATGAATATAGTATGTACTCACTCCTAAGTGGATACCAGACATAAAGCAAAAGATACTCAGCCTACAATCCATAACCCAGAGAAGCCTGAACCCTCTTCCAGAAAAAGATGGAAGCAGATATAGAAATCCACAACTAACCAATGGGCCAACTTCCTGGATGGAGTACAATCAAATTGAGGGAGGGAAGATAATATAAACAAGGGAGTTAAGACCATGATGGGGAAACCCACAGAATCAGCTGACTCAAGCTAGTGAGAGATCACTGACTCAGGTCTGACAAATGGGGAATCCGCATAAGACCAAACTAGACTCCCTTAATATAGGTGACAATGGTGTTACTGGGACAATATATGAGGCCACTGACAGTGGGTCCAAGATCTGACTTTAATGCACAAACTGACTTAGTGGGACACACACACACACACACACACACACACACACACACACACAAACTCACTCATTCTATTCACTTCATCATTTTATTTAAACTTAATCTCAGATTCTGTCCTCTCATTTCCCTTTCACTGTCTAGATGACAAAGGTACAGCTAAGACTCAAATTAGAACCCCAGAAAAGGTCTGATTACCCAAGTTCATTGAACTCTGTAGTAAAAATGGACACCAACTAAATCCTAAAAGCAAGGAAACAGACGAAAATGAAATGTCTGCAATGCTAAACCAGCATGCCTCTGGGGTTCCAAGAGTCCTATTACTTATGTAGAGCAATGACAGTCTGCTGTGTCTCCTGCTGAAGATAAGTACAATTCACACTGGTCATCTAGCCTTGCAGCTCGGTCGACAGAGTGCTCGCCTCGAAATCTACTCCCAGCACTAGGCATGGTGGTGCGCACCCTCGCAGTCCCAGCACTACCATGGTGGTGTGCACCCTCGAAGTCCCACAGCACTGGGTGGAGGTGGTGGGAGAATCAGATGTTCAAGGTCATCCTTGATTAAAAGGTTCACTGAAGGTCAGCCTGGGCTACATGAAATCCTGTCCAAAAAAAAAAAAAAAAAAAAAAAAAAAAGGAAGCAAGAGAGGCTGGGGGAAGGAAAAGAAAGAAAGGGAAAACTTAACAATTTATGCCTTAGCTGGTTAGATGCTTATCTGATATTTCTCTCTAGGAAGGGAAGTACATAATGTCGCCTTGAATTTCTCCTCTCAGGAGGAAAGCCGGGTTTTTAATCTCAATTTCATGTCGACTCAGGCTTGTCTTTCTTTTCAGGAATTTTGGTTTTCCCTTCCTCTTATCCATAGATTTTTATCCAATGTTCCACAGAAAAATCCACAAGGCTTAGACTTAGACTGTGACTCAGAATGTCTTGATTGTCAGGGACATGCACAGGAACCTCAGGGGACAGGCCAGCATGGGCCTCAAGTTCTAGGACAGTCTCACTTAATTAAGGTTAAGCACAGGGTCCTGTCTAAGGGAAGTCAATGAGACCCCAAACAAAGTACTTCCTTCTGCCCATGACAGTCTCAATTTGTAAAGTAGCCCTCTAGCCTTAACTGAAAAAGAAGAAAAAATAAAGAAAGCTGGTAATATGGCATATTTAATGGCCTCTTTGATCTTCAGAAGCTAAATGGGAGAGATTTTTCCCTTGCTGAGGACAGTGGATACTGTCCTCTAATCAAAAAGAGAATGTAAATCACCCAGCTTTTTATGCTATTTGATATTCCCATTTACAGAGGATGTAATTTTATGCTGGGTAAACAAAGTAATGGTCTCTATAATGCTAATTTACCCATCTTAATGTGGACCTAGATTTCTTTGATTCAATGTAAAGCAAAAACTGGACAAGAAGTCAACACTTGTTGGCTTTACTAAGTTTTCATTGCAAGTTTTTCAGCTGTCCTAAGAAGGTGAAAAACATTTGGATGTAGGTGACTTTTACTTTTCCTAGACAGGCTCTTCCCCAACAAAACTCCAGAGGACAATGACTCATCTCTGAGGAAGTGAGACTTCACTGTTTCTCCCACAGCGACACCACAAGATGGCCTGTTAGGGCCATGATGGGTACGTCCCTCCTGTGGGTTGTCTGTCTTACAAACATCTGTATTTGGACACCTTTCATTTTCGAGGTAGTTTGTCTCAAATAGGGCTGTTGTATTTCTTCCACTTCTCATGACTGACTAAAGATGCATGAAGCCATGTATCTTAAAGTGTTCTGCACACATGCTCATAAGGGTGTTCTTGCCTAAATAATGTCCTGGGCTTCAGGAACTGTGGTATGCCTTCTTTCCCTAATCTCTGCCTTAGTCCAGACAGTGCTCTTAGGACATGCGAGTTAAATGCTTCTAGAATAAATAACTGGATCTCCATAAATACTCCAACACAAAAGTAGCAACATGATTAAAATCTTAACATGGAGACACTTCTTGCACTGGGGCAAATTAGTGAATGAGTTTAGGGTTTATCTTATACTAAGTGACCTAAGGTTCAGTTGCAGTTGTTTTCATGGAGAAGAAAGCTCCAAGCTTCTTCAAGCAAATACACTTCTAAAAAACAAACAAGCATCTGTGGTTTACTGAAGGGGAAATGTAGGGGGCCTCCAGTGTGTTCACGGCTAGGGCGCTACCATACTTCAAAACGATCCGAGGCTCAGGGCTAAGGATGTAAAATGAAGACAAAGACAGCAGCTCATTCTTACAAGGAGAATGGCGTTTATTCTTACAAGGGTGGAGCCTTAAATACCAAAGGCAGGCATGGTGGAAAATCCCTAAGGTAGAAGCCTATATTCCCAGGGCCCTCTGGCAAAGGGTGGGCCAAAAACAGGTATTATCGTTTAGACAAAGGATGGACGAAAAACAGGAACATACATGTAGGCCTTACTAGGGATGAGAAGTGTTTAGCTAAAAGCTCCTAGTAACAAGCGGTCAGCAGAACCCCCATGGGGGAAGGGTGCAACAGGGAAAGACTGAATTTAACTTTATTCTTGTACTCATTAGCTCACTGATTGGATTGACAAGTGTTTCCTGAATACTCAGTAGGCTGGGGAGACACACTGGTTAAGTAGCACAGCGTTGGGGAAACAAAGCCAACAATGAACACTGTGGAGTGATGCTTGCTCCGGTGGGGACTACAGGGCCACCTGGATTCAGGAGGGACCAGTGCTTGTTTCTCAGGAGGCTGGGGAGAGCTTTCTGCGGGAAGATGTGGCCCTGCCCTAAGGCTAAGGAAATAGGCACCAGGCTGAGAGAAACAACTGGAAAGAAGAGTGTGTGGGGGGGTGGAGAGCGGCGTTGCTTCTCAAGAACAGATGCTCTGCAGAGAAGCGGCAGCAGAGAGGAGGAAGGCTGAGGCTCGGAGTTCAAGTTAACCAGAGGTTGGATGTGCAAGGACCTCGTAACTCTGGAAGAGTTTGGGCTTAACTAAATTATCTGAGTGCTTAATTACAGAGAGAAGACTAGTAGACAATTAGGGATAGCCAAAGGGATGAGCTTCAGGTCAGCCTTACACACACATTCTTTTGAAGGCATTTAGAATCATCTTCTTGGTGACCAAATTGGATATCCCTGGGCTGGAGGGATGACTCAATGGCTAAGAGCACTTGCTATTCCTACAAAGGACCTGGGGTTCAGTTCCTAGGACCCACACAATGGCTCATAACCACCTGTAACTCTAGTTCCAGGGAGACCCATATTCAGTTGTTCAATAATATCTCAAAACCCACTCCAACCTTGTCATCCTGGGAACCTAAGATAAGTAACTTACTTTCTGGTATAACTGAGTAACATCTGGTATTCTTTTTCTTAATAAGGTAGCTGCTGTAGTTAGGATTTTAAATGCCCCAGAGAGGTTCATGTGGTGAGGGTTTGGTCTCCAGCTTGTGACAGTACTGAGAAGTGGTTGAAGCCTTAGGAGATGGGGCCTTACGGGGACTCTAAGTCACTGGAGCCACACCCTTTAGACTCCTGGAGCTTTTGCTTCCTCTTTTTACCCTGTGATTACACCGGAAGCACTCTGGCAGCTCAGGGCATTGAATCAGCATCACACAGTGACGGCGACAGTCACCTGTAAGCGTGATGCCTTCTTTCTCTGCATGATGGCGTGGAGCTTTCTGGTTCTGGGAGAAGCTACAGGTGAGTGCGGCAAGGACAACAGCCCTGGAACGGAATCACCAGTCCTCCACTTCTGGTGCCGCTGGTTACTTTGTAAATGCCTGTTTACCTTCTGTGCCTGGCACTGAGCAACGATGGAACCAACGGCAGCCTGGAGAACACAGCCATGAGCTCTGTCACCGGGTTAGCTCGCTGCCAACTGCACTCAGTCTCCAGGACATAAAGTTGTTGTGTACTACGCTTCCTCCTGATGGAGCTCAAGGGATCCTTCTCCCCCCAGGGCTTAAGATATTTTAAGGGCATGAGGCTCTAAGTGGTGCCCTAGTGGCCTGAAAGACATAACACCCATTTAAAAAAAAATCCATATTTTAGTCACAATTTAGGTTCTGTGGGAAACATCTGAACTATAATTTAGGGAATGGGATTAAGAAATATCAGTGAATCCACAAGAATTTTAACAGCCACTAAAACTCGAGGAGGGAGATACTAGTCAGAGAGCTAAATTTTTGTACCTTCCAGAAAACCCGTAATTTTGAGGCACTAACAGATTGCCTTTCGCTAAAGAAATGCATCTTGGAGGCTCATCAGGCCTGCAGAGCTTGATGTTTTAAGCAGAAACTAGACAATACCAAAGAGACTGGGAACAAGCGAGAGGAGACGAGCTGCTGAGAAACATGTTTCTGAATTCTGAACCCATTGTCAAAAGGAAGCACCAAGGCAAGTGTGCATTACACACAAATAAAAGGACATCAACCAAGGTTCCCACAACCGCTTTCACCACACAGCGCCGTGTATACCGGCAATGGCTGTCTCCAGACATCCCCTTGCCCGTTTCAAATGGAAGACATGTTAAAACTAATGGGAAGCTTTTTTTCCCCTTTCAAAACCATGCGCATGAAAACCTGTAATGCTTCCCAGAAACAAACCGAATTGTTGAAACAGAACATGATACTAAAGGACCCCATTGTACGGAGCTCGTGTGCTAAGGAGCCCAATTGTGTTTTGCAGTCTGGGTCAACACGCAGGGACAAAATGAGTGTGAAGTGCTCTTTCACGGGCAATCATCTGCACACAAAACATGCACCTCTTCCCCGACAGGAAGGTCACATTGACAACGGGCACACTACTCCTTTGTTACCCTTCAGACAACAGATGTCGGGGCTCCTCTTCAGGGGCTTGGGTTAGAAATGGATGCAGAGGGGAGAGAGGTGGCGGGCATTTCACATGCATTCTGTGGGGTCTTTGCTGCCTTTAATGGACCATGTTTGAGCCCGTGCTGTGATAACTTCAAACAAAATAAAATCAAATCTCCATTTAATGAAGAGCCTCATACTCCGTTTGTATTCAATCAAAAAATTACTAAAATTAGAGCATGTTTCTAGTTCAATTAACGTCCTTTGCACTCACAATAAAATATTCAATAACTGCCCATTTTGCCTGTTGAGGAGGGGAATAAAAGCGAAACTCATCGTCAGTTAGCAGTTGCTTATTTGCCACTTTATGTTAAGCAGGCAGTTAGATTGAAACTGCACATATTATTACTGATTTAGGTTTCATTTAATCCTTTGAAACAGAATAATTATTCCCAATTTATATGCCATTAAATCTTTTATGCACACGAGCAGCAAATTCAATTTTTGTTTAAGTGTAGAGTTTGTTATGCTCTTTAAAGGGACCACAAAACACAATTGTTTCCAAGGGTTCCTAAATCCTGCCTTGCCTTGCTTTTCTCATCAATAGCTTGTAAGGAAACAAAATGCAACAAACCCAAAAGATTAAAAAGTCACCTTTGCATGTATGAAATAAAAAGATTCCGCAGACACACTTTGTGGAGACTATTTGTAACCCATACATTTTCATTTATTGGAGGCATTCATTCTACTTAAATAATTCAACATTTTAGCTGATGTTGGTAGTGAACACCTTTAATCCCAGCACACGGGAGGCAGAGGCAGGAGGATCTATGTGAGTTCGAGGCCAGCCTTGTCTACTGGGCTAGTTCCAGGACAGGCTCCAAAACAATACAGAGAAACCCTGTCTAAAAAACAAACAAACAAAAAATCAACATTTTAATAGAAAAAGAATAGCTTAATGAACTGAAGGTAAAACCTGTATATAGAAACATATTCAAATGAAGGGGGTTAATTGCCAGTGAATTTTGCTTACAGCAACTACATTTAGATAATTTTGACCCAAATCCCTTCTTTCCCCCCCAAAACCAGATTTGTGTTCCTTTGTTGCTGTTTTTGTTGTTGTTGTTTTTGTTTTTTGAGACAGGGCCTCTCCATGTATCCCTGGCTGTCATCCTAGCACTCGTTATATAGATCAGGCTGGTCTTGAACTCACAGAGATCCACCTGCCTCTTGCTCCCAAGTGCTGGGGTTAAAGGTGTGCACCAACACACTGGGCTTCAACAACAGATTTGTGACTGTTACACCAGGCATTTCTCCTAAGTTATAGCTAGAACTAATTTCAATTCAAGGCGAACCTATGAATAAAGGGAAAATAAATTATCTAAACAGCATGTGCTAGTAATCTCAATGTGAAGTCCTAGGTCCTTGTTTCTACTGAGATGCCAGTTATACAGAACGAAGCTACACCATCACAAGAAATGCCATATTGTTACAGTAGTCCTGATCAGCGTTCTACTGAATCCCATCAAGGAAAGCCTTCTCCTGGTCAAGGGAGTCTACTGCTGGTCTGGGCATGAACCTAACATTCCAAGCTACTCAAAACAAAACAGTCAGTCCAGTCGGGTGGGTCAGTTGTTGGGCTAAGGACCTCAGGAAGCAGGGTTCCTTTAATGCCATTAATCAAAGTTTTCTATATTTTTCAATTTGTGAGGATGTGGAAATAGGTCATAAACAGAACTATCCCTTTAGTAACTTACAATAATCTCAATTAACTCATAAGATTGTAGGAAATAAATTATACTTTCTAGGTTTTTTAAAACTGACTTTTACTTGCCTGAGCACAGAAACATACCCCAGTTTTGAAATAAATGAGTAAGGAACTAGCGGATCTCCCTGGGGGTGACAGTGGAGAGTCCCCATGAGCCTCTGCAGCTTCAGCAGTTCTGGCGGGAGCTTGGTCTTTAATAGACACAATCCATGCTCCCACACAGTCCTTCCTCCCTCTATGACAGTCCACCTGTCATGATGGCACCACACCTCCTCTGAGGAAGGCATCAGGGTTTAACTAAGAAGAAGCTAGTGAGCCAATGAATGAATGTAAAGAGGAAACAGCTAATGCCTACAGCAACAATAACAAAAGTACCACTCTGATATAACTATTTCCCACATGGCCCGAAAGAAACAAGGTTTTAGCTGCTATCCCTCGCAGATCATTTAGACTCCTAGAACATGGTACTCAGGTTAACAAATATAAAGAGATTGGCCAACCAATGGCCTTGAATGGGAAGTTTACCTGTCAACAGACAATATGGAATGAAAGTTAATTCCCTGAACCTTCTGGAATGGTCTTCCTATCCCTAGAACATTAGAACCAGTTTTAAATGTCTTTCTTATGTTCCCAACTGCTGAAAAAAAATCCACAACCCTTATACGGAACAGGAAGGAGTCTAGTCTCAACTTAAATTTTTATTTCCCAACCTCTAGAAAACAGCTGGAGAAAATTGGGAGGGAAGGAAACTCCCGATATTTGATCATCACTAAGGTTTTCTTTACCGACCATGTTTGTTTTGACACTTCAATATCCCTCCTTCAAGCCCCAGAATTCATCATTCAATACTTTCCCTGACTGTTTATTATCACTAGAAGCAACATACTTTAAAGCACCCAAGAGAAGGGGGAGAAATGTATCCTACAGCTAAAAAAAAAGTTGATTATTACCAAGTCAATCTCCCACCCCTTCCAACAGTTCTTGGATGCTTAACTAGCAATGGCTCGCCACGATACCTGCCTCCCGTTAATTCCTACCTAGCTCACGGTGCAGCCTTAGACGGGACACAAACCCTTTGCGTACTGATACTGTGGTATCAGTGCAGGTATCCAGAGGCCAGCTTTTGGGAGTTTGTTCTCTCCTTCCCCCAAGTGGGTCCAGAGATGTCAAACTCAGGTCCTCAGGCTTGGTAGCAGATGCCTTTATACCTGCTGAGTCACCTCAACAGCCCTCTCTGTGATGCTTTACTTGTTAGTAAAGTGGAGTCCATGATCACGTATTTCATTTTACTGCATTGGCTCACTCACTTTATGTGTGGTGGGTGCACACCTCTGCACTTGTGACCGTCAGAGAACAACGTGTGGGAGCCAGTTCTTTCCTCCTCCTGCCTGGGTCCTGGGGATCAAGCTCAAGTCATCAGGCTTGGTGCTGAGTAAGTACTTGATGAGAAGACATTTTAGACCCATGGCTACACATTCACAATTAGAGCTTGAGCTGAGCCATCCAACAGCTTACAGGCTCTGTGCGTGCCCTGGAGCCTCAGTTTCTCATCTACAGAGTAATTAATGGTAATGCTCCAGGAGGGGCTCGTATGTGAGATTCACTCGCATCAAGTCCCGAGTTCACTCCCTAGCACCGTATTAAGGACTGAGTTTTAAAAAATTAAACTGAGCCTATCTAGAGGCTCCAAGCAAGTAGCTCTACAACTGAAAGAATCGTATAAATGTTCCTATACGCAAGACCTTCTTAATCACATACGCTAGGTTCGGATGGCTGCTTTCTGAGTTTCCTTCTTGTTTTTAAATGCACACGACTTCAGAAGGCTTCAGGACTAAAGAGGCTATTTCTGACAGCCTGGGCATTACATTGATCTGCTTCTTCGTGAGTGCAAGTGTCATGAGGCTCCTTCCGGAGTGGGACTTAAGGATTATCGCGTGAAGATCCTCTCTCCGCTCTTGATCCATTCGCTACTGTCAACGCTGCTCCAATTTCCATTAAGTAAAGGGTTTTCTCTAATCCATGGACTCTGAGCTGTGCCTTTGACTTCTGGAGGTTCTAGTCACATCAAAACACAAGTGTGGGGCTAAGTGATTTGTCAGGCAGCTTTTAAAACTATTGCCTATAAAAGCAAGAGGAAAGGTTTGTCTTGGTTTAAGGCCAGGCTTGGACTGAATTTTTTTTTGAACTACAATCCCCAGAATGCCATCTACCTTGCAGAAATGAAAGCCTGCTTCAATTTTATGTTGAGAGCTTGAGATCAATTTATTTGTATCATGGCTCATAACTACTTAGATTTGAGTGACAGAACACCTACGAAAGGACCATATGACTAATATGAGGCAGAGGAAGGATCAATACCAGACCACACTTGAATCGCATTTTTGAGACATTATTTGGACAAATCCTTCAGTTCTGTTTCCTTTGTAGTGTGGAACTGGTCCTTTTACATCCAGTGAGTGGAGCACTATATTGTAACTGGTACTAAGTGTAGCCCATTTTAACCCTGCCCTGCAGTTTACACTCTATCACTAAACATTGCCAAGGCAGGGCAATCAGAGGAAAACAGAATTATCTAAGGGCCTCTGAACCAGAAGACGAAGCATCTAACCGTAATTTTGACTTTTGGAAGTAGACTCTTTTTTTGAGACATATTATGTAGTAATCAAGTAATTCCTGGGCAATTTGAACAAAACCAAGTTATGGTGCCTACTAAGCATGGGACAAAAAGAGGAATCAGGTAACAATTGGGAAAATGAGGCTATTCAGTGGAGTCACACAAGAAAACTTGGCACAGTGCAACAGACTTGGGGTCTGGAGAGATGACCCAGTGGTTAAGAGCCCTTGCTGATCATGTAGGGAACTCAGATAAGATTCCCAGCCCCCACATGGCAGCTTACAACCATCTCTAATCCCAGTTCCGGGGGATGTGTCATCCTCTTCTGACCTCTCTGGACACTTCACACATTGATGTACATATATACATGCAGGCAAAAACACTCATACACATAAAAAGAAAACATGAGAACAATAAAAAGACATCCTTTCTTAATCCTCATTTCATTGTTTTTTAAAAAATGTTTATTTACTAAGATTTATTTATTTATTATGTATACAGAAGTCTGCCTGCAGGCCAGAAGAGGGCACCAGATCTCATTACAGATGGTTGTGAGCCACCATGTGGTTGCTGGGAATTGAACTCAGGATCCTCTGGAAGAGCATCTAGTGCTCTTATCCACTGAGCCATCTCTCCAGCCCCTGATGTCCTCATTTCTGTAAGTAAAACTATTACCATTTACTATCATGAAGACTACAGACTTCCCACATCAGAGGAAGGATTAAAAACATAGAGAACCAAGTCAGATTCCATGAGTGTTTTGCTCACGTACTCACTAGATACAATGAGTGGGCATTACAGCAACTACTTGAAGCCTCACTGACAACCTTCTAGATGGCTGACTATAGTGTCTACCTACTAGGACCCCACAAGAGGTAACACATGTAAAGCATGTAGTACAATGATGGGTTCATGGGAGAAGTTCTATACATGGTAACTGTTATTACACTTACTGAGTGGCTTCCTTTATTCCTTCAACCTCTGTCACCAAGATCTGTCAATTTTTTCACATATAAACATTGATAATAAAAACAAACCAACAAGGATGCTGGTGTCTAGCCATGGTCTTAGATAGTCACACCGTAACATCTCTAGACACTGGAATACTGTGTAGCATTACACAGTCCATAAGTTCAAGTGTAGAAAAATATGCTATTTCCTTAAATGAAATTAATCAGCCACTGAAGACTATACCTAAATTGACCTTCTTTGGCTAAAAACATACAGATCACCAGCAATTAAAATTTACCAAAAGTAGAATGTTCTACCTTTTCAGAGTGCAGAGGTTTAAGATGTCTGGGCAATTATGAGGTCTGGGAACCCACAGGCACTGCGGGCAAATATTACTTCTCCTAAGATCGTATGGTTACATTTCAGAACAGAGTTCACATGTCCAACAAGGCACGGAAGGATGCGCACAGACGCTTTGTGAGACAAGACGATGAACAACCCAAACACATTCATCCGTGGGTGTGACGGTCAGTGTCAGCTGTCAGCTTGACAGGAACTAGAATCAAGTAGGAGACGCGCCTCTGGGTATAGCTGTGTGGGATTCCTAAGTTAACTGACACGAGAAGACCCATTCTAACCACTGGACACATAAGAAGGAGCCTTCACCCCTCCCTGCTTCCTGACTGTGGATGCCACGAAACCAGCAGCCTCGAGCCCTTGCTGCTGTGGCCTTCCTGCTGGGATAGACTATACCCCTGGAACTGTGTTTATTTCTCAAGGTGCCTCTTGTCAAGTGTGTGATCACAGCAGTGAGAGAGTAACTCGTGGTAGGAAATGGGCAGGCTGTACCTCCACACAACGTACCTTATTTATAAGATAGACAAAACCACAGCAGGGAAATGTCAAAGACATATTGTTGACCAAAGAGAACAATGATACTGCATGTATACACATATGCACATATCATCACCAGTTACAGGACCCATGAAAGAAACGGACAGGTAAAAAGGTGACAAAGAGGATGTACAGCCACACCAGCAAATCTTTGATGACTTCTAAGGAGGAAGATGGGGGAAGGATATGAGAAGGGCACAGGGAAACTGTGTCTTTCTTTTTTAGACATACGCGTCTCTGTGTATCTGTCTGTGTATAGGTATGGGCAGTTAGATGCAGGCACCTTTGGAAGCCAGAGGTGTCAAGATTCCCTGAAGCTAGAGCTCTAGGCAGTTGTGGGTGCTGGGAACCGAACTCTAAAAGCAGCACAGATTCTTAACCATTGAGCCATCTCTCTAGCCCCAACAATGAAATGGTTAAATTATATTTATGATTATCACTCTAAAATAATCTAATAATCTGATTTTTTGAGACTCCCTAATATGAAGACAAGTTTCATTTAAATGAAATGAAGGAGAGGAAGAAGGAAAAGACTCAGGTCGAGGTGCTGATTTTGGCTCTTAGAGACCTCTCCATGACTGTCCACCCTGGACAAGTCTTTTGAGAGGCTCTACAGCCAAGGCTCTACTTTGGGAGGTTGTAGAACCTTTGCAAATGTGGCCTAGCTAGGAGAAGCAGGTCTTTGCAAGTTGGCCTCCATGGTAACACCCACTGCAGGGTCCACTGGACTCTACTTCCTGCTGGTTCTAAGCATGAAGCTGCAGCCTGAGCATCCTCCATCACAGACCCAGTCTCTCCAGCTTCTGTGTCTCCCCACCACGACAGACTGTGGAACCATGGAAATGATGAATCCTCCTTCCTCTGCCAGGTAGTTTGCCACAGTAACAAGAAGAGTTACTAATGCCTCGTGACCTACAGAAGGGTGTCCTGGTTCTCTAGGCATGTTCTCGAGGTTGCTACACCCAGTCAATGATGACAGCATTGCTTAATTAAAGAGGAGGGCCGGTAGGCTGCAGCACACACCTTTAATCCCAGCGCTTGGGAAGCAGAAACAGGTGGATCTCTGTGAGTTCGAGGCCAGCCTGGTCTACAAAGTGACAGGGCAGCCAGAGAAACTCTGTTGAGAAAAAGCAAAGCTAGAAAAAACAGAAGGAAGAGGAGAAGGGGGGAAGGAAGAGGAGGAAGGGGAGCAGGAGGAGGATGAGGAGGAGAAGGAGGAGGAAGAGGCGGGGGAGAACGTGGTGAAATCAAGGACCACATCCCTTGGTTGCTTGGAGACGGCTTTTGCACAGTGCGCTCTAAGACAGCCCACCCTGTCGCACCTGGTGAGGCACTGGAAGCTAGTCAGCGTCACACCTTGCACAGCCCAGTTCCTTACCTGTGGTTCACACCACCTCCGGCTCCCAGGTCTTCCTTGCTGGCGCCGTGGGCTACTTTTCTGTTCACTTCCTCTTCGGTCTCACTGAGGCTTTCCTCGTCTAAGCTGTCAGGCTCCATGTTTTTGTCCTCAACCTCCGACTGGGACCTAACCTCTTGAGGGAGGCTTTCTGAATCTGATTCTAAGGAGTCTTTTGAAATCTGACTTACGTCTTCTTTCTTGAAGGATCTGTCTGAGGGTTGGGTCCTCAAGCTGGCATGATGGACAGGAGACTGAGTGGAGAGCTTGGGAACTGGTTTATGTTTACTCATCCTGAAAAACAGAAACACAAACGGGAGCGCATGTGTTAACAGAGCAGTTAGCTGACATGTATAATTGTGGCTGTCAAAAGCGTTGCTTAAAAATTATATTTATGTTACTCTGCAGCCACTGAAATCATAATGGCAATGTTTGTCAAAAACGTCAGTGAGCGTGAGCAAGAGAACCTTGTTACATTATCTCCAGGCTGCTAAATGCACCCCTTTGAGTGTATGAGCAAGGAAGGCCTATTGGAAAAATGATTGTTTTTCTCTCTGCAGAAACACATCTGATTTAGGGCCCATAAGCAGCCTGAGTCATCGAATGAGGTTTTATTGAGGAAATCAAATGGCTGCTTGGAAGCAGATTCCGTTTCCAGCTTCCAAGGGCTCCCTGCAAACAAGCCGAACAAAGCCTAATGGTTAATTGTGAACAGTGCTTTTGGTGGCTTTATTTCAAATGCCCAGGCCAAGTGTGGTGTGTGTGTGTGTGTGTGTGTGTGTGTGTACACATCCTGTTCAGCAGCAGCCACAGATGCACTCAAACAGGTTTAGGGTTTACCATTTAGAAAGTAAAGGAGAGAAAAGCATGGTTTCCCCAGCCGGAATGTAATACACAGACTGTTTCATTCCTAGACCAGCGTCAGCCGGCTCCATCATCTAGAAAAGGCTTTTGCTACTCAGGATGCTGCTAGACAGGAGTGTAGAATTTGTGGAGATCAGCCTCAGCTCAGCATTAGACAACAACAGCAATGTAATAATAACGGTTAAAAATGCTCAATAAACAAGGCGTGTCGGTGCATCCTGGTGAGCTCAGCATTTGGAGAGGGGAGGAAGGTCAGGTGTTGGAGGGAGGCCAGCTTTGGCTGCACGAGACCCTATCTAAAAACAAAGAAACAACAACAAACACAACAAAAGTCAAACTGTTCAACAAAAGGTTTGTGAATCCTGTCGCCTAGTGACTCAAAACACAGGCTGGGTGTCCACCTACCGGGAGTAGACTCTGTCCTTGAGCAGAGCTGGGTAGGTAAGTAGAATGGCCAGCATGACAGCTAGGAGTTAGTAGAGTCTGTCCCTTCTACCTTACTTAATGTGATTCCAAGTGAACCCTCACTGTCTCTGGGGGCTACAATAGTGACCCATGAGATGGTTTACAGAAAAATGCTTTGAGTTCCTGCAGGATTGGAAGATGATGGTTGGGGTTGGATTTCCTTTCATCTCTACCCAGTGTTTCTCTTTCGGTTCATCTCTTCTCTTACTGCCTTTAGGCTCTCTCTCTCTCTCTCTCTCTCTCTCTCTCTTTCTTCCCCCTCTCTCTTCCCTACCCCCAGTGTGTGTATGTGTGTGTGTGTGTGTGTGTGTGTGTGTGTGTGTGTGTGTGAGAGAGAGAGAGAGAGAGAGAGAGAGAGAGAGAGAGAGGAGACAGAGAGAGTCAGAAACCTTTACCATTGGAGCTATGCTCAAATTTATTTTGACTGCTTTGTTCATGTTCTTTTGGCTAATCTGGTTTTTAATTAAATACCTTGACCTGATTTCTGTTCCTTTGAATTACTATTATATTGACCTTGTTGCTAGGGTTTCCAAGGACACACTCTGATGCTTTAGATGAAAGCGTCTTAACACAACAGACAAAAGGTAGTGTTCATATTAAACAAACATGAGGTGATTCTCTGCAAACTTCAAGTTCCCTCTTTACTAATATGTCACCACCTAATGTTAGATGAGTTTGCCTGCAGTCTCTTATTAATATGCATGATCCATCACATTCTGCCATGTTTTAATACAGCTTTGCTTCTTATGGTACTTTTTAGAATGAGACAAGCATGAAGACATTTAAAATCTAAGTCACCATAAACACCAGTTTTGTTTATTTAAAAGGTCACCGTATTTGAAATCTTGAAAAACAAGCTTAAAAAGTCAGGGCTAGGGGGTATAGCTCACTGATAGACTATGCATGACCTAGCGTTTACTCTATGACTTCAGCAAGGAAAAAAAGTCATAGTTCATTTCAGAATTGCTTTTCATACGATAATCCAGATCCATCATTCTGTCTTTTGTTAAATAAGAACCCAGGGTTTCTTGGTAGTAATAAATAAGCAATGGCTATATATGATAATAATTTAGTTGTTGTTGACAGACTGATAAAATTTGGGAAGAACTGGAAAGAGTGAAATAATATTCCCCAAACTGCATTTTCTGAGAGAGAGAGAGAGAGAGAGAGAGAGAGAGAGAGAGAGAGAGAGAGAGAGAGAGAGAGAGAGAGAGAGAGAGAGAGAGATTACAGAAAAAGAGCTGCCTTCTCAGTAAGTGGCTGCATTTCCCTAGTAATACCCCTTACAAAAACTCCAGACCAAAACAACACGGGGAAAACAAAACAACGGTTGGGCCTCTGAGATTCCTGACCAATCCACTTCTTAGTAAACAAGAAAGGCACCGGCACAGTCCCCAGTATCTAGTAAGGAACCACCAGCTTTCTGTCTCTACTTGGGGACAAATCTGCTAGGGGCAGAGGGACAAGGAGGCCCGCTCAGGTTGAACAAGGGATCCAAAGATGCCCTGTTTGGAAAACAGGCTGGGTGGGTGCTGTCCCATGGGGATCTCGGGGTTTTCGGCGCCGTCGCGTCTTTCTAAGGGTCAGGACCGGCTGCAGGGGCCGTTTGAAGGTTCGGAGGTGGCGGGTAGGAGGCCCGGACAAGGGGCTGGGGACCAGGCTGTGCGGCCTGGGGGATCGCGGCCCTGCCTGGGCGCGGTCCTTCCTCCGGGACCTCAGGCTCTGAGGCTCCCTCGCGCCGGTCCCCGAGTTCTCGGTACACCCTGCCCCGCGCGGCCCCTTCCCACCCGCCGGGGACTGCCCGTCACCTGCCGGCGTTGCTGAGCGGCCGCGCCCCTGGCCCCCGCAACCTCCGCAGCCCCGGCTCCCGCTGCGGCTCCCGCCCCGCCCGCCGCTGCCTGGAGACCGGAGCCAACATCGCGCTGGCTCGCTCTGAGCCTCGGGACCCAGCGCTCCTGCTGCCCAGCGGCGCGGGGAACCCCCGGCTTGGGATGCTCAGGTTCAACCACCCCGACCCTCACTAGGAGGGAAAGCAGGGAGGGGAGAGCCCCTCAGTGATGCTGAGAGGGTAGGCGAGACCTACACACCAGGGAGAAAGGAACCCAGTTAGTGAATGGTAGCTGACAGGGAATGGGGAGGCAAGGAGAGAAGAGAGGCGGGAGGAAAGAAGAAAACAAGTGGCCAATAAGCATTTGACCTCCGTTGGAAAGGAACTTCACTCACTAATATTCAGAAGAGGGAAAATGAAAGCCACCCAGGACAGAACACTCACCACACAGGCATCCTAAGGTGAAAAGTTGGCCACCTGTTGGTGATGCCACCTGGGAGCAACGACAGACAGTCACAGGGAGTGGCTGGAGGATAAGGAGGGTGAGAGCCTGTCTCAAAAAGCTAAAACACGCAGAGGAACAGCGAACAGATAAACACACACCAGTCCCAAGGGCCAAGGGAATTATATGAATGAAGGACTATCAAGTGTGTGAACCTGTTAGCATTTGGAAACCGGTTTGGCATTATCTGGGATATGCAGGCACACCTTAATTCCCAGCAACCTCACCTTTAGACGTTCACCTGAAGGAAGCGTGTGTTTTTATGCATCTGTGACATGTTAAATCTGAGATGCCCACTCAGGCGCATGGGTTTGAACGCCTGGTTCCCGGTGGTGTGTTTGTGATTGGGGGTCTGGTTGGGGGAGGTGGGTCCCTGGGGCTGGCCTTTGAGGGTTATAGTCTATTGCTGAGTTCTCTGCTTTCCAGTTACCCAGGGATGTGAAGAGATTGTTCCATGCTGGCCTCTTAGATTCGGCCATACCTTCCCCACCTTGGCCGGCTGAAATCATAAGCCAAAATAGTCACCCGTTTTCTTGCTGTCTGGCATTTTGCCACAGTTATGATGAAAATACCTCATACAGCATCCAAACTGGTGAATATGGGAACAGGAAATTAAAGACCAGCCAAATCAAACTCTGCTGGCTTTGTAGGTCACACACAGCAAAGAAAACAACAACATAATAATACTTTTAAAAAGGCCCAAGTAGGAACTTATGTGAAGTTAGGACTCTGATCAGCGCAGATTGCTTTTGAGATTTGTTTGATGACCTTAATGGTTGGCATTGATGCTCATTTTAAATACTTCTTTAAGACATAACGTTTATGCAGGGTGGTGGCAGCACACGGCTTTAATCCCAGCGCTTGGGAGGCAGAGGCAGGTGATCTCTGAGTTTGAGGCCAGCATGGTCTACAGAGCGAGTCCCAGGACAGCCAGGGGGATACACAGTGTCTCAAAAAAGAAAGAAAGAAAGGGAGAAAGAAGGGAAGAAAGGAAAAGGAAGGAAGGAAGGGCATATATGTGTGTGTAGGACACCTACTATCAAAAATTGTTCAAAGACAAAGGAAATGATGGAAATTATATTCACATTCAAGACACAAATAGGTCTGTATAACTGCCTTCAAAGAGGCAAGAATGTCTACAGACTAGTAGCTTCACTAATAATGGGAAACAGGGAACTGGAAGATACTAGTTTTTACCACGTTTCAATCTGGTTCTTAGTATAGCCGATTATATTTTCACTTCCTTTTGACAGCAGGGACCTCTACATGCACAGTAAGACCCCAGTGTTCACTGACAAAGTAAAAATGAGTTATCTCCAGCATTTGTGTTATTCTGTCCAGCCCATTGCACGAACTACGATAGCAACCTCAAACATGCAGAGAAAACCCATGCAAAAGTATTCCTTCTTTGTAGCAGCTTGCAGCTGTGTTCCGAGGTATCAAGAGCGGACCGCTCACACCTGCCCAGCTCCTCGGCCACTAGTCAGAGAGGATCACTGCTGCAGTTCTTCAGCTGCTTTCTGCCTCATCAGGAGAGCATTCCTTCTGACTTCCTGCACCTCACCGTCCACCTGTGACTCACAAGTGGTGCGATCCAGCAGCTCCTTGTAGAGACACACCATCTCCTCAACATAGAACCCCCTGAAGTCTGCCCCCTTCCTCCTCTGCAGCAGCTTTCCTGCTTTTGCTCTGGTGTAACTAAACATTGGAATAACACAAATGACAATGCATGCCAGGGGGTTGGAATGATGTCAGTTGTTTTAGTGGAGATAATTCGACATGAAGATATGTTATGAAGAGTTGGAAAGGGGACACACTTCTCATGGGTGTAGTGACCATGGAAAGCAGTTTTGGTCTTTCTTGTTAGGGAAGCCCAGGATGGACCTGGAATCATTATCCTTGAGAAGCATGGAGAAGAGCCACTTGGGGGATGAGGAAGGACTAACAGAGCTGGCTTTGGGAGGAGCAGAGGGGACTCGGGTGCCTCTACTGCAGCCGGGAAGCCTGCAAGAGGCCCATTGGGAAAGGAGAAATATAGTTTGCATCAGGTGTGTGTGTGTTTGTGTGTGTGAGAGTGAGAGTCAGAGAGAGAGAGAGAGAGAGAGAGAGAGAGAGAGAGAGAGAGAGAGAGAGAGAGAGAGACCGCAGGTACCTGAGGAGGAATGAGGCAACACATCCTCCTGGAACACAAGTTACAGGAGGTTGTAAGTTCTTGGATATAGGTGCTGGGAACGGAACTCCATTCCTCTATGAGAGCAGCATGTGTTCTTAACTGCTAAGCCATCTCTCCAACCCTGAGCTTTCCTGCCTTAATAATAGTAATAATAATAATAATAATAACAATGACAAATTGTTTCACGAGCCAAAAACACCCTGGCAAAATTTATTTTTTCTTTTAAAATATTAATATAGTGTTTGCCCGAATTTAGGCTTTTCTAGAAATTAAGTATCAAACTGTATGATACATTTGGGGAGAATAGAAGATATTTTTGCTTGCTGTGACTAGGTTTACTTGTATCTGAAAACAAGAAGCAGAGGAGACAAGATGGGGGAAATTAACATATTTCAACTCTGATGACAGATCTGCTCATGAGTGCATTACAGGAAGGAAGAGGGCTTCTTCTCTCTCAGAAGATTCAGGATGGTAAAAAAAATACAACTGCGTTTCATCTAGATCAAACCCCCTTTATGAATATAGCAAATTACCATGACTTCGGCCAGAGGAAGTGATGGGAGATTATGTTGTTGGGTTAAATTAGTGGACTCATTAATGGTCAGCAGTTCAAACTACCTTCTTCATCTACAGGGAGCCTCGTGTGCTCAGAATGTTGGGTGGTTGTCATTTTCTCCATTTTTACCTGATGACAGATAGTGTGGATGATGATTGGAGCCGGAAAACCTATTCATTTATTGTAATGGGGTAGCATGATCAGCATTCTTTTGACTTCCTTCCTAGAAGGCAGCACTGAGCAGGCTCTGTCCATTCTTCTCTGGCTCCATCTTGCCATGAATGAGACAACAAGAGCATGAAACCCCTTCTTGTGTAGGGGAAAAGGCAGGATCTTGCTTTGGGTGTTGCAGGAGCTCAGAGGCTCAGGTCCTGATCCCAGCTATTTGACTCACTAGTTGCATCTTTGGTAGCTGTTTGGCTGTGCCTGGGTCAGTGTACTTCAGCCAATAAACGGAGCTTGATTTGTGTTTTCCAGGATAATGACTGTTCACGAAACTGCCTGCTCTAGGATTTCAAGCTGCTCCATTTGGAAGGTGAAGGTAACTGTAGATCCAGCTTGCCTGGTTTGAAAAGCGATCAGCTCTCCAGTTCATGACAGCTCTGACACAGCAACTCAAGAGCAGTAAGGACGCGGGACTTCCTTCTCTTCCTTGCCATGTCCTTGGCACAGTAGCCTGGCCCACTGAAGGAGTAATGGTGGCTCCAGACATCATTTATAGTTTCATTTTCAGGGAAGGATGTTTTGATTCTGAAGGCCTCCTTTTATCACTAAGAAAAGTCTTTTCTGTACCAGGAGGTTTATACATGTGAGGCCATCTTGGACCACGTGGCAAGATCCTGTCTCAAAATGTGTAAATAAACAACAACAAAAATCTTTTCTAGAAACCTATCAAGAAGCCGGGCGTTGGTGGCACATGCCTTTAATCCCAGCACTCGGGAGGCAGAGGCAGGCAGATCTCTGTGAGTTCGAGGCCAGGCTGGACCGACAGCCTCCAAAACAATACAGAGAAACCCTGTCTCGTAAAACCAAAAAAAAAAAAAAAAAAAAAAGAAACCTATCAAGAACTCCTTCATGTCTCAGTGGTCAGTGTTGTTTTAAGTGATTGCATTTATTGTAATATTTATTCTACCTCCATGGATGCGACAAATCTTAGGTATCAAAACAGGTGGCTTTGCACTTACATGTACAACTCTTGTTGGTATCCCCAAAACAATAGGCTGTAATTGCTATCCATGGGTCATTTACATTGCACTAAGTATCATTTATAATCTGGAAGTGATTTACATTTTCAGAAGGATATATGTAGTGTATAAATGAATATCACACTGTTTTATATAAGGGACCTGAAAATACTCAGATTTGGTGTTTTGGGAGATGGTGACAGAGAGATCCTGAAAGTGTCCCCCATAGACACCAGGGGTCACTATTTGTGGGTAAAATACATCTGAACAAAACTGGGTAAAATCAAGTTACATAGAATCCTTTATGATAACTTTTGGGTCCTGTATGTTGAAGTTATAATGTTTGATAGTTCTCAAACTTATATGACAACGGGAGACTTCCTTTTAAAAAATAGTTAACATTATTTGTTCTTTTTCGTGTGTATGTGTATGAATGAATGTGCCATGGCACACGTGGGTGGTCATAAGTCAACTTTCAAGGACCTATTTTCTCCTTTCACCATGTGGGTCCCAGATACTGAAATCAAATCTTCAGCATTTGCAGCAAGAGCCTTACCTGCTCAACCATCTCACCACCCCAGAAACCTTTCTACTAATATTTCCAGGACATTAATTTTCCTCAACATACATTTTAATGCCTGACATAAATTCCTTCCTATTTTGAATATTCTATCTGTAAAACTAGGCCAGGAATGACTGGAATTCAAGGAATATATACATATAATTATTTTGTTGATAAGTTTCTCTGCAACACCTGGGTGATACACTCAAATTGGATTATACAAGGGATTTAATAAGCTAAATTCAAGGCTTTTGGGGAAATAAAGGCGGCACAGGATCATCCAGTGCCCACTTAGTGTGAAGAAAAAAGCAAACAGGTTCCAGGACGAGAGAAACAAAACAGCTGATCAGAGTGGAACATCTAGTTGAAGAATGCACTCAGTCCCACCAACCCTGGACACCTGGTGCTCTCTGCTCACCTGTTGGTACTTCACATTCTCTTTAGAGAGATGGAAAGGGGTACCACTGATGTAGCCCAACTCACCAGTCTCCTAGGGCAAATGAAAGACACTGAACACAGCTCCCAACATCTTCCTTTTTAAATCATCTTACTATAGCAATAGAGGAGGGATGGTCTTGAGGCCAGGTAGGCTTGGACTCGCATCTAGGTTCTACCCTTAGTTGTTTTTGTAATCTTGGCATGAATGCTTTAAAGGGACCAGGAGACTGTGGTCACCTCAACCATGCCATTGACAGTTCATCTCTGTTTTGAAAATGTCTGGTTTATTCTCCACCACTGGTTCCCTACCAGGTTGCAGTAGAGTCTTTACAATATACTGATTCCAAAACTCTACCCCAAATCTCCCGACACCAGTCACTGGGAAGGAACTGGGGATCTTAGGAAACCCTCCCAGGGGATTCTGACAATCAGCCAAGCATTTTCCTCCACTCTGCCTGGTACTGAATTGTTGTCTCTTTCATTTGGTTCCCGATAACTGGTCTGGAGAAACAGGGCAGTCACAGGGGTTACCATGTGGGAGGGTTAGATAAACACAGACTCAAAGTTGGCAAACATGTTTGACTGACCATGGCAGGCACCACCTCTGAAATAACAATGATTCCTCCTGGATTGTTTTCAAACTACTGGTGGCTTGACAAATGACCGACAAAGAGATGCTACAAGACTGTAAACATATGCCTTTGCACATTGACACTCCATTGGAAAGCAAGACTCCTGACTTACTCCCATTCTCTCAGCCTCCTACCCACATGGTCTTCCCAAACAGTTCCATCCTGAAGACAAGGCAGACATCCATGAGAATGTGAGTAGGAACATGTGAAGGTCCAGACAGGGTGTGGGAGGCCAAGCCTAGGGAGGCAGCAGTGCCCCATAGAGAGCTACCCTGCCCATAGTGTCAACTTGAATGAGTGAGAAGGATGCCACACATCAGTGTGTGTGTGCGTGTGTGTATGTATGTGTGCGCACGTACGTGTGTGCACACATGCTCATGTGCATGCCAAACACTCCCACACAGAGGGGCCACATGGTGTGAGGTATCAGAGTCCAAGGTTAATGAGCACAGACTCCACATGGAGGAAATGATGACAGAAACACAGGAGTTAGAGTTGGAGCCTTTGCAGGAGAAGGGCATCCTAAGGATGGGAGGTGATACAGGAGAATGACATCCTAAGGAAGGGAGGTGAAGCAGGAGAAGGGCATCCTAAGGATGGGAGGTGATGTAGGAGGACATCCTAAGGAAGGGAGGTGATGTAGGAGGACATCCTAAGGAAGGGAGGTGATGTAGGAGGACATCCTAAGGAAGGGAGGTGATGCAGAAGAAGGACATCCTAAGGATGGGAGATGACCTCCACACAAGAAGCTGACCAAAATATGTTAGGGGTACAAAAAAATCTCCCAGAGGAGGGAATTATTAATGCAGAAAGAGAGACTCTAGAATAAACTCATGGTTTCAACAGAGGGACTTAAATATACATCAACACACACACACACACACACACACACACACAACCACATCTATATAAATAGTCCAAAGTTCTGTCCATTGAGAGGACCTGACAGTGATGATACCTCAAAAGCACAGATGACTATGATCACAAGTCCCAGCTTCTAAATGCCAGCATCCATTGTTAGATTGCAAACTCTCTTTGAAATCCCCCCATCTCCCCAAAATCAGGCCGTGCCACTCTGGGACTGAGTTAAAAGGTTGTTCCATGCTGTGACCTTGAAGCCTATCCTTCTCAAAGCTGCAAGATAAATCTATGGTGCTATCCAGTGACTGGCTCCTTGTCTTATAGGCTGTGACAGACCAAAGCATGCAATGTGGAACTAAAGCATAAAAGTTAGTTATCCTCTTTGTTCAAATGATTTCTCCAAAGACACACTCCCTCCTTTCTTCAGTGCCCCCCACATGTTGTTCATAATGGCCATCTTCTTTTTGATCTATCCTTTTGGATGTTTCCCCACCCCAAGGCCCAATCCTGGCCCCAATGTTTGCAAGGCTCTCTCTCCTAAGAAAGCTCATTTCTGAGGGGCTGTTAGTCTGGGTGTCCTTTCTTGCTATTCCCTGGAGTTCTGTAGCTTAATAACATCCATTAAACAGGACTAGGAATTCTTAGAGAGTTGCTGATTTCAGGGCTGGCCCAGGGGAAGTTTGAATGTCTAGTATCAGAGAGCGTAAACTGTGTGCCTGAAGATGGATGCTTGTCTGTCAGAAGGACAGTGAAATTAGCAACGGATCAGTTTGGTAGTCACAGAAAATAACCCACTGAACAACAGTGAAGACCAAGGTCTAAGAAAGCACAGATCTAAAAAGTAAGTGAATGGCTTTAAAGTTTAAGGAGGAAGACAATATCAGCATAGATTTGAAGCAATTCCTCATAAAATCCTTAAAGAAGAGAGTAGATGTGCAGTGAAGAACTCCAACAGCACCACATGAATCCATCAAAATGAGCAGAAGAAATAAAGTGGGACAAATAATACACAAGAAAATAAAACCCAGTGGGCTTCCTTGGGAGTCAAATAAAAGTGTTCCTTGAGCCTGATCTCCAAAAAACACTGGACAAAGCCCAACTGATGGCTGCTCTGTAAAATAATTATCCCGTGCTTCAAACACCCAGGTATGAAAAGAAAAACAAGACAGATAGATAATTCCAAACAGACAGAGGTGAAGATGAAGGGACGCTCTAATTGGGGCCTTCCCAGTTAGGGCAACTGGGAAAGCTGGAATGGTGTCTGCCTTAGTCACTGTTCTATTGCTGTGAAGAGACAATTCTTACAAAAGAAAGCATTTAATTGAGGCTGGCTTACAGTTTTAGAGGGTTAGTTCATTATCAACATGATGGGAAGCAGACAGGCCTGGTGCTGGAACAGTAGCTGGGAGCATTACATCTTAATCTTAATCAGCAGGCAGAGAGAGTGAGACTGAGCTTGGTGTGGGGTTTTGAAACCTCAAAGCCCATCCCCAGTGACACACCTCCAGCAAGGCCACACCTCCTAATCCTTCCCAAACATTGTTTTTAAAAATTTTTTTCAAGATAGAGTTTCTCTGTGTAGCTTTGTAAACCGGGCTGGTCTTGAACTCACATAGATTCGCCTGCCTCTGCCTCCTGAGTGCTGGAATCAAAGGCGTGCGCCACCAGCGCCTGACTTCAAACATTTTTACTGAGGACCAAGCATTCAAACATGTGAGCCTGTGGTGGCCATGCTCACTCAAACCACAGGACCGTGAGGGGAAAGACAGTGATGCTGCTTTCCTGACTTAGATGGTGGCTTTGCGGTGAGGTGTGTCTTTGTTGGGGCACTTGGCAAGATTAAGAAGTGATGAGCATCAGGTCCATTCACTCTCAGAGAGGCAGGGAAGGTCCTCTGTACTGCCTTTACACTTTGCTGTAATATTGTAAATGTTAAATGAAAAAAAAAAAGATCAACGGAGCGATAGAACCAGGAGGAGCTTCTCCCTGCAACAACACATTCATGAAACAGGGGTGTGCATGTATGTTTGTGTGCATGGGTGTATACAAGTGTATCTAAGTGTGTGCATGAGTGCATGGGTGTGCATATCGTATTTTCAAATTGCTTTTTTCAGATCCAAATAAGCAGAAATTCCTCATAGAGCACCAGAGTTTGCTATGTCCTCTGGACTGATTTTTTCTTTTCTTCCTTCCTTCCTTCCTCCCTTCCTTCCTTCCTTCCTCCCTTCCTTCCTTCCTTCCTTCCTTCCTCTCTCTCTCTCTCTCTCTCTCTCTCTCTCTCTCTTTTAGAAAAGAGAGTCATCAATCATTTTTTATACAGAATCAAGAAGCATAGAAACATAACAACCTCTAGGAAGACACACTCTGGTCTTTATTAAAGAAGTTTCAAAAGCCACTCATGAGTTTAACAACCTGTGAATTAAAATCATGGTTTTCTTCTGTACATGCTCTGGTCATGGTGTAATCAGGTTAAAAAATAATTGTCTGCCAGGTTGCCTCCCATGGTTAGCAAGAAAACCTAAGAAAGTGGCAACTGAATTCAGTCCTTGTGTTGCAAGTGACAGACCTCTGGATCTTCATGTCCATCACATGCTGTGACATCCCATCTCTCCCTATTGCCCACATGGAGCCTGTCTTGAAAGTGGGCCTCTGGAATCTCGGGTCTTCTTTGGGTACATTTCATCCTTAAGTTCTTCTTGAATAGAAGATTTTAAACCAATTTAAATTGTTCCACTGCAGTCCCATATCTAAAGACTGCTGCCTACTGCTCCTTTCGAGGTCAGATGTTCACTGGTCATACTGACCCTGATCCAAAAGACTTAGTAGAGTTTTCCGGCTCTGAAGTAGTGTCAGTCATAATAGGTTCTTTCTATGTTTGTATTTCAATGAGGAGCTTTCTGTCCATGGCTTCGTCCTCATGCTGTTGTCCTGGCTCAGTGGACACTGTCCTGAATTATACTCAATGAACATTTTTTTTCATGCCACTGTAGTTATGCTCCTTTCCAGGGCCTTATGCGGCTGCTCTGAAATCATATCTTCTATTGCAGGGAACACTTATACAATACTCTCTGGTACACGACTGCGTTTGCCTTCTAGTTTCCAATGCTGTGCATTCTCCTTCCTCTTTGTTTTGACTCCTGAGTATAACCGCGTGATGTAGTTCATACAATGCTTAGACTGGGAAGCTGAAAGAAAAACACATTAAAGATGGGTTTTGAACAGCATTGTGCCCACTTATTTGAAGCTCTTTGGAGGCCATGTTTTAGTTATAAAACCTAACCTACAATAATCTGGCACATGTAAATGTTCTAAACGAATTGTTATGTCTTAATTAAAAAACAACCTTTGCTATATAAACAATGTATTAATCAACCTGAAATAAAATACATAGTCATTTTTTGCTACCTATCAACTGCAGAATATGATATACTGCCTTCAGCAAAACCACATACTAGAAAATAGCAAGGCTTGTGGGACAAAATTAGACTGGGGCAGAACTCTCAAAGCCTAGAGCCGAAGCTGGCCCCAGACTGATCTTTTGAAAGCATAAAACAATATAGCTTCAGCATTGGGTTTGAGGCATGGAGGCAAGGAGGATAGTGCTTTGTATCTTGAATGTCAACCTGATTGGATCTACAAACCTAAAGAACAGGAAAGCATGGTGTTGGGAGTATCTGTTGTTTCTAGGGAGGCTGATGTAAGGGGGAATGCACCTGCCCTGGGTGTGGGAGTCACAAACCAACAGGCCAGGGCCTGCATGGGTGGGGTCAAAGGGAGAGGACGAGGAGGTTAGTGAGCAAAGGGTTCTCTCATCTGGCTGCCATGATGGGCCCCGCCCTACCACACCCCCCACCACAGTGGGCTGAGACCTTTCAACATAATAAGCTAAGATAAACCCCTCTTCCCTTGGTCTGTCAGGGGTTTGCCACAGCAGCGAGAGACCAAACCAAACATGACTACCACAGAAAGAAAGTGGAGATGTGAGCCTAGGATGTCCCCATGTGCACAGGGAGTGCTGAGTGCAGGCATCCATTCCATTTTCTTAAAACTGAACCATGAGGACACTTGCTCGTTCAGCTCCTGGGGTGAGGGCTTTCTTCTGCTGAGGCGCATGATTCTCCTCCAGCTGTTTTATCTTCCCTTTGCCCAGGAAAAGCAACACAGGCATCTACGCAATCACACCAGTTCCGATGCCAGTCGCCTGTGCTTCATGGCCCAATGGCCAGCAGGTAGTTTCCACATATTTCCCCACCATCTGGTCACTGTGTCTCTTTCCCTGCTAGAAGCCTATTTCTCACACCTCGGAAGGTCAAAATGAAATGAAAAGGCACAGGTGTTTCAAGAGACCGGATCTCACAAAATCCCTTTAAGCAAACGAACAGAACCAAGAAGCAAAGCTCAGGACATTTTCTTGAAACACTTGGCAGGTAGAATAAATTAATTTGCAGGGAGGACACACTGCCAGTAGAAGGTATATAATTCTTGTGGTGCTATCGACCTGCCTGGCGTCTGCCTGCTAGATTTTTTAAAAATAAGGAATACACACGTGTGCGTGTGCAGACCCGCACCCCCATTCACACATCCACACCCACCCACACTCCTTTCCCTGTAGGGTCTTTCCCACGATTATTCTGCTTAAAGTAATGCAATGAAGTCACCCAAGAGACCCCAAATGTTTCTCTTTGGATTAATTAAGCCTTGAATTCATTGAAAATCTACCAGCTATTCCATTTGTGCCAGACCACGTGACAGACTTCAAGGATGCAGGATGAATTCAGTTGTTTTCTGACTAACAGAATAAAGCATAGGGTGGTTTGTAAAATGCTGCATTGACAGAGGTTTTGTGTAGGATGCTGCACAGCTCTGGTCACACAGTGACCCTGAGTGTGACAACGAGGTCAGAGCCAGCCTCCCTAAAGTGGAGAACCTTCCACTACATGAATTTAGCTTTCATTTAGTCTTTAAAGATAAACTTCCTTAAATATCATAAATCAAGTGAAAATCTATCAGGTCAAATCAAACTTCCATCCTATCCACTCCTCACTGTCCCTAAGGCAACTCACGAGCGAGCCCCCATTGTCCAAGTGTCAGGCCATGCATGAGACTTACTCTGGCTGTTATTCTCTTGGGAAGATGTTTCTTCATTGTTGGATCTTGACCTGTAACTTTCTAGAGTTTGCTCTGAAATTTCACTTTCTGTAAGAAAAGAAAATTGCTTTACTAATTTCTGACATTGCAGATATCGTTAGAAATGGATATTGGAGGAAGATGACAGCCTGGCCACTGTTGAACTGTCGTGATCTCCTGTGCCTTATGTATTCATTATCTCAATATGCCATCTTACAGTGTTTTCATGTTCCCAGGGGCACTGTCTAAATGAAGTCAAATGACAGCAGGACAGAAGCAGGCATTGTCCTTCATAAAGGAACAACTGCAGCAGTCCTAACAGAATGGTGGTGGCCAATCATTAATGGGAGACTTTGAAATAATACTCTGCCACTTGCCTACTGCACAAATGAAACATCAGACCCTCTTTCTGGGTATGCATACATACATATACATATACATATTTAGGTCAAATTATCTTTTACTTGATTTACTTAGCACACAAAATATTGGGTTTTCATTATGACATTTTCATGAATATTGTGGTAGTTTGAATCAAAATGACCTGTATAGGCCCATATACTTGAATGCTTAGTCAACAGGGCATGGAACTATTTGGGAAGGATTAGGACATCCTTGTTGGAGAAGGGATATCATTGGGAGTGGGCTTTGAGGTGTCAAAAGCTCACACCAAGCCCAGTGTCTCTATCTCTACTGGCGAATAAAGACGTAGAACTCTCAGCTATGTCTCCAGCACCATGCTTGCCTGAATGCTGTCACACTCCGCACTTTGATGATAATGGACTCGCCCTTTGATACTGTAGGCATCTTCTATAAGTTGCCTTGGTCACGGTATCTCTTCACAGCAACAGAAAAGTAACTGAGATACATATGTATCATAGTTTTCTTATGTTTCCCTCCCACCATCACTCCATTACCCCCCCTTAGATCTCTTCCCCCCCTTCCACTGCTCCTCCCCAGTCTTTCTTCTGCTTTCATGTCATGTGTATTTTCTGCATGCGAAGGAAAGCACATGCTATTCATCTTCCCATCATTACCCTCCCTTAGTCACCCCCTTGGGTCTATCTATGATGGTTATTACTTCATCTATCTAGATGAGTTCATGCTAAGCTATCAAGAGTGATGCTTTGAAGTCAGAGATAATCAAAGATGCAGTATCTTGAGTTGGTATAAAGAATTTTCTGTTTCTTGGACAGAACAGAGACCTTGGACCATATGTGACTAGATCAGCTTTGTCCAGCAGCACTATAACACTTCATTTAAAATGCTCTAGCAGAGGGCAGGGAGAGGGAGCTGGGATTAACGTGTGAAACAAGCTTGTTTCTAACTTAAATAAAAAATGCTCTAGCAGCTGCAATAATAAGGGGGATATTAATTTCACAATGTATTTTAGTTAACTGGCATACTCCAAATACCCCATTGTGTTTGAGTTTGAGTGTGTGTACTGACTTTTGAAAATTGGCTAGTTTATCTTTATAGCACATCTTGATAGAGACTCATGAATGTCAGGGGCTAGACAGTCATCTTGGGACTTCTGCAGCAACAGACAGTGGTAGGGCTAGATTGATTTTAAGTTTGTGATTTGTATATATTGTACTGTGATCGGATTTACCTCCATTACCTTTTTACCATGCTTCCTCCTACCCCTGCTGACCATCACATTTCCCCCAGCTACTTGCCCATCACCATCTCTTTTTCTGATGCTCGCAGCTCCCATATAGATGGTCAGCTGCTGTGTGTTCATGATGCCAGTAGCCATGCCACACCCAGAAGACAGCATTGTATGGTGCTCCCCCATCCTCCAGATATTACCGTCTTCACACCCATGAAGAGGGGCTCTAATCCTCCATATGTTCATGGAATTATTCTGAATAATTTCTAATGTCCTGTCAAGCTCTGTTGTATGTTGAGCATACACATTTTAGTGGGGATCATCTATACTAGATATTTTTATTTTGATTTATTTATTACTATGGTATTATTGTGATTGTTACTGTGTGGTTTAAATGGTAACTCTTTCATTAGAATGCTTGGGGGAAAATGGCTGGTGTCTCATGGATGAGTGAAGCCGAGCACACTCTCATAAAATACGAAAAAACTATCGGACTTTTATCCATAACTAGAACATAAAGGAGACCAGGGATCTCCCATCCTGTAGAATCACATAGCACCAGCACCAGGAACAGTTCCTGGCATGCAGTGGGAACTCAGTGAAGGCTCGCTGAGTGAGTGGATGAATTGGCTCAGCGTTTTGTCAACTAGATCATCTACAGTTCTGCGGCAACTCCCATAGCTACTTTAGCATCTCTGTCTGATGCTTTTTGAGCATGTTCCCTGGAGATCCATAGGCCACATTTGCTAGAAGACAAAGGGTTGCTTATTTGTGTGACACCCCTTACTGGTCAGCTTGCAGAGCAGCTAAGAGAGGGGTTTGATTGACAGGCTCCTCCCTTTCTCTAGCCAGTCATTGGGCTCTTAGGGACCTCACCGGATTCTCTGCCTACTCACCCCTTTTCCAAATCATGTGTGCTTTACGGAGCTTCATGATGAAGAGCTGAACGATGATGAAGAGGATGAAGATGAGGAAGGACACCAATGTGAGCAGCAGGATGCCACTCTTCCTCCTCTCCAGGCCCGTGTACTGAGCACTGGCTTCTGCGAGGAGAGTGACAGGCTGTTAGGCGGTTTGGGTTTGGTGCCTTTCCCTCTGGTTCTGGTCACTGTGGAATGTGGTGGTTAGTCCTCACTGTCTTTCTTTCTCTACCTTTTTCTTATTTTGAGATAAAGTCTCATTATGCAGCCCTGGCCAGCCTGGAACTTGCTGCTGTAATCTAAGCTTGCGTGAGACCCACAGGGCCCCTCCTGAATACCTCCCTAGGGTTGGGGTTAAAGGCATGTGACACCACACCTGGCTGTGATGCTTAATTTTTGTTTTATTTTATTTTTGAGACAGGGTTTCTTTGTGTAGCCCTGGAGGTCCTAGAACTCGCTCTATAGACCAGGCTGGCCTTGTTAACTCACAGAAATCCATCTGCCTCTGCCTCCTGAGTGCTGGGATTAGAGGTGTGTACCACCACCACCCGGCACTATGATTTTAATTGTCATCTTGATGCAATATAGAATCACCTGCAAAGAGACCATCTCAATGAGGGAGTGTCTGTGGAAGATTGTCTTGATTCCATTAATTGACTAGGATGACCCTGCCCATTGTGGATGGCCCCATTCCCTAGGTTTTGGTTCCAGACTGTATAAAATCAAAGAAAGTGGTCGAGCAAGCATTCATTCATTCTCACTGTGCTCCTAATTATGAATGGGACAAGCTAGTTCAAGCTCCTGCCTTGACTTCCCCTCACTTACAGACTATAACCTGGAACTGTAAGTGGAATAAAACCACTCTTTATTCAAGCTGCTTTTGTGAGAATGTTTTATCACAGCAGGAGGGAATGCAGCCAGGGCAAGGAATATATACAGCACTTCTCCATCTCAGCTCAGGAGAAGGGCCAGATTTACCCCAGAAACCATTCATTGAGTGCTTTTCGGGTCTCTGAAAACAAGCAAATGGGCAATAGAGACAAATCAATCCCACGGACTACTTGAAAAGTTGTGTGTTTGGTTTTTTTTTATGACATGGACATTTAGTCCTTTTTTCATTTCTAGAAAAAGCATGAAAGAATATTGACTTAAATTATAGTCTGGGAATTCTAAGTAACTATGAGGAATGCTTGTTTAGTAGCACAGGAGAATTAGGGGGTTTGGAAAAAAACTATTCCAATGAAACAACATGCCATGTACTGCAGTGGCATCTTGCCTTGTCAGTGAACTTGTGGTGGCAGCCCCACCCTTTGGGTGTAGTTCCAGGTGCAGACATGACCCCTTATGAGGTAGAGGAGGGGCTGGCTCGTGCTCTCTTGGGTTGTGGAGAGCACGGGAAGGGCTGAGACTGCATATTTTGGAGCAGGAAGACCTCGGCGGTTATTTTCTCTTATCTGTGTAAGTGCTTCCCTAATAAATACCTATTTATCATTTATCTTGAGTCTGGTAGACTCATTTAAACCCTGCCTTCTATGTACCTTGACTAGGCTAAATGTGGCCCTTGTACGCATTAGGAGATACACTTGATGAGTTCTTAAAAGTACTTCTAAACCAGTCTGCAATTTTGCCAAATATCCTTCACCTCAGCTAACAAGGCCAGAATTAAGGAATTGTGGCTGTGTGGAGAACAGAGTGCCTGAGAACCTGCCTAGGACCTATGCCTTAGGGCATCATTTTTTCTTTATAAAATTAACACATTAAAAAGGCAAAACCAAGTAGGATATGCCAACTCCTACAGCCATGTGTATTTGTAGACTAGGAATTCAGAGACAAGCAGGGACCCGGAGGCTGCATGCCTCTGGGAAGCTTCCAGAAGACATCCATCAGTCTTGGGAGAGAAGACCATTAAGGTGAAGTCTCTCCTGCTGTGGGGTAATAAGGACTGATAGAGTAGGGATGCTGAGACAGGGTAATGCCTTCAGAGTATCAAGTATCTCGAAGGGGCTTTCTAGAAGCAGGGCTGCAGAGATAGGTAGCAGAGTGCACCTTAAGCAGATGGAAAGCTGGTTTTATATGTTGTAGACTATGGGAAGCCAGAAAGGTTCTCAGTACACAAGTGGGCAGGGTACAAGGGTATGTTTCCACGGCGCTAAGCCTGGACCAGAAGAGGAAGAGCTGAAGTCACAAGAAGATGAGGCCCCATATTAAGGGAGTAACTATGAACATAGACAAAACACCTGGAAGAGAACTCATGCGTCGTCGGTGACTACATGCGTGTGCCTGTGCATATGCATCTAGCATATACATTTAGGAATTCAGAAAAGGGACTGGAGAGATGGCCCGGAAGTTAAGAACTACGCTTCCTAAGGACTGGCTGCTCTTCTAGAGGACCTGGGTTTGACCATTCCCAGTGACCACATGATGACCCCCAACTGTTGGTAGCTTCAGTTTCAAGGCCTCCAATGTCCTCCTCTAGCCTCTGCGGACACCAGGCACACATGAGTACATGTACAAACATGCAGGGAAACACTCATACCCATGGAAAAGAAATTCTTTTGAGGCAAAAGAACTCAGAAGTTCTTCTTCTGAGTAGGGTTAGTTAGCTGATGTAGCGAGACAGTGGTTAGCAAAAATAACAGGGCAGGGAGGATAAGGGAATCCAGAGACAGCTAAGGATGGGGTAGGGGAGTGATTCACATGTCATGAGGGTAGAAAGGTCACAGAAAACAAGGACTGAAGAAAACCACTGGACACACAGTTAGGAGGTCAGAATATCAGACGTCTGTTCTAAGCCCAGTGGGTAACACTCACCAGTAGTCAAGTCGGGGTCTTGAGTGATGTGTTCTTTCTCTTGCTTGTCAGTCTCTTGTACGCTGGAATTTTCCACCATTGAGACTAAGGTGAAAGTAAGACATGATGTATATACGTATATCACATATATGTGACTTCATCCTATAACTGCTCTGGCTTGACTGTCCTTCCCCTCTGAGTTTCGATTACTAATAGTCACAGTTCTGTGTGCTTTTACTCTTAGGTCAGCATTTTCAGCTCACACACACACACACACACACACACACACACACACACACACACACACGAGAAAGAACATGCAGCCTTTGTCTTCCTGTGTTTGCCTTAAAAGTACCAGTTTCTCATAAAAATAGTCATAATTGGGTGTGTGGTCTCTCCCCTCAGCTCCGAGAGAACAGGTTTTGAGCAGTTCCTAACAGGGTCAACCGGGACATTCCCAGTTTGTTGTCTAACTGGGGAACCTACATCCAAGTCTTTTATTCCGTGCTTCCTTCCTTCCTGAGAACAATCAGGGAGGAGGTCCATAGGATGCTTCAAGAGAAGCACCGAACAAGGAGCGCCTGCGACGGCCTCTGGCCTTCCTGGAGGGACACTTGGGTAGAAACGCACTGCACAAAGCTTTTTGTGCCGCGCTAGAGTCTCAGCCGCCAGCCTAAAGCCCGTCTTTTAGAAACAGGTTGAACTGTGAGGCTTTTGTAGATGAACTGGAACAATAAGATCTTTTCTGGAGTTCTGTTGCTCAAGCTTCCGGTTCCCACTTCCTTGGCGGCCGTGTTTTATCAGCCCATTGCACAGCGCCACTCTGTGGCCCCAAGGGGGATGAAGCCTCCAACTCTCAATATAGGTTTTATTAGCAGTAATAAAATTGCAGAAATTGAAAACTGAAACGAATTTTAGAGGCCATGTCTCTTAAATCCTAGGTTGTATATGAAAATGCAGAGCAGAAAATTGAGTTGTTCAGTAGTGGTGTCAAGCAATTTAAAAACAACCAGACTCTAAATACGCTTAAAAATATTGAATTATTAAGGCAAGGATGTGGTTGTCCCACTTCATATTGTTTTCAATTTCCACCACTCTTCAAAAAAATCTGTATGGTACATATTGTGTTTTTCAGTGTTTAAAAAGCCCCAAACATTTACTTTTCAATATTATTCAGGACACACCTCTTTTTTTTAAATGTATGTGATCTGATACTGAAAACTATGAACATGATAATGACCCGAAGACAGTTACCTAGAAAGATGGAATTATTATAGAGAACATGCAGGAATGCATGTCTTCCTGCTCAAGACACTTATAAACCCACTCACTAGTTCATTCATTCATTCATATACCCATTTATTGTGCATTTTCTGAGTTCCCACTATTGGCAGATACAATGCTGCACAAAATGAGTACACCCCCATGTGTACACACATACATGCCACCCACATACAGAAATTTAAAAAAATATTCTTTAAATGTAGAATTAAAAATGTGCAGCCCCAACCAGGCATTTCTTCTACAGGCTCAGGGATTTTTGAGACTTACCCATCCTCGTGGGCTGCTGGGGGGTCTGAGAGGAGAGAGACCTCTGCTCAGGGGCATCTGAAGCTGTTTCTTCATCTGCAACTAAAAAGGGGGAAAAACAAAATTCTGTAACCACTGAGATCAGCTTCAGCCACATCTCGCTCAGGATCACAGTGCGCAGAGCCTGGCTGCCACCGGCTTCTGGGGGTTGTGCCGAGACTCGGAGCCCTGACTCCGTGTTTTGAATCTGTACCCCGCTGCTTGCCCATCTGCTAGGTGACCTGGCTGAGAGTACAGCACGCCGGGACCCCCGCGAGGAAGGACATTTGGCAGTAGCAGGCAAAGGGTATTTGTCTGTCCATCTGCATATGGATATTTTCCTATTTCCAGAGCAAATATGCTTTCATATCACTGACCCATTTCTCCAGTTGCAGAACGAGCTGAATCTCAATGCTATTATCAGCATGTTCCTCAGAGACTTGGGCAAGATGCTCAATTTATCCACATGAATATTTCCCCTTGTGTGTGAAATACAGTTGCTAGCTTTTAACTGGTGTGTGTGTGTGTGTGTGTGTGTGTATGTGTGTGTGTATGTGTGTGTGTATGTGTGTGTGTGTGTGTGCAGTAGTAATTCCATTCACATAAGGTGTTTAGTACAATGCCTGTTTACTAAGTGGGGTGTCCACTAAATGTTGTTGTGTAACATAAAGAAATTTGTGGATATTTCCAGAGAGTCAGCGTAGATCATTTTGATCGGCCGATGAAAAGGGTGGCATTCAGGAAGAATGTTAATGTATAATCATGTAACTGTGCCTTCCAACCACAATATGTGACAGATGGGCATTGTCTCCTGAAACTTATGGATGCTTTGCTGTGTTCATTTAATCAAAGAATTTTCTGTGGCTTAAAATTGTTATTTTTAAACAGGTGTAAAATTCTGAATTGTATGCCGGGCATTGGTGGCGCACGCCTTTAATCCCAGCACTTGGGAGGCAGAGGCAGGTGGATCTCTGTGAGTTTGAGGCCAGCCTGGACTACAGAGCAAGTTCCAGGACAGCCTCCAAAACAATACAATGAAGCCCTGTCTCGAAAAAACAAAAAAACCCACTGAATTGTACACAAAACCTCTGAGGAAAGCATGGAGAGTTACAGAAAAACCATCAGAGAAATAATATTTCAGAAAGTCCCTTTACCCAGGGTGATACAGTTTTGTTTGTTTGTTTTGAGACAGTCTTCCTATATGATAGCTTTAGTAGACCTGGCTGGCCTCAAATGTCTGCTGAACTATTACATATTTATTGCAAACAAGATGACTTGGTAGAAATAATTGAATGCAGAAACTGCTGAGAACTGCATTGTTTTCCATGGAACTAGACATTGAGAGTATTTAAAAAAATAAAAAAGCAGCCATTTTCCCAACATGTTATTTTTTCATAAAACTATATATGTAGACTTATTTTAAAATAACTTAACCACGTATTTTAAATTTCTCAGTTTTAACTATTAACAGTAAATATTAACAGAGACAATTCGAATATATAAACATTCTTTATGGTCCTCAGAAAGGTGAGCTTGGGTGAAGGCTCAGTGGCAAAGTGCCTGCTCCATAAGTGTGACGTCAAGAGTTAGCATTCCCGGCACCCAAATAGAAGCCAGAACAACATGAACCTGTGCTCCCTGCACCCCGAGGCAGAGACAGGTGGATCCATGTACTTGCTGGCCACCCAGGCTCGAACCCTGACCCACAGGTTCAGTGAGAGACTATCTCAAAAAATAAGATTCGACAGTGACTGAGAAAGACATGTCAGTCTCTGGCCACATACATTACCTACACATGCACCAGCAGACAATTCACACATGAACATGAATACACACACACACACACACACACACACAGTCACACAAGGAGTGATTACATTAAAGGTGTTTGAGAACTGTGGCTCAATGCCGTAAAACCCAACTCCCACATTAATGATGGGAACCAAATGTTCCTCTTTTGCAATCCCACACAAACGCAGCAAACCAGTCCCCAGAGAATTTAATCTTTCTTCTTGCTCTGTTCTCTAGAAACATGGCAAGTTCCTAGATGTGACATCTTCCTAGGGCAATTCTTACGTTCCCTACATCCCACCCAGAAGACAGTGTAGACAAAAGGGATCAGAATGCTTTCTTGTAAATGTACTTTAAAGCATTCTCTGCTAGCAAGCTTGTTTTTTTTTAACTGATCGAATGAATAAAATATTTGTATTTTTTTCCATGGCTCATCAAAGGAAAAAGATAGTAAGTAAATAGAAGTCACCAATTGCTGATACTAATGACCCACTTGGAACATTTGCTGCAGATCTGGAATGGTTCTAGATAGTCAATAGGCAGCTACAATGGCTAATGTTGGCTGTCAACTTGATGCACTTGGGAGGAGGCAACCTCAGTTGAAGAATTCCTTCCATTAGACAGCCTGCAGGCATGTCTATGAGGCATTGTCTTGACTGATGATTGATGGGGGAAAGCTTACTTTCTATAAGAAACTAGACTGAGCAAGCCACGAGGAGCAAATCAGTGAGCAGCATTCCTCCATGGCCTCTGCTTCAGTTCCTATCTACTGGCTCCTGCCTTGAATTCCTGCCCCGAGATCCCTTGGTGATAGAGTGTGACCCGAGAGCTGTAAGACGGAACAAATTCTTTCCTCCTTTAACCTGTTTTTGTTAATGTTTTAGCATAGCAACATGGAAGCAAACTATGACAATAAAGAAACATTAAGCTAAATTAAAGACAGCTAAACAAAACCATTCATTCTTCTTACCCAGATCTTCAAACTGGAAGGGGGCCACCAACTTCCTTCCTTGCAGGCCCTTGTGCCGGATAATGCAGTGCACTGTTGAGTTCTTGCTATATGTGTGGACTATGAGCGTGCTGGTGGTGTTACAGACCTTCCCATCAGTTTCAAATTCATGGTGGAGTCCACCTACACAGCAGTTTTGAAGAAAGGTTATGGCTACAGAACTCAGTTGGATGAGCCTAACACCCAGACAGCTGCCTTGCGTGGGTTGGACATGGGGTATATGAATTTCTACAAACTTTGCATTGGGGGGAAAAAAAGCAAAGCTTACAGTGATTACACAAGAAGGGTAACCTTTTGAAGGCCTTAAAAAAAAGAAGGGTAACTTACTGTCACAGAACACAAAGTCCCAGGACACATGAAGGTTACATTAATGAAGGAGTTTTAGGATGAAGTAGATTTTGCTGGACTGGAAGACAGGCTGAGTCTTAAGCCTTTTCTACCTAGAATTCCATTTAGCCCTCATCTTCCTTGAACAGTCCCTTGCAGCTCTTAAGGGCAGATGATTGTACAGTTAGCAAAGGCAACATCTGCTGGAATCTCAGCCAATACTATGTGTTTCCTCCAAACTCACAGTTGTCTTGTTTAAAACAAAAGTAGGTTCTTTATCCTTACAGTATTAAATACATTTTTAATCTAGGGTTCACTAAGTGGTTCACACCAGCTCAGGACTCCCTATGTAGTTCAGGCTTATCTCAAACACATAATCCTCTTGCCCCAGCCTCCCGGGTGCTGAGATTACATGTATGAACTGTCTCATTTGCCTCTCATAACTTTTTCGTCTGTCTCTGTGTGTGAAACACAGTATCCGTATATAAGGAAGGCTTTATGTATTTACTTACAGATGCTCCCTGACTTAAGATGCCTCAGTGTAGGACTTCTCAACCTTAAAATGCGGGAAGGCACACACGCGTGCACGCGCGCGCACACACACACACTTGGATATATAGGCAATTGCTCTTTGATTTAGCTATTTTCAGCACAGAATTGAATCAAACACATGCACAGCTCTTAGAAATTCTTTATGCTTTGTGATAATGTAAGGGCTCAAAGTATGCCTGAGGTTGACCAGGTTGCTTGACATCTGGTGAATTGGAGCACTGAGATTTTCATGAAGAGATTTCAGCTTATGGTAGGGTTTCTTGGAACATAGCCATTTGGTAAGCTGGATATCTCGTATACACATGTAATGACGGGTTTCCAATTTTATGACCGTGAAAAAGCTTACGCTTGTGTTACACGACTTAATTTAGGGGATTTTGTCAGTTTTTAAGACGTATTATAAACAACTCACTCTATATTTATACTCTTATTTTTAAAAATTCATGATTTGCTCCGGTCTTTTAACATCAGACAAAATATTGATTATTACAAGGTTAATTTCTCTGGAGTCTGAACTGATGGTGTCTTTGGGCACCTTTGACCACCAGAGGGCGCCGTAACATCTAAAAAGCTCTTCGGAGATTTAAGCAAGAAAGAAAAAGAAGCCTTTCTCTTACCAGAGATCTCCAGATTATTCCCCAGCAGCCAGGTGATTTGTGGAGCGGGCTTGCTCCTCTCTGTGGAGCATTTCAGTACCACGTGTTTTTCTCCATTCTGCCTTCTGAGAACCAAAGCTTCCACGGTCGGCTTGAAAGGAGTCACTAGAAGAAAATTAATTTTCTATGCTGGACTAGCTGTAGGTGTGCATGTGGGCATGGGTATGTGGAGGCCAGAGGCAGATGTCAGCCTTATTCTTTGATCACTGTCTATGACTGGATCTGGACTCATGGATGCAGCTAGGCTGGCTGGTTAATGAGCTGCAGGGATGTTGCTTGTCCCTCCATCAGTGCTGGAGTTAAAGATGTCTGTGCCCAGCTTTTATGTGGGTAGTGGGCATCCTAAGCCAGTGTGTCAGGCTTGCACTGCAAGCACTCTCCTGAAGGACAGGATCTCCATCTCCTGGTCTGTTATGTTGGCAAAGCACATCACCTATGAATCTTGGGGACTGCTGTGGGGACAATTACATAATTGCTGACCACATTTCTTGTTTAACTTCCCACAGAATCCTACCACGGTATGCTTTCAAACAACCAAGCTGGCTGAAGTCCAAATGCTTGTTTCTGAGCATGTGACTGGGTCCTGAGAATTCCCAGAGGGACCTCGTCAGAACAGCAGTCTGGATGTGACGCAATGCCACAAGCTTGGTTGCTAGCACACTAGGGAGAGACCTGACTTCTAGTCCTGCCTCTGTCACCAGGGAGCTGTAGAAACAGGCAAGTCCTCCAGCTTCTTGGTAAGTCAGCTGGAGCACAGAGGAGCTAGCTTTTCAGCTCTAAAGGTTTGCAAGTTTATGCAAATAAGGGGCAAAGTAAATGTCTTCTGCCGCTTCCTCACATCAAAAGAACATTTCCATTAGCGAGGACCCGCTGGACTTTTCTTTTTGTACTGCTGTCCTGGACATGGTTTTCAGCCGGACTTACTAATCTCCTTTCTCCAATTCTACTTTTGCTGTTTTCTTTCACGGGAGAATCACACTTGTGTGCATTTATTGGATTCATCGAGACGTTGGGAAGGAACGGAAGGACTCTGGGCTGTTCCAGATGTGTTCCCTGTGGGCTCCACAAAGACGGGAATGACAAGGAACCAACAGCCTGGCTGTGCTTTTAGAAGGTTAGGGCGGTGGTTCTCAACCTGTGGCTCTCAAGCCCTCTGGGGGTTGAATGACCCTTTCACAGGGGTTGCCTAAGACCATCAGAAAACACACATATTTACATGACGATTCATAACTAGCAAAATTATAGTTTTGAAGTAGCAAAGAAAACAATTGTATGGTTGGGGGTCACCACAGCATGAGGAACTGTATCAAAGGGTCACAGCGTTAGGAAGGCTGAGAACCACTGAGTTAGAAGGCCGGATATGGCGTCTTAGAGAGGTGGCTCGGTGGCAGAGCATGTGCTTACCATGCTCAAGGCTCTGGGTTCAAGCCTTACTGTCATGGGGGAAAGCAAAAGTGACGTGTGCTGGGTGTTATGACAGAGGAGCACACAGCACGTTATGACAGCTGGAAAGGACACACAGCAGCCTGAGCCAGGGTGGTTGGTGAGATCTCTCAGTGGTGGAGATAAGAAGAGGGCAAACTCCTTAAGGACAGAGATCACGCCTACGTCTCTGATTCCCTAGAATCTCATATGGTGCCCGGCACAATCTGTAAAATAGGACAGTCATACTTCTGTTTCGTTTCTGAGAAGAAAACTTAGTTGATGCCCAAGGCAAATTTACTGGTTTACTTCTGAATCTAGAGCTTGCCATACAAAATGGTCTCTTTCGTTTTCTTTAGAAGCTCCTTGCTATGAGAAAAAAATTTAAAACCAAAATATCAACTTTTAAAATGGTACATCATGGAGCTGGAGGGATGGCTCAGTGGCTAAGAAAAAGCCTGGAGGCTAACAACCTGTGTTTGGTTTCTGGCACTACCTTCTGGCCTGTTCGGGCACTCACACTTTATCCCCGCATAGACACATAATTAAAAATCAAATCAATCTTACACATGATTCATTGTAATTTCCAAGTGGGCTGGGAGCGGGGCTCAGCAGGTAGCAGTACAGGCTACCAAGCAGGACAACCTGAGTTCAGTCCCCAACATCTGCGCGGTGGAAGGAGAGAACTAATTCCTTCAAATTGTCCTCTGACCTCTGTGTGAGCCTCATGGCACATGCTCCTCCTTGGATACTCTTTTGTTTATTTGTTTGTTTTTTCATGATAGGGTTTCTCAGTGTAGCCCTAACTGTCCTGGAACTCACTCTGTAGACCAGGCTGGCCTGGAACTCACAGGGGTCTTCTTGCCTTTGTCTGGGATTAAAGGCGTGCACCACCACCACCACCACCACCACCACCACCACCACCACCACCACCACCACCACCACCCAGCCGCAGATAAATTCTTAAAATTAAAAATAAATAAATGAAAGCAGTTCATTCTGTTCCTCACCATGCCACACCCGTGGGGAGTGACCCTGCTGGGGACATACCTAACACAGTCACCCTCACTTGCTTCGTCCTCACGGAACTTCCATAATGCAGGCACTTGTACACGCCTTCCTCTTGCAGAGTCACATTGGGCACACGGATGGAGAGCTGTGTGGCCGAGTGGTGAAGAAGCTGGTATTTGGAGCCTTTTAGAGCTGTTACAGGAGGGGAAAGAAGTTGTTATAGAAGCTCACTCACAGGAGCTTCCTGCCCCTGCCTCCCCAGGGCTGTGTCACCACACCCAGCTTCCATCCATGTAATGAGCAATCCCTGCTGTAGCTTGCTTCTCAGGCCTGATGTCTGTGGGGTTTGCCTTGTCACAACCAATGTCAGCCATGGAAGACACATACACCAGCTAAGTGCCTTCAACTTTTAATTTGATCTTTAGTCCTTCCAGGGAGTTAGCCAATAGTTCAAAAAAAGCAAGCCCAAGAAGTTCTAACCAACATGGAGGCTGCCTCTTGATTTGACTTTACATAGTGACCTGGGAATTTCACTTGAGGTCAAAGATCCCTGGACAAAGCAGAAAGCAGAGGCTCCGAACAGAGCAATCCGGCTGACTTTAACCTGGTAGAGGTACTTAATGTGCACACTAGAACAGAGTTAAACCTTGGCTAACGGCCAAGGAGCATCTCTCATCCAAAAGGATGGCCGTGCCTCTTGAGACCTGATGCCTCCCAAGCTAGAACCTTGGGTTTTCAGTCCCATCTCTGTTGACTTTGGAGTCAAGGGTTCTCTGTCGCAGGGGGCTGCTCTGTGAAGTGTGGGTTGTTTATTGCACACCTGGCCTCTACCTTCTAGATTCCAGAGTCCAGGGCCCCCACTCCCTACTGGTAACAACCCCAACAATTCTCAGTCGCTGCCAAAGGCCAGTCAGAGGTCAAGGCAACTCCATTTGGAGAATTTTTGATGTGGATTAGGGGGTTTTACCACAGTAATGTCTAACTTCCCATTCTTCCAAAGAAAAACAAGCCAAACAACAAAAACTTCATTTAACAGAACTATTGCTACCACTACTTTTCTCAACTTGTGTTTATTTATTCTATTGATCTCCACTATGAACAGCCAGAAAAGTGCACCACAGTCTATTTGGCTATTTTATATTTTATGTATCAATTAAACAGTATTGACAAAGCATATCTATTTTTAGTGGCTCTGTTTTTGAACATAAATGGAACTTTGTTGAATCTGATTCTTCTCGAGTGCTTGACATCTAGGGGGTACTAGAGATATCAATGGTCTCATTATGAGAGTCTTTGATAATTCCTGACTGAGGTCTAAGGGATGCCTGAAGAATGTTGATGGAGGAAGTCTTCTGTACATATGTTTCTCTTATTGGTTGATAAATAAAACACTGTTGGCCAATAGGGAAGCAAGATAAGAGGGATGAGGAGACAAGGAGGATTCTGGGAAGTGTAGTAAGAGAGAAGTCGCCATGTGATGGGGGGGCATGAGTCTGACGTTCTTGGTAAGATAAGACCATGAAGAAATGCATATTAGTAGTTATGGGTTAATACTTAAGACAGAGCTACAGCACTCGGGAGGCAGAGGCAGGCGGATCTCTGTGAGTTCGCGGCCGGGCTGGACTGATAGCCTCCAAAACAATAAGGAGAAACCCTGTCTCGTAAAAACAAAAAAAACAAAACAAAACAAAAAGACAGAGCTAGCCTATAAGAAATCCAAGTCACCGGCCAATAGCATTGTAACTAATAGAGTCTCTGTGTGTTATTTGGGGCTGACACGGCCCTGTGACTAGACTGGTGGGAAGAGTTATGGTAGCAGAATGTCCCTTTCTTTCTGTCTTAAGCGTGCAGCACACACGTCATGTGTGACACAGGAAAGGCATGACTGTCCTGACTAAAGCACATCCCGTCAATTTCCATTGCCTAGAAACCCTGTCGTGAAGCCCAACAGGGGAAGACGAGGTGCTTGGAAATGTGACTTTGCTGGTGGCTCCAGACAGGCGGTGATGTGCATTCCCCAGGAAGGTCCTCAAGGCAGCCTGCTGCCTGCCTAAGGCTGTGCGGTGGGTATTTCCTGGTCAGTGAGAGTCAAAAAGTGATGTGGGGGTGAGCTACAGGCGTGGAAAGGCGCTTTGTAATTCGAGCCCCCTTAACAGCCTTTCTGATGGGGTTTCCACTTCAGACTTCCTGTCCCCCCAAAAGCCACCCTGTGTCAAATAACAGGCTTCAGAAGTGTGAGTCACGTGCAACAGTGGGTGGGCTGAGCCCACCCTTGGGTGACTCATGTGGGTCTTTGTGCCATTAATCTGCCCCAGTTGGAAATCCCTTAGGCTGAGGTTTATCATTTTCTTTCTCCCCTCACCCCACTTACCAGGATGCTGGTTAAAAAAAATGGTGAACCCGGAAGGGGCCAGCCACTGGAGAGAGGCATTCTTAGTCATGGAAGTGACACAGTTTAGGGTGAGTGTCTGGCCTTCCTCCACTATGATGGTTTCCATGTTCAGAAAGGCAGCTGTGGAGGGAGAGACGGAGAAGGTCAGACGGCACGCACACGCACACACGCTGAGGTGTGGTGGTCAGAGCACAAGCCAGTCCCGTGACTGAGGTCGTCAGGCCTGGTAGCCAGTACCCTGGCAGCAGAGGCCACTGCCCAGCCCCAAAGAAAAGACCTGTTGCTCACTTTACAGATGAGTAAATCACCAGGCTCAAGGTCACAGAGGTCACAGGACTGGGGAATCTATACACTCAGGGTGTGGACCTCAGTCTGCATCTCTGTAACTACACAGGCAGACCTATCAGTGATGAATCCCCAGAAAACAGCTTTCACAGCTTCAGTTTATAAAATGGGTAGTTTGCAAGTTTAAGTATTTCATCAGCTGTCTATGAGCCTGTGTGTGTGTGGGGGGGCGGGGGTTTGCAGTCCCTGGTGTTGCTCAGTGGTAAAGTGCTTCCTAGCAATGGAGTACCAATGGAAAAGCCCTGTGTTGAATCCCTATTCCATGCACACTCACATGCATGCACGAACACATGCACACATGCTCCGTGATGCTCTAGTCACTTGTTGGGACTGTTGGCCACTGGGAGTATATAGATCCACTTCAGATAGCTTCAACCACAAAGGGACTTTCCCTAGTAAATGTATGAGTTTAATTTCCTGAATCATAGCCCCCAGAGAATGATGAATTGACTGCAAGCAGTTCCAGAAAGAAAATAAAGGAAGAATAAACTTGTTTTTACTGAACTGGCACATTCCTCATCGTTTATTATTGCTTCAAGTTTTAAACTAAACTGTTTTCCTCGGTATACTATAATTCTTGCCCAGGAGGGTGTAAAAATTATCCAACCAGAAGAACACTATACTTATAAATTATGAACAGCAAATGCTTTTAGCCATGTCTTCAACCCAGAAATGAAAAAAAAGAAAAAAGAGGCAGTTTATTTCCTTGTGATAGAGACATTGTAAAAAAACAAAAATTAAAAACTTTCTGAAATAATGTCTCGTGTAGCCCAGACCCAATCATGAACTCACTACATAGCCCAAGCTGGCACTGAGCTCCTGATCCTCCTGTCCCAGCCTCCCACGTGCTGGGTTTACACACATGAGCCATGGTACCCAGCATCCTTGAGATGATTGTAAATATCAGGAAAAATGCTCTCGGGAGCTCTGGGGCTTCACTAGTGAAGTCTTATTGTATGCATTCCATCTCTAGCCCTTAATTTTCATGTAGGCTATAGCAATTATAACCCAGGATTTTGTGTTGTAGTCATACTGATTTTCACAGGGAAACAGTTTGTTTTAGCCCTAATTGACAAACACCTGTACTGTCAGCCAACGTGGAAAAAGAACAATGTGTCACTGTGAGGCTAGAGAGATGGCTTACACTGTGAAGTGCTTGCCATGGAATCCTGGGGATCTGAGCTTGGACCCCAGCACCTGCTAAAATGTGTGTAACAAGCGCAGAGTGTTCATTTGCAACCCCATGCTGCGGAGCTGGGGACAGGAGGACCCCTGGGCGCTGGCCAGCCAGTCTAGCAGAATAGATGACTCCAGGTTCAAAGAGACCTGTCTCAAAAAAAAAAAAAAGGTAGCGAGTGATGTTGAGCACACTCAATATCCACCTCTGACTTCCACACATATGTACACACCCACCCACACATACGCATACACACCTACTTAACTGTGTATACACAAACACACAAAGAGATTTGTGGGGCTGGGGCCAGCTCCGGTGGTAGAGTGTGTGCCTAGCATGCCACAGGCCTTCGTTTCAATTACTGTGCAATTCAGTAACTAATCAAGACATCCGTATTTTCAAAAATAAGCAATGAGGCCTGCAGCCAGAATTCTGCGTGGGTTCCCTCATGGGAAATAATCTCATGCTCATGAATTAAATAGAGACAGTAGACTCTTAAAACGCCATTAGATTGTGATAAAGAGTACGGTGGCTTTGTAGCACAGGCAAAGGTATGATCCTCCCTAAGATCGGTAGCAGCTGCTCTTGCTGCGGAGAACGCAATGCGTGTGGCTGCTGGTCAGACTGATCACGTCTACTGATACCAGAGATGCCTATGGGAAGGACCAAGATGGAGGTGGAGAGCCGCAGCTGTCCCACCACTCCTTGCTTTGGGTTTTATTGGTCTTATTTTTGGCCCTGAGTTTGATCTTCCAGCAGGAAATTGGTGTAGAAAGGAAGACTAGTCCACTGCGAAGCCACAGACAGGTTCACCCAGCTTTCTTAAAATAATACTTAAAATAGAACTCGGGACGCCTAGGTCTGTCTGTCAAAGAGAGCAAGAGGAAGATGCTGTCCTGCGGCTCGAGGGAGAAGCCTTCCAAGGAAATGATACGCAAGGTCCTCTTCGTGCTGGCAGATACTCAACGGGAGGTTTAGCTGTCTTCACTTTTCCCTCGCCTCAGCTTGGAGTCAAACTTTCACCTGTCGTCAGAGCAACGAGGTGTGGGTTCTTTTTGCTTGCCACTTCCTCCCCTTCAGTGCTGAGGATACACCGGCAGTATTCTCGCTCCCCCTTAACTTTTCTCACACCCGACATGCCATGTGCCAGCCTCCTCCTTCTGCCTGCCCGGCCTGCAGCCTTCTGGCCTGCAGAGCAGTCCTATGTGGATCTCAGTCCTGTGACGTCTCACCTCCTCCTGCTGAGGTCCCATTGGCTAAGTGGATTACTGTCTTCTGGGCTTGGTTGTCCCCATGACTGGATGCATGCAGCCACTAATGGCCACGTGTTACGAGGCCACCCTTTGAACCTCTTCTTATGAACTGTGTGGTTAGGAGATTTCATCATGGTGCAGATGCCGTGAAGTATACTTACTTTTACCCTACGGTGCTGACTTTTTTCTTTTCTTGTCTTTTAAAAAATTTTACATGGATTTATTCACTCATCTATCTGTCTATCTACCTACCTATCTTTGTGGAATATTTAGCTATGTAAAGATGTGTTTACATTTGTTTTTGTTGTGGAATATTACTTTAACTGTGTAAAGGTGTGTTACTTTTGTTTATGCTGCCTTTGTTTAATTCTGTAAAGATGTGTTGAATTTGTTTCACCTTGCCTGCTTAAGGTGCCTGATTGATCTACTAAAGATTTGAATGGCCAACAGCCAGGCGGAGAAAGGATAGGTGTGGCTGGAGGACAGAGAATAAATAGGAGGGGAAATCTAGGCTCAAGAGAAGGGAAGAACAGGAAGAGAGAAAAGAAGGAGAGAATGCGGGAGACTCCTGGGTCCAGAAACCAGGCAGCGGCCAGTCAGTAAGACAGGAGAAGTAGTGAAAGATAAACAGAAGGAAAGAAAAGCACATAGCCCCAAGATGAAGAGAAACAGGTTAATTTAAGTTTTAGGAGCTAGCCAGAAAAGAGCTACGCTAAGGCTGAGCATTCAAAACTAATAAGTCTGTGTGTTATGATTTGGGAGTTGATTGGTGGTCTCAAAAGCCTGGTAGATCTGTCTGTCTGTCTGTCGGTCTGCCTGCCTGTCCTGTCTGTCTGTCTGTCTGTCTGTCTGTCTCTGTCTGTCTGTCTGTTTATGTAAGGAAGTGGGTGAGTACATCATGTGTACATATGGAGGTCAGAGAACAACTCATGGGAATTGCTTCTCTCCTTTCACCCTGAGGACAACCTGGATGCAAATCAAGTCAGAACTCTTGGCAGCAGGTACCGTAATGCACTGAGCTGTCTTACGCGTCCCCCTTCCCTTTTCATCAACGGTACTTAGTATTTACACAAACTTAGAGAGTGTGGCTTGCTGCACACTCAGACTGTGTTGTAATCTTGTGAGGCCACAGTGTATGTAGCCTGCTATAGAGACATTATAGAGGCTTACCAACACTCTATCATGCATGACTTTATAGAAATGGAGCTTGGACTCTTCAACATTTCTTCCCTCTCACCGGTAAACTAATGGTCCTGGACTTGGAAGATGGCTTAGTGGGTAAGAGCACATGCTCTGCAAGCATGAGAGCCTGAGTTCAAATACTCAGCAACCACGTGAAAAGAAAAGCCAGGCATGTCTGTGTGCTCTACCTGTGCTTGTAACCCAGGTGTTGGGGTTCAGAGACAGGCAGATCCCTGGTGGCAGCTAAGGTCAGGCTGGCTAAAACAGTGGGCTTCAGGCTTAATGGAGACCCTGTCTTAAGGGAATGAGGGAGAGAACATTAGATTAGGGTATCCAGTGTTCTCCACTGATCTTTGTATTATGTGCACAAGCATACACAAGTGTATACAGACACACACACACACACACACACACTGCACCACACAAAAATAAATAGACTAGTGTTCCTGTCAGTGGATGATGTGTCATCAAAGCACATGTGACTAACTTTCAAGCAAAGGGCAAGAGGTAGTCACGCCCACCTCCTGAAGCACTCACAGCTGAAGCCACTACCATCCTAAGAACTCTTGGCCTTTCCCAAGGGGAGATTAATGTGGAGGGTCCTTATATATGTTATCAGGGAGACTGAAAAAAAACAATAAAATATTCTTTTTTAAAATTGACTCATGCCCAATTGTAGCATGTAATAAATTCAAGATCAAAGCAGAGCAAGTCTGTTTCAGGGTCGCAAACTCCAGCATGTGCAACGGGACTCTGTGACCTGTCCTGTCCCCTGCGTCTCTCCATGTCCAATTGGAATCTGGGCTCTATCCTGCTCCTTGTCTCTCCTGTTCTCATAACTAATACAGACATGCCACAGGCTACACCCCTGCATTGCTTACTTAGTTAATGTGGTCACCAGCCCTGGCACCCAGACATTAGACAATCACCCTCTCACCTCTCCCGAGCACTGATTTAATCAACCTGTCTTCCTTTTCCCACTACTGCTGCGACCTTGCCGGAGTCTCCCATCGCTTCTTGCTGAACCATTCCAAAAATTGTCTTCTAGCTGCCCTTCCCTCTAATTCATCATCCATTAGCTTTTACACTGACATTTTAAAGACATATGCTTTCTCCTTCTTCATTTAAAATATTTCCTGGGGCTGCAAAGATGGCTCAGCCGGTAAGAGCATTTGCTGCTCTTCCAGGGGACACTTTGATTCCCATCAATCACAGTGGCTCACAACTGTCTGTAACTCTAGTTCCAGAGGATCCAATGTGCTCTTTGGCTTCAGAGGGCACTGGGCATGCATATGGCTATACAGACATACGTGCAGACAAGGCTCATAAAATAAAATAAAAAATTACAGAAGAGCATTATTATTCTGGCAGAGAACTTGAGTTCAGTACTTAGCACCCATAGCCAGTAGTTAACAGCTGGATCCCCAACTCTGGGGGATCTGATGCTTCTGTCCTTCAGCACACACACATATACTTTTTAAAGAGAATAAAGAATATTTCAAAGTATTTGTATGTAGCCATCGGTCTAGAACTCCCGATGGATTTCCTCACACATTCTCATGTCTCATGGCATGACGCTTCTCCCAGATACTCCATGTGAAGGGACACTTGTTGGGTCCTGGAAGATTCAGGCTGAAAAGCCACTTTTGTCCAGCCATTCTCATGCCCTACACAGAGCTTTCCTTATCCCCTCCAAGACTCCCCTTATGGAGACTTAACTCATAGGTTGCAACTTTTGTCATAAATTCCAAGTGGAAGGTTTAGGGGACTGCTCAGTGCTTAAAGCAGGTGCTGAGCAAGCAAGAAAATGGGAGTTTGGATCCCTAGAACCCACGTGACTATGTGGTGGGGGTGGTGACTCCTTTACCATCCCTACATTCAGGAGGCAGAGAGGGGAATCTCCGGACCAAGCTGGCTAGTGTCAGTAGTTATGTTGGCAAGCTCTAGGTTTGACAGAGAGCCCCTGCCTCAAAATGAGTAAGTGGAGAGTTATCAAGGAAGATTTCCAATAACAAACTTGGGCTTCCACACGTACACACACATGTCCACACACATACATATGTGCATGCCTACCACACACACACACACACACACACACACACACAGACATACACACACATACATATGAATAAAAGCAAACTTGAAATCAGGCCTTCACCTCCTTCCTTCCAAGTGACCAAATCTCTATTGTAGACACTCAAAGGCATTGAATGGTTTTAGCTCTTACGGCATGACTCTACACTTTTGTGGTTACAGGTACAATTTGTAATGGATTACAAATTGCTAGAAGCAGGGGCAGTGTGCCATCCATTCACTATACATTCCGAAGGGACTAGAACAAAGTTTTGGATATTAGTTGAATTAATGGGAAAAAGGACAAATGTAAATCTTCAGAGACAAATATTTTAACAGAACTCGGCAAGTGTGACAGCAAATGACAGAGACTTGAACTGAATTAAAGCTAAAAACAGTGAGTGAATTCTCAGATTGGAGTCCTGTTTCTCTGGCTCTTGAGGAGAGCTGGGCAGAAATGGATTATTACGAAAAAGAGATTTGTGTTATTTTTAGATAGACTGGCAGAGAAAACTACGGATGTGACAATCAATTAGACTTGTCAAAATCAAATCATTTCCCAGATCATCACAAAGAGGCAACTTGATGCAAGAGAACAAAGGAATTCTTCAGTTTGCAGAAGACCTTCCTTTCCCCAGCTAGAAAAGAGGGCTGCATCAGCTGGGTTTGACCTTTTCATCCACCACAGAGAGAAATGAATCTGGAAAAGCAAAAAACAAACAAGCCATTCCCCTCCCCTGACTCATTCTCCTCACATTTTAGCCACACTAGAAATTATTCATCCCAGGAGCCTTGAGAAGAGGGAGACTTGAAATCCTTTTGTCTGCAGATCTCTGGCAGCCTTAGAAGCCACCACAGTGATTTTCCTTCTACCTAATTTGCTAACGTCGGCTGACAATTTGCAGCTGTGTCAAGGCTGCTGTTGACGAGAAGCTGTATGGCCACATGGGACTCTGAGCAGGTTTGGGTCAGAGTGAGCAGTGGTGGCTCAAATTCTACTGAGGGTCTGTGCCATCTGGGTGGGGAATCTTCAGTTTGGGTTCTTTCAATATTGATCTTTCAGAATGTCTAAGTCAGTGTGAGCCTCAGATTCTTCATCCATGTGAAGACATAGTTTCAGGGCTGGAGAGATGGCTCGGCAGTTAAGAGAATACTGCTCTTGCAGAGGACCCTAGCTCGGTTCCCAGCACACACTTCCGGTGGCTAGTAAACATCTGTAACTCCAGCTCCTGGGGAATCCGATGCCTCTGACCTCAGCAGGCAGCAGCATACGTGTGCACACGCGGGTTATATGTCCTAGCAGACTTGTCTTAAGCTTTGTTTTATTACTTTTTGAGGCAGGGTGTTGCCATGTTGCATTGCAATTACTGACATCCACTACGTAGCCTAGGCTGATCCTGAACTCATCATGGTGATCCTCCTGCCCCAAATGCTGATGTTACTGATGGGCACTGCTGTGCTCCAATTAGGTTTATCTTAAGATATAGTTCTTTTGTTTTTGGCTATTTATTTAAAAATTACTTCTATTTTTTAATGTGGGAAACATTTGAAGCCTGGAAAAGTTAAGGTCAGCCAAGAGGCTTTAAACCTTGGAATAATTGAAATCATACTAATTTTGGCTGCCTAAATGTACCCTTTCAGAATGCATTAGCTGTTCTGTAAGGCACTTACTGAAGAAGCTAATGTCATTCGTTACCAAAAACAGAATCCTTGTTAAGTGCCTCAGGGTACAGGGAACAGAAAGGAAGGCACTAATTGAAATATAGAGATCAGGGAATTGAGAAACTACGTTTGAAAAAAAAAAACTTGCTGTCCCCTCCCCCTGAGATAGCGTCCTTCAGATGCCACTCTGAAATGAGCACAATGAGAAGGATAGGCAGGTTCCCTGACACAGAGCCGCAGAGTCACTGTTCCGAAGCAAACAAGCACCTGAAGTTGAGCAGTGGCTCTTTGTACCCGGTCCCTTCCCATGCACCTGATGCAAGGACCATCTGTGACACCAGGACAGGATCCTCACCCTCTCTCCCACTTCTGGGTAGGAATAATCTGACCTACATTTAAAAGGTCACTGCATCTTTCTCTAATATTCGGAAACCAAATTATGGCAAAATGTGAAATGGAACTGATTTCTACAAGGCAAGCGGGTTTCGGGTCTGGAGAGAGGCTCAGCTGTTAAGAGTTCATTGCCAGCACCTGCCGGGCAGCTCAAGGCCATCTGCAATTCTGGGTCCAAAAGATCCAGCTTCCCCTCCTGGCCATCTTGGACACTGCATGCACATGGAAAACAGACCCAGGCAGATACAACTCTCATACACGTAGAACTAAAAAGCAACATATGTTTAAAAGTAACTAGTTTTCACTAGGATCCCATTAGCTCTAAAGTAAATTAGCACTGAGTAATGCCTCGGCACTTCCAAAGAGATTTTTGCATTAGAGATTTTCTTATACTGAGGAGTTTGACAGGGTCAAACTTTTACGAACATCTTCATCTAAATGTGCAAAAACTGAATTTTAGAGAAATTAAAATATTCGATAAAGGCTTATACACAAGGAGGTTTTGATGAGGAAGCTGGATATGTTTCCACCATAACAGATCCACAGTCCCTATACCGTGAAGAGCAGTTAACAGGAGACAGAATAGACACAGTAACTGGGAGTATGGGTTGAGCACAGCTGGAGAAGCATTAGCAAAATTACCTGGGTTGTCTTCCAAAGTAGATCCTCCATGAACACAGTGGACCGACAGGTAGGTTTGGCAAAAATGTTACCTCAGCTGAATAAATAACGAAACAAAACACCATGTTCACTCTAAGTCCTTACCTTGCAACGGGACCCAGGACAGCAAGCTGAGAATGCCCCACCACATGTTGACTGAACACACTCTTTGACAGCTTCCTGTAGGTTCTAAGGTGCACGCAGGCTTTTGAAGGGAGGAGGCTGTAGCTCTGTGACCTTACATGTGCCGATTCCTCCACCCACTCTGAGCACCCTCTTAGTTGTTGCCCCTTAAACACCTCCTGCTGGAACATCTTGGGGACCACAGGTGTCATATCCATTGTGGAGAGGAGTGGGCAAGGTGCTGATGAGAAGCACTGCCCCACCACACGTGGGTAGTGACGGTGAGTCAAATGACTGAGGCTCTGGGGAGGACAAAGGGTGGGAAAGGTTAGAATGTCCCTGTCTAGTGAGGTCATCTTTATTCCTGCTTTTCTAGTTTATTAGACAAATTATAGCTAGGTAATTGTTAGCTGACCTTCTTGGATATTTTGTATTTATAACTTGGACAACAATTTCAAGTGGTTATTAAGGGGTATATCAATTCATTCATCTGCTTTTGAAATATATGCATTCATCTGTTTAATCTATCCTTCCATCTACTTACTAATCTACCCATCTATTCACCCTTCCAGCCATCTCTCCACATAGTCAACCAACTCTTTCTTTTAATCTTATTTATTATTTATTTTACAACCTGACCACAGTTTACCATCCCTCTTCTCCCCAAGTCCCTCCCCTCCCCTCCTCTCTGTGCCCCACCCCCATCCACTCCTTCTCCATTTCTACTCAGAAAAGGTCAGGCCGCCCATGGATATTGACACAGCATGCCATATCAAGTTATAGCAAGACTAGGCACCTCACCTTGTATTAAGGATGGGCAAGGCAATCCAGTATGAGGAATTGGGTCCCCCAAACCAGTAAAAGGTCAAAGACAGGACCTGCTCCCACTGTTAGGAGTCCCATAAGACTGAGCTATACAACTGTCACATATATACAAAGCCTCAGTGAGGCCAAGTTAGTTGATTTTGTGTTTTTTTTTCTGTGGTGTCTTTGACTCCTCTGGCTCCTACAACTCTTTCTCCCCCTCTTCAGAAGGGTTACTCCAGCTCAGCCTAAAGTTTGGCTGTGGGTCTGTATATGTTTCCATCAGTTTCTGGATGAAGCCTCTCTGATGACTATTGGGCTGGGCAACATTCTATGAGTATAACAGAATATCGTTAGGAATCATTATATTGCCCCCCTCAGTTGTGTTTGGTTTTATCCTAGGTCTCTGGGCCATCCAGCCTCTGAATCCCGGAGCTCCAGGCAGTGTCAGGGGTTGGATCACTCTTGAAGCATGGGTCCCAGGCTGGACCAGTCATTGGTTGGACACTCCCACAATCCCTGTGCCACCCTTACCACAGCACATCCATAGGCAGGGCAGACTGTAGGTTGAAGGTTATGTGACTGGGTTGGTGTCCCTATCCTTCCACAGGAAATCTTGCCTGGTCACAGGAGATGGCCAGTTCAGGTTACAGATCTACTATAGCTAGGACTTGGAGACTCCCTTGTACCAGGTTTCTACCTGACCCCATTAGTCTCTCTCAGTACTCTCCCCTCCACCCCATTGCTGCCTGATCCCTCATGTTCCCATCTCTTCTCTTCCCCAGTTCTTCTACAAAATCTCTTCTATTTTCCTTTCCAAGGGAGATCCAAGTGTCCCCTTGGGTACTCCTTATTACCTATCCTCTTTGGTCTGTGGATTGTAGTATGATTATCCTTTACTTTATAGTTAATATCCACTTATAACTGAATACACACCATGTTTGGCTTTCTGGGTTTGGGTTACCTAGCTCAGGATGGTTTTTTTCTTTTCTAGTTCCATTCATTTGCCTTCAAATTTCATGGTGTCATTGTTTTTAACAACTGAGTAATACTCCATTGTGTAAATGTGCTACATTTTCTTTATCCATTATTTACTTGAGGGATATTTAGGTTGTTTCCAGTTTCTAGTTATTATGAATAAAGCTTCTATGAGCATAGTTGAGCAAGCAGCCTTGTGGTATAACTGGGCATCCTTTGGGTATATGCCCAAGATTGGTATCACTGGGTCTTGAGGTGGATCAATGCCTAATTTTCTGAGAAACTGCCATATTGATATCCAAAGAGGCTGCACAAGTTTGCACTTCTACCACCAGTGGAGGAGTGCTCCCTTTGCTCCACATCCTCTCCAGCAGGGGTTGTCACTTGTGTTTTTGATCTTAGCCATTCTGACAGATGTAAGGTGAAATCTCAAAGTTGTTTTAATTTGCATTTGCCTTGAACAATTATTTAAGTATTGCTTGGCCATTTGAGATTTCTCTGTTGAAAATTCTCTATTCAGTTCTGTACCCAATTTTTTAATAGGATTATTTGGTTTCTTGTTGTATAGTTTCTTGAGTTCTTTATATATTTTGGAAATCAGCCCTCTGTTAGATGTGGGGTTGGTGAAAATCTTTTCCCATTCTTCAGGCTGCCATTTTGTCTTGTTGACCATGACCTTTGCCTTATAGAAGCTTCTCAATTTCATGAGATCCCATTTATTACTTGTCAGTCTTAGTATCTGTGCTATTGGTGTTCTGCTCAGGAAGTTGTTTGATGGGGGATGTCCTTCTGTATATGTTTCTTTTATTGGTTGATGAATAAAACACTGTCTGGCCAATGAGGCAGGAAGATAGGCGGGACTAGGAGATAAGGAGCATTTTGAGAGGGGCAGGCAGGAGAGCCCATCAGAGACAGTCACCATGTAGACCACAAAGGAGGAACAGGTCCAGACTCTTCTCTGGTAAGATAAGATTACGGTGGAAAGACATGAATTAATAGAAATAGATTAATAACTAAGACATAGCTAGCCAATAAGAAGCCCAAGCCACCAGCCAACATTTTATAATTAATATAGCATCCGTGTGTTTATTTTGGGGCTCAAGGGTAGCGGGACCTACTGGGCCAAGAATCTCCCATAACAGTTGTCTCCTGTGCCAGTGCCTTCAAGATTAGTTCCCACTTTCTCTTCTATCAGGTTCAGTGTAACTGGATTTATGTTGAGGTCTTTGATCCACTTGGACTTGAGTTTTGTTTATGGTGATAGATATGGATCTATTTGCATTCTTCTACATGTCAACATCTAGTTATGCCAGCACCGTTTTCAACCACCTCTTACATGACTCTCTAAGATGATTGGATGTGGAATAAAAAAATCCTTGTTTATTTATTTTTTTTAGAAAAATATTCTCTGATGAGAGACCAAAATATGCAAATAAACAATATCTTTTTGCTTTTTTTCATTAGTTGAGATAGACTATTTCATTTGTAATAAACTGCCATGAGTAAGATAATATAAGGCTGAATGGATGCTCTGTTTGAGATGTACACACTATTCTTTAAAAAATTATTTTTATGTATAAGAGTATTGTGACTGAATTTATGTCTGTATACCTTGTGTGATCTTGGTGCCCACAGAGGCCAGAGGAAGGCAGATCCCTGGAACTATAGTTATGGACAGTTGTTATCTGCCATGTGGGTGTCTGGAATAGAACCCAGGTCCTCTGGAGAAATAGCCAGTGCTCTTAGCCACAGAGCATCTCTCCAGCCCCATCACTACTCTTTTTATTCTGAAGTCTAAAAGGATGCTTGATATAATTTTTCTAGAGCATAAAGACTTTCCTGTTATGTTTTAAATGTGAATGTCTCTGACTAGGTGTTGTGTTTAAACTTCACTGTGTTGACTGTGTAACCATTGGGTCATGGTGCTTAGCTGGTCTACATGGTCTGTGTTGACTGTGTGACCACTGGGTCATGGTGCTTAGTTGGTCTACATGGTCTGTGTTGACTGTGCGACCACTGGGTCATGGTGCTTAGTTGGTCTACATGGTCTGTGTTGACTGTGTAACCATTGGGTCATGGTGCTTAGCTGGTCTACATGGTCTGTGTTGACTGTGTGACCACTGGGTCATGGTGCTTAGCTGGTCTACATGGTCTGTGTTGACTGTGCGACCACTGGGTCATGGTGCTTAGTTGGTCTACATGGTCTGTGTTGACTGTGTAACCATTGGGTCATGGTGCTTAGCTGGTCTACATGGTCTGTGTTGACTGTGTGACCACTGGGTCATGGTGCTTAGCTGGTCTACATGGTCTGTGTTGGCTGTGCAGCCATTAGGTCATGGTGCTTAGCATGGTCCTATTGTAACTAGAACTTCGAAGGTCACAATCATCCAGTTCTGGTCTAGCTTTCTGTTGTCCTGCCCACCATGATATGAATAAACAGCGACCAAATAAATAGTGCTACTGCTATGGATAGTAACACTCTAGCTACCATGCCCCTTGAGTATACCCGTGATGGACTGTGTGTCTGAAGCCGTGAGCCTGTAACTCTAGCTCTAGGGGGATCTGATGTCCTCTTCTAGATTCCAAAGGCACATGCACTTACACACACACACACACACACACACAAAAGAGAGCACATATATACACATAATTCAAAATTCGAAAGAACTCTAAACAACAACAAAATGTTTTAATGTCACAAGAGTCCATTAGTCTCAGAGGTTAAGAACTGTCCCCAAAGGAAGTGTTGCAAAGCAAGCTGGTGTATGACGTGTCCTTGTGGTCTGCAATGTCCTTCCTATTCACTCATTAAACTCCGCTCCGACCACAGCCCACAAGTGCCCAATGGGGGAAAATTACAGACCGTGACCATTCAGTGGGTGGAGAGAAACGATGAAGGAGGGCCACAGTGGTCAAGGAGTGCCTTTTAGCCATCTTCTAATGGAAGAGTGTGTGGTGACCACCTTGTAGGTGGGAGACCTCATTAGTGAGAAAGTTTCCCCATTACTGTCCTAAGTTCTTAACTTGAACCTAATAACAAAAGATAGAGTAAGAAGAGAAAAGCCGTTTGTCTTCACATGTACTTTGTACTTGAATGTGCATAGGAGACACCAGCGAGTGAGCAAGTCTGGAGGGGGTGGCTCAGAACTCTAAAGCAGCATTTCAGCAGGGAACAATGGAGTTTCAGAGAACTTGCAACATAGTCTGAAAAAGGATGGTGAGTCACAACAGGACAGCAATAAGCCGGACGGGCAAATGTGTGTGGAATGAGCACACACAAAAAAGGCTGATTAAGTCAGGCGGTGGTGGTGCACGCCTTTAATCCCAGCACTCGGGAGGCAGAGGCAGGCGGATCTCTGTGAGTTCGAGACCAGCCTGGTCTACAAGAGCTAGTTCCAGAACAGGCTCCAAAGCCACAGAGAAACCCTGTCTCGAAAAACTGTAAAAAAAAAAAAAAAAAAAAAGAAGAAGAAGAAGAAGAAGAAGAAGAAAAGGGCTGGTTAATAAAGCTTTTTACAAAGTTCCTCTGGTGCCCTCTGGAGGGTGGGAAGTACCCAAACTTGTCTCCAGGAAATGACCCTGTGTCTTCAGAGCACCTGGGAGGAGGGCACCTTCTTAATACACAGATGCCCTGGTTTTGTTTTTTTTGTGTTTTTGTTTTTTGCAAAGAAGGATGAGAACAGAGATGACTTATTTTCTTGTTGATTATTTTTACCTTCTTCCTAGGTACCTCAGCTCAAAATCACCCTTACACCAGAGGCACATTTGGAAGGGACATTTTGTGGGAAAGGCCACAGTTCTCCACAAGAACCAAGAAAGGTCAAGAAGAGAGTGTCCACCAATTTGTGACTGCGGCTTCCATTCCGTGGGATCTTTGTGTTTGGTTTCACTACTCCCAGGGACTAAGGTTGGATGGGAAGATGAAGAGGGTCAAATTTTTGATGAGCAAGTATCCTCTGCATTGCCCATCGTTATCCTGGTATAACTGCTGGCAGAGGTGAGAGTTAAGGAGAAAAGGACTATTAAATAGATCAGAAGTAGACAAGTTAAGAGTCCGAACAAACAGACGCTACTGTCTGTGGCAGTTACAGGACGGCCTTCACTTTCTTCTTGACCTTTTCGTGCTCTTGTGAAAAACCCTGGCCTTCCCCAGCCAGACACAGTGATGGGCCTGCCTGTTTCCCAGCAGCTCTTGCTGCTAATTCACACTGGGGGCAGGATTCTTCAAGTACTGTTGTAAAGCTTGCTGTGGGGTTTCTAAGATGGACTGGCAGCTTTCGTAATCACTTACAGATCCAGAAATTGTTTCTCAGGAGCAGCAAAGATCATGAGATGACGGTGGGCACCAGAGAGACGGAGCCTCCTCACCTACACCTATCCAACAGCAGCCACACCCGTTAGCACATTTCTTGTCTCTTAGAATCCATTTCCACATTTGTAAGATGGAAAGAACAATCACGGCCCACAGGGACTGAGATTAGAATTAAACCAGCACCCTGAGCACCTTGCGGTACAGAGTTCTTCAGACCTAGGTAGCTGGGGTTACATCTCAGCAAGCATGGCAGGATGGGTCAACTTGGCACAGCCTAGAGTCACCTGAAAAGGGAGTCTCAGTGGAGACATTGCCCAAATCAGACTGGCCTGTGGGCCAATTGTGAGGGATTATTGTTTGTTAATTGTTGGAGGAGGGCAGCATCATTCCCTATGCATGCAGTCCTGGAATGTGCAAGGAAGCTAGCAAACTAACCATGAGCCTGGGCAAGGCAGGATGCAGTGTACCTCCATGTTTTCTGCTTCAGGTTTCTACCCTGGCTTTGCTCAGTGTGGGCCAAATAAACCCCTTCTTTCCTAAGTTGCTTTGGTTGTGGCATTTGTCACAGCATTGGAGATGAAACTGGAACAAAACTGACAACTAGGCTTCTGCCTTTAAGACTTCTACCTGGAAATCCTGCTCTAAGCTCTCATGGAGGAGGGAGGTTTAATTTAATCAAATGGACAATTCTGGAAATAGCCCAAATACAAGTTGGTTTCAGACATAGACCCTGCACTATGGAGGCAGAGACAAGAAGATCTCTGGGGCTTGCTGACTAGCCAGGATAGTCTAGTCAGAAAGCTGTAGGTACAGTGAGGAATTCTGTCTCAAATTAATGTGGAAGGGCCAGACAGGGCGGTGCATTCCTTTAATTCCAGCACTTGAGAGGCAGGTTAGTCTCTATGAATTAGAGGCCATCCTGGTCTACACAGAGAGAATTCCAGGCCAGCTAGAACTATGTAGTGGAAATCTGTGTCAAAAAGAAAAATATGAGTGACTGGAGAGATGGTTCAGTGGTTTAAGAGTACTGGCTGCTCTTGCAGAGGACATGAGTTCAATTCCCAACATCTACATCAGGCAGCTCAGTCATCTGTAACTCCAACTCCAGGGAATCCAGTGCCCTCTTGTGGCCTCTGTGGGCACCCATACACACAGACAAACGCATATCCACACTCAAATCAAAATAAAAATAAAATGGTGCTGGAGAGATGACTCAGAAGTTAAGAGCACTGGCTGCTCTTCCAGAGGTCCTGAGTTCAGTTCCCAGCACCCACATGGAAGTTCACAATGTCTGTAGCTCCAGTTCCAGAGGATCTGACACCTTCAAACCAATGCATATAAAATAAACTTAAATAAGTTATTATATAAAATGGAGAGGAATTGAGGAAAACACCAACATTGCTTTCTGGCCTACACACAAATGTGCACATACCTGAACACACATGGACATGCATACACAAACGCACACACACATACACACACACACACAAAATAAGTAAATTAGTAAACAAATAAGCAAATAAACAAATAAATAAATGGTGCGTGTGTCAGGGCATGACAAATACAAATGTTCAATAAATGCTGTTTGTCATGTGGCTAGGTCTGGGGCAGCCCCATCTCCAAACCTGTCATCAGAGGAACTAGTTGTGAGCTTCAGATAACACCCCCATACTTTACCATACTATGCCTTAGAGCTCGTCACACTCTTCCTGTAAAGGCCAAAGAGTAAATGCCCAGTCACCCCTAAACTCTGCACTGGGAACTTCCAGCAAACATTCCTTGCCCAGTCCTTTGTCATAAGCAGTTAGTTCCTTCAATGGTCACCCTCTCAGGGTCTCTATTCCTGAGCATCCCACTCAAGGGAGCATCTCCTGCCCCTATAGGGGCTGGTGGGTCCCGTCAAAGTTTCTAACCATACTGTGTATTCACTGTCTGTCTCTTTACTCCATAACGGCCAACACTTGGCTTTCTCTTTTTGCTGCTGCCGCCACTCCAGTGTCCTTACCTTAGACACTCAGTGAATGCTGTAGAAGGGCAAATGAGTTCATAACCTCAATATCTTAGTGTCTTTTAAAAAACGTCGGTTTGTACCTGAGCAATTATTTTACTGCTTATTATGGTTATGACTCTTATCATCATCATTATTATGGGTGAGGGAGGGCTGCATGGCCACAGTGCCTTGGGAGGGCAAAATCCCCCCCCTCATCCCCCCCCCCCCCCCCCCCGTGAGTTCTCAAAACTCAGGCTGGCTTTTGTGTCAAGCACTTCCCTACTGAGTCATCGCAATGGCCCTCTTAGTTTCTTTCATACAATGACTTCATAATACCTGGTCTCCTTGCCTTGCAAAATTGTTACCAAGATCAAATGAAAACAATTTAGTTATGCTGCATTACATAAATAAGAGGATGGGGTGGATCATTCGAGTAACTTTCTAAACAAAACACATACTTCAATCATGTGTGGTGTGCATTGTCTGCAGTATCAGCACTCAGGAAGTTGAGGCAGGGGGATAGTATGTTTGAAGCCAGACTAGGCTATATGGAAAGAGCCTGCCTCAGATAAACTCCCCAACCTCAACAACAATAACCACGACAAGATCCCTACAGATGCTAACCGACACATCAACTTTCCCCATTCTTTCTACAGCAGCTCACTCACAGAGAAAAGAGACATTATCTGTATAAATGAGGCCTTCATCCCTCACCCCTCATACCTCCAGGCAACTGGAATAGTCCATGAGTTTTATCTTGGCCTTGGAAAAGCAGTTATATATGTATTAGAATTTAGCGTTTTGTTATTATTGGCATATGGTATCAAGTATTTTATATCCCATCTGATTTTTTCAAAGCATGCTGGTAAAAGAAAGAAGGAAGGAAGAAAAAGGGAGGGACAGAGGGAGGAAGGAAGAATAGGGGAAGAAGGAAAAAAGGGAGGGACAGAGGGAGGAAGGAAGGGTCATTATTGAGCTCCCTTAGAGCTGAGGTGAGTTGGAGGCATGCAGCAGCCAATCTGAGCCAGTATCCCGCTCAGCTTTGGTCCTAGAAGCATCACCTTCAGTAGCTTGGCCTTCTTCCCCAGAGACAGGCAGACCTTGTAGACTGCCCCCAAGAATTCAGGGACAACCAAAAGCGGAATAAACCCCGACATCTTATCCTGGCCAGAAGCAAGCCGTCTGGGGTTAATGTATGCATTTCTGGAAAATGCAGTATTCTCTTTTGAGAGGAAGATGTTTTTTGGTGGGGGAAAGGTCCTAACACAAGGCCAAAACAAACCCCACAAACAACGACCCGAACCCACACGAACAAGAGAAGCACGGCATTTTGCTGACGTCAGCCTAATGCAAAGCACGCTGACCGATTTTTTTTTCTTCTGGTTGTGCAGCTAGCTTTTGCACATATCACAAAAGGGCAAAATGAGCTTGGGAACCTTTCAAGCAGAGAACAGCTGCAAACCAGCCAGAAAGTTAAACATAACCCAGTCTTTTGTGTATACTCCAGGTTAGCTGTTACGGTTCCTCAGGGAGTGGACCCCGCCAGTGTTGCGGATGGCTGTGTAGATGAAAATCTGTATTCATGTCCTGAGTACACATTTGCTTTCAAGGATTATTTAAAAATCTTATTAGCTTAACATACAATTCAGAAGTGGAGCCTATGTACATAGCAGGTAGTGTGAGCTAGATTTGTGACACCCCCCTATGTCTTTCATATTTTTGCTTGGTGGATGATGCTTGGCACTGTAAGCATTGAGGCTCAGATGGACAGGGATTCTGGCACTTAGGAGCCAAGGAATACTGAGTGTTATAGCTTGGATGGAAAAGTATTCTGGCAATCTGGAGCCAAGGTATCTCACAGTAAGTGTGGCATCTTACAGCTCTGCTCCAGGAAAAGGCCTCCCCAGTGTAACAGCTCTGTTGGGGCAGGGGAGGGCTTCCCTGGCGAAGTTGTTACAGTTTGGCTCAGGTCTCCCCCCAGATGTCCCCTCCCTCCTCTGATCAGCTAGGGGAAGTGTTATAGCCCTGCTCCACTCTGGTTCATGTGAAAAGTTGTTATTTCTCTCCTCCCCTCCATTCCAGCGAAGAAAGGTCTCAACCAAACCTCATTCAGGAGACTTATTGTGAGGGAAGAATCTAGGAGAGTGGCTGTCTCTGCCAGGGTGGAAGAGGACAGCAGCAAACCGAACAGGCACAGCATTTATATAGAGATTCTTAGGGGCGGTGTTTTTCCAGGGACTGGTTGGTTTTCTGCTCAGGGATTGGTTGGTTTTCTGCATAGTTGGTCAGGGGCAGATTTGGCTCTGGTTTCAGGGCATAAGTGTTCCCCCCCCCCACTGGCCCTTTTTAGCTTTTTGACTCCAATTTCAGGGCCAGGACATATTTTTTTCACTGGCTCTGATTCTATGGCCAAAGTGTGTTTCTTCGGCACTGGTTTCAGGGTCAGAGTGCATTTCTCCGGCACTGGTTTCAGGGTCAGAGTGTGTTTCTTCGGCACTGGTTTCAGGGTCAGGGTGCGTTTCTTTGGTTCTGGTTTCAGGGTCAGAGTGCGTTTCTCCGGCACTGGTTTCAGGGTCAGAGTGTGTTTCTTTGGCCCTGGTCAGGGTGTGTTTCTGTGGCTAGCCCTTTTCCCCACTCCAGGCACACCACCGCTTCTTGGAGTGGTCATTGATGGGGAATTATGCCAGTGGGGTTCAGAGCTGCCCCCTTCAAATATTTTACTTTGGTATAACTGAGGATTGTTAAGACAGGCGTTTGAAAATGACAGCAAGGTCACTCCTACCACCCATGCCATTTTCTCCCAAAGCAGGTCATAAAACTTACAAAGGATGCTCCGAGTCACTACCCCCAGTAGGCCTCCTGTGGGAGGGGGCTTTCTTGTCTCTGATGATAGAGGGAAACTAAGGAGAAACCAAGCAGATGGCATAGCTGCCAGCAGCTTGTCACAATTTGATCATATTTTTTGCCCTGTCATGTTTCTCCACAACCATCCATTTGCCCTCAGACTTAGCATTGAAACATTTAGGCTTTAGCCTTGTGTGGTGGTGTGTGTCTGTAATCCAAGCCTTGGGGAGTGGGCTATGTGAGTTTCTATGTCAAAAACGTAACTAAAACCACTTATATACATGAATATTGTTAGGGTTCATTGTGTTGTGAATTTTGGGTCTTCGCCACTTTATGGAGCTTCCCATGTGATATAAAAGTTAGATCTGTCTATTTTTCTCTTGTTATTTTGATTTTGTCACAGAAGCGTTGGCCCTGATCAGTTGATGGGAAGGTGTTGTGTCCCCTGTGGTTTGCCTAGGATAAACTGGAGGCATGCTCTTTCAGTGCCCTTTGTGTTTGTGCCTCTCCATCTGGATGCCTCACCAGAAAGGATGAAGAGAGCCACAGAGCCACAAAAGGACCCCCCTTTCCATCAGCAGCTAGCATCTCTCTGACCCTCTGCTTTTTCTGTTTTTGGTGGGGGGGGTTTGAGACAGGGTTTCACTGTGTAGCCTTGGATGTCGTGGAACTAGCTCTGTGGACCAAGCTGACCTTAAAATTAAGGAGCTCCACCTACCTCTGACTCCTGAGTGCTGATATTAAAGGCATGGGCCACCACCACCCAGCTAAGACTCACACTCTCAATGGACACCTGCACAGTGACAGTGACCACAGTGCCATCGAAGACAGGACAGGAAGAGACCACGCTCAGGATTTGGTTTGCAGTTGCTCTGGATCGACTGAGGACACGGTTTCTTTTTATTAAGTCATTTATGGACCATTTCAGTGGATGTGGCCCTGGAAAGCAGTGAATTGATCACAATACTGTCACAGCTCTCTCCGGAAGATCAGCTTCTCAGCCAGCAAGCACAAATGCCACAGGTAGTGTACAAGGAATTTGGCAGTACAGCTAGGTGTGGTTTTCTCCCTCTTTTTGTGATTACAACCCCCCCTAATAAATACACACGGATCGCACAGAAAAGAAGGGATACAAAAGCCTCAGAAGTGAGAAAGAAACAAACACGCCTTCCCAACACGGCAGGCTCAGAATGGTGGACGCATAACTCAAAGGCTCTGGGATGCTGTTCTCAGTGGCAACCAAAGAACCAGTATCCATTGCTTTCATTATACACATGTATTCCATACAGAGTCCATGAAGGGTTGAACAGCTGCAAAATTTCCGTGCAAGTCATGGCGGTTAAGGAGTACCAGGCAAATATCTGTGAGAACTGTCTATTGTTTGATTACTAGTGACTCTAATATTCAACCTACACATAGCAAACCTAATACTTTACATATGTAATGGTCCAGTTATTTCTTCTGCACCGAGAGACAGTGCCCACAGACACTTTCCCAGAAACCAATGGTGAAGTGTTACAAAAGCAAATCCAATTTTAGTCACGTGCTTGAAGATGAAAAGCACCCACTTAACAAGCCCATCTCCATCACCTTTGTACCACAGACGTTCACCTAAACAGGTGTTTAAGCCAGGCTGTCTCTGTTCTCCTTGTCAGTCTTTCCCCTGCAGCAGCATAGGCTGGTCATACTAGACCCCTCCTTTTCCCTCACTTGGCATGTGCCGGATTACAATTTAAATGCAAATCTCCAGGAGTCTCGTTATCCAACCTTGTGCACATTTGGTACAGTTGACTGTGCCGACCCTGCGAAGCTTAGTGGGAGGCTCATCTGTATTCTTAACACACGGACATCCTGACAGTAGACTCAAAAGAGCAATTCATCATTGGTGTGAAATTAAAGCCAGCGCCTAGGTTACAGAGGAATGGCATTCTCGGAGCACAGAAGCAAACTTCTACAAAGGCAGCGAGATAGGAATGTCTCTCCCTGTTGCCACTCACTGAGTCCCCCACGGCATTACATACTTGGAATAAGAAACCTCATTTTTGCAGGAATACAGCTTGCAGAGTGGAAAAAGACACATCCAAGGCGGTGCTACACACAGCAGGAAGACCATTTACACATATTCCGAACAAAACCGGCAAGAAAATGACCAACAGCGACTTACCAAACCCCCACAGCTCCAGAAGGCACACTTTTATTTATTTATTTATTTATTATTTATTGCAAAATCATCTTTCAAATATAAGGTTACTTTAAAATAATTCTTTGGTTAAAGTATAATTAAAATAAGAAGTAGAAAGTCTCCCAGGCCTTCACTAAGGGATAAAAAATAACCTCCTCTCTCAGCCATCAGATGGCCACTTAATCAGCCATTCAGATTGCATGAGTCTGAATGCAAAGGGAAAGACACACTTATCTGAATGCTATTGTCACCGTGAGGTGAAGCAAAGGGCTCCTCATGGCCAAGCATCGATGGTGAGGAGAGCCTGGGAAAAGGACAGCCCCCAGCGAGTGCGCGCACTAACATGCACCAATTATTCCAGTCGGCACTCAGAGGAAATTACAGGGACAAAGTCCTACCCAGGAAAAACACTGGAGCATGTGCACACTTGTGAAGATAGGTCACCGTTTAGACATGTAATGCCACAGTCAGCCCTTTCACTAATTTCTTTTCCCTTGGTGTATTTCAGGTATCAGACAGCTTTCCAACACTTACAAAAAGGGGGAAGGGCATGAACATTTTCTCTTGATTATTTTTTTCTGTCCTCTGCTCGACTCATTCTCAAATATCATGTGAGCTAATAAGCGTGAGCTGCAGATCAAAAAGAACTAGCCTCGACTCAGGGCCACTGCCAGCACAGAACTTCTGTATGCTTATGAAATGGGATGGTAGAGATGTTTCTTTACACACAGATTCAGGGTGATTCGAAGGATCACCCAGCTGGACCCCATGGTTAATTTTTGAAGTAGGCAAACGTGCAATGTTAACTGAGTACGGATCACCCAGCCAATGTGATAAGCAATTTGGTTAATTAAACTGTTCTGTACTCAAGAGTTTTCCACTTAAAGTTATCCAGAAACTTACTTCAGATCCTGCCCCCTCTGGCTCTGTCAGAATCACCCAGGACTCTGTCTATATTGGATTAAGGACAATGGAATGCGGCCCAATCAAAGTGCTTCATTTACCTAGACACTTAAAACTAAGACAACGAGAGAGAGAGAGAGAGAGAGAGAGAGAGAGAGAGAGAGAGAGAGAGAGAGAGAGAGAGAGAGAGAGAGAGAGAGAGCAAGCCTAGGAAGACCTGCTTTCACAGTCACTTCTTCAGAGTGTCAGGGAAATCTGATGATTTGCTGGGAGCACCCAATCTGGAGATGCAGTGGCGAATCATTTTGGATCTGAGTGAACGGTGGGTTCACTTCACTACAAATGCCAGAAGATGAGTGACAGGGACATTACAGTGGCTGCACTGTGACTTTCCCTTTGCGACTTCTAATCGGAGTCTTTCCTCCAAGATATTTTAAGGTTAAAACATAATTGATGTGTCACCATAGGGTTACATTCATGCTGGAAGCTGGGCCCATGTTCTTTCCATACTAGCAAAAAAAATCACAGCTTATTTATCAAAATGTAAAGCTGATGACATATATCTCTAAGTGTCTTACATGCCACACAGTGAACTATCTCATACCAGGCTTCTGTCTGTGGCCCTAGTGTCTATTCACACAATTAAATAGACATTGATAAGTGACGTTTTGGTTTGATTGTCATTTATTCTTTTTTTAAATACACACATTCTGTCTAAATACATGAAGCGGGTGTGATGGGAGTCCACAGAAAGGCTGTGTGACTCTCGACTCCCTTCCAGCAGCCCTACCTTCCATCCATCTTAAATTATCACAGAAAAGCAAACAAAGAGGACAGCATACGGAGCAGTGCGGTTGTGACGGCCGTCATTCAAGTCAGACCCCTGACTTCCTTAGACAACCGACAACTGGTTTACCTACAGATGCTCTGCTACAGTTGACACAGACTGCATGTGTACAACTCGACCATCAGTATAGCTTCTAGAAATATCCATATTGCACAGAAGGAGTTTCTTGCTGACCCAAAAAATGAATGGAACATCCATCCATCCAGATCTCAATCTCCTTAACTGCTTAACACAGTCTAGAGCCTGGGTGGACAGATCTTGATTCAAACTGGCTGAGAGATCTCACAGCTCACTGGGCTTGGCAGGGGTAATTTCAACTTGATTAATATTCTGCAAGTCTCCATACCTCCCATTCAATATGTCCTCCATTTTCTTTATTTCCCCCTGAGTATCTCAAAGTGCTTTGGAGAGCAAAAGTGCTTCTCTCCCCATTTCACAGACAGAAGCATGAAGGGCCAGGCTGCTCTGGAGATGAAGTGGTGGTTACCAGGGTGAATGCTGGGAGTCCTCAATCAGGTGCCTTGCACACTAGTGAATGGAGTCTGCTGGGGGTGGACTCTGTTCTATGACCCGAGGACTATTCTTATGGTTTCTAAGAACCATCAAAGCACTCCACAGCGTGGCTATGCCTAACTTGCAAATGGAGTACCAAAGACTATCCCATCCCCAGTTGGATTCGAGGCGCAGTCCTTCCCCTTGCATGTCTCCTGAGGGCGGGGGCAGCTCTCTGGGGAAGAGTGAGGCTCTTTAGCCATGCATAGCCTGAAGAAGGGTGGTAGTCTCGGCTGCAGCAGGTGCCCCAGCTTAGGAAGACAATTCTCCAAAGCCATGTTAGCTAGGCAAGTCAGAGAAGATGGGTTTTGTTTTCTCCTTCTGAATCGTGCCTTTCTCTCATTGACACAGTCTCACTGTAAGACCCCTAAGCGTGAAAAGAAATATGCTAAATGATTCTGAGCTGTCCACTTTGAATGCAGTATGGGTTTTCTCGCTGCTACTGAACATCTGAGGACTCATCTGCAAATAGGCCAATTCTTCCCACCGCTCAGGCAGCTTATTCTTGCAGCAAGGTTTCTCTCCAGTTGAAGCCCCCAGTGGGTCCATGGGTAAGGGGGAGGATAGGCGGGTCTGTCAGCTGCCATATTCCAGTTTCTCCCAATTCTTCACAGGAACAGAAGCCTAGGTATGGGATCTGAAGTCAGAGCAGCAAGGAAAGGGGAAAACAGAAGACCAAGAGTTAATGCCTTAACCTCTGTTGACACGAACACTCAAGTGTTTCCAGGACACACAGGCAGAACTGTAAAACCTTTCAAGTCAACAAACAGTCCTAAATGGACGGGACTGGTAAATCTAAGACAACAGTGCTAGTATTGATCAGCAGGATCTGGTCAATGGTAAGCACCCAGACTACATGATTACAGATTGCTGGCTAATAGTGAGGGAGACAAGAATAGAAGCACGCACAGTGCTAGCTTAACCACGGGTTGCATTCCCGATTCCAAGTGTCTGAAACTCTGACAGTTTCAAACCCTGGACATGTTTCCCCCTATATTTACACACCTACAATAAGGTTTAATTTATAAACTAGATACCATAAGACAAAAATCAATAATAAATAAAGCAGAACAGTTTTAACAATATACTATAATAGAAGTTATAAGAATGTGCTCACATTCCACCCTGTCAGTATCTTACTGTACAATATTGTATTTTCAGACTACAGTTGACCTCCGGGTTGGGGAGACTAGAGTAACGCAATTGTACCAAATTCCAAATTGCATATCAAGTTTAAAAGACATACCAAGGATTTCTCACATCATATTTGGGCACTATGGGAAAGAATATCCAGATTTTTTGAGTTAGGATCTCACGTAGTCCAGACTGGCCTTGAACTCATTATGCAGCTAAGGATGACCTTGAAATCCTGATCATCCAGAATGTATTTCCAAAGGACTGGGATTATAGACATATGCCACCACACCTAGCTGACTATTCAATTCAAAAAAATGCATCCCCTTTAACCCTGGCACTTAGGAGGCAGAGGCAGGCAGATCTCTGTGGGTTTGAGATCAGAGAGCTACTGGTATACAAAGTGAGTTCCAGGACAGTCAGGGCTACACAAAGTAACCCTGTCTCAAAACCACATAAATAAAAGAAAGACGGAAAAGAAAAACAAACCAAACGAGTCAGCATTGTTTTGTGGGGAGCACAGTCCATGTGCTTGTGACATTCAGAAAAGAAACCATGGGCTGTCACAGCAACTCGGAGCTTATTTTTGTGTTCTGTGTCCAAAGGCACAGCCATAAACAAGACAGCAACCTGCCTCCCCCCGCCCAAGTAGCTTACAGACTAATGGGATGGATGCATGCCTAAGGGAACATTCTTTTTTTAAATAAGGAAATTGTGATTGAGTGTGAACTAGGGTCTCTGTTCTCACTTGAAGAGGCGTGTGTGGGATGTGGCTGGTGGAAAATACAGGCAGAAGGAAGAATCCAGACCTGAGGGTAAGGTCAGTCTCCTGGGGCTTCTGTCCTGCCTTGTTCTAGCCTGGTTGTTCTCACAGGCTGCAGCCCCCTGGCCTGCCTGCTGGGCCCTCTCTTCAGGCTAAGATCTCGGCTGTATTCGAACTTGCATCTGCTTATTCCCTCATTACTCACAGTTCTTAGCTTCCTCCATAAAACCTTTCCTCTTACACAGTCCTAATCAAATACCCTACAGAGTTCCCCTGAACACATCTTGGCTGAGTGAATCAGTTAATGGATCTTCCCAGCTCAGCAGAAAATTCTGCTTCAGGGAAATTGGCTATCAGCCAGTCACTGATCAGTTAGAGAAACAGCAAAGTACCACCAGCCCCATAAATGCAAGAGTGAATTACCTTCCGGACCATTTGTACGAAGTCCTTGGAGTTCTGAGGGGACAGGCCTTGGAGTTGGCAGGTACAGGCTTCAAGGGAAGACGCATGGGCCACAATCAGAATGTTATTTCCTAGAAAATGAGAGATGCTCATTACCCTGACTGGTTCACTATATACTACATACACATATATTGAGATCACATTGCATTCTATAAATATGCATGATTAGTATATGCTAATTAAAATTTTAAAGAAATCTAGGGATAGAGTTCAGAGGTAAAACATTTCTAGCATACATAATGCCCTGGACACTGCAAATAAATCGGTGAATTTCGGGGAGAACAATCTACAAAAACACACCTCCTTTTCGAAAATGTTCATAATAGCATCGAATACCTTGCATGTCATAATAATGTCTAATATCTTCTACGATAGTTTAGAAAGAACTATGCAGTTGGATTTTCTTTTACTCTAGCCCCACATTGGAACGACAAAATGTATTTGTTTTTTTTTAAACTCTTTACTCTTTAGAGGGCCCTCTAGCCAGCTCCCAACAAATCACATGGAGTTTATTATTACTTATAAATGCCCTGCCTACACTTGGTTTCTAGCTAGCTTTTCTTAAATTATCCCTTCTATCTCTGGGCTTTTTACCTTTTCTTACTTTTGTATATCTTACTTTCAATCTTTGTAGCTGGTTGTGTGGCTGGGTGGTTAGCCCCTAGTGTCCTCTCCTTCTTTTTGCCCCTCCTTCTATTTATTGTGTGCCTGCTCTGCCTATATTTTCTCCTGCCTTGCTATTGTCCATCCAGCTCCTTATTAGACCATCAGGTGTTTTAGACAGGCAAACTAACACAGCTTCATAGAGTTAAACGAATGCTCCACAGCATAAGCAAATGTAATGATTTTAAAATAATATTCCACAACAGGACTAAAAGTTATTTCCCAAAAGAAAAAAGTAGATAGACATAATTATAGATTTATAGGAAGTTACACCCTCACACCCTACTGGAGTAAGGAGGGCTCATGTCCATGGTGGTTTACCATCAAAAACATGGAAACAGACATGGATACAATTCACAATTTGATTTCACCAGGCTCATCAGCACTGCTTTGTGTATGACCATATGGTTTTTGGTGATGCCCTCACATATATATCTTTGTGTAACTATCACCTCAACTGAGACACAAGCTTACCACTCTACAACTACAGGCTCCCTGAGCCAGCCCTCTAATACAATTTTACTCGTCACCACTGCAGATCTGTGAACATTTGAGACCCCATAGTTGAGAGCATGCCATGGTAGTGAATAGCCACACTGTGAGTAATAACCACAATGTGAGAATCATCCATCCTCAGTTGCCCATGACTACCCACTGTTAACATTTGCGTGTATGTAGTTGCAAGTTTTGCTCCCTGAGTATAAATACATTAACCTAAAGCTCATGGTGGGCAGTTGGTCCTACATGTCATCAAGTATTTGAGACCAGTCTCTAAGATGCAAACAGACTTGAGTGTTACCCAACACTACTCTTGGCTAATGACAGCAGCGACAAGGAATGCACTTCTGTGGGAGAGTCTGTGTGTAGATGTCCCCATCCTGGATCATTGAAGGTAAATGGTATTCTATTCTAGAAATCATAACTGGGCATCCTCTCCATAGGATACAAAATGACAAGCTACAACGCAGAGCCCAGCTTACTTAATGAAGTAATTCCATCCTGTGCAATACCTACCATGTTAGATTCTCCTAGAATATCACAAATTCAATGTGAAAGACTCTACAAGAGGGCCTGGAAACATTTTTATTTCCTATTAAGTTTGAAAAAGCAAATTCAAACATCCCAAACAGTTCATAAATCATGGAGAGATGTTCATATATTAATGGAGTCCTAAATCATGTCACCTACCTTTGCTTTTACATTCGCTTATTATCTCTTTCGTCACCTGGAAACTTCTACTGATGTAGGTATCATAGGATTCGGAAATCACCAATTTGCTGACTGGAATGTGAGGTCTACAATGGAAAAGTGAACAAAGGAAAGGAAACCTTTTGACATTCTGATCCTGAAATAAAGGAATGACATCACTAAATATTTCCAGATCTCTTGGAAGACGCATATTTTTGTTTATCCATTTCTCTGGAAAGGTAGGAGGTGCAGGGAAGAGAATCTCCATCAGGCAGACACTGAGGTCTAAAGGCTATAGCATCACTCATATTGACTCATTGGAAAAATTAGGCATTCAGTGAATGTCTTACCCACAGGGACACACTTAAGCAGACTGCATACTTTTCTTGACATTACTGGTCACTGAGGGTCCTAACAATCTGGCCAACAGGAAGCAAGGTGAAGACTGGCTCCCACTGTATAGACACCTGGAGTGCTCAAGCTTTCCTTGGCAGCTTTATTCACAATGAGCTGCAAAGAAACTGTCCATCTCCTTGTGAGCCTATGAAATTTCCACCAGCCACTGCTTTATCTCTGAGTCTTATTTTAAACCATGCATCCAGTACCATGAAAAGCCCAAGGGACATAAAGATGAATTCATTTCTCCATGTGAGACGTTTTCTGTGTGGACCAGGTGGGGAGACTATAAATGGAAACCATAACTGTGAGATACAATTTACAAAAGAATTTGATAGGAGATTCAAAGTATTCATCATGGTCACCAGTCACCAATGCCCATGGGGCCCACCTTGATCTGTTTCTGGTCCATGAGTATTTGTCTTATCTTTGTCCTGTGCCCTTTTCCATTTTCTTGTGTCTTTAATTGTTGAATGTGTGGTGCTTAGTGCAGGTGGTGTTGAGCTCTCAAAATACACATGGCATCTTCGTTATAATTTTAAAATCACTACTGTTAAAATTAGCATGAAAAATATTTACTGAGAGGCCCCATGCGTCAGGGCTCTCTGAAAGCTCACTGTCTGCGTTCTTCCAGTCGTCTGCCCAGCCACACTTGCATAATTCTAAGTCTCTAGGTGATAAAACCGACTTGAGGTGACACCTGACTTGCTCCAGTCTTCAGCTACTCTTAGAGCTGAGACTGAATCTGACTCTTGGATGTGCCCCGTGAACTGGACCTCTTACTCAAGACAACTTCCACTAGTGTTGTCTTCAAGGCCATCCATCATGGCTGGGTATTCTGGCACAAACCTGAACTTTTAACACTCATGGGGCTAAGGCAAGAGAACCCCCATGGAAGGTGAAGACCAGCCTGGATTACCTAGCAAATTGCTCTCTCAAACAACAGACCAAAGAAACAAACAACCAGTCAACCAACCAATCAAATAAACTATCAGTCAGCCAACCAATCAAACAAAACACCAAAAGCTGGCCCATTTGGTGCTCTTTCTTACTATCGGGAAAGCTAATACTGCTGTGTTCGGAGGAAACTTGCCTTTCCTAATCTTCACTCACCAGGCACACTTCTCCCAGGAGGAAGGGTCCTAATGTCCACCATCTGACTCTTCCCAAGGACACATAGAAACAAGTGTCACCACCACGTAAGGATGGACATCTTTGTGTTGGAATGAATTTCTCTTCCTGGCCTTCTCTGCCCACCCCCCCTCTGGTGCAATTCCACTGTGGTTGATATTATCTTGTCTCCCAAGAGCCCCCCTCTCTCCCTCACTCTGTAAACAAAAGGGCCACGTTCTATGGTCAGGGAGTCACTTTATAGGTGACACCACATTGCCATTTGAGATTTGTGTAAATGAAAGATGGGATCCTAGGACCTAGCTCTTCATCTGTTCTTGCCTTTGGCTTCTCTCTACATCTTGAAGGATGCCCTGATGTCCACGAGGTAGAGTCTAAGTTTCTCCTATAAGCAGGACCCTGCTAACCACACCTACAAGGCCCTGTATCGCCTTTAGAGCCAGGCCAGCTTCCAACCACTTACCACCCCTGGAACTTAAGTGCTCTCTGGTGGTTCTCCCAGCATTCTCCCATGGCTACCGTCTTCTCCAACCTACAGGTCCAATCCATAGTGCAGGCTTTGCCTTAAGCTTCATTCAAAACTCACCCCACTTGTCCCCACATCTATGACTCCTTCAGTCCTCTCTCCTCCCTAACCCTCCCTCTACAACCAAGTGTCAGGCCCTGTACCCTGCTCAGATGCCCTTTCCAGTCTATAGAATAATTTGTTTTTGTTTTTCTCTCTTGTATTCTTGGCCTAGCTCCCTAGCCAGCTTTTTATACACAGTCCACAGGCTGTTCTTGCTGCCTGTGGATGATGCCTAGCTGTGAGTCACTGGTCTGGCATGGTTCCCTCACTTAGCTTCCTGTTCTTCAATACTGTTCTGCATGATCCTTGTTGCAAGGATTCAAGACTCTTTTTTTAAATTAAAAATCATCTATCTATCTATCTATCTATCTATCTATCTATCCGTCTGCCCATCCATCCATCCATCCATCCATCATCTATTTATTTATTTAATGTGTGTGTGTGGTGGAGTATATACTCCTAATGCTGCAACCCTTGACTATAGTTCCTCATGTTCTGGTGACCTCCAACCCCAACGTTATTTTCATTGCTAGTTTTTAACCATACTTTTGCTATTGTTATGACTTGTAACATAAATATCTGTGTTGTCTGATGGCCTCAGGGGACCCATGTGAAAGGTCATTCAACCATAAAGGGGTCTCAGCCCACAAGTTGAGAATTGCTGACCTATTCATTTGGTGCCATTTATGACATAGGGGTTAACTATCATATTGCCTCCCTAATGCTTTGTTTTTGGTTTTCTCAACTTACTTTTGGGATTGGAGGCTTCCTATTCCCACTCAAAACTGACAGAAAATATTACACTGAGTTTTAAATGGACAATCAGGAACATATCTTGATCCAGCAATTCCCAGCATTCATCCTGCCTGCACAACTGGTGGCTGTGTGGCCTGGGTCCACATCTGGTGTGCAGTGAAGAGCTCAGTGAGAATGCACTTGCAGAACTTTGTAGGTCATCTTGGGAAATATCACAGAACACATACATGCATACTAAAGCCCAGCCACCCCGAGGTGACTTGGTTGGGGCTGGATGAAGAGAGGGGAGAGCTATTTTACTGATGTCAGCAGTAACCTGACTTATTTCCCAGCCAGAAAGGTGATGGCATCGGCACTGGAACAATATTCTACTGCCATTTCCCCCAAGGAAGAGGAAAACAGTGGCTAGAGAGAGGACATATCAACCTGTGAGGTATACTAGGGATGAGTCCATTTAATGCTATGTTTGAGGATGCTAACTCCCTTATGACAAGCACAGAGATGAGTGACTGGGCTACCTTAGCTCCTACACACAGAGTAGAAGGGGTTTGTAGAGACACACATTCTCTCCCATCTTGTCCAGGAACCCAATGGATCACTCGCAGTTAAAGTATTTGAAGGAGAGGCCAATAGAGAGTACAAGGAAGAAAGTTCTATGCAGACTGGCCCCTTTGCTAAAGTCTGCCCTAAGAAAGAGGAGTTTCATTTCTTACTGGAATGGTTGTGGTTACCTGTCTTTCCTCAAAGTGTTAGGGTGGTTTTTGAGATATTACCACTATATTATTATTATTGGTTAATTCTTTACCAGGAACGTGGATTGTTCACCTGGGGGGGCATTAAAAAATCCTAGCACAGAGTATAGTTCAATGGAAATAACAATAAAACAGGACTAGAATGGCTGCAAGGCAGAGCACACAGAACCTGAGACACAGAAAAATATTAATAGATGTTAATAGTAAGCCATTATTATTTCTATGAATGATAACAAACCATTTTACCATAGGCAAGCTATTTGAACTGTCATATACATAAACATGGCTTTCTGGACTGGGAACATAGCCCAGTAGAGTACTTACATGTGTGTGTATGTATGTGTTTGTGTGTGTGTGTGTGTGTGTGTGTGTGTATGGACACACACACCTTATTCACTTTCATTTTCCAAGATCATAGAAATAATAAATGAACACAGAAAGAAGAATTAAAAATTCAGTGGAAGCCAGAAACAGTGGCCCATGCCTGTAGTTACAGCCCTTGGGAGACATGCACACAGGAAAATCATGAGTTCCAGGTCAGCCTGGGCTACATAATGAGACCCTGTCTCAAAAGAATAAAAGAGCAAGTGATTTGGAAAATTTAAAGTAAAATAGAAGGTGACACACTGTCATTTCCTGCATCCACTGAGCTATTTTATCACCACCTTGTGCGTATGCCTAAAATACAAACTGGCTTTACTTTAACATTGAAGTAGATATAGTAAAGTTAGGAAATCTGAACACAAGATCGAGTGGGGTATGGATCATAATTTATGCTAACATTAAATACAAGGAAACACTAAGTGTTTCCCAGTTTTGTTTTCTAGAATCAAAGCTTGGTGTCTACCACTATGAACAACTCCTTGGAGGCCTTGTGAGGTCCATCATGTGCTTGATGAACATGGCGTGATAACAGTGCAGGACACAGGACCCTAGGAAGACAGCAAGTTAGAGGTTACCTGTAGGTTGTATCAACACTCAGGTTGGCTGCAGCTAACTCTGATGGAGGTATCCATGCCGGTAACGTGCTCCCAGCAACCCACTTTGTCCATTCAAATAAGCCCGGCTCGACCCGAATCTTCAAGAGATTGTCTTGTTGTAAGCCTTAGGGACGAAGTAAAATGAAGGAAGTCTCACTAATTGTCAGTGGAAAAAATGAACCACAGGACAAGCCATTACAAAATTTACAAGGCAGAGCAGGATGTACCGTGCCAGCTTCCAAAGGAGGGAAGCAGCCGAAAGTCCTACCCAGCTCTAATGTCTATAACAATGATGATAAGCATGGCAAGGTAACTCTAATGGTGTAGCAGTGGCCTGGTTACCATCAGCACTCTAAATGGACCTAAGACCTGCTCAATGAGAGGAAAATCATGCCTGGTATCAGAAACCTAGCCAACTACCGGGGGCTAGTGAAGTCATGGATCGGGAGAACCTGCAATCACCACTTTACTAAACCAGCACAACCCTCAACTACATTCTAAATATTCGTCCTTATACCCACAGACAAGTATAGCCCTCCCCCTTCATCAAGGAAACTTCACTTTGCAACAGATGGAACACATTGCAGAAGACCACAGCCAACCAAATGCAGAGCTGTGGAGCCCAGACCCAAAAGATATACCTACAGAACACTCCCATACCTAAGGCTCAGGTGAACATTGAGAAAGAGGAAGCAGAAAGACAGGGAGAAATGGGGATCAGGAAGTTTGCTACAAGAGTGTGTCTCCTAGGAATATCAGAAGATACACCCATAAAGTCTCACCAACATGAGCTGAACAAAGATGACACCAGCATACATGATGGTGGTGGGGATGGGGGGGCCAGGAGAGCTCAACCATGCATAAGGAACTGTGGACAACTGGGGAATGCTGAGAATAGCAGAGGTGTTTTTCTGCAGGGAAGAGCATATTGAATGGCTGTCCAATACCAAATGGTCAGCCTGAAAACACACACACACACACACACACACACACACACACACACACACACACACACACACGAATAACATTGTACAAACTGAGCAGGTCCTACTTACACATTCAGAAACACAATGCACACATGTTAATAACTGATGAAGAAAGAGGTCATTAGAGAGAGCAGGGTGGGGTGTGTGGGAGGTTTTGGGAGGAGGAAAGGGAGGGAGAAATGATGTCATTATACAATAATCTCAAAACATGAAAAAATTGTTTTTAATTATAAGGTATGATTCCTTTGCTACTAGACTTAATAGATCACTTAAGTTGGAAGCACACAGGTTTGGACAAAGTTTATAAATTTTGTGTTTTACAGTGTAAATTGAAAATTTATTTAATAAGTAAATTGTACAGCTATACATAAAGCACGTGTTTAAAAAATAAAATACATTTTTGTTCATTAACATGTGTGTTTATTACTCTGGCTGCCCCTTCACCACATATGCCTGCTGTCTATCAAGGACCCCAGTGTTGAACATTTATGTGTGACAGTGCACAAATTCTGTTTTATCACAGTGTGATTCCCCCAGAGTAGAAATCTTCCCTTTTGATTCATGTAGCTCTCCTTACACTGCCTGTAGTCGTTTCTCTGTGCACAGTGACTACACAGATGCCTCTGGATTGGGAAGAAGGTGTACTGAAGGCTAAGAACAGAGTGTTGTGTCAAATGTTTTTGCTGGCTACTTTATATCTGGCTCATTTGTTTGTCTGGCTCAAGTTCAGTCCAACTCCCCACCTCCCCGCCTCCCTAACCCCAGTCTTCCTTCCAGTTGGGGGTGAGAATGGAGTTCTGTAAAAGGTGTTAAGTTCTTTTGTACCGCTACAATCCATCCAACCCATCTTAAAATTCTTAGAGGAAAAGTATTAGTATTCCCCCCTCTGTCTGGATTACATTATCAGGAAGATAACTTTTGTGAAAGGTTGGTTGCCTTCTGGAAGAATCCTCTATAAAGTTTCCAGATTTGTGTGAGCCACAGTGGCTCAAGCCTATACTCCTAGCACTCAGGAGGCTGCGGCAGGAGGATTGCTGCAGGTTCGAGGGTAGCCTTGTGCTACACATCACCTTGAAACCCTGTCTCAAAAAAACAAAACAAAACAAAACAAACTAAACTTTCAGTCTTTGAAGCTCCATAGCTCTGCAGTAAGTGCCGGGAAACAGGGATGAATTACGTAACCCCGTCAAGCCAAGAGTCTTACCTTTCAATATATTATGTGCGGTCTGGACGCAGCGTAGGGATGGAGAGCAATAAACGTGATCAATAACGGTGTTGCTTTCTAACAAGGCTTCACCTGCCGAGCAAATCAACGGACAGTCAGCATGGTAGAGCCTTGGGCTTCATCTTGACCCTTGATGGAACCTGCCAAGCAGACCCATACACTCCCCCTCTCCCAGCAGGAGCTCACAGAGAGCCAGGAGTGGCAGCCACATCAGTGCATTCATGGAAGAGGCCTACCAACACGCCTCTTTGTCCCCTTTTCTTTCTGGTACCAGCATGCAACAAAATGACCTCTTGGGAAGGCCTACTAACAGGGAAATGCTCTGACCTCTACTAGGAAGATGCTGAAACCCGCTCTGTTATGACAGGGAGAGGGTTAGTCATGCCTTGTTATAATTCTAGTGCACTAACCCAAATCTCAGCTGCCCAGACTCTTGAACACCAGAAACCCATCAAATATTCTAATACTTCCTGACGTAGTTCACTTTTCTCTACTAGGTAAACTCTAAATATCTTCATGTGGTGTCAGTGTCTGTCATGGACTTGGTTACCTTGCCAGCCCCTTCTTTTGACCTGACTCTAGAAATAAGAAGAGGTCACAGCATCCCCTGTACTCATCATTATCATCATCATCATCATTATGATTATTTATTTAGGTTTTTTTCAAGACAGGCTTTCTCTGTGTAGCCCTGGCTGTCCTAGAGCTCACTCTGTAGACCAGGCTGGCCTCAAACTCACAGAAATCTGCCTGCCTCTGCCTCTCAGGTGTTGGGGTTAAAGGTAGCATCACTACCACCCAGCTTTTCCTGCACTCTTAATGCTCTAATTTTTTAAGTATTTATTATTGTTGTTGTTGTTGGTGGTGGTGTGTATAAGAGACAGAGAGAAAAAGAGAGGAGAAAACACGTGTGCATATTCAGTCCGTCATACAGCCTGATAGTTACTGAACAGCTTCAAAATGAATTCATCAATGCCCTTGCATCCCTCCCTCCCTCCCTCCCTCCCTCCCTCTCTCCCCCCACCTCTCTCTGTTTTTCGAGACAGGGTTTCTCTGTGTAGCATTGTAGACCAGGATGGTCTCAAATTCATAGAGATCCGCCTGCCTCTGCCTCCAAGTGCTGGCATTACAGGTGTGCACCACCATCGCCCGGATTCCCCTGTACCTCTTAACCTCACATCTCACACCATGGTGGCAGATGCTGCTGTCTTGAGCTATCAGCCAATACATCTACTAGACCAGCGCTGTAAGTAAACCAAGCCTCATTTTCCTTCTTTCATTCCACCTTAGGGACCACATCTGTTAATCATCAGGGGCCTACCTGTAACTCCAGCCCAAAAAGGCTGAGGCAGGAAAACCTAATGTTGTAGGCCACCATGGTGTCTCAAAAAAATCAAACCAAAAAATAAGAGAGAAAGTGCAAGAAGTGTGTTTGCCCACCCATGCTGTGGGTCTGTTGAAGGAGCCAGGGGATGCTATGCCATCACAGGAGCCCTTACCCACTAGCCTTGCTTGCATACACCCAAACACAGTGATTGGAGCATCTTTCTCATAGTCCCGGAAACCGCCGCTCCGCTGAGGTAAGCTGTGAGGCATGTTCAGGTTGGTGCGTATGTAGCGGCCTGGTGGGAGAAGATCAAATAAAGGCTGCATAGACTTCTTGTCACTTGAGACTTTCTTCAATGATCCTGACCCCTCCTCCTTCTTGGCTAAAGACACTGAATTCAACCATCTGAAGTCAATGGAAAACATCGAATCTGACACTTTTTCTTAAGTAGATTGACTTACAATCCACCCTCTCTTCTGCTGACAACAGCAATAAGGGGATTTCTCAGTGAATATAACCACCAGACACAGGCAAGGCTCCCACTCCTAAAACACCACTCAAATGAGGATGGAACCAGATGGTCCACAGTGATATTGTGGCAGGAGCTCTGGTCACAGAATCAGAACATGTCTCTGAACTGATTTGTCATCTGAATATGGGCCAGACACAGCTACTCTTTGCTCCCTGGTACCTCAGCATATAGAATCGGGACAAGAATGTTTATCTGTCCTCTACAAGTTACAGCAATCCAGAACGACGTAGAGATTCCAAGGATTTTGCAACTGCTTGTCCATGATGACTACATGTACATAGAAGTAGCCTGCCTGTGCCCCCTAGAGGTCATTATGGGCATGCATTGCTGTGTAGGCCATTAATTACCACCCCTGAGAGACAGGTGATGTATTCCAAGGGCCCCACTAGATAGATGCCTAAGACCATAGAGATAGTGGTGAATCCTGAACAGACCATGTTCCACCTCCCCCCCCAAAAAAACACACCTACGCTAACACTGAACTTGTAAGTCAGCCACAGTAATGAGGAATAATAATATACAGTAATGCAAGTTACAGAGATGTCTCACACAAAATATCTTGCTGCAGTGTATCTGGACTTCCTGTGAAAGGGTGTTGTATTTACGTGATAGTGAAGAGAGGCAAATGCTACTGTGACAGTAGATTTGATAACTAAAATGACATTAGGCAAGAAATTGGTGGGTACAATATCGATTGTACACTGAGCAAAGGGACGATGAACTAGTTGGGACATAGATGGATTTTATCGTGTTACCCAGAGAGCAGGGATCACAATATAAAGCATGAATTGCTTGTGTGCTGGCCAATTTTACATCACCTGGAGTCTCCTGAGAGGAGGGAACCCCTATTGGGAAAATGCCTCCATATGATTGAGCAGGCCTGTAGGACATTTTCTTAAATAGTGATTGATGGGGGAGGGCCCAGCCCATTGTGGGTGATGCCAGCCCTGGGCTGGTGGTCCTGGGTTCTGAGCAAACCATGGGAAACAAGCAGCACCCTCCATGGCCTCTGCATCAGCTCCTGCCTCCAGGTTCCTACTCTATTTGAGTTCCTGTCCTGGCTTCCTTCAAATGATGAACTACAATGCGGAAGTGTCAGCCAAATAAACCCTTTCCTCGCCGGACTTGCTTTTGGTCATGATGATTCACCACAGTAGCAGAAACCCTGACTAAGACAGCTTGTTTGAGACTAGTAACGGAAACCCTGACTAAGACAGCTCGTTTGAGACTTTTCCACTTACTAGTTTTAGGCCATGGTTAACTGTGGGTAACTGAAACCACAGAGTCAAACTGGATGAATGGAGAGACTGCAGTTACTCACCTTTGGCATCAAAGCACTGGGACAGCCAGTACTTCCCGAATACAACATCCATCCTCTCCCCATGCCGACACACAAAGAGGCATCGCTTCTGGGGCCCGGGCTGGCTGTTGACTCTCAGGGGCTGCAGAGAAAGAAAGGCAGAGTGAACATACACACAGTACCACAGACCTACCCTGATGTCAAGAGAGTGGAGCTCTGGGACACATTCTGCCAATGTATGACTTTGACAGTCTCCCCGACTGCCCTGGGCTTAGTTTGGTCTGCTTGTAAGGTGAGGATAATAAGCTCCTCCTACAGACCCTACAAGCCTATGAGTATGATGGATTGTGCAAGTGCTACACTCTTTGCTGCCCCCTACTGTAACAGGAGGGTTACTCACGGTAGAGTTCAAGGGTCAAACCTGCCCTTAATGTAGAGATGAGAATGACAGCTATCTCCTCCAAAGAGATATGCCGTCAGTTCCTTTGAGGAGGCAGAAATTCTATTGTCACGCATGTGTCTGCCTCATGCCTGGTTTAGATCAGTGCTCTGCCTTGCGTATTCTTTTCCTTTCCTTTAATTTTATTGCTTACTATTTATATGTGCGGGTGTTTTGCCTGCATGCACGTATGTGTGCACCACGTGTGTGCAGTGTCCACAGAGGCCAGAAGAACACACCGGGACTGGAATTACAGTTATAAGCTTCCACGTGGGTGCCGAGAGCTGAACCTGGATCCTTTGGAAGGGCGGTCAGTGCACTTAACTGCGGGGCCATCTCTCTACCCAGCCACATTTTACACATTTTACACGTTCTGCCCATCATGTGCGCTGCCATCTGACTACATACACTGGTATTTCTAAATGGGCTCAAGTGGGAAAGCAGTAACTTCTCAGTGGCAACACAGGCAAGCGGAGCCAACTCCTGGTTCCCACAGCTGCTGGTGGAACTGCACAGACACTTCCACGCCCTGCTTGCGGATGCGTCAGATGCTCCCATTGCTTTGGTCCTTGCTGGCGAACACTCTTCCACTGGCTCCTTTTGCTTTGCCAGGGCTAACTTGGTGCTGTGGATTTGGCACCCGCTCTCCAGACGTTCTTTAATTCAAACCCTGGGATCCAGATCAAAGCGCACCTCCTCCCTTTTCATCCTTAACACGCCGAACTTTCAACCTGTCCCTGATCTGCTTGACTACTCCTACTCCTTCTTTCAGCCTGTCCCCAAAGTGTTATCAATACCCTGAATTCTCAAGTCCAACAACCATGCTAAGAACCTCATTCTACTGATACAAACATCAGTCGCCTCCTCTTCCTTCCTTGGGACCCACATGGCGATGTCCATCGGCAGCACCACTCAGAGCATCCTGATTAGATTCGAGGACGTGGCATGACCCTCACGATCAGTCTTACCTGCATGGGCTGGCAGATGATAGTGAGAGGCGTCGTCTCCCCGAGTCCTTGGTCCTCATACTGCCGCCTCTCTAATACTCCATCACCAAACGTGAGAGAGCTGGATGGCACCGTATTTAAGATGGAGTAGGAACTGCAGAGGAAGGAGAAGGAAGGGTCAACTGTTCGTGGTGAGGCTCAACAGGAGCATGGACAGTAGCACAAAGGACTGTCTGGTCACAGGGTATTTGGGGACCTGAGCAGGGAGAACATCTTGGGTTTTGTTTTTCTGAAGTCTCACAGTTAATAAACAAGGGGCAGACAGTTCTCAGAGCTGAAACAGTTGCATGCATCTCTTTGGGCAGGGATGGGGCCCAGTGATTCTAGGCTTATTAGGATGCTGCAGGCAGGGTTGGCAGCAAAGACACGTTAAAGAATAATGAAGTATCAATTATGTACCACAGTTTCAGTTCTCTCTGTCGCTGCAGTGAAACAAATAGTTCCCGCTGCCTTTAATCTTTTCCATGGTAATTTCCATCTGAGGGATGTGAGGGGAGACGTCTTCCCAGCACCACTTGCCCATGGCTCTAAGGCTCCCAGGACTTATCCATCCCTTATCTCCCTTATCCCTTAACCTGCCTTCTTCAGCCTCCAGCACTGTGCTCGCCTCCATAGCAACTCCAGGAAGATGATTAAAAACGGGGCTATTTCAGAGGATCTGACTCTTGCCAGATGTTTGGAACTGTGAGCCAAGAACTCTTATTTCTGACTATGCCACTGTAGCTATGAAGCCCAGAGGCGGTCTGGATGACAGCAAAACTGTCCAAACATGCCACACTGAAATTTCTGCACACAGTACAGCTTTCCAATTTAAGTAGGTCACTGGGCAAATCAAACAAACATCTCCTGGGTCACTGGGCAGTCTCAAAAGGAAGCATCTGAATTTTTAATTTCTTGCTCTTGGAAAGTCCCAGTTTGCTCAATCAAGTCTGGGTTTGTGTCTGTGGACCCTATGACCTGTGTCTGTTAGCAAGCTCCCACTCTGCAGTATTCATCTTTAACACAGTATGCTTATTAGAATTTTATTTTTGAATTTTTCATATTTTATAAAATCAGCAAGCTAACTAATTTTCAGGGTTTTAAAAATCAGCTACCTCTGGGTTTTTTTTTTGGCATGTATTCATTGAACACAGTACTCAGTTTCATAAGGACGCTGTCACACGAGTACATACCGTACTTAGGTGTTGGGTGTGGTGGCACACCCCTTTAATCACAGCACTCTGGAGGCAGAAGTAGGCAGAACTCTTGAGTCTTAGGTCAGCCTTGTCTACATAGCAAGCTCCAGGACAGCCAGGACTACACAGAGACCCTGTCTGGTGGCGACTGATAATGTACTTAGATTACATTTTCTCTCCTGACTCCCTCATCTCCCCCATTAGCTCCCTAAACTCCTTTAAACAGTTCCATTTCCACTTCATGTCACATATATGTGTGCATATGTCATTTTATTACCTCTCTAAAACGTGCCATCGACAAGTGAGAGAAAACACACAGTGTCTGTTTTTCCAAGTCTGACTTAATTCACTTATGATAATAATCTCCAGTTGTATCTACTTTCCTTCAAGTAACATAATCTTGTTTTGTTTTTGTGCTAAATCAAATTCCACTGCATATATTTACCACATTTTCTTTATTCACTCCTCTGCTGACAGACACCTGTGTCATTTCCATCATTGAGCTAATTGTGACCAGTACTTCAGTAAAAGTCACCGTATATTGCCTTAAAGTCTATGGTAGATACCCACCAGGTTAGAGGTCAGATGTTGGTTGGATTTTTTTTTCCTTTGAGACAGGTTTTATATAGTTTAGGCTGGTGGTTTCCAAAACCACATGCAGCCAAGGCTGGCTTCAAACTCCTGATCCCCCTGCTTCTACCTCCCGAGAGATGGGATAACAGGTGTGCACCAATGCCCAGTCGTCCATGATCTGAAGATCAAACTCAGGGCTTCAGGCATGCCAGGCAAGCACTCTACCAACTGAGAGTGTCCTCAGCCTGATTGTATTGGTGTCTGACCCCAAGAGATTTGCATCCCTGTGCATATGAGATGCACGAAGGTGCTCTTGGCTGAATCCTGCTCCTCACAAGCCATTGTCCAGAGCCTAAGAGGTAGAACCAGGAGTCTGTAGCTTAATGCGGCTGTGTTTAGTATGATATGCAGCTAAATTAAACCTGTTATGGGCAAATTTAAGTAACGATAGCTTAAGGAAATTTGAGCCATTTACACGCTCTAATAGACCAGCTGCTCGCCTTTATTTTAAGCAGAGAGCTTCCCCAACGGCACACAATTGAACAAACTTCAGTTTTCCTGTCTGGCTCATCAAAGCTTCAGGCCTCCAATGTCTAGCTGTCTGGAATCATGCTGACATCTCCCTTGCCCACGTCCGTAACATCTTTACTTTATCACAGCTGGGAAGCAAATGATAGGGCCCTTTCTCTCCCTCCCGTTCCCTTGGTGAGGAGAGTGGCAGCTTCCTTCCTGTCTTCAGCGTCACTACAATCAAAGGACCTGGCTCCCCCTGAGACAGCTTGAGGACAGAGTCAGACCAGGGAGGAGAGGAAGCAAATCTGACACCCAGAACCCCTTCTCAGGGAGCAGGAAGATTCCAGCTTCCCTGTTCGAGGGCCTGTAGCTCACCACACTGTAGAGGACAATGGGCCAGCATCACCCAAAGGGACTTAGGGACACTCAGGAACAAATGATCACCAAGAAAGGCAGCGAGGAGATATTTTTCTTAGCTATCTAGAAGGCTGAGGAGCAGTGGGCGGGGAGAGCTATAAAAGCCACTGCTGTCCCAAGTCCCTGTTCACTGTACGAACCCTCTCTACAGCTTCTCATGAAGTCAGGTGGGGTCAAGCCAGTCGGCTCATGTGTCTTCCCATCTTTGGTTAGACTCACATGAGAACGCCTGTCCTACAGGGGGGGGGGGTGACTGCCTCCGTGGGTCATTTCTACCTCCGGCGGTAAGCAGTAAAAGTGTAGCTAGGCCCTTTTAATGGAAGAGACATTTAGCTTAATGAGGTTTGGTAAACATAGACAAGAAATAATCAAAACACTAGTGGGTATTCTGTAGCTAATACTGTGTCACCAGAACTTGTCAAGCTGATCTCTATGGCAGTCACCACCACAAGTTCTACTGTATGTACAATGATTATCTCCTGTTTGGTGGCCTAGTGAAGCAATTAAGCTTGGGCAAGATTTACATGGCTGGTATGAGAAAGAGGATTTGGATATAACTCGACTGTAACTCAAATTTTTAATCAGAGTCTCAATGCCTAATCTGTGTATTCTGACACTCAGCAGAGTCAACTGTGGACCAATAGTTTAATATCAAACAAAGTTCCCAGGAAATAACATCAACAATTATCTTCAAAATAAAAGGTGATTCGTAGACCTTCCATAGTGCCCCCTGAGTGAGGCCAGACAGTTTTCCCCATGGTGAAGTCTGAATTCTAGTTCAGGGAGGAGGTCTACAGGGAGGGTCTTCCATGAGTTAGCAGGATTTCATGTGTGTTCTCTACCCCACATATATCCCTATTGCTAAAAAACAGACCCATGAGCCGTGCTTCATCAAGCAAATTATCTTCGGTTTTCAGTATATGCACGAGCCACTTATTGGGGAGATGTTCTAGGAAATGTGCCACTGGGAGATTTGTCAGAATATCATTACAGTGAACTTAAACTAAGCTGTTAGCATGCTGCATGACACAATTCAGGGGATCATCACTGTGTACAAGGTCCACCTATAACCCGAATACTATTATGAGCAGGATACATTCTAGCACACTGCCTGAAACAATTCAAGGGACCACTACTCTGTACAAGGTCTACCCCCAAGCCAAATGTTATTACAAACCTGATACATGACTGTATCTGCGTGTGTATGTGTGTGTGTGTGTGTGTGTGTGCGCGCGCGCGTGCGTGAGTGTGCATGTGTGTACGGACAACCTGCTAAAGTGAGTTTTTCCTTCCACCATGTGTGCCCTCAAGTTTGAACTAGGGGCATTAGGCTCTGTGGCACGTGTTTTTACCTACCCACTCAGCCATGTTGCTAGCCCTTCACCTTTTTTTTGGAAGAGTCCCTTGTCTGAGACTCACCAAGTAGGTTAGGTTAGGGTGGTTGAACACACACACACACACACACACACACACACACACACACACACACACACACACACACACACAGAGTCTCTGCTTTCTCAGCACTAGGATTATAAGCATGACTTTGCCAATGTGGTCTCTCCAGCCCTTATCTATTTTTAAAGGATAAAATGGTGGCTGCAGAGTTTCAACTTCTGTATTTCTAGCTTCATAAACATTTCTAAAAAAAAAAAAAAGAAAAACCTGGATGGTTGAGGGCATGAAGCATCTGGGTGCCTGTGGGTTGGGGAGGGATGCCACACAAGGCGGAGGAAGGGAGAGTGAGTTCTTTCTCATCATGAGTGTGTGGTTTGTCCGGGCTCACAGAGCAGGGGACTGTCTTTGTTCTTTTCCCTCCAGGCAAAATACCAGGCAGATGTGTCCTGTGTCGTCCCCCGCCCCTGCTCTGGTCCCTTCCAACAGGAACAACAATGGGAGCTAAGGACACAGCAGGTTTTCAGGGCTCAGCAACATTGCCACATGGAAGAAACAAAAGGGAGGGAAAACCAAACTGGCATGTGAAGCCTGGTGACTGGACTTGAACTCCCTGGATTGGGAAGGGGAAAGGAGCGTTGCGCTCCTGTTTATATCTGGGGCAAAGCTGGTCATACAACATGGTCCATTCTGGACCCTGGACCCCAGAGTGGGCTGAGGACAGCAGAGTAGTGAGGGGTGGTGACTGTCACCTTAATAAAGAATGGGAGGCATCATGCTCTTGTTAATTCCTAACAGTTGCCCATCTCTTGGACATAGTCCCTTGGACATAGCCTAGGCACATTTGTGCCAGGTCTGAGGACTTGCTCAGGGTCACCTAGCAAACACGGGTTACATTTAGGGCTCCTGATTTTACAGTCTCTTTCTGTCACTGGTCTGGCTGACATAGAAGGAAATCTGTCTAGCTGCTCTGAAAAGCCCCCCGCTTCTCAGAGTGAGGTGGACTGAAGCTATGAAACACTCCATGCTTGGCATGAGATGTAGCTATGCTCTAGCCAGAGATGGACAGCAGCCTTAGGTTGGCACCCACTAGGAAACCAGACAGGCCATCACATGACTTGGGCAGGAGAGTGGGTTTACCTACCCATGGAAGATCCAGGTGCTACACTCATCAGCCTTGGTAATATAGTTCTCAGGAAGCAGCCCAGAGCAGCCGGTGGTCAGCGAGGTGCCGTAAATCCAGCCCTCACTGGTGCTGGTCTGCTCCATGGGAGACATGAAGATGAAGTCCCCAGGGACCAACTCCAGCTCATCATCATTCTGAGGGGAATAGGGGTAGATCACCTGTAACGTCTGCAAAAAGGAGAGGACACATGAGACCCATCGGCCATCCTTTTTAACACTCAGGCACTAGACCATACTCTACAAATGCAATAGCTGAGTGTGCTGCATACAGGAACACCTGGCTCACAGGCTCTCAGCAGACCTGGCTCCTGACCCGAGAGCACTACTCTTGCCAGGGCTTTATGGGAAGGTGTCTGGTGCTGCACAACCTTCCAGACCCGCCCCCCCCCAGTCATGCTTTCACTTTCTGTCAGCACTCAGAAATGAGTTTCAGGGACTCATCAGAAACCTGGAAGGTTTCGCCAGGCAACCAACCACTGAACATACAGACATTCATTGTCCCTGCTCTATCTGCTGTAGCAAGCACCAGGCAGATGGGAATTGTGCAATGCAACTTGTCTTCTACAGGCTCACAGATGGGTCATATGGGAAGTCACTTCTACTGGGATGGGAATAAAGTATGGCCTTTATTTATTTATTTATAATGTGTGTGTGTGCATGCATGTGCGTGCATAGGTTTGTGTGCGTGCGTGCGTGCGTGCGTGTGTGCGTGCGTGCGTGCGTGCGTGCGTGCATGTGTGTGTGTGTGTGTGTGTGTGTGTGTGTGTGTGTGTGTGTGTACTGGGAACCACTCAGATCTTCTGCCAGAGCAGTAAATGCTTTCAGCCACTTAGGAAGGATGGCTCATTCTATGTGACTCATCTGATAGAGCAAAACACAGTCTACACCTTCAAGGCTCTTTCTCCAAGCCTACAATTGTATCAAAGACCTTGAAAGGAAGCTGTCTCTCCTAGACACCAGTGTCTGTATGGGAGGGTAACCAGCTTCCACCAGTTCAGATGGAAGCCACATGTCCTTTTTCTGAGCTCAGAATAGGCCTGCGGGGCAGACATGGGGCCAGGCCATGTGGCTGATCCATTCTCCGTGGGGTGGGGGTGGGGGTGTGTGCTTCCTTTCTTGTGTATACGAGCATCATAATCCTAGACTTTTTTTTTTTAACTTCAGACATTTGTTTTGCATTTTTTATTACGAGCAAGAGACCTCAACAGGAAAGATAATTATATCCTATTTTATTTGTTTCCAGACAGTGAGAAAGGTAGAAGAGGCTTTCACAGTCTTCCTAAGGTTCTACAGCTGATGGTGACAGGCTACTGGTTCTCATCTTCTTAGTTTTAAGCTTTAGTCTCCAGCAATACCTAGACTACAAAAGTTAAGTGTGGCGCCCTAAGAAAATGCTGGAGGACAGAGGCATAGGTACTTCCAGTGGCCCTGGGTTCCTGGCTCCTGGCTGATGGCACTCTTTGCAGCCATTCCTGACCTTGGGGCCTGAGGCCAGCCCTGGGTGGATCTGTGCACTAGCCAGCTGCTGACGTCAAGGCGAGTCACCAAAACATGTTATAAAGAAAGGGCTCTGCTGCGTGTGGTGGGGAACAGCTGTTATCTCAGAACTGGGGAGGCTGAGACGGAGGATCACCTTGAATTTGAGGTTAGCCTGGTGTATATAGTGAGTCTAGGCAAGCCTGGGCTACAGAGTGAATCCTTACCTCAAAAGGAAACAAAATAAAATATCAAACCAAACCAAATAAACCATTTTCTTCTGGAAACTTCCGAGGAAAAGAGCTGGGAAAATGGTTTCTCTCAGACAATGAAGCTGATAATGCGTAGATTTTCGTCTCCCTGGCCTTTCTAATTTAGGGCGCGTACCTTCTGTTTCTAATCCTCCAGTTATCTCTCAGTTGCTTGTTGGTCTGTCCTCTGATCACCTCCTCTCTCCCTCTCCTGTCCCTCTCTGATCACCAGGCAAGCCAAGGGCTCTGCTGAGTTGATTTAAAAATTGTTTTAAAAGACAAAAAATTTACTCACTAGAGATCTCTTTTACGATCAATTCTGGGTGGTCATGTGACGCAAGGGAAGGCAGCATTGCTGGAACAGGACACAGTCAAACCCCCCTCAGCTACCTGAGCACAGCTTACTTTTGGCTCACAATACCCCTGGCTGGAAGTTCAGCTTTCCCTTTGAAGAGCTCAGAGAAGTACTCCTTAATGGTGAACATCCCACCTCAGATGTCCTAGGGATCATCAAGGTACAAGGAGGCATGGAGACGATAGATCCTCGGCATACCTTAGAGGGTCAGTAAATAAGTTTGACTGACTGAATTTATAACTGAAAAAAATCAAGGGAGTTCATCAAATCTAGCATTATAACTGGAGGCCAAGGGTGTAACTTAGTAGTGGAATGGGTGCTCTGGTGCTCTGGGTTTGGGGTACAGCCCCCAGCACCAATAAACAAACGGATAATAATCCAGACCCCAGTACTCTCTGATGCTTTCCACCCCAAAGCTAGACACAAAGACTCAGTCCACCTCTGAGAGACCTGAGACTAACTTGCCCTGCTCTGTGCTATTTCGTTGTTTTATGTTTTTGTGTCTTTCTTGAGAGATGGCTCTGCAGCTACCAGCATGGGCTGCTCTTCCAGAGGACGTGGATTCAGCTCCCAGAACTCACATGGTAGTTCACAACCATCTGTAACTCCAATGCTGGGGGATCTGACACCCTTTTGTGGCCTCTATGGGCACTGCACACACATGGTACAAAGACATACACACAGGCAAAACACCCACACATGTAAAATAAAAACAATAAATATAAAAAAAGACTTTTGTGCCAAGCTTAGCTTTTTCCTCCCTCATTATTCCACAGAGACCAAACCCAATGACAGCTGACTGAAGAGAAGCTGCAGGTGTGTGGTTTCTGTGTTGTACCTGCCCCGTGCTAGCTGTTACGGTAGCTCTCCACATATCCCCCACATCCTTGCCAACAGTCTAGGAAAGATCTCTACCTTAGAGAAGAGGAAATGAAGAACTGGAAAAAAGATACACTCTATGTGTGTAGGTCAGAGGTCAATGTTGAGTGCTTTTCCAATTACCTTCTACTTCATTGTAATTGTGTGTGTGTGTGTGTGTGTGTGTGTGTGTACGCGCGTGCCACATGTGTACATGTCCTTAGGGACCAGAAGGGTTGTGAGCCCTGACATGGGTGCTAGGAACTGAATTTGGGTCCTCCGGAATACAAGTAACTGCTGAGCTATTTCTCCATCCTCATTCTACCTTATATTTTGAGTCAGGGTCTCTCATGGAACCAGGAGCTTCCTGATTTGACTAGACTGGCTATGCAGCAAACTCCAGGGAGCCTCCTGTCTCTGCCTCCCCAACACTCAGATTACAGGTACCTGCCCCAGTACACATCCCTTATGCGAATGCTGGGGTATTGAATTCTGCCCTTTAGGGTCACCTCCCTAGTCTGTTTCTGTTGTTTTGCTCTTCAGTTGGCTGGTTGGACTTTTTGTTTGTTTTGCTTTAGTCAACTACTCGTGTAGCCCAGGCTGGCCCTGAACTCACTGTGTAGCGGGGGAAGGCCTTTAATTTCTAGTCCTCCTGCTTCTGGGATTACAGGTGTGTACTGCGGCTATGGGAACTGAATCCAGGGATCACGTGTTTCAGGCAAGCACTCTATAAACTGAGCTACATTCCTAGCTTGTGAATTACAGAAATTGCCAGTGTGAATCGAACTACCGCTAAAATGAGCCAGCCAAGATGGAAGCAGGAGCTGGAGGCTCCGAAATGTCTACTTTCTGTAGAAATCTGTCCTACATTTCCGTGGCTGCAGAACAATGTCAACACGAACACGGAAGGGGTGTGAGCTACAGCTGGGCATCTGAGTTTGTGTCTGAGAATGTGAAACAGCAGAGGATAACGCCTTACAGTATCCTAAGCATCACCGAGCCTTTGAACCTTGCTCCATGTCTTTGCCTAATTCAGTGTCCTCTGGTGGCTCATTCCCTGGTTAGAACACTCTATCAAACCTCCCTCCTGGGGACAGAATGAAGGAGGAGGGTGGGAGTGTTATACACCCAAGGGGCTCTGGAAGAGCAGAAGACCCCAGAGGGAACCTAGAGGGGAAGTGAGCGCCTTATCAGAAAAAAACAGTAATAATTGAGCTTTAACAAATAAGAGATAAAGGGGCTAAGTTATTTTTAGAAAAGAATTCACTCGGGCATTTGCAGCCTCTTTCCGGCTGCACAGACAGAACAGAATGTGGGTCACGAAGAGACCGGTTACCCTTGGAGTTAACTGGAGGGCAGCGTTCGTTAGAGGACAGCCCGGTGGATTCCACAGCCATCTTCTCCTCTCACAGAGGTGACCTCTCCGGGGCCTGGCACAATCGCCCCCTCGACCTTTTTATTCTGCCTCTGTCCTTGGAAAAGAGTCTGACGAGCCACACCTACTCTAGTATCCTTCAGGGCTCATTCTAGGTGGTTCCAGGAGATGCTAAAATTCTTTTTTTTGTTGTTGTTGTTTTTTTGTTTTACGAGACAGGGTTTCTCTGTATTGTTTTGGAGGCTGTCAGTCCAGCCTGGCCTCGAACTCACAGAGATCCGCCTGCCTCTGCCTCCCGAGTGCTGGGATTAAAGGCGTGCGCCACCACTGCCCGGCTGAGATGCTAAAATTCTTAAGATCCCATTTAGTTAGTTTAGTCTGCCTCAGGAGAAACCAACATCCAATGACTGAAGGATGATCTCATCAGGAAGATCAGGTCAAGCCTGCCCTCGACACTTCCAAAGCGCCATACCTCACCCCAAAGCTTTGGTCCATAGTTGATCCCAAGGTTGCCTGGGCAGAGCAAGAGGTCCTGTTAGTTTCTGTTCTTTATTTTTTTCATGTTAGCATAAAATAATTGCCATAAGGTCATATATGCTAACACAATAACAACAACTTTGTTGTTGAAAAACTGGGGAACATGTAACTATTGCTTAATAAATGTAATTAAATTAGAAGAAAAATTTTCATCTAGTTACAGTGGTTCTCCACTAAACACGGGGTTTATTCCAAAACCCAAAGGGTAGGCCTGAAATTGAAGCTAGCACCAGACACATTCTCTGTGTTGGGTAAGCCTACACTGGATACTTTTTTCTATTTATAGCTATGGTCACATTTAATCTATAGACTGAGGACATTAACCAATAATAAAATAGAGACATTCTAATAATACATTGTAATAAAAGTTATCTGAAGGCTATGAATTTGTGTGTGTTTACATTACACATGTAGTATATGCACAAGTGTGTGTGCAAGTGTATGCTCGTACCCGTGTGTGTGCACAGGTGGAGTCCAGGGAAAGGCTGGGTGTCTTCTTCTAGTGCTCTCTATTTATTCCCTTGAGACAGGTTCTCTCACTGGCTCTGAAGCTCATCATTTCATGCATGCTAGCTCCAAGGATTCATCTGTCTGCCTCTCAACACTGAGCTCACAGGCACAGACTGAGCAGAATGATGGGGACCTGAACTTTGTGTTTGCACAGCAAGTGTTCCTACCCACTGGGCCATCCCCCGAGCCCTTCATGAAACAATAGCTTCTGGTAACTGAAACCACAGCAGACAGGGAAACAGAAGACACTCGGGACCACCGTGTGTGACCTTTCTTTACATGGATCAGCCACCTTTGTTGATTAGAAGGTCTAGGCTCTGCTTGCTGTCTGGGGGCCTCAACTATACTGCTGTGCGTGCGTGCGTGCGAGCGTGCGTGCATGTGTGTGTGTGTGTGTGTGTGTGTGTGTGTGTGTGCGCGCGCGCGCGTGCGCGCACACGCTGCAGGTCAGAGGACAACCTGAAACACTCTATTCTCCCTTTCTACCATGTGGGTTCCGGGAATCAAACTCAGGTTGTCAGGGTTGATAGCAAGGGCCCTCACCGGATGAGCCATCTCACTGGCCCTTAAAACTCCTTGAGTGCAGACTTTTTAAAAATTCTGCATGTCCAATGGTACCCCGCATGCTCTAGACATCAGCATGTCATCAAATACCTGCGGATTTTGCTTTTGTAGGTTTTATATTTTGGTTTACTTTTGTATCTATGTGTTTGACTCACCTCAGGTCAGGATTAATGCCCTTTCAACATCAAAAGTTTACATGAATATAATATTAACTCCACTAATATATTTTCTGTCTATTCTCCATTTTATTCCTACGTCCCTCCAATCAGACTGACAGGGCAGACAGAACATAGGGATGTTATCTAAATGAACCATGTCACCCATGCTAAGCCTCTCAGGGAGTCTCCAGAACCTTCATAAAATCTGGAGCCTTCTGACTCCCGGCCAAGTGCTCACTCACTCCCCTCTGGTTCCCATCTTTCTGTGCTGCTTGATAACTCCCTGTTGGTCCCCACTGCCCTGTGTCACTTCCCTTCGGTCTCCATCACTCTGTGTCACCATTAGCAAGCGCTCCTTGTTCGTAAGGCATCCAGGTGCCTGGAAATATGCAAGACTGCAGGGAAGCGTTACCTCATGGTTGGCAAACCGGATATCCCGAGAGAATATGGTGGCCACCCAGTCACACCCTAGCTTGACATCGATGTTCTGGGCAAGTTTCTCTAGAGTGGGCAGGTGGCTGGCTTGGAAGTGGTATGCCAGGGTCACGTGCAGCTGTTTCTTATGGGGCTCCACGTGCACTTCTGGAAAAGGGAAGGTAGCGTTCGGGGATTAGAACGAGGACAACACAGCAAGGAGGAGACAGAAGAAAGGGCACAGAAAGGCGCCCTCAGACGCCCTGTCCCCCAAGTGACAAAGCAGAGAATTAAATGGGTGGGCCCCAGACCCCGAATCAACCGCTGTTCCAGAGATAAAAAAAACCCACACACCAGATGGCTTTTCTGCAGGAGCTGTGGATGGGCTCCGGTTAACCCTTTTGGCTGACTTCTCCTGGCAGGTCCAGGGTTCATCATCAGTCCCACCATTCAGGTAAAGAAAACCGAGGCCTAAAGGGCCAACGTGACTGATGTGGAAATAGAAAGTAGGTTTGGTAACGGCGTGACTGCTGGAGCTATATTGTCTTCATCTGGAACCAAGCTTCCTGGATTCCCGGAGTGTGGCGGGGAAACGAGGAGGGTGAAGGCGGCTTCCCCCCAAAACACTTATGTGAACAGTTCTTTGTGGGGAGCTGTTCTTGCATTGCAGGGTACTATACCCTGCCCTGCTTCTACCCGCTGGATAGAAGCACCCCCAATGTCACAGCAACCCAAAAGAACTCCCCACATCGGCAAATGTTCCCTCAGGGGGACACTGCTCTGGGTTGGGGTCATTTGAAGTGTGCATGGCATTATTCTAGAATGCTAAAAATAAAGCAGAACAAATCTACCAATGCAAGGGACGAGTTTCATCTCCTCTTTGTATGTTACACGAGGAAGACCTGTCTGCTTCCCAGGTGAGAACAGTGAAGAACCGGCAACAAGAAGAAATGAAGGGACATAGAGCAGGAAGCTGCTCTTTTGGGTTTTGCTTTTCTTCCATTATACTACAGGGTGTTTCTGTGGAGCGAGCCCACAAGACGGGTGTTTGTAAGTTTTCACTATTCTTTCTGGGTCTTCAGTTCTTGCTGATGAAACAAAAGCATGTGGGCGAGTCTTCTTGAGCCACCAAGAATGAAGAACGACACTAAATATACTTTTGGAGGAATCTGGGTGAACCAGTAATTCTCACTACTCAGGCTTGAGTTCTAGGGCAAAGACATAATGACCTACTTTCCACAAAGCTAGACCAGCTGTGTCAGGGCCACCCAGTTCTGACGTTCACCACCAGGGGGCACCACAGAGACAGAGCCTTTAAACCACCAAGTTCTTTGTGATCGTAGATTTCTTGGAGAGGGACTAGCAGTCTCATTTCCACATGGAAAACAAGCTCTTTGACTGTCTCTTACTCCATGTGCACTTTAAGAATGGGCCACAGCCCTGCTCTCTGATTTGTAAAGGATGCAGGGCTTTTGGTGGGTTGACAATAGGGGGATCAAGAAAAAAAATTCCCCAAGGACAATGGATAAGAAGACAGGTGATTTTTCTCCTTGTTATTCTATCTCTTTGAAATGTTCCATCTCTCTGTTGAATCCAGGGAGAAAGGGGTTCTCAGAAGGGGATCCCAAGCCACGGGGAGGGTCTTAGGGACCCACAGTCCTGAGGGCAGACACGCCCTGTGACCTGCAGCTCAGCAGTTGCTTCTTATTACTCTTCCTAGATCCCAAGCTCTATGTGGGGGCGTCTCTGAAGAAATGTCAGCATCGAGGACTAGCACCCTACGGGAAGGTACCGCTGAAGGTTAGGAGCCAAAGGAGTAAGTAAGTTCTGTGGCTTGGATCAGTCATCCCTAAACGTGAGGCTGGGGCGCTACAGGCGCCCCCCAGCTTCTCACTCAGCACTTGGATTCAGGGGCTGGGGATGCAGCTCGACTGGGAGAGCATGCATGAAACCCTGGATTCCATCCCTAGGACCAGGCAAAACCAGATGTGGTGGTGCGCAGCTGGAATCCCCGCACCCGGAATCCCCGCACCCAGGAGCCAGACACCGGAGGATCAGAAGTTCATGGTGCAACCTTAGCTTCACGAGGCTAAGCCTGGGCTACACGAGACCCTATCTCAAAAATAAACTGTACAGTAGAGTGATCCGCTGGAGCAACACTCTTCAGCTTGCTGTTTTCATGACTTACTATAAAGTGGCTCCACGCCACTGTGCCCCGTGCTACGGGACCAAACGGCCAGGCCCAGACAAAAGCACGCATGGCTGGGAGCTTAGAGGATGAAAGGGAGTCCTCTTAGATGTGGACTGGAGGAGATGGAGACACTACAAAGGGTGACATTTATAGCTTAGCGGGAGCAGTTAAGTCCCTGGGAGGCATGGAACACGGCATGGGCAGGCTCTTCAGTAGGTTAGCGGGACAGAAAGAAGCCCAACATTTCACGAGGGATGTGGGGCGTGCTTCGCCACCCGGGTCCGTTTCTACACGATCCTCCACCTCGGGGCTCCAGCCCTCTCCTCTGCAGACGTTACCATCTGACCTTCAAAGTCCCCATATGTCATATGTGGAAGGCTTGGTCACCAACCTGTGATATCACAGGGAGGAGGTGAATCTTTCAGGGGTGGACCCTATGGGAAGAACTTAGGTTATCTGGGATGCCTCTGAAGAGGACATTGGGACCCCTGCGCTTGTGCTCACTCCTGCCTGTTTCCTGGCCCCCTTCAGGTGAGCAGCTTTCTCTATGCACTCCTGCCTGATGTTCCGCCTCACCACAGGCCAACTGGTTATCGTGCCAACCACCACTGGCTGAAAACCGAGGGACCATGAGCCCAAATACATCCTTTCCTCTTTGTAGGTTGACTGTCACACACCCATTCCCATCCCTGTCCCTTTGAGCTCTCTGAGCTTGGGATCCAGGACCACGCAGACAGCCCCGTGGGGATTTACCCGTTTTGGAGGCAGCCTCCGCGGCAAAGTCAGCCGCGAACTTCTTGAGGACCTCGGCGCTGTCTTCCTTGACGAAGAGCCCGATGAAGTTGGAGGAGGTGTAGAGCTCCAGCGGCAGTGGGGCGGAGAACTTGCATTTCCAGCGACTGACGGTTGTCTGCAGGGCCTCCCCCAGCGCGTCCACCTTGCTGTCCTCGCACTGGGGACAGAATACAAGCAGGCTTCATTACAGCCCAGGAGACAGAGAGAAGCCTGCCGCCCCTCAGCGCTGAGCACCGTGTCAGTCCCCAGAGAGCTGAGGCTGATCACTACGATTACTTAACCAGCACTCCTGTCCACCAGGGAGGGAAAAGCTGCAGGCTCTCAATTAGCCAGACACTGATTATCCAGTGGGCACACGAAACTAGGGAATGCACCATGACATCTCTCTCCTTGCTCTGTGGTGGCTCCTGGGAACCTTGCCAGGCTGTCATGGGATTGGTTAAGTAGAAAAAAAAAAAGGCAGGGTTGGGGCTGAGGTGGTTGGTTAAAGGAAACACAATTTCAGAGGAGGTCATAGAAGCATGGTAACAATAGCTGGAAACAATCAATGCGATGTACACTTGAAAACTGTTAAAAGGAAGATTTTAGGGCTGGGAACGGGGCGCAGTGTTAGAGTTCGTCCCGAGTATGCAAGAGGCCCTGAGCTCAACCCACAGACCCAAAGGAAAGCAAGGAGAGGAAGGTGGTAGCTGGCCAAGTTCTTAGAGCAGATAAACAATGACAGCAGGAAGCGTATATAGGGTTAGCTCAATTAGATTCTATAATGCATGCATACATCAAACAGTCATGCCATATACCATAATCTGACAATTAAATAAAAAGTTCTTGGGCCTGGGGAGGTGGCTTGGAGGTTTAGAGCACGTGTTGCTCTTGCAGAGGCCCTATGGTCAGTTCCCAGCACCCACATGGTAGCTCACAGCTGTCTGTAACTCCAGCTCCAGGGGATCCAATCAATAACCTGCTCTGGCCTCTGTGTGTACCAGGCATGAAAACAGTGTACAGACACACATGCACACCTATAGACATAAAATAAAATGTTAAAAAACAAAACCCAGAGGTTGGAGTAGAAGAGATAGCTCAGTTGGTAGAGTGCTTGTCTGGCATTCGGGAGGCTGAGACTCCATTCCATCTCCAATACCACGTAAAACTGGGTGGGGGCGGGTAACATATGGGCTGTGTTAGGGCCACATCTGAAAACCCAGCACTGAGGAAGTGAAGAATAGCGTAAGGGCATCCTCAGCCATATTGAGTTCTAGGTTAGCCTGGGATACCTGAGACAGGAAGAGGAGGAAAAGGAGGCAGGCCAGGGAGACAACTCTGTGTGAAGGAGCACTTGTTCTGCAAGCATGAGGGCCTGGGACCCACATAAAACGTCAGACGTCAGATGTCACACACGCTGCAGGCACTCGTAAGCCAACACAGGAAGGCTGAGATGGCTGGAGTCTGCCAGCTTGCTAGCCAACCAGCCTACCCCCCACAAAAGCGAGGCTCCAGTTCAGTCAGAGACCGTGCTTCAAGGGGTGGAGGGAGGAGGCTGCCTGAGAGTCAGAGGAGGGGAGTGGGGTGGGGGCAAAGGAAGACACAAAACACAGCCTCTGGGAGCTCTTTCCGCTGCTCCTCAGACAACCGCCATCTCTACCTCCACTCCCATGATTGTTGGGGAAAAGGAAGAATAAGTCTGGGAGTGGTGATGTCATCCACCTACCCTCTCTGGAGGGCTGGGAGGAAGAACAAGACACTCTAAACCCCTGAATGCTTTTCTGCAAGATCCTGGCGTGACTAAGAGGAAGTGACAACTGATTTAATTCTCAGAGTGACTTGAGAGAGACAAGGTGTTAGGAACACGTCTTCTACCTGAGACACACACAAAGAGAGGCTATGTTCCAGGGGGTGGCAAAGCAAAATGTATTTTGAAAATTGTTTGATAAGGCTACCATCCTGTTTTCGTGTGGAGCGCATGTGAGTAGGTAGATGCCATCACCGTGAGAGCGGAAGCAGAGGACAAATACTTCAAACATCATAGTACAGAGGATTGACTTAGCACCTCAATAAGCTTTCCCATAGACAGCAGAGTGCAGAAAAGGAACCGTGGCAGCCAAGGGTTATCTTTCAGTCTCCAGAAAAGCCTAGTAAGACCTTGTAGTGCTGCCCACGTAGGTGGAGTGGATTTTCTTGTCTGTACCACTTATTTTATTCCCCAGTCTTTCTGTTTTTACCCCTGTCTGCCCTGACAGCTGGCCAGGCATGGTATCACGTGCCTGTGATCACAGCACTTGGAAGGCTGAGGCAGGGAGAGCAGGAGTGTCAGGTCATCCTCAGTGAGGTAGCAAGCTGGAAGCTGAGCTACACGAGACTTTGTCTCACAAAATAAAAACAAAGGTGAGGAGGTCATTTGGAGTACACGCCACGTAAGCGTGCATGAGGATGACGTTCAGCTGACAGAACCACATAAAAATGTTGGGTGTGGTAGCATGGCTTGTAATTTCAGCACTGGGGAGGCAGAGCCAGGAGAATCTCTGGGGCTTACTGGCTAGCCAGCCTAGGCTCCTCAGTGAGTTCCAGACTAGACTACAAGGTGGATGGATGGCTTCTGAAAAACAACACCTGTGGTGGATCTCTGGAAAGAGAGAGACAGAGAGAGAGAGAGACAGAGACAGAGACAGAGAGACACAGAGAGAGACAGATAGAGAGACAGACAGAGACAGAGACATAGAGACAGAGAGAGGGGGCAGAGACAGAAAGAGACAGGGACAGAGACACAGAGACACAGAGAGATTGTGACTCCCATCCTATGAGCGGAGCATGCAGACAGCAAGCATGTCTGAAGCCGTGTCATTGACTGTGCAGGTACCAGGCCAGAGTGCCACCCACAAAGGGTCAGGCTTGTTCTTTAGGTCGTGGAAGTACATGGTTGTCCTGATGCACAGTCAGGCGTGTGGCGCTGGAGCGAGGCCCTCACTATGGACCACAGCAGCATGGACTCCTGGGAGGCCCACGCAGTGCTGAGAGCTCCTGAGCATTTCCTCAGTCTTCTGAACAGCTCCTACGGTCAGCCCAGGTCCCCGGGGCTGCCTGGACACTGGAGGGTGGGGAGACAGGGAATGTGATGCCACTCACCATGAAGAACTGGCAGAGGGTGATGTGGGGGAAGATGTTGTGGGCCTTGTTCTTCCCACAGATCTGCTTGGACTGCTGCCAGAAGTCCGACAACTTCTGGGCTAATGGGCCGGTTGGACGGAGGTAGAGGACATACTCCCGAGGCAGGGGGTCATCCAGGAAGGGGTCACCGACATGGGAGAACAACCTGTGAGAGAGAAGAGCGCCCAGAAAGCCTCACTGGAGAACAGTGGACAAGGAGGAACAGAAGAGGCAGGCCCCTCCCTCGCCACGCTTCGCCTCCTGGACCACACGGAGAAGACTTCCATCTGAGCCATAAAGACCCGCCCCTTGTAGCTTACACTCCCAACCAACTCTCAGATGGAGAGACTTCTGTCCCCCAGAGAGTGGTATTGCCTCCTCATCCCACAACTCTCCAGGAAGCATCCTTGAGCCAACTCTACATCCTGTCCCCACAGAGTAAGTTTCCTTGCATACCCCCCATCCTTCAGCTCCGTCTATGCTGGAGCTCCTGTACCTCTAAAGCGAAAGGGAAGCTCCAGGAAGGGGGCCTGTGGGGGCTTCTCTTGGGAATGACATCCTGACAAATGATTAAGCACGACGGTTTCCTAAATTGGCCAGCCTGGCATCCACACACGTACAGTGAATCTCCAAGTGACTGGCAGGGCTCAGGTAAAGTGAGCCTCTATCTGGGAAGATTCTGAAAACAGATCCAAGGAGATACACACACCCTGGGGCCAGGGCAAAGGAGGCAGGAGACTTGATAAATGGGCCTGTCACATTTGGCTCATCCCCTCCCCCAAGAAGGGTCCATTAGAAAAAGGCTGCACACTCGCACTTCTTACAGACACTCAGAGTTAATTACATGCTATCTTCTCAATTTATTTATTTCATACCAACCAGTCACATGCTGCTTGAACGCTTCTTCCTCCAGTGGATGCCAGCGCTTTTTGTCTGCAAAAAGAAATCAAATATCTATTGTTGGTATTTTTAGCCTTCCTCTCAGCTTCTCTCACTGGGGTGGAGTGGGCAGGGGGCAACATCAGAGTTTGCCTTCCCAGCACTGTTATGTGGCATAGGAGAGAGCCTGCAGCAGGGGCTCCCCAAGGGTCACAGGAAGGCAGATGCAAGTTAGGACTCATCATTAATTTCCATGTAATTAACATCGGATTTGCATGCAGCCTGACATCCATACCGTCTATTTTCAGTTGTTTCCACATTAGGGTTTTATTTTCACTTCCCTAAAAGTTGTCATGTCTGTACTTCTCCTCCTTGATTTTTACCCACTCATTTCCAATGACCTAGATTCCCCTTGCAGAGTGGATTCTTACAGCCCTTGATGGATGGGTGAGGAGGCAGAGGGAACGGACATGAAGATGCAGAGTTAAATGTCTCCAAGGACACTTGGATGAACTCACTTCCTCCTTCTCCAGGCCCCACCCGCCCAGGTGGATCCATCATCTCCAATGATGTCACAGATATCTTTGGGGACCAATAATATTGGATAGAATAGAGATGGGATACCATCAGTTACTCATGGAGAGACTGCTCACAGCCCTCCTGATGGCGAGCTTGTATGTACGGGAGACTCAAAGCTGTGAGGCCCTGCACACAAACTTTCCAGGAGCACTGCAAGGCCGGGTCTGCCAGAGCCACAGAGTTCTGGGTTCTGACCATGCATTCATGCCCACGCACATACAAGTTACTACTCACTATCACCTGTTTCATCAGCACCGTTCTGGGGGCTGGGAACCAGAAGCACATGTCTCTGTCCCCGTGGAATTCAGCCAGGCAGGCAGGAAGACAGGAGCCAGAAGCTAAGTATCTGATTGTACTGGGGGCAAGAGCAACAGAGCGAGCCGGGTATGATGGTGCACGCCTTTCATGCAGCACTGGGGGAAATAGAGATCGGCTTGGCCTTCACAGTGAGAATTCCAAGACAGCCAGGGCTACACAGTGAGACCTTGTCTCAATAATAGCAGTAGTGGAGGTAGTAATAGCAATAGCAGTGACAGCAATGGAGGAAAAACTCAGAGCCCTGGCAACACACTGAGTCTAATGACAGCACCAAAGAGAGGCATTGTGAACTGGAAGGTGCTGACTCCTGGGGGAGGGGGTGGTGGAAGAGACAGAGTGCCTCTACTCTGTCACAGGACGTAGCAATGGATAGTACATGGAGTCTTGAGCAGGGTGGACACATCACAGGTGGCCAGTCAAAGACCGCTTTCAAAACAAGTCATCAATAAGCGATCATTTCTGTCCCCCTTCCATTGGGGTCCACTGGGAAGGAATTCAAATGGAACTGTCAGTCTCTCCAAGCATCCTTTTCCCGTTTGCCTGTGTCACCTGGGTCTTTCTTTCCCTCGTGACCCCTCGCTGGACCACTTAGAACCACGAAGACTGTGAGTCTCTGCATCAGCCTGGGAGGGACCTCAGGCATCACTTGTGAGCCCAGTTTCTTCAGTCCACCAAGGAAAGCTCCAGAGGGAAGAAGTGGAGAAATGGGATTTTCAAAACAGCCTGCCTGAGGCACCGCAGAGCACAGGGCCTGGTGTTCTGTTACCAGCTGAGAACTAAGTCAGGCCTGGCTTTCCTCCTAGCCTGGCTCCCGTGGGACCCCCGCTACCTGGACCAGCACTGTGAAAGACAGGCCTACCACTGAGATGAAGTCCCAGAGGGAAGAGGCAGACCCTGGATGGAAGGAAGCTGGAAGCATAACGCTCTCACCCTCCCACCTCATGCACTTTGAAAGGTGCTCCCTAGCCGAGACACGCCCCCTCCCTATTTTAGGAAGAGAAGCCACGGATACACAAAAGCCCACCGGTTGTGGGGAGCTGGCGGCTAGAAACTCGAAAGGATTAAATGTCTCCCAAACGACCCATTGTTCCAAAAAACAACTGGAATGAGGAAAACTCATTTTCAGCCCAGACAATGTGCTATCTATATAAAGCATCCACTCTCTTTTTCTTGCACCCTTCCCCCAGTGAAATATATCGGACTGAAATTTAATTTATTTCTTTGGAGGAGCCACGAAAATCCTTGGGAAATGAGAGATCTAATTAAGTTACGGTCTCCCTAACTTAAAAGACTTGTTTTGGAGAAGGTTCAAAGGGAAAGAAAGGAGAGCTAATGAAAGATTTGAATGTGATAAGTCTGCGATAAGAGTTAAGGAAACCCAAACAGTTCCTTTTGGAGAAGACAAGACTGACCGCTTTCATTCGGTGGAAGGGTATCACATGTAACACACCCTCTCTAGAGAGGGTTAGCTGTGATGGCTACAGCACAAAGGTCCCTGGGGGCCTCAAGAAAGAACCGTCTCGAAGAAATATGTCTTAGACACTTTGTAACCTTCATTTTCAGATCTATTTTACGCGTATGTTTTGTCTGCATGCATGTGTATGGACAATGTTCATGCTTGGAAGATGGTATTGGGTCCCACAGACCTGGAGTTACGGATGACTGAGAGCCAGCAAGCGGGTGCTGGAAACAAACTCGGGTCCCCTGGAAGGGCAGCCAGTGCTTTTAACCGCTAAGCCATCCTTCCAGCGACCCCGCCCCTTCTTGGGGGGATGGTGGTGAGGTCAGAAGACAACTTGTAGGGGTTGGTTCTCTCCTTCCATAAGTGATTCAACTCAATTTGTCAGGCTTTGTGGGGAACACCTTTACCCACCGGTCCCTAAATGTATTTCTAAAGGTTTCTGGAAAGTATTTATACATCTGAAGCAGAGTGGTGAAATTCCCTAGGAAGGGAAAACCCCAATCCTACGAGGCCTGGAGGCCCAAAGCAAGCTGGCTACAGTTGGGATTGAGCATGTTCCCAGAGCTCAGCCCACAGAACAGACAGCCGGGGAACAGTGGCAGAGGACTGCTCAGCTCTGCTGAGTGAGTTGCCATAGTGCGACACCCCCACGGCCCACGCCCTGGGGCCAATGCCAAGGGCAAGTGGGAGTGTGCCGAGCACAGCCAAGCATCTGCTCCGCTCAGAGCAACCAGAGGCCGGCAGGAGGCTGACTTCAGAGTCTGCTGGAGACCTCAGCAGATGGAGCTCCTTCAGCCTGGAGTGTGGGAGTCCAGTCCCACCCTCGAGGCTCAGCGGGACACAGCAGTGGGTAGGATGGCCTTGGAGGAAGGCCTCACCGGAGACCAGTAAGTGGGACAATCCAAGAGTTCCTGATACTCTGTCACGTGGAACACCTCAGTCCTAACTGACATCTAGCATTCATTCGTAGCACCAAGTCTCCTGACTACTCAGAGGGGGACCAGCACAGGTGACGCAAAGGCAAGGACTGATGGACACGCCAAACAGGCCACTAAGAGAGCTCTGGTCACTGGGAGGAGCCAGTAGAGCCTCCAACCAACTACTTGTGGTGGGCTCTGCTGGGAGTCCTCCCACAGCTCCCAGCTCCTGGGATCTTCAGATCTTTGGATGTGGAGGGCATGCCCCAAGGCCACGCTTTAGAAGGAGGTTTACCCTTCCTGCTGGTTTGCCTGTGACAGCGTCTCTCCCTTCTTCCTCCTCTTTCTTCCTCCCCTCAGCCCTTCTCCATCTCCCAGTCCCTTCCTTCTTTCCTTCCTTTTGGTGTCCTCTCACCTGCTGTCTGGAACTCTGAAGGGAACCAAATGAAAACGAAAAGCCTCGCTGAAGGTCTGCAGTGCTGCTCTCTGATTGGTGGGCATCTTTCAGGCCTCTGGTTCCCTTGGCTGACCGAGGCTGGTGTCATTTCCAGACTCCACCATACGCTCTGTTCTCAACTCCCTCAGACTATACTCCATGTTACTCTAGGACAGTAGTTCTTGACCTTCCCAACGCTGTGACTCTTTAATACAGTTCTTCATGTTGTGGTGACCCCCAGCCATAAAATTATTCTGTTGCTACGTCATAACTGCAATTTTGCTACTATGAATTACAAATCGTAATGTAAATATCTGTGATTCAGGAGATGTGATATTCGACCCACAGGTTGAGAACTGCTGCAAAGTCACTGTGCTAAACTTGAAAATGAACCATGAAAGATCTTCAGTGTTCTGAGGGAAGTGGCAATCTTCTCTGACCCTTGGGCATCATGGAAGCTACAAGCTCAAGCAGCATACTCACTGGAACTTGACTGGAATCCCCTATTTTCTTGCCCTAGGAGTGGACCCCCTCAGCTGCTGCCCTGGTTCTGTGGAATCTCATTCTGGGCTCATACCCTACTTCTAGTTCAGGTCTCTTGAACACAACACCTACCAGGGTCTGAACAGTTACGGGTATACAGAGGGAGAAAGCAGTGGCCTTGCTGGTAGAGGGTTCACATAACAAGAGACACGCAAAAAGGAAAACAGAGGCAAAGACCAGACAAAGAAGGACACCCACAAATGTCTTCTCAGAGGTGAACAAGGGCTGTGGCTAAGCTCAGGTAAGGGGTAGTCTACCTCCACAGTGGGGAGTCCCGGGCTCGAACACTACATCACACCACCCTACGACATTAAATTAAACTCAGAGGTGCCAGGGGCAGTTTTAACGAGCTTTGGGGAAAATGGCGATGGTCTTCACTCAATGGCCATCACACAAGCTACTAGCTCAAGGCAGCTACTAGCTCTGAGCATCAGCTGCACCACACTCCTCCAGACTTCATCTTTGTGAAGCTGGAGTTCTGACAATCACTATAGCAAAGAGTGGGGACCAAACCAAGAATAACCATAGATGCCAGGGGCGGAGGCCAGAGCATCATGTAAGTGCTTAACAGGCACCATTCCCTCTTAGGGCTCCAGTGGCAGTCTGAGCTCTGTAGAGGGCAGATCAGCAGGCTGTCCAAAGGCAGGGGCGCTGGAAAGGGTGTTTGAGGTGCTGGACAAAGCTGCCGTGCCACTGCAAGACACTGAGAGCTGAATCCACACTGGAGACTGCTCTGAGGGAGAGCACAGGACAGACAGAATTCTGACAGAATTCTTTGGGGCGGGGATGATAGGCCAGGAGTTAAGGGCTTAGTCTAGGTGGACAGCCAGGCCAGGGGTCATGAAAAGAGAGGCTGTGTAGCTTGCTGTTGGATATCCAGTACCTAAAACTTGGCTTCTCAGCTTGACTGTGACTTCTGTCTGTCTGTCTGTCTGACTGTCTGCCTGTCTGTCTGTCCATACATTTTTGAGTTACAACCAAGATCCAATTTCCTGTCCAAGGACGATCTGCTAATAACTGACTGATAATCAAGGTTAATAAACAATGAACACACCCCTAACATGGGGAACAGGCTAGCCTGGACCTGAGGTCCTCTGTGGTAAGCCTTCCCTCTTATGCCTTCAGAGGGCTTATGACTCAGATACCTGACACCCGTAGTACAAACCAGTAGGAAATACTCTGAATGTATTCCCTCAAAAGAGTAAAACCTTGGTTCGGTGAATACCAAACAAACTCACTGAACTTCCCAACTGCAGACTGAGTCACCCTTATCCAAAACACCAGAAGTGCCTCCCATTTTGTAGTATTTTTGGCCTTGGGGGTTTTTGCATAGACTAACAGTTGAGCACCACAAATCTGAAGACCTGAAAGCCCAAATGGTTTCAAACACAAAGCATCATGGTACTCAGAGAGGTGTAGATTTTGAGCCGTTTGGATTTCAGAGCTGGGGCTTAGAGATGCTTTTTCTCTGTTGAACTGCAGTCCGCTCTGCGCAGCTCTCAGACAGATATACAGCCGCAGCATCCCTCCACCCCTACCCAACTCATTCTTGTGCTCCAGTTGTCTATGCTCAAAAGACCTATTTGTGAAGAAATGAGAAGACACAAGAACCCTCCTAGTGGATACAACACCCTATATAGCAAATAATTAAATTAATTATATCTCTTCTCCATGTCACCAAGACAACCTTACATTCTAGAAATATTTAATATGAACTCTAAGATGTAAAAAAAAACCCTCTCAACCTGGAGGATAGCAATTATTAATTTTTCACACCTAACACACTTAATTAAATTAAAATATGGCCCAATTAACCAATGACTCTGCTCAAAATCAGTTTAACAGTCTGTTCCATCCTGGGCAGACATAGGTGGAGTGAATTCTGCCTCTCAGTAGGAGAGTCCAGACATACAATGAAGCCACTGGTGCTATAAGGGACAATGGAGAAATACTTCCAGAGCACTATCTGTGAAAAACAAAGGCTGATTTGGGAGACAGGGTCCCAATTAGCCCAAGGATGACTTTGAACTTCTGATCCACTTGGCCTATACTTTCTGATGGTGAGATTTTTAGGATGCTCCATCATGCAGGTTTTATGTATGTGCGTGCATAGGTTTTTTTGTTTGTTTTTGTTTTGTGCCTGCATGCATATAGGTGTATCATATGTATGCCTGGTGACCAAAGAGGCCAAAAGAGGGAATTGGAAGTGGAGTTACAGATGGTTGTAAGCTACCACACGGTGCTGGGAGTTAATTCATGTGGTACTGGGCCTGGAATCCAGTGCTTTGTGCATACATGGTAAACACTCACAGCCACATTCCCAACCCAATGAACCCCCCTTTTTTGTAGGTGGATTTTAGGCGGAAATGCCAGAGGCTTTGTGGGTCTGTCTGCTGAGTTGAGCACCTCTGCATGACCTGGTGCAGCTCAGCATTGTGCCTGAGGCTGGCAGCCACCTTGAGAGCAGAGGACAAGAGGTGACCTTCCAGGTAAGATTAGGGAAGTGGGAAAGACTTTAAATACCAGGCACTGAGTAGATGTTACAACCTCCTGACAAACTACAGGCTGTCGGTCCCTCCAGCTATAGAAGACCAGAGGCTGCCTCAGCTCAGCGAAATGGCCCTTGCTATCCCAAAGCCCACTGGCCACACTGGGGAGTCAAGACAGGAACGTTTGGATCTCAGCTTTAGTTGCTGTAATGTGCTGAGCATATGTGTGTGGTGGTGACAAACAATGGCAGCTGAGCTTGGCTGCCTTGTAAGTTGCTAAGTGAGGGGCATGGGTGACAGTGGGTGACAGTGTAGTTGGTACTTGAGCATGAATGTGGAGGCCCAAACTAGAGTCCTAGAATCCATGTTTAAGAACAACCAAAAATGGCCAGCCACAGTGCTGCTTTTGTTATCCCAGAGCTGTGGAACACAGCTGAATCCTTGAGGTTCCTTGGCCCAGCCAGCCCAGCCTACTCAGTGAGTTTCAGGCACCACCTCAAAAAGCAAGGTGGATGACTCCTTAGGAATGACATGTGAGGTTGACCTCTCCTCTTCACATGTGTGTACACATATTCTATACACCTACAAACATACACTTACATGTATGCACACATGCACATACATACACATTAGCCAAGAGATGTCCAGATCGATGTATTAACACCACGATCCCTGCCCAAAGGTAGCCTGGTGGACAGAGCCAGGACTTAAGGATGTGGGAACTCCCACTGGGGAGGGTTACATGTGATCTGTACCTTAGAGACAGGTCTACTGGTGGAAACTGTAGCTGTTCAGCCGACTGCAATGGAACGATCTAGATCAGGCAGTGGTCACCAAACGGGTCACTTTTAGTGACTTTCAGTCTGTTAAACTTCCTCTTGTAAGGTACAACTCACCACAAGAACAACATTGTCACTCTTCTAAAAACACAGGTTAAAGCATCCCTCATGACGAGCTGTCAGGTTTCAGGGGTGTTTCTGGGGTTTGGGAATGGTTTGCACACACATGGCTGGGTCATTGCTGTGCTCATGGCTCTGTTTGCTAGGAACAGCTCCTGCTGAGATGAACACACATGCCTGCTGTTAATCACTGAAGCTAGCAGCCCAGAGCTGGTTTACCCAAAACTTCCCTAATCTCTGGCCTTTCTGGGTGCAAGTCAGTAGATTGCCAGTTATCACTTGTCATCTGTCATTTCCTCATGAAGATAAAGGGAGGTGAAAGGCTGTGCAGAGTTAAGATGGCCTTTCTGGACTCCACCCAATCATCTTCTCTGGCCTATTGGGTTTCCAAATACCCTCCCCACATCTCTCTTTTCCTTTGAGACAGGGTTTCTCTGTGTAGCCCTGGCTGTCCTGGAACTCACTGTAGACCAGGCTGGCCTTTAACTCAAAGATCTGCCTAACTCTACCTCCTTGGTGCTGGGATTAAATGTCTCATAGCAGATTGAGCACACTTTATCAAGACATTTGAAATCCAAAATGTTCCAAAACTCGCAAATTTTGAATACTATGTCAAAGTTTAAGAAAGTTGAACTTTTATTCTGGGTGGTGGCACATGCCTATAGTCAGGAGACAGAGGCAGGTGGATCTCTGTGAGTTTGAGGTCAGCCTGGTCTACAGAGTGAGTTTTAGGACAGCCAAGACTTTTACACAGAGACAGTCTGTCTTGAAAAATAGGGTGTCTAAGGTTTTTGGTTTTGCAATTAAGGCATGTCATTGACACCTGTTGAGGTCTGGAATTGCAGAGTCTACAGTAGCCTCAGAAACTTTCCCCTTCCTGTCACCCACCCAAAGGACTTGACTGACCTGGCACCTTCAGGTCAAAGTAGGAGTACCACTCATTGGTATGGTGATCTGAGGCTCAGCCTGGGTAAGGGTCTTGGCTTGTAGGTTACTAGTTCTGATCTCTTTGTAGACCCAGGGAGAAGTGGTAGAAGAACTTGTTCAACCCAAACTTATTTAGACCTGCTCCAGACTCCATGGAATACAGAGAGGGTGGGGACATGGGGAACTTCAGAGTCAGTTTCTCCGGGTCTAAGCTGGGCATTTACCTTACTGCATCAGCCAAGGGAGGTCCTCACTCCTACCTGTGAGAACTGTGAGCACAACCAAACCCTTCTCTGTAGGAACAATGGACATGGACAAAGACATTTGCAGGCTGGAGAGATGGCTCAGCAGCTTACAGCACTTGTTGCTCTTGCAGAGGATCTGGGGCCAGAGGTCTCAGAACCCACACGGTGGCTCACAACCACCTGTAACTCCAGTTCTAGGGGATCCAATACCCTCTTCTGGTCTCCATGGGGACCAGGCACACACATGGTACACATACAAAATGCAGCAAAAACACTCAGACATACCAAGAATAAAATATCTTTTTTTTTTTTTGGTTGGTTTCTCTGTGGCTTTGGAGGGTGTCCTGGAATTAGCTATTGCAGACCAGGCTGGTCTCAAACTCACGGAGATCTGCCTGCCTCTGTCTCCTGAGTGCTGGAATTAAAGGTGTGCACCACCACTGCCTGGCTAAAATAAACAAATGTTTTTAAAAAATGCTTTTATGACCCCAAACATAAAGCAAAATAAAAAGCCTGCTCATCTAAAAGGGGGAAGTATCCTGAAACTATTCATTCTCTGTCTCTGTCTGTTTCTCTGTCATCTCTGTGTCTCCTTTTCTCTGTATCTCCATCCCCCTCTGTCTCTTTCTCTTTCCTCTCTGCTCCCACCTCCCTCATGAGAATTGATTGCTTTTGCTTCCTATTTATTTCTTTTGGATTTTACTCTTAGTGAAGGCTCAATCCCACCGCAGACCACAGTCAGCACACTTCCTCTCTCTTCTTTTGTCTTAGGATGGCTCCAAGGCTGGGCAGAGCACATGAATGTGGGGATGAGAAGACAGATGGAAACCACACAGTCAAGATGACTTGCAGGCACTTCAGCAGCCAGACCCCGGATGCCCCCAGAACCACACAAATAGCTTGTATGTAACCCCTGACCTCAAAACCCCTGACCTCACAGGCTCAGGGTCTCTCACTGTCACTGCCCATCAACTGAGACATCTGCTATCCCAGCAGCTAAGGGAAGAGCTCTAAAGATTCAGCCTCCTCTTTAGTTGGCAGCCAGAGGTCCAACTGAGTGTGAGGCACATTTGATGACCCGCTAAGAGCTGCGCACACCAAGAATGGGCAGCAGTGGGGGTTAGTGAGGCCACCAGGGCCAGCTCAGGGACTGGCCACGTTGTTGTGAAGGAGAGCATCAGCAACCAGTACTGGTTTTCAAGTGTCCTTTCCCCAAAGGTGTCCTCCCAGTTTGGTGTTTAGTTTTCGTGTGTGTGTGTGTGTGTGTGTGTGTGTGTGTGTGTGTGTGTGTGTATGTGTGTGTGTGTGAGAGAGAGAGAGAGAGACAGAGAGACAGAGAGACAGAGACAGAGACAGGCAGAGAGAGGCAGACAGCGAGAGAAAGACAGAGAGAGAGAGAGACACAGAGACAGAGACACAGAGGGAGGGAGGGAGGGAGGGAGGGAGGGAGGGAGGGAGGGAGGGAGGGAGGGAGGGAAGGAGGGAGGAACAAGGCCACAGGAAGGCTGACAAAGAAAGGAATGATGCCTTCAAGGTATTTTGAGGTTTCCCCCCAGGTACCTTGGACATCCCTTGACTGTAGGGAGCTTGCCATCACCATCACCCGGCCCTTCCCTTGATGTTTGAGGGAATCATCTTTTCTTCCAGACATTATGAGGACAGTTCCTGGTTGCCCAATGGCATCTGCACTCAGAAAGTTCATTCCTGAGTCCAACTTTGTGAGCTCACTATTCTCTAAGTGACCCTGCCCTTCTGGACCTGGTCTCTCTTTCCTACACAATAAAGGCATTCATTCTATCACAGTCACACAGGGGAGTCCAGCTACTTGCTGAGAATGGAGGTAGCTCTACTAAACAAACTCATCCCCAGAGCCTTGGCGCATATCCCTGTGGGGTTTCCCAGGGGGCTTTGAGAAGGCAGGAGACAGGCCTGTCAATAAGCATCAACTGTAATGGGCAGACTCATTTCCGGCAGAGGAAATGCACCTAATGGAGAAAGATGTATTGATCCTGACGGCCTGTGTCAGAGTCAGGCTCCCAGTGGAGAGCCATTTCAGTCAGCCGGGGTTAATGGCCTGGCTGTATCTAATAATCAATGCAATAGCAAGCCTTTGGCCGTTGCCTCCAAGGCCAGCCAGCGGGGAGGAAAATGCACTGAACTTTTTCACAGAACCCATCAGAGAAAGAAAAAAGATGAGCTATTTGGGGCATTAGGTGTGCAGGCCCTCCCCAGAGAACTCCAATGAGGTGAAGCCTCTCTGTCCACAAGCCCTCTATCAAGCAGCCTTCTCAGGGGGTGGTTAGCAGGAAAAATGCTGTTTAGGTTTCCAGTGTGTTTATGTGGCAGAGCCCAGCAGCCCAGCAGCCCATATGGGAGGCCTTGTTTTGTTCTTGCTAGAAAGAAGCGGGAGTTGTGTGGCCTCTGCTTGGGGAGGCAGTGGTTTGTAATTGGGAAACCAGCCATTAGACCATGGGTGGCGACATCACAAGCTCCACACTTTGAGCAGCTATGATGTGGTGGGGTTTCAGAGAGGCACAGGTGTGCTTGTCTGCTGCGACAAAAAGCTTGTTACCGGGGAACCAAAGTCTTTCTAGCTGGAAGACGACAGTGGGTAAGTTATTTCTCCCCAAGACTCAATTTCTCAATTTCTGAAGTCGGGGTAACTATGCCGACTTCTCCAGGAAGGTTCACGGTTAAGATCAGGTAATGCATTTGAAGAGCTCAGCGTGGTGTCTTGCATATATTAGATGCTGAACAAAAATAACATCTGCACACACGCCTGTGCCTATTAGCCCATCAATCTTCATGGTTTCCCAAGGATAAATGGAAGTTCCAAGCTAATAGAAGCATTTCAGGGTCGGGTGCTCAGTGACCCAGATTCCTTCTCTGCTGAAACCATCTATATTCTGGAACAGTCTTGAGAGTGTTTCAGATTTGGCAAGAGAGAAAAGCTTTCTAGACAGCACAAGGAAAGGGGCCATTGTGGAAACCAACTGGTTCTGGGGGATGCTACAGAAAATCTAAGGGGACACACAAGCATGGGCATCAGAGTTCGGATCCCCAGGACCCACATAAATGGCCAGCAGTATGACAAATGCCTCCTTTCCCGGCACAGGGAGGTGGAGACAGGATGATTATGTGGACTCACTGGTCAGCTAGTTTAGCTGATCCATGAACTTCAGGTTCAGCAAGAGACCATATATCAAAAAATAAGGATGGATTTGACAGAGGAAGATGCTAGGTGCTGACCCGCAGCTTGTACATGCGCACTCATGCAAGCACGCATGCGCACAAGTACACCTCGGCTCTGAAGTCACCATAGCCCTCTTTATGAGGTCCTTCTTACTCTGCAGAGTGGTGTCGCACTGATCACTGGAATATCTTCTTAGAAAGAGTCTACGGACTTCTAAAGTTCAGTACATTGCACAAACTACTAGTATTATCCCCCTGGGAATCTGAGGCCAAAAGAGACTGCTACCTTGCCCCCAAGGAAGCCAGAGGCACCATGACCCAGGAATGAGATGACAGATACTGACATTCAGCCCAGTCCCCTTCCATAGCAGGTGCTCAATAAATAAGGCCACAGTTCCCTCTTTATGACTCCTCGCTATAGGAATCGACTATTTCTGCGGGCTTTCCCATGCTTTTCTGTGGAGAGGTTTGTGAGTGTAAGATGTAATTAGTCCTTTAACCAACCCCTGGGCTCAAGGCCATACTTAAGGTGTCCAACTTTTCAGTCTCATCAACCAAGGAGGTTCTATAGAATGTCACGGAGACCAGGCTGTCCCGGAGCAACAATGACAGACACTGTCATGCCAACCCTACAGAGGACAGCCAAGCCGATTTGGGAGGGCAAATGTCCACTGAATAATAGACTGTGTCCATACAGGGTGCTGTCGAGAGTGGGGAGGGGGTGAATGCAGACTCACAGAGTCCCCAGGAATAACTCAGGCTGACAGCCCTGGGGAGTGGCTCTAAAGAAAATGCAGAGAACCCCATCAGACAGGAAGAGGATGGAGCCAGGGAACATGGCACCCCAGCATGTGGGTAGAGTCACAGCTGTGCTAAAGATACTTCCACAATCATTTCTGGGGTCCTCCTAAAAGGCCCACAGTTCTGGAGCAGCCAGCCATTATAATTTCACAGACACACAAAAGGAGGCAACAGGGAGGCCAACAGATATGCCCAGAACCACTCAGCGCAAGGAACAGGCAAGCCTAGAACCCACACCTTCTTGTGTGGGGTCTGAGGAGTGACTTGAGCTCAGGGGGAGAGGGTTACAGCAACTGGGATTGCATGCAGGGAGAAGCGCCCCCCACCCCAATCCCACACCAGGGAACAGCAGACCCCGGAGGACCGATGAGAAGGAGTCATTTCAGGTTGCAGATGACAACAGACACTAATTTCTCTTCCCTCCCATCCCCACCTCCTCATTCTCTAACCACTAGAATCAGCTAAAAATACTTCAGCGAGGATGGGGTTAGTCCTCCTGAAGCGGTTTCATCCCAGAGCTGCAGAAGAGGCTGTGTGACTCACAGCTGCGCTGGGTCAGAGAAGCACAGACTGTTAGACAGAGCCCTTGTCTCCCTAGGATGCCTATGGATTAGTCACTGACAGTTAAGCCGGGGCGCGCATGTGGGGGCCAGGTGCTGTACAAATCATTTCACATGTAAACAGACTCAGTAGACCCCTGTGCCATCCTCTAGGCAGGTACTAGTAGGTTTTTCATACTAGGTAAAGTGAGGTATGAGGAGATGGTATAACTTGGCTGGGTCATACAGATGATAAGACAGAACCTCCAGGAACCAGCGCAGGTGATGGGGGTCGGGACCAACAGGGACTGCTCTGTTTCTGGGTATGACAATGTAAAGTAAACGATGATCTACAATGGACTTCCTACAAGACACCATGGTATTGCTTTAGCATTCAATCACTTGTCTGCTCACTCATTCATTCATTCATTCATTCATTCATTCATTCATTCAAGCATTCCCTGACAAGCAAATATTCAGCCAAAGTCTGTCACCAGATACCGTGCTAAGGACTGAGAATACACAGACACGGAAACATGGCTTCTGCACTTGGGGAGACCACGCTGAGCCACTTAAATAAATAGGTATAAGAAAGGGGAGGTGGGGTGTGGTGGCACATGCCTTTAATCTCAGCACTCAGGAGGCAGAGGCAGGTGGATCTCTGTGAGTTTGTGGCCAGCCTGGTCTACGGAGCGAGTTCCAGGACAGTCAGAACTTTTTTCACAGAGAAACCCTCTCTGGAAAAACCAAAAGGGGGAGGAACTAACACTATCAGAATATCTGTTACACAATGTACAAATGCTGCTTCATGTAATTTTCAGTTTTTTCTCTTTCCTTTCTTTTCAATGAGTGTATTTCTTCTTTGCCGATTTCATGCATGCATGTACCTTGATCATATCCAACTCAAATCCCTTCTCCCATTGTCTCCCCTCTTTTGTCCCTTTTCCTCTTCCTCCTCCTCCTCATAACATCTCCATTTAAAAATGACCTACTGAACAAAGTTACTGTTGCCTGTATGGGTGTTCATGTAGAACCATTCGTTGGAGCTTGGGCAACCTGGCAGCAGTCATAACTCTAAAGAAAAATTACTACCCGTCCCCCAGCAGCTATCAATAGCTCCTCAGCTAGACCTGGAACCTCATCAGCCTCTGTTCCATCAATCATCAAATTCATAGGCCATTTTTGATGGAGTAGACATCACCACCTACATTTATACATGCTAAGAACAGTAGGTAAAAAAGATACAGAAGGGCTTCATGGTACGCTGCTTCATCAATACAGTGCTCACCTTCCAAGCATGGGTGTGACTTCAGTCTCCAGAACCCACATAAAAGTGCCGGGGGGGGGGTGGTGGTGGTGATGCTTGTGTCTGCGATCCCAGGGGTGGGGGTGGGGTGGAGATGGGCAGATCCAGCTAACCTAACTGCTGAGCTTCAGGCCAATGAGAGACTCTGTCTCAAAGGAGATGAACGTTCTTTCTGAGGACGACTCCTGAGGTTGTCTCTAGCCTCCACACATGTGCATGTGTGCCCACACATACATCTGAACACACAGGAACATGTACACACATACATGTTCTGTTTTTTAATGAGAACCAGTGAGGATCCAGGATCAACCCAAAGTGATCTGTCATCACACCCATGAGTATGTAAAAACGTGAATCTGGGTTTGGAGAATTTCTGTAAGGCTTTCCAGGAGGATGGGTTCCTATCATGACCTTGGAGACATCTCTGCAGAGAAACCAACTTCTGCCACCTCGGTGCTGGCAGCTGACACTCTGGAAAGATGTGAAACTTTTTCACCACAAACTACCTACCAGTCTAGTTCTACCACAGAAAAGTGCCATGGTGCAACCTAATCTCACTCTGCTGGTGACTTATTTCAAGAGGCATTCATAGAGAACGAAGCCCAGCTAGCCAAACAGCAAAACAACCTTGGGGCAGGCCAGTACTACATATGGGATTTGAGGGGCAAACGCAGAAGTATAATAGGATTAAGACTCCTGCTGCCACCTAGGATTCAGTGCAATCTCTCCCCTTATGCTACAGGCCATCGCCAACATCATGGCTGACCTCCTTACCACAGCACATGGGGCCCAAACCAGGACCTCCTCTTCCATTTGACTCCCCCCCTCCCCGTCCACCACCTCTTTTGCTGACTCTCAACAGTTCCGCTCCCCAGCTCTGGCCTCTCCTATTGACTGATATCTACCTTTGCTTACTTGGCTGGTCCCTGCTCATGCCTCCACTTGACTTCTCTGGGTACCCACATGCCCGGTACCCACCTTCCCAATTACACAAAAATCATCTCCCTCCCTGAAATTGCTGTGAACTATTTGAAGCACAGGCCATTTCTTATTTTCTTTGTAGCTTCAACAGTCAGCACAGTATGAGACATACAGGAGGTGATAATGTTAAAATGTGACATCTGTTAGGATGTTAAAGGTAGTCTTCACCAGTGTGGCAAACGCCCTAAAGTGACACCTTTGTATGCCTGTCTTTTGGTGCTCACCGCTTTGTGGAATGCCATCTGCTTGAGTCTAGGGGGAGGCCATGACTCACTCTTACCCAACAGAATGTGACAGCGGTTACAGACTCCACTAGCATCCACACAGAAGACTCTAAGCAACAGCTCACTCTCCTGCTAGATCCCGAGTAGGAACTGCCTATAGAGAAAAGCACATGGCAGGCGCTAGGTGGCCTTCAGGACTTGCAAGTGGCTTAGAGCCAACATCCGCCAAGAGGCTGGGGCTCCTTCCTCAGTCCCACATGAAAAGGGAAGTGAACTTTGCCAACAGCAGAAGCAGCTTGGAGAAGGCTCCTGCTCGGGCTTCCAGGTGAGAACACAGTCTGGCTGGTGTCAGGCGACTGGGACCCTGTGAAATGAAACGCCAAGCAGAGATCCTAGTCAAGTATTTCTGGACTCCCCAGCCTACAGCCACTGTGAAAGAGCAAAGGGGTGTGTTCGAAGCTGCTGAGTTTTAAGGCTCCGTAACAGAAATGGAAACATCCAGCCTTTCACACAGGGGAAAATAGGCATGAAAAGAACACTGGCTGATGTTTAGCTGGTATGAACGTAAGAATGAAGAATTTTATGCAGGAGATAGGGGGCCTAGATACTAGAACTAATGGAAACTGCTGTTCCTCCAATACTTCCCAACAAGTATGTCTAACCCCAATGCTTGCACTGGTTAAAACTCAATGAGGGGCCTTCTAGACCAACAGTTGACAGGCTGGGACCTCAACTGGAGGGAGCTGTGATGTCATGGGCTTCATAACCAGGTGGGTCTCTACCCCCCTGGAGGCTCAATCCCTGTCTGTGCAAACCGAAACTCATAACATCTATTTGTCTGTGTGGAATGTAGGCCAGGGGCACAAACTCAGCCAGCACAGAGTCTGTTGTCTCCCAGACTGCCGGCCCCTACCACTATGCCTTTTAGTGTTTCCCCTGATTAGGGTTATGCCCACTTTGAGATTCTCTTGGACAGAGTCCTTCAGCAATTTAATTCTCTGCAGGGGCTCACAGGTCCACTCTGCAGCCCAAATCCTAGGTAATTCCAGCTGGCCTGTTCTAACTGCTCAGCAGCTACAGGAGGCTAGGCACCGCTTCCTGAACTGATTTACTGTTTCCCCCTCTATGGGAGTACTTGGTGTTTCTAAGTGGGGACTTACCAAACCCACCAGGAAGTTAGAAGGGCCACAAACTCTCTAGGCAGTCATTTGTCTGCTTGGCCTAACTACATGCCCCTCCCCCCTGACAAGTCTTCCCTCTTTGGGCCTCAGCTCACAGAGCTCAGGGACTGAGGAACCTCAGACTCTGGGGTACAGTAAACATACCAACGCTTTCTAAAGGTTGGGGGCCCTCAAGGAAGCCTTGCGCAAAGGAGAGGATCCATTTCCTAATATAATAAAATCTTACTTTCCTTGGCCTTCTGACTGCTTAGAGCTCTTCCACTCTACACATCTGCCTCTCTGGATGCCTCAGTAGAGTAAGAAACAGGGACCAGACGGTACTTATGAATTTTATGTTATGGACAGAGACCATACAGCATATTTGTCTAATCCCACAGGGCTCTGATTATCTAGATCTGATAGATATACATTGTCCTAGTTCAGGCTGTGATAACTGTGTGCTGCTGACTGAGGTGGCTGATAAAGAACAGAAATTTATACTTCGCAGGCATACAGTCTGGAAGTCTAAGTAAGACCAGGGCCAGTCTGACTGGGGTCTGATGTGGGTTCTCTTCCAGGTTGGCAGAAGGAGAGTGGGGAAGGCATTTGTCTATTATAGTGCAGGAATCAAATCCATGAACTCCTACAGGATAGTCAAGTACTCTACCACCAAACTACTTCCTAAGTCGCTTGTCCCATTCACTAGGGCTCTGCCTCTACATCCCAGTCACTTCCCCAAAGGAAATGTTCCATATACAGCATTCACAAAGGCTCTCAGTATAACACACACAATGAGATACTTAAGTTCTTATTTTAGGGTTCAATAGTGTGTGTGTGTGTGTATGTGTGTGTGTGTGCGCGCGCGCACGCACACGCATGAGCGCAAGTGCACGCACATGCTAAGATTTAGTATTTGAGTCGGGCATGGTGGCACATAATTGTAAGACCAGTGCTGAAGAGAAGAGTCACAAATTTGAGGCCGGCTTGAACTACATATCAAATACCAGATAAGTCTGGGCTACAATGGGAGAGACACTGGCACAAAAAGAAGTAGGGAGAGAACAGGCAGGAGAAAAAAAAAAGGAAAGAAAGAGAAAGATATGATATTTAGGATACAGTACCCTGAAAACATCCAGCCTCAGTGGCTAAGTCCTCCTGTTTTTCAGATGGGGAACAGAGACCCGCAGAGGTAAGCAGTGTGGTGAGTTAGGCACTCAGGTCCCTCAAGCCCCCAGCTGCTCTCTGCACATTGACACCATGACTCTTTTCCACCTAGAAGGTGCTGCTTGCTTTCCTTTGGACTTAGTCAACCCTGTAAGCTCCCGGGCAAGGACTAGTCTACTGGGCAGTGCTGTGACAACCATGTCGACAGGCAGAGGAAGCAGACCCTCAGCTTGCCTTTGGTCCTGCAGTGTGGCCCACACAGGTTGAGGGACTGTCTTCCTGCTGAAGCCCCACCTTTCCTAGGGCCCAGCTTCCTCCTTGGATTGCTTCCAGCCCTCCAGGCCCAACCTCAGCTCTTCACCATGAGGCACCAAGGCCTTTGATAACAACTGGGACCATTCAAGATGAAAGACACAAGAGACAAGAGTCTTCAAGTAGCTCCACACAGGCTTTTCTCTGGGACTTAGGATCATGGCACTGGAGATAACGGGGGCGGAGGGGGGGGGTAAGAGGCAGCGGTTGGGGAAAAAGTCCAACTTCCTCCTTTGGTGTGTGAAAGAAGAGCACCACACAGAGACGTGCTTGGGAGAACAGGAAGTGTCCCGAGATTCCCCAAGAGCCCTTTCCTCTTTCATGATCCCCAAGGCTCAGAGAAGAAGGCTATGAGGGCAGGAAGTTGTTCTACACTGTGACAGGCATTTCTGCTCATGTCAAAACATTAAACTAATTCTCTTGGCAGGGCACTGAGGCAATAAATAAGTAAGAAATAAATAGGGCTGGGAGATGGCTTCAAGCCTGACAACCTGTGTTTGATCCCTATGACCCACATGGTGGGGAGAGAGAACCACTTCCTGGAAACTGTCCTGTGACCTCCACATGTACACTGTGGCCTATTCACGAGTGTATGTATGTGCACCTAACTCAATGCATGTACATACATGCTAAATAATTAACTGAAAAATAAATAAAAATAAAATTTTAAATTAGGGAACCATTTGACCACTATAAAAATAGTTACTGTTTTCTTTTGCTTTTAAAAACAGAGTCTTACTATGTGGTCCATTCTGGTTTCAATCTAGCAATTCTCCTGCCTCAAGTGCTGGGATTGCAAGCACACATCACCATGTCTGGCTAAATAGGGGGAAACTTTTTTGAAAGGTAAGAAAACAAGAGTTCTAGCAAGCAAGAGAGAGGCACTTTACCTGTGGAAGTTCGAGCCAGCCACTGGCTCAGCTACCAGGACATGATCTCCTGTTTCCCGAGTAGGAAGGGGGTCTGACTTAACTCTGGGTGGTTCTGCATGACATTTCAAGGTCAGATGCTCTCAAGAAGTTTCCCCACGGGTTATTCTGATTGCTACATTCAAATGCTGCCCCCAAATGTGGTCAGCCTTGATTCCTGGCAGGCCAACATGTGGTCTTGCTTATGCCTACATGGGGCCTAATTCCTTCTGTCCTAACTAATCAATCTTCTTCCTTGACTAGCTCACAAATTGCAGCAGTGTCTTCTGCGATAGAACCAACAGCAGGGATACTGTGGTGTTTGGATACAAGACTCCATGATGAACTCCAAGTCCCAGGAAACAATTATATTAGGCTATGAGTTCCAGAAGGGAGGTGGATGCTAACCTGTGCTCTGTGGCTCTACCAGCTGTCTTTAGCCAGGACATTTTTAGGGGAGCTTTTTTGGTGTTCTCTCTCTCTCTCTCTCTCTCTCTCTCTCTCTCTCTCTCTCTCTCTCCCCACTCCTCTCTGTCTCTCTCTCTCTCTCTCTCTCCACTCCTCTCTGTCTCTCTGTCTCTCTGTCTCTCTCTGTCTCTCTCTCTCTCTTTCTCTCTTTCTCTCTCTCTCTCTCTTTCTCCACTCCTCTCTGTCTCTCATAAAGCCAGGCTTACAGAGATAAGACTGTGACTCCGAGTTGACAAAATGCACTTCTGTGCTGGATTAGAGGATCCTAATGAGTCACTTCCCCTGCTTTACTTCCTCTTTCACTGATACAGCATCCCCAGTAGAGTGGGAGGGAGAGATAACCAGATCAGGGCTGGGACCTCTTTGGTACAACGTAGAAGCAGAGGGTGTGTGCTTGTGTGTTTCTTTCTTGCCAGCACCCCACCCTCTCCATTGCTCCCCAATCAAAACCCCCCATCTTCACTTTACAACAGCTTCCTGGTCCTTCCCAGGACAGGTGACAAGTCAAAAGCTCACCTGTTCTCTGGGTTATTGGAGTCTTTTTCCTTAGATCAGGCGGGGCACGGAGAAGCTGAGAGGGGACAGAAGGTCTGCAATTCTCCATCTAAAGTATTAAGGATCATGGCAGTGTGCAGTTTGAAGCTAACAGCAGCTATTAACTTTCCTTAACGTCCCTGGGAGTTGTGACTTCAGTGATGCCTACATAGATGCAGAAGTGAGTGGGTCATATAATGTATCTTTTCCATTGCACAGAGATGGGAGTTATGGTGGTGAGGGAGGGCACAAACACATCTTCAAGGTCAAATGAAGTCTAGGCACAGCATATTCAATGACCTAAGACTTGCAGATCTGTGTTACCTGCACCCCGTGTCTTTCCCCATCCTTCTGGTAGAAAGGGGATGCCTGAGATGCAGCGAGGGCCTAGTTCCAGCAATGTCCTTATGTGACTCTTGGCATGTCCTCCAGCCTTCTGGAGCTTAGAGAAAACGGAAGGGGCTTGTGGAGCTCTCGGGCCCTCTCCGGTTCTAGCAGCTTATGTTTTTCTGTGCTGTGGAGTCTCTTTTACCCACAAGGGGAGGAAGTGGGACTGTGGTTTCCTTAACCTTGAGCTGAAATGAATAGATAAAGCAGGTATGGGCTGCAGGGAAGGAAGGGGCGTGAATAGTCCTCACTGGAAACTGGTGTCAGATACCAAAGCAAGAGTCATGTTACAGTACTGAATGTGAGACAAAGCAGCTGCCTCAAAGACAGCCATAGGACTTCCTCTGCTCTTTCACTGTATAGGGACCATACAGTCTCTCTCCAAGTCATATGACATGGTCTAACCCTTCCAGTTGCTTTCTGAGATGCAAACCAGATTGGGTTCCCAAAAAGACATCATTCCATTGGTATCCTCAGAGGATTGGTTCTGGGACTCCGTCCTCCACACCCAATACACAGATACTACAATAGATACAGAGGTCACTTGTAGAAAATGGCATAAGGGCACGTGAACACCCTCCCTAATTCTTTATTTTTAGTTTATGTTTTGAGACCGGGTTGCTCTATGTAGTCCTGGGTCACCAATACTTTAAATAACCTCTAATTGATATGACCAAATGCAATGCATAATTACTATTCTTTTATTATGTGGAGAATGCCAAGAAAAATTTGCATATTCAGTCCAGACACACATTTTTGAATACCTCTGATCTATGACTGACTCAATAATGCACATGAACAAAGAGGGCTAAGTGTACTGTCTTGTGTTCAACAGTAAAGAGAACACTCAAAGAGAGAGATTCTTTAGAGAAATGAGGGGCTGGGTTTTTCTTGTTAAGAAGTTTGGGGGCTGGAGAGACGGCTCATTGGTTTAGAGCACTTGTTGCTCTTACAGAGGATCGGGGTTCACTTCCCAGAACCCACATGACAGCTTACAACCAGCACAACGAGAAAGCCCCCAAGGGACCCAATGCCTTCTTCTGATCTCCCCAGGTACCAGGCACACACATGCCGCACATATATAATGCAGGTAAAAATACTCACCATATACATAAAATAAATAAATCTAACCTGTGTCCCATTTCACTAGGAAGCTCCTATTTCAGACGATCAGACAGGACCTGACTGAAATAGGAAAGCTTGATTCTCTCTGTTACATACAAACTCCTACTTGATCCAGCCTGCTCCCATCCTACTCCTCCAAACCAAGTCTCTTCTTCCCTTGAGTTCACCCTGTCTATCACAGCAGCCCCAATCACCCTGGCACTCCTCTATTTATTTGTATGTGCACGGGTGTCTTATCCACATGCATACCTATGCCTCATGTGCATGCAGTGCCCAAGGAGTCCAGACAGTGTTGGGTCCCTAGAACTGGAACTACCGAAGGCTGGGAGCTGCCATGTGGGTGCCGGGGATTGAACCCACGTCCTCTCAAAGAGCAGCCAGTGCTCTTAACTACAGTGCCATCTCTCCAGCCCTCGCCCTGGCATTCTTATGCTACCTTATCTGCATTTTAGAATATGCCCTCCCTTCTGGGTTTGTTCTCTGGTTGTTTTGTGTGTCTCATCTCCTTAGCAATGCTGACTGTCTCTCAAGGGAAAAACTGGTCCCTGTTATGGTTTGCATGTGTCTTGTGGGAGTCTGTCTGCATGAAATCTACTCCCCATGTTTGTATTTGGAGAGGTAATTAGGACTGACTAGCTGACGTTAGGGGCAGGGGGCTATGATGGCAACTTTGGCTTCCTATGAAGAGGGAGACATGAGTTGGCACACTGACTCTATGATATAATGCCCCCACCATGTTATGATATACCAGGAAGGCCCCCATCAGGCACTGAACAAATGCTTTGACCAACCACGCTCTTTGGCTTCTCACCAAATAGGGATGGTAGGGATCTGAGAGGGTGATTGGTCTTGTAGGCTGACCAGAAAATGACACGTGTGGTAGTGGTAATAAGGTAATAAGGTACATCAGAAAGAAAACCGGGTTTGGGAAAGATACTTGTCCAGGTGAACTTACTTCAGTTGATTCTGTGTTTTCGTATAAATATTTGACATGCCCGTATATTAAACGTCAATAACTAATTATAAGTTGATATAATCCCAGCTGAAACAAAGGAATGTAGAGGTTTAGTTACTTGAGGCTTTAATTTAGATACCTAACTATTTTTGACTGTGGCAATCAGTTCTCAACCTGGGTCAGACCTCTATGACCAAGTGGGGTGTGTGCTCAGTGGTCCAGTACCTGTCTAACATGTGTGAAATCCTGGGTTCTAGTCCCATCACCACAGAAGGGATTAAAGGCCCTTTATAACTGTTTCCCTAAAGCAGTGGTCCTCAGTCTTCTTCATACTGAGGCCCCTTAATACAGTTGCTCATGTTTTGGCGATCCCCAACCATAACACTATTTTCATTGTCACTTCATAACTGCAATTTTGCTACTGTTATGCCTCCAAAGCTACAGAGAAATCCTGTCTCAAAAAACCAAAATAAATAAACAAGTAATTAAATAAATAAAATGAATCGTATTGTAAATGTCTGCATTTTCCAATGGTCTTAGGTGATTCCTGTGAAAGAGCCATTCGACCCCTACAGAAGGTGATGGGTCTAAGATAAGGCCCAGCAGTGACAGCTCTAGGGTGGAGGTCAATGACTTAATGATATTCCAGAGCAGCTGGGAGCACCATTACCAGCCATGACCACCTGGAAGACGGTCAGCTGCTGCTGCAGGCCTGTGTGTGTGGTCTCCACTCCTTCCTCTTCATAATGAACACCATCTTCCAGTAGAGCAAGGCTGCAGCCAGGCAGCACCGCCTTTGTGAGGCCCCAGCCAGCACAAAACAGCTCTGGCAGAGTCTAAACAAATCACCCAATCAAAACACCTAATTACGGGGCAGACTGGAGCCAGGAGGTGGGCCCTGTTGGTGGCCCTGAAGCTGAACACAGTTAGGCTGAAAGCATCTCCAAGACCAGCCACATCTGATCCCAGCCCGGAACCAGCCTCACGTGGGTGTATTTATTCTAAAGGCCAAAGTGGGCAGAGAAAGCTCCAGCATGCCTCCTCACTGCTCCTAGGGCCTCAGAAGCAATTCCAGGCTGCTTCCAGGAAGACTATGGAGGGGAGATGCTCCTCCAGGTTTGCAGTTTGCTGTGGGAGATCCAGCTGCTTCAACTATGGAGAGACACTGCATCATCTATTTCACATGGGCGAGCAGGATGACTGCCGCCACGCTTGACTTTACCATTCTTTGCTCTTAGCCAAGCACCAAACAGGGAAACATGGTGAGCAATGTGATTGCAGGCCTAGACTTCCCATACAGAGCTCCTGTCTTCAAGTGTTTTTTTTTTTTTTTTTTTTTTTAACCAGGGACTCAAATGCCAATGTTCCATCAAGTCTATGCAGTCATCATACCTATGCTCGCTGCTCAGGTAACTTCCTCAGTGACATTCGTGTAAAACCAGTTTCCAGCTTGACATGACCAAGAACCATTTAAGAAGTGAATCTCCTTGAGGGATTGAGATTGGGATTGGCTGTGAACATGCCTGGGGGTTGGAGGGCACTGTTCTGGTTCACTTAACTGATCTGGGAATACTTAGGCTGAAAGAGAGCAGTGCCATTCCCTGGTTTTCAGCGCTGAATTGTACAATAGAGAAAGCTAGTTGAGTACCAAATACGCATGCATCCTCCCTATTCCGGACTATAGACATGGTGTGACTAGATGTCTTAAGTTCTTACTTGCCTTCCTCATTATGAAGGACTCAATCTGGAATGGGAAGCTGAACAAACCCTTTCTCTCTTACAGATGCTTTGTCAGAGTACTCTATCAGTAGCACAGATGTAACCACCACCCCTAAGATCTTCCACCTTCCCAAGAGTACAGAAGGGGTGAGCATGTGAGGTTTGTTTGTTTGTTTTTCGAGACAGGGATTCTCTGTGCAGCCCTGGCAGTCCTGGAACTCACTATGTGGACCAGGCTGGCCTTGAACTCAGAGATCTGCCTGCTTTCCCAGTACTGGGATTAAAGGTGTGCATCACCATGAACATGTGAGTCTTACTGTTGGGTCTCAGGTGTGTATGTTCAATGGGGGTGGTGGCCACTAAGATGTCAGTGGATGGGTTTGGGTTGAGATCTGAAAACCCAACCAAAGATGCATGTTCCCCTGAAGTCCCCTAGTTGGTTCTGCTGAGAGTGGACATCCTAGCAATGCAGAATCAAGCTGACAACTGCAAGGAGAATTCAACGGACTCCAGGCTCTCAATTTCTCCAGAGTCCATTCACAAGATGCCCTGGAGGAGAAGAATGGTTTCTCACTGGTTGTGTTGCAGAAAGATGGCTGGATTTAGGCCTCATGGATGATGCCACCATGGATAAAAGTGTCATTAGCACACACAGTGCTGGCTGGGTGGAGGCCTTTGCAGCACTGGGAGTTTAGATTAAAAGTGCACAATTCTGGGGATGTAACTGAGGATGCATCATATGCATGAGTAGAATGTCCAGCATGTTGGATGATATGCTAGATGGAGGGAGGAAAAGCTGCCATCTTCCACCAGGGCTCAGTCTATCAAAACCTGCACTGGCTTCCTTAGGTCAGACAGACTTGTCTTTGAGACACTGTGTTTATTAATAAGCACACTGAATACAAAGCCCCAAACTTCAAGCCAAGATTCTGATATTGACCAGATTTAGGGAAACCTTGTGGACAATGAGATCTCACCATTAAAATAGAATGATATGATCTGGGCTACCTGAGTTGTGAGGCCCTATTGCACCCCCAAGCCCCCACAAAGTGTAGAATAGTAATTACGGCCTCACTGGCTCTCACCAGTGGGGTTAAGTAGCCTGACTTGGGGATCTGAGTTTGACCAGTATCCACTGTTCAGCATCGGGCAGCCTTCGGGCACTCTTCACAATGCAGCTACCCCCCTGGATCCTCACTGAACACACAGGATGTAATGACACACAGAGTGTTGTTCGGGGGTTTTACTCACACAGCACCTGGTATACACGGGCACTCAGTGAATGTCCTCTGTTAATATATTCTAGAGGCTCCATGCAAAGCACCATGCAAATAACTGTGATTATCTTTCCAGGCAAGTGCTGCCAATACACAAAGTGCCTTCATATAGCAATAATTATCAGCCAGACGCAATTACGGCATTCATGGAGGCAGCTCCACTCTGGGATTCAGCTGGGAGATTAGTATCATTTGCAATGACTACATTCCAGGCTGCCAACCTCACAAATTAGAGACCAACTGGAGACAGGCTGCTTCCCTGGGGAGGGGCTCTGGTGGCAGCAAGAGCCACAAGGGATCCAACCCGAGAACTTTCGATGTGTCAGCAGAAGGCTCTTCCTCTCACAATGACAGCAACCATGCTGTCATGTGCAGTCTAGGGTGTGCAGAGCGCAGGGACAACTCTGAAACAAAGAGCTGTCATACCGGTTGTCAGCCATGAAGATGTTCTCCTTGTAAACACAGCCAACGTCGAGGACTCTCCTACATTCCACACCCCCCTCTCCCTGACACTCGCCCCAAGAAACCTAAGGGCCAGGTCAGCATTAAACATTCATGTGTTCAACAGGGCCCAGGATTGGCACACAGTTCAGAGCCTCTAAGAGCTTAGAGTTGGGTGGAGAGTAGGCCTTGCCTTTATTTAGCCTCCCATCTCTCTGACCCTTAGACAGACCTTTGATGAAGTTCTTATTTCTTGTTCTGGGCTCAGAATCAATTGTGGGAAGGAAAAGAAGCATTCAGAGAAGACAACTGTGTTGTACAGTGTCCCCACATAAGCTACACAGACAAATGCTTTAGACCCAGAGAAGAAACTAGGCTATGGTGAGATGAAACCTCTCATCTTCTCTCATGGCTGCTCTCCATCTTCACAAAGAAAAACGAGGAAGGTGTTTCTTCAGTTTCGAGCCACTGGGTGAGTGAGGTAGCTCTGTTTTCGAGTCCCTGCATCTCTCAAAGCCTGCAGCAGATCTCCCTGATCTCAGTTTTATGGGGTGGGGAGTAAACATCCCGTCCTGATTTCAAAGCTGAGGCTGTGCGCTTCCCTCGTGTCGTGCTCTTTACCTGCTCTGTGTGTGTCACACGATCCTTTCAACAGTTAGGCTGCAATTAGGCCAGCTCATCTGCACATGCTACTAGCCCATTATTATCATCCCCATTGCACAAATGAGGAAACTGAGGGTTTGAGAGGGTAAACAGTGTGTACAAGGCAATATGCTTTGCAGACACAGGATTTGAACCCAGGAGTCCGACTGTAGGACGTGTTTTCCACTTCTGGGTTGTAAAGCCTCAGCTGTGTTGATATTCTTTTGTTCTATCCAAGCTGAATAACTCTACCGGTTTTCTTTTAGTCTCTGTACAGAAAACTGTCCAACATCATCATGACCTTAGGGCCCCTCTCTGTCCCTCCCCAGATTGGTTTTTATCTTTTAGCTGCAGAAGCCTAAACCAACCAATCACTGCAGGTGGTGACCCTACTGCTTATAAAGAAACTAAATCACAGGTTAATCTTGTTTTGTTTTCTCAACAGCCCCCATGGGGCTGGCTGGGTGGGGGAAGATCACAACTGTTCAAAGTCACAGAGCCACCGTCTAAACTGGAGACCCATGTGACCCTGGCACTTGTCTCTCTTCTGGTAAGTTCTTTTCTCCCTTCCCATATTTATTTACTTTTGGTTTTCTGAGACAAGGTGTTGCTAGATAGCCCAGGCTGGCTTTAGAGTCTCCATCCTCCAGCCCCAGCTGTCTGAGTGCTGGGATTACAGACACCACCTTCCTGTCTGAGTTGTCTCAGCATGGTTCTCACAGCAAAGAGGACACTCCCCAGGTATCGGCTGCTGCCATCAGGTCTGCTCCACTCTGCTCACTCTGAGTGCAGGCACTTATTTATTTGTTCATCTTGTTCCCAGGGTGTGAGCTCTTGCTTGAGTGACTTCCCAAGTCTCTCAGCTGCTGGCTCACTCTCCGCTGCATCCCCCAAAGCCCACTCCTCCCTTTGATAAAATCACCCTGGACCACGACGTTATCCTGCTTAAAATTCTCGGGCATTCCCACATCCCTGCCTGCTTCTCCTGCCCCCTGCTAACAAGCAGCCTTGGAAGCCTCCTCACTGCCCACTCATGGCCTGCAGTTCTCTGTGGGGCCCCTGCCCACTGTGCTCTCCTATTGGGGTTGTTCACACCTTCCTTTTCTAAAGGACACGTTAAGACCCAGCTAAGACTTAACCTAATCGTCAGAAAAATTTCCCGAACTTCCTTTCTGAATTGAAAATCTCTCCTGGCAATTCTCACAAGTTCCTTATCTAGATTCCCAGAGAGGACTGTGTTTTGTCTTAGCTTTGACTTCTAGTGGAGCACACAATGGAGGGTAAATGTGCTTGCTGCCTATGCCTGATGACCCAAGTTCAGTTCCTAGAAACCACATAGTGGAAGGAGAGCACCAACCCCCAGAAGTTGTCCTCTGACTCCCACACATGCATGCACATGCACACACACACACACCACAAAATTACAATAAGAAAAACATTCTTAAATGAATGGAATGAATGAACCTTCTTTTGCTGTCTGCTAGGCTTTTAAGTCCCAGCTCCATCATTTCCTTCTATATCCACTTTCACACTGCATTGGGAACACTCCTCTCCTGACACTCCAGATCTTCCCAGGGAGGAGGTACAACCTAGTCATGGCAGGACTCCTCTGCCAACTTCCACCACAGGTGACTTCTGCCACAACAAAGTGTTTGCATTCACGTGATCGGGAACGGGCCGCTGCTAGGCTTCCACTTGCATCAAAGACTACCTTGGGACAATTCTAGGAACAGAACCTTACTTAGGAAGGAGCTCTGGAGCTGTCCACCCTCTATCCATACAGCCTTCTAATGAGTGCTGAGTGTCTTAGGAAGGACATAGCTGGCCGGGCGGTGGTGGCACACGCCTTTAATCCCAGCATTCGGGAGGCAGAGGCAGGCGGATCTCTGTGAGTTCGAGGCCGGGCTGGATCGACAGCCTACAAAACAATACAGAGAAACCCTGTCTCGTAAAAACAACAACAACAACAACAACAAAAAAACAAAAAACAAAACACAGCTTTGCGCTTGACACTGGCAGATTCAGCAAGAGACCAGAGTCTGTGCCCTCCAGGAGCTCAGTAGAGAGCAAAGAAAACAATCCCAAACCTTATAAACACACAGTCCCCTGCCACTTAAAACATAGCAAGGAGGAAAGATTGTCTGAATCCACAGACATGGAATGATCTGAACTGAGCCCGGAAGGATCCATGGAATGCTGTCATCCAGGCAAAAAGAGAGGAAGGACAGCAAGCATGAAGAGAGATGAGACCTAAGGTTCTAGAAACCACAAGGCCACCAACAACTGGTAAAGGAGCACTGGGTAGAAGAAATTTGGCGGCATTTTCTCAATAAGGAAAATCCTTTGTTCTCAAAAGCTTGTGCAGGTTGACAAGATGGCCCAAGAGGAAATGTGCCTGCCAACAAACCCCAGGATCTGAGTCACATTTCCAAGATCTACATGGTAGGAGGTGCCAATCAACTCCTGACGGTTGTCCTCTGACCACACATGCACATGCCCAAGTAAATAAAAGTAATTTTTAAAGCCTGTGGAACACTATTACTTTCTTAAATGAAAAGTTATGACCTGCCTCTACTGATAACCAGAAAAGGCCTAGTCCTTTCTAAATAGTGCTGGAAAGAGCCCTAAGTGACCCCATTTGTCACTCAGCAGTAACCATATCTGATACAGTTTCATGTATGTATATATGTATGTATGTATGTGATTGTCTTTCCCAAACACTATAAACTATCTGATTTTGTTATATGTCTTGAATCCTAAGGGTCTTGATCAGCCTAGGGTGCATAGAAATTGATATGCAGACACTTGGTGAATGAACTGGTTGGACCTGCTAACCACCAGGAACTGTTACATACCAGGGATAAAGAAATGACCTAGACCTTCAAGCTAGTAGGCTTGGGATCTATTCTGTACTGTGATCTTATTCCTAACAAAGCCAGAAGTAGTAGGAAATTTTCTGGTTCAAAGTTTGGAAAATAAAGATCTTGGACAGGATGAGGAGTGAGCTTTTTAGACTCCTGGGCAGGAATGCCCCTAGGAATGCTGCTGGCCACCCTCCCCATCGGATCTAGCTTCTCCTATAGGGGCCTCAGCTGGCCTTCTCCATGTTGAGCAGAACAATGACACACTTAGGTACACTCACTGTCATACAAGATGCACAGGACCACATGAAACACTCAGGCACATGTGATTGCACTCACATAATACATAGCCACAAACACAACCATACACAGGGATATAGTTCAGTTGGTAGAGTGCTGGCCAGGCCCTGAGTCAATCCTCAGAACTATCAAACAAGTATAACAATAAAACAACAAGAGCCTCTAAGACAAGTGTGGCAGCACACCTGTGATCTCAGCGCTTGGGAGGTGGAAGCAGCAAGATCAGGACTTCAAGGGCATCTTCAACTACATAAGTTCAAGGCTAGCCTGGTCTACAAGAGACCCTGTCTCAAAAACAAGCAAGCACTCAAATGAACAACACAGCAATCACATACAACACACAGGTATGCTTTATCACATATTTCCCAGTACACGGCTAGTCATGCATGTTGAAATAAACACAATGATATACAAGCAGGTAGCACCACTATACATGCTTAACTGCACACAACAATGTCCATGTACTCACCCAGCACACACTGGCAAGCATTCATACACATGCCCAACTGAACACACACACACACACACACACACACATTCACCCATATTTACAACTAAATATACACACTGGCATTCATTCACCCTCATGCACACCTAAACACACACACACACACACACACACACACATACACCCCAGACAACCTACCTACACTCAAACCCACAATGCTACATTAACATTCATGAGTTCATATAGCACAAGCTCACATGCTCACACTCTCACACGCCTAGCCTCAGCTGCTAAAGTGGCAGCACCCACATTTTCCGTCTGTTTCAAAACAGGAAACCTGTCTAGGGCAGGGGGTGTTGGTGATGAGAGAGTTACCAAGAAGGGCCCAGGTGCAGGGCTAGACTCTGAAGGACACCATGTCTTATCTCCTTCACAGGCAGGAAAGCTAGCTGGATAGAGTCCGGACTTGGCCCAGATCCACACTGGATCTGTCCTGGCTGGAAAGGCTCTCAACAGCTCCCCCTTGGAGCCACCCAAGCCACATGGTGTTTGCCCCTTAGCCTGCATCTTGAATTTGAGACCAGATCATCTGGGAGGTTATCATGAGCCCATTTTACAGATGAGGAACTGAGAGCAGAGTTTAAGTTCCTTGTTCCAAGATCCCAAAACAGACTGGTCACCCAACTCCTCACTGTCAGGACTGTCACAACCCAAGTCTCCTGCCCTAGTTCTAACACAAGAGCAGGGCTTAGATGGCCAGGCGTGGGAAAGAAAAGGAACTGCTGCAGGTCCTACCTCATGACTCACATGGACTACAGACTGCATGCTACTCGCTTGGCTACACACACACACCACTCACTCTCTCTCTTTCCCTCTCATACAACACACACACACACACACACACACACACCATTCTCTCCCTCTCATACAACACACACACACACTTTCTCACACACTCCCTTTCATACAATGCTCTCTCTCCCTCCCTCTCTCCCTCTCTCTCTCACACACACACCTACCCTCTCTTACAACACTCTTATACACATACTCTTTCTCTCTCACACACTCATATATTCTCTCAACAACACTGACACACTCACACATATACTCTCTCACACACTGACACAAGCATGAGGAGCCATAGGCAAGTAATAGTTATACAGACGAATGACTTTGTGGCTCTCTCTCTCTCTCCCCTCATACAGAACAAATGTAGCCCAGGCTGGCCACAAACTCCCCTGTGTAGCCAAGGAAGACGTTGAACTTCTGATCTTCCTGTCCTTCTGAGTGCTGAGATTGCAGGCTGGCTCCACCACTCACGGGGTAGAGGTGCTAGGTATGGAGGGCAGGGCCTTACGTGTGCTGGGCAAGCACTGTACCAGCACCCCAGCCCTCCCCTTCTCTGTCTGAAAAAAAATGATGAAAACCATTTTTCCTCAACAGCAGCCCTGTAGTGGACAGGGGCATCCACACCTGGGAGCAGAGGCCTTTGCTGTTTTCTGTACCAAGGGGTGCTTGACAGTGGAGTGAGATGTCTCAGGTAGCCTCCAGACCAGCCTAGGAGAGGAGATCCACCATGCATGCAGCTGGAAGGAGATAAATGGATCCAGACCAGGCTCCTCCAAGATAGCATTGTTGTACAGGACATGTTCCTCAACCCTCGTGGTTTCAGATCCCACACTCTGAACAGCTGGTCCCTGCAGTGAGGAGCAGCAGAGATCACAGGAAAGAGGATGAGCTGCACTCAGGGGAAGCCCTGGAATTTCCTTTCCTGGAGACCTTCAGGATAGAGCATACAGACACTGAACTTGGAGACTTGCTCTTCTCTTGGGCTCGCTTTGCTCGCCCTTTCTGGAATGTTGTCTAAATCTCTCCTCCTTTCCCCAAGCCCCACCCTTTTCTGCCAAGCCCCTCCTGAGCCTCCCAGCCTTGACCATTCCCAGAGGTCAGACTGTGGCTGGTGACATCACGCTGTCTGGCATGTCAGGGAGAATTTACCAGGGGAACTAGATGCCTGGGATGACCTTGGAGGCCATTCAGATTGTGTTGCTGTTTGTTGTACTATATACGCAGAGAGGTGGGGACAGGGTCATCTGGACTTGACTCCTGGCCCCTTGGTGGGCCAGGTTCCTGCTGAGCGTGGGCGAGCTGCCCCTGGGGAGCTGGCCTGCTGAGGTTGGATGAAGCACCAAGCACTTGCTCAAGGCTGGTTTTCCATGGTCAGCAAAAGGGTTCAGGAAGCAGAACCCACGGGAGGAAGAAGGGAGGAGTTGGATGGGGCTGCTGACTCTGGAGCTGCCAGGCCACCCAAGTTCAGGGAGTTCACGTCTGTGGGGCCTTAAGAGAGGGAAAAGGAGCGGCCTGTTCCTTGCTTATGGATCTGTGTTGTTCCAAACAGAGCCTCGGGGGCCTCCCAATGCTAAGGGACCTTACCAGAGGATGCTGCATTTGAGGGATTTAGTGTAGTTTGTGGATGCTTTAGGATGGATAGCCACTCCAGGAAATGAGTCTAGTAGAGGGGCTTGAAAGCAAGCAGACAGGTCCATCACAGATCATTTATTAGTAAACACCCCTGTCAAGCCTTGGTTGTAGAACTGCATCTTTGTTCGGGTTTGTTTCTCCTGGTTGAACTTTTTCCTACAGATGTCGGTACGAGAGTCAAACAGAGCATTTTACAATTCAATGTTAGAGAAAACACAGAACACAAAAGCCAGAGAAAGATTTTTACCAAGTGTGAGTTCCTATGGAATCCGAATGCAGTGACCACATCAGCCTATAAGCCAGCTGCGGGGTAATGCCAGTCTGAAATACGGGGCTAGGAGAGATGGCTCAGCAGGTAAAGGCACCCGTGCCAGGCCTGACCAGCTGAGTTTAACTCCCAGGACCGAGGTGGTGGAAGGAGTACCGCTAATTAAGTACAGTTAACACGCCATAGTCACATTGTGTTAGGCATTGTAAGTAACCAAGAGATGCTATGAGGTACATGGGAGGGCGAATGCAGGTTGCAAGCAAACACTAAATTATACCTAAGGGATACGAGAATCCTTGGACTTTGGTATCTGTATGGCATCGTGGATCCCATCCCTGGTGGGTACTGAGGAGACAATATGCTGGTTCCTAGCAAGCAGCGGCTGGTGGCCTGTCCTGTTACTACAGTTAGGAATGGCTCACCCTGTTCAGAGCTACCTGGTTTATTTACTTATTATTACGTGTGTGTGTGTGTGTGTGTGTGTGTGTGTGTGTGTGTGTATGTGTCTGTGTCTGTGTGAGCACACACATACTTGTAAGTACATATGTATGTGCATACCACAGCTCTCACATGGAGGACAGAGACAATGTATGGGAGTTGGTTCTCTTCTCTACCATGTGGGTTCTGGGACTCTCAGGCTTGGCAGCAAGCACCCTTTAACCCTGAGCCATCTTACCAGCCCAGCTTTTTCCAGTGCATTCGGCCTCATCAGACTACAGGAGGAAAACCCATCTCTCTGTCTTCTCTTGGGAAGACCCAACTCCCATTCTGAGACTCAGTTCAAATGCCAGATTCAGGTGTTTTCTGGTTTTTTTTCACTTCATAGCTCCTATAACACCTGGCCACAATTTACTAAAATTATGTCTCTAGGACTCCAATAAAATAGGGCTTTGCCATAAAATACAGGAGCATTTTGAGTGTGGAGCTTCCTCCGTACCACAGATGCCATGCACTGAGCAGACACCCAATAAATACTGGATGAATAGAAGAAAATGGAATAAATTGGTATGTGTGCAAATGTCAGACAGAGAGAGCATCCGGCTCTACAGAAACACTCCCAGGTTATTGCTTTTCCAGAGGGGGGTGGGGAGAATTTAAGCAAATCAGCGATCATGGAATACAGAGTGAAAGAATGGAGAAGTGATTTCCCCTTCCTTGTGAGTCAAGGTCCAAAAGTCTCATGGTCATCTGATCCTTTCTTCCCAGGACCCTGCCCCAAACACAGAAGGCTTAGCACCGAGATAATGGGGCGCACAGAAAGTACTCATTTGTTTGCCGAGCAGGGAGCAGGTAGAGCGGTAATTCCTACCTCATCCTTGTTGTTGCTTGTTTCGCTTTGTCTAGAGACAAGGACTCTGTTTGTAGCCTAGGATGGCCAGGAACTCACTATAGTCCAGGCTAGCCTCAAAGTCAGGAAGCCTCACTCCTCAGCCTGCCACATGCTGGGATCACAGGCATCTACCCTGCTTTAAGTTTTTTTTATCCTTTTTGTTTGTTTGCTTGTTTTTGTTTTTGAAGACAAGATTGTTGTTTCACTCTAGTAGAGCAAACTTGGGAACTAAGTTTACATGTTGTTTTCCTGTGTGTATTCATGTTCTCATGTGTGGGGGGCTCGTGTGTGCATGCATGTTGGAGTCAGAGATTGCTATTTGGTGTCTTTTTTGTTGTTGTTTGTTTTTCGATACAATGTTTCTCAGTATAGCTTTGGCTGTCCTGGAACTCACTCTGTAGACCAAACTGGCCTCAAGCTCAGAGAGATTCATTACAATCTCTTGCTGAACTCAGAATTACGGATTCAGCTACTCCAGGGGGCCCCAAGACCCCCTGACTCTGCCTCCTGAGTGCTGGAATTATGGGCACACTTCCATAGTCGCCTGGCATTTATATGGGTGCTAGTGACCTGCACTCCAGCCTGCACACTAGTGGGGTAAGTACTTTGCTCTCCTTGGCCTTCCATGGCTTGTCTTGAAAACCAAGGGATGCAAGACAGGAGGATCTCTGTGAATTCTAGGCCCGTCAGGGCTCCAAAATGAGACCCTGTCTTGGTAATAAACAGACAAATAAATAAAGAAAGAATGAATAAACAAATAAAATGAAGCCGTTCTAATGTGGCACTTCCCTAACACTGTGTCCCTCCCCTAAGCTCCTAAATGGTCTTCAGGACCTCTGAATAATAATGGCTACTCTTACTGAATATTTATTTGGCTGCTGTCTAAATTGCACACAAGCATTTCAATTTATAGAAGAGCTCAGTATAAAATTAACAGGCTGTCCAAGGTCACAGAGTGAGTAGCCATGAGAGGAGGACTCACTGCACTCCATTTGATGGAGGTCGCCAGACTGACGTCTCAATAGTGCTCCCCACCATGGACAGTGCTCCCCACCATGGACAGTGCTCCCCACCATGGACAGTGCTCCCCACCATGGACAGTCCTCCCGTTCTCTCCTTTATTTCCTAGACACTGGCTCCCTTTGCTTTTTATTCTGCTTTCTCTTGCTGTTCCTTCTCAACTTGCTCATTTCTCCAAAGATGCTTTAGTTACCAATATTCCTTGGGGGTCTTCCCATCTTCCTCTTTACAAGCCAGACACTCTGGAAGAGAGATGAACCACTCCCTCTTGACATCCTAATGGGATTCAAGAGCAAACTCCTCACTGGAAATCTTCTCTTAAATATTTTGCTTACATTAAATCTCAGGGTTCAAAATAGACCATACTACCCCCCCCCAAGCTGCCTCTCCTGTTTGTTTTGGTTAATGTCTGGCTGTATACTTGAGTAGTCACGTTAGAAGCCTCAGGTCTAGCAGGGCAGTGGTGGTGCACACCTTTAATCCCAGCACTCAGGAGGCAGAGGCAAGTGGATCTCTGTGAGTTCAGCCTGGTCTGAGTTCCAGGACAGCTGGGTGGGGCTGTTACACAAAGAAAACCTTGTCTTAAAAAACAAAAAGAAGAAAAGAAACCTTGGGTCCATCCTTGGCTTTTCCCTGTCTCTCATATTTTACTCTCTAAATACTCTGATTAACAGATTCGTTACCTTGGGTTTTGCCCTTTCCAGCCAGTTACACCATCACATGATTCTATTTCTCAAGAGCCCCCCTGGTTTCCTTAGGATACATTTCTGCAGTTGAGACATGGTGGACAGGCATCTATTTTCCGGCAGACTCGTCCCCCTTCCCAGTATGTGCCAGTCATGTGAGAGTGTTTCTCAGGTTTTTCAACATGTTGTCTTTCCTGACTGCATGCTGGTAAGCCTGTAGTCTGTCTCCAGGAGCACTGCCCCATACCCTGTCACTGCCCACCTTTCCCATCCCTGTAAATCTTCTCCATGGCTTTGACTCAGTCTCTGCATTCACCTCCAGCTCTCATGCCACCCTCTCTTTGGGTTTAATTAATGCTTTCGTGTTTGTCTTCTTGTGAATTTACATTAGACTGGTGTTTGTTTCACAATGCTAGAGGCTAGAGTAAGAGTTTCATGCATTCTAGGCAAGTGCTTTCCCATTTAGCCACACTCCCCGCCCTATTCTCCATGCCAAGGGTAGAACACGGCATGCTGTGGGTGCTCAATTAAAATAACAGCTTCACACCATCTTGAATCATCTATGGCCCTTAGTCCTTGTACCTTATTGTTTTTTGTTCTTTCTTTTTAAAAATTATTTTAAGCCATCCCCCTCCCCCGTGTGTACGTGTGTGTGTGTGTGTGTGTGTGTGTGTGTGTGTGTGAGTGTGTTTGTGTAGATCAGAGGAAAAATCGGGGAAGCCGGTTCTTTCCTACCACCATGTGGGTCCTGGGGACCAAACTCAGTTCATCAGCTTGGCAGCAAGCATCTTTACCCATTTGATGGCTCCACCCTTGTGCTTTCCCTCTGCTGTGATCCATATGTGTGTTTCTATCTTCCTTCCCTATAAGTACAACAGCCCTTGGAGGAAAAGACTGAGTACTCATTCTGTATGCCTTATCTTCCTGAACGATGCCAGTGATCTTTCTGGATTAAGATAGAAGGAGGCCAAGACATGTAAAGGACAAGTTCTTGTACCTCAAAATATTAGGTTGTAGAGTAAGAATGTATGCCAAAAAACAAAACAAAACAAACATCCAGAGATAAGTAACTCATGTCTAATGAGCAGGAAGAACACATAGCAGAAGCAGGAACTGTGTTGTAGCATTGGATAGTTTTTTATATAGACATTTTGAAATGGCCCACAGTGCTGATGTGAGTGGAAATCAGGCAGGCAATATTATCAATGCCCCCATCTTCCTAAGGGCATTCTTTTTCTATCATACACTGTGGTAGTCTGAATGAAAATGACCTCCGTAGACTCACAGGGACTGTCACTATTAAGCGGTGTGTTCTTGTTGGAGTAGGTGTGGTCTTGTTGGAGGAAGTGTATCACTGGAGGAAGGCTTTGAGATTTCAAACGCTAAAGCTAGGCTCAGTGTCACTTTCTCTTCCTGCTGTCTGCCAATCTGGACGTAGAACTCTCAGCTACCTCTCCAGCACCCTATCTGCTTTGTACCATCATGCTTCCTGCCATGATGATAATGGGATAAGTCTCTGAACTATAAGCCAGCCCAATTAAACGTTTTCCTTTATAAGAATTGCTGTGGTCATGATGTCTCTTCACAGCAATAGACAGAAGTTGGTACCAGGAGTGGGGTATTGCTGTGATAGGCTGGACTGTGTTTTTGTTTGGAGGAATATGGAATACATTGAGACTTTGAACTAGAAAAGCAATTGGTTATTTTAAGTGGAACTTAATGGGCCATCCTAGCAGAAGCATGGAAATCGGTGGTGCTGAGGGTGATTTGCCCTGTGGAGGCCTGACTCAAGAAGCCTCAGAGGAGAAAATGTTAGTATGTGGCCTAGAGACCAGTTGTGTGATATTTTGGTGAAGATTGTGACTGCTTTTTGCCCTTGTTGGAAAGTCTGCCTGATGCTAAATTGAAGAATTTTGGAATAATTGTGTTTGCAGAGGATATTTCAAAACAGCCTAGTGTTGACTGTGCCATATGGTTACTACTGGCCAATCTTATGCAGATCTATAATGAGAAGGAGCAAGCCAGTAAACTGCCCCCTTCAAAAGCCTCTGCATCAGCTCCTGCCTCCAGGTTCCTGCCTTGCTTGAGTTCCTGTCCTGACTTCCTTCACTGATGAGCAGCAATGTGGAAGTGTAAGCCATATAAACACCCCCCACACACACACACTTGCTTTTTAGTCATGGTGTTTCACTGTAGCAATAGAAACCCCAACTAAGACAGGTACAAAGCATGGGAAACAAAGGCTCCATATGTGCCTCAGGTACCTTCCTTTTGCTCTACCAAGTCTGTTCTATGGTCTTAGCTTTTCTCTCCTTTTGCACACACTGTCCACACTGTTGTCAGTGATTATTCTAGAACTCAGAATCAACTGCATCATTTGTGGTTACCCCATCAAGAACATCCTACCACCTAGGGATAAAGTCCTTTCCATAGACATTCAGGGTGTTTGATGATGGTAGCACCTACGGATAAAATCCTTTCCATAAGACATTCAGGGTATTTGGTGGTGGTGCCCAAATCCATCCTTCCAGGCTCAACCCTGCTATTTCCCTTCCACATCCCCTCCAACACTCCACAAGTCCGACCTGTCCTCCCTGGATACACTGTTTCTTTCCCTGTCTTTGTATATGTTGGGCTCTTGGCGTGGAAGGTGGCTTCCCCATTTCTCTATTGATTATTGCCGGCCTAACTGTTGCTCCTGGGGCTCTCAGATCTGCATAGACACCGGCAGTCTTGTTTTCCTTTACTTGGCTCCAAGAACGAACAGGTGCCTTGGTTAGCTTCACTGGCCCTGACAGCTAGTGTATACCAGGCGCCACAGAAGGGGCGTGGGAAGCTGAGGTCGGTATGAGCGGGTGAGACAGGTCTGACCTTTGTTTCACTTTGCCTCTTTCCTTACTTAGAAGACTGCTCCGCTAACCTGTCTCTGGAAGTTGTTCTTGTCAAAGAGTTAGATTACAGGTCCAGGGTTGTAGCCCGGTTGGTACAGCACTTGCATAGCATGCATGGAGCCCTGGGTTCCGTCAGAGCACTGTTAACAACTACAACTACTACAACAACAGACTGGGTATGGAGACTTAGGGCTTAAATTCCAGTACTCTAGAGCTGCAAGTACAAGGCGCAGATGAGCAAGGTCACCTCAGCTCCAAAGGGGATTCCAGCCTAGCCTCGGATACAGGGGGCACTGCCTAAGGAAGGACAGAACAAAGGGAAGGAAGAAGGAGCCAGGGAGGAAAAAGTCAAATTGCACCTTCCTCTCTGTCACATGTTGTGGAGTTTTCCTCTGTAAAGTTTGTTGCCTGTTTGTCATATGCATAGTAATTGCGAATGACACAGCTGAGTAGGCTAAAAATAAGACATTAAGTGCATGCCAAGGGCATACAAACAAAGGAGGGATGCGTGCCACTGGACAGTACCCAGGTGACTGTTCTAATGGCAGTTTGCTCCTAAGTATGCCATGGCTCTTCTCTGCTCGACCCTTTAAGTGCAAATAATTGCAGGCTGTCCGAACATTTGAAGCCACTATAACCTTCAAGTGCACAGCGAAGAAGAAGATGTAGAAAGAGCACTGGCCTCCAAAATGGAAAGCTTCAATCCTGAATGGTTTAAGAAAAGGAAAAATGAGTTTATATAAAGCTTGCTAAGGAAACAGGAAGTTAGGGAAAAAACTGTGATAAGGAAGACCATAAAGAGAAATGCTGACCCAGGAAAGAAGGATCTGGAATCTTACAGGGAAGCACTTGATACAAATATACCACCATCACTGATGAGAAAGGTTTTTTAATTTTTTAATTTATTTATTTTTTTGTTTTTAAGTCAATGCTAAAAAAGTTAGAGCTGAACTCATTGTGATTCTGTAAGACAAGCCTGCCTGATTGGGCAGGGGCATGATTATTCGCTCTACTGGAATTGCTTTAATGGGGCCTCCTTGATGAAAACAACATCTTAAAATACTCACCCAGTGATGAGAAGTTATTTCAAGATGTGAACCAAGGCCACAGTTGTGGTGGGGTTGGCGTGCAGAGCATGCCTCCTTGTTCAGCCTGTTCAGCTGAGCCAGATGAACAGAGCTGACAACTGTCCCCACCGGCCTTCCTGGACAGCTGGGTCCCACCCTAGAGGCATACTGGAGCCGATAGGCAACTAGCACATCTATGGCTGCCATCCAGGTTTAGAGGCAGAGGCAGAGAAACACGAGATGCTCCAGAGTCTTGGCCTTGGTCACACTATCCCACTGGCTCAGACAGAGTGCTTTCCCCTGACCCCACCACGCCAAGTCCTTTCCAGTTCCTTCTCTTTCCCTTGCAGCTTATTGACCCAAGTTGGTCACCAGCCCTCTTTCTGTGCTCACGAAAACTAACCCTGGAAGGGCGACTCACAAGATAGACATAAAACATTTCAACTACTCAAATCAGCTGCCCCTTCTCCAAGATGCACCTCAGCTGTCCCCTCCTTTAAGCCCCTTTATTGAATTCTCTAAGACAGGCAAACACCACTTGTTCTGGGTCCAAACAGTGCTTCTAATGTTCGTTATCATACAGTTTTCTTCTTATTACTATAATCATTTGTTAATATACCTGCAGGTACCTATAAAGCAAGGACTCCAGAGTTACTCCATATTTTTTATGGAATGGATGCAGGAGGATTGTGGGAAATAAAATTTGTCGGTGGACATCCATTAAGAAACAAATGCCAGACACATTGAATGACAGGACTTGATGATGTGAAACTTAGATTTGGGCAGAGGCTGGGTGAAGACCACCCAACCCACATAAACAGGCAGGCTGGATGGCTGGGTTTTGTTTCTACCGGCTTATCATTGACATACTTGACATTAAGACTACCTCTGCAAAGTCAATAGCCTCGTCCAGTTGTTGCCAGACATTTTCTCTTGAAGCATGTATAACTGGCCACCAGGGAGCTGCAGAATTAATGGAGTTGAAGAAAGCATTTTGCATTTGTGATAATTTGGATTAAAATTTAATTGGAGTTTGAGATGGAATGTGTGGGAAGCTACCAAGGTTAGTCTTCGACAACAAAGAGGAAATGCATATTCTGTTGTATATAAAGCCACTTATTTGTTTACACATATTTACATTCACCCACTGTATCCAGACTCCTCTTGCATTTCCTATGTAGCACAGGGGTCTTTGTGTCTTTAAAGAGAACCAGGGCTGGGAAGATGGCTCGTGGGAAACGTACCTGCTGTGCAAACATGAGGATCTCAGTTCAGATCCCAAGATCCCGTGTAAAAAGTCATGTAGCAAGGTGTGTACCCATAACCCCAGGGCTGAGGGATTGGAGACAGGCCCAAGGAACACTGGAAAGACAATCTACCTAGTCCCTGATCTCTGGGTTCAGTGAAAGACCCAGTCTTGAAAAATAATGTGGAAAGCTAAGCATAGTGGCACATGCCTTTAATCCTGGCACTCGGCAGATAGAGGCAGGTGGCAGACAGAGGCAGGCAGATCTCTGAGATCAAGGCTGGCCTGGTCAACATAGAGGGTACCAGGCCAGGCAGGGCTACTACATAGGGAAACCCTGTCTCAGAAAAGGGAAAGGAGGAGTAGGTAGTGGAGAGCAACTGAGAAACGACCTGACTCTAAGCATGTGCATGTGTACCCCAAGTTCAAACAAGTGCACACAAGATGTATGACACACACACCGGAGGGGGGGCACTAATTACATAATTAACACTGGAGGAAGACCTTTGCTCTGAGATCCCAGCAAGCCCTCAGAACAGTGCTTGACACCATGTGTGAGTAGTGATGAGCTTGCACCATAAAGAACTGGGAATTTTAAAACAACACATTTAATACAACACACTCGGAAGGCCAGAACATTTCACTGACTGGAGGGAGGGGAGGTAGGACCCTGTCATTGTGTGAACAGGAGGGGCCATATTGCCTAACTATAGTTTAAAAGACAGCTCAGTGTTTTGTGTCTTAGAGCTGCTATCTGCTGAGAACAGTCTAGAACACAGACAATGTGCTGGGATAATAAGCACAGGGAATTTCAGGGGAAGGAGTTATGGTAAAGTGTCGGGGCGTGCAATGGTCCCTCACTTAAGACTAGTGCAAAGGGAGTGGTTAGTTTGGTAATAAGAGCTCTCAGGGAAGAGAAGAAGGAATAACAGAGCATGACTTGACCTCCAGTTCACAGGTGTTACAGCAGGAAATGCCACAGGGTGCAGAAGCCTTTCTTCAGGTGACAGGAGTCACAGTTTAAGAGCAAGGTCCTGAGTCTTGAGTAGGAAACAGAACACCAGGAATGTCTGGAGTAATTGTATGTTGTGTGTGCCTGTGAGTGTATGTGTGTACAATTTCATGACGTGGCCAGAAGAGGGCATCTAACCACTTGGTGCTAGAGTTACAGGCTGTTATAAGCTGCTCCATGTGGGTGCTGGGAACTGGACTTAGTTCCTCTACAAGCACGGTATGTGCTCCTCACTGCTGAGACATCTTGCCAACCCAAAGGCCCATATTCTTACTGTCAAAATGCTTAAAAGTTGTAAGTCAAGCTGACTAGCTGGTGAGTTAGACATATCCTACTTTCTTGCCTTGGACACCATATAGTCAAGAGTGGTCTGGTCAAAACACAGGTTTTGGCATTCTGCGCCAGAACATGGCAGCTTAGGAAGAACAGAACTATCAGTCCCTGATGCACCTGTGATCTGCTCTGGACACTTTCTGCATTCAAGTGTTTGGATATAGCAGTAGCAAGCCCAAGTTCTGCCCACAATTCCACAAACACTGCTCTTGGTCATCCTAGCTGATAGGAGCATCCATGTTCAGGAGGCTGGAGATGGGAAAGACATGTGAAGTTAGTATCTAATATCAGAGGATGTCTGTTTGTGGCACTGGGAGTGAGAAGTTCAGAGGAACAGAGGCTCCAAGGAAATACGTCTCCTGGGCCTAAGGGCTCTTCACTCTGTACTAAAGGGCAGGCCCACAGAAGGGCCAGCATGGATGCTCTAGTCTAAGAGAAGGGATATGTATAAAAATCACACATGAAAATAACAGAATAAAAAGGTGACATGAACTAACCCTGAAGGCTTTCCTCCACTGTAGAGGACATGGGCGACTGTAGCGCTTCCTTCTGCATCATGAGAGGGCACACCGAGTGACAGTTTCTGAGGATGGAGAGGGCAGAGGGCTACAGACACAGACACAGAGGAACACAGACATGGCAATGCAAGTATTTGGATCATGGTGGGCTGGAGAGCTATTCTGTGCAGCCCATAGATGTGAGATGTGGCAATATGTTGTTAATTGACTTAGGATGGGGCCTCCCTGGGAGATTCTGGGGTGGTTGACCTAAAGCCTACATGGACCAGTGCTCCGAATGGAAAATATGGAGAATGGCATTGGGTTCATGTGGCTTCCGTGGACTCATCAGAGGAGAAATAATGGAGGGTTGGGTAACACAGACTTTGAACAGACACACTCACATGCGGCCTCCAGACTTCTCGTCTATCCTTCTCCTCCCTCTCAGATCTGCCACTGGAGTTCACATCTCCACCCTGTCCCAAAGGGTTTCTGAGCTCCTTGCCCTATTTTTAAGCCATTTTAGATTTTTAAAACTCATGCAAAAATGGAGTGTATTTGGTAATAAACTTCATTGTACTCATCACCTTGCTTCAATAATTACAAGAAGAGGTTGCTGAATTATTCATATGGTCAATTTGTTTTCCCTGTAACATCTGTAACATTTTAAGTGAATCATAGCCAACACACTATCTTACTCCAAAACACAATGGGCAGCTTTTTTTTTAAATTGCATTGTGTGTGTGTATGTGACATGTAGAGGTCATGGAACAGCTTGCTGGAGTCTTCTCTCCTACCATGTAGGTTCCAGGGAACTGAAATCTGGTGGTCAGGTAGCAGTAGGCACCTCTACCAATGAACCATCTTTGTGGCTGCTCTCCAGTCATTTAGAACCCACATAAATATTAGCACATCTAGAGGCTAACACTTATTTTTGGCATTCCCTTCCATTATCATATCTAACACCATTCCTTTGTGTCATCGAGTATTAAGTTCACATTCATTTCCTCCTGATCATCCAAGACTTCTTTCTTAACAACCAACGGTTACTTGGAAACAAGGTCAGCAAGGCTCTGACCTGATTCTGACAGGAAGGAACATGGGTCAAGTGTCAGGAGCTCAACAGTCAGAGCCACAAGGTCAAAGTGATGTGGCCTGGGCTGCTGGAGTCTGGCCTTTGGTGGTGAATGGAGTCCCAGTGAGAGCTGTGGGCAGCCAGGCCCTGCTGAATGGAAATCTGAGAGGCACAGTCCTGAACTTTTATCCCTCATCTGTTTTCAAAGAAGGGAAACTCAGATATCCTTGAATCCCCCACCCCAGCTTTGACCATTTATGGCTCCCAGTTCAAAAGATGCTAGTGGCAACTATGTTTTGCCAGGCTGCTAGGATCACTGCCTTTTTATCTCTTAGGATTTTCAGAGACAGGGTTTCCCTGTGAAATGGTCCTGGTTGTCCTGGAACTCACTCTGTAGACAAGTTTGGCCTCGAACTCCGCCTGTCACTGCCTCTTAAGTGCTGGGATTAAAGGTGTGCACCACCACTGCCCGGCTGGATCATTGTCTTTTAAAAAACACTAGACTCTAACATGGTGGGAATCACACGGTCAGCACTTAAACAATGCCAGGTGACTCTCCAAGGCAATCATCAATGCCAGAGCTTCCATCCCCCAATGATTCAGGCACAATGCCAATCCAGAGACCTCAAGTCTTATGAAGCTGTGGCGTGCAGAGGGAAGTTCTCTAATGTAAGAGAAGTGGTTATTGGTCCTAACAGTTAGGACCTGAGATAAAGACATGGGGCCAGGAGCTGCAGTCCATGGTTTTCCTGCTTCTCTCATTGAACCCTGGCATCAGTTAAGCCTAATTGCCAACCCCCACAACTGTTCCAACAGCAATGCTTCAGGCAGATCTATGCCTGCACAAAGTCACCAAGGAGAGCGTGTCCCAAATAGCATCTGGAGCTCTTTCAAGGGTCTGGACTCCCCAAGGGAAGGTCACAGGAGGGATACTGACTGCTACCTGTGAATGGTATTTCCTGAAGACAGCTAAGAATTCAACTAGCACAGTTTCACAGTTCAACCACAGTTCATCCGGTCAACGGGCCAAGGCCACAGACTGGAAGACAGGCCCCTCCTCCTTACTTGCCTTCAGGTAAGAGCTGGTAGCCTTCAGGATGTGATAGCCACTAGAGGTTGTGTTGCGCTGAGACCAAGGTCTCTTAGAGTCCTTGGGTAGGACAAGGATTTTCTTGACTTCAAAAACCGGAAAGGTTCTGAATCACAGCCCAGAATTTAGCCATCTGTCACCAAGCCCACATCTGAGAGAAAATGGCTTTGTTCACTACCTAAGGGCCAACAGAAACACACAGCTTCAGAACAAAAGAAAACGACAACAAACACTTCCAGGAAGTTTCCCAGGAAGACAGAACCCAAATCCCTGTCTCAATAGCCAAATTATACCAAGATCCCTTCTCTCCGATGGTGCACCTCAAGCTAATTGCACAGGATAGGCCATCCCCAAAGATGTCACCAGTGTGTAATTTTAGGACTGAAGGCATCCTGGAGATCATCTGGCCTCACCCTCCCCACCCCCACACCACTTCCTTCCTCGGAGTCTCTCTAGTGACCCTTGGAGAATGCAGGAAATCCTCTACCGTAAGCAAAGATACGGGGGTCTTTATGATCAGGGGTACTGGGAGCTCAAGCTAATTGCAGCCAGGCCTGGTTCACTGCTGGGGTTGGGAGACTTAAAGCTTCTGTGTGGCTCCCCATATGGGGTGGAAACCAAGAAAGCAAAAAGCTTGCAACCAATTCCGGAGAGGCACTGACAGCCACATGCGTGCAGTAGGAGCCCCTGGCAGAGCTTGAGGTTCAAATCAGACACACATGGCCCTGGTGGAGACCAGGGGCAGTCAATTAAGGCTCAGAAGCCTTGACAGGAAGAGCTGGAGGGAAGGAGAGGAGGGGGAGCAACAACAGCCAACAACTTGTTAATAATTAGCAGTCTAAAAATAAAAAAAATGAAGTCCTAGGACCAATGAACACAAGGGAAGTCCCTGGCTGAGAAACCATCGAACAGGCACAGTTCTGCCCAAGCGGTTGGCCAATGTGAAATTCCAACTCTCCTGGCACGGAGGTCAAGGTGGACAGATCTTGTCTCTGTTCTACAGAACATGGGGACAGTTGTGTCACAGATTTTGCTTTTCTTAGTTGCACCCGAGAAAGGATAGCTCAGTTAGAAATGGCTATGAACATTTTTAAGACCTAGTTAAGTACTAGATTCTTACTCCTTAAGTGTCCATTCTATCTGTATTTGTTCATGTGTATATAAAGAGCTCTTGAAAAGACAGGCAAGAAACTAGTAAGTGCAATAGCTTGTGGAAGGGCCCTGTGCCAGCAAGGTGGAGGAGCAATATGTGGGTGAATGAATGTACAATTTTTATTTGCCCTACTCAAGTCATGAAAATGTAACCATTCAACAATGAAAGCTATTCTTCTGAGCCCTGGTCTTGGTCCTCAACCTGCTGTGTTTCGGGGCAATGACCTAAGGTTTAGGTCTGGAGACAGCATGAGCCTCGATACGCCTACAACACCTGCAAGTCTGGATACTTGAAGGGTCCCCTCTCAAGGTCACTGTGAATATCAGGGTCAACACTGACATCAAACACTCAACTCCTGGCCATAGTTAGTGTTGGGATCTCTCCAAAGTGACGGATGACCTGAATTCAGATTTAATGGAGATGTGAGACAAATTACCAGTCTCATTTTTTTTCTCCTTCCTTTCCTGCTCCTCATAGAGGAAGCCTGAGTGACTGCCCTCACTCAGCACAAATGCAGTCCATCGCTTCAACAATTCTCGCCATGATGCCGGCTGGGGTCTTCTCCTCACTTCTCACCTCCTGCCCATGCACCACATTCTCTACCTTGTATCACTTCCTGCACAGAGTTTCCATGACTGTGGCCCTGTGTCTGCTGTCACCTCTCTCAGGAATGCCTCTCCCTTCCTCTCCCTCTGGTAGATTCCCAGTGACACTTCCAGATCAAATGCCACCACCTCTTCAAGTCTTCTCCTCTGTAGAGCATGGCAAGCCTGCTGCCTGTACTCTCAAGGCATTTTGGACACTCTTCTATCACTGTCCTTCCCATGATACCCTTCGGCCTTATATCCACAACAATCAATGATTGCGGTTTCTATGTCTGCCTCCTTGTTAACTATGAACTCCTCAAGGCAGAGTCTCTCCTGACTGCCTCCCCACCATGATATCTTCTCTGCCACTGTTCTGTGCACTCCACACACAATTCATCTTACCTTTACCAAACTTTAGGAAGTAGGCATTCACGCTGTTTTACACAGCAAAGTACACTGAGGCTCAGAGATAGAAGTTGCAAAGATAGTCAGGGTCAAACATAAGACACTGAAGTCAGGGAGCAGCCTGCAGAGCCCAGGGTTTTAAAAAGTGAGTAATGTCTATATATAAACAAATAAACAATTAGGAACAGGCTCACATTGCTTAGGCAACGGTCTTCAAGGCTGCTGTTTCTAAAACTGACAACCAAAGGCCATGCTGGGAATATGAACCAAGGGGACTGCTCTTGGAAACTGACATGAATGCATCTCATGGCAGGAGCTCTCATGGCACAGGACCCACTGGAACAAAAGAACCAGAGTGACATTAGGTCATCCCGAAGCCATAGAAAAATCCAGCTTCCCACAGCCTCCCCGAGGGCCACCCAGCATCTCTCTCCCTGTTACAATGACACGTGACATCTTGAGGTCTGTCCTGACTCTCTAACTCTAAACTACAACCCATAGGAAAGAGGGAAGATTTATCCCCAGTTTGCCCTGCCTGTGGTCTGTGGCTTCAGCTCCAGGACAGACACTTTCCTGGAACTGGGTGGAAACAGCCATCCAGCCGTGAAGGTTGGCCTGTAGTCTCCATGTTTCTGAAGGCAAAAGACCTAGCCTGCTCTGGGTGAAGCTGAGTCTGACGGTCACTGCTGGCTGATGGGCCCAGAGCCTGGGATATACTAGGGCAGTTTGCAAAACCTCCCTGGAGTCTATCTTCCCATTCTTTTCTCAAACCTGCTCGGAGTTGTTCTCAGGGAAGAGCAATTGACTCTGGCCTTTCACTGGGAAGCAGAAAATGAGGGGGGTGGGAATCTACACCTCAGGGTAACTGAGAGGAGAATGAATCTCCAGGGAGATTCAGTGGAAGCAGACTTGGGTTTAGGAACAAAGGCCTCAGTGCCATTTACTAACTTCGTGATGCAGAAGAAGTTATTTACCGTATTTGAGTCACATCTGCAGAGGAGTTTAACAGCTTCCTCGTGCGCCGAGAGGAACAAATGAAATATTATGTACAAAAGGGTTTAGTAATCTAAACAGCGTTTCCAGCCTGGTACATTGTCAGAACTGCCAAAGGGTTTGTTTCTTTAATTTAATTATAGATTGCTGGATCCGTCTTAAGAGCTTGCTCAATTAAAATCTCCGGAGAAGGCTTCAGGAACTCGTGTTTCAGAAACTTCTTGGGTGCTCCCGAGAAAACTGTCACAGTTCCAAAACACTACACAGAGTTGACACGGATGTGATTCTGTGGTAAATTCTAGGCCTGAGTATCATGGTTGAAGAGCAGCACCTAGGGTTGTATGACTTGGAGACAGACCATTTCTGACAGAGGCGACTCTCTTGTGGGCATGGAGAAAAGAAGCCCCACAGACTTGGGGCACAGATAAAGAACTGTACAGGTGGCTCCTGCTGCCACTGTGGATTCTCCCAGACAAAGAACACACACTATTCCTCCATCCGTACCACCCCCAGCCTACACAGCCAAAGAATCACCTGGAGAGCAGGAAGGACACAGATCAATGGCCAAGGGAGACCTAATGAAGAAAGGAAATCCCCATAAGGCCAACAAGTGAGAGCAAGAGTCTGGAGTGAGAGATCCTTCAGAGCTGCCAACCGACAGCAGGCTTCAGCTAGTCCTAGCTTTCACTGCCCCTCTGACTTCATCTGCAAAATGGTGCTGAAGCTTGTCCACAACAGGAAGCTTCCAGAGCAAAGGAAATAACAGACACGAAGGGTTGCGGGGCACGTGCAAAGGCCATGCACACAATGCAACAGATCGTGTGTTCTTTATACTTGTGCTGCACGTCGGTGTGTGGGTATGTGTGCAAATGTGCGGAATTCCAAAGCTGATGTTGACTGCTGGGTTCTGGCCCTCTAACTGGCATTGGGTCCCAGCCTGGAGTTTGAGCCTGAAGTTTGCCATTTCAACTACTTCAGCTAGCCAGCTTGCCCGGTTTCAGTCTGTGTCAGCTAGTTCCAAAGAGTGCGTACCTCTGCTTCTCAAGCACGGGAGACTTCAGGTGAGCTACCATATCCACCAGCTTTACCTCTGGAGATATAAACTCTGGTCCTTGAACTTGCATGGGAAGCACTTTAATCACAGAGCTCCACAATGCCACCTTTTGCTCTTTAAGAGTCTGTCACCTATGCTAGAGAGGTAACTCAGTCAGCAGTGAGGTTTGCCTATCATATCTGAAATGGACCCTCAGGGTTCCATAAACCCAATAGGGTTCCAAATGCTTGTAATTCCAGCATTTAGGAAGTAGAGGCAGGAAGATCAGAAGTTCATGGTCATCCTTGGCTTCATGGGAAACTCCAGGCTAGGCAGGGCTACAAGACACCCTGTCTCACAAGCAAAAACAAACGCCAAGTGTAATTCGTGATGAACCCTTCCAAATGGTACCAAGAATAGATAAGGGTATGCTTTGAGATTTTCAGATGTCCCACTGAGTCTAAGAGGTTACGCGGGTAATTTGGAAAAGGGTTTAAAGAGAGCAAATTGACTGAGGCAGGAAGGGAAGCCATTGTGGAAGGCCTTTCTAAACCACTAAGTAGCAAATGTAGCTCCCGCCTCCCACCCACGCACCACTGGAAATAACTTTAAGTAACACACACATGAGAATGTCTGCTGAACAGGAGGTCTGGATCTGAATCTTTTCAAAGGATGATATTCCAACAAGGACCCTTTCGGGGGAAATCACCTTGAGAACCATTGAACTCTCAGGCCAGTTCACTCTGCCAAACATCCTTAGGAAGCTTTGACCTAGAGCAAAACCCTGCCACAGTAAATACTATCACCTGGGAAAGTCGTTTAGGACACGCAAAAAGGCCTAGGTCTGTCCAGCCGCCCCACACCCCCACTTCTGCTTTTAAAAAAGCATCAAAAATTCACTGACTGTAAGTTAACAAAATACAGTAAAGAGCTTGCCTGGTTATTTGGAACCTGTTGTTGAAACGGATCTAGAAGGCTAGAAATGTATCTCCGTAAGTAGAGGGCTTGCCTAGCATGAACAAAGTCCTGGTTTCAGTCCCGGGAACACACAAATTGGGTGTGGTGGCTCATGCTCATAACCCCAGAATGTAAGGCCGCTGAATCAGAAGTTCAAGTTCAATGACCCTCAGCTGCATAGGCAGTTCAAGGCCAGCCTGGGTTACATGAGACAAACAAAAGAAATCCCCGGAAACAAACAAAAATCAACTGATCTGGAGTCATCCTTCCTTTTATCAACTATTAGCTGAACACCTACCATGTGACAAATGCTATTCTAGTCTTGGGGTTATAGGAGTGAACAGGACTTGCAAATCTCTTTGCCCTCATATCAGAGGGGAGAGAGCATACAATAAATAATGTATGCATCTTACAGTAAGTATTCTGGAAAAGAATAAAGCAGGGAAGACGGGAAGAGATTTCTAGTTGACACAGAAAGGTCAGGTAAGCTAACAAAGGACTCAAGCCATGTGGATTCCATATCAGGAACACTCCTGGCGGGGAGACCAGAAGACATCAAAGGCCTAGAGCAGCACCATGCTTGGAGTACTTATAAAACGATGCATATAAATACATTTAAATAAATAAAGGACAGAAATGATGCATAGACCAGTTGCTTCAGCATTGAATGAATGAGCAAAGGGAAGGCGGAAGATGGGATTCACATTGTTAGAAAGGAATACTCTACAAGTGACTCATGGTTTATTTTATTTTCTGGTTTGGGAAGGACAAGGTCTCATGCATCCCTGGGCTAGCTTTGAACTCACTTTGTAGCTGACTTTGACCTTCAACTCCTGATCTTCCTGCCTCCACATGTCAAGTACTGGGATTATAGGCCTGTTTCAGCACACCTAGTTTTATGCCATGTTAGGCATCAAATTGAGGGCTTTGTTCATGTTAGACAGACTACCAACTGAGCTAAATACTTCACCCAATATCTGTGTTTTGACAAGAATAGAGAAGAAAAACGAGATCAAATTTACCACTACTGGTTTGGAGCTCACTAGAGTCCAAACACCAACAAGACAACACTTATGACCTGGACAGTGTGTAAGTAGTATAGTTGGCAGATTTACGGATGGCCTGATATCAATAAAAATGACTTACTGAGAGGTCTGAGGTGTTATAGGCTTGACCATCTGTGAGAGAGACTATTCTACTTAGAGATGACAAAACCAAGGGAAGAGCTATGTTTGAGATGCCAGCCTGGCATTCATAAGCTGTTGATCAAAGGAAACAGGAGAAAGGACCAGCTGGGTTGGGAGTTCAGCACAGGAATTATCAGTATATGGAAATTAAAGCCAGAAATCTGAATAAAACTGAAATGATAACGGCTGTGAGTACTTGTCCAGCACACACAATGCCCTCAGCTGGATTAACAGCACCACATCAACCAGGTGTGATGGTCCAAGACTTTAATCCCAGCACTTGGAAGGTGGAAACAGGAGAAGAAGCTGACTGACACCCTCATCTATATAACGAGTTTAAACGTCTTGGTTTTCAGACTAGGCTCTTCCAATATCTAGAATAGGAGATAACTAACTCACAAAAGAATCTGTGCTGAAACAATTAAAAGAGTGGATAGCCAGAGAGAGGAGACCTCTGGAAGCTAAATGTGTTTAATGAAAATGTGAACAAAGAGGGGTTCAATCGTTTTTATCTCATGCTGGAGATAGAGGATGCAGCTGACCATGGACAGGGCAATGCTGTGGCCATCTTAACAAGAAAGGACATGATGAAAATGGAAATGGTATAGAGTGTAGACAACTTTCTGAGACGTTTAATTGTTAAAGAACGTGTCTTGATACTTAGGTTGGCTAGAAAGGAAAGCAGTGGACAAGCTCTCTCACTTGAAGCCCAGCTGCCCCCACCTTTGGAAACTTCTCGACTGTTAAGAGGAGCCAGTGCTGATGACGTCATGGGACATATGCTAGGCTTCTCACTCTTGGGGACTTATTCTCAGTAAAGAGGAAAGACAGAAGAAAGTGGTAAAACAGGAGTGCAAGAGGACATCTCAGAGTTCAGAGTGTTGGGTCCTCTTCATTTCTGTCCCATACAACCATCACAAATGTTAATGCCACAATTCTCACACACCCCCAGGTCAAGTCAGCAGGATTAGTGGGTAGCAGTGGACGTCTAAGGATTAGTGTGTACTAGTGGACACCTAAAGAGTAGTGTGTACTAGTGGACATCTAAGCGGGTGCTCTGATGGAGACTCTGAAGTTCAGACTGGGTAACTGACTTCCTGAACTTCTCACTTATTAGCTGTGGTCTTGAACAAATGACTTTGACTTTGGATTACATTGGTTGACATATCTCTGTTAAATGGGCAGCTGTGAAGCTCCCCACCTACTGCTACCGCCTTAAGTGGAACTGATGCTTGAGATCATCATTCTTAATATTCTTGGAAGAGAATTTGACATGAAGCCAGTGTTACTTTTGTTTTGTGTTTCCACTGCCCAAGTCACTCAGAAGATTTGGGTCAAATGGCTGTAAGAAGTACATTCTACCTTCTCACTGCCTGAAAACACAGGCTCCACGAGATAGCTAGCTTTACATTTCTAGCTTTTTATTTGTTTGTTGTTTGCTTGTTTTTTTTTCTGAGACAGGGTTTCTCTGTGTTACAGCTCTGGCTGTCCTGGAACTCACCATGTAGACCTGGATAGCCTTGAACTCACAGAGACCCACCAGCCTCTGCCTCCCGAATGCTGGCATTAAAGGCATGTGCCACCACGCCCAACTTTATTTCTAGCTTTCTATTATCTTTTAACTGGTCCCATTCTAACTATTTTCACAAACATAATAGCAAAAGAATATGTACACAGGCTGGGAGTGTTGTTCAGTGAGAAAGCACTAGGTAACTTGCACACGGCCCTGAATTAAAAATCCAAGTGCTGCAATGTTTGTTCCTACTATTACTCTCAATATAAACAGTATTTGAGTGAGAGTCTGCTGAATGCTGTATTGATTAATTTGTACTTTGGTCATGATAATAAATCCTTGCACAGTCCTGTGAGGCAAGTTAACTACCACATTTTAGAGATCAGAAGGCTGGTCCTCAAAAGTTGAAGGAGTTGCCCAAGGCCACATGCCCAGACATGGCAGAGCCAAGAGTCAAACCTAAGTGTGCAGACACAACAGCCTCCCTAATTCCTCTTAACACTAAATGCATGTGCTATGAACCCTCACAGAGACCAGGCAGGACTCTACAGCTCTGTAGATAAGTCAGGGACTTTATGATAGGTTGTTCAGAACAAGGGAAGCGATATCTGAAGTAGGCTGGGTGCAGATGCACGTCCTCCCTTGGGTGGCTTTAAATCCTGGGTGAGAAATAGCCTTAGAGTTGAGCTTCTCACCCTGCAATGGTGGCCTCATGTCAGGGGAATGAAGTCAGCGGGGAGAAGGGGGAGGGGAGAAGGGAACCGGAACTCATTTGCTGATGCTTGACCGGACCCTGTGAGACTTAAAGCTGCAGAGCTATCACCAACAGTCACAGCAGTTCCTGGAGAACGACAGCTTACAAGCACCTGTGGTGACACCATGGGGTGCAGCAGTGAAAAACAGACATACTTCAAGGAGCCCTTTTCCCTTCTGTTGAACACAGGGTACTCCAGAAGCTAATTATAGCCACTGTCTCCCCACACCCACTGAAAGCAAGCAGCCTTGGGCTATGTGCAGTGATTCAACCACGCCCAATGCATGTGGTGGAGACTGCCTGGGTGTGGCCAGGACACCCTCCCCATACACCTGGCAACTAGCAGGAAATCTTTCTTGAGACTATGGGTTCATTATGCCTTGAAGTGATTGTCTTAGGAGGCCCTAGATCCTACAATTCTTTGGGGGCAAAGAGGGAAACCTCCATCAATCTGTCTAGTATTTTCTACTCACAAGAAGGACAGTGCAACATAGTCAGAAAGTTCCCCTCCAAGTCTTCTCACCAGAGTGTCTGGTGTTTCACAAAGGGGGTGCTGGGCAGTTCCCAGGATGAGCAATCAAGACCCAGAAAGAGGTCAAAGATGGACAAGGAAGACAGAATCTTTCCTTCTTACTTTAAGACACCAGGGAATACAAAGATAGCCTGAGGAAAATATTGAAACCTAGAAGACAGGACCTCTGATACAGGAAGGCAGCTCTGAGAGAGCCTTGGGGAAGCCCCATTAGAGTGGCCTTGAAGCCTGAGTTTGCCAAGGCTTGTTCAGCTTACTGTACTGAGGCCTTGGTTGTGCTGGAGGAAACTCAGGCTCCGAGTCTGTGTCAATCCACCACGGAAAGAAAACAGAGGCTGGAGATGACAGTCACCGTGTGGAGAATAAGCTGTGAGGCCAGGGCAGCCAGGTCCAAATTGTCTACTAGGAGGGAAGTGGGGAACATCCTTTCTCTTTACCTTCCAGCAAGTTCTCCAGGGTTCTGCCCTGCAGCCGGATTGGAGTCTCAAAAGTGGATAATATTGAGATTGTGGTTCTCCTGGGGGGTGGAGGAAGCTCTGTAACTCACTTCTTTTAGAGCAGACCAGACTGAAAGCTCTAAGCCGTTTCCTAGAGGCACGCTGGCCCCAGAAGATCAAAGGACATCAATGTACCAAGCCACAGAGGGAACAGAGATACTCCCTACAGGATATCCATGGACCTGTGCCCAAGATTCCCCTTCATCCTGGTTCTCAACAGTTTCCACCCATTGCCTCCACAGCTTTCTACTCTAGAGAGGACAAGGAGGTATGATCGGAGAGTCCTGTCCTTCCCCAACAGGGTCTGTCACTGAAACAAGCCGCTAGGATGGTGAGCAGGAGGGGAGCACTCAACTTCCTGTTTCTGGAACATTCTCAAGACAGGAAGATGTGGTTTGGGCTAAAACTCACGGAGTTGAGGTTCATGGCTCCCTAATCTCAGGGTGAATGGCCCTACAGTCAGAGGTCGTTGGTAGAGGCTGCAGATCTCACCCTGCAAATCCAGAGAGCTTGGCTGGGAAGCTATGTGCTTAAACATAAACAGCTACGGCTGCTGCCTGTTTAGATTTGAGTTTTGTAATTATCCCTTACCGAGAGATGCAAAAGTTGTGTACATTAATATGATGACCTCGGAGGACTGAGGTGAGGACAGAGGAGGGGGTTGGTAGTCATCCCTGCAGACCTCCTCATCAGTGGCTCTCCAGTAATTTCTGCCAGGTAACATCAGTAACTCACCTAAGACTCAAAAGCTTACTGGATGGTGTTTTCAGACACTCTCAACATAGCAAATGCAAGACCTCATTCTCAACGGACACTAAAAGTGATGTAACAGTGCTTCTGATGCAGGCAATCACCTCTTGTCAATGGTGGCCAAGCAAGGACCATTCTGACCATAGAGTCCTACCGATATAACTGCCAGTCAATAACAGTAAGAAATAACATTTTTGGCCAGGTGATGGTGGCACATGCCTTTAATCCCAGCACTTGGGAGGTAGAGGCAGGTGGATCTCTGTGAGTTCCAGGCCAGCCTGGTTTACATTGTGAATTCTAGGACAGCCAGGACTGTTATACAGAGAAACCCTGTCTGGAAAAATAAAAATTAAAAAAAAAAGAAAAGAAAAAGAAATAGCATTTTTTGGGTGCTGTTATTTATGTGCCATGAACCAAGTAAGCATTTAACAGATCTAACTTAATTTTCAAGTAACTGTGACATAGGCATTGATTAGTATTACCTCATGATACACATGAACTAAGGAGAAGCCAAACAGCCTGAATAAGGTTGTACAGACAGTATGTAGGACTCAGGCACAAACCCAGGCTTGCCCGAAACCTGACTTTAGCCATAATCTTGCCCTGCCTCCCCATACCAGTTGTCATGGCTGCCCTGTGAGCAAAGATGAAAAGAGAAAGCACATTTATAGTGTTTCAGACTAGTTCCCACCAACACTAGAATCTCCCCGTTTACTAATGAGGAAATTGGGGGCCACAGGTTATCAAGCAATTGGTCCAAAGCCACACAGTTCAACGGCAGCACAGACAGCATCCAGAGCCAGCAATGAAGCTGATCTTGTGCTGCCTCCAATTCATCTCAGTGTCTCTGGGCGAAGTTTCTGGAGTGAAGGGTGCAACTTGGTCCTAAGGCTTGAAAAAGGGGATTTAGCAACAGGTTTGAGGCAGCAAGGCTCAGAATATAGACAGCTCACAAGAGGAAGGTCAGTGCTCAGCCAGCTTTCTGGGTTTCAACTCAAAAGTGCAGGGCCTTGTATCACCACTGTTCTTCACCTTGGACTAAAATCCACTTCTGAAAAGTCACATTAGTAATAAGTGGGGTAATGTATGGCTGGGGTTTGGGCCAGGAAGGTATGTGGGAAGTCTTCCCCTGGCTTCAGCACTCAGGTTCTTCTGTTTAGGACTCTCTCTAAGGTCGGAAATTCCTTCACCTCCCTTGGTATTCTTCCAGTGCTCAACAAGGATGCAGAATGTAAGAGAAAAGAGCAATAGTCAACTGCACTCTCAGGCACAAAACTGTCCATCCCTCATGGGCATGATGGAAGGGAGCAAGAGAGTCTTGGGATCCCTCTAAGGTAACCTTCCATCTCCACTGAGGGATTATCCAAATATATCCTGGGTGGATACCTATCCAGCAAGCTCTTTGGGGGTGGGACTGAAATGACCTCCCAGCTCTCATTCCAAAACTTCTCATCAGTCACCACCCTGTGGGGCACTTGGAGGACAATTGGGCCATCTGGTTTCTCTGTACAATCTACATCCAAAGAGTGAACATAAATTTATCTCCCAGCGCCTTTCAAACGCACACAGCTGAATTCCATTGCTGACTTTGGCACTTGCTGCTGGTATCTGAGAAGAACAGATTCAACAGAAAGGAAGGAGCAGATGCTGCAAATCACTCCCTCATTTCCACACCCCCCCCCGCCATGCCCTAAATTATTTGACAGTGAACAGCAAAGCAGGGGGAAATCTGGCATGACTTCTTCCAACTTGACTCCAAACCAAGAGGAAGCTGTGGGTTCCCGTTTCTAGGTGGTCTTTTGTCTGGGATGCGTATTGCGTAGAAATCTCAGCTGGAGATACAGGGGTGAACAACATGAACCCTGACATTCTTCCTAGTTTTGGAATCTTTACTTTCAAAGCTTTTGTCCTGGAAGTATCTCTGCGACCCGGCGTATCACCAAGTGGGCATCAATGGCAGAATGAATATACACATACTCATTATACATGTGTGTCAGTCTCATTTAATCCAAGCTGATCTTGAACTGGTAACCCTCCCACCTCCACCTTCCAAGAGTGTGTCATCACTTCTGGCACCATTCCCATTTTAGAGATGGAAAAATGAAGGTCTAAGGAGAGCAGTCAATTTGCCTAAATGTAAATATAAGACTGTGTTTAAAGCTCTAACAGGAAACCTGAGTTCTTTCCTCAAATGCAAAAGTAAAGTTCTAGACTATTTAGTATCACAGCCCAGAGAAGAGTCCCTTCCTCACACAGGACACGAAGATGCTCACTCTCAATCATATTCCTTTCTAGACAAGGTATTCAGAAAGAGTGCCTGTTTGGGGTAGCGTCAGGAAGAGTCCATTGTTTACATTCTTAGCCCTGTGCTTCTAGGCTAGAATTGTTATGCCAGGGAAGCCATGGTCAAAAGATAAGTCTACCACACACTGAAAGATACTCTGTGAGATCACTGGCTTATTACTACAGAGGGAGACAAAGAAAGCAGGTTTTCATGGCGACCTGAGACTTGGGTTTTTCTTTTTTCCTTTAGTAAATGTGTATTTAGCTGGCTCTATGCTTTGTGGTAACAAAATGACTGCAATAAAAGTTGTTCTCTCTTATTGTGATTCTCTAACCAAATATGGACAAAGGGCTTCAGCCGCCCAGCCAGGTGGCTAGCAAGTCTGCTTCTCTGCAAAGGGTATCCAGACGAAGTCATCAGGAAGAAATGAGGTGACAGTAGCCATCAAGGAGAGGAGGCATAAGCTACAAAAAGACTAACAGCTACTGACAGAGCAGGGTTGTAGGGTCTGCCTTCCCAGAGAGCAAGCAGGAGAGTAGCAGCTACCTGCTGGTTCACAGACGGCTGGGCAGAGGCCCAGGCAGCAGCCCAGCGATCTTGGATTTTATGAACTAATGCACTTTGAAAATGAGTCAGTAGTGTGCTCACAGATCATGCAGATTTGCTAACTTTTTATTTTCTCTAATAAAAAACAGTTTCTGATCAACCTCAGTCATCAGCCTCAGTCCATTGAAAAGGGGACTGAGTCATGCAGAAGCCTCTTGTCAGTCCTCTTTTATAATTCATTTCTCTACACACTAAAGGCACTGTTGGCAGGATTTGGGACCAAAGTCATGGCTGAAGAACATAGCCCATCAGTGCACAAAGATACAGAAAGAGACAGACGAGCCTGTCCTTGGCCTAGAAACATTGCAATCTGTCACTTGGCATACATGTGATGCGCTACAGATCCCCACACCTGAAATTCTATCTCACATCTTTTAAGTATACCCAAGCTTCAAGTTATCATTGTGTGAATGTATGTAAAATTATAATCAAGAATTTCCATTCTTTCAAAGGTCTTCTACTCTTTCTTTGTATTTCAACATTAGGAGATGGATAACCCTCAACTATCCCATGACACAGTCACTGGAATCAGTAACTACTGGAGGAGTCTTATATCCAGAGTACCAGGGCAAACTGCAGAATGTACATAGTACAGCACGATCTGTTAGTAACAGAGCCCCTTCCTCAGACCTTCATGGGAGGAAGTTTCCCACAGCCAGCAGATGTGCAAATAAGACCTCTCTGACCACCTTTTAAATGCTTGGATAACCGAAGCCCTTACAAGGGCACATGAGGAGATGACAGTTGGGTCTATTCTAAAGGAGGTGATTTCTTATAAGCAGTTAATACTTTTCAACAATGTTTACATTCGTGTGTGTGTATGTGTGTGTGTGTGTGTGTGTGTGTGTGTTAATACGTTTGGTCATCATACACTATGGTACACATGTAGAAGTCCGAGGACAACTTGCAAGTGTGGTTCTCTCCCCAAAATGTGGGTCCTGGGGATCAAATTCAGATCTTAAAACTTGGTGGAAAAAGCCTTTTACCCACTGAGCCATCTCACAAGCCCACCATATACTTTTAAAAGTCCTATACCATAGATCTCAATCCAGGGGTGTCATTGAGAACCAAAGCTTGGGTCTTATCTGGCCACATATTAAGACCCTTTCTCAAACAAACAAACAAACAAACAAACCTACAAAATAAGGAACTAAGTTCTGTCAAATAAAGGTTTGTTTGTTCATTCATTCATTCATCCATTCATTCATTCATTTCAAGAGGATTTCATGATATTGCCCAGGCTGGTCTCAAACTCAATATCCCCCTGCTTCTATCCCTTGAGCACCTACCAGGGATTTAAAGAAAAAAAATAAAGAATCTCTTTTCATGCTGGATACTTTGAGCCCTTAGAGATAGACACCAGGGTGTTAGTTGTCTAAGATTATAGACAGTCAGCCACCATACAGGTGTCTCGGTGACTCAGTGGGAACTACAGGAATTGATACAACATCTGGGGACCACAGGAATCAATGACAATTGACTACATTCTTTACAAAAGAACAAACTCAGCCTCCCAGGGTTCAGTCAGGCAGGGCGAGGTGAAAGAACACCCTCTGATAACACTGGGTGGTGGAGATGGAAGACCAAAGAATTCATTTGCAGTCAAGTCCTTCTTCCTACTCACAAGACTTCCCAACCTCCTTACTGGCTGCATGGGTGCTTCATGATGGTAGGGGATGCTCTGCCATGGTGGGGAGCCTCCCTTGCCCCGAGGAAGAAGCCCCAGAACCATGACCGTGTGATGATTACTCTTGGGGCAAAGGAAAGTCAAGTGCCCATATGCAGTTGACTGTGGTCTCCAGGGCTGAAAGCCACTCACCCCTCTTTGGGATTCATGGGTCTGGGTGGCAAGGAGGAAGTAGTTCCTGTGTAGGGACAGGCTGAGATATGGTGCAGACATAATTTTGACTAGTTGACACTTGCACCCTTCTTTCTACAACTAAAGTTATTGGGTTTGGAACCCTAAACCAAATCTTTAACCCCAGGCTTTCATGTATGTGGCCTACTTTTCTCTTTTAACTCCCCAAATTAAGAAAACAAGACAATTGACTATTTCTGACCATTGACAGGCCTAGAAATCTTGTCCTATTAAGAAAAACAGAGGGGGATAAGAGGAGGGGAGAAGAAGGCATGGGGGTGCAGGAAGGTTGAGTCAAGGTAAGAATAGAGGAGAGCAGGATGAGAGATACCATAATAGATCGAGTCATTATAAGCTTGAGGAGTGAGCTGACTCTAGTGAGATCTCCAGAGATCTCCAAGGATAATACCAACTGACAACCTAAACAATAGTGGAGAGTCTACACTAATAGTCCCTCCTTGATGATAGGGTTGATGAGTATCCTATATGCCATCCTAGAACCTTCATCCAGGGATTGATAGAAGCAGAGACAGATACTCACAGCTAAACACTGAACTGAACTCCTGGAACCTAGTGACAGAGATGGAGGAGTGATGAGCAAAGGGGTCAAGACCATGATGATGAATCCCACAAAGACAGCTGACCGGATAAGGGGGAGCTCTTGAATCTCAGAATGATGGCTGAGAGGCCAACAGGAGACTGATTCAGATTCTATGAATGTAGTGCCAGGGAGGAGGCCACAGAAATCACTGGGGCCTTGGGTGGTAGATCAGTGTTCACTATGGTTTATGAATGAGCTTTGGGAGCCCATTCCAAATAGAGCGATGCTCTCTCAGCCTGGACACATGGGGAAGGGCCTAGGTCCTGCCCAGGATGAAATGACAGACTTTAGAGATTCCCCCCCTCCAAGGAGTGTCTCACCCTCCCTGGGGAATGATGTGGGGATTGGGTGGGGGCTGGGGGGCTGGTGGAGGGACAAGGGAGGAGGGGTGGGAGAGGGAGCTGGGACTGACATGTGAAACATTCACGTATATAATTTAAATAAAAACATATATTGAGAGGAAAAAAAGAATTCCAGTCATGGTGATTGAAGTGTATAATTTTAACACTCAGGAGGCAGTGCTAGGTGTTGTAGAATATTATTTTAAGATGCGTTACATTTTTTATCCTTTGGAACATTTCTTTTAATGATGCAAAGATGTGTTGCATTTTTCTGTGTTGCACTTGTTTAACTCTGTGAAGCTGTGCTACTTTGCCTGTCTAAAACACCTGATTGGTCTAATGCAAAGCTGAATGAACAATAGCTAGACAGGAGTGGGATAGGTGGGGCCGTCAGAGAGAATAAATAGGAGGGGACATCTGGGAAAAGAGGAAGAAGGAGAGGAGAACATCAGGGGCCAGCTACTCAGCTACACAGACAGCCATGGAGTAAGAAGTAAAGAAATACAGAAATAGAGAGAGGTAAAAGCCCATAGGCAAAAGATAGATGGGATAATTTAAGAAAAGTTGGCAAGAAACAAGACAAGCTAAGGGTGGGCATTTATAAGTAAGAACAAAATCTCCTGTGTGATTTATTTGGGAGCTGAGTGGCAGGCCCACAAAGAATAGAAAGCCAAAAAGTAAAGAGTAAATAAAAACAACCAGCAACAGGTAGGAGAATGCCCAAAGTTTGAGACTAGGCTGGTCTATATAACTAGTTACAGGACAGCAGGGCTACACAGTGAAACCTTGTCTCAAATAAAGCAAAATAAAAGAGAAGGAACTAAATCCAGGAATAAAGTTCCTTACTTAGTAAAAGTAATGGTTTCCAGACTCTCACGGAGAAATGGCCTTGATGATTTCTCTTCGACTGTTACTATTTCTGAAATGGAAGCTCTATGTTCAGGTCTCCCTTGCCGGCCTGTATGACCTTTTAAAAGGCCATCTATACCAAAGTGAAGAATGGAAGGTGTTTTCAAAGCCCAGAAATGTGAGCTCCCAATACAGTTGGAAAGGTAGGTGTCAGGAACCCGTGATTCAGACATTCCACAGGACCCTATTTCCATCACCCACTGGCAGTCTTCAAGCCAAGGACTCAGCCATAAGCAAACCACCAACAGCTGTGGTTTCTCAAAGGTCCTGCACAGTCTGCGGAGTACTTGCTGCTGTTGGCGAAACTTGGCTTTGGCCTTCACCAGACCTGGGACCACAGACACCTGAGGCATATCAGCTGGTTTCTGAGTTGAACAGAGTCAAGTCTGAAGTCATTACTCTTGGCTTAGAGAGTATAGTGAGTGTCTTGCAGGATAAGGAGAGACAATCACTAGAGAGCCTGCAGGGTGAGGTTGCCAGGTCCCTAGAGTACATTTCTCACGTCATCTTTTCTACCCCCAGGAAAATGTGCTTTCCATACAAGTTTGAAGAGCTGAGTCTGAATCCCAAGAAACACATACAGCAGGGTGTGGTGGTACACATCAGTAACCCTATTCCTTAAAGAAAGATGGGTGTTGGGAAAGTCCTGTTATTTGCCTGTGCATTTGTCATCTGTTTTCTGTACTGTCTTACTATATTCTTTCTACCACTAAGAGCTTGTCTATAATTCCTAGCTGATACAGGAGGAATGTTAATCTGCGTATTCCATTGCTGGAGTAGATCACGACCCCAGAGGTTTATAGCAATATCTGCAACATATGGCTTTAACCTTCCTCTCTGTCCTTCTGGCCCAATAAAGTCAATCCATCTAACGCTCTGTTTAACTTCAGATAGGGTTCCAATCCCTAAGAATTGAACATTAACCTCTTTTAAAGCCCAGTTGGGTGGCCAGGACTGCTGATTAATGATAGTGACGTCACTTCCGGTGTCCAGTAATCCGTAAATCACCCTATTATTTACCTTAACTGGTAGCTTGGGTCTATGATATTGTATAGAAGTTTGCCAAAATATATGTTTTGTATCTCCTCCTGATGTAATTGATTCATCCTCTGGAGCTAATGTATTATCCAGTGCCGTATTATTTACAATGGGCAGTGGATCTTCTAATTGTCCTGGGAGAGGCTGTCCTCCACTGTCACTGGGAATGACCGGATAATCTTCCTTTTTGGGGCTCCATTGAGCCCCTGAACCCCGTTTCCCGGTTTTAAAGATCTACCTTTTCTGTCTATTGTGGAAAAGCATTCATCAGTCCAATGGCGCCCCTTCCCACACCTCCTGCATAGACCAGGAGGCTTAGGCCTTCTGTTTGATGCATTCCTGGTAAAAGCATTATTTCTAGGAATGCGTTGTCTACAGTTCCTACTAAGATGTCCTATTCTACCACAGTTAAAGCATGTTGAATCTTTATGCCTATTAAAATTCTTTGAGATTGCCTTCCCTACCCAGGCCTCTATATCATCACATGTAGGGTATTTGGCATCCTGGTGCCTCCTCAAGCCTGTAGAAATAGCTTCACCTACCCAAGTTCCTGTATCCTGACTTTTACATTCCAGGTTCGCTGTATGTAGGACCCATTCCTCCAATGGCGCTGATCTTATTTTTAATGGCCAAAATACCTGCCTGCATTGAGGATTCGCGTTCTCATACGCCAAAGATTCTATAAGGAGACGCCTGGATTCTGGATTCGCTACCTGTACTTCTACTGCTCTGGATAATCTCTCTAAAAATTCAGTGAACCTTTCCCTTGGGACCTGTAATACCTTGGTGTAGGGTTGCATTATCTCTCCTGATTATTTGGGGACTACAATGTGGCAGAGCCCAGGCGACTGGCGGGTGATAAACCAAAGCGGCTAGTAAAGAAAAAGCTTCTCTTAACATAATGGTGATCAGGAGTGGGATTGAATTTCCACGTAGAATGACAAAAGCTTTAAAGGAATTTTAGAAACAGAAGAACAGAAAGAAGCACAGATTTTGGTAGCAGCATTTTTCTCAGGTGTGCTCTGTTTTGCTAGCGACAAGCCGAGATTCACACGGCTCGCTTACCAGAGTCTTCCTGACTCGGCATAAAAAGAAAAAAGAAAAAGGAAAAAAAAACCCAACGAGGTTCTTTTAAGAGACTCTGCTAACGATTAAAAGGTGTGTACGTACAGCTGGAAGTGGCAGCTTTTGCTGGATGTCAGCATGGACTGAGGCGGTAAGCTAGAATCACGCTTACGCCCGCCATCTTGATGAAAAACTGGCAGTTTAAAACAGATTTTACAGATAAGACACGTGGCCAGAAAAACATAAAGATTTACAGTAAAGTCAGACTTGGATAAAGAAAACCTCTAAAGGTTTACAGTGTGTTTAAAAATATACGTGAGATTAAGAGAGAAAATAAAACAGCAAAGTGGTATATAAATATAAAGGCCGGGCGTTGGTGGCGCGCGCCCGTAGGAATTGCTCCAGAGGCAGAGGCAGGCAGGTTTCCAAAGAGAAACCCTGTCTCAGAGAAAAATAAATAAAAGTGAAAGAAATAAAGTAATAATAGATAAAAAATAAGCCACGTAAAGATGGAAAATACACAGAGAGTCTGGATACTGTACGCTATTGTGTTTTTCAGTTTTTTGCTTGCTCAAGAAGGAACTGCTACTAAAGTACACTTAATTATAAATGCTGCTAAATTAATCCAACTTATATCTTTTGAAAATGCCTTGACTTCAAAATTTAAGTATAAGGATATGTTACTTGGAAAAGGAGTTTTAATTTATGTTTCCACAGAACATAAAAAGCTGAGGATTTCTTCCAGGCTTCTGTGGTTTGCTGAACCAAGACCCCCAGAAGCAGTGGATCAGATGTTCCAACAATTGAAACAGCTAAGATGATGCAGTTTTACAGACCCCGAAAATACGGATTTATACAGGTTTCTGAGTTTTGTCATGATCCCCATGGTATGAACAGCGCCCCCTTCCAGCAGGAAGCAGTTTGGAATGAGCGACGTCCTAATTCCCATCTTGTTTATAAATCTTTGTTTTCATTTAAATGGGATTGTTTATAGTTGGTTAATGATCACAACCAATCTCTTTTTAATGGTAAAAAGGGGATTTATGGTATGGGTATTGTTTTTCATTTATTGATACAAATTCAAGGTAAATTTTGTGATGCTTATATTTCTCCTCTTGATTAAGTATTGTGCTTATACTGATCTTTTAAAACATAATGCATAATTGAATACAGACTATAGATAGTTACTTATAATAGAATTTATAGTTAGGTAAGTTAGGTTTTCTAGATATATAGAGATGTATTTGAGGCAGATAGATAGCCTTCAAACCTCTCAAAGACCTTCAGAAAATGGCATTTAAAATGGTTTAGGGTTTTTCTTGACAATGAGAAATGTCTGCTCCTGGCAGCACCAATTACATCTGAGAGGAAGATGGGCATCGAAGAAACTTATTATGGAGTTTGCTTTCAACATGGCAAGTTTAGCCATTTGGGCAAGAAACTGCTCTTGCCTAGACTGACTGTTGCTGTATAATCTGGACATGCAGGACCCACAGGAAAGTGACTGCTGAACTCAGTCTTACAGGGTTCCTGCTTCATGGAAGAGTCTGAGAGACTGTCTGCAGGACAAAGAAAAATGACTGACAGACTGCTGATGCAGATGGACAGTTTGAAATTTCCTGCTTGGCTGAGAAATCTTCTGGATACATTGTGGCCTATGGGCTGAAGATGGATGCCCCAACGTTACAGAGGAACTTCGGGTGACTGTCCAGGCAGTAAGATATCTCTGTCAATCCTAGTGTTTATATATTATCCTTCTGTGGTCTTTGATGGAGTTGAAGACAGATAGTTATAATTATAGTTTTCCTTAGTTATGATAAAAGATAAGCTACATATAGAACTTTGGACTCACAAGAATGGGATGGATATTTTCTTTAAATCTTGCTAAAATGTTGTAACTTACTTGATAACTGTTCTGTTATATACAATTTGACTGTGCTAAAGTTAAGACCTTTCTTTTTGTTTAAACAGAAAAGAGGAGATGTTGGGGAAGTCCTGTTATTTGCCTGTGCATTTGTCAATAAAGTACTGTCTGGCCAATAGGGAATCTAGATAGGAGGGACTAGGAGTCCAGAAGGACTCTGGGTAGGAGAAACACAAGAGAGTCAACATGTAACCGCCATGGGGGTAGGAGCCCAGAACTATTCTCCGGTAAGAGACATACTTAGATTAACAATTATGGGGTAATTACTTAAAGCAGAGCTAGCCAGTAAGAGACAAGCAATGCCAACAGCTTCATAATGAATATAGCCTCTTGTGTGTTTATTTGGGATTGAAGCAGCTCTGGAACCAGGCTGGCGGGAAAGCTCCTCTCAAGGAAAGCTTCTCTTAACAGATGGGAAGTGGACACAGGAGAATTCAAAGTTTGAAGGCCAGCTATCGTGGTACACAGTAATATAAATAACAAAAAGAGAGAGCCTGTCTCAGACAAGGTGCAGGGGTGAGGACGACACATGAGGTTGTCCTCTGACCTCTTCTTGCAAGGCAGCACTTACATGAACACACACACACACACACACACACACACACACAGGGGGAGAGAGAGAGAGAGAGAGAGAGAGAGAGAGAGAGAGAGAGAGAGAGAGAGAGAGAGAGAGAGAGAGAATCTGCTTTTCTGCCCACTGTGAAACTAAAGGCAGGTCACCATGTTTTAGAAACCCAGTCATCATTTCCTCTGTCATGAATAGCTAGATGATTGTCTCCACAAGCAAAAGGCTCCAAAGGATGAAGCCAGGCACAGTGGCCTATGCCTCTAACACTTGAGAGGCAGAGGCCAGCCTAGCCTATACAATGAGTTCCAGGGCATCCAGGGCTACACAGTGAAAGCTTGAAGAAATTTTAAAAGAAAGACAGAGACAGAAAGACAGAGGAAAGGGAGGAAAAACGTAAGAATGAATAAACGAATGAATACAAACTCAGAATTAGTGGCCAATTTTAACAATTCCTGTCCTTCATTTAATTATGTTAGTATGAGGCACAGGGTTAAGAATATACATTTTTCTTGAGTGAAAATCTGGTGATTTTGTTTCCTGCTTAATGTGTCTGTTCCCCTGAACCTAACTTCTGATAAAACCCCTGAAATCTGTGACTTTGAGTGGCCAAGGAAAGGGATCTCTGTACTTAGGGGAGAGGGCAAGTGTCCTTTGTTCCTCTCTGTGTGATGACGTAAGGTCTGCCTTGTCCTTCTTTTCAGTCCTCTCAAAAATCTTTATTCTCCAAGGCACAGATGGTACTTTCCTGCCTGCGTGGTTTGATGCCCCCTCTTCAGGAACATCCACTCTTGCTACCTCTTAGGACTAAAAAAAGCATAAGAAGTAAAGACCCCAACACAAGAAGTGGGGTTCCTGATGGGGATCAAGGTTTAAACATGACTGCACAAGGGCTTCAAAAGGGAGGGGCCTGCATACACCTGGGAGAAAGCTGTCAGAATGGGTTCAACTGAGGTAGGTGCATCTTGAGGTCTAATAGAGTCAAAGTGAGGGTTGGCCCTAGTCTCAGCCCACCATCCCTCCCAACCCCAAATACTCTTAGTCTCCTGCGGGCTAACTCGTGGATGACTTGACTCTGGCCTTGAGCAGGCTTCTGCATCACGCCTTCGTGGAAGAATGGTGCATTTTGGAAAGCCCAAAGACGTTGGAAAGTGTGAATACTGTACCATGAGGAGTTTTGGAAAGGCTGGCCAGAAGAACCTGTCGCTACAAGTATCTGGCTCTCACTACCAGATGTTCACTCTAGTGTTTCCACACCATGTAATTCCCCACTGACTTTTACCCTGGAACATTTATTCTTTGCACTTCATGTTCGGTAACTCAGGGGACATCAGGCCATGGTACACAATAAAAATATTCCCCACTTTTACCCTGGAACATTTACTCTTTGCATTTCATGTTCGGTACCTCGGGGGACATCAGGCCACGGTACACAATAAAAATACCCAACTAGAATATATCTCACCAGCTTTTCTTTGTTATCCAAAATTAACAAAAATCCCTAGGCTCTCCCAAGAAACAGATTTACTAGTACTCTTGGACAGAGAAACTAAGACAGTCAGAGGAGAATACCATACCCCTGTGAACCAGAAAAGCCCATGGGGCCCCCCATGTTACAGTGTTGGGGCCTGGGAATCTTTAACAGAAACCACACCCCACTGTGTGGATATTCTTTTTGTGATGAAACCAAAGGATTCTGGTTAAAGGGTCGACCCATCTGCTGGAATTCCAGCAGATGCAGACTTCCAGGGCTCTCCCATTTCTCAGATCATTGTCTCAACCATTTTCGAGAGTTTATGTCTTATCCCGGTGAAGCATTCCCTCACCTGTCAGTAACCACTTCTGCCTATCAATTCCAAAACGATTAGCATTAGGATCTGAAGTAAATTCTGGTGTGAGCAAAATGGACAGACCAAACTTGAAGTGGAAAGATTGAGAAGAAAAAAAACCTTAACATTTAGGCATGTCTACTAAACTGTAAGACCTAAGAAAGAATTCTGTTTGGAAGGGTTTGTTGTTTGTGCTGCTGGGAGGGTAACCCAGGGCTATGTACCTTTGTTTTATTTATTTTTGTTTGTTCAGAGACAAGGTCTCAGAATGTAGCCCTGGCTGTCCTTGGACCGTGGGAACCTCCAGCTTCCACCTTCGGATGCTGGGGTCCTAAGCATGTGCTACCACGCTTAGCTCCGAGGAGGTGATTTTTATTTAAAGATACCCTCAATGTCTGCAACTTGGGCCAGAGCTCAAAGCCAGAGAGAGGAAGTTCTCCTTGAGAAGCCACTTTGCTGGGGACATCCATGGGTTTAAAGCCCCGAGAAATCGGATCTTGAAGGGGAGCAGGAAGAGTGAATTCTCCTCTTCTTCCTCTAACAGCAGGGCTTCCCCAAGGTGGGGTGACAGCTGCCTTAGTATGTCCTGTTCCCCGAGATGCACAGACACAGCATATTGGCTCTTCCCATCCAACACCTGACTGCGCACAGCGCACACCTGTGAGCCCAGGTGCAGAAGGCTGCCAGCCAGCAGGGATCTAACAGAGCCCTGCCTCTGGTCCATGGGTGCTGCTGACCTGTATGTGTCATTAGCGATTCCTCTATCAACTTCCACAGTTCAATCATAACATGTCCTTAGAGCACCATAGGTAACAAAGTACCCCGAGATTTGCTGGCAAATGTGGGAAGGAGATGTTGCTGTTTATGGGCATTTCAGGGAAAAGAGGATGGTGGAGAGAGGTTGAGGACATGTCAAAACATGCTGGCAGCTGCTGGACAGGATGTGAGCTTGCTTCTGTGTGCCTCTGTGCCATGCTCTTCTGAGTTGGGAGTTCTTCAATTCAGCAATCGTATGACTTCCACCACTGTGAAGACGCCAAAGGGAGGGGCTCTGTTACACGTGGAGACAGTATGAGCAGTAAGGAGAAAGGCCTACTTTGATCCTGGCCTGCCGCCCTGCCATCTGGGCCGCCCTAAGCCCATGACCCTTGAAGTTTTTGCTTCTATAAAGTGAGCCTAACACCTATCTCACAATGTATTGTAAGGGGTAAATGAATAATAATCTGTGGGCAGCAGGCACCTGCTACAGCCTTGTCACCATTTTAACCGGCATGCCTCTTGGTCAGAGACCAAGACGGATAATCAATCCCGGCATATGGTTGGCATGTGCTACACATTTACACACTGGACTTCAGGTAGAAACAAACAACTGTAGCTGGACACAGTGATATAAAATCTGCAGCAGGATTGTGATTTCAAGGCCAGCCTGGGCTACACAGTGAGAGGGAAAGAGGGGGTGGTGGGGAGGGGGAAGGAGAGGAACAGGAAGAAGTGTTGAAGAGGAAGAAGGAAAGGATAAGGAAGGAAGGAAAAGAAAGACAGCTGTGAGGGTCTTAAAGCAAACATCTCCGACGGGGTAGAGAGTGTGGGTGTGAGAAGGATGAGGAGGGGTGAGGCTTGGGGGAACATTCTGGCTGCTATAGTAGAACATGAGCCCCCAAATGGTGCCCAGTATGTTCTGCGGCCTGATATCTAGTTCCCCCCTTGGCTGGGACATCCCTAGCATACTGCATACTCTCCCATTCCACAAGTGTGGCTTTTACTAAATGATTGCATCTATCTTCTTTCTCTCCCTGAGCTTTATACGACACTCCTGTTTTCCCATAATCCTGCAATCTCATAAGCTGATCCTGTCTATCTATTGAAAGAAAATGCACAAATTAGACTGGTCCAAATGATGTGACTTATAAACAACTTTTGCAAGGTCAAGTTGATCTGTCCACTTTAGGTCATGGCACTTCAGGGTCTTGAGCAATGCTTAGGGCGGGCACTGCAGCCACGTACGGAAATGGAGACCCAGTGACACATAGGTGCACAGCATCATAAAGGACCGTAAAGGGTCATAAAGCAAATAGCCAATACCTGGTTGGGATATTCAGGGACACGGTTATGCAAAAGGGTAGATATTTATGTCTCCTCATTAAAGCTTCAAATTCCCTCTGGAGACACATTTGTTTATCCCCAGTGGACTAATGAGACCTAGAACTTGGAGGTGTAAGGGAACTGGTCTAGACCTGCACATTAAGGGAGTTGTGCAGCCTGAATTGGAATCTAGGTCTCTATGATTATAAAGCAGCCCAGTCCAACTCCCACATTCTGCTGAGGAGAGAACCAGAATGGCGGGGTGGCCCCTCCATCGCACGGCAGCTCAAGGGCAAGGCTAGGTCTCAGCAGTGTAATTCCGCCTCAGAGGCGGGATTCCACTCAGTGGAAAAGCTGTCAGTGGCCTCCTTCCTGCCCACCTTCACCCCTACAGTTGTGCCAACTTTTGTCACAGTTCCTATCAGCCACTGCTTTCTCACTTACTGCCCCCCACCTTCCAGAGCTGTCCACGATCCTCATCTTGTTAACGCACTCCAAAAAGGCCTAGGTCTGGTTTTGTTTGGATATGAACAAATTATGCCACACAACTGCTAGTGGCCTGATCTTTACATGAAAAACAATACAGAAAAGCACTCCTCTTATTTTAACAGCTAGCACAGGGCAGGGCAGAGGAACCCCCACCCACGCTTGCTACTAGCAGCAATCATGCAGCTGCCGATGTGAAAACAAGATAAGAGAAATGCCTGTCAACACTCAGACCTCCCCTAGAGCAGAGCAACTGTGTGTTCTGCATAGACGGGAAGCCAGAGGCCAGGTGGACACCTGGGATACTTCTCTAATGTGGCTGAGGCACCAACCATGGCCCACAGAAGGCTGGTCAGCACTGTGGATACATAGGCAAGTTCCTCATTCTAGAAATGAGCTGAAGTCTTTTAAGTGTGTGTGTGTGTGTGTGTGTGTGTGTGTGTGTGTGTGTGTGTGTGTGTACTTGGTACCCCCTGGGAACCAGTCTGCCTGCTCAGAACTGAAAAATCAAAGCTCACTGAGGTTGGCAGCTATCTAAGAACTTCCCAGTAGCTTTCTACACAAGTAGCTGGGAATGAGATGCACACTCCACTTGAAAGTCTCTTTGGCACGGCTAAGCTGCAGGAAGCAGTGAGCCAGTGCAAAAATCCTGCAAGCATCTTTCCGTCTGTCCTGAGCACTGTCAATCCGTTAGGGAATGAGGCATTGTATAAATGAGCATCCAAACATCATACCCTGGGCACTAGGAATCACTAGGCACAAAACAGGGCCTGCAGAAATGTTTGTGCATGGTGAAGAAAATGTAACAAAGGAAAATGGAGCAGAAGGGATAGGGGAGGGGAAGAGCAAGTATAGTCACATTATATGCAAGAAAATACCATAAGGAAACCTAGTATTTTGCATAATAAGTTAAAAAGTAATAGAAATCAAATTGAAAAATTGAGAAGTCTCCGCCCATTGTTTTAATGAGCTAATACAACACAACAGTACCAGATGAATATGAATATTCATCATCTGTCAGAGAATAATGGGGTCACTACCACAAGGATCAGGAAGACTGTCCCAGTGCAGGTTGAAACAATATTAGAACCAACTATTGGGGCTGGGGATGTAATTCAGTTAATAGGGTGCTTGCCTGGCATACAGGAAGCACAGGGTTCAGTTCCCAGAAGCACACAACTCAGGCTTGGTGGGGGCACATTTATAATCCCAGCACTCTCAGGAGGTAGGAGGAGGAGGAGGATCAGAATTCAAGGCCAACCTCAACTATATAAGACTCTTAGGATAGCTTGGGCTACACGGACCGTGTCTCACACAAAAATACACCCAAGTGGAGAGAACTTGGGCATGGTTACAGAAAAGGTGAAGATGTATCCATGATCACCAGCCTACTGTCTCTAGTACTAAGAAGTACTGCCACTTCTGTCCCTCAGAGCCACATTTTCTAACTCCTCCTAGGCTCCCCCACAAGGATGACAAGTGTTAACAGAAGAAATACATACAGGGTTCCAGTATGCTTTTCTTTTTTGAGACAAGATCTTACTTTGTAGGCCTGGCTATGGAACTAGCTATCCATACCAGGCTAGATTCGAACTCAGATCCATCTGCCACTGCCTCTTGGGTGTTGGGATTAAAGGTGTATTTGCCATCAAACGTGGCCAAGGTTTCAGATTTTAAAGCAGATCAATTGTCCGGCTAGGTGTGTGGCTCAGTCAGCAGAGATGCTTGCCTAACATGCACAAAATGCTAGGTGTGATTTGAAGCAACTCATAAAAGCAGGTGTGGCAGCAAAACATCTGCAGTTCCAAAACTCTGGAAGTCGACTCAGAGACAACCCTGTGAGTTCTAGGACAGCCAGGGCTACTCGGTGAGACCATGTTTCCAAACACAAACAAGTAGATCAACTGTAAATAACACATACTGAGACAGCCTCCGTTAAGCATGGGTTGAGTGGCCAGCTCTACCATGAAAACAAGGAATGTCAAAAATCAAGACAACCCAGGGATGCCACAGTCCCGGCAGATTCTATTAGCTGCCTCTTGTTGCCTGTGCATAACACCCATTTTCTGTGGCCTTCTCCCTCACCACCCCGCATCCTAGAAGTTGACTCATAAGTCTACTATATCTGGATCTGTAATCTATTTTAATATGTTTATTAAAAATAACCCATTTATTTTACTCAAATATATTCTGGAAAAAACATTTGCATGGGCACTACACAATAGAAAACGGATACGCCATAACAACAAAGCAAAACCCGGTATATGTAACTCCAGGAATCCAAAGGCTGAGACAGGAGGAGTAAGAGTCCAAGGCCAGCCCGGGCTTCATAGTGAGACCTTGCAACAAGAAAACCAAAGCAAAAGCAAAAGCAAAACCAAAACTGGGCCAGTGAGATGGCTGAGTGGGAGATCTGGTACTACAGACCAACTAGCGCTCACCTCCTCTCTGCTTTCCTAATGCCATACTGCCTATCCCCAAGGCATGTGGGGGTCCAGTACCATGTGTACCCCTTCACAGCACCTCAGATTCTAGGATACCACACAGTAGATACTTAGCACATATTCACTGAATGCATGAAGGAACGTATGAGTGAGTGAATGAATGAATGAATGAATGCAGACTTTGGCCTCATCATTCTTTTCTGTTTGGTTTAGTTTCTGAAACAAGATCTCATCTGGCCCATGGTAGTCTCGAACTTGTGATCCTCCTGCCTTCACTTCCCAAGTTCTGAGATCACAGGCGTGAGCTGCCACGCCTGGCTGACCTCACCATTCTCATGTTGGCCACAACTGGGACTCACTTTTCCCTCTTGTAGGATCTGTGCTTACTCATCCCTCTATGCCTCTGAACACTCAGGGGGATATTTCCCCTTTCCCTCTGCCTGACACTATCCGTGAGTTAATGCTAGCATCTGCAATTTTTGATTGTACCATTTTCCCCTTGACAGTGTCCCTCTGTCTCCTTGAGGTTGACAGTAGGGATTTTCTGCTGTTATTTCAGTGTCTTACATGAGACTGGGGTGTGGTGAGGACAGGGTTTCATGTAGACCAGGTTCTATGGCTTATGTAACTAAGACTGACCTCGAACCCCTGATCCTCCTGTTTGCACCTCCCCAGGAGATTACAAACCTGCACCGTTCACCCAGCTTGTGCACCTACTTGTGAGTTCCTTGATTATAGTGCTTGCATTATAAGCAGCAATTAGCTTGGCCTTTCCTTTGCTACCAGTTTCAACATTCCTTGAAGAAAAAAAAAGTTTATTTCCCTGTCTCTTTCAATAGTCTGGAATTAGCTGCTACTCCATTAATTGTGTGTTAAAGGAAGAGACTCCAGCTCCTTCCTTACACTCTGCCCTTCCTTTTTCTGGGCGATTTTGAGTGCTGTGACTCTGTGGGAATGCCCTTGATGGTATTCAAACCCCCTTGTACAGTCCTGCTGAGAAGACTGTGTTTCTGAGACAGAGACTGGGCACCTCCCTCTTGTGTTCCGGAGGTCTAGACAGAGGCTGGCATACAGACAGCAATCAATAAATGCACGTTATCCAAAGGAAGAAAGCAGGACTTCATAGCAAAACACTTTCCTATATTATTTTATGAGCCTCCTCCCACCCCAATCCCCTTCTGGTAAGTCAGCAAAAACACAAAAATATGAAATGGATTTGGACACTCAGAGAGTGCCTGCTACCTGCCAGGTGTTTTATGGAGATTTCCTAGTTGTCCCAACTTTGAAGGATGCCAATTCACAGGTGAGGAAATCTGGCTGAGGAAGATTCACGAGGCCAATATTACAGATTACATCACAGGACACAGACCAGGTCTGAAAACCTCCATAGAGCTTAACTACTCTCTGGCCTGTGACTTTTCTATGAAACTTGTAACCCTCTTTCATCACCAGAAGCAAAGTACTAGGCAGATACCTTGTAGGTACTACTGACTATATTTCTTTGGAATAGCACCATGAAGTCACAAAGCAAGTCAAGTCGAGGATCCTGCCACAAATGGCCACCATGGCATCTTGTTTAAGTCAGGCTGACTCAGCTAGACCATGGGACCCACAGTCACCCGCAGAAGGCAAGTCAAGGCAAGTTTTTCATTAATTCCCAAAGTATCTCCTTCTCATTTTAAAATATCCCAATTTGACATTTGGGGATTTTCCTACATACAGTGAGTGGCTATAGTAGAAGCAGGCAAACCACTATCTTTGAAAGCTGAATAAGAAGGCTTTTCCCGTAAAGGCTGTAAGCCCTAGACTGATTGAAGAGCTATGAGAGAGTCCAGCAGAGCCTCACAGGGACAGCAGATGCCGGCATGGTCTAGGAGGCTCTTCTGGGCTCTGGGAAAGGGGTCACAGCTGCTCTTTCTTCCCTTGCAGTCCAGTGTCAAAAGCACCTGGAGCAAGAAAGACCACTTTCCTCTCATTTGTACCCAAGAAAATGAGAAGAACACTACTTGCTTGATGGCAGAAGTTTCTGTCCAAAAAGGAGCAGTTTTTTTCTTCAAAAACTAGCTCCAATATTTGTGTGAATTTGGGAAGGGGAAGATTATGCACTTAGCTGGCTGAGGAATGAGCACTGCCTTGTGCATCCTAGACAAGCCCTCTTTACATGAAGCTACCTCCTAAGCCCCTACTTCCTGCTTTTTGGTGATGTTTCCAGAATGATCTTCAGGGAAGACCTAGCCAAGGCCCAGGGCAGGCCATGTGGCCATGGGGTTTCGCTTTTGCAGTGATGAACTTCTCTGGAGCAACACCCGTTTTGGAAAAAGAGGCAAACATAACCAGACAACTCTTTAACCATGACCTTTCATTTGCTTAAGATGAACTTGGTCTGGGGGAAAATCCCTGGGGGTGGGGGTGGGGGTGGGGGACCGGAAGACCTGGGATTTTGTCCTTGAATTGCCACATATTTCACAGCTTTGCACAAATCCTCTAAGTGTTCTAAGCTTCCGCTTTTCACAGAAGGGAGGGATTGGGCCCAATGCCCAGAGATCACCAAGTTTCCTGTCTGCTCTGAAATCCTGTGATAGTAACAGCACACACAGAAGGAAGACAGGAGTCCTGACCCACTCCCCCAGGTGCCGCCACCTTAGGCAAATTCTGTCTCAGGAACGAAGATGATTAGCTGAGGCCAGCATCTCCCACTCACAGTTCCTACCAACAAGGGGTACATGATGTGAAATAGAAGAGGTTGAGTTTTGGAAGAAGGGACCAGGTCTAGGTCACACCTTTCTTACTGGATCTCATGGGTCTACCTTTAGGGGCAGCTGGGCATGCAGGACAGAGGATTTGGACCCAGAGGTCTTGGATTGGATGCTTGGATGGCAGCAGCATGCCTGCATTCTCCAGCTACCTTATCTAGTTGGTTTAAGCAGTGGCCTAGGTGAACCATTGCACCAGATTCCCGTTTTGTCTGACCCTCAAAGAGGCCAGCACAGTTCACCCACACACCTTTCAAATGCCAAAGGAATATAATTCTGCTTCTTAGTAGTATCTCCCTTAAGAAAATGACCAGACCTAAGAAGTTAAGCTGGCCACAACAGCTACAGTTCGTGCACAGCTGATTCTCCAGTTCTGTGAACGGTCAGTCATCTGTAATCCTCCATACAGGGCAGTGTGCTTCTCCAGGTCTGTGAACTGTCATCTGCAATCCTCCACATGGGGCTTTGTAAGGGACACTTTGTCTCTACTGTTCTAAAGCCTTTACCTAGCTGTCCAGGGCACAAGGCTGCGTATGTAAGTATGCTGATGTCAACAAAGCGACCCATATTTTCAAAAGCTAAGGGGCCGATCAAATGGTACGTCCCTACAATAGCACAAATCAGATGAGAAGCGCAGTTGATACGGTAAAGGGCTCACAAGTTGCTCAGTAAGAACTGTAACTGTCTAATTTGTATGCAATTATATATGAATAGTAATGAGACTGCCTGGGATGGCAGAGGCTTATCAATGATTGGCTGTCTAATTGGCTGCTAACTAGCCCAGACTTTTATACCCCAAAACAGTAAAGCAGGGACCCCCAAAATGAAACCACCTGTACTTGGCAGGTATCCAAAATATCTTTTAGCCTGTGTTACTACTGGGAAGTGGAAGGAATCTTTAGGATGTGGGTCCTACTGAGAAGAAGTTTGGTTGCCAGAGGGAATATTTTTGAAAGGAGCAATGGGACTCCAACCCCTTCCTCTCTCCCTTTGCTTCCTGACCACTGTGAGGTAAACAAGAGATTTCCTCACACTCTTGTTACTGTGTGGGTCTGCAGGCCTAAAGGAGCAGGGACAACGGATCGTGAACTGAAGCCTAGGGAATCATGATCCAAATTAAATGTCCTTCCTTATAAGTTGACAGACAGGGCATCTGGTAATGACAGAAAGATAACTTCCATGCTACTTAATAAATACCATTCCCAAATGTTCCATCTCTGCTGTACATTACGGTTCTCATCATTGCTATTAGGTGTTTAAGTGAGGTGCTTGAGCCAGGGTATGGGGAACACAGAGCCCAGAGCTGGCCCTGTGACTTGGCATATTCTCCCACCTAGAGACATGGGAGAGCTTGAGCAGGAACCAGCCTGGAAATGGGGACGATGCTCCCTCCAGCGTGCTGCAATTGCGTGGCCATAACCATCTCTGTTCTGACTACATGTGTGTAGCTTGTGATAAACCTTCAATTTTTCATACATGTTGCATCTCGCTTCCCTGGAGGTGTGAAGGTGATAGCAATGGCCTCGTCTTACTTAGAGACAAACAGGAATCACAGACATTGATTTGTCTGAGAGCAGTTGCACGTGGGAGTGGATGTGGGAGAAGGAGATCAGGGGAGGAGAAGCAAGGCTGGAAATGCTGCTTAATGCATGTGTAGTCTAGTCTCCCTCCTCCTCCTCCTCCTCCTCCCCCTCCTCCTCCTCCTGTCCCTCCTCTTCTTCCCCCTCCTCCTCCTCTTCTTCCTTCTCCTTCTCCCCCCTCCTCCTCCCCCTCCTCCTCCTCCCCCTCCTCCTCATCTTCTTCCTCCCCCTCCTCCTCATCTTCTTCCTCTCCTCCTCCCCCTCCCCCTCCCCCTCATTTTCTTCCTCCCCCTCCTCCTCATCTTCTTCCTCCCCTCCTCCTCATCTTCTTCCTCCCCCTCCTCCTCATCTTCTTCCTCCCCCTCCTCCTCCCCCTCCCCCTCCTCCTCCTCCCTCTCCCCCTCCTCATTTTCTTCCTCCCCCTCCTCCTCATCTTCTTCCTCCTCCCCCTCCTCCTGCTCCTCATCTTCTTCCTCCTCCTCCCCCTCCTCCCACCAGGCCAGCTCCTCTCAGGGGCCTTTCTTCAGGGTCTTGTTCTTTCCTTAAAAACAACAGCCAAGAGCCTTACTCACCCTGTCCAGATGTTTTAACATTTCAGACCATCTCAGCATCAGCGTTTCCTATAAAGCCCACCCTTCCACAGCCAACAGCATGCTCTCTGCTGCTAGGAGAAATGGCTACAACCTCTTCCCAGCCAAAGCCATGTTTTCCCATGGAGACCTGGACCCAAGGCTGTTGATCTCTCTACACATGGCCAAGCGTCCCTCACCTCACTCCTGATCTTTTCTTTCTCTGACATGTCTCTCCCTCTCACGGGAGAAGAAGGCCCCTATCCCATCCCCTTTCTGCTCCCCAGGGAGAGTAAGGCCTTCCATTGGGGAAGTCGTCAAAGTCTGTCAAATCATTTGGAGCAGGGCCTAGACCCTCCCCCATGTGTCTAGGCTGAGAGAGTTTCCCTCTGTGTGGAGTGGACTCCCAAAGTCCGTTGGTGTACTAGGGATAAATACCAAAGGCCCCATAAACTGTCCAGGCCTCCTAACTGACACGTTCAGGGGGTCTGGGTCCGTCCTATGCTGGTTTCCCAGCTATAAGTCTGGGGTCCATGAGCTTCTCCTTGTTCAGGTCAGCTGTTTCTGTGGGTTTCTCCAGCCTGCAGCTCTGTGGTAGACCAGATGCATATTTGAGGCCAATCCTGAGGCCAGTACCCAGTGCCAGGAAAAGGGGTGGGGTGGGGCTCAGAAAAGGCACACTGGAAGGAAGAAAAAAGGATTTTAAAAGGTAGGGCGTAGTCCTGGCTCTTCACCTGGGACAAGTGAACTCCCTCCCTGTTTTGTTCATAACTGGGGGCTATTACTACAGTCTGCCTCACAGAACCGTGAAGATGGGGTGTCGTCTCTCACGTGAAGGGGCCAGGCATGGAGCTGGGGATGGACACGAGTCTGACAGCGCCCATGGCTCTGCTTGGCCATCCACACGTCCGCTACTAAAGAAATGAAAACTGCTGCGATTAATTATTTAGAAAAAAGCAATTTGTTCCAGGCCTCAAAATGACTCAGCAGGGTTCTACTTAGGAGGACAATGTGCCACCCCACCCCCACCCCTCCAAGCCCATTGAGCTGAGTGGCTCTGTGAGGGCAGAGGCTACACAAACCATGACTTTTTTTTTTTTGACAAAGCAGGGCAAACGGGTAGGGGAGGGACGTGGGGGGGGGAGGCACAAGCCAATCTGGTCCTGACAGCTGGGCCACCCTGGATGGCAGGAATGAGTCAGCTCACTGCTGCTATGCTCAACATAAGGCTCCTGAGCCTAGGCAGGGCATCTCAGATCACAGACTCCCAGAATGGAGTCTGTGTGTGATAATAGTCAATGGCTTGTCTCTATGCATCTCCTCCCCAAGGGCATGGCAGGCTTCTCTTAGTATCTGAGTAGACGTGTGTGTGTGTGTGTGTGTGTGTGTGTGTGTGTGTGTGTGTGTTGTGTGAGTTTACATGTACATACAGGCACATGTACACTTGGAAGCCAAAGGTCAACATGGATACCTTCATTAATTGTTCTCCACCTTAATTTTTGAGACAGGGTCCTCCCTCCTTCCCTCCCTCTTCCCTGCCCTCCCCCATCACCACCACCTGGAACTTGCTGATTCAGGTTGTTTCTTCAGTTGTCCAGCAAGCCCCCCCCCCACACACCAGAACAGCACATGTGAGCCTGCACCTGTTGCCTCATAGGGAAGAGTCCTAGGTAAGTTTCCCAGTAGAAGAACAAAGAACAGGACTCCCAAACAATGGATGAACAAGCTTCTGTGTGCCAGGACCTGGGGATTCATTTGAGGGGAACTGGTACATATGCACAGAGACGTCCTTGGGTCTGACTTTTGAAGGTGCCATTCCCTCTGGCTTGTCCAGGACCTACATTCTCAATCTAGCGTCCAAAAGCAAAGATGCAGAAGAGGAGGAGGGCAGAGCTCCATATCCTCTGAGAGCAACTGTTTTCTGTCTGACTGGGGACCTGGGCTGGAACACAAAGAGACTAAGCTGGCAATCTGCACTTCAGAAAGACGCGGCCTTCTTGGTCGACTTCTTTTGTTTTAGCCAGTCTTACGTGTTGCTGCAAAGTGGGTTACTAGGAGCCTGAGGCAGAAAAATCCTGAGTTTGAATTCATTCTAGGCTGCATAATGAGTTCCAGTCCAGTCTGGGCTACATAGGCAGACCCTGCCTCAGAGAAATGAAAACAAAAAGGCCACTCGGGTGTGCTGCCATTTTGGGTGAGAAAACATTATAAAACATTTCTTACTATTGTGTTTTTTTAAAAATCCTTCACAATAAATGATCATTAATTTCTCTGAACCCCAAGGTTTCAATAAAAATGGATGTTTAAATGAGATAATTTGTAGTCAAACTTTGCAATGGGAATGACATCTAACGTAGCTTCCGTTTTGCTAAGCAAAAAGGAGCTTTAGCAGGGCATGGCGGTTAATGTTTGTCACCCAGCTCTAGAAAGGCTGATGTAGGAGACAGCTGCAAGTTCAAAGACAGCCTGAGCTACATAGGGAAAGCCAGACCAGTCAGGGCTCTATAGCAACACACTGCCTCAGATCCACATATTTGAACATCAGTGTGTTATTTCAGGTGCTAAAATTCCTTGCCCTATCCGATGTATTTTCCCAAGACTGGCCACTAGCTGCATTTGACGTTGACAAAGCAACTCTGGCACTGAAGTAGCCATTTGCAACATGTCAGAAAGGAAGTTAATTTTGCCTTTTTAACTCTGTTCTCCTTTCAAATCAACGCTGCCTAGAATGGGGCAGAGCATCTGCTTGGAATTCAACTGCCTGCTTGAGTCCTCGCTGGGGAGAGGCTGGACGGCCACAAATGAGCCACACTCGGGTTCTGGGCCTCCATTTCCTCACCTGAAGAACACAGGCTTCGCGTTAGTGCCCTTCCTGGCTTACTTGATTTCCACAGTCTCTCTGAAGTATCTAGGCCAGGAGGTATTATTTGAAAACTGAGGGTCTGGAATCTTCTACACGGGGATCAGCAAACAATAGCCCTTGGCCAAATCCAATCCACCACCTGCTTTTCAGCTATCTCCCCAGTCCCTAAGAACAGTTTTTACATTTTTAATTTTTTAAAAGAATAAAACATTGTACTACATAAAACTGCACCAGACTCAATAAGCTTACTGGCAAAGGCCACTTGTGTGTATATTGTCTCTGCTCTCCTTTTGAGAACAGCAGCAATGACTACCACCAAAGAGACCACCTGACCTGAGGCCTAGAATATTCTCGATGCTTCTTTATAAAGTTTGCTGTCCCTTAGTGTAGAACAGTGGTTCTCAACCTGTGGGTTCCAACTCCTTGGGGGTCAAATATCAGAGATCCTACATACCAGATATTTGTTCTGGTGCAAGCTCCACCCCAGCCTCTAGCATACATATACCCAAAGAGTCTGGAATGTTCTGGTGGGGGTTCCACCTCAATCCCCTCGCCCATTTTTCTCTCCCCAAACCCTGCCTGATTCCAGAAAGCCCACCAAACATAGCTCCTCCTGCTGAGATGCTCAAGACTACTCCTACAGGGTATTTAAACTGCCCCCCCAGAAAACAGAAATATGGTTTTTCAGTCTCTCTTCCTTGTCTCATCTCTAGAGGGGTGGAAAATCACCGGGAATATCTTACCCATTAAACCTGGGCTCTTTTCTAGTTCGGTTTGATTTGGTCTGCTTTGGATTGTTGCGTTGGCGGAGAGACTTATTGGGCTGCAGAAACTTCTCAATATTTACATTACAACTTATAACAGTATCAAAATTAGTTATGAGGCAGCAGTGGAACAATTTTATGGTTGGGGACACTACAACACGAGGGACTGCATTAAAGGGGGGCAGCCTTAGGAAGGCTAGAATCACTGGTGTGGAGCAAGCTGTCTGTAGTGTGAGCAAACAGTTATGTCCACGGGCAACCGCCATGCTCCAGGACCTCCTCCCACAGATGCCCAAGTCACAAGAGCTCAGTCTCCTCAGAGGTGCACTGTATCCACATGCACACCCCCCCACCGTGCAGCCTCCCTACACTTTCTATTGTTCTAGAGTATTCATGACATCCCCCCTGCAGCCTCCCTACACTTTCTATTGTTCTAGAGTATTCATGACATCCCCCCCTGCAGCCTCCCTATACTTTCTATTGTTCTAGAGTATTCGTGAAAAATGTAAATGCTACATCAGCAGTTGATTGCAGAATCATGACAAGAAAATCATCCTTCATGCTCAGACCTGAGGACCTTTTTCGAAAGATAGGGCCTCACCTATGTAGCACAGGCTAGCCTTAAAGTTATAGTGACCCATAGCATCCTAAGTGCTGGGATTACAGGCAGGCACCACCATGCCTGGCACACCTTGTTTATTTTTCTGTTTGTGACACTGGGGATCAAATTCAGGGCTTTCCACATGCCACACAAAAGTGCTACTAACTGAATGATACCCACAGCTTGCACTGTTTTTGAATATTTTTCACACATGGTTGGTTGAATCCAGGGATGTGGACCCTTCAGCTATAAAATGCCCATGGTGCATGCCGATCTTCAGGGGATTTTACTACAATGAACGCTCGCATTTAGTGGATGTGGAACGGAGTTAAAACTTTACACTTGGGGCCTTCATAGACAGATCTGGCAGACCATGAATTTGCTCAGTGGCTTCCAGCACCTTTTGAAGGCTTGGCATACGTAAGATTCTTGCCATCTCCCTAGCCTCCTGAATGTGCCCTGGGCTGTGTGCATGTGTCTTACCCACCTTGCCTGTGTGTGCAACTGACTCTGCCTTCTCCGCCTACCTCTCCACCTTCAACATGTGCCCACCTTCTTGCCCTCCCAGGCTCTTTGGCCCCAGCACCTCCTTGGAGAGCTTTTCTTAGTTCCTCAGTGGGATGAGCGGGTTTCATCCCTCTTCACAGGCCGAGTCATGCGGATAAGACTTTGAGGGACTTGAGGGTAGAGGTTCCCGGTTTATCACCATGTACCTACTCACCAAGCAGTTCTTGGTACACAGTGAGAATATAATGCATGCTGTTTGAAACGGAGCAGCCAACAAGTGAAAAGCTGGGACTAGAGCTCACGCCTAGAGTCCCTGTGTGTGGTAACTTTGCCTCAGACCATGCCCCACAAGTGGACACTCTTTGCCCTCACTCATGGTGGAATTTGTTCCACTGCCTTTCAAACAGAGGGAGTCTCAGGCTAGGTTCTACACATAAGTGTTTGAGCAGAGCAGCCCCTTTCCCTGCTGGCCATTACATGGAGTACTGAGAATTTCTGATCCCAGGCATCCACTGGCCCTGATGGCCTCTGCCCACCTCTAGGAAGCAGGTCCTGGGAGCTGATTGTGGCTATGCCGAATGGCTGTCACCCACAACAGTGAGTCACAAGCGAATGAGCATGTCCATGTTGGAAAGCGGTTAGTGAGAAATGATTCAGTCTTTGCCACCACTCCTAAGGGCTGCAGGCATTTCTCTCTCAATTCTACGGTTTCTGTTTCCTTATTGGTCACCTGGGCCCAGAGGAATGTGGGCTAGCCAGCCAGATGTAGGCTGAGTGCAGCTACAATGGAAAAGAGGACAGAAGGCGTGGCAGACACTGGTCCCCAGCTAATGACAGGGACGCGGGAGTGGGGGCACATACTGAGGAAGCCATATCTGTGCCCACAGCTTCACTATAGCACCCTTCCCAGCTTTTTCCTATCTGTGCTCAATCCCTACCATTAAAGCCACAGAAGTACTCTCTTTAGAAGGACACTTGGCTGCCACAGTTAGCAAGGAAAACAAAAGTGTTTTCCCTTAAAACACATAGACTGAGAGATTGAGCCGGGTTTCTTGAGCTCTCTGCTAAAGAAAAACTAAGGGGGCTAGAAAGATGATTCAGAGGTCAAAAGTATTACTGTTCTTCCAAAAGTCCTGGGTTCAGCTGCCAGCTCCCACACCTAGCAACTCACAACCACCTATCACTCAAGTTCCAGGGGAGCTGGAACTTTGAGCACCAGTCAAGAATGTGGTGTACGTGCGCACGCACACACACAGACACACACAGACACACACACACACACAGACACACACACATGAAAGAATAAATTCACAGACTGATACCCAACTTACAATACAATGGAATGTGGAGTTGGCCCTTTGGAGTTCTTAGGATTAGCAGAGTGGCCTGGTAAGAGGAGACCAGTAAGGTCAAGTCTGGTGACACCATTTATATTCACAGCACTTGGGAGGCAGAGGTAAAAGGGTTGGGAGTTGGGAGCCAGCCCAGGCTATACATCCTATCTCTTAAAAGGAAAACCAAGGGAGGGAGTGGCTCAGTTGGTAGGGTGCTCGCCTAGCATTTGTGAAGCCGAGGGTTCAGGTCCTCGCCTGACATATAACCAGGCAAAGTGGCACATGCCTGTCATCCCAGCACTTGGGAAGTAGAGGATGTGGGTCAGAAGCTTAAGATTATCCTCAGCTACACAGCATTACAAGAGCCCCCATCTTAAAAAAAAGGGGGGGCAGTGGCAGAGTCAGGTGGATCTCTCCAAGTTCTGGAGGCCAACCTGATCTATAGAGCAAGCTCCAGGACAGTCAAGGCTTCACAGAAAAACCTGTCTCGAAAAACCAAAGCAAAAAGAACCCACAGACACAAGAGACCGCTCGGGTCCCGATCCCACTGGTGCTCTCTCTTCCATCTGAGGACACAGAAGACATCATGAGCAAGGCAGGGAAAGAGCCCTGTCAATAACTAGAACCCATCAGACGGTGGAGCTGGACTTGCGGCTCCGCTGCTCCAGCTGTTGGTTAAGCACCCAGTCTGCAGTTATTTTGCTATAGCTGCCTATGCTGATGGGGACAGTATTTTTCCTTTACAGGTTAGCGGCTGGGTTTCTACTTCTCCCATGGAACCATTAAGCTCCTGAAGACTTAGGAATCCCGTTTTGCAAATCACTGTCTTCCCCAGCATGGGATATCTGAATAACAAGTGTTAATGAACTGTAATAGTACTTGGGATGAATGAGCTACCAGTTACTAGATGCTGGCCCCATGTAGTAAATTATGGAAACTGAAAACTCTGAGATACTACTCTCTGTGATTACAGTTCAGCCCTGGAAAGTGACATAAGCCAGCTGCGAGTGCTCTGAAAAGTAGTGTGGTATAGTTTGCAAGCTATGAGCTGAGGCAGTGTATTCATGTGCACGTGTGCGCACGAATACATACACACACACTCACACACACGCACACACACACACCAGGAAGGGGAGTGGAGAGAGGTGGGTGGAGAAGTGTGAAATGAATGACACAATCTGAGAAATTTTCTCAAAGGACAAAGTATTTGAAAGGCATGGATAAGATCGCACCTACCTAAGCAGGGTGTGGTGTCACACGTCTCTAATCCTGGCATTGGTGAGCCTGAAGCAAAAGGGTCATAAGCTTGCTGGGCGGTGGTGGCGCATGCCTTTAATCCCAGCACTCAGGAGGCAGAGGCAGGCGGATCTCTGTGAGTTCGAGGCCAGGCTGGACCGACAGCCTCCAAAACAATACAGAGAAACCCTGTCTCGTAAAACCAAAAAAAAAAAAAAAAAAAAAAAAAAAAGGGGGGTCATAAGCTTGAGGCTGGCCTGGTCTACACAGTGAGGTCAAGGTTGGTCTGTTACATAATTCAGTAAGCAAAGCAAATGTACATGAGGTGTCACCAAAGAGAGAAAAAAATGCACCCAGAAAGAAGACATTCATCTCATCAACAAATTTGTGCAGGATCCTGAGGTGCTAAAAGGGTGAGCCCTTGAGTAATCAAAGGTAGCTGAGGAGTACTGGACGTGTGGCAGTGACAAAAGGTGGGTGAGAAGGATCTGGAAAAGCAAATGGTAGCCAGGCTGTGATTAACTGCTGAATGACAGCTCTCTCAGAACCACAGAAGGGAGCTGCAGGGGAAGAAAAGGAAGACAATTTAATAGCAAGGATGCTGGTATGTAAAAGCTTCAACGGGCTGTCAGGGCAGGGTGAGGCAGAGTGTGGAATAGCAAACAGTAACGAATCATGAAGGGCCCTGAAACCTGGTGGGCAAGAGTATACTTCCTAGTTGGATACCTTTGCATATGTCTGTCTGGCTTTTTTCATTTGCAAGACAGAAATGCTAGTTACTCCTTGGTTCAGGATTGAGAAAAAGCATAAAGTAGCACATAGTAGGCACACACAAACATAGGCTGTCACCTGTCTTATGGAGTCTCTGTTGTTCCAGGATGAAAACTAGGGAACAGTCCCCCTTCCAGCATGCACCACCTTGTTTCATGACAACCCTGTCTCTGGGATCTATTGAGGTACAGTACCCTAGACATCTCTGAGAGGGGCTAATGGATCTGTGCCACACTGAACTTTCCAGAGGTGCTATGTGCAGTTCTGGGGAACTTGTCACACAGATGGGCAAGGCAGACATAAACTGTCCTACCCGGAGTCAGAGGAGGCTCGAGAACTCTGACCCCACAGCCCACGGACTTCATAAACTCATGGTTTCAGAACAAAGGCTCGGAGCTTGTCCCGATACACAAATCTCCCAGCACCTGAGAGCTGCCACGGAACATGGAACATCCACGTCACTTTCTTCTTTCTCAGAAGCAGCATCCACACTTCTGCATGGAGGAGCAGACACAACACTCAAAACAACTCTTAAAACACTTCCCTGCAATGCAGTCTCTAAACACAGGAAACAGCAGCTGGCTGTGTTGCCAGGAAAGTTTGTTTGCCAGTGAGCATGTGGGAGCTCGTTGTGTGAGTTTAAAGCTGTGATCCAGGAACAAAAATAAACCAGCCAAGCCAAAACCAAAGCTCTGTAGCCTAGGTGTAAGGAAACGTTCAGAGCCAAAACACAAAAACAAAAACAAAAACAGAACAGGTTAGGGGCCAGGGGCACCCCTAAACCCACAGAGCATGCCCAACAGCCCCTTTGAGTTCCACTCCCTCATTTGTAAATGGGGTCAGTAACACTGATGGCCTTTTGCAGTAAGTTAGGGCTGGGTTCAAAGGGTGCTGATGCAGGGGAATGGAACATGAACGCTGGAGACATGGAGGGTGGAGCTCAGCAGTAAAGGGCTTGCTTAGCGCTCTCTCGCTCTCTCTCTCTCTCTCTCTCTCTCTCTCTCACACACACACACACACACACACACACACACCAACATCTTCCAGAAACCAGCAGGACTTTGCTTCTAGCACTTTGGTAGAAATAAAGACCCCACCACCAACTTCCCGACTCCTGAATGACCCCACAGTCCTACTTACACCTCTGTTTCCAAGCACTTAGCAGAGTGCACCTAATTATTCTTTCATCTCTCTTTTATGTTTTCAGTCTTCCCTTGGTCCCACCTGACTGGGAGTACTAAATAGGTAGAGGGTACTTCCTATTTGTATTGTTTCTTTTTAGATCCTAGTACTGTGTATGCCCAAAAAATATGTGTTTAAAAAAAAACAAACGAAAACAACAACCAAGAAAGAAGAAAGAGAGCATTCTATAGCAGAAAGAAGGAAGAGAGCATTCTGGGTATTTGACATCAAGTAGCACTGAGAGGGTGCGCCAGGCTCAGTTGCTAGGGGTCTTGCCTAGTGTGCACACATCACTGGGTTCAATCCCCAGCACTGCAAAGCCTGGGAATGGTGTCACACTCCTATAGTCTTAGCGTTCTTGGGAGGTGGGGGTGGGTGGATCAGAGGTCTGAGGTCATCCTTGACTCCATGAGTTTCAGGCCAGCTTGGGCTACATGAGATCCTGTCTCAGAAAAGACATAAAATGATGCTCTGTGCTGTGGCAAGAGCCCAGAAGACACCGGAGATAGCTGCAGAACCCTGATGGAGAGAGACTTTTGCACCTTCACCCTGATCTTTCCCTTTCTGAGGAGATAGCTCCCTCTATAAAGAAAAACAATTCCAGAGTCAAGAGGACCAAACAGGGAAAGAAGAGTCTTGGACTTGTTACTAAAAGTAAATACAGGCAGACCCCTTCCTCAGAAACTGTAGTGACAACTTCAATCCTTCTAGAATTTTCTCTCAAAAGGAGGTCAAGGCTGACCTACGGCTCTTCTTCTTGCCGTTCAAACCCACACACCCAGTCCTATCAGGAGTTCCAAGCTATCCTTGGAAATCTTGAAGAGTCGCATTCCTATTCCCATCAGCTTCACAGTTCCTTTTTTCCCTCCTCAGGGCTGGGCTCATTGCCTGGCTCAGTTACTCTGGATTTGCTTGCCACCTTGCTACCTCTGAGAAGTCATCCATCCCCACTCTCTACCTCCAAAATGCCGGTCCCCACTCCCCATTATATGTGTACCTAGCAGTCACAAGTGCAGTTAGTCCCCATGAGGGATTGTTCAGCAAGCAGATGCTACCTCTGCTGAGGCCCTGGCTGGCCCCCATCCGCTTATCACTGTACACCCTTTAGCCTTTGCTGAATCAATCTTCCTAAACATCCCTGGGAGGGGGCGCATGAGGAAGTAGCCACCTGGACTGACCCCCAAAGGACAGTCTCATCTCTATGGGCCTTACAACCCAGAATAGACCATCTAGTCCCCAAGACTTGTTTCTAAGTCCGAGTGGAACTCTTGGGGTTTCCTAGGGATTGCAGTCAGAAAGTCTGCCATGCTCAGTAGACACCAGAGTGCTTGAGCAAGGGGCCTCAAGGTTGTTTGTACTTGTGAACTAAGACTTGATTCTGCCCCTTGCAGTGATAACCTCCCTATGAACGTCCCCCGATAAGCCTCCTATGTTCACATGGCAGCCCACAGATTAGAGGGAGATAGGTTCCCCTCCCTCAATCTTATCACATATCAAAGTCACATGCTTCTTGCAGTCAGAGGTCGGGTCTTACTCCTCTCTGCATTAATACTACCAACACAGCAAACTCTTGGGTGCCTGTCAGGATCATAGCTTAGTGAATCTTTATTGAACTAACCTGACTCTTTCCATCTTGCCTCTTGCTTATCTTGTCAAGCATTCTCCAAATTAAATATCTATAGCCCCGCCTTACTACTTCCAGACAACTGGGAAAAATCAAAGGACAGTCTCCCTGGCTATACAGAAGATGGAAAGGGAAAGACATTTTTAAAAATTACAGCTTTATGTTCTAAGATGCAACCTCTGTATCCCAGGGCAGACAGTCTGACAAAGTACAAACTTCTCTGTACCTTCAGGTCTTCTGAGGCTCATAGTACTGGGACTGTTCATACCAGTAAGACCAAGTCCCACCTGGGCTACCTCCCTGTTCCTACATTTAGTCTCCTGTCATGACTGACAGATGAGATGAGGCTGGGAACTTCGCCACGCCTCAAAGGCAAGGGGGCACAGCTGTCCTTCACCCCTCCATGGGTAAGGTAGTGATCTTCCACTGGAATAAGAACTTCCTGAGGCATGAAGGGTAGGCACCTCAGGCCTGAGGCCTGAGATCTCTGGGAGGCTGATGTTTGTGGCCTCTCTGATTTTCAAGTCCTACCTACAAGCTGGCTCCCACAGAGGTCCTGTGTGATTAGTGCAACCCAGCCAATGTGTCGTGGGTTCTGGTTTTGTTCTTGTTGCTCACTTATTTTTGCTGAACTGGAGGTCAAACCCCGGACCTTGTACATACTAGGCAAGTGCTCTATCACAAAGTCACACTCCCAGACCTTGTTTGTTTGTTTGTTTGTTTGTTTGCTTTGTTGAGGCAGGCTCTCACCATTGAACTCACCATTCTCCTGCTGCGATGCCCTTCATGCTAATATACAGGTCTGTGCCAGAAGACTCAGACTTATGTTTTTTTCCTTTCATTTATTTTGTTGTTGTTGTTGTTTTATTTTGTTTTTTGGATACAGTCTTATGTATTCTAGGCTGGCCTTGAATTCACTATGTAGTCAAAGATGACCTTGAACTTCTGCTCCTTGAGGTCTCCAAAGTGCTGGGATTACATCACGCCTGGCCACAGATCCTTCTTGGTAAGGGAGACTACCAGTTCCATGCACATGGGAATTCTAGTAAGAGCGGTGGTTTGGCTCCCAGGATCTTTGCAGGAGAGCTTTCCCATACTTCAAAGGCAGATCCCTTTACTCTCCAGTCCCTCCCCAGGACCCCAGGCAGTCAGAAGTTTCACAGAGGGCTATTTGAGTTAGCCACAGGCTTCTACCTTCAATGGTTGTGGAAAGGGAGGAAGACTGACTACGTCTCTTGAGAAAGACCTGGAGTGGCTTGTTTTCTTCACTTGGCTGGATGTGGTGGCTCTAGCCCAAAGCTTCCACTATAGGGAGGCTGAGGCCAGAGAAGCTTGAACTCCAGGGACAGGACACGCAGCAAAAAGAACCCCAAATGTGCCATGCATCTTGGTGCATACCTGCCTGTAACCCCAGTGCTCTGGTCAGGGAAGAAATTAAAGGTCTTCCTCAGCTACAAAATGAGTTGAAGAACTGCTGGGTTACATGAGACTCAGTCTCAAAACAACAAGTCAAAACAAACAGAAAAATCCCATCTGTACCCAGAATTCCCTTCTGCATGTCTCTCAATGCTGTGGCTCTAAAGACAGGCCAGTCCCCACCCTCCCTGACGGCCACCTGCCATGCACATGGCATCAGGCTTCACGCTGACCCCACCTATGTGCACCATCTCATTCCATCACTATACCTGCATTTAAGAGGTGATCACACCAAGGCTCACAGGGACTTTGTCAACTCACCCAAATGGAGTAGGAATTTGAACTTGCATCAGTCTGTCCACAAATTCCATTACTACATTACCACACAAACCACAATGCGTTCTATCCAGGGAGTCCCTTGATGAAGACACACGAGTAAGGGGTGTGCTTGCTGCTTCTACCACCATCATTGAGAGTCAGCAACAGGTGGGAACTCCATAGGAGGCAGGGACTAGGTGATCTGTGACTCCAAGAACTATCCAGTGCCTGTCCTTCCCAACACACACACACACACACACACACACACACACACACACACACACTATTCCATAAGGGGGATAGCAAGCATCATTGTCAACCCAGTCTACACCACTAAACAGCCAACCACAACGCAGCTGGTGAACCCAGAAACAAACCAAACCAATGGCAGACCAGGCTGCCCTCATGACCTCAGTCCTGGGTAATCCAGGGTTATCACCTCATTTATTTGGAACTTGAGTTTCCTGCCTTCTGTTACTCATCAAACCTCACAGAACACCAGTCAGAGGCCAGCACTCTGGGTGCTGAAGTCCCAGTCAGTCATTTTCCTCCTTGGGCTTCTGAAGGGGAAACAGTAACAGCAGCTCCCATGGAGACACCAGCAAAAAATATAAGGTTGGGTGTACATTTGCTGTGCCTACACCAGCCAAGGCCCATCTGGAAACAGAGGCTGAGCCTTCGCCAGCATCTCCCCAGGATGAAGGATGTAGGCCTCATTAAGTCAAACTAAATAGCCTTCTAAGAATGGTTTACTCAAGACCATTTACCCAGTGAAAGGGATCATGCTAGCTCTTCGTACATAAAACTATACAAATAAGTAACATTACACAGACTAAGCATGTTATATCTGTGCATTTAGGAATATACATGTATACACATATGTATGTAACAATAAATGCAAAAGGAAGCTGTGAATTTGAAAGAGAGCAAGGAGGGTGCTTGGGAGGTTTCTGAGGGTGAAAAAGAAGGGGAAATAATATAACAACTATATTATAATCTCAAAAAATCATTTTGTTTTGTTTTTTAATTTAGGGCTAGTGAGACAGCTTACATGTAAACAAATAAATGTGCAAATGTTACAAATAAACTCAAAAAAAGAAGGTTTGGGACATAGCTCAGTGGTTAAATGGCTCAATCCCCCAGAACTACAAAACAAACAAACAAGCAAAAAAACAAAACAAAAAAACAAAAAAACAAAGCGCACTCGGTAAGCCACCTGGCTTCTGCATCCTGGTTTCGCCGTGGCTGCCCGTGTTCTCACCTATAAGATGGGGGTGGCTGCTCCTGCCGCACAGGCATGTTGTGAGGCACAAAATAAGATGCTGTACAGTGTTTAAATATCAGGGTTGGGAATTAAAGTTAAGAATAAGATGCCAGGTGTGGTGACACAGAACTTTAGTCCCAGCACTCAGGAGGCAGGGGCAGGTGAATCTCAGTGAGTTCAAAGCCAGCCTGGTCTACAGAGTGAGTCTCAGGACAACCAGGCCTACACACAGAAACCCTGTTTGGAAAAACTAAAAAAAGAAAAAAGAGAGAATAATAAAACAGCAAATGAGGGTTAGTGGCAGGAAAGAAAAGTGTGACAAGTGCCATAGACTAGGGAGAAATGCAGAGCACAGAGTGGAGTTGACAGAGTAAGAGCCTCCTGAAGCTGCTCACGTTGTAATCCCAGAACTTGGGATATTACCTCCACTACATGGGAGACACTCTCCACCTTACAGGCTGTGCAGTGTGCTCCAGGTTCCCAGCGTTCTGAGTGGCCACTCCTGCTGGGGGAGGCTTTGGTGACGCAGGTGTTTCTGAGTCACTTCTGATCCTGTAAGTAACCCCTTCCCCATGTTTCTGTAAGCAACCCCAATAAAACTCATTGGTTCACCACACTGGTCTTCGGTGGTATCTGTACTTTGGTTCTGTCATGGGTTCCCTATCTTGGGTGAGTAGACCTGTGTTGTGTCTCCCCAGAAAAGTTTTGTCACACGATAAAACCACATCCTCAGAAAGCAACAGAGTCAGGACTAGAACTTGGTCATTCATCTCAAAAGCCCATGTTCAGCCCCTGAGGAGAAAATGCCTTGTTCTCACCTTCATGAGGGAGTGGGTGGCACATCTCTGGCTCTCCTAGTTCCCTTCTGTAGACAGCACTTCCCCACCCAAGCCCACCCTCCTCCTCCTCAAGGGTTGCCATTCCCACGGGCCTAAGCAAATGACGACTGACTTCTCTAGGGTGAGAAGCAAACAAATGTCCAACTGTATCAGGGAAGCAAAGCAAAAAAAAAAAAAGGAAGAAAGAAAGAAAGAAAGAAAGAAAGAAAGAAAGAAAGAAAGAAAGAAAGAAAGAAAGAAAGAAAGAAAAGTTGGGGGGGGCTGGGCAGAGTGGTGATATGGCTGCAATCCCAGAACTTAGAAGGCAGGGTCAGAGGACTGTGGGACTAGCCTTGGCTATAGAGTGAGACCCTGTCTCCAAGGCCAAAGTAAAAGGGAGGGAGGCTGGAAGAGGAAAAGGAGAGAAGTCACATGCAAAGGCCAAGCTAGAGAATGCCACCAGAGCACGGCTCTCAAAACAGAGCCAAACCTTGAAACAGGCAACCTTGCTTCTTAGAGCCCGGGCTTGGGCAAGTTACACGAAGCAGATGACAGACCTTGCGGTCTAGACAGGTGGTCAGCAGGCCTAAGCGTTGCTTCTGTCACAGGCGACCTGTTAGAAACTGAAAGCCTCACTTCACTTGGTGCTCTTATTTCTCTTAGTTTACCTGAGGGTTTGGGCCAGCTAAACTTCCCCAGCTTCTCCCCCCTGGAGGATTTTCCCACAAGCAGTCCCTCTCAATGTGCCCAGTTCGAGCATCGGCAACGTTGGTACCAGCAGAGCCTCACATTTCATACACTTTCAGCTCGGGATAACCGCACGCACATCAGATGAAACCTCTCGGGGAGGGGGACCCAAATCTAAATGTGAACTTCACGTATGTTCCATAGCTCACATGCATACCCTGCAGGTCAGTTCATGTATTTTGGGTGCCTCTGTGCACCCAAACAAGGTGTGAAATCTGCCTCTGGCAGCATCATCTTTAAACTCAGGGTTTGGGTTCTTGGCTCAGAGATGCTCGACTTGTAATATAAAATCCTTTGAACCTCTGCCCCCCTCCTAAAGACCGTTCACTGAGCCTGTTGTACCTGCATTTCAAACTCATGTTTCCCTCTTTGATCATCTGCTCATATCACCCTTCTCCTGCCCAATGTAGCCCAGGCTAGCCTCAAAGTCGTTACGAATCTGAGGATGGTCTCAAGCTTCTGATCCGTCTGCCTCCATCTCCCAAATGCTAGAACTACATCAACACTCCACACTGACATGGTTCTGGGGACTGTGTGCATGCTAACCAAGCACTCTGCTAATGGACCTCCATCCCCAGCCCACAGATGTGTCTTCTATCCCTTGCACTGCAGGGACCACATGGTCATAAGTTTCTTTCACACTGCAGTGCCAATGTCCCAGGGAAAGAGAGATTATGTCTAATTCTATCTGCACTCCCAGCTCCTATTAGAACAAGCTTTCACAGCTGCCTGCAACTATGCAGTGAACCGCCTATACTCCTTGTCTTTCTGAAAATCGCATCCCACAGGAAACTTCTCGGTAAAAAGCTATTAGAGGGCCTCGGGCAGTTAGCTCACTCTGTGTCCTCAGAAGGTGACGGAGGGATCCCCCTTTGCTCCACTTGTTTCATGGGTCATGCTTAACGAGGCTTGAGGGAGATGGGAAGAGGAAGGGAAGAACAGTTAGGTGTGCCACAGCTGCACTGTCAGGAATGTACAAAATGCAACCAGACACAAAGGATGGAGAAAGGCGAAGGGCAGGCACTTCCAGGAGAGGCGGAGTAAGAAGCAAGCCTGCAGCAACAGGGGTTGGGGACTCGAGTTGACCCTACAGGGCTCTGCACATGTCTCTGTGACCGAAAGCACCGTATGCAACAGCAGTTATGGAAGCACGCTTCCTTCCTGCCCTCCAAGTGCTTCCTTCCCGGGACAAAGGAATAAACATTTAGAGAGTGAACGCTCTCAGTAAATATTTCGGAATGGGGCACAGTCTCCAAGGAAGTAGGATTCTAAACAACTCAGCTACCTGATTCCCAAGCAAGCTCCCTCCAGCCACACAGCCACACCTGAAGGCATGTGTCCAGCTGCCACTGTCCATCTCCTGTGCCCTCAGTCTCCCCCAGGCATCCTGCAGACTGCTGTGAACCTCAGGCTGATGTCTCTTTCAGCTCCGCAGCCCTGCACAGAAACAGCTCTAGTCCTGAAAGAGCTCGCTGCCAAGGTTGCTTTATATACAAGAATATGTATGCTTCCTCGGGAGCCAGGAAACACACTGGAGAGCATCCTATAAACACGTGGCAACTCCGCTGAAGGGAAGCTGTCCCTGTAACTGAAAAAGTATCCCTGAATCATTTGTTCACCCCAGGTGCCAGGCAGGACCTCCTCTCTTACTTAGCCAGCATTTGGGTTGTATTTTGCAGGAAAGCAAGCACATTTCGTACCAATTGGAAAATTACACTAATGCATACTCATTAAATGACTCCCTATGGCTGTAATTGCCTCATATCTTTCTTTCTTTCCATTTATTTACTCTCTAGAATATCAACAGTCCTAAAGAGTGTGTGTGTGCCTGCGTGAGTGTGTGTGTGTGTGTGTGTGTGTGTGTGTGTTCATGTGCAGGGTTCACATATGTGTGCATGTGGAAGCCAGAAGACAACCTCAGGTGCCATCCCTCAGCAGCCACACACCTCGTGCTTTGACAAGGGCCTCCCTGGGAACTGGAACTTGGCCTCCAATATTGGGCTATGCTGGCTAGCAAGCTCCATGGTTCCACCTGTCTCTGCCTCCCAGAACGGTGACCATAATCACCACCCATGGCTTTATATGTGGGTGCTAAGTGGTGGAACTAGGTTCTCATGCTTGCAAAGCAGGCACTTTACCTACTGAGCCCCTGAAGAATGTTCTTTGACAACAAAGCATTGTGGAAAGGGGAACAAAAGTGAAGGCACAAAATCCAAGTGCTCCAGAATAGAAGAGTCACAAAAACGCCCCTGTGATGTTCAATCACGCTTACTCAAGTCACCTTGGAGCCACCCAGACAATTGCAAATGACCTCGGAAATGTCTGAGTTCAATGTCCTCTGTAGTTGGAACCACTGAGGCCCAGGAAGGCAAAGGAGTCTAAAAAGCCGAGAAAGTCAATTTCATTTAGGGTCAGAATGGCAAACCTGCCAACTTGCACCATGTGTCACCACTGACCTACTCATCTCATTCGACCACAGAGCCCAAAGCCTCTGGACATGCGCTCTAGCCTAGAAGACATCTACCCAGTGCTGATGGAAACAGTCTCCAACTGGCCAGATCAAGCAGCTTCTAGTGTCGCTCAGTAGTGAGACTGACATTTGCCATTTCCTCCACACCTCAGAACTTAGTGGAACACTGTGGGCACAGGAGGTGGTCATCCAGGATGCCGTCCCTCATAAACAGTAGGAGGCAAAGAGGATAATTCAAGTCGCCAGGGAAGAGGGAGGAAGAGAAATGGAACACTGGGCAGACAGAGGCAGGAGGATGAAGAGTTCAAGACTGGTTGGGTCTCTAAATAATTAATAGTGAGGGAGGGAGGGAGGAAGAGAGGATCACTCTCGAGTGACCTTAGGAGATGATCCAGAGGGTTCTAGCCAATGTCACATCCACCCACCCACCATCCAAGAAAACACCAGCAGCAGAAAGATTCTCCCAGAAGTCTTTGGGCAAATTCCCAGTGGTCTCTGAGAGACTTGGCCTTAAAGAAGACAAGGGCTTTTAGTCCCTGCAGGGACTGCTAGCATCCTTCTCCTGGCACTGACTCTGTGTCCTGCTTGGGGCTGTGCCCGTCACAGTGTAGAAAGGCACAGGAGATCTGTTCTTGAGTCCCTCTCTCCCTGCCCGCCTGCCTGCCTGCCTCCCCACTCTCCACTCTCCAGACCTCAAGTCTGATTCCATTTGAGAGTAATCAGTAGACAGCCATATGGTACCCCATCAGATCCCTGAGCCTGGGCATCAATCACAGCCAGCTGCTTGGGCGGTGCTGGCTCTCTGCTCTGCCTCTGCTGCTACTTGGCCTGGCACCGCTCGGACCCTCTGCAGGGAGCCAGGCACGAGGGAGCAGAATGCAACACTGAGAGCACCATTGGCCTCTGCCCATCTACTACCGTGTATGGCAGCTCAAAGAGGGGCAAGGAGACATAAAGGCACAGGGTAGCCAGGCATCCAGGCAGCACAAGCACCATGAAGAACTGTCTAGTGACCGAGGGCTGCGGGAATGCCAGGCACTGTCCCACTGTTCGAAGATTGGCACATCTCACAGGCACAACTGTCCTTCATTACTGTCAGAATTTTATCAGCAGATCTGGGCTTGGTGGCACATACCTATAGCCCCAGCTACCCAGAAGGCTGAGACAGGAAAACGGGGTGAGTGGTCTTAGATGTCAATGTGTGTGTGTGTGTGTGTGTGTGTGTGTGTGTGTGTGTGTGTGTTGGGGAGGGGGACAGGGTAGTACAGACAGGAAAACTGAGACTTGGTGTGTTCAGAAACTTACCCCAAGTTCATCAGCTGGCCTAGGACTCAAACCCAGGCATGACTTTTTGCTGCACACCAAGGCAGGAGAAAGGAGACAATTAAAAACAGGGTCTCTCCAGTTCTCAGATGCTAGCACAGAGGGGAAAGATCACTATGTGCAATGCCTGCTGGGTATGTAGAGACAGATAATAATACCCATATAGAGGGAAAGCCCCCTACACACACACACACACACACACACACGCACGCACGCACGCACGCACGCACGCACGCATACAGACTGCTGGGATGGCAGAGGCTCCCATAGAGCCACTGTCCTTAGCCAAAGTGACTGTAATGGGAGACAAAGCAAAGCCTGTAGCTTTGGCCAGAGGCAGCTGGAGTTGACACAAGCACACCACACAACAGTGAGGCAGGGTGCTGGTCCATTTCCACAGCACTTAGACTTCTAGGCCTGTTTCCTCACCAAATCTTCAATTTCTGAGACTTAAAAGTGGTTGCTGTGTCATCGACAATGTGGTCTAAAAGCCTAACGTGTAATTAGAAATGAGGGCATGACGGGGAATTTTCATAAAAGCTGTATTCCGGGGTTATAATTAGGCCAGCAGCCCATTCACACGCCTCAAGATCAATCAAAAGAAACTAACTACTGATACACAACATAGGATGTTGAACAAAAAATATCGTGATCAAGTGGAGCGTGGTGGCACACGCCCATAATCACTACATTTGCAAGGTGGAAGAATAAAGAACTAACGTTCAAAACCAGCCTCAGCTACACACCACATTTGAGGTCAGCGTACATGAGGCCCTATCTCAGAAAACCTTAACTAACTCTCTCTGTGTCTCTCTCTCACCCACACACACAATCAAAACTCAAGAAAAGAAACTGAGTACAACTGTATGCACTGTTCCAGACCACTTACATGTAAGTCTAGAAAATGCCAACTACATCAAAAAGTCAATGGGAAAGGTTGCATAGGACTCGGGGGAATGAACTCAAGAGGAGGCTACTGCAAAAGGACACAAGAAAACTTTTGCACTGGCAGAAGAAAGCTTCTGGAGTTGTTTTCTCCTTCTACCCTCTGCGTGCCAGGATTGAACTCAGGTTGTCAGGCTTGGCAGCAGGCACCCTTACCTACTGATCCATCTTGCTGACCCAGCACAAGAAAATTTGAAGAAGGCATTTGATATGCTGTTTTATATTATTTGCCCAAGAGCATCCATCTTTAATAGTTTACCACTCCTCAGTAGACTAAAAAGATGGTCTGCCAACATCTTTTTAAATTGCAGTCTCTGTGTACACAGAACATTCACTGGACTTCAGATTTTAGCCTGAGGTTCATAAACAATAATGACTTCCCCCTCCCCAAACTGACCATGTAATCATAGACAGGTCCTGGAGGCCTCCGGTTTCCTCATCTTCAAACCAAGGCTATATCACTGACCTTGCAGTTGGTATTTAATGCATGTGAGAACATTTTTTAAACTGCACCATAATATACAAGTATAAGAGCGCAGCCATAGTTACAGTAGGTAGAGACGTCCTTGCCCTGACACCTGTAAGAGCCCTTTAGCAGCAAGTGGACCATGATTCTATTTTTCTATCCAAGATGCTCAGGGAAGTAGCTCCTGGCCCCAGGTCAGAGTTGGCTTCATGTCGGAGATGTGTGGTTGGCCAAGTGCTTTCAGGGGATCCAGTGTCAACCAACAGGTAAACCAGAGAGAGCCAGAGAAACTAGATACTTTAATGCATGGCCCTGCTGGTTGGCTCTCCACTGCTCCTGGAGCCACTTTAGGCAGCCTTTATCTTTGAGCAGTGAGGTGTAGCTAACTCAGCTTGCTGCCTGAAGCCAAGTCCCAGGCGCTTACTCCAGCCTTCTGCCATGGTCTTGCTCTTTAACTAGACATAGCTCAAATACTCTCAGCTGAGAGAAACAAGCCCATCCTACCCAGCTATCCTTCACCTGCAGATCACCAACATCCCCCACCTGTCTCCTTCCAGTCTAATGCAATATTGCCAAAATAATGAAAGTCTGGCTCTGCTGTTTCCAAGTCCTTTCCATTACTCCACCGGCCCATGTAACCAGGGAAGGCAATGCTGCTGATCACAATGCTGGGAAAAGGAGACTCAATGGAAATGTAGATGATTCAAGTGTCAGGTAAACGCTGGGATAGTGCACTCCTGCCAGGACCCTTCTGAGACTATCATGTTTTGTTATTTGTTTGTCTAGGAGTGCTGGGGTCTGAACCCACAGTTTGTGAAGGCTAGGCAAGTGCTTTACCAGTGAGCTTATGATCTTATGATCTCTCTCTCTCTCTCTTTCAACCATTAGGAAATATATAGAAACCATTATTTTTTTTCTAAACAAAGGAATGTTCTAGCCACAGGCAACCTTTAAAAAATAGAAATAAGGCAACTGTAGTAGTAACTACTTGTGATCCCAGTACTCAGGAAGTGGGGAAAGCTGGACTAAGAGTTCAAGGCCAACCTTAGCTACACAGTCAGTCTGAGTCTCAAAATTAAAACAAATAAGTGAAATTTTAAAAAAAGGACAGGACAGGGTTGTATAGGCAGAGTCCTCAGATGCAGTGACTCAGTGACTTGCTCCAAGGCACACAGCTGGCCCCTAGAGACAAGCTGAGACCATCTGTATCCTTTGTCACAGGAGGGGCAACATGCAGACAGCAATACCCTTGGCTGAAGGTGGGCGCCCGGAGCTCGAGGCCACTTTCACTCTCCCCGGGGCCACTCAGACCCTCCACTCATCGGCCTCAGGCCTTTGCCCAGCGATCACTCTTCCTTTTCCTTCAGACCAACCTCGCCAGCCTGGAGGAAGCTAGGCTTCTATTTTTAGGATGTTTGGGCCAGCACAGAGCTAATGAGCAGAACAAGGAAGGGATGAGCTAAATACCGCGCCTGAAAGTTTCCTTCCAGAGTCCCTACTCATCCCAACCTCACTCGCTCCGGCTTTGCCCCACTCCCCAACATCACCACCAAGCGGAACACAGTCCCTCCACAGCAGTGTTTGGGCTAAACTGAAGGTCATGTGGGGTGACAAAGCCCCTGAGAGTAGCCAGAGAGAACATACGCCTCCCCCCACCCCTCCCCCCTGAAGTCACCCTGGGTGGCCCAGCCTGACAGTGTACCCCTTTCAGGTCTAACAAGCTCTTAACAAGCCTTCCATCATTGAGAGCACTCCCCTGAGAAGGCTTCCTCAAGGCCCTGGAAGCTGGGGAGAGAGGGGCTAAGTCAGCTTCAGGAACACAGCATGACACAGAACAAATCAGAATCAGACCTGGACCTACTGATGTGTCATATCTCTGTAGCCATCCAGAGTCCAGTCCCTGTCCCAGGACAACAGACCCAGTTAGGGAGTCTTGTTAGTAACCCAGCTTCAGCTACTCTCTAGAAGGGTAACTGGGTCTCCTCACATATGCTGCACCAAGGCTCTTCTGGGACCCCAGGGATGACACTGCTCATTCCATCCTCCAATGTTCAGGCAAATCTTGCCAGTCTTCTGCCTCAGTTCTCCATGAGAAGTTAAAAGCCTGCAGTCTGAAATAACTATCTCTTATTGACTGGAGTGAACCAACTAAGGAGAACCCCAGACACTTTTTAGGACGGACAGAGAGCAGATTCAAACCTCCTTTGGGGCCCTGTATGTGGCACATGCCTATTATCCCAGCACTTTGGAGGCAGAAGCAGGAGGATCAGGATAGTGAGTTCCAGTCTGGTGTGTAAGAGACACTGTGAAAACAAAAATGGCAAGACAAAATAAAGCCTGCCCAGGGCATCGAATCTGATCCGGTGACTCCAACACCACCACTTGTCTTTAGGAAAAATTTAGCTAAGAGCAATAAACCCAACCTCCCTCCCTCAGACCTTATGTTTCCTCTCTTTGGTAAAGAGAGGCAATACTAGAAACACCACAATACTTGTGGTAGGCTACAGAATGACTCTCCAAGAGATACCCATTTCTCTCTCTCTCTCTTTGTTTTTTGTTTTTTGTTTTGTTTTTTTGAGACAGGGTTTCTCTGTATAACAGCCCTGGTTGTCCCAGAACTCCTCCATAGACCAGGCTGGCCTCAAACTCACAGATATCCACCTGCCTCTGCCTCCCAAGTGCTGGGATTAAAGGCACACGCCACCATCCACAGGCTGATACCTATGTCTTAATCCCTAAACACTACTTTACCTGACAACGAAAAGACTTTACAAGAATGATGTACTGAAGCTCAGGAACGACTTTGACATGGGCAATTATTCTGGGTTACTCAAGACCACAGGGCAGTCGTATGCATTCATGGAACACTACTAAGCCATAAAAAAAAAGAGAGAGAGAGAACAGACTCCCGCCACTTCCTAAGGACAGGGATGGAGCTGGAAACGATATACCAAGAGCTTGTCACCAAGCTTGAGGTCCTGAGTTTGATCCTGGAGACCCACGTGGTGGAAGGAGAGAGCTAGACTCCCAGAAGCCATCCTGTGACCTCCACATGCATGTGGGTGGGGCGCACACACATAAATAAATGCAATTACATTTTTAAATGTGTTTGTTTTATGCATGCAAGTGTTTTTACCTGCATGTACGTCTGTGTGCCACTTGTGTGCCTGGTGCCTGCGGCAGTCAGAAGAGGGTCATAACTGGAATTATAGGCAGCTCTGAGCTGCCCTGTGGGTCCTGGGAATTGAACCTGGTTCCTTTGCATGAACAAGTGTTCTTAAACCTCCCCCCCCACAGCCATTGCTCCAGTCCTATATTTAAAAGTTTTTTAGATTTTTTTTAAAGTAAGAAAAAAATGAAAGTTTGTATCATTAAAAAAAGATAAGGCTGGTAACACACACACATTTGGGATAGTAAGGCAGGAGGCTGAGGAATTTGATGCGAGCTTAGACTACACAGAAAAGACCTTGTCTCACAAAAAAAATATTGAAGGAAGGAAGGTAGGAAGGAAGCAAAGAAAGGAGGGAATGTTACATATTTGAGGAAACATTCAGCCCAATTTCAACAATACACAGTGTATACACAGTGTGAACGTGTATGGGAGGGACTCCATGTACGCACAGCTTCACGTAAGTAACAGTTAACCATGGTATACCAGGGCTGGGGACATGGCTCGCTGGGTAAAGTGTTCACCGCACAGGCACCTGAGAGCCTTGGAAAGACTGCGTGCACTAACAAGCATCCGTGATCTCAGCACTGGGTGGGGTGCAGACAGGTGGATTGTGGGGGCTCCTGGGCCAGCTAGTCCAGTCAAAACAACAAGCTCGAGATCACTGAGAGAACCTGTTCAAAATATAAGGTGGAGAGCAATATTGGAAGACACTCAAGGTCAACCTCTGACCTCCACACAGGAATGAATGGGGGAATGAGCCTCTACATGGCCATGTGACACACACACACACACACACACACACACACACACACACACACACACACACACACGCACGCACGCGCACACACACACACATATTACATGTATCATAAGAGACACCCAGAAGTAAATCTGGGGCAAAGACAAGACAAAGGTACAGACTGTTTGGAATGATAAAGTCACAACCAAACAATGCCCACCAGCCCAGTAGAAAGCGGATGAAAGGGATGGATTCTCCCCTAAAGCCTCCAGGGGGAGCACAACCTAGCTAACAGTTTTATCCCAAGGATACCAAGTTGGAACACCTGTCCTCTGGACTATGCAGAGGATACGTTTCTGTTGACTTAAGCCATTCCACCTGTAGCCACTTGCTCCAGCAGCCAGGAGAAACAAACACAGCGCTACCACTTAGAGCCTGCCTACTGTACGCACGGAACTGCTGAGCGTCTCATCCACATGGAATCCCAAGGCTCTTCCTGGGGTGTCTTGCAGTGCAGACACAAAGCCTCGGTTTGAATCTCTGCTCCCGCCCTCCCAACTACCGTGACCCTATGTATGCTGTATAATATTTAGCCCTGGCTTCCATGGTTACAACATAGGCACGGGGCATGTCTACATTAAGCTGCTACGAGGCTAAATGTGTAATGAAAATAAAATATTTCCAACCATCAACAATAGTCAGTAATCTAGCTATTGTGCGACCCCGGGAATTAAGCAAAACAAAATCAGGCCATCCTCCGAGGTCCATTACAGGAAATAGATTGTTCCCTTAAAGTCCAATGATTATCAGATATGAGAATCTAAAGAGTCCAGTGAAACACTTCTCCTTTAATTAAGCAATATGGGTCTGTGAGGCTGGTCTCACTTCAGAAATGACAGCTGTCTGGAACTATGCAAGTTCTACAGCACATTTGGACACTGCCCGGGCTCTCACGAGGCCCTACAGAATGCCATCCATCTTCAGAGCCTTCTGTAAAGGACTCTCACCTAGCAACCCCTATAGAACCCTTCACATCTTCTCTCTGTTATTCCGAAGTCAGCAGGAAGCAGAAATCTTGGTTCACTTTGTGACCTTTCACCGACTGGGCCAAACAGCACTCCAGTCTGTCCTAGCGGGCTGGGTGGGACGCATACGTTCAGGAGTCTGCTTTATTTAGACTGCCCACAAGTTAGTGAAGAACCACGGCTCCCAGGAAAGACCCCTAGAGTTATCGCCTGAATGAAAGCATAGGAGAGAACGAACTTACTGATCAAGTTCGTCCAACTCCAGTTGAGGTGATGCAAATGAAAGAGTAGGAAAGCAGCACCTGTCACCATCCTGGACTTAGTGTCCCCACCAAGGAAACCAGCAAGTCAGGAATTAAACAGAGAAGTCCCCCCCCCTTCCTGGCCAGTCGGCCCCGGCTTTCTGTCAGGCGAGGTTCCAACCCCTTGCTCTGGAGTGCACCAGCTCCAGAGGTCTCCTGCTGTTGCTGCCCGATGCTGGCCCTGCTCTCTCCTGAAGGCTGCAGCGACAGCCACCTGCGCTCTCTGCCCTTCCCCAGCCCACCCCCGGGAAGGAAGGAGGAGGCAGCACCCCCCCACTTTCCAGCACCCACAGCTTTCTGAACTGCCGTCACCACTGACGAGAACCCTGGTCCCCTGGAGGAATCGCTTCTCCTTCCCATTCCATCCTCTCTATCAATGAACACGCAGCGACACCCACGCTCCCGCTCCTCCCACTCCGGAGGGAGCCTGAGCTCAAGAGCGACATCCGGAGCTGGAAGCCGCTGCAGCGGGGGTGCCGGTCACCCTGCCCCGGTGCTCCTCGCCTTTCCCTAGCCACCAGAAGACCCCCCCCCCCACACACACCCTGTTATCCGAAACTGACTCGGCACTCTGGGTGGAGAGGGGATCCGAGTCCTCCAAGGGACCCGCCTTTCCTCGGGCTTAGCAAAAGAGACCTCCGGAGAGCGCGCGCGCGAACCGCCCAGGGCCACCCGCGGAGCCTGGGATTCGAACCAGCTGCCCTAGTAGCCCAACATTCCCATGCAAGCCCTTAGCCCAACACTCCTGCCGCCAGCGCGCCCATCGTATCCCCTCAAGAAGGTCTCGGGTAGCGCCAGGACGGCGAGCCGGAGCGAAGCCGAGGGTCGCGGGGACCGAGCGGGTTACTTACGCACGGGCGCGGGGGGAAGCCCATGGACAGAAGCACGTCCAGCGCCGACCCATGCTTGATGGTGCCCGGGCGCTGCAGGCGGTCCCTGCGCGGGGTGACTTTGCTATACAGCTCCTCGCGCGCGGCCATGCCGAGGGCTAGGGTCACGGTGCCGAGTGCCCGCTCAGCGGCCGCCCATCGCCGGCGCGTCGGAGCTGGGGGTCCGGGAGGACGGCGGGGGCGGTGCTCCCAGCTCCTCGGGCGGAGACTGACGCTTCCTGGAGAGGCCGCCGGAGCTCGGCGCGGGCCGGCGGCTTCTGTGGGACTGACCTCAGCCCGCTGTGTCTGGGAGTCCCAACACTGCGCCGCTGCAGCCTTCTGTGTCCTCCGCCCCCCGGCTTCTCTTCCCTGAGCTGTCCGGGAATTTGCAATGAGTAATTTTTGAATGGATCAAAAAGGAAAAGCAGCCTTGTGGGCAGGCCCTGCCTCGCCTGTGCCGGGCCCCGCCCCTTTCTTAAAGCGGCCGCGCGGGCCGAAAGCTCTGCTGGCTGGTTTCCAGCTGTAGTAGGGATTGCTTCTAGACAGAACATCCCCCAGCAACCGAACTAGGCCAGTGTGCTTGGATTCACAGAGCCCCAGCTCTGCCCCTGACTTGCATATCGACTCATCTGGGCCTCGAAGCTTCGGAATAGCCCATTTCACGTTTCATTTGATCATTGGCGAAGTCAGTCATGGAAACCTACTGCACTGATGGATGAGAGGACCAGAAGGCTAAGCCTTGAGGCCCAGGGAAAAGGTGTCACTTGAGATAGATCCTGCAACAGTTACAAAGTTGTTTACATCTCTGTAGGCCGAGTCCCCCACAGCCTGCGGTGACTGAAGAGAGACCTCTGGAAAAGGGCCAGTGGCTCTTGGAAGTGGTGGGACCCCAGAGAAGGCAGAGGCCAGCCACAGAGGAAGGGAGAAGAGAAAGGGAAAGAAAAAGGGGAGGACGAGCAGAGAAGCCAAGGGATTGGAGGTAGAGAGAACAGGAGGAAGGACACTAATTAGAGCACTTCCTAGTGGAGTGAGCTGGCCTGCCAATAGGAGGGTTCAGCCCAGGAGCCACAAGTGAACCCCCGCACGCCACAGCTGGACCAAACATCTCTCCTCAAAGCAGATAAGGCATTACTGCTAATGCCCCTTGTCTCACATCATGAACTCCGCTGAGGAAATTAACACTCGGTCACCCGGAGACAAAGCTGTTGCCCTCAGTCAGGAACAGAGTTCCGTTTGGTGTAAGAGAAGAGGCACACATCTCCTCTGGGGGTAATAATAATACCTGACATTTATTGGACCCATCTGTGTGCCAATGATTGTGTTAAGCATATGGCTGAGGTAACTCGTGGGCCTTTTACAGTGCCCTGGAGGGTGCCTGCCCGTATAGCCTGGTTTTATTGGTGAGAACACTCAGCTCAGAGGGGCAGAGGAGATCGAAAGAGCTCACAAGTGAAGAGATGAGTTTGACTTACTGTGGTGCCCTGAACAAGTTACTTTTGTCCCCAACAGCCTTGTAGTCCCATCTATATAGAAGCAGTCACCTAATACCACACACACACACACACACACACACACACACACACACACACACACACACACACACACACCAGGTTATCTAAACACTTCAGCTCTCTCTGCTTGCCTGCTTATGGTATAGGGAACAGATGGTGACCAGCACTCTCAATGTAGCTTTCTAAGGCGGGGAGGGGGAGATTATCATTTAATTCCCTGACCTTCCACCCTTCACTGTTTTTGTTTTGCTTTGTTCTGTTTTTCTTATTTGAGGTACCAGTGGCATTTGGAAGTGGAGAGATGGGATGGGGGAAGCATGGGTAACAATTTGCATGTTTCTGCCTGGTGTTATGAAAGAGACCAGGGACAGTTCACACTTCCTACATGGGGCTGTTTCTTCTTCCCAGCAGACAGAATGCTTGACTGAGGCAGAGGTTGGAGGGAGCTGGGAAAAGCATGATCTTTAGACTAGCCTCCTTGGGATGTGCTCAGTAAAGTCAACTGGACAGTAGGCATTCTACGTCTTTTTAAAGTATCTGGGCTTGAGCCAGATGGTCTGGGTTTCAGTCAGGAGAAAATACCGCCTGAGGCAGCACTCTGCACTCAAAGCCCTGCCGGAACAGCATCTCTGACTGAAGGAGCCTTTACTAGACACTGGTGCTGTCCTTAGTGTCTTACATACGTGGCGCACACCACTCTTTGACCAGACTATGAGGTGGCTCTCTCTTGAGAAACTGGCACCCATGTATTGAGTGTGTACTGTCTTTTTGCTAAGTGCTCTGTGCAAGATCTTAAAACTATATTACGATATTTTCCCTTTTACATTTTTATTTTATTTATATTTATTTCTGAGTGTGTGTGTGTGTGTGTGTGTGTGTGTGTGTGTGTGTGTGTGTGTAACGTGTAGTCTTCCCACCAGCCACTTGGGTCCTGCTGCTGTCTCAGCACCCAAATAACACATGAGACACTATATTAATTATGAAGCTGTTGGCTGTTTGCTTTGATTTCTTATCGGCTAGCTCTGACTTAATTATTAAACCATAACTGCTAATCTGAGTGCTTCCACGTGATCTCTTACCGGAGAAAGGTCCGGAACTCTTCTCCCGCGTCCTACATTGTGACTTCTGTGCCTCTGTTTCCCATAATCCTCCTCAACTCCTAGTCCCACCTATCTTGCTTCCCTATTGGCCAACAGTGCTTTATTAACATATACACAGAAGGACTTCCCCCATCAGCATGTGTGTGTGTGTGTGTGTGTGTGTGAGCTCGCACGCGAGTTTTTTAATCGAACACAACAGTGTGGGTGTGGAAGTCAGAAGACAATTTGTAGGACTCATTTCTCTCGCTTTATTGTGCGGATCCCAGGGACTGAACTCAGGCCATCAGGGGCTCTGTCTGTTGAGCCATTACACTAGGCCAAAGTATTTGCTTAAGAAATTCCAACTTTGGGGGGCTGAACAGATGCTCATTGATTAAAAGAACATTTGTTGCTATTGCAGAGGATACAGGTTCAGTTTCCAGCACCTACATGGTAGTTGACAACCATCTGTAACTCCAGTTCTAGGGAGTCTGATGTCCTCTTCTGACATTCATGGACACCTAGCACATGTGTGGTACACAGACATCCATGTGGGGCAAATCACATTTAAAATAAAATGAACATATTTGATAAAAATAAACTTTTCATATTAAGCCAACAACCATGTACTGTTATAATGACAAAGGATGTGAAACTTTAAGATAGCTGATTCTGATTGTGTTTTTATTTGTTAGTCTGTTTATTGTTTGTGGCAGTCTTCCTATGTAGTCCAGGTTAACCTCAAACTCAAGATCTTCCTGCCTTAGCCGCCTCCCAAGTGCAGGATTATAGACCTGTGCCACCCACAGTGTGATTGTCTTCTGGGCCTCTTGGCATGGTTTGCTGGCACTCTGTTTCTCTGCAAAGATAATTTAGTTGCCTTTCCCCTGCCTCTGGAAAACTATGGGACGTGGGGAATGATTGGTATAAAAAGAGTTGTAAAGAACCTGCAGAGGGCACTATGGAAAACCAGGCACCTTTGATGCAAATTGTTTTCTGTTATGTCTGGGGCAGTTTCTGCAGAAGTCCCAGCCTGGCTCCTACCCTTCCTCAGCTCAGTGCCCATGCTTGTTTTAATCGGAACGGCTGCCATTTGCTCTGCACAGGACTGGGGGCTGGCAATTAAGATGCATTGTGTTTTAATTGTATTGGCTTTGAAAGGCGAGGAGACACTTTATAAACATCCATATTGTTATATTACAAAGGAGGAAGAAGAATGAGTGTTCATCTGACAGTGCATCTTATAGCTGCGGGGAAGAAGGAGGCGGACGAGGGCTTGCACAACGATGGAGCTGACACATCAACATTAAGCTGCTGTTCCCTCCGAGGGAAAGCAAATTGTCATGTCCCTGTGCCCCGTCATGTCAGAATCCACCCAGCCCACGAAGCTCTTTTGTTTATGTGAACACCATTTTACTCCATATCACTGGCCCCAGACACTATTTTGGTCTAGGAGCCCTTGCACAGTGGGTCATAGAGATGCCCACTTTCTCCTCCTCTCTTCCTTCTCATCCTCTTATTCCTCCTCCTGCTCCTCCTCCTCCTCTTCTTTCTCACTTCCACTTCCTTCTCTCTTCCACTTCCTTCTCCTTTTCCTACCCTTCCCCCTCCCTCCTTCTGAAACAGTTTCCCACTCTGTCGCCAGGCTTGGAACCTCCTGCCTCTGCCTTCCCAGCTAGGATTACGGGCAGCATAGCAGCCTGCACGTGTCCTTTGAGAAGCCTGTTCTGCCTTTTCCCTCTCCTTCTCTTGATCCAGGAGAAAAGGTCAGCAGTTGCATCAGAACAGGAGGGAAAGTCCGAAGACTACTTCCAGTTCCGAGGGCTGAGAGTGGTCTTGGTGAATGAAAGCCTTTTTTGACCCCCTGGGAATGGCTTCAGCTCCTGAACTGCAAGAGGGTTTTTCAGGCACAAAAAGTCATGTGCTGCCACTCTCTAGGCTCAGTCTCATCACCTGTCAAATGGGGGGGGGGGGGCTTCCCTTAGGCTGTCAGCCCAGGACATTGGAACCCAGGAGCTCTTTGAGGGTAGAAGTAGTATTACCCAATTGGAAACTGGGTGGATAGAGCGTGACATCCTGGCTTCCTCTTTCAGTGCAAAGAAACCTCATCAGCTTTACATCTTAGAGTGGGGGGCTGTATGAAAGTTTTCTACGAGAAAGAGTTTGGAAATATTTTTAATATGTTTGAAAGCACAGAACAAGAGTTATGGTTTGGTGTATGCGTGACTGTGTGTGTTGTGTGTGTGTGTGTGTGTGTGTGTGTGTGTGTGTGTGTGTGTGAGAGAGAGAGAGAGAGAGAGAGCCCATGGACATGTGGGAGTCCCAGGTTGACATGGGAGTCTTTCTTATTCGCTCTCCATCTTATTTTTGAGGCAAGGTCTCTCAGTTGAACCCAGAGCTTGCAGATAAGGCAAGTTTGGCTAGCCAGCTAGCTCTGGGGATGGCCTATCTCTACCCTTTTACCTTCTGAGTCTGGGATTACAAACAGACTACCATGCCACGCAGCAGTTATGTGCATACTGGAATTCAAACTCTAGTCCTCTTTGTTTGTTTGTTTTATAGTGTCTCAAGTATCCCAGTGGTGTTGAATAGTTTTACGTCAACCTGACACAAACTAGAGTCATTGGAGAAGAGGGAACCTGAGAAAATGGCTCCCCAAGATAGGGCTGTAAGCAAGCCTGTAGAGCATTTTCTTAGTGGTTAATGGGAAATGACCTAGCCATTGTGGTGGTCCTGGATTCTATAAGAGATCAAGTTGAGCACATCTTAAGGGGCAAGCCAGTAAGCAGCACCCCTCCATGATCTCTGCAGTAGCTCCTGCCTCTTGGCTTCCTTCCTGCCTTGTTTGAGTTCCTGCCCTGACTTCCCTGGATGATGTGGAAGTGAAATCAACCCTTTCCTCCCCAACTTGCTTTTGGACATCGTGTTATTACAGCAACAAAAACCCTAATTAAGATACCCAGGGTGGCCTCAAAATTACTATGTACTGGACAGACGTTGTCCTTAAATTCCCTGTCTTCCTTTCTCCACATTCTGCAAACTCAGGGTTATAGGTGTGTGCCGCCATGTTCAGCTTCAGAACTAGGTCGTTTTAAATACGGGTTTAGCTGTTGTAGTCTGTAACTGAAAGCAAGGGAGACCCAAGTAGGATTGGTTTCATGAGAGAGAGAGAGAGAGAGAGAGAGAGAGAGAGAGAGAGAGAGATGAGAAGTGGGCAGGGAACAGAGAGTGAAGAAGAAAGGGGCCATCCAGGATGAGTGATGGAGAGAAATGGTTGCCACAAGGTCCTATCAGTCCTCTCTGCCCCACCACAGATGCTATCCTGCCCTTTCTCCTGCTGCCTACGTGGCCTGCCTGAATGTTTTTCCTCCACTAAGCTCTCTTATTATCATCCCCCCCCCCCGGCTGCTTGGAGGCCAGAAGCTGCCCTTCAGGTGGGCATCTATAAAGGCAGTCACAGTGGCTGATAGTTAACTTCTGCATCATAATAGCATCTTGTTGCTGACTAGCACCCTCTTCCAAGACAGGTCAAGACTTCATGTTGACATGGGAAAGAACTATAAAAGGAAAAATAAAAAAAGGGTGATATCCAAATTTCTAGAAAATCTCTACGCATTCCCAGAAGACCATCCCCCCTTATTAACCTATCCTCTTCTCCATTTATATAAAGCTTCCTGACCCTAAATAAGTAACTAGTTGATTTGTGTGTCTCTCCCTTATTTGTGGTTAGCAAGGGAGCACTCCCGTACAGCACTTTGGTGGAGGCCAGAGGACAACTTGAAGGAGCCAGTTCTCTCCGTCAACCGTGTGGCTTAACGTCAACGGACTGAGGAGCAGCTGCCAGGTCACTTTTTGGTTTCGTCTCACCCTGTAGCTGAAGTAGACTTGGAACTCAATCCGTGTAGCACAGGCTGGTCTTGAACTCACAGCGACCCTCTTGCCTCGGTCTCCCAAATGCTGGGATCCACCACGCCTCGTTTAGTTGTGTCAAGACTTCTTGACTCCAAGTCAGATGGTAGTTGTGTTCACCTTTAATCCCAGCACTCAGGAGGCAGAGGCAGATGGATCTCTGTGAGTTGAGGCCAGTCAGGTCTACAGAGCAAGTTCTAGAACGGCCAAGGTTATACAAAGAAACCCTGTCTTGAAAAAAAAAAAACCAAACAATCAAAAATCAGAATAGAAGGATGAAATACCAAGATAAAGTATCTTTTATTCTTAGTCATGAATGGAGTGGAACCAGAAGTGGTGATACATACCTGTAATTCCAGTAGTCTAGAGGTGGGGGCAAGAGGACTGCCACTCAAGGCCAGCCTGTGCTACATAGTGAGTGTAGGCTAGCCTGGACTATGTGAGACCCTGTCTAAAGAACAAAGAAGGGGAGTAGGGTTTGAGTATGGTAAAGCATATCAGCAGTCTCAGCACTTGGGAGGCTAGAGGCAGGAGGATCACTTTGAGTTTGAGACCACATTGGTCTTCATAGCAAGTTCCATGCCAGCCAGAGCCATATGAAGAAAGGCTGTCTCACAAACAAATAAACAAGTAAACCAAGAACCGGTGGAACAACTGGACCAGAACTAAGAACCTAGAGATAACTGGCTACTTCATCATCTTAAAGTTTTTTCTAATATGCAACACAATACGGAGTACATTAAAAAAAATCTGCCACAGCATGTCTTTGATTTCAGATTGTTGTTTAATATGTGAAGCCAGTTTACATAGCAGGAAAGGCCAAGGACAGAAGTGTGGATCATCGGCCCAAACCAACAGAAAGCCTATATTGATGTCTTAAAAATATTTATTATTTATTTTGGTGGGTATATGTGTCTGTCCATGTGAATGATGGTACAGGTGAGTGTCCAGGTGCGTGCGTGCGTGTGTACGTGCGTGCGTGCGTGTGTGTGTGTGTGTGTGTGTGTGTGCGCGCGCGTGTGTGTGTGTGTGTGTGTGTGTGTGTGTGTGTGTGTGTGTGTGTGTGTGGTCACAAGAGGGCATCCAGTCTCCTCTCTCACTTTCCACCTATTCCTCTGAGACAACAAACATCTCTCTCTGGATCTAGGGGGTCACAATTTCTCAGTTAGGTTACAAGCTAGCACACCAATAATCCTCTTCCTTGGAGCTGGGGTGACTGGCCTCTGTGAGACACTAAGGCTCCTTATGTGGAAGCTGGGATCTGAACTCTGATCTCATGATTGTGCAGCAAACACTCAACCACTAAGCCATGTCTCCAGCCTCAGAAAGAACAGTTTTTAGTGTTTTGTTAAAAAAAAAAGTTAAGATAATTCCCTTGACTGCACTAGAAAGAGGAGAGAGGTGGTTGTTTTCATTATTTGCTTTGTTGTGATTTTTGCTGTCTTTGGGGGGTCTATTCTGAATCTTCCCTGAAGACTGTATGTATGCCTCCCTGTTCCTCCCTGTAAGAATAGGTATGCTGCCTCGGGGTCCTGTCCCCAGTTTGCCATGTAATAAAAGATGTGTTTTGAAAGAAACAGAACAGGGCAGGAAGATGTGGAGTTTAAGGCCAGTTTGGGCCTTATAGCTATCTCAAATAAACACACACTCGAATATAACGCAAGCAAAACGCTGCAGAATACGGTGTTTGTATTCCTTCCCTAGCTCTCTCACTTAACCCCGTGTGCTCCTCTTCATCACTGGCCTCAGATAAAAGGTCTAACCCTGACAAACATTTTGAGTGTCTGCTGCCTTTTAGGGCTCCCAATTGTTATATTATCAGCCACACTGCCAAACAGACACCCATATAAGCCATTTACCAAAAACCTCTCTGTGTCAGAGAAGTGCCGCAGCTTGCCAGAAGTCATATGCTTCCTACATGGTAGAACAAACGTTAGAGACTAGATGTCTGAACTCAGGTTGACGACATAACTCTACAGTGAATCTTTAATGATTAGTATTGATTTGAAATATTGTCATAGACGAATAGTTTTAGTAGATTGTTCCTATAGTTGTGCTGTGAAATGAACTACAGGGTTGTCCAAGCTCATGGGTCAATCAACGCTGCAGAAGACAGACGTGTATAAAAGTTTAGCAGGGGGATGGAGAGATGGCTCAGTGGTTAAGAACATTGGCTGTTCTTCCAACAAATCCAGGTTCAATTCCCAGCACCAACATGACAGCTTATAACTGTCTGTAACTCCAGTTCCAGGGAATCCAATACCCTCACACAGATATACATGCAGGCAAAACACCAATCCATGCTCCAACAATAGATAGATAGATAGATAGATAGATAGATGATAGATTTTAAAGGGGACTTTAGAAAGCAAGACATACAGGTTTTCTTTTTTTCCCCCTCTGCCTACTCCTTGTCCACAATGACTGGATAACTACTATCTCTGGATACAGGCTCATAGATCTGTGTGACTTCAAGGAATACAATGTCTAACAGGAGACAAAAGAGACCAGGACACCACACCACAGGATGTGTAAGAGACACAGTGGTTTGTCTAGATAGATCTAGCAGTAGTGTGGGGGGATGGCAGGGGAAAGTGTCTCCAGGGGAAAGGAGGTCTCTGTCTGACACTGAATGATGAATGGAAGGTCATTCGATGAGGAACAGGGTTGCAGAGGGGGGCAAGACAGAGGGGAAAGGTAGGGGAGAAAACATGTTCACTGGGCGTAATGGTGCATGCCTGTAATCTAACGCTCAAGAGGCAGAGCCAGGAGGATTGCTATAAATGAGGCCAGACTAGTCTACATAGAAAGTTCCAAGCCAGCCAAGGCTACATAGTATTTACAACCTTGTGTCAAAAAAATGTAAAAAACAAACAAACAAAAAACCAAATTAACAAGGCCCCACATATTATTCCTCATAGAGGATATATGAAGGCTAGCCAATGGATAAAGTCCTCCCTGAAGACCCGAGTGGCAGAAACCTGAGGAATGGGAATGGGGAAGCAGTTGGTTCAGACACTGCATACACCAGACTGCAAAATTTGGGCTGCAATAGTGCCAGACTTCTTGATGGTGTCTGGCCAGCATGGCTACCCTGCTGAGCACTGCAGGCCTCCTCCGCTTGAACCATTTGGATAGTAGGAACAAATTAGACATTTCACAAAATGCTGTCTATTCTTTTTGGAAGGGAAGGGGGACTCAAGACTGGGGTTTTCTGTGTAGCTCTGGCTGTTCTGGAACTCACTCTGTAGACCAGGCTGTACTTGAACTCACAGAGATCAGACTGCCTCTGCCTCCCTGAGTTGCTGGGATTAAAGGCATGCGCCATAGCCATACGTATGGATGTATGCCTGCATATACATATGTACCTGGTGCCCATGGAGGTCATAAAAGGTGCATCTGGTCCCCTGGAGCTGGTGCTATGGATTGTTGTACGCTGCCTGCCATGTGGATGCTTGAGAGTTGGATCCAATAGAACTAATTAATGAAGAATAGCCATAAGAGACATTTTCGGGGGGGTGGAAACTGGGGAAATCGAATGTGGACTGGATGTCAGCTGCTGTTGTCCTGATGTTTGTTTTTGTGGTGGTGGTTATGTCAGAGAATGAGCTTGTCCCCTGGAGATGCAGACTGACATTTCTAAGAGCGAGGTGGCACAATATGACAGGCTAATCTCCAGATGGTTTAGCTGAAGACAAGTACAAGTGCCAATCTAGACAGAACGAAGGAAGGCACATGTACGGTAGGCACTTGCCATTTGCTGCGTCTGCCTGAATGGACACATGGACATTCACTATACTATTCTTTCCATTTTCCCCTGGGTTTGAAAATGTTCAAAAAACCTTTTCAACCAACAAATTGTAGTTAAGGGGCTGGTGGTGTAAATCAGTTGGTCCAGTGTTTATCTAGCATGCAGAAGACGGCTGGTTTTGACCCACAGTGCCACACGAACAGACCTGGTGACTCACACCTATAATCTCAACACTCCAGAAAGGGAGAAGATGGAGGAGCAGAAGTTCAACGTCATACTTGGCTAGTTTTATGCTAGCCTGGGTGGCAAGGAGACTCTGTGTCAAAGAAAGAAAGAGGAGGGAACAGGAGAGTGGGGAAGGACGGTGAATTGCAGAAGTATAGCTGCCTTTCAAAAGATGGCTGTTTTTTTCTGCAAGAGTTGTGCTGCATTTGTAGGAAAGACATGAAGTAGGATCAGGGGAGATCTGGGCCTCCTAGCAGAGTTAGCAAAGCTAGGGTTGGAATGAGGACCCAGGTCTTCTTCTCCCTAGGAGAGTACCCAGCACAGATAGCAAGTGCCCGATGCTCAGAGCCAACTGGCAGCTTGGCCTCTGCTTCCTGGCTTTCTTTTTGTCTTTTGTGTCCCACAGATAAGCATAATGACCCAGTGGGCAGTCCCTAGGAATGTGTCAACATTCAAGAAGCAGCTCTTTTGAGGTTGCTCATAGTGAAAGCAAGGCCTCTTGATGCCCTCTCCAGGGCAGCGTGTCTCCCTGAAAAGGGCTTGCATCCCTGCCATGTTTGCCTTATTACAGCGACCTCATCTCCCAGGAGCTAGTATTTCAACCTGTCTCTAGAAGAAAGAATGCCCTAGATATTTGTAATTCTATTTCTGGTCCCCTGTTTTCAGGAATACCACTGTCCCTAGTCTCCTGTGACTAATGCGCGCTATTCCCAGGAGCCAACACATTTCTCCATTTACAAAGCGGCTGGTGGTAAAGCTGGCCACAAGTGCTCTGAGCTTATCTGGAAAAAGTTCTGGGCAGCTGAGTGACACTTGATCCAGAGCTGAATGGCCACTCTGTGCAGGGGTGCTTGGGTTGGGACAGGCTCTTGTCCGCAGCTCTGTTTTGAAAAGAGTCACTCATTCACTTATCCAGGATGAGTAACAGTCAGTGTTGATGGATAGATAGCAGATCGTTGATTTCATTTCCTGCCCATGGTTTCTGCACAGGGGTCTGACAGGCAGAGAGAAGCATTTCAAAAATGTTCATGCAAAGTGAGCAGTTCCCTAAGATGGACTGCCGGGCCCAGGAGCATTCATCTCATAGTTTACATTCCAATGCAGTAACTCCTGATATTGATCTCCTTTATTTTGCAATCACATCTTCTATGTGTGTTAGTACATAATTCTTAACATGAGATAGAGGGAGAAGATTAAAGGCCATTTACCATTAAGTCAGTATGCATCAGGCATCTTTTGTTGACCTCCTCTCTTTCTTTCAGTATTTTTTATAGGTAGGGTATAGATAGGGTTTCTCTGTTTAGCCCTGGCTGTCCTGGAACTCACTCTGTAGACCAGGCTGGCCTCGAACTCCATCCGTCTCCTTAGTGCTGGGATTAAGGGGTGTACCACCACCATCCAGTTTGTTGGCGTTTTTGTTTTTTTTTTTAAAGATTAATCTTATTTCTAATTGTGGGTATGTGTGTGTCTGTGTGTGGGTATGGATACAGGTGCTTGAGGAAGCCAGAGAAGGTGTCAGATTCCCTGGAGCTATATTTGTAGGCAGTTGTGAGTTGCCTGATATGGATGAACTTGGGTCCTCTACAAGAGTGGGAAGCATTCTTGTCGGACCAGCTCCTTAGGCCCAGCATCAGGTGGTTTACACACAGTTTCCTTGAGTCCTTATGACACTCCTGTGGGTAAGTTTCCCCCACCTCATTTCACAGGTGTGGAGAGCAAAGTTCAGTGAGCTGGAACTTACCCCACACTCTGCTGTATGTGAAGATTCTGAAATCCAAGCTCATCCCATCGTGGTTTATCTCTAAGAACTCACAGTCCACTCTGTGATAGCCAGATAGCCATTTGGCTTTAGGTTATTCATTGCCCTTCATTCCCAATACACGTCTTCTCCTTCCATTGCTGAGATGATATTCCTTAAGCACTCTTGAGAAGAATGAGAACATGTATTTTCAAGACAGATATTAATGAGGACCAAGTGCCCTTCATCTCCATTAACCTGAAAAGCAGTGGATCATTGCTCACTGCGTTGCAACCATCCATTATATCACACACACACCAGCAATTCCCAGTCCTTCTGATACTGGTAGGTACTAGGATGTTACCAGTTTTCTTAGGAGATATTGTAGCAGTCATGAGCTAATTCTGAAAAATAGCAGTTAAAATTAGTATATATTTAACCTCTGTTTTTTTTTTAATTTTGTTTTTTCCAAACAGGGGTTCTTTTGCCTTGGTTGTCCTGGAGCTTGCTCTTGTAGATCCTGGTGGCCTTGAACTCATAGTAACCTCTAGATTATGTACTGTGTTTAGCACAACATAAATATAACTGGGATTTTAGGACAACAGCCTGGGTTTTTTGTCCCAGGTCCAAACAGTAAAAATACGCTAGGTTTAGTCACCCATCTCGTAATGTAATAGTTTTCTCTGAAATTGAAACATTTTATCCTGCAGGGTAGCTCCTTAAGCAGGAAGGTAGACAACTCGAAATAGCTTCAGGAAGTCCCTGAAACTGACTAGATTCACTAGGCCTCTTCTTGCCAGAGCAAGCAATAAATGTTGAGCTGCCAAGAAGACTCTGAGACCAGACCAGCTGCCTAAAGAAGCAGAAATCAGCAGAGCTGACTGAAAGAGGTTTAGACCAACTGAGAAGGACACTCTCCACCCCATTGAACTGCCTGCAGGCTGTGCATTGCGCTTCAGGTTCCAGCTTTGTGGGCTATCACCCATTCGGGGCACGGTATGGCAGGGCAGGGTGGGGCGAGACAGGGCAGGGCAGGGCAGCTGGCAGTGAGAAGATGTAGTTCAAACTGAGATCTGAACCCTCACTAGGAAGCTGGATAGAAACAATGTTGCCAGGCATAGCTGAAGGCCTGAGTTCAAGTTCAAGTTCAAGTTTGAGACCCAACTGTGTTACTTCTGAGAGTTCTGGATCTGCATACTGTAGGGGATATGAAGGTTATATGAAGCGGGAAACAGATTAAAGTGCAGGCTTTACAGCCCTACAAAAAGTAAGTTAGTGCATGACCCCATGTAGATTGAAGAGAGATTCCATCTGTTCAGACACTCACCCATTCGTGCATTCTTCTATTTCTTTGTTCACCCATTGGGGTTGATGCAGTCCTCCAGAGAGAGAGCCTGGTTCCTGGTTTAGGAGTAGTCCTCATTTACACAGAGTTTTTCCATGGGTCGTCTTTGTGTCTCCCAGTGCTACTGGGAAGTTAGCAGGGCTGTTGCCCTCAAGCGTGAGGACATTAGGAATCACCTTTAATGACATGCCTCATTTATATTCTAGACGGCTTCCCAGATCCACCTGTCAGGGCCAGGGTGTCATTCATAAGGGTTTAGACTACCGATGTTCATCTAGGTATCCCACTGTTTCTAAAACTCCTGAACATTTTGGGTGCTTCTGGGATGAAGACTCAGAGGAAACTGCCAGATTGGCTTCCTTCCCCCAAGAAACATCTGTCAGTCAGGCCTTGCAGGACCCTTGGAGACAGTGGTCAACTATATGACCTGAGTGTCTTTGTGTGTGTTTTGTTTGTTGACCTTTTGAGAGGGTTTCTCTGTAGCTTTGGAGTCTGTCCTGGAACTCACTCTGTAGACGAGGCTGGCCTCAAATTCAACTCACAGAGATCCAACTGCCTCTGCCTCCCGAGTGCTGGAATTAAAGGCATGTGCTACCACACCAACCAAATATAGTATTTAAAGTCTTCCTGCCCTTAAGGGATTGGCTTCAGTTGTCAATGTGGCACACCTGGGAAGCCTCATTTGAGGAATTGCTTCCATTAGATCAGCTTGAGAGCAAATTGATGTGGGCAGGCCCAGCCCATTCCCATTGTAGTGGTGCCAAAAAACAAAAAAACAAAAAAACAAAAAACAAACAAACAAACAAAAAAAGGCAGTGAAGCAAGCCAGAGGGAGCCAGCCAGTAAGCACTGGCTTTGGCTTCCTTTCTTCCTGTCACATTGCCACCTAGAGAACCTTCCTTTGCTTCCCTCCATGATTGACTGTGACCTGTAGTGTGTAATAAACTATTGCTTTTGGTCATGGTATTATCACAGCCACAAAGAAGCAAGCTAGACCCAGGGGCATAAGGTTGCTGACCACCAGTAATACTTGGGGGGGGTACAGGAGAAAGAGTGCTAAAAGGGGGGAATGGTTCAGGGACAGGTTCAAACCAAGCTAAGACCCCTCCAACTCTGAATTCGTGTGTTTTTCTGTCCACAGACATGGACACCTGGGGAAGATGGCCCTCGTGTCTTGTGTGTGGGTAACAACTGCAGAAACAGAGCTGGAACTGCTTTCCAGGCGTGATCTGTCCGGAAAGGAAATAAGACAAGGTCTTGAAATGCCTGGAAACGTCCAATCTCCCGGGCCCATCAGAAAGGATGCAGGCTAGTCCAGACCCCCGCTGGGAGCCATTTGTCCTTTGCTTCACCTTGGAGGGGTTTAAAAGCCTTGCTATGCCGAAGAGGCAGAGATGGAGGAGGGACCCGAGAGGAAGAGAGTGACAGGAAAAGGGAGAGAGTCGGGGAGGGAGAGCAAAGACCTGGGCTCCCCTAGCTGTTTCCCTTTGTTGCCGCGGGTTCGTGCTTTTTGTAGGTCAAAGACAGGTGTGTAGTGGGAAATGTGCTGTGCTCATGAGGACTGCAGCTGGTGGTGGTGTGGGTCCAGGGATGCTCTGGAGGGAGACTGCAGAGGTTGGGAGGAAGAGTGAAAGACCCGAGGCCATGGGAAGATGAATCAAGCCGATCGCCTTGCCGCCAGGCCACTTTCCTGAATCCCAAGTCCCATCAGTGCTCATGGTTTGGTGTCTAGCAATAGCCACTGCGTTTGGTGTCAGGTTTGGTTTTACTGCTCCCATGTAGTGTGACCCTGGACAAGGAAGGCTCTTACCCACTAACCCTCACCTTCATCACTTGTGAAATAGAGGCGGTGCTATCGGGAACAGAATGTTGTTGCAGGGAAATGAAATGCCTTGCAAACTGCAGCAAGCACACGAGAAAGCTCTTTTTTTTTTCTTTCTGAGAGAGATAAGAGAACAGTTCTAGATGGGAGTGTCCTTGTGCCTCCTATCGAGGAAGTCCACATTGACTATGTACAGTTTTGAGTCATTTCCAACTGGAGTGCTCATCCTTGCAGGCTGGCTTCTCTATCCTTTGTCACTTGGAAGCATGGGAAGGAGTGTGTCCTCAGTTTCCACACCTTCCTTCAAGTGGGGCTAAAATGGGAGGGAGGCAGAGAGGGACAAAGGAAGAGCTGGTGTCTTCTCACTTATGTGGGATTTAGCCGCTACTCAGGCTCAGCTCTTTCTTTGAGGTGATGGGTACTAAACCTAGGCTTTTCACAGGATAGACAAGAACTCTACCACTGAGCTACATTTCACGGTCCTTTTGTTTTGAGACAGGATGTCACTATGTAATTCAGGCCACCCTGGAACTCACTATCCTCCTGTTTCAACCTCTAGGGATCACAGGCATGTACATCCTGGCCCGCTACCCAGCTTATTTCCTTTCTCATTATAGTCTCTAATCCTGAGGGACTTAGAGTCTTTTTATTTGCTTCAGCTCCATTCCACTCAGCTCTGTTACACATGAGCTCTGTGTACATGAGCTGTGCAAACACAGAGAAGAGAACCAAGAAGAAACAATAATTTCCTAAGCCTTTGGGTGCTATATTGCTAATTACAGATCTGTTTCATGGCCATAATGTCATATGATCTTTCCAGAAGAGTTTCTACTATGGGTACTCCAATTTATTGGTAGGAATGGCTTCCATTGTGGTCTGTGTGTGTGTGTGTGTGTGTGTGTGTGTGTGTGTTTGCGCGCACTCGTACATGCAAGGAAGGAGAGGGGTGAGGGGAGGGAGCCCAATCCCATGAAACTGAGGTCCAGAGATCAGGCTTTCTTCCTCTCTTCTATGTCTGCTGCCAGTGAGGTAGACATGGTGAAGTCATTCAGGAGCCAATGGGAACAATTTTCTGAGAAAATCTGTGCCTTAGTAGAACTAGTATAAGAACTGTCTATGAAATATTGAGTTTCTATTCATAACAAATTCTTTCTGTCAACTCAAACCCAAACCAACCCAGCCATTGCCTTTTGTTTCTCAAGGGAATTCAGAATCACCCTGATGGTAAAATCACAGTTTCCCCACAGTACTTGAGGAACTAAAGTTGACACTTAAAAAAAATCACTCATGCAGTTAAATGAAAGTGTATGGAGGCGTTTAGGTCTCCGCTGTTATGGTGGCTCCCCTTCTTGCAGATGTGAGGACAGAATTGAGAAATGTCACCATGTGACTTGAACTCAAGAGAACAGATGTGTGCTCACTTATGCACGAGGCAGCCCATTTTTAAGACCATTTTATTGCCTCTGTACTAAAGGTAGTCAGACTGTTTTAGTTAGGGTTTTTATTGCTGTGAAGAGACACCACAACCATGGCAATTCTTATAAAAGAAAGCATTTAACCTGGGCTGACTTACAGTTCAGAGGTTTAGTCCATTATAGTCATGGCATGAAACAAGACAGCGTACAGGCATGCATAGTGCTAGAGAAGGAGCTGAGAGTCCTTACATCTTGACTTACAGGAAGTGGTCTGAAACTCTGGGCATGACTTGAGCATATATGAGACCTCAAATCCTGCCTCCACAGTGACAAACTTCTTTCAACAAGGCCATACCATACCTTCTCCAACAAGGCCACACCTCCTAATAGTACCACTCCCTTTGGGGACCATTTTCTTTCAAACCACCACATCCACAAGACAAGGACTCTCAGATCAAAGTGGGCTCACCCAGATATCCAAGCTTGGCCTAGAGATAACTCTTAAATTATTCTCTTTTCTAAGGATGAAATCTTAAAGGCATGTGCAGTGGCACATGTCTGAGGTCCCAGCACCCAGGAGGATTATGAGGTGAGCTTCACTGAGCAATGAGTTACATGGTAAGGGATGGAGAGGGAGTGTGTGTGTGTGTGTGTGTGTGTGTGTGTGTGAGAGAGAGAGAGAGAGAGAGAGAGAGAGAGAGAGAGAGAGAGAGAGAGAGAGAGAGAGAGAGAGAGTCTTTGGATACTAATTATACTGTGGGACCATCTAATGCTCCCTTTTTCCTCACTGAGAAAACTCTTCTCTGAAGCCCAGAGTCATTTCTTTAGCCCTGCACAGAGCCCTGTGTGTGGGTCCTTGCCTGCCAAGCTCGAGTGGCTGTCTGTAGCTGAAATGAAAGTTAAGTCTAGGGTCCTGGTCCCAGATCATGACCTTTGCTTCTACTTCCTTTCTTGGAAGAACTAATTTACAGTCTATGGCCCATGAGCACATCAGTTATGTAACTGTTACCACAAGGGCCTAAGGATCCAAGGCTGTGTTGTTTGGCAATAGGTCAAGTATCAGAAAAGATCTAGATTGTTCAGTGACCCCAACACGTCAGTGAAGATGGCAACTATGGGACCAGAGAACAAACCAACTGTTAGCCTTCTTTGTTCATTCTCTTCAGGTAAAAGGCATTTTCTTTTTTGGAAATGCTTTGAATTCTTTTACATTCGTTTAGTTTATTTGGTGTGCCTGTGCACACATGCCAGAGCATGCATTTAGAGGTTTGTCAGCAAGTGCCCTTACCTACTAAGCTGTCTCACTGCCTTTGATAAAAGACATTTTATAAAATCATACCTGAACTGAACCTGGTTGCTCAAGCTTGGAATATCAGCTTCCCAAGAGTCTGAGTCAGGAGTATCACAAATTCAAGGCCTGTGTGGGATACAATGAGTTCAAGACTAGCTTAGGCAGTCTAGTGAGATTCTGACTCAGAATAAAGAGTAAAAGGAGGGTTGAGGCATAACTCAATTGGAGAATATTTATCTAGCAAGTACAAGACCCCAGACTCAACTTCCAGTACACACACACACACACACACACACACACACACACACACACTTTGTAAATGGAGTTGTGCCCATATCAAGCGAAGAACTCGTGGTTTTTGCTGGCTGTAGGGTGAAGTCATGATCCTTGACCATTTTCAGGGCTCTCTGCCTCTCCTTGGGTCACATGGTCCTTCTCAACTTCACCACTCCTGTCACTCACACTCTGAGCTCAGCACAGGGATCAGTGATTCATTCACTGCAGCTGCCTGCAAAGTGTGTACCTGCATTCTGAAACACAGGGCAGACACGGGGAATTATAGTGCAGGGAGACGCATGCCAACAGTGAGAGGGTCTTGGTTTTATGAGAACCCGTGGGTAGGGCATCTCTCCTGGTATTGAGATGAAGGATGACTTTCTGCAAGGAGGCCATCTATGGGGAAAGCTACTGGGTCATAAGGAATCAAGAGCAGGGAAGGGGAGAAATTTCTGCAAAAGGAAATGAAATAGGCAAAATCAAAGTAAGAAAGATCTTGCTGAAGCTTTCTAAGCAGCCTTATGGAGTGTGTGCTGTTCCAGTGAGGGCTTTGGTTTTGTGTGTGTGTGTGTGTGTGTGTGTGTGTGTGTGTGTGTGTGTGTGTGTGTGTGTGTTGGGAATAGGATCTTGTCATATAGTTCAGCCTGGGCTTCAACTCTTGATTCCATATCTGCCTTCCAAATGCTTGGGTTATAGATGTGCATCATTATGTCTACCTCCAGTGAAGGTGGGAAGCTGAGAGAGAGAGAGAGAGAGAGAGAGAGAGAGAGAGAGAGAGAGAGAGAGAGAGAGAGAGAGAGAGAGGGAAGGAGGGGGAGAGAGAGAATGTGCTTGTCGGAATGTATCCCCAAACATTGACATGTTAGAAACTTAGTCCCTAGTCCCTAGTTGCTTCTTGGAAACTTAGGCTTTGTCTGAGATTAACTGTAGAAGCTTAGTTTCCAATGCAGCAGTACATGGAGGAGGAGCCCAACAGACAATGGTTAGTTTACAAAGCTTCTGCCCTCACTAGTAGATTAGTGATACTATTACAAGGCCTTGCAAATATAGAATCTATCTGAATATCTGTCTGTCTTTCCATCTGTCAGTCCATCCATGTATCATATCTCTCTTTCTCCCTGTACTTTCTTCACTGCCCTCCCTTTTTCCACTTCTCCTCCTCCTCTTCTTCCTTCTATTCCTTCTTTTTTGGTTTTTGAGATGGTCTCATGAAGTTCAGGCTAGCCTCGCACTCTCTGTGTATGAACTCACTGTGAAGCTAAGGCTGACCTTGAACATTTGATTTTTCTTGGCTCCACCTCCCAAGTGTTGGGACCACAGGCTTGTGCCACCATGCAGGTTTTAAGTAGTACTAAGATCAATCTTGGGGCCATCCGCAGGCTCCAAAAGTGTTCTAGCAACTGAGCTACAGTCCCAACCCTGGTTGTGTTTCGTTCTGAGACTTGGTCTTCCTATAGAATCCTACTTGGTTTCAAACTATTGGCAATCCTCCTGCCTCTGTGTTTTGAGTGCCACCATGCTTAGCTAATATTCACCTGTTTTCCCTCCTCAGGCACTGGAGATTGAATCTAGGGCCCCATAAATGCTAGGCAAGCGCTCTACCCAAGCCCTTACTCTTGTTTAAGAGGATACAGCATCCATTCCTGCCCACTTTTCTGTTCCCATCATATGAAGATGTAGCAGAAGGGTCCTCAGCAGACCCCAAAGGCCAGAACCTTGACCTCAGACCTCTTGTCTTCCATCACTGTAAGATAAACATTTTGTTCTTTGTAACTGTCCAGGTTTGCCATGTATGGCAGTGTGTGAGGACTGTGACTACAAGGGTAGCCTGGGCTACATAGTGAAATCTCATATCAGAAGGAACCCAACCAACACCCTCACCCCGGCTGCCTGCCACACATCAAAACAAACAAGTTTTAGTACAACATCAGAGTAGCCACGTATATGGAGTATGGCAGGCCCCAGAGGTCAACTGAAGAATTTATATTTAATGTAGCAAATAATGGTAAGCATGATGAGAACTTGACTATTGTTGGATATGTTGGTACATCCTTGCAAACTCAGCTCTCCAGAGGTAGGTGTGAGGGACTTTGCAAGTTCGAGGTCAGGCTGGCTACATATCAAAATCCTGTCTCTACTATGAGTCTGTCTTTGCTTGTGAGCCTATTTCAACAACAACAACAAGCTTGAAAATTAACTTGGTCATGGGACATGTGCACACACACACACACACACACACACCGTGTATATCAACATTACTTAAAGTGGGGTTTATAGTTGTATTATTGGTGATCTAAAAATATTGCAATAATGCTTGTTGTTTATTTCTTTATTTATTGATATGTGTGTGTGGAACATATACACATGTGTATATGTATGGTGTGGGAGCTCATGGAGAAGTCAGAGAGGGACAGTGACTGTCCTGTTCTACCACTGTCCTTGTATTCCCTGAAATAGAGCTAGACTGGTGGCCAGCACTCCCCAGCGATCTTCCTGTCTCCACCTCCTACAGTGCTGGGTTATAACATAGCTACACCAGGTTTATTATGTGGGTGCTTGGGATTTGAACTTTGGATCTCATACTTGTGCTTTAAGTGCTCTTAGCCACTAAGCCAGTGATTCTCAACCTGTGGGTCATAACCCTTGGGGGAGGAGGTTGAATGACCTTTTCACAGGGGTCACATATCAGATATCCTGAATATCAGATATTTATATTACGATTCATAACAGTAGCAAAATTACAGTTATGAAGTAGCAACAAAAATAATTTTATGGTTGGGGGTCATTGCAACATGAGGAACTGTATTAAAGGGTTGAAGCATTAGGAAGGTTGAGAACTACTGCACTAAGCCATTTCTCCAGTCTGTTGCTTTTGGAAATAGGCCCTCAAACTTGAGGCAATCCTCTTGCTTCAGTATGTAGCCAAGGATGACCTTGAATTCCTGATTCTCCTGCCTCTTCCTCCCACGTTCTGGAATTATAGGTTGAGCCATGACTCTTGGCTTTGATAATTTGTAAATTATACTTTTTTTTCCCAAAACTTTTATAGTGGGAGAACATGTGTAATAGAAAACATAAAATCTTACCAACTTTTTTATTTCATTTTGATTTTTTGAGACAAGGTCTCAAGGTAATAAATCTAGCCTATGTTGACCTTGCTTGAGCTTGCCAAGAACTCTACTTGTGAGAGCTGGGGTTATTGGCATGCCCTGACATGCCTACTCAAAATGGAACTTTATCACTGGTTTCGTGTGTGTGTGTGTGTGTGTGTGTGTGTGTGTGCCTGCGTGTGGTTGGGTTTGTATGTATGTATGTATGTATGTATGTATGTATGTATGTATGTCTTTTTGGAGATAAGGTCTTGCTATATGGCCTTGGCTAGCCTGGACTCATCCCAGGCTAGACTTGAATTTGAGTCACTCTTCCTGTTCTATTTCCCCAAGTACTTGGATGATAGGCATATACTACCTGTAATCTAATACTACCTGTCTCAGTGTAATATTACTATTTAATATTCTTTTAAATGTTTTTTATTAATATGAAAATTTAAAATATTTGTACCAATATTATTCACATATATTTAAAAAATCATAGTGTAAGTAAGTTATATCAACCCTGCCAGGCCATAGGATTCTTTCCTCTTTAAACTGTTTATTTATGCTCATTTAGTAAATAAAACTTTAATAGTGTATATATTATTTTTCAGAAAATTTTCTTTAGAGACAGAATCTCACTGTGTATCTCTGGTTGCCTTTGAACTCACAAAGATCAGCCTGCCTCTGTCTCCTGAATGCTGGAGTTAAAGGTATAGACCACTGCACCTGACTTTTTTCTTTTTTTCCTTTCTCGTCTTCTTTGCTTAAAGATTTATTTTAAGCTGGGTGGTGGTGGCACGTGCCCTTAATCCCACACTCAACAGGCAGAAGTCGGCAGATCTCTGAGTTGGAGGGCATCCTAGTCTACAAAGCAAGTTCTAGGACAGCCAGGGCTACACAGAGAAACCCTGTCTTAAAAAACAACAAAATAATCTATTTTAAATTATGTGCTTGCATATATGTCTGGGAGGGGTATGTGCACATGAGTGTAGGTGCCCTCGAACTGGGGTTGCCAGTGGTTATGAATCACTTGATATGGTTGCTGGGACATGAACTCAAGTCCTCTGCAAAAACAGTACACACTATTAACATCTGAGCCATTTTTCCACCAGCATCTCTTATTTTGTATTTTGTTTTGTTTGTTTGAGACAGTCTCACTCTGTGGTCCAGGCTGGCCTCAGAGTCAGGCAGGGCATATGCCTCAACCCCCAGAGTGCTGGAATAGCATGTGAGTGTTGCTACAGCCATTTAGAAAGAATAATTTGGACTCTACAAAAATCCAGGTGGAATATTGTTTGAATAGGATGCTGACTGTGGTTTTGAACACAGTGGAGAGGAATTGGAATCTGTACTTTCTGGAGGATGAGAAATGACTTCAATGTGAGGAAAGAGTGAAGTCATGTGCCTAGAGGTCAAAGCCAGTATCAAGCCATTCTTAGAAATGGGTAATTTGGCTGGGCAGTGGTAGCGCATGCCTTTAATCCCAGCACCTGGGAGGCAGAGACAGAGGCAGGTGTATCTCTGTAAGTTTGAGGCCAGCCTGGTCTACAGGGTGAGTTCCAGGACAGCCTCCAAAACAGTACAGAGAAACCTTGTCTCAAAAAATAAAAAAAAAGAAAGAAAGAAAGAAATGGGTTATTTGAGGAAAGAGACTTAGGACAGGAGGAGGGTGTTGGTTGTGTTTTGAAACAAATGGCCTGGAAACTTGAAGATGGAATGTGGTGATAAGAGTACTTGCCCTCAGCCAAGTGCATGCCTTTAGTCCCAGTACTTGGGAGACAGAGGCAGGTGAATCTCTTGTGAGTCTGAGGGCAGCCTGGTCTACAGAGAGAGTTCCAGGACAGTCAGGAAAACAGTGAAACCCAGTCTGAAAACCAAAACAAGCCAAAAGAAGTTCTTGCCATACATGACCAGACCATCATCCTACTCCATGAAGGACTCGTGGGTCTCTTTGCTTGTCACTCTGCAGGCAGCATTGAGTGTGACAGTCATACATGGAGTTCCAATCAAGCCTGAGTCATCAGGGACCGGGAATTCTCCAAGTCATCCTGGAACTAAGTCCTCCACCAGACAACAAGGTAATTGAGACAAAGGGCTCCACTCCCTTCTCCAAACCAGAGGCTGTTTGGGACGCTTGGCTTCCAGCTGTGCTTTGGGGGTTGCGATGTGAAGTTAGTTATATGTGTCTCCTGGTTTTTGGTTTAGATTACAATCACTAATCAACTGGTTTCCCAAAGAAAAAAAGCATTTCCGGTTTGGAATCAGGGCCCATCTGTTTCTCATTTTATCCCCGTCTCGGAAGACTGGATTGCTTATATACATGCTTTCATCCCTCCCGCCTTAAGAACATACGCCAGCTGGAAGCAAAGTGGCCTTACTTGGCTACCTTTGTCAAAGTGAGAATGATGTGTGTTGTGGGGGTTACTTGGGAAATTCTTTGTTTCTGTGCAGAACAGGTATCTGAGTTAAATTTTTTTCATGATTTTAAGTTTCTGTATTTAACCTCTCTCCCCAAACCTAATATAAATAAAAGAGTACATAAGGCCATGTCTAATTAAGTGGGAGGCAATAGATAATGTGTCTAGAGAGTCATTTGCACAACAGAAGGATAACAGTTGACTTTCAGATCAGCTGAGAGTGAACTGTGGCATTGAACAGGCATCTTGGAGGTGGCAGTGTTGCCATCAGCATCTCTCCTGAGATTCAGAAGGAAACTTCCTCTAGAAGCCAGCTCCATTTTCCTGTGTGTTACAGGTCCCTCTTATGCTGGTTATGAAGATTGTCTTGCATCTGCTCCTCAGAGCATGAGAACCGATTCTGTGAGTCCATTGGCCCTGCAGCCAGAATTCTGCGCTTCCTCCATACCATCATCACCACGACCACCGTCGTCACCACAAACACTATACCGCTAACACTATAATCTTACCATCTTGACTATTAGCATCTAACGTGAGTGTGGAAGGTCATAATGGAAAAATTGTATTTAAAACCACATGCCAGGCCAGTTCAGTTGATTGGCTGCTTTTCTAGCATGCATCAAGTCCCGGGCTCAGTGTCCAAAAGCATGAACCCTGGTGTGGAGGCTTACCGATAGGGAGGAGGAGGCAAGTAAGTGAGAAGTTCATGTCAGCATTAGCTGCCTACTTAGTTCAAGACCCTGTTTCAAAAACAAACCATTTGTCCAGATAGATGTGACTTTGATTTCTTCACTGTGTTACCTCAGACAAGTTACACCTTTGTATGCCAGTTTTTACATTGATTATATGGAGGTGACAAAAAGGCTCAGACGATTAAGATGAAAAAAAAAGGTGATATATTGAAAAAATTTGTTTTGAGACAGGATGGAGACACAGCTGGCTTGGAATTCACTATGGGGACCCCAATGATGTTGACATCTCTGTGATCATCCTGTCTCTTGACTGCCAGAGTCACAGGTGTGCATCACTACACACAGGTGTATACCCAACTCAAAGTCCATTCTTCACGCGTTTCTTCTTCAGAAATTCTTACAGAGAACGAAGAAGATGTGATTGAGGCAAAGGGGATGTGCTATGAATGAAGGGTTGAGTTGCCAGCAGGCTGTGTATGGAATGAAGCAGCCAACTACAAAATGAAAAACATGCCAATAATACGTTTTAGCTTGGAATTATGTGCCAAGTGAAATTATGCCTACTTCTTTCTTTGTGGTTGCCGCCTGTACCCTCATTTTGTGGCAGCATCTTGGGTGACTCGATTGATCAGAACTTCAGATTCTCCTGCCCCACCTTCCCAAGTGCAACACTTCACTTGGCTGCCTGCCCATCTCCCCATCTTTGGAAGCGGAGGCTCCTATAGCCCTTCCCCTGCATGCTGAAACCTAATAGGTGCCGGCTTCTTCAGTTCCTGAAGTCTGACTGTAACAAAGCCTCAAGTCAAAAGGCGAGCATGTGACTGACGCTCTTCAGGAGAGGTGTGTGTCCAAAGCATTATGAAGGATACATGATTATGGACCTGACCAAAAGAAAGGACCACTTTCTCTGAACTCACAGAAAATGGTGTGCGTTCTGTGTTCTGTGTGCAGGACATTTCGTTTGGCATTGGACTGTACCACTTTCTGGTTCATCTTCCTGTTGTAATATATGCATCACAGGGTTTGTGGGGTAGGCCGGATTTGTCTCTGAATTCCTACAGACATGCACAGAATTTACCACAAAGTGAGCTCCAATAAATAGCTACAGAGTAAGTTGAATGTGTGCCTTGTTTTTCCTGAGGACACTGGAGATGTTTCAGAGAGAATACTGCTCTCTGTGTCTTTCCATCCGGTCCATTCTTCACCTCACTTCTGTGTCCAGAAGATGGTCCAGGGTGTATAATGTTCAGGGCAAGCAGCTGAGTAAAGCAGGCTGTAAGAGACCTCTGCAAGTATCCAGGCTGGGTCCGCATTCCCTAACAACAGCTCTGCCATAGGTGGTCAAGCCTCCCCAGCCAGGGCGAGCAATTCCCGCCCTGGAAAACATTGTTTACCAAGGCAGACATTTGAACAGGAAGTCCTGAGCACTCGGACTGTATCCCTGTGAGCCTTCATCTGTTGTTACAAAAAAAAAGAAAAAAAAAAAACAAAGCAAAACAAATCCAAACTGGGCTGGTGAAATGGCACCAAGCCAAGCAGTCCAAGTTGGATGCGCCGGGCCCACAGGGTAGAAGGAGAGAATCTCTGGCGATTTGTCCTCTGACTTCACTCTTGTATGTACATACCTTCCCTCCATTGAGGAGACAAACATATCTGGAGAAAGGTTAAAAATGTTATACATTGGAGATAGATTGGAAATACAAAACTTTTTTTTTAAAGATAAAGTTTTGCGATGTAGCCCAGGCTGGCCTGGATCTTATGGTACTTCCATTTCGGTCTCCAGAGAGCCAAGGCTACATGCATACACCATCATAGACAGCTAAAACTTTTAAACACACCCACTGCTTGGCAGCTTGTCATATTTGGAGAGAGCTCTCAGACGGCCTTCACGGTGACACAGGTGGCATCTCTGTGCCCTTTGTCTCTCTGACAGAGGCTCCTTACTTGGCCCTTACTGTGACTACCGTTGCTGAGGAAATGGCTGTGTGCTGGGCGCCAGGGAGAGTTCTTCTCGTACGTCATCTCCCTTAATTCCCACAAACTCCTGAAGCGAGTGTCATTGCCACAGGCCGGCTAAGCAAGGATAATAATTGGCCTCAGCAGTAAACAACAGTGCTGGGACTGGAGTCCAGGACTGTCCCGTATCCAGGGCGTGTTTGCGTCTTCTGTGGCATGCCGCCTCCCTGAGCTACACCGCATCTGTCTGTTCCCTTGAGAGTGTTGACTGTCTGGGCTGCACTTTCAGCCATCTTCCTCAAATACTGTTTCCTGCCTCACACTGGTCAGTCTTCTAAGAGATTCTTCATTCTTCTCGTGTAAGACCATTGCCCCCGTTTTTCTTGAGACAGTGGTCTCATTACGTGGTCCTGGCTGGCTCCAAACTCTGTGTACACCTGGCTGGTCTTGACTTGAAGGTCTCCTGCCTCTGCCTCCCAAATTGCTGAGATTACAGGCGGTGTCATCATATCTGGCTTCGGACTCCTCTGGATTTTTTTTCTATGTAGCCAAGGTTGGCCTCTGACATGCTATGTTCCAAGGATAACCTTGAGTTCCTGATCTTCCTTCCTTTCGATTGCTGCTATTACATGTGTGCATCTGGGACCACATGAGTGCATCTGGGATTACATGTGTGCATCTAGGACCACATGAGTGCATCTAGGACCCCATGTGTGCATCTGGGATCACATGTGTGCATCTGGAATTACATGTGTATAGCTGGGATCACAGGTGTGCATCTGGAATTACATGTGTGCATCTGGGATCACATGTGTGCATCTGGGATTACATGTGTATAGCTGGGATCACAGGTGTGTAGCACTATGTCTGCTTTTTTTTTTGCAGTTTGGGTGACTAAAGCCAGAGCCTTGTGAAGGGTGGGCAAATGCTCTACAAACTGAGGTCCACCTCCAGCCTCACTGTGTTCTTTCGCTTTAGAAAATACTCTGTTTTCAGGATGACATAGTGACATGTCTCACCTGTCAGTCGCCTCCAGACACATTTCGGGCTACTGCCCTTGCCACATGATCTACCAGGTAGAAACAAGTCTATATACAAACAGTAATAAATGCACTTTCATGTAGTGAGAGCCTACAGTTGCCTGGGCTGATGTGCTGTTACCTTGGCAACAAAGAAAATAAACCGTGTTCTCAGAAATACTCTCCTAGAAGCAATAGAAAATTTGCACTTGCTACTATCATTTTATTCTCTTGAATTAAATCTTTCAGTGAAACTTGTTGAAAACTATGTTTCAGCCGGTTTTTGTCTACTTGTGACGACTATAAAGCATAACATTTCCACAGAAAGAAAAAGCCAGTTTCAACATTTTGTCAGGAAATTATCCTCACTGTGCCCTGTGTAGACTGAAAAATTCCTTGAGGAAACTGAGGCAAGAAGAGGAAGAAAGAGGTACAGCTTCCTCGTTTTTATTTTATTTTATTTTCCAAGACATGGTTTCCCTGTGTAGCTTTGGAGCCTGTCCTGGAACTAGCTCTTGTAGAACAGGCTGGTCTCGAACTCACAGAGATCTACCTGCCTCTGCCTCCCAAGTGCTGGCATTAAAGGCGTGCACCACCACCACCCAGCTGCTTCCTCACTTCTTAATTGTCCCATTGCTCCACAGTTGCCCCCAAAGGTTGTTGCACGTAGTACCCTGCTCTGAGCTTAGGCACAATGCAAGTTAGACCTAAAAGAAAAAATTACAGTGAAAATAAAGGCTGGAGATTCAGATCAAGTGTTCAGAAGGCACAAAGCCTAGGTTTGGCCTACAGCAGTACAAAAAATAAAGGAAAAATTGAAGTGATGGTGGTGCATTTGGTTCTTGCACTTACAAAGCAGAGGCAAAGAAAAAAAGTTTGAGGTCAGCCTGGGCTACCTAATAAGTGTGAAGCCAGTCTACAATACATAGGAAGACCCTGTCTCAAAGAAGAGAAGAGGAGGAGGGAAGGAAGGAGTGAGGGAGGGAGGAAGAAAGGAAAGAAAAATAATTTTTTAAAAGATTTAATTATTAATTTTTTTGAAAAAGATCCTGTTTTATGTAGACCAGTCTGGCCTCCAACTCAGATCTACCAGCCTCTGTCTTCTGAGTGCTGGGATTAAAGGCATGGGCCACCGAGCCTGGATCATATTTATTTTCTTTTAATTATGTGTATATTTGTGTTTGGATGTACATGTGAGTACAGGTGTCCACAGAGATGAGAGCCATTGGATCCTCTGGAACTGGGGTTGCCGGTGGCCTTAGGATACTGAGTGTGGGTGCTGGGAACAGAACTCAGGTCCTCTGCAAGACTGGCACACTTTCTTAACCTCTAAGATAGCTCCTAAGTGACCAAAGTGCAGAGAGTAGGCGTCCACAGACATCTGTCACACCGTTTCCCCACAAGGCCTATGGGCTATCCAGCAAAAGGGCCAGAAAGACTGGAAGAGCCAGAGGTCAAGGCCCAGAGTAAAACAGTGTCTTCTGGGAAGGACAGGACAGTGGCACTCACAGTCTCAGCAGCTGTGGATGTTAGCACATGAGCAAGCCAGTAAACAGTTCAGCTGGTGTGGGGAGGGGCTCCTGAATCCCCACCCCTAGCTGAGGAGCTAGGGCTGTTTATGACCTCTGCAGAAGGATGGGTTTTCTTTAAGGGTGTGGCCCCAGGCAGGTGGACCACACTCCAGTAGATGGAGCCATAAGGACAAGGGCAGCACAAATTAGACCTAGTAGATTATGTTCAAAGGGCCATAAATTTGGAAGGGGGTGGGATGAATATGATTAAAATACAAAAAAAATGCGCGAATGAAACTATCATTAACATATTACATTTTTCTTTCTTTTTTGGGGGGTTGGGTGGTGGTGGTTCTAGACAGGGTTTCTCTGTACAGTCCTGGCTGTCCTAGAATTCTCTGTAGACCAACCTGGCCTTGAACTCATAGAGATCTACCTGTCTCTGCCTCCCAAATGCACATAACGGTGTTCATCTCATGGAGAAGTGTGCCGCCAGCCCACGTTCCGACGCACGCGCACACTGCTCTGCCGACTGGAGCAGTTGTATTGAAAACATTATTTGTGTTAGCGTCTCAGACTGGCTCCGGAGGGATAGAAATCTCTGATAAAAAAACAGGTCAAAAACAAAGATGAGGGCAGGGGATGTTGCTCAGTGGTGGAACACTTGCCTAACGAGTGTGAGGCACTAGTTTCAATATCCAGCATCATGGAAAGCATAAGAAAACACTGGCTCCCATCTCTGCCTTGACTTGCCTCACCTTTAGATAACCAGATCTGGCCTGAGCCTCCCTTCCCCTGACAATGGTCCCTTTGCTGCCTTTCTTGTTCACAGTCCATCTTCCAAGCCTCTCACCCTGACCTGCCACACGCACCACGCTGGCAGTTCCGTTTTTTTCCGAATATGGATTTTCAGTCTCATCTGTCACCAGCCCAGTGGCTATTAACATTGGCATCACCGCTATGATTCTGGCATCACTTTGGTTTGCCTTGGTTTTTGCCGCTTTGACCACAACTTAATTTTTCCCAACCCTTGGTCACCGCAGCTTGGTTCTTGAGGTTGTGCTAGGGAGCTCACAGCCCACAGCCTGTGACAGACACCTTCTCCCGTCTTCTGTTTCCTTGGCTGTCACTATATGAGGATTTCCCCCTCTTTCCTTGGAGGCTCTGTAAAGTGGTGGGCATCAGAGATGTATAATATTCAAGACATGCCCTCACCATCCTTGCTTTCTATTGAGAAAGAATGACATTCTTATGTGACTTGAGGAAGGGTAGCAAGGGGGGAGAATGCCCCGTGTCAGGGATGGGGGAGGAAACTGATGAAGATGATTTTTAGCATAAGAGGTAGGAGATGGTGTTCAAACAGGCTGGATGAAGAGGCATGTACCATGAAGCCGAGTGTGGTGACTCACACTATAGCCCCAGCACTTTCCAGGCAGAGGTCGAAGTGCCTTAAGTTTTAAACTAGTCTACACAGTGAGTTCCAGGCCAGCCAAGGCTATCTAATCTCAACATAACAACAAGCAACAGATCAAAGTCTATCATGGAGGCTTAGAAAAAGTACTCTCATTGACCCTCTCTGCATTTTTCCTTCTCTCTTTAGTAACTGTCCTCACCCCAGGTTGTTGCCAAAAGAATCTTCTGAGAAGGTTAACCAGGAAGCATCACATCTCTGTGTACAACAACTCCTCCTTGAGAAGCCGTCCACCTAGGGCTTGGGATTAGTGATCTGGCCCCTGCTCCGAGACGGAATGTTGACAGGCTCAGTCTTGTACAGACTGCCACACACAGCCACTGAGTTCATGAGCACGGCTGCCAAATCATACTCAGAGGACATCGCTGCACCCCAGCCCCCTCTGACCTCTGGCTCTTCAGTCTTTCTGACCCCTCTTTTACAATAGCCTGTGAGCAAGCCTCCCTGGGGAGTGGTGTGATATAGATGTGTGTGGTGGAGTGTGTCACAGGTACATATCCTCTACACGTGGACCACTTGTAAGTTTCTCATGCCCTGCTCTTTTACATGGGTGCCGAGGATACAAACTCTGGTCCTTATGCATATATAGCAGGCACTCTTATCCACCAAGACATCTCCACAGCCAAATTTTAGCTTTTAAGAATTTTTATTTATTTACTGTGTATGTGCGTGTGTGTGTGCCACGTACAGTCTGTGACAACGAGTTCACTTTGTGTGATGTCACCACCACCCATTTCTAGGACTTTTTCAATTTCTCAAGCTAAACCCCTATATGTACCAACACAGAATACCCCATTTGCTTCACCCCTCAAAACCTCCTTCCTTTTCAGTCTTTCCCAAAGGAAAGGACTTCTCTTAAATGCAGCCTGACCATGTTCATGTTTATGAATGGCTGTGTCACTTAACATGGTATTTCTAAGGCTCATTTGTATTGTAGTATTTGTCAAATTTCCTTTCTTGCAAAGACTGGATGTGGCTGGAGGTGTGGCTCTGAGACAGAATCCTTGCCTGCCATGCACAAGACCTGAGTTCTATTCCCAGCACTGGTGAGGAGGGTGATCCAAGACTGAGCAACGCTCTATCACATGGTGTGTGGCCCTTTATCACATGTGCCCGCCTAGTTCTGGCTCAGCCAATAGGATCCAGACACTGCCCTGCCTGCCTCATGCTACCGGCTCTCTTCTCTACCAGGCACATTTTGTGTTTTCTCTAGATACTTTCAGAGTTTTTTCATTCATTCATTCATTCATTCATTCATTCATTCATTCATTCATTCTTGCTTGCTTGCTTTTCTTTCTTTCTTTTCTTTTTTTTTTTTTTTTTTTTGGTTAAGGTTTCATTATGTATCCCAGGATGATGTGGAATTTATCATGTAGAGCAAGCTGGCTTGCAATTCACGGTAGTGCTCTTGTCTCCTCTTTCTCAGTGCTGGGATGGTATGCACACATCATCATTCCGGATTTATACAGTGCTGGGGATTAAGGGCAGAGATTCACATGTGCTAGGCAAGCCCTCTACCCACTTTCCCCGCTCTTCAACTGCGTCTTCTGATGGAGGCAGAGAAAGGAGGAGGAGATAGACGCTCTAGTCTCCCTGGATGAAGGGCTCTGGTAGATTCTTGGAGAGAATGATCCTGCTACCTTGTATTTGGTTTTCTGCTTCTGATTGTGTTGTTGGTTCATAAGCTTTGTGTGAAAGTCCCACCTGAGGGGTATGTGACTCATATCTCTGACCTACATCTCGCTTTCAATTTATTTATGGAATGATTTCTTGAATAAACATTTCAGGCCCTCTGCATTCAGTGGTGAATGTAACCAGCTTCCTGTCCTGAATGTAATGGATGAGGGGAGACAATGTAGGAATCATGAAACAGCCATGTGCAGGCTTCTGGTATGTTATAAAGAAGGCCAGTGAAGTCTGAGGAGCATCCTCAGCATCGTGGGGGGCTTCTTGAAGATGCTATCAGAGCTTAGTGCACTGTACTGTTAGTTTGTATGAGCCAGACAAGCATGCTGGGGCAGCTGGGAAAGGCTGTATCCAGTCCTTAATTGCTAACCAACAAACTCTTCAGCAGGTAGATTGGAGATGTAGCTCGGTTGATTGATAGAGTGCTGTCTTGTAAACGGTGGCTTCTCTTCCACCTGGTCCTGCAGCTATTTAGTCCCAAATAAACACACAGAGGCTTATATATTAATTATAAACTGCTTGGCCAATGGTTCAGGCTTCTTATTGGCTAGCTTTCTCTTAATTATTAACCCATTTCTATTAAACTATGTATTGCTGTGCGGCTGTGGCTTACCTGTAATGCTCCGGCATGTTACTCCTTTGGTAGCTACATGGCGTCTCTCCTCTCGACTTACTCTCTGTCTTCCTCCTCCCAGAATTCTCCTAGTCTGGTAGCCCTGCCTCTATGTTCTGCCTGGATACTGGCCAATCAGCATTAATTCATCAACCAATAAGAGAAACCTATTTTCACAGCATACAGAAGAACATCCCCCATCACTGGCTTAGTATGCATGGAGCCCTGAGTTTGAATTCTGGCACCACACAAAGCCAGTCATGATAGCAAAGGTCTGTAACCACAGAGCTTGCAGATAGAAGCAGAAGGGTCAAGAGTTCAAGGCTATACTTGAGCAGGTTTGAGGCCAATTGAACAACATGAAATTCTGTTTCAAAAAAACAAACCAAGCAAAAACAGTAAACATCAGTGGATGGAAACAACTATTTGTTCATGATTCTGTAGTTCATACATTGCTTTTGGGGGGTGGATCCTTTGTTCTTGTACTGTCTACTGGAGCAGCGTACCTAAGACTCCAGGATCCAAGCTGGTCCTTCTCACATGGCTGTGCCTCAGCTGGTTTGGCTAAAAGATGCAGGGGCCTGCTGGGCCTCTTTTCTCTCTTTCATCCTCCAGGATGCTGCTCTCTGCACATAGCCTCTTTGTTTAGACTACTGCCCCATGGTGGCGGTCATCCAAGAAGATGAAAGTGGACACCGCCAGTCTTTGGGAGGTCTGGGGCCAAGTGCTGTAGTGTTATTTGGTAGTGTCATTTGGGAATGTTCTACTGGGCACAGCAGGTCACAAGACCAGCATAGATTAAAGGGAATGAGAACACACTCTGTGCCTTTATGGGTTAGCAGGACATAGTTGTGGCCTCTGTTCTGGATACTGCAGCAGGGAAAAGAATATGGTTGGATTTCTTTCTTGAAAGAGTTAACCGGCTAGCTACAAAGGGAGTCAGACTGACCCAAGCCTTGAACAGAGTCTGATCAATCCCTGAGCCCCGGAACCTGCCTTAGGAAGAAGCATGTAAGATCTGACACTTCTGTGGGCTCTGTGTCACTTAAGGACAACTCCTGGTTACTCAGTATTAACTCTCTGTGTGGCAGAGCCTACCTTTGGAATGTCTTGTGTCTCCTTGTAGAACTTGAATTCAGGGCACAAAAATAAACCAAAACCAAACACAGGTCTGTTCTCTGCCAGTTTGTTTATGATGATGAGTAGTTTGTATGTATGTGTGTGTGTGTGTATATACATGTGTGAGGATGCATGTATATATGTATGTATGTATATGTATGTGTGTATATGTGTGTTTATGTGTATATATGTATGTGTGTATGTATGTGTATGTGTGTACGTATGTATTTTGAGATAGGGTCTTATTCTATGCTAGGCTCAGGCTACCTTGTCACTATATAGCCTTTGTTGGCCCTCAGCCTTGTTGTCTGGCCTTAGTCTCCTAAACTCTGGGATTACAGATGCAAGCCACCATGCTCAAAGTGTGTGTGTGTGTGTGCACGCGTGTGTGCGCATGCTTCCAGACTCTTTTCATCTCGTAAAAGTTGCAGCAGGGTGGCTAATTTTCTTGGAAGTTAGCTCTGCCAGCCACTATACCTCTGCAACCTATCTTCTTCAGACTTCCCCAGTACCTGCCGTAAGATGTGCACGTTTAAACCGGCTTGATCAGTTTACAGTAAGTAGCCTCTATCTTATCATCTGCAGGAGCAATCTCTAGCCCCCTTCTTCCTTACACAAGAACAAGGGTGTATTTTGTCGTAAATTGGATCACACCTGTGCTCTGAGTGCCTCCTTGTGGCTGGCTATAGGCACTGCATCTTGAGGAGCTCAGCCTTGGTTTCCTATCCTTGTGCGTGACGCCACCAGAGTGTTGGAGGTCTATACCAAAAAGAACAACAGTCTGTTTGCCAAAGGAATGTGTCTGTGCAAAACATATAGCTCAGCACACTGCTGCACGGAGAGAAAAATCCTGGCATCTGCCAGCTCACAAAGCTCCTCACAGCTTCCCCGGCAACCCCTCCCTTCCAGCACCAGCCGCTGTGCCTACTCCAACCACAGTTAAAGCATTTTTCTTTTGGAAAGGAAAGTACAAGCCTGAAGAAATAGTTTGCTGATCTAAGATCCGATTTTCACTCGAGCAGCAGATGAAAAAAATACTCTCACTATGGACCTCAGGATGTCAGAAACACGGACAGAATTTTTAACATTGTTTATCGTTTATTTTTGGAGACAGGTTCTCATGTAGCCCAGTCTGGACTCCTGTGGTCACAGCTGTGTGACATCACACGTGGAGACTGAAGCCAGGGCATCTTCCTGAGGAGTAGGCGAGCACTGCCAAGTGAGCTCCAGCCCCAGCTCTTAAATGCATCGTCCTAAACTGGCTCGCGTAAGGGCACAGGCGTTTTTAGTGAAGACTATCACAGAGCCCAGGACATACACAGAGACTCTCAGAAACGAGCAGGCAGCATACGTATCATGTTTTTCCAGTCTTGTAGAGCCATTAACACCCCCTCCACTCCCACCAACAGTGACTCATATGTTCTGTGGCAACACTATCCAGAGTGTATTCTGTTAAGTTTAAAAACATTCTTATTTCTCAAGAAATTCATTTTTATTTTATGGTACAAAAACATTAGCTTGTGGTACATTGGGAAAAAACAAAAGCAGGTCTTTTCCTGGACAGCTGGAAGAACCCTGCTCTATTGAACTTTGGGATAGCTTGTCAACACATATGACACACGTTTTTTATGTTTTAAAAATTATTCTATGGTAAATGCTAAGCAAGAAAAGGAAAGATAGAGTAGCACAATGAAATTAGTGCATCGGCCATTTTAACATCCAAGCTTCTTCATTGTCAAACACAATTGCACAAATAAGAAAGTTCAACTATTCTACCCACCGCTGTAACCAAACCTCATGCTGTCATACTAAGAGCAGACGATATAAGAGATCCGGCATTTTCTTTGTCCGTGCCCCACCCAACAGAGCAAGCACCCACTATTGATTTTTTCTAGGCCCCACCCTGCACAGACCTCAGTGGAATGCAAGGTGCCCTGTTCATTGTTGTCGCTGGGGCTGGCAGGACAGCTGGCTTGCTGGCACAGGACGAGGGACATCAGTGTTGACTCAGGGGCAGCACGAGGTTGCTCAGTTTGAGCTCAAGGACAGGAAAGGTGACAAAGAGACATCATCAGGACATTACTCAGAACTGTACATTTGAAGAGAATGTCAGAAACAAAAGCAATATGACTCAGGTCTGTTTCCAGGTGTGTGGGCCACTTGCTGTCAACTTGAGACAAGCTAGTATCATCGGAAAGGAAGGAACCTCAGTTGAGAAAATGCCCCCATAGGTTGAGCTGCAGGCAAGCCTGTAGGTGATTTTCTTAGTGGCTGATGAAGGAGGGCTCAACCCATCGTGGACAGGGCCACACCCCTGGGCTCCTGGGTGCTGTAAGAAAGCAGGCTGTGCAAGCCGTGTGGGCAACCAGGAAGCAGCATCCTCCATCTGCTTTAGTTCCTGCTTCTGGGTTCCTGCGTTGAGTTCCCACCCTGACTTCCTCATAGACTGTGATATGAAACTGTAAGCAAAATAAACCCTTTCATTCCCTTTTCTTTATGGTGTTTATCACAGCAACAGAAATCTTGACTAAGATCACAGGCAAGGTGCCCAGTCCAGCAACAGGCTTTCCTAATCCGAGGCTGAGCCGGCTCTATAACACTTGGTTTCTCCTATTTATTTTTTTATTTGTTGTTGTTTTTCAGGACAGGATTTCTTTATATAGCCATAACTGTCCTCTGTCCTGAGATTTACTTTATATATCAGACTGGTTTTGAACTCAGAGATCCACCTGCCTCTGTCTCCTGTGTGCTGGGATTAAAGGCGTGTGGCACCATGTCCTGCTGATTTCTTCTTTTTATAGATTTATTTCTTCTTTATATAGATGTGTGTGTGTGCGTGCATGCGGTGTGTATGTGTGGGTTCATGCATATGTATGTACACCACATGAATGTCGTGTCCTCGGAGACCAGAAAAATGGCACTAGATGCCCCTGGAACTGGACTTATAAGCAGCTATGAGCCACCTGACTTGGGTGATGGGAACTGAACCAGGTCATTTGCAGGAGCGACAAGTGTTCTCTCTCTCCAGTTTCTTTTTTTTTTACACTTTTTTATTATATATTTAAATTAGAAACAAGCTTGCTTCCCATGTCAATCCCAGCTCCCTCTCCCTCCCCTCCATGCCCACCCTCTCCCCCCAGTTCCCCACCCAACCCGCACTCCATCTCTCCAGTTTCTTAAAGTACAGTTTTATGCAGCTTCATTATAGGAATGAGCACTGCCTAGTTTGTGTTTTTCTTTACCAACATCTGCCAAGTGGGGGCTCATCAATGCTCATCAATGAGCATTCACAGGCACAGCCCAAGACCGGAAGAATGCACAAGATGGGAAATGTTATACAGAAGAGTTGTTCTTCTGCCTAGAGTCTGCTCAAATAACATCAGCTCAAGCTCTGTATTACTGCTCCTGGAAACACTCCATTGTAGGAAACAGAACAGGAGCTCCTCCCCGTGTCTACATTCTGAACTCCAGAACTTGTGATGTTCTTTATCTGACAAAAGAGGCATTGCAAGTGCAAAGCTGAGGAGCCTAGGCAGGGGAAAGTCACAGGGGGCTCTGTGTAAACCTCCTCAGAGAGAGGAGCAGGAGCATCAGTGGGCAATGTGATGAGGGAAATTCCACGAGATTTCCAGAGCTGAAGGGGTGGTGGCCATGAGCCAAGGAATCTGGAAGATGCAAGGGAACAGTCTTCCGCCAGTTTCTGCAAATGTTTTGATTTAACCCACGAGAGACAGTCCTGACCTCTGGCCTCTGAGACCAACAGAATTCAAGAAATGATAACACACACTTTTGGTGTCCTTTCTGATCCCTTTAGCTCCATCTCTGTCCAGGGCTGGGTGCCTGGCTCCCACCGGCGAGGATGTCTACAGAAGCTCGCTTGGGATGTTCCCTCTGCCCACTTCCAATGTCCGACTCTTGTCTATGTCTCCAGATCTGGAAGAAAAACCCACCCCTAGGATACGGGGCTGGGAAACTTGGAGGTCTTCATAGGATCATAAGATACTCCTGCCTCAGCCTCATGAGTGCTGAGATTTCAGGGTGCAACATTGAATGCAAGATTTAAGAAGAGCTGGGAGACAGTGAGTAAAACTGTTTACAGTTTCATTTGAGGGACCATGAGATGCTCACTGAAGGAACTTCTACCAGAAGGGAGGGAACTGGGAAAGTCAACCCCCGCCACTGTTTCCTCTGCACGTCTTACCATCATAGAGATTAGACACAATAGCAAAAGCCCCCTGTCTTCTGTTTGGCTATTAACAGCAGCCAGAGTTACACCTGGCCTTCAATTTCTCCTCATCACACCTTCAGTTTTCTTTATTTGTTATGCCTTACATTTGCCCTGGTTTTGCTTAATGGGGAACTCGCATTAAGCACTGCCATAGATATAGCAGAATGTCTGAGACACTTTCAAAAAAATTATTTTCATTTATAAAGATGAGTGTATAGAGAGGTAAGTCTAAATTTTATGTGCCATGCTGGAAGAAGGTGCCATTTCTCCTGGAACTGGAGTTATAGATGGCTTGAGCTGCTGTATGGATATGGGACTTGAACTTCCATCTTCTGGAAGAACAGCTAGTGCTCTTGACTGCTGAACCATCTCCAGCCTCCAAATATGTTCTTTAAAAAACTGTCATCATTTCATTTCTCTCTGAGCCTAGAGGAGTCCTGTGGGCTTGCCAGTTTTGTTACCCCTTTCTCCACTTTGGATTGAATTGCCATATTATGTGTGTAGTCACAGAGCCAGATCCTATTTAAATGCTGTGTATATGTGGAGATGACCACCCAAACCTAAAAGAGTAGGTGGAATGGAATAGACTCAACTCCTTTCCTGGCTGTGACAGTCCAACAAAAGCAGGCCTTGGCTAGCCTTTGCCTTGGCAAGATGTTGTGGCTTCAGGTACCACAACCTGTCATTCCTTCAGATGGATGTAGAAGGTGCTCTAAGAGCTCCTACCTAACAGAAGAGGCCAGGGGAGGGTTCCAGAATTACCTATGACCTCCTTACCTGTCTGCACAATCCTTGGCCTGTTCTTGCTCCTCTACTGTACCCACAGCTGGGACATCATTCAGATGATATGTCTCCCACCTTGTTTCCCTTTATGGTGTTGTGGTTTGAAAGAAAGTGGCCCCCAAAGGGAGTGGCACTATTAGAAGGTATGGCTTTGTTGGAATAGGTGTGGCCTTGTTGGAGGAGGTGGGTCTCATTCGCTCAAGCTATGCTCAGTGTGGTATGTAGTTCACTTCCTGTTGCCTGTGGATTAAGATGCAGAGCCCTCAGCTCCCTTTCCAGCACTATGTCTGCCTGCACACCACCATGATGATAAGGGACTAAACCTCTGCAACTGTAAGCTATCCCCAATTAAATGCTTTCCTTCATAAGAGTTGCCATGGCCATAGTGTTTCTTCAATAGAAACCCTAATTAAGACACACTGCATGGAGAGTAATTGCAGACCCCTGGAGGTCACTTTCAGGGTCCTGTGGAGCCAAGGTCATTGACACTTGCTATGTTTTCTACAACCTTTTGTGCAGCAGATACTGGAGGCCTCAGATCCTGGGCATGGAGATGCCCCACACCATTTCCCACCCAGGCTTGCATTTCTTGGGTCACCCATCTCTCCTCTAATACCACCATTTCTATAAGACTTCCCAGGATCCCTATTTACAGTGACCTTTCCCCTCTCTGCTTCTGAAGCAGACAGATTGTCTCCATTTCACCTCTCACCCTGCCCTGTTTTGTGGTTATTTTCTTGTTTCTCTGCCTTGAGGAAATGGTTTTCATTTCTTCCCTTTTAATTTCATATTTGACTATTGGCCAAACATCAACTTTCGTGAAGGAGGACCAGGGAAGGAAGGCTGTCCTCCTTGGAGTCCACGATGGAGGCAACGACTGTTGACTTTATGGCATCTTCGTGGGTACCACATGAACGTGTGTAGGAATCCTCTGAAGTCAGCATCATGTTCTAAGTCAGAACCTAAGTATGAAATTCTGCTCAAACTGAAACGGCTCCAGTCTTCCCCAGTGTTGTCAAAAGTGATATTCAGCATGTTGAAAGGGAAGAAGATTTCCGGGCACACTCCTGCAGGTGTCCTGAAGATTACAGCTGAAGCTTAGCCATGGTCTAGGCCATCTCCTCAGCAAAGGTATAAGGCTTTCTTCAGGCTGAGGCTGTGATTCAGTGATAAAGCTCTCGGTATCCATGAAGCCTTGGGTCCCATACCCAACACTTAGAAAACAAAACGAAACCCCTCAACAGAAGTTACTTATATTTTGATTTCTAGCATGTGCTTGTAGTGCATATGTGAACTCAAAATAAATGGAAGTAAACTAGACCAAAAATAGACTTTATGTACAGGGCCAGAGATGCAACTCAATGATTCAGTGTTTGCCTAGCACGTGTGGGTCCTTGGCTCCATCTCCAGCACCACTGAAGCCAAACAAACAGAAAGCTTGCCCAGGCATATCTCAGCAATACTGAGACTTCAGTTCCCAAGCACCTGTCACTCCAGCTCTAGGTGAGCCATTGCCCTCTTCTGGCTTGTACAGGGGCCTTTACATACATAGTGGTCACACACACACACACACACACACACACACACACACACACACACACATTGTACTCATACTATTTAATTTTTAAAAAATGTATTTTTCCTGGTTTCTTACCTTCTGTGTTTGTGGTTTTCCCTCCCTCCCTCCCTCCCTTCCTCCCTCCCTCTCTCCCTCCCTCCCTCCCTCCCTCCCTTCCTTCCTTCCTTTCTTCCTCCATCCCTTCATCCCTCTCTGTTTCTGTCTGTCTGTCTGTCTGTCTGTCTGTCTGTCTGTCTCTCCCTCCTTTCTTTTTAAACAATGTTTCACTCTGTAGACCAAGCTGTCCCCATTGTGATGATCCTCCTGCCTCAGCCTCCTGAATGCTGGGACCACATGCATACATTGCCATGATACCAGGTCTGTATCCTTTAGTTTGCAGTAAAGAGTATTTATACATCTATTAATTAAAAGATGCTTCATTGTTAAAAAGTGCTAATGATCATCTGATCTATGGGAAAATGGTGTCTGTGAACTTGCTTCGTGCAGGGTTGATAGACACTTTCAATTGTAAATAAAACAGTATGTGCAAAATACAGTAAAGAGAGTACAAGAAGCCAGACATAGAGAAACACAGCCGCCATCTCAGAACTGGGAGGCTGAGACACGAGGATCATGTGTTCCAGGCTAACCCCCGGCGATAGAGTGAGATCTTTTTTTTTTTTTTTTTACGAGACAGGGTTTCTCTGTATTGTTTTGGAGGCTGTCAGTCCAGCCTGGCCTCGAACTCACAGAGATCCGCCTGCCTCTGCCTCCCGAGTGCTGGGGTTAAAGGCATGTGCCACCACCGCCGCCACCACCACCACCACCACCACCACCCAGCTAGAGTGAGATCTTAACTGAAAAACAAAGCATAGCAAACAGAAGTATAATAGAACAAGGTCCACCTGGGCCCCTTGCTTTTTGCTGTAGAGGATGGAACCGCCCTCGGGCACACCTGTCTGTTCCGGGGCTGCCCTGTCACCCGTGCTAACTTGGCTGTGCAGCGTCGCACCCCAGATTAATGGCAGAGATGGAAGTGAAAGATGGCCCTACAGTGTCTTCAGAGATAGCTCAGAGCAAGACAACAGAGTACAGTTCCCAACAGTCAAAGAGGAAGCGCTTGTAACCCACCCCTAATCATGGGGAGAGGTTAAATTATTATTTAACTAGTTTAATAACAGGATCGCATGTCATGTATATGAGAAGATTACTACCAAGTAAGCTAAAAGTCTGCCTGGAGTTGTCAGTCAGTGGTAGGGCACTTGTCTGTTGTGGTATGAAGTTTTGGGTTTGGTTCCTAGTATCGAAAAAAATTAAATGAATGAATAAATGAACAAATGCATACATATATAAATAATATGTGCATACAATGTCATGATCATTGTGATGCATGCATGGCACCCACTCAGATCCTCTCTCTCCCTCTCTCTCTCTCTCTCTCTCTCTCTCTCTCTCTCTCTGTGTGTGTGTGTGTGATTGCAGTCTCTTTTCTTAAGGTAGCAAAGTCACCACAGGGTGTCTCATTTTCTTGTTTTAATTTTTTTCAAGACATAGTTTCTCTGTGTAGCCCTGGCTGTCCTGGAATTTGCTCTGTAAACCAGGCTGGCCTTGAACTTACAGAGATCCTCCGCCTTTGCATCCTGAGTCTTGTTTTAATTTTGAAATGAAGGTTCACATAGTTCATACTGGCTTCTAACTTACATTCAGCCAACAGTAACCTTAAACTCCTCATTCTTCTGCCTCCACCTCCAGAGTGCTGGGACACAGGCATGTGTCACCATGCCTGGCTCTTAAGACTCCTTAATTTATTTTTGAGAAAAGCTATCTCTGTTTAACTCTGGTGGACCAGAGACTTCCTCAGGAGACTAAACTGGGTTTGAACCTGCGGTGACTCCCCTGTCTCTGCCTCCTGAGTGATGAGACTGCAGACCAGATCCCTGATTTAAGATGGTGTATAGAGAACATCACTTTCTCCCCATTTCTCATCCTTAAGAAGATGAACATGGAACACAGAGTCTCCTAGTCCCTCATGGACTCCCCACACACGCCTCCCTCCTCCTTGTCTCTTCCATCTTGGCCCTTATAGGTTTTCTTCTTCTTGGCGCCTCATATTTTCTCCCAACTCACCACCACAAGGTGTGCTGGGTCTGGCTGGGTCTGAGACTCTCAGATATTCTCCAGAACCAGAATCTTCCGAAAGTGTGTGGGGTGTAGTGCGTGTGTGGGGGGCATGGCACCTTACAAAGGGAATGCTTTATTTATGCTTCTGTTTAATAATTTTTGTTCTTTTGTTTTTTAAATGCAACGTTACCTTTCCTACTGTCTTTTTGAAGCCTTAAGTATTCTACAAACAATGCCAATCTGGGGTATAGTTCGGTGATAGACGGTTTGCCTAGCATGCCTGAGGCCCTACGTCCAGTTCCTGACACCCCTCCCCACAATTATATAGGAATTGTTCCATTTTTTACATGTATTGGAATGGACTTTCTTGGATCCTTACTCCTAAGCATTGAGTTTCCTCACAGTCTTTGGAAATAGTCAACCAAACCTAACCTTTGGAGACTGACTTCCCATTCCATACAGTGTGACTGAAGGAGGATCACAGAGCATAGTTTGACTGGACAGGCATCTGTATAGGAATGTCACCCTCTCCGCTGATGCTCCTCTCATACTGCCTCTGATTGGCTCCCCTGGCTCCCCTGAGCCCCAGCCTAGACAGCAGGTCTTTTTTTTTGTTTTTTGTTTTTTTGTTTTTTGTTTTGTTTTTACGAGACAGGGTTTCTCTGTATTGTTTTGGAGGCTGTCGGACCAGCCCGGCTTCGAACTCACAGAGATCCACCTGCCTCTGCCTCCCAAGTGCTGGGATTAAAGGCGTGCACCACCACCACCACCACCACCGCCCGGCTAGACAGCAGGTCTTATGCTGGCGAGGAATCATGAATTCTCTCAGAGCTAGCAATGTGTTGGCCCCTTTCTCCACACGTGGTGTATCTCTCTTAGCCTCTCTTTTTGCTTCTCCGAATTTTCTTCAGGTGCATTCCATGTTAGCTGTAGCCCCAGGTGGCACTTCCTGCTTCTCTGTGCCCTTGGTCTGTTGGGCCTGGCTGTGGTACATACATGTGTATCTGTGTATGTACACAGGTCTGTGGGTGCCTGCAGAGGCCAGAAAAGGGTATTGGATTGGGGGTTGCGGGCGGTCCTGTTGGCTGATGTGGGTGCTGAGAACCAAACTCCTGTCCTTTGCAAGGGTAGCAGTTGCTCTTAACCCCTGGCTATCCCACCTGCTTGGGATTCCTGTCACTTCTCTGTTTCTAGACCTGGAGCCTGAAGTCCTTGGCTTCAGGCCCTATCCTTCTGGCCCTGTACAGAATGATGCTCAATGAATATCTGTTGAACAAATAAATTAATCTTACTTTTTAAAGCAGCTATATCATTTTGACTTTAAAAATAATAATTATTCCTTTTTAGTTAGGTTTTTTTCTTTTGAGAAAGAGTCTCATGTAGCTCAGGATAGCCTCAAGCTTAATATGTATCTGGGTAACTCTCTCTGTAGGCCAGGCTGGCCTACAGATCTGAAGATCTGCCCACCTCTAACTCCCAAATTCTGGGATTGAAGGGGTGCACCACCACTGCCCCGCTGCCCAGTACATTTTTTTTTCTGACTGTGGAAAATAAAAGAGTGTGAATGTTTCTTTACCACAGGCTGGACCTCAGTGGCCTGGGACTTAGCCTAAATGTGATGGTTTCATCTTTATTGATTTAAAAAATATTTATTTTTATTCATGAGCATGTGTGTCAGTGTACATGCATGCATATGTGGGTACCGGCAGAGGACATAAAAGGTCATCAGATTCCCTGGAGCTGGGGTTGCAGGTGGCCATGTCACCTGATGTAGATACTGGGAACCAAACTCTTGACCTTTGAAAGAGTGGCAGGTGATGCTGAACCTTTTGCCCAGCCCTTTCCTGATGACTTACCCGCCACCGTACTTGTGGCAGGGTGGGGTGGAATGGGAAGGGTGAGAGAAGAAAACAAACTTAATATAGCTTGGAATACAGGACACGAGACAGGCAAAGTTTCTGTATCTCATGAGTCCTAATGAAATTCACGAATCCATAATCATGGGAGTTATAAACAAACACAGGTACCATTCAGGAACCCCCCCGTCATGTGTTTGATGGGGAGTTTTGAATGAAAGAAAAGTTACTACTCCAAAAAAAAAGAGCCAAACAAACAAAAACTCCAACTCCCCCACATTTCCACCCAGAAGCTTGAAAACAGATCCCTTTCTGGGTGAAGTCCTGCCCTTGCATTTTCTGTCCCATGCAATAGCCCCAGTTTCTTGGGCAGCATGGACAGGATCCAGAGAACACTCCGCAGGTGTTTATCTGGCGGGTATTCAGCACATGTCTGCAGCACAGGCAGTGCTTGAGTCTGTGCAAGGCGAGCACGCTCAGCTGTAGCTTCTCTGTCTGCTCCCACTTTCTTCAGCTAATCACCTACAGTTAACTGTGGTCCAAACTGTTAAAACCACTCAGCTTCTTAAAGAGGAAGCCCATATGTTCAGAACCCTCATTACAGCTATGATTGCTTTTTGTTTATGTAGATATACTATTACCGTTATTGTTTTACCAGTAGTAACCAATTTTGCCCTCTTGAGATGACTAACTTAAGAAAAAAAGAAAAAGATGACTAACTTATATACTGTCATAGGTATGTATTGAGAGGAAAAAAATCCATAGCATATGTAGTATTCTCAGGGCTAGGACTCAGCTGAGGTCTTTTTTTTTTTTTCCCGAGGCAGGATTTCTCTACGGCTTTAGAGGCTGTCCTGGAACTAGCTATTGTAGACCAGGCTGGCCTCGAACTCACAGAGATCTGCCTGCCTCTGCCTCCCGAGTTCTGGCATTAAAGGCGTGCGCCACCAACGCCCAGCCTCAGCTGAGGTCTTGAACCAAATGCCCTTCCAATAATGTGGGGGAGGGAGACTCTACCACACTCCATTCTACAATTTTAGCACAAAGGAGCCATGGTAGATTGAACACAGGTAGCTGTGTGCCTGTGGATCTTTTTTCTATGAGCAGGGGTAGGCTTGGGTTTTAAAAGGTGGGAGTTCCCACCCCCATGTGGATCTAGCTTTTCCTCACTTTGCTTGGTCAGGAGGACTACACTGCAGACGCAGTGACCAATGCATTGCACAATAGGCCTCTTGCTCGCAGGAGCAGCAGCCAAATATGGAGCGACAGCATAACACAGCTATTTCATGGCAGAGAGTCCTGGCTCAGCTGAGCGCCATCTGTGTGTCCTGAAGCAGTGGCTCAGGGCAAGGTGGGCTTGGCTTCTGCCTTCCAACAGCAGACTTACTCCTGAGAACGCCCCACAGCCATTCTGAAAATGAAGAAGGAAGCTTGTGATGTCCTCCAGCCCAGGGCTGGGTACCTGGAAGCTCCAAACGCGGCTCTTTTAAATGACGATGTTCCATTCAGTTCTGATGTGACCGAGCTTTCTGAGACTCCCAGTGGAGTAATGAAAAGGAAAATTCCACTCTGTTTAAAATTAGGTCTTGACAAGCAGCTTCTGCCCTGTTTGTTCTCCGTTCCCTCTACCCTTTGAGTTTCCACCTGTTACCCAATTAACTCCCCGCCATCCCGAACACCTGCACGGAAGCCATGAGTGGGCTCCTTTCCAAGCTCTTGCTGATGCCTCCCGAACCCAGGTCCTCAAGGCCAATGCCAGGCCGAGCAGGTGTTTGCTTGCTGGAAGTCTTTCAGGATTACTGAGCTTTCCCTGCGATGGGGGGTTAATGGTAATTAATGTGATCTCTTTGCTGGAAGCATCTCTCCTGGGTCTGGATCTGAAGAAGATCCTCTTTTGCCTTTCTTTAACTTTGAGAGAACAGAGAGAGAGAGAGAAAGAGAGAGAGAGAGGCAGAGAGAGACAGACAGACAGACACACACACACAGAAAAATGAACAGTTGGAGATGGGAGAACAAACTGAGAAGGAAGAGAAACGGGAGGAGAGAGAGAGATACAAAAATGACACTGGGAGTTCCGGGGAGAAAGTAGCCACCGGCTCTGACCCAGGCAGGGAAGGGAAGGTTCAGGGTTCATCAGCTTCAGACCTGGTGCTTCTCATCTCAGTATTTAAGTCAGGAAAGTGAGGAAAGCTGGAACCTCAGGATCCCGTCTTACAAAGTGAGAACCAGCGACTCCCTAAGTGGTTGCGTGCGGCTCCCCAGGTGCACTGTGGCTGTTACAAGGTGGCTTTTGCTGGTGTGTGTATTGAGTGCCTAGGAGGCTGAGAGTGGGCTTGTGCTACCTCCCCCGCTAGCACCAACCTCTAGTTCGGTTGTATGAATGGGAAGTTGAGCCTTTGAGAATGAAGGCACCTTCAGAGAAGTGCTTCTGAGGCTTAGCTTTGCGTGGACACTAACTGCAAGGTCATTGTTAAGGTGCACACGCTCCTCAATGTGTCTGGAGGAGACCCTGCCTTTGAACCAGCTGCCACACCATCTGTGCTGCTGGACCACACAGCTATAGACAGAATATGACTGGGCTAGGGAGATGGCTCAGATGGTGAAGTTCTTCCCCACAAGTGTGGAGACCCGAGTGTGGTCCAAGAACACACGTAAAAAAGGCAGGTGTGGAGAGGTATGTGCAGCTAAGCACTGAGCCATACTCCTGGAATCCAGTTTTAGAGAGGGAAGAGGGATGAGCAAAGGAGTCAAGACCATGCTGGAGAAACCTACAGAACCAGCTGACCTGACCTAGTGAGAGCACAAGGACCCACCTCTGAATGTAGGTGTCAGTTAGGAGGGCTGGGCAGTCTATGGAAACTCTGAGTGGAACCAGTATTTATTCCTAGTGCACAAAGGCACTTCAGGAGCCCATTCCCTATGGAGGGATACTACTACACTCCAGATACATGGAGGAGGACCTAGGCCCTCTCCCAGTCTGTAAGCTTCTTGTATAGTAGTTCCATGGCCAAGACTGCAATGTGGGCAGACTCCAGAGACTCCAGGCTGCTTGGGCTGGTTTGCTACATGCTAAGCAGACCCAAGGTAGTTCCAGGAAGGGGATGGGGAAGTTGGGCCTGGGTGGAACCCAGACTCACCTTAAGCAGAGGACGTAGGGGCCAAGACTGCAATGGGACAGACCGGGGATAGTCCGGGCTTCAGGGCGGGTCCACTATGTGGGAGCCCAATTTTGCCATTTGTAAAGCAGGATAATGTCCAAATAAAGGAGTAAGTAAATGCTGCCCCACCCCCAATCTAAACATGAAGATAATGTATGTGATGGGGCTCACTGTGGTATTTTGAGACAAAATGCATGAACTTCCACTCCAGCAGAATTCAACCAAAGGAACCATGTGCACCTTGCTCCACAGAAGTCAAAGATGAGTGGTGGAGTCGGAGTGTCTCGGACAGCTCTGAAGAGGCTTGCTGGTAGCATCTGCTTTTTCTTGTATAATTATCAGGGTTCACAGTTGATAAGTGTTTTTGAGGTTGATGAAACTGGGTGGTTGAAAACTGAAGTGTCTTGGGAAATCTGAACGTTTGTTTTCTCTGTAATTGCGCTACCTCTCTGCTTCCACTTCAGGAAGCTTATTGGGTTAAGGTTATGGAACTCCAGGGAGTTGTAGGTTTCTGAGTTGGCCTGGCTTTGGAGCTAGTTGCACAGCTGTTCTCTGAGTCAGAGTATGAAACCCATGAATCTGAAAGCCAGAAGGATCCTCTGAGATGGTTCAGTCCAAGATCTCTCTCTCTCTCTCTTTTTAATAGATGAGATGCTGGTGTGTCTAGCCAAGACCACACTGCTGGGTGTTCCTGGCCCTGGCCTGTGACCCAGCATCCTCCTATGCCTCAGGATTTTGGAACTTGGGGGCAACTGCTGGGGAGGATTCTTCCTTCTGGGCAGTTGATTGTTGCTTGAAAACAAAAGTTACTACTTCAGTGGCCATTCGTAGGGACTGCCTAGTCATCAAGATACTTCACCACTTCCCAGCAAAAAGCTGGAGGCGACACCAGCAGGAAGTTCTCTCAGATACTCCAGGAGGGTGGTAGAAATATGGACAGTGAAGCAAAGAGAGTGGGGTCCAGAACTCAGCACTATTTATTTGTTTGTGGACAGCAATATAAATCACTGTTGCAAGTACTGTTGGCAATAGTTAGTTATAATAATGTTAGCTCCCTGCCAGGAATGACTTAGTAATCTTAAAGTGTGTGTGCATGTGTATGAAGCTTTTTTGTTTGCTTGCTTTTTGTTTTTCGAGATGGGGTTTCTCTGTATTGCTTTGGAGGTTGTCCTGGAACTCGATCTGTAGACCAGGCTGGCCTTAAACTCCCAGAGATCCACCTGTCTCTGCCTCCCCAGTACTGGGATTAAAGGTGTTCACCACCAACACCCCGCATGTATGAAGCACTTAATAGACCAGAACTGATATAAAAAAGTTTTACTAAAGAAAGTAAGTTGCAGCAAAGACAAAAATGTGGAAGTTGAATTCTTACAGGACACCCCACCTTCCATGAATGGTAGCTCTTTTAGAACAGCCCAAAGAAGTTACTTGATCTTATCTCATGAGCCATTTATGTGTGGCTCATATCTAGATAGATGGGCAGACATCCCACCCCCATCTTGCTAAATAGAAATTTTGTAATATCAGTGCTTTCTTTTTTCAAGTCTGGGTTTCTCTGTGTAGCCCTGTAGCAGGGACTGTGTTATTGTTGTGATAGGTCTGACCATGCTTTTGTTTGGAGGACTTTGGACTTGGGGAGTTTGGGTTAGGAAAGCAGTGGAATGCTTTCAGCACTGCTTAATGGGCCATCCTAGTAGAAAGTGTGGAAAACAGTGGTGCTGGGAGTGATTTGAATGTGAGGGGCTGGCTCAAGAGATTTCAGAGGAGAAGAATTTCAGTATGTTGCCTAGAGATCATTCTTGTGATATTTTTGTGAAGAGTGTGGCTGCTTTTGCCCTTGTCCAAAGAGTCTGCCTGAGGCTAAAGTAAAAAGATTTGGATAAATTCCATTGGTAGACAAAATCTCAAATCAGCCTAGCATAGACTCTGTTTCGTGGTTATTAGTGTTAATTCTAATGAAAAGGAGCAGGCTGAGAAAGAGAAAATACAAAATGTACAATTTGGGCAGAAAAAGAGCCCCAGGAAGCGGAATGCAGCTAAATCCTCTGTTCAAAGACATAAACAGATTAAGAAATGGAATAAAGGGTATGATGACCTCAAAGTAAGTTCCCACCCAGCTAAGTTTCCAACTTGTGAAAAGAAACTAAAGAAAAGCTTAGAACAGGGTGTGATGGTACACACCTTTAATCCCAGCACTCAGAAAGTAGAGGTTGGCAGATCTCTGAGTTTGAGGCCAGTCTGGTCTAGAGATCCAGTTTCAGGACAGTCAAGCTTAGGCGGTGAAGGAAACCATGGAAAACAGAAAGCTAATGAAAATGTAATTGAACTTGAGGTGGGCCATGTTCCAGTCTCAGTAAGCAGCAGAATTTGGCAGCTTTAACCACATGGTTCTGGCTTCAAAGTCAAGGACAGAAGAAAGGAGTTACAGATTATTCCTCTGAGACTAAGGAAAGCTGCTGAGGCCAGGCATGTGTCCAGGGTGTCCCTAAATGGAGGCCTAGAAGTTTCCAGGGTGAAGCCTGGATTGCCTTGGAAACCCCAAGATGTTGTAGATGCCAGACCTATGTGATACCTGCTAAGGAAAGCTGCTAACAGGAAGTGGAACCAGCCCAAGAGAAAGGCATGTTCTGCAGGCAGCAAAGCTGAATGGAGATAGAGATCTGAAGAGCGCTGTGACATCAGACATGGAGATGCAGAGTTTGGAGTTTGGAGTTTGCCCAGCAGTTTTTTGGTCTTGCTGTGGTTCAGAATTTCCTCACTATCCTCCCTTTACTCTATTTTGTTACGGCAATGTGTTTCCTATTCCATTTTATGTTGGAAGTCTGTGATCTACTTTTTGATTTTATAGGGCATTACAGTTAAGAGATTGCATCAATCTCAGAAAAGACTATGAACTTTAGACTTTTAAATAAGTTTGAGACTGCTATAGGCTATGGGGACTTTTGAAATTGAACTGAGTACATTTTTGTGTTATGATATGGCTACTAGCCTATGGGGACCAGGGAGTAGGATATAGTGGTTTGGAAGAAAATAGCCCCCAAAGGGAGTGGCATTATTAGGAGGTGTGGCCTTGTTGGAATAGATGTGGTCTTGCTGAGGAAGTGTATCACTGTGGGGGGAGCTTTGAGGTCTTCTATGCTCAAGCTATGTCCAGTGACACAGTTGCTATTGCTTCCTGTGGATCAAGATGTAGAACTCTCAGCTCCTTCTCTAGAACCATATCTGCCTGCATGTTGCCATGTTTCCTCCAAGACGATAATGGACTAAGCCTCGGAAAATGTAAACCAGCTCCAATTAAATGTTTTCATTTAATTGTTTTCAATTAAATGTTTATCAGAGTTGCCTTGGTCATGGTGTTACAGCAATAGAAACCCTAACTATGACACCCTGGCTATCCTGGAACTCATTCTGTTTCCTCCTGTCTCTTCCTCCTGAGTACGTGGATTAAGGTATGTGCCACCGCTGCTGGGTACCGCTGTTTTTTTAAAGACTGTCCATTTGAATAAAGCCTGTGAATTATTAGGAATTAGGCGTAGGGCTGGGAGGTAGCTGGGTGGGTAAAGTGCTTGTCTTGCAAGCAGAGGTACTGGAGTTCAGTTCTGAGAACCCAGGTGAAAAAGCTAGGTATGCTGGTACTGTTACTCCCAGGGCTGGGGAGATGGAAACAGTGGATCTCTAGAATTCAGTGGTCAGCAAGTCTAACTCAATTGGTGGATTCTAGGTGGTTGTGTGACCATGTCTCAAAAAGCAATGTGGATAGCACTTGATCAAGTGGTTATCATTAACAGGGTGAAGTTCAGACTGTGACATCACTTACAGGCTGCATTGGTTATTTTTCGGTGGCTGCTATAAGATACTGTGACAGAAAAAGGCTTATGGTAGAGTTTAATTTAGCTTATAGTTCCAGAGTGATGGAGTGGTGGTGGATGGTGTGGCATCAGGAGCTTGAGGTCAGTCTGCCAGGAAGCAGAGTGAAGTCACATTTCATCCACAACAGGAAGGAGAGGGGGGAGAACAGGAAGTGGGATGAGGCTATTAACCCTCAAAGCCTGGTCTCAGTGACATACGCCCTCAAACGAGGCTCTGCCTCTTTAACCTCCCCAAACAGCACCACCATATGAGGACCAGAGCTTCCATAACCTCCAAGTGTTCAAACACACAAACTACCAAGATATTTCTCATTCAAACAACTACAGAGGTCAAGAGATCTTTGGTGCTGATGCTGATGGCACTTGATAGCCTGAGACAGTGCCACTTGGAATTAAATGGTCTGAATTCTGGAAGATGCCTGTTATGACAGAAGGTTAAGTAAGGTCTACAAGGGAGAACAATTTTTCTGTAAGTGGACAGAGGAGCATTCGTTAGTAACCAGGAAAGCCACCCACGTGCCTAAGAGCTATCCCTCCAAGGTACCTAGTCAGGTGTTTTGTTTTGCTTCCTTAGTCTTTTCGTTGTATCTCACAGTATCTTTGCATGGTGTTAGCATTCTTCTTCCAGGGACAAGCAGATACTCTTTGGCTTAGTCACAAGCATGATTAGGGTGTGGTTGTTTTGGAATATTACTGAAGCAAGAGAATCAACTGGTATTGAAGGGCCTTGAGGGCTAAGGTGCTGTGATCTAGTCTCTTAGCAAGTTTGGCTGACAAGTTAGAAGCACAAGAAGCCAGTTTTACTGCACTTACTCGGGTACCCACTCCCTCTATGGTTTCTTGTCCTATTAGCAGGATTATCAGCCTAAAGACTCTCTTAGGTGAAAAGAGTCCCAAAAGGGCTACTGAGTTCAGTTGGTTGTCAAGGGCAATTTGGATATGGGCAGTAACAAAGGCAATGATACAGGTGTCAGTCCAATTAGCTGGAAGACGTTTAGTGCAGTGGTTCTCAACCTTCCTAATGCTTTAACCCTTTAATGCAGCTCCTCACCTTTTGGTGACCCCAACCATACAATTATTTTGTTGCTACTTCAAAATGATAATTTTGCTACTGTTATGAATCGTAATGTAAATATCTGATATGAGGCACCTGTGAAAGGGTCATTTCCCTTCCAAAGGGGTTGTGACCCACAAGTTGAGAAACAATAATTTAGCCCCACATGGAAGGAAGGCTCCTGAGGACTTGAGGCATGTGGCTATACCTAAGCAGAGAAGCAGGTAGTTATTTAATTTTTCCAATTTCATTTTATGTGTATGGGGTTTTTCTTGAATGTCTGTGCAGCACAGGCATGCCTGGTGTCCACAGAGGCCAGAAGAGGGCCTTGGGGAGTTACAGATGGTTGTGAGCTGCCATGTGAATGCTGGGAATTGAATCCAGGTCCTCTGGAAAAGTAGCCAATGCTCTTAACCTCTGATCTATCACTCCAGTCTTGTAGTTGGTCATTTTAGAGGAAGATGTTGTTGGGACACGAGGGGAATAAGAATCCAAGACGACTCAGAGAAAAGGCTGAAGCTGGAGAACTTGACTTGGGGTGGGGAGGGACTTCCATTTTCCAAGTCCAGGCAGAACATGTAGGCGTCATTAGGGTCCCCTGTTGCTCATTATAGAAAGGGGACCTGAAGAAATTTCAGAGAAGAGGTACAATCTCATCAAGGAGACAAGTCAGGACTAGTAAAGTTTGGTTCATTGAGTTGAATTTTTATTTAGACGTTTGTCAGACATTCCAAGAGCACCTCCGGTGAAGCTCATATATTGCCTTGGAATTGGGGGTTTTTGAGACAGCAGTTTTGTCTAACAGGTAGATGAGATTGTATGGTGAAGGAATACCCAGAGTGTAGAGTTTTCTCAGTGATCAGTGGCCTGACTAAGAGGATGCCAAGAAGATATGAATAAGAGAAATTCGTGTTTACATTTGGCCACCAGAGTGGTGGAAGTGGTCTTAAATCCAGCAAGAAAAGGTTCTGTTGGGAATGTGAGTGGGTGGAGATTTTGGGTTGAGTCCGTTTGAATAGTGTGGCTGGGTAAGTGCCGCCAGTTCAGTTAAGGGAAAGCAGAGCCAGTGGTCTTCTGCAGGAGCTGGTTGTGTTTGTGAGATTGTGAGTGTTGATGCCTGGGCTGCCACCGAGGCAGTTGCATCGTCACCTGTCGCCATGGGTACCCTTTAAAAGTGTCAGCCAGGCACAGTTGTCTCCCTTGTCTTTCTTCTCTCTTGCTCCTCTTGCCTTCCCGTCTGTCTGTCTGTCTGCCTCTCTCGTGTCCCCACTCCAAGAAGACCTTTTGTTCTTGCCTCTCCCCTCCCACAGTAACGCCTTGCACTGACTGCCGTCACTGGATGGACTTAGGAGGATGGGCAAGAAGTGTGGGCTGCACAAGGAAGGTAGCTGAAGATGAACCTGGAGTCAAGTCAGTGCAGCATCCCGCCCTTGGTTTCCGCTTCACTTCTAGCTGCAGCTTCTGTGCTGGCTTCGCATGATGATGGACGATGACACATAAGTCAAAATAAACCCGTTTCTCTCCAACTTGTTTTCGGTCTTGGTGCCTGTCACAGCAGTAGAAAGCATAGCAGAATACTGACCTGGGCTTTCAGAGGAGAAACCACGCTTCTACACGAGGCCAGCTTTTGAAGAGTTTGGACCCTGTTTGGAGTTACCGAGAGTTTAGGTTACAGGTTAGTAATCACCTTATGTATAGAGGGAAGAGACTGAAAGGATGGTAGACCTTTGGCTAATGCCTGTCTGTAGAGGTGGGGATTTCATGAGAGTCCTGTGGGAAAGTGATTCGGATAAACTGCTGGGTAACCTGGACGGAGAGTTGCTTCCCAGCTTTGACCTAATCCTTTTTGTTTTGTTTTTTTTTTTTGTTTGTTTTCACACTCTTTAGCTCTGCTCTCCTCTTTCTGAGACAGTACACCCCCATTTCAGCCCACTCTGCCCTTGGACTTGATCTTTCAACCCTAGCATCCCATGTGCTGGAAGTACAGTTAAGTTCTGGTCACACCAGGCATCCTGGGGATTTCAATACAGAGCAAATTTGTGAGTTATTGAAATGGGAGAAAACCCCACGTCATGAGGCATAGTCGAGTGGGTTACTGGCCCTTCCCTTTGCTTCTGTTTAGATTAGTTACTGAGGATAAAGAGCGAGAAATCGATGCAAGGTGCACATTGGAGAGAGCAGAAGGAGGAAAATGACCAGTTTTGGGAATGCACAATGCAGAGAGGGGAGGAGAGGGGATGGAGCAAGGGAAACAGAGAAGGGGAGAACTCTACAGGGGTATTTCTCTAGGGATCACTCTCCCTTCTGAGCAGAAGGGGTTGGGATAGCCTAGAAGACGGTGGGGCATTAGAATGAAATCAGTACTCTTGGACATTTTGCTGATGGTGGGGAGAGGCAAAATTAGCTGCTGTAGCCGGGCGTTGGTGGCGCACGTCTTTAATCCTAGCACTCGGGAGGCAGAGGCAGGCGGATCTCTGTGAGTTCGAGGCCAGCGTGGTCTACAGAGCGAGTTCCAGGACAGCCTCCAAAGCCACAGGGAAATCCTGTCTCGAAAAACCAAAAAAAAAAAAAAAAAAAAAAAAAAAAAAGGGCTGGAGATGGCTCAGCCGTTAAAGGCTAGGCTCACAACCAAAAATATAAACATAGCTGCTGCATTGAAGCGCTCTCCCGGGGATATTTCTGTGCTGGAAGCCCATTCTTTGTAAATATCTAAAAGAAGAGAACCCTTTCTGCTGTCCTGTCAGATGGGGTTCCTACACTAGGTACAATGTATCCTTTTACTGTCACATAGACCCAATTTTAAGCATCCAGTCTGTATGACTGTGACTGAACCCTCCCCTAGAAACGTGTGCCGCCCCTGCCTAGAGGGAACATGGGAACTTTTTTTCCTGTTGGAGGACTAGGACAGGTAAGTGCTCTTGTAAGAATACCCGAGGCTGCCCGGGGCTGTCAGAGACTAGAGGAGGCTTTGAAGTCAGATACGGACAACCCCTGCATCTGGAGGTCAGGGGAATTGACTCCCTGTGGCACAAAGGACACTCTGTGTCAGTCCTGGTGGCACAGAGGGACTGGGAAGGTAAAGTCCTTTGAGAGGATGCCTGGACCAGTTTTACACACAGGCAATGAGGAGCTGGCGCCACTGGGTGGCAGTGTGGATGGAGCCTGTAGTAGCTTCTCCTGAGGAGTCACGGCACTCCTAGTGTGTTTGCGGCTACATATTCTGAGCCGTGTGCGCATGCCTGTGTCTCAGTCTGGCGGTGGTGACGACTTACAAGAGGGCAAGATGTCTTCTTTCTTCAGTGTCTCTCTGTCCCTCTAAATAGCTGAGTTAGGGCGTTGTGCTGTTGATATAATCATTTAAAAACTACCCGAAACAGCTACTGTAGAAAGTCATTTCTAGGATGAAGTGTAAAATATTTTATCTCAAAATATTCTTAGAGATAATCAAAGAATTTTTTTTTGTTTTTGAAAGACCTTCTGGGCGTTTTTATGTAAGACAAATGCAGAGACTGCAAAGGTGGAAGTTACGGCAGCGCTCATCTGCCATCTGGTGGGCAAAGTGGTACCTGCAATTTATAACAGGTTTCCACGTTATTATGCATTACAAACAAGAAAACGCCATAAAATTCCAAATACAGAAAGTTAATGTATGATTGACAACTTTACTTTTGTTGTGATTTTTTTCCGTGCTATATATTCTGATCAAGGTTTCCCCTTCCGCAACCGCTCTCAACTCCTCTGACACCTTCCACCTATCCAATCACATAAACTTTCTTTCTCTCTTAAGAACAGTTAACAGCAGTAGCAGCAGCAGCAACCACAACACAAACCGTAATTAAAAAAAAAAAGGAGAACACAAGAAACACACACCCATGGCCAAATTAAAAAAAACAAAAAACAAAAAACACCAGAAACCATAATATACAAGCAAAAGGCCAGTAAGGAAAAAAAAGCCCAAACAAAGCAATTTAAGGAAAAAAGTGTCTACAAAAATGCCTTTAAGTTATCACTATCTTGTCTATCTACTGCTGGTCTGTCCTTAAGTGTGGTTAATAGTTCCACTGGGAAAAATCAATTTTTCCTTTGCAAGCAGATACAATTGGAGATAGTTTCTTGGTTGGGGATGGGAGCCTGTGTCCACCTCCCCGTCTCAGTGCTGGGACTCCATCTGCCTGGAACCTGTGCAGGCCCTGTGCACGCTGCTGCAGTCTCTGAGCTCATCCGTGCATCTGTCCCGTTGAGCCTGGGAGACTCCGTGTCTTTGGACTTCCCCATCCCCCCTGGCTCTTACACTCTTTTTGGCCCCTCTTCAGCAGAGCTCCCTGAGCCCTGAGGGGAGGGGCTTGATGAAGACGTCCCCTTTAAGCCTGAGTGACCCCCGAATCTGTCACTCTCTGCACATTGTCCAGTTGTGGGTCTCTTGTGTTAGTTCCCATCTTCTACAAGAGGAAGCTTCTCCAGTGATGGTTGAGTGAGACACTGATCTAAGTGTATGGCAGAATGTCGTCAGGAGTCCTTTCGATGCTCTGTTCCTTTAGCGGAACAACAGTATTTAGGGTTTTTTTGCCTAGGCTTATGACGTGTCTTGTCTCAGATTCTTGGCCATTGAGCTGTGTTGGGCATGGGTTCCACCCTGTGGAGAGGGTCTTAAATCCAATTAGAGAGTGTGGTTACTTCCGCCACATTTGTGTCACCATCTTACCAGCATGTCATGCAGGCAGCTTATTGCTGTAGACTCCGGGGTTTGTAGCTGGGTTGGTGTTTACCTTTCTCATTTGGTAACATGCAGAGTACCTTTCAGTACCATGAACACTAGTCAGTAGAGGCGACGGTGTAGTGAGAGATCCATCAGACCACACCCAAAGGTCAGCACACCCAAAGGTCAGCACCGCAGGTGCGTCTGATAGAGTTCTCACTGCATGACGGCTCTAGTTAAGCACCAGCTCAACTTCTCCTCAATGGACGAACTATATAAATGTTGCCTTCAGCAATAGGGCCTTACCATCAGCTTGTGGAGAGCAACCAATAGCATGAAATTTTCGGGGGTTTTTATAGGGCCCATTTGGCTAATGATTCTACCAGATATAACCCATTCTTGCTTGGTACTGGCTGTCTCACTTGGGGGCAAAACATGTCTAGTGGAGGCGCTGTCTCTCCCGCTTTTGGTAATTCCTTTTAGACTTTAGATTGGTGACTCTATGTATATATTTTAAGACGCTTATACTATGGTGGGTTTCCAAATGACCCTTTAAATGGCTCTTTGCCTCTCTTCCATCCTCCCTCTTGTGTAATCCTCGAGCTCCAGTCTTCCCACCATCTCTCCGTAACTGTTTATTCTAGTTCCCCTTCCTTGGGAGGTCTCTATCCCAACCCCTTTACTCTATACCTGCCTACTGTGGTTACAAGGATTGTAGCAAGCCTATCAAGTGCTTAAAAGCTGACATGCACATATAGCAGAAATCATGCAATATTTGTATTTTGAAATCTTGGTTACCTCACTCAGGATTAGTTTTTTTCTAGCTCCATCCATTTACCAGCACATTCCATAATTTTTTTTCAAGAGCTGCGTAATATTCCATGGTATGAATGTACCACATTTCATTATCCATTGATATGCTGCTGAACATCTAGGCTGTTTCTGATTTCTGGCTGTTCTGAATAGAGCAGCCATGAATACGGATGAATAAGTATCTGGGTAGTAGGTCTTCCCACCCCCACACACCGGTAAAGAGCGCCTCCAGGTCTTGGTGGCTGACACAGAGGGGTGGGGTGAGGGAGGAAGGCTGGGTCTGCAGAGTCTCCAGGGAATGAAGACAGAGGGGGAAGACAGGCCCCTTCAGGGAGTCTGCCCCAGGGATGGGGATGAGGAGGATAGTTAACTCTTAATGAGGAAATATTTTCTCACGGAAAAAAAAAGATGGATGGCTGTTTAAAACGGAGTATTGAGCTTTGTGTGGAGCAATCACTAACTTTTTCTTATTTTCATAGTTTTGTTACAAAGGGGTGAACAATTTATCAAAGTTTGGAATGGCTCTTGGAATTGATATTTGAGATACATTTGTCTAAAACACTTCATACTTCACACATATCTGAGGACATTTAAATGTTTCATCATGAGTCTGGGACCTGAAGTATCCATTCAACGTTGTCTTTCATATCCATTTCCAACCAAATATGATTTATTTACTTGTTCGTTTTTATGTGTACGAGTGTTTTGACGGCATGTATGCCTGTGCTTCAAAGTGTATGTGCCTGATGCCCACTGAGGGCAAAAGACAAGATTGTATCCTTTGGGACTGGAGTTATAGTTGGCTGTGAGCCACCATGTGTGTACTAGGAATCGAACTTGTGTCCTTTGGAAGAGCAGCCAGTGGTCTTCACTGTTGAGTCATCTCTCCAGGCTCCAAGTACATTCTTTTTTTTTTTTTTTTTTTTTTTTTTTTTGGTTTTTACGAGACAGGGTTTCTCTGTGTTGTTTTGGAGGCTATCGGTCCAGCCCGGCCTCGAACTCACAGAGATCCGCCTGCCTCTGCCTCCCGAGTGCTGGGATTAAAGGTGTGCGCCACCACCGCCCGGCATTCCAAGTACATTCTTAAAAAATGTCATAATACTGTTTTCTTTGAGTCTTGAGGGGTGCTGTGGGCTTGCCACTTCTGTTCCCTTTACTTCACTTGGGGATGAATTGTCTCACAGGAGCATAATTACAGCATTTTCCTGGGGTGCATGTTCCTTGGGGGAGTTTTCTCTAGATGCTGATTGTGCAGTTCCAGATTGATTGCCCGTCATTTGCTATGTGTCTGCAGCCAAGCTGGCTTTGACCTCATAGAGATCCACCTACCTCTGACTTCTGAGTGTTGGGATTACAGGTGTGAGCCACCACATCCATCTTGGTTTCATGTTTTTGAGGCATGGTCACCCTGTGCAGCCCAGGATGTTCTTGAGCTCACGACCCTCCTGTCTTACATTTCCCTGTGTATTTATGAAGTGTGCACCAAGGAGACTATAAATCATATGTAAACTAGAAATTATCTAAGTTAGGGTTTCTATTGCTAGATAATACTGTGACCAAAAGCAAATTGGGGTGAAAAGGAGGTTTATATTTATCTTACAGTTTTTAGTCCATCATTCAGGGATATCAGGGCAAGAACTCAAGGCAGGATCCTGGGGGCAGGAGTTGACGCAGAGGCTGTGGAGGGGTGCTGCTTACTAACTTGCTCCTCATGGCTTACCCAGCTGCTTTCTTATAACCCTGGATCCACCTGCTCAGGGTGGCACCACCCACAGTGATCTTGGCCCTTCCACATCAATAATAATCAAGACAATATCCCTCAGACTCATCTACTGGCAGGTCTTATGGAGGCATTTTCTCACCTGAGAGCCCTCTTTCCAAACAACTCTAGTTTGTGTCAAGTTGACAAAACCAAAAACCAAAAACAGTGACAACAAAAAACCCCTAGCCAAAGTCAGCTAAAATAAAGTATAAAAATAAAAATTCAAGGGCTGGAGAGATGGCTCAGCCATTAAAGGCTAGGCTCATAACCAAAAATAAAAATTCAAACAGACGTTCTACTTAGCTCCCTCTGCTCTGTCCCTTTAATGAGACTCACTATGTGCTTTGGTGCTCTCTATACGGTCCCACTGGCTTGTCGTATCCTCTCATTTAGTATGTGTAGCCAATCTCATTGTTCACTTTGGCATTCTTTATTCGATTCCATTGGTCCATTATATACTACACTTTGTCATTCTTTTGCTCAAAATTCATGAATAACCTTCTTGTATGGAGATCTAATCCACAACATGGTACCTCAGAACCTTCCAGAAAATTATACCAGTTTCCCCACACCGGTTTCGGTACATCTGTGTATCTGGAAATTGTCAGCCTACTCTGGCCTGGTCACCTCTTCCACATGGACGCATTTTCATTCTCAGAGTTTCTGCTTAGCCGTCCCTTCCTCGGGGAAAGGACCTCCTGAGTCCTGAAGATTGCACTTGATCTTGACTGCGAACTCTGCTGAGGCTCTTGGGGCAGTGCAACAGGGGGAGTGCAGGCTGGACCGGAGAAAGTGAGTAATCGGAAAGACACTTGGCAGACAGAAGTGAAGTGGTTGTGTGAGTAAAAAACACGTGCTTCCTTGGAGACCTCAAGAAAACCAGAAGAGAATGGTTAGAGATAATAAGAGGAGTTAGTGAAATAGCTAAATTTAAAAGCACGTGTAAAAATCGGCTCAGTGCCTGGTAGGTCCTGCCTGTGATTCCAGAACGTAAGAAGTAGAGGGAGGGGTCAGGAGTTGAAGGTCATTCTGGGCTATACGGAGAGTTCATCAGTCTGGGATACGTGAGACCCTGTCTCAAAAAATCAATCAGTCAACACACATAAATTGGTGCTATCTGATACTTTAGAAATAAAATAGAAAAGCAATTCCAGTCGCAAAACCCCCAAAGGAGATATCTTAAAAATATAATGAATAAGCTATATTCAGGATCTATTTAAAAATGATAAAAAATCAAAACCAAAACAAAACATTAAAACCAAAACTAAAAAAAAAGCAACAGCAACCCCCCCCCAAAAAAAACTGTAATGAGAGGGCCAGAACTGGTGTCACAGCCATAATGCCAGCACTTAGAAGGCGGAAGAAGGAGGATCAGGAGTTCAAAGTCATCCTTTATTAAATAAGGGGGTTTGAGGTCAGCCTAGGATATAGGAGACACTTTCTCAAAAAACAAACACACATATACAGAAACTTAAAGAGAACTTAAAGATCTGATTATGTTTCTTGCTTTGAAGCTCATCCTAACCGTTTACTAACTATGTGATCTTGGACAAGTAAATGGATGCTTCTGTGCTCATTTTTAAACTAAAAAAAAACTATGACAAATGCAGAGACCCCTGGTTACACAAGGAACTGAGAATATGTGATGGTTCTCAGCCCTGCACAGGACCTTTATACTGCCTTCACCAAGGCTCTAATTGACACCATGAAAGACAGAGTGGGAAGAAGTTAAGAGTCAGAGATAGGGAGAAGGGCTTAGAAATGCTGTCTTTAAGGCATGATGCAGCCATTGCAAGCTTGATCTGTCTCACAGCAGCATGATCTGTCTTACAGTAGCTTCAATTGCTGGTACTGAGCCTATATAAGACAGGGTATGTAAACAGCCAACCATGAATGGGGAAGGCTCATTGTATACTATCTCTTCATTTTGATGGGTTATGGTATTGAATCTATAACTCACTTTCAGTAATTTAACTATTTCACAACACTAGTTTTTGCCCATCTATGAGCATATGAGGACTATTTTGTAGATGGAGGTTTCTGTCCTGTCAGTTCCCACCACCCTTCAGCCCCAAATAAACACACAGAGACTTGTATTATATTAAGTATAAAATGTTGGTCCATGGCTTAGGCTCCTTATCGGCTAACCCTGTCTTAATTATGAGCTCATTTCTATTAATCTATGTATTGTCACAAGGCTGTGGCTTACCCATAGTCCAGCATGTTAATCTCAGCCACATGGCATCTCTTTGTTGCCTCTGTCTCCTTCCTCTCCCCAGCCTTCTTCTGTTCTGGTAGCCCAGTCTATCCTTCCTTCCTGGCTATTGGCAAAACAGTGTTTTATTCACCAACTAATAAGAGAAACATTTATACAGAAGGATGTCCCCCATCATCAATCTCCCATCACTATCTTTTAGCATCTTCTTCAATTTCTTACACACACACACACACACACACACACACACACACACTGTTAAGTTCTGTATTCTAATTGTGTACGCATGCATCTTTATAAGGTTTATAATATTCATTATAACTTCTTAGATGATTCTTTTGACCTTTATAGATGCATATCATATTATCTACAGAAAGTAAACTCATCATTTCCTTGCCCATATTTCTACTTCCTATTTTCTCTATTCTAATTAGTATTAGCCAGACATTCTGAACTAAAGGTTAATAAACTGGAGCACATGGGGTACATCTAAACTATCATCTGTATTTATAGAGTGCCAGGAAATCAAATGGCAGTCATTGTGTGTAGGAGGAAGTCTGATGCCGCCATTAAACATGTGACTTATTAGAGGCGCATACAGATGAGGTAATAAAAGGGCGGTTTACCACACCGCTAACTACACCCACTTTAGGCAGGACTAAAGACGTATACGGCTGGACGTAAAGACATATACGTACATAGGCGGAACTACGTCACTAGCCAGGCCCACTTTTGGGCATGGCTAGGGGCGTTACGGGGGAAGGCATAAAAGACAGCGCACAGGAAGTCTCGCTCTCTTTTCCTGGAGATCGGCTTCCGGTCCGGCAGCTAGCTGAAAAACTGCTCCTCTGGGTTTGGTATCTTGTGAGTAATTTTCTACATTAAATACTTAGCTTTACTGTCAGTAATTGTGTGTCGCGTATTGTTACAGCGTCCGCTAAAGCCTACAGTTTGGTGGCAGCGGTGGGATTGGAATCCGGACCCAGGCACCCTGAAAAGTGGCTTCTCTCTGCCCGACCAGGCACACGTGGACTCTCCTTTCGCTAAGTTCCTCACCACTTCGCTGGCAAGGCACGATTCCTGCCACCAGGAATCAGCACCTTCTACCTGCTGGTAAGGTTAGGCGGTATTCCAAGATTTCTCTCACGGCCACGTGCTGTTTTACTGGCGGCCTGCTGACTCCGGCCACGTGCTCTTTCGCTGGCAGCCTGTTGATTTCGGCCTGAATTACTCCATTGGTAACAAACGTAACTGCTTTATACAATGTCAACAGCTAACACTATGATGCAGGATGTTAAGAATTTTCTTGTTTTTTGTATGGATGGGATTTTAGAAAGGGTTGAGGACCTACCTGAAAGGTACTTCCTACCCACGATGGTGATTATTAGCTTCATAATCAATATAATTTTGTTAATGAAATGGCTCAAAAATAGGAATAAACTTATACAGGTCATACAGTCATCGCAGGATAGTTTTGAAATCTTAATACAAAGGATTCAGGAAGTGCAAAATTCATTGCAGGAGAGTAAGAAAGGGTTGGTAGATAATATTCAGGATATTAAAAATGATAATGTAGGTCTGACGAACAGATTTAAAGAGACGGAACACAAAATTGAATTACTATCAGGAAAAATGTGTTCCACAGAGAGAATTGAAAAATTGGAACATAATGTGGAAACATTTAATGAAAAACACGGTTCCATGTTTGATGATTTCACTAGCAAATTACAAAGACTGGAACATAAAATTGAAATGCTAGCAGAAAAGAATTGTTCCATGTCTGAGAGCAATGATAAACTAACTGATAGAATATCATTTGTAGAAGGCAGTTTACATGCTATTGAGGTACTTGCTAAGGATGAGAATATTAGAAATTTGGAATCACATGTAAATGATGAATGTAAAAAAATGAAAGATTCCATGACATCCTTAGAAAATTATTTGTCCCAAGAACTTCAGGAGCTCAGAGAAACAATGATGAATAGACTGCAGGATTTAGAAGACACTCAATCTGATACTTCAGAATCAGAAATACAGGCAACAGGTCAGGACAGGAGTTTCCCAAAGCTTCTCAAATGCCGGAATGATTTCCCTAAGGTTGCTATGCATTCCCCTATGGTTTTTCCGGTATCTGTAACAGAAAAACCAGCAATGAAAAAACAATCAAATGGTCCCATTGCTTATCACTGGGAGCCTATACAGATGAAGGATCTAAAAAATATTAAGGAGGCCATTGTCCTGTATGGTCTTCATTCTCCCTTTGTCAGAGAGCTCCTAACCTCATGGGCTACTGTAAATAAAGTAACCCCAAAAGACTGGGCCCAATTAGCCTCTGCAGTGCTCGAAAATTCTTGCCAAATTCAATGGAGAGCTTTGTGGAGGCAAGAAGCAAAAGCAATTGAGATTCAGGAATTGCAGAAGGGTCATGAAGTACCCCAAGACAAGATTCTTGGGGAGGGTCCTTATGCTGACACGCAGGTTCAATCTGCATATGACGAGCACATGTTGTCTTTGTGCCGTACAGCTGCTTTAAATGCCTTGGATAAGGTTTGTGAAACAGGAGAGATAATGCAACCCTACACCAAGGTATTACAGGGCCCAAGGGAAAGGTTCACTGAATTTTTAGAGAGATTATCCAGAGCAGTAGAAGTACAGGTAGCGAACCCAGAATCCAGGCGTCTTCTTATAGAATCTTTGGCGTATGAGAACGCGAATCCTCAATGCAGGCAGGTAATTTGGCCATTAAAAATAAGATCAGCGCCATTGGAGGAATGGGTCCTACATACAGCGAACCTGGAATGTAAAAGTCAGGATACAGGAGCTTGGGTAGGTGAAGCTATTTCTACAGGCTTGAGGAGGCACCAGGATGCCAAATACCCTACCTGTGATGATATAGAGGCATGGGTAGGGAAGGCAATCTCAAAGAATTTAAATAGGCATAAAGATGCAAAATGCTTTAACTGTGGTAGAATAGGACATCTTAGTAGGAACTGTAGACAACGCATTCCTAGAAATAATGCTTTTACCAGGAATGCATCAAACAGAAGGCCTAAGCCTCCTGGTCTATGCAGGAGGTGTGGGAAGGGGCGCCATTGGACTGATGAATGCTTTTCCACAATAGACAGACAAGGTAGATCTTTACAGCAGGGAAACAGGGTTCTGGGGCTCAATGGAGCCCCGAAAAGGAAGATTATCCGGTCATTCCCAGTGACAGTGGAGGACAGCCTCTCCCAGGACAATTAGAAGATCCACTGCCCATTGTAAATAATACGGCACTGGATAATACATTAGCTCCAGAGGATGAATCAATTACATCAGGAGGAGATACAAAACATATATTTTGGCAAACTTCTATACAATATCATAGACCCAAACTTCCGGTTAAGGTAAATAATAGGGTGATTTACGGATTACTGGACACCGGAAGTGACGTCACTATCCTTAATCAGCAGTCCTGGCCACACAACTGGACTTTAAAAGAGGTTAATGTTCAATTCTTAGGGATTGGAACTCTATCTGAAGTTAAACAGAGTGTAAGATGGATTGACTTTATTGGACCAGAAGGACAGAGAGGAAGGTTAAAGCCATATGTTGCAGATATTGCTATAAACCTCTGGGGTCGTGATCTACTCCAGCAATGGAATACGCAGATTAAAATTCCTCCTGTATCAGCTAGGAATTATAGACAAGCTCTTAGTGGTAGTAAGAATATAGTAAGACAGTACAGAAAACAGATGCCAAATGTACAGGCTGTACAGAAGCAAGATGCTAGTGCCAAACCTACAGAGCAACCGAAAGCTCTACCATTAAAATGGCTGACAGATGAACCCGTCTGGGTGGGTCAATGGCCTATGACATCTGAGAAGTTAGAGGCTTTGGAGAAGTTAGTTCAGGAACAGCTAGATGCTGGACATATTGAGGAATCAACTAGTGCATGGAATTCGCCTGTTTTTGTTGTCAAGAAGAAGTCTGGTAAGTGGAGAATGGTTACTGATCTTAGAGCCATCAACAAGGTAATTCAGCCTATGGGGTCTCTACAACCTGGGATGCCATTACCTTCTCTAATTCCTAAGGATTGGCCAATTATAGTTATAGACTTAAAAGATTGTTTCTTCACCATACCGCTACAAGAAAACGACAGAGAAAAGTTCGCCTTCACAGTACCTACCTATAATAATTCCCGTCCGGTACGGAGATTCCAGTGGAAGGTACTACCTCAAGGTATGTTAAACAGTCCACCTTTTTGTCAATATTTTGTGAATAAACCTCTAGAAATAATTCGTAAAAAATTTCCACATTCGTTAATATATCATTATATGGATGACATATTATTGTCTGATTCAAATAAGGATACTTTGGAAAAGATGTTTGAGGCAGTAAAGGAAATTTTGCCTCGCTGGGGATTACAAATTGCCCCAGAAAAAATACAAAGAGGAGATTCTATTAACTATTTAGGTTATAAAATAGATGCTCAGAAAATTAGACCACAGAAAGTACAGATCAGAAGAGATCGTTACCGGACTCTTAATGATCTTCAAAAACTATTAGGAGAAATCTCTCAATTACAGATGATTATTGGTGTAGAAGGGCATGATTTAAAACACCTGAAAATGGCTTTAAAAGGAGATAAAGACCTAAACAGCCCACGAGTACTATCAGCTGAGGCTGAAAAAGAATTAGAATGGGTAGAAAAGAGAATATTAGAAGCACATGTGGACCGTGTGGATCCAAATCTGGACTGTATTCTGGTTATTTTACCATCTAGAGAATACCCCTCAGGAATATTAATGCAGAGGGACGACATCATTCTAGAATGGGTATTTCTGCCACATAAACAGAATAAAAAATTGAAAACCTATATAGAAAAGGTCTCAGATTTGATATTAAAAGGTAAATTAAGGCTTCGTCAACTGACTGGGAAAGACCCAGCTGAAATTATTGTACCTTTAACGAATGAGGAAATTTCCTCCTTATGGAAGGATAATGAGTATTGGCAAATAGCTTGCAGTGACTTTTTGGGAAGTATTAGTAATAACTATCCCAAAACAGAGAGAATCAAATTCATAAAGAAAACAATTTGGATTCTTCCACGTATCGTGAGGCAAACACCTATTTCTGGAGTTCTTACCTTCTACACAGATGCAAACAAATCAGGTAAAGCAGGGTATAAATCAGGAAAAATAAGTAAAGTAGTTCAAAGCCCTTACAACTCCGTACAAAAGGCAGAGTTATATGCCATTCTCATGGTACTTAAAGACTTTACAGAACCTCTCAATATAGTCATGGATTCTCAGTATGCAGAAAGAGTTGTCCTGCACATTGAGACTGCAGAATTTGTTCCTGATAATACAGAATTAACCTCATTGTTTTTACAATTGCAGGAAATCATCAGAAACAGGACTCATCCTATATATATAACACACATCAGATCCCATACAGGTCTGCCAGGTCCTCTGGCACAAGGCAATGATGAAATTGATCGTTTATTAGTAGGTAATGTGTTGGAAGCTTCAGAATTTCATAAGAAACACCATGTTAACAGCAAAGGTTTAAAGAAGGATTTTTCTATCACCTGGCAACAAGCCAAAGAAATAGTAAAAAATTGTCCCAGTTGCTCATTGTACAATCAAACTCCATTACCAGCAGGTTGTAATCCTAAAGGTGTTCGCAGAAATGAACTTTTGCAAATGGATGTATTTCACTTCCCAGAATTTGGCAGTTTGAAATATGTACACCATACTATAGACACGTACTCAGGCTTCCAATGGGCTACTGCCCTCAGCTCTGAAAAAGCTGACTCTGTTATTACACACCTCTTAGAGGTAATGGCTGTTATGGGTATACCTAAAACAATAAAAACTGACAATGGTCCAGCATATGTCTCCAGTAAATTGGAACAATTCTTCAAATATTATAATATAAAACATGTAACTGGTATACCTTACAATCCCACAGGACAAGCAATAATTGAAAGGTCTAACCGAACCTTAAAAGAGATGCTTCATAAACAGCCAGGCACCGAAACTTATAAAGCCTTAACTACACTAGAATGTTGTCACATATTCAATTTTCTGTGCAAGAATAAGGTCACATACATTTTCTATGCAAGAATAAATCATAACTAACAGTGGCCATCCTTGCTTTGCTTCTGACTATAATGTGAATATTCATATCACTGCTGGTTCCTGCTAAGTATGATGCTATAGGGTTGTTTAAGACATATTTGCAAAGTGACACTGGCCCTGTAAGAGGTACAGTCTACGCAACAGCCTTTTGTATTTCAATAGACCTTTAATGGTCACCTCAAAAAAGATACTGTGAGAAAATAAATTCTCTTGTTTTTCTTAGGCAGTTTAGCAAATAGTATACTTGTTACTCTTCTCTGGAACATTCACTTTGGATGTCTTTGCCTGTCCTTAGAGAACAGAATTCTGAGGTCTTCCCATTGGACTCGACATTGGAAGAGATGCTATTGCAGTCACAGGTGTTTCAATAGCTACACTATTGGTTGCTATACACTGTGATGAGAAGAAAGTCTTGGTAGATGTCTCCAGGCCCAGCCACTGCTGACTGACAGAGGCCTATCTACTGAGGCTTGGGTAAGTTCTAGATTGGGGGCAAAGTGAATTATTGTTATTGTTTTAAAGCCATTGGTTCTCAATGATTTGTTATATAGCAACAGAGAAACAAAATGCTGAGTTTTCTGGAGAGCTATGTGTGATTTAAAGCTGAGAAGGACTCCTGTTAGTAATGAATTTTTGGACAGAACTCAGGTGGTAGTCAGGCATAGCAGCCATCAACTTTACCTGCTGAACTACTACACCAACCCTAGAAAAGAATTTTATGAGCTCTATAATACTCAGTAGCGTTCTGTTTGAAAACATTTTGCTTGGGATTATAAACACGGATATTCATAATCCTATCGTAGTTTTTAATTGTTTTTCTCTTTAACACTTTAGTGATTTTATTTATTTGTTTACTTATTTAGTGTGTGTGTGTGTGTGTGTGTGTGTGTGTGTGCATGTGTGGAGATCAGAAGACAACTTGTGGGTGTCAGTTTTCTCCTTCCACCTTGTAGATTCTAGGAATCAAATTTGGATGGTCAGGCTTGGTATCTGAGTTTGATTCACAAGGAATAGAGTTCGGTTTTAAGTAGCCTAGCATTTGCATCATTTGAGAACTACTCTAAGAGAAAGAAAATAAAACTGAATAGTTTTTTAAACCATGGTTTTGGAAAGAGTCATTGGTCAGTGATATAAACTCAGAGCTCAGAGATATAAACTTCTTTGGCTTTATTAAAAAACAAAGCCTGTTGCAGCTCCTGTTTATGCAGAGATACTTCACAACAGTTTGTTTTCATTCACTCCTGAATGTCAATCATCTCAGAAACATGGTACCAGGAACTGTGGCTCAGTAGCAAAAGACAGAGTATGTATTTCATGAGACAGAGTCAGTGACAAACCGACACACCTTTATAACACAGTAAACGGATACTGTCACACATGAAAGAGTATGACCCCATCAAGGTACACAGGGGTGGCCTGTATCTCTAAATGAGTAGAACATTTGGAAGGGGGCAGGGAAATGAAAGACTTCCTGGAAGGGTCAGCATACTGTTAAGTATAGTCTACTTATCTAAAAGTCACAATGTACTCCAAAGACACCTTGGTAACCTTCAATCCTGCCAGAAGATGTAGTTGGTAAGTTGGCAGAGGCCTAGGAAGTGTCTAGCCCAGCACAGGCTGGCTCAGTGGCAGGAAGTCAGACTACAGCTGTACATCATGTCATGGGAAATTGAGGATTAAGTTGGAAGATAGACAGAGCTGTGGAGAGGCGTGGAGGACAGGGCTTGGTGGCTCAATCCTGGACACCATACACTTCTGCTGCAAGCTTGCTTTATCCTCCACAGACCTTTTCTTGTTTTAAATAAAAATTAAAGTAGAAACCAAACTGTGGAGCAATTTCACCAGGCCAGACCTGAGAGTTTGCTCTGATCCTGTGTAGATCTGTGTTTTCCAAAGCTGCCCCAGGGATTCTGAGGGTCTAGTGATGTTTCCTATGATCCCTTTTTACCAACTAAGTTGGTAGCTGTGGTATGACATGGCGGCTTTGAACTAGGGAAGCCTGGGTACTTTACAACCATCTGCTTGTGACTCAGTTTCCTCATCTGAAGCATGAGATGTAGCCAGTATGAATGCACACAGGTACAGAATGTCTTACATGTGTGTATAAAGCCCATGTTTTCTAGTCTACAACCTTGGGGACTCGAGGAGTGAGACTTGGTGCCCTGGTAATATTCTGGGGGTATACTCTGCACTACTAACTACCTAAGGCCAAGAAGATTCAGGCCCATTTTATCTAATCTCACTTTTTAGGGATTGGACTAAAACAGAGCCATGCAGAGGCAGAAACAATGCTCACTGTGCCCTGGAACCCTCTGCCCACGTATGCTTTGTGCTTTAGCAGGGAGGTTTCTTGACATGCCAGCTGCCTGGCTTCTAGTGATGCTGTTGGGAAAAGCTGAGGATTCAGGGTTTATATAGAATTCAGTGTCTCAGAAAGGTCCAGGAGCAAATCAAGATGTGGCTGCAGTAAAATACACAGTAAAATACACATCCAGGGGTGGCCTAGAAATTTCTCATGTCAAGCCTCCCCCTACAAAGTTGGTTTTAGGAATACTAAAACCATTTGCCTCTGGCATACTATTTTATATTGTTGTTGTAGTCATGATCTCACCCACCAAATCTCTCTGACCTGCAAAGCACTCGACAGTGGCCCTACTGTAACCACTATGGTACATGTGCGGTAGACAAGGTAGAACTTCGTTTCTTTGAGACAAGGTTTCACTACATATGCCAGTCTAGCCTAGAATTCACAATCCTGCTTCAGCTTTCTGAATATCCAGATTACCGATGTGTAGCACCAGATCTGGCAAGATAGGTCCCTTTATGCCAGTGGCTAAAATGTGACTCAGTGCTTTGTCTGAGGGAAGCAGACTTTGTATGCCAGGCTCTGCACCAGATTCTTAGGAGACACAGTGCTAGTTAATACTCTCAATGATGCCACATGAGGGAAGTTCAATCAAGGCTTGCAGGCTGAGGAACTAAAGCCGCAGAGATACTGAGAGTCAAATGCAGTCACACAGTTGTCCCAGACAAGTGGCGGATGGATCCATGGTTGGAGTGCTGATCTAAATCCTGCCTTATTTCCACGTCTTTCTTTCTTTTTTCTTTTTCTTCCTTCCTTTCTTTCAAGGGGGCCTGTCTTAGCTCCGATTGTGTCCAAATGGAAGCATGTGTTGCGGCTGGTTGTTGAGTCTGAAATAAATAGCTCCTTTTAGACTGTTGAGACAGCCAAATGCTTTCAATATGCTCCCAAGGTTGGTGACTGGGTCTCAATAGAAGCCAGATGTTCCTGATTCCAGAATTATTTCCTTGCATACTCGCTCTCTCTCTCCCAACCCCCCTCCCCACCCCCAGTCCTCCATTCAACGGAGGAGGAAGAGAAGGTGAGACCCCACCCGTTTTGCTTCTCATATCTTCCTTTGTGGAGACTAGTTGAGTTTGTAACCGGGCCGGAGTGGGCTGTGACCTGGGGTGGGATGGAGACGGGAAGACAAAAAGAACAGAGAGGGGCCCCCGTACTGCCTGACCCTTCTGTATTCCTTCACAGTTGACAGCCCAGACTCAGCTTCCCGCCAGGAGGAAGTGCCCTGCCGTTAGCCTGTTGATTACTAAAACAGAACCACAGCAGCTCTTGTCAGTTCTGCTTCTTCCATGCGTGTTGGCAGGTTTAAAAAAAAGTTCTTGTTTTATTACTGTTTGTCAGACTAGGGAACCTTTGAAGTTCTTTACAGATCCGACTTTTATTAGAGAGTGTAGGGGTTTGGGGGGTGGCAAGTGGGATGGGTGCAGCCCATCAACATATTCCGCGGTGCGTGCAGCTAGCTCACTCCCCGCCACCCCGTCTTTGTCTGAAAAGGTTTTTGACATGGTGTTTCTATACGTGGCCTGCCTTCCAGATGAGAGAGTGACATCTATTGTCGTAATATAGGGAGGAAATTATGATTACTTAATGATAGCATGTCGCAGCTTGTCGTGTCTTTATTTTCCTTTTAAATAGTTGCTGTCACAGCAACACACAATTGGCCTTCAATCCTGGGACTGAGCTGGGACCTCGTGTGGTACAAGGATGTCTGTGGAGGGAAACAACAACAAAAACGTTTCTATCTGGCTTGACTCCCTGCTCCTCTTGACTTGGTGTAGACAGGGGCTTCACGAATGTGTGGCCTGTGCTTTGTATATGGGACTTTAAAGTAGCAGCTGAAGCTCCACAAAGATGCCCGAAGGCTCCCGCATCCTAACGATCATCGCTCTTCTCCTGAATCTGGAAAGCATCACTCACAGAGACAGGGGCCAAAGGTGAGAGCAGAGCCAAGTCTCCCATGGCTGGTGGACTGCGTCCTTCTCTGCTCTCATCCTACATGGCTTTCTGAGTCATGGGGTAGACTCAGTGCTGATTGACCATCAACTGTGCATTCCTCTATCCAAGGAAGAAAAATCAGAATACTCATTGTGCCGTGTAACATCTCTCATTCCTAAGCTGACCCATAGCTACCAAAGTCTACCTCTTAGCCACATTGAACACTTTGTCCCAGTCAGGCACCCTTCGTTTCCTTAAAAAAAAAGGAGTACCTATCTCCCCCTTCAAAATCTATCTGTATAGTGTTTGTGTGATGAGTATGCATGGTATATGCCTATGTGTGTGTTGGGGGGTACCTGGGCCAAGTGTGGTCCTTGGAGGTCAGAGGATGACATTGGTGTCCAGCTCCATCACCCTCCACCAAATTCCACTGAGACAGCATCTTCTACTTAATCTATAGCTAGTCTGACATCCAGCAAGTCCCAGACATCCTTCTGTCTCTGCTGACTGCAGTGCTGTAGTTACTGGCATACATGGGACCATGCTTTGTTCTGAGGATTTGAACTCAGGTCCTCATGGTTATACAACAAGCACTTTTTACCATGTCAGCCACCTCCCTGGCCCCAAAACTCTTCCCCCTTTTTGTGATAGGGTCTCATATAGCCCAGACTAGCCTTGAACTGGCTAAGTAGTAGAGGCTGACTTTGAAATTCCTGATCCTCCTGTCCCCTACCTTCAGTGTTGGGATTACGAACATGCTATACCATGACCAGCTTAATTTTGTGGAATAATCTTTTTGTACATTGTAAAGATGTGTCTTTGCCAAGGCGCCTCCTGGTTGGCTTAATAAAAAGCTGAATGGCTAATAGCTAAGCAGGAAGAGGTTAGATGGAACTTCTGGCAGAGAGGAAGAGGAGATGAATATAGCTTGGGAGAGAGGCCAGGGTTCATGGAGAGGAGAGAGGAGGTTCAAGATGGAAGAGAGGTAAAAAGCTACCAGGCAAGCTGGGCATTGGTGGCGCACGCCTTTAATCCCAGTACTCAGGAGGCAGAGGCAGGCAGATCTCTGTGAGTTTGAAGCCAGCCTGGTCTACAGAGTGAGTTCCAGGACAGCCTCCAAAACAATACAGAGAAACCCTGTCTCGAAAAATAAAAACAAAAACAACAACAACAAGAAAGCCACCAGGCAAAATGTAGATTGATGTAAATAAGTTAATTTAAGTTCTAAGAGCTAGTGGTATAAGCCTAAGCTATGGGCCAAGTTTTCATAATAAGTCGTCATGGTATCATTTTTGTGTGAGCTGGTGGTACAGAGAAAGGCTCTCTACAGCTTGAAAAGTAGTTTAAGTTGTGGAAAGAGCTAGATATTCGCAACTCTATAACACTCTGGTTAAATCTAGGAAATGTAATCAATATGTAAAGAAAGTTGAAAAATACGTATGGTGAGATTTGACTCACATAACTTAAAACACCCACAGTCCATTTTGTCTCCACCCCACAGGTGAATGTTACACATTGCAGCCCAGTTCAGTTATGCTCCCCACCCCAGTCCCACTTGCTGAGCAGAGTAATGGCTCCTCTCGGGGACTTCTGGCCACTCTCTGATGTGGCTGCTTCAAGGATGACCATTTCTGTTTAGAGCAGGCTTCCCTCACTGAGTCCTGATCCCATAAGGACATCAGTTGAGTTAGATTTGCTTTGTGCAGTAGAGAACAAGAAGTCACAATAGTTTCATGAAAGCTTAGACTAAAATGTTATTAAAAGATGCTAACTTGATCTAACCATGGGCACAATGATGAATATGGCAGCAGCTAGTTCTTTACTTTTGGGGAAGCGACACTTTTTGCTTTCTAATACATCAATTCACTATTTTGCTTCACTGTCACAATCACACCACCCCCTTTCCGGGATGGAGATCTGGAGATTAAGTAGAGACTTGCACACACTAGGCAAATGCTCTGCTTTTGTGCCAATCCCCCACCCCCTGCTTCCTTATAATACTTTTGCTGTTGTTTGCTTTTTAGGCAGGGTCTCTTTACAGAGCCCTGGCTGTCCTGGATTAAAGACCATACCCTGCCATCCTTATAGTACTTTAAAATATGTTGTGCAGAGAGCACTGACATTAAGTGAAAGAACAAATGATTCAGAGGGATTAAGTGACTTGTTTATGACGTCATAGGTCACAGGGTTGACTTCCAAGACAATACTTTGTGTGTGTGTACTCATGTGTGTGTACATGTGTGCTATAAGTATATGTTTATGAGCACATGTAAGGCAACATTAATATGTACACAAGTGCAACTGGGGCCCAGAGGTCAACACTTGAGATTTTTTTCCTCCCTCCCTCCCTCCCTCCCTCCCTCCCTCCCTCCCTTCCTTCCTTCCTTCCTTCCTTTTCTTTTTTTTTCAAGACAGGGTTTCTCTGTATTGCTTTGGAGATTGTCCTGGAACTCACAGATATCAGCCTGCCTCTGCCTCCCTAGTGCTGGGATTAAAGGCGTGTGCCACCAACGTTCAGCTAAATTTTTTTTAATGCATGTGAGTGTTTTGTCTGAATGTATGAGTGCCTGATACAAGATGGAGTTACAGATGGTTGTATGCTGTCATGTGGGATCGGGGCTTTGAACCCGGGTCCTCTGGGAGAGCAGCCAGTGCTTTTAATCACTGAGCCATCTCCAGCTTCAAGTTTTTTCTTTGATTATTTTCCATCTAATTTTTTGGGAGGATATGACTCTTTTTTTGTTGTTGTTGTTGTTGAACCTGGAGCTCATCAATTTGGCTAGACTGGCTGGTCAATGGCTTTCAAGAATCCTATCTCCCTCCATCCTTCCACTCCTATTCAGTGTTAGGGTTACAGATGCTCACCACTAAACCTAGCTTTTCACATGCATGCTAGGGATTCAAACTCAGATCCTCATGCTTGAGCCACAAGTACTTTACTAACTACTAACTAACCGAGGCATCTCCAAGTCCCAAGATAGTACTTTTCTATGGTAGCTTTTGAATTAGAATAAATTCACAAATCAGTTCATCCTTCCCTTCTTCCTTCCTTTCTGCTTCTCTCCATTTTCTCTTCACGTAGCAAGGATGAATTGAACACCATCTGTATGCATTCTATTATCCGAGAGGAATGAAATAATAAGCAAAACTTCCTGGCTGTGGTACCTGTGTAGGTAACAGTCCTTTTGGAGAACTCAAAATCCTTCTAAATAATGCACAGCATGTGGCCTGGTAAATGTTTGGTAACTTCTTGCAAGGGTGTGCCATGCTAGAATAGTGATAGTAAGATGAAATGTTTCCTGGGACTTTGACAGAGTTCTCCTCACTCGGAGATTTTTCTGAAGCTAATTGGGAAGGGGGGGATTAATTCACTTTGTTTAGTTCTTAAGAGCTCTTCCCTGTGTAGTGAATTGCTTAATGGTGGAGGCTTTGATGCAGGCAGGTACTTTTAGAAGACTATGACTGCTATTGCCCTCGTTTGCAACCTGCACTGTTGTGTGGGCAGAAACCAATTAGGCCTAAATTAATTAGCAAGAAAATGATGGGCCCACTTGCTGAGCCGTTCACAACAGTCTGTGAGGAGCAGCCTTTGTAGGCCGCTACAGGCTTCTGCTGAGCCCAAATGATTGAAGTACTTCCAAGCATGGAAGTAAATTCAAGCAGTTGCTTGAGTAAGTAGTTTACTTCTTTTAACTCATGAAAGTCCTTAATTCAGAGGCAAAGCACAGGACTTGGGACTTCTTGGTTCTTTGACAAGGTTTGGGATAGACAGACTTAGAAGAGAGGCAGAATCATTATGTCGTTTCACCTTTTAAGGCCCTCGAAGAGTTGAAGAGATTGATGGCTGAAAATCACACAAGTGCCGGTATTCAGACAGAGAAGAGTCAATATTGAAACAAGGACAATATCCCATTGAGTCAGCTGTAGGACAAGCTCACTTGTGTAGTTTCTGAAGACTCCTTGCTGATACTTCTTCCTCTGCTTTTTTTCTTTATTCCTATTTCTTGGGGGGCTCTGATCTCAACTAATGGCTCCTCTGTGGCCTCTCATCTTCTCTGACATTGTGTCTAACCTTGACCACTTCCCAATCAAGACCACACAGATTCCATTCCTGAATCCCAGCTGTTCACAGTTCTCGCTCTGGATACCGCACTTGTGTTTTACATATACTGACTGATTGGATGGGTAGGCACCTAGGAGATTGATAACCTGCACCAGGTCTGTGGCTGTGAAGATGCTTCCAGATAGGACTAATGAAGAGGGAGGACTCACTAAGAGGGAGGACTCATTCTGACTTGGGGACCAGGTGGAATAAAAGGAAGAGAAAGAAGAAGCCAGCAAGAACAGGCTCATGCTCTCTGCTTCCGGGCTGCTCAATGAACAAGCACTTTTCTTCCTTGGCTCCCTTCTACCATGATGCCCAGCCTCATTGCAGTCCCAGAAACACAGGCACCTGACCAGTGACTGAAACCTGTGAAACAACCATGAGCCACAATGAACTTTTCCTCCAATGAAGAAGCATCTGTCAGGTGTTTTGTTGTAGCAATGGAAAGTCCAGCTTCCAAGTCAGTCCTTGTTCACTTCTGACTCTCATAGACTTCCCTACGCTTTCTTTTATTTCTATTCTCCAAAGTAGAAATGCCATTAAGACCCACTTCTCTCTGTTTCTGTTATTGCTGTCTTCACAGAGAGAACTACCATCTTTTCTGAATTATTTCAAAACTTGCGTTTGTGGTGATCTTGCATATTCTGTAATTTTATTGGGGGGGGATGATTGGAATTGAGCCCATGACAGGTGTCTACGAAGCTACACCATCCCCAAATTCTGCTTGTGAATTTTCTAATTCATGTATTACATAGCCAGACTGATCTTTTAAGAGGAACTTTAGGCACGGGTCATTGCCACTCTCAAATCTTAAGACACTCATGGCTCTGTAAAGGTGAAGGATGGAGTCTAACTTCCAACTTCAGCCTGGCAAGGCACTTCATGATTCTGCTTTGCAATAGTCTGACTCCCGCTCTGGCTGCTTTCCCTGTGGAATGCTCTGCTCTGGCTCTTCTGAGTTCATTTTTGAAGTGTATTGCTTCTACTTGCAGCTGATGGCAGATATGTCCAATACAGATTCATCTTTCAAACCTTAAACACAGACCTATCTTGTGCTATGTTAGGAAGCCTCATTATGCAATGTAAGTACCTGTTACTTGTCTATCTTTCACATGGTACGGAGAGTGTCTTGTTCATTACTGTGCTTCCAGAGAAGGCAGCGGGAGTTGGTGATTTGAAATTTGAATCGAGTCATCTTGTAGATTTTCCTCCCCTAAGACTCAGCCTACTTTACCTTGTCTTCCATACTGCTCCAGGGTGATCTTTCTGAAATGCAAATGTATCCATGCTGCTCCCAATAAATCTTTTAGCATCTCCCAGCTATTTGAGAGGATGTGGGCTGTGCTCTTTGTCATGGTCCTCTGCTGCTTTTGCCACTTATTCAACTTTTGTCAAACTGCATTTTAATTTCCTCTTAGTCTTTGACTCTGAGACTCAGACACAATTCTAGTCTTCGGGATCTGTGTTATCCAGACTAAGCTAATAATATTGCCACTGTTTTGGCCACAGTGACAGGTTTAGGAATGTACAGGTTAACCAAAATGGCCAGTGAAAATTTCATAGGATTATTTTGGAAAATGACTCTTGACTAGATCTTGGTACCAAAGCAAGGCCAGAACTTAGTTCAAAATGCTGTAAGGCAAAGCCCAGATTTGGAGAGAAACGAATCCTGGTTACTTCATTTGACCTTTGACCTAGTAGTGCTGGAAAGAGGCCTTCCCATGCAATTTCAGCCAGTACCTTTTTCTGCTTGCGTGAACCAGAAGTTAGTTCATTTGCCTATGCACATAGGTCCACTGCACTTTACACTATTTTAATGATAGTTACGGGTCTTATGGCAGAGAACAGGTAGACTAAGCCTGTTTTTAGTGATTAACAAGAGACCCGCTGATCCATAGTCTACAAACATACTATATGGCTATGTCCATAGTGTCCCTTATGCCATAGTGTCCCAAGCAGAAACTTGGTCCCATTGTGACTGTGCAGAATGGGAAGCCCCCACATCCTGATCACTCCTCTGCACCCTGCCATCACTGAATCTGTGTCCTCTAGCATCTTTTCTGTATGCCATCCTCTCTCAACACCTCTGTCTTCTGTCAAGAATCATTTCCTCCCTTTATCCATGGCATGTCACATGAAGTGACATCCTCACTCATTGTTTCTCCAAGACACTCACCTGGGCCTCCAGGGCATCTCTCTGGTCACTTGTCTGGTTACTCCATCACCTCTGCTGCATTGGGTTTGTTTGATATCCCACAATGTTGCTTTAGCGTGAGCATCTCCAGTCTAAGAACTCACTCCTGTTCTTTAGTGTAAGATTTGGGGGGTGGGGGTGGGGGTGGGGGTGGGGGTGAAGAACACTGGGACCCGTGCCAGTTTCTGTGGGTCTTCTGAGCTGCTCCCAACTTTTCTGTGTGTTTCTGGTCAACACCTTCCTTTTGTCCTTTCAGACTCTTGCTTTTCCACTCAGTGTCTCTCACCTCTCACCTAGAGCTTGCTGTGCAATAGATCTACGCTGGGTGTTCTCAGACATGGCGGTGTTAAAGGAAGGGTGACAGTGAACTGTGATGGAATATAATCCAGAACATAAACTGTTTGGAAGGTGGTTTGAGAGGGCTTCAATTTCACGGCAAAGGAAATATTCCAGGTGATGGCAAGAGGCTGGGAGAGCACAGTGGGGACAATTCATGAAAATTCGGAACACAGCAGTCAAGAGGCAGGGGAGTAGAATGTGGCCATTCCCTCTGATGTGCTCTCCTCACCGCCTTCCATCTCTTCCTCCCTTCCTTTAAGATATTCCCTGAGGAGTCCCCAAAGTGACAGTAGGAGTGGGAGACACAGCCCCAAGCCGCTGCCTGTAGCATCCCAAGGAGCTCTTCGTAGGGATTTCCACTCAAGTGAAGCCAGGGTTCTTAAGGTGGAAGCAGAAAAGAATGAAACAGCATGAGACAGAGCTGTATTTTATTAAAGGAAGGATTTTAGGCCGAGTGTAGGGATGGATGCCTTTAATGACAGCACCCGGAGGGCAGAGATAGAGGGGAATCTTTGTGAGTTCCATTCTAGCCTGGTTAATGTAGTGAGTTCCAGGATAGCCAGGTCTACATGGAGACCCTGTTTCAGCAATCAAACTAACTAACAAAAACAAGCAAATGAACAAATGAGAAAGCAGAGGTTTTAATGGTCATGCCATCAAATTGTTTTCTGAGTATTTATGTTTATATCCATAGGCCTGAGCTGTTCCCAACCTTGGTCAGAAACACTTCTTTCTTTCCATCAGTGCGGAGATTCATGACTGGTCAAAGTCCTGAGAGTAAGTGAGTGAGTGCTCAGGTTTACATGGGACAGGGATGTTGTATTAATTTGCCATGACACAGAGAATATTGCAGAAGAGGAGGAGGAAGAGTCTAAGAGCTGGAGGATGAGGAGGAGTTCTGTTAAAGGCTTTCTTCTGGATATGACATGGTTGCCACGCCCATGAACTCACAGCAGCCGTGGTTGCCTGCACAAGACCTTCACATGATCAAGCCAGTCCCAATCCCAGCATAGATGGAGGAGGTGGTCTTCAGGTCTTGCCTCTTACTGTGTTTGTTGGGCAAGGAGGGACCATCAAGGAAGGTTTCCTCAGGGTTCAGTGGTTGGTCACACACCTTTATGCATGTGTGGGCATTAGTAACTGAACTTAATGGCTTATTAAAAACAAAAAAGAGTAAAAAAGAAAAAAAAAGACATGAAGTTGGGAGAGAGGTATATACTAGGAGGGAGTAGGTAGTTCAAAGTTGGGAAAGACGAGTAAATGTGATCATATGTTACTGTAAAAGTGTATGAAATTCTAAAAAAGCAGAAACAAAAACAAAAACAATGAACCAAACAGCTATGGAAAAAATCCTGAACTACCAGTTTCTGAATAAAAGTTCTGGGTAGAAAAAAAGTGTTTTTAAAATGTATGGATCTGTGTGCATGTGTGAACAGGTGACTGCAGAGGCCTCAAAGGGCGTTGGGCCTCCTGGAGCTGGAGTTACAGGTGGTTGTGAGCTGCCTGATGTGGGTGCTGGGAACCAAACTTGGGTCCCATGGAAAACTGGTAAGTATCCTAAACTGGTGGGTCCCCAAGTAAAGGGTTTAACAATGGTTAGCCATTAAAGGAGGACAGGAAGAAGAAATGGAGGGGGAGGTAGAAAAAGGATAGTATGTAACCAAGTGAAGATCTATAGAATTTCAAGAGTCCTCCAAACCCAATTTTCTCCTTTCTCTACAACCTGGTCTTCATCTTTAATCCCTTATGTCACAGAGTGGCATCTCCCGGATCAAGTTAGTCATTGACATGTTGCTCTCCTTCCTCCTTCCATCGCCTCATCTACACTCTGATTGCTAATTGGTATTCAGAACCCCGGGAAGCCCTCACCTGAGTTATTACAAAGGTCTCTAATTATCTAGTGCTTTTTGCCAAGCCTCCTGTACATGGCTATTCCAGTAGTAGTGCTAACATTCAAATTTGCCTGTGTTGATGGATGTTGAGAGTAAGTCATGAACTAGGTTCAAGTGAAGTTCAAACTCTTGACATCCTGTATTAGTCAATTTCATGAGGTAAACAATTTACAGGAAGAGAGGTATTTCAGAGACTTAAGTTCATGTCATCTGGTTCTGTTGTTGTGGGCTCCGGATGGAGGTGACACTGAAAAATCAGCGCAGGAAGCATGCGGTGGGAGGGCTGGGAGCCGAAAAAGACAGACAACGCATCCCACCAATCAGGCCTCACCTCCATGGTTCACCACACCTCCTCCCAGTAGCCCATTCAGGATGAACTTGCCAGTGGAGTAACACGCGGCAGTTAGTGCTCTTGTGGTCCCTCCATCCAGTCACCTCTCGGTAGTGCTGACAGCTTCTAATCAACATGTCTTTAGGGCTTGCTCTTGCCCCTCTCTTTAGGCTCAGTCTTCCATGCTTGCTATGTTCTTTCTGCCTCGGTGTACATGCTGTTTCCTTCCAGGTGTAGGCCGGCCATGGCATATGGCCCAGCCTCGAAGACTTTCTCTAAATCATAGTATAAACATTTCACTTGACACAGAATTGCAAATAGTTTATAAAATCACTCATCCAGTACTTCAAACCACCCAGGCCTTTGTTTCCTGTGGCAGAGGGCTCTGCCTACAAAGCAGCCTTCTCGTGATCCACCCGTTCTCTGTGCGCATAGTTTGTAAGAGGAGAGACCTGCTCTCGTCTTTGATGTCTATTGCTTTTGTTCTGTTTACGTGCTCACCGCTTTAGATAATGGAACAGAGAAGATGGGTTACTGGGTCATTCTTAGCCGTGTCGTTTCCGAAGCATGCTTTTGTTCTCCCCACCTTTATTTAAATCTGTCTCAGAAGAAACAAATTAGAATAAAAGGAAGCAGATTTGACAAATTCCTGTGAAACTTCCTATCTCTTTTAGATCGATGGTGGTGAGATCTTGAACATGCTGCACACTGTTGTTCATGCTGCCCTTCTCCGTAGACTATCCTTTATTAAACACATGCTTGAAGAATGATAATACGCTTTCCGCGTTTTAATGCACAAACAAACCCGTGGAGATTTAGTGTGTGAGAGCATTTGGAGATCAGAGAGGGCTGGACTTATTGTGGGAGCCTGGGATAGAGAAGGGAGAAGAGTGAAGCTGGACAGTCAAGCGAATGCTGTGTCGTGACAGTCCTGTGTACCAGCTCCACCAGTCTGGGCTTTCACCTAACAGTGGTGGAATGTCATAGGCTTGCAAGCTTATTAGATGCAGGCTTTGAAAGATGACTCTGGCAGCACAGTGGAGAATGAGGGAGTGTGGCCAGTTAGGATATTCCAATAACTGAAGTCAACCGCAAGGGTGGCTGAAACCAAGTGGTGGGAAGATAGATTTAAGAGACATTAGGCAAAGAGGCAGGAACGCAGAAGAGTAAGAGACTGGACCTCTAGGGTGAGCGTCTCTGGCTACTTCTCAGAGTGTGATCCCATGGGCATCTAAAGCAGCTTGCTAACAGTATCCTATTCTACAAAATGGAGCTAACAGCAGTGACTATCTCTTGGGAGTTGGAGTGAAAGAGGAAAGAATGTGTGTGGTGGGAACCAGATTACTGGCCTCCCCAAGTGTATCCACACGCTACTCTTCCGGACTTCTGAATAGATGCTATCTTAGGGACAAAAGAGGCGTTGCTGTAGTGAATAAGGCAAATCAATGGTTAGAGACATTATCTCTGGTTATTCAGGTGGACCAGTTTAACTATGCAAACTCCTAATAGGGGATAATCTTTTGAGGACCTCTGCTGGCTATAGCCAGAAAAAGGTGTGGCACTGGAACATGTGCAATAATTACACTGGTGGAATAAATTACAGTTATTATAGTGATGGTATTGAAGGTGAAGGAAGGAGACCATGCACCAAGGAATGTGAATTTCCTTTAGTAAAATGCATGGAAATAGATTTGTCCCACCTGTACCCCTCGAGCTTCCAGAATAGGCAGGAGTACTGACAGGGTCTTAATTTTAGCCAGCAAGGCTTGGAGTATTAGCCTAAAGAGCTCCAAGATAATAAATTTATGTTATTTCAAGCCTAAAATTTTGTAGTTATTTGCTTCAGAAATATTGGAAAGCTAATGGGTGTGTAGAGGGCTCAATCTAGAGGTGATACACTGAAGAGCCACCGAGTCAGGTAAGTAAATGAGGTTGCTTCACTCCATCACAGATAACAGATATTTAGGAAAAGTATTCTCTGTGTCCCTGGTTTCTCAAACTGACTTCCATATCTGTGAGGTCACACAAGTGTAACTATACTGACAACTTGGGCTTAAAATCAATGTGTTAAATGTTGTCATTTAACCAGGAGGAACCTTGATTAGATGTCACTCTCCATCCTTGAAGCCACAACATCAAAACAGGACTTTTCATATGTGGCAAGAAGCACAGATCTTGGATCTTGGTGTCACTCACAGGTGGTTGATTCTAGGTGGGTGCTCAGACTGATTTTTAAGCCACCGAACATGTCACTCAACTGCCAGCAACCCTGACTAAGAGTTAGTGTCTGCTTTAAAGCTTTATGTGATCCTGACAGTCCTGTGGACTAGTTCTTTGCAGGTCTAGTGCTTTGTCGTTGTTGTCATAATGTGTAATTCCCACATGTGTTTCTTTGTCCCTGACTCCAGCAACAACACATTGTTGAATGGGGACAGGCATTGCTTTTCATGGATGTCATTTCATACCCAGAAAGGTCCTGCACTGTTAAGCTGGGTGTAAGCCTTCATCTGTACAGTTTCACCACACAGTACAGCTCTCCAGCCAGGCCAGAGGCTGCCCAGTTCTGATTCTTGTATTTGTTGGATAAGACCATATACTGTGCTGAGGAGATGGTTCAGTAGGTAAAGATCATCTACTGCAACTTCTGGGATGAGTGGTATTTCAAAGTCTACTGAAAGAAGGTATATGCTGCTGTCATTGCAACAGCTGATGCTTGTTGGAGGCTATGCTGGTTAGTTTTTTGTTTTGTTTTGTTCTGTTTTGTTGACTTGACACAGGGTAGAGTCATTTGGAAAGAGACTACCTCAACTGAGAAAATGCCTCCATCAAATTGACCTGTATTCAAGTCAAGAGAGCATTTTATAGATTAATGATTGATGTAGGAGGACCCAGGTCACTACCACCCCAAGGCAGGTGGTCCCAGGTTGTATAGAAAAGTTGAACAAGTCATGGGGAGCAAACCGCTGAGCAGTGTTCCTCTGTGGCCTTTGCTTCAATTCCTGTTTCTAGGTTCCTGCCTTGAGTTTCTGCTTTGTCTTCTCCATGTGAAGGACTATGAACATGATATCTAAGGTAAGTAAACCTTTTCCTCCTCAAGTTGCTTTTGGTCGTAGTATTTTTTTTGCAGCAGCAGCAGAGAGCAAACTAACATAGAGACTCGGTATACTATAGCAATCAACAAGGGTCCACTTTATACACAGTTTCTAGACACCTTCTAAAGCTAAAGAGCATCTTACACAACTCAAACAAACTGCTCACACTAATGAAGTGACACAGCCAGAATTCAAAATCCCTTTTATCTGTTTCCCAAATTCACATTCTTTCTAATACCCACGTTAACAGTATTAATACAAAGTTAAAAGGGCATGTCTGAGAAACATGGAATGTTCTGCTACTCCTACTGGTCTTCAGGCATCTTCAGAGACTTCCTAGTTCCTCATCCTGGAGGAGCTCACTGTTCTCTGATTCCGCCAGGGCTTATTGGGAGCAGAGTCTAGGCTCAGTGCTGGGGGAGACTCCTCATGGAGATCACTTTCTAATGGGATCAGTAAGAAGACAGGTTTATCACAGTGCAGACCAGCAACTCTCACTGGAAGCCTGGCTGGAGATCCTTGTACCCTCTCCAGCAGATTGCCGGTTTTCCTTACACCATGGCTGACCTGCTGTAGATGAGTTTCCTGAATTCTTGGGATTGTATTGATGCACAAGTCACATGGCTTAAGCTACTGTCCATCTCAGTCATCAATGAGTCCCTTGAAGGGGGCATATGTCTCTTTATTCATGATAAGTTACCCAGAAGGGCCGGATTCCAGACAGTATTTATTGTCTGAGGCTGAAGAACAAACAGGCTGTCATCTCCCAGCTGCTCAGGATGTGGCTTTAATGGAGAGTGGGGTCCCACTGGCTTCTCTGAGGCTTCCTGGATCTCAGAGATAGACCTGAGTATCTTCATCGGATCTCCTCTCAACAGTGAGGACATTCAAAAATCAGTCATGATTTGGCATGATGCAGTTCACAAAGATACAGTTTGACATCTCCACTCTCCTGTTGGGCCATCTCATTTCCTGTAATGTTGATATTTGTCTCCACTGACAACTGCAGCTGAGCAGCTGCCTCTCTTGTGTTTTTTCTTTTGCTTTGTTCCTGACCTGTTTGCTCACTGGCTCAATGACTTATCTTCACCCCAGCAGGTGAGATTTGACCAACACATACCTCTGTGGTCTGAGGACCACTAATGGGAAGAAACCTGATTTTGATTTTAGCTTGTGCTGTATGCCATTCTAGTTTATGCGTGAGCTTATTCTCCCTAAGTATTGTTTCAGTTCAGCAATCATTGAAGACTCTGATTTTCATATCCAACAGTTTGGAAGGTCCTCTCTCCTGGTTGCCGTTGTGTCTCAGCCTTGTAACTCTAGTCTGTGCAACACCCAATGATAAATAACCCAGTCAGTTAACTTTGGGGAAATGGTTGGCTCATGAGGGCTCTGACCTAATCTGTAGGTCAGTCCATGCATGAACTTGCAATTTAATGGCTTTATCAGGAAGTAGGGACTCACTGGAGGAAGTAGGTCCCCTGGGCCATCCTTTAGGAGGACGTTATCTGGATCCCGTTGGGTTCTTCCCATCTCCACTTCGGGCCTGCCATGAGGAGGGTCACTTTGCTCTTTGCCCCAATGTTCTGCATCACCACACCTTAGTCCAGAAGCAGCAGATACCAATGACAGTAGACAGAAAGATCTAAATCAGCAGATGTATATCTGAATAGATCTAAAAATTAAAATCCTTCCTTTCTTATGTCATTTCCTCAGTGCTAAAAATGTGACTGACATTCCACACTTCTCATCCTTTACCTAGAGCTCAGAGCACAGTAGGTCCCTATAACAGTGCCATGTCATGTTGCTTCTTAAGCCAAACACGTGCAGCAGTACGGAGTCCTTGATATTATATGCTAATTCTGCTAGGAAGGATGATCTTGAACATGTCCTCCAGTGACCAGCTCTCATCTGACATCATCACAAGATGTTATCAGACAGAGAAATGAAGAGGTCATTTCTAACAAAGAAATTAATACACGCTGCTTGGGGACTAGGGAGGATCTGGAGTGGATTAAGAGGTGAGGAACTTGTCCCAAATGATAGGCAGTGGTGCTCAGTTCCTTAGAGCTCCATGTGCACTGTGAACTGGAGATTTTCCACTGGCCACATTTGCTGGGGTTCTTAGATTCAGAAAATTTGGGGGTCATTATTGTCATCGTTGTTGATTTTTTAGATGCTGTACCCAGGATTTCTAGGAAATCCTATTATATTGTAGACTGTCTTTATAGGACTGGATTGTTCTGAGACACTGCAGATTTTTTTTGGTCTCCTGGTTCAGCCACTGGAGGTCACTGTTGTACCATCGATAAGACTGAGAAGCCCCGCCTGGTCCTCTTTTGAAGTTGGCTTCTGCTAGTGGTGAATACAATACCCCCTGGGTAGCTAGGAAGTCCCCAGGTGCAGGCCTCTCCCTGGGTCCGCGGAAAAGTGGCCTGATGACCTCCAAAATATGACTTCGGAAGAGCGATGTCCGTCTGGAGAGGGGCGGCGGGTGGGAGAGCCATGCGGGGACGGAGACGTCTGTATCGCATTAGCCTGCGTCTGGCGGGGAGAGGCTGGAGGCCAGGGTGGGTCAAGGGAAAGGCTCCCCTGCTGCTTTCTGGCGCGAATCTGGTAGTGATTAGAGAAGGTTATTGTCTTGGAAGTCCGCGCTGCTTGGAGCTTTTCGGATCCCATGTTAGAGGGATGTGTGGAGATTGGAAGAGGCCTCTCCCACACCTCCCCTGCTGGGCTCTGACCACAGAGCAGCTAGGCAAAGAAGGACAAGGGAAACCAGGACCTGTTCCTTCAGCACACCTACTCAGGGACTTTCGGTGAGGCTTCAGGAGAATCACAGAAAAAAAATTCATACACCCTTAAAGAGGAATTCCTAAGCTCACCGCCTCTATTTTTCTCACCCACCTTTTCTGACCGCATAAATTCGTGGAGTGAATATCCTTTGGTCCATTTGTTATGTGAAGAAACAAGAGGCTTGGAACTAACATTCGAACCCAAGTCTCTTGAAATACAAAGAGAATGGATGGTAAAATGACTGCATGTGGCTCCTGGCTAAGATTTCCGCCCTTGAAAACTCGGGGAGAGAGCCCCTTACTGTGCAGCCTCGACAATAAGTCATTCCAAAGCAGGCTGAGATGAGAGTACCTTCTGGCAGAGCGGAATAACCTTTTCCCCTCTTTTTTTCTTCTTCCCTTTCTCCACATCTCTTCCCCTGGGTTTCACTGTGTAACTCAGGCTGACCTCAAACAGTCAATCCTCCTACCTCCTCCACCCCACTCCCAAGTGCTGGGATCTCAGGGTTGGGCCACTCCTAGATCAGAGTGGCGTCCTAATAAGTCATAATCTGTTTATAGCCATTCATAAAAGCAAAGTGCTTCTGCACACATTAGCTAATTTGGCTCTTATCCCCGTAGCTGCAGACAAAGAATCTAAGATGCCGAGGAACTAATTTGCCTAAAGGTGGTACAGTCAACGATGAAATTCAACCTCATATCTTGCTCTGAATACAGCGCCTATTGCCTGATACCAGTCAGTCTCCAGGTAAATCTTGGATGATGCAGTGATGCTAACACATAGCCGACTTTGCAATAAACCATATTTATGGTTTAGGTAGTATAGCATTTTACCACTGGAGACGAGGGCTTCAACCCAGGAGGATTACACTGGAGACTCTGCCTCAACAAGGTCCTCTGACTTGTACATGAGCGTCCTGGTACATGAACACACACACACACACACACACACACACACACGCACACACACACACACACACACACGCACACACACACACACACACACACACACACACTTAGTGTGTGTGTATGAGTGCTCATATGTCTTGGCTGGTGTTTGGAGGTCAGAGGACAGCTGCCAAGAGTCTGCTCCCTTCTTCCACCCTGTGGGCCCCAGAACATCAGGCTTGGCAGCAAGCACCTTTGCCTGCTGAGCCATGTAACTGAACCCATAGATAAACTTTTAAGAATTTTCAAAAAGACAAAGATTACAATTTTATTTTATCTACTTATTTTTGTTGAAGTTCATATATCTCTGGGGTGAATAGTACACCATCTTCCTACAGCAGAGTGGCCAGATTTAGCAGATAAGAGCCCAGGACCCCTATAATTAGATTTCTTAGGATTCATTGAGACACTTATACTAAAAAAAAGTTAACCGTTTATCTGAAGTGTAAATTTAACTGACCACCCTGTGTTTTATCTGTCAACTGTATTCTACATCCAAAAGGAGAAAGCTAGGTTTGATGTTTTTGCTTGAATTTTGGAAATGGCATTTTTTTAAAAAAGGACAATTTGAAAACACCTTACCAATATACAAGGAATCTTCATATTCTTTATTACAGTTTTGCTGGCAACCCCCTGAACTGTGCTTACTCCCCAGTCTCCCCTAATGGAGTCATTTTAAAGTCTATCCTAAGGAACAAAACAATGGAAGAGCAGTTTGAAAACACAAAGGGCTTCAGGACAATTGTGAAAGAAAGCAGAACAGTACATTGTACCAACTACCCCAGGGAAAATCCACCATGGAAAGAAATCCCTGAGGAGGGCACAGTGGAATATCCTTCCTTGGCACACCTTTAATCAAACTTCAAAAGGAAGACAGCTCATTCCCTTTGGAAGCCATTATGTAATGAAGTCAATCCTGCTTTCTACTCCCAAACTAATTACTGGATTTATTCTTACTCAGTCTATTTCCAGGTATTTGGATCTAAAAAAATGCTGTTCTTTATTACTTCACTAAAACAAACAGAAGCAAAGATAATGTTAATTTGTCCTTAATAGATGTACCCATGCTAATTTTAGAACTAGCATTCAGAATTTGAATATCAAGGAGTTGCCTCATTTCTTAAATAATATTAGTTATTGCACATAGAAAGGGTTTCTTAATCTAGCATATATCAAAGTAGATCCAGGTCTCATAAAGAAAGATAAGTGTATTCTGAAAAAAAAGACCCATGGCTCTTTTGAGGCAAGGTCTCACTTTGTAGCTCGGGCTAGCCTGGGACTCACTTTATAGCCTTGATCTGTCTTTACTGTGCAGAGATCCACCTGCCTCAGCTTCCTAAGTGCTATGATTAAGGTCTGACTTACTAAATCCAGTTTTGATGGTTGGGTCTTGAAGTCTTAAAGCCAAACGTTGAAAAGTGGTCAATACCTGTCTATATATTAATGAACCATCACCTAACACCTGTTAGGATGGGTGTGACTAAACAAGTATCAGAAAAGTGTTGGTGAGGATGTGGGGGGGTAGATCCTGTCCATGGTTAATGGGAATGTCTGTCACTACTGAAAAATAGCATGTAAGTTCCTAAAAAAATATGGAACTTCTATGTGCTCCAATAATCCCTCATTTGAGTATACAGCCAAAGGGGATGACATGAGTATATTAAATAGGTGTTTGCACCCTGGTGTTTTTTGTAGCATCATTCATAGAAGCTACAATGTCAAATCAAAAGGTGAATGAACTAATGAAATGTGATATGTACATATGTACATATTCATTTAAAGAAGGAATATCATTCAGCTTTCAAAGAATGGTGGATGCCTGTCACTTGCGAGATGTCACACCATGAATGGGCCTGGAGAACTTTATGTGAGGTGTCAGACATAGAAAGTCAAATCCTTAATGCTCCCATTTACATGCAGAGTTGAAAAATATTGAACCTGCAGAGAAGTACAAAGTACAACAATGGCTTTCAGGGACTGGGCCTGGAAGAAAGGGAAGGATGTTGATCAAGAACAGCTATGCAGGATGAATGAGTTCTGTAAATCTAATATACAGCATGGTGACCATATTAATAGTAATGCAATACACACTTGGAATTTGTTAAGAAAATTAATCACAGGAATTTTTATCAGATATATAAGGAGTTAACTGAAGCAATACACACACTAATTAGGTTTATCTATTATGGAAAGAATTTCACAATGTATACATACCTTAAACTTCAGAGTATACATCTTAAATGTATATAATTTCCATCTGTCAAATATACTTCCATAGGCCTGGGGTTCTTTTTCAGGTGGTATTCTGGTTGCTTAGCATGCACAAGACCCTTGATTTTTCTCTTCAGCATAACACAAACCAGATGTGGTGGTGCATACCTGGAATTCCAGCAGGTCTGAGATAAAGGTAGGAGGATTGGAAGTTTGGTATCATCCTCAACTACATTGCAAGTTTGAGGTGAGGGTGAAGTAAATGAGATCCTCTCTCTCTCTCTCTCTCTCTCTCTCTCTCTCTCTCTCTCTCTCTTTCTACATACATACACACACACACACACACAGACTTCAGTGGAGTTGAAAAATAATGAGTTTCTGTATTCCTTACCACTGCATAAAGATTGTCACACTGACAGCCGGACAGATAGCTCCATTAGTAAATGCAAGTAATAGTACTTGCCATGCAAACAGGAGGAACTGAGTTTGATCCTTAAAAACCATGTGGAAAGAGCCTGGGGTCAACCAGATGTCTCAGTTGGCAAGGGTGTTTGCTGCCAGGCTTGACATGAGTTTGATCCCCAGGACCTATATAGTAGAAGGAGAACTGACTCCCTCTAATTGTCTTCCAACCTCCACACACATACAAAAAAACAGACAGACAATTAGTCAATGGATTAAAGATTAAAATGTTAAAAAAGAGCCCTGTGTACATTTATAATCCCAGCACTGAGGAGAAGGAGGCAGGTAGGTCCCTGAGCTCTCTGGGCAAGTAGGTCCAGTTTACTTGACTCCCAGGCCAATGAAGAGACCTTGTCCTCCCAGACAAAGTGGATGTCACCTGAGGAACAGCAGCAGGGGATTGACCTTTGATCTACACGGGCACACATGTGCAGAGGTGAAAGCCACAACTCTGTCCCCAGCATGCTTACAAACTGGAGTGGGAGGTACTCACCTAAACAGGGAAGTTGGAGCAGTGTAAGTGCAAAAGCAGAGATGAGAAAGGAATCAGTTCTGCTTGGAGGAGATGAGGGATGTTAGATCAATGTTAACGAAGCAGGGGCCTGTGGCACACTGTTGTAGATGAAGGAGTAAAGAAAGATCTACTGTTCAAGAAAACTATGGCCCAGAAATATTATGTATTACTTCCTATCACCTTAAATAGTAGGGAAACTAGACCAGTGGCTAGTCACAAATCTGTCTCAGAAGTTGGGACACATTTATTGATGACTTTTAACATCTGTGACATTCAGAATGGAGACAATAGTCTCAGTACTAGTTAGCGCATGAGATTTGTACTAATAACAATAAAAAGCAAAGTGAACTGATAGAAGATACAAAGAAAAGACTTGCCAATGGCTAGAAGAGAAGAACATGCTAGCTGTGCCAGGCTCTTGGAACATACTTCACTGTATTTTATTTCAGGGGGTTCTAGTTTAGTGCTTCATGTCTTTCAAGTTGTAGTTACTACATTTGTAACTATTTATTTAGATGTTGCATTTATCACTCCAACCCCAAATTTTCTACAAGCTGCAGACTCACATCTAATGGCTAATCATTCATTTTTAGGAAGTCTTCTAAAGTCCCAACAAACTTAACAAATGCAGCTCCAATTCACACCGGAATTTCCAACTTGTATGAAGAGTTATCGATATCAACATTTACCTGTTTACTTAAGATGTGATTTGAGCCGGGCGGTGGTGGCGCACGCCTTTAATCCCAGAACTTGGGAGGCAGAGGCAGGCGGATCTCTGTGAGTTCGAGGCCAGGCTGGACTGACAGCCTCCGAAACAATACAGAGAAACCCTGATTCGTAAAACAAACAAACAAACAAACAAAAAAAGATGTGATTTGAGGAGTCCTATTTGAGCTGATACCTGTAATGTTACCTCCACACTGGTCTAGACTCTCAGTTTTAACTAGTAAGTATTTCTCAATCCATAGATTTAGTCACCACTGACTTAGCAAAAGAATTTCTTAAGTGGTCTTACCTATTCTGCCTTTGTTTCTCTGTACTATCATCCAATCAATCAACAAAAAGTCAATCTAATTTATTATTTCCCTTTAAAAACCATTTCAGAGGTTTTAAGTATGATATATAAATTTCTTTATCTGATTACTACTTAAGTTTCTAATGCAGCTGCTCAACACTCACAGTGTACACTTTTTTTCTGCAGTTTCTTAAGTAAACTATCTTATTTCTCCAGTACATACTTTTGCTCAAAAATTTCCCCTTAGGCAATTACTTCTCTTGACTAACTTGTATTTGCCCTTAAAAAATCCACTTATGGCCTTGCTTGGGTTATCACTCATTCAGTAAAGTGTATGTCTTGCAAAAATTTGGCTCTGAGTTTGATCCCTAGACTCCTTGTAAAAAACCGGGTGTGGTAGCTTATACTTGTAATCTCACTGCTGGGGAGGAAGAGACAGGTGAGTCCCTTGGTGTAGCTGGTCAGCTAGCCTAGCCTATATCGTGAACTTCAGGCCACTGAGAGACCTGACTGAAAAAAAAAGCAAAACAAGGTGGATGACAACTGGGGAATGACACATGAGACTGTCCTCTGGCCTCTTCCCTACATGAAGTCATTCCACATAAGTGCACAGTACATACACACACACACACACACACACACACACACACACACACACACTACTTTTCTTAATTACTCAAACTTTGAATGTTGTGTACAACTGAACACTTTGAGTATGTCATACAAGTATTTCCCATAATATGTCTGTAAAACAATGGCCTTCCTTCCTTTCTTCCTCCCTCCCTCCCTCCCTCCCTCCCTCCCTCCCTCCCTCCCTCCCTCCCTTCCTTCCTTCCTTCCTTCCTTCCTTCCTTCCTTCCTTCCTTTCTCCACTATCTAGCTCATTCAGTGTGTGGCATATAATTAACAGCTATCTGTGACATGAGTTGTCAAGTGGAAGAGGGAGTAGGCTCTTGTCTTCTTTCTTGAGATGGAAACACACAAAATGCAGAAGATCAGTAGTCTTTGACATTAGGTAGTAATGCATAGAAGTGAACAAATACCCAGACATCAGGAACTTTCTGCTCCCTTGGTGCATTTGAGTCCTGGCTAGAATAGCCACATGATCAGGCTCCATGGGAGGAATTCAAGCACCTCTTCACAGGGTGGTTTTATTCTGTAGCATCCTGGTAAGCCATTACCATCTATGATTTTAGGACTCACAATTACCATATTTATAAAGCGAGTACATTTTAATCACTTGAAATGTGTTGTGAGGCATATCAATAGTCTGGGAAGACCTTAGAAAACCTGGTCTGAATAAAATAATACATATTCTAATGGACTTTGGAAAAATAGTAGCCTTTTAGTTAGACCCAGTTAATTTCCCTTTCTTATATACATGCGATATTCAGATAGACTACCCAGGAAAAGGCATTAAGGTCTGGTGGTTGGGTTACTTCAATGAGTACCTACAATTCTGTTGTGTAACATTCTTCTGTTCCTCAAATATTGATGTATGTAATTCCTCATGAAGAATGTAAGAGGTGAGGACATGCCTAATCATTGGGATCTCATGAACATGTCTTTAAAGGCCCTGAGCTATTGTGTTGCTATTTGTACCTATTTCAAATAATTAGAACCTTCTTATTGTGAGCCCAAATTGTGAATAATTTGTTCTGGCTTCTCTGGAACAAACTTCAGAACCAAGACAATAATAGATATAGAAAGTGAAAGTGTTCTGTCCACATGAAAGAGATCTTTCCTACATTTGTTTACTAGGACAAACTTCATATACAAAGATGAAACTTAATGAAGTGTGGTCTTCCGTGATGTGACCTTTAAGCTCCCAGAAACTGCCCTCGGGATATACAGGAGGCATATTTTCCCATCAGTCATTTTGCTCACAATATGTGTGTCTTTCACACTTTCCTTGCATGAGAAACAATTCAGTCATCTCTGCAAGTAAGGTCTTTGTGGGGAAGTGTGTTGCCTATCATTTCATAAAGAGGCTGACTTAGCAGGAGTGTCTGATTTGAACAGGAGGTTCCTCCCTTTGAACTGTAGGCTCTGGGATGCTGTCTCTAGAAGGTTTTGCCTAGATCAGCAGTTATCAACCAATGGATCACAACTCCTTGTGGGTTGACTGACTCTTTCACAGGGGTCTCCTAAGACCTTTGGGAAGCACAAATATTTACACTATGATCTGTAACAGTAGCAGTGTTACAGTTAATGAAGTAGCAATGAAAATAATTTTATGGTTGGGGGGTCACCACAACAGGAGGAACTGAACTGAAGGGTCACAGTATTAGGAAGTTTGAGAACCACTGGTCTAGATCCAGAAATGAGGTCACTAGACAAAACTACCTTTACACTCCATCTTACAAAACATTCTCCTTGTTCTAAGAGTCTAAGCATTCCCTCGTCAGCAGTGAGAGCTTCCTCACTGGACTTAATGAGCTTCAAGAAAATGATTTAGACCTCTTGGAAGCTCAAATCTGGGATAGTCACCTACACTTTGCACCAGGATGCTTCCTAGATAATAATGCTGTGCACCCCACACACCTTTTACATGTACCTCATCAAAACTTCCAGTACAAGAGCAGTCTGCTAATGACTGCTGAGTGCAGACACAGGCTTCTCTCTGCCACACTTCCTTCCAGCATCTGATCCTTTCCCCAGCACTTTTAACTCCAAGTTATCCTACAAAGTATCACAAATCCAATTTTCCTCCTGACTTCTTCCCATTCATGTGCTCAGAAAGGCATGTGAGTTCCCCATCAGTTATGGAATAAAACTCACAGTCCTGTATACACTATTCAGGGCTACACATGAGGGCCTCAATATCTTTTACAAGTTTCCCCCTGAAAATTGGCCATGCATACGATCTCCGTTGTAAATGCACCTGGAGCTCTGTTGTTGCCCTAGAATGGGGTTGTGGGATGGAGGACTTGGGGGATGGAATATCCTGTTGCATCCTTTTGTTTATGGTGGCTTGGGGGTGAGATTTCCTTTTTTTCTTTATTTTATTTTTTGTCAGAATATGAATTTTTTTGAGACAGGGTTTCTCTGTGTAACCCCAGTTGTCCTGGAACTCACTTTGTAGACCAGGCTGGCCTCACACTCACTAAGATCTGCCTGCCTCTGCCTCCCAAGTGCTGGGATTAAAGGAGTGGGCCACCTCTACCCATGATAATTTTTTTTCAGTCAGCTCAAATGTATTTATTTACTTATGTACCTATATTTATTATTGCTGTGACAAAATACTTGATGACATAAGGAAGGAATGGAGGAAAGAAGGGTTTATTTGAGCTCAATTTGAGGAGACAGTCCATTGTGGTAGAAGTAGCATGGTGTCCAACTTGCTTTTTTGGGGGAGCTTGGAGCATGTAGTCAGGAAGCAGAGCAAACTGAACCTGGCAATGCTCACCTGTTTTCTCCTTTTTATTCCACCCAAGATGCCCATTCATGGAAGAGTGCCACCTACATTCATATAGACCTCCTCTCCTCTTTCTGGAAATGCACTTTACCACACTACCCTCATCCCCACAGCCCACCATCGTAAGTTCTTAAGCACCACCAACACTGATTCCTGGCTGTTTCAGCTAATTATACACTTGGCCTTCATCAAAGATAGCCTGTAAGTATTCAGATGCATTTCTTGTTTCCCCATCTAAATTAAACCCCCCCTTGAGAGAAAGGACAGTGTTTTAGTGATATTTGTATCCTTATTGCTTACTAGCCTATAATTCCATATTATGTTGAGCAAATCTCCAGGAGGATATTGATTGTATGATTTAGTAGCTTGTTATATTTCTGTCTTCACAGTTAACCTATGAGGTTTTGATTAAAATAAACCATGCCAGCTTCTCTCTGGGCCAGCCTCAGTGCCTGGGGTAGGGTAGAGACTTTGTAAGTGCGAGCTGAAGAATGAGAGAGGGCTTGACAGAGAGAGCTGACTGTGAACGAAATTGACAAACGGAAGTGCGTTGTGATCAGTCTGAAACAGAGAAGGTGATTCCTCTGAAAAGGCTTCCCTTCTTTGTTGGCGTTTTCCCTCTTCGCAATGAAACGAGCAAATTAAACAGGACTCAAGCTTGAATCCACAAATGACACCAAGCCTGAAATGATGCTGAGGTTGGAAGCGATTTAGTTCACTTGCATTTTATTTGGAGGATAATGTTTTCCTTCTGGGAAGAGGAACGTTAAGAAAGAAAAAAAAAAAAGATCGCCTCCTGACTGTAATGCATAAGTAATAGGAATTTGGCCAGAAATCCGATCTTATGAAAAGTCTCCAACAAAGCTTCTCAATGCCTTTGGATTGACATTCCCATGTTTGCCTTTCTCTGGTTTCCAGAGATCAGGCTAGAGAGAGGCGCCAGGGTAGCAAGCCAAATAGGCCTATTATGGGATGTCATGCTCACTGGGCATGAGCGCTGTCTCCTAGGACGTTTGTTTATAGCACTTATTACTCAGTCCAACTTTAATAACACATGGACAAGCCTGGGGCAATCTGTAAAGGATCTGAAAGGTTTTTTTTCTTTTGTTATAACTGTCTGTATTATAAAATTAGTGCGTCTTGGGATTGAACCAGATTGGAAAGATGATCTCATCAGAGGGGCCTCAACTTTACTGGAGAAGAGCTGTTTTCAATATCCCCAGCATTGTAACTGGGCATGGCACTGGGGGTGCATTTATAAGTGGAAGTTGGCAGATGGAGACTGTTAAGTGGTAAGACAGAATACGGAAATTGATATTCCACTCCCCTTTAAGCCATGGGGATGAGGCAGGGCAGGAGTGACCAACCATCCTAAACATTTTGCTGAGAATCATGGAGACAAGAATGTGGTGGGAGACAGGGTTATAAAATTATAAGAAAAATCTTGGACATTGGGTGCTTTTCAAAATGTAATGTTTATGAAATCACCCAGAAGCCAAGTTGAAGCTCATATCCAGGGTGGAGCCTGATATTCTCCAGGTTCTCAGGGGACACGAGCTACCGACACACAAGCCACAGCTCAAGCAGCAAGATTTTAGAGTGTGTCCATTTATCACATCTGGAAACAAAGTCAGATGTTAACCATCCCTAACACAGAGAAGCAGACTCTTAGCCAATAATGTTGGAAAACTTACCAGTTACAGACCCTCAGAGCTAAATAGGTCTCCAATCATCCTGTTCGGTTTCCAAACCTTTTGCTTTTGTTGCTCAAGGAACACTCCTTATAATTTGTTTAAGAATTGTGTGTGTGTGTATGTGTGTGTTCACTCATGTGCTCATGTGCCATGGCTTGTGTGTGGAGGTCAGAGGACAGTTTATAGAAGCCTAGTTTTCATTTTAACATGTGAACCCTAGGTCAAACTCAGGTTGTCAGGTGTGACAGCGAGTGTTTTTCCTGCTGAGCCATCTCCCCAGCCCAGAAAATTCTACTTTACAAGTGAAATTATATGTATACCCTCAATGTAGGAAGCAAATAAGAACCTTTGAGGAATCTGAACAGATTGCATGAAGCCAAATCCTCCTCTTCCTGTGCCCCTTAAAGATCTTGAATAAATGAAGATCATGGGAGCCCAGTGAGCACTCACCTAGCACTGGATAAATGAAGATCGTGGGAGCCCAGGGAACACTCACCCAGCACTGGATAAAGGAAGGCAGAGACTGTATCTTTCATAGCTACCATTGCCATCCCAGCAAATGCCCTGCATGCTGCCTATCAGGAACAAGTACTCATTAGGTATTGGTAAACTAAGCAAAGCTTAATGATGATGGAATTAGAGGCAGGAGACTATTTTGAACTGGCAGGTGTTACTAACATGTAAGGAATCATTAGCATTGCCCTTACAACCCCGGGCACTCAGAGCCTCTAAACTATCTGTGGGTTTCTGCTGAGGGCTGCCAAAAAGATTCCCTGTTGTCTCTGTGTCTGGCATCTTGTTTATAGCTTAGGACAAACAGCGACGAAACATGTGCTGGGCCTAATAAAGAGAGACTCAGAAAGGAAGAACTGCACATAACGTGTGGGAAATGCATTTGAAGCTGAAGATCAAAGGTGGGTATATTTTGGGTGGAAAATGAAGACTGTAGTCACATTTATTTTATTTTATTTTGCAAATGAGGCGAGGCAAAGGGATTCTGGAAAAGGCATCCTGAAAGAATCCTCAGAATTTTGCTGTTTTCACTTCTTTAGGCAACATGCTAAAATGTCTCCGTGAATGGAAGCCAAACTACACCAGCCTCACTTCCGGTCAACAGCCAGGGACAGAAGGCAATTGTGCTTCATCAGGAGAGATGCACACTCTGATAAACTCTCCTCTTTGTCACGCAAGAGAGCCGCATCGCAGTGCGCAGCTCTGAGAGACTGTAGTAGACCGTGAAGTTAAGGCTCTGCAAGAAGCATGCAGGTTTTGAGCAACAGCACCAGGATCCATTTATCTTCATTTCTTATTTGCAAAGCCTCACCGAACACATCCGGGGTTCTGCTGGAGAAAAGAGACTTCCTGAGACATGATGTAATTCTTGCAAAGGGGAAACATGTGCTGAGTCCTGCCACACAAAACAATATCGAGGTGCTGATAGCTGGGGCTGACAGTCACATGACAGGATACAGGCCACAGCCAGGCAGCACCCTTGAGTCCTTGGAGCTTAGTATTGGGGGGCGGGGCGCGGGGAGCAAAAGTCTCCGATGCTTTTCAAGTCCACAGACTCTGTTACGTTACGTTTATAACAACGTAATGGAAAAGAAGCCTTTCTGTTTTAACTGTAACAATCTTCTTCTGCATAATACATGTCCCGCAAGGTCCCTTTCCACTCAGAAGTAGAAGGGACTTGTGAGATCAGTGGAAAGCAAAGTTCCACAAATCTACCTTCTAAAATTAAGCAAAAATAAGTGACAATCAGCAGTATCTTTTTTTTTCTGAATGTAGAATAATATTATCTAAGTTTCAGGAGCTGGAGAGATGGCTCAGTGGTTGAGAGCACTTGCTGTTCTTGCAGGGGGTGAGTTCAGTTCCCAGCACTCCCATAGGACAACTCATAAACCACCTGTAACTCCAGCTCTAAGGGCTCTGATACCCTCTTTTGGCCTCTGCAGGCACTCGTACTCCTATACATACACCAGCACAAAGACACACCTAATCTGAAACAAAAGCAACAAGGCAAGCACACAGAGGAGAAAGGGTACATCCCCTAAAATGAGAAGACATAATTTTATAGACATTTCACTAAAGCAAGGAAAAGGACAATGAAAAGCAGCCTCGCGGAGCTGAAATAAAGCCTTTCCTCACTTCTCCCTTAATCTGTCTCCCAATGAGTATAAAAATAGAGCCAAAAATTAAAACAAAGGCCTAATCCATCGAAGTCCTTAGGTAAGGGAAAGACCCTAAATGTACTAATTTTGCCTTTTGGCTTCTATCGTTCTGCTTCTGTCTTGTTAACTGAAATACATCAACCCAGAACATGGTTTTTGTGATTAAAAACATACCCTGAGAAAGGCTTGAGGTTACACTGGGACCTAGAACACCCAGTGTAGTTGTTGGATGGCTAATAAAGACTTTTTTGTTGACTTAAACCCATGTCTGAGCAGTCTTCTCTCATGAATTCCCCATAACAACACATGTCTAGAAATTTAACTATTTCTTTCAGAGTTTTCAATTTTTTCAAATACAGGTTTTCATGCAATGATCTGGATTTTTATTGATATCTGTTGTAATAGCTATCCTTTGTTCTCTGATTAGGACCAGTAACCACATTATTCGCAGCAATTTGCACCCTGACCCAAAATGATATAAAAAAAAATTGTAGCCTTTTCTACATCTAGCCAGCTAGGACTTGTAATAGTCACACTAGGTATTAACCAACCTTATCTAGCTTTTCTCCACATCTGCACTCACGCATTCTTTAGAGCTATGTTATTTATATGCTCTGGTTCAATTATCCACAACCTAAATGATGAATAAGACATCCGAAAAATAGGTGGTCTCTCAAAACCCCTACCATTTACATCCTTGTGTCTCACTATCGGAAGCCTAGCCTTAACCGGAATTCCTTTCCTCACAGGTTTCTATTCAAAAGACCTAATCATCCAAGCTGCAAACACGTGCTATGCCAATGCCTGAGCCCTCCTAATTACACTTTTAGCCTGACAGCTGCCTACAGCCTGCGAATCATCTTTTTTGAGTTGGTTAAGAATTTGCCAGTCGTGTTTTTATTATGAAAGGATTGTCTCATTGAGTCTCTGTACCCTTTTCATTTCCATTCATTGCTCTTTACCCTGATTTTTGTTATTTCTTTCTATTTACTGAGTTTGGATTTTGCTTGTTGTCATTTTTACTAAGACAACAATAAGTTGAATCACTAAGATATTTATTGAAGATGTTTAAGATTTCAAATGTGGGCATTAATAGCTATGAACTTCCCTCTGAAAACTCCTTTCCTTGTATCCCACAGATCTGTTATGTTACATTTTCATTTTCATTTGATTCTAGGAATTGAAAAGATTTGCCTTCTGATTTCTTTAATAACCCATTAGTCATTTAACAGTGCATTGTTCCAGCTCTGTGAATTTGTTACATTATGCAGTTTTTTCTTGCTGTTGTTTCTACTTTAATTCCATTGTAATCAGATTAGAGAGAATAAATTACTTTAATTTTCTTATACTTGTAAAGATTTACTTGGTGTCATAAAATGTGCAAATTCCATGGGTTGCAGAGAAAAATCTTTATTTTACTGTGCTTGGGTAGAGTATTCTGTGAATGTTTGTCAAATCCATTTCAACCTATAATGTTATTTATTTCAGTGGTTCTCAACCTATGGGTTATGACCCCTTTGTGGGTAAAACAACCCTTTCACAGGGGTCACTTAAGACCACTGGAATATACAAATATTCACATTATGATTCATAAAAGTAACAAATTACAGTTGTGAAGAAGCAATGAAAATAACTTTATGGTTGGGGTCACCACCATATGAGAAACTGTATTAAAGCATTATGAAGGTTGAGAAATACTGATTTATTTGTTTATGTGTATACCTGCCTGCTTTAGCTTCTGGCATCCTGAGATTAAAGGCATGCACCTCCACCACCCTGCCCATATGCTGTTGCATTTTATATGGCGTCTGAGGACCTAAACTCGGGCCCTTGTGTTTGTGAGGCAGGAATGTTATTGACTGAGCCATTTTCCCAGCTGGTGTTTGGTATCCTCTTAATCCTCATTCACTTATTTGTTCTTTTAATGCAGTTTCTCTATTCCTGAGTCCTCATGAACATGTGTACAAAGAGTTTTTCATTGGGATGGCCAGCTCCCCAAAACCACACAGAGACTTATTAATTATAAATGCTCAGCCAATAGCTTAGGCTTGTTACTAACTAGCTCTCTCAACTCAAATTAAATTAACCCATCTTTGTTATCCATACTCTACCATGTGAAAGTATCCTTTTTTCAGCATAGCATGCTCATCTCCTGCTTCCTCTGTATCTGGCTGGTGACTCTGTCCTCCTTCTTCACAGAGTTTTCCCAGTCTGGCTCTCCCACCTAACTTCTTCTTGCCTAGTTATCGGCCAGCTGGCTCATTATTAAACCAATGAGTGTAATACATATTCACATATGTGTACAAAAGGATTATCCCACAGCAGATGTGTTCATCTTCTCTGTAAACAAGAGTCCTCCAAGTGTCTTTGGTAGTGTTGGCTTCGTGATGATGAAATCCTCGAGCCTCTGTTATCATGGATGGTCTTTCTTCAATTAGGAAGGTCAGTTTTGGTGAGTATAATAATCTGGATTGGCAACGATTGATTTTTTGAGTTTGACTACATCATTCTGTGTCCTTTTGGATTTTAGAATTCCTAAAACTTTAGAGCTGAGTTCACCTTTGTATGTGACTGTGCTTTTTCTCTTGCAGACTTTAATAGTTTTTCTTTGTTCAGTGTGTTTAATATTTTAGCTACAATACGACATGGGGTGTCCTTTTCATGGTCTTGCCTTCCCAGTGTTCTAAATGCTTTCTGCATCTGGTCCATCTCTCTCTAGATTGGGAAATTTTCTGCTATGATTTTATTAGCTGTATCTCCCACACTTTTGGCTTGACTGTTTCCTCTCTTCTATGCCCATGGCACACAGACTTGGTATTTTGATGACATCCATATATCTCGAACATTCTGTTCATATGTTTTCATTATTTTTAATCTCTGTTATCAACTAAATGTCTTAATTCAGGCACCTTGTCTTCAAGCCCTGGTATTCTGTCTCCCACTTCTACGTCACTGCTTAAGATTTGCATTGGGCTTTAAATTTTAAGCTGTTTATTTCCAAAATAGGATTTTCTGAGTATTTCTGCCTTGGATTGAGTTTTTCCTTTCATATTCTATATCAACTTATTTCCTTTAGCTGTTTTTTTTTGTGTGTGCTCTTGGATTTATTCAGGAGTTTGTCTTGTCCCTTTTGATTTTGTTGACCATTTTCATAATCACTTTTTTGAGTTCTTTATTGAAGTGTTTTCTAATTCATTGCCATTGGAGTCAGTGGGTTAGGCATTTTATAGAACTCATGTCACTTGAGTTTTCATGTTTCTTGGTTTTCTTTATTGGGGCTTACGTATCAAGGCTGAGGTCATTGGTTTTCTCTTTTCATCCATATCTTTTTCAGTGGAAAGTTTTACAATCTTCAAGGGGTATTATATTGTCTTGTAGTTGGAGTGTCATTTTTTTCTCACTGTACCAGAGTTATAGCTCATGTCTAAAACACTTAGCCACATGCTTAGGACACTGGGATCAATCTCCAGCTGAAGTGGCCACAAGCAATGGCTAGGCCCTTGCTAACAATGCTGTAAGAGCCAACTTAAAAACAGTCACCTCTTTATCACTAGCAATTTTGGAGACGTGAAAGAAAAAGAATAGCAGAATTTGTATTAAGACAGTAATTAGTAAGGAATTGAGCTGAATAAAACTAGTGATCTTTATAAGACCAGGAGAGAGAAAAATACAGGAGGAAAAGATAAACAGCTTCAGATAAAAGAGGAGACGAAGCAAGAAGGACGGTCACCCTGACACAATCCCAGCATTCAATAGTGTAAGCAGAAGAACCCTCAACTCCAGGTCCAGGTTAGCCTGTCTTCCTTAGGAAGTCAACAAACAACAAACAAACAAACAAACAAGGGGGAAAGAGAAGCCCAGGACAAGCCTGGGCCTCTGAGTTGAACTTGGGATCAAGTACGAGAAACATAAAAATAAAGGAAGAGAACTGGGTGGGGGTACACCTGGGTATGGTAGCTAGGCAGCTCTCAGAATGACCTCTGCCCTTTGTGCCTCAGTGCAGTCCTTGTGTGTTCACTCTTGAGAGGGTGCCTTTATGTGGGGCTTAGATCAGACTTCCATCCCAAAGCGCAATGCTGACTTGGAGTTTCTCCGTCTGTCTGGAGGTGTTCCTCAGCCCAGGCCTCAGAATATAGTCCTGGAACATTTACTTGACCTTGATCTCCAGAGGTGCCTCTCTGGTGATTCAGTAGGTGTCTTTAATGTGGCTTCTTTTCCTTGCTAATGTTTAGTGTTAAGAAGAGGGTTTCCCCAGCAAGTCCCTTTTCTCTATGTGTACAGATGCTACAAGGATGAGCCTCCCCATTCTCTCTCCATCTTTTAAATGATCTGTTACTAAATGCATCCACAGTGAACAATTTCTGAGGCTTTCTGTTTGCCTCAAGCCGTGGTTTGCTCCCTCTGCAGTACTCTCCCACTGGGAGTGGGGCACCATCCCTCAGGGTCTGAGTCCTGTATGACGGACTCTGGATTCTCTCTTCCACTCTATTTTCCAGTTTCCTTTCTTCCCTTGCTGTTGATAGCAGAGCATTTTCCCACAGTTTCCCCTTATAGGATAATTGCTCACTAACTGTCTCTGGTTTATTCTCCAGAGACGTGAGCAGTGGTGCAAGGATGTTACCATTCATCTTGAGCTCTGAAAAAAAATCGTAGTAAAAAAAAATAAGAATATCTTGTCACTGAAGTAGTCAACGGTACTGACAAGAGTAGTATTTCATACTTTACGTCCACTAAAGCTCCTTTCATTGTGTCTCAGGTTCTCCCAGCTAGGGGAGGGAAAAGGCTGGCGGGGGTTGTTTATCCACCCCGTTCTGGTTTTAATGTTGCTTTCCAAAAGACCACTGGGAATGTTTGTGACCAGAGCTAGTTGGAAAACGTTTTATCTGCCCCTTGGCAATAAGAGCAAATGTTGCTCACAAAACTCCCAGGCAGGAATCTATCCCCAAGATGACTGCTCTGCACACTCAGGTTAGGGTTGATGCTCAGTGCTGTGGTGTGTTTGCCTCCCTGGCACCTATTGTGAAGCTTAGCTGGAGGGTGGGGAGGAGTTATGGAACTGCACTTGGTGGGCATGTGTGGTGTGGTGTCGGCGGTGATGGTCTGCGTAACTCATCTCCCATGATTTCCATGTTGGAAACTCAGCTCTCATACATGTGTCTACTTAGTCCTTGAACTCCTGAAGCAGACTTCCTGAGTTGTAGTGACAGTTAATTAATTATTTTGTCTTTTTTTGAGACAGGATTTCTCTGTATTGTTTTAAATTATATTTTATGTGTCTGTGTGGGGTTTCTGCATGTGCCTGCAGAACCCATTAGACTCCCCTGGAACTTGAACTACAGATCATAGGATAGTGGGAACTGAACCTGGGTCTTCTGGAAGAGCAGTACATGCTCTGAACCACGGAACTGAAGGCAAGAATGTAATTAATGATTTCACTACACCCAAAATAAATGAAAAAAATGGGTGTTTGTTGCAGAACACTTACACAGATAATAATAAAGAACTGCAGGGGTGCTTCTCTGTCCTTCCTAACCCATTGGCTGGCCCAAGAGAAGAAACCACGCTTCATGCTACCCTCTTTCCACTTCCCTCTGCCTGAAGTCACGCCCAATGGGGCGTGGCCACCGTTAAGCCTGCAAAATGCCTCTATACAGAATCATCCTCCCAGCTCCCCTGCTGTGATCTTAAAGGGAGATGAGTTAGGAGTCCTCCTGTGTCACAGCCAAGCCTCCCACTCACAGATCTCAGCGGGCTAGTTTTGGAGCACCCTCTGTACCAAATGGGGCCTATTTTATATCAGTTCTGCTTTGTATTGGCACAGGCATGGCTAGGACACACAGATATGCTTGCATCTTAGAGATCAGAAGCATAAGACAGACAAACAAACAACAACAAAAGACACCATCTCGTTGAATGTGCTACAGAAAAGGCAAGACTGTCAGTCAGGATTGGCTTGGGGCAAACACCACATAATGGCAAAGCATATGCTACCATTTAGGATAAGTGGGTTGCTTCCTTCTGAGAATTAGGTTAGGTTACTCTGTATTCTGCCAATAATTGCTTCCACTGGCGTGACTCTAATTGCTGTTCCTTCCCGCTTTGCCATTTTGTTCCCATCATAGAGGTGCTTCAATCAGAACAACTCCACCCTTCCCATCTGTCTGGGACTCCCAGATGGTCCTGAGAAATACTGTGTCCATTCAGAAGATGCCTGCATGTCCTAGATGAGGACACCAGAATAAATGCCCACCCAGCATGGTGAGGACATAGTAGTAAAAGACATGTACACCAAAGGGACATCTGACACAGGTTAGGACTGCAACATCAGCAGAGAATGTTCTACTCTTGCTGGGGCCTCAGGAACTCAGGGTAGACACCCTCCAGTGCTGGGACTCAGGCATTTGAGAAGGTACTGACTAGCGGGTCCCATGGAGTTCTGCAGAACTGTGAAAAACCCAGATTCCAGAGCAGTTGTAATTGGAATTAACAGCTTCTACTGCTGAGATGAAAAAGCACTTAGAGAAATGGCAAATAATTAGGAAGAAAACAGTCCCCCTGCATGAACTGTATAGTCAATTGGGATCTATTGGCAGTAAAGAGACACAACTGTACAATTATTTTTTTACCCCAGTGTCACATACCAAAGTGTAGGGCATGTCTGAAGCTAAGAATCAATACTTTAAAACTCAGCATATCAGGTGTTGTTCATAGCATACATGACCATATGACCTCTTCCTTATCTTTTTTGGCTCTGGATTCTGAAGTTCTTTCCTGTTTACAAGTCCTTTCCATGCTGGAATGGTCATTTGGGACGATGTATACAGCTGTGATCTTTGGGATTCTCTCTTTGACAGCAATCTGCATTACTTTGGATTTTTTTAGATGCATATAGGGTAAGGGTATCTTGACAGAGTGTACACAAGAAGGGGGCCTGTGCTAACTGACATACCATGAAGAATAAGGGAAACAAGAGTACTTGATGGCTTCTTCCTGAATCTCCTCTAGCTTCCTTGTGTTTTCTGGTTCTTGCCTATTGGAGTATTTTTCTTTTGGAAGTCTGACTTCAGAGCCTCATCTCTGTGTAGAAACAAAGACCAGTGTTTTCTCTCTCTTAGCCTTATAGTGAACAATTGCAAGGGATTCTGATTGGCCAGCTTTGGTCCTGAGCCCTGTTATTGTGCCAGAAGATTAGGGATTATGCTATAGTTTATCTTAAGTCATATGTCCACCCATATGAATTAGTATGACTATAAACAGACAAAGAAGCAACAATAAGAAAACATGAATGACTGTTGGAAAAAAATCAATGCTTATGTATGGTACTGTTATCTACTGTGGTGGTTGGAATAGAAATGGTCTTCACAGGCTCATATATTTGAATACTTGGCCATTAGGGAGTGGAGCTACTTGACAGGGATTAGAAGGTATATGTGGCTTTGTTAGAGTAGGTGTGGCCTTGTTGGAGAAAGTGTGTCACTAGGGGTGGGCTTTGGGGTTTCAAATGCTCAAGCCAAGCTCAGTGTCTCTCTTTTCCTGCTGCCTGTCAATCTGTGTATAGAACTTTTAGCTACCTCTCCAGCACCACATCTGCCTGCATGCCACCATGCTTCCTACCATGACAATAACAGACTAGACCTCTGAACTGTGAGCCAGCACTAATTAAATGTTTTCCTTTGTAAGAGTTGCCATGGTCATGATGTCTCTTCATAGCAATAGAACATTGACTAAGATATCTACTTACTTAGTTACAGACAAAAGTTCCTAGATTATGCATACAAAACTGCATAGATGGAATTCATGCATAGACAAGGCTGCTGTAGGCAGTGTCTTGTCTCCATTGTTACAGTTGTAGATACCACAAAATCAAAAGTGAAGATGGCATTATGGCAGGGTATCTAGAAACCCTCCTAATTCTCTCTCTCTCTCTCTCTCTCTCTCTCTCTCTCTCTCTCTCTCTCTCTCTCATGTGTGTGTGTGCCTTCTAAATTCCCTGGAGATACCTAATTAGTCTTATTAAATCTTAGATATTAAACGGTGGGCCACAGGTAAGGAATATATTCACAAATTCTCAAGAGAAGAACTTGGGACAGTAGGCCAGACATAATACAAGATTGCCAAAGAGATGTGGAGCATGTAAGCTTAATCTCTCATGGGATAATGCTATAACAGAGAAGGCAAAATTAGCACACTGATTTATTTATTGAGCAATCTTCCACTGGTACTTCTAAGTTACCCCATCTCTGAGTTCCTAGTGTTGTCTGCTCTTCTTTCTTCCTTCTTTCAACTCTTCTCTCTTTTCTTCTCTTGCATTCTGTTTTCAGTATAGCAATGGCTCATCAAGACAAACAGAGCCAGCAGGCATTATTAAGAACTGTAAGAAAATGGTCTATACTAGTGTGAGGATTGGCTAGGCAAGCCTGAAACCACAGGGCAGACTGGGGATTGGAAAGATTTGAGTCAATCATTCTTGGCTCACATAACTTGTTTTCAGGACCAACTTTCTCTGAAGGTTTTTTCAGGCTTCCTTGATTAAACACTGGAATGACCTTTGGTTCCTGTGTCCTATATGAGTCAGTGCCCAGAGCAATTATTCTTTTTTGTAGCAGTTTTTACAATGCCTCACCCCATCCCATACTCTCTTGCACATCTCTAGAGTAAGACCACATCACTGATTCCTGGACTATTTTTAAAGCTTTTGTGAGGAGGTCTCTGTTATTTCTCCATCACACTTCCTTTATGATGCTAAGTGGTTAGTCACAAAATGCTATTTTTATGAAGACACTCCTCAAACAAGATTATTCTCTAGCTATGACTATGTATTGACTCAAAGGGACACCCAACATAGTTTCAGACTGAAGCAACAAATTGCAGATTACCATGTTTAATAATGTTCCATGTTTTAGTGAGTCACATCTCTGTATTTGGGGACATCTTGCATGACTTCATGAACACAGAAATTAAGATGGACAAGGACATACACTGAGCTAGCATCACTGTACTATTGACCATCTTGAGCAGTGGTTCTCAATCCTGAGTTCACTTTAGAATCTACCAGAGCGCTTTAAAACTGGTTATAAGAATACTAGGATTAGCTTTGACTGAAAACAAAGATGTTTATACCAATGTTGAAAAGCCCTGACCTGCCATTGCTCCGTATGAAGTGATTCAGAAGTGTGCTTTATGTTTAAGAAGCCATGTACCCAAACTCACTCAAACTGCATAGTCCAATGTGCCTCTGGCATTACTTAATTGTGTAAGCAGAGAAAAATGGTAGCTAAGCTGAGAAAGATGTTTCAGATGACCTTGACTAGTGAATAGACAGAAGTTACATGTGTATACACTATGTATAATCTATATGTATTGCACAGTGTATATATTTGATATATGATGTAGTATTTCTGTAAGAATAGTATATGATTATTTTGGAGGCATGAATTTGTATTACTAGTGCCTTTTCCTGTGTTTTGTACATTTCTGTGGCTTTTTTCTAAACAAAAGGCATTGGCCAGAAGTCAGCAACCCAGGAATACTTCTCTGGTACCAACCAGAAGGAGGAGGTCTTAGAATTTGCCTCTGGCTGAGACACAAGCTTCATGAAGTTCTGCTGAGGAGGGTGTGGATGAATGTCATCACTGGTCATAACCAAGTCAGATTGCAGCTTCCTAGGATTTCCTTTCCTTAAAGCCAAAAATATAGGCACAGACATCTAAAGAGGCACACTTGAACTGTATTCTACAAGGAGAAAATTGAAGTAAACTAGCCAAGAAGCCATTGGTTTTGTTCTGAAAACCCTAGCAACAAGGACTTATGGCTGTGATTGCTCAAAGTTACAGAGAATGGCCAAGGTTGAGAAGTCAATGGCATATTCCCTCCTCATTCCAACTTGACCCAATTTGTCTGCTTTGGTCTGATCACTGATTCTGACAGATGATCATAATAGTGTGTGAAATGTGAAGGCTTGAAGGTAATATCTGTGTAAAATCACCTGCCTGAGAGTCGAGTGATGGGATACAATTGGTGAGCACAAGTGATCTAGTTTTCATTTTATTTCTTTTTGAGACAGAGCTTCATTATGTAGCCTTGGCTGGTCTGAAGCTCTCTATGTAGACCAGGCTGACGTAGAACTCATAGAGATCTGCCTGCCATGGCCTCCAGAGTACTGGGATCAAAGGCAACTGTCCAGATAGCACAAGCTGACTGTTTGAAAGGGTAGGATGACACCATAAGTTTCCAGACTTTCAGAACTCATTATTGCCATTATCGTTACCATTATTAAGAATCAGATTGCTTGGGTGTATTTAGTGGTGTGCTGGGGCTGACTCATAATGGCTTCTAAGAGTTGTCTGTTAAATTTTAGGAACTTGTCCTTTGGTTGATAAATATGACCATTCTTAAAAATTAGATTGTGTACACTCACAATGTTACAAATTATATTAAAAACCAAAATGATAGGACTGGTAAGAAGGTTCAAAAGGTAAAGGAATCTGTTACCAAGGCTAATGAACTGAGTTTGATCCCCAGAACTCACATATGGAAAAGGAAAACTCAATTCCACAGGTTGTCCTCTGACTTCCACACATGTGCACACACACAAACACATGCACACATGCAAGTAGTAACTGTCCCTCAAGTATCATTTCCTGCTTTTTTTATTACACTTTATTATTCTCTGTGTGCTTGAAGTTGCTTCTACAGAACACTGTAACATAAATATTGCTTAAGGCCCCCTCCACCTTGTGTTCAGAAATAATCATATTGGTAGCTGGAAACTGGCCATTCTGGGCCACAAGGTAGCATGTCAGGACACAAGGAAACTGGCATGCAGGGAGTTTTGTTGCAGCCAAGCAGCTCAGACATGCAGCTGTATTACTGTTTGTTATGAGCTGTAGAAAGGTCATTTCCTCTCTCATTTTCACCCTGTGTGTACAGGATAAGCAGTGTATAAGGCTAGTCACAAATGTGGCTCAGGGTCATACAGGCTTGTATATCAGAGAGAATGTGTAGGAATGGATGCCCGGAGCCCAGATCAGCCTGGCCCTCCTTATAGATATGAGGACGAGAGTTTGGCAAAATCTATAAATAAACTCATGCTGAGAGCCAGGGCTATATAAAACATTATGACAGAGTATTATAGTATTATATATACTTTGCACAAGAATAGATGTGCACATTATTAGTAGTATTTTATTATTTGTACATCGTTAACATATACTATATATACTATAGACTTTGTATCAATAATATTTTGATAGACACTACCCTATCATCTATATGTCTATTTCTCTCTCTCTCCCTACCATCTAAATACTTCTATTAAAAAATCTGTTAAACATGTATCAGGACACTACTGGATGCCTTCCATTATAGAGTTTCTTGCTCACAAGGTAACCTGGGGTTTGATGTGAGAATGAAGAAAAGAAAGCGAAGTCAGGATGTCTCGAGGGGCTCTACACTGTGAATGCTGCAGACTTCAAAGGAAAAAATGAACTTCATATGTGACTCGGGGACTCAGTGTAAGACAATATAAGCCTATTAGCATGTTGAAAGGCAATCCGAGGTATACACATTTCCTACCTTTAATTTCCCTACACAGCCAGGGAATCTCTGAGAGTTAACATGGGCACTGTCCCAGAAGCACGAGTTGCTGGTAGCAGCAGCTATGGGGAGGAGCAAGGGACTGGAAATGAAAGCCGAGTTCCCCTTGGATTTCCCCCCTCTCTTTCCTGCAAAGTATCTAATTTACTTGTTAGAGCCAACCACACATTGTTCGTCCACACTGTCTATTTTTTAGTCTTAATTGATACTAATTAAAATCAAAATAAAATTACGGCTGTAACACTTGGCTGGGGATTTGATCTGCTGCCAGGATGCCTGAAACCAATGTGGGTTACTATATAAGCACTCCCGTTTGGAAACTCCAGGTATTTTAACAGTGATTGCATATCCAAGAAGAAGAAGAAAAAAAAAAGGTGGCATGCCTACTCTCTAACTCTTTCCAAGCTTGCATTCTGGAATGTAAGAAAACTGTTTAATTTTTTTATTGAGACGTAAGTGCTTTCATTCATTTGTAATCAAACGGTAAACTTGGTACATGTGAATGAACATGGACAGGGACTTAGGATGGAAACAAATTGTCAGGTGGTGCTAATGAGGCCAGGCTCCTGGGTTCCATACCACCATAAGCTGATTATCTGGAGACAAACCCTGATCCATAATTACAGGGGAGAAACAATGGGTAGGGGTGTCTTGCAGCTGTGATAATTACTCATTTGGAGTTAGGGAAAGTGTGTCTGAATGACTCAAAGCAAACTGGTCCTTGCATTCCTGGGGGATAACTCAAAGGTCTTTTTTTTTGGAGGCTAGTTCTTAACTACCTCCTTTGTGTGCTATAACATAACTTAAGATAGCTCTACATTGGATAAATCTATAGCTTAAATCTTACCCAAAGGAGATAAGTCAAGGAACCAAGAGGTCATGAGCTAACAAAGAGGTGACATTCGGGGTTAGATGTAGAGGTTCAACCACTGTGTTAGAGTTAATACTCCTTATTGCACGTTAGATAAAATACTAAATGCCTTGTATTCTCTTACATAATCTTCATAAAAGCCTATGAGGTAGGAGACCCTAAGAGTACCAACAGTTAGTGTCTACAGTCTATAGAAGAGTAGCCCCTACTTTGCTGTAACCTACCTACCTGTTTCCACCATATATTTTAAAAGTGACCTGATTCATGATTTTCTTTACCTTGTTATTATATAAAATTGTTGAAATGACTCCCACATTGGAACATGAAATTTGAAGTAACCTAAATATGTACTCCTGAGCCATGCTTGGTCTGGAATAAAATATCTCTTATGGGTTTATGCTGTTACCTGAGGGTCATAATACTATTTATTGATAAAGGAGCCTGGTGGTAGAATAGTATTTCCATGTACTATTTAAAAACATTATTATTATTATTGTTGAGACTTTCATACATGAGTATATTTACATCATTTCTACTTCACTTTCTCCATCCTCCAACTTCTCCCCTATTACCCCCTACTATTTCCTTTCGACTTCATGACTTTTTCTTCCTTAATTACTGTATATTTGTGTATACATATTACATATTCATATATGTATATGTATACATATATATGTATATATGTAAACCCAACCTGCTGTGTTCATTTAGTGTTGATGATATGTGTATGTGTTTAGCATTGACCACCTGAGATTTGGTAACCTATCAGGAATTCGCTGATTTTTTTTCCTCTCACCATCTTTGCTTGTAGACCTCTTCTAAGGGTGGAGCCTTGTGAGAGTTCCCCTGTTCACACTGGCATATCAACTGATATTGTCATCATGCAGATCTTATTTAGTTGCCTATATCAGTAATATTTCATCTCCCCGTCATGTATAGAAGACTCTCTCAACCTCATCCTTGGGCTTTTACAGTCTTTTGCCCCATCTTCCATGATGTTCCTCGAGCCTTGGGTGTAGGAGCTGTGCTGTAGGTGTTGTCAACTGGAGATGGACATCCTGTAGTCAGGTATCTTCTGCATATTGACAAGTTGTGGATCTCCCTAATAGCCTCCATATGCTACAAAATCAGCCTCTTAAATGAAGGGGAAGCACTATACTTGTCTGTGGCTACAAGGACAGGTGTTTGGAATGCAGTTGGTAATTATACTGATTTAGGAAAGTGGCAGTAGTAGGTTCTCCCCTGGAGTTCATGACCTCACTAGCCACTAGTAGTTGTCTAGGTTTATAGTACCAGGTACAAATTCTCACCTATTAAGAGGTACTTGTATCCAGTTAGGTGGCTGTTCATTACTCCCAAAATAGAAGTGCTGCTCACACATCCTTGGGTATGACTCCCAAATCACCATTATCCTTGGTTGACTCCCAGAACTTGCAGAGGACACCACACTGTAGACACAGGACTTAGAGGAACAGAGCTGGAACTGACCTATAGGCCTCCTCCCTGAGGACGAGCTTTTATAGCATCTGAAAGGGCTGAGTGAGCTTTGGAGGGAGAAAAGCAATTAGTAGTCCTCCACTGTAAAGTCTACGAACCACAATGACCCGCACAGCAAGACAGACCCATTAACTGCTTTAAAACCCATTCCTGCTGCTGTTGCTGTTCTTACCAGTTTCTGCCTCTAAAAACAAGACATTTGAGAATAAACATATCAGAAAAAAGCCAAGTATTTCAAATGGCAAACAGGTGGACTTGTATCTGACCTTGGGTTTGCATAATTGAAAAATCCAACTTCACCAGTGTTCTATGATATATCCAACTCCTTAGTACTTTAGGTAAAGTTATTCGACTTTTCTAGGATTTTATTCCTTCTCTTATATGTTGACCATGATGATGATCTGCTTACTTTAAAGCTGTGAGAGTCAGGAGAATCTCTAGGTGGAGTATACTGGCTTGTATAAATGTAAAATCTTACAATTCCAATGATGATATAGATTGTAGGAAGGGTATTATAAATGCTGAGAGTATGTATAAGCATGGTTCTTGGTCAATGTGTCTGATGTAGTCATTTGTTTATAAGTTGATGTTTTTAAAGAACAGGTTTTCACTGAGCCACTCAAATGCTAGAAGCAGAGTTGACTTTGAAATCAATCCTTTTGGAAATTTGTTGTTATTATTGTTTTTGCTTTGTTTTGTTTAGGTCAGGGTCTCTCTGTAGTCCAGGTTGTCTTCAAACTTGCCAACTTCCTTCTTCAACCTCTCAAGCTCAGGAAATACAGGTGTGTACCCTTCCTTATGTCTTGCTTCTCTTTGAAATTCTGAACAATATATCTTAACTCCACCAATCAGTAGCAGCAGGAATTTTGACAAATTACCTGCAGAGCTTGTACAACCAAGAGCTATTTCTGAAATTGTGTCAAAGGTTAATTAGGATATAATGGGTGTTCAACAAACACACAAAGTTCTTTGTCTGACCTTGACACTTGCTGCGGTAGGGTATTGTGAAATCTATGATATAAATGAGAGACAACGATATAATTTTACAATTAGAAGAGACTTCAAACTCATTTTACCAAAAATTCTCATTTTACAGAATGAAGAGATGAAGTTAAAAGGAATGGATTCAAGATCACACAACCAACTAACCATAAAAATGGAAACAGACCTTACAGCTAACATGTTAACTAGCTTCTCATTATTGTGGCAAAATGCTCAAGACAATCAGTTTAAAAGGAGGAAAGTGTTATTTTAGCTCATGGTTGGGAGCTTCTGTACATGGTCAGCTGGCTCTGTGGATTCTAGGCTAGATGAGGCAGGATATTCCTGCAGAGATCATGTTAGAGAAAATCTGTCTAGCCCAAGGCACCTGGTAAGTGAAGACAGAGAATGGTAGATCAGAGTCCCCTCTGGGGTACATTCCCAGTGACTTATCTACAAGCTCCCTCTAGGCCGCACCTCTTTTAATTTTCCACCACCAGTCCATTGGAGGACCAAGCCTTCATAGCGGGCATCTCAGATGCAAACTAAGATATGTCTCCAGTAAGGATTAAGTACATCCTTCATGTCCCATCTCCAAACACAGATACAGGGACTTTCTAGGAAGATGATTTGGAGATGTAGTAGTGAACCAAACTTTTCTGAACCCACACAGGTGACTCCAGAGCCATTCTAGTTGGAATGACATATACGAATGATTCCCCTTGTCAAATATGCTCATACTTGTCTTTCAAGTACTCAAAAAACTTGACTCTTACCCTCAAAGAACTTCCTATATTTTTGAAAGAAAAATATGAGCACATGAAAAAAATTGAAGTATTCAGAATCACCTGCCAGGCAAAATATATGGAGAACTGTGAAGGTGTTTCAAAGAGATGGCCATCTCTGCACAGGTATCTCTGGGGGATGGGGAATGCTTCTTAGTTTTTAAGAATATATCTTCTCTTTGTCTGTATGCGTGAATGCAGGCACAAATATGACATGGAGTATGTGGAACCAGAGGCACAACCTTCTACCTTGTTTGAGGGAAGAGTCTTTATTTCCTATTGCGTATGCTAGGTTAGCTTGTCCACAAGCTTCTGGGTGGGTATTCTCTGGTCTCCACCTCCCATGTTGGTCTATGACTGAGGGGATTATAGACTCACTACAGAGCCTGGCTTCTCACGGGTCTGGGGGATTTGAACTCAGGTCTCTATGCTTGCATGCCAGTGCTTTATTCACTTTGCCATCTCCCCAGTCCTGGATATGAAATTCTTAGAAGTAATAGGAAGGGCATTCTAGACATGGAATAAGATATTAAGAGAGGCCATAGGAAAGGAGTATGTAGGTACATTGAATTAACGAATATGAAAGACTGTTGGGGACATGGTAAGGACCACTATTTTAGGCCACTTAGAAATTAGGTAGGCGAAGTAGATTGGGGTAACACAAAAGGCCTTGGATGTTGTATGGGGTTTGTGTTTTGTCCTACAGAGAGTGGTGACCTTCTGAAGCATCAGCAGCAGGGGAGCACCAATGATGATGTAGAAGGAAGGTTTATGTGGTCGTGCTGTTGGAGACAGGTTGCAGCTAGGACATGTAAGATCTGATTTGAATAAGCTGGTAGGATGAAGGCCAGGAGTGAAGCACGTGAGGGATGTGAGAAGGATGGTATAGAACCCCTGGTGAGTTACAGACCAGGAAAACTCACAATTTGTCAAGCGGGTGATTATAGACAGGTAGTTCTGTGGCAAAGAGAGAACAAGGTGAAGGGATGTGGTGGGAGGAGATGGCGGGCACTCTGGAATAATGACCTCACCTCGAGACATGCTGTTTAATGTGCTGGCAAACTGGAGAAGCCCAGGAGGGCGACAAATACAGAGATGCCAACTTACAGACCCTTTGGTGCCAGCTTGAAATGTGGAACTCAGAGATTCTGAATAATTTAGACCCCTAACACTCTCAAGTATAAGATCCAACCTGTCACTAAATTATTCAGATTTGATTTTCTCTCATATTGAACTGAGCAAAGAATCTGCTTTCTCACTTATTTTTACAAGTGAGAAAAATAATGGGTTCAAAAATATCAGAGATTTCTGAACTTGCCTGGTAGATATTTTATAAAGTGAGGAACATCACACACTGCAAAGGATGGCATCTAATGGGAGCATTTTATACACAGCTACTCATGTACACACCACCCAGATCTGGATCTAGAACTTCTCAGTTTCTCACAAATCCCCAGACCACACCCACAAAGATGGCCACTGCTGTGTCCATCATCTATAGAGATGTCCTGGTCATCAACAATTTGACTATGATATGTCTCTATGTGAGTGTTTTATGTTTCTTCAAATTAAAAAATTTAAGCTTTTTATCTGAAAAAATTAGTTTCATCAAATTTGGAAAAATTCCTTTCATTAATTCTTCAATATTATCACATTTGTGAGCCTCTCATACCTCCACAACTTTTTCTGAGACTTCAGTAACACACATGGAGTGTCACATTCTTCACATTTCTCAGTGTTGTTTTTAATCTGTGTTTTGTACCTGTCCCTACTTCTTTTTTCAACTCGACTCATCTTTTCCTGATTCTCACTCAGTATATTTTAATTCCAGACATTTTATAGTCAACTTTAGAGGTCCATGTTAGTTCTACTTCACACCTTGCTTCTCTGTTCCTCATGGTCATGTGGAGTATATTTATGATATTTACCATATCTATTTTTAATGTTTCTGCATGCTAGTTCTATCCTGTGTACCACTTGGGTAGGTTTGCATTGGTTCTTATGGTTATGGAAGTGTTTCCTGCTTCTTTGAATGCCTGCTCACTTATAGAAAATTACTTTAATTTCAATAAAACATATGCAAGCATAAAGTTTATCATTTAAGTAATTTGAAGTATACAGCTGAATAATGTTTCCTATGGACATGCAATTTCCTGAAATATTTTCTTCCTTCAAAGCTGAAACTTTATATTTAGTAATATCTAGTTCATTTTCCTCCTCTTTCAGGCCCCAGCAATCACAATTCTATCTTGCATTTCTGTGAATATGACTACTCTAGATAACTAATATTTTGGAAATTTTCTTATGTACAATATATTTCATTACCTTACTGTTTTGAATACCTGTATGTATGGATATTTGAGGTATGTTGTTAGTACAGAATCTAGGCTGGCATGTGCCTTGTTAAGCTCAGATTGACCTAAAATTGGTACTCGTTCTGCCTAAGTGACCCTAATGATAGAAACATAGGTATGAACTACTGTGTCTGGTCTCCTTGCTTTTTAAGGATGAATAATATTCCTTTTTTTTTTTTACGAGACAGGGCTTCTCTGTATTGTTTTGGAGGCTGTTGGTCCAGCCTGGCCTCGAACTCACAGAGATCTGCCTGCCTCTGCCTCTCCAGTGCTGGGATTAAAGGCGTGTGCCACCACCGCCCGCCCGGCCGAATAATATTCCTTTTAAAGTCATAATATATTTCATTTCTCCATTAATTTATTGATGGACACTTGTACTGTTTTCAACTTTTGGCTATTATAACCAATGGTTCTATAAATATAGTCAATTGTTTGAAAGCTACATAGTAAGAATTTCACTTTTTTGTATGCTAGATTTCTGTTGCATTTCTTTAAAGATTGGAGCTTTCTTCTAACACATATACAAGTACCTTGCAATTAGTTTAATCTTTTTTTTCTTCCTGGGAAGATTCTAAGCATTGTTTTTGTTTAGCTAATTTATGTTTTACCGAGATAATGTCCTTTTCCTTGATGCTTGTGTGTAAAAGGTTTCTTTACTCAGGTGAGTTATAAGGGAGGCTATTCCCAGTGCTTAGGAAATTCAGAAATGCTTATCCCAGCTGGACATGGTGGTTCTGGAACAAGGGGATTGAATTGAAGCTAAGGCCAGTCTGGCCTATAGAGTGAGAGCATATATCAAAAAGATGGTCTTCCACCTCCAAACCCAGAAGGACAGTTGGGACTCTTAATTTCTGGATGTTATTAAATTGGCCTCAGATAGCATCATTCTTCCTTTTTACAGCCAGTACTTAGCAGAAACTTTAGCAGTCTCCTCTATTCATCTTTCACACACTATGATGTCTCCCCTTCTAATTATTTTTGCTTTGGAAATTCCATATGCTTCAGTGTCTCCAAATTCTGTCTCTTGTCTCCTCAGTGAGAGGTAGCCTGGGAAATTTTTCCTTTAGGAAGCCTAGGCAATGACAGGACTCAGGTTCTTTGTGTCTCTTTTCTCATTGTTTGCTAACCGTTGTCCTTTGCTTGAGACTTTTAAGGTTAATTTGTTTAATGTCACTGTTTTGTGACTGAAAGGTCTGAACTTTCCCTGTTTTACAGCTGGGCCTGAGTTTCAGTTTTCTAAAAGGACACTGAGAGAGACAGCAAATACGTAGAGGCGATGGAGGTAATACCAGGCCTGAGCCAGCCCCCACGGTGCCTCAAGGCAATGATCAAGTAGGGACAGGTCCTGGGTCTTGTCCAAATATGCCCAAAGATGGAAGAATTGCAGTCCTAGCCAGCCCCTACTATCCCTAGCCAATCAGATATGTACTAATGTAACTTCTGCTTGCTTAGCCAGTCATAGATAGGATGATCTAACTGTCCTTGAGACTTCTTCTGGCTGTGCTTAAAAGGAGTCTGAGAGCGTCTCTCAAGGTTGCCATTTTTCCTTTGTGTCAGGTGTGTGGCCCTAAATGCTCTTGCTGATTGCATACATGGGTGGTGGTCTTTTGTGGCACTTCTCTTTATCTCTGGGAGGACATGAGCAAATGTCTACCCCAGAGACTCTCAGCCTTCCTAATGCTGTGATCCTTTAATACAGTTCCTCATGTGGTGACTAGCAACCATAAAATTATTTTTGTTGCTACTTTATAACTGTAATTTTATTACTGTTATGAAATATAATACAAATATCCAGTGTTTTCAGATGGTCTTAGGCAAGTCCGTGAAAGGGTTGCTTGATCCCCCAAAGGAATTGTGACCCAAAGTTCATTCAAGAGTGGGGATTGATGACAGAACAGGGTTATGATAATACCAGAGTACAACTTGGTGAATCAGTGAAATTGGGAGGAGGTTATTTACAATAGTATGGGTAAGGGATTACTTACAGGCACATGAGCGATTTGAAGACAACTATACCAACCAAAGTCCAAAGCTAGAATCCTGGAGCTCTTTCAAAGTCTTGGAGGCAGTTCATCAGGTTGGAGCTTCTCTTCTCATCATTCCTTACTGCTTTCATGGTCAAAGGGAGGGCAGGGCCCTGTGAGTTTTGCAAGTTTCAGGGACTTCCTGAGACCTGTGAGCTGTTTACTTCCTGAGTCTTACGTTTCTTCTCTCTGTCTCTACCCTTCTCTTGCTGAGATAGGGTTTTACTATGTAGTTCAGCCTGGCCTCCAACTCACAGAGATCTCCTTATCTCTGTATCTCTGCATGGTGGTGAAGGGGACTCCCACACAGTGGGGGTTCGCTCCTAGACCCCAGATTAGGCACAAACTACACCCAAGCACCTGTTTTCACAGAGAGAGATTTACTAAACAGCGAAGAAAAGCTAGAGTGGCTGCTTATTGACTCTGGTAGAAAAACAGAAGGAAATGACCCTGTGGGTGTAACTTTTAATAGGACATGGAGGTGAGTCCATCTGTTAGGATGGACTAGGATGGGGTGGTAAAAAAGATAGTAAATCCCTTCATCCGAGATTAAAGGTGTGAGCAACCATGCCAGCCTATGGGAGAGTTTCATAAGAGCAGTGCTTACTGAAAAGGCAAGTTGTGATAAGGCTGGAACATTTAAACATATCAGAGTAAATGTTGCCCTTCAGGACTGTGGTGTGTGTATATGCAGGGTAGGGAGAATGCACAAGTGTTTGAACAAGAAGCATCTTGGTCCTGTTACAGAGTCTGAAGGAGAGGATGCAGGAGGCACAGGAAATCTGTGCTTTTCACGGGTGAGTGGACCTTGTGGGGCACTGTTCTACTCTCCTGACGGAGATTCTTATTGAAGCAGTCAGGCAGACACTTTTCTCTCTTTCAGCCGCTCTCCTGCTTCAGGCAATTTCCTTCCGTTTGCTGTCTGACAACTCTTGTTCCAATCTTCCTTTAGAAGTTGGCTCAAGGTTCATCTTCACCAGGAGACCTATTTGGTGTCTGGTCTGTAAGTGTATTTTAATCTGGGTCAATGATCTGTTAAAGAAAAATGATCTCTCATGCTGAACTAGGGGAGTGACTGCTGAGAGGCCAAAGTGGCATAGACAACATTGAGAAACTAGACCAGTGGAGGTCAGATCAGCCACAGTCCAAAAGAAGTCACAGGGCTGGCCAGGTGACAATGAAACTGTCTCTTCCTTGTTAGATTTTCCTCATGTGCTTCTCCTGGGGAAATGCCAAGATCAAGGAAGGGGGTTAATAGACATCCTGGAAACTGGTAGGCTGTGAGTGCCTTCAGTGTTCTTGTCTCTGTGACCTTGGAAGCAGGAGAAGGTCAGTGGTTTTAGGAGAGTGTGGAAAAAAGCAATGCAGATTGTGCTTCCTGTAAAAGCATACAGAGAATGGAAAGTTTGCTTCAAAATCATTTATAAATTGTGCATATGCTTGCTCTTATTTTATGACTGTACAGTGAAAATAATTAGATCTTAGTGAATTTGCAAATGGTTGGTTAAAATATTCAATTTATTTCTTGGCCATTCTGATAAGTTCATTGATGTATAGTCGACATAAATAAAAGTCACTTTTTTTTTGAGACAGGGTTTCACTGTGTAGCCCTGGCTGTCCTGGAACTTGCTGTATAGACCGGGCTGACCTTGAAATCACAGAGATCTGCCTGTCTCTCTTGAGTGCTGGGATTAAAGATGTGTGCCACCACTGCCTGGCTAAAATTCAGTCTTTTAAAGCATACTATTCAACAAGTTCTTCACACACACACACACACACACACACACACACACACACACACGGATGTGCTCTCACTCGCTCGTGCATGTGTGTGTGCACACATTTCATACAATCACAGTCATGTTAAAGATATGACACATTCCTGTCAGCCCTAAATTTATCTTTATTTTACTTTGTATTTTCCTTGTATTTCTGTCTCTAGTCAATGATCTTGTTTCTGTCATTAGGAATGTTTTGCTTGTTTGTTTTTCTCAAGAATGTTAAATCCAATTTGGCCTTTTTCAAAAGCATCTTAAAAATATATTTAAAATTTTTATTTTATGCCCATGAATGTGTGCTCATATGTGTACCATGTGCATGTCTAGTGACTGCAGAGACCAGAAGAGGGTAATGGATTCCCTGGAATTGGAGTTACAGGTGTGGATGCTGGGAATTGAACCTAGGTCTTCTTCAAGAACAGCAAGTACTCTTAACTGCAGAGCCATCTCTCTAGACCCTCAGTAGCCTTCTGAGATTTGCTCATACTGTTTCATGTACTAGAAATTTGTCTCCCTAGCTTGCTTGGGGCAGCTACAAGATATGTGCACATAACTGCTCATTGTCACTGGATGCATGTGTAGGATGTTTCCAACTTGTGCTAATTATGATCAAAATTGTTATAACCATTGTGAGCATTTCGGGCGGATGGGATGGGTCAGGTATTCTGGCACTTGGGAGTCACAGAATACTGAGTGTTACACAGCTAAGGTGGAAAGGTATCCTGGAACTCGGGAGCCAAGGACCACCACAGGTTGTAGTAAGCTTAGCAGTTTACACCCTTGCCTCAGGGGAAGGCTTCCCCAGTGTATCCGCTCCGATTAGGCAGGACAGGGTCTTCCAGCTGGGGATGTTCCCCCATTGTAGCAGTTTTGCTTGGCAGGAGGTTTCTCGGGCGAATTTGCTACAGTTCAGCTCTGCTATGAGAGAGTGGAGAGTGGAGAGTAGAGAGTGGAGAGTGGAGAGCCGGGGAAGGTTTCCCAGGCAAAAGTGTTACAGCCCTGCTGCTCTGCTCTGCACAGGGTTGCCTCTGCTATTGGAAGGAAGCAGCTGAACCAGCCAAGCTGAACATACACAGGGTTTATATAGGGATTCTTGGGGGCGGGGAAGTTTTTCCAGGGTAGGGATTGGTCCGATTTCAGTGCTGAGCTCAGATTGGCTAGATCTTCTGCTCAGGATTAGGGTCAGATTTGGCTCTGGTTTCAGAGCGAAAGTGTGTTTCTTTCTCTGGTTCTTTTCAGCCTTTTGGCTCCAATTTTAGGGCCAGGGTGCATTTCTTTCACTGGCTCTGATTCCAGGGACAAAGTGTGTCTCTTTGGCACTGGTTTCAGGGCCAGGGTACATTTCTTTGGTTCTGGTTGCAGGGCTAAAGTGTGTTTCTTTGACTGGCCCCTTTTCCCTACAACCATTTCCATGCAGGTCTTTGCATGGAAATACATCTTCATGTCCTCGGGGCACATGCCAAGAAATAGGATGGCTGATGTGCTTAACTATAAGAATCTGCTCCTTGGTTTTCCAAAATTGTAGTACTGTTTTCTATTCCCATCAGCAAAGTATAAGAATTACAGTTGCTCTTCATCCTTTCCACTACTTGGTATCATCAGTCTTTTTAATTTCAGCTCTAACATGTGTATGGCAAAACACCACCACTTTACTTTATATCCCTCTAGTAAACTGACAGCATTTGAACTATTTATTTATACCTCTTTCAGTGTGTTTTTGTGATGTGTGTATTTCCTTGGATGAAAGATCTGTTCAAATATTTTGCTCTTCTGTTAATGGGTTGTTTTTCTTACTGAATCTTGAGACCTCTTTGCATGGTCTATGGATGAGTTTGTCATTAAGCTTAAGGCTTAGAAGTATTATCTCCCAATATATTTTAAATGTCTATTTTTTAAATTACGTTTCACGTTTGTTGGCTTTGTGTGTGCATTCGCCCAGGCGCACATGAGCATGCACGTGTGTCCATGGGCAGCCACAGGGCCCATGTGGAGGTCAGAGGACAACTCACTGGAGTTTGTTTTTGCTTTTTACTAGGCTTTGCAGCACACATTGCTTGCTGGGCCTCCTCACTGGCCCTTGCTGTTTATGTATTTATTTTAGGATTAAGGTTTGAAATGCAGGAGCTTTAATAAATTATTTTGATAAATTCCATGTTAAGTTGTTGCCACACATAGCTCACATTGCTGTTGTCATTGGGGTCTTGTATAAAAACTGCTTAATTAAGGCACACAAAGATTTTATCTCATGTTTGACTTTGGAAATCTTATAGTTCTAGATTTATCTATGGCCCATTTCAAGTTAATTTTTCTTTTGTGCATAGTGAAAGGGTTGAAGTATTTTCACACATAGATGTTAACTTTTTTAGTGTATTCCAATCCCTGTTGAAACACCCTGGTTCTTTCAGTTGGAATCAGTTGGCCACACATGTGTGTCTGTCTCTGATTAATGATCTATGCTGTGCCAGTAGCAAACTGACCAATTATTGCACTTTTCAATCTTGAAATAAGATAGTATATAATTCTTTCAAGTCATTTTAATTTTTCAAAATTGTTAAGTTTTTCTTAAATCTTTTTTCCACATGAATTCTGAGTTCTGTTTGTTAATACTGAACATTTGCTGAGATTTTTTGGGGGGGACAGGGGTTACATTAAACTGATTGATACACTCAGGGAAAAGTGCTATCTTGACAGTGTGAATCTTTTAATCCTTGAGTTCAATATACCTTTCCAAGGACTTCAGTCTTCCTTAGGCCTGCTTAACTCTATTTTGTAGTTTTTAGTGTATCAATTTTGTACTCACTTTGTTCTACTTATTTGTAAATATTTAATACTTTCAAAGATATTTTAAGTGGCATTAAAAATTCAGCTTTCAGTTGTTTGTTGCTGCTATTTAGAAACACAAATAACTTTTGTTCATTGATTTTGTGTATTAATTTTTTAGGATCACACCAACAAAGTAACACATACTGTTTTTCTAAAACAATAGAAATGTAACCCTTCACAGTCCTGAAAGTCTGTGGTTATTCCCTGTGAGTGGCCCTAGGGGGATTGTCCTCCTCTTCTCTCCTAGCTTCTGGTCGTTACATGACGCTCTTGGCATTTCTTGTCTTCTATATTGTATCACTCCAATCTCTGCCTTTATAGTCACATGACATTCTTCCTCTCTGAGAAGGCCAGTGTCCAGATTTCCCTCTTAGAAGGATGCCAGTCATTGAACGAAGGGCTCATCTTAGTGTAGTATGGCCATGTTTTATTGTGATTGTATCTGCAAAGACTATTTCCACATAAGTTCACATCATAGGGACTAGAGGCTAGACTTTCATCATATAATTTGGGAGATGCAAAATTCTACTCACAGCACCTTGGGTCCTGCAAGCTGGCTAGCTTTACCTACTGTTTCTATTATTTACTCATGTAGGCTATTTGGGAATGTCTATATAGAATCTCTGTATCTGTATTTTTTGACCAAACACTGGAACCAAATCTAAATAAAAGTCCCCAGCAATAAAGAGTGGTGTCTTATGATTTCTACTGCTGTGAAGAGACACCATGATTATGGCAAATATTTAATTAGGGCTGGCTTACAGTTCAGAGTTTTAGTTCATTATCATCATGGCAGGAAGCATGGTGGCATACAGGCAGACATGGTGCTGGAGGGGTAGCTGAGAGGTCTATATATGGATTGCAGGCAGCAGAAAGAGAGAGTGAGACACTGGGCCTGGCTTGAGCATCTGACACCTCTAAGCCCACCCCCAATGACACACTTCCTCCAACAAGGCCACACCTCCAATAACACCACTCCCTATGAGTATATGGAGACATTTTCATCCAAACCACCACAGATACTTTTTGTCTTTGATTTGTGTCTGTCCACTACAGTATGGATGAAGGAACCTAAAGTCACTTTTGTTAGTTCAAACTTCTCTGCATACAAGGCATTGTCCTGAGTCATCACCTTGTTTCCCAACTGTTTAGCGGATGGGATTGAACAGAGTGAGGCCTTGGCTTCAGATGCAAAATTAGGGAGACACTACCATCATCAAGATAAATAGCCTCCTGCTGGAGTATGAACAAAGTACACATTGAGGCTCTGGGATAGTCAGGCACCCACTTTTGAGCATAAGGACTGAGAACAGAGAAAGAAAGGGAGAAGATTTCATGCCCTCCTCTTCCCCCATCCTGTAAGCTACTTTAAATTTGTTGTTAACCTACTTTAAGTTTGTTGCTGTTAGTTGCAACTTGAGAATGTTGGTCAGCCTGCCCTCTTATTTTTTCCAGTTTTGTTCTTAATCTCTTTTCCCTCCAGTAAAGAAGCACAGTCAAACTTTCCTTCATTTTTTTTGACTCATGAAACCCTATTCTCTAGTAATATAGAGATCCCTCACAAATTTTTAAAACCGACTTTCCCATTTTTCTTTCTTTTAAACATTTGTTTTTCATGCCTACTCCACTCATAAGGTTCCAAAACATACTCTTTCATTATATTGTGTTTCTTGTCACTACGTGTTTGCATTATTCTAACATTACAATTTCCTAAGTATCGTCTCTGCCTAAAAATTACATAGATCAGGTAGCTTCTGATATTTTCTACCCTATTCATTAGTCAAGGTCAAGTTTAAATGTCATTTCTGCTATGAACCTGTATTGCCGATGTGTTTATTTTTCTTCCAGAAGGAATGCAGACAAGGTCTATGGATATTAATCTTTGTTTGAATGCATTTACATGCACCTCATATGTGTCTGGTGCCCATAGCGGGGCCAGAAGAAGGATTGGATCCCCTGGAGCTGGAATTACAGATACAGATGGTTGTGAGCCACCATATGGTGTTGAGGACTGAACTTAGGTCCTCTGCAAGAGCCGTTAAGTGCTCTTAACTGCTGAGCCATTTCTCCAGCCCTGTGGACACTGGGCTTTATTTTATTTTATTTTATTTTTGGTTTTTATGAGACAGGGTTTCTCTGTATTGTTTTGGAGGCTGTCGGTCCAGCCTGGCCTCGAACTCACAGAGATCCGCCTGCCTCTGCCCCCCGAGTGCTGGGATTAAAGGCGTGCACCACCACCGCCCGGCAACACTGGGCTTTATTAATGATCCTTTATTATATTATGAGCATCAAACACAGAGAACTTTCGTTAGCAAGGATGTGTGGAAAGAATTAACGAATGAATGAGACACATGGTCTACTTTGCTACCTATGCAACTGGGAGGAGTACATAATCATCATCGACTCTGTCATCTTCTTTCCACTTCATTGTATTGTGGGTGATCTTAGTCACCATAGCTCAAGCTACCATCAGCTATATTTTACTAGCTCCCAAGTCTATATTTCAGACCTGCTATGTTTCCCAGGCCACACCCTGATTTCTGTCTGCTTAGTATGCAGCAGGGGTGGGTCCTTTTGTAGGCATTTAGGACTTGATTTAATCTATCAAATCTTGATTCATCACTTTCCCTTCCAAACCATTCCAATTTCTCTGTCTCCTCTGCTCTTTGGTCCCTCGATAGTAAATGATGACACTGTTTATCAGTTGCATCAGTGCAGATGTATCTCAAACATTTGGAACATTGCCTGCTACCTCGTAGGTACTTGTTATTTGTTGAATAAATGAATTCCATTAACTGAAATGGACAAATCAATGGAAAATGATAGATTTGGTGGCTACATTACAAAAATGGTCTTAGACTGATAATCAATAGCTAAAATGAGAGAATTCTATGGAAATTTCCTTTTTGATGTCTTTGAGACATAAAACAAACATCATTCATGAAATCTTAATTTAAAATTCATACCTGAATGCTAATTATTTTTGATTTCCATAAAACTGTCTGAGGTATCTTTTGGTAGACACATGGGGTTTTGTAGTGATGCCCAACCCTGAACAGTATGTAAGAGCTAATGTCAATTTTTCTGAGGGAAGTCCTCTAGGAAAGGGGATATCTTATGTAGTGTCATATTGGGAACAGGGCTGAGGATTCCTCTTTTACTCTTCTTTCTCTAGCTAATGGGAAAAACACTGAACAGGCACGGTGAGAACCAGATTGAAGTGACTTTGAGTTTTGGCTCCTTCATTTCTTAGGTCTGTGACTTGGAACAAATTAACATAAATTTCTTGAATCTTAGTTTCTTCATACATAAAACAGTGACACTTTCACAGCATACATTCATTTGAAAGTAAACATGCATGGAATGAAACTGGTTCTCCACAAGCAAGCGTTCTCAATAACTTAAAGCAACTTCTCTTTCTCTTGTTAGACATGTGACACTGCCCAAGTTACTGATCTTGGCTGTCAGTTTCCTCATTGGTAAATGATTTAATTATACCTATTCACCAGTTATGTTCAAGTGTAGTGCATAACATACAGAAATCACTTCATGAATTTTGAAGCCCTTCCTTTTGTTCTTTCCCAAGAGGTTCTAGATAATGCTTGCTTGTATTTTGAGTCTGGTAGAACTTCAAGGCAACCTTTAGACTCTCCTTCTACTCTAGGTGACCTAGGAAGATAGGACGGTGGGGGTGTGTTATTGCTCTACTCATCCAGAAAATTGATGCCATCAATAGCAATGTTGCTGTGGCAGTGACAAGCTCCATGCTACATCATCAAGATTTGCTGTGGAGCTTTCCCTCCTAGACCCTCTAATTGGTAGGAAATCAGCAGTGGCCTGAGAGATTTTTCTAGTTACGAGGGATTGCCATAGCCACTGACTATGGCAAGCACCACGTGTAGCACTTCAGTTACTGTCCAGCCAGCTGCTGTCCTGAGAGAAAGAAAAGCATCCTTTCCCCAAACCCATGGTTGGTTGTTTATTATCCCTGCCATTCTACCACGAAACACAAATGAGTTTTGTCTCTCAGAAATGTGGCTCCAGCAGTAGGCGAGGTGGTGGGTGTCGCTTCAGTGAATGTGCCTTCGCTGCAAGGAGAGTTGAATGATGGTGGAGGTGGCTAATGGCTGAGGAAGTAGGCTGCTAGATGCCACCGTGGGATTGGAGATGTTCCAGGATGGGTCCAGAGAAAAAGGTTTGTTTTTACTATCTCTTTGTTTATACTGTGACTGACCCTGTCAGTCACCACGCTACCTCTAACTGGTGGTTTCTGGAGTCTCCTCCCGGGGAAATCTATGGGTGTGGTGTGCACAGGGAGTGGTATAGAGAACTTGACTAAGGTGTTGGTTAGTTTTTGTCAACTTGTCACAAACTTGAGGAGGAAACATCAGTTGAGGAATTGCCTCTGTCAGACTGGTTTGTGGCTATGTCTGTGGGAGCATTTTCTTGGTTGCTAATCGATGGATAGGGGTCTAGCTCTCTGTGCATGGTGCTACCTCTGGGCAGGTGGTCCTGGTATGTATGAGAAAGGGAGTTGAAGGTGTTGAAGGTGAACTTGGAAGCAAGCCAGCAAACAGCATTCATGACAGTTTCTGCTTGAAGTCCCTGCCCTGAATTCCTACCTCAGGTTCCCTCATGGTGGATCATATAAGATGAAATAAACCCCTTTCTTCCTAAGTTTTGTCACAGCAACAGGAAGCAAACTAGGTGGCTAAGATGCAGACAGGGAGGAGCAGTGGCCATTGTGGGGGATGCAGGCTGGATGGGTAATTTCCATGGAAGAGACTTTTGGAGTTTGGGAGCAAATAATTTATTACCCAAACCTCTAGCTCCGTGGACAGATTGCTGTTGGCATGTGTCTTATTAAAAAAAAAAAGGACTGAAGAAGAAGAAGACTGGTTCTTGTTTCTTAGAAAAAAACTGCGAAGCCAATCCAGGGCATTCAAATACAGCAGTGGGAACGGAAAGAAGGGAAAATGTAGTTGGCGGGAATTCAGAGACCGCCAATTGTCTTTATTGAAATGGCACTGAATTAACAAATTAAAGGAGGTAGAAGGCATCTTCTTTAGTAGAAGAAATAAAAAAAAAATAGGCCATTGCTCTGTAAACAGCTTAGAAAAATAATGCTTGCAAGTTTTGTTTTCCTCATCTCAAAACAAAGCAGTCTGTACGTGCTATGGAAACACATACACTGCCGGCTTAACGCTGGTGGCTCCAAAGCCGTCTTCGAGAGCCAGGCAGTCATTCTATTCCTGGCCCCAGGTCCAGATCTGCCCTCTCCCCCAGCACCCCGCCCCCGTCCATGCTCCTCTCTATGGCATGCACTTTTGCAACCTCGTTCTCTCTTTCTCTGATGAATGGCCAGAAATGAGACTCTGGACAAGAACAATTAGAAACTTTAATTACCCTCTAGGCAGCACACAATTTTAAACCGCATTCTTTTTTTTTTTTTTTTAATAAGGAATTAGCTACAGATTGGGTAGCAGCGCCTGTCATGGTTGAAACATTTCCTTCTATTCCGTGCAGAGCTGGGCATGCTGGCGCTCTTCTGCTCTTCTCTCTCTCTCTCTCTCTCTCTCTCTCTCTCTCTCTCTCTCTCTCTCTCTCTCTCTCTCTCTCACACACACACACACACACACAGATATGTGGACTTGCCAATTCCAGCACCTTCGAATGCATTATCCAGTCCTTTAGTCTCCAAGATGACCTGAAATGACCTTTAGGTTGGCAGGAGACGTGACTCAACTGATAATAAAAGAGTTTTAGGGGGGAGGGGGAACGGTGGCTGAGAAGTGTGTGTGTGTGTGTGTGTGTGTCTCGGCCGTGGGGTGGGGTGGGGTTGGCTGTCTGCTTCTGGTTGCTGGGCTGCAGGACAGCAGAGGAGGGGTATGGAGAAGGAGAAGGAGGAGACCTGATCCCTTAAAGTCAAACACTGCCGCATTTTTGGCTGTGGCATTTCCTGTTATTAATTTTCCACATATCACCTATTCCACGAAGGAAGAAGAAAGGTTTTTTTCTCCCCCTTAAGTCACACCAGTCTCTTTGTCTAACCCGGGACCCGAGGCTGCTCAGCCGTGACTGCCTGGAGGGAGGGAGGGGTGGAGGCGGGGCCAACGTCTGGCAATCCTGATGAAGCGAGGCCTCAACCCTTGGCTTGGATGTGGGGTCCCACCTCTGTAGTTTGCTTGTTTTTTGAAGACTTTGCAGCTGCTGCAAGCACCTTGGCAAAGCAAGCTAGCCAGCTAAGGTTCCTGCTTGCGGTTCCGTTTCACACCAGCAGCTTTGGAGGGGCGTGGGCTTTTCCAGAATCTTGATTCCTTTGTTGTTTAGGAAGCCTCAAGTTTTCACAAATTCCAGAACTCCAAGTAGATGCCCCAGACAAGTTTCAACGACTGGATCCTCCACCCCAAGCCACCATTGGCTTAAGGAGAGGGAGAGGGAGAGGGGAACGGGGAGGGGGAGGGGGAGGGGAGGGAGAGGGAGAGAGAGAGAGAGAGAGAGAGAGAGAGAGAGAGAGAGAGAGAGAGAGAGAGAGAGGAGAGGGAGAGAGAGAGGAGAGGGAGAGGGGAATGGGGAGGGGAAGGGGGGGAGGAGGAGGGGAGAGAGAGAGAGAGGGAGAGAGAGAGAGAGAGAGAGAGAGAGAGAGAGAGAGAGAGAGAGAGAGAGAGAGAGAGAGAGAGAGAGAGAGAGAAATATTATTTATCTGGGTACTCTGCCAGGTGTCAGGAGTTGCCACAGCGACAGCACTGGACCTCCCCTAGCCAGAAGCTCTTTTTGTAGCGTGCTCTGCTTCCCCAATGAACCCCTCTTTCAAGGACACCGTTAGTCACACTGCATCAATCTGGGGTGTGAACACATTCCCAGATCATCTCCACACTGAGGGAGACAAGAGCGAGGGCTTCCTCAGGTGGTTTGTGGGGCTGCTTTTAGCCAATTTGAGTCGGAAGTTGTCCCTGGAGTTAAAATTGGACTTTAGTCACCTGACTCTCGACAGTTTCTTGTGTGCACAAATTCTTGAGAAGTGCTGCCACCGGGTATAGAGGTGTCTGGCCCTTGCAGATGATGAAGGTTCGGGCTTGAAAGCTGCCAGGGCTAACACCCCAAGTTCCACCTCCATCACCGGAGAGGAGATGCTTCTAGCTGACAGACAGGCGCCTTGCAAAGTGCTGCTTAGATTGAATGTTCTTCCTACGAGAGACGTTTCATACCTTCCTGATTTCCTATTCATTCAGTCATTCGCCCATGCAATCATCCATTCATTTATCAGAGATACCTTTCTGTTTCTGTGCTAGTCACCACTGGTGAAAAGAGCAGTCAAAAACCCATTCAGTCTGCCTTAAAGGAGTTTGCAATTAAGATTCGAAACACAGGCAAACGGACCATCACACACAAGCAAGGGAATGATGCCATAGTTCTGTGGAAGGGTCACAGCCACCAGTGTGACCTACATTCGGTAATTTTGTTTTGTTTTGTTTTGAGACAGGGTTTCTCTGTGTAGCCCTGGTGGTCCTGGCACTTGCTCTGTAGAGCAGGTTGGCCTCAGACTCAGAGATCTGCCTGCCTCTGCCTCCTGAGTGCTGGGATTAAAGGCATGTGACAAGGCATGCGATACCACCACCCATATTCAGTAATGTTTTTAATTTAAAGAATTCTCTGTTCTGTCTACCAACAACATTCTTTCCCTACTTCCTCGAAACTGTCTTGTTACATGAAAACCATCTCCATTCAGGAAGAAATGGGTGTCAGGGAGCTGGCTGTGAGCATCACATTGTGAAGGGTGCTGGCATCTTGAAAACTTAGCTGTTTGTTTCTGACCTTCTTTCAAAGGGAAGCTGATGTCACCGAGCACTTCCATGTGTGGTACCTAATAATGTTTACTACATCCACACCCTTCTGTCATATAGACTTTCATTAGCATCCCCTTCCTACTTGTTTTATCTGAACCACAGAATAAAAATAATGGTACAAATGGGTATCATTTTTTCAGTTATTCTAAAGAGCATGTATCACGCACACCTGGGTGCACAGGAGAGAGATTCCATTTACTTTACACAGTGGATGTTTGAAAGCATCAGTCACACCCATCTCCCAGCATCCCTCTTCTTCCACAGTACCTTCTTTAAAATTAACTTTTCTTTTTTCTTCATCTTTTTGTGATTTCTCTAAATCTAGCCCTATGAGCCATTGAGTCTATTGGGGTTATGTGCAGGAGCAAGGACAAACTCTGGCCAACTGTATCACCCCAAAGTCTCCTCCCAGCCACAGCCAACCACTCATATACCACTTACGTATCTTGGGAAGAGTCTTACAAATGGTCACCTCATTAGCTGCCCCGTCTCCTTCCTAGAAGGAGTCATCAGTAAGTATTTTATTTTTAACTGTGTATAGGTATGTGCTTGTAGGTGCCTACAAAGGTCTGAAGAGGGTGTTGGATGCTTGGAAACAAACTTCAGTGCTTTGTAAGTGCATGCACCAAGACATCTCTCTGTCTTCTTTATTCCTTTTCTTTACTGTCTTATTAGTATATATTAAACACATACAGTAGGTTTCATTTTTTATATATGTATGTGCTGGATAGTTTTTTTTTGTCAACTTGACATAAGCTAAAGTCATCTAAAAAGAGGAAACCTCAATTAAGATTGAGTTGTAGGCAAGCTTGCAAAACATTTTCTTAATGAGTGATTGATGGAAGAGTGCCCAGTCTTTTGTGGGTGGGCCACCCCTGGGCTGGTAGTACTGAGTTCTATAAGAAAGCAGGCTCAGTAAGCAGCATCCCTTTGTGGCCTCTGCATTAGTTTCTGCCTCCAGGTTCCTGCCCGGTTTGAGTTCCTGTCCTGACTTCCTATAGTGATGAACAGTAATATGGAAGTATAAGCCAAGTAACCCTTTCCTCTCCTGTTGCTTTGACCATGGTTTCATCACAGCAATCGTAATCCTAAGCAGACAATGTATATAGCTTATTTGATCCTGTTCATCCACCATTACCATCATTTACGATGCTACCACTGTCCCTCGCCCCCTTTATCAGTCTTTTTACCCCTCCTCCTCTCTTTGATGCCTCGGTGAGGTTTTTTAGAGTTGCATAGGAACAAAGTTGAGGGGTTGTTTTCAGGAACATGGGCACCATACCATGTAAAAAATTTTTTCTTCCAAATATCAGTGTCTCCCAGTAGCCCCTCTGGAGGGGTGAGACCCCAGGAACTCCTCTACCCACTATGACTAGAATTATCCTTTGAGTTAGGCAATCTCACTTATAAAGCCATCACTCACTGTGATGGGAACACCTGGTTTTTAATAAGCACAGAGACCACTACCCAATCTGATACCTCACCAGAATTAAACAGGCAAGATTTTCAAAATCGAATACATCTTCTGAAGCTGACCACCTTTGTTGTCAAAATCAAGGTCTATGTTTCCAGGCCTAGGGCTATCTGAAAGAAGATCTAGGTTCTTCTGGGAGCAAGACTGATTTGTTAGATTTTCCAAAGGATAATAATGATTTGTAAGTAATGTTTTATGATCCTCTAGGTCTTTGTGAAGTTTATGTGGTAAGTTTCATGGTTAGGCTCACTGAGCACAGGGCCATGTGAAATGCCATTTGCTAGCTGATTATGGTCTTAATTATCATGACTTTTAGTTGTCTTTGAACTGATGGATTAAAGTAGGTGGTTGACATTTTACTTTTATATGTCTGGGGTGGGTCAAAGGTCACATTATGAAGCTAATTGGTCTTTTTTCTTTTTGCTTCTTCACTTTCATTTTTATTTATCTATTTTGTGTTTTTACCGTGTGTGTGTGTGTGTCTATCTGTCTGTATGTATGTGTATGCACATGCAAGCACAGGCTTGAGTGTGCATGCCATGGTACGTGTGTGGAGATAAAGGCTAACTTATAGGAATAGGTTCTCCTTCCACTATATGGATTCCAAGGACTGCATTGAGGTAAGTCCCTTCCCCCACTGAACCATCTCATCAGAGCCCTGATATGTCTTTTCTTACTCTTTGTTTTCCCTTCACTTTGTTAGCACTTCTGAAATTTTAATTAATTAATTTCTTAATATAGAGTCACAGTCTCATTTAGCCCAGACTGACCTCCAGCTTACCATGTAGCCACATCTGGCTTTGAAATTCCAATCCTCCTGCCTCTACCTCCCAATGCTGGCCACACCAGGTCCTTCTCTGTTTTTTAACTAGAAGCTCTGTCCTGTCCTCTTCTCTTCTCCCTTTCCTAGCTCACTCAGACAAAACAAGCATCTTGTTACAGAAATGGCTCTATGTGTCATGATTTACATTACCATTCTTCCCCTTTAAAGAACTATAATAAATATGTTATGCTCTACGGGACATTGGACTGATGCTATGTGCCAGCGTGACTTTAGGCACTACATAAAGGAACAGGTGTGACTGCATCTGAAGTAAATGTTATCTGTGGACTCTGGGGTTAGTTGGGCTCATCTAACTCTTATAGGTCACAGAATACTCTTAGGCTTTTAATTCTCTTTAAGTCATTTACAGATTGCAAAGTCATTTGTACACCCATTGTAAAACTTACACAACTTGCTGTCCCCATATTTACACTCCAATATGAGTTGCAAACACTCTGGCTCTCTTAGAGTTATTTGCATCTTATAGTCTTTCCCCAAGTCCCAGAAGAATGAATGGAAAACACTTGGTGAGGGGTAGGGCATCTCATAGTTGTGGCCTCCCCTTGATTCTCTCTGGGAAGGTCCCTGATAGGCTGAGCCAGGATGCCCAGCTCAACATATTTACTTGCAGGAAACCCTCCAAACATCTGAGAAGAGTTAGTAAAAAGTGTACTTACTGTGATGGTGAACTTGGCTTTCGTTGAGCTTGGATTCAAGCTTCTTAGTTGTGTTCTGACTTGGGTAAGGCATGTAAAGCTTTGAGTTTCACTTTGGTTGACCAAAAATAATGTCTACTTGGAAGAATTAAGACAAGGTTGAACTACAGAGGCTCCATGTGACCATGTGTTTTAAGAGATGATAATTATGACATCCTAGGTCTAGGTCTTTAATAAATATTAGAAGAGTAGTAATGGGCACTTGGCTCATGTTTTTTTTTTTCGAGACAGGATTTCTTTGTATTGTTTTGGAGGCTGTCCTGGAACTCACTCTGTAGACAAGGTTGGCCTCGAACTCACAGAGATCCGCCTGGTTCTGCCTCCCGAGTGCTGGGATTAAAGGTGTGTGCCACCAATGCCTGGCTTTGGCTTATGTTTTAAGAAGGGAAGGAGGGAGTAATCTTGACCCCCTGAAGCATAGCAATGGGAACAGTGGACTTGTGGTATTTCTGATATTTAACCTTTTCAAACCATCTCAAGGGTCAATGTAGAGACTGATGAGAAGACAGTCAAAGATATATTTGGTAGGAAAAAACCCAGATATTGTGATGTGATACCAAAGCTGAGGTATGAAATTAGTGGCTGTGTCCTTAGATTAGGATTTGGTTCAAGATGATATAGGATTCTGGAAGTAAGAAATAGAGTTGAAAGCTTGAGACCAGCCTGGGATGGACCCTATCTCTTGTCTAACCTTTCCATCTTATTGGTTTCCTAACTATCCACAAATAGGTCCTCCTTTTACTTCACTTTATTTATTTATTTGCCTAGATTCTTTATATGAGAAAAATTCCTTATTTGTGTTTCTGAGTCTATCTTACTTAATACAATGTCTTCTAGCTCCATTCATTTTCTTGTAAATAACAAAACTTGGTTCTTCTTTATGTCTAAATCACACACACACACACACACACACACACACACACACACTTTGAGATGAGCTCCATTGGAGGGAAGTTGCACAATCATCTGTGTGCTTATTGCCTTGATCTGATATGAACTTGGCCTCAAGAAGCAGAGGCATGAAGAGTTTCAGTGCCTACAGATTACTAAGATTGGTTTTTTGCTATACACATTTGCACACTCGTGTGGGGTGTGTGTGTATGTGTGTGTGTGTGTGCATTTTGTCTGGGATGATATGTTTGATGCCTATTATAAAATCCACCTAAAACTTAGTGACTTTAAATAACCCAAATTTATTTCAAGTCCATGCTTTCCAAAGTGACACATTTGCTGATCCAATGCAGCAGGCTTTCTCTCTCAAGCTTCAGTTAAAATGCAGGCTAGATTGTGATGATCTCAGCATTCAATGTGGGAGGCTCAACTCTCAAGATCATGTGACTCTTCAAGGCTCCTTATGCACTACTGGATTACTGGAGGCTGTGGTCTCAATTTTCCCCTGGAGGTGTCGGAAGCCACCTTCACTTTCATGTCATTTGAATGCCTCTAAATGCCTGTTTATTTTATCAAAAGACAGGAGTGAGAAGTCAATAGAGTCTAACAAGATGGAAGTCATGGCCTCTTGAAATCTGATGACAAAAGCTATATTTGGCCATTAGAAACTCATTCATTTTTGCTAGAAATATGTCGTTGGTCTAGCTCACACTCACAGAGCAGAGACCACATAAAAGCATGAATACTGGCAAAGATTAATGAACATCATCTTTAAACACCACCTACCCCAGGTGAGAATCACATTTCAATTAAAGTTTCATCATTAACCACAGAAATCATTGAAATGCCTGTTTTAAAGCTAAAGCTCATGTATCATGGGTAAAGACAACCACTGATCATTTAGTTTATAAAAGGCTATACTTCCTAGGTACATGTTGATTCTTAGGCTCTCATATTTGTCTCAAGTATCCTTGCCATTTTCTCAGTGAAGCAGCAGATAGTTTAAGTGTCTGAAAGTGTTATTTTTAGTACAGCCTACCTTCTCTATCTATGGGTTCTGCATTCATGGATTTAATCCAGTGTGGACTGAAAATATTTGAGGATATTTGCACATAAATTAAACATTTATAGATCTTTTCTTTTGTCACCATTCCCTGGAAAGACACAGTAGGATAAGCATGTTGTATTAGGTATGATAAGGAATTTAGATATCATTTAAATTGCATAGGAGGATGTACATAGTTATGTGCAGCCACTATGTAAGTCATTTTATGTAATCGAGATGAACATGCTTACCTCCTGGTGTCCATGGGAGGAATGGGTTTCTAGAACCCAGGTTTTGTGGATATGAAGGGATGGACTGTCTTCGCTTATTCTTTGGAGTACTGCAATGTTTCTGCTGTTATCAACATCCTCAAAATTAATTAACTTGGGTGGCAGATTTCTCCTTGAAGCAGTTACCAGTGGCTGTTGATCAGTGAACTATCTCAGAATGTAGGAAGGTGTATTAGTTACTTTCTTGTTGCTGCGATAAAACATCATGACCAAGGCAACTTACAGAAGAAGGTTTGTTTTGTCTTATTCCAGAGGGGTTAGAATCTACACTGGGAGTATGTACAAAAGCAGAAAAAGGGTACTGGGAATGACACAAAGTCCACCCCTAGTGAAGTACTACCTCCTGCGAGACCACACCTCCTGAACCTACCTGCACAGTGACACCAACGTGTGACTAAGTGTTTAAATACAGGAGCCTATGAGGGATCACTTTAGAAGTCCCAATGTCTGCTTCATAAGGAGGAGGGGGGATTGTTATTGTCTTTTCTTGCGTTCTGAACTTCTCTAACTATGAGAGTAGAAACTTGGCTTGGTTGTTCCTGGTGGATTATCTGCAGGTGTTAATTAAGTCTCTCTTGGAGACAGAGCTCTTGCTTGAGCACAACCTATGTTTTGGTGGTCTCAAGAGAGAAGAGACAAAATTCCTAACTACAGTAGAAAAATAATAACATATCAGAAAGGGAATTTAACACTACCTTCCATTTCTACATATCCTTAATCAAAGCACAGGGATACAAATGAATATTCAGGAATACAAAGCTAGTTAAGGCTGATATCAAGGCAGGCAGTTCTTTGTCTGCTTCAATTCCATACCACAAGCACTACAGTGCAAAGTGCGCTGGACTAAGTAAGGCCAACATTCAGATCCTATCAGCTTTGTTCAATGTGGTCCCTGTTATATCCTGAACATTGTAGGAGGAGGTTTTGTTGGGACCACAGGTCAGCTCTGTGCTGCCAGTTACCCCCCAAACAACTACACAGAGCATTACCTGAATCTATGCTGTTGTATTCCCAAAATTTCATGTGTTGTATCCTCACCCCCAGATTCATACATTAAAACATTTGGAGGTAGGGGCTTTAGCAGATAATTAGGGATAGAAGAGGTCACAAGTGTTAGTATTTAGGCATTTTTACTGCCTTGTCCTTGGGGTTCTGACAGGATACACCCTCAGCTGCAGCCACTAAAAGCACTACTTGTGCCTATTCACTATGTTCCCTTTTAAAAGGGCCCTGCCCACCTCCCATCCCTCTCTCTTTTTCTTTCTCTCTCTATCTCTGTCTATCATTCCTCTCTCTCTTTGTCTCTCTCCGTGCCTCTCTTTCTTTTCTCCTGCTACTCCTGTCCCTGGAGGCTGGTCTCCCCCTCCCCTTTCCCTCCTCCTTTTTATGATCCCTTTCCTTTATTAAAAAAAAGCCTCTGCTTGAATTCTATTACATGGCATCTTTCTTTCTTGAGCTGCTTTAAAAAAAATTACAACAATGAGGGTAAGTCCCCATGGTGGCATCAAAGGCTTTCTAGGAAGAGTGATCCTAGGTGTTAAAATTTCTGTGCCCTGTCATGTGATCCCATCTGCCATATCCTGATGAAGCAAGAAAGTCCATACCAGGTTCACTAGGACTGTCAACTAAATAAAATCTAGTTTTTAATAAATTACTTGATTCCAGGTTTTTGTCAACAGAAAAGCAGCAAAGGTGTGGGTAGGTGGACTGGACTGGTTGGTGATCAGCAATACTTGTTGAATGCTGTATTAATGAAGAATCAAACGAATAAATGAAGTCATGCCCAGCTATAGAATGCACTGGTTGAATATTTACGGAAAATTGGTTCCTCTTCTCTGGGATTTAGTTCTCTCATATTTAAAGTGAGATTATTAGTCTGAGTTCTAGAATTTCAGCTCTGGATTTCTGTGATTGAATAACCACACAGTCACTTATCATTTGCTGATGAAGACACATCCTGGGAAAGGCAGTATTTGGTGTTTTCATCTTTGTGTGAACACCCTGGACAGTGCTTATGCAAACTAAGATGTCTATGATATCCTTAGATAATATTTTCTTATGGGAACACTGTTGAGTATGTGTGGTTCATTGCTGACCAGAGTGGCATTATGAGGAGCATGACTGTCTGTAAAGGCAGAGGTTGAGGAAGATGAGGGGGAGGGGGAAGAGGGAAGAGGAAGGCGCTTCATCCCTTTAGTGTGGGTCTCTCACTGAACCTGACTGGATGGCCAGTGAATGATAAGGATTCTGTTCTCAGCCCACAACACTGGGGTTCCAGGCACATGTCTGGTTTTTGTGTGGGTGCTGGGTATTTGAACAGGTCTTCAGGCTTGTTCAACTGGGACTTTTGCCCATTGAACCATCTCCCAAGTTCTCAGAATTTCTTTAAAGAAAACTTAGTTGTTTTATTAAAAAGTGACTATTAAAATTCTTCCTACACAGGGGTATTTGGGGTGGAGAGGTTCCTTGGTCCTGCCTCAATGAGATGATGGGACAGACTTTGTAGACTTCCTAGGGGAGGACTTACCCTCTCCGAGGAGCAGATGAGAGATGGGAGGAAGCAGGGGGGGGGGAGGGAGAAGAGGAGGGAGGGGAACTGGGATTGGAATTGTAAAAAATAAATCTTTCACTATAAAAAGATTCTATACTGTTTGAATATCTTATGAAACCTAATATTAAACTATTTAACCTAATTACTATATTTTAAATAAATTGTAGTTTGACTAAAAAGTGTTGTTTAGGGGTATTGTACAGGAAGGAGAAAAGTTGGGATTTCATATTTCTTCTTCCAGCATTTTTTAAATGTGATTTGTTGATTTGCATGTCTGTGTCTGTATGAGTATATGTGCACATATTTGTGCACATGTGTGAGTGCAGTGGCCTAAGGAGGATATTGGGTGTCCTTTTCTATCAATTTATTTTGATGCAGGGTCTCTTGCTGAATCTGAGGTTTGCATTTTCTTTGCCAAGCTGTAAGCTAACAAATCATGGCAATTCTCTTATCTCTGTCTCCATCAGAGCTTGAGTTACAGGTGTTTGTGTGTGTGTGTGTGTGTGTGTGTGTGCGCGCGCACACACATGCATGGACTGGTGTGCATGTGTCCAATGCACATTTTGTTATGTGGCTTCTGAGATGTAAACTCCAGCCCTTCTGACTGTCAACAAATTCTCCAACCACTGGGTAGTCTCTCCCTCCTCTTTCTATGTTTTAGGATGGATATGCTAACAAGCCATTGCATGGAGTGGCAGCCTAAAGTTGTGTGTGATAGTGTTTGCAAACCAAATCTGATATGGAAAATGTGAGTGTATGGAAGACTTTCTCTTCACAGAGAAAACCTTCCCTGTATTTGCCTTTCATGGACATTATTGACTGAGATTCCATCATGTCTTTGGAAGCCTCCTTTTCTCCATCTCTTTGTGTGAATGTCAGTTGAGCAACTATGAAACAACAACAACAACAACAACAACAAAACACCTTCCCTTCAAAACAGACAAACAAAAATGGAAGTGAAAGAAAGCCCTAAACATGTTCCTCTCAGCTGCCCACATGAGCTCTCAAGGTGTCCTTCTCCTGCCAGTTAAAGTGCTCCTCTCTGCCTCTAGCCTCAAGATGATGGGTGCTGCCAGCATCTCTGTGTTTCACTTAGGTGATGACATAGGATTTGTTGGGTACCAGGTTACTATAGGTTGTCAGGAAAATTTTGTTTAGTGTCTGACAGGGTCCATAAGAGTGGCTTCCCTTCATCTTGGCCAGAGAGTTCAAAATTATCCTTACTCTTTCATGGTTAAAGTCATAAGACCTAAAGGCATGGCTACTGAAGGATGTTTGGTCTTAGGCATGGATGTCTTATCTAAATAACAAGAGACTTGGTCTAACGTGTGGTTCCTCTTAACTCTCAAGGCCAGATATAGATTTAGTCTAAGGCATGGTTACTAAATGTTTACAGAATTAAGGAAGAAAGTCTGTTTTTTCTTTGTATCATGACAAAGAAGTCTTTTACCATTTTCCCATTTTTGGTTGGGGAACATAAGAATGTTAAAGAATAAACTTGGGGTGTTCAGCACTCACTGGATTGCCCTCTTGACCTGTTCTCAATTCACACTCCCCCTATCAGGTATGAACCAGGCAAGTGAGCTGGATCCTACTGAAGCCCCCCAAAGATGGGCTACTATAGGTGCTAAGGTCTTCAACTCTTCGTTCACAGAGGTTAAGTCAGGGTCCATTTCCTGTGAAGCGCTTTACTATTAGTTACATATAAGCAAATGGCATGGAGGTAGCCTCTCTCATTCTGTGTTCTCCTGGCATCTGAACCTCACCAGAGCCTCTCTGAGGTTTCCTCTAATGGTTTTGCTTATGTTTCCACAACTCCACAGGTGCTTGCACCATTCTAAGGACTCGGTGGGTACTACCCCAAATAGGGAGTGTAGTTACTTGTTTGTTGGTTTTTTATGCTTTGCTCTTTGGGAGTCTACCACCCAGCTCCCAAATAAATACATGGAGACTTATTCTTACTTATGAATGCCTGGCCTTAGCTTGCCTTGCTTCTAGTCAACTTTCCTTAAATTATCTCATCTATCTTTTGCCTCTGGGCTTTCTCTATTCTCTATCTCTTTCTTTTCTTCTTACTTCATGTCTGTCTGTGTGGCTGGGTGGATGGCCCCTGGCATCCTCCTCTCCTTCTCTTTTCCTGTCTCCTCCCTCTTCTCTTCTATTCCTCTCCCTGCCTATTCCTCTCCTGCCTAGCTACTGACCACCCAGCTATTTATTAGTTCAGTCAGGTGTTTTAGGCAGGGAAAGTAACACAGCTTCACAGGGTTAAACAAATACAACTTAAAAGAATGCAGCACATCTTTGCATCATTAGACAAATGTTCCAAGCATAAAGGAATGTCACACATCTTAAAGTAATATTCCACACCAGGGGAGTGAATCAATCAGCATTTGCTTCATGCAGCTTTCTGCTGCTTTGAACAGTGTCTGGCTAAGTTTTCAGCCACTGTGTGCTAACAGGCACAACACTTTTTTGGCAATGAAGGGCATGCTGGCTAGTGTCTGGGAAGAGGGAACTTCATTTGAGAAAATGCCTCCATTGGACTGGCCTGCAGGCAAGTCTATGGGGTGCTTTCTTGATTAACAGTTGATATGGGAGTTGTTAACCCTGGGCACTTGGGGCTGGGAGATATAAGAAAGGTAGCTGAATGTGCTCCTGAAGAGGAACCCAGTAAGTCACACTTCTCCACGGCCTGTGCTTCAGTCCCTGTCTCCAGGTTCTGACCTTGACTTTCAGCCCTAACTTCCCTTCATGATGAACTATAAACTATAAGATGAAATAAACCCTTTCCCTAGTTGCTTTTGGTCATGGTATTTATCCCAGCAATAGAAAACATACTAACACACACATGAGACTTCAGATTTGGTGCTCAGGGCAAATACATGGACAAAGCAGAGGCTGTCTCTACTGTAAGGATCTTACATGTGAGCTCTTTGGTTTGTAACTAGATAGTAAACTACTTTAAAATTATGTGATTTACATTGACAGTCATTTAATTTGTTATGAGCCTGTGACTTAGTGAGGGCATGATGGCATTGCCTTGTCTGTTATGCTCTGTCTGATATTTGAGAGTCTCTCCAGGAATGACTGAACTAAAGTGAGTCAGGACTAAAGGACACTATTAACTCTTTCATCTCCAGCTCTGCTTAAGTGGCCTCCCCACTGTGCTGGCTTTTATGTGCTTACCCAGGGCTTCGAGAACTACTATTCTAAAAAGCCCAGAGAAACTAGACACAATTCTATCTTTCTGGCAAGTCTCTGATGACTACATTCAAGGGGGAAGGGAACTGAACTCCGGCACAGCACCAAGCTTGGAGTGTGTGTGTGTGTGTGTGTGTGTGTTTGTGTGTGTGTGTGTGTGTGTGTGTGTGTGTGTGTGTGTATGTTTCATCAATGCTTACACCCTGGAAAGGCAACAGTGCAATGAGAAAAGTGATCGCTGGAGGCTCAGGTCACTAGTCAAAGCCAATCAGGTCAAAAGTGTCAGAATAAAGATTCAAATCCAGGGTCTTGACTCTCAATAAGATACCCCTGGGATGCTTTTTAAACTTCATCTTTATACACAGAAAAAAAAGCAAACTGAGGCTTAAGGGAAGGAAAGCCTATTTACATCTCTATCTATCTATCTTTCTTTCTTTCTTGCTTTCTTTCTTTCTATCTTTCTATCTATTTAGGCAGAGTGAGGTAATCCAAACCCAACAACTTGAGCAAATCCCACTACTCCATGTCATCAAGCTGTTACAGGAATGGAGCTGTGCAGCCTAGGTGCCTTTGTTTTGGCTGTTTGTAGATGAGTAACACCAGGTACAGTTAGCAGACTCCAATGCACTGTGCCCTCCAGTCACTGTGAGTGTCAGGAAACCACACGGGTGGCAAGAAGACATGCCCAGTAGCTTTGACCTTGATTTTAAACACTCTGGGTGAAATGACCTCCCATTGTGGTCTAAAACTGTTATGCTATGTTTCAATGGGTTTTGAATGATTCTGCTAAATGGATTTGGAAACTTAGAGTGGGTAATCATCAAAAGAAGGAAGCTGGAAGCTGGTTTGAGCTCGAGAAGCTTGATTAAGGATATTGCTGTTTCTGAATTTAGGGGCCCTATGCCACTGGGAACCTGAGGGGTCTTAGTTCATAAAGGGAAATTAAGTTGTTGTTGTTGTTGTTTCTTTCTGCTAATATTGATACCCACTACAAGCATATGGTTTCTTTCTTATTATGGCTGAATGGTGAAGAAAAGCAATTTCTGCTTTCAAATATGGAAGGCAGAAGTCTCCTTAGAGTTGTGAGCATTGTAGGGAAAAAGATAAAGATGGCCAGAAGGTGTGAGAGCTCAGCTAGCCTCTGGCTATTATATTCCTGTCTTTAGGGGGATATAGCCTGTAAAGGAGAAGCTATTGCTGGAAGGTGTTTATTCTTTATACCTAGTGAAGTGACTGAAAGCTTCAGAACAAGGGACTACTGAGGAGAGCCATTCTCGAATCAAGAGATCTATTTGTAATTATTACATCAACTTGGAGACAGTCTGGGATAAATCTATCAGTTCCCAGAATTGTTATTAAATATTACAGACCATTTCTAAATGAGCAATGACGTTTGTGGTAAGTAGGGGACTATATGTGGGCGATTGTTTTCTTTCTATCCATTTTTTATCTAAATTTTCGCAGCAATTAATGACATTAGGACTTTTTTCCCCTCAATAAAATGTTTTGTGTTTCCATTGTCTGTGTGTGAGTGTGTGCCCGTGCAAGTGCACGCGTGCATGTGCAAGCATATGCATGTGTGCACATATGCAGCGGGTGTCTTTCTTGAGTACTCACCTCTTTGTTCATCGACACAGGGCCTCTCCATGAACCTGGAGCTTACCAATTCCTGCTGGTGTAACCAGTCATCTCACCAGAGTGTCGGGATGACAGGTGGCTGCCACCCCTGCAGACTGAGTATGGCTTCTGAAGATCTGAACTCTAGCCCTCACTTTTGTGGAGCAAGAGCTCTATCTATCTACCCCTCTCTACAGCCTTAAAATGCTCATTTAAGAATAAAGACTCAATGAAGAGGAGAGAAACCTGCCCTCTCTAATCATAATGGGAGACCACACAATTTAAACCACAAAACCAAAGCAAGCACATTGCTGGGACCTGCTTCCTCTAAATGCAAGACAAATATACAAGAAGAAAGGTGACCTTACAAACCCAAGCCCATAATAAGATCATTGTATTTCTCCAAGGCCAGACCCTATATTTATGCAAACCTTCGAGTGTGTCTGAATAGGCCAATTGCCTACTCGGTAGGTGATCTGAAGGTACAGTGGTGGGGTAGAATGGAGGCATAAAGAAAACATTAAAGAAGAAAAAATAAAATTACTGTTTGAAGGCTTACCTTGGGTCATATGATTTTGGGTGGCCGATTATGAATTTCTTTGACCTTGGTAGGGAGGGTATGAAACCATCAGAAACTGTGAGAACTCAAAGGGTGGGTGTTCTATGAAACTATCAGAAACTGTGAGAACTCAAACTTTGCAGAGTGAGTTTTCAAGGCTTTGCTTTGGAGCACTTTGTTCTCTGGTCACAAAATCGGGGCATACCAGAATCCCATAGGTTCTTGCTGTGAGGTCCTCTTTCTTGTCAAAGACCACCCCAGATGGTCACTTACAGGGGTCAGATTGTGATCCTCATGCATGCTTAATCATTGCACTGCATCCCTACTCTCAAAGGACATGTTCGGATGACCTGGGGGGTCAAGGAACAGACAACATCTGGATGTACATGGTGTTATCCATGCTCTCTCCACTCAGCTTTCCCCAGTATTCTTGACTTTGGCTGGGCATGTCTCTGTAATCCATTAGCCTGTCTTCCTGTTCTTCCAACTTCATTATGTTTGCTGTCCCCTCAGTGAGAGCAGGCTGGAAGTGCCTGGAAGACACACCAGTCAGTGGGCTGTGGCGTTTTGCTGGGGATTCCCTGCTTCAGCCCACAGAAACGTCACTTCCAGTTACCTTTCAAGAGGCTAGCATGTGTCCATCCTCGCTTTGAGAGCTGAGAGTTCAACTTACCAGAAACCCCAGGAAAACTGAGGTTATCATAGCTTTCGTTGTTTTCCACATGGAAGTCATTTGTCCTTCAGAATATTCTAGATTTGGTATCCTGCTCCTCTGATACTCTGAGCAGTGTCTTTAAACATAGCCATAGTTCCAAGGTGGGATTGTGAGTGGTAAAATAAAATTTGTACATTCTCAAACAGCAGCTGAGCTATTGACCTCAATTGTCTCCTGATGGCCCAGGCCCTAGGAGCTCAGAGGGTGACCCTACTTTGCTTTCACTAATGCACGGGGATTGCCCAGATTAGTGGGTTTTGCTGTGACATTCCCACGTATGTGCTGGTCATGTATTGTTCATATTCATCTCCCATTCTACCCTTTCTTGTCATCACTCCTATCCCTTCTCAATTCCTAATAGTCACTGTTTTCCTTTCAGGTCTTCTTTTCAATTTCCATACTGGCTAGAATGTGATGATTGTCTTTCTGTATCTCACTCACTTTGCTCAAGAAATAGCTCATCCTCCAGCTCCATTCATGTTTCCATGCCAAGGGTCAGGCTTCCTTCCAGGAACAGAATAGATAGTCATTAAACTGAGCGACATGGTGTAGTCCAAGTAGTCCATAGATTCTCAGTCCACAAGGCTGGTGTCTCAGCAATCCTAGGCTGGAGCTAAAGGCCTGGAAGATTCCTGGAGCTGCTGGTTCATCTCCAGTCTACCCTGGAATCCTGAAGCTGGATCCTAGTATCAGCAATGACAGTGACAGGACAGATGAACTTGCCAGTAAGAAGCAGGCCGGAAGCAAAAACCTTCCAACTTCCATTGCCTTTATCGGGGCTGCCACCTGGAGAGGCTGCCCACAGTTAGGGTGGGTCTTCCCACTTCATGTAAGCTGGTCCATGCAGTTCCTCAAAGGTGTGCTCAGCAGCCTGTGTTTCAGTTGATGCCACACCCAGTCAGGCTGACAACCAAGGTAAAGACATCGTGACGAGGTAGTTCTGTCTTTAGTGGTCTGGGAACTTCCTACACCGACTGCCACAATTGACCAATTTGTGTTCCTGCCACAACTTACCAATTTATGTTCCTGCCACAACTTACCAATTTATGTTCCCAGTGATTCCTTCTCCTGCGTTGCCTCCGGCATTTATTGTTTGCTTATTTTTGTGACTGGGGTGAGATGGAGCCAGGGCGTGGATTGATTTGCCATTGGAGGCCAGCTGTTTCCACCTCCCTGCCAGTGTCTCTGCCAGACTGCTTGTTGTCAGACGTTTCATGTGCCATGAGAAACCAGGCTTCTCTCACAGTGTCTCCAGAAACTGCCAGGAGAGGAGACACGGAGAGGCCTGGGTATTTTGTCTTCCCAGACCCTTCAACTGGAGAAACGCCCTTTACAGGTTGGATGCGTGTGTGCATTTTGAAAAGGGGTGATTTAAAAAATGGCTGAAAATGACTGAAAGGTAAAACAAGTTTGGGATTCACAGCCCTTTGCAACAGGGCTGTGGATGACAGAGCTGTTTGCTCAGGCAACCTGACAGGACAGTGTGGATCTTGCCAAAAGAGGAGTGTGTGGGTCCCAGCAAGCAGAGTGGCACTGAGGCAGGCCTCCTTCAGGCTTTGTGAGTCTGTGCTTTGGGCTGTAGTGGTAGAGATTTATGGACTCTGCTACAAGCAGGTTCTGGAGAAAGGGATCTGCTACTTGCTGCATCACGTTAGCCTTTGCATTGCCGCCATCCCCTTTTCTGTTTAGGATAGCGTCTCACACCCAGGCTGGTGTGGAACTCACTATGTAGCTGTGGGTGACTTTGAACCTCCAGGTTCTGTGGTTCTCAGAGTGTAATTCAGGGTTTCGTACATGCTGGGGAAGTGCGCTACCAACTGAACTACTCAGCCTCCTCTGCCCCTTGCCCCACTGCCGGCTCTCACCCTCTTCTAACTGTATTTGCTTCTGTTCCTCATCTGTCTCCATTTGTGACAAGCAAGTATGTGGACCAGGCTCGGAGATTTGCTGGAACAGCTAAAACATGATTATGAAGGATTTTATCCATGTAACATAATCTCATAAAAGTCCTTGTTTTAAGCAGAATCGAATGATGTACCTCTGTCCTGGGGCTTTGGAATCTAACATACCGCTCTTGTTTTAGAAAAAGTAAGAGGAACCAGCTAGAGGAATTATATTCTTTATAAGGCTTCTAATCCCATAATGTTACTTAAAGGTGCCTTGGATGGAAAAGCACTTGGTCTAATCCCCCTGTTGCTAGCCATGCTGGGTCAAGTTGCTCCTTGCGGACTCCATTAGGACACAGTGACCATAGTCAGAGTCACAGACACAAGGGAATTCTGCCTACCTTGCTGGGGAACTGGCTAGCTAGATGGTCACAATTTCATCTCTGGTCTTTTTTTTTCTCTTCTAAGTATTTAATGCTAAGTGGCAATTTAATGGAAAGGGCTTTTTTAAATTTTACATTTAGCCCGTGGCAAGGAATCCAGCATCAAGATGGATGGCTCTTCTCACGGTGACAAGAATGAAGAATGTCCTTTCTTGCAGTATTTTCCCATCACCTCCTGGCCTCCCCACAAGGCTGATGTCATCCTTGGCTCCAGCCTACTTTTTCATTTTTCTAATCCCATTAGGTCCTCTTTCTTCCCGTTATGTCCCCGTCAAGGGACTGACTAATGACTAGGAGACAGATTTCTGTGGCCATGCCAGCACTGAACTCCCTGAGGGTAGCAGGGAGAAGACTGTCACCAGGGCTTGATGCTAGGGAGGGGACTCTCCTGTGTAGTTTTGGATGAAACATTTGCATGGTAAGGATGCTGTATGTGTCTGAATATTCATGCTGGCTTTTTTAATTCCATAAGATCTGTGTGGTTTAACCCTCAGCCTTTTCAATCTCCTGATTAAATGTACACTAAGTGTTAAGGAAACCAAGAGAACTTGTCCTTGTTCCCATTGTTGATTTGAAGTCTTTGCTAGTGTATCTGATGTGTTTGAGAGTTTTCTTAACAAGTGATATATAGGAAAAGCACTCAGATTTGGCCTACAAATACCCAGATTTCTGATCACTTCCCATTCTCATTGGGCAACACTGATGAAACACAATGTACCCAGTAACCATTGTGCTTCCAACCAGCTGAGCTCTCAAGAGCAAACAGTGTGTGACATCAGTTCTAATTTCCCTTCTGTGCCAGCTTTATTTGTTATATGGACATAACTTAATCAGATGCCACATTTAATGTTCTGAAGACTTGCAAGATATATGAAAAATCAAGCCACTAGAAACTCGTTCTGGAACTAAGTATGTTTAAAACCATTTTTATTATTCACTTTGGTTACATTTATTTACTTGTGTGTATGGGTGTATGTGGGTGGTGGTAGGGTAGGGTAGGGTACTGTACACAACATGCTTATGAAAGTCAGAGGGCAAATTGCAGGCATTGGTCCTCTCCTTCCACAACGTGGGTTCTGGAGATCAAACTCTGGCTGTTAGGCTTGGTGACAAACGCCTTTATGTGCTGAGCCATCTTTCAAACCTCTTCCCACAACCAACCAACCAACCAACCAACCAACCAACCAACCAACCAACCAACCAACCAGCCAACCAGCTAACCAAACATCCTTTCTTTAAAAGTAAGAGAAATGTTCTAACCATTTAAACTTTTTGATAGTTACTCCAGGACAGTAGCCTTTTGTTTTGTTTTGTCTTGTTTTTGGAGACATTGTTTTTCTGTGTAACAACCCTGGCTGTCCTGGAACTAGCTGTCCTGGAACTAGCTCTCTAGACTACGCTAGCCAGGAACTCACAGAAATCTTCCTGCTTCTGCCTCCTGAGTGCTGGGATTAAAGGTGTGCACCACCATTGCCCAGCCCAGGAGCTTCGTCTTAAATAGGATTGCTAGTAGCAAATTAGTGGCTTTCATTATGCTGTGTTAAAGAGGTGTGGTTTACCACAGTAGATGTGAAGAGCATTTCTATATGGGGACACTGCATAAGTAAAGACTGTGTGTGGGAGTGTATGCGTGTGCCTGTGCCTGTGTATGTGTGCGTGCATGTGTGTGTGTGTGTGTGTGTGTGTGTGTGTGTGTGTGTGTGTGTGCGTGTAAGCTTGGGATTGACAGGTCATGAAACCTCAATGAAGATTACTGAATAGTAAGAAGAAAACATGTCATTCTGTTTTGGTTTCTACCGAAATATAAGCTATATATAGGCAAAGGCATAGAGCACCAGTGTGGAGCCTGGAGAATTAGCGCCAGGTGAATAGACCCATGTTGGCAGCACTTACAGGGAGAAACAAAATGTTCCAGCTACTCCAGATGTCACTCTTCCAAACCTGGCCAGTCACTCTTTCCCTTAGGGGAGATGCCAGCCTGAATCCAGACATGGATTAGCTCTGTCTGTGCCCAGAGGATGAACGGAACCCTCCAGAAAACACCTTCTTGTGCTGGTTGTTGTCCTCTGGGTTGTTTTTCTCAGTTCATGTTGCTGCACACAGTAATGCTTTCTTCACACCTCTCATTCACACTGCTTGGCATAATGACATCACCGTGTCTTTACGCATTGCCATTTTAACATACCTTTAGAATGAGCACTTGGCTGTTTCAAACAAAGCTGACCAACTGGCCTTGCCTATGTTTGTGCTTTATTGAATATCTGCACATTTCTGCTTAGGTCATACCTGGGGATATGTTTCTGGATACAGGGTGGTGCATGGACCAGTGTTCCCAGATGACAGAGTGAAGTTCACTCCACGAGCAGGTTTCTGCAGTCCAGCTACTCTGCCCTGGTTCTATCACTCCATATGGACTGTGCTTTCAATTTGGCTTTTCTGGTGGGGCTCACAGTTAAAATTCATTGTGGGTTTTTTTCTTGTTTTTAACTGGTGCACAGGCACAGTGCACATTTATGGAATAGATATGATGTCTGATGTATGGATACACCTTGTAAGGTACTCACTCCACTATTCATGTTGGTTTTACTGATGACAAATGGAGTTGCATATTCCTTTCTAGATTTACTGGCAATGTTATTTCATTTAAATTATTTTTTTTACATTTGTAGGTGTTTTGTCCAAATGAATGTCTGTGTACCATGAATATGCCTGGTACCAACAGAGGCCAGAAGAAACACTGGATCTCCTGGAAAGGTATTATACAGATGGTTGTGAACAACCATGTGGGTGATAGGAATTGAACCTGGGTCCACTGGAAAAGCTTTCAGTGCTCCTAACCATGGAGTCATCTCTCCAGCTTCCAATTTTCCTTCATTTAACTTTAAATTACCTACCTTATTTTTAACTTTTAATAGGTAAGCTAAATTATTTATTATTGGAATTTTCTAAAATATATTTTGATTGTCGTTACACCTCCATATATACTGCATGCCTAGTTATTTCACTCCCTTAATGATCTTTTGACAAATAGAACATTTTAACTTAATTTATCATGCTTTTCAATTTATCATCCTTTTTTGATGTATCAAACTGTCCTTTATGGTTCCCGTATTAAATCTTAGCCTATTCCATTGACACAAATGTCCCATGACTTCTTATGTTTATTTTGTCTTCTAAAAGTATATTGAGGGGGAAAAAGCCTATTGAGCTCAACAAAATTAAGGTGTATTGTGTGGGATGGATTTGTGGAGACAGGAAGACATAGTATCCACAGATATTCAGGGACAAATTCAACCCAGACTAGACACATATGATAAAGAGAAAAAGCAGAAGGAAAGGGGAAAGGAGGGGGAAGAAGATGGGAAGCAAGTGTGTGTGGCACATACTTAAGCCTGATTGACTGTGAGAACTGAATACGAGAAGTGTGGTATAACCCAGAGACTGGCTTGGGTTTTGAGAAAGAGTAAGCATTTCATTGCAGGATCTAGTCTTCAAAGCTATTGTAGCCCCTGTTAAAGAAGATATGGAACAAATGGGAATAGTCTCCTGTAGCAGAAAAAAGATAAATTGGGTCACATAAAGGTTGCAGAAGTCTGATGGGTCAAGCAGTGTTGTTGGTCTTTATCTGAGTGTTGTTGGAGGTGGTACTGGCCCACCATTTATTCTGATGAGTAGGTGTGGTGCTGAGACAAGGTTTAACTAGTAATTCTTGTTGCTTCCTGACAGCTCTAGTGAATTCTCATCTGACTCACAGAGACAACTCCCAGCTCTGAAATGACACCTGTCTAATGCCAGGAAGAGCCAGATTCGCCACGCTTACCTTTCCAAAGCTGTAATTGATAAATCCCACTAACATCTCTTTTCTGTCACTTTCCCCTGGAACACAGATGTCACATTTGAATTGTTTGTATCTTGTTGCTCTCAGGTTATACAGGCCTCAATATAACAATGTCATGAGGGGAAAGTTTGTGTAAAGGTTTTTGGGAATGCAAGTTGGAATTTAGATTTTGGGGTTGCTTCTTCATTTTCTCTGTGTCCCAGCCAAAGGTGTTTCAGTGAGTGAAGTAAATGATGGTTCCCATAGGAATGGCAGATGATGTAAAATTGTCTCTGTTTGGTTTTGGATCAAGATGCGTCCGCTGGTTAAATAGAGATATTGTAGATTCTACTGGGTCTTATTCAAAGCAAATGAAGAAAAGAGCAAAGTCTGGGGTCCCCCTGGGATTCTCATTTGTTGGAAGTTCCTAGCATCATGCTCGAGTCTTGGTTCCAGTTGCGTGTGAATGTCCATGTGCCTGGTTCCTTATCTCTCCCCACAGGACTGAGGAGTTTCTGTCCATCCATTGACTACAGTCAGGTGCAGTGTGAGCTGTGTCACTTTGTAAGACATCCCATCTGTATTTCAGTCTTCTGGAGACACACTTCTTTGCTTTACTCTTAGCAGTTCCCAAGTGTCCTAGTGTGAGGCCTTGGACACAGAAAATATTCAATACTGTTAAATAATAAATGATTGATGAGGGGATGGAGAGATGATGGCTCAATGGTTAAGGCCAATTGCTTCTCAATCCAATTGTCATTGTCTAGTAGCTTACAGACACCTGGAACTCCAGCTCCAAGAGATCGGATGCTCTCTTCTGGCCTCTGCACATATATGTGCACATACATTCTCTGACACACACACACACACACATACATACACACATAAAATAGAAATCATTGATGACAATAGGATAATGTGATTGAGAGATGCAGACATTGGTTTTCTGTAATCCTCTAAGAAACAAACAAACAAAACCTTATCGTTGCCTGATTTGAGTTCCATTAATATACACAAACTGTGTCAATATACACAATATGGACAGACTTTATTTTTCTGTTTTAACTTCTATATTAGCAACAGATACTAAAAAAGACCTTTTTGGCTAATACCTTAGAATTTGTACTGAGCCCTTGCATTTCTGCTGCAGAGCTATTGGCCTCAGGGTTGAGCCCTGTGTTCTAGGTCTCCTGCTGGCCTCTGCCTCCTTCCTCAACATGAACTAATAAACTAATGTTTACAGAGAAGGTATGATGCTTCCTTCCTGCTGTGTTGTCTCGTAGAAGAAGATGGGGTGAGGTTATGGCCTGCTTGTAGAACCTCAGGAAGGAGCTTTGAAGGACATTGAAATAGTGAAGTTCTCTCTATCTCTTTGGCCCTGACTTTTCTCTCAGGCACTGTATAAGCCCTTGTTCTCTCTCTGCACCAGTTTGAAAGTGTGCCATGGGGATCTTCCTCAGCCCTTCAGGGAGGTGATCCTTCTGTAATGGTCTTAGACACTTTTGAGAGCATCCTGCCTCTGCCTTGTTCCATGCTGGTTGCAAATCTCACCAGTATGGCTAATCATCAGGACACAAATGGAGTTCATGTACTGTTGTGGAATAGAATGTTTAACTATGTAAAGATGTGTTACATTTGTTTATGCTGCATTTGTTTAACTAGGCAAAGATGTGCTGCAATTGTTTTTTAACTTGCCTGCCTAAGGCACCTGATTTGTCTAGCAGAAAGCTGAATGGCCAACAGCTAGGCAGCAGAGGGGTAGATGGGGATGGTTGCCAGAAAGAATGAGCAGGAATAGGCTCGAGAGAGAATGAGGGAGAAGGAGAGGAAGATGCCAGGGAATAGCCAGCCAGGCAGCTGCCAGCCAGGCATGGAGGAAGCAAGCAAGTAGGATGTACAGAATGAAAGGAAGGTAAAAGGCCCCAAGGCAAAATGTAGATGAAGAGAAACAGGCTAATTTAAGTTAAAAAAAGCTAGCCAAAAACAAGCCTAAACTAAGGCTGAGAATTCTTAACTATTAATAAGTCTCCATGTCTTTTTTTGGGAGTTGGTTGGTGGCCTAAAATAGCCTTCTACAATGGACTCGACAATATGACCACACAGAGGAGTGTCATTAAGACTAAAGCTGGGCTCAGTAAGTAAAGTGCATGAGAGTTTAGATTTCTAGTACCCACATTCAAATCCAACATGTGGTGTTAGTCTGTAAGGTCAGTGCTGTGGAGGAGAAGACAGGTAGATGGGTCTTTATAGCTTACTGGTTAGCTAGTCTTGCCAATTGATGAGTTCCAATTTCAGTGGGAGGCCCAGTCTCAAAAAGGGAGGTGGAGAGTGACAGAGGAGGACACCTGACACTGATCCCTGCCTTACACATCCTCACGAACACACCTACAGGAACGTGTATGCACACACACACACACACACACACACACACACACACACACACACCCTAAATGTTCCTGTGCAAAAACCAGAAATGGAATATTTAATGAGTTACAATAGGAAATGACTTTCAAATGATTTTTCTGCTCTGTGGAAGTGGAATTGAGAGGAGGGAAAACAAAAGCTGAAACCTAACAGCCATTGTTTGTTTATTTGCTTTGAGGCAGAGTCTTGCTATGCTGCCTCAATGGGCCTTGGACTCCGTGAGTGCAGAGATTACACATATGCTCCACCTCACCCAGAGTTAGTCATGTTCTTTGAAGAAAACACCCACAACCCCATTCCGATTTAGGCAATTCTACATTTTAGGCTCTGCAGCTTGTAGCATCTAATCCTACTACCCATTCTCTGTGAGGAACTGTGCCATTGAAAGAACTCAGCTTAATCCAACATAGGAAAAAACAAGCAGAAGAAAAACTAAAAATAAGAGATCTGTTGGGAAAATAGTGTTCAAATTCCGGAATAGAAGGACGAGATTTCAGGGAAGGAAGCTCCAGGAAGCCAAGGTCTGGAGTCAGCGGTTCACTGTTGCCAAGTTCTGTCTTTCTTTTTATTCTCTACTTCCCAATCTCTGCCTTTGGCTTTCTCTCCCCTCCCTCCCTCCTTCCCTCCCTCCCTCCCTCCCTGTTTCTTTTACTAACCTCTTAGTGACTTCTTTGAAAAAAATACTTTCTTTAAACATTGTGTTGATATGTGTGTCTGTGTATTACTATGTAAAGATGAGTGCAATGCCCATTGAGAGTTCAGATCCTCCTAGGGATGGAGTGACAGGTGGTTGTGAGTCACCTGACTTGGGTCCTCTACAAGAGCAGCCCGGGATCTTAATGGCTGAACTATCTCTCCAGCCTCTTCTAGGTGACAGACTAGCCATCACTGCTCCCTGTGTAATAACCATTACCCAACCACATCTTCTTGAGTGATAATTTCTTTGGGCATTCCCCCCAAGTTTGTATGTTTAATGCTTTCATTGTCAAATATTACCAGTGATAAAGACCAGAGATGAGTCCTAAGGCACATAGCTATCACCTAAGGCACATAGCTTGTTTGATCATGGAATGTTTTAGTTCAAAATCACTTAGTTCACATTTACAGAACTGATATTCTATAGAATATACCATGAATGCTTCTGTAAAGTGATTTCTAGATCTTTCAAGTGTGCATGCTCATTTTCAAACGTATCAACCAGAGTGGAGAAAATCTATCACCTTCATTGAAACCCTGAAACGCTAATCTCGGGAGATGGTGTTCCCCCACCACAGAGTTTGGTGAGGAACCTTTATGCACCTGACAAGGATTCCTTCTGACACCTTCCTGCAGATTGCTCTTTTCCCCACTCCTCTTTGCTGTTTAAGGGAAGAAGGGAGATTGCATTGTTTGACTTCTTGATCTATCTTCAGATATCTTAATTAGAGTTAATGGAAGACTTTCATCATTGCCATGTTCTCTAAAGACAAAGCTTTCCATTCACTTTCTCCCAAGTCATCAACTTGACCTTCACGATTGGTCTCTGCCCTCTTCAACTCTTTACCCAATTTTTGTATTCCAATCTGCCTATATTTTCTTTAGACCTGTTAACAAACCGAGAGAAAGGGGTTTAGCTTTAGGAGACAGACAGCGCGTGGTTACTTGTGGTATCTCCACAGAAGGATAGACATTGATAGCGTGAACTCTGCAGATTCCTGGTGGAGCATCTTTCAGCAGAAGCAGAAGCATATATGAATGGCTACGATGCCATGGCATACAACCTCAAGGGAACGGGAGTGAAGGTGAAGCTGAGTGAGGCAGACCAGAGGGCTGTGCTAATATCAGGGTATTTCCAAGGCATCTGTTGCTTGGGATTAAAGTGAAGCACAAGAGTATTTGTTCCTGCAGTGACAACATGGGGAAATTAGTGAGCCAGGGTCCCCAAAACCACTTTCTGGGGTCCTGAGGATCAGAGATAATACAAAAATAAGTATCTGGTCATGTTTTTGTGTGTGGTGTTTGAGTATGTACGTATGTATGTATGTTATGTATGTATGTATGTATGCTTGCAGAGGTTAGAGGTCAATGTTGATTGTCTTTATCATGTTCCACATCACCATCATCATCATCACCATCACCACCACTACCACTACCACCACCATCATCATCATCATCACTATTATTACTATTATTATTATTTGAAGCAAGGTCTCAGTGATTCCAGAACTCACCATTTTAGGTATATTGGCAGGCCAGTGAGCCCAGGTCGTCTGTCTCTTTTCACACCCCTAACACTGTGGTCACTATTGTGGGTGTGCACAGGAGTTTACATGGGTTCTGGGGTTCTGAACTCAGGTTCTCATGGCAGCTTGGTAAGCACTTTACCAGTGGAGCTATCCACCCCAGTCTCATCTGGTAGTGTAATAATCCTTGCACCAGTCACGTCTACCTGCTTCCATCTCCGTGTGCGTTTCACTAATAGATTGCTCTATTTTTATGAGAATAAAATGCCTCCCGTCATTGTCTGATACGAAAGGTATGAATTTAACCAATCAGAAGATCCCTTAAGGATGCTGGACAGCAGCTGTTTGTGATATGACATTTAGTGAGTTAGAGGAAGCAAGCTGCATCTGGTCTCAAGCAGCCTTGGTTGTCACCCCCCCTTTTTTTCTCAATCCCTTTTAGTTTTTCCTTCTCTTTCTGTCAGCACACTCACTGATAGATTTCCTGTTTGGTGGGATTATCTAGATTTCCACCCCTGAAGGATTTGCAGTGCCCATTGTCTTGTCCCTAGCCATGGTGGCTACAATTGCTCATTTGCTCTTAGCATTGGGCACAGAGAAAAGTCATGGGAGGAACCATGAAATCCAGAGAACCCATCAGAGCTTCTTCTATTTGGAAAGAACATCCTCATTTTTCATCGTAACCAGGTTAAATTACCACTAAGAGTCTAGCAGTTCCCTTCTTCCACCTTTGGTCCACATGACAGAGGGTAAAAATGTGGCTTAGCCACCTGTTCTTGCTTTTAGTTCAGCAGCACACTCCTGTAAGAAAAATTCCCTACAATCCCAGGGTCAGTGAGTCTGGGAAACAGGGTGGTTCCCAAGAGATATGCATTATACCCCAGAGAAGTGGAAAGAGGCAAGATCTCCTGAGCAGACTGGGAACATGGGGGGAGAAGAGAGGGAACCAGGGAAAAGAGAGGGGGAATAAGAGGAGAGTAGAAGAAGACATGGGGGAGCAGGAAGGTTGAGTTGGGGTAAGAATAGAGGAGACCAGGATGAGAGATACCATAATAGTTGGAGTCATTATAGCTTTGAGGGGAGAGAGCTGACAATAGTGAGATTCCCAGAGATGTACAAGAATAACACCAACTGGAAAACTAAGTAATAGTGGAGAGACTACATTAATAGCCCCTACCTGATGATAAGGTTGGTGACTACCTTATGTGACATCCTAGAACCTTCATCCTGTGACCGATGGAAGCAGAGACAGAAACTAACAACTAAACACTGAACTGACCCCCTGGAACCCAGTAACAGAGTTGGAGGAGTGATGAGCAAGGCGGTCAAGATCGTGCTGGTGAAACCCATAAAGACAGCTGACCAGACAAGGGGGAGCTCTTGAACCCCAGACTGATAACTAAGAGGCCAACAGGAGGCTGATCCAGACTCCATGAATGTAGTGTCAGTCAGGAGGCCTCAGAAATCTCTGGGGCTTTGGGTAGTAGACTAGTGTTCACCATGGCATACAAATGAACTTTGGGAGCCCATTCCACATGGAGGGATGCTCTCTCAGCCTGGACACATGGGGAAGGGCCTAGGTCCTTCCCTGGATGAAATGACAGACTCTGGAGATCCCCCATGGAGAGCCTTCCCCTCTCTGGGGAATGATGTGTGGATTGGACTGGGGTGGGGGGTGGGAGGTGGGGTTGGGGCAGGTGGAGGGAGAAGGGGGTAGCTGGGATAGACATTTGAAGCATGCATGTTTCTAATTTAAATAAAAACATACAAAAAACTCCAGAAAAATTCCCTTGCAGGAGTCAGGACTTCTAGTCAATCTGGGCACCAGCACACCTCCCTTGTCTGCTGCATCCCTCTCCTCTTCCCTTCCTCCTTTTCTCCCTCCCTATCCCCTCTTTATTTCTTTATTCCTTTAATTTCAATAAAAAAGTAGTGTAAACATGTTCCTTGCTATAGTCATTAAAGGAGGAAGATGCTAGTTACAATATACTAAGGAGCTGACTAAATCTCAGAGCAAGGTTTCTAGACTTCCTAGTTTAATATTTTCTATACAACGTAATATTATTTTTATAGTGTCATTACAAGCAATTAAGTCTTAGTGCACTTATAAAGGATGGGCGAGTGTGTGACCCTTGCCTTCAGCTAGTGTGCCAGAACGTGGAGAAATACCTTTGGCAACTCTTAGTTTTAGAAATAATAGTGGATTTAAACTGACCCTGATGGCCCCACCAAGAAGTAATCAAAGGTTTTACTAATTCTTTCCCCGCTTTTATTGAAAATAGATTTTTTCTTTACATAATATACCCAGTTCCTCCCTACCTTCCCTCCTATCTGGATCCAATAACTTTCTGTCTCTCATTAGAAAACAAACAGGCTTCTAAGGGATAATAACAAAGTAAAACAAAGTGAGATAAAGCAAAAAAACTAATACATCAGAATAGAACAAAACAAAGAGAAGGAAAAGAACCCAAAAGAAGGAATAAGAAACGAGACACAGAGATCCATTTATTTTTTACATATTCAGGAATCCCATAAAAACACTAAGCTGGAAGTTGTCGTATATATCCAAATGAACTGTAGGGAAAAAATAAATAAAATAAAAAAATAAGATAAAGAAAAAAAAGCTCTGACACAATATTATGAGACAAGCAACTTCCAATAATGTCTTTGAATTCATTTTCTGTTGACCATCTATAGCTGCGCATGCAGCCTACACTTAAGAGTGGTTTGTTTCCGGCAGCCCACAGAATGGGAAAAGATATTCACCAATCCCACATCTGACAGAGGGTTGATTTCGAGAATATACAAAGAACTCAAGAAGCTAGTCATCAAAACACCAAATAATCCAATTAAAAAGTGGGGTATAGAACAAAAATAGAAAATTCTCAATATACGAGTCTAAAATGGCTGATAGACACTTAAAGTGCTCAACATCCTTAGCCATCAGGGAAATGCAATTCAAAACAACTCTGAGATACCATCTTACTCCTGTCAGAATGGCTAAAATAAAAAACACCAATGATAGTCTATGCTGGAGAGGATGTGGAAAAAGGGGAACACTCCTCCACTGCTGGTGGGAATACACCATTTTAGAAATCAGTATGGAGATTCCTCAGGAAAATGGGAATCAGTCTACCAAAAGACCCAGAAATTCCACTCTTAGGCATATACCCAAAAGATACCCATTCATATAACAAGGGCATTTGTTCAACCATGTTCATAGCAGCATTATTTGTAATAGCCAGAATCTGGAAGCAACCTAGATGCTCCTCAACTGAAGAATGGATGGAGAAAATGTGGTACATTTACACAATGGAGTACTACTCAGTGGGAAAGAAACAGTGGAATCTTGAAATTCACAGACAAATGGATGGAACTAGAAGAAACCATCCTGAGTGAGGCAACCCAGTCACAAAAAGACAAACATGGTATATACTCACTCATATATGGATTTTAAACATAGAGCAAAGGGTTACCAGCCTACACTCAACACTGCCAGAGAAGCTAGGAAACTAGGAGGGCCCTAAGAGAGACACACATGGTCCCCCAGAGAAGGGGAAAGGGACAAAATTTCCTGAGCTAATTGTGGACATGGCAGGAGGGGAGAGGGAGTTAGGAGAAAGAGAAGGGGAGAAGAGGAGGGGAGAGGAGGACATGAGAGAGCAGGAAGATTGAGTCAGGGGAAGAACAGAGGAGAGCAAGAAAAGAGATACCATAATAGAAGGAGCCATTATAGGTTGAAAGAGAAATATAGCACTAGGGAAACTTCCAGAGATCTACAAGGATAACCCCAACTAACAATCTAAGCAATAGTGGAGAGGCTATCTTAAATGACCTTCTCTGATAATGAGATTGATGACTGCCTTATATGCCATCCTAAAGCCTTCATCCAGTAGCTGATGGAAGCAGAAACAGATACGCACAGCTAAACACTGAGCTAAACTCTGGAATCCAGTTGCAGAGAGGGAGGAGTGATGAGCAAAGGGGCTAAGACCCGGCTGGAGAAACCCACATAAACAGCTGACCTGAACAAGGGGGAGATCATGGACCCCAGATGACTGATAGCTGGGAAATCAGCATAGGTCTGTTCCAGACCCCCTGAACGAAGATGTCAGTTTGGAGTTCTGGGCAATGTATGGGGCCTCTTGTTATAGTGGATCAGTATTTATTCCTAGTATACGAATGGATTTAGGGAGCCTACTCCACATAGAGGGATATGCTCTCAGCCTAAACACACAGGGGAGGGCCTAGGCCCTGCTCCAAATGATATGACAGACTTTTAAGATCCCCCATGGAAGGCCTCACCATCCCTGGGGAGCAGAAAGGGGATGAGACAGGAGATAGGTGAGGACCAGGGAAGGAGGGAGAGGAAACTGGGATTGACATGTAAAACGAGCTTGTTTCTAATTTAAAGAAAAAAAGAAAAAAAAAGAGTGGTTTGTTTCCTAGGTGAGATGCCCTCAGAGGAAACTAAACTTTTACCTTCAAATGGTTATAAATTGGAGCTAGCTTTTGAGTTAGGGATGGGGTATGCACCCATTTCATCTTTCAGCTCTAGTATTCTGTCTGTTGCAGAACTGTTCAGGCCCTGTGCATATTACTTCAGTCTCTGTGAGTTCTTATGAGCTTTTCTCATGTTGATTTAGAGGGGATGGTCTCTTGATGTCCTCCATCTCCTCCGGCTCTTAGTCCCTTTCAGCCTTCTCCCAAGGGGAGGGATTGAGCCCCAAGGGGAGAGATTTGATGGAGACATCCCACTTAGGTCTGAGAGTTTCAAGGTCTCTTGTTCTCACCCATTGGTTGGTTGTCTTTGTATTTGTTTTTATCTCTTGCAGGAGGAAGCTTCTCTGATGATAGCTGAGCAAGACATTGATCTATGAATGTAACATAATGTCATTACTATATTCCTTCAGCAGAGTCCGAGGTCCTTGGGTTATTAAGTCTCAGGTTCTTGGTGACCCAATCAGTGTCAGGTATGGGTTCTATCTCGTGAAGTGGGCCTTAAGTCAAATCAGATACTGGTTGGTTACTCACTCCATGGCCCTCCCTAACATATTTTACAGGCAGGGCACATCATTGTAGATCAAAGGGTTTGGAGTTGAGTTGGAGGTTTATATTTCTCCTCTGGTAGCATGCAGAGTGCCTTCCTATACCAAAAATGCCAGGATATAGGGAGGAAGTCTTTATGATAGGCACTGGCTTGAGTTCTCGATGTTCAATGAGTTGTATAGATGTTGTCTTCAGCAATGAAGCCTTGCTGTCAGTTTGTGGAGAGCAACCTTGGCAAAAGCCTAGGTTACTTGGAGGTTCCCATAGAACCATTTTGACCAACAACTCAATTAGATGTAATCCATTCCTGGTAGTGGAATCTTCATTTGATGGCAAGAGATATCCAGTTGGGGCTCCCTCTCTCCCATTATTTGGCAATTTCATTTAGATTGCTTTCATATATGTATTTACTTTAGGAAGTTTCTATTGTATTAGGTTTCCATAGTACCTATCAAATGACCCTTACTTTTAACAATCTTTCTCTGTTTACCCTTCCTCATCTCCCTCTCTTTATCCTCCTAACTTGATTCTCCCATTCCAGCAACCCCATATACCCAATAACTATCTATTTTATATCCCCTCCCTAGGGAGATCTATCTGTTCCTGTATACTACCTAATCTTTGTGGTTCTGTGGATTATAGCTTGATTATCATCAACTTAAGAAATAATATCTACATATAAGTGAATATATACTGTCCCGACCCGCAGGACACTCAACGTGGGTCTGGTGGACACCTAGGAAAAAGATGGGGGGCAGGGGACACAAGGATGGACACCAAGACAAGAGTCTGATCAAGGTGACAACTTTATTCATCCCAAAGGGATTTATATAGGGGAAGGGAGGAGGGGAAGGAATGGGAGATGTGCTGTAGCTGTGATGAACCTGGCGGAGCGGAAGGTCAGTGGGATGGGTAGGTCATCCTGTGTCCTCTGGTAACCTAACTGCAGATTCTAACTTTAACTTTCACATTCCATCTTCTATTGTTTAAGCCTACACCCTAGATGAGTCACAGGTCTGTTTCTGGAATTTGGCAGGTAGCAGGGTGGTCCAGAGTCACGTACTCTCTATGAGGGTTGAGTCACGTCTTTTCTTATGAGTACATGAGGCAGCTGTACCTGGTTGATGGCCGGAGGTCCCTGACAATATACTATATCTGTCTTTCTGAGTCTGAATTAACTCACTCAGGATGATTTTTTTTTCTAGTTCCATCCATTACCTGAGATTTCATGATTTCGTTTTTCTATTGGCTGAGTAATATTCCATTGTGTAAATGTACAACATTTTCTTTATTCATTCATCTTCATTTATTCATTCATAGATGTTGAAGGACATTTAGGTTGTTTCTAGTTTCTGGATATTATGAATAGGGTAGCAATGAACATGGTTGAGTAAGTGTCTCTGTGATAGGATTAAGTGGCTTTTGGTATATACTTGAGTGCTTTGGCTGAATCTTGAGGTAGATCAATTCCCATCTTTCTGAGGAATCACACACACTGATTTCTGTAGTGACTGCACAAGTTAGCACTCCCACCAGCAATGAATGAGTGTTCCCTTACTCCACATGCACATCAGCATCAATTTTCATTTGTTTTATTGATCTTAGCCATTCTGACAGGTGTAAGATGAAATCTCAAAGTAGTTTGGATTTGCATTTCCCTAGTGACTAAGGATGTTAAACAGTTCTTTACTTGTTTCTCAACCATTTGAATTTCCTCTATTGAAAATCCTGTTTAGGAAAGGGACCCAAAAGCAAGTAACAGAGTCAGAGACAGCCCTGGCTCCTTCTGTTAGGATTCCCACAAGAAGATCAAGATATACAATTATTACACATGTGCAGAGGGCCTAGGTCAGTCCTATGCAGATTCCCTGGTTGACAGTTTAGTCTCTGTGACCCCTATAGGCCCAGGGTAGTTGATTCTGTGTTTTCCTGTGGTGCTCTTGGTCCCTCTGGCTCCCATAATCCTTCTTCCCCTCTTCCACAGGATTCCCTGAGGTCTGCCTAATGTTTGGTTGTGGGTCTGCATCTGTTTCCATCGGTTGCTGGTTCGTGCCTCTCTGGTGACAATTGGGCTAGGCAATGATCTATGAGTATAGCACAATATCATTAGGAGTTGTTTTATTGACTTAATTTTTTGCCAGTTATGCTTGGCTCTATCCTAGGTCTTTGGGCTGTCCAGCCTCTGGGTCCTGGCCCTCCAGACAATGTCAGGGGTGGACTGCATCTCATGGTATGGGTCTCGAGCTGAACCAGTCATTGGTTGGCCACTCCCATAATTTCTGTGCCACTTTACCCCAGCATATCTTGTAGGCAGGAAAACCTGTAGTCAAAGATTATGTGGCTGGGTTGGGTCTCAGTTCCTCCACTTAAAATCTTGCCTAGTTACAGGAGATGACTGGTTCAGGTTCCATATCTCCCATTGCTAGGAATCTTAGATAGGGGTCACCATCATAGAGTTTTTGTATTGCACTGGGTTTCTAGCTCATCCTAGATGCCCCCGATTCCAGTTGTCCCTTCAAGTACTCTCTCCCTATATCTTTACCACATCTTAACCCTCCAGGTTTCATGCCCACCCACATCCATATTTCTTCCTCCACCCACCCACGACATCTATTCTATTTTCCCTTCACTTGCCTTGAACCCTCCTTGTTACTTAGCTTCTTTGGGTCTATGGATGGTTATCCTTTACAGACATCCATGGTTATCCTTTACTTTATGGCTAATATACATATAAGTAAGTACATACCATGTTTATCTCTCTGTGTCTGGGTCTCCTCACTCATGATGTCATTGCTTTTAGGAGCTGAGTAATACTCCATTGTATAAACGCACCACATTTTTAAAAAATCTATTCTTTGATTGATGGACATCTTGGTTGTTTCTAGTTTCTGGCTATCATGAGTAAAGCTGCTATGGACATAAATGAGCAAGTGTCCTTGTGGTATGGCAGACTGTCCTTTGGGTATATACCCTTGGGTGTTATAGCTGGGTCTTGAGGTAGATCAGTTCCCAATTTTTTGAGGAACCACTATATTGATTTCCAAAGTGGCTGTACAAGTTGGCACTTCTACCAGCAGTGGAAGAGTGTTCCTCTTGCTCCAAATCTTCTCTAGCATAAACTGTCTTTGGTGTTTTTGATTTTAGCCATTATGACAGGTGTAAGATGGAATCTCAGAGTCATTTTGATTTGCATTTCCCTGATGACTAAGGATGTTGAACATTTCTGCTAGTCTATGTCTTTTTATTAGGGAATTGAGACCATTGATGTTAAGAGATATCAATGAGCAACAATTGTTGATTTCTATTATCTTGTGGTGTTGGTGTAGGGGTAACTAGCCCTCCTTTATATTTGCTGGTTGGAGTTATTTATTCCTTGTGTTTTATTGGGTGTGGTTAATCTCTTTCAGTTGGAGTTTTCCTTCTAGTGCTTTCTAGAAGTGTAGGGCTGGATTTGTAGATAAATACTGCTTAAATTTGGTTTTATCATGGAATGCCCTGTTTTCTATATCTATTAAGATTGAATGTTTTGCTAGGTATGGAAGTCTGGGCTGGCATTTGTGGTCTCTTGGAGTCTGTAGAAAAACTGCTTAGACTCTTCTGGTTTTTAGACTCTCCATTGAGAAGTCAGGTGCTATTCTAATAGTTTAGCCTTTATATATTACTTAATCTTTTCCCCTTACAGCTTTTCATATTCTTTCTTTGTTCTTTATGTGTAGTGTCTTGATTGTATGTTGGGGGGGTTCTTTTTTGGTCCTGTCTATTTGGTGTTCTGTATGCTTCTTTTACCTTGCCAGGCATCTCTTTATCTAGTTTAGGGAATTTTCTTCTATGGTTTTACTGAAAATATTTTCTGTGACTAGGTTTCTTCTTCTTTCTCCATTCCTATTACTCCTATATTTGGTCTTTTCATAGTGTCCCAGATTTTCTGGATTTTTTTGTGCCAAGGTTTGTTTTTAGATTTAGCATTTTCTTTGACCACAGAATATATTACATCTATTGTGTCTTTAATGCCTGAGTATTCCTCTTATAGCTCTTGCATTTTCTTGGTGAGGCTTGCCTCTGAGGTTACTGTTCAATTTTGAAGTTTTTACTTTCAGATTTCTCTTAGTTTTGGTTTTCTTTACTGCTTCTATTTCCACTGTCAGGAGTTGAACTGTTTTATTAATTTCCTTCTTCAGTTTGTGTTTTCATGCATTTCTTTTAGGGATTTATTGGTTTCCTCTTTGAAGACTGCTATAATATCCATAAAGGCTATTTTAAAATCATTTTCTTGTGTTTCAGCTATGTTGCAATTCTCAGGGCCTACTGTGTCAGGGTTTCTGAGCTCTAGTGGAAACATATTATCCTAGTTGCTATTTATTGTGTTTTTACAGTTGCATCTAGGCATCCAAATTTGTGAAGATTGTTATTCTAGGTGCTGATATCTGATCTTGTCTTTCTTGGGTGGGTGTTTTGTTCCTTGGTTTATGTTGCTTTTTCTGCTTCGCAGGAGGGTGTGGTAGCTGGTAGGGAATTCTGGGATCCTGATAGGTGTGACTACTGGGGGTTCAGGGAAAGATGTGTTGCTAGGTATTGAGAGCTGACACTTAGGAATGTGGTGGAGGCTAAGGGGGTCCACAGGAGGAAGGAAGGCAGGATGTCCCACAAGGATCTGCTTAGGCTCTTAGGAATGGCAACAGAGAGCTGGAAAAGGCCCTAACAGGTATTTGGCTACAGAGTTGGGAATGAGACTTGGGGATTGGATTTGGAGGACAGGAGGGAGTGAAGAACTGAATCTTGTCTGCCTGCTTCACTGGCCTCCTTGCTTTCTGGATGGTTTGGCCGGCGGCTTCCTAGATGATGTCTATTGGAATTGGGTACTAGGATATAACAGGATGAGTATGGAGAAAGGTTAGAGGAGTAGATCTGCCTGATCCACTGGAGATGGGGACAGAAAGGAGTTGGAGGGCCTCAGAATGTAGTCTGCTAGAGAGCTAGGGACGACACTGGGAGACTGGATTTGTAGGAGAGGAGAGAGAGGTGAAAAGCTGCAGTTAGTCTACCTCTCTGTCCTGAGCACATCTCCCTTTTCCTTCACTCCTAGTTCCATGAGTTTGTCCATTTGATATAGTGGTGGCTCTCAAGCTTTTGTGTTCACCTCTGTTTAGACCAAAGCACTGCCAGATGAAAGACCCCAGCTCCTGGAAACTTGTCTGCTGGGAATTTAATGCACCACACCAGGCCTTGATGTAGGAAGGGTCAGTTCTCCATCTGGAAGTAGATCACTGGGAATGATCAAAGAGTTCTGTCTCATTGAGCTCTTTGCTTTCAAGATTCACATAGCTTTACTTTAGGAGATACTGGCCACAATGTCTTCCTGCTTTGCTGGATGCTTGTGGTGGATAGAACACATGTTAACACCAGAGGACTCCATCGACATATGTGCATGGGAGTGCCTCAGACGAACTGGAAATCACTTTCCTTGGCCTGGAGCAATGTTGAGTGCCACACCATGTTAATAGTTTAAGCTTTAGGACAGTGGTGTTGTCATAGCCACATAGGTAGGAGCAGTGGAGAAATCTTGTTTTTTAAATGGATAAAACTGATGGGGGATGTTCTTCTGTATATATGTGTCTCTTATTGTTTGATGAATAAAACACTGATTGGTCAGTAGAGGCAGGAAGATAGGCAGGGCTAGGAGATAAGGAAAATGTTGGGAAAAGGAAGACAGAGAGAGACTGTGAGGAGCCACCATGTAGAGAAGATAAGACATGCCAGTTGTTCTCTGGTAAGATAAGTCCATGTAGAAACATATAGATTAGTAGTTACGGGTTAATAACTAAGACAGGGCTAGCCAATAAGAAGCCCCAGCCACTGGCCAGCAGTTTAATAATTAATATAGTGTCTTGCGTTTATTTGGGGCAAATGGCTGGAAAGAAACTCCAGCAGCAGTGGGACCAGGTGGGACAGAACCCTCCATCTTCATAGAACCTTGGAGAAGGAAGAGTCACTGCCTCTTGCAGGTTGGAAAGGTCCTGATGTAATATGGCAACAAGCACTGGGTGAGTTCCTAGAGCACTGATGCTCACATACGGTCTACACCTGGCCTGGTCTGTGTGCCGCTTTCCTGGAAAGCATAGAAACCATGTTTAGAAACTTCTTTTGGTAAGCTAACATTTCTGTAATGCCCATGTACCTGATGGTGTTTTTCTAGTACTGGATTCCATTGTATTATATAAAAGAAAGCATTTCCCATAACATTTGGAAATTAAAAATATAACAAAACCTTACATTCATCAATGGTGAATAATTAGAAACAGCCTCTGATAAGGGCATCTAGGGCTACCTCTAGGCTCCCCACATTGTGACCATGAAGTCCTCTTTTTCTACTACCAAAGTCACACCGCTCCTGTGCCCTGAGGCGGTACTAAGAAGAGACTGCTGACTCCATAGCAGGCTGTGACATCTCCCTGGAGAACAAGAGACCTGGAGCCTTTTCTAAGGCAAAATACTTTTGATAGGCTGTGTGAACTAAGGGCTTTTTTTTCTTTTGGTCCTAAGATTTGCCCATCCCAAATTATTGTGGTCCTGGAAGATACCAAACTGTAATGTCTGGATCCTGTAAACACTATCTTATTTGGGGGAAGTGGTCTTTATGAATGTGCTAAGCTTCTTTCTAGGGAAGAGCACCCTGAATTGTCTGGGTAGGCTCTAAATAAAATCACAGGGTCCGTTAAAAAAGAAGCAAAGTGGGGCTTTATGAGATTTCTCCCCTTCACACGGGCATGTCAGCTGGTCTGGTGGTGTCATTGTGCTAGTCTTATTGGGTGACTATACTGTTGAGATTTCATTGGTACAACCTTCCCTGTCATGTCTAGAAGACACTATGTCACAGAAGATGTCCTGGTCCTCTGGCTTGGTCTTCCAAGGATAGCCCCCCCCCATAGGTGATCCAGTCCCAAGTGGTCAGCCCTAAACACACACACACACACACCACTAGATGGACTCAGCAGGTTGTATTCATAAGTATACAAACTATATAGATGCATTAATGTATATGTAACTGTAATAATTAAAGATGAAGAGGTAATAAATTTGAAGTGGGGGGACACAGGAAGGGCTGGAGAGGAGAGAATGTGGGTGGAAATGATATACTCATGTATGAAACTCTGAAAAAAATGAAGATAAAAATGACAAAGAAAATAGACAATGGGGGTTCAACATGAACTAGGGAGATGAAAATGGGACGATGGTCCTTGGGGCCAATGAATGTGCGCAGCAGAGGCTAGAGGAGCCACGAGCTCTTCCCAACAGTCTTCCACTCCTTGCCTTCAACCCAGTGGTTCCAATTTCACACTCTCGATCTCCAGAGCCTCGGGGGAAGAACTGATGATTGCTCAATGCTGAAAGGTTCTTTTTTCTTAAAGCAGCCATGGAAAACTAATATATGTAAACATTCCAGTGTACTTCCCTTTGTGTAGGCAATTTGGCACTTATCGGGAGGGTTGGGCTGTGTGTCTGTGTATCTGTCTGTCTCTCTTTGTGTGTATATATATACCTATTGTAAACCACTTATCTGTCTTGTTACTTATTTCTCATGTTGAATTTATTATTTCTCTCTACATCTATCTATCTATCAATCTATCTATCTGTCTATCATCTGTCTGCCTGCCTCTCATCTATTATATCAATGCATGTTAGACTTTTCTCCAGATGAACCACAGAGCTTAGTGTATTCCCTAAAGTTATGATCTCTGGGGGAATTTTTGTTCCTCAATGTCATTTAGTGCAACTTCGAAGCCTGTCTGTAATATGTCACCTGTTGGTTTTTGCTTACACCAAGTATTGTGTATTGCAAGTTTTTCAAACCTGGCTTCTAGTGTTTTTTAAGGCTTCCTAGTTGTGAGAGAAGGAAGAAAATAGCAAGGGGATGTGCTCACTCACTGCTTTCAGTTGCTGGGAGGGCCCCAGGCAGATGCATGATCTGTATCATATAGAAACTGCTCCTCTCCTTTGAGTGCCCATCTCACAATGAGGGAGGTTCTCTCAGCCTGGACTCTTGTGGTAGGGCCTAGGCCCTGTCCTGGATGAAATGACAGACTCTGGAGATCCACCATGGAGGATCTGGGATTGACATGTTGTTAAGAGAAGCTTTCCTTGAGAGGAGCCTTCCCGCCCGCCTGGTTCCAGATCTGCATCAGTCCCAAATAAACACACAGGAGGCTATATTAAGTATGAAGTTGTTGGCCTTGCTTGTTTCTTACTGGCTAGCTCTGACTTAAGTAATTACCCCATAATTGTTAATCTAAGTATGTCTCTTACCGGAGAGGTTTCCGGGCTTCCTACCCCAATGGCGTTACATCTCGACTCTCTTGTGTTTCTCCTTCCCAGAGTTCTCCTGGACTCCTAATCCCTCCTATCTTGGTTCCCTATAGGCTCAACAGTACTTTATTGACATAAGACTTCCCCAACAACATGTGAAATAAGCTTGTTTCTAACTTAAATAAAAAAATAAACTGCTCCTCTCAGTCTCAGATCTTGCGGAACAATGGATTAGAGTCTCTGTTTCCTGATGTGAAGCCCTGCTTACACAGTCACTCAGCACTCCGTTATCATCCATTTCCCCATGCTTCTGCTGAAAGGAGACTAGTTTCGTTCTGTACCAGGCATGGTTTCTTCCCAGAACCAGAGAGCTATGCTGAGCTTCCTGGTGGGTCACTGAAGCCAGGCCTCAGTGGCCTGACAGTGAGAACCAGAGCCTGGGCTTGCTCCACTGCCTCGATTCGCTCTGGACCCTGTTTGTAACTCCACAGAGCATCAAGATGATCATATGAATCTATGCAGTATTCTGTAAATCAACATATATCAACAATTGGTTTTCCACACTGGCTGCTTTATTCACAAGCTTGCGAGTGACAACTGTCCCCAAACCAGCCCCTATCTTTCCTACAAAAACAAATGAAGAGGAAACAGGCTTCCTGGCAAAGCCCAGTCAAGGGACCTGGGGGTTCAGTAGCCTTGACTCCCAGGTCACAGGCATATAGAGGCTGGGAAGTCTGGCTCCCCAAGGGCAAGGTGCTGGTGAAGTGGCTGGCTAGACTGGAGAGGTCCCACAGTTATTCCTTTCCTGTCACCAGAGGAGCCAGGAACCCAAGCTTGGGGACAGGGTTGGGAGCTGAAGAAGGGAGCAACTCAAAGGCTTCCAGAGTCATTTGATGCACAAGGTTCTGAAGCTTGAGGCCACCCTGGGCTGTATGGTGAAACCCAGCAACCCCTCACCTCCACTCCACCTACAAGCAGTTAGGACCACTGTTATAGCCATAGCTGCAGCCACACATGTCTACTCATTCATATTTACTCCATATACACAGAGGGAGGACTGTCAGAACTGGACCCACATGCTGGAGCTCTGGTTTGGTACCTAGGCTGGTGCTGCAGAGGGCACAAATCCTTGATCTTGTTACTGATTGGTTGCCTCAGGGTATCTATCCAATACTGTAAATGCCCACTGGTTCTGACAGATACACCATGGGTGTCTGGAATTCCTTTAGGCACATGGGACAGGAAATGACTCTGGTGTTTTGTGCATGGTCCATTTTTACATCGCAAGATTCCCCAAGGGCTGCAGAAGGGGCAAGTGAACTTGGTCTCCAGGGTGCCTGTCATCTTCTTCCTGGGGTGCCCTTCCTGTTAGATTTCCATTGTTCCGTGGCTGCAGGAAGATGAAATCCACACCAGCCCTGCCTTGCAGCTAAGAATGATTCTCCCTGGAGTCATTTTAAATGTGTGTGTGTGCGTGTGTGTGTGTGTGTGTGTGTGTGTGTGTGTGTGTGTGTGTGTGTAGATGAAATCCACAGCAACCCTGCCTTGCAGCTAAAGCTGATTCATCCTGGAGTCATTTTAAATGTGTGTATGTATATATTTATGTATGCACGTACGTATGCTTGTTTGTTCAACACCATGGCTGCACCTCCCATCATGGACAGACCTATAGAGCTTCTAAAAGATGCCAATGACTCCTTAACAAATACATTCTTTTTTCCTTAACAGCAAAGTGTACTCTGGATACTGTGGAAGAATGGACTCTGACCTCTTACATCCCAGTGCACTTAGTGATAAGGAAGAAATATTCAGAGAGAGAGAGAGCACAGTGAGGCACACTGGGCTTTGCCGAGCCAGGAAAAAGAGGTGGGAAGCCTTTGACCCCTTTGCTCAGAGTGATTTGGCTCAGAAGATGAACAGTAAATCACCTGGAGCTGAAAGTGGTCCAGGTCAGACTGGAGCAGAGATCCAATCAGCGGCTAAAGCAAGGTTATCTGGGTTGACTTGGGTGTTGTCTTGGTAATCAATAAAAGTATAGAACACTTTCCCTACATTTATTGCCTATTCATTTGGTTGTGATGACAGAGAATCCAACACAGAGCCTACAGCATAAATCTGTGAAAATCACACATACTTCAAATTCCTGTAAGGACGTAGTCTTGTTTTCTCTCCCACCATCTTTGATGAACACAAAGCACCTTGAGGGTTTTGAGGAGCTCTCTGGGGAGAAGAGGTGGCCATCACCCCTGCTGCTGGTAAACTCTCTTCTTTGCTGCTATTCACCTGTCTCTTCTGTCAGGCCCCCACTTACATTCTTCTCTGCTCCTCCAGAGTCTGCAAAATTACAACAGGTCTAAAGTCTAATCCTCAGGAGTAAGTAGGAAGCCTGGGAAGTCATTTTCTATGTCCTGTGGGGGTCACAATCCATCCTACTCTCTGATTGGCTGAGTCAGTTCTGAGCATGGACCCTGAGCTATATCCTACTGCCTAGCTACACATGGCAAACAATGGTTGCTAATACCAGTTATCTGAGTTCAGCCTGCAGCTATATCTGAGGTGGAGCAGTCCTCCTGACTTGGAATAATTGGCTTCTGAGGAAAGATGGCCAAATGCAAAATAATTAGAAGGCCTCTGCAATTCGGTAACTCATGCATGCATGTTTCTTCTTCTCCTGCCCATTCATGGCCAGGGCTGCAATTCCTTCCAACTGGAACAGGAACCTGCCTCCATTCCGAGCCAAGGCGGAGTTAAATAAGCCATTGTGCCATGTGCTCATGGGTAATTAGGCATGAAAAGAATCTGCAGTCTCTCCCTCCATTGTTCCTCACAAGCTGTCCTTTTGCCATGTGCCCGAGCCCCCAGGTCTCAGCTCTGGCACTTGTACAGAGATATGGATGTCGTTGTCATGGCAACTCCTCTTGTGCTAAGCAACTTTATGGTCTAATATTATTAAGGGGGCAGGGGTCAAAAGCCAGTGAGAGACTTTGTCTCTGAAGCCCATGGTAATTGTACCAGAGATGGGGCAGCAGGGGGAGCTTATGGGAGAAGAGGGAAACTCAGCAACCCAGAGTTACCCTCATGAACACCTGTGAGGCAGACATGGGCAAATCACAAAGTCAGTACAATAGCTTCTGGGGCTCCTGCTCTCCTCTCCCATGTCCCCTTCTGAGTGTGTCACTGTATCCCTTCAGGTGCCTGGCACCCTGCTGGTTCCCCGGGGGGGGGGAGCCCTGCCTCTAATAGATTTCATCTGACTGGATTTCTAGTCACACTTGTGTTCCCAGCTGAACAATAACTACTGACCAGGAAGTGATGGAAATATTTAGAAGAACAAGTTCTCTGTTCCCAGAAGCTTAAAGGAGCAGCATACTGCTTTTTGTTTCTGTCATTGTATCTTACTCTAGGAAATGTCAACAATTTACACTAGTAAGGAAAAAAGGATGAGCTTCATATAACCCATCACCCAGTTGCATTCTTATGTGTGTGGGCACACACATGTAGCATACATGGGAAATTAAAATGTATTATTTAATCGCTCTCTACCTTGTATTTTGTGGCAGGGTCTCTCATTAGAAACAGTTTGCTGATTTGGTTAATCTCTAGCTTGCTCTAGGGATTTTCTATCTCTACCTCTCAGCTACTCACTGAACCATCTGTGTTTTCTATAGTCATTTGCCTTGTTTGGGATAAACACAGAACAGAAAGGATCTCTCAGACCCTGTTTCCTCCATCTGAACCCCAGTCAGAGGTTACTATTTCCTTAGCGGTGATGTAAAGGAGGACATACTGGATGCTGCTGAGGCATATGCTCGACATGCCTCATGAAGTGCTACACACGGTGCTGTCCTTCTGCCATAGTCTGAAGACTTAGCAATGCGTGGGGACTCCTTCGTGCCTAACCCACTCAAGTCCAAAGCTGGCTGACCTCATGGCCATTCTGATGTTACTTGTGGTTCCACTCCCTGGTTTTCATAGGACCAGATTCACACACTGTGTTATCAACGGTTCTCTTCTGAGCTAGCAAGTTCTTTCCCAGTGCTGACCAAGAGGCAGATTCTGAAAATGCTCTTGCTCTTAGGATAAGATAATGCCTTTTCCCATCCAGTGGCATATGTCTGTGCATGCTGATGAAGTCCCCAATGCTGCTCTTATTGGAAAGGTTCTGCAAGTACCTCAGCCTCCTCTGGACTCAGCCCTTAGTCCTCCTTGGCTGATATTAGAGGGATATGCAGCCCATGAACCTTTGTTAGAAGAAAGTTTTCCCACTTGTGCGTTAATGATATAGTATTTATGTGGCAGGGCGGTGGTGGCGCACGCCTTTAACCCCAGCACTCGGGAGGCAGAGGCAGGCGGATCTCTGTGAGTTCGAGGCCAGGCTGGACCGATAGCCTCCAAAACAATACAGAGAAACCCTGTCTCGTAAAAGCCAAAAAAATAAAAAAATTAAAAAATGATATAGTATTTATGTGTTCATTAGTTGCATGAATTATTAGGTTTTGTTATGACGTCTTCATGCACACACACACACACACACACACACACCTTGATAATATTTATGCTCCCTAATATCCACACTTATCCCCCTCCCTTCTCCCTGAGCCAGTCCTTCCTTAGTAATGTCACTTTTCATTTTTTTCCACTCTACATTTGAGAGAAAATGTGTAATAGTCGCCTCTGACTCTGGCTTATTTTTCTTAATATGATGGGGTCTAGTTCCATCCATTTCCCTGCAAATGACATAATTTTGTTCTTAATGGTGGTGCATATGTATGGCATTTTCTTAATGCATTTGCCTGTTGATGGACAGCTAAGCTGTAATGAATATTGCTGTAATAAGCAAGGGTTTGCAGGGATCTCAGTTATTGACTGGTTTGATTTCTTTGATTATCTTCCAAGAGTAATACATGTGGTTTACATGCTAGCTCTAGATTTGGTTGCTTGGGAATCCTCCACGTCGATTCCCACAACTGGAAACACTGTGCAAGAGTTTCTGTTTTGTTTTGCATCCTTGTCAGCATTTGTTTCTTGTGTTTAAATTCTTCTTCTTTATTTGTGTATGTGTGTGTGTATATGTGTATGTGTGTATGTATGTGTGTGTATGTATGTATGTATGTATGTATGTATTGATGTGTGGGAATGCTTATGTGCACATGCCATAGACAGTTAATTCTTTCCTTCTACCATGTGGACCCTAGTGATTGAACTCAGGTCATTAGGCTAGGTGGCAAGTGCTTTTACCTGCTGAGTCATCTTACTGTTCATTTTTGTTTTCTGATTGGGTTAAGATGGATGCCCAATGTAGTTTTAATTTTATGATGGGTGTTCAACATTTTCATGCATTTATTATTGTGGTGGTTAGTTTTGGACAACTCGATGCAAGCTAATATCATCTGGGAAAAAGGAGCCCCAGCTGAGAAAAAGCCTCTATTAGCTTGGCTTGTATGCCTGTCTGAGAGGCATTTTCTTAGTTGCTAATTGGTGTAGGAGGACCCAGCCCACTGTGGGTGGAGCCATCCCTAGATGAGCTTGGGCTATAGAAGAAAAGTAGTTGAGCAAGTCAGATGAAGTAAGCCAGTAAACAACATTCCTCTACGTTTCTGCCTTGAGCTCCTGTCCTGACTTCCCTGGTAATGTACTACAAGCTATCAGATGAAAGAAACCCCTTCCTCCACAAGTTGCTTCTGGTCATGGTACTTAAACTCGACAGAGAAGCAAGTTAGAACAACCATCCATTTGGATTTCTTCACTTGAGAAGTGTCGTTCTGTGCATTGCCTTGCGCTTGGATTGGACTACTTGTTTTTCTGGTGCTGGATTTTGTGAGTTGTTTATATATTCTGGCTAGCAGTCCCCTGTCAGATGTAAAGTTGGCAAGGATTTTCTCCCATTCTGTGGGCTGTCTATTGTTTCCTTTGCTGTGTGAGAAGCCTCATAGTTTCATGCAGTCCCATTTATTAATTATTGTTATTCTGAATTAGATTTGTGAGGTTTTCAAATTATGCGGAAGGTTAATTTTAAAGCATGATGGCTTTAAAAAATGTCTTCAAAAATGGGTAAGATGGGTTAAGGCAGGACTCTGTAAGGTGTGTACTTTTTTCTTCTATTACTCATTGTGTAGTGTAAAGTTGCCTGAAGATCCTTATCAAGTCACTAAGGCTCTGATCATATACAGTGTAGATGTAATGTCTATTAGACCAACAGTACTTCTTGTCATCGCTATGGTGGCCACTGTTACCATTCCTAACGAGATTTCTTGTCTACTATGGTAGAATATTTTTGCACGTGAGCAAACATGTGGGTGCCTTTCAATATTCAGCGTATTGGTTAGTTTTATTATCAACTTGACACAAGGTAGGGTCATAGGAAGAGGTAACTTCAACTGAGAAAATGCCTCTATAAAATCAGCTAGAAGACCAGTGTGTGGGACATTTTCTTGATTAATGATTGGATGTGGGAGGGCCCAGCTCACTGGGGACAGTGTTTCCTCTGAGCAGGTGGTCCTGGCTTATATAAGAAATCAAACTGAGCAAGCCATGAGGAGAAAGCCAGTAAGCAGGGCTCCTCCATGGCCTCTGCTTCACTTCCTGTTCTGTACTCCTGCCCCTACTTTCCTCAAAGATCCTGTGATCAGGACATGCAAACCAAATGAGCCCTTTCCTCCAGGAAGCTGCTTTTGCTTGTGGTGTTTATTGCAGCAGCTGAGAAAATTAGGCAGTTCAGTTATTGGACTTTTGTGACAGCCAGCCGTAATTAAAAAGACAGCAACATAAGCATGAACAGAGAGCTTCAAATGCTTGTGTAAGGGTCAGAAACAAGGGGGAGTGACAGGCGAAGGGGCGGGGTAGGTGTAGCTCTGTTTAGAGAATCCTGGGGTTGTTTTACTGAAGAGAAGAGGTATACAACAGTAAGGACGGACATGAATGACATCTTCACAGTTTGGTATGATGACCTCATCTCTCATTATCAGATCTTACATCTCATGAGGTAAGGAGGTAGATGTTTACATCTCTATTGCTTAGGTAAGGAAACCAAGACCCAAGTTAAGTGACTTATTGAATAATTGAATGAATTGGGTAAGCATTAGTGCCATGTTTCCTAGTCGAGGGCTCTTTAGGAACAAATCAATAAGGCAAACAAGCTGGTTAAGTCTGTCAAAGAAGCTCATTAACACCCCCCCCATTCCATTATGTGTAACTCAAATGACCCATGTGTCGAGTGACCCTTGGCTTGTTATTGCCTGACGATTTACCTCCCATTCACAGATGCATTTCTTTCATTAAAAAAATTAAAATCATGTTAGTATTTTAAATTTGCAAATACAAATTACACATTTATGGTATGGCAATCAGTCCCTTGATAAATGTATATTTTGTAGAGGGGTTATATTAAGTTAATACACCTCTAACACGTGGAAACCTGATAATTCTTCAGAGCTGAGATGTAAAATCTACGTTCTTGGAATTTTCAAGTCCCCAATACATAATCACCTGTAGTTTCCATGTTGTGGAGTAGTTGTTCTGAACCTACTCCTCCCAGGAAACTGAAATTTCATGTCATGTGATCAGACCTCCCCAAACCCCTCCTCACCCTGGTAGTCACCATTTTACTCTTTGCTATCTGATTCCGTGTGTAACTGACCATGAAGCACTTGTCTCTGGCATGTATGCTGTATGCACACTAGTGTATAGGGTATACACATCCATGTGTGCACATATGTAGGCCAGAGATTCATGTCAATGTCTCTCTCAATAGCTGTTGACCTGAGTTTTTGAGACAGGGTTTCTCAATAAATCCAGAATTTGATGTTTCAGTTAGACTGACTGACCAGCAAGCCACCAGAACCCATCTGCCTCTGTCTCCCCAGTGTTGGGGTTACAGACGTGTGCTCTGGGGATCTGAACTCATGACCTCATGCTTGTGCCATAAGCACTTTACCCACTGGGGCCATCTCCCCCGCCCCCAGTCTTTCTGTGACTGACTTATTATATTTAATACAACAGCTTCCAAGTCCCACCATGCTGCAAATGGCAGTATTTGAAGTTCTTAAAGAAGTAGCTTTTCATTGTGTCTGTGTCACATTTTTTTTCTTTTTGTGAATCATGGACACTCAAGCTGATTCTCTTCTTGGATCTTGTGGACAACGCTCAAATAAACTTACGGGTGCATGTATCTCTGACACACTGCTATCTGTTCCCTCTAGAGAGAGACTCAGCAGTGGGAATGCTGGATTGGATGGTAGTACTTGGTTTTCACGTTTGAAGGAACTGCCATCTTGTCTCCCATAATGGCTGTACTAATTTGCATCCCACCAATGTGAGTCACCATTCACTTCCCCCCATGTTTTCATCAGTACCAATGATTTCTTGTCCTATTTATTTTGATGTGAGAGATCATGACAGACATGACATGAAATCACAGGTTTAACTTGTTTTTCTCTGGATATTAGGGGTGTTGAGCATTTTTCATATGCTTGGTACATTTGTATGTCATTTTAGGGCATTTGCTTATTTTAAAAAATGGGGCTGTTTATTTTCTTTCTGCTGAGGCTGAGTTGCTATATTTTTGGATGCCACTCTCTTATGAGACATACGTTCTTCAGATTTGCCTCTGTCCCATGGCTTTCCTTCTGTTGTCTTTTTCTCACACCGAGTTTAGTTGGAAGCAATCTCATGGATTCATTTTTCCTCTGTTGTCTGGACTAGCATCTTTACAGTTAGCCTCTTCTGGTTGCAAGGAAGAGAGACACTCAGCTCAAATGAACCTGAGGAAATAAAAGGGCTTAATGTACAAGTGTTTTCAGAGGGAACAAAAAGCTCTCTGGGGCTTGCAGGGGCACTGAGACTGGATGTTCTGAGCTCTTAAGCGCTTCTCTTTTCTCAGCTGACTTCCACTGTCTCTCTGTCCTAGGATTCCTCAGCTTAGTCCAAGCCCAGTCTTTCCATGACCTCATCCTGCATTGTGGTCCTTCTGGTTAATTTCAGGTTCTAAAAGCTAAGGCTCCTTCAGTGTTTCATCTACTGGCAGCTAGCATATCCTTCGATATGTTCCTCACCGGAAGTCTTAGGAGAGGTCCTCTGATGACCCAACATCCTGAAAGGGTTGGATGAGCTGTGTCTGGTCATATGCCCACGTCTGTGTAAGTCAAATGTGGCCTGAATTAGGGTTCACATGTGATTAATCATGGTGGCTTAATGCTGCTCTTTGTGTGTGGCTTATAGGAGAAAGGAGTAAAGTCCATGCATCTGTATACATTCGTGGACTCTGTCTCTTGTCTTTCTCATTTGTAACTCAGCACAGACAAGGGAAGGAGACAAAGCTAATGCTGTACTGACTCTCAAGTGCCAGCACAGACAAGGAAGGGCATGAAAGTTACTGTTGTGCTGACTCTCAGGTGCCAACCTACTTTTGCATAGAGTTGAGGGCGGGTGCCTCCTTCTGTTCATTTCTGGGGTTTCTATTTGCCTTGTATGATCCCCATCATTTTACTTTTTCCCCTTCACCTATATCACGATGTCCTGTGTGTTTTCAGGCATTAAAAGTCTCCTTGGTCTCTCTGTTGGACACTTCTTCTGTCAAAACCCTCTTCCAGGTTTGCTCCATTGATCTCTAAATATGCTACAAAGATAACCTGATTTCAACATAGTATTACATGTTGGTTGTTGCTGAGGTTTGCAACTTCCAAGTAGCTTTTCCCTGATTGGTGTCCACATTCATTTTTCTCCTAACTTTTCACCCTGATGTCTCACAGGAACACCAAATGCAATATTCACTCGCACAAATTTAGAGTAGTTCCCTAAAAGCTTTCTTGGCATTCTGTGCTACTCGTGTGAACAAATACACTCAATCAGTCAAAATAATTGGCCGTGCCATCTCTGATTCCCCTCATCTTAGCCAATTGATCATGAAAGATTTTGATTCTCTCCTCCATATATCTGTACCTATCCCTTCTTAGCCATCTTTACATAACATAGAAAAGTCTAACAATATAGAGACCCTGAAAGTATCCACTCTATCGGGAAAGAGGTCATTGTGGCCTTGGTGAAAACATATTTTTGGGACAGTGACGAGAACACGAACTCCCACTGTCTGCATTTGATAGGCTGTTGTCAACAGATGGTTGACCTCACTCTTTCTCACCTTTTTTTCTATCCTACGGCCAAGTTGTCTTCCAGAATGAAAATGTCCTTGTATTATAGCATGGTGTCCTGTATAATGAGAATAAAAGGAGACTCACACAAAAACTAAAATTCTGAGAGACTGACTCCTGACTTGAAAACTTTAAAAAAATTTCTCACTATCTAAAAGGATGAAGTCCAACTTTTATCATGACATCCAATATTGTTCATAACCTGGTCTTTCATAATCTAAGAATGTTGTCTGTTATCACACATCTTCTCTAGTCCAGTGACCCAGTCATATTGTAGTCCTGACAGGCTTGTCTAAGCCAAGCTGGACCGACCACGACTCCCTGCCTTGTATGTGCTTTTCTTTTTCTCTTTTCCGTCATTTGCCTAGAAAGCTGCTTCTTATCTTTCTACTCATTGTAAGCACCCCAGGACAGCTCCTCCTAGACCCACAGCCACTTAGGCAGAGCTGATCTTTCCTCTGCCTTACACCACATTTACTGTTCTACTTGGTGTTAACCCTCTTGTTGGCAACAGTTGCTCTCACATTACATTTCAAGTTCCTTTCAGACCAAGGGTGTCTTTTGGTTGTCTTTGCAGCCCTGTGGCCCCTTCTTGTACAGAACTAGCAGTTGTTGTGCAGCCTGTGTTCAGAGATGCTGAGCTGGGCTCAGTGGATGCTTCATCGAGTGAATTCATCTTCTGGTTTCCAAAGCATTTTTAAATGATTCATGCCATATGGATGAATCTTTTCACAGGGCCAAGTGGAGGGTAACGGAAGAGAACCAAGGATCTCCCCAGGACTGCCTTCAGTGGTGATGTAACATAGCCCCTCATTCCATTACCCTGATCTAGCTATCTCTTCAGTTTTTCAGATGTCTGGTATGTCTATGTTCTCCTTGATTCTAATTTATCTAAGGTCAAAATCTCCCAAACCATAGCAATCAGGCAGCCACCAAACAAGACCATCAAAAGGCTGAGCTGATCACCTATCTCCAGATTCCCCCCCACCCCAATGTAGTATGTTGTTTAATTGCTTGAGTTGAAAAGGCCATAATAACATTGAGATCTAATACCTAGTAGGTAATTCATTAACTTTTTCTTGTGACTAATTAGTTTGTTATAGCATCTTATTTAGAAAATGACCAGGGGAATATGAGTATAGGAGGAAAATCCAGGAGCAGTGGCAGAATGAAAAGAGTACATGTCCTTAGTAATTTGAAGCAGAGGGGTTAGCTGATGTTTTGGGGTAGTGGAAAGGGGAGGCAGAGAGCTGAGAGAAGACAGAGTATGTTTAGAGATTCATTCAACACTTTTATTAATTTTACTATGAGCCAGGCACCCAGGATTATTAAAGAAATAATAAGGTGATGATTATGCATTGCAGGAACTCATTATCTTGTGGGAAAATTGGATACGGAAAGTCACAAAGCAATATTTTAAGTACAATGGCAGAGGTTAAATGTAATATGCCCCTGGAGCACAGAGGAGGGAGCAAATGGCTCTGACAGGGAGGGAAGTCTGCAGAAGCAGTGGAGCTGCAGGGAGAAGGCAACACTTACCTGTGTCTTTAAGTGTGCTGAGGTGGGTATCAGAAGAGAAACCATTTGAAGGAGGATGTCGATAGAATTTGCTCAACAATCATTTCTTGGGTGCCTGTTGTACAAAGTGTCCTTCTAGTTGTGAGGCATGCATAGGTGGCCAGACAGGCAGAGGCCACAGACAAAGGCACTTACGTTCTAGTCAGAGAAAGGAAAGAGTCAAGAAATGCTCCGAAAGTTTCAGTTTGAGTGAGTGGCTGTGAATTGAGAAAGAAAAGGGGCTGGGCTTGTTAAAAACAGTAGGGGGTTAGTCTGAGAAATGTCTCTTAGATACCTAAGCAGTGATGTTAAAATGTGACTTTTGGCTGTTTGGACCAAGATCCCGGTTGAATATATAATACTGAAAGTCACCACCACTGTATGCATGGCATTTGAAGTCAGATGTGACATGGATCTGTGGTAAGGTAACATAGGAAACAGAACATTAGTAGACAGTATGACATGTTGTAGAAGTGATCGTTTGGGATGTCAGAGAAAATAAATAAATGGGTATATTCAGAAATGAAAGGCATGAAGGAAAATGACGTGGCATCCTAAAAGTCAAGAATATAAAAAAGTTTCACCAAGAATATTCACCTATGACTACAGATGTGACAGACAAAGGAGAAAATGAGAAATGAGGTTTGAATTGCATGTAACCATGTGGTTATCAACAGACTGGTGGAGAGTCATTTCAGGGAAGCTATGAGGACAACTGCATTGGAGCATGCCTAAGGAAAAATGGGTAGAGGTCTGAAGACACAGTCGGTTGATAGAGTGTTTACCTTATGTGTCCAAAGTTGCAGGTTTGTTCTTCAGCACTACATAATATAAGAGAGGTGTGGAGGGACATACCTGTAATCCTAGGAGTTAGTGGGTATGCAGGAGGATCAGAAGCTCAAGGTCTGTCCTGGATATATGATGAATATGAGGCCAGGCTGAGTTACTTGAGACCCTGTGCAAGGACACAGAAAGATGTGTGGGGGTGGGGGGGGAGAAGAAAGGGAGATGGGGAAAGGGAGATGGGGAAAGGGAAAAAGAGAGAGAGAGCAAGCCCAGGTGACTAGTATCAATGGCCATTAGAAAGACTTCAAAGCCACAGGAAGCTACTTACTTGTCCCTCTCCCCCTCCACTCCCCTCCTACTCCAGCAAGGCTGCAATGAACACAGCAGATGCCATGAGTCAGTAAGGATGCAGAGACACTGGAATCCTTAGCACTGTTGGTGGGGATATAAAGGGGGACAGTGACTTATAAACAGTTTCTCAAAATGTTACCTGTAGATCAGCCCTCATGAGAGAAGCTTCCTCTTGCACTATCTGGTAATGAACACAGAGACCCACAGCTGGACAGTGTGCAGAGCATGAGAGACTTTAGAAGCACTCAGCCTGAATGGGTTCTCCATCACACCTCTCTCCTCAAGATGGGGGGATCTGTGTGGAAGAGGCAGAAAGACTGTAAGGGCCAGAGGTGATGGATGCCTCCAAGGAGACAGTGTCATCCGGACCCAATAGGGCTGATACATATATGAATTCACAGAGACTGTGACACCACACAGGAGATCTGCAGAGGTTCAAAGCAGACAAAATCCCAGTACACACAAGGGGAAGTAGACACAAAAGTCCCACCCTTATCAAGAAGTTGTTTGAAATTGTGGCTTGCTAGAAAATGGAAAATCAGTTTTTTTTCCAATGACATGAAACTGGGTATTATCAACCACATCCCAAGATAGGTCCCGTGCTTAGGAGTAAGTTGACCAACACAAAACAGACTCCATATTTTTAGTGACCTTTTTCTTTTGTTTTTGTTTAGTTTCTTTTTCTTTTTTTGCTTTTTGTTTTTTTAAGAGAGAGAAAGAACATAAGGTTGGGTAGGTAGGGAATCGGGGGAGGAACTGGGAAGAGTTGGGAGATGGGAAAGAATATAAAATGTAGTGTGTAAAATACTCAAAGAATTAAGAAAGAAAAAGTTAGAGTTACCACCTGACAAAATAATTCATACTCAAGAGAAATAAAAACACAACATCCACATAGAAACTTGTGCAGGAATGTTCACAGCGGGATTACTAATTGGCAAAAATGGAGGCAACCTAAATGCCCATCAACTGAAGAACAGATAAATAAAATACAGAGTCTTTTTACTATGAAATATACACCCAGAAAAATAAAGCAATATTCTTGATATAGCTTGGCTTTTTACATGCTGAGTGGAAGAAAAGGATGATGACAGGGCACATGCTATATGATTTCATTTAAATGAAGACTTGAAGACAGGCAGATCTATAGTGATGGCAAGTAACCTAGGGGATAGAGGCTGTAGGGGAAGAGAGAATTACTGACAATTTGTAGGTACTTTTTTGGTGTAATCTAAGTGTTCTGAGCAGGTTATGTTCATGGTGGTACAACTCCATAAATACTAAGCCTTGAAGTATAAATTTTGCTAGGTGAATCCTTTCCCTTCAGTGCTGGGCTTCAAGTGAACAAGACTACCACACCCAACAGTAAGTGAACTCAGGGGATCTGAACTCAGGTCCTTGTACTTGTGTAACACCTCCCTTGCCCACTGAGCCTTCTTCCCTTTCCCCAGTTTTATTGGACTCTCAGAAATCTGACTGCAGGTAGAGATTAGTGTACAGGAATTTCTTGAGACATATTCTCAGGAGCAACATCTGAGAGAGGAGATAAAGGGGACATTGATGGGTGGTGTAATGGTTATTGGAGCCTCGGGGATTTCGGAAGGTCACTATGGGGCTGGAATGCCCCCACCCCCATTCCATGCCAGCTCATTGAGGCAAATAGGCTGCACCCTTTGTTGACATTTGCAAATGAGAGTCTACTGGGATGGAAGCAGCCATGGACAAGAAGGGTTCTGTTGAGTCAGAGGCACTCCTCAAGAGAGACGCCACCGTAAGATGACAGCAGTCAGCACACCTAGATGCTACAGACATCAAGTGGTCCAGCCTCAAGGGAGAGCTGGAAACAGGTGCTTTTGTTTCTTTTCATGTTGCTGTGGTAAAATGCCCTGACAGAATTAAGTTAAGGGAGAGAGGGTTGATTTTGATCTCACAGTTCAAAGACACAGTTTGTCATAGTGGGGAAGTGAAAGTGGCAGGAATTTGAAGCAGCAGGTCACAATGCACCCCGAGTCAAGTCCAGAAAGCAAGGAATGCTGGTGCTCAGCTCACTGCCTCCAACTTGTGTAGTCTAGGACTCCAACTTATGTAGTCTAGGACCAAAGCTCAAGAGATGTTCTGCCCACAGTTAAGATGGAGTTTCCCATGCTATTAACATAAGTTGACCCCAAACAGGCATGCTGGGAAGACCATCTTCTAGGTGACTCTAGATCCAGTCAGGTTGACAGCACTAACCATCACAGTGGTACATCACAGTCTGCTACCACTCATATCCCGCACTGTTCGTAGTAGGTGTTGTTTGCCTCTCCCAGAAAAACCTCCTCTGTGCAGCTTGGGAGAGGGCTCAGTTAGTATACTGCTTGCTACACAAGCATGAAGACTTGAGTTTGATTCCTAGTACTCACATACAAAGTCAGGCATAGTGGTAGACCCCACTGCTGGTGATGTGAAGACCCACTGGTTCCAACTGGTCTAATCAGTGAACCTCCCATTCCAGTGGGAGACCTTATCCTAACAAGCAAGGAGGTAGAGAGCTCCTGAGGAATGACACTCTCTGCTGGCCTCTGTCCTTCACATGCACACTCATTTGCTTTTTGTTTTTATTAATTTGATTTATTTATATTGTTATGCTATGTGTTGAGACGTTTTGCTTGCATGTATGTATGTGTACTACATGCATGCCTGGTGTCCATGGAGATCAGAGAAGGGCACTGAATTCCTTGGGACTGAAGTTACACATAGTCTTGAGTCACAGTGTGGATCCTGGGAATTAAATCTTGTTCCTCTGTGAGAGTCCACATACGCTTAGCCACTGAACCAACTCTCTGGCCCATGTACACTCACTTGTACACACACACACACATGCACAAACATTCTCAAATCTCCTTTCACACACATAAAATTAAAAAATAAAAGGATGCCTCCTTCAGGATTCTCATTACGTTTTTCTTTAACCAAATTTATATGAGGTTGGAAGATCTACATCTTAAGTCTGTAACTGGCCTAGAGGCTTCCAGCAGGGCTCAGAGCCCCAAATCTACTCATCACCTTGTATCTTCTCTTCAAGTCTTGGTGGCTTCCCTGGTGGCATGACCCAAATTCTCATCTATTTTTAAAAGTATTGGCCCTGGGATCCATGGCCAACATGATGTTCCTAAGTGCTGATTCCTGTATTTATATATGTTTGTTCAGAATTAGGGAACTATCAGTGACAGGCCACTTAATGTCCAGACAGTCTTCTTTTTCTCCCCTTGGAAGCTGGCTTCCCTTGTCCTCAAGGCCATGAGAAGACTCTTTTGCCATTCTCATAACTTCTTTTCTTGACTGCTGATGTTTTGGAACAAGAACCCAGTGACCAGGTAACAGTCATAGTCTAAACCAGTGTTTCTCAACCTGTGGGTCTCTACCTCATTGGTGGTAGCATATCAGATATCCTGAATGGTACATATTTACATTGCGATTCATAACAGTAGCAAAATTACAGTTATGAAGTAGCAACAAAACAATTTTATGATTGGGGTCACTACAACTTGAGGAACTGTACTAAAAGGAAGCAGTGTTAGGAAGGTTGAGAAACAGTGACTTAAACTTTAGCTTTACTAAAAGCTTAATGGGGCCTGGTGCACTTCGTTCTGAGACGGAGGCTGTCGAAACAGGTGGGGAAGTTTTAGGGGTAAGAGCACAAACTCTCAAATGGGTCCCGCGTGCATAGATAGGAAGGACCACATGGTTCCCAGATCTGTATGCCTCACCTACCGGGGCATGGCGGCACAAGATAGCCATTGAATAAAACTTGGTGCTATATTCTGTAGTATAGCACTCCATGTTTCAGGGGAGCCTCTCCAAACTGGTACCTCAGCTGAACCTCTGGAAATGCAGTCTACGGCTCAGTTGGCTTCCAGGGTGCTCTTCACTGGCTCATCTCGGCAGGCAAATGAGGCCTGATAGATATAATGAAATAATGTGATGTTCTGTGGAATGAAAGCATTCAGTTTCCTTTAGATAACATTATCAAACACGGGGCAGTCTGGTGCCAAATGTGTACTTATGTACCTTCCTTCATCTCCATATGGATAGAAACTGTTTCTGGCCCTACTTTCCCATAGGGATATAAAGGGACACATTTTCCAGCTTACTGGCTATCTTCGTACCATGTGCTTAAGACTGTGTACCTAGGAAAGACATTAAATCAAGCAAAGATGTTGCAATTGAGATTGGTTAAATTCTCCATATGTCACTGTCATCCATCATAGTCCATCTGGTTTTTGTAGCAGCCAGAAGGGTGACTTAAATGAGATATGACAGAGTCCATCACCCCTGCATTCCTTTCATCTTTAGAGTGAGATATCTCTGCCATTCCCCCAGGGATAAAGTACTGTTTTGATTTACTATCTTGGCTAGAAGATATGATTTAAAGAATTCCTCTGGATCCCTCTGTAGATTGCTCTAATTTCACAGCCCCAGAAACCAATGTGTGGATCTTGCTAACTCCCAAGGACAATTTGTTTCCACTGTATATGTGAACATAGAAATGGTCATGGCTGTGTTGGTAGGCAAATATTATTTGGACCTGGGACAAGGCTTCATGTATTACCTGGCTCTTAAATCCCTTCTCCTTCATGAACAATGACACCCCTACACTTCAGCTTTGATGTGCCTAGCAGTCTTTCAAATGTTATGTCTAATGATTTTATTTTTCCCATTTTTCCCTTTCTGGAAAGATTGGATCTATTATTTTCATAAATATTTATTCCATTCCATAAATTGTCCTTTTGGGAATACATTCTATCCTTTACTCAGTGGGTTCTGGATTGTTCCAGAGACAAGCCAACTGATTTTTTTTACCTTTTTTTAGGGTTACAGCCTCTGACTTCTGACTCTGTTTCCATCCAATGCACTAAGCCGCTCCCTCACTGGCTGTCCATCATCTTTTCTCTAAGACTGATAAAAACTGTGAGCTTTAAAGCATTCCCATGATGTCTGTGGGTCATTCAGTAGGCACAGAATAATTTCTTACAAAGTCCAGGCCTTCTGGGTTGTCTTAAACATTAGGTGAGGCTCTTGGCTCAGAACAGAGAGGAGTGGGCTATCCCTGAAGGCCTAGAGGGTCCAAGAGAAACTGGGAATTCTAGGTATTCAAACACATTAGCTCCCATCCCAGGTCTCGGGTTTCATTCTTTCCCAAGCAGGGCCCTGACCTCAGCACAGAAAACCTGAAAGTCCTTGTGGGCCACAATTCTGCTTCTTCTCTAGTTCAATATCGGCTTCAAGTTCTGCTTTCAGATCTGTCTTCAGGAGGAGAAGCAACCCCTTCCAAAGCAGCTGGAGTCCTGCCAGTTTTAATATTTGACCCTTTAACTAACAATTAATATCCTATCAATTTTTATTTCCATCTCTCATTACAATGACAGTCCCCAACAGTCTCATATCCAGCATAACAGCCATATACTTCAAGACGCATGCCAGCATATTTTATTTTCTCAGGATCCTGTGTGATTCACCATTGGTTGACATTATAATGATTATATCAAGACACCGTGGGTGCCACTCAAACCCAATTTGCCGCTGGTTTTGACGTGATCTGTCCCTAAAACTTTTGTCAGAACTTGTTTTTCCAAGGGTCAGAAGTACCAACTGTTTGGGGTAAAATTCCCTGTGAAGAGACTCTGGTAGAGACACCATGCAGGGGATTTTAGGAGGAAAGACTTTGGGAGGAAATCTTGGAGAGGAGTAAAAGAGGAGGACTGATAAGAGCAGTGGCGGAGCTAGGAGGCTGCTGTAACACAATTGGCTTTAGAAACCTGCAGAATGGGCTCAGGGGAAGGCAGGGTGGGCGGCTTTTGTGAATCCAGCCATGCATAGTCATTGGACATTGAATGTGGAATGTCTCCAGGGATCCTTGACAAGGTGGCTCCTAGTGGCTGATGAAAGGAGGCAGGGGAGGGAGTGGGGGAGAAAGATGAATATGAAACAAGTATGAGCTGGCAAAGCCAATCCCTTTGATGATACAGTGGTGGCCTTAATCTTGAAGGAGCCTCTGTAAAGAGTACAGAGTGGTAGTCATCATACCTGGAGAGTACCTGCAGGGAGAGGGGTTCTCCATGCTTTTAAGGTTGTATGAGGTTAATGGGGTGAAGTCGGGGTGAAGATAAAGAAAAGGTGGTTAGTATCAGGAACTTGTCTGTCCTGTGGGTTTGAAGGGTAGTGGAATGAGAGCCTCAGTGGGCAGAAAGCATATCATGCTCCACAGAGGATTCGCAACTGGGGTGTTTGAGATTATGGGTGGTGTAAATACCCAAGCTTACTCTCCAACAGATATAATTTTCTTTCCCTATATTCCCAGTTTTTGCTCAAGGCACCATCATGCTCATTTGAATTTGTGCACCCAGTTAGCAGCCAAAGCTTGTCATTCTGCCTCAGCAATACCTCAGGGTAGCTTCTCCCCATCCCTGCATCTCCATCTCAAGATCAGGTCCATTGTCTTGCACCCATCCCTGCCTCACTCCCCATCTCAACTACTACAAGAGTTTTGTTCTCTTGGTGCCCATACTGGATGTAGTCCACCAAATACTACACAGTGGTCCTCTCCTAACTTTGACTTCAGAAAATATCAATTGCGGTCTGGGTTATTTTATGTAGTGTCATGAAAGTGCAATCTGTCCCACTCTGTTTTGCCTAGAACATGACTCTTCCCTTTCCAACTTATCCGTTTTGTATACACTACCCTATTGATAGTTACTTAACAGCCACCTAGGTTACCAGATCTTTTGGTACTAGTGTTCAAACAACCTTTATTTTATGTAACATGACGTCGCCCCTTTTGGACTAAAGATTAAACATCAGGCATGTGTATGCTAAGCCTCTTCTCTCTCGATGAACTATAGTGCCAGACCTCTTTTATTTTAGATTTTGAAATTTTAGAACAGAGTCTCACTAAACTGTACAGGCTGGCCTGGAACTCACTGTTGGAGTTGTTTACGAATTCACAGTCCTCTTGCTTCAGCTTCTGATGGCTGAGATTAACAGCCTATGCCACCATACCAGGCTTAGTTGTTATTCTGTTAGGGGTTGCTCTCCTTTTTAGGAGCTATTGTCAAATGGCACTTCATGAGAGGTGTGTGTAAAGGAGGGAGTGGTAGCCATATGGTTTGGTGTTATCTGTGATTTCTGGGATTCTGGAGTGACACTTGAATCTTGGCAAAAGACAGTTCCAGCTGAGTCAATTCTTTACAAAAGCCACCCATGACACCCCACTATTCACCATTTTAAATACAGAGGCTTCATCTCATCTTCTAGGGCTCAGTCAGCCATGCTACATGCTTTTCTCTGGACTTATTTCCCAGCATGCCTCTGCTGTCTTGACTGAAAGAGGCATGGCCAGCCTGACTCAGGCCTCTCTGTTGCTGAGAACAGCACCCCAGATCCAGAAGTCAGGATGCTTGTGGAAGGAGACAAACACATATGGACCCCGGTGGAGGGAGGAAAAGAGATTGCTGGCCAGGACACCACCATTGGCCAAGGGTCCCGGCACAGCATGCTGTGCCCTGAGACCTCTCTGACCTCTAAGATGTCTTGCTATGAGGATGGTTCAGTTGTTCCAAACTCCATTTCTTTTGGGATTTATCTAATAGCTGAGAACTCTGCTTGCTGTCCTCATAGTACATGTAACCACCCTGCATGGGGTCCTGGTGTGTGTGTGGGAATTCAGCTTTATTCTTCTCTTAGTCAAAGCATGAAAACAAATAAAACAAGCCTCATTCCTGAACACTCCCAAACACTCAGAATTGCAGGAAGGAAACAGGTGCCAGCAAGATACTGAATTTGTTCAATAGTAGGCATGGAGATGTTTATGTAACAAGAGCTTTAGACAACAGAATATTCCAGAAGCACAGTGTGGCTGTGTCAGGTGCTCCAGGCAGTTGGAGATACTGGTTTTCTGGTTAGGTTTGGAGAGACACCTTTTGTAAATCATGAATCAATGCTGGTCACACAGGCTTTGTATCAGGGGTCAGGAAGTGCAGTGTTTCTTTGTAAGCTTAGTTTCGTTTGCCTTTTAAACTCTGAGGTCATTGCTTTTCAATAAAAGTGTATGTGTGTTTGTAGGTAAATAAGCACTTTAATTTAAATGCGTATCTAATAATATTTAACCTTGTCATTTGGCACTTAGAAATGGGAATCTGAAAATATTAAGTAACTAATTAAATAGATTGCAATATTTTTCCTTAACATAGAAAATTTGCTTGCATTTTATGTTGTACATGCTACCTGCTGCTCCTGTCCCTACTTCTCTTCCTCTATTTCCCTCCTCCCCACAGACTGTCAGGAAAGCAGCCTGTTTTTAAGTTTTTAGAATTTCAGTTTTAGGGGAACAAAAGCATTGTACAAAACAGCAGCAGCAGCAGCAACAAAAAACTGCCGATTAGTGTATGCTGAATGTCCACAGATACAACGTGTTGATGCATTAGGCAAAAATAGATTTGGAGCCTATTTTTAGATTCCACATAGGTACACAGCATTTTAGAGGGAGGTGATGGATAAACTATCAAAAATGATAGCCCTTTTAGTTCATTTCAGCCAGAAGTTAAAAATAATCACAGTGAGTTCTAAGTCCCAAGAAAACCTTCCTCCTGACCTGCCTCCCAACGCTGGCTGGAGAAAGGCCTTTATGCTGGCATTTGGGACAGCGTTTTCTTTAGAGAAAAAGACGTCTGTTTTTCTTCTCTCTGGGGTAGCTGCCACTCTGGACAGAAAAGCACAAAGCCGGGAATGTAATCAAGGGCAGGGAAAACTCACCCCGTGTTCTGTTTGTCAGGTTGACCCATAGGTCATAACCTGAAAGTTTATGGATCGGGGAGGCCTTGTCTCTGTGGAAGCCTGCTTTCTGGGCTTTGGCGGATGCTAAATTCCTGACTTCTGAAAGAGGGGTGGGTGTGGACTTCCAGGGCTAGCCAGTGGGAAGGAAGTAATATTCATTAAGAGTGTCTCATGCAAGCTGCTCAGGCAAGCATGCTCAGTGTAAATTCTCCCAGAGTCTGTCAGCTATGTTTGAACCCGGTCCAGCAGAGAGCTTACTTTACTTTTTTTTCTCTGTCAGGAAAAACGCTCCATTACACTGGGCTTGCCTGGCTTCCTTCTTCTTTTCCTCTGTTTTTCCTTCCTCCTTCCTTCCTTCCTTCCTTCCTTCCTTTCTTTCTTTCTTTCCCTCCTTCCTTCTTCCTTCATTTCTTCCTTCCTTCCTCCTTCTTTCCTTCCTTCTCCCCATAAGAAGATTAGAAACAATGTTGTTTTCCCATCAGTTCAGTAATACAATGTCCTCCGATATCCAAACCAGCATCTCAGTGGAGAAGAAGAGTGTTGGCTACCTGGGAACAGAAGACTTCGTAGGTCAGTAGAAGCTAATCAAGTCCTTTCAAGGCTTCTGGAGTCAGGAGTCACCTTAATGGTTCAGGGAACTGAGAGCAATTTAATTGTCTTTTCAACTGGTGGGTGTACATGAACCAATATTTTTTCACACACAAATGTGGTTTTCTTATGTTAGAGTGATTTTTCCAAATACAGGGAAATTGTCTTTGGATTAATTTGCATTTGAAAGAACTTCTTTTTGTACAGGAGGTTTTTTTTCATTCTTTTTCTTTCTTCTCTGCCACAAATTATATATTTTCCAAACAAATGCTGTGGTGAACTGATGTAGCCATAATAGTCAAATGTGGATGTGGTCTGCATGGTATTAATGCTTGGTGTGGGTGGGTTTGGCAAAGTTACTGCTTTTGTGCTGCCCAAGATGAAAAGGAGTTTATTTTTGTCATTGTTTCTTGAACTTTTGGTAGGTTTTGAAGCTGCATTGTGAGCCCCTTGGAGGGGGGGGGGCGAGGAGGAGGAGGAGGAGGAGAAAGAGACAGCTCTTTTCATTTTTTAATGTGCAATCTTTTTATTTTTTCCAAAACATTCAACTCCACTTCTCAAAAAGGACTGTAGCTTTTCAAGAATCTGTGAAGGGATGAGGTAGAGTTTTGGAGGGAAATAGCTTGTAAAAGGCAGAGGCAAGTTTTAATGAGCAATCTAACTCAAAATTCATGGTGACTAGAAGCAAGACAAGAAAAAATGCTATGTGCTGTGAACTCATTGATTTACTGAGGTTTGTAACTTTAAAGTTTTCTTTTCAGAGAAAGTGGGTTCAACTTTAAAGCGTTGTTCTGTAATATCAGGTGATTATGACATCACACTCACCAGAATAAGCAAGTTCGCAAAGACAATCCCTTTAAAAACACCAGAGGGCGGGGCTTGGGAAACTACAAGGCCTTACAGGGGAATTGCATCCTGGGCTGTTTTGCTTGCTGCAAGAATCTTAAGAGCAAATTCTTTTCGAAATGAAAGGGCCAGGCAAGGATTATTGATTTGTCTGGGATTAAATATCTGCTGGCATGCAGAGCATCACAGACTATTAATATGCAGATTAGAGCAGCCAGTTACTCAGGGCATGAAGATAAAGTCCACTGTTTTTGCAGGGTCAAATACAGCAACACCAACTCCTCATTCCCCACTGTTTCCTGGGAAGGCTGAGAGGTGGGACATGGTGTGAAACAATACTTGGCCTGTGAGCTGACCTTGCTGTCTTATGTCTATCGGCTCTTAAGGGACAGTTGACACAGTGAGCAGTAAGGCAAAGGACCTCAGAAGAGATCAGGAAGGAGAGGCCATACCCGCCCTGGCTGGAAACTGTGCCTGGTCTAGTGCTCTACAGAGGAGCCGGTCAGCTAAGGGCTCGCGTCTGAATCCACGTCTACTCTCAGGTCTGGATTCAGCCCTAGGGCTGTTTGTTGCACTGGTCTTTCTGTTTCCATAAGTCGAGGCTCTTCTTGGTGTGTGGATGGGCTTTTTTTGTTCAATACAGACCAGTCTCTAAGGAGACTGCTAAGGTTATTCAGGTTCCTTTGTCTTGTCATTTTCCTCCAACATGCAGTGTTTTAATTGAAGGCACAGATGTTTGCTAGGGTGAGAAAGCGCAGTTTTCTTCTACAGGTGAGTGTGTGTGTGTGTGTGTGTGTGTGTGTGTGTTTGTGTGTGTGTGTTAATGTGCATGGATGTGTCTACATGTATGAGCGTGTGCTTGTATGTGAAGGTATGAACGTGTACATGTGTGAAATGGTGTACATGAGTGTGTGCTATGTCTCTGCGTGCCCCTGCAGCGTGGGTTCTGAGATGCTGCTTCTTGCAAAAGCTATGCATGAGTGAGGGCATTGGTTTGGGGTCAGGGACATATCTTATCATACTGACAGGTAGTCTCTATTTGGAACTTTCTTCTGACTCTTTTCCCATTACTTCATGCCAATCCCTCCAGCTTATTTCCCCTTCATAAATGATGATTTGAAGAATAGCGCTGTGACTCTTGGAGGTACAAAGGTAACCAAAGTCTGTGAAGTGGAGCAGAGAATGAGAAGGTATTCATATCTGGGTAAACTTTAGACTGTGACAAAAGTAAATGTGGGAGAGAAGTCTGAGTCTGGCATTACATTTGGAAACCTGTCTGTCATTGTCTTCCTTCGTTTCCTTCTTCCCACCATCCTGAATGCTGCTGAGTTGAACCCACATCTCCAGCCACTGGACTTTCGAGAAGGCGGGCACGGCATACTTTATAGGAAACAGGTAGTTTGCACCAAATGGTGTCTAAGTTAATGTAAGTTTAGGTCCTTCACATCCAAGTCGCACCTGGTCGACAGTAGCCCAGTCTATGTCTGTTTCTACACTGTGGGCTCAGTTTCCCCATTTCGTGTAACACTCTCTTAAACTGGATCCCCTGCTGGCATACTGTCTTAAACCTGGGAAGTACTCTGGGGGCTTTACAGGTAACTCTCTCACCTCTCCTTTCTCCTCTTTCTTCGACATCATCCACTGAAATGGACAGGTATCCAGTCAAGGGTTGAGAAATTAAAAACATGAAACCAAACCAGGTTGGGCCAGTGTTGACATCTGAGAGAGGATGGAAGATTAAATGGCCTCTGCCTCAGGTCAGATAGAGACTTTATGGGAACCCCGACAGCAGGTCATGGAGAAGTTCCTTGTCCCCGAGAGTCAGTCACACAACAGAGCTGGGGGCTTTGGAGCATGCCAGTTCCTATGCAAAGGAACAAACCAAGACTAAAGAAACAACGTATACTTCACTCATGTTCTACTAAGAGACTGGAGAGCTGGCTCTGAATTCTCTCTGTTGAATCCCAAAACATGTGCCTTGTGATATTCTGACCAAGTGCTTGTGCATTGCTGGGGTTTTGGTGCCTGTCTTTCCTCAGATGGAAATGAGGAAGTTAAGAAGTGGCTGTGATGAGTGTGTAACTTGGAACAAACCCTAAATGCTTGAGTGGTTGTGTTAAAGTAACTGCCAGTTATTCTTACTGTCCTCTCCAACAGGCCCAGAGTCCCACCCTTAGCTCCTCAGGGTAGTGGTGCCGAGTCACCATCAGTGGATGGCTGGCATTTGAGGAAGACTGATTGACAACACAAACTGTGCTAAGTGATAAAATGGGCTGGCTAGAACAAGTTTCAGCGTTGCTTGTTCCAGGGAAAGGATCAGGGGAGGTTGTCTGGGTACATGTGTCTGAGATATGCAGTACTGGTGAGTCACAGCTAGTCATTTTTGATAAGATTCAGATGCTCCTGGGAACACCTCTTGGATGTGACAATAAGGCTGGCTGGTCCACACTTTCATAGATCTGATGAGGACTGAAAAACAAGCAGCACACAGTAATGTCAAGACTGGCTTTCTCTTGGGCACCCTGGCCAGTGCTCTTGAAGTCAATGACACTCCTGCACTCCAAAACTCCTGGGCTGTAGCAAGCATGGCATTACAATAGAAGGATCCTCTTAGAAAAAGGTCAAGGACCCACTTGAAAGCAAATCAGTTATTCCTAATAGAGTATTTTCTGTACTGAGAACTGTAAGGATGCCCAATGGCAAGAAATGCCACTCTGCTCGGATCACACAACTTTCAGTTGAGTCAGTGGAACATAGAAGTGCTTGGAGAAGCTACACACATGTAGACAAGACAGGTCTGAGCAGACTTCCCTGACCATGGCTGGAGATGAAAGTTCCAGATGTCTACTTCCAATTCTTAACTTCTTTACCCTTTAATTCAGAGTTCTTTTTCAGAGGCTTTCCACAGCCTTCATACGCATGTCTGTGCAGGAAAGGAGAGTCAATGAGGGAAACAGGAAGGACAGAGGAGGGGTGGCTTTCAAGAAGCTTCTCTAAGACCTTTGAAAGTTAGACTGTCCATGGAGGTTTGCTGCCCAATTTTTGTTGTTGTTGTATTTTGTTTAGACAGGGTTTCTCTGTATTGTTTTGGAGGCTGTCCTGGAACTCGCTCTGTAGACCAGGCTGGCCTCGAACTCACAGAGATCCGCCTGCCTCTGCCTCCCGAGTGGTGGGATTAAAGGCGTGCGCTACCAATGCCCAGCTGCTGCCCAGTTTTATGTCAACTTGACACAGCTATAGCCTTCTGAGAGAAGGGAACATTAACTGGGAAAATGCCTTCATTAGTGTTGCCGACAGGAAGCCTGTAGGACATTTTCTTAGTTAGTGATTGACGGGGGAGGGTCCAGCCCATTGTGGGTGGGACCATCCTTTGACTGGTGATCCTGGGTTGTATCTAAAAGCAGGCTGAGCAAGCAATGTGGAGCAAACCAGTAAGCAGCACTCTTTCGTGGCCTCTGCATCGGCTTCTGCTTCCATGTTCCTGTTCCGGCTTGAGTTCCTGCCTTGACTGCCTTTGATGATGAAGTATAAGTAAGCCAGGGGGTGGTGGCACACACCTTTAATCCCAGAACTTCGGAGGCAGAGACAGGAAGATCATTATGAGTTCAAGGTCAGGCTGGTCTACAGAGTGAGGTCCAGGATAGCCAAGTCTATATGGAGAAACCTGTCTCTGAAAAAAAAATGCATAAGTAAAATAAGCCTTTTCCTCTACATCTTGCTTTTGGTCATGGTGTTTCATCACAGCATTAGTAAACCTAACTAAGACAGGAGCTTTCAAGGGAGGAGCCCTGCCTAAGAGAAGTGTATGTACAGTCGCTGCAGCACAGGGGGACCATGAATTAGGGACCCTGACTTTTTAAACTACCTCCCCATCTCTCTGCATGCACACACCTGTTCCTGTGCACTTGGAGGCTAGAGGCTAGACATAGATGCCTTCTTCAATCCGTCACCATCTTAGTTTTTGAGGCAGCGTCTTTCCCTGAACTCAGAGCTCATCAAATGTCTGGGTTGACTGGCTAGTGGGTCCCTAGGATCCCCCTGTCTCTACCCCTTTCCTCCAGAGCTGGGATTACAGACAAGCACTGCCACACAAGGCTTTTTGAGTGGGGGCTAGGAACCAAATTCAGGTCCCCATGCATCACAGCAAGTGCATTTCCCACAGAGCCATCTCCTTAGTCCCTGGGTTGCCTTCTATAAGAAGGTCACTCTGGAAACAATGTGGCAGCTCCTCAAGAAACTAAAAGGAAGAAACACCATGTGATTCAGATCTAAAGAAGGGAAATCTGGACATAGTTTTGTATCTGTGTTCCAAGCAGCATTGCCACAACTGCTCAAAAGTAGAAGCAACTCAAAGCAATTCAAGTACTCCTCAATGAATGGATGGATAAGGAAAATGTGGTATATCCACGCAATTGAATATTAGTCTTAAAAATCAAGGAAATCCTGTCATATACTACACCATGGACCAACACTGAGGTTATGGAAAGTAAAGTAACCAATCATAAAAGGACAAATGATCAGGATTCTGTTCATATGAAGTATGGAGAGGGAAAGTAAAATGCTGGTTAGTGTCAGGGTCAAGCGTACTTGGGAGGTATGATTAGTAGGGAGAGGTTTGGTTTGGGGATATGAACACATCCTGGAAAAGGATGTTGGTGACAACAGATTGCAACCAGACAATATATCATGGATGTTCTTTTTCTTTTCTTTTCGTTTCTTTCTCCTTCCCTCCCTCCCTCCCTCCCTCCCTCTTCCTCCTCCTCTTTTTTCTTTTTCTTTATTTTGTTTTTTCTTTTTGAGACAGGGTTTTTCTGTGTAGCCCTGGCTGGCCTGGAATTCACTCTGAGGCCAGGTTAATGTACACAGTGAGACTCATTCTCAAAAAGAAGACTGTACTAAATTTACAAGCGCTTCCCATTGTAAATGCGTAAGGATTGTGCTCAAATGGAATAGAACAGAGTCAGTCAGTGAGGCACTGGAGACATAGTTGAGCAGTTAAGAGCACTTGTTACTCTTATAGAAGACTTGAGATCAAATTCTAGTACCCATAAACACTTCCAACTCCAGTTCCAGGGGGTCTTATGCCCTCTTCTGTCCTTAGGCAAATGGCATATTGGTGGTATGTAGACATATATGCAGGCAAAACACATAAAAGAAATAAATCCGAAGATAAATATCAAAAAGCACGTTTATTTAAAATCAGTCAATGAATGCAGACTTTGGAAGTACATGGAGACAGTTCTTGATACACAGCAAAAGGAATTTCAGGATTTCCACATAGGAGGCATTTAGAGGTGTGGTTTCGTTCCAGCCTTGTGATTACACAAGCAAGCATGGGTAAGACTTGAACTGATGGCTCTGTCAGATGACTAGCCGGACAGTGTTAGCAATTCTGCTGTGCACCTTGTTTTGAGACAACACCTTTGGTTGTCCCATCAGTTTGCACCAGGGTCTGCCTTTGTGAAAGATCTCTGGAGGGAAGAGTGACAGAGTTGAGGAGATGCTTGGGAATGTGTCTAATCTAGAGAGGAGAAGGGGAGGTCATGCGCATCCGGTAAACGCTCCATTTGTGGTATCCACTCAGGTGTATTTCTCTCATCGGTACAACTGACTCCAGGGTCGATTTTACATGGCTTATTTATTTGTTTATTTATTTTAAAATCTGATGATGCTATTGTTGATGGTGATCATGTTTACATGTGATGTACGTCTGTGTGTATGTAGGTGTGGAAGTGAGATGAGAATTTGGGGAATTCAGCTCTCTTCTTCTACCATGTGGTTCCTGGGTATTGAACTCAGGTTCTCAGGTGTGGTAGCAAGCCCCATTACCCACTGGTCTTTTAATACATGTGTCTTTTTGCTTTTTGCATTTTGGTGGTGGGGTACAAGCTTGTGTATTTTGGTACACTACCCTCAGTGGCTTTAGAAATGTAACTTCCCTAAACACTCTGGGTAATACTTCCTGGCTTTCACTATTAGTGGCAGCAGAGGATGGTTTTCCTGGAACAAATCTATGCTCCCTATACTTAGCTTCTCCAGGTGGGAGATTCTGACACCAGCACTGACAAGCTGAAATCCAGTGTTCATTTTCACCCGTGTTCACATGGCATTACGTCAGCTTCCTGGGGGACAAGGCCAGGTGTGAGGGTGGCTATCCAGAGTGCAGGTGCTCAAATGAGTGGGGGGGTGGGGATCTGCTCTCCCCTCCCAGGAAGACGTTTCACAGGCTCCTTTGTTTGGTTTTCATCCAGCTCTTAACGTATGGTCCCTTCTGCTTCAGCAGTTGGAGAATCCCGTCTTCTCTATTGATTTCCCACAGAATGCTTTACTGCTCTCCAAGGTGTGACCTGAACCTCTAGCTAATTTATTTCTGTCATGGCTTCAGAACTCTGGAATGAAGTAGGGGAGTGGGGAGGAGTGGGCCCCGGAGGGGTGGGGGGTGGGGACAGAGCGAGGTGTCCAGGTTGTGAGAAGTAAATTCAGCATCGGAGGCCCCCACCCCCTGACAGGCCGGCCTGCAGCTCTGGAGGGCAGCGTTTCAAGCTCAGCAAGGAGACTTTGTTTGAAAATCTGCTCTGTAAGATTGAAGCCACAGCCTGGGGTTGCAGAAGGCCAGGATTAGAGCAGGGCCCCATGGGGACAGAAAAGCAGGGAAAGAATGTGTTTGAAAATAGTGTCTTGACTGTTCAGGAGCCAGTCACCCTGTCGAGCAGCATGGGGTAGGTTTTTCTTTCTTTAATGAAATGATGGAAACTTCTAGGGGCAGGGAGGTGACTAGTGAAGTCACAATTCTCATCTTCCTTATGAGATTTTTTTTTCAACCACAGAGCATCCGAGTGTCAGTCCCCGAAACTGTGTTCACCATGAGTGACAAGTGAGATATTAAATCGAGGCACATTGACACAAACTTCTATGTCTAAGACATACAGCGGAGCCTTTTCATGATCTGATTTCATGAGATAATTATTGGAATGTCCACTCCATTTTTCCTGTGAAAAAGCCTTAAAAATCTGACAAGAGACAAATACAAGGAACTGTGTGTGTGGTTATTCTTGTCTGGGTAGAGCTTGCATTTGCTGGGTGGGGAGATAGATCACATCTGAGTGGCGTTTTAAACTTTTAAAAAATGGGCATGATTTTATCTCATTTTCTTAGCAATGCTATGAAGGAGGTGTTGTGATTTGCAATCTGCAGTCTTAGAAATGCTGGCTGGTTAGGCAGCCTGCACCCTGCGAAGGTCCCAGGATTAAGACATGACAAACAGGGGATTCATCTCTGGGACTTTGGGCTCCAGGTGCCTGCTGCAGTTCCAGGCACCTCAGACAGAGAACATATTTTTACCAGGGCCACCTGTCACTCTACAGCAAGGAGCATGGTAGTTCCAATTTACCCATTCAAGTTAAAGACACTCAAGGAATGAATCAGAGTTAACTGGAACACACAGGTTTCTTTCTTTCTTTTTTCCTTCCTTGGACAATGTTTTGAGAATTTCATACAGCATATTTTGATTATATTCAGAATCCTCCCCATCCCTTACTTGATCCCCACTCCCCTCCCCAGCCACACAGTACTTCTGGGTGTACGAAGTGCCCTGGAGTGTGGCTGCTATGCCGGGTGTCACACCATTAAAGAAAACTGACTCTCCCTCCCCTAGAAACAGTCATTTGCCAATAGCTTCTCATCAAGGGGTGGGACTTCATGTCCTGTGTTGGCATTCTGTGTCACTTAATCTTGTGTAGGCTTGTACATGTAGTCACAACTACTGTGAGTCCATGTTTGCTAAAGCCCTCTCATGTCCATAAGATACTATTTTGTTGCAGATGTGTACTGCCTCTGGTTCTTACATTCTTTCTGCCTCATCTTACACCATGATCACTGAGCCTTGGGTGGAAGTGTGTGATACAGATGTTCCACCTAGTGCTGAGTACTCCTCCGGCTCTTAGTCTCTGAATATTGACCAATAGGGCTATGTGTGCTTTGTCTAGTCATCTGATGAGGAGTATCTAGGCTGCTTCTCAACCTTGGTTATTGTAGGCAGTGCAGCAATAGATGTGAATGTACATGTATGTCTATGAACTCTCAGACCTCTAAGCTCATATGACCTGTGCCCAGGGTCAGCATTCTTAAAGCATGGTGATGCCTCGGAAGGGTAAGACATTGCTAGGGACCTTTCTTACCCTCTCTCCTACACAGCTGTCATTAGCTGTATCCTGATACACACACAGGTAACCTGTCAGCTGCCCTTAGCCCCACCCTGATAGACCTACAGGTACCCTATTAACTCCATCAAAGCTAATGTAAAATAACTCACGTCTTCTCAAGCATTATACCAATGACCATTTATTTACCCTGGGCTAAATGAACAGTAATCAACTGTGGGGCAGCTCAGTTTGTGCCTGTGACTGTAGGTGCTTTGGAGTCTTAGTGGAAGACCACCTTATTGGGCTGAGGGCCACCCATAACTGGGGCTTCAGCTCCCATCTTCCTGTTTCATTCTAACTGTGGGTGATGCAGCCCATTTCATCCTGACTGGCAGCCCATCTCAGAGCTCAGCATTCTGTTTTTAGTGACATAACAAGACTGTCTCAAGGTGTCCTGGCTAATTTTGTTGATTTCACATAATCCTGAGTCATTTGGGAAGAGAGGACCTTGACTGAGAAAATGCCTCCATTAAATAATGGCATATATCGGCAAGTCTGCAGGATATTTTTTATTAATAATTGGTATGAAAGGGTTCCACCCACTATGGGCACTGCCACCACTGGGCAGATGGTCCTGGGTTGTTCAAGAAAACAAACTGAGCAAGACAGGAGAGTATACTAGTGAGTAAGAAACATTTCTTTGTGGCTTTGGCTTCATTTTCTGTTTTCCTGCCCTGAATTCCTGCCCCGATTTCCCTTCATGATGGACTGTGACCTGGGCCTGTAAACAGATCAGCCCTTTGCCTGCCAACGTACTTTCAGTCACATTTTACCACAGCAATAGGAAACAAGCGGGGTAAAGGGCTCCTTCCTAAGGGTGAGTAGTGAGAAAAGGAGTAAGTGTTTAGAGGAAGATAATTTTCATTCATGTAGGACTAAAACAGAGCTGTGTGCATCCTTGGGATAAAGAAAGCTATTTGGGGTTGAAAGCTCTGGGCTTTGAAAGGAAATGGGCTTTTGCATCACATGTGACTGATTCTGCTCCTGCCATCTCCGTGGTAACTTCATCTCGGGACTTTGATTTTGCTCTACTCAGCTTCACATCAACCCATACATTTTGCTGCCTTTCCTCGTTGGAACAATTTTGATTTCTCTCCTGGTCTCTTATTTTCACATGGTCTTGGGACTTTCTAGAAGCCACTCATGGTTTCACATTGGCATGGCATTGTACTGAACATTTATTGTACTGAACATTTTCAGAGCTGAGAAAATCTGAATTCGAACTCAGAGTTGGATGGAACATAGAACAGTGCCTGGTTTGTGGTTAATATCCAAGATGTTTGTTAAATTTGATGAAGAAAGTTCACAAATTTACTTTAGTGTAGTTGACATGAGTTTTTTTTTGTCTTTTTCCTCTTCCAACTTCTCTTCCCCTTTCTTCCTTTCTCCCCCTTCTCCTTCTTCCCCCTTTGGAAATTTTTGAGTGTGTTTAACTGGACAAAAAGCAGTCATTTGATCTCTCTAGCACAGATGAGTCCTCAGGAGACAACTATTGCGATAGGGTAGTATGAGACATTTACTGTAGCATTCACTAGAATTCCTTAATTTTTCTATGTATCTAAACTCTCTACTTGCAAAAGAAATATCCCGAGAAGCAAGTCTTTCTAGAGAGGATATGTGAAAAAGACAATGTACATGGATTGGCTCATAGATGAAGGTAGAATTCTGTAAGCAAGGTTGGAATGCTTCACATTGCTGTCAAATTCCCAGAACAAGTTCATGTAGGTATAAAAATAAAGACAAAAGGGGGTGGGGGGAGAAAAAATAAAGAGAAAAGCATACAGACTTCTCACATATCCTTCATTTAGACTTAATTAGTATTACTATTGTGATATAGTAACTTGGTTGTTTATTGAAGCATTTTAGGGCAAGAGCCTAAAATCATATAATTTTGAATCCTAAATATTTGATTAAAAACTTTACAACATGTTTTCTTCTGCCATCAGATGTTATTACACCTGTCAGTGCTCTTTATGTGGTTTTTCTGATCGACAGTCAGATTTCCTCACTGGCTCCCAGGTAGCTTTTCTAGTTAGTGTCTAGGAATCAGGAACAAACAATCCACATAGTGCATTTGGTTATTGGGACTTTGAGGTTTCTTTCACTCTGGAATGGCCCAGGTCCTAGTGCAAGCCTGGAAAGGTTTTTCTGTGTAATGGGCTCAAGGCTGGAAACCTGGTGAAGCTCTGAGGAGGACAGAGCGTAGGTGGTTGCTCACCTTGTATAGTACCAGTGTCAACAAGGGTGTTGTCTGCCTGTTCCATCAAGCCTCAGGAATGGGGAATGACACTGTCCATAGCCAGTGTACCACAAGGAGAACCAAAAGTATGAGGGATGAGGCATGAGCCCAGGCAGGGGCGAATGAAACCCTTCATGCTAATAAAGGTGTCCAACAGATGCTCTGATAGCCCAGGGAAGACGGTTGTGAGTTGTACGGGGAAAGAAGGTGGGGTTAGGATGTCTGTCTCTCTGACCTTTCCAGTTCCCCTTGAAGCAATTTGTAGACGGCATGGACAAAGAATCTAGGCTACTCTGAGCAGATGATAAACAGGTTTAGGAGCAGATAGAATGATTTGAGGTTCCCTGGACTAGTTCGAGGAAATAAGTCCTGACTGCTGTGGAGTCTGAAAAGTTTCTGCTATGTGATCAGAGACCTTGAGATTGAGAGCACAGAGCAACACCTTCACAGAGCTTTTTAGAACACGGGTTCATATACTGCATTTGGGTGAAGGTCATGAGGTTGGTCCGTCAGATGAGTGGGGTGCTGGGGCTTTTATAGACCATCAGGGGAGGTACCTAGTAATTATAAATAGAAGATTTTAGGTTCTGTCCTTAGTGTCTAACACCCTCTCCCTTGGTGACATGCTGTGTGGTGTTCCAGTTTTTGATGATATTGTCTTTGGTCTCCTTAAACATGCCAAGCCCAGAGAGCTCTTGAAAAGTGGGTAATATCTCCAAAGAAATAGGATTCTCAAGAAAGTACATGGAAAAAAACAAAACAAACAAAACCCACTCCAACAATTTCTCCTTAAGTCATCATCATAGATATCTTTGACCACCTAATTTGGAAGGAATTCTGATGATAAGGAATTTGCCAGGAGTTGAAAGGGGCAGCCATGCTCTTGGGAACATGTGTGTGCTGGAGACAGCATGTTCCTAACGCCAGAGCAGGTGGATGGTGGGTTTGCAGTGGAGACCTCCATACTGGGGCATGGAAAGACCAGGGTGGAATTCTGCCTTCTGAACTTACTAACTTAGCTTAATAAGTCACTTCTTGCTTGAAGTCAGGTTTATGGTTTTTTTTAATCAGTAAAATAGGCATAGATAGTTTGTGATGTAGGTGGCATTGCTGGTACTGAGTTACAGCCCCCTCTTATAGATAGGAAGGAATATAATTACTAGTTTGCAAAGAAGAGGCCTCCTATCTGAATTCTATGAAAGGACAAATAGTTACAGCAGTGCTGTGTGGACTGGAGGATAATCTGCCAAGGTCTCTAAAATCCAGAATGATCAGTGGTCCAAGACCATTTGTTTATTTTCAGAATAAAGGATGATGGAAACACTGAAGAATTTTTGAAATGACATAATTTAGCTGCAGTCACTATTATTAGGGTAGGAAGGATAAAACAACCTTACGGACATTTATTTGGACTGAATTTATTGGCAGCATTAATGATCAGAACCTCAGTTTCTTAAGAAAATGAGACGATAATAATGGAAAATTGGCTTATTGAATACACACATGAGCTTGATAGATGGGAGCCCTTGTGCTGAGAGGGCAGTGCGGGTATGGCCACATGGTGTATTGATTATCCACACAAAAATCATATCTCATTGCTGAGGATAGGAAAGCACTGGGATGCAGACATTAAACTCCTTGACCTTCATACAGTGGAGGAAGGGAAGTTGGGAAGCTTTGTCAGGAAGCCCAGGAAGACTCGAGAGGTGCATATAGTCTGCAAAAGCTGTATAGAACATTGAAACTGAGCCAGCTGTAGTGGTTCATGCCTGGAATCCAGTACTTGGGAGGCTAAGTTTGGAGGATTGATGCTAGACAGGGCTGCACCATAGGCTCTAGGCCAGCCAGGGCTACAGAGTGAGACCTTGTCTCAAACAAGAGATGCAAACCAAACAAATAAACAAGACCTGAGCGGGGGAATGAGCGATGTGTACTCAGTTTATGACATATTACATGACAGAGCTCAGTTTTTACAAGGTCAGCCCCCTGCTCTGCTCTAGCCATTCCAAGATGGCCACTAGTGAGCTAGGCATGGGTGAGGATAAACATGGAGGGTGAAGAGACATCAAATATGTGAAGTGATGAAACTTATGGAGAAACATTGCTATAAAGTCAATGTAACGATTGCTGGATTGAATAGCAATTATATTATCAAAATAAAAGGCCCACTTGTAAAGTTGAATACAGTATGGCTACACAACTTCAACATAACATTGCTACTTTATTTTTGAGTATCAACTATCGGGAATACATATCACCTTAAAAAGCATACTGTGGCCATTTTCTATCTGCTGAGCACTTATCTGTTGGAGGGCTATGTTTGTGAAGGAATGAGCATCATGAGCCAACATCAGCATTAGGTCAAGAGAGATAAAAACTGACCAGCCACGTGGGGATTTGTGACAACTGAAGGAAGTAGTGGCATGAATCATCTCAGAAAAATGGGAAGAAGAGGAATTACTCAAGTAGTTTTCAGGGTGTCTCCTTTTTAGCTACATCATTGTCACAAATGCACTGATAGCTCACCAGGGTTCCAAGCTATACACACTAATGTTTTCCAGAGAGCTATTGCTGTGAGTGAGCAGGGTTCTCTGTCTTCTGTGTCTCTATGACTTGGTTCTTCTCATTCCAGACATGGAACAACTTGCTTCTAAGATGCTACTCTATGACTTACTCAAGTTGACAGAGAAAGACCTGAGAAAGTGTTTCCTTGAAATACACAATTCCTTTAAGGCTGGCATGTATGTCATTAAACTGTGAGTCCAGTAAAGTCTGCAAAAGGCATGGAAAGGAAAGTTTAAGAGTCTCAGAGTCATTCCTATAGATGGTCACAGACATAGCCATGTTGCTAGCCCATATGGATTGACATCTGTCTACTTTGCAGACCTGTCACCCTTGCTATCTAGTTTAGAAAGCAAAATTGGGGAAAGTGGCATGTGTTGAAAGTTGAAGTTTGTAAATTTTAGGCCTTAAAAGCCAGTGTAGGATCAAAAATATCAATCTTGTCTTCCTCGATTGCTTGTGAATTTCTCTCCTCCCTCCCTCCCTCCTTCCCTCCTTCCCTCCCTCCCTCCTACCTCTCTCCCTCCCTCCCTTCCTTTCTCCCTCCCTCCTTCCTTTATTCTTTTGGCAATTCTCATTCTTTTTTGCAACTCTTCTTCCTTAGAGTGCTCTTTGAGTTCAGTCCATGGCTCACTTGCTGCAAGGTACCCCATTTGGGAATGAGAGTGTTCCATTGGCATGGCTGGGAGTTTTAATGGAAATATAAGATGAGATGTCTCTGGCGTATATAATACCTTCACAATGTTTCCATGTATTGAGCCACCTCTGCTGTATTACTGGAGATTGATAGTGACAGATGGGCCAGTAAGAAGGAGGCACATTCCCTACATGGAATTCCTTTAGAAGCCAGGCCTCCTTCCAAGGTGCTTGGAGCTTTCTTCTAAACTGGGGCCCAGGACACTCACCCCCAGCAGAAGTACCTGGCCAAAATGCTGTTTGAGGCAGATCTGGTGATTTGTGCTTTGCTCCAAACAAGAGGCCAGCCATGCCATGCTCAGAGAAGTCTAGAGCTCAAACAGCAAGTCTACCCCATCTGCACAACCGTGTTCATGCCACTCAATTGGTGTGGCCCCAGGAGTCTTCAGTCCCATATGGGAATGAGAAATTGTTCCTGTTGATTTCCAAATTCTGATGGAAAGAGAACATTTTAAGGTATGGTGGAGATAATGAAAAATTATTTCCTTGTTCCTTACAACTATCTTTTTTTTTTAAAAAAAGACATATTTATTTATTTGTGTGTGTGTGTGTGTGTGTGCAAACCCAAGAAGACCAGAAGAGTGTTTCAGATCCCCCAAAGCATCAAGAAAACAAAACAAAACAAAAACAAACCCACAAACTAAAACAAAACAAAAACCAAGTCAAACAACTGTAAGTCAGGAACCATCTGTAGATGGAGACTGGTGGGGGGGGGGGGGGGGAAGTCGTGAAGGGAGAGCGGGCTCCTGCAGGTGAAGAGTGGCAGTGAAAGGAGCTGACAGAAGGCACGAACAATGTGTCTAGAGCATTGTGGGAAGGTTGGGAAAAATAATTTTCCCTCCTTTCTTGCTTTCCTCCAACTCAATCTAATCGATGCTGCAGACTTTCCTCAAACGTAATCACACACTCCAGGATCATGCAGACTTCCATTATGAGGTGAGAGGTGATGTGATTTAAACATGCATTTGTGGGATTCAATTCCAATCTACCTCAGTGAAAATGCAAGCGGAAGTAGAATATCTCAATATTTCACTGCATGACAGATCTGAGTATCCTTCTCCTTTTGTTTTTTATTACTCTCCCTGACCTGTGTGCATTAGATGTTCATGTATAAATTGTTCACTGGCTTCTTTTCCAGCTGTGTCCCATGATTTTTGCTCTGAACACACACAGTTGCTAATTTTTACTATATCTATACGTTGTGCTGAAATAGCTTTGCATTTTCTCAACAGAGTTTTTCCCACTTGGGGGACACAATGGTTATTGTAGTGTATAGGTGAGATTTACAGACTGGCAGTTTATTCAAGGAGACATGAACTGGGAGGTCATTTAGCAGGTGATGCAAGAAGGATATCAGAGAAGTAAGTAACTTGGTACAGAGTTGCTGACTTACCAGGGCCACTAATGCCCTTGGAGAGGAAAAGAAAGATAGCCTAGTATACCCTCCTTAGTGGATTTGGAATTCTTGCTGAAAATAACTGGAACCATTGAAGGGACAGAAAATTAAATATATGGCTTTGTTTCTGAAATAATAAGACTGTCAGTTGGATCTGGAAAACAGACACCTATCCAAAACAGGCAGTCCTGTTATGTGTAGAATATTTGTTAAAGATGTGTTACATTTATTTATCTGTGGGATATTTGTTTAATGATGTAAATATGTGTTGCATTCTTTTTTATTGCATTTGCTTAACTCCACAAATCTGTGTTACTTTGCCTGTTTGAAACATCTGATTGGTTTACTAAAGAACTGAACAGCCAATAGCAAGGACAGGTGGGGCTGGCAGGCAGAGAGAATAAATAGGAGGAGAAATCTTCGAGAGATTGAGGATCAAATGAAGGAGGAGGACTCCAGGGTCCAGTCACCCAGTTACACAGCAAACCTCAGAGTAAGAAGAAAGGTATATAGAATAAAGATAAAAGCCTAGAGGCAAAAGGTAGAAACAAGCCAAGCTAAGGCTGTGCATTCATAACAATGAGATTCCCTGTTTATTTATTTGGGAGCTGGGTGGTAGACCTCCAAAAGAGTAAGAGTAAAAACAGTCCACAACACTGTTCTATTTCAAAGGTGCATTGAAATGGTAGATCAGAATGATTATTAATAAAATTTTACACCTTTTGTTTCTTCAACACTTTAAGCAGGCTTACTGTGTCTCACCATCCCCAGCATATCTTCCTTGCCCACCTTCTGAATCCATCCATAAGCCTCATTTCAATCATATCCTCATGGCTTTGGTTTCCTGTTGAACTCTCAGCTCATCTCCAAATGCTGGGTTGGCAGTCTTATACTCCATTCTATCATTCTTGAACTTGGTGTTTGACCTTGGTGTCCATGATGTTTAGACAGTAAAAGATGAAAACAATGGCTCAAGGCTCAATGAGGACAGTGGGAAGGCTGAAATTGCAGGTGGGTACAGGACCTCTTCCATCTAGGACAGGTCATTCACATAATTCATTCCAGAACCACAGCAATGAGATGTGACCACAGGTGAAGGCCCTTCTATGTCAGGGACCAATAAGCATGTTCTAACTAGACTGTTTTCTGTAGGGAAACCTTTCTCTGTGGATACTAGTGATATATGAGACTTCCTTCCAGGACCCATTCTACTGCACATCTATAATGTTTTATGTTAGGAGCCTAAACTACTCAACCCCCCCAGCAACTGTCTATAGATTCTGCTGTCCACACCTGTGATGTATAGTTTTGCCTTTCTCAGGAAATACAGCAATCTCTTTCTACTACCTGGCTTTTCCTTTGCCACTACCTTGGTTTTTTCTCTTTAGTTTGAGTACCAAACTTTTAATTAATAGTCTCTTTGCTTCTAGAAACTGCACTAGATTGCACTCCACTGCTCATTAGGGCCATACTTCCTTACATTCCTTTGGATCAATACAAAAATCTGTCATGATTGCTCCTTAATAAAGCAAATATAGTTACTCTTTAGAGGTATGTGTGTGTGTGTGTGTGTGTGTGTGTGTGTGTGTGTGTGTGTGTGTTTCAATACAACTTCAGAATAGTGCTTTAGCTTCTGGGATCCTAATTCATGGGAAACATGCAGAAGAGATTCATTCTAGATAGAACTTTAAGAGTAACTTAAATTGAATTCCAGACCTGGCTTGCTTATGTCCACTGTTATTTGACATGGGACAAGTGTTGCTTCCAACAATTGAGAACGATGGATTTGAAGCATCTGAGCATTCTCACTACGTGAGACAAATCCTTGATTCAGGGTAATTTCTGCATGGGAATTTAGTGTAGAACTGTATTCGATCAGTTTATCACCTGCAGTTGTTTTGGAATGCCCGAAGGCAGTTCATTTCAGAGGAATTTTACTCTTCATAGCTCATGGGGAAAGGAAGATAGATCCCTCAGAGGAAACACATCACTAACTGTTATTTTAGACATTCTACCTCCCCGCTCTAGGTATTACCCACATGACTTCCTGAGAAAATATTCTGCTTGTAGCAATTGACTGGCATGGACTACATTTTGTTTAAGGTATTTTACTCTTCTTATATAAGCCAATTAACTGTCATATTTTATCTTCATGGGGATATCCAAATACAAGGTTGACTGACATCCATTTGGTTGAGTCTTCCATGATAATAGTCATTGTCTTTAAACAACCTTGTTTTAAAGACTCTCTTTTCAATGCTGCCACCACAGGTAATGCAAACCTTATTTTTAAGGCTTGGGAGAAAGGTCATATGTACATGTTAGCTGGGCAGACTGAGTCTTTATTTTTCCATTCTTATGTAGATGACTAAAACATCTATTGGAATTTCACTATTTGATGGAAAATGTCTGGAGGTTTTGATATCTCACTTGCTGAGTGACTTTGAATGGCCCCTGCAATCTTAAGTACACTCAGAAAACACAGATATGTTATAGGGAATTGTATTTAATCAAAGACTTCAAACAGGATAGACTAGGAGGTAACACTATCTTAGTGTGCTCAGGCTTCTCTTCTGCAAAAGATGGCCTCCATGTTTGAGAGGAAAATCTGCTTTTAACAACTTCAATGAGGGGATTTTTTTCATCTTAAGAGGTTCATTTTAACCAATGTATTAATGATTTATGAACAAATGAAGGAGTAATAGAAGGATTTAATTTCCTTTGAACTGCGCAAAGTTGTAAAAAGCTTAGAGAAAAGGACTTGGTTCAAGATAAATGTTTGTTGAGCTGATTTATTGAACCCTCATCAATGTTCTGAGATGAAAAATTTCAGATCCAAAGATCTTTTTTTAAATGTTGATAAGTTTCTAGAATCTGTCTTTGAAACTTGAAATAGCATAGCTTTAAGCATAGCTTCTGGTATACATTAACTCCAGTTGAGGGTGTGGGTGCCACATGCCCACTTCAAGAAAGAATGACAATCAGGTAAGTACCACAACAGTCTCAGGGGAAAGAGGTCCATGCAGGTGATCTTTTACAAGAAAGAATGACAATCAGGTAAGTACCACAACAGTCTCAGGGGAAAGAGGTCCATGCAGGTGATCTTTTACAAGAAAGAATGACAATCAGGTAAGTACCACAACAGTCTCAGGGGAAAGAGGTCCATGCAGGTGATCTTTTACAACTTGAATCCACTTTTAGTCCTTCATGGTCCATTGAACATTTACTGAGTTCCTTATACATGCTGACCGTAGCTGCATGTCACAGCTATTGACCTCACTTCCAAGGAACTTATAGTTAAGTGACATGACCTAGACAGGAAATCTGAAATGTTAACTGACAATGTCATTATTATTATTATCATCATTATTATTAATAAACCAAGGCTTCACAACTTACATTGGAGTTATAGCCTGACTAGCCTGCTATAGGTTGAAAATATCACAAGTTGAGAAAATGCATTGAGTATATGTAGCCTACTGAAGGTGGCAGGAGTCAACAAACACAGTATGATGCAGAACCGAGAGCTCACCTGCAACAAATTCTTGGAGTTGCTATTTGTTTTCTCTGCCTAAGATCAGGAGAGAATATCATGCTTCTAATTCCTAGCCTGGGAAAAGAGCAAAGTTCAAAGCTCTTTGGTTCTTGTGAATGTGTTTATACTTGCATAGCATCATGAAGTTAAAAAAAATCACAAGTCAAACAATGGTAAGGAACCATCTGTAGATGGTGGGGTCAGAAAGGGCAGGGGAGATGTGTGAAGTTGGGTGCTGGAGGATGGAGGGGTAGGTACCCCTGGGTGAAGAAGAGTGGAAAGAGTTGACCCAAAGCATACAACAAATGTTTCTAGAGCATCAGGGGAAGGTCAGGTATTGTTGTCTCAGCTGTACCCAACCAGATAATCCCCCACGAGACAGAGTTGTACACAGTCTTGTATGTTATCAGAGCAATGCCCACTGATTGTGCTCCATTTTTCATAAAAGGCTCCTCATTTACAAAAGCTTTCTCACCTGGTGTAACAACTGCTCTTCACATGAAGCCCGTGAAGCAGTATTTTCTCAATTTTAGAGACAAGTCTAGGTGACAGGATGACTTCCCATGATGGCCTCATGAGTGACTGCTAGAGTTTTCTAGGAGTTTTTTTTTCCTTTCCACTTCCTCCCCATCCATTTCCACCCCCATCCTCTCTGTCGACATCTTCACACTACTGGGCAGCATTTCTGAAGTTCCCGCTGTGGGTCAGCTTTCTCTATGTACTGTCCAGTCATGGTATCAATAATCATTAGATCAGCCAGTATAGAGAATGGCCTGCATTGTGCCCACTCTGTCTTGTCTGCTGAAGAATGGAGCTCAACTTCCTTTGCCTTCTGTCACACCTGGTCAAGCTAGTGGGGAGTGGGGGCAACCTTTGATGACAGCATCTTTTAAATAAAGACTATAGACATGTTTAATCTCCTAGCTGCTGTGCATAACGTCGCATGATGAGGTGTTCAGGCTGAAACGGTATGCAATCTCACACTCTATCATGCATGCAGGTCTTCACGGTGTGTATTTCTGCATTCACTCCATTTTTGTCCTAATCTTATGGTATTGTCCACGTTTTTCTTCTTTCTTTTATCCTTCATGCATCTAGTCTGTATCAATGATATTCGATGCTATATGGAAAACAATATATTTATTTACCAGAGAGAGAGAGAGTCGCACAAACCAGGAGTTAGAAGCATGCTGGCTTCCAGGAGAAAAGGGGGGTTCCTTTTCCTTTCACTTCCTTTTATATCTAACTGTGTCAGTTTACATGTCCCCGCCCTCATGGGTGGATAGCTTTGTGGGGTTCACTCCTACAAGTCTGTCTTATCATTTCTGGAATAAATCAAGTTATAAATAATTAAGGGGTTTAATTAAATGGTCTGGGCACAGCATGGAATTGGAGGGCTTTGCTTTGTTGTTCTCTGCTGCCCATGAGGTAAGTTGTTCTGTCAGCCCTTATGCCTGCTCTGGTCAGTCTTCCCTAGGACCCTGGCTCTTGTTGTTGACTTGGCAGTCCTGGCTGTAGGATGTTCATGGGGCACAGGACAGACTTGGTTTGTGGTGTTCTCAAACTTTTCCAGTAACCTTGGTCTAATTATCCATGTTTCTCTCCTGGTGAGTGCAGATGTTGTTCTGTGTGTTTGTCTTGCTTCACCTTCGTGATTGCAATTGTTTATTTTAGTTCAAGAGAAGAAGCTCCAGAAAGCACCCAATAAAGCAACAGTGTGCTCATTGCTTGCTTCCCCAAGAGTGTAGGCTTCACTGCAGTGTGGAGTGAAATGGGAAGGGGTGAATTTAGTGGGTGTCTCCACAAGTCAAATGTCAAAAATGGGCACTATCTTCATCCTCTCTCCCTTCTTTCTTTCTTTCTTTCTTTCTTTCTTTCTTTCTTTCTTTCTTTCTTTCTTTTTTCTTTCTCTCTGTCTCTCTCTTTCTTTCATTCTTATGTGAGATTTGAGACAGGGTCTTAGGTAGCTTAGGCTAGTCTTAAGAAATTTACTTAGCTAAATATGACCTTGACCTCCTGATCTTCCTGTCTCCACCTCCCAAGTGCTGTTATTTCAGACTTGTACTACCAAAGCCCAATCTTGTTTTTATGGATTCTGTTTTCTTTTTTCCAGACAAGGTTTCATCTATACCAAGTTGGCCTTGAAGTCAGTGTGCAGCTGAACTCATCCTCAAGCTTTCACTAGGATTATGGGCATGTGCCCCACACCTGGCTCACTGTCTCATGGAAGACAATAAAATCCTTGTAGCCTTGAGGATGTTTATTAAGTATATCAGCAGTAACTAGCTTTTGGCAAAGGGTTGCTTAGTATCATGAGCTGGGGACTCAGAGTCCCATAAGGCTGTCACTAACTTTGTGATTTCAGACCAGTGACTTTAGTCTGCTATCTCCTTATCCTTAATGGTTCAAAATGAACATTAGCTCCTTGGGGTTTGAAAGGATTCCAAGGTGGACTTGCTGAGTAGAATGCCTGGAGTTCAGTATATGCTATTTTTTATCACCATTGCCCTTCTTCTTTGTATGTTAGCTTGGCTGTTATGTCTTCTGGACCGATCACTAACAGAAGTAATAATTGTTATTTTACCCACCATAGGGTATAAAGGGGCTGGTGTTATGGCCCTTTTCCTAATTTGCCATTTGTAAAAGCTCATTTCTTCCTTACTTTCTTGGCTGCTTATCATCCTGTCTTTTTAAACATATTTCTATCAGTTTCCTTGCTCACTGCTTTCTTTCTCTCCTTCTACAATGTGAGGTGTAAGAGGATGGGCATGGGTGTATGGGGGCTTGTTCATGCCATCCTAAACCTTGGCACCTAGGGCATTACTGGGCAGGCAGTTGTCATACAAATCTATATTGAATCAATGAATAATCTTCAAACATCATCAAACGTTCATTGATATGAGCTTTGATGGTACTTGAAAAAGAAAGGGTACTTGTTTGGCTGAGGGCAGAGGCTCTTCTGCAGAAGTGGGTGCTTGAAAGGCCAAGGGAAGATGCAGTTGCTTGACTCTTTAAAGTGGTTGCTTGCTCAGAATTCTCTAATAAATTAGTTCTAGTCTCTTTGTCACCAGCAAGTGGAGCGCCCTCCAACAGCAAGGGAAAGACCTAACAAGAAACCCTCCGTGCACACAGAACACTGTTCCTTTTGCTGTTTAGACATTGGATGTTTGACAGAAGTAAGAGACATGGATATCTGAGATAGAATTCCCAGGTAAAAAGTGGTTTCCTTGTGTAGCCTGTTGATCTGTTGATGTGTTTGGGTTGTGAAAATGGAGCATTTTCAAGTAAACACTTTATATTCTACAAACATCCTATGTCTTTCTAGTTGGAAGAACTGGCAGCAAAATATAGCTTAACACATGTTCATATTGTGCATAATAAATAAAGCTCTGTAAGGCACAGGAGGTGACACCAGGACAAAACCCTGTGCCTGCCAAAAGGGCACATCAATCGGGCAGAGGAAACCAACACCAGGAAGAAACAATAAAGAAATGGTTTTGCATCAGATGTTAGGTGTAATGGCTCATACCTTTAATCCCAGTAATCTAGAGGCAGAGGCCTGTGGATCTCTGTGAGTTCAAGGCCAGCGTGGTCTATGGAGCTAGTTCCAAGACAACCAAAAGTAGATAGTAAGACCTTGTCTCAAAATAAATAAATAGATAAATAAATAAATAAAATGAAGAAAAGAAAACGAAACTGGCTTTCTTAATGCTAATACCATATAGGTTTAACATCATTGTTTATGTATGTGTTTGTGTGTGCATGCATATGGATGGGCTTTTGCATGCCATGTCATACACATAGAGATTAGACAGCTATGCCTGAGAGCTGGTTCACCTCTCTTGACTTGTGGGTCCTGGGGGATCAGAGTAAGGTCACCAAGCTTGGACACAGCACCTTCACCAGCTGAACTGTTTCTCCAGCCCCTGGATATATCTATAGAAATGAAAACTTTCAGAACACATCATTTTCTTTAAAGTAAAAATTGTAACTGAGGGTCTGTTTATCCATAGCTAAAGATGAAGCAGGAGGACTGTCAGGAGTAAAATGGCAGATTGGGCTGCAGTGTGAGATCCTATCTCAATAAACAAAAATGAAACCAGAAGCTTATATCTACGGACACAACTACAGAGATCATGTGACATATGTTGATCCACACATAAACTTGAAACTCTACCTTCAACACATCTTGGGATTGGTCTTAGACCAAAACTCAGTCATTCTTTTTTAGTTGTCCCAGAAGTTAAACATCTCTAGAAGGCACAGACTAAGATGGGCTTCTTCTAGGTTTGTCTCCCTGGGCATGAGAACACCTTCCAGATTTAAGGGGAATGCAACTATTTGACAAAGAGCAAACAAAACTTTCCATGGCTTCAATCCTCATGATGCAAGGACCTGACTTTTCTCGTATTTTTTTAAAGGATAGCTCAACCTCACATTTCATCCATCTCATATTTTACCAAAAAGAGCTGACCAGAAAAGTGGGATACTTGCTCTATTTCTCTCTGGCCAAACTGCTCTGAAGAAGCTGAGAGACCAACTTCTGATCATTCCCAAAACTCATGTGCTTAATTTTGACTTTTGAATCAACCCAAATGACTGTTCAGTAAATCAAAAGCTATAGGTGTAGCTCAATGGTTTATCCCTAGTATATTCAAGGCATTGCACTTCTTGATTTCTGCATTAAACTGGATATTATTTGTAAGTAGTCTCTCCATGCAAGGCACTACTCACCTTTCATTCAGGTCCTGACATTTTCACTGTGCACTGGGGATAGTCTTCTATCATAGGCAGAGAAAATGAAGCACACTTAGACATCAGGCTTTGGCTGGAACTCTTCATTTAACAGAAAATATTAAAGGAATAACAGCTAGGTTCCCAGAAGCATTTCTGTTACCTAAACCTTACAGTTTCTTCTTCACCTTTCTCTTTCATTAGCCACAGAGGCTTGCCTCTCTGAGAGATAGGACCAGTGTTACAACAACCATCTTTGAATGAGAATATTAACAGACACTTATATACATACATAGAATGTGCTCTAGTTTTCTGCCAGCTAATTTGGTATCTATTTGATTGTGTTTAGAGTCACTGTAGAAACATCTCTGTGAGTGTGTTTTCAGAAAGAATCTCTCAAGAGGGAAGGCCAACCCTGAATGTGCATTGTGCTATTCCTCGGGATGGATCTCGGACTGAGGAAGAGAAAGGGAACTGAGTACCCAAATGCCTCTCTCTCTTCCCTGAGCAGAGACAAGATGGAAGCAACTGCCTCATGTTCCTTCACACATCCCCCCAGGATAGATTACCCCTTGAACTCAAACCCTTCTTCCCTCTTTAAGTCATTTTTGTCAAATATTTTAGTCCTAACAACAACAAAAGTAACTAATGGAAAAACTTCAGCAAATATTATGTAAACTTCTAAGAGATTTTCTCTTGAATGATTCAGAGGGAAGCTAAATCACTAACAAGCTTCTTGACTACAGACTAATAGCTGATTACATCATAGTAGAGACAGACAAATAGGAACCTGACAAGTTGGGGTCTTCTATATCTGCCAAGATTGACAGAGGGGAACAGGAAGGAGGCTTCTCACTGCTGGCAAACATCTCCTAGCTTGCTAGCCTGCTTATGCTCAGAGCAGCGTTGGAAGTCAACACTCCTTGGCCAATATGTTTCATATTATAGCCTGGAAGAGATATACGTCTGTGTGTGTGTGTGTGTGTGTGTGTGTGTGTGTGTGTGTGTATGAACAGCACCTGAATTACAGAAGTACACCTTCATACCTAGTATTTTCATGGATTCCAGGGATCTGAACTCAATTCCTTTTGCTTGTATGACAAGCATTTTATCAACTGAACAATCCCCTTAGCACTTATTTTAATTTTTATATAAAACTTTCATGAGGCTCCCAAAGCAGAAAGTTTCCAAAAGGCTCCTCGATCTCTGATAACACAAGAGTAAAGTGTCCTTTTTGATAGAGAAACATGGTTACCCTGACCTCTTACTGCTGGTGAAGGGTCCAAGCCATCCCAGAACCCACTCTTTCCAGTTCTCTGCTCTCCTCAGTGCTGTATGCAGAATCAACAAGTAACTTGCCATTTAGAAGTATCATGCAATTTCTCTGTGAATGTTCAAAATTGATAACATGACATTTATCTGTATGGAAGCCACTGCTCCTAAAGTGCTAACCCCCTCCCCCTTTTCTTGGCAGTACAAAAGTAAGTTACACCGTCTGGTTTGGATTATCTTAGATTCTAAATCAGTGTGACTCAAGTGAATGAGATTTCACTCAGAGGAGTTTAATATCACCATGAAGATGCTGTGTTTTATGTTATCTTAGATTCAGGAAATTGTTCCCATCATGCTTTGGTTGCCAGTTTTCCACACTCCTTATGCAATTGTCCTGATATCCGTGGTCACTGACATGGCCCATGCATCTCTAAAGAGGGGCACTTCAGCCCAGTGTGGTGGCTTACAGCTTGGAATCACATCAAAGGGATGTGGAGGCAGGGGGATCTCGAGTTTAAGGCTGGCTTGGGCTACACAAAGCCCTTTCTCAAAAACCAGCCCTTGGCCCCTAAAAACCATCTCTAGTGTTTCCCTAGAGAATTGAAGTTTGACCTAGGGCAAACCTTTTTTTCTGTCCCAGAGGTCCTCTGTTTGGTAATTATTTTCACTGTTTTGAATTGAGATCAAGAAAAGAGAACTAATCACCGTAGGTCTAACTTTGTGATAAAGACCATTAAAGAAGAGTTGAGTATCCTTTGTGAGCTACTGGAAGCTATCGTTTTCTAGAGAAAGATAAACACGTAGCCCAAGCTCAGATGCAAGGAAGTGGCTCTTTCACTGCCACTCTGGAGTGGGCTGTGACTGCTGCCCTTAGACCATTATGCTTTCTCTCTCTCTCTCTTTCTTTCTTTCTCTCTCTCTTTCTTTCTTTTTTCCTTCCTTCCTTCCTTCCTTCCTTCCTTCCTTTCTTTTTTTTCTTTCCTTCGTTCTTCCTGTGGTACTGAGGACCAAATCCAGGGCTCTCACACTTGTTTTTTTTTTCTTTTCTTCCCATTCTTTTTTATTTAAATTAGAAACAAGCTTGCTTCACATGTCAATCCTAGCTCCCTCTCCCTTCCCTCCTACCCCAGCCCCCAGGTCTCCCAGCCCCCCACCCAGCCCCCACTGTGATCCCCAGGGAGGATGAGGTCCTCCATGGAGGATTTCCAGAGTCTGTCATTTCATTCAGGGCAGGGCCTAGGCCCTCCCCCCAAGAGTTCAGGCTGGGCTCTCACACTTGTTAAGCACATTATATCCTACTGAGTTCTGCCCCTAACTATAGTTAGTCCAATACCCATTTCTCTTTTTTTCTTTTATAAATTTTATTTAAATTAGAAGCAATCTTATTTTACATATCAATCCTAGTCCCCTCTCCCTACCATCCTCCCATGCCCCCCACTGACCCTGCAATGCCATGCCCCATCCACTCCCCAGGGAGGGTGAGGCCTTCCAGGAGGGATCATCAAAATCTGTCAAGACATTTATGGCAGGGCCTAGGCCCTCCCCTGTGTAACTAGGCTAAGAGAGTATCCCTCCATGGGAAATGGACTCCTGAAGTCCATTCATGCACTAGGGATACATCCTGGTTCCACTGCCAGAGGCCCCATAGACTGCCCAGTGCTCCTAACTGACACCCACATTCAGAGGGCCTGGTTTGGTCCTATGTTGTTCCACAGCTGTCGGACTGTGGTCCATGAGTTCCTACTTGCTCAGGTCAGCTGTTTCTGTGGGTTTACCCAGCGTGGTCTTGACCCCTTTGTTCATCACTCCTCCCTCTCTGAAACTTGATTCTAGGAGTTTGGCTCAGTGCTTGGCTGTGGATCTCTGCTTCTGCTTCCATTAGCTACTGGACGAAGGCTCTAGGATGATATTTAAGGTAGTCATCATTCTCATTATAGGGGGGAGGGCATTTAAGGTAGTCTCTCCACTATTGCTTAGGGTCCTAGCTGGGTCATCCTTGTGAATCTCTGTACAATTTCCTAGCGCCAGATTTCTCTTTAAACCTATAGTGGCTCCCTCTGTTGATGTGTGTTGATGTGTACCTTTTCTTGCTCTCCTCTCTTCCTCTCCCCACTCAATCTTCCTGATCCCTTATGTTCTCCTCTTCACTCCTCTTTTGCCCTCTTTTTTCTCCTCCCTCCCCCCCTCCTCCCCCATTCTCCCATTTGTTCAGGGGCTCTTGTCCACTTCACTGGGGGACTGTGTATGTCTCTCTTTCGGCCCTCCTTGTTTCCTAGCTTCTCTGGAGATGTGGCTTGTATCCATTGTCTAATATCCATATGTGAGATATACACTTTTTTTTTATCCATTCTCAAGTTGAGGGGTATCTAGGTTGCTTCCAGGTTATGACTATTACAAATAATGCTGCTATGAACATAGTGGAACAGACATCCTTGTTGTATGAATGTGCATCCTCTGGGTATATGCCTAAGAGTGGAATTGCTGGATTTTGAAGTAGACTGGTTCCCATTTTCTGAAGAAACCACCATACTGATTTTCAAAGTGTCTGTACAAGTTTACAAGCCCACCAGCAATGGAGAAGCATTCCCCTTCCTCCACATCCTCTCTAGCATAAACTGTCATTGGTGCTTTTGATTTTAGCCATTCTGACAGGTGTAAGATGATATCTCAGAGTTGTTTTGGTTTGCATTTCCCTGATGGCTAAGGATGTTGAGCAATGTCTTAAGTGTCTTTCAGCCATTTTAGATTCCTCTATTGATAATTCTCTGTTTAGTTCTGTATCCCACTTTTTAGTTGAATTATTTGGTGTTTTGGTGACTAGTTTATTGAGTTCTTTGTATATTTTGGAAATCAGCTCTCTGTCTGATGTGGGGTTGGTGAAGATCTTTTGCCATTCCGTGGACTGCCATTTTGTCTTGTTAACTGTCTTTTGCCTTACAGAAACTTCTCAGTTTCAGGAGGTTCCATTTATTAATTGTCATCTCAGTGTCTGTGCTACTGGTGTTCAGGAAGTGGTCTCCTTTGCCAATTTGTTCAAGGGTACCTCCCACTTTCTCTTCTAAGAGGTTCAGTGTGGCTGGATTTATTGTGAAGTCTTTGATCCATTTGCACGTAAGTATTGTGCATGGTGATAGGTATGGATCTATCTGCAATCTTCTACATGTCTGCATCCAGTTATGCCAGCACCATTTGTTGAAGATGCTTTCTTTTTTCCATTATATAATTTTAGCTTCTTTGTCAAAAATCAGGTGCTTGTAGGTGTGTGGGTTAATATCACGGTCTTCAATTCTATTCCATTAGTTTACCTGTCTGTTTTTGTGCCAATATCAAGTTTTTTCAATTCTATAGCTCTATAGTAGAGCTTGAAGTCATGGATGGTGATGCCTCCAGAAGTTCCTTTATTGTACAGGGTTGTTTTGGCTATCCTGGATCCTTTGTTTTTCCATATAAAGTTGAGAATTGTCCATTCAAGTCTGTGAAGAATTGTGCTGGGATTTTGTTGGGGATTGCATTGAATCCATAGATTGCTTTTGGTAAGATTGCCATTTTTACTATGTTGAACCTATCTATCCAAGACCATGGAAGATTTTTCCATTTTCTGGTAACTTCTTTAATGATTCAAAGTTCTTGTCATACATGTCTTTCACCTATTTGGTTAGAGTTACCCCAAGATATTTTATGTTGTTTGTGCCTATTGTAAAGGGTGACCCATTTACTATACCCATTTCTTGAACACTATTCTTGCAAAATGCTGTGTCCTTATCTGGATCATTTCTTAAAGATTTTTCCAGCTCCAGAAATGTCTTATGATTGTGTTCTTCCTGTATCTAAGGATTTTAGCATTTCAGTCAGCCAAAGGTATGTGTGTGTTTTGAGTAGTGTTGTGATTTTCCTTAGGGAGTCTATTCATTACAGGTAGAAAAAGTAACAACAGATCAAAGAAATGGTTCTACCCAAGGCCTTTACTCCCAGCACTCAGGAGGCAGAGACAGGCGGATCTCTGTGAGTTTGAGGCCAGGCTGGACCGACAGCCTCCAAAACAATACAGAGAAACCCTGTCTCGTAAAACCAAAAAAAAAAAAAAAGTCATACCTATGGATGGGCAATGCCAGCCCTCCTGAAAGATATCTTGGTGGGGTCCCCACTTCCAGTGAGCCTTCCGCTTCCTACATGTCCTGAGACCACATGAAGTTGGGAAGGGCAGAGGGTGGCCGAAATCTTGGTCAAGGGTCTGATGACCTGCCCATTCCTCTACAAGGGAATGTTGATAAGTCTAACATCATGTTATAATTTATTGTGAGTGATTACAGCTTTTCTGATATCACAACGGCCCTATCCAAAAAACAATCCACAATAAGCTATTAGGTATACTTATTTTGGGGTCTAGGGTTAATGGTGACCCTGTGCCAGTGAACATTTGTGAAGAAAAATTTCTAAGCAGATTTTGCACCTGTCGTATTAGCAGAACTCAGGAGACTGAGGTAGGGGGATTCCTCTGAACTGGTGGCAGCCTGGGCTATATATACCTATTTCAACACACGTGCGCGCGTGCATGCGCGCGCGCACACACACACACACACACACACACACACACACACACAGCACATAGGTTTAAATTAAGCAAGATCAAGTACTCCCCAAATTAGGTAAGATCAAGAACTCATGTGAGCTGACAAAAGTTGCTCTCCCTCCTCTTTCACTAACTCATGGAAGTGTCTCATGGCTGCATTATCAGGAGAGATTTATGTATCAAGTCAAAAATGTCATAATTTATATTCTGTCTTGGTGATATTATCTGCATTCCCCAGCATCATCTCCTCACTGTTTCAGTGCTGCCTTACTGTCATAGGGACAGTAGTGCCTTATCATTACAAGGCCCCTCTCATGAGCTCTGCAAACTCTTGTAAGAAACTGCATGGCTTCTCAGAGGAGGCGTCTTCTATGCCTCCACCAGCATTTTCACCTACAGCCTTGGAGTGAGTGATGTAAGAAATGAGAGAAGGCTAAAGGAATGACAAAACTTTGGTACACAAGTCCCCCTATCAACAGGAGGTCCCTTCTAAGATCCCCTTGTGATGCCTGACAGACAGATAGGAAGGGAACAGGGGCAAGATATATACTACAAAGGCATGTCTTCATCAGCCTGATCCCTCTAATCAGTTGCCATCTCTAAATGACCCGTTGAATATAAGTTCACCAATATATCCACTACTGATGGACTTAGTGCCCTTATCGTCTAATCTCCTCTTGGAAGTGCCTCATCTGAGGATCCAGCCCTTTGGGACACATTTGAGCATCCTCTCCAGTAAGTTGTTCTTTTAGAGAAAGCTAGTTTGCTTCGGAAACAATGCTACAGAAAGCATTTAGACATTCACATACTTCTCCAGTCTTAACTGAAAGCTGTCACCCAAGGCATCCGAAGCATCTCGAGACAGCCAGAGAGTACCAGTGTCCAAATCAGTAAGAGCCAAACATCAAGCTCCACTCTCCTGTTATTGAGGTGGAGGTGATTCAGCCACTGCACTAAATTCTCAAGGTACAGGTTCCTGCTGGGTCCATGGGAAAGTATTGTGTAGCAAGTAGAGATTATGCTCCTGTGGACAAACTGGGTGCTATGCCTGAGGTTCTCAGGAGCTAATAGTGAAGCTGCTCATGGTAGACTTCCATACAAGTAAGGGGGAAGACATTATTTCTGGATGGAAGAGGGACCCTTGAGAGTACTTGGCATTGCCCATGGTTCATCCTACCCAAGGATTTAGGGCAGAGAGGCAAGTACATCCTTTTAGATTCTCCTCACTGCTATGAGATTTATGAGAATTTCTATTGAACCAGCTTCCCAGTGTTGGTGACTTAGGAGCATCTGCCACACAGGGGATAGAGCAGAGAACCTTATAGTGAACTCATCTCATGACCCATCACAACCCTCAGTGACCCATGCAGCACAGAACGAGGCAGGAGTAAATGCATGAGCAGATAACTAAGTGAGTGGCTTAGTTCTCCTGGATATGTGTCTCCTTTTTATTTTATTTTATTTCTAAGACATCATGGTCCTTCAGGTTCCTTTCTGCACTGTTTAATCCCATGGTATGAAAATCAAGTGAGAAGACCAAATGTGCAATGTACTTGGTGAGACTTTAGATGAGACTTTATGCATGTGAAGAGATGGTGATGAAGGCAAGCTGGCAGGAAGGATGGGAGGAAGACAAGGGGAGGGGCAAACGGATGAAAGAATAAAGAGAATGTGCTTGGAAAGGGAAATGAAGGGCAGGGGTGGGGGAAACAGAAGAGACAAATACATAATGTGATGCCTGTCTCCGGGGTGCAGACCCAGGCATAGGAGTGTCTATGATACTGAGAGAAACGGACCAGAGGGAGGGAAGCACTCGCTCAAAGGCCTGAACCTGTGGGGCTTAGCTGGACTAATGACTCAGTGATGGCGTCTGACCTTCAGTGGTTCTGCTCAACAGCTGAGGGAAACCTTCTTTCCACATCTGTCACAAAAATCCAGGCTTGGTCTACTTTCAGATTGCTGTGCCTGTTTGCGTTATAGTTTTAGACATGGAGTGGAATGTTGTTGATAGGACCCTGCTGGCCTGCACCACGAGGGTACCAAATGCTGCACCCGGGGCTGAGCCCTGAGAGGTTCTAAGACCAGACACAAATTATCCACCACCAGTGTTCACACGCAGTTGCTTCAGGGAGGCTGCAAAGGGATGTCGTGAGAGGCAAGAGCTCAGGGGCAGGGGTGCGTATGTGGTATGGGGGGAGTGGAAGCAGGGCTGTGGAGTGAGAACTCCCAAACGTTTGTCATGTGCCCAGGGACACAAAGAAGGATTCAAGGGTATGGAGAAAGAGCTCCTGGTCCCAGTGCAGGGCTGTTTCCAAGAGTCCACAGCGGAGGAAATAGGCAAACAGCATCAGGCCATGAGACAAGATGAGAGGCAGCCTGAGTTCTCATCCTGCCTCTGCAAGCCCCATCATTCTTTGTAGCTGTATGAAAGAGGGAACAAAGAGTCCCCATGGTTCCTCACAGGCCAGAACATTTTTATTAAATAAATACTAACTTGCTTAGTTAGTGTGGAGAATATTGAACTATAATGATTATAATAGCTAATCAACTTATTGATTACTATGTGCTAAAATGTCTGTATATTACTCCATCCTCAAGCAGTCTTAAAAGTAGGTGTTTTCGACTATTTTATAAACAAAGAAACTGGTTTATAAAGGATTCCAGAGATTTGGAAATGTCCAACACCCTGCTCTTAACCACTGTGCTCTGACAACAATATTACAGAGTAATATTTATAGCTGGTCCTGTGCCTGACTGTGTTCCAAGCATTTTGCCTATATTAACCCATTCGGTTTTTACAAGCCAATGAGATGGATGCTCCACTACCTTAATGCCTGCTGTACAGAGAAAGAGACTGAGTCATGGCAATTGTGAATAGTCGTCTCAGTAAAAGGCAGGTTTGCTATTGAAACCCAGGGAATACAGCGCTGTCTGCTCTAAGCTATCCCCCTTCAATCTGTGCATAACTAGATGCATGGCCACATTTTAGTAATGTAGTGGTGTTTTGTGTAAGAGTGTGCGTGTGTGTGTGTGTGTGTGTGTGTGTGTGCGTGTGCATATGCATGTATGTCTTGATTATGGTTGGGAATAGAGCAGAGTATGAAGCTTCGTAGAGTATTAAGCTTCACAGAAAAGTATTGGGGAAGGGAGGAAGCAGGAGGGAGGCATTCTATCTAGTGATTTCTGTTAAGGTTTAAAATCAAAATGTCCCTTACAGGCTCTTGTTTTGAATGTTTGTTCCCCCGCTGATGGCTTTGTTTTGCGAGGTTATGGAACCTTTAGGAGGTAGGGCCTACCCAGAGGACATTCATGAGTCATTAGAGGCATGTCCTGGCCCCTGTTTGTAGCCACATTTTATTTCCTGGTCCTCTATGTACTCTACCACACCCTTCCTCTACAACAATATTCCACACAAAGTGTAGGGTGTAGGAGCAAATGAACCCACTGAGACTCTTCTCACCCAATGCATCACAGAGAGCCACATAGTCTGTAAATCAGCAGAACAAAATGACAAAACTGGGACTCTTCCTGGAGTCAAGTTAATGCTTCCTCCTAGGTAATGTTTGTTTCCCATTTAACAGTGGCTTTAAAGAATGAGGTGACAGTAGGTTGCATTTACCAAACACCAGGGCTGTATTAATGACTTTGTAAGCATCAGTCTATTTAATTTGTGCCACATGTCTTCAATACTGGGTTCTATGTGCTTGTCCATTCTACAGACAAGAAATTTCCACATCTAAAGAGAAGTGACTTGTCCAATATAGACATCTTGGTTATTCTGGCATGAAATCGGATCCCATGTTGCTCTGACTTCAGAGCCTAGATACTTTTTATTTAATTAAAAAAACTTACATAGAATTAGGTTTCATAACAGACTTTTCAAACATATTTTTGTTTTTTCCACCACCTTCTCCTTCTCTTCTCTCTCCCTCCCACCCTCCCTCTCTCCCTCCCACCCTCCCTCTCTCCCTCCTACCCTCTCTCCCTCTCACTCCCAGTAGCATATCTTTCACTTTCATTATCATAAGCCCTTTGCTTCTTCCCTTCCCCAATACTTTTCCCCTCCCCCCACCATCTCCTATCTGATTTCATAGTCTAGTTCACTCTCACAATGCCTTATTTACTGACTTGCAAACACTAAAAGTTAGGCTATTCATGTAAGGAGAACATGTGACTTTGTCTTTCTGAGACTAGCTGGCTTGTTAACATAATACTTCTTTTTTTTATTCATCTATTTATTTTACATCTGGGCTGCAGTGTCTCCTCATCCTTCCCTCTCAGTCCCTTTCCATCCCCTCCCTGCTACTCTTCAGTCCCCTCCTCTTCCATCTCTATCCAGGAAAGGGCAGGTATTCTGTGAGTATGAATAAAACATGGCATATAAAGTAGCAGTAAGACTAAGCACCTCCCCATGGATTAAGGCTGGGCAAGGTGACCCAGTATGAGAAGTAGGGTCCTAAAAGTCAATAAAATCAGAGACAGCCCTTGTTCCCACTGTTAGGGGTATAAGAGGAGCAAGATACACAACTGTAACATATATGCAGAGTATCTTGGTCAGTCTCATGCGGACCTCCTGGTTCAGTCTCTGTGAGCCCCTATGAAGCCAGGTTAGTTGATTGTGTGAGCCTTCCCTGGTGTCTTTGACACCTCTCCCCCTCCCTCCGTACCTCCTACACTTTTTCCTACTCCTCTGTAGGATTTCTAAACTCTGTTTGGAAATGTTTGGTTGTAAGTCTCTGCAGCTGACTCTATCAGTTGCTGGAAGACACCTTTCTCATGACAATTGGGCCACACACAAATCTGGTAACAGGAGATGGCCAGTTAAGGCTACTTATCCAATTTTGCTAGGAGTCTAAGCTGGGATCCTCCCCATGGACTCTTGGGAGATTCCCTTGTGCCAGGCTTATGCCTGACCTTGACTCCCCAGCAGTCCCTCTCAATCCTCCCCCACCCCTTGTGCCCTCCCAACCTGATCGCTCATATTTTCATCCCCACTTGCCCTCAATTCACTCACGAAATCTCCTATATTTCCCTTTCCCTGGGAGATCTGGATGTCCCCCTATGAACTCTCCTTGTTACCTAGTCTCTGGGTCTATGAATTGAAGCATGGTTATCTTTTATTTTACAGCTAATATCTGCTTATGAGTGAGTACATACCATGTTTGCATTTGTTGGTCTGGGCTACCTCCCTCAGGATGATTTTTTTCTAGTTCCATCCATTTGCCTTCAAATTTCCTGATGTTCTTATATTTAACAGCTGAGTAATACTCCATTGTGTAAATGTACCACATTTTTTTAATCCATCCCTTGGCAGAGGGCCATCTAGGTTGTTTCCAGGCTCAGGCTATTACAAATAAAACTACTATGAATATAGTTGAACAAGCGTTCTTGTGGTATGATTGAACATCCTTTGGGTATATGCCCAAGAATGGTATAGCTGGGTCTTGTGGTAGACTGATTCCCAGTTTTCTGAGGCGCTGTCACACTGACTTCCAAAGTGGCCATACAAGCTTGAACTCCCGTCAGCAGCAGAGGCATGTTTCCCTTGTTTTACATTCTCTCCTTTGGTTGTAACCACTTTGCTGAAAAGTTCATAATATCTTTTTTCTTGACAACCAAGTAAAATTCCATTGTGTATATTGTGCCATGTTTCTGCTCTCCATTCTTTTGATTGGCAGAGAGGTTGGTTCCAGTGTTTTGCTCTTGTGGCTAGTGCAGAAATAAACATGAACTTGTAAATGCCTCTGGTAGGATGCAGAGTCCTCTGGGTGTATGCCTAAGAGTGGTAAAACTGAGCTATATGGTAGTTGGATTTTTAATTTTTTTTTTTGGTTTTACGACACAGGGTTTCTCTATATTGTTTTGGAGGCTGTCGGTCCAGCCTGGCCTCGAACTCACAGAGATCCGCCTGTCTCTGCCTCCCGAGTGCTGGGATTAAAGGCGTGTGCCACCACCGCCCGGCCGGATTTTTAATTTTTTGAGGAATCTCCATACAGATTTCTGTAGGGGTTACATCAGTTTCTGCTCCCACTAGCAGCAGCTAAGGGCTTCTCTTTTCCTAGAGCCCTGTGAGTACTGACAGTCCTTTGTGTTCTCCTGTCTGTGGTTGGCAAAGAGTTTCTATCATCCTGTTCATTCAGAGCGTAGACTCTTATTCATAAGTCATATCTGACATTAACAGTGGCCAAACCTGATGCTAATTTTTCTCCTCCACATTTGGTCATGTTCTTACAGTTACCAAAAAAAAATCACACAGAAAAACTCAGTTCAGTCTCACTAAACACACATCTAATTTATCAGGCTATTCTTGGCACCACAAACTGCCCAAAGGGAGACTTGACACCTTCGATGAAAAGGAAGAAACTTATTTTGTGTTTTAATGTGTTTACATCTTTATGTATAGCGGCATCAAACAACGCTTATCACTCTGCAAAAATAGAAGGGAAAATCATATTGCGGTTTGGCAAATTGACTAAAGTACGCCAACGGCTCCTAATGAATAGCAGTGGATTTAAAGCATATTGGACACAGGAACACATATTTTATTCCTAAGTAATGAGGTGTCACTTTGTTCATTTTACTTTACTTGAAATGTTATTTATTCAAAGTGGAAAAACACAAACTCAGAAAGTTAACTTTCTTAGTCACTGAAACATCAGTAGGTATGAAAGTCAGGGTTTCTACTCATATCTGTTTACTTCAAAAACTTTCATTAACGTTATCTTTTATTTTACCTTTTTTACTATAGCCTATATTATTATTTTTAAAAATGCTCTTTGAGAATTTTATATGTGTATGCAGTGACTATATGATCATATTTAACTCTTCCAACTTGCTTTGAATATCCCTCAATACATTGTTTTTCTAACTTTTCTTTTCCTTCTCCTCTCTTCCACATCCTCCTTGTCCCCTCCTCCTCTCCCACTTAGTCCAACTGGTGCTTTCCATACATGCATGGGTGTGGGGTCATCCACTGGAGCACGGGCAACTTTCTACAGTCACAACCACTTTCTCAAAAGAGTTAGTTTCTCTCCCACAGTAGCTTCCTGTAGAGTGTAGCCTTCCCCACCATCCACCTGGGCCCTGCTGCTTTGTCTGAACCCCCAAATAACTCACAGGAAGCTGTATTAATTATGAAGTTGTTGGCCGTTTGCTTGGTTTCTTACTGGCTATCTCTGACTTAAGTATTTACCTCATAATTGTTAATCTAAGCATTTCTCTTACCAAAGAAAGGTTCCGGACCTTTTACATTGTGACTCCCTGTGTTTCTCCTTCCCAGAATCCTCCTTGACTTCTAGTCCCACCTATCTTGCTTCCCTATTGGCCAACAGTGCTTTATTCAACAACTAAGAGACAGATTTTAGAATGACATCTCCAATCAGCTCCCAACTGCCAATTGTTCCTCAGTTAGAGGTGGGTCCCTGTAAGCTTTGCCCCCAGACAAGTTGGAATTTTGACTGGCTTGATCTTCTACAGACCTTGTGGTAGACGTCACAGCTGTGTGAGGTTATGCATGCAAAGGCTGGGCCATGTCCTGAAGACAGCAATCCTTTCTACCCTTTGAGTCTTACATCCCTTTCACCTCCTCTTGATTCTTATGAAGCTCAATTTCCTGGATAAATTTCTTTTGCTTTGCTTAATAAAGACAGATGTCATGATTGAAAACATCTGTAAAGAGAGATATCAGAAACACCCTTACCTTGGTGGTGCTGAGAATTGAACCCCAGACTTTGACTATATTAGACAAGTGTATTGTCTATGTCCCCAGTCCATCTAGAGGTCAACCTTAACCTTGTAACTCTCCTGCCAATACGTCTTCCACATATCCTATCAGTCTGCAGCACCACAGTCCATAGATCAGCTGTGAAATGCTCACGTGTTCTTTGAATTGAATGCTCAGGTTGTCAGCCCCACAGGCTCTGAATTCCATACTCTTTTTCTACAAGATAGAGCAACTAGTAATGTGCTATTGACTCAAGAAGCTGTGTGTTCTGCAAATTATTTATGCAGCTTTCTGGGCATTGCTTTTGCCTCATTGCCAGATGAGATGGAACTGAGGACTCTGAGTTTCTAGGCCTCTAATTATAGGTAAGGGTGCTCAGTTGAGCCTTAATTCAGGTGTGTGAGATAGACCTTCATCTTGCAAAATCTGTGTTTTTCAGTTTTCACTCAGCCACAGAGCATCAGTGAGACTCTGGTAATTTTCATTCTATCATTATGGAGACTAAAGAATAGGTCTCCCTGTTTCCAAAGGTTTGTTATAAGCTACATCTTATCTCTTCAAACAGGAAGGAAAGGAGACAGCAGCTCACCTCGGTCTGAGTTCAATGCCTTACCTATGAAATCAACATATTAGCAGAATATGTGTATAGCATGTATAATGAAGAGCCTGCTGTATAATAATGCTGAACTTATGTTGACGTTAAGGTGTCTGGCTCTAGTCACCACACATTTCTCACCTAGAAAATACTGTCTTGAAGAGAAATGCCCATTTTAGTGTATTATGCATTTTCAAGGTCATGTGGGGCAGACCAAAAGGAAAGTTTCTCCTGGGGAAAAAGGGAGCCACTGGCTTTAACTCTATCTGTGCCTAGTACATTCTTTTTGCCTGTTACTGTAGTCACCTGCTCTGGACTGTATATTGTGGTAGGCAGCAGTGTTATAAGTAGTAAGAGGAGTACAGTGTTTGTTTCAGTGCCTTACAGGTAAAGGGTTAGTCAGAGGTATAAGAGAAGCAAGCAATGTTTCAGGCACTTGATATTTTTTTAACTTAATAATGAAAACAAGTATGGGTGTTTGGTGTGCACAGGACAAAAAAAGCACCAAGGACCCAGGGGAGTTTGGGAAAGTCACAAGTAGGTTATTCTGTTTGAGGAGTTAGTGTTACTTAGACAAAGCATCAGAGGATTGGTGGCTCACACCTGATACTCCAGCATTTGGGAGACAGAGAGAGATAAATTGTAGTTTAAGGTTAGCCTGGGCTACTTGGTGAGACCCTGTATTAAAACAAAACAAAAAACAAACACAATAAAAAAGGTTAGAGGAATGAAGGTCATTGGAAATGGAACTAATGTGTAGAATGTAAGGAATTGTGGGAGAAGATGAAATGGTCAGGGAAAGCAAATATTTCTAAACAGTTGGAACCTAGATAGAGTTCAATACTTTGACAGCAGTTGAGTTCAATAAGTGGGCAGGGGTTGACTGAAGGGTTTGTATGCTTTTCCAAACAGGTGAACATTTATTTTGAAAGTGACAAAAATATTACTTTAAACAGCAAAAGTGACATGTTTCTCTCTTTTTAAGGGAACAATTTTGTTCACATGGATAAGTATTGAAGAATGTATTGGAATAATAAAGAACTGAAACATTGAAGTGGGGGACTTATATGTCACTGCTATCTAGATAAGAGTAATAGAGGCTGTGTGTTGAAGGCTACAATGCACACATAGGAAAAACAAGGTAGACTGGTGAGGCACATTTGATAGGAATATTGGGGATGGAAAGTAATTTAGATGGAGGAACTAGGGTAATTTTCAGGTTTCTGGTTTTGTAATCCCACTGATAGTCAAGTAGGGCTGGACACTGTGAGGGAAGAACCAACATCAGTGTTGAATTCTCTTATTGAGCTATGTTGTGTTTTAGTTTCCTGGGGCACTGGGAGAAGTCCAGCAAGTCTTTGGAAGTATTCCTTTGGGGTTTCAGAGACAGATGTAGGATGACAAAGATGAGCATGAAAGAGAAATGTCAGTAGAGCAGATAAGAGATGAAAGTTTAGCTATGGAAACAGAGGTAGTGGCCCAGGAAAATGGGCGTAAGTTGTCATTATTTTTAAACCTGTGTCTATAGAATCCAGTGGACCTGACTCTGAATGGTAACTGACAAAAGAAACTCCGAGGTCCATCATTATGGGCATTTCACTGGTTAACATACTTCTCTTAATGGCAATTCTGAGAGAGACTTGATAGTTACCTTGATCTGGGCTCCTTCTTCCTCTGTACCTCTGTCATACCACCACTCTCTTGTGGTTGAATCAAAGAAAGTCAGAGGAGGGCCAGTGTATCATGGCTATACACCAAAAGAGCTCTAGTTTGTTAATTTTGAGATTTTGTTAGTTATTGTTATTTTGGATTTGTGTTACCATTCCCAGAGGCAGCTATGATGGTAGTGAATTAGTGATCTTAATTACAGTCAGCGTACTCCTTTTCTGAAATATTTTACTTTGTTTTATTAGAAGTCCTCTCCCCAGATTTTTTTTTCTTAAGAAAAGCTCTCCAGAGTAAAGTAGTCCATTTCTCAGAAGAACTTTTCTTTTGGTTCAGAATTTTAGCATCAATTCTTATGCTAAGAGAGGTCAGGAAATAGGGCAATTCTCACATTACCCTTGAGCTACTCATGAGTAATGGCCTATATCACATCCATTGTCTGCTCCTGAATCATGAAACCTAAACAACCTGACGTAATAGAAACAGAGAAATTCAAGATCATTCATAAGCCACAGAGCAAGGTAAAGAAGAATTGGTGTGAGGAAGTAGAAAACTAAAGGTAGAACTAAAGGTAGAACTAAAGGTAGAAAGAGAGATGGCTATGTGTGAGGAAATTCACGAGGATGCTAAAGCATCAAAATACAGAAAAGAAGCCAGTTCCCCTGGTTTACAAAACAAAACAAAAATCAGAAAAAGAGCAACAACAGCAACAAAAATCTGAAAAATTCCCAGTGAATCTGAAAGCACCTCTACCAATGAGCAACTAAGCTATAAGTAATCAAGGGTCATTATTCCTAGATGAATGCAAAGCCCACTGCTATGCTCACTGCAATTCTCCTTGCCCCTTCCCACGGCTTCCTACGATTTATGCTGCCAGTTGTTGCTGTCTGGAGGAAATCTGTGTCTCCAGATACCTTTTTCCTTCAGTTGTGAATTGATTTCCCCACGTTCCAACTGGGGCTATAGATTTGAGGGGGGTGGGCAGTCTGGGAAAGTGCTAAGATGACCGAAGTCCATGAAAAAAAAAAAAAAAAGACCAGGGAAACCAGATTGCTTGCCTAGCAGAACCTATTTTTGGAAATGCCGTTGTTGTCGTTGTTTATTTCTTGCTACAGGTAGAGACAATTTGCATCAAACAAGGTTTTCTTTTAACCTTACAGCGTGACACCTGCCTGTTAAAAGCTCAATGGAGACTTTCACGGGAGGGGCTGCTTTGAAAATGGAAATGCGGCTGGGCTTCCGTGCATGCGTGCGGTGCCAGCTGAGTCATTTTTGAAATGAGCAAAGGACACAAAGGCTACACCAACTGAGGGGGTCATGGAGTGTGACAAGGGTCTATAAGAGGGCATGCCGCGCTGCCGAACTGGAGAAAGCCAAGCCTTTTGTGTCGGGACGATTCCAGGGAATGACGGATGCTTTCTCTGCAGAGCCCCAGACCTTCCTGTTCATTGGTCTGGCCACTGCTGGGCCGGGGAAGAGGATGGGCTTGGACGGCTGGCTTTTTGTTTCAGTTCCTTCTGAGGCAATGACATCAGACTTAATGGACTACTGGTGCCTTCAGAGAGTCAAGTTTTATGTTTCTGTATGTTTTTTGGATCTTATTTTATTAAAGCTTATTAGGAGTAAATAGAAAGGTGCCCTTTAATACTAGCTGGGAATAAAGGCACCAGAGCTTCTGAATGAGAATAACAATAAGGCTACACAAATCTCCTTCATCCCTTCAAGACAGTCTGAAAAGATTACCTCATTCTGTCCTCCCTTAACACAGAAGAAAGAACATACCATACCACTGAATGTTGGAATGTTGGATGCAATCTCTCTCTCTCTCTCTCTCTCTCTCTCTCTCTCTCTCTCTCTCTCTCTCTCTCTCTCTCTCTACTTCCCTCCCTCCAAATTGTTAAACGTACCAGTCCTTCTCCTCCCCATTTTTGCATAGCAACTCAGCATCTGTGGGACCAAACCAATGGCTGCACTTTGCTGGGACCCAAGAATACATTTTGATCTGGTTGGAGAGTAAGGGTTCCACAAGAATTAAGGGGTCTGGTGTGTAGGGAACCTAGGGAGGTGGTTTGGGTAGGGTTACTGAGGTCTACCTATGGTCTCTGCCATGAGCTCTCTGGGTTGAGATGGTGACAAGTCAGAGTCTAGAGAGTCAGATTTAGAAATGGAAAGGGCTTTGAAAATTACCTCTAAACCATCATATACCAACCCCTAGAGATTCCTTCAACTACCCTAGACAGAGGAAAAACTCCAAATGTAGGATCCCAAGCCCTCTGTTTAAATAAGAACTAATCTATAGTGTGAAAAACTGCCCTAAGGATGTCTTCACCAGGGATGGTTCAATTTTGTGATATGCAGAGAACTTCCTTTCTTTTTCATCTCTTTTGGACCTGATGAAATCTTACCAATATACAGATTAATTAAACCCTTCATTTATCCCATAGGCATTGATATGTTAAGTGCCTCGAGTGAACACAATGTAAGCTGAGCACTGGGGAATACAAAGGAAGTAAAGGAACATACTTAGTCTTTGAGAAGTCTATCATCTTATTGAATGAGCAAGGAAATAATTCACTAGTGACTTGAGAACAATGCATCCTAGTACAGTGATGCTGAGGGGGAGGTGATATGCTCTGGTATGTAGGGATGTGTCATGGAACCTGGCCAGTCTTGAGTTGACTCTTGAGGAATGTACTGGGTTTAGACTGGTAGAAAGAAGAAGTTTTGTGTGGGGGGGGGGAAGGGCGGTATTTTCACTGTGTGTAGATAATGTATGAATTTGAGATTTTATGAGTCCCCTTCTCCAAAGGTTACTATCTTCCAAATACTAGGAACCATATCTCCCTACCTTCTTATCCATAAGCTCCATCCTTTCCAACATCCTCCAACCACCACTGCTTCTGGTTGGTTTTGTTTTGTCATCCTCCAGACAGCATCCTTCCTAAGAGACACATAGTGGGTGCTGTGGAAGGAATTAACCCATGAAAAAGTTATCAACTTTTCATTTTGTCTTCCATCATTGTGGTGGGCAGGTTGAGATCCATGTTTACTCTCTACTTTGTCTCCATGGTGAAGAGCTGGTGAGCTTTGATACCCAGGGTCCTCGTGTGGAGCCTCATCCTGCTCGCAGAATGCATCTTCTGATAGGACATCTCAGCAGTTTCTTTCAAGAATGGTCATGAAGAGTTTATAGTCAAAGCTGATGTGTTTCCTTGAATATTGTCTGTGTATCCTTTTAAATTCCCTTCCTCAGGGAAATCTTCCCTTACAGACACACACAGCCAATCCTGTTCTTTTTAATTGTGATATTTACATCTTAACTTTTATTTATTTATTGGCATGTTTATTGGCATGGTTATACAACTGTTTGACTTTCCCTCTTGAATGTGAGCTGTGTGAATCAAGGACCTCATTAGTTGGGCTCGGGCAATCAGCCTAGACATGAGACACACACACACACACACACACACACACACACACACACACACACACACACACACACACACACACACACACGGGGGGAGAAAGAGAGAGAGAGAGAGAGAGAGAGAGAGAGAGAGAGAGAGAGAGAGAGAGAGAGAGAGAGAGAGAATGAATGGATGGATGCCCATTGTTACCATTTTGAGGAAAGACATCTTTGCCCTTTGAGTGAACTCAGGGTACTTTGGAACTGTTATCCTGGCTGTCAGAGGCATGGCCTGTCTATGATTCCGGGGAATGCCTCCAGCTGTGCCCTGGTAGTGTGGGTTTCCATTAGGGAGAGGAGATCCACTTAGAAAGTCAACTTCCATTGTAGTACATATCCAAGGAAAAGAAATTCCAACTTGTTTCATGTTTTCAGTATCTAACTGGTTTTGTGTGCCTGTATGTATTTTTGTGTGTGATTGTGTGTGTGTGTGTGTGTGTGTGTGTGTGTGTGTATGTATGAATGTGGGTATGTGTGTATATATATACCCATGTACATGGAGGCTGCAGGTTAATATCAAACTCTCATTTCAATCATTCTCTACTTTATTCTTTTTGAGAAAGGGTCTCTCACCGTACCTGAAGTTCCCTGATCTGTACAGCCAGGCTGCTGGGATCTGTCTGTATCCACCTTTCCAGTGCTGGGATTGCATGCACACATTTCTGCGCTTCACAAATTGTTTTATGTGGGTGCTGGGGATCTGAACTCAGGTCCTCATGCTTGTGCAGCAGGCTCTTGGCTGACTGAGCCATCTCCCCAGTCCCTCCTGCTGACTTTAGCATCACATTTTGGGCACTAAAATGAGAGCTATAACACAACCAGCCCCTGCAGAGATGGCCTCTGCTCCCAGTGCCTGTGTCATTTCTATTGCTGTTCACAGAAAGTTTGTGCAATGGCTACCACTGTAGCAACATTTTAATAGTGAATAAAGTAACAGGACAGCCAAGTGGTAGACCCTGGGTCTGAGCCTTGTTTAGGCTCTCTGCTCTGACTTGTGGCTCAACTTGATATTGTTTGAGTCTTATTAATGCTCCAGGAACCCTATGTAGGCTGGAAACATCTAAGTTACTCTGAGGTGAATGCAATCACTATGCCCATATTACAGCAGCTGACATTGAGACTCAGAGAGGTGAGGAGATGTACTGAAGAGCACAGAGCCATTGCTAGATTCAAGCATCCACCAGCTGGCTCCAGTTGCTCCCGTATGTGCTCGCATCAATCCCAATGGACAGTGCAGTGCGGTGGCATTGTCATGTCCTACTTTCCCTGCTAGTGCTCTGTCAGTGCATATGTGGCTTCTGTTTTCAGTCTTTGCTTGAACTGGCTCCTGCCACTGCAAAGGAAGAGAGTGAATGGGGCAGAAATGCCCTCTTCAGCCTAAATTCTACTTTTGTGCCAGTGAAAAGTGAGGGACTCCAATTGCCCAAGGAAACTCTCTCCCCATGACAGCCACAGCACCATTTGTTAGGGAAATAGAAATGGAAGCTGCTTCAAAAAATGGAGTGTCCAAGTGCATTTGTGTTCATTGATGTTGACCCAATCCATCGACACATACTATCCACATGCCAGCCAGCCGGAAGATAGGCCCTGAGCCCCACTCCTCCCTCTCCATACTTTCCACCTTCCTCCTTGTGATGTGCGCTTTGAGGCCGTTTTCATCCACTTCGGTAGAGATTGGCTGAAGCAGGACCTGAGCTCTTCAAACTCAAATTTATAAGTGCTCTTGTCAGCGTTTGGGCCCTGGCTATTCCTACAAGTTCTTATTTGATTAGCCCCTGTGACTCCTGACTTTTCTGGTGTCCTTGAGGAGGATCATTTGGTCGTAATCAATTTTAGTTCCCTTGCCAGCATGGTCAATCCTGTACAAACCCAGCAAATTTCTCACTCAGTCTGATCACACCTGAAACCCTATCAAAATGGGAAATGCTGGTCTCTAACTCTGATCACAGAACCTAGTGACAAAGAAAAGCAAAAAATGTTTTCAGTGTTTTGTTTTTTCCTACTGAAAAGTTAAACACAGAATCTGATTGGAATATGTTGGATTCATATAGATCTGGAGATACACATGACACTATTGTATTTGCAATAATTACTGCAGATGGTGAAATGTATTCATGGGGTGGGGGAGGTGGCAGTGGGTAAGGTGCCTGTGGCAGTAGAGGACCTGAGCTAGGATCCCCAGCACCCACATAGAAAAACTGAGTATTGCGGTGCATGTCTGTAACTGTGTGGATGGATTCAGACAGATTCTTGGAGCTCACTGTCTAGCTAGTCTATATGAGTTTTGAGCTCTGGGTGCTCTGAGAGACTCTCTCTGAAGAATTAAGGCAGAGAACAATCAAGACACCTGATATTTACCTCTGGCCTCTACACACATGCACATGAACCCAAACATATGCATTCCCACATTCACATGTGTATACCCTCCCCACAAACAGCCTTTAAAAAGAAAATGTATCTGTGATGATTGTAAGAGGCTATAAAAAGTATGCAGAAACACACACGAGCACATCTTATTCATCAATAAGAAAGGTAATGCTGATGCTACATAGAATATGAAACAACAAGAAAGGCAATACTGATGAAATATAGAAGATAAAAGGATGATATGAATAAGTTGTAAATTTAGAAGTGCTCAATGAACTCTTGAAATACTAGTCAGTTTAGTGTTGTCACTCAACAGTGCTGTTAATAGGGACCAAAAATGGAAACACTGCAGAGAAATGGAACCAAACTTTCTAGAAAACTCTATTTAGTAAACACACACACACACACACACACACACTGCACACTGCAAGTATTTTGATTTAATAAACCCACTTCTAATCTCTATTAAAGAAAGCAGGCATGCGCTTAAGAAAAAATGCCTTTTATAACCTTATATATATAATCTAAAATTAGAAAGCAGTCCAGTATTGGTAGAATGACTAAGTAAATTTCATTTATCAAGTAGAATAGTCTGTAGTCTTTAACTTGTGTTAAAGAGGAACTGTAGCTGTTGTGATCCATACGTCGTAACAATGTATATGTATATGCAGATAAACATCTGTACATGCAAAGGATAGGGAGGAGATTCACCCAATCCCAGGTGGCCACCTGTGGCTATTATTACAGATGATTTAATTGTCATCTGTGTGGCTTTTGTAATTCTCCCCCCTTTCCAATTTTTTGGTTACAAATCCATGTTATACTCAGAAAAGCAATGGGCATCGCTGAAGTGTGTGCACCTACATTACTTGAATTATTACTGAATTTTCTTTTTAGTTTCCCTTAAACACTTGGGGCAGAAAGGAGAAGGGCAGTGCCTTCCTTCTTCTTGTGGTATCTGAGCTAGGGCACACTGTTGATGTTGATAAGTATACTGCATGTGTTTCCAGGGGGCTGGAATGTGAGTCCTGGAGAGCTACACATGCTACAGGCCCTGTAAACCATCCTCAGATGCTCCATTCTTTTGTTAATTAAGACAAGTCTTGTTAGATAGTCTAGACTATTCTGGAACTCACCATGTAGGTTTAGGTCGGCCTTGGTCACTCAGTGATTCTTCCAACTGCCTCGGGAAGATAGAATTACCAGTTTGAGCCACTCTACCTGACCACCCAGGTTCTGTTCATAGACAAAAATTAGCAGGAGAGTTAACATGAAACCAGATACAAATGCTATTGGCCTGTGTTCTTCTGGCAATCTGGATCCAGCCATTTCTTGCATCATCACCCTACTGTCTTAACAGATATTTTTAATGGAAAAAAAGAAGTTCTGATTTCAACTCTTGTTTTCTCAGCAGAACCTCTGCCTCTTGTGTTGAGATCAGGCCTTTGAGCTTTCCTGGGCAGGAGATCACTCTGTGGCAGAACTGTGCTCCCTCCATGAATGGTGAATTCTCACTGCTCCCTTTTGTTTCTGGCTAAACTTTACTCAAATCTACAGATGGGTTCTCCTTTTCTCTCACAATTTGCGTGTTAGGCATTTGGTCCTATTTTGTTCTGAAGTTCAGACTGATGAAGATCTAAAGAGAAAAAGAGACCACAGAGCCTGCTATCAGTTTGTTTGGGGGTGACTTTGGCTCTATTATGCACTGGCTTTGTGTCCCAGAGCAATTCGCTTGACCTTTCTGAGCTTCAGTTCCCTTTCTGTCAAACACAGGGGATAACACTATCACTTATGGCTTGAGGGTGTTGTGAGGATTAAATAGTTGTTGAAGTAAAACCCTTCACGCTCTCTAGACAGTCTGACATAGAGTGAGTGTTCTTGAAGTTGCAACCACTGTAATTTTCTTCTAAACAGAGCAGATGCTACTCTTTTGTTTACCATACCTACAGAAGTAGGTTGGTTATTTGTTTTTGGTTTCTACAAGTCTCCAAATACTGTATTAACCACAGATAGTTCATTCACTTGATGGTGTTTTTAAAGATTTATTTTTATTTTAAGTTATGTGAATGTATGTGGCTATGTGCACATGAGTTCAGGTGCCTGCAGAGACAAGAGGCTTCTGTTCCTACTGGAGCTGGAGTTAGAGGCAGTCATAATCTGTTTAATGTGGGCATCGGGAATTGAACTGGGGTCCTCTGAAAGAGCAGTGCACACTCTTAACTGCTAAGCCATCTCTCTAGATCCTGATCTTGACATCTTAATAAAGTCTGACATTGTGAAGCCTGACATTCTCTTAAGCTCTCTCATTTCATTTGCTAAGGATTATCAAGACTAAGTAATAAAAAATGTTTTAAAAAACTGCTTCTGGGGATGTGGAGATGGCTTCATGGGTAAAGTAAATATGAGGACTGGTGTTTGCATGCCCAACACCCATGTGGAAGCTGAGTGCACTTTGGAGCTCTGCTTGTAGTCCCAGGATCCAGAAGGTAGAGACAAAACTTCCCTGGTTCAGGTGGCTAGCTTGATTAGTCAAATCAGTGAGCAGAAGGTTCAGTGGGAGACTCTTGCCTCCATATAGAAGATGGAGAACAATCTAGAAAGAGACCCAGTGTCCACCTCGTCCCTCCATTCTCATACATGAGAACATGCACTGATACACACACATGTGCCCATACACAAGAGCCCCCCGACACACGCATTCACATCTCAGACACATACATATGCAAAAGAGAAGAAAGAATGCTTTCATTCTGCAGATGTCTAACCCAGCTTACTAAAAACGACTGTCAGGAAACTGGTCGCATTTTCTCACTTAACGGTTTGTCATTGTAATCATCTGATTTAGAATTTGTCTTCTTTAGACTCTAAGATTTCAGATGGCAAAGATTTTCCCTACATAAGCTAGCTGTCCAGTTCTTTGTTAACTATTTACTGAGAGATGAAAAACATATTGACTGAGTAGTTAGGTCTATTCCTCTTTTATGCAAACATAGGTAACATGTTTCTCATACTTCGTTAGGTTTCTTTCTTGCAATTTCGTCTTGGCACTTTAAAGTTTAGTGTTTCTACCTTCAGAGGATGTCAGTACTAATACTGGGACCATTGAAAAACTGATTCATCGGTTACATCCTTCCAACTAGAAATGATTGCTCTTGCCTTGTGGATTTCAAAAATGCCACTGGTCCTGGGTCATAGCAACCATCCTTCATGCAAATGTCTTCCACTGAATGTCATGCTCAATTTTAAAAAGATTACCAGTTTGTGTGAAAAATAATAATATTTTTTCAGTTATAGTGCTGAACAGTTTATAGAATTTTCTATGCACATTATCTCATTTAATCATTATGCTAAGGCTATATTTTTTTAAAGGTATCTCATTTAAAAAATAAAAGACAACTGCATCACTTCCTTTCCTCTTCTCTCTTCAACTCCTGCCATATTGCTCCCAGTCCCTCTCAAATGCATAGTCTCTTTTTCTTTGTTATTATTACATATGCTTGGGTGTGCACAAATAGATATATAAGCACTAGCAACCTGCTCAGTCTGCTTGGCGTTTTGTGTGTTTATGTTTTTGGGACTGACCACTTGGTGTTGGATAATCATTTAGGGTTCTCATTCCTGGAGAAGACTAAATAGCAGAAGGATTGTGCTTTTCATAAATCTTAATATTTTGAATATTTTTGAAACCCTGATGACATTAAGGGTGTCAAAGCCAGGATTACAGGGGCACCTTAGACCAGTACTTCCTTCAATGGTGCCCTGCCACAGAGAATGCTCTCTTAGCTGGTTGGCCTGTCTCTGATGATAAATATGGGTCAGGCAGACACAGTGCCACCCTGGTACATCCCTCTCTGTTTGTGATAGTCTGAATTGTGGCAGAACTCAGTGAGCACTCTCAGTCTGTTCTTTCTCCAGCCTTTTCTCTCTGCAGATGCTTACTGAGAACGGAGATCTGGTGGCTCCGTGTTGCCTTCCTGGGATTTGAACAATGACCACCCCTCCCCATTCACTCCTGCTGCAACTAGCATGTGGGGGGTTTGCACCAAAATCTTGAGCAAAGATTCGTTTGATCAAACGTTAATGTACTGCAGGGTCTTGTGATGAAAGGGCAGGCCCAGTCTTAGTAGGGCAAGCTCCTTACCTGATCCTAACAACACTGGTTAGAAGGGAGAAGCTGCACTGCTCATTTTCTGACTGGGAAGACATTGCCTGGTGTGCTAAGAGCATTCATCTTCCTAAGTGTTTTTCCTTTCCAGTCACGTTTTACTGCTGGAGTTACTCAGCGAATTAATAGCTACAGAAATGCAAAGCTCTTTTCTTATTACATTCTATCGATCTGGTTGCACTGTCATTAATTGAAAGACCTGGAAAGTGTGATGGAGAGTTGAACTGTGGATTCTACGTGCAATTGGGCCCAGATCTGTCTGAAAGGAGCCCTTTGGTCTGACGTGAATTATTCTTTCTTTGTCAGTCCTTCCAAGAGCTTTTATTCAGGCCTTGTGAGATTTACAATGAGAAACTGTACACTGCCTGTGCTCTCAAAGGAAAATCCGAACTCAGAGTGCTTCTCTGTGCAGTTGGGAGTAACCCATTCTGCACAACTCTCCTTATTGACTACCTACCTAAGACAGTGAAGAAGAAATAAACAAACCCAAACCAAACTCCAAAATGTGGAAGGCAGACATTTTGTTCATGTCTTAAACAATTTTATTTGCAGCATTGCATGTCACAAGGTTGTTCTCATTTCCATTCACTCCATTCTCATTCTCGGAATATATGAAGCCCGAGAGAGACTGGGGTGTTGTTAGAGATTTTGTTTACAGTCATCTTGCTATTTTGATTGCTTAACCTACTCTTCCATAGATTTCTCCCATAAATTCAAATTAGCCTGAGAATTTTATATGTGTTTGCTACGTTCACATACATATTTCATAAGTACTTTAATATAAAAAATTTAAGGGAGCCTTCTAAAATATCTCAATGGGGGAGGAATCTCCAGGTCAGATGAGAACACACCCAACCTTATTGCTTAAGTTCACAAAGCAAAGCCCAGGTATTTGTGTAGTAGTTCATTTCATTTTAACGAGATGAGAGCTTATTATTTAAATATTTCAGGTTAGATAACCAGATTTTAACAGCACATTTGAATCTGCCACAAAGTGTCATTCATCTCTTGCTCTTCTAGAATAATACAGTTCTACGGCTTGGATGAATTTACAAGTTTAGTACATGTTATAAATAACACATGTTCTGCCTAGTGTTTTCTCCCTAATGGCGGGCGTGTGCTTGAATTTTCTTCCTCCAGGTGTGTCTGAACCCTGCTAGTGCTTTCCCTCTGCAAAGACAGGAAGTACACACAGAACACGACCTCCTTCTAGAACACATCTTGAAAATGTTTTGAACGCTTTCTGAGCACAGGGACAATGGCTTACAGTTGGGGGGAGGCGGGTGTCCTCCTGTCTGACCTTTGACTTGCCTAGAGATGTGCATCGCTACCCTGGACTCCCTTAGCTGCTTTGAGGCTGCGGAGAAGGCGGCACCCACGTTGGGAAGCAAAAGCTGTCGCAGGCTGCCTTGCCCATGACAGCGTGTCTAAAAATACATCCACCGAGACACAGGCATATGCTCGCGCCTCGGTGTGAAGGAGCTCTCGCCTGTGTTTCTCGCTATCCCCATCTAAATGCTGGAGCGAGGAGTTAAATTATTCCAGAAGGCCCGCCAGGGTCTGATTTGCCACTGTCTGCTTCCTCGTTGCCTTTGAATGGGAGCCTTGATCCAAGGCTTTCAGAGACCAGCCGGTGCTGATGGGGGTCTGTGACTTGGCGGTGGCGCCAGCTTGCTCCTTCTCTGTCTCGGGCTTGGTTTTCTGTCCTGCTGGGGAGGGCGAGAGCACTGGGCAGAGGTGGCACCTGACCCGCTAGAACTCCGATGTCACTGCTGTGGCTGTTACTCCCCTCGGCAAGAGTCAAGGCGCACGCAGGACGGTGGGTCACCTCGCTGGCTATTTTGCACATTTTCTTTCTCCTCCTCAACTTTGTTAGTTTTTTTTTCTCTAAGTGCCCAGGGTTTGAGGGGGTTCCTTAGGCCTTCTCTACCCTTGATCTATTCTGATCTGAGTCTCTCTCCCGGATTTGTAGCACTTCCTCTCATTAGGAAAGCTTGCTAGACTCTCATTCCCTGTCTCTGTAAACAGTTCTTAATGATGTGTTGTTTTGGGGTCTCTCTTTGAATATCAGCTCCAAATTTCTTCGCTTCTGTGGCTACCTCACATGTTAAAATGGGAGATATTATTGTTGAGCTATTGTGCTCAAGAAGGGAAAAAACAGAAATGGCTCTTTAGAGTGATAATCTCAAGAAATCAGAGTAGATGGACCACAGAGGATGCTGTGTGGCAGCTTGCTCTCCTGGTTCAGCCTGGCTGCAAAAAAGGTCTCCAGGTGAGACTACTGTCTCCTTTGCAGAGTGGAGAGCATCAAGATATTTGTGTTTGGTTTGAAATGACTGTAATTCTAACAAGAGGCTCTAATGAAGGAAACCCCATCTCCCATGTAAGAAAGGAGGGGCACAAAGCACACACGCAAACTCAGCTCCAGACTACAGCATTCCTCTGGAAATGTGAAAGTGAGGGAGAGTGACTGTTACTGAGTCTGTCTCCCCTTTTCTCAAGTTAGCAATATTTCTGTGTCCCTGGCCACTGAAGGCAATGTGGAGGTTTCTGTAAAAATGAGATAAAAGAATTCCTAATTTTGTTTCGGACAGTGAGTGACCTCAGAATCCATCCAGTGCAAGCTAACGCGGACATGTTCAAAACAAGTTATTTTCCCTGAGCAACTAAACACCCCAACACGCACACCCCCTCCCCCAAACAAACACACCCATTAGCCAAAATCCAGGCTGACTGTAAATCCGGTAGTGTTCTCCTCTGCGGAGGAGAATGAACCTCCCAGGATGCTTTTCTGCAACTGAATGTTTTCTTTTGCTTTTCTTCTCTGCTAAATTTCCTTAGCTTCTTTCATAGAAACCACTGAGACAGACAAAGAACATCAGCCACACAGTTACTTTTAGCTCCCCGTGACAGCTGGGTAAAAGAGAGTAAGGATCAAATATGCTGTGAACTCGCATTTGTTTCAAGGCATGGGCTTAGCACATCTCATTTCCAATGATGTCCAAGGAACACACTAGTTTGTGGGTGCGCCACAGCTAATTACTGGGCTGGATTTGTTAATAACCAGAGTTGGGCATAGATTTAAGGGGCAAATGGGGGGGGGAGCCGTGAGGGCTGCTTCTTTGTGCGGTCTGCGAGTTGTGTGATCCAGCTGCTGGGATATATGCCTGTCTTCCCACCTTTGTTCCTCTGCAGGCTTTGGCAGCCTCAGTTATTGCTGACTAATTGATATTTGCAGTCACTGGGATAGGCTCCTTAGGTAAGAAATGCATGCAGATGCGAGCTTTGATGCAAATAGGAACACGAAGGCTCACTTACACAGGAAGAAGATTGGTCTTCATATCAGCAGAGAGATGTGATGGAGGTTGTAGGGCATAAAACAGGAGAGGGGGAGGAGAAGGAGGAGGAGGAGGAGGAGAGAGAGAGAGAGAGCATAACCTGAAAATAGTTCTAAAATGAATTCGAAAATGCAGAAAGCTTCAGAACCATCCAACAATTCAAGACATCTTTTTTTCCCCTCTTCACTGCGGGACGCCTCCATCCAGACTATTCGCAAAATAATAACAATAACAATAATAACAACCTGGACAAGGTGAGAGCCCTGCATCTTAGCTCAGAACTCATCCGGTTTCCTTCCCCCACTTCTGCCTGTGATTCTCAATCCATTGTCCATGCATCAGATGGCAGCCACCCTTGCTCTTGAATGCCAGTGTCACAGCAGGCACAGAAAGGGGACGAGGGAAGGCATTGTCAAAGCCAGGGTTGTCTATTGTTTTCTTTGCTTTCACGGCTCTGCTTTTTAATTTTTTTTCCCTGAGGCTTTCCTGTCCTAGTGGCCTCTGTCCAGGAGGAGGAAGAAAATTACAGGGGTCCACAGAATAGAGGAATGGAATGTATTCATTGTACACCGTTTTAATAAACAGCTCAGCAGTGCAGTCCACAGAATTAGGAAATGGAGAAAGAGCAGAGGAGTCTGGTGGGAGATGGAGGGGGAGGCTGTGGAGACCCGCCTCAGACTCCTAGCCCAAGGCAGTTTCTTCGATCACAATCCCTGTTGAGTGTCATGTCTTTTTAGTCTTTAAAATCATGGGAAAGGGCTTACTCACCTGTCAAGCTTCCCGTTTACTTGAAGTTTTAGGGAAGACCAGAAGGGCTGTGTATGTTCTGCGAGGAGTTCAGTTCAGCCTCAATCCGTGTTTGTCTTTTGGGGTCATCTAAATTTGCATGTGAAATTTGTGTGGTAACTTTCTGAACTGTCACATATTATGTAGGTGTCTATCTTGGTTTTCTAATGTTTTGTACCTTAAATTTAGCAGTTGTCTTGGATAACATTCATGCATGAGTGATTATTTTCTGTGAGCAGACCAACTCCTGATAATCCCTAAAGTTTTCAATGGTTACAGAGTCACACCCCCAAATTCCTAGGAAGTTTACTTCAAACGTGTATTTGACAAAGCTTGAGAGTGTTGCATTTTCAGCCTGCCACTTTGACTTTATACAGTTTTTATCTCTTCAAATGAATAAAATCAACTCACAATGTTTCCAACTCTGTGTGAAAATAATTTAGCTACTGACCACTTTCATGCATTTCACAAACTTAAGTTTCAGCTTAGAAAAATTACTTGGCTCCAAGTAGATAACAATCATTTACTTCCAAGAGTCTATCTAAGGAAAAAAATTCCTAAATTCTCCCTACCTTTTCCCCCCTTTCATGCTATTTTTCCCCTACTCTGACAGGAGTCTCAGATTCTTTACTATTTTCAGAATTTGCTAAATATTCAGCCTTCAGTTCTAACTGTGTTTTAAGTCAAGGGTGGCTATACCTACATGCAGAGACCACACTATATTTCCAGCAACTATTCCATTAATATCACATGTTGTGGCAGGGTAGTTGCTGGTTAAAACAAACTCAGGAGTTCTTTCTTTTCCAAGAAATGATAACAGTCCATTTGTTAATGTGAGTCTGGAAAAATCTTTTGGGTTCCCTGGGAAAACACATAAATCTCAAGTCTAAGACCTTGCCTGTGTGAGCATCTGGTCTGGTGCTCAGCCCATGCGTCCTTTCTCCTTCCCTTCTTGGTACCGGTATTAAAGGATCTCAGACTGAGCTACCTTGTCCCTCTTTTGTGAACAGACAGTCTGAAATGTCTGTACAAAACAGGCTACAGTGTGAATGCAAGGCTGAATTGAATTGTGGCCACCCTGGCAGGCCGCTGTTTAATCTCCAGTGTGTGTCTGCTGCCTGTGTGATCCTTCCAGCCATTTTAGATCAGGCATTGTAAGCAAGGATAATATATCAGTGATACAGTAGTTACAGATTTTTTAATGTTTTAAAGATACTGCTAGAGGTAAAACCCAATGCCTTGAATATACTGGAGATAAACCATTGAGCTACACCTATGGCTTTTGAATTACTGAACAGTCATTTGGGTTGATTCAAAAGTCAAAATTAGGCACATGAGTTTTGGGAATGCTCAGAAGTTGGTCTCTCAGCTTCTTCAGAGCAGTTTGGCCAGAGAGAAATGGAGCAAGTATCCCACTTTTCTGGTCAGCTCTTTTTGGTAAAATAAGAGATGGGTGAAATGTGAGGTTGAGCTATCTTTCCACTTTAAAAAAATATGAGAAAAGTCACAGAGTAGGTTCAAGTCCTTGCATCATGAGGATTGAAGCCATGGAAAGTTTTGTTTGCTCTTTGTCAAATAGTTGCATTCCCCTTGAAGCTGGAAGGTGTTCTCATGCCCAGGGGGACAAACCTAGAAGAAGCCCATCTTAGTCTGTGCCTTCTAGAGATGTTTAACTTCTGGGACAACTAGAAAAGAATGACTGAGTTTTGGTCTAAGACCGATCCCAAGATATGCTGAAGGTAGAGTTTCAAGTTTATGTGTGGATCAACATATGTCACATGATCTCTGTAGTTGTTTCTGTAGATATAAACTTCTGGTTTCATTTTTGTTTATTGAGATAGGATCTCACACTGCAGCCCAAACTGCCATTTTACTCCTGACAGTCCTCCTGCCTCAGTCTCTCAAATGCTGGGATTACAAGAGCACGCTACCACATCTGGCTGACATAAAACTTTTAAAACATACAGACCTCTCATCTGGTCATTTCTTTTCCATGTCTCTCTGTGTGTTTTATCCACATGCATATGTGCATTCAAATGTGTGTAAGAACATGTAACCTTTGTGAGTGTATATGTCTGAATACAGGTGCATGTTTAAGGCTAGAGGTTGGCATCAGAATTCCTCCTCCATCACTCTTCACCTCCTTCACTGAGGCAAGTCTCTTAATGAACCCTAGAGTGAACAGATACAAAGAGAGTTACCAGTCATTTTTCTCGGGGAATTCCTCTGTCTTTGTCACTTCCACCTGGGCATGGTGAAGTGGGTTCTGGGGATCCAAACTTAGGTCTCAGCAAGCACTTTCACCAATGACCCATCTCTCCAACCCAGGGACATTTCTTAAAGGTAAGTTTGTTCTCGTTCCTGTAATTTTATGTATTGAAACACCATTTGGTCAAAATATTAATCATGTTTTATTTTGTCTCTTGGAACCTAGGACTATAAACAGTTTTAAAATTTTATTTATTGTTATTTTAAAGTAAGTATATGTGTTTGTATATGAGTGCATGGGCCCACAGAGGCCAGAGTCAGAGCCTCTGGATCTGGAGTTGCTAATGGTTATGAGCCACCAGATGTAGATGCTGGGAACCAAACTCAGGTTCTTTGCAAGAACAGCCAGTGCTTTAAACCACTAATCCATCTCTGTAGATCACAAATATCTTTTTAAAAGAAATGAAACAGCACTTTTTTTTGAGACAGTGCTTTTTGACATTGTGGGACAATGTCTTACCCATGATCAAACAGTAGATCACGTGCATATGAACACTGAAGCTAGAATGTGGTTCCTCAGTATTCCTTACCAATAATGCTGTCATACTGATGTAAAGAACCCGCTAAATGGCAGAGCACAGTCATGGCTAATAAGCTAATTTCCAGTGCCATGACTAATTGAAAACATTTTCTTCTTTTTGAACACTATGTGTTTGTCCTCAAGATTGTGCAATTCTGAAGCAGAAATACCTTTTGGATTTATCTCATGTTGGTACTGGAAAGGTTTCATTTTTCTTCTTCCAGTAGGGGAGACATGAGGTGGCCTGTCCCTTTGAATGGATAGCATGCCCCCCCACTATCAAATGATCTGATGACTCTGCAGATCAAAGTTCACATAATTTCATTTGTGGTGTAGAAATCTCAGTTGTCATAGAAGTACAAGACCACCACCATAGCCCGCTGTCCTTGGGTCTTGTGGTGATATAAATAGAAACCACCCAGTGATTTGTCAGCTCTGCAAGGGGGTGGTACTTGATCTTTTGTGTTCAAAGAGTTGAGTTAAAAGATAAGCAAATGTGAGAAATGAGCATGCTATCTAGAGGTGGTGCTTTGAGAAAGGTTTCATTTTTCATTCTTAACTGTTTTCAGGGTGGAGTCTAGGAGCACACGTGAATCCTTGTGTAGAGACTGCCTACAGACTCATAGATCTTTGGGACTTCTTTGAAAATAATTATACTAGCCTGCCAGTTGGTTTGTTAAGCAGAGTATAAAGTTGTTTAGCATATGATAAAAGACAAAGTATGATAACATGTGGCATATATGCATATTATATGATTTGTATGAATTCATCTAGTACAAATATTTACGATAAATATTTTATTAATTTATTAGGGGGTGGAGAAAGTGCATGCTACAGCACATGTGTGGAGGTCAGAGTACAACTCACAGGAGTTGGTTTTCTCCCTCCACCTTGTGGGTGGTCAAGCTAGGTGGCAGGTGCTCCTATCCGTCCAGCTATCTCAAGAGCTTTAATATGAACTTATATGTAAAAGAAACAGTGAGGATTTGGGGGAAATCCTTCCCCTAGCACAGTTTTAGAAATGAGATGATGTGGGAATTAGCTGCTTCAGAACTGTTGAAAATGAAATTTGTAGTAGGGTATAAAAGGCATTCTCAAATGAATAATCCCTTCACAATGTTAGCATCATTTCAGTATCTCTCCTCCCTTCAGTTGGTTTCACCAGCCTCTGTCCCTTGGGAGTCTCTTGTCCCACCCTTACTTCAACCTCTGACAAGGAAGAACTGAAATAGTACCCACTAGAAATGCCAACATCACTGGTTAGTGAAGCCAGGTTGTTTAAGCATAAGCTAAGAACTTAACAGATAAATTTATTCTATGCAGTCTATTGAAGGAATCAATGATTATCATGCAAAGTCATTTGGCAATGATAATCTAATTCATCTTCACAGTCCTTTCTCCCTGGTATACATAAAGGGAAACTGGGTGTTCAGTGGAGTTTTGGCCTACCCACAGTTAAGTCAACCATGATAATGAGTTGGGGAGATGGAACCCTAAATACAGTGGCATGCACCTGTAATCCATCCCTGGGAGAATAGAGACAAGAACACGTCTGGGCTTGTTGCCCAGCTAATCTAGCCAAATCTGGGTGTTCAGTGCCAGACTGTGCCTCATAAAACAAAACAAACAAACAAACAAAAACAAAATGGAGAAGTGATAGCAATGGTCAGTGTCTGGACCTGGTATTACAAGATTCTTGGTCTCTTATTAAAATAATTACAATAAAGGCATACACAGATTGCAAAGTAGCAAGTAAACCTCATTTAAAAGCAAAGTGATAGTATAGGTCAGAATACTCTTGAGATTGACCTGAGTGGGAGAGTGCCCAAGGATGTCTGTTGTTATTGAGGCTTCTTTTTATAGAGTTCAAAAGAAAGAGGGGTTTGTTGTTCAGGGGCATAGTGTGAGTGGTTGGTTATCTGTTTTGATTTACAGTTTTGTGCTATGTAAGTTTTCCTTATTGTATATGTCCCTTCCCACAATGCATCTGACTTTAGTCATGTGCATGCCCAACTATGCATAGGTATAAGGTGATGGCGAATGGGGAATTCTTTCTAAAGGTTCATTCCAGAGGATAGGATTTGCCTTATTAGACATCTACTCCAAACTAGTTCAAACCAGATTGACCTCATTGCTCCTAATCTGAGATATAACTGGTAATATTTGAATAGAAACTGTCATGCCTGATGGTTGGTAAGGAAAGTAGAAACTCCATTGTTTTGGGAGAGCGTCTGTGCTGGGCAATGCAGTGGGGGATTCTATGCTGTGAAGTAAATTGTTAGGGGAGGGCTGTGTGTTCATGGTGCATGCAGGGGAGGGTCGTAGATTGCAAACGATATGTTGTATATCTCAAACCAAGTAGAGTCCCATGTTGCTAAGCTCTTATGTATCCTTGCCTGACTCAAAGTGAATAAGGAAGATACTCAATACCATCTTGAAGTCTCCACACATACAGAGACATGTGCACATGCACTCTTACAGCATGTACACATAGGTCATGTGTACACTCACACTAATGACATGAATTATGCTGAGTCAAGAATTGAGACTAAGTCCATGCTTGCCAGGAGTTTCTTGGCCCTGTGTGCATTATTTTTCGAAGTCCAGTTGTTGCTGTGGACTGGTTAGTATGACTAAAGACCCAAACTTCTTTTAAGAAGCACATACTTGACTGATGTCCAGTTGGAATGGAGAAATAGTTCTAGCATTCTGCTGCATAGTAGGGCAATTACAGACAACACAATGTGCTTAAGTTCCCCATCTTGGAAATTTGAAATTTTTCAAAAATTTTGAGAAGGAAAGATAAATATTCAAGGAGATGTTTATACTCTGATTCACACATTAATGATATATCATATATTAACATATTACATGAGACCCTATGAAAATATACAGTTTTGTGCATCAATTCAGCAAAATACCATAAATTAAAATAAAAAAAATTGATACTCCTTGCTAGTTTCCTGGCACAGAGTCAATCTTTGTGTACTTAATACACATTAAATATTTTTTATTCTTTTTTTCATACAATATATTTTGACGTCAGTTTTCCTTCCCTCCACACCCCACCTTAGAACCTCCCCTCTCCCCTAGATCCATTCCTCCTCTGTTTCCATTCAGAAAAGAGCCCACCTCCCTGGATTATCAACCAATCAGGGCGTACATAACGTTACAATAACATTAGGCACAAACCTTCATATCAAGGCTAGACAAGACAACCCGTACGAGGAAAGGGGTCCTAAGAGCTGGGAAAAGAATCAGAGACACCCTCACTCCCATTGTTAGGACACCAAGCTACATGTAGCGCAGATCCACGCAGGCTCTGTGATTGTTACTTCGGTCGCGGTGAGTTTGTATAAGCTCTGCTCAGTTGATTCTGTGGGCCATGTCCTACTGGTGCCCTTGGCCTCTCTGAATCCTTAAATCCTTCCTTCCCATATTCTGAGGGCTTCTCTGTGCTCCACCTGGTGTGGTGCTATGAGTCTGTACATCTGCTCCCATCAGTTGCTGCATGAAACCTCTCTGATGACAATGGTGCTAAGCACCAATCTATAAGTACTGCAGAATATCATAGTAATCATCTCATTGACCTTCTTTTTTTGCCAGTCATCTTTGGTTCTACTCTGGGCTATTTAGCTTCTGGTAACTGGCAATTAAGGCAGTGTCAGGTATGGCTCCCTCTCATGGCATGGGCCTCAAGTTAGACCAGTCATTCGTTGGCTACTCACACCAGTTCTGTGCTGCCATTACCCCAGGTTGGGTTGGTGTCTCAATCCCACCACCAGAGACCTTGCCTGTTTATAGAAGTTCAGGCTCTGTATGCCCCATTATTAAGAGTCTTCACTAGGGTCACCCTTGTAGATTCCAGGTAGTTTCTACTGCACTAGGTTTCCACACCGCCCTTCAAATGGCCCCTCCCAATACAGTCATCTCTCCCTGTACTCTCTCCCTTCATCCTCCCTTCCCCCTGATCCCTCCTGTTTCCATCCATACCTGTCCCCAGTCTATGAGCAAAATCTATTCTATTTCCCCTTCTCAGGGAAATCCATGTTTCTCCCCTTGAGGCTTCCTTTTTGCTTAGTCTTTTTGGATCTCTGTATTGTAACAAGATTATCCTCTACTTAATAGCTAATATCCACTTATACGTGAGTACATACCATGTTTGTCTTATTAAGTAGTTCTTAAGCTTTCTTTTTCTTTCATGTAAAACTGATACAGTAGGACACAAGGAAATCAGGACCAGTGACACAGGAAGCACTGAGACTTCTCAGAATGTTTTCTCCCCAGTGCTACTCTCATGAGATAGATCCCTCCTTTTTTGACAAGTAATTTTGGATTTTTCTACTACACTTGTACTATTGTTTTTGTTATGGTGATCAACTATGGCAATCACTCAAAAGAGTATCAATTTTTTCATCTACTATCAGCTTTTATAAGACTAATATGAGCCAGACATGGTACCTTGCCCATGTAATATCAGCACTTGGGAGAATGAGGCAGGAGGATGCCTCTCAGTAAATTCAAGGTCAGACATGGCTGAGAATGCAACCTTGTCTCAATAAAAACAAATAAATGAGCCCTTCAACAATAACAACAACAACAACAAAGACAATATGGACTATTGTTTTAATTTTTGAATTTTTCATTTTATTCTTTCAAGGCTTCAAGGGGAGATAACATTGGATCTAAGTCCTAGAGGTTAAGTAGACTTTCCCCGGGCAAGGAGAGATCAAAATTGGAGGGAATTTTGAGAAGACAGGCTAACAAGATCCCAAGCATGGGCTTGTGAAAACCTGTGGAGTGTTTAGGGGAAGACCTCTTTGTTTAGCTGAAGCTGGGGTTAAATGGAAGGAAATGGAGACTTTGAAAAGTAACTTGGGAAAGAGAGCAGGGAAAGGGCTAGAGAAGAGAAAGATTAAGGAATGGTTTTCACCAAGGGTGAGCAATGTATCAGAACACTACAGGAAGTGTGTGCAAAATATCCAAACCTGTTGTTGTCCTCTGGCTTCTGTCTTCTCCATCTGAATTTCAGATGTGACAGGAGGTGATGAGGAGGTAAGCAAGGGTATTTTGTAAAAGCTTGCTAAGACATCATTCCAAGTCTGCTGTGGCAATAGTACCCTCAAAGATGCATAAGTCTGGTGGTGAGATGATGGAGGTAAGAAAAGATGGATCAAAGAGATAGGCCAGAATCAGAAAAGGCAGGATGGGTTGGAGGATGATGTGGTGGAGAGAAAACATTATAAATACTTGACATGACATGACCAAGATGAATCCAAGAGAAGAATCAGGGTGTCTGCATAAAATTCTGGGCTGCACTTGATACATGTAGGATTTGTGGTCTTGAAAGGTAGACTGTGGTATAAAAAGTTGGAGTTTTGAAGTGATTAAAATCACAGATGTACAAGTTAGTTGAGAAGCAGTAGATGCAGCAAGTAGGTGTTCAGCAACGGCAACAGAAAGCCAGAGGCAGTGGAAAGCTGTGCTGATGGGAGCAGAGAAGTGTTTGGGGGTGGAGTTGGGGAGACTTGATTTGCATCTCACAACATTGGCAGCATGTTCAACTGAGATGAGAAGAGTTACAGTGGGGATAAATGCAAAAAGTTTTGAGCACTTCAATAGGGCAGGATGATACAAGTGACTGAATAATAAAACTAAGTACTTTGCCATTTATCCTTCACTTACAGCCAGTGTCATTATCATTACCCCTAATTTGTAGAAGAAGAAATGGACTCTGAGAGGTTAAATAAAAGTCTCAAGTGGTTTCAGTTAGTACACTAGAAATTAATCCAAACCATTTACCCAGAGTCATATTCTGATTGGTTATGTTATGTTATTTTGTTTTGTTTTCTTTTTGTTTCTCTGTGTAACAGCCCTGGCTGTCTTGGAATTCTTTTTGTAAACCACGTTGGCCTTGAACTCGCAGAGATCTGCCTGCCTCTGTCTCCTGAGTGCTGGGATTTAAGGTGTGCAGCACTACTGCCCGACATGTTATGTGTTTTTAAAGGTAGAGTCACTGGGCTTATTCATTGAATGTGGCAATGTTGCACATGGATATTTTCATACAAGCATATTGTATGTTGAAGATATGCCCCTCCCACACATTACTATCCTCTCTTTTTTTGTCCCCTTCATTTCACTTCTTTCATTTAACATACAATTCATGACTTTATGTGACTGTATGAAGTCTAGGAACCACAAATGAGAGAAAACATACATTATTCGTCCTTTGGAGACTGCTTTCTTCAGCTAATGTGGTTATTTTCAGTTGCCTCCACTTCTCCTGCATATGAATTTGTTTTTCTTTCTGGCTAAAGCAAGTTTTGTTTTGTATGTATATCACATTTTCTCTATCCATTCCTATGTTTTCTCATATTTTATATGTTGGAAGTAGTATAACAACTAGCATTGATATAGAAATATGTTTGTAATATATTGACTTGGGAAGGTGTTTGTTTTTGCGGGGGTGCATGTATAACCACCCAGGAGTGGTATAGCTGGGTCAAATAGTAGATTCTTTAGAGTTTTGTATGCTATGAAAGAAAGAGGAATCTAATTTAATTCTTCTGTATGTGGATATCCAGTTTTCCTGGCACCATTTGTTGAAGAGGCTGTCTGATCTCCAACATATAGTTGTGGTACCCTTCTCAAGAGTCAGGTGGGTTCAGCTGTATGGGTTTATATTTGGGTTCTCCATTCTGTCCCCCCCTCTGTGTATGCTGTATTTGTTATTGTGGATTTATAGAATAGTTTGAAATCACGTATGATGATACCAACAACAACATTCTTTTTGCTCAGGACAACATATTGCTTTGGTTATCTGGGGCCTTTTGTGTTACCATATGGATTTTAAAGTTGTTGTTTTTTCTTTATTATTTTAGTTCCCTTCTGGCTATTGTGTATCGTGAAAAGAGTAGACTCCCAGGGCTCTTGAATTAAACTGAAATTATCAATTCTTTTGTGCATCAACTTAATGATTTCCCATGTATGCTTAGGATTAAACACAGAGGTTTAAAAATGTCAGATTGGAAAGTCTCATTGAAGATCTGACCAAAACCAGCTCCCTTTGTAAAGGAAATGAAGAGAAAAGGAAGAGACAGAATGTCTTATATATAGTTAAAGCAAAGCTGAACCTAAACCTAGATCTCAGCTCTTCAAGAAGGACAGTTCTCACATATTGTAGGATATGCGAAATCCACCTACATGAGGTATGAGACAGTCCTTCCTCCTCTGAGCTCCTCAGACTTAAATGTAAATAAACACCATAGATAGGCATTGGAGGAGATTTGATAGGCAAAACCCTTCTAACCATTAACTAAGGGAGGGATGATGGAGGAAGCCAATGCAGGAACTGATAAAGAATTCATCGAAGACTGATCCCAACATGTACTAAGAGGTTGAGGGACATGGTGAATTTAATGTGAATGTCACCGAGTACAACAGGATCACCTGTTCCACTCTTTATACATGTAAAATAGAGTCTCCTCCTCTTGGGGCAGGTAAGAAGAAATGCTATCTCAAGCTAGATAACAGATCACTTTTAAGACATAACAACAAGGGTCTGTGATGAGACATAAACTCACCTCACAAGCTCTATACTCTTCTGGTTCCTTGTCTGGCAGTGAGAGGATTGTTCTAGCTTTCTCTGGCTACTTGCCCTCTCACCTGAGTTCCTTCTCAAAGCTAATGAGCCTTTCTTACCAGCAAGTCAGGGAGAGAAATCCCTGAAGGCTGTCCCACGCTCTCGTAGATGTTGGTTCTAAAGCTGGGCAGACACTGGCATTGCACCAATAGTGACTATTGGCCACAGTGGCCTCCTTGTTCTGTTACCACCATATGGGGCCAGATGGCTCATCTGGTCCCTTGAGCCTGAGCTGTTAGAGTCAGTGAAACCCTACTCCGCATATCTACCAGTTGGCCATGGGACGTCTCATCTCACCTGGTTCTTGCTAACCTATTCTATTTGGGCTCAATTCCACTTTGGCCTTCCATGTTTTGCCTGTCTGCACACTCTTGGAGATGGCCACAAATGCACCTTACCCACACCATCACCTTTCCACTTTCAATGCTGGGGACGCAAGACAGGTTTTTACATCTGGCAGACAGATAAGCATTCTACACTGAGTTAACAGCTCCCTCTCCTCAATCCCCAGACTTCAATAAGTACCTGCTTAATCCATCCTATCCTCAGGTTATATCCCTTTGTTCTTGTAGCAGTCATTTTAAACACAGATTATTTTTACTTTAAAAATGTTAGTTCTAAAATTAGCATATAATGAAATTTATATGCCCTGGTGTATGATTCGATGAACTTAACTCATGTTTAGATTTGTCACCCAGAGCAGGCTGCAGAACATGTGTCATTCCAGAGTGTTTTCCCACACCATTGCTTTGTGTCATATACCTCTGCCATGCCCTGTCTCCACAGCCTCAGAGTTTAGAGGATAGCAGATTAATGGAGTCCTGAGTATATAACATTTTGGAGAGGTAGCAGGTGGTTTTTTTCCTCTCAATGCAATGTCTTTTATTACCATCCATGTTTCTGTGTGTGTCAATAAGTTATTTCATTATTTTTGGACAGATCATTACTATGTTACCCTTATTGGCCTTGAACTCATGTTGATCCCCTGTCTCAGCACCTTGAGTGTTGGATAATAGACTTGAAACACAATATCCAGCTAGGATTTATTCAGTTTTATAGCTCAGTGATGTTCCATTGTGTAACAGTATTGCACTTGGTCCTCTATTCATGAATTACAGGACATGTTGATTGCTTCCAGCTCGGAGTGACTGTAAATAAGATTTCCATAAATATCCATGAGCTGATATTTGTGTGATTATAAGTTTACTTTTCTCTACAGCAAATACCTAGAGGCTTTTAATCTCACCTCTTAATTTGGATCATTTCCCACTTTTGAACCTGGGTTTGTTCCACCCCTTAGCCTCCTGCTATCAGACTAAGACCCTTGCCTTTCCTCTCGGATGAGCAGGCTTTGTGGATCCATTTCATTTTCGTCTCTTCCATCCCACAGCCTTCCCTTTGCAAATGAGGAACTCCCAGAACACAACCCGAGTGGAGCCCATTTTAATTAACCTAAATCTTCTCAGCTCAGTATTTGTTGTGGTTTGGATTATTGCACCAGTAACGTAGTACCCTCTGCTGGCTGGTTCACAAAGCTGGCTCTGTGCCTGTGCTAAAAGAAAAATTATAGGTGGAATGGAGACAAGGAAAAGAAATGGCGTTGGGGAGGAGGAAGGAGAATGAGGAGTTGTGAGAATGCCCATAGAAATAACAGCCTGACAGGGACACTTCATATATTTGATGCTACACATATAGATAAATGCTGTAATATTTTTGTGGAACCTTGCAATATTGTCTTCTCAATTGTAGGCAAAGATGGGCTGTCTGGAAAGCTGGACTCAGCTTGGAGCCTGCCACCCAGATTGCTAGTTTGTGAAGCCTTCTGCATACAAATGACTCAGATCCAAACATTCAAAAATGATCTTGGAGGGCCATCTGGTTCTCGCTGGTTCTAAAAGCTTCATTCAGCCCGGGTGTGGATCCAGTTCAAAAGATAGCAAGAGCTTTTTACAGAGAAGGTTTAATGTGTTCCACTGACCAAAGCTGCAAACTAGCTTTTAAAACCAGCCAGCCATGATGCTCTGAGGGCTGGTGGATGATGACTTTCATAGGTCAGTGGAAGTCTGATAAATATTTAATTGGTGATGTGGTTATATAGTTGTATGAACACACATACACACAGACACAATTTTGTATCGTCAGGAAACATGTGTTAATCTGTTTGGGTGTCTGAATCAGTCTGTGATTTAGACTGAATCAGCATGTCAGGCCATGAGGTCTGTCAGAGCCGTGTAATCATTGTGATATGTCATTTTTAATTCGTGAAGACAATACAGCCAACCTTGCAGTTGGAATGCTAGTGTTGACTGCTTTTGCCATTTACACTCCCTGGCTGTTTGCCTTCCTGATCAAAGGAAGGGTTGTGTCCTCTGAAGCCAGGGAATGGGGAATGCTCCTTTTGGAGGCTCACAGCATGGACAGTAATGGGAGCCTGTGATCTCAGCCTCAGCTTTGGCCTACAACCAAGTCCAGAGACCAGGCTTCAGGGAACATGGGGTTGAAAACAGCCACCTCATCAAGCCAAGTGCATACTCTGTGTTTGTGGGTGCGAGGCTTGATTTCCTTCTCATTGCTGTTGGTTATGACTGTCTCACAACTGCCAGTAGTGTACAGGGAGAAATGTGTGCTTCCATTAGTGCAGGCACACCAACCCAAAATGGAGCCTATGTTGTGGCCTTGAAAAGTGTTTGTTACCACTTTCTCACTCCAGGATGCAGAATTCTGGAATGCAGGGGCTGCACCTGGTTCCCCGAAGCCCAGCACACCACTTGGCAAGGAAGATGTACAAGAGGGTTTGTTAAATACTGGAGAGATAGAGCAGCTTGTTAAGGGCACCAGTGCATGAGATGACGTATGTGAATGTTTAGACCTCAGTGAAGTCATTGTACCCTACTCCAGGTAACTCAGGCTTCTTGTGTTCTCTTTCAGTGAATCTCACATTGGACTGGTCTCATCTTGCCGAGACTATGGTGTTTCAGGAGATGTTTGCTATTGCTGAACATTGAGACCAACATTGGGTTCTTGGGTGCAAATGGATTGGTAAGTGTTGTGGTTTTCCAGCAAGTTAACATTTGTTTTCAAAACCAGACCGCTTAAGGGTTGACCTTGTTCCTCATGGCTCTTCCAGGAGACAGGAAGCATGCCTTCTCAGCAACCAGAAGTGAAACTCAATGGTATATAACATGCTTGTCTGTCCGAACGTATGTCTTCTATATGAAAGGGCATTTAAAATGACTTCTTCAAGTGAGGGGATTTAACACTATTGGTTTCTCAAGCTCTTGGCAGAACCTTGGTCTTCAGAGAAGACTCATAGGAGCTCAGCCAACATTCTTTAGTGTGGCTTCCTTTTTATGTAGTATAGCATAATTTCACATTGGTGTGCATGCTTGAGTGCATGCATGTGAGCAATCATTCATGTGTGTATGTGTGTGTGCATGTGTATTTATATCTTTGTGTGTGCATAGAGGCTATACTCTCTTCCTTGTTATTTGAAACAGGGTATCTTCGTTTAGCCTGGAGTTCATTAATTTAGCTACACTGGTACTTAGTAATCTTCTGTGGGGACTGTACCTATCTGTGCCTGGACTAGCACTGCTGGGATTACAGACATGTGTCTTTTTTTGTGAGCATTGAAGATCAGGTACCCATGGTTATGAGTTGCCTTTCTTGATTTATATTGACTTGAGATTTCTTTGCTGAGAGAATTTTCCTGTCTCTAGTGTGAATCCTAGTTCTGTCTGGTCTCTAGAGACCTGCGTTGCCTTCCATTGAGGTTACCGATGATGACAATTCTAATGTGCATGTTCGTTAACACAAAATCTACCATCTTGTCCATTTTTGAAGTGAAAATTACAGTCGTGTTAAATGCATCCGTCACTGAACTACTGTCACCACTAGCTATCCATTGAGCCTTTCTCATTTGCAAATTTGACTTGAAACTATTAAATAAACCCTTTCCCTACTTTCTTTTCCCGGGTCTTGGCAGCCACTCTTCTACTCTCTGTGCCTAGAGTTTGAACTGACTTATATACATCATCTAAGTGTATTACTTGTCAATTAGTTTATTGTCACTCAGCATAATGTCCTTCATGTCCATCCATGCCATAACACATGCAGCAGTTTTTTCCCTACTTTTTAAGGCTGAGCAATATTTGATTTTGTTTATATATCATGTCTCAAATCTCCACTCACCTGCTGCTGGACATGTGGTGTCTTTCACTTCTTTCATTGGCTGAGAATAATCCTGCTGTTAATAAGGGTACACAATTATTCCCTTGATTTCCCAATTTCACTTCTTTTGGATAAATATCCAGAAATGGAATTGAGAGAACAAATTTTTAATTTGTGGAGGTTCCATCCCTTATTTACATAGTAGCTGTACTCTTTCATACTCACTAGAGATTCCACTTTTTTGATAATCTCATCAACCCTTCTTACTTGCTGTTTTATTTTGAATGTAGATACCCTAATGGGGTAGAGTAGGATCACATTGTATATTTGATACTTCCTCCCTCCCTCCCTCCCTTCCTTCCTTCCTTCCTTCCTTCCTCCCTTCCTCTCTCCTTCCTTCCTTTTCTCCCTCCTTCTCCCACACTGGTGATTGAATTTAGGGCCTCACACATGCTAAGCAAGCCCTATACTACTGAGATCTAGAGTCAACCTTCTTGGTTGCTTTCTTTTGAGACAGTCTAACTGAGTAACCCGGGCAGGCCTGAGGCTTGTGATCCTCCTGCCTCAGCCCTCCCAAAGCAGCAGGGATTACAGGATTTCACCATCAGATCTGGGTGATCCACATTTCATTAATATCTCATGATGCTAAATAGATCTGGTGTGTGTTGATCTTTTGTTATCTTTAGAGAACTTTCTGGTTAAGGAATTGGCTTGTTTATTTGTAGATGGATGTGTTAATCCCTTCTGTATTTCAGATTCATGATCTAGTCTTCCATCCAGCAAGCTGTCTTTCCCATTTTGTTACTATCATCCTGTTACACACAGAGATGTTTTGATGTAGTCCAATTTATTTAGTGTTTCCTTGATTGTCTGTGCTTTGGGGGTTATACATAAGATACCATTCCCAGTGGATGGCCAGGAAATTTCCCCTTGTCTAAAAGTCTGATAGTTTTAGGTCTTCCATCTGTCCTCTGACACATCTGTTTTCAACTTCCATTCCAATCCAGGCAATGACTTCTTGAACTTAGAGGCTGCAGATACACACTACAGTCCTACACTAAGCATGTGTCTAAAACCTGAGACATACACTTAACAAATAATAGCAGAATAGAACTCCTTTACAAGCTATTATGAGGCTAAGTCAAATGATAATTTCCCATCTTTAAAATAACTACAATAGTTTCATGAAATTTCACCATCTTTGAGGACCCCAAAGAAATCTCTGAATCAAAAGGATAATTTCTGTATATTATTTATTTGTTTCCCTCAGGATGTTTGAATGGGCTGTTAGGGCATTTGTGATGAGACCTTTCTCCAATTCTCTTCATCTTGGGTTCCAGGCAGTCAGTTCTGTGGTGATGACAATGCCTGTACAGGAAGATTATTTCTCTTATCTGCACATGTGCCCTAAAATCCTGCCTGCACCTCTAGGGAAGGGAAGCACTGAGTGAAGCATCAGTCTCATGACCTTGGAGAAGTTATTCCCTTGTTTAAACTCCCCCCTCACCCAGCCGTTTCCTATATAAAGTGAAAGGCAAAGATTCAGGTATGCACTTCCTTCCAGTTCTAAAATCACAGAAACTTAGGTGGTGGTAATAGACCAAGTTTTTTTAAAAAAGAATCAACACTCAGCCACCTCTGGGAAGAACAAAGCTAAGACTCAATGTGATTTGGCTTCTCAAAGGAACCATCCTACCTCGAGAATGATGGAGAGCTACATGGAAAGAATTTGATTACTCAGTGCTGAATTACAATCTTGCTTTCTCCATAAGGGCTGGAAGCAGACTATGATGACTATTATATTTGCTATTACTATTGAATCGAGGACACTGAAGTTTCTGCCACTCCAGAGCAAACTGCCTTGTACATGGACATGTGAATGACAAAGAAAGTTGAAAATAAGAGAACTGACTACTGTTTTAGCTTCTGTTTTGAGCATTCTCCAAAGGCCTGTGTGATGACAGCTTGACTGACAGAATGTGGTCCTACTAGGAGGAAGTGAAGCCTTTAGGAGCTAGGGTCTAGTGGAAGGAAGTTGGGTCATTGGGGACATGTCTTTTGAGGAGATGTTGAGACTGTGATCATCTATTTGCCTTTTGGCCAGGGTGATGGGAATAAGTATCTTCTGCCACAAGGGTTCTGCCATGATGTACTTTGAAGCAACAGGCCAAATAATCAGAACTGACTGTAGTGAAATCATGAGCTAAAATAATTCTTTCTTTACCCTAAAAATTGCTTGTATCAGGTATTTTGTCCTGGTGATGGTAGCTTTACTAACACAGTTACACTGTTAGCCAAGACCATGGGTATCAGCTCATGCTCAAGCCCTACACCCCATGTATTTCCATGGTGACTTTCAATCAGATTTGAAAGACAACTAGAGTTATTATCCCCCAGATATCTGTGCAAGATTTCTTCTGCCATGAGGCTTTCTTAGGTGACAATTAGTCCATTTTTTTGTTTGTTTGTTTGTTTGTTTGTTTGTTTTTGAGACAGGGTTTCTCTGTATTGCTTTGGAACCTGTCCTGAAACTTGTTCTGTAGACCAGGCTGGCCTCGAACTCACAGAGATCTGTCTGCCTCTGCCTCCAGAGTACTGGGATTAAAAGCATGCACCACCAACTCCCAGCAAACAAGGCCATTTTTATGATACCCAATCACGTAATAAAAGTGAGAACATCATCAGGGAAATGACAGGGTTCCATGTATTGTTTAACATGTGTTCTCATGTAACAAGTAGAACAGAGTTTTTTTTTTTTTGGTTTTACGAGACAGGGTTTCTCTGTATTGTTTTGGAGGCTGTTGGTCCAGCCTGGCCTCGAACTCACAGAGATCCACCTGCCTCTGCCTCCCGAGTGCTGGGATTAAAGGCGTGCGCCACCACCGCCCGGCGTAGAACAGTTTTTATACTATGCTTTCCCTCTTTCTTGGGAGAGAGGAAATTGGGGAATGACTTTTTTTTCCTTGCTAACTGACAGATACTACAATGGATTCTTATATACATTATCAATGCTCACATGATTCTATTGAGGATCATTATTAAGATGGGGTACTTGATTCTCAGAGAAGTTATGTGACTCACTCAAGGTCACACAGCTGATATTGCACACAGCAGATCTGGTGTTTATCTGCTGAGTCAAAGGCTAATACTCTTTCCTGCATATCAGCAGACATTATGTCAGGCTGACATGTTCTCAATGGCCAGGGGCCAGTTTTCCTTTCTTCTTGATGCTGAAATTGCTCATTTGCTTCCTTCTTTTAAGACCCACCTCCCCTGCCACAGAGGAGTGCTCCTCCTTTGAGTACTGAGTTTTACCCTTGCTGGAGAGCAGGTGGCACTCCCAGAAGAAGCCATATTTTTCCCAGCACTGCGTTTGGCCTGATTTGGGTAGCAAACAATCATTCCCAAGATCAGGATCCAAACACACATGAATGAGGCTTCATCTATCTGTGCCCCTGCCTTTTGGCTTTTTCTTTCTCCCTCTTTTCCTTTCCCTTGACATCTCTCCAAATGCTCTCTTTCCTTGGGGCCCTGGTGAGTGTGATGGTGTCCAGATGCCTTCTCAGGGGGTCTCTGGATTCACAAAAGGCCAAGTTGACGTCCATTCTGCATCTGGTTTATTTGATGCCAGAAGAGTGAGTGCTCAAGTCTCCTGGGGGAGCCAGGAGAGATTTGCCTCCTGCAGAGGTTTGGATAAGCCCCAGCTAATCTCCATGGCTTCTTAAGGGTACACCTGCTTGTCTGACAGCCAGCAGCCTCCTCGCTCATTTCCCGTGGGAGGGCTGGGGTCAGAGGGCCTCCAGAAAGCCTTTTATCTCCCCTTTCCCCTCTAGCCCTCCCCAACAGCACCTGGGCCTGCACATAAGACTTCCTTTGAGGAGAGGTCAAGACACTGTCCCTCCCAGAATGGAGGCCAATGCCCTTGTTTTTCCTTTTAAGGCGGCTTGCTTGTTGCAACTTTCTAAACAGGCATCTGATTCAAACTTTATCATGCGTGGCTCAGACTTGATGGCACTGGGGCTAAGCTGATCTGAATTAGTTTCTAGGCTGCCACTGGGCTATGGACAGGTAATAGGTGCCCAGGAAACAAATATGCTACTTAAGACCAGTTCACCTATCCAGAAGAGACACAACTAATCCAGAAACGACATATGCAACCTTCCACCTGTTCTCTCATTGCAGTGAGATGGTGACAAGGGTCATCTGAGCATGTACGAGGACTCTGAATCATCTCAGTCTAGCTGTGCAAGGGATGGTCCTTCTCTTTCCCCAGAGCAGGTTGTTTTCTCCATTATCTCTCAGAGAAGTTAGCAGCTAAGTTGATTTGTTTTCTGTGAGCATTTTGGTTAAGATAGGCAAGAGGTTGCTGTTTGGCATGGGCTGTCTTGGAGTTTGTCATGTTTCTTGTTGCCCTTTCTCTTTCTCTTCATGCCCCATGCCCAAGATTTTTCACTCAGACATAGATCATTATTCATGGTAATTGGTATGAGTGTAGCTTAGAATTCTTAATTAAAACAGCAGTGAGTCTACTTTGAATGCTCTAAGCATGGTGCAGGTTTCAAAGTCCAATTTCCCGTAAATCTACTAACATCTGCTGACCTTAGGTTCCTGAGCTAAGACAGTATAAATCTAGTCCTCTGGAATCTTCAGTTTACTTGTAAAGACAGGCCACGGACTTTAACACGCAATTAAATAAATCATGGTGGCTGACAGATTGCTTTTGTGCATTTTTTTCTCTTCCCTAAACCTGTGCAAAACAGGAGGATTAGTTCATTTTCTTAGATGATGGAGGGAGAATTGAAGGTATTTAATGGAATAACTCCAGCGTTGGAGACACAGAACTTGCAAATGAAGATGCACTATAAGCTAGGAACTAAATCTAAACTACCTTGATTTCCATCCTATTCAATCTGAGTACAAGCAGACAGTTCTGTAGGTGGCTTTACAGAAAATATTTCATACTATAAAGACACGTGTGTGTGTGTGTGTGTGTGTGTGTGTGTGTGTATGCATCTTTGTGCAGGTCACAGATGCACATTCACACCCATGTCAGGTGTCTTCTTTTATTGCTTTCCACCATATATTGAAACAGTTTCTCTCACTAAAGCCAGAGTACACAAATTAGGATGAACTAGGTAGCTAGGAAACTCTGGGGATCTCCCTGTCTTTCCCTCCTTGCAATTGGGTTTCAGATGTGTGTTACCATGCCTCTGTGTGTGTGTGTGTGTGTGTGTGTGTGTGTGTGTGTGTGTGTGTGTATGAGCACACTTTAGGGATCAGAACTGGGACCTTGTACTTGCATAACAGGTACTTTTCAGACCAAGGCATCTCCCCATCCCCCAAAGTGAGTTTTTTAAATTAACTTTTTAAGGAGAAAGAACATAGTATTAATGATTTCCTATCTCAGTTTGGACTGCATCTGATACTGGCTCTTAGGAGACTGGAAAGTCTAGGTTTTTACCAACCCCTAGCTGCTTTGCCTTCTCCTCCATCTGCATACTCTCATGAGGAGACTTGGTCTTCACTGAAAAGCTCTGCATTGTATCTCCTCTGACACTATGCACACACACAGATCTCCACACCTCCCTTTCTCCAGTAAACTACACAAACAATGAGCAGACCAACACCAGTGGAGAGATTAAGCTCTGAGCTGTAATATTGTGGCATAAAGTAGAAAACAAAAACAGCCAGTGGTAGGTACAAGATAATAGCATAATAGGATAAATGTGAGAGTCAGGAAGCTGTAATGGCCCCGGAGATGCAGAAATTCTGGGAAAGTAGCACAGTATGAAAGCAGAGGCCATCTGGGGGGCCTGGGCAGTTGTGAGCAACTATGATGAACAGAATACAGAGATGTGTTATATAACACAATACATAACAATAAGGTAATCATCTAATCTTGCAGCTCTCAGGTGCTCTTTGTTTGAAATAACACCGACCCAGCCATGGATGCCAGAGTAGCCAAGGTTATAAACAGCCAAGCTATAAATTACCTCTTATTTCAGATAATTAAAGGTGCAAGAAATAAGAATGTAAAGAATTGATGTCCCTTCCTTCCTTGATGGACTCTTTCCTTGGCTACTTAGCATTGTGCAAATTCTTTCTCCATGCCATTCAAGCATAAATACAGCATCTATGGAGTGCTATTTGAGGGGATGAGGAAGAAAGTAAGCCTCATTGAGAATGTAGGTGTGCCAGGAGTAATGTTTAGTATAGTGAACATCATCTTGTGTGGTCCTCATACCATTTCGAGGTGGGTAGCATCACCTTTATTTTAAAGCTACTAAGAAAGGGCTGAGGATACAGCTAAGTGGTAGAGCACTGGCCTAGCATGTATGAGGCCTTCAGTCTGACACCTAGCATCACAAAAAGGTAAAAAGAGGCAGAGTAGAGAGAGGGGGTGGGGAAGAAATAAGGAAGGAAGGGAGGGCAGGGTGGGAAAGGGAAAAAAGGGAAGAAGGAAAAAAAGAAGATTCAGTTAAGTGAAAATTACTTCCCTAACATTCCCTAGAGACATTCTACTTAATCTTGGAAAACTTGTAGATCTGTTCTCCTTCACCTACTTTCTCAAAGATGAAAGAATCAGTCAATAAATAATGTCTCATCTCAGACCCCTCCCTAATTATCATTCTCCCTTTGACGTAAAATTCTGTCATTGATTTCGGAAATCTTAAATCATAACTCTTTCTCGGGAACTCTGGAATTCACCAGCTCAAGCTTTTGTTTACTCAGAAAGGCACTTCTCTATTCTAACTTTAACTGAAAAGTACAGAAGAGAGCTAAATTAGCTTAAGAGTGTGGGCAAAACATTAACTACAATAGCAATTCCCACCCTGTGGACCACAAATTCTTTGAGGATCGAACCACCCTTTCACAGGGGTCACCTAAGACCATCGGAAAATACAGATATTTACATTATGATTCATAACAGTAGCAAAATTATAGTTATGAAGTAGCAATGAAAATAATTTTATGGTTGGAGTCACCACACCATAAAGGGTTGCAGTATTGAGAACCACGGTTCAAGAATATTCCTTTATTTCAGCACAGTTTAATCTTGACCCCTTATACTGTATTAAATTACGGCTGCTGAAGTTTACAATGTCAAACCAGAGATGCTGTCAGGGCATAAGTCATTGAAGAGTGTAGAAGGCATCTGACTTTGAAAGTCCCATGAACATGGACTTGAACCCATACATAACCAGATGGGAGATCTTGGAAACTGATCTAGCTCTGCCAGTGAAATGGAGGCAAGCAGAACTTTGGCTATGTGCTTGGTCTATGTCTCAGCTTCTTTTATAGAGTGTATGGTTAACTTTGGAGCATGAATAAAACAAGATACATATTGGCAATTTTATTCCTATTTTCCTTTGTGTGTGTAAGTTAGGTGTGTGAGTATAGACATGCCACAGCACACTGGTTGAGGTCAGAGGACATCTTCAGGTGTAGGTCCTGTCCTTGTCTCCTTCCTTGGTTGAGACAGAATCTCCCATTGTTTGCCCCATTGTATACCAGGATAGCTGTCCTGGGAGTTTTGAGTGAATCTGTTTCTACCTCTCATTTCCCCACAGAAGCACCAGAATCACTGTTGCCCAGTTATTCATGGGTTACAGACACAGGCCACTGTGCCCAGCTTTATAGGAATTCTTGGGATCTGAACTCAGGTCTTCTCCCTTTGCAGAGTAAGTGCTTTATCCACTGATAAAGCCTGATGGTGTTTTCTTTTGAATTGTCCTGATGGGCACTGACGTATGTGGGACTTCTCCTACATCATCTTTCTTGGCACCTGCCATTGCTGTCCCCACCTTGCTTCTTCATTTTTTCCTCTCATGGATGGATATCACAGTGCTAATGTCAAGATGGTGGTTGTTAGGGCTTCTATCAGGAACCCTAAGCACAGAGAGCATTTTCTCTGTTTGCTGTGATTGCTTCCTGCTCCAGACACCACTCTTTAGCATTATTGATTTCCTCTGTCTACTGAGCCAGTCAGATGCCTTTGACCTGGTTTCACCGGAGCTGTCAAAGGACCGCCTGAGACTGTCTGGCATTGTGACTGATTCAGTATCTCCTGATGCCTGCAGATGTCTCTTTGTGCTGTCTTGAAATGATTGAGACTGTTGCAGGAGGTATTCAGAGTCTCTGTCCCAAGCAGACATTTCCCCATGTATTAACATCATTCCGGGTCAGCCATTTTTAGTCTTTCAAGGCTCCTACCATCTCGGTGATGAAAACACGCCCACAGCATCTTTTCCAGGAAAGTCGATCAATGCTGTTTCTGAATGAAGCAAAGAGGAGTTAGAGAGGAAATTAATTTGTGAATATAAACAGAAATGAGAGAATAACCTGAAGGAGAAGAAAGGACACTAGACTAAGAGAAAGGATGTGAAGGTTTTCAAGATTTAATTTTCATTTCTCCTTAGAGTTGAAATGTCCCCAGGTTATGTAAGACAGGGAATCTGAAGACTTTTTTTTAATTTCCTTTATTTTATTCATTTGAAGAATACCTTTGAAAATTAGTCTCCTTAAATGATCCTCTTGGCCAAACCCTTCTCCTCTAGATGACTAACATCTCTCATTCTGGATGCCACCAAACCATTCCAGCCACCTGTCATTGTGTTGTCTCCAGACAAGGGCAGACGACCACAGAAGCTTTGAAACCCTAAGGCTACTTGGAGAGAAGAATAATGTCCCTGGAAAAGGTAGAAGAGTTCTGCTTAGAGTATCTAATGTTCTACAAAATAACATGGTGATTGTAATGAGCAACAGCTAGGCATCTGGCCTAGGGAGAAAGATCAGGTAAAGTCTTCATTGTAAAGTAGACCAGAGGGGGGGGGTGAGAAATGTGCTCCCAGACCCACCTCAGAAGCGCTTCGACTGCTTTCTTTGTGTATGTTGTCCCTTCTGTTCATCAATCCATAACATTTTATATTATTTATTTTTGGTATGCTCTCTGCTTCCATCGATGCACATGGAGGAGCTGAAGGTCAATGTCAGTGTTTTTCTCTATGCGTTCCACCTTATTTTTTGAAACAGGATCTCTCCCTGAACTTGGTGCTCACTGATTGACTCATAGACTAAAACGCTAGTGAGCTGCCTGAAATTTTCCTGTATTTGTCCTTCATGTGATGGGGCAACAGGCACACAATACTATGACAAGATTTTATGTGGCTGTTGGTGATCTGAACTCAGGTCTTCATGCTGGCGCAGCAAGAACTTTACACAGAATCATCTCTCCAGTTCCCCAGTTTTAATCCTGCAGGTTCAGTATGAGCCTCTATGTTTCTGTTCCTACATGACTGCGTGTTTCTCTTCAATGGAAGCAAGATTAGCATGGTTAGGGCAATGACTCTACAGTACTCTCATATAAATTCTGAAATTCATTTCTCTTCAGAACTGGCAATACTATAAAATTATTAACTAACTAGTGTATTATATTACAGTTCCTACAAGGGCAAAGACAAATGGTTGACCATCACACTACACCCCCAAGTAGTTTTCTCTGTGTGATACCATCATTTTGCTTTATTGCTGGCACTCCTAGTGCTAAGTAGTCCAGCACATCACATGGACTGTGTTCCTTTAACTTTGTTTCTATAACAACCTCAATATTCTCTCATAGTATCTAAAATTCAAATGTGCATCTATGAATTTGAAAGGAACAACTATAAAATTCAAATACCATTGCCACATCAGGCTGTATAATCATGTTTGCTCCATATAATTTCAAGGGTTTCTGTCCATATTTCATATTTCCTGGGACAGTACAAGGTATTCAAACTCTTCTCTAAGCAAGTAAGAACACATCCTGCTTGTGGATTCATTATCCTTCAAATATCTATATATGCTACTTTGTCAAGCTCATGTATTAGTTGATATATAATTCAGTGCCAAAAAATCCCAAACTATCTAAAGATCTGTGAAACAGAAGGAATTATAATCATTTGTAATATTCTCTGTGTATTGCTCTGCTATAGAGTGGTTTTCTTCAATGTACTGATTTGGCTCCTTTCATCACAAGGTTCAACCAAGTCTTTAGCACCCATGAGCTTAGACACCCATATAACTAGGAGCAGGCAAATCATGGGGGCTATTAGTCAGATTCCAACAAGCAGTAGATAAAGGGAGGAGATTTAATTGGATGCACACTTTTAAATGACCCAGATCATGTTGAGGGCAAACTCATTTGTTTTGGCCTCTGGTGGGGGCACAGGACAGAAGTTATGAAGAGCCTGAACAGGAAAACTGTTCCTCTTGTGACCAGGAAGCATAAAGAGGGAAGGAAAAGTTTGGGGTCCTGCTCGTCCTTTCAATGTCATCTGCCTCATGGCCTAATGACATCTTACTCAACCTCCCTTCTTAAAAGGATCTACTCTTCCCAGTGCCCCACCCTGAGGACCAAAACTCTTACCGCATGGGTCTTTCCAGGATGCTTGGGATCCAAGCTGTATCAGACTGGCAACAGCGAGGGTGTGTGCCACACTGTAAGAGCTTCAAAGGAGATACCACCTCTACTCATCTTCTGTTGCTTAACATTTATGGCCCCGTTAGATCTTCTAAAACCATTAGCCAAACACAATTTTTCACTTTATCAGTTGACTATCTCAGGTACTTGATATCCTGTTGACTGACATACCATTTTGCAGCCACGTCTAGAGTAAATGGAGCTGAAAATATAGTCACTGGCTGGGTAGGAACTCCCGACTGACAACACTGAATTAAAAGATGGGTCTCCTGAATGCGTCCTTATCTGTTGTCCCAGGAGGTAGACCACAAATATGGCGCACTCACATCACATGAAGGATTCAGTGTGGGAGGGGATTGCAAACTCTCTAAATGTGTATGCCGTAGTGCGTGGCTAAGCTGATAATCATGAGGAGCAATGGCTTCTGTGCTTGGCCCCAGGTTGGGGGTACACTAGACAACATATTTAAAGGAAACTACTGTAGACTGATTAAGGAGAATTGCTGCACAATCATTGTAAAGCAACAAACCTGTTTACATGTTTGTAGGGGTAGGCGTCTGCAGGAGATGACCCAGAGAGGGTTAATCAGATAATGTGAGTGTCCTTCCTGGCTTCTGAGCAATAAACCCACACTTTCCTCTCACTCTCCACTTGTCATGAGTTAGTGACCTTGATGAGATTTCCCCTTCAGAACTTTGTTATCAGTTCCTTTTATTCACCTATCAGTCGTTCTCACTGTCAATGTGACCCACCTCCAGTGAACAATTCACATGTCATTCAGTCTTACCAGGAATGCTAAAATAGAGGAAATGTTAGGATCAGAGGAAGCCCTAAACCCTGTAGATGCATTACTCAAGAGAGCATGGAAAACTACTGAGATTCCTTCTCTTACTACAGGGACTGAGAAGGTCTATGCTCTAGCCTTCTGGATCTTTCTTTGGTTAAGTCGATATAGCTTGTGCACTATTGCTTTCTGATACTGATGGGTACTGTATTATTCCTGCCATACCATATGGAGATCTCTCTATTTGCATTGGGAATGATTAATTACCAATCTAGCAAAAGGTACCAAGACCTAGAATGTGGCTTTTATTGTTAGGCAGGGTGATGGGTAAATTTATGATAATTTAATGTGCTTATCCAATAAACAAATTGAAACAGTATCCATAAAAGTGCTCTGCCAGGCTAGAAGGACTTCAACACAAATCAGAAAGTACAGCTTTGCTCTATAAATTAATAAGATCTTACTTAGGAATTATTATTTGTGCTTATGGTGGTCATCCATATTTGTATCGATAGCAATTGTTAATAGTTATATAGATAGCATATTGAGAACATATGAAGAATTTCTTCTCTGTAGACATTTACTTGAAGTGCCTAGCTAACCCTTTCTGAGGAGAAACAGAAGCTAGAAATGTCAGTCATTTCTGCTACTCGGCTGTAAGGAGCAAGACAGACACTGAGCTGTATAAAAGGAAGACATCATTCTCAACCACTTGGAGTTTAGTTTGCAAGATGGATTTCACAAAAGAGTAATTCCCCAAAGCATGAACCTTAAAGCAGAGTAAATGGGCAGAAGAAACACAACTTATCAATGAATTATTTTATATAATGTATATATATATATGTACACACTTTTTTTTTTGGTTTTTCGAGACAGGGTTTCTCTGTGGCTTTGGAGGCTGTCCTGGAACTCGCTCTGTAGACCAGGCTGGTCTCGAACTCACAGAGATCCACCTGCCTCTGCCTCCCGAGTGCTGGGATTAAAGGCGTGCGCCACCAACGCCAGGCCAGAAGACAGCTCATGAGAGTCAGTTCTCTCCTTTTGCCATGTGGGTTCTGTGGATTCAACTTGGATCTTCAGGTTGGGCAGCGAGTGCTTGTCCCAACAGGGCCAGGTCACCCACAAGTTATTCTTTTTAAAAAGTTAATATTTTCTCTGTCATGACTGTTTATTAGAATAAGTAATCTGAAATTTCTTATGCCTATGAATCTAGATACCTTGATTGTGTTTTCCCTGAAAAGGACACAAGGTAAGATCCCACTAGAGACAGCTGTCTGTCAAGGATGAACCAGGATGAGGGTACCTAGAGTCAGGTTCTCAGGGGAAGTGTCTGAACAATGAGAAGAAAATTGACCATTGCTTTAGCAATTCCTTCCACGTCATGAACTGATAGCTTCTCCAGCAGGAACGGGACTTTGTTGTGAAGTCCATGTTATGGGATGATCTTTCTGCTCCCCCAAAGGACCTTAGAATCATAATTTACAGTTATAAGTAATCTTAGAAAGTCAGCCAGCCACACTTCCCAGCAGTTGAAGGACTTTTCTATATGATAGTCAGGCTCTGTGGGGTCCCTTCAGTTACAGCAATAATAAGAAAATCTTGCCATTTTATCTATGTCTCGAGTAATTATAAGTTTCAAAAGAGCTTTGAGTGACTGATGTGAAGATCAACTAGCTAATGTGGATACTAACCAGAGTTTTAATTATAGCTGCAGCCAATTTTCTACATTTAATGCTGATGAGTAATGAGAGGCTGTGAGCGTCTATGGTGATAAGAAAGTAGCCTGCAGTTTCAGAGACTATAAGTTTCTTTAATATTCTATAGGTAGGGAGTGAAGCCCCTCTCCTCACCCCAGCCCCCAAGCTTGAGCCATGTTGGAATGAGTGTTAATGCCTGGCATAGAAAAGATTGACATGCTGGATAAAGCATACACCTATTTTATGATTGTTTTCTTTTTAATTTTATGTTCTTTCTTTCATTTAAGTTTTAATTTTATTTCTTCTTCTTATGCTTTCCAATGCTGGCCTTTTGATTAACCATGACAATTAAAACAATCCAGGAAAGCTTTGCTCATTATTATCATACATATTGCTGAACTTGGAATATGCACTTTAGGGAGCAAACTAATAATGAATTCATCCTCACCAAATCCAGTTTGAGAGACGTGTGTGTGTGTGTGTGTGAGAGAGAGATAGAGAGAGAGAGAGAGAGAGAGAGAGAGAGAGAGAGAGAGAGAGATCATACAAATTAGACACAAATTTTCTAGGATTATTATCTCTTTTAATTTCTCCACATCAATATTCAACATTAGCCGAGCAATATAGAATAGAATATACCTTGTATTTAGAAGGCTATGCAGGTATGAATCATGCCCGTCATGCATTTGTTGAATCCTGTGTATTTACTGTTTGATTGTTCAGTGTCTCAATGTCTTTGTGTCTCATCTGGACTAAACGGTATCATTTCAGTGCAAATGGGCTAGCAGTTGCTTTCCAGCTTACCTAGGTATCTATTTATGTAGCTAACACTTGGTAAATGGCAGTGATAAATGATCATGTACTTCCTGGGAGCACAAGGGTCTTTCTAAAGGTCAAGTACATCTGAGTGCTCTGTTGATGATCTGGAAAGGAGGCAACTAGTAGGAAAAAAACTAGGAAAGCTGACAGTTCAGTAGGGAGCACAGTGACCTTGAGCAGGCAGGTGCCAAACAGCAGGACACTTCCCTGTGATTGTTGACTATCTCACTGTTTCCTGAACTTGGTGAACGCATCATTTTGGGACCTTTTGGGGACAGGCTTTTTGAGAGGTTCCTGGATCATCTGTAGCAGCTTGCATTGGGGTAAAACATAGTTTAACTTCTGGAAGGAAGGCCCTTCATTGTCTCTGAGACATGTCTTTGTTAGAGACATTTTCCATAATTATCTGCTTTGCCACTTAAAAAGCCCTTTACTGACATTCATTAATGAAGCTCATGGCTCTGTGAATTGTGGTCCCTGTTTTTCAGAACCCGGTTTATTAGCTGCAAAGAGTTCAAGGTATTTGCCCCAGAGCAGACTGCTTTGATCTGAACTGGACCTAGATATTTAGAATGTCAGTTCTAAATGTTTATTCCCTCACTTTTCTGGATCTAAGTTGCAATTCTTTTAGCTGTGTCTTATGGAAAATGTTATTTATTCAATCAGCGCACACTTACTGAACATGATTTTGTACCAAGTTAGAGTTCATAGAAATTAAGATGAGCAAATCCATCAAGAATCTTAGAGATAGATAGGTGGATAGAGGGATAGAGAGAGAGACAGAGAGACAGAGAGAGAGAGAGAGAGAGAGAGAGAGAGAGAGAGAGAGAGAGAGAGAGAGAGAGAGATCACAATAAGAGAGGTTTACAAAGGTAGCAGAAATATAATCAAATACAGGGGTCAGCTCCCCAGTTCTGCCTAGGGTCTTAGACAGCTATAGGATCAACGCTTGATTTTAGGTCTTGAGGCTTAGCTGGGGGTTTCCAAGTAGACAAGAAAGAGAAATGACATTGTCTATGGTGATGGCTCATAATCTCTTGTAACATCTTCTCTCCTAACCTGAAATGCTCTCCAAATGAGTCCTCCTGGCTGAGAAGGTTAGGACCATCCAACACTACTGCAGCTTCCACCATGTGAACACCTCTGTTTTCTTCTGTCTCCCTTCCCGCTTCAATCAGAGCGTCTCCCCCTTGTCTAGACAGTTTCCACTGTAGCAGCACCAGGCCTGCTCTCCACCTCTCCTTTACTTTCAGAAAACATCCTTCTTCTAGATTGCTGGCTGTTGACACGACAAACAGCACAGCTGAAAGCATCTTTGGGAAGGAAAGGATGATTCCAGCTGACAGGTTATATAGCTCATCACCTAGGGAAGATAAGGTGAGATCCCAAACAGGAACCCAGTGGCAGGAACTGAAGCAGTGGCCATGAAACACATCACTTAGTGGCTTGCTGTCAGCTCAGGGCTAGCTACCTTTGTCACATAATCCAGACCAACCCACTCAGGGGTGGTGTCATCTACAGTTGCCTGGGCCCTCCTTCACCAATTAGAAAACAAGAAGATGTCCACAGGCCAGCTTGATCATGATGATTTTTAAGTCAAGCTTCCTTCTTCTCAAGTGCATCAAGCTGACAGCGAAACTGACTGGGACAGTCTTCCTCTGGCTCTGTGATGGCTCCCATTTTTAAAAAGGGAGGCACAGACTCCTCTAAGTTAACCACCATCCTATTCCTCTTGTTCAGGACAGAGCTGTTCCCCATGGCCTGGTCATTCCTTCTAGAGCATGTTCTATAAAACTCCCCCAAATTAGGTGATATTGGAGACTTTAGGATGGGGAGGAGCCCCAGTCAATCCTTATTATAGTCTTTGTACCTCTGAGCACAAGACACACAGAAAATCCTCAGGAAACATCTATCCAATAAATAAGGGAATGAGGCCTTACAATGATTTGAGAGACTCCTGAAGAATCTGCAGTTGGTGGCAGAGGTAGAATATACCTCTGCCTAGATATATCTGGCTAGAGGTAGAAATATACCCTAGCCTCCCTTTTGCCAAGGCAAGGCTAGGCAACCTCTAGAATTGAATAGCTTTTTCTGGAACTCCAACTCCTCACTCCTTTTCCCTTCACCATTTCCTGCAGCAAATCTTATTCGGTATGTTTATGTTCGTGGAATATGTAGATCAAAAAATATTAATTTTTTCTGTGTATTGGCTCTGGTCAGTCTCTACATCCAAATATGTTTACTTTCTTGAAGTTTTCTCCCTGTTGAGACACTGTCACATACTCTGATTCATTTGGCCAAAGCAATAGGAGGAGTGTCATAATAATGTTAACACTGCAAAATTAATGACTGGCCATGTTATTGTATGTCTGCTCCCAGAGTCAATACATTCATACATTATTTCATTTCATTCCCAAGCACTGACTAATAGGGCAGGCACTATTGAGATGATTGTACTTGAATCCTGGTTGCACATACCAGTTGACAGGTCTGAGTTTGGATAACTTATTTCAACTCTTGATGCATTTTTCCCCTTGCAGGAAAGAAAGACATCTCGGCAGCACCTATTACAAAGGTTGGTGGTAAGCCCAGAGTTAGATGATGCATACAAATGCTAAGAAAGTACAGTGACCAGCACAGAGTGCATACTAGCAAACAGCATCTCATGGTATTATGAATCTTTAAAGTAAGCCTGCTGTATTGTAACAGAAGGGCAAAGAGAGATTTAACATCTGTGTGCATACAGGTAGCCACTCTTTGCAGCATTTCCTGGGTATTGGAAGTCATACATTTGTATTGGATTATCCATAAAGACTTTGGTCAATTGGACTTTAAACATAATGAAACCTTCTGGTAAAGTGTTGGGTAATTTTTAAAGTCTTTGTCCCAGGTTGTATGTGCCTGGCCCTTCGATCTTTCTTCCTTATTCTTATCCTCCCCCACTGGACTGTAGAAACAAACGTTTCAGCTCATAAGGGCAGAGCAGTTCCCAGCTATGGTTGATCAGTCACATCCCAGCTGCCAAGTTCTCCACCAGCTGTTACACCCTCTACCTGCTGCCAAGTGGCCCTGGAAGAACATCCAAGTGATTTCTGGACCCCAGAAACATCAAAGCACTCCCTCTCCCTCCCCCCTTTCTTATTGAATGTACCCCTGGTACATGGAAGAGAATACTGGGTGGCTTCTGTCGTTTGGAGGAATGTAGGTCCTTGGAGGAGGCTGGCTCCATGGCCAAGGTAGGGAGCTGAGGTCCACACAGTGTCCAAGGACAAAGCCGGACACCCAGACCCTCAAAGCACACAGGAGAGTCCTGATAGGCTTGCTGTGAAGTCATCTAACTCACAGCTTGGGTAGGTCCCCAGGAAGAGGCCCACCGCCTTAATGTATGATTTCCACATTGTATAACAATCCAGGCACTGTTTCTGAGACCATGTCAAACATAATAAAACCTCAGAGCCTCTCTTATTGCTGAAGAGCCAATCAACCTAAACTAATACTTTAATGACCACTTTTCCCAATGAGAAGACAAATTCGGGGGGGGGGTTCGGAGGGAAGAAGCAGAGGGCTGAGAGACGTCTTGTCTGGTCAATAAAAAGAACAACAGAAAACAACGTCTAAGCCATGGCAATGGATGACGGATTACTTTGATCTGGAAAATAGATTTCCTCTCTCCCTCTCTGCCTCCCTCCCGTGCTCTCTCTCTCTCTTCCTCCCCCCCTCTCTCTCCTTTGTCCTCTAGTGCTTGTTCTCAGGCCAAGAGATGCTATTGAACAGGAGGAGGGAGACCCTTTTGAAGTGAAGAGGAACTCAGAGCAGAGCTCAGTGACTGCTTTCATGGCCAGTTGAGCTAAAAGGTCTCATGTTTGGAAAATATTCAATTAAAGGGAATACCATCACAAATAGTCTCTATTTGTTGCTTTGAAGATACTGTCAATTAACAGAAAAGCAAGAGGCGTGCAGGGTTATTATGGAAAGCATAAAATGTAGATGGGATGAGGAGCGCCCCCCCTGCCCCCTCCCTCAGTGCAACATGCAGATGTAGAGCAAAGGACACCTTTTCTGAAACCTAGACACCCAGTGCCTTTATTTTGGAACGTGACTTGCAGACAATGTCATCCTGCTGCATTTTCAAGTCAGGTGCTCAGTTTCACCACTGTTAATAAAAACAGAAGTGTGGTTAGTGTAGGAATTGTTTCTTGTAAGATTAATCTGTGACAGTTGGGGGTCTTCGCGCATGAGGAAGCTTTGGAATCAGTGAACTTTGGGTTCCCTAGATGCAGCAATAGAGACCCTGAGGAGTGAGATCCTGTATTTTCCACTGATAATTTACCTCTCCCTTGACACTCCCAGGCAAGATCATCCCTTTCCTCTCTGATCTTGCCTGTGTCCACTGTGGAACCGTCTGCAGACAAGTATGTATTTTTACCGTGGAAATAGACGGAAAGGTCTCTGGCCATTCCTTAAAGAAATTACCAAAATCTTTGTCCAGGTAACATGCTTTGTTGCCATGGTAACAAGAAGACAGCTCATGCCTTTCCTTTTTGCTTGGCCCTCCCAGATTTATTTAACACTTTTCTAGCTGATGTGTAGCTTTCAGTTAAAAATGGATGGTCTAGTTTGCCCAGAGGTGGGGGAGGTTTGATTAAAGTGTAATTACTTAGTTCTGGCATTTGGATTCTTTTTCTCCCCCGGGAAAAAAAAGTTGAATAGATGTATTCACCAGTTCCTAAATCCTTCAGATTATTCAAGATACAAATTGAGCCAGACCTTTTCTTTTCTTTCTTAAGCTAAAATTTAATAAGCGCTATAAGAGCCAGCCTCTTGTCTGTGTTTAAACCCCAGGTGGCCTCATGTGCAAGCTCTATTGTGCTGCTTTATACATGAGAACTACACCGACTCAAGTGCTGAGGAGTCAAAACTCACAGGTGACAGGACCAGAGTCTCCATTCTGATTCCAGGCTTTGGAGCACCTCAGATATTTGAGAGGTCTCATCATGAAAGATGGCGTTCTTCTTTTCTACCCACCATTTAAACACAGCCAGGACTTGAGCTAATTGTTAAGCATGAGGGATTCTCTTTAGCCCCCTACTTAAGATCATCTTGAGATTCTCTTGACCCTGAGATGAGAGGCTAAGAGTGCTCAGTGAGATCTTTTTAGGGGTCTGACAGTATAGGGAAACACTTTGGAAAGCAAAGGGAAGGGCGATTTTGTCCTGTTCTCTTCTAGGAAGAGGTCTCCTAAGACCCAGATCCCACCGGGATGATATGTGGACTAAATTTTGTTGATCTCCAGGGACAGCAAATCATGGTTTCTTGGAGCCTTAAGTAGCAAAGGCCTCTTCGGTAACCCTCCAGCCTCCCTGCAGGGGCAGTGCTTAGTCCCTATCCTGCTTCCTAGTAGGGAAATAGCTAAATATTCACATCGGTAGCCACGCCCACCTAGAACTGCTAGTGCTTCATTCCCTGCTTGAATTCTTCTTGTGACCTTCCGGCAGACCTGGTCTTCTCCCCAACATATCTCTTCCCCAACCCAGACTCCCTCCAGTGACTAACTCAACCCAGGGGAAGGATGGCATATGAATTCAAAGCATGGTCTCTCAAAACTGGTCCTGCAGGGCTTGAATCTCATTTCTCTTGCTTCCTTAGTTACTTTGAGCAAATCAATGTACCTCTGGCCACACTGTTTCTATCAGTAGACTAGAGGAATTGAAGCACCTTCTCAGAGTGGAGTGGACAATCTGAGCATCCAGAGAACTGACACACTCAGTGATTTCATCAATTCATTTTTATCACCAGACAATTCTGAAGTCTATAGCCTAAATGAAACTGGCCACACCAACATCTTCTTGAGGTCCTACAGACTCCAGTCGCTGCCACTGCATTGTACCTCTGGGGCCTAGTGTTTCCCTTAGCCTAAAACAATCTATTTGTCCTGAAAATCTAAGCAGGTTCCTCAATGGTCTCTTACTGATAAATAACAAAGAGCACACCATCTGTGTGGGACATTCACCTTGAGACAGTGTCAGAAATGAGAAAGCCCACCTGCACTGGAATGGGACAAGTGAAAACATTGTTAAGCATTGTTAAGATTGTCTTGGGCCAAGAGAGTCAGAGAGAGAGAGAGAGAGAGAGAGAGAGAGAGAGAGAGAAAGAGAGAGAGAGATTACATGATCTGTGCCCTCATAGAAGAAACAAGCAGCAAGAAGACACATGTAAGACATGATCATCCAATGTAACAATGGAGAGTGACTAGTATGAAGTGGAATGTTAGTAGAAGATCACGTGCTTAACACAAGATTATTGGTGAACCATGTAAGGTTCAAAGAATATAGTAATGCCTAGGAGACCATTGGAGAACAAATGTTAAGTCCTAACCTGGAAGTGGGCATTGATTTTGGGCCAGATGACAAGGACAGAGGTGCTAGTTGATGAGTTAGCTGTTCTGGAGGAGGAAGGATGTCAGGTCATGGTTTTTCTACTCAGAAGATACTGGATTTGAATGCTAACTCAGCTGTGTAGTGGGGCCAGCAGCCATAGGTCAAAATCTGTAACTTGCTAGGTTCAGTATTCAGTGATCATTTCTGTAAAAGTAGCTCCTAGTTCAGATTGTTTTACTCCACTGAGTGATTCCAACCAAAGCCTTGCCTGACCACTGACTTGAGCAAGAAGTCTTCAGGTAACCAGAAGGGACCCTTTAAAGGACCAAGCCTGGAGGCAATCATCCTTTCTTGTAAAAGGCACTACTTCCAACTTGGGAACTCTCACATTCAGATTTACTGTGGAAACTTTATAGCCTCACTTAGGAATTTGGGTGATGATGCACTTTTACTCTGTTTTCAAACAAATACAGGGAAAGAGCAAAAGCTCAAGTGTGCTCCACTCTGGGTGATCTCTGAGGCATGGAAACCCATGAAAAGCACACCTACCATTGTGTCCGCTTTATCTGGGCCCAAGATGTTTATAATCCTTAATACTAGAAGGATTATCGAAGTCACTTTTGTATAAAAAAAACCATCAACTATTGTTCAGAGAAAAATTTCAAAAATTATCTGAAATCTATCGTCTCTAGAGAGAATATTTCTGCTTACATTATGTATGCTCCATTGACCTCAAACTACAAATCTGAGAATTGCTGTTCTGTTTTGTTATGAGGATGATGCTGGCTCTCTTGGATTTTTTGTATATCTCTTCAAAACACATGGTCCAAGGTACTAGGACAACAGAATGTTAGAATTAGGAAGGACCACACAGGATGGAGATCACAGAGAATGTGGTAACTTCCTGCTGCAGAAGGTATGTTACAGAATCACTGTCCAAGTGGATCCAGAGCCCTCCTTACAGGGTTTAAGAAATAGCACACACACACACACACACACACACACACACACACACACACACACACACACTCACACACTGTGCCTGCACAATTTGTTTCTATTACAGTATTCTTCTTTAGGGATCTCATTTGATGATGTTTCCAAGTGGCCAACTTCATATTTGGAGGCAGATGATGCATCTATTTATGTACTAGATGATGTATCTGGAGGAACTTAATCCAATCCTAAGGCTCTGGGTCACCAGGCAGTGCCCCTGGACCTTATTGGACTGTCTTTAGAGAACATATGTAGTACATCTATTGATGGTATGCTATAAAGTTCGTTAATACTGAACTTCTCTGACTCATGTTTTAAAGTTCATAAATTTGTGCAACACATCTTAAAGGCCAGAGGGTGAGTCCATGGCTTAAAATGAAAATCAGGGACTTAGAGAGAAAGGTCAGTCAGAGGACAATTTAGGGCAGAAGTTCCTCAGAGGCAGTGAGAATGGCTTTTCTGTGCACAAGGGTTGGAGAAGAAATTGTATGGTTCAGTTAGTGGCAGTCTCTCCCTTGGCTGTGCCTTATTCATGCAACTGAATGCATTCAAATACTATGTGCTGCCATGAGAGGATTATGGCATTGAAAAAATAACTCTTAGCCGGGCGTTGGTGGCGCATGCCTTTAATCCCAGCACTCGGGAGGCAGAGGCAGGTGGATCTCTGTGAGTTCGAGGCAGGTGGATCTCTGGTCTACAGAGTGAGTTCCAAGACAGCCTCCAAAACAATACAGAGAAACCCTGTCTCGAAAAACCAAAAAAAGAAAAAATAACTCTTAATGAACAAAACATAGTTGCGATATTTAGCTTATTTATTAAAGGCTCTCTTTTTCCCCCTTGGGAAGGGGTCAAAAATCTTAATAAGTATAATTTGAAGACTTTAAAAAAAACAAGAAAGGCAAAGATAGACAGCTCCCTAAGACTTGTGACCATCTAGTCCAACATACTTGGTGAGTTCCAGGCCAGTGAGATACCCTGTCTTAAAAGAATGTGGGTGACACTTGAAGAATGGCACCCCAAAGTTGTTCCCTGGCTCCCACATACATGTGCATGCCAATGTTCATTTGTGCATGTATGCGATAATAAACAACTAATTACATAAATAAAATGTAAGAGACACTCAGGGCATCTTCCAGACCAAGCTTTAGTAGTCTGTCAAAACATTTTAAGATGTTCAATTCTATGCTAGGATGCCGCTGAAAATAAACAGTGTCAAACTATTTGCTACTAATGTATCTAGGGAGCAGAGAAATCATGGTCTTCATCTGTGTGCCCTCCCAGGCTCCAGTGTCACTCCAAATCCAGTGGTTACACAGATGGCTCTGGTTAGTCTAAACATGTAACAAACATAAAGCCTAAGTCATATACCTGGGAAAGGGACGAGTGGGCCTTGACAGGAAGGAGAGGGGGATAGAGGGAGTATGAGCGAGAAAGAACTAAGAATACATTGTATACCTGTATGGAATTTTAAATACCAAAGTTAGTCAAGTTAAAAGCAAGATAAAATTTGATTGAAAAGACAGAAGGCAGATAAAAAAATCAAGGTGGAACAAGCTAAATAGTGAAGTTTGGCTTAATTCACAATATTCTCACCAACCAACTGCTACATGAGCATTTTCACAATGTTTTGTAGGTGAATGCTTCCACAAGGATGTAGAAAATTCTTTCCAAAATTTCATCAAATCCTGGCATATGGATTTTTATGCTATGGAATAAACAAATCTATTTCTCACTGACAAAAAAAATTGTTGAGTGCATTGGTTCCTATTTTAAAAATAGGATTTTTAAAAATGTCACAGCACTGAGGTAGTGTATTATCTTTTTTGATTCAACAGAATAGTGTTTAATGTGAAAAATTACTATGTCCTAGTAAGAATTATTGTTAAAATTAACTTTATTTAAATTAATCTAGACAATTGGATATTACTATTACTCTAAAGGAAGCTCCTTTTGAAAATATTCAACATCTGTATGAGGAATTATGTAGGTAATAATTAGTTTCGGATTAACACGAAGTCCCTACTTATAACTTACTAAAATCCTTTTTGTGCATTGTACTTTAAATTGTCCTGTCCCTGAAATAGATAAGGGTATCCATGGCCATTTACACATATGCAAATTTTAACCAACTCTGCCATCAAAACATATCTCCTGTCCTTCCATTCTCTCTAGCTGTAATAATACACCCCCCTCCCAGGTTTATATAATCACCAACTTTCACCTGATCTACTTTGTGGTTACTAGGGGTGGACTTCTCTGCTAGTTGACCTCCTGACTTGCTAACTGGCATTTTTTTTACTTGCCAGTTAGAAAACCATTTTTAATATCATAGCCAAAGCTGTTTTTCTCAAGGATTTTCACATCATGTCACTCTTCTGCTAAAATCTCTTCATTCATATTGAGGATAAAATATGAGTTCTTTGTTTTGGTCTCCAAAACTTTATAGTAGTCATAGTTGATTATAAGTCACCATCTTGAGTCTCCTGAGACCCACCTAATGCTTGGAAGTGTGCTAAAATCTCAGTGATCAGATAGCCCAAAATGGAAGGCCTAGGGGGAGAACAATTGGTCATCTTGGGAGCACAGTCAAATCTCAGCATCACAAGGCAGGTTGCAGCCAGTGCCTTGTCAGCGTCCTCAGAGGATCATCTGGAAGGACGTTATAGAAGACTGTTAAGGAGTACTTTCCCGGCTACTGGATCCATGTAAGTTTTTGGCTCACATACACTAAGGGATGGGCACTTGATGACTTTTGGCACCTGTGCTGGGTCGAGGTTGGGCAGTTGGGGCCTCCAGGATCCAGGGTCTGTTTGGAAGCCCAATCACTTCACATTGGACTGTGTTGCCAGGGTTTCAGCCAGTTTTAACAGTGAAAGGAAGAGAAACTCACCTGCTAAGATTTCTTTAAAATTAAGTGCTATGTCTAATTAGAATATGTTGTTGTTCACTCATTGTGATGGGAAAGATCTTAAATTTTGTTTTTGTTCTTTTATGGCATTTATTTTCTTCTGGGTTAAGGATTGGCACTCACGTGGGCTTAGAGAGTCACCCCCACCCTTCTCTGAGCTCCCGCCACTTCACCTGTAGACTCCTCCTCTGTCCTCTTTCAGAAGTAACAACAATTTTCTAGTTGTCTTTAGAATTTCACCTTTGCACCCTTTTAGATCAAATCTAGTTTCTTTGTCATTATCTTTTCCTTTTTTTGGCCTGGAATACAGACATGCTTCTTGTACATTTTGATTTCCGGCTTTTGGCTTAAAAAGAAATTAAACTGTCAAACAAACCAACAAAAAGAAACCCTCTAAAGGATCAACGATGATTGCTTTTTGTTACTTTATTTCCTACCACAGAGAGAGACAAGAGCATTCCTTGCGAAGGTGTGTTGGATGTCCTTCAAGAGACCGCCTGTTGTCACGGAGTCTGACATCAGAGTTGGGGATAGTGGAAAGTGAGAGAAGGGCAGCTCATCGTAGAAAATTGGAAGTTTCATTGCCTTGTGGGAAGAAGGCTCCAACCTTTGTTAGCTCGCTTTTCTGATCAAACGAAAGCAGAGACAAAGAAGGGCAAGACAGAAAGCCTTTCAGCTGTCAATAATAAATACAGAAACTTTAAAGCAATAGTGTGACTGGTGAAGGTTGTGAGGTGAGATGTAGCTTCCTTGGAAAGTATTGAGAGACAGGAAAGAGGGTCACCTACTAACTGGTGCCAGCAGTGCAGGCGAATGGACTTGACTAAAGCTGAAGCCAAAGTGCCTAACAGGAGGAGGTAAACTGTCCAGAAAACCATGTGCATTCTGAACCGTAGCCATACTGAGCACCCTCTGGATCAATGTAAACAGACACCCCCATCCCCCTCATCTTTCTTTTTCTTTTCTTTCTTTCTTTTCTTTTTTTTTTTTTTTTTTTTTTTTTTTTTTTGGTTTTACGAGACAGGGTTTCTCTGTATTGTTTTGGAGGCTGTTAGTCCAGCCCGGCCTCAAACTCACAGAGATCCTCCTGCCTCTGCCTCCCGAGTGCTGGGATTAAAGGTGTGCGCCACCACTGCCCGGCAATCTTTCTTGTCCTACATTCAGTGTGCAAAGACTTGGTGGCACACTTTTTGAGGATGAGGAAGTAGGATAGTGACTGGGGTGAAGGGTAGAAAGTTGTCAGGAGGAAAGAAACCTCTTGAATCTTTGGCAACTTATAGTGACACTACTGCTCAACAATGAGGGTGATGTACATTGCTGACCAGTAGAATTTTCTACAAAGATGGACATTTTAAAAACCAAACCCTGTTACAATAAGGTAGCCCTTTTCAATGAGTGTAATGAGTAGTAAAATGTAACTATTTTAATGGAGCTGCTGAATTTTAAATTGTATTTCATTTTAACTAATTTTAATATCCATCCCTAGCTAGGGGCTACCGTTTTGGTCTATATAAGTCAACAGTATAGTGCAGTACTTAAAACAGGGCAGAGACTGACCACTATTCATTGACTGACAGAATAAAATGCCATGGAAAATGACCAAAGAAAACAGAACAAGACAGGTTTGCTGGCTGTTATGTATAAGCCCAGAATGTGAGAGGCTGAGGCAGGAGGATCAGGATATGAAGGCTAGCTTCAACTTGAGATCAGTCTGAACTACATAATGTCCCCCCAAAAAACAAAACAAAACAATAACAACAACAAACCCTAACAAATGACAAGAACAAGAAAACAAATAAAGTGGTAATTGCATGACTAGTTACCTCTTTGCTCATAAGGATCCCATGAGGGTCATGAACCTAATATACCCATAGACTTGAGCCAACTGAAAACTGCCATTCTAGATTCATGTGGTACTGGAGAAACAAGGTGCAGTTTGAGAATTTACTCATAAGTGAATTATTTGTGAATGGAAGCCACTTCAAAGATACAATTTTAAACTTGGTTATCATAAAATGAAACTTCTTTTATTTTGGGTATTTACTATTCATTAGTCAAGTATGAGAGGTGAAGGAGGATGTGCTTTATGTGTCTTTAAGACTGTTCACTGCTGAGGGTACCTGTGTGTCCTGGTCAGTGCTTCTTGCTGTATGCATTAGTTGGCATTTCTCCTGGCACCATATGAATATTTCTTATTCTCCCTTTGCTGGCGGTCGGCTACTTATGGTATGATGTGCTTTAAGGAAGAAGTCAATGAGTTATGTTAGTGATAGAGAGGCTTCAGCTAACTACCAGGAAGGAAATAGAGTTGTGGGTTGTGCATCCAATGAGAGAACAAGGACAAGATAAGGAAGGGACTCAAGTTTTCCCTTCTGGCTGGACCAAGGCATGATCCATAAGACAACCTATTATCTTTTCTATGATTGTGTTCTTATTGTTTTGTTTATTGGTTTGACTTCTGAGCATAATGAAGTTACACTTTTTCTACCTTGGGACTCTTACCCTTTAAATTAAAAAAATTGAAATTAAAATACAATTACATTATTTTCTTCCCTTCCTTTTTCTCCTTTTAACCCTTCTCATCCATCTATTTGGTCTGTCTCAAACTCATGGCCTCTATTTCTTTGATATATATATATATATATATATATATATATATATACCTAAATACATAAATACAACATGCTTATTATATATGCTAATATATATGTATATATACATATACATATATATGTATATATATCATACCAGTATGTATTTTATTTCAGGACTGACAATTTGGTATTAGATAAATGGAGGCTCTTCCCTAAGGAAAACCATTTCTCCTGCTCTCTGTATTCATTAGTTGCCTGTAGTTCTTTGTCTGGTGTTGAGGACCAGTGTGCTTTCCTCTTTTTACATTAGCATTTCTATCTGTTTGGTCCTTTTTCAGCTCTTGTTTATGCAGCCATGCTGATGAGACTTCATGGGTATACCTTCTTTGAGTTTTCTAGGAGATACAATCCCATAGCAAAACTCCCTCTTTCTCGGGTTCTTGCAATCTTTTCTTCCACTATGATTCCTGAACTCTAGATGTTTGAGTTGTACTATCAATGTTATCGATTGAGGCTGGGCTGCACACATTCATTGTGCATTTTGATCCATTGTGATTTTCTGTAACACTGTCTATTGCAGAGAGAAGATTCTCGGATGAGAAGTGACACCTGTACCTATTTGTGGGTGTATTGATACATATTTATAATATAGTTAAAAATTGTGCTGGTTTAGTAAAGAGGTGTTTATAGATTCTCCTCCAAGATCCATGACTTTACCAGGCTCTGATAGTTGGCTAGGTTTCCAGTACCAGACACGATTCCCCTCCTGTTGAATGAGCCTTAAGTTCAATTAAAGAGCTGTTGGTTACCACGAAGGTGTGTGACACTATTATGTTGATGGAATTGTTCAGAGTTGTATCATAGCTGGTTTGTACTATTGGCTGCCTCCTTCCCTTCTGGTATCATCCATGACAGTCTACAGGAAGGAGACTTTCAGATCAACACCAGCTTGGATTCTTTGGGTACTCATGACAGCTATTCTACAGAATAGAGACTTTAAGATCAATTACAGCTTGGATCCTCTGTGTAATATGTTTGAAGTTCATGGTATCTTTCTTCAGCAATAGGGACTTACTTCAGCCTCTAGGAGGTAACCAAGGATAACAGTAATAGCCTATGATATTTTGAGAGTCTCTTAGATAACCCTGATTAACAACTCAAAAGGGGGGGCTTCCCATGTGATCAGCAACTCAAAGGAGGGCTTCCCATATATGGTATTAAGGTTTTTGTTGGGTAGTTTATAGATCTTGAGGGGGAGTTGGCATTGTTATCCCAGGCAGGAAAATAATATTTCAATTACATATACTTATCTGTACTATGTATAATTTTAGGTAAATAGGTAATAATATGATTTCTTATGCCTTTTTCAGAATCCTTACTTCTATTTTACCTTCCCTCTGTTTTTTTATCTCCTATCCCACCTAATTAAAACTCCTCCATTTTCCCATATTCCACTTCAAATCACTCATATGATGCTATATCCTGTTACTTCATGTTATATATTCATATCTGAGGATTTGGAACTAGGAACCTCAGATGAGAAAGAAGTTGTGATTTGTTCTTTCAGTATGGGTTACCTCAATCAATAACATCTTTTTAGTTTTATCCATTTAATTGAAAATTTCATTTTTCTTACAGCTGGATAGTATTCCACAGTGTATATATGTACCACCACACTTCCATTATCCTTTAGTTGGTAGATTTTGTAGGTTTGATTTTTCTAGCTATTGTGAATAGATTTTCTAGCTATTATGACTAGAGTAGCAATGAACATTGCAAGTAAATATCTTTGGAATAGGACATTGAGTCATTTGGGCATACACTGAGCAACGGTATACCTGGTCCATATGGTAGATACACTTTAAGTATTTTAAAAATTCTCCACACTGATTTCCAGAGTGACTGGATGGGTTTTCAACCTCAGCAATAGTGAATGAGGGTTCCCTTTCCCCATGTCCTCTCCATGATTTATTGTTGGTTTTTGGCTTATCTTTGCTATTCTAACTGGAGTAAGATGAAATCTCAAAGTTCTTTTGATTTGCATTTCCTTAATATCTAGGGATGATAAACTTTTTTGAGATATTTCTTAGCCACTTAGTGGTATGCTGCCTTGCACTTTTGACAGACTCCTTCCTACAAAGGTATGAAGTAATGCTGAGTGAGAAATGCAGGTAAGACATTGGGCAAATTTCTCTTATTCTTTGCTTTGGTAGATTCTAAGACTTCATTCATTCTACTATTTTGGTGCTCTTGGTTAGCATTAACCAAGAATTTAAATATTGCTGGAAGTCTTGAATTTTTTTTAGTAAGAATGGCATTCCAGGAAGGGTTTGAGCTGACACATAAGAACTTTCTAGCACAGTCACTATTGACTGCCTGCCTAGAGGCTGTGTGTGAGGCAGAGCAGTGCATGCTTGGCCCCCCAAGCACAGAGAATGGCACAGATAAAGGCTTCATAAATAATTGCTGGATGGCTGTCAAATGAATGAAGGGTGAATGAGCAAACATGCAAAACTCATCACTAGAACTTTTTTTTTCAGTAGTAGGTATACACCAATTTTTTAGCTAGTCTGGGGAATTTTTTCTGATCTTACCTGATTGCTTGTGAAAGCTTTCCATGGAGCACTCAGATAGAGCTGTCTGTTCGAATATGATACAACAACAATCTGGTTTGTCAAACACTGGAAGCTGGTAGACATGGGCTTTTCACATCTTTAAGCAACATGACATGAATACCACAAAGTGTTGCTTAGAACCACCTGCTGCCATTTGCTGTTGCCCTAGGGTTAGCTGAATTGAAGACATCCATTAGACCTAATTTGACTTCTCTTATTTAATTGGCAATTTTTTTCTGGAGAGCTGGAGAGAGAACTCACCTTCAGTTAGGCAAAGTCTGGCTAAGTGTAACATGGCCAAAATCAAATATGTAGTTGCCTTGTAGCACTTGGGCTTAGCTGACAGCCTGCTGGACTCTTAATTCCTTGGGGTATCAGATGAGGAGCAGCAATAAATAAACAACTAGGATCATAGCATTGACATCCAGCCTTTGCCCTTGGACAACCAGGAAAGTGGTAGTCACTGCATTCCTAAAGAGAATAGACTGTTTGAGTTTGGATGTTGCCTCAGTTACCTCATTGTTTGACCCAGAATTAGATCTACTAGTAAGAGTTCTTATTTATATTTTTTTTGAAGTACATGATTTCATGACAGTAATTGAGCGCTCACACACACACACACACACACACACACACACACACACACACACACACACAATGAAATAGTGTTCACATCAGGGCATAATGTAAAAAGAAGAAGTTGCTTGCACTCCATGAAACCACTCTCATTCTAAGTGAGAAAACCCATCTTCTATTTCTTGAGCCTTGTACCACACAAAGATGGATGCATGATAGTTAGCCTCAATTCCTGTGGCAATATACCCTAGACAATTGATTTACAGAAGGGAAGATACATTTGGGATCATGATTTTAGAGGCTTTGGTCTGTGCTTGACTGGTTCTATTGTTTCTGGGCTTTGGTGAGGTGGAACAAGAGCACAGAAACTTACAATAGAGGAAAACTATTTACCCACTGGTAGCCAGGAAGCAGCCAAGTACACACTTTAAGGGCAAACTTCCAATCTCCTAAGAACATGTTCAGCTGTGAACTCACCAGTGGATTAATTCTTTGATGGAGTTAGTGCCTTCGTGATTGAGTCTCAATATTATCACCAGCTGGACCAAGTCTTTTATCACATGAGCATATTTGTGGGATCAGGGGCCTCACAGAAGTGATCAGGTCCTTGGCAATGAAATCAATGAATCCCAAAGTAGTCAGAATTTGAGCCATAAGGTAGAGGAGAGATATCATCAGCACCATCTGAGAGTCTTCCATATCTTCAAGGACAGCATGTTTCCTAGCAACCTAGAGACAGCCCCGAAGAAGCTAGAATTGCATGGAATTTGTCAGGGGTTCTCAGTTAACTCTCTGGATTTCAGGGTTCAGAGAAATAAAGTTAAACTTACTTCTTCATGGACTGTCTTGTCACCTGCATAGAAGTATCTATCTTGGAATCCTTCTGATGCTTTTAGGAAAAGCAATGGGTGAGATGAAAGGGAAAGAAAAAAAAAAACATGCCGTCACTCATTTCCCTTGAGGATTTTCATTCCTGTAAAAGATACTGTAGGGACAATGTTGACAGAAGTGCCAGAAATGTCAGCTCTAAGAAAAAAAAGATTAGATGGAAAACTCCCCTGAATGCTTTTGGACGAGACCTTGTCTCATATTAGCTGTTATTAGAGAAGGGCGCATTCACAAAGCTATTTCATGGTGCCCTGAGGAGTATATCTTTCAGAAGCCTAGACCTGAATATTCATTAGAGTATATTTTCCTGGGTGAATATAAAACTCCACAAGTGCTTCCAATCAATTCCTTTTGTAATGTGCATCTAGAACAGGAGGTCATGTACAAGTGCTCTGAGAAGAAGATAAGGGCGTAAGAACAAGGATTGATTGAAGGAGTGTGTATAACCCACACTAAGAAGTCACACTTGACTAGCTGCAAACTGATGATTGGGCTGCATTAAGAAGGGCATTTAAGCATACGTGCTCATGAGAATACCCAAATGCACACACATGCTACTTGATTAAATAGTCTGCCATTTGGAAAATTCTGATGTTGTCCTAGTTTTATTTATGTTGCTATGATAGCATACCCCAACCAAAAAACAACAACACAAGAAAGAAAGCATTTATTTTTAGCTCATGATTCCAGGCCACAGTCCATTGTGGGGAAGTTATAGGTATGGGTGCTTGAAGCAATTAGTCCCATCAGAGCCACATTCAAGAATACAGAGAAATAAATGCGTGCATGCTTAGTGTTCAGATAGCTTTTCATACTCCTATACAGTCCAGGACTCCTAAATGAGGGACTAGGACCACATGCTTTTTGGGCTGAGTCTTTCTATATCATTTAAAACCATCAAGAAACCCCACATAGACATGACTACAGGTCCACCTGATCCAGGCAATCCTTGATACTCTTTTCTTGGCTGTGTTCAAACTGACCATCACACATGTCAGTGGCAAAACAGCTAGAGGAGAACTTGACCTCAGCCGTCTGACAGAGCGAAGGACTGAGTACCAAACAGTCAGATTCCAGCATTGCTGATAGGCTTTGGGGAAACAAAAGCTGTAGGCACTTAACCAGTATGAATATAAACACTTGAGATATGATTTTTATCATAGCTCAGAGCCATCCTGTGCATCTTTGTTGACTGTAATTTCATCAGGGAACAGTGCTTTTGAAACAAAAGCAAAGCATAGGTTCTCCTGTCCAAATGTGTCCAACAACAGCCTGGGGATGTGTTGCAGTTTCCAGAGCCTACTTCTGAGACTGTTTTAAGTAAGCCTTGAGGAGAGCTTAGGAAACTCATCTCTGGACAAGGACCATATTCCAAGGGTCCCAGGCTGTTCTAGAGCTGCTATCACATTAATGGAAATGCTGCTTACAGGTTATTCAGTCATTCTCTTTTCATCATGCCCAATAAAAATGGATTGCTAGAACCTCCCAGGTTCAATGCTGCATTGGGAATACAGAAGGAAATTCTGCCCAGTCCCTACCCACATGAAGTTTAGAGCTGAGGGGGCCTTGAAGGTCTCAGAGGCAATTTCGTTGTTGTAATTTAGGATTTTATCTCAGACAGTATCAACACTATACAAAATAGATGCAGGATAGATACAAGTTACATCTGTGTCATTGATATCATTGAGATAGATGTCTTAGAGATGTTTGGTTAATCACAGGGAGAGATCAATGTCATGGAATGGTGGTTTGTATATCTATGTTTCACATAGGTGCACCATGCCATACAGGGCCACATGGGGGAACATCCATGTTAGTTAGGAAGCATACAGAGATAAGGAAGGACTTAAATCAGGGTGTAGAAAAAAGAAAGACAGGGTACAGTAACAATTTGGATTGGTGTGTTTGAATAATTCTGGAGTCTTTTGGGCTAAGAGGATGGTGGTCAGGTCCCTGGCTCTCATCCCTGGGATGACTTCACACAGGACAAGATTGGCACAGTATATGGGTTAGATGAGGTGTTGGTTGACTTGCCTGTGAGAGGTATTTTTTTTCAATTAAGTCATTTAGTGTTTTAGGAATTAGTCAGGCCTGGGAGGGGTAGTATCACACTAGTGCTGAAGACCCTCAAATGCACAAATACAGAGACTGATGAAAATAGAAAACACAGTGAATATAAATGTCCCTGTGAAAATACAGAAACTAAGAAAATGTAGAGCCACTACCCTCTGATGAAGTTGATTACATGAAAACAGCTAAAGAGAGTAAAAACAACATTACTAGGCAAAAATAATTAAACAAGAGCAGTGTATGAAATAGCCTGGAAGCTATACATCTTTCATCTAGGATAACATTTCTCCAAAACTAAATCTGGCAGCTCAGGGGTTAATGTATTTAATTATGTATTACAAAGTCTGGTTTCCAAATGCCTGGGTGCTTTACATCTCCTTAAAATCTTTCTGAGCAAAACAATAAGTTGTTGCTGGGAACTGGAGATGGAAGTTATTGACCTCCCATTCACTGGAGGGAAGTGGTACCTAAAACCTGCAAGGAGATAGTTTGACTAAGCTAGATGTAATTTAATGGTCTAGGTACTTTAGGAGATACACCATGCTTGTGAGCATAGGCTTAAGATCTCACCTTCATGCTACAGAATATATTTTTCCCTGTTTGGGGATCATGGATTCCATGCGGTATCATTGAAAATGAATAGCAAAGCTAGCAGGGATCTTTCTAGTCCTGTGTTTCTCAATAAGAAGTTACAATATAATGTGCTTCGTGTTTTCTTTTGATCCTTGATCGTGTTTCCTGGGGGAGGTGGTAACGACTAAGATAGATGTCTATAAAGAATGAATATTGATGGCACATTATGTAAGGCTCAATGAAGGTTGTGAATTCACCAGATGCTTGGAAAGTCAGCCACTCCATTATGCATTTCCTTGGCCCAAGCTTGGATATTTTCCAGGAGCAGTTGCAGAAGCAAGTAGAAGGATCTGGTGTGAGTGTGTGTGTGTGTGTGTGTGTGTGTGTGTGTGTGTGTGTAAACTCCAACTTGTTTAAATGAGTAACTCATGAACAACTTTCCAATCTTTCTTCAACTGAACTATGAGCTTGGATTTTATAGGAAATCAAGTAAGAAGTAAAAAACAAAACAAAACAAAAATCCAAAAACAAAACACCACCACAAACAACAAAAAAAACCCAGCTTGGGTCTTTACTTCCAAGCGAACCGGCCCCTAGGCAATCATTTTGTAAGGAGACCAGGTCCTTAGTGCTAAGCTTGCTTAGCAACACATTTTCTTGATGAAGGTTCACAAAGCAGAGGGAAGTGAATGGAGGTTTGATTAACCACAGGCCATAATGGCTATATCAGTTTCTTTTGTAAGTGAAAGATTGTCTTTGCATATTCATAAGGGGTGTCTAAGCATCTCTGCTGGAGCTGTCAGGACTCTAAACTGGGTTGGATTAGGAAGTGTATGGGAGGCCTCCCAATGGGTGGCCCTGGGGGACATTTTTTCACAATCAACGAATTCAGATTGCACAGAATTTACTCACTGTAAAAGTTGTTAGGCGTAGAAGGAGGTTGTAGAATTTATTTTTCCCATAGATCTTTAAGGACAGGACAGAAACTTGCTGAATAGGTTGAATTGAATACAGTTGTGAAGTCTTTGAAATGAACTCTGACTGGGATGGAAGACATAAAGCAAACGCAGAATTGAGAAGCATGAAAATCAATCCAATTATCCCAGCAGCTGAGATGGGATCCCCGCGTATAAACTCGGCCTTCTGGGCTGATGGTTACATTTTTGTATTTTAGGACAATATAGATTTCCTAATATAGACCTATAAGGAGCTTGCCCACCCCAGGTCTACCTAGTTTAAAATGTGTGGACTCCATTGAGGGCATCAGGAAACAAAGCGGAGGTTTGTGTCATTCATACAAAGTCAGCCAATTGTCCCAGGCAACATTTTGTTTCATTTGCCTTCTTCTCTTTTTTTTTTAAAGTGAAGTGTATTGTAGAATTTTATCCTCCAAACGAATCTAACAAAGTGAGGAGAGTATGGAATGAATTATTTACACCGGGTCTTAGATTAAGTAGCAGGGCTAAAGATTGGATTCCAAACTCTTTCCACACATTCACATGACTTCCCTCAGAGACTTCTAATCTTGGCATTGTCTGACTCTGTTTTCTAAACACATTATTATGGCAGAGACTATTGCATTCTAGAAATGGGAGTCCACAGAGACCATCCCAGCTACCCTGTTCAAGAGCAAGTCAGAAATAGATTTCACTATCGAGTGTTCTACTCCAATCTCATATCCACAAAATCTGAAGGATACAATCACAAGCATCATGCAAGAAATCGATGGGGAGGTGAGAATTAGACTCTCAAGTGAGTCTGAGAACAATTCCTGCTCAGGACTTAGCTGAGCGCTCAGGCATGCTGGGTATTAAAGGCTTTTTCAGAGAGCTGGCTTTTGCCTGTGAGCTCCTAGAGACCATTTTTTGATCCCTAAATTCAGCTTACAGGAACTTTTAAACAAATGCATGCTGCATTATTCTCATTATTCAATTATGACAGTCTTTCCCCCAGCATTTTAATTAGCACTCATTTACTGAGAATTAAACTGTCATTTTAGTTGAACTTAAAGGAGTACCCCAGGGACATGCATTCCACAAGATAACAAAGGCACCATATAATTCTGATGCTTCAACAATTTAGACTGAAGCCACGACAGGGCTTTTCTGTCAGCCATTTCGGATGGAACTTAATCATGGCTGTTGAAGGATGGGGGAGGATGCATCATTCTCCACGTGGAGACTTGATGCCTAATCACGTTAGATAGGGGGAAGGCAGAGTCCCACCTGATCTTGGGAACCACAGAACTCAGGAGCGAAGACCTCCAGCTTCCATCACTAGTTTGGCCACACAGCTGCTGCATGTTCCAGGCTATGTGGGCTCTTTGTCAGAGATGAGGCTGCTGTGACCATAGCAGGCTTCAGACTGTGGTTTCCAAGCCATCTGGGCCTACCCTGACTTCCTCAGACCAATCACTTTTCCCTTGGCATTTATTCTATAACATGTTTCATGTCTGAACACCACAGGAGAGTATCAAGTTAACCAGACAGAGGACTAGCTTTTCTCATCATTACCTCTGGAAAAAAATGTCATTATTTTCAATACTAGAGGTTCAAAATAAATTAAACGAGTTATTTTGTTGATGGTGGGTTTAGTTTAGCCCTTAAAATGCCTAAGATCTTGGGTATCATCTTAATATATTTTTATAACTTCCATTCAGTCAAACAAGTGACTTACCAGTTTTGTAAAGTTGGATGCCCTTGGATTCAAGAGTAGCATCTCTGGGCCACAGGATTGTAGGAGAGACATAAACAGAGATGATATGGGGTCAGAGAAATTTAATGATTTTCCCAGGATGAACAACTGAATTCGTTGTGAATTAAAAACTGGAACCCAAGTATCCTGGATCCCATTCCCTCCTTTCCTCCTTCCCTCCTTCCCTCCTCCCCTCCTTACCTCCGTCTCTTCTTCCTTCCCTCTCTCCCTCTTCCGTCCTTCCCTCCATTCCTCCCTCCTTCCCTTCCTTCCTCTTCCCTTCGTTCCTTCCTTCCTTCCTTCCTTCCTTCCTTCCTTCCTTCCTTCCTTCCTTCCTTCCTCTCTCTTTCATCACCATCTACAAGCTGTCATGAGGCCTGGTTCAACCTATGGTATTTAAGTACATTGAAACTTAACATTGACAATGGTCATGACTCTCAGTGTCACACTAAAGTCAGCCAATGTCAGTCGTACAACCTGGCAGGAAAAAGATGGGAAAGAGGGGAGAAGCAGAAGGTGTAATAAAGCACAGACAGCTAAACATAATTTTAAAAAATGAGAGCCATTCAAGGAGTAGACTCTCCAAATTCTGGCCATTGGGTGCTGTCCCATCCTCATAGCCTTGGGAGATGCCTTTATTCTGGTGTTTCATCTTCAGAGTGAGGCTGTATAATGTGGTTATAGTGGGGAATGGCTTCAAAATAAACACACAGAGGCTTCATTTTGCACAGAGACACACAAAATCCTAGGTCTAGAGTAGAAATCCATGGAAAAGCCTGAGCCTTGCCTTTCAACTTGTGTATGTAAATCTTTGCTATTTTAAGTGCAATGCTAAGAAACAATGAAAGCATTGATGGTATTGGGGGGTATGAGGCTAGTCTAGATGAACTTAGATGGAAAGGCTGAACAGTCTTTCAATGTCTATACTGATCTGTGCTTCTTTGGGTGGGGTAGCAGCATGGATTATAAACACTGATGGAGGGATGGATGTAAGGGCCTAAATGCTTTCCAGTGAATGTACTTCAAATATTTGTTTATTTATTTATTTTATATGTATGTGTGTGCACACATGCCACAGTGTGTATATGTGTATGTGTGTGTATTTCTGTGTATGTGTGTATATATAAATGTGTGTGAGTGTGTGGTGTGGTATGTAGATCAAAAGATAACTTATGGCAATTAGTTCTCTTTTTTACTATGTGGGTCCCAGAAGTTGAACTCAGGCCTAAAAAAATGGCTGTTTGTCCCTTTGCCAGTATGCAAAAAAATTAATTTAGATTTTCCTTTAGCATGCTAAAACTCAGTTAAGGTGAGAGTATAGATGCTATGAGAAATGTTAGGACAGGGATTTCTTTTTATTTATGTACAACATTTAGTACAGCAGTTCAAATAGAATAATAATCAGGAAATGGCAGGTTGCTGAGAAGATATTTGGATAGCCTAAAAACACAAAAACACAAGAAATGTTTCATATTTAAAGACATTTATCACTGTATTTATTACCTGTATGTGTGTGACATTTAGTGCTGTGCCACATATAGTAGTCAGAGGACAACTTTCAGGAGTTGGTCCTCTCCTTCTGCCATGTGAGTCCTGAGGAAAAATACTCAGTTCATCAGCCTTGATGACACATGCTGGTGCCCACTGAGTCACTTCATTTGCCATGAAATATTTACTAGAGAAATAACATGGGTAGTGAGGTCATGGTATGAACTCGGCTGGATTCTTGTCTCAGTGGTGTCTCCAACTACTTGTGAGACTCACAATCAGTTGCTTCCTCTTCAGGGGGGAAAAGAAAAAAGAAAAAAAAGCAAAGCCCTGGATATTGGTTCTTCATACATAAAAAGATGAATTAAGTCTGGTTCTAATTTGTATTTTACAGTGAGTTTTACCAGCTGGACAGCAGCTAGGACTTCCAGAATTAGCAAGTAAAACCACAGGTGTCTGGATGGGGACATGGCTCAGTAGGCAAAACGCTTGTTGCAAAGGTGTGAGGGCCTGGGTCTGAAGACCCAGAACACACATGTGCAAGTTGTGGTAGTGTGTGTGTCTTCAATTCCAGCCTCATTACAACATGGAGATTGGGGGATCAGGAGAATCTGTAGAGTTCAAAGGTCAGCTAGGCTGGCATTATCAGCATCGGGTAACAAGCGACCCTCCCCCAAGCAAGGTGGAAGGTAAGGACTGACATCCAAGGTTTGTGTGTGTGTGTGTGTGTGTGTGTGGTGTGTGAGCATGTGATCACACACAAAACTTCCCCTACCCCTCACAAGCACCCATGTGGATGCCCATAAATGCCTTTCCAGATAGAACCAGCTCCTCGTGGTTTGGGTTAGATATGCGAAGTCATTTAACTAGCCACACAGTCTATCACCAGAACACAGAACAGCTGAATGATAAGGCATGCGAAGTCATTTAACTAGCCACACAGTCTAACATCAGAACACAGAACAGCTGAATGATAAGGCATGTGAAGTCATTTAACTAGCCACACAGTCTAACATCAGAACACAGAACAGCTGAATGATAAGGCAAGTGAAGTCATTTAACTAGCCATGCTGTCTAAAACCAGAACACAGCACAGATGAGTGGAGCAAAACCAAGTGAGACTCATGGGTCTTGGGTTCTAGGGTTGTAAATATAGGTTAGAAACTTCACACCATCGTTCCTGTCCCACAACACTTTGCCATTTAAAGTTAAGTGGGTTTAATTACACAGCTCCCTCTCCCATCCTTGCTTCTTTCTCACACTGTAGAAGATATTTTAGGAACAGAGAAAGGTTAATAGGCCTGTGATGGGGCCTTGAATTAACTTCCTTAATTAAGCCTCCAGAAGACATCTTTTCATTTCTCTTAATGACCGGTATTGGTTAAAAAGACCCCGAGCACCTGCTGTTCTGTGCGGGCCTTGCTTCTGTGAGACCCCAGCTCTGCCTGAGACAATGCTGTGGAGTCAGGCCCATACGCTCCCCAACAATGAAGTAGAATTTGTCAGGCAAGGGGAAGAAAGAAAGCAGCTCAATGAAAATGTAAACAGTCTAGAGGTTAACTTCTTCTTCTTCTTCTTCTTCTTCTTCTTCTTCTTCTTCTTCTTCTTCTTCTTCTTCTTCTTCTTCTTCTTCTTCTTCTTCTTCTTCTTCCTCCTCCTCCTCCTCCTTCTCCTCCTCATCCTTCTCCTCCTCCTCTTCCTCCTGCTTATTCTCCTCCTCCTCCTCCCTTCCTTCCTCCCTGCCTCCTTCCTTTCTTTCTTTCCCCTTTGGTGTTACTGCAAACTGAATCCAGGTTCCGTCAGCTGTGCTACCACTAAACTACACATACACTTCCTTTTTTCCATTTTCTTTAAGTTTTGAGAAATAATCCCACCAAGTTACCCCATCTAGCCCCAAACCCACTTTGGAGCACAGGGAGGCCTTGAACTTGTGATCCTCCTGCCTCAGCCTACTGAGTAGCTGGGATTACAAATCTACACCCCCCAGGCTCAGATCCTAATCTTTTCATTTGAATTCTCAGAATCTCATTTACATTTCCTAATAGTATTAGAACAGAATCTATGGGCTGATAGAATTCTTGCTCTTCAGAAGTGATAACTATGGGAGTATTTTTATTATCAAGATTATATTATGATTACATCATTTACCCCTTACCTTTCTTCCTCTCAAGCCTTTCCATACTATTATCCTTGCTCTCTTTCAAACTAATGGCCTCTTTTTTCTTTAATTGTTGTTGTATGCATATATGCACATGCATATATATAAATGTACATATTCATACATACAACCTGTTTAGTCTGTATGTATGTTTTCAGGGATGACCATTTGGTATCAGATAACCAAATGGTGTGTTCTTGCTGGGGAAGACTATTTCACTCATTTTCAGCATTGCCTAGTTGCTTAGTTGTGGCTTTGTGGGCTTTTCTTTATCTACTTTGGCATGTCTGATGTTGCTGTCCTTGTGCAGTTCGTGTTTAGGCAGCCATGCTGAAGAGACTTTACGTATACAGCTCCTGGTATTACTAGGAGACACAATCTCACAGAAAACTCTCCGATTCTCTGGCTCTTACAGTCTTTTGCCCACCTCTTCTACCATATTCCCTGAGCCTTGGGAGCAAAAGTTGTTTTGTAGATGTGGTCACTGAGACTGAGCTCCACAGCTCTGCATGTTGATTGGTTGTGATTTTCTGTAATGGTCCGTGTTGTAAAGAGAAGTTTCCTTAGTGAGGGATGAGGACTACACTTATTTGTGAGTATAAGGAAAAATATTTATCATGTAGTTAGAGATTATTCTGGTTTAATAAAGTGGTGGTTATAGGTTTTCTTCTAAAATCCAGTTTCAGTAGTCATGCCCAATTGGCTATGTTTCCAGCATCAAGCATGATTTTGTCTTGTTGAATGGCTCTTAAATCTCACTGGAGAGCAGTTGATTACTACCAAGGCATGCTTGCCACTATCACACTCTTAGGGTTATCGCACCGTGTTGGTCCTTGTTGTGGTTCAGAGGCATCATAGCTGGTGTAACTGCTGATTGCTTCCCTCCTTTGGAAGATTGCATGGTACCTTCTTGGTACTATGAAATCTAATCCTCAAGAGGAGACGTTCATGTCAGTCCCTGCCCAGGAACTTCTGGGCCCTATGTCTGAAGTTTATGATGTCTTCAACAATAGTGACCTAGCTTTCAACACCGAGGGAAAAAACAACTGTCTGTGATGTTTCAAGGACCCTGAAGAGGGTTCCTCATGCCTACTGTTGGGGTTTTTGTCAGGTGGTCTTTGGCTATCAGAGAAAGCATTGTCAGCCCACATGATAAACATTCACTTAAACTCTGTGTTTACACACCAATTTTCATGTATTACAGGGGTTTTAAGGTGAATAATTACTAGTATGATTTCCTGTGACTTTTTCAGACATCTTAGTGTTATTTTACCCTCTTCTTCTGCCTCCCTGCTCCTCAACTAGAACTTTCATTTTACCCCCATTTTTCACATCAGATTTACCTGCATCTCTTAATCAGATTCAGCTTTGTAAGTTCAAAGGTTTTTGGATTTGTGTTTTTGGACTAGAGCCGAGGGCATTGGCATCTAGTCTCCAATTCTCAAGTTTCCCAGAAGACAGTGCTATTACTCCCATCTCAGAATCTTTGTGTATGTGGATACAGTCTGTGACAGAACAGGATGGCTTCTGTCCCCATTTCTCCAAGTCTTCTTCTGTCCTGCCTGCTATAGAACTGACAAGAGAATACAATCCATGCTAAACAGCTTCCTCTTTTTTCTTTAAAAAGAGAATTATTTTTAGTATATGTATTCCCCCGTGTGTGTGTGTGTGTGTGTGTGTGTGTGTGTGTGTGTGTGTGTGTGTGTTCCTGAGGAGGCTGGAAGAGGCTGTGGAATCCCCTGGAGCTGGAGTTACAGGCAGTTGTGAGTTGTCTGATGTGTGTTCTAGAAGCTGAGCTTCAGTCTCCTTCTGGAAGCAGGAAGTACTCTTAGTTGCTGAGCTGTCTTCCCAGGGGATAATCTCCTTACAATGATCTCAGAACCAAGACTGAAATTCAGAGGGCTAATATCTGAACTTGATGAATATGAGAGAGTAAGCTGTTTGTGGGAAAGGGCCTTTAGGAGAAAAGAGAATCCTAAATCCGGTGTTTCCAGAAATTTCCTCTTCTAGGTGATGCAGCAGTGATGGCTCTTGCTCTGTGTAGTTGTTTCAGTTTCTTCATGGGCATCTTGTATCATATTTCACAGAGCATTTATGGAACAGGGATACCTAGAAGAAGTCTATAATCAATTCTTTTAAAGTCACTCCTGATCTTCAGATCTTAATTTACATTTATACATTATTAGTGGTTGTTAACACAAGGCATTCTATACATCCTTTAGTGTAATTCTTCATATCAGCATTAATTAAATATTCATATGTAATTGGATCAGAGTAAATGATCTTATGGTTACTTTTCTCCTTTTCAGAAGAGAGGACAGTGAGCAGGTGAATCTGCAAAAGGTTGGTTGAATGGGGAGGTGGCCTGATGAGTGTGTGACTAAACAAACTGGTAGCACTTGGGAAACTAGGGGACAGGGGTTCAGATTTTGCTGAAAAAAGGTAAGGGTATCACATCTGAAGGGCAAGGCAGACAATACAGTCAAGGTATGCATTCAAGAGTCAGTAGTTGCAATGACAGAAAGCAAGACAACGTACTGAACCTTTCTGTGCTGTTGTTTTCCGCATCTATGAATCACATCCAGTATGTAAGAGGGTAATTGCAAAGTTTAAGCTTGTAAGTACATGCAGAGTATCCAACACAAAATTGAGTACAAGGTGGGTTTAAGACCTTGTAAATGATGAGTGGAAATGGGACAGAGAATGTGACTGCAGCTTGACTTCTAAGGAGAAACCCTGAGCTTTATTGCCTGAAACTATTCCTGTATAAATGTGAATAAAACTGATAGGAAACCAATGAAAGACTAAAATACAGATATCTCCAAAGTCAGTTAGTGAACCAATGGGTTTACGGAGGTAATTTACAGGAATTTGGGTGAAGACTTACTTATGGAGCAGAAGTGGCTCAAAGACAGCTGAATCACTAAAAGCTCACTCAAACATGGGTGGCAGCTTATGAAAGCTGACGATCTGGAGCACACTCAATAATCCACTGGCATCTCAACAGATTGTACAGTGTCCTTTTCCAGGTGTCACAATTGATCTGAGCCTCTTTCAAGCATCATAGCTGTCCTGAGAATTACTCTCAGGGGTTCTTAGTACTTTCATAAGCTTGGGCAGGGAGGGACCTAAAGAATCTAGTTGGTTTCAGGAACCTCCTGGAGACATTGAGTTGTTTTCTTCCTGAGATTAAGGAGTTTCCCAAGAGGGTAGAATGCTTCATTTCTCTTTAGAACAATCCATTTCAAGGAATTTCCCTCCTTGGTAGAATATTTTATCTCAGGAGTAACTGTTATGTAACAGTTGAAGCTCTTGAATTCTTTCTATCTAAGGTCCCAAAGGATTTAGGGAACCTATTGAGTTGACTTTGCATCAGAGTATTTGGTTACAACAATGTGGAGATATGTAAGAATTCGACATCAAGACAGTTTCTGGACCTTTTTTCTCCAGATGACCTGATGTTTTTTATTCTTTTTTGAGAAGACTATTGAATCCCAAGGGCAAATGTTCAAGGACCATTTGAATGCATTTCTGGGGCTGGTATTTATGATTTTTAGATTCAAAGTCCCTAGAAAATATGATTTAATTATACTACTGATTATAGCATTAATGTTCATTTGTGTCACTGGTGACCATATATTTGATAAATGGTGAGAGAACAACTCCCTTTAGAATAGAAGACTAGTTCACATAGGAAATCCTCTTTAATTAATAATTGTTCTGAGGCTGTGGAGATGGCTCAGTCAAGCACTTACTGTACAAGTTATAAAGATCTGAGTTCAAATCTCTACCATATACATCAGAATCTGGAAGTGATGGTGTGCACCTAAGATCCTAGCATTGGGAAAGCAGAAGCAGGAGGATCCCTGCGACTTTCTGGCAATTCAGTCTAGCCAATCAGTGAGCTCTAGGTTCAGTAGGAGACCCAACCTCGATATCCCCAAAATAGAGAGTGATTGCAAACATATCTGACATCAATCTGTTGCCTCTAGATATATGTTCATATATGTGCACATATACTATTAACAGACACACACACACACACCAATTGTTATACCTCCTGAATGTCCATCATTCAAGAAAATAAATTAAAAGAGTCTTGTTTTGAGATAGGGTTTTACATTTACATTGTTACTCAGGCTTGAAATATTTTATCTTTAGAGTGGCCTCAAACTCATGACAGCCCATCTGCCTTAGACTCCCAAATGTTTAGATGACAGTTATGTACCTACCACTATACCTTCTGTTTTTATTTTTCAGTTTCCAAGTGTAATATGGTAGCTATTTTTCATGGAAACTATTTTTGCTTAATATAATACAATCAATCTTTATCTGCATGTTTACAATAATAGTTATTGATTCTCAAGATACAAGATAACAGGGATCCTGTTGCAAAGAAAGAGATGTGTTTAAAACACTATGTTAATGTGTATGAAAAGCATCACAAGTAGAGCAAAGTTGAGGTGAGGTTAGGCACTAAGGATGCTCTCTCTACCTTAGTGGTAGAGAATGATGACAAAGGAAAGGTTCACAAAAGTGGTGGAAAGAGTCACATAGTCTTAGAAAAAAAATTGTCTGAGAGAGGAGAGGTTAAAAATGATTGCTCATTATGGAGGAGGCCTGGGCTAAAGGGGAGGCATGAAACATGTGTTAAGAATCAGGAGAGAAAATAGGAAAGTGGAAGAAATTGGATTAAGCATGTAGGAAAATGCGCCATTATTGAAAAACTTGCAGGGCATACTCAAATGATTGACTGTTTAGGATGTTACTGGTTTACGAAACATGCATTAAGATCTGATTTGCGCCAGGCGGTGGTGGCACATGCCTTTAACCCCAGCACTCGGGAGGCAGAGGCAGGCGGATCTCTGTGAGTTCGAGGCTGGGCTGGACCGACAGCCTCCAAAACAATACAGAGAACCCCTGTCTCATAAAAACCAAAAAAAAAAAAAAACAAAAAACAAAAATCTGATTTGCTTTTCAGAGTGCTCTTCCTAAAGACACTTCAAACACTGCCACACAGAATGTCTATTAATAAAGATGAAAGAACATTTCAATGTTCACACTGCAGATGACAAGAATATGAACCAGCACTAGAAAAATCAAGAAGTAAACCCAGAAGGACTTGTTGACCACTCACATGTTCAATTGAAGGAGGGATTCCTTAATGTACAACATAGTGACTAGCAATTGTCATAGTCTGAAATGTTTACACTCTACCTTGAGATCTCCACTGATGATCAAAAACAAGTTCTGCTACGATACTAGAGAGAACAATAAAGGGAATAAACCTACAGGAATAAAAATAGAATTCATTAAAGGGAGCTCTGGATTGCCTTGGACTATTTTTTTCTCTACATACAGGCTGAGGTGGTGCATATAGATGGAGCTATGGATAAAAATCACAACACAATCTGAAAGTTTTGATCAGTGCTTTTCAAGTCTAATGTACACTCAGAATCACCTGAGGATCCAGTCAAAAGGCATGTTCTTGTTAAGTGGGTCTGATTGCATGAAGTGAGGGATTCTGTGGGTCAAAGGAATTCCCAGCTGTTGCTAATACACTTGGCCATACTTTGAATAGCAAGATTATACATTGTTTTGAAGGGAGAAGTAAAATTTCTTAACCCAAGAAAATCGCCATAACCAGATTGTGCAGTGGAGAAAACCAGTGAGTCTTAGCTGATGCTGCAAGAAATGTTGTAGCTTTTGCTTGCAAATCTAGTCTGAGTGTGGTCCCTTGGGATGGGTGGCTGCTCTGAGAAGAGAGTTCAGAGAGCCATCTATACTCTGTAACACCAATAAGGTTGTTATGGTGTCCCATGAAGAACCACAAAGGGTTTTTCTCACCACATTGGCCCTGGCACATCCTACTGAGTAAGCAAGCCCAGACTCAAGTCTGAGACTGACTCACTGGTCTGCAAACAGTACCATCTAGCCAGTGTGGAATAGAGTGAGTTTTGTTCACCTCACCTAAGGTTGAGGACTATTTGGAGCTCAATTTTATAAAAAGCCATCTGTACCAATTTTGGTATTTATGTACTTGTCACCAGAGACAAACAAGGCTGGAAATTTATAAACTGGCTCCTTCTAACCTTATGAGTCAACACTCTCTTCCACATTTGGCCTCTACTCCTTGACCATGAAGCATTTAAGTTATTGCTGTTTGGATACGTCAGCTCTTTAATTACACGAGCATAAGTGCTAGGGCCCAGGACCAGATGCCAGCTTGGCACTGTGTAGTGGGAGAGTAGCACTGACAAATGGTTCTGGGTGGCTCAGACCCAGTTTGGCCTGCTCTGGTGCCTGAAATAGACGGGAACGTTGGCTGTAGGGAGATGGCATTGTGATCTGGAGCTGAGCGAAGTCTGGCAGGAGGGAAAAAAGTGCTCTCTTGGAAATCAAGAAACTAGATCCAAGTTGGTGATACCTACTTCTATGACCATTTCGTGTCTTTTGGTCTCAGTTTCTATGGAAAGATGAGCTGTGTCACTTGTCCTCAAACAATTCTCTTCGGTGACACAAAGCTCCATGGGATGAAAGCATCCCTACTAGTGAGCAGCTTTGTATTTTCTCCATGAGTCCCCTTTACGCTCAAGACTCTCAGAATGCTCAAGGATTAAAGTACCACCAAAAGAGTAACCCCAAAGTTATGCCTGGGAACCATATGACTATAGCTCATACATACAAAAGACAGAAGGAAATTCGTAAATTATGGAAACACGGCAGCATCCAGCTATAATGTCGCTAGGCTTTACGTCATCTTAAGAAAATTTAGTTCCTAGGGCTAGAGAGATGCTTCTAGAGCACACACTGCTTTTACAGAGGAGCCAAGTTTGACTCCCAGAGCACATGTTGGGTAGCTCCAAGTGCCTGTGACTCCACCTTTAGGGAATCTAATACCCTCTCTAGCCTCTGTGGACACTATATTCACTGTATAAACCCACACTCAGATACACATGTAAAAACATAATTTCTAAAAAGATAAAAATTTCAAAAATTGATTTCTGAAAAATCAACAAGATTAGTTTCAGTAGTCTAAACCAGATGTCATATACTTTTCTTTTTAAATAAATTTTCATTTAAAATAAAAACAATCTTAATTTACCTTCCTGTACTCCCATGCTCCCCACCAACCCCTCTTCCAAATCCCATCCACTCCTCTAGGGAGGGTGAGGCCTCCTATGGGGGACCACCAAAGTCTGTCACATCATTTGGGGCAGAACCTAGGCCCTCCCCCATGTATCTAGCTTGAGAGAGTATCCCTCCATAGGGAATGGGCTCCCAAAGTCAGTGCACTAGGGATAAATACTGGTTCCACTGCCAGAGACCCCATAGACTTCCCAGGCCTCCCAACTGACACCCATGTTCAGGGAGCCTGGTTCAGTCCTACCTAATATACTTTTCATTTTAAGAAAAGTACATTTATGTGATTTCCTGCTCATAAACTGGGCATACTTAACTTATGAACCTATGGGGCTTACCTATATCTCAAAGTGTTTTCTCTGAGTAGTCTGCAACCTTAGCAATTCATTCAAAATAAGTTCACCTGGCTTCATTAATCATTATAGTGTATTTCTACATAGTAAAATTCTCTCTGAGGACTGCATTAATAGGACAATCACTACACTATTATCCCACCAGGACAGCCACAGTGTTATCACCTCACATCGCTGGTGGCTCTGTGAAGGACTGTCTCCACAGTGTACATAGGTTTACAAGGACTGCAATGCTTGAGAGCAAATTCCAACTGCATGACTGTTTGTGTACACCTGCATGGGAAATGCTAAGTTTCGTAAAGGAAGTGCCTTTGTCATACTGACAGCCATGAGCTAAATGGTAGGCATGGGAGATCTATCACAAATATAGAGGAGGCTACTCTCATTAGTTCATTGTTTTCTTTACAGAACTCACTTCTTACCACAGAAAAATGATGAAACCTGGTGGCTTCTGACAAAAGATGCATTTTTGAAAATAAGCATAAAGTATGATTAGTTAATATGATTCTCAAAGGTACCATGAAATATAGATGGATTTTCCATACACCAAATATTATTCATTATTGAACTACATCAGAATATAAAATATATGCTCACAGCCTGAATATGTTTAGGTATTTTGTATTACAAGTATATCTATTATTAAAGTTTGGCATTTACTATTAGTAATATTGATGGACTGGAGACATGGCTCAGTGGGTAAAAGCATTCACTGCCCAAGCTTGAAAACTCAGTTCAGATCCCAAGAACTCACTTAAAAAGACAAATGCATAGCATAATCATCTCTAATCCCAAGTCTCTAGGGAGGCAGAGGCAGAAGAATCCCTAGAAGTTGACCAGCTAGCTTGATGTACACAGTGGAGAAAACAACAGAGACCATACTTCAATCAAGGCCGAAGGCAAAGACTGACAGTTGAGTTTTTCCTCTGACCTCTACAGATGTGTCATGGCACACATGCAGCTACATATATGCACACAAATGTGTATCACACAGAAACATGTTGCGTGTGGGCGCATACATGCACACACACACACACACAAACTGATGTGGGAAATGATTATCAAATTTGGTTCAGCATCCAATGGGCCCAAAAGCATCTCTAGAAAGTGTCATATATTTATATTTTTTAGGATATGGGGGACTGGCATTTTGAAGCATAGCAGAAGAGAAAGGTGCTTTGTAAACTTAGAATCCAAACCTAATTCTAAGAAACCTTTTTGGGAGTTCCAAGTGTAGATAGGCTCTGTCTGTCTATCTAAGCAAACTATAGGTAAAGTCTCATGATAAACTGATGGAGAGAAGAGAAGCCAGGATTCGACCTTGAGTCTCTTTGGGGTTTTCATGCTCACCCTCAGAAGGACTATAGCACCACCCTCTGTCCCGCGCTACCGTCTCGCCAGCAAGAACGACGCAGAACACTCGGATCCTTCTGCAGTAAAGCTTTAATGCATCTTGAGAGATAGATGATCAGCTTCTTAGAGGGAGACCCCAAGCTAAGAAACCCAGCCCCTTATATAAGCCTAGGAGCTCCGAGTGAGATGTGTAGAGCCGGGATTGGTGGTTTGCACATCACCCCAGATGACGTCACGGGAGAGGCACAGTTTAAACGGTTAACTCCAACTGACAGCGACAGTTAACTCTAACTGACAGCGACAGTTAACTCCAACTGACAGCGACAGTTAACTCTAACTGACAGTGGATGTCAGCGCCATCTTCTAACGGCAATAGCGATAGCGAGGGCGGCTCCTCACAACCCTCTCTCTTCTATGTGATCTTTGGTGTTTGTTGCTGAGATAAAGATGAAAGTGTTCACAAGTTTAAAGTGTCACAGATATATGATGGCTCACCATCAGATTGTTATGATGAGAGTTTAGTATGGAGACCATGCAGACTACTGTTGGATCTAAAACTTCAGCTAGAGAGATGACTCAATACTTAAGAACACTTGCTGCTCTTACAGGGGAATGGAGTTTGTTCCCAAAACCCATATGGCAGTTAAAAATGGTCTGAAACTCTAGTTCTAGGAGATTAAATCTTGTAAAGGCAGCTGACCCTCCAAAGGCAGAACCTGAGAATTCAGCCAAGTATGGGTTGAAAGTTTTGGGTGGAAATGAATTGTTACTGACAAGGTATATATTTCTGTTGGTCCAAGTTTCCCAAATAATGCAGTGTAACAACAACTGTGTGCACAACATGCACATTCCTTTGGGAATCATATGATTCAGTGAATGGAGGAGAATGTGCAATGGCTACACATAAATAAAATGAACATATTAGTTAGGCCCCAGATTATTCTGTCATCAGACTAATATTATACCAATTCATGTAAAGACTTGAGCCTCCATGAGCTTTGGTGTCTGCAGGGTTTCTGGAATGTGTTTCAAGTGTATATGTTAAGGGACAACTTTATTTTGTGGTGCACAAGGAACATTGGGTGGTAGTGTTTTATTGTGTAACTCTAAAGTCATTGGGTGATAGCATTTTACTTTGTAAATCTAAAGTTCAAACAGACGAAAGCAAAACATGTGACAGCATTGCCTATATAGAGCAAATTTGGTTTTCTTCTTGGTGATATGGAAACTGTTTGGAAATGTAAGTAGGATATCACAAAGTGATTATGTTTGAATGCTATGTGGCTTCCATGTGAAGAAGAGAATGTTGATGGAATAGGAATAAGGCAGGGAGATCTTTGGTTGATCATTGCCAATGCTAATAAGGAAGAAATGCAAACGTGTTTTGAGCTGTGGTGGAAGGTGGTAGTAAAGGCTCAGATTTTGGATACATTTGCTGACAGGTTACAGTGTGATGTGGGGGAAAGATTGGAGTCAAGGCTGATGCCAAGCATTTGGATCTCAGTCCCAGGAAGACTGAAGTTGGTACTTGTTAAGATGAGGAAGACTGGGGTAAGGAGCTTCGCATTCATTCAGTTAAGTTTTGGGTGTATGTTATCTGCCCAAGTACAGTCAGAGTGACAATTGGGCATATAAGTCAAGATCTCAGCTACAATTTTAGAGTAGGAAAGAGAAATTTGACAATTGACACACAGTTAGAATTCAAAGTCAAGAGACTTAGGTCTCACAGAGGAGGAAAAGAAGGCAAGGTATTGAGATGTAGCTTCAGAAAGCTTCAGTGGGAGGGGTCAGGAAGACAGTTTTGAGCCAGCAAAGGAGGACAAAGGGCAGACAAATGGAGAGTGGGGAAGTGGTGCCACTGAGACAAGAAAGTAAGAAATTACCAGGCTTGTCAAATGCTGCTAATACACCAAACAAAACAAGGGTTGGGACTTGTCCTGGGCCAAAGCAGAGGTCCACTGATGACGACCCTGACAGAAGCTGTGCTCATGAGCAGACTGGAATGGATTCAGAAGAGCATCAGATGAGGAATGGAGGTGGTAGGAACCGACAAATTGTGGTGTTGGCTTTAAAGACCATGTTGCCACAAGCCAAATCTACCTAGGAGGTGACAGACCTCAACTGGAGTTATCTAGATCAGCTTGGCACGCAGTCAAGCACCGTGGGTAGCATCATCCCATGGGCAAGGAGTACAGAACTGTATAGGAAGGAAGACATCTAGGCATCTTGGGTACATTCTTTTCTCTCTACTCTTGACTGTGGATGAATGTAATCAGTTTCTTGAGTTTCTGCCATGACTTCCCCTAAAATGTTGGACTGAAACTAGAACTGTAAGGTGAAATAAAATGCCTTCCTCCTTTAAGTTTCTTTGTTCAGTGCATTCATTTATTGGGTCATTAGAAATAAATCTAGAGCACAGCTCTTCCAAGAGTTTTACTGTAGGTGTATAAAAAGCACTGGAGAGCAGAGAGGCCCAAAGATGATGTAGGACTTACATATGAATATTAGAATAATGATGGGATAAAAGAGACATCCTGGCTGTGGGTCTGACCAAGTGTTATGGTCACACTACAATGGCCTTTGTGTTGCTTGGTTATGGGCTACCTAGGTGATTCCAGGGGAGAAGCTGGGTTGAGAAATGTGTGAGCAAGGAACTCAGAGTAACACATCCAGAATGCTCTCTGCTTTAGTAATCAACATAGTGGTACCAGTGTGGGGGTTTTCTTTTCTCACTCTCTCTCTCTCTCTCTCTCTCTCTCTCTCTCTCTCTCTCTCTCTCTCTCTCTCTCTCTCTCTGTGTGTGTGTGTGTGTGTGTGTTGTGACAAATTTACAGTGTATTTCAATAATGTTGGACATGATTAGAAAACAGAAGAGACTTGAAAATTTGATGATGTCATAGAGTAAAGCATGGATTTCTAGAGATGTTTGAACGGGGAAATGTGGCTTGAGGGACCACATAGGTGAATGAAGAGGAAGTTTGATGGGCATACAGCCTCTGTTGTTTACAACAGGAAGGAGACACAGAGGTCTGAGGCCAGAGATACAGACATTTTAGCTTCTCAGGGCACATGGGGATTCTCTCCTGCTCATGTCTGTGTTCTTTATGCAACACAGGGCATCTACTCATTCCCCATTTCTTCCTCAAGATTCATAATCACTCTACCAGCTCCATGTTTTTACTGTGACTTATGTAGGATTCTGGAGAACATGGGCCACTAGACCAAGGTTTGGCTCAGAATCTTGTTCTCTCACAAGAAGATACCCATGCGGATAGCTGAAGTTTTGTCTCCTTCCAGGGACTTGCTCAGAGGAAGGCAGCTTAAAATATGTTGAACCTTGGCCCTCACAGGCACCACTTTGCTATCCAGACAGCCCAGGAAGGAAACGTTTCTCACCTGGCACAATCGTGTTTCTCTAGGGTAACTATATACCTGATTCATATTTTTAGAAGAAATGAATGAAGAAGGCAAGGGACAGAGGGATGGAGGGAAGAAGAAAAGAGTCATATTTTTTTAATCTAGAAAGATCATCATCATTCTAGACTGGCTAAATATGTTTCTGCTCAGGCTATTTGCATCTTGATTGTAACTAATTCCTCTGTCACATATTCTGCATTCCACGATGCCTGCCTAGACTGAGGAATAAATCCAAAATGGCTGAAGGATGACAGGGTTTGGTTGCTTGCCTCTCTCTCTGCCCCTGAAGTTAATATGATGCTTATCTGAGAGCAAAGGCACAGACAGGGAGAAATTTAATGCAAATTTCATCAGGAGTCTAGTGCCACTTCACAAAATATTGATTAGGTGTCTGATTTGCTGTCCCCTGACAATGGGCCATCGGAATAAACCAATGAGATGGGCTTGACTCCAGCTCGTCATGGTCATTCGATAAAGCCAGGCAACCAATAAGAAGCAGCTGCCGTCTGATTGGGTGAGAGGCCAGTGAAGGGGGAAACCATCTTAGCAACAGCAGAAAATATTGCACACGCCCTACATACACGCACAAACGCAGACAGCATGCCACCACCCTGCTGCTGTGAACAGTGGCCGATTGTGTCTCCTCGGGCTTTTGTCTTGCCACACACCCTCCAAAGGACAAATTTCAGTTCACACAGTACACTGCCTACCTGGTCAGACAGTTCATAATCCCTTTTTAATGGAATGCAGGGCAACATTGATTGCGCTCCCAGCCCCCTCCAACCGTCCCCTTATTAAGAATGAACTTTGATCTGCAGGTAAACTGCACAGCCTTTGTTCTGGAAGTGGACGGCTCTGGTCTCCAGGGAGCAGGGCCACATCATTGCCCTTCCTGCCCAGTACACCATGGGGAAGGGCTGTAGTGTGGGACTGAGCCCACCGGCTGGAGGTGTGTTTTTTTCTCCTGCTTTCTGTAAGAATGGCAGAAGGATTTTGCCGGACTGAAGCGGGCTGCAGAGTGCTTGTTATTTTCTCATAAGCTTCCTTTTTCATTGTTCCATGACCTCCGAAGGCAGAGCCTCAAAAGCTTTCCTGTTTTCCCGTAACATTTGGCAAGATCTTTCTCGGCTACCAGGCTCCAAAGCTTTAACATTCTCCTTTGAAAGGCTCCCTGCCTCTGTGTTTTTATGTTTCCCCCAGCAGCTCCCTTGTTCCCCAGATGCCAGGAGAGAGAGGCTGCTTGCCAATCCCTGCAACCCCCCCCAACTAGCAGCTGCCATGACCTCTTGCCTCATTTTTATCCCCCAAGTTCAATGCAGGGCTCAGGGGCTATTTGGAGGACAGTGGGAATGACAGGTGACTGGAGGGCACATTATTTCCAACATCATTTATTCCTCCACACTCTTGGTTTCTTTGCCCTGGTGCCTGATTTCAGCCTGCATCCTTGGTCCAGGAGCATCTGGCCATGGATTATCCAGTCCTGCTGGTGCTCTTACCAGCACTCCCTGCTGACAGCTGTAATTCTGTCTGGGTGGAAGAGCCTATCAGGGAGGACAGCCTTCACTCTAGGAGGCATGCAGCCATGTCCTCTGCCGGAGGGAAGGAAGTTGAGACGATGTCATAGGCATTTTTTCCAGTCCAAGAAGGATTATCTGCTAGGAAACAGTACCAGCTGTTTTCCATCTTCCTGACTACAAAGCAGAGGGGAACGGCATGAAATGGAAACAGAAAGGAAGAAAACTAGACATGAAGCCCAGTTTTGTTTTGTTTTGTTTTGTTTATAACAGGGTAAAGAGGGCTTAGATTCCTTTACAAGTGGTCATTTGGGGTTTCCTTTTGAGGTAACTGATCCCCACCCACTCAGGTTTTGACAAACTGTGCTCCCATCGATGCAAGGGAGTGGATGTGGTGAGAAGCTGGGATGTAGCTCCGAGATGGAGATCTTGCCTGGAATGCATTAAGCCCTGAATTCCAATCCCAGTACTGCAGTAAATAGATGAACAATGAGCTTGGGCATGCTGTGATAGCATCATGGATTCTGCAGTCACACTGGCCTAGATTTAAGTTGTTGCTTTGAAGCTGTCTAATGAGGGGATATAAACAAACTCGCAGCTCCCCTAGGCCTTTGAAAAACGTCTGCACAATGGACATTACACTACCATGTAGTCTTAAGTAACGTCGTATGTGTAAAATGCTCAGCTGAGGGCTTAGCATGTATGCTTGTATTAAAAAATATTCAATCTTTCTGGATGTTGTGGTGTAAGCTTGTAATCCTAGCACTTTGGGGGCTTAGGCTAGAGAAAAGTGAGTTCCAAATCGACCTAGTATATACACATGAAACCCTATTTGAAAGAAGGAAAGAAGGAAAAAAGATGACATAAAGAAAGAGAGAGAGAGATTGAGACAGTCAAACAACAGGCAATCTTGTTGAATCTTCCAATTCTAGAATTCTCCCAGCTTCATTCAGTCACTAGAGATATAGACACAGTAGTGCTAATTAATTGAAACCGTTCCGAACATCTACAAGAGTGAGACATGCTACTTTGCATTTTAGGACAGAAAAAAAAGCAAGCAAATTACAAAACAAGGGGCAACTGAGGCAAAGCAAAAGTTAAGGGTAATTGTGAGTCTAGGCAGAGTACTTATCTAGTGTGAAGTAAGTCCTGGTTTCTATCCCTCGCCCCACAAAAACCAGACATGGTGGTTCACACCAGTAATCTGAGGAGATAGAAGCAGGAAGACCAGAAGTTCAAGATCATCAAAGCCAGATTGGGATACATGACACCTTGACACCTGTTGAAGGGGAGAGAGAGGGGGGGAGACAGAGAGACAGAGAGACAGAGAGAGACAGAGAGACAGAGAGACAGAGAGACAGAGAGAGAGAGAGAGAGAGAGAGAGAGAGAGAATAGGGCAGTCAGACAAATAATTTTAATATAAAAACTGAATAGATACAAGGTTCAGCTGTAGACGATGGCTGGACAATTAGTGTTGGTGCCTTTTAGGACTCCTATGACAATGGCCTTTGGTGTTGTCTCTCCCAGACAGCTGCCTGTGTTCACTTCTCCGTCTGCGATGGTGATTTAGCACATAAATTTTTCCCTTTCATCTTCTCACTTGCATGCTTATATTAGACATGGATTTGGTTAGCCCTGCATCTGTTAAGATGACTAGCCAATAATAGAAGCCCCACGGGGCTAACGCGTTCTGGTTTCAGGAGTGGGTCTCACAAGTGAGGTCTAGGTCAGGAAGTTATTAGCTGCAGACTCAGGGAATATATTCAACTGTCATCACTTTTTAATTAAAAATAGCTTGGCGGCACACACATTCCAGCACTCTACTGTGGATGGGGAAGTACCATCCTTTTCCTATACACAATTCCCCACCCCAGAAGAGGGTACCTCCTCCCTGGCCCAAGATCCCTGGGGGCTTGCCCAAACACCATGAGAAGCTTGCCCTGTGAGGTAAGGAAAGGTACATATTGGTGTCCTGGGGCCATCTCTGAGCAGCTAACCTGTGTAGTCATCTTTTCCTACCTCCACCTTTAGAACCGGCAGCTAATGGGTTATGGTCACGAGGGAAACCTGTACATGGTTACCTGTCACATTTTTTTTTCTTTCTCTTCTTTGGGGACCAGCAAGTTAGACATTGAAAGAGAGGTGGGATAAATTCCATACATAACCATTGTGAAACAGGATTTTCCAGATTCTCAATTGTCTTCTTCTTTTTCTACTTATAGAGACTGGAATGTGAGAAGCATTATGGGACGGTTTTAAAACCCACCCTGTTTGGCCTAAGTTAAACATCTCTGTCTCTAACTCCTTCTCACACGGCTTTGGCTGTAAGTCTTGACTTTCTCATCTGTAGGGTGGGCACAATAACAACATCTGTGACTTAAGATCACCGGGACCATCCAATAAATCTTCCATGTAAAGCACTTTGTACCATGTGTGAAATAATTATGCCCCAAATACAGGCAATTTCATTAGTCAGTGTTTATAACTCTGGCTAGAGGGTATGTGATGGCTATTCTTAGTTGTCAACTTGATTACATCTCGAATTAACTAAAACCCATATGACTGGGCACACCTGTGAGGGATTTTTTTCTTAACTAAACCATTTGAAGTTGGAAGACCCTCTTCTAATTCAGATCTTTGAGGTGGGAAGAGCCACCTTTATTCTGGCCTGCACCTCCTGCTGGCATCTTATATAAAGGACTCGGAAGAAGGAAGCTTTCTCTCTCTCTCTCTCTCTCTCTCTCTCTCTCTCTCTCTCTCTCTCTCTCTCTCGCCCTTCTCTCTCTTCTCTCTCTCTTTCTCTCTGCCTGCCTGCTGTCATTCTTGCCAGCAAATCCATTCCTTCACTGGCATATACTGAAGATCAGCTGAGATATCTAGCCTTGTGGATTGAACAACTACTGCTCTTGGAACTTCTGTTTATAGACAGCCATTGTTAGACTAAATAGACCACAACCTATAAACTGTTCTAAATAATCCTCTATCTATCTATCTATCTATCTATCTATCTATCTATCTATCTACCCATCCTATCTATTCATTCTATAAGTTCTGTTCCTCTAGAGAACTCTGCTAATACAAGGTATTATAAAAATTCATTGGTTACAACTAGTTATATTCTATCAGTCTTGTGATGAATGTAGATATTCAATAAGGACATTATTTGACACGCAGTTATCTGAGCCATGACACAGTGAAACATCGAAATATGCTAATATGTGCCAGGATGCTTAATTAAAATGCATAATTTATTACTCTGGTATTTTTACATTTAAAAACATTATGCAAAACAAAACAACACAGTTCCAACTCTCTTAAATTGACATAATGCAAATTATATATTCAGCATAGATGGTGATATGCAAATAAAACATCAACATATTTGCAGATTCACAATCATATATCATTTATTTTGCACTTATTATCCACATGCAAACCAGAGAAAAATGTTTTTTGATAAACACAGTTCTCATCTTTCTGAACTTTATGGCATAAAAAGGACAGTATTGTAATGTCTCTTACAGTAGATAGGGAAACAGATTTTGAAATCAGCGCAACATTCTATTCTTTTACATCTGTGTGTGTGCGTAGGAGAGAGAGAGAGAGAGAGAGAGAGAGAGAGAGAGAGAGAGAGAGAGAGAGAGAGAACTACAGCATGCACATGGAGATCAGAGGACATTTGTTTGTAGAGTCCTGGAGATGGAACTCAGGTCATCAGCCTTGGTAGCAAACACCTTTACCCACTGAGCCACTTCACTGACCCTGCCACAACATTTTTATACCAGACTAATTCCCAGCATTGTGCAGTTACTGACCTGATATGTTGACTCACTCCATATGATTAAAGGTTATGTACCTTGGAATCTCATACCTGGGTGGAGACTTCAGATGGATTTAATTGACTGTGTTATTAAATTTTGTTTCTTTGAAATGCCATTGTCGTTCTCAGAGTCAGAACAGACATCAGCTAAAGGGCTGGCTTAGCATTGTCCTGTGGTAGAGCTCACTCGGTGTTTTGCAATCTACTTATCTCAACCACTGAGCCATCTCTCCAGCTCCCAACAATCTACTTATCTCTAGGTCTTCCTTGCTCTGCTGGTTCCTATGAACACTCTGACATCAGTGGGCTCCTCTGAGCTGTGAGTGTTTTCATTTTCCTTATAAGCATCTGCAGGGAAGGTGCTCAGAGTCTCCTGGGATAGCTGTTGAAACGACAGTTTCTGCCAAAGTCCAGGCCTATTGCCATGACTTGGATGTCAAATGTCTGCTGAGGCTCATCTCAAAAGCTTAGGATAACTTCAATTCTTTAATAAGATTAATAAATCCTGGCCAGCCTTCCTGTCCTACTCCAACCACCCAACTGTCCCCTGGATGCTGTAATCACACAGAAGCCCTTTGGAGTGCTCCCCTATTTCAGAGCCAGACCTTGGCTCCTGCTACAGCTCTGTCTAGTGACTGCTTCATCTTTATACCACTTGGGAGTCCCTGGAAAATATCTATCAACCTTTTACACAGGAGTTCCAGAATCCCCTTGTTGTGAGTGACTTTCCTAACATAGTTCCATCATTGTGTCCACTTTCCACAGACTGATCTGCATTTACTTAAAAATTTTATTTATTGTGTAGGTATGTGCCTGAATGTATGTGAATTCACCACACCTGTAGGAGCCAATGAAAGTCGGTAGAAGGCATCAGATCCCTTAGCATTGGAGTTACATGTGGTGTGAGCAGCCCTGTGGGTGTTAGGAACTGAACTCAGGTCTTCTACAAGGGCAGTTAGGGCACTTAACAACTGAGATGTCTCGCCAGTCCCCTGATATGCATTTAATTTGATGGTAGAGCTTACTTCCCCCCCTTTTAAAAATTTAAATGAGAAACAAGTTTGTTTTACATGTCATTCCCAGTTCCCTCTCCCTTCCATCGTCCCCTATCCACTACCCACACCCTATCCCACACCTTTCTGCTCCCCAGGGAGGGTGAGGCCTTCCATGGGGGATCTTCAAAGTCTTTCATATCATTTGGAGCAGGGCCTAAGATCCTCCCCCATGTGTCTAGGCTGAGAGAGTATCCCTCGATGTGGAGTGGGCTCCCAAAGTCCATACGTGTACTAGGGATAAATACTGATCCACTACCAGAGGCCCCATAGATTGCCCAGACCTCCAAACTGACATCGTTGTTCAGAGGGTCTGGAACAGTCCTATGCTGGTTTCTCAGTTATCAGTCTGGGGTCCATGAACTCCCCCTTGTTCAGGTCAGCTGTTTCTGTGGGTTTCTCCAGCCTAGTCTTGACCCTTTGCTGATTACTCCACCCTCTCTGCAACTGAATTCCAGAGTTAAGATCAGTGTTTAGCTGTGGGTATCTGCTTCTGCTTTCATCAGCTACTGGATAAAGGTTCTAGGATGGCATATAAGGCAGTTATCAATCTCATTATTGGAGAAGGTCATTTAAGATAGCCTCTCCACTATTGCTTAGATTGTTAGTTGGGGTCATCCTTGTAGATCTCTTGACATTTTCCTAGTGCCAGATTTCTCTTTAAACCTATAATGGCTCCCTCTATTATGGTATCTCTTTTCTTGCTCTCCTCTATTCTTTCCTGACTCAGTCTTCCTGCTCCCTCATATCCTTCTTTCCCCTCTTCTCCCCTTCTCTTTCTCCTAACTCCCTCTCCCCTCCCCCATGCTCCCAATTTGCTCAGGAGATCTTGTCTTTTTCCTCTTTTCTGGGGGACCATGTATGTCTCTTAGGGTCCTCCTTATTTCCTAGCTTCTCTAGTAGTGTGGATTGTAGGCTGGTAATCCTTTGCTCTAAGTCTAAAATCCAGATATGAGTGAGTACATATCATGTTTGTCTTTTTGTGACTGGGCTACCTCACTCAGGATGGTTTCTTCTAGTGCCATCCATTTGCCTGTGAATTTCAAAATTCCATTGTTTTTTCCTGCTGAGTAGTACTCCATTGTGTAAATGTACCACATTTTCTTTATCCATTCTTCAGTTGAGGGGCATCTAGATTACTTCCAAGCTCTGTCTATTATAAATAATACTGCTGTGAACATAGTTGAACAGATGTCCGTGTTGTACGAATGTGTCTTTTGGGTATATGCCTAAGAGTAGAATTGCTGGGTCTTGGGGTAGATTGATTCCCATTTTCTTGAGGAACGGCCATACGATTTCCAAAGTGGTTGTATGAGTTTGCACTCCCACCAGCAGTGGAGGAGTGTTCCCCTTTCTCCACATCCTCTCCAGCATAAACTGTCATTGGTGTTTTTTATTTTAACCATTCTGACCGGAGCAAGAAAGTATCTCAGTTGTTTTGGTTTGCATTTCCCTGATGACTAAGGATGTTGAGCACTTTCTTATGTGTTTTTCAGCCATTTTAGATTCCACTATTTAGAATTCTCTATTTAGTTCTGTGCCCCACTTTTTAGTTGAATTATTTGGTGTTTTGGTGACTACCTTCTTGAGTTCTTTGTATATTTTGGAAATCCCCTCTCTGTCAGATGTGGGGTTAGTATAGATCCTTTCCCTTTCTGTGGGCTGCTGTTTTGTCTTATTGACTGTGTCTCTCGCCTTACAGAAGCTTCTTAGTTTCAGGAGGTCCCATTTATTAATTGTGGATCTCAATGTCTGTGCTACTGGTGTTATGTTCAGGAAGCAGTCTCTTGTACCAATTCGTTCAAGGGTAGCTCCCTAGGAGGTTCACTGTGGCTGGCTTTATGTTGAGGTCTTTGATCCATTTGGACTTATGTTTTGTGCATGGCAATAGATATGGATCTATCTGCAGTCTTCTACACACCAGCATCCAGTTATGCCAGCTGATGGTAGAACTTATAACGTCTGACCACAGTATGCCTCTTCTCTCTTGAAGGCACAGCCCACGTATTTCTGCTCTAAGTATCTCAAAGAACATCATGTTCACCTGAGTAAACATAATTGTGCTCCACCAAGTAAATGAATGTACCCATGTATTATGCAATTTCAAATGTATTTGTAAAGTAAAATTTCAGCCTTGGACCTGGTAGCACCACTGTTGTTTGGATATTACAGACATGTTATGAATTTTGTCTGGTTTAGTAGTACTAACAGTAGCACTCACTGTTCTTCCATAGGACCTGAGTTGAATTCACAACTGTGTATAACTACAGCTCTAGTGGCTCTGATGCCCTCTTCTGGCCCCCAAAGGCACACACACACACACACACACACACACACACACACACACACACACTCACACACACGCACGCACACGAAAATACAAAGAAAATGAAGACTCCAGACAAACTGAATTAACAGTAGCTTCCCATATGTGAGCAGGCTCTACTCAGCTTTACTAAAGGATGTTAAAAGCAGATGAAGCCCATAAAATCTGTCCTTTCCCTGATGCCAAGATGCACAGATAACGAAACAGAGAACAGAAGAAATGAAACCAGTGTCTTTGTTGTTTCAGCCTCACAGAAAATGTGGCTAAATGAGCAAACCGAAGGCCAAATTGAACTGATCCTTCCTGAACGTGCTCTTACTTAATTGGTTGATTTAATTTCCCAGCAAATGAACACTGAACATATAATCCTTGAGAACACTCATTTGCTACAAATCCCTTCTCTTAGCTAAACCTCATTTATTTAAATTAATTTCCCACCATTTCTTCTCTCAGTAACATAGAGTATAATCTGAATACTTCACACTTGCTTTTCCTTTCTGAGTACAAAAACTCTACCATCTAAAGCAGTTTACAAATTAACAGTAGCCCTCACAGATTGCTGGTATGAATGTGAAGTAGAATAGCCACTTTGGGATAATAGATTGGCAGTTTCTTTAAAAAGTTAAACTGAAACATAGAATATGCATTATTACTTTCATTCCCAAGAATCTAATGAATAGAAATGAAAATGGAAGTCCACAAAGAGGTGTTGACCAATGCCCATAGCGGCTTGATTCATCTTGGCCCCAAAAGTGGGAATATTCACCTACTGAGACAAAATGGAGTGTATCCATATAGACACTCACATATGTTCACATCCATACCTATGCTCTCTTCCACATACATACACATACTTAAAAACACAATAAATCTCTTAGAAAACAAAGCATACTAAATGAAAGAAGCTAGGTTCAGATGTTTACATACAATACTATTAGATTTACATAAGGTTCCCCAAAGGACAAATTTGGAGACAGAGAAAGGGGCTTAGAAGGGGGTGAAAGTAGGGCAGAAGATAGAAGTGACTTGCAAATAGGCTTGGGGAATTCTGGGGGTTAAAGAACAGGGTCTAAAAGTAGGTTGTGATTCACTTGGCTGTATAAACTTACAGCTAGTCATTGACTGGCACCCTCACAATAGGCAAATGTGATGCTGAGAAAATTACACATCAGTAAAGTTATGGAATGTGGTTGAAATTGCCACTTGGTAATTTCATAGTCATATTTCAGTGATATTTTAATTTTATGAATCCTTCCCAGGTAATGTAAAAGAAGGGTCTTTAATCACAGATTTCAGATTTTTAAGTTGGCTTCTCCTTGAAGCCTCAAGAGCCTTCACCTTTGTATCAGTGGAAGCAGACTGTGGATGTAAAAAACCTTTCTTTCCTTCAAACTAATTAAGGAAGCTCTGACATCAGCCTTATTTGCAGCACACCTGATGGAGGCCACGATACCAATTAAACTCTTGAATGATTAGAAATGCGCAAACTGTCAGATGCCTCAGCAACAAGCCTTGCTGCCCGACTCCAGAATCACTACCAAGGAGTCAAGGATATCATCTCAGGGACCACGAAACTCTCAAGTTTGCCTGAGTTGAAGGAGAAAGGAATGCTCACTACGATGGTCCAGAACTCACCTTTCATGTTGGACAAAATAACCCTTACAGGGCAGCATCTTCCTGGATTAAGAAGTTCTGTTACAGGGTAGGTTGACACTGAACTCAGGGTGAATAGAGAACCAAGTTTGGCTTCTGAATCTAGGATAATTTCATGGAGTTTGTGATAATTAGCCTATGATAATGGAATGAGTCTCAGTCTTATTGGGAGGTTGAGTAAATGAGATCTGGTAGATGCCAGTGTGTTTTTGCATATAGAAGATGCTTAACGGATGGAATCTAGTCAGAGAATGGCTTAAGTCCTGACTCTTTTCCCCTCCACACCCTGGTAGGTATTGACTGATGTCCTGCCATTCCCTCAATTCAGCAAATACTCTGTGAACACCTGCATAAAACAAAAGTCAATAAAACTACACATAACAAGGCATCTGGGCAATACCTGCTAACAAAAAAAGAACTGAATATTATGTGATGTTACAAACAGTCATGTGTCCCATGGAAAAGGTACCAAGTGAGATAGGAGGCCTCTGGAGTTGCGGGCTGAGGAAACGGTGAATACTGACAGTGTACAGAGGAAAGGACTTCTGAGCAGGAAGTGAAACAAGCATCATCTAGCAGATGCCTGAGGCACAGCTTAGTAAACAGCATGTAGGCTTCCAAGCAGAATCTTCTAGAATGTTCTACGTAGCTCCAAGGAGCAGCAGGGAGGTGGTGGCCAGGCCAGGCCCAGGTATATAGCACTAAGTGGAGCAATGAGAATTGAACTGAAGGCCTACCTTCATTGCCTGCCTGTTACATGATGCTTGAGTAGCCATTTCATGTCTCTTCATCTACAAAATGGGGTTTGAGTCTATATTTCAAAAGATCTCTGTCCCAAAGTTTGGAAACATCTGCTACTCCCAGGTGCCTCTGAAGTTGGACCTTGTAGGTTGTGTTTCATCAGGACAAGCAGAAGAGCCTGTTGATTTCTTTCTTTCTGTGTCTAGGCTGTTCAGATGTATGTGTTACCCCATTATTTGTGGTGTCAGCAAGATTGCTCAGGATGGCTATGAGGTGGGACTGACTGAAACAGAAGAACTATTCCAGGATGTAGTGAAAGATTTAGACACAGACAAGAGAACAATTCACGTAATCATTCAACCAACAGCTGCTGCTGAGTGGATAAATTAATGTAGTTATCTGCTATGCCATTAAAAAGAGCAGCGTGGAGTGTGGTAAGGAGTTTTCAATGGTGGGATGATAGATTTTGCACATAGATAAATGAATGTGTGTGCATGCATGGGCATGCATACCAGTGTCACATTAGGGTGTAGCTTTTCTCGGAATCAGCACACATTGAAGGTGACTCAGATACTTAGGGGACATTTGTCAGCCATTTCTAGTGAACTGTGAATTGTATATTCACAAGACAAGGAAGGAAGATGGTAGACCCTTCCACGCTAGTCTTCTCTAACTGTTCTCTCAGCCCTGGCCAAATATAAGTGGTTCAATGCAAAGAATACTGAACTCACTCACATCAGAAGATCTCAGCTCAATCTCTGGCCCTTCAATATTGAGCTGTGCAACTTGGGCTCCCCCATTGAGCTCTGTACCCTATTTTCCTCTTTTAACCTAAAGGCAATAAAATCTCTCTACATTGTCTGACTCCCAAATGTCAGGGGGCAAAAAGAGCTCAAGGGTCCTTGTTGGAAACAGGCTGATGGAAACCTGGGAGATGGTCAAGTATTAGAGGGGGGCAGAGTTTGGGCATTTCTCCAGATTAGATGTGTTAATTTATGTGCATTCATTAGGTTCTTTGCTGGGCAGTCAGATGGGACTCCCTGATGGATGTGCCATTCACGACAGCCAAGAAACACATGGCTCAGTCATTGTGATCCTTTCTGACAGGATTATGAGAGGCATAGGTCTGGGGGACAATTTCAAGGATACCTGATCACTAAACCTTTCAGAGACCTAGAAGCAGAGCAAGAGGACTGTTGGGTTTATTTTCCTCCCTTCTCTCCAGCTGCCTGTGTCTGTGTTCCAGGTATAACAGGAATAAACTATAGTAAGAGAAGGGTGCTTGGTGCGGCTGCCTCATTTCCCTTCAAGCTTAGGAAGCATCTGGCCTAGCTGAAAGTGAGAAGGAGGAAAGTGGCCTTCTTTCTCATGGAGGAAAACACCTTTCAGAGTCAGCTGCCGGGGAGCTTCTCTGGGAAAGAGAGTTACTGAGGAGAATGGTAACAAGATGTTCTGTTAAGTGGCATGTGCCTGGCTGGAGCATAAACTCAGGATGCCTTAGGAATCATTGGATCCTAACAGTCATAGAACTTTCTGGGCATGGTGGCTTCTGCCTGTATCTCCAGCACTTGGGAGACTCAAGTAGGAGGAGTGCCTGAGTTCAGATCCAGCCCGAGCTACATAGTTTGTGCTGACCATCCTAGGCTACAAACTGAGACCCTCCCTGAATAAAGAATCGTGGAACTTGGTGATGGACCTGATGCAGATAAAGTTTCCCACCATTCACTGTGAACTGAGAGCTTCTCCTAGAGACCACTAAGGCTTGAACCTCTTATCTCTCCAGGCCTAACCCAGTGCCTGGCACTTCATGGTCACTCAGTATGTGTGATACAAGGCAATGACTGCCTGGCTCTGTCCACACAGCCAGGTGGTCAGTGGCAAAGAGGCAGCATCTCATGGGTGTTTTACCTTAAAGTCCTTCACATTCCAAGATGTTCCCTTGGTAAAGCATTTCTTTTATTTGGTATCCATTCATCTTTGAAGTTCTCGCAGCACCAAAACCAGGATATTTTGCTGTAAGGTTGAGTTACCAGGGATTTGGGTGGTTTGGGGATATCTGGAGCAACTTCCAGGTCTTAAAAATTGAGATCCCAATGGTTGAAAAATTTTTGTAGTGGTAGATGATAAAAGTTTAAGGACCACTTAGAAATTTTCAGTTCATTGTATGACTCTGTATGTGATGACTGCTTGGGTCTGTGACACCAAGAGGGTATTCTAGGGCAGTTGAACTATATCTTGTTTCCTGTTACAACACCTCCAAATTTCTTAAATTATTTTTGTCATGATTTCTTTAACAGCAATGAAACTCTTTGCTTGTCCTATAAAACATTAATTTTTAAAACTTTTTGTTTGTGTAATTTTCATTTTATATCACCTAACATTTTATATCTTTATGTATTATTTGAAGTCAGATAGCAGGTATTGCTAAATAGGAAATGATTATTAGGGAGACTCCATGTAGACCTCATATTTACTATCTTTTAGAACATTTTAACACAAAAATATTTGTGCTAATTATAATCAATTGTCAGGAAGCCTCATATAAAATGACTCCAATCCTTGGAGACTGGAGAGATAGCCCAGCAGATCAAATTGCTTACTGCTCTTGTGGAGGAACTGGGCTGTTTCCAGCACCCATACCAGTCAACTCACAATCACTTGTAACTCTAGTTTCAGGGGCCCTTCTGCCCTCTGACTTCCTTGGGCACTACACACACGGTACACATAAACCCATACATGTACAAAAATATATACATAATAAAACATTAATTAATTAATTAAAAATCTTCCTAATCCTTTGCAATTTGTCCCAATCATGAAATTATCACAAATTTCTTGTGTCTTCTGGAATAGTGGAGAAACAGTGCTATAACCATCCTTGCTGTACTTCCCCTCTGGGAATAGATACAAAAGGAATGGGTATTCATTTTGGTAGAAATGGCTTAAAGAAATCCATGCTATTTCTGTTTTCACATTTTTAGAGAAGGAGGGGTTTGTTTTGGCTGGTAGTTTCAGGAGAGGGGAAGATGTGAGGAAAGGCAGAAAGAGCATGGCAGCAGCAGCAGAAAGATGGGTGGTCACACTTTATCCCCACACAGGAAGCAGAGAGAAAGAGAGAACTATAAGACAGGTCATAAAACTTCAAAGCCAGCATGATTTCTCCAGCCAGGCTCCACCTCTTAAAGGTCCCATAACCTTCCCCAGCAGAACCACCAGGTGAGAACCAAGTGTTCAAACACTGGAGCCTGTGGTGCATACTTCTCATCCAAAGCACCACACATAAATCTATACACTAGAGTCAGCTGCAATCTGAATTTAGGATTTTATAGCTACCTGAAAATAATACATTTCTTTCTCATACATTGTTTTTGCATACACTTACTTTTAAAGATTTTCATTTTTAATTAAAATATTATTACATCACTTCCCCCTTTCCCCCAGGTCCTCCCATTCCCAACCTTTAAACCCCTGTCCTGCTCCCCATTCAAATCGATAGTCTCTTTTTCTTTGATTACTATTGTTACATATATAGACACAAACATAAATACAACCTGCTGAGTATATTTTTGTTGTTTCTGTGTATATAGTTTTAGGGTTGACCATTTTGTGGCTCATTCGTGGGAGACGCTAATTCGCCTTCTCCCAGCAGTCATTATTGCCCGCAGTTCTTTGTTTAGGTGTGAGACCCTCATGAGATTTGCCCCTCTGTGTTAGCATGTCTGTTGATACTGTCATTGTTCAGGTCTTGTTTATAGAGCCACTTCTAAGAGATGCAATCTCATAGCAGACTTCCTGGTATTGCGGTTTTTAGAATCTTTCCATCACCCTCTTCCTTGATGTTCCCTGAACCACAGAAGCAAGAGCAATGCATGCTGCAGATGGGTCCACTGGAGCCGGGCTCCCTACAACCCACTGATTGTTGTAATCCCAGTTGTTTTCCATGCACTGAGTCTCCATTTGATACACAGGAAAATGAAGGGAAAGGTGTTTCTAACAATGGGCACATTCGGATGGGTCTGCATATGTCCTGCAGAGTCCTTCCTTACCACCTGGATCTCCCAGCTCCCTTCAGAAGAATGTGGGTGGAAAGAGCTAGCAGATCCCCAAAAGGTAAATGCCACCACATCCAGCATTAGCAATCTTTGAAATTAAGCATATATTTAACAGAATGCTAAGTGCCATAGTCATACAATTCATTAAACTACATTTAAATGATGACATTATTTATTTTAAAATTAAATGAACAAGTGCTATCATGTAGAATCGAAATACTCATACCTCATTTTTATTGAATAAACATACTAAATGTAGGAGGGAAAAGAACCACACAGAAAGGGTTCCAAACTGACCTTAGTTTACTCTTTTCCCCTGCTAGGAATGGGTAGAAGGACTACTCCTTTTCTTTAGATGGGAAAACCCACTGTAGAGGAGATGAACCTGTAGCCTTTAATGACTACTTACAGGGCAAGGAGAGTTTAAGGCAGGACCTCTGTGGTCTCAGGAGTTAAGACTGTTACAATAAAAAAAGAAAGAAAGAAAATGCAAAGCATGCAATATTAGTGACACCCTAAAAAACTGTTGTCTGCTGGAAACGGACATTTGGTCTTTCTGTTTTTATCTAGCAACTCTGTTTAGGGGAAGATTATAGGAGAAGGTTCTAGAAAAGTTTCAAGAAACAATTGAAATGGTGCCCCAGGTGTTAGTGAAGAGTGCAATAGAAAGATGATGTGAGTATCATTCCTGTGGGAGATTTACTCCAGATTTCTGAGGGTCAGGGTACTGGTTAGGAAGGACTACAGTTACAGTGTGGACCAATTCTGGAGAACACAGAACACAGCAACTAGTCCAACAAAGACTCTAGATGCTTCCGGCAGACAATGGAAGACAAATGCACTAAATGTTTCAACAGTTCTCTGAGCCATGCAGCGTTTTGTTCTCTGTGCTTATATAAAGTCTGAGCACTGTTTTATATAACATTCGCTTCGAGAGCTCCCTGCCTGTTAGAGAAATCCCAACACGGAAGGAAAGCAAATGGAAAACTAAGGAAAATTCCTCGCATTTCCCTCATGGTTTATCCCCAAGCCAACCCGTACAGCTGAAGCACATCTTAGCTCCCTGCTGCTTCAGGGTTTGGAGATGCTATGTTTTTGAGAAGAGCAGCTCTTTCTCACCCTGTATGTCAGGTGAACCCGCACTGCCAGCGTTTGAATCCTTCACTGCTTCGGGTCCTTAAATTTACGAAGCTGTGTAACCCAATAAGGACCATTCTGTCTTCCCTGTGGGACACTGACTTTGAAGAATTCTGGGTATTTATGTGGGAAGGGAGCCTTCACCCTGCCCTCTCCCACTAAGTGTGTGGTCGGAGACAAGCTTAGGAAGTCATAGAAGCATCAAGGTAGCTTCTTCTAGTAGCTTTAAGACATAGTCATGTTTTCTTTTAGGTGGGCATTTTCTTTGTTACTGCTCTGATTTGTTTTATGGCTGGGGGAACTTTGGAAAGTGAACTTTGTTCAAGTCCTGTCTCAGAGTTCACAGAGGTTTGCACCTTTCAGCTCCAGCAGCTTCTATCCTGCTCCCGACATCTGTGATCTATATTGATTTCTTTTTTTCGAGACAGGATTTCTCTGTATTGTTTTGGAGGCTGTCCTGGAACTCACTCTGTAGACCAGGCTGGCCTCAAATTCAGGAGATTCGCCTGCCTCTGCATCCCGAGTAATGGGATTAAAGGCGTGCGCCACCAACGCCGGGCTCTATGTTGATTCTTGGTGCATTTCTTGAAAGTTTTATCTCCGGCCCCGTCTTGGTTTTTCTTTCCCTGAGGAAGACCCATGCCTGATTCCGTACTCCACCTGGGAAAAGTATCTTTCTCAGGCCTATGAGGAAAGCATGGTCTCCTTGACCTTCCTTGACAATGGTGCTTACGGCTTCCTCTTGGGTCCTCTGAGGGTTGGTTTCTGCTCTCCTGCGCCACCTGCTGTAAGTAGCATCACAGGCCGGCTTCCTGTCTCCAGCCCCAGGCTTGCAGCAGGAGCCAGAGCCAAACCCTTAGTCCCAGCAGATGTTGCTTAGGCTGCCAGGTTTCTGTCCAGACCTTATCTGTGTTGCCTTGGCTGGGTCCTAGCTCAGAATTCCAGTGTCCCCAAATGACTTGCCTGCACTCACGCAGGTCCTGAGCTCACTGGCCAGAAGCAAGTGGTCTGCCAGTTTGAGGGCTGCTGGAGTGCAGTTCTTGAGGACTTTCTGAATATGTGGTCAGAGAAGACTGTCTATTTAGCAGTGAAAATGCACACACACTTCTTTTGAAATGACAACAGGAATATGGCATTTGTCCTTTAATGGACTTCCATCATGTCTCCAACTTATTCCAACTGAGCTCAGCCAGCCTCCCCACTACCCCCCACACCATCCCTGAATTCTCCCGAGTTTGGTTTTTGGTTCATTGTTTGTTTTAGTACTTGGGACTTTTCTGCATACTTCTAGGTGAGTTTGTGATTTTAACTAAGGGACCACGGAGAGAGAAGGACTGTTTTTGTTGCCTTCCCATGGTTCACTTTTGTAGAATGACCAGCTCTTGACAGCAGGTTTACACATTTGTCCTTTACATGTGTTATTACACATGAGCAGCCTGGCATATTGGAGGCCCATATCAAAAGCTTACTGCTATATGGAGACTCTAGTTGATCAAAATCATTTTCTTGAGGAAAGTCTCACTATGTAGCCCAGGCTGATAGTCAACTCATGACTTCTCACCTCAGCCTGTAGAGCGTTGAGATTACAGGTGTGCACCACTGGGTCTATTTCAAAAGCCATCATCTCAAGTCTCCTTCCCAAGTTGTCCATCAAGAGGGAAAGCCAACATTGAGATCCTAAATGCTCGTTCCTGATTTAATTCTTTAAATAAAGCTGCCTTTATTTAAAGAAAAAAAGGTGACTTCTGCTGTTAGTCTGATAGTCTAATAAGAGGATGAAGCACATGACTAGCAACCGTTTCTTGAATTTAGAGGGGGAAAAACAGAAATATATGTATTTGGAAGAAAATTGAGATAAACACAAGTTAGAACTTCCTGAGAGCAGAGGTTACAGGGGCATCTTGAGAAAGAGGAGAGTCTATGGCAACACCTACTGTAAATCATTCATTTTTCTCAGTAAGCACTTACTTTACTCTTGCTCTGTGTTAGCACTGGGGGATTCTGGTGTTAAGTGTAGCATTTGACACAGACAGCATTTGTCTCTGAGAACACAGGGACAAATGGACAATTTCAGTACAATTTTCTAATAGTTGAGAGAGGGCATGCCCTAGATACTGTGGGAGATCCCTGATTCAGGCTGTCCAGCTACGGAGGATGATGTTCCGACGAGCGCACACAGCCAGGGAGTCGCAGTGGTTGACTGACCTATGAACACCTTCAGGTATTGGGAAGTCCTTTCAGTTCTTTTCTAGAAGGAAATGTTGACTCATAAACAATGATGACTTCAAGAGGTTCAGTTTTCTGCTTCTCGATTTGTTTGTGACCTTGGTACAATAGCTCTCTGCATGTTAGAAGGGAAAAGGTGAGGCAAGGAACTATTTCTTTGCATCTGAGGGATGCGCTTGAAGAAGCCTTGATGCTTCTGATGTCATGCGGCTGGGGACCTAGCCCAGAAATTCTCCGTGCAAGCCAGTGTGCCATGGAGAGGAAGGAGAGGGCCAAGACTCAGATGAAATAAACGGTAGCCAATCAGAGTTCTAACAGATCATCTGACAGGTAGGAAGGCTGAGGCTAAAGAGCAAGGAGCCACCTATAATCTTGGGGAATAATTCACATCTATCCTCTGGCTTGTGTCTGACAAGGCTGGGAACCTCCGAGAGGTGTGTTTTGCAGAAAGACAAGCTTTTGAGGCCTTAGTAGCATGATGGTGGTAGCTCAATGAGTAAAATGCTAGCCTTCTAACTTAAGGTTCTGAGTTTTAGCCCCAGGATCTATATAAAAGTGTTGGGCATGGAGATAGATGCTTGTAATCTCAACTCAAGGGAGGCAGAGGCAGGAGAATTCCCAAAGGTTACTGGCCAGTTTGGCTTAATGAGAGATCCTGTCTCAAAGGAAGTGGACTAAATTCCCAAGGATGACTTCTGAGGCTATACACCGGCATCCTCCTGTACACATACACCATTAAACAGACAGATGAACACACACACACACACACACACACACACACACACACACACACGCACACACACACACATATACGCACACACACACCACGCTTTAAAAAGAGGCAATTGGAAATAGTAGGCCAGTTGGAATTGGCCTGTTTCATTTGAATACCCTGCCAACTGGATTGGCATTAGAAGGGTGGTTCTCCCAGCCTCCTCGGGGGAATTATTCAATCTATTCTATGGCAGCTGGTGTTCTTGTTGCCCTGGGACCATGGTCAGTAAAAGAAATCCAAAGAGAAACAAAGATTGTGGAGTGGCTGCAGACCCAAGCCCTCCAGGCCCACTTGCCCAGGGCGGGCGGGCCCCAAAGGGTTGGTGCCAGGCACTATGTGGCTTCTCCACCCCTTCCCAGGCCCCTCAGAGCATCTGCTTGCTTTCAAAACTGCAGCCACCCTGAATGGGTCTTTGTGTGTGTGCCCCAGGAGCTGGCTCAGAGGAGCCCTGTTGAAATGCTTTAGCGATGTCTCCTCAGGACCAGCGTAGCCCGGCATGGTGCCCATCTTGTGAGGGCCAGACTTTCTGGTGCTGTTTGGATGAACGGGAGGCATATTCTGCACTCCTGTAAAGAGTATCATGGACAGGCTATGGAGATAGCAGATTCTCTCTCTCTCCCTTCTCTCTCTCTCTCTCTCTCTCTCTCTCTCTCTCTCTCTCTCTCTCTCTCTCTCTCCCCTTTCTCTCTCTGTCTCTCGATCTCCCTCCCTCTCTTTCTCATTCATCCCCTCATTTTCTCCCCTCTCCCCTCTCTGCTCTCTTCTCTCTTTGTGCTTTCTGGCCACCCATACATGGCCATGGTAATATTCATAAAATGGGCAATAATACTTGACCGCTCCTTGGAAGTCTGGTTCTGTGTTGACAGTTCAGTACTGTCCCATCCAGCTTGCTTAGTCAGGATCCGAGATGCATCAATTTTCAGTTTCCACTCTATGGGTGGAGAAGTGATAACCATCTGCACCCAGGGAATTCTGAGCAGGAACATAAAAACAGGATTAGTTGTCAATGTGCCCTTCTTTCCCTTTTCAGGTTTCAAGGTGTCTCTTCCAAGACACTGAGACCTGCAGGCCACTTTGTAGACCAGCTGTCTGAGAGATCCCTGTACTCCTGGGTGCTGAGGCTGAGTGTGGGAAATACAGACAGACTTGTGCTCACGCGGATCTCATCCTTCTTATTCCATCATGCCTTGTTCTCTGTCATGTAGAGAATAACATTTTACTTTACATGATGGAAGAAACAGATGTAGAAAGAGACATGTTGTGGACAACTTTCATCTTTAGACCTTGGCTAAAGAATCCCATTGCCATGCCCACGAAACCAGGAAACAAATGGCACCAAAAGCCAAAGCACAGGGCTCTTTCTTCATTCCTGATGTTGGTGGTCACAGCCCTGCCTTTGCCTACATAATTTATTGTTCTCTCTTGCTGCTCAGGCAGTGAATGTTCCTTTACTGGGCTGTCCTTGGCTAGACAGGGATTCTACTTCTGTTTATTTTATTTTCTTAGTAGATGAAATTGTGGTGATGGTGATGTTGACTTTCTCCTGCCTATTTTCTCTTTGTGAAAGACCCAATGCTGAAGCATACAAAACTCCAAGTGTGGCCCTTTGGAAGGACAAAATGGTGGACCAGGCTCGGCCAAATGGCCAGTTGGGAAGGCCTGCATCTTTTTGTACAGGAAACAAAAACAGCAGCAGAAGTGAAAGTTCCTGGCTGTGTGCTTTGTTAAAATGTTGTCTGCAACCTGGAGTTCTTTGCCTTTCCTCCCCAAACACCCACCTTTCCCTTCCCTTCTCTTCCTTGCCCTTTTCTCTTCTTTCTTTGAGACAGAGCCTTTTATATTGCTGATGCTTGTCTTGACCTCTTGGACTCAGGATCTTCCTCCCCTAGTAGTTGGACAATAGATACAAACAAGCCTCCACACTCAGCTCTTGTCTTTTCTTTATCAGAAAGTTGACCTTCTCACCTCCTTGACTATTGACCATATGGCCATACTTTCTGGAAACAGAAGAATAGCATTGCCTCTCAGAGGATATTCAACTTTTAAAAATTAAGATGGGGGTCATGGTATTTTGTAGGCTAAGAAAGTGCTCTACTACTGAGCTACTTTTTCGGATGTGGAGGCATTTAACATCCATCTTTAATACACAACCAAAAGGAAACTCAGTAGAATTGAATCCCAGTTGCATGTGATTTAATGTACTCTGCCCTTCAATGCAGAGAATCATTTGAACCCCGAGCTATCACTGCATACAATGCAGAAGTAGCAGGGTTGACATGCAGATAAAAGGATCATTCTGTGCACCGTTCTCCAAAGTGCTTCCTGTTACTCTGCATTTCAGTCTGATACCTAAAGGTCTTTACCTAAGTATGTTTTTCCATTATGCCATTGTTGTCACTATGAATTAGATGTGCAATATGACTGCCATGGTAGATGATAAATACTTGTACTTTTCTGTAACTGAAACATAAGCCCAACAGAGAAATATCAATCAGAATCAGGAAGGTTGTGATGACTAGTCTATAGATGATTAAGCTTTTGAGTGTGGAAGACATTGGTGAAATCAGAATTAACTATGTGTACCCATTAGACTGCCTTTCAATAAAGTCAAATTTCAGAGAGAGCAGGCCTCACCAATAAGACAAACAATAAGGACAAGAGATTAAGGAAAAGTTCATGGCAGGCAATAGAAAAGGGGGCAGAAACAGAGACAGAGAGAGAAAATGAGAATATGTAGAAAACAAACCCATTTATATAAGATGAGGGAGATTTACTTCTGATGTTTGGACTATATGAAGTTTGAGTAGCTTCCTGCATTTAAATATTTTATTTATAGGGCAACATGTGAGCCATTGGACAATTTAGTCTTTGTCAGTAGAACTATCAATATATTTCTTAGCCATAGTTGGTTGGCACTGCAGAATAACCTGTCAGGACTGTGATGAGTAGGCAACCAGGATTGCCAGGTGTTTTCAAAGAGAGATATAGTGGGTAGTCTTCACACTGGATTATAGTGGGTAGTCTTAGGAAGCCAAAGTAGGTGGTATAACAGTAATCCAGTGTGAAGGGGCAGGAGAAGAAGAGAGAGATGGAGGAAGTAGGAGGGAGAGAGAGAGAGAGAGAGAGAGAGAGAGAGAGAGAGAGAGAGAGAGAGAGAGAGAGAAAGAGAGAAGCTTCACCTAGGGTAGCTGCATCAGGAATAAAAGAAATGGACCAATTCAGGAAACTCAGTGGAGGAAAAGAATGGACAGAGAGACTCAATAGCAGTGGTAGAGGGATGAATTCGATGTGACACAGTCACTGTCAGATTTCGCAATTAAGTGACTGGGCATCTGTGCACTGGTCAATGCAAGCAACTAAACTTTCTGCTGTCCCCTTCCAGGAAATAGTCAAGAAACAAGTTGCTAGGGTCTGTCAACTACACAGACTTACCCCTAAATCTATCTTGATGGGAGTCACATGACCCTGACGTAGGATGAGTCAAAGTCGGAGGTAAGGTATAAGAGGCAGAGTTATGTTCCATCAAGGAATGATGCCTCTTCATAGATGCCATTGTCACAGTCCTACCATAGCTCTTCATGCTGGAGCTGTGGAATGCTGAGTTAACTTTTAGTTAGTGAGGTCCTCTGCGCAAATGTAAGAAGAATTCTGCAAAACATTAGGAATAGGAAAAATCTAAATGCCATGGTTAGATACCCTATTTAATGTGCAGTCCCACATGACTATGGTTTATTTTGAGTCCCATCCTCTCTTTTGTCAACATTTCCTTACTCTGGTACCAAACTTCTTCAACTCTCACAATGAAATGGAAAATGACTATTAGTTTTCTTCCATGCCATCCAACGGCGAGCTTTAGGACTCTGGTGGAGATGGCATCTCATTGGCTCCAATATGAAAGGTTTGTTATAAAGTGATGAGCTTAACTGACTGGCACCTCCCAGTGAGCCTCTCAGATTACCTAACAGCATGTTCTTTTATGTTTACTCCAGAATAAAAAATAAAGAAAGAAATAAGAACATTACTTTGATAAATGAAGGCAAGATAACTAAAGCCCCTTCTTTAGAGATCTACCCAGTCTCAGGGGATTTTGATGTCTTTATGACCCAGGCTGGTCCCTGGCCAAGCACTCTTGAAGTCCTCTAAAGAGCAGCTCTTGAAAGGCCAATTGCATCTTTCATCAAAGATGAAATTAGCCTCTTTTCTTTTTTGTTTTTGTTTTTCTAGACAGGGTTTCTCTGTGGCTTTGGAGGCTGTCCTGGAACTAGCTCTTGTAGACCAGGCTGGCCTAGAACTCACAGAAATCTGCCTGTCTCTGCCTCCCGAGTGCTGGAATTAAAAGTGTGTGCCACAACCGCCCGGCAGAAATTAGCCTCTTTTCATAACCCTATTGCTTTCCCATGCTGAGGGCTACTGTTAACTTCTGGTGCTTTTTTCCTTTCTTGGTGTTAAAACGCAAATATCTATTGTCCATCAAGAATGAAGCATCTTTATAGTCACACTAATTTGTAAATTTCCCTTAAAAAAACCCACATGGATATGTGGTAATGTCTGAGTGTCAAGTGTCATGTTTCCGGTGGGATGAAAGAGGCCTGTGTTGCTGGGGGTCTTTGGCAGAACCCACTCCTAGGGAACTATCACCACACACTTCTTATCCACAATGGGAAGCTTCCTGAGAAGCATGTTGAGACCAACATAGGTCCCTAGGAGTTATTTACTCACTTGGAGATGAGACATACCCTGATGATTTCTTCAGCTTCTTAGTCTACCATGGCAGTTTGATCTCAGTGACCCTTTCGCTTCTGTCTGAGAAAGAAAGCTTGGTTCTGATTAATCACTCTTAGAGGCCCCGGACACTGGTGCCTGTGAGACTCAGTTCAGAATTTTCTATCTAAAAACTCTTGTGCTCAAATTTAATGTTTTTAGACTTGGAGTGTGGCCCTGCAGTGCTGTTGCTTTAGCTGGCCATGAATGCAGGAGCTGCAGCTGTAGCTGCATGTCTACGCTGCTTGTCCTGTGTGGCAAAGACATAGTTGGGCTTCTTTTGCAAATGCTTTGTGGGAGTGGTCAGTTCTCAATGACCTCCACATGGATCTCCTGCTTTGTGGATTACCCATAGATAATTTTTAATTCCAATCTGGCTATGCTCTTATTTGACATGCTCTCATGAAGCTATCCCTCAATATCTTCCCTTAAGCAAGGCAGAGTTAGCCTTGCTTGCCAATGTTAGCATGGAAGGAAATAGGCAGAGGTAAATTTACTGAGCTGCCATGGTGTAACAATTCGTACATCAGTGAGAATGACTTTGGAGTAATCCTGCTTGCTTGAAATTGCATCCTTACTGCTCAAACATCTCTCTGTAATTATGAAAACAAAAACCAAAAACCAAAAATCCTCCGTATATCCACTCGATCCTCTTCTTAGTGCCAGAATTTGCAAGGATATAATTGCAGCAGTGAAGCCTAAACCGAGTGGAAGCTTAGGAGTGAGAGGGAACTGACACATATAATTCTCCTGCCAACCTGAGATCCCCTTGGGACTTAATCTGAAAAACCTCTCTAGCTCTTTCCCAAGACAGTCATCAAGGAAGTCCCATCAGAGCCATCTTGTCCTCCCCCCTCCCCTGAGTGAAACCCAATCAAGCAATGTAAAACCAACAAGAAAATTGGTTGTGCCTTATCCCCTCCTGGGGGTGGAGAGTAAGTACCTCTTAGATCTGCTCCACCTTAAAAGCAAAATGTGGACTTTCTGTGTGAGGTTCTGGGATGAAGGGGGACCTGACCTGTGCAAGGAAAGGGAGAATGTAAGCAGATCTCTGAAGAAACCACTTGGCTCAGCAATTTTTGAGCTTGTTGTAATTGGCCTAGCCTAAAAGAATTCTTCGAGCTGTACCTAGGCCAAGGAAAATGTAAAGGCTTCCCTGAAACAGAGGCATCTGGGGTGGATGAGAAGAAAGGGCTCATCTGCAAACTAGACAAACAGACAAGCAAAGTGGACAGGAAGCAGGGCCGGGGAGCAAGCAGAGAGATGCACAGGGACCATTGAGCAAGCAGAGAGATGCACAGGGACCATTTACTTTTCTGGCTCATCAGTGGGTCTGGCCATGCCGGGCACGGTAGGCAGATCTATCAAAAGATTTCGGGTAGCTCATTCCTACTTCCCTGAAGGTTAAGCCATCTTCTTGTCTAGTGTGGCTCCCCACAGGCTTTGTAATGTTCCTATCTCTGAGCGTGAGAGATTGGGGTCCTCTCTGACAGTCTCAGGCTAAAAGCTAACTTCCTGTGGACTGACTGCTGCTGATGCCCAGGGTGCCTCACAAGCCTTCCATTCTGACACTTAACTATTATTTCCTTTTCTTTTTCCTGGTCCTTTCTTAGTACCATGAGGGTAGGCCTGGTGGGTCCCATTGGGTTCCTAATGTATACCTTGACACTAGCTATCAGACTCTGAGCAATAGCTGACTGGGCCACTGAGTACTATGGGGCACTTTATAGCAGGGTTTCATTCCATTATTGCAGCTTATATGAGCACATGGGAGGTGTTCTATCCACACCTGATGGACTACCGCTGTGATGTATTAATAGTCCTTGACTACAGGAGGGTGCTCTTAGGTGTGTTTCCCTGAGAATCGAGGAAGTCAGAGGAACAGAGGAAGTCAGTCACGAGATGGCTCTAACTTCCTTCCATCTCTCCGTTCTTGTCTTTCCTGCCTCCTCCATTGCCTACAATGTGAATCTATCTGCACACCCACTTCCAACATCTCTTGATATCTGCAAGTGACCTTGGAAAAGTATTATCCATCTGGCACCCCTAGTAGGACACCGTCACTTCCTGTGACCATCCCTCTAACTTCCCTTCCACCCCCTGCTTCCTTTCTTTTCCTCCATCCTCAAATTACATCTTTTTCCTCCTTTCCTTGGTCAGAGAGTAATTCTTTAATGTTCTTTCTCTTGTCCCCTGCTTCACTTCATCTCTTTCACAGCATACATCACGCAAGGGGCCCTACAGCTCCCTAATATTCCTGCCTTCCTCCCCAGCGATCTTTGCCCTTCTTTATTTATCTTGCTTCTATTTCCCTGTCTCCCCTACCTGCATTATAAAGCTCATCAATAATGCAAAAAGGAGGCGGAGCAGGGAAAACTAACGGTGTCACTAGTGGGGCTATACAATCTTGAAGTTTTTAAAAACTGCCAATCTGGAACCATTCTGAGGGTACCATTTTCTTCTCCCTTGTTTCCATGTCTTGCTGACACATATTACATTTGAGTGGCTATTCTTTAGCCCCAGTCACATGCTCTATAGCCAAATGGATCTCGGAGGCTGACTTCAGAGTTGTTACAGCCTCCTAACTGAGGAAGTAGCAGAAGGAGCGCAGGCATGACTAGGGGTGGTAGCTTACTATTGCAATGACTTTTTAATGTCTTGGTGCTCCTTTTGTGGCTTATTCAGAGAGCAGAAGCATTTCTTTTTCTGGATATTTTCCACCACACTGAAGGGCAACTGCCTCATTTAAGAAGTCCTATAGGCTTGTGGAATTAACCTGGGAGGGTAAATTACTCCATTTTAGTGAAGGGCAGGAAAGGAAATGAGGCACTTTGGCATTAGATGGCTGCCAGATTAAATCATGTTGAGTCCTTATAGGAGATAAAATGCTATGTAGGCAGGTCACATGTTTGTTGTTGTTTTTTGTTTGTTTGTTTTGCTTTTTAGCTTCTCCTATAGTCCTCAGCTATTTATCAATTTAAAGATTCTGAGTCAGAAATATTCTCAAATGTCATTTCATTCAAGCTGGCCTCAATGGTTGGGTCTTCTGTTTGACCAAAGGCAGAGCTTTTTCTAGACAAGAAGTGACTTCTACTTTCTACTGAACTGGAAGAATATTTTTAAAATTTTTATAATTCTTCTTATGTTTTTTTTAGATGAGAGCTCTTATAATCCCTGCTTTCTCTATCTTCCAAGGGCAGTGATTATAGGTATTTACCACTATGCCTCATAGAACATCGTTCTTTGAGTAAGTCAAAAGACTTTTTGTATGGACTTTCTTTCGGATGGCCCCATTCTATTCCCTAAATCTTGACAGAGCAAATATCATCCACTTTTCACTTGAGAGTCCCTTGGACATTTGAAAATGTTAATGACAGAGTTGGGTCCATGTCTAAGTAGCCCCCACTCTCAAAATTTCCCACAGCTTGGTTTCAATCTTTTGGAGATTCTGGTTGCTGAATCCTCAGTCCACCCATTTTGCCTCATGAGGTCTAAAGCAGAAACAAATGATCCAAATAGCCTCAAGGGAGTAATACTTGCCCTGCTTTCTCATCTACTTCCTTGATTATCTACCACTGATCTGCCATTCCCTACATTCTCAATACATATGACACTTACACCTTGAGCAGTGTATTTAGATTTGGTATGCCAACTCTATTACAGAGAGAGACTTAATTTTGGCTAAAGACACATTTGCATAGAAGGCAATGTTTGTGTTTTTGCAGCTTTCTTACCTTTCTTTTACTTTTCTTCTTTTCTGGGTGGAGCATCTGTTGCAGCATTGGCTGCTCTCCAACTTGCTATGTAGCTGAAGATGGGCTTGAACCCCTAATCCTCCTGCCTTCACCACCTGCATTCTCTAATTATAGGTCTGCATTACCATGCCCACCTTTAAACCTGTCTCTTTTTTGTTTGATGTGCATTCATAACAGAGTTTAGGTATAGTCAGAGACGTTGAACCCTTGCTCAACCCAAGGACTCAGGATAGATCTACGCAATAATGATTGACTATGGTCAATAACCATTATCATTAACTGACTTTCCTTCATCACCACCACCACCACCACCACCATCTTAATGCCATAAGCTTCTTTTTCAAGGGTTGTGCTTGTTGTTGCTATTTGGAAGAGAATTCCCACAGTGTCCATGTTGTCAGTGGAGAAAGAGCCCGTAAAGTAGGTGTGGTTCTTAAGCAACATAAATTTACCATTTTAAACCAAGTTCAAGCTTCCTACATGGTTCGGTGCAGTGCTGCTCCCAACTTCAGAGCGGTAGTGGAATTTAATAGAGATGGGTGAGACTTGGCTTGTGATTTGGTTTGCTGAGTAAATAGGAAATATTTTATCTTGATATCTTACCAATGTCCCCTGCCCCACCCGGGATATCTAGAAGAGCCCATATAGCACTATGGAGTATGAAATGGGTTCTAAGCTTTCAGAGATTTCAATTTGGTCTATTAACCACTCCGACCTCAGTTTCTTTATCAGTGAAACAAGGCTCTTCTAATCTCACAGTCAAGGTCTCCCAACTGGTCTGATGGTGACACGATTGTATCACAAAGCATGTGGTTACCTAGTCATCACCCTGTAAGGTCTCCTTTATTCATTTACCCTCACTACCTGCTACTGGTAAATAAAATGCTTCCCACTGGTCCTATTGGTTCCCTTCCCAATTTGATATACTGATGAATTGAACTCTTGTCTGCAGCATCAGGCTGGGTCTTTCTCTCTGCATCATGCTCAGCTCAGTACACTGTCCTCACGCTGGGGTATGGGGAGAGCCAATATCTGTTGTTGAGGGGTGCAGCTCACTGCCCTGTCCCGAGGTTGAAATCAGCCTTTATTTTCCTCATCTCCAGAGGTGGAGCACCGTCTGGATGTCCTCGGTGGGAGGAGGCCAGGAAACCCAGCCCTGATGTCCCCTCTTCTGATGGTTTTCCTAGTAGCACTGGAAACATTGCTTGTTTGCCTCTTTGCAGAAGGGAATAATCGATTTCTTATTTCCTACCTGCCTGCTGGGTAGGTTACAATGGATGAGATTGCATCTCTGAGGAGAAAGATGCTATTTGGATATGCAGTCTGTATTCATCACACTGGGCAGCAGAAAGTAGCCTGGGTTCCCATGACACCAAAAGGCCAAGAGAGCCCAGGAGACTGGATCAGCATGCTTTTCTCAGATTTCAGAGACTATGCCTGTCTCTCCAGAACAGTCATGTGTGTGACAGTGGGAGTTTGAGACACCTTTTCACCGGTCCAAAGTGGACATGCAGCAGCAGCAGCCGCAGCCGCAGCAGCAGCAGCAAATGATTGCCAATCACCTTGTCCCTTATACAGTCTAAGCAGCGTAAGCTTATTTACTACTTAGGCCATTTCCACCTGAACTCAGAGACTTCCAGGTCCCAGAACTCCGGCTTTCTAAAGGATTTCCCTGATTGATTTCAGAGGACCTCCGCCCTGCAATTCACACAGAAGCTGCTGCTCACAGAGAACACAGTGTGTGCTCTCTTCTTTGCATCCCTCCCCTCCTCCCACCCGAAGACACATCCCAAATCAAGACCTAGCCTGCCATGCTCAGCATCTCCCACTAGGGGGAGCCCCTGGAGGGCAGCTGGGGCTGAGCAATTTGGGAAGCGCTGAAGTTTTCTGCTCCTGTCCTGTACTGGTTCTCACTAACCCAACTGTGAGATTTCTTTGTTGCAATGTTGGGGCCTGAGATAACACTGCTGGAGACTTCAGGCGAGAAACATAGCTGAGACCATCTTTTATTGTATGTTGTTATTTACTAGCGCTGTGAAATAACGAAGAGCCTGGAGACTGCACAGCTCCAGCTTGTAGGCCCTGGAGAGAGGCTGGAGTCCTCAGACCGACAGAAGGAAGACATCTGAGGGGCGACCAGGAGGTGCCTGTGACTGTGGAGTACAGGTGAGAGCCAGAGGGAGGATGACCAGGGGGCTTATGGGTAAAGAGGCACAGAGCCCCTGACCTGGGAAAATGGATAGAGCAGAGAGAGAGCTGTCAGCAGAGTTTAAGGGGGGAGGGGGCAGAGGGGCATTGATTGAGAACATCAAGGAAGGGAGGGGGGTAAGGGGTGGGGTTGTTCAAAGGACGGCAAAAGAAAGAATAAAGGTTTCCGTCTGAGAGAGAGAGTGCTTGGGAATAGATATCAGTCTGAAGTTGGTTCCAACTAGGCTGCTTAAGAAACTTGGCATGAAAAGGGTGGATGGGAGGCCAACATGGAATGTCCAGTTGCATAAGGAAGTTCAGAGTGGGCAGATGTGCCTCACGGTCCATCTAATCTTTCGAGTCGTGTGTCATATAGCCACACCTACTCCCACTTTGACCTAAACTAGAAGGAATTCTGGTCTGCCGGCTTTTCCAGGTTCTTTCCACTCTCAACCAATGCTTTCCACTTTCCCTTTCTTCCTTGGGATCTTCCACAGCCACTCTAGGAAGTGGCCCAGCAATCAGAAACTGTTTTCTAGTCTAGAACTTGCCACTCATTGTCGGGATTAGCCTAAGCAAGGAAACCCCGGAGTTTCCCTTTCCTTTGTCTAAAACGGGAGATAATAATATATTACTGACGAGCTTTACAGATTGTTCCGAGGACTGAATAGGTAAGAGGATGTGAAGAAATGCTCTTAATAGATTATAATTGCTAGCTAAATAAAAGTTGGCATTAATAATAATTAATCAGTTAATAGAGCCTTGCTATTCTCAGCAGGGAGTTTGCCGAGTCCTGGAGAGGAAGGTATACATGCAAATCTACCCTCATATCTTATTCTACTATTTGTGGATGATTTACACATGTAACTCTTGAGACTTTTAAAACTAATCTCTTTGATAAATGACACACTTCATATTCACCCCCCCTTTTTGGACAGAATCATATATTCTTTTTCCAGCCTCAACTCCATTTCTCATGCAGATAAGTGATTGATAGCGTCTACATGGTGCCTGGGGGAGTGAGTTTTCTGGTTCCTGGACACAGGAGTCAATGTCATGTCTTGGGCATATGGTCGGACTATTTGGAAGAAGGAAATGACAGGCTGTGTGATAGTAATAATCCTGTCACTCTCCCCCCTTTCTAGAATGTTCTTTTCAGGTCACTTGCAATTTTTTTTTCACCGAAATGAAATGTGTCAGACATAAAGTTGGGTCTGTGACCTGGGTCAGGCTGGTGGAGGTCACCGAGGAGACCTTTAGCTGGCTCTGACACCTGTAGCTGTACTATTTCTTCTTTCTCTCAGCTTTGAGCGGCAGTGTGACATATGGAGAAGGCAGTGTAGACCGTAGACCGTTGGTAAAGTACTCGATGTCTCTCCTTTATCTGCCACCTGGAGTTTTCACGGATCTTCCTCCTAGCACCTAAGTGTACATTTGAAGAGCGCCACTGACCTGCAGGCATCAACAGTTTGTGACTTAGTTAGTGCCATACTGTCATCAAGATTCCGTTGTGCTCCTTCTATTGATTGCCCCACACCTCGAAATTATTTTCAGCTTTTGTTCCAGCTGCTAACAAAAGGTAGCTTTCTCCTGGTTCTCTAGGTCTCCACCAACCAAATGATGGAGTGAATACTAATACAGAGGCTAAGTTTAAGTCACACACCTACTTACCTGCAGAAAGTTAATATCCACCCAAATATACACTATATGGAAGACTGTATTCTTCTAAAAGTACCAAGCACACACACATGTGCACACATATACATACGCACCCACACGAGCATGCACATATATGTATACATATGTGTTTGTGCGCATACACATATGCTTCTTCCCCTTTCAAACATGTTCATTCTGCATTTAATGAAAGCTGTGTATAAATATTCACATAGTGCACTCAAAGTGCAGATTTAACGGAGAGTAAGAATATGTATCTCCCCCTCAGCATTCCAACTGTTTTACAATACAGAAGTGACCACAATTCACATAGCTTCAAAAATATCATGGATCAATTTCTGCTCGGTCCATAGTAATGAATATCGATATGTTGCCTCTTCTAGACAAACTGTCAGCAGTTTCAGATATTTTTAAATGAGTTTTTAAAAAAATACATTTGCAAAGTCAATTATTTTGAGTCTCATCTGAGGCAATTAAAAAAAAACATCCTGACATTTAAGGTGATATTTTTTCCCAAGTAAAATAATTATAAATAATACTAATTATGAACAAATCATTTAGTTACTCTCAGTCTGGTTCAACCTTTAGGTTAATAAACCAATCCATTAAAATTCATCTTGCTCAAAGGACCAATTTGTTTTAAAAAAATGTAGTGACCTTTTACCACAAATTTGATTGATATTTTCTTTAACAGTATCAGAGATGTCTTTCCCAGAGAAGAGTGTGGTCCAGAGGAAGGTATAGAAAATTTGAATTGTTTTATGCCTCTCCTGAGGGTGGTGAGGATACTGGTTGGGATTGCGACCCTAATTCTAAATGGTACCTTAAGGAGATCTGGAAGTGTCACACAATTCAAGTTTCATTCTTTTTGCCAGAAAACAAGTTCAGATAGTTCCCTCTATCTCATGTGTTTTGTTCTTACCAAACATGTAGGGCAGAGATTTGTGTGTATGGCCCAAAGGCCACATCTGGTCGACCATAGTTTTTACAAGGTTTTACTGAAATAAAATTCCATCCGTGGACATGTTGTCTATAACTACATTTTCTACTAGAAAGGCATCTTTAAGAAGTTATGACAGAGTCAGTGTACCATGCAAAAGTGAAAATGCTTATTACTGGGCCTCCAAAGATGCTTGCAAAGTCCAAGGTATAGGAATGGGGAAAAAAAATAGGCAGTTTTGAATTTGTAGCTACTGCCTATCTGGGTAGCACTTTACAATTTACTAAGTCTGAATGGTTCTGTTGTAGTGGGTGTTATGTGACTGTCTTAGCTGAGAAAGAAATGGCAAATCTGCCTGTGGAGGTGTAGTCACTAAGTGGCACAGGTAGGGGCTGGAGGCCACCAGAGAGTCAGGGAAAGAGTGCCACTGAGTCTTTCCCTAGATGCTGTCACTGCCAAAAGACACCGAACGGAGAAAATTCTTGGCACTCTGTTCCCACTGTATCTGTCCTTGGCTTGGGTGAACCTTCAGCTTATCTTCTCTCTCCCCATTCTCAGGACCAGTGCCGAGCAAGTAAGCAGAATGGAGAGAAAAGCATCATGCTTTGTAAGCAAACAAAGCAAGGCTTTATTGCATCAGTTCTCACTTCTCCGTCTGCCCAGAGATGGGCATGGTAGCACAGATACCCTGCAACAGAAAATAACAGAAAGGCCTTTGATCGCAGAATATACTATCTTTTAAAAAGTTTTCTTTTTAAAACAGAAGATCCACTTTTAATTACATTTCTTTTTTCTTAATTCAAGTTAATATCAAAATTATATCTCTCCCTCCTGAGCTTATGACATCTGCTAGTAAAGTAGGCCACAAGGAGGCGGATCTTGGGAGGACGGAAGCCTGGGTGATAAAATGAGACAATGGCTGTTTTCAGAGACAAGAGTTTTTCTTAATCTTACATTCTCATGAACGGCAGTGAAGGATGAAAGGAGAAAGCTGAGACTAAGAAGCATCTATATTGAGCCTTCCTTGATTTCTGAGGGAACAAGTTCAATTTTCCATTCAACCAAATTTTATATTGACTGTTCATTTTCCCTCACACTGCTAGTTGAAAGATCATTGCACTGACCAAGATTCTAACTTCTCCAAGCAATGATTTGTTACAGAGCCAAACACACCGGCAACCATGTGTTTCTGGTACACTTTAGAAGCCTCAGATGGGAGCACAGGTAGCCGCCTTCAGCATCCTCCAAGAAGTCCTTTTTCCTCGTGGGACAAGCGTAGTGTAGAGGAAGTGCTATTTGGTGAGATTTGAGAAAGTACAGATTTTAGACATTTGTAAGTTGGAGAAGAACATAATGCAAGAGGAATGGAGGGAACAACGTTACAGAGTGAAGGGGAAGCTTTGTATATATTCAGAAAAGTCATCCATTAGAGTTGGCAAATAGAAATTTATGATATTGAAGGCAGAGGCCATATTCTAGAAGACCTTGGAAACAGGTTAAAAAATTAGGTCTTGGGGCTGGGGAGATGGCTTAGTGGTTAGGAGCACTTTCTGTTAGTATGAAGGACCTGGGTTCAATTCCTAGTACCCACGTAGTGGCCCATAACCATCTATAACTCCAGTCCCATTGGGTTCCAACAGCCTCTTCTTGTTTCTTTGGGTACCAGACATGCTCACGGAACACATACATACTTGCAGGCAAACATTTAGACATAATACATGTTTAAGAATTAAGAACAGCTGGGCGTTGGTGGCGCACGCCTTTAATCCCAGCACTCGGGAGGCAGAGGCAGGCAGATCTCTGTGAGTTCAAGGCTGGGCTGGACCCACAGCCTCCAAAACAATACAGAGAAACCCTGTCTCGTAAAAAAAACAAAAACAAAAACAAAACAAAAAAAGAATTAAGAACAAGTTAGATATTACACTAGTGAGGTGGCTCAGATGATAAAATTCTTCCTGTGCAATTACCAGTAACTGAGTTAAATCCTCAGCCCCTGTAGAAAAATTATGAATACAGCAATACATATCTCCAAACCCAGTTCTGGGAAGTTAGAGACAAAAGGATTCCTGAGGCTCAGTGACCAGTCAGTCTAGCTGAATTGGTGAGCTCCAGTCTCAGAAAATAAGAACAGAGAGCAATTGGGAATGGTACCCAATGTTGGTCTCTGGCCACCACACGAATGCACATATGCGTGCACATGAACATGCATGCACGCACATAAAATTAATTTTTTTCTGTAGATCAGTACTTCTCAACCCTTTCAAAGGGGCCACCTAAGACTGTCCTTCATGTCAAATATTTACATTATGTTTCATAACAGTATGAAAATTATAGTTGTGAAGTATCAATGAAAATAATTTATGGTTGGGGGTGAGCAGAGCATGAGGAACTGCGTTAAAAGGTTGCAACATTAGGAAGGTTAAGAACCACTGCTGTAGATAAGACCCATTGACTGTGTGCAGGAGAGTGACTTGACCTATGGTTTGGGAGAAGAGCATCACAATATTCAGCTAGAACTTGGAGGCAGACCACCAGATAGAGACAAGCTGAGAAAGAGGGGCCATCACCTCCTGTTCTCAAAGCAAGGCTGATCTGTCACAACCCAGTCAATTGTAGGTTATGGCACTAGCTGAGGGCTTTCTGAGGGCATTTATTTAATGGCATGCCAGTGGCATTTACTCATAAAACCAAGAAGCCATTGGGGTCAGAAATAGGGGTTTTGGTTACTTCCCAGACAGGATGCAGTTGGGTGATTATACACATGATTCATCGAGGTCGGGAAACAAATCCTGCACAAACACACGCCCCTCCCCTCAAGCACAGTGACTCATGGCTTCTTCAGTTTGGTCTACAGAAGGAGTCCAGGCAGAATTTGAGATATGATGTTCAGTCATAAATCTGTAGCATTCGTAACTGCAAGAGAAACATTTTTCCCCATTCCCCCAATTGCTCAGGCAGTAGGCATTCATTGAATGCTTGCAATTTTAACACAAAGGGTGTGATGTTATGAAGCACAGTTCCTGCCACAAAGTACTCCTACGTTTAGTTGGTAACTTGGATATAATAATGGCAGCAAAGATAGTGTCCCACAAGTATCCTGGAGAACTTTAAGCTACACTAAAGGGTCAGAGGAAAGATTTACAAAAGCTATAGAAGAGGTATGAAGTTACATCTTAATAAATATTCTTTATTTGCTAGCTCAGCAAGCTGATATCAAGCATTGTCTACGACCTGGGCGTGGCCTTCGGCACGAGGCTTGATACTTTGGTAGAACTTCCATTCTAACCAGAAGACTCAATAAATATAGTAAGAACCAACCAAGCAGCCTCCTCTCAGCATAGTTCCATTCTCACAAAGGACATTTTAGAGAACAAGAGCTAACCCCTTGGTCCAAGAAAGAAGAATGTGTGCCAAGAAACTAGCTCCTTGGGAGTGAGTGGGGAAAAAACCTCAGGTGTGGGGTGCCCAACATGATAAGAGAGCTTCTTATAAGTTTTTGACACTTACTTATTTATGGGAGTATGTGCGTATGCCATGACATGCTTGTGGAGGTCACAGGACAACTTGAGGAGCTGGTTCTCACTCTCCACTATGTGGCTTCTGGGGATTGAACACAGACTGTTAGGTTTGGCAGCCTGTGTCTTTATCCGCTGAGCCAGCTCGCTGCCAACAAAGCTTATTAATATGCCTGACATATTTTGGGCAAATTTCCCTGCCACTCGTAGACTTGAGTGCATGTCAGACATAAGATGGATATCACTTGTGTACATGCACATGCATGCAATGCGGATGTGTCCATATGCATGTGTGTGTGGCACTTGGGATCAAACTTTAGCTATACGCATACTAGGTAAACTTTGTACTACATCCACAGCCCCTGTTGTTGTTTCTGTGTTATTGTGGGTGTTTGAGAGAAGACCTTATTATATGTACTAGGCTAGCCCAGAAGTTGTGATTTTCCTGTCTTTGCCTGGTGATTATTGTAGGTACAGGCATACTCTGTCATCCTGGCTAAGATGGAAGTCATTCTTATGTGAAGATGCATAGCTCTGAGCCCCCAAACTCCATGACTCTGCAGTCTCCATCAGGAAACTGAAGTAAGCAATTGGTACTCACTGTAATCATTGATAATTTTTCTGTGACTGCTCTGTACTCATTTTGTATCTTGAAGATTAAAAAAGGAAAACTATGAAACAGACACACTTTGCTTAAATAGTATTCAGGTCAAATTCTGTAACAGGCAACTCTGGCTTGGAGGTTGAGTTTGATTGTCATTTTATCAGGCTATCTAAAATAACCAGGTCATGAGGTGGTTATTGGCAGGGTCCTCACTGGGATGGGATTTGACCTACATACGAAGAGAACCAGGACAGGAATAGTTTCCCAGCTCATCACAGACTTGGCGAAATCCAGTTTGAACAACTGCAGAATCACAAAGCTGGGAGACACTCCATGTGACCTAAGATGATCCTGGTACCTGCCTCTGGGCAGATATATGCCTGTCTGGAAAGTGAATAAAAATTCCAGAACTCATTACTTTAACAAATGCTTTAAAACATATCAATTCTGAATACTAGAAATCCCTCTGGGGTAGTGATGCTGTCTAGCCTTGGGCAAAACAGCTTTGTACCTCCTCTCGATGGTAGGACTCAGAATCTACAGCATATTCTTTTCAGATACTTAGTGAGAAAAAAATAATTGTCTTTGGAGTATATTTTATGTTTTCAAAAAATAGCCAAAGTGTCATATCCAATTGGCCCAGCTAATTAGGTCATTTTTATTTATTAAATTTATTAAAAATAAATTTAAATGTAGCTATAAAGTTGTGAACGGATGTTTTCATTTGCATCATAACTGGTTTGAAAAAGGCTTACCAGAAATTATAAAAATAATAAGTTCACATCCTCCCAGATGGCTAACTTGAGGTACATGAATGCTGGGAAATTGTGCTGTTTCTTAGTCCACTTGGTAAGTTGCTTAAGGCCAAGAAGAATGCCTTGTTTGTCTCCAAGTAGCCTACTTTAGAGCAGGTGCATGCTGGGACTAAGTTGTTGAGTAAATTAAAAAACAATGAAGTCATTACCTTGTGGTCATGTCATGAATTTTTTGTCTATTTTGATATTTCTTCACCAAATATAAAACCCACGATCACCTTAAGGCTAACTAGCTGACAGGAAGTAGGAAAAGTAGTTTAGAGGATGGTACAATTGTTTTGGGGAGAGTCTGGATTCAGATAAATTGTTGGGAGTAGGATGGGCAACAATGAGATAGACATGCAAGCCTGGGTCTCCATATTTAAACGAAGAGTTTGAGCCAAATGATAGGTGGCTTGGTTAGATAAACACTGTGACCCAAAGCAGTTTGGGGAAGAAATGGTTTATTTCATCCCATCTCACAGTCTGAAGTCTTTCATGAAAGGAAATCAAGGCAGAAATTGAAGCAGGGTCCAAGGAGGAGCATTCCTTACTGGCTTAATCCTTATGGCTTGCTCAGCCTACTTTCTTGTAGGACCACCAGCCCTGGGTGAGGGTGGTTCAGCCATAGTGGACTGGGTCCTCCCATATCAATTAGCAATTTTAAAAAATGCCCCCCAGACCATTCACATGAGGGGAATTTATCTATTGAGACTCCCTCTTCCCTAATGACTGTAGCTTGTTTCAAGTTGACACAAGCTAAACAGTAATATGAGGAAAGACCCATTTGAGGGATACAGTCACAAGCAGCCCTTTGGGCCAATTTCTATGTTATATGTAGTAGGAGATGATAATTTTTAAGGTCTTGCTGTTGTTGGCTAGGATCTTGTGTTTGTAAGTATAAGTCAGACTATGAATTTAAACTCCAGAAAGAAAAGGGTACACCAGGCTCCAGAAATTACCTGAACGAAAGAATGTGACCCTTCCTTCCATCTCACCCATGATCTCTCTATCCAGCCATCAACTCTGCCCTCAGGTCTACTTCCTTTAGGAGGCTGGGTACTTTTTCTGGTGCCCGCGGAAAAGCAGAGACAGTGGCAGGCAGTGCTATTAGAACCAGCAGGCTAGGAGTGGAGAGGGCTGGTTTTTCCAGGGAAAGTCGGCTGTACTGTACAGTACACAATACAGCTCTGCTGGAGCCTGCTTCCCCCTTTCCTGCCCACGCACTCCTCTTAGCTCCGTGAACACTATCTGTTCTTCTTTCAAGACTTTGTTCGGTTTTGCTCTCTGAGGCCTCACTGTGGGGATAAGCAGTCTTTTCTCATCTCTGCTTCCAAAGTACCCTGAACCCACTGGTGTGTGGGAAGTACACCTTGTCCTGGTCTTTTTACAAGCCCCCCCCCTGCCACCACAAGACTGGGAACTCCTTAAAGCTGCTGCTACCTTGATCAGTTTCATGTTCCTTCACTGGACTATGTATACTTTTCTCAATCGCTAGCATCTGGAGTTGCAAGAGAAATAGATTCCTGTTCTCAAGCTGACTGAGGTCAAGTAGGGGAAGGCATGACAACAGACGCATGGAGTGTATGCAGTAGGACGAGCACTGAGTGCTGTAGGAACATGCAGCTGAGCATCCTTCCTTCCAGATCAATGGTGTTAAAAACTGGAGAGTCTCCAGGGGCAGAAGAGAACCATCCTTGATCTGTGCTGAGTGCTGAATATACATGGGACCTGGAGAGTGGACACTTGCTGGGGTAAGAGCAGCAGATGAGAAGGCTGTGGGGTGCAGAGCTGTACAGAGCTTTGAGGCCAGGGCTCTGTGTTCAAATAGGAAAAATAAAACATTAAAATAATTTTGATAAGTTTCCAATAAGTACTAATATTATAGCACAACATACTAAGAAAAAGTTAGAAAAAACGTTAGGCTAGTCATGAACTTACTCTGGAAATCTCTCAAGAAAGGCGGGCTTTGATTTACTTAGTGACAGGCTAAATTGGACAGCTGAGTTTGGATTTCACTCTCACTCTGCCAGGTATTATGTTGGTGACAACTTTCCTTCCTAATCTCTATATCATGAATTGAAGACACTAAAATATGTCTCTCATGGTTCTATTGAGTATGAGAAGTTTCAATATTTATGTTAGCTTGACTTATTGGCCAAAATCTTGGTTAATATCATTGAAAAATGCACAAAATATCAATTAGTTAATTATATGTTTTATACATATTTGAGCCCAGGGACAAGGCAGCCTATGTGATGCAGTAGAAATTTTTCAAGTGGTCTGGGTGTTGGGTATAAGGTATTCTTCCTGTGAAGAAAGTGCGTTGTAGACAGAAGTTTCACCCACGGACTTCCTCTCTCATAAAACTCTAACAGATGCATCATTTCCTTGGGCATCTGCTTCCTCTCCTGTAGTCCACGATAAATGACGTTGTAGCATTATAAAGTCATTCCTACTGATGATCTTACAGAGAAGTATGATTTCATTATATTAGGTGAGTCTTAGATGCGGGAGGGACAAAGGAGGTCCATCCAACAGATCCAGAATGACCTGCTAAAGGAATTGGGGCTCTTTTCAGTGTGTGTCAAAGGCTGTCGATGGAACTCATGATGTGAAATCAACATATGTGTTCAGGAACACGGTACAAATAACCTTTCCCTCCTTGTGCTTCTTAGTTCTGGAGAGCCCTTATGAGAAGAGTGCCTGTCTTGTCCCTCATTACCCTCTGACACCAGCATGATAGGGGAGAAGAAGTCCACTGTTTTTCACTGCCATGAAGGTGGCACTGGAAAGCATGCCATGGTATGCTGGGGAATTTTCACATTTTCCTGTCCACTGACTACTCTGGAGGATCTTAAGTAGAGGCCCAGGTCTTCCTGTCAAAGGCATAGGCAGTTGGCAGTCCTCATCAACTATATTCTGTCCCATCCTCCTAGTTCTAATGCTACTAAGAATTGTCTTTCTAGACTGCATGAAAGTAGAGAGCACGCTTCATTTCAAAGAGATTTTGGTGCAAGTGCCACTAACTCAGAAGATATTCTATAATCAGACAAGCTTGAGAAATGCTGAGTATGTCCCTGCTGTAGACAGAAGCACAGCTAAGGATGCAAAATAAAGTATTTACAGACTTCCCCCAAATCATTAGTCAACCATGTTAATTCATTCATGAAGAACTTTTATTTCAGAGTACTAGGGAACAGCTTGAAATCCTCCTAACTCTTAGCTGGTAGGGAAATACTGTTATTTTAATTCTCATTTTTAATTAGTTCTCTGATTTTCTAGTGTATTTTGATCATATTCATTCCCTTCCCCTGACCCTGAGATCCACCTCTGCCCCTACCTATTCAACCTTGTGCTCCCTTTAGTTTTTTTTTTCTCTTTAAAAAACCCATTGAGTATAATTTGTGCTACCCATTGGGTGTGAGACCTTCCACTAGCATGCGGTCAATCCACCAGGGGCCATACCTTAAGGAGAATTTACTCTCCTTCTCTCAGTGACTACCAGTTGCCAACTTCTCCTTGACTAGGGCTGGAACTTTATGACCACCTCCTCTCCCCACGCTGGCATTTTCATGTCTAGAGCTTGTGCCAGGTATGTTCACATTGTCTCAACTGCGGTGCATTAACACTGGCAACTGTCCTGCTGTGTCCAGAAAACAGGTTTCTTTCAGTGATCCACCACCGCTGGCTCCTCCAGTCTTTCGGTGCTCTCTTCCACAATGATCCCCAAGCCTGAAGAGGAGCACGTACAATGTGGATGTCTGGCTTAGAGCTCACTGTTCCATAGTCTTGTATTCTCTGTATGTGGACCAGCTGTGGTCCTCCGTGTTGATCTCTATATACTGCAAAAAGAGGCTTCTCTAATGAAGGTTGAGAGATATATTAATTGATGAATATAACAGTAAGTCATTAGGAGTCAGTTTAATAGTATGTCCATTTAGCAGAGTAATAGAGTGGATTCTACTAGATACCACAGGTTAGCAAATAAAAAGCCTAATGCCAGGACTAGATAACCACTTTTAGGGTTGTTGGCCAGTGAGGTCCCAAAGACTTCCTCAAACATTGTGGGCTATTGAAAACACTGTTCTTATAGAAGTCTTAGCAAATGAATTCTCTTACTGAGCCCCATACTTAGGTGAAACAAAAGTAGCACATGGTTAAATGTAAACTGTCAATAAGAAGACATGTTTACCCTCCCAGGAGTTCTTTAAAACAGTCCTGTCTTTTTTAAACTGGAGGTTTGCCTGTGAATGAGCAGCCCTGAAGTAGACAATCAAAATTGACTCCATCCATCCAGCAAAACTCTGTTACCAAAATTAAACTTTCAAAACTCTTCTTTCCTATTAGACTGGATATATTATGTGGAAAATCCCTACAAAATGTTGATATTGAGAGTTCCCCTCCCTCTGTCTACCCTTTGCATTTCCTTATAAAAAGGGAGTGTGGGTTTGATTTATAACGTTTCTAGTGTATATTTTATGGGACCCTTTGAAAACCTACTAGACTAGACAAAGGAAAGAGTCATCGCTAGTAGCTTTTCTTGTAACCTCAGAATAATTCTTTCCTCTGCTTCAGGCCTTCACTCCTTTGAGCACGAGCCATATCTGTAACAGAGACTTCACACTACGTGCTAAGGTTATGCTTTCTTTCCATGCCTCTTGAGGGAGGAGTCAGGAAACAGAGTCAACTCTAGCTATCATTGCATCATTTTAGCGTTTCCTTACAGAGCTCTCTTTTCCAATCCCACTTCTTTTCTAGGACCTCTTTAGAACATATTCACTTCACAGGATACCCTAGCTCTTGTTGTGTCATGAGACTTTGAAAGCATTCAGTATTCAGAGTACACATTTGTTTATCTAAGTTGCTCTGGGAATGATGGACATGAAGTGAGTGTGGGGAGGTGGACTTTTCTGAGTTTTATACCCATGACCAGAATATGAACACTGGGAACCCTGCCTCAACTGAGTTCAGATTTCAGATAAAAAAGGTCAGTGATCTCTATGTTCTTGCTCATAGATCACTTCCTTTCTCTTTCTTGTGTGCATAAAGGAGATAATAGTGTGTTAACCTTTCCAAGGACTGAATGAGGAATCAGAGAGTTGGTATTTTGGAATCCAACAGCTGGAGGCTTGAGTTCCAATGTGTGTCTTACTTCATACATCATTTTGAGAAAATTCATTCACCACCACTCTGAGTCTCTTTCCTCTTAACTGTGGTTAGAGTCCACAAAGGAATTTATTTTATAGAGTTATTTAGATTCACTGAAATAATATGTGGAAAACCTAAAGTGGAACCTGAATTCTGGTAAGTACCCAGGTAATGTAAACTATAACTTTAGAAGGGCAACCATCATGTTTGATGGCAGTGGGCCCGGGTTAACTGGTGCTCGTCCTCCTGCTGCCTTCCCCCTTTAGAACTGTAGTGAGGCAGATTCCCCATGCAGGTGTAGGTCTGTAGGCCAAAGGGATTTCATAGAGAGCACGAGTCAATGACTGACATTCTGTTCCCTTGCAAGGCGGCAAGGTCTTTGGGAGGAAAGACTTCTTGGGAAGATCACAAATTCTCTGGATTTTAAAAAGCTTATGTGCTCTACGTGTGGGTTGGAGACTATTTTTTTTAAATTGAACACAGCAGCCATTTTGTGTCATGTTGATTTCCTCAGGGTATGAATCAGAGAGAAAGAAGTGAAGTCTTGTCACAGGAAGAAAGGGAACGACTGGCAGAAGATTTTTCTCTGGTAAGGCAATTTACACACTTGTCCTTTTCGTAGTGAGTCACGGTCTATGATACATTTCACAGTAATGTCTAGGAGTTTCCAAATCCGGAGTTAGACACTCCAGCCAGATAAGGGAGAGGGAAGAAAGATTATTACAACCCACCTAGTTGCCATTCAGAGCTCTAGAAGGGAGCTTAATGAAAATGAGTATCCTACATCCTACTTTTAGTCATAGTTTTAAACTCATTAAGAGGGAGAATTAGCTAATCATGTTCAAAATTACAGTTTTTCAATAGCCAGTTTTAGCATTCTAGAAAAAAAAGAACAGCCAGATTCTCTCCATCAATCTTTATTTTATTTTTTTAGCCATGACTTAATGCTGGCACCCACCTCTAGCATCTTATCTTTCTGCTGGAAATCTATTTAAGTGTGTGTGTGTGTGTGTGTGTGTGTGTGTGTGTGTGTGTGTGCGCAAAGTTAGCTCTCATTCTTTGCTGACTTTTAACTCAAATTTCAATTGCCTTTCTACAAACTTGGCATTTATATATTGTATATGTATGTAAAATATAAATATGACATGAGGTAATACTTTTATTTATTTATTTTCATATTTTACATCATAGCACTGGGGATTGGGCCCAGGGCCTCACACATGCCAGTAAAGCCATCTACCACAAACACAGTCCGTAATTTTTAAACTCTTATTACCAAGATGTCCTTGATCAAGTGACTGCAGGTCACTGATAGTTCTTTATTGCAGAAATCGATAATGCTTACCTTTCCTTTCATTGCTTCTTCTATAATCCAGAGACAGATATTTCAGATCAAGGGGACATTAAGATCCCTCTAGGCAAGGGCTGTATTAGATGTTTATAAGTACCCATCCCAAAATCCAGGAGGTGGCCATGAGCAGATATTAATACATGTTTATTATGTAGAATAGACATCTACAAAAGCAAACAAAGGATTCTAGGGCAAAGTTGGGACTTTGTCCAGAACAATGGAGTCTTTGGTAGGTTGACTGATATTTGTCATCTGTAAAATGAGGTCTTCAGATTCCTTCAAAGGACTAAGGGGAATCTGAGAGTCCCAGGAAGCAAGTGAGAATACTTATTGTAGATTGAATAAATCTCTGCTCCTTAAATAAATAACTCTCCAACTGATGGGGTTCCTGTGAATAATCAAAGCAAAGAGGCTCTCAGTGACTCACTTGTGGGTCAGCATTTGTAAATTAGTAAGTGGTTTTATGACAAATTCCTACAACCCTCAATTTCTAGGGTTGATCCCTTCACTTCACATTCCGGTGTGGTCATACTCACTGGTGCAATAAAATGGTCAACTTGAAGGTATGTTGAGAAATGGTTTCTTAAAATTCAGATTCATAAATCTCAACAGGAAGAGCCTGGAGCCAAGCAATTCAGAAGTGTTGTGAAATCAGTTAAATTAGCTTTCTGGAATATGTGAGCTGTCTACCACTCTCATTAATCTGAGGTAGAACACCCAGACAGAGTATTCACAAAGGTTATGGCTTGAGAGAAGTTCATTGACTCACTGCTGAGTGCTGGATGATGTAGCAAAGTTATTGCACTTGTCTGGGAAAGAAGCCTGCCTCTTAATGTGGCCTGACAAAGAAAGTCATCACAGATGTACAAAGGAGCCACTCATGTGTCAATAGTTCACAAACACAGGTAGACCTTGGAATCGCATGGATAACTTAGTTCAGGCATTTGAACACTATTTCCAAAGTCTCTGATTACTTCAAGGCAGCTTGGATAATAAGAAATTGCCACTAGAACAAGATCACCATTGCTAGGGAGATGACTTAGTGGATGAAAGTGCTTGTTACATAAGCCTGAGGACCCAGAGTTTGATGACACCCCTAGTCTTTCAATTTCTGAAAGTTGTCATCTGATCTCCACATGCATGCCTATGACCATGTACCACAACATGAGTGTGTGCAAGTGTGCATAAACACACACACACACACCACATGCACTAATAATAATAAATAAAATTTCAGTAAAAGAACAAGCTGCCAGGTAATGCAAAACCATGAATGCCTTGAGAGCATAGTGCTCCTTGATTTTCCTTAAGATGTCAATATTAGGGGCTGCTTACCATGCATAGCTTGAGGAGCTGAGTTCAGATCCCCAGCACCCATGTGAAAAACTGGTAATATGTGCATGGGAGAGGGGGAGACAAGTGGATTGTAAGAGCTCAATGGCCATACATCCTAGTAGAGTCAGTGACAGAGGCTCAGGGAAAGACCCTGCATCAAAACATAAGGTAGAGAACAACTGAGGAAGACACTCAACACTGAATCCATCTTCTACATGGATGTACAGGCATGAACATTCATAACCTTACACATACATGTTCACATCCATATGAACAAATATACACATACAGAACATACTCACACACATATGCATGCATGCACACACACACACACACACACACACACACTTATGCATACCAATGAAAGTAAGAGAAAATGTCCCATAAACTGTGAATTTTTTCTGAGGTAACTTTATTTGGTCTAAATAAAGCTTTCATCTTCTTCAGAATTTGTAGAACTCATTACTGTGGTCTTTTCCAAACTCATCCTTTTGTTTGTCTTTTTTGTGTTGTTTTGTGAAACAGATTCTAATTCTGAACTCAAACTGGCATAGTACTCACTATGTAGTTTGAGAGGATCTCAGACTCATGGCCAATCCTCCTGCCTCACCCTCACAAGTGCTAGGATTACAGGAGTCATCTACTCTATCTTGTCCAAACTCATCTTTAAATCAACTGAAAAAAATCTATCACCAAAATCTTTCTTTCTTTTTTTTAGATTTTCATGTTGTAGTTATTACTTTTCTTTATTGAAAATATATTTTTTCATACAATATTTTATGATTTCCCCCCTCTCTCTCCTTCCAAATCTTCTTCATCTGTTCATCTCCACACTTTCTTTTTCTTTAGAAAACAAACAGGGAACTTTAAAAAAGAAAATCAAAGAAAAGGTACAGGAAGCTCGTATATACATACATAGATACAATACATAAAAATAATCAGAAACAAAAGACCAATAAGGTAAAAAATGCCCAGACAAAGCAGTATAAAACAAAAAAACTTAAAAAACTATCATTGAGTTTGAGTTGGCTATCTTCTGCTGAGCCTGGGGCCTGCTCTTAAGAGTGGTTTTGTATACCCAGTGAGATGCTATTGGAGAAAATGAATTTTCCTTTATAAGTGGTCAATTGGAGGTGGCTTCTGGGTTAGGGATAAGAGATCATATCCACTTCCCCTTCTCAGCCCTGGGACCCCAAAGCTTGGACTTGCGCAGGCCCTGTGCATGTGACCACAGTCTTTGGGAGTGAATATGTCCATCCGTCCTGTTGTGTCTGGAAGACATTACTTCCTTGGTGTCATCCAGCTCCACTGACTCATACAATCTTTCCTCTTCTTATTTCATACATGTCCTTTAACCATGAGGAGAGGGACTTGATGGAAACATCCAGTTTAGGACTGGGTGTTGCAAAGTCTCTCAACCTCTGTATGTTGACCAATTGTGGGCTTCTGTACTTGTTTCCATTGCCTCCAGGAGGAAACTTCTCTGATGACAACTGAGTAAGACACTGATCTATACATATAGTAGAATGTTAAGAGTCATTATAAGCCTACACTTTTAAGTAGGACAATGGCATTTGATTTTCCCTTAGTTCTGCGGCCTATCTAGTCCCAGCTTCTTGGTCACCTGAGCAATGCCAGGTATGGGATCAATCTCACAAAGTAGACCTTAAAACCTATTAGATAATGGTTTGCTACTACCACAAGTTCTGTGTCACTAATGCACCATAATATTATGCAGGCAGATCACCATTTTAGACAATGAGTTGAGAGGTGAGTTGGTATTTATTTTTCTCCTCTAATAGTACCTTCTAGTAGCATGAACATAGTCAGTAGGTGTAAATTCTCTAATTAGGCATTAGCTAATTGACTTCAGCAACAGGGCCTTATCATTCGTTTGTATAGAAACCTTAGTGCCTAGAATGGGTCATATACAATTGAGTTATAGGACAAAGGAACACAATGAAAAATGCCCATACAGACTAGGTTATTGGTTGCTTTCTACAACCTGATGGTATAAATGCGTAATGTCCCAATATATGGTGTCACCAGAATCTTGACAGCAATAGAGGGTATGCGTTTTTGTTCTGCACATAGTTTGTGGCACCACTGGATTATCTAGGCTATAAATCCTTTCCCAACAGATGGGCATATGTTCAGGTATTTATTCATCTTACTTTATATCAAAGTAGACAATGGACTATAATTCTCTACCACACCCTTTTGAGTCAGATTCTTATTTCACTTAGATCATGCTATTAAATCAGAGACTTTCCCTGGAAGCTCATTTCATTGATTGACTTCAGCTCAACACCCAATGCTTGATTTAATAGTATGTGCTTATGTGAAAAAACAATTTGACTTAAAAGGACAAGATGTGATCTGGGTAGATACCAACCCTTGCTCTTGTTGAACCTGAATTCTAGCAGAGGGAGATAGACAGTAAACACACACAAAACATATAAATCAATATATTCTATTTCTGGTTTTGGGTTGTTTTAGTTTACTTTTCTGTTACTGTGATAAAATATTCTGACCCAAAACAACTTGAATAAGAAAGGTTTATTTTTTTTATACTTCCAGGTAAGTGTCCATCATTGAAGGAAGTCAGGACAGGAACCTGAGACAGGAACTGAAGCAGAGACCATGGAGGAAAGATGCTTACTGGATTGCTTCCTCTGGTTCATGCTTAACCAGCCTTTTCATAGAACCCAGGATAGACTGCTCATGGGTATCATTGCCCACAATAGGCACATCCCTCCCACATCAGAAAATTCCTTGAAGACATGCCTATAAGCCACTCTGATTTGTGCAATCCTTCAGTTGAGACTTTGTTCTCTTAGGTTATTGTGTTGTATGAAGTTCCTAGGTTGTGTAAAGTTTACAAGAACAATTAATCAGCAGATAGATGTTGAATTAAAAAGAAAAAAAAGGCAATATGAGGAATGAGGTTCAAAACTATGAAGGCAGCAGGGAGAATTGTGTGCCTGGTTGCAATTTCACATAGGGATTCCTGAGCAAAGACGTGAGGAAGGTGAGGCCAAAACTTTATGCCTGGCGCAGAGTGTCACAGGCAGAGAAAACATCAGGTGTCATTGCCCAAAGGTAGGAATGTATCCAGTACATTAGAGTACAACTAGGAGGCCAGCATCACAGAAGTGGTGACTGCAAAGTGAAATTATAGCTTTGTAATTCTTTAATAAGAACTTTTATTTTAACATGAGTACATTCAGAGTTACTGCAATGTGTTACTGAAGAGCTAAGTTTTCCAGGAGTATCTGCTGAAATATTTTGCTGAAATGAGACCCAGTAGGATAAGGATAGAAGCTAGGAGACTATGTAATTAGCTAGATCAAGAAGTAAAGTAATTCTGGTCTTGGGCTGGCCATTGGATGTGGCAAGATGTTGCCTGATTCTCATTATATATTGAAAGTACAGTTTAACAGCATTTCTTGGTAGGTCAGATGTAGAGTATAAGAGATAAAAAGCCAAGCTTTGACATCATCACCTGCAGATGTGAAATTGTTATCACTTAGGATAACTGTAGGAATATTGGGATTCTGGGTTTGGACACACTAAATTTCACATGACAAATGAGAGCCAATTGAAGCCATTAAGCTAACTATATATTGTGTGAATGGGAAATTATATTGAGTATTTCTGCATTGAAAGTAGAGGTTCAAAGGTAGTAAGGTGGCTTAATAGGTAAAGACACTTGCCACCTGGCCTTATGTCCTCAGGACCTACAATGTAGAAGGAATTAACTGATTCATGCAAGTTATTCTCTGACCTAAACCCATGTACACATTCCCATTCATACATGAGTGCATATGTCCACATGCACACACATGCAAATAATCAATAAATAAAAGGTGATAAAACAAATAAAATGTGGAGATGCAGGGGTTCCTACATGTTAAAAACTGTGAGTAGAATGAGATTATTAAGGGAATGTGTATATCTAAAGCAGAGAAGACAGGGACTCTCAGTCCTGTGTTTCCTCAGCATTAAGAAGTCAAGAAAACAAGAGGGGAGGCAGGAAGGAAGGAGGAAGAAAGGAAGGAGGAGAGAAGGAATGGAAGAAGGAAGGAGGAGGAAAGAAGGAAAAAGAAAGAAGGAAAGAAAAAAAGAAGGAAATAAAGCAGGGAAAGTAAGACACCATTTAACACTGAGACATGACCACTTGCACTAACAAGGTTCAGTATTCTGATATTCAAGAGAAGACATGTCTGGGGACTAGGGAGATGGCTCAGTGGGTAAAAGCACTTACTCGCACAAGGACCTAAGTTTGAATCCCCAGAACCCATGGAAAAGAAAACCAAGAAAGTTGGGCATGGCTGAATGTGTCTGCAAATACTAGTATTGTGAAATGGAGAAAAACAAATCTTGGAAACTCACTGGCTAACTGTCCTAGACAAAATTAGAAGCTTCCAGTTCTATGAGAGACCCAGTCCCAAGGGGATAAGGTGGAGAATGATGGAGTAGGCCATATGATGTCTTCCTCTTCTCTCCAGTGTGCACACATGGCTGTACACACCCACACATGTGCATGCACCACATACATACATGCATATACTGCCTCCTCACCACACATACACACAGAAATAAATACATAAATAAAAAGAGATGACGTGTCTCAAGAAGAGGGCGGTGAGTAATAGCATCAAACAGTACAGTCTACCCAGTGAGAGGGAGAGTGAAAATTAGTGGTGGGGCTTCACTGCTGGACATGTTAGTCATCTCAATAAGAACGTAATTGGATGGAGTGGTGATGGGGAAAGCTTGGCTTAAGTAGATTCTAAAAGAACCGTGTAAGATTTGGAAACCTTAAGAAAAGCCAGTTTTTGAGGTACCTACAAAAGGAGACAAAGAAATGAGATGGAAACCGGTGGATAAAAAAACCATGTCAAGCCCAAGGTCTTTCTTGTTTGAGTGTAGTTAAGAGAAATTGCAGTGTATGTGATAATACAAGAGTTCTGGCAGAGAAAATTGGATTAATGTTTTAGGACAGACAAAAAGAGTTCCTCAAGCAATTTTCCTGGGTTGGCAAACAGTGATGGTATCTAGTGTCTGCACAGATCTGGATTCAGCTAAGAGACTGAATGTTTTCTTTAGCAGTGACAGGAATACAACTGGTAGGGGAGTCGATATAGGGTTGAGACCCTGCATATAATTTCTTTTGGTTCCTTCAGTTTCCCCACAAAGTAGGGAACATTATCTCTTAGAATCTCAATAACTGTTCTAAAGAAAATATGACCCAAGTATAAGGCTCTACAAATATTTGTTCAAAAAATAGAATGGAGCCAAGCATAATACAGAAAGTATGCCTTAAATGTCCCTTTTTAAGGAGTTTTTCTAAGTGGATCTTAGATAAACCCTTTCTAAGGGTTTTTCAAAAGGGAGTCCATGTCTTCTCAGTTAAGGCCTCTTTTTCACTGGTACACATATCTGTGGTCAAAAGAGTCCAGAATGCTCTGCTTATCTTCACAACTATTAATAATTAGGGATCTCCTGCATAAAGAGATTTCGAGTCTGGTGTTTGTGTGCATGGATATAGACAGCATTCTTTGCATGTCATGTGTGAGTAATCTGTATGAGATTACTTTCCCTCAGCAGTCCTCTCAATAAGAGGACTGCCGTCTGCCATCTAGTAATCATTGCCAGTGTAGTCATTTTGTTGAGATGGTTGTATGTCTTAAAGAGAAATGAGAAACTAAGAGTTTGGGGCATTTGTATCCACAATAAGTTCAGATACTTACATCAGAGATAGGGACACCTATATGACTTAGGAGAGAGAGAGAGAGAGAGAGAGAGAGACAGAGAGAGAGAGAGAGAGAGAGAGAGAGAGAGAGAGAGAGAGAGAGAGAGAACTTTTTTCTTTGGAAAGAGAGAAGCAGGGGGTGAGAGAAAGTCATGTCACTTTCTGGGGAACAGAAACTGTATCCAAGAGTTTTGCTTGAAAAAAAAAGTGCAACCTAGCAGGGGGCTGCACTTTTCTTTAGTTTAATGTCTAAAATGATATACCATAAGCTAGCTGATTTACAAACAATAGAAATTTGTTTTCCATGGTTCTAGGATCTAGATGTCCAAGATCAGGGTAACAATATGGCTACTATAGTTTGCCCTCATTTGAGATACAATGGCCTGCTTCTCCTTGTATGTTTACATGGTAGAATACAAAGGATGAGAGTAATCTGTGGGGGGGGGCTTCTAAGAAGGAAGCTTACTAATTCACCAGGCCCCTGTCCTCATGCTCTATTTCTTCTCCAGAGACTCTGCTTCCTCGCTTTAGTCTTAGGATGTAGACACGTGAGTTCTGGAAGAACTCGAGTATTCAAAGCACTGCAATAATAAAACATACCTGCCAAAGGATAATGCTTTAAAAATACTGTTGGTGGCCAAGCATGGTGGTATACACCTTCAATTCCAGCACTTGGGAGGCAGAGGCAGGAGAATCCCTGTGAGTTCTATGATAGCCAGGACTACATAGAAAAACAGGTCTCAATTACCCTGCACCCTGCTCCCCTAATTTTTGCTGTTGTTGTTATTGTTAGGAGTTTTTACATAGATGTTTAAAGCAAAATGTTGAGAACTCATGCCAGTATTGAACTCACTGGATCATAGTGGAAATGAAATTATGGTATTAAAATATTTATATTATGGTAGATGGCCTGGGGTAACATTAAATGAACTTTGATAACATTATAAGGAGCCTGAATTCTTTAGGAAATACCCAGCTAAAAGGTCAAAATTAGAGAACTGCTCTGCATTAGCTGTTTTTCTTCCTGTTTTCAAGAAGTATGCAGGGAAGTTTCCTACAGCAAACATTATTTTGCTGAGAACCAATGTATAGCCATAGAACTACTCAAGAGCCACTCGGGTGCAAACACATCATCCATGTGTCAAATACTAGAGGAAGCATCTTAAATGCACATTTGATTGGCTCTTGTGATAGGCCTGTACAGTAAGATGTATTAACCCAGTTGTACGGATGAGGAAATTGAGTTGGGGAGACATGATTAAGTACTACAACAGGAAAGCTCTTTGCAAATTGTTAAGTAAATTAAAAGACTGACCCTATCTACTAAGCTGCCCATAAAAAGAGCAAAATCCTGACCAAGGTCACTGTGGGATTTGATTCTTAAGCTCCAGGCTTCTTTTCACTCTACTAAGTTATTGAATTGCTCATCTCAATCCACTCCTAACTCAAACACCTGGTACTGATTCAGCCAGATCCAGGAAGTCAGCTTGTTGGAGGCAGTGACAACTCCACTAATGCTCATGGCATTCAGTTCCTACTTGAGCAAGTGTGCAGCATGCTCTGGATCTGGCACTTGTCAAGCTCAGGACAAAGGAAAGTTGTGTCCCAGAAAACCATAGGATGTTTTCTTCAGAACTTGTTTCAACATCAAGTTAGTATTGTGCTGGCTGATGAAACACAGAACATTCCCTCCCTCTTCCTATAATAATGCCAAAACAAAGAGGGATGGGAAGCTCAAATTAATTGTTATTGTTTGCTTGTTTTATTTTGTTTTGTTTAGTATTTAGAACAAGGGAATATCAACTAGTTCAGTGAGCATGTTTTTCTTCAAGGGGAAAGTCGATTGCTGTGGGTTCTGGGAGCTTTTTGGAGAATTTGAAGGATGTCACACCTCATTTATTAATGGTAATCAGTTGTTGAACATTGAAGAGTTTCATTTATGAATGAAGAACACATTGGCTGACAGAACATTTTACAAATGTTATTTCACACCTGCTTTTATTGTGGCACAAAAAAATAAACTAATGCAAGCATTTTGAAAACTTAATAGTGAAATGGTGAGCCTCCACATTTTACCCCTTCCTGGCCAAATTTTTTTAAGATGTGAAAAAATAAACCTCACCTTCAGTCTGAACCTGGTCACCTCATGTGGGAGAAGCTGTGGCAAGCATCAAAGTCTTTCTATGACTTGGCTCAGGGGTGGGGCAGGGCATTCTCAGGGAACTAGGGAAGGCAACTGCCTGGATTTGTATTAGGGACTAGGTATGAAATAACTAGGTACAGATAAGTGAGGAATTTCCTTTCCTCAAGTCTTCATCAGGAAAATAAAGCTCACCCGTCTAAAGAGGCCTAGTTACAACAGGACAAATTAAAGGTGGTTTTAATACAGAGCTTAATGGCTAAGAGTAGCTGAAGATAGAAACCAGCTACTTAGGGGTTGGGATGTTCTTTATCCTAAAAGACTTTAAAATCAGCTTCTCATTCGTTATGGACAACCTTCTGCTCTTGCCTCCAGAAACAGGTCTCTTCAGTGAGGGTTCTCATGGTTCAGTGAGTGGATATGAGGGTGTATTTGTTCCATAATGTCTCATTGCCCAGTGGTTAGCTCACTGGTATCTTTTACCATGTTGTAGGAGGTCTGAGAGAGGGAATAAAAGAAGACCAAGAGTGTTGAGGTCCAGATTGGCTTCTTTAGTCTTTAGGCCATCATCCTAGCTCGTCCCAAAGGGCCTGGGGTTCATTTCCCAATTGCCCCACTCTCAGGCAGCTTCCACCCCACAACCCCTCAGATGCCTTTAGTGTTCCTTGTCTGCGCTGGTTCAGTCTCTTCTGAAGTTAGGGGAGCGCTCAGTCTCATTAGCACTCTAACACGTACATTTAGCTGCCACTCACTGTCAAGTGCTGAGTCACTCCAAAAGTCTCATAGCCTTCCAGAGACATCTCATTCTCTTTACTTTCATTCTTAAAAGGAAAATACAAGACCCAAACAACAACAACAACCAAAGTCCTCCTGAGGATGGGGTGACAGCTTAGCTAGTGAAGTGCTTCTTTTGCAAACACTAGGACCTGAATTCAGTCCACAGTATGCCTGATATGTTGGCGTGGGTTTGTAATCCTAGCACAGGGGGAGTGGAGGCAGGGGGAGCCCTGGAACTCTCTGAACAGCTAGCTGAGCCTGACTTGTGAGCTCCATGCCAATGAGAGACTGGCCATTCCTGCGGATGGCACCAATGAAGGGATCAGACCCTCACGCAGCCCCCTGCTTTAGCAGCCATAACAGGCTGCAGAAAAGACCCTGCAAGATGTAGGCCTCTGACTCAGAAAAATGTGCTGAGCTTCCTGACCTTGCCCATCCTCCCAGTCACTAGGAGGTCAGATATTCTCCATGTGAAAAGGAACCAATCAGAAGTTAGCTGGCAGGCTCTGGACCTGCTTTACTAGTAAAAGTGACTTAACAGTGATGTGCAAAGCATAGCTGGGAGGACCTATAGGCCATAGCACCAGTTAGCCAATCAACACAGGACAGGTTGCCCAAGCACAGAAGTGTGCCAATCCTGAGACTGTTGGATACTCTTACATACTCTTCTTGCACCCCAATAAATTTCCTGGCTCCCGGCCCCTCCAGGTCCTTCTCACACCAGCTGCTATGTTGGACAGATGGAACTGAGTTAAGACAGTTAACTAGTTAAATAATGAAAGACTCTTTGTTTTTGCATTGGAATGGGTCTCTTGGTGATTTGGGGGTTCAGAATTTGGGCACAACACCAAGGTTGTTCTCTGGTCTTTATATACATATGTGTATTCACAAACACATCAAAACACATGGAACCCCCCCACGTGCACACACACACACACACAAATAAATAAATACTTTTTAGAAGCCTTCCTTTATCTTTCACCAACAGACTTATTTTTGGAAAGATATTGAGAAGTTTTGGTAAACTTGGCTACCTCACTTTTCCAAGGATGAGTATAGTTTATATTTCTATTACGCGAGCATCACTCAAGAGTATTTTTCCAAATTCATGTGAGAGAATTTGGAAATTCTTCCTTGTTTGATCTTTAAGACACCGGCAATTTTTGAGAATTAACCACCAAAAATGTTGATGAGACTTCCTTGCTTCTTGTGCAACACATCTTTGGGATAATCTGACGTGTGCCCTTCCCCTTGAACAAGAGCTGGGTTTCCTCCTTGGCAGAACATTCTAGCAGCTGGGTCTCATTTGCTTTGCAAGGACATCTGAAAGCATTGCTATTTTGGAAACTGCTTAGCATATGGTATAATTGTTTTAAAGTACTTTACAGTTTGCATGGTGCTTTCCCATTATTTCATGCAGTCATTTCTCATAGATATCCAAGATGTTTTATTTCTACTTGTTTTGAGAAAGGGAAATGGAAGTGCTGAAGAAATAACACATCAGCTTGGCAGGGCAATTTATCTCACTCTCAAATTAATCAACAGATAAAATGTCTCCCTCAGATCCTTTAATACCTATGCCCAGAAAGCCTCATGCCTTTTGACCTAAATAGGTAGACAGATACATGCTGGGCCTCACAGACACATGGTCTGACCTCTCAGATACAGTACCCTGGATGCTTAGGCTTTGGGACATACTTAGAAAGGGATGCCATGTAGCTATTTTTCTTAAAGGTGGTATGGTGGGCAGTTCAAAGCTCCAATTTTAGAACCAAATTGTGTGGATTTAAATCCACCCCTTCTTAACCTTTATGAGATTTGTGACCCCAGGGAATGTTTTAACCTTTTCTCATCTATGAAACAGGAGCAGTGGTTGCTACCTTATGGAAGTTTTTATTGTGAGATTGACTTGACCTAATCCAATTAAAGCATCAAGCACGGTGTGCTGCTTACAGGAGGCTCCAGTAAATGTTAGCTGCTCCCATATTGTATATGAAAAGTGACCAACTGGTTCATTGTTCCTGAGATTTACTCAAGTTTGTTTGTAGCCAAGATTGGGGCTGGTTAGTGATCTTCAGAAGTAATTTGGAGGGTTTAGAGAACCACAATGATAACTTCTCAGTCATCCTGCTCTTTGAAGCACAAAGCATGATGTTTCAATTCTGAGTAATGCAGTGTAGACAAGGACCTGGTCATTGACGGCCTGGTACTCCAAGTCAACTCTTTTGGAATGAGCACACAAACAAGGCAAAAAGATGGTATGGATTTCTTAAAGTTCAGTGTGAGCATGGGGTATAGAGGAAGAGGGATCTACTCAGTTTCTGGAGAATACAGGACCGAGTGCCATGTCTCTCATTTATATGTGGGATAACAGAAACACAGAAAAAGAAAATGCCTTGACCAGTGTCTTAGCTTCTTTTCCTATCACATTCACTAACTTCTTTGACAAAAGCAATGAGTTTATTGAGGCTCACAGTTGAAGTCATAGTGCATAATGACAGGGACGTTAAGGTGGCAGGGACTTGAAGCAGCTGACCACAATGTATCTACAGTAGAGAAGCGGTGAGTAAGGAATACACGCGGCTGTTCAGTGCCCCTTTCTACTTACGCAGTCTAAGGTCCCATTAGGGGAATGACCACCCACAGTGGGCATGTCTTCCTAACTCAACTGACATAATCAAGGTAATTCCCCATAGGCATGTCCAGAGGCCATTCTCCCAGGTGATTCCAGATTCTTTCAAGTTGACAGTTAATATTAATCATCACAACTTGTTTACCCAGTGTGTCTCAATCCCACCAGGCTCTTCTGGGTGCTGAGATATATTCATCAAAGTGATATGGTTCTTATAAATGGAAATCACAATTCCTTAGAGAAACCAATTTGTTCCCCCATTTACCCAGAACATTCCCATGGATAGTGGTGTGTCCTAGGAACCAATTCAGTCTTGGGAAAGTCCAAGAGTGTCAGTCATTCTAAATTCATCTTCTTGTAGTCATCATAGGCACACTAGACATGGAGGTGCTTTCACAGTTCATGGACTAAAGAGTATGACCAATTCTGAATATGTAATGTCCAAACAGTACTTTAGGTTATTGGAGAAGAGCTACCTAAAAACAAGTAATATGGCTGTAAAATCCTATTGCTTTATATCATGGTGGTGCATTCATATAAATCTGGTTGAAAATACATATGAGCATATCCATTCAGAACATGGAGAGAAAGTGCTAAACATCATATAGGTTATTATATTTCTCTAAAGGTTTCATCTTACACCCAAGACATATTTCAGAAGTGATAACCATTTAGGATACATTGATTACTCATTTGTCCTAGAAAACATGAAATGAAAACAAAGAAGTCTGAGGAAGACAATGTAATTGATGGTTTTTTTTAGTACCTTAATATTAAAAATGGTATGGGATGAGCTCAGTTGGTAAAATGCTTGCCTTACAATCCTGTGGACCTTAGATTGATCCCCATGGCACTATGCACTTGTAACTGAAATACTGGGGAGCCAGAGCCAAGCAGAACTCTAGGGTTCACTGGCCAACCATCCCCAGATAATCAGCCAGGCCTAGCTTCCAATGAGAGACCCTGCTTCAAAAAATGATGCGAGTGGCTCATAAACACCACACCCCCCACCCCTCCACCCCCCTCACAAACACATGCACGCAGACACACAGTAACACAAAATAGAAAAATAAGTAAATATAGACCCAAGTATAGTAACGCATTGCTGGGATTTAACTTGAGGTAGAATTGGTGACTCTTAGATTAACAAAATTATTAAATGAAGAGCCCACTCAGGAACTAGGGCAGTGTCCAAAACCCAACTCATGCAGTATGATTTCCTGTCATACAGAGTAGAACTTTGAAACTGTGTGTAGTGTGCATTTGCAGAATCACAAGTTCCTTGCTTTTTTGTCTAGAGTCAACCAACCAGAATTCAAACCAAAGTGAGGCTTCCTGCAGATGGGTGAAGCAAATATAAATAAAATGTATGTAGTATATATTGGCATGGAAAAAAACAGTAGAAAATCTGATCAGACTCAACTCCTTATGCTAATAGAGAGAAGTAATGTTCATCTAAAGGAGATTTTGAAAATGTAATGGCTCATTTTATGCTCAGAGCACACAAACTTCTGACCCTTGGAAACTCTCTGAATATATCACACACTCATTCTTTACCCCACAGGACCTACTATAGCCCTGGGCACATGGTGGACACTTAGTAAACTCTTAAATTATATTGAATGTCCTTTGTATTAATAGTAATTCCATGAAACATAATGAAACCGGAGTGAGCAGGGCATGGCTTACCATTCCACAGTCAACTTTTCCCCAAGGAACCAACTACTTTACCTCTCAGACTGAAGCAAAGAACTCATTCAGAAGCAGAGCTGAAGGCTGTTGGAGTTATTGTTGTTTATATTTCCCTGGACAGAGGAGTAATTATATTGGCTTCAAAGGCCTTTTCTTCTACCTTCCATCTCGGCCTGGCTGTGCAGGAAGAAGGTTGTATTCTGTTCCTGAGTCTTACAGATGGAAACCCAGAGGAGGGGATTATGTGCCCAAGGTCACAGAGTTAAACCTTCTTGGATATTTGCTAACCCCGACTGAATTTTCCCAAACTTTGCCAGAGCCAAACTGAGAACCATTTCTCTGCTCTGGTTTTAGGTTAGGGGATGTCATCCTTCCCATCGCCCTTTCCTGCCATGTTCATCCTCGCCCTACCACACCTCACACAATTCTACTTCCTTCTGTTGCTTGCCAATGGGATTTTCTTTTGTCTTTGCCAAGGCTCCAGCACCTCCACTCTAAGACTGTAAGTCAAGGGAATCTTCCAGATGGTTCAAAGTGTGGCGTGAATATGAGGCTTTTAGGGGCAGCTCTCCTGTCTTTATCAGAGATGCGTGACTCCAGCCTCACACTGATTTCTGTCAGGCCCCAGCAGCATGAGTCAAGCTTTTGCTTTATGGTTAATTTAGCTGGCGAGGCAAGCAAGCTGAAGTTCATGAGGAGACACATAAACTGAAATGAACAGAGATCATCGCTCAAACAGGACCTTCTGGAAGACAGATTGCCTGTGGCTCCTAGAACATTGTCCCCTTGATAGTCGTGATACAAATGGAAGCGAGAAAAATGACAGTGTCTTCTGTGGGGCATATGAGGGCCAAAGACTTTTCAGAACTGGGCCTCACAGAGAGGAAGTCGGTTGGATATTCATCCAGGCCCCTTCCTTTTAAATCCTGATTACCCTTGGCTCTGTGAGGAGCTGGGATTTATGGACCTCTGACAAGTGATTCTTATATAAGGAAGGAATCTTGGGTGCGATAAATTTGGTCTTGATAAACGTCAGCTCAGATGCTGCAGATGGCCATGTCAGGGTGACAGCCTTAGAGAGTGACAACCTGCTGGGCTATGGGCTGTGTGCAGAATGGCTACTCGGTTGAGAACTGTCTGTACCAATTTCCAGGCCCTCAAGGTCACGACCAAGGACACTTCAGACTTGACATTTATACTAACAAATTTGTCAGCTGTTCCTTTAGTCACTATTACTGGCTTTTTGAGGATCCCAAAGAGGCAGACCTTTATAATTCTGGTGATGGCCTTAAGAAGACTCTAGGATAGGGCCAATTGTATTCGTGCAAAGAATTGCTTATCACAGAGAATTTCAACAGTTGGGTTTAGCTGGATGAGGGGATGTTATTTTGTTTTATATTTGTGTGTGTTCATGTGTGTACTGTGCACATGTGTCACTGCCCTCGCTCTTATTTATCCCTCTCCCTCTGATCTTACCTGCCCCTTGCTGCTCCTTCCTATCCACCCCCTACACTCCTCCTTTCTGCACAGCATCATGTTATCCACAAATAGGGATACTGCAATTTCTTTCTTTCCTGGGTACCCTTATGTCATTACTGATACTTTCAGTGTTTCCTTGGTTAGTACACCATTGGCTATAGGTTTATCATATGTAAACTATATAAAATTTATAATTTCGAGAGCTGTTCCTTCTCATCCTCCTTTCTTCAGGGTTATTTACCATGAAGGAATTTTGAACTTTCTCAAAGGCAGTTTTCTGCAACTATAGAGATGATTATGTGTTTTCTACACTTAAATCTGTTGCTTCCCTGGGATTAAAACAACTTGGTCACAGTGTACAGCTTTCTGAAATAATTTAAGACTTTTCTCTCTTTTGGTTAGTTTAGCTAAAGGTTTGTCAGTCTTGTTTATATTTTAAAAAATAAACTCAACTTTATGTTTGATCCTATGTCTTCAGTTGCTATTCTTTATTCCATTAAATTTTGCCTAGTCTTTATAATTTCTTGCCCCCTACTGTTTTGGGTTTGGCTTTATCATGTTTTTCTCAGAACTTGAGATATACTATTAGGTTAATTTGAGATCTTGCTGATTCTTTAATGTGAGCACTCACAGCCAAAATGTTTCTCTGTGAGCTGCCTTAGCTGTATCCCAGAGGTTCTGGTAGGCTTTGCTTCCATCTTCATTTGATTCTGACAGCTTTAAAATTACTTCCTTGCCTTGTTTTTCAATGACACACAAGTTATTCAAGATCATTTTGCTCTGTCTTTTTGTATTTGTGAAGTTTTGTGCTTATCTGGTTGTGGATTCCTAGATTTAATCCCCCCAATTTGATAGCATGCAAGAAATCATTCAGATTCTTTCGTGTTCGTGAGTAGTTGTTCTGTGACTTACAATGTGTTGTATTTAGAGTAGGTTCCATGGGATGTCAAGAATGTGCATCTTCCATCTGTTAGGTGAAAGAGTCATAGATGACTGTTCAGTCCGCTTGATCTTCTGTTCAAATCTGAAGCTTCTGCATTTAGTTTAAATAACTATATAAAGAAGAAAGTGGACTGTTTAAGTCACTATATTTTATTTTATCAGGACACATGTTTCTTGTTATGCTTATTAGTATTTGCTTTATAAAATTGAGAATCCCAATATTTGGTACATAGATTAACAGTTGTTATAGCACTTGATGTATTATTGTTTTCTTTGTTAAGATACAATGGCCTTCTTTATCTCTTCTGACTAATTTTGATTTGAAGTCTATTTTCTCAAACATCAGCTTATATGCACCAGCTTCCATTTATTGGCTCTCTGTGGGTATGTTTGCCAGTAAGCTTTGTTTCCTGGAGAGAAAAACAGATGGATTTTTTGTGATCCTGTCAACTGTTCTGCATCTCCTTATGATGTTAAATTTAAGCCGTTTACATTTAAGCCATTAAGAGATGTCTCAGTTTCCTGTTATTTTGTTGGTTGATTGTTTACTGATTGTTTCTTGTTTCCTTTCCCCCTGTTAATATCGGAAGTTTATTGATTACCACTATGCTGGACATGGTGTTTTTTTGTTTTTGTTTTTGTTTTTGTTTTTTTAGTTCTACTTTGTTCACCTAGTCCTCTCATGAAAAAAAGTATTCCCTGTGTTTTCATGGTCAAAACTGTCCTCCATCCTCTATGTTTAGTATGTCAGTAAGTATTTTCTTCTGTGCTTAATTGGTGTTGATGAATTGTCTTAGTTTTTAATTATTTCAAAATATCCTTGTTTTTCTGGCAACTTTAAAAGATAGTTTTGCTAGGTATAGAAATCTTAGTTAGCTGTTATTTACTGTCAGAGCTTAATATCATTCTATACTTTACTGTTTTCCTTGGCGGCTCAATCTCCAGTATCACTTAGAAAGGAGAAAACAAACTATTACAACAGCAACATCAGAATAATGAGGAGGTTAAAAAATGAAATTTGGTACATTCAGGAAAGAGAAGAAAAACAAAAACTGTAGTTTAACAAAATAGAATAAAGTCAAAAATAGTAAAAGTATATGAAAAGAACAAAAGCAGGAATACAGGGCAAAAAAAGAAAGAATAAAAGAAAGGAAAATGAACAATCATTACATTACACAGTAATGAAGAGGAACATGCAAATAAAATTTTATGACACTATGAAGGGGCATAAAAGACAGTTTTTAAATGATAAAGTAGGAGAAAGTACACAGAGCATAAAGGATATGGTGTTGGAGTAACGGCTTCTGGATCCTCAAACCTTGGCATGCCAGGTCGGGGATGAGTTGCTTTCCTGATCCTCAGATCTTGGGATTCAGATATCAGGGTGTGAATTGAGCTTTTCTGATCCTCAAAAATGGTATTTCTTTCTGCTGTTTATCCATACACAGAAGGAATGACTTTCTGACCAAAACATATAGCTGCATTTGGGGCTTGTGAGGGCAGTGAAGCTGCCTTGAGGAGAGGACGCCAGTTCTCTCACCGTTGCCTTACCATTTGGACGAAGTCTGTGCCTACCCACCCCCACTGGGGGATCATAAGCCTGTGCCTACCCACCCCCACTGGGGGATCATAAGCCTGTGCCTATCCACCCCACTGGGGGATCATGTGCCTAGAGCTGTGTCTGTATTGACTTCCTTTTTCTTCTTTCCTGAGATAGGGTCCTTTTTATTGGTTCTTTTCTTGAAGAGAGTCATATTAGAGGCAGCTTCTAATCTACCAGTTTATGCCACACTTTCTTTTTGAACTGATATTTTCGTAGTAAGCATAAAATCATAACAGGGAATTCCATTTTTTAGGTTAAGGAACAATAAGGAGAATACATTAATCATGAAAATCTTAAGTTATGAAAAGCCAATGTGATATGCTGTCCAAACTTGACAGTGAGCTTAGCTGTATATTCAGAAAATCTGTATCTTAATATCATCTGTAAATACTATTTAAGGGAATATAAAAATTCTTCCCATGTGTGTGTGTGGTCTAGCTCATTGCCAAATCTAGAAAAGATAGCAGATGAACGTTTGTTAGATGGATGCATATAATATTTATATTAAAGTAAAATAATGTTGTTTATATGCAGATAATGGGAGTGAAACACTATGCCACATCATTTAAATATGTATGAATATGTATGGAACACTTTCTGAGGCACGGCTGATTGACATGCCTCAGACCTTCTACATCAGGTTTTCTTTTTTTGTGACAAACAAAAACTTTAGAACAGGGACTGAGGAGATGGTTTGGGATTAAAAGCACATGCTTCCCTTTCATAGGACCCAGGTCTAGTTCCCAGCACCTTAACCTAGGCAGCACGTGACTTCCTATAATTGCAGCTGAAGGAGGACCCACACATTTTCAGGCCTCCATAGAAAACTGTGTTTATGTGTACATACCCAGACACTGACATACATATGTGCACATAACTAAAAAGAAAAACAAAATTCTGTTAAATATATTAGAGGATACAGGTGTGAGTGTGTAAAGTGCCACTTAGTTTGCAGTTAGCTTTTGATATAGAAAAATTCCCTAGAAGCCCAGCCCTCAACAGTTGTTTTCTTTTTTCCTTTCTCTATCTCAAAATCTTGTCTTTTGTAGTAAAATCAGGAAGCAAAATCAGAATGGCATTGGCTTGCCTAGCTCAAGACCACAAGGTCAAGTCAAAGCAGAGGCAACTGCTTCTCTGAGGTACAGGGTAACTGTACTTGCTCTTTAACCCAGCACATCTGGATAAGAAAGACTAAGCAGGACAGCATTCAACACCACGGCAATGCCTCTGGACCGAGTCTGTTCAAGGAGGTCCATTGACGAGCTCATGCTTGCTGCTGACTCTGAAGACTTTCTTCTTGCTCCTCACACTCCTCTTTTAAACAGCCTAACATGGAGGTCCTCATAGGTGTGCACATGCATGGGAGCTCTTGAACTTTTCTGCTGTCTTTAGCAAAACCACCACAACTCTGCTTCCCAGGTGAGAAGGTCACACTTGGTGGCAACACCTCTGGCATGGGCAGACCAGGGTGGGCGTGGTATGTAAAAATGTAGAATTGACTGTCAGACAAAAGAGCTGTGAGTTTTTTTTAATCAAAACACAAAAGCTAGCTGCATCCTTAAAGTCACTAGAATAGACTGAAACACCACTGGTGCTGATGCCAAGGTCAGGGAAGTCAGCCCACACTTCACCACAGGAATCTGAGTCTGTCCAGCCAGTCAATCAAATGGGAATGTTGAGGTTTTTGGAGTAGTCAGTGTTAACATCACCCTACATGAAAGATGCCTGTTTGCTATAGCAAAATTTGGCAACACATTAAGCCATCAGTTTAAAGAATGACTAATATCTTGATTCCATTAGTCTTTGTAAGAAGTTCCTTGCTAAAAGAGTAGATGGGTGTGTTGACTGTTCATTTGTCTTCTTTGTACTAGTCTTTTTCTATTTGTCCACCGTTACTTTGTGTCACATTAACGCCTATTTGAGGGTGTCATTCTCTCCTTGACCATTCTCTTTCCCCATCTGAAGGGGGATACCATGCACAACTCTTCTCTCATTCCCATGTAATTCATCTGTAAGTTACTAGCATGTAGCATAGTAACCGGAACAAAGTGGTATTTGATAAATACTGCAGTGTGGAGTCAGTAGAAGAGCGCATTTTCTCACTTTGCTGCATGTTGGATAGCATTCGTTCATTCTGCTTCTGTCCTCTTTGTCGGAAGCTGTCTACAGGACCACAAACGGAGCCAGGAGAGCAGTGCAAGGTTGCCCGAGAGGGGGAGTGTGGATGAGAGAAAAGCTAGCTACAGGGGTTAAATCCAACACCGAGACAGGATAGCTGCCAGGAGGGCCATCAAATTCATACCAAACGTGCCGAGTTTATTCTTTCACAATCTTATGTATTCAACCAACAACAAGGACAAAAAGGCAGAAGATTTCTATTATCATGTATAAGGGGCAAAGAGGCTTACTTCCCTTAATCCTCCAGGTATTTGGTAGCCACACCTGCCGCCCTGCCTTCCAGGGTCCAGAGTAAATGCACCTGGACCCAAGTCTATTGTTATTTAGATAAGAGACATCCACTACCAAGGCCAAAACATCCTATAGCTGCTCAACTAATGTATTATGGACAATAAGACAGATTTGAGCTCTCTGAACTTGTGGCAAGATGGAATGGACTTCTTTTCATGGGTCCTGACACCTCTTCAGATTTACTGAGTGTGTATAAAGTCCTACACACTGCTCTAGATGCCAGGATGATTGAGACATGTTGTGTTACCCCTTTCCACCCCCACCATAGGAAGTTCAGAAAGGGTTGCACTCATAACATTGGTCTCGAGACCATCAGTATTACTTGGTGATCACAATCACCATGGGCAGAACTTTCTAATGACTCTTTGCTGGAGGAGACAAGTGCAATGATTTTCTTTTCTGTTCTGCCTGCCAGCTCCCAAATAATAACATGGAGACTTATTAATTATGAAAGCTCTGCCTATAGCTTAGGCTTGTTCCTAACTAGCTCTTATAACTTAAATTAATCCATTCATGTTAATCTATGTTTTATCACATGGCATTACCTCTCTTCCATCTTTCACCTTCTGTTTCCCTTCTGTGACCTGGCATCACCAGCATGTCCAAATTCTTCCTTTTCTTCCTTTTTCTCCCTGGAAATACCTCCTATACTCCTGCCTACTAGCTTTCAGCCATTCACCTTTTCATCACAACAATCACAACAATACCTCTTCACAGAGAGTACAAATAACCTAACCTACAACAGACAAGGGAGAATCGATTCTCCTCAATTTTGAGGCCTTCACAACTAATAGAGAAGCAAATAACTAAATGAATAAATACATAGAAATGCAATGTACAATCAGCAAAAGGAAATAATGATGCAGACTGGAAATGGATAGGAATTCTTGCAGAGATGACGCAACAGATTTTTCTCCCTTGTGTGAAATATCCCTGATCCTCTCAGCTAATACTAAACTTATTTAATACATTTTTCTATATATCTTTATGCCCAGTATTATACCAGGGTTGAGCACTTGGCAGTGAATAGGAATATGCACCAACTCCTAATGCCTGTGCAAGCCATTAGTACATGGGTGCAAAGGAGGGTGAGTAGGGATGAGCAGAAACAAAGGTGACAAAGGAAGGGAAGAAGTTGTGACAATGAGATGATATCCAGGAGATCCACATTGCTTCTCTGCTTTCCAAGATGGCAAAGATGATGGCTACAAATTAATACATTTTAACTTTCTCCCTTAGATACTTTTTAAAGAAAAAGCTAGATACTGACAGAGTGACAGATGTGTCTTGCTCTGTGTTGGGCTTTTGTAACAGATTAGCACACTCTGGGTTAATTTCTTATTTACATCCTCAGGACTTATTTCTAATTTTTAATTATTTGTATATATGTGTCTATGCATATGAGTATAGATGCCTAAAGAGGCCAGAGGAGGGTATCTAATACACTGGAGCTGGAGTTATAGGTAGATATAAGTCACCCAACATGAGTTCTGGGAACCAAACTCAGGTCCTCTGCACTGAGTCACCTCTCCAACCCCAGTCTGAGTTCTTTATAAAAATCAGAAATTATCTCTCGTTGCTTTGGAGATGAGGGAAGCCAAAACTGAAGTGTCCAGGGAGGGATGGGTTATACAGAGGAATGAAGTGTCCTTATTTGATGGAAGCAGAAGGCCAAGAGACCATGTGCTATATGAAGTTAGTTTGGTGGGACTTGGTCCTATTCATGCCAAGGAAACCTCATGACTTACTCAACTCCTAAAGTCCCCTTCCCCCACCCCTGAATATTATCCCATTGGCAGCCCCTGACATTTGTAGGCAGCACTACTAACTGTAGCAATGTGCTTTGTAAAAATGATGATAGATTTCTAAGTTACTGTGGGAAGGGTAACTCATGCCCATTTTCCCTTAACTCTGACCAATGATGTTCAATAACACCCCTGGCATTCATCTGCTATGAGATCTTTTTGTGAAAGGTCTATTTCTGTGTTGCAATGGATAGATACACCAGCCATGTGGTCAGACAATGTTTACTTACCTGGTACTTACTGTTCAGTGTCCTATACCCTAGGAATTAAACAGTTCTGAACCACTGAACTTTTATTTCTGTCAATAATTTTGGCCTTAAAAAGTAGGGTCGATTTCAGGCATCTTTGAAAGATTCTTTAGATTCCATGTCAAAAGGACTCACCATTCATGTTTTGTTTTAGTTATGAAGTTTTGTTTTAGTTATGAAGAGTAATATAGAGAACACAAATAACATCGGAACTCTAGAATTAAAATGTTTTGAGAACTCCAAAAGCACAGTGCACTGAGTAGTCCTAAATACCACATCACTACTCCATGTTCTTGAGCCTACAAGCAAGACCAGAGGTCACAGATGACAACCCACTATGCTGTATGAAAGTTAGTTAACTTTTAAAACTCACTCCTGCTGTGTCCAAGTCACATGTCTAGGGACTCTTGGGTTGTTTCATTCAGTTATTTCCTTAACCTTAGGAGTGCCCATTTATTACTTTTCCAATTTTATACTCAAGGTAAGGATGACAGTTCCAGATACAGCAGCTCCAAAGTTCTCTCCCTTGGCTGAGCTTCTGTAGAAGTTCTGTGTGGAGACTCACAGCCTTCTGTCCATGACTCTTCTTCATTTCTGTAGGCTCATCTCCATTAGGAGACTGATGGATTTTGCCTTCTAAAGCCTGGATTTATTGAGGACACTATCACCTGCTACTTTAGGATCCTGCCATCCTTAGACCTGCCATATTCCCCTTGGCTGTCACAATAACATGGCTGCATGCATTCTTTTTATTCCATCACTCCCCAAGGCTGGAAAGAAATGTTTTCTTGGTGGTGGTGGTGGTGGTGTGTGTGTGGAGAGAGGGGGTGGTTATAGGTTCAAGTTATTATGTTATGGCATGTATTATAGTTAAACTATCAATGCATTAAACATAAAATGTGCATGCATAACCATTTAGAACCAGTGCTCAGAGAATCCCTTCTCACTGATTTTAATAACTAAAGAACAGAGCAGTAAAGTCAAATGACAGGCAGCCTCTGCATTTGAAGATGTGCCGGTGGCACCCAGCAACTTCAGGATAGCTCAAGCCAGGATTCGAATAGTCCACGTTGCACCTCAAGTCAGGGAACAGAAGCAGCCATGGGTAAAGAACTCTGTCATTGAAAGTGTCATTCAAATGTAGCCCATTCATCATAGCAAAGGAGCTAAATTCCAGAAAGATTATGATTTGTTCAAACAGACTTGGGAAAAGAGCTAACTCCATTATCCTCAGACTTATTACCTATGGCAAAAAAGGAGCGAACCCCATAACAGACATAAGACATACAGTCTGAAAATATTCTTTTAATTTGCCTATTTATTCTGCTGATCATATCCTTTGTGATCAAGATTTTCACTTCAATGCCAACCACCTGTCTATTTTTTTATTGCGTAAGATTTTGATGTTATAACCAAAACAAGTCCAATATGAATAAGCCTTTTGGGAGTTTTTATAATTACTTAATTTCAAAGGATAAAATAGTCAGATAATTTAAATACAGGTCCAACATGGCTGCTGTCAGTTGGCAATGATGCCCCATGTGTTCTGCCTTCCAGATCCTTGCCACTTTTCTCTGAGTCCTCTTCAAGAGGAAGAAGGTCTGTTACTTGGTTTATACACACCCCTCTTTTCTGCAAAGTAATCTACATTTTCTTGTAGATACATTAACATCTGTCTCATAATCTAGATCAGGATTTCAAACCCAAGTTCACTTCCTACAGACATAATAATCTCCATTTGGTCCAAACCATCTAAGCCTGGGACCTTCATAAAATGTGAATTTCCAGAGAGCTTCCCTGGGTCAGTCAAGACATACAGCACCTGGCCCTTGATTCCCTCTAACATCAGTGCACTGATGATGCAAGTATGTGACCCTTCCAGACACCTCCCAGCCTCAAGGAAGGGAGTCCGCCCACACCCAGGGTCATCTTAGGGTTAATCATCGGGAGGTGAGACATGGAGCTGCCCAAGGCCTGTCTCTCTTTGGCACAAGAACAACTTAGAACAAAGAGGAGCCCCATTTCAGAACAAACTGTGAGGCAGACTGAAGTTTGCTAAGAATCACCCATGTTCACCCTTTTCAGGATTTGGCCAGATTTTGAATTCTCTCAGCATGTCATCAGCTGCCGTATAGGCCTCAATAAGCTATTCAAAGCTTTTTTTTTCTAGCAGCTTATAGTTCCAGGCTTTATACCTAAGTTTTACGTTTTGGGTTGGTTTTGTGTATAGTTTGTGATAAGGGTCCAATTAGCTCTTCTGAATGTGTGTAAACAAATTTCCTAACACTGTTGGTTGGAAGACAAAAGATGCTTCTTTCTTCACTCTAGGTTCTTTCCACCTTGTGGAAGTAAGTTTACCATAAGGTGTGGATTTCTGGGCTTTCTAGCATGCTCTATTTGTCTATTTATTTATGTTTTTATGTAGAACCTCAATGTTTGGGTTATTGTACTTTTGTAGCATGTTTTGAAATAATGACGTATAATACCTATGAATTTGTTCTTTTTCAGTACTGCTTTGGACATTAGGGGTCTTTTGTATTTCTTTATGAATTTCAGGGTTTCCTTTTTCTCTTTCTGTGATGAATAGCATTGGAGTTGTGGTAAGGATTGCATTGATTTGTAGATCTCTCTGGGAGGATGAAGATTTTAGTAGTGTTATATCTTTTAGTCCATTTTTCTACATATTCTTTTATTTGCTAAATGGGTAAATCTTGTATCCTTTCCATTAAAAAAAAAGGAGAAAGAGAGAAAGAAAGGAGAGAGAGAAGGAGGGAGGGGCAGGGTTGCAGGGAGTGGGTAGGGAGAGAGAGGGAAGGAAGCAAGGGGAGAGAAGGAAGGGAAAGAGGAAAGATGAGAGAGAGAGGGAAACTGAGGTAGGAAGAGGGGAGCAGATGGCAACTGTGTTACATATCTGTTAATTAGCGTGTGTTGATCACTTTACACTGTATATCCATAACAGAACATCAGGTTATATATTCTAAATACAGGCAATTCATAAAAGCAGTGGCAGGGAGAAAGAGAGAGTGGGTGTGTTTATAGGCAATCCATATTTCTGGATCACCATCCCAAAGAATCTGGTTCAGATTTGGGTGGGTCCCAGGAATCTCAGTGATTACTCAGCTTCCCAGGGGACTTGGCTGGGTGGTCCTCAGGCTGCACTTGAAGAAACACTCCTGTGGAATCTAAGCCTCAGAACTTTCTAGCCTTGTTTCTTCCCAAAGGATGATGTGTCCTCACTACATTCAGATGTCCAAACAATACATAAGATTCTTTGTGACTCACACTTGTGTCCTTGTTTTCTGACTCAACAATTAATTCCTGGTTAGGTCATTCATTGAGCAATTTTCTTTTGCTCAGTCAGTTGGCCTTTCTCTTCTGTGTGCCTGGAGCTGGAGAGCCGGGAATCCCGCCCTCCCCACTGAACCCACACAACAGCAGTTAACAGCAAGGGTGGTTCTTCCATCATTCTCTATTGTGTGGTTCATGCAGTTTATCTGACTGTCCTATTTCATCCTCTACCTTCTGGTAGCCCGTCCTGACAAGAACATAATCCGAGGGGTTTCCCTGCAGAGACAATCATAAAACCCTCTGCATCTCATTTTGTACCCTTTATGTATCTATCTTCATGATATCAAGTCAGTTCTTTGTGTCTATCTTATCTCCTTTAGTCTATTGTTGCTTTTCTCAAAATAGTGCTCATGTATTCCAAGCTATCCCAAAACTCACTGCATAGCCTAGGCTGGCCTCAAACTCATGGCAATCCTCCTGCCCCAGTCTCTAAAGTTCTGAGAATACAGCATGAACTGCCATGCTTGTCCTAGTCTTTCTTCATACTGGCTACGGGGTATCCTGGTATAGAAGTATAGGATTCTTACAGTCTTATATGTGTCTCTGAAAACCACTAGAGTCCTAAGCTAATGAGCACAGTGTAAATAAATACTTTTTACCCCATTTGGCAGCTTCAGTAGAACCCTGGAAGTGAGTGGGCGATGGGTCCTGTGCCTGTAGCAAGCAAAGATATTTGCCCTTTTAATAGCCTGGTTTCTTCCTTTTAAATGAAAAAAGTAATATAGTGCCTGCCCACTTGACAGGATGTTACAAGGCTTGGCTAATTTCTGTAAATGTTTTGAGCTCCTCTGAGGTATGTGTTCTGTAAATAGGGAGTATTAATAGCAGCCGTCAGAACAGAAACAAAACTGAATTGAGCTGCAGTCATTTTCTGGGAAAGAAACTCAGATGTCATAAAGCACAAAGCCCATGTTGGAACCATGGCATTGGTCCTTCTTCAAGAGGCAGCTTGGGTCTCGTACAAGACATGGTGATGGTCTAGGCCCCAATTTCAAGTGGGAAAATGGGCATTCTAACACTTAATTTCCTAGTTGATTGCTGTGATTAGGAGCCTCTCTGTCACAGTCCATTTGTGAATGTATGTGCTCAGGCAAGTGACATTCTAGTTCACTAAAAGTCTAATAGGAAGGAAGGGGAAATGCACAGTACCAAGTACCATTCTAGAACCCTCCACTAAGATGTTGAAGCAAGAATGTTGTTGCTTTCATTATAGTTGTTTTAAATGTGTGTCGTTGCCTTCCCTGCATTTATGTATGTGTAAGGGTGTCAGATCTTGGAGTTACAGACAGTTGTGAGCTGCCATGTGGTTGAACCTGGATCCTTTGGAAAAGCAGCACAGCCAGTGCTCTTGACCACTGAGCCAACTCTCCAGTCCCATGTTGTTGCCTTCACATGCCACAGGAAAGGCAGTTATAGAGGATTCTCTCTCTTGGGGCTTTCATACTAGCTTGGTGAGCATTTGGTGATACCTTTGTCTGTCAGTCATGGGTCTAGAAAGGCCAAGAACTGCTAAGAGGAAATTTCAGAACTGAGTTTGAGAAGTCACCTAGCAACAAATAAATGTAAACTGTAGTTGCTGTAGAGACAGAGACTCTTGCTCCTGTGTGTGCATAGGTGTAGCATTTAGGTTGGGGACACCCTACATTTTTGTCGTCCGCTTCCTCATATCACCCTTGTACACACATACACAAAGGAAGCTATGAGCAGGGGGTGCACACAGCCATATGTTACTGCTCATGTCTTCATGGCCTCTTCAGTGGGAAGGCAGCTCCCAAATCTATCAGCAGGCAATCCTGTTTCATAAGCACTAATAGGATTTACAGATGTGCAGAAAGTAAGGATGGTCCTGATGCCCAGCTGAACTCTGGATAGAATTTCTCATAATTTCTCTGACTCAGGGGATCTTGTGTAAACCTGTTCCAGACAGAGTTTTTATTGTATCTTATTTCCAATGTCTAACTAGGTTTACCCCCTGGAGGTCAAGCCTACAAGGCTTCTTGAAAATTCCTGCTTTGCTGATGAAGATAGAGCCTCCTGCCTGCTGTGGTCACCAATTCTGCCTAGAGCTCTGGGTCCCAAGGAAAACTCATCAGTGACTTGACTTGATGTATACACACAGGTCACTGAGAAACATCTGGTAGCCCCAGCTCTTCATGTCCACTTGCCACATGCACTGGAAATGGAGCTGAGCTGTAGAACACATTTGAAGCCTTCCTAAGTGACTAGGAGATGAGCTAGATGATGCTCTAACTTCACAAGGCCTTGTGAGCCTGTTCAAAGAAGGATGGGTTGCCAGTGTTCATTGGCTAGAAGGCCTCCATCTTTATAGACAGGATGCTGGTTCATTGGGCACAAAGACAGTAAGAGCCTTCATTTTCATTTTTGACAAATAGAAATAAGATTGTTTACCCGTGGGTATGTACCCATACCTGTCTTCCCTGTGAAAGCTCCCTACCTATACTCTTTGGAAGGTAGCTTTCACAGCCCATCATATGAGCTCACTAGGGAACTTTGGATGAAGAAGAAGTCTCTGGTGTGGTCATTTTTAGGATTGATATCTGAAAAGTGGCTTTTCCCACTGACCATTGGCAGAAACTTTCCCTCCTCTTAAGGGTACTAATCCATGAATGAACTCAGTTCTTTCCTGTGAGAACTCTGCACCAGGACTAGTGCTTCTTAGGGCCCAAGGTCTCTGGATCCTCTGCTGTAACAGTGCCTTCAGTAAAAGACAAAGCTGCTGTCCTTCTGTTCTGTCATTACTACTGTCATTGCTACTTTCTAGCAGGAAGGAGCTTGGAAATGCCAGTGCTCCTGTTTTGTTGTTCCTCACCAATGCCAGGTCCCCTCCAGGCTTTGCAAGAGACATGGCCATGCACATTTGGTCTCTCTGGTTGCATTATCCCGGGAAAGGTTTTTGTGGTAAAAAAAAATGTATTTTCTGACATAGCTGTTTTTAAGTGAGCCAGGGCTAAAACTAATAGATTTTGTTTTTTCTGCCTTTGACACAGATTTAGTCATCGATAGCCATACTTCTCACAGTGATGACAGGACTTGTCTGGTCCTTCTTTTCCTGATTTTCTCCTGTATAATGTGCTGTATACTCCAAGGGTTGTGAATGACATTTGTAAGACTTATTTCTTGTAAGATAAAATCGTACCTCTTTATTAGATAGAATGTCCAGAGATGATACAGTAGTGAAAATAATTGTTTTCAGGCATCTCAAAGTATCTTCCATTAGAAGCTCATGACTACCTTTCCCTTGTTGTCATGAGAAAGGTAGAGACATGGTGACATAAGAGAATTTAGGGTTAATTGGAAATGACAAAATCTCATTGTTGTTAACCTTCCTCCTCCATTGTAGGATAACAGACTGCTAGTTCTGATAAAACTTGTTCCTACTGAGATTACATTCAGGTTCAGAATCTTTCTTCAAGTCAGTCCAAACTGATAAAAGTCACTTACTTTAAAAAAAAAGAGGTTGGCATCAGAGTTCTTCAAGTTACACTGGAGATGTTTCAAGAGGAGTCCTGTACATGGGGTTTAAGACTGCCCACATACCCCACCCATTCTTATCTACGAACTCCAAAATACTACACCATAGAAAGTGAAAGTATGACCGTGCTTTTATAAGCCATCCATGTGGTGATGTCTGGTCTATATTAAATGTCACCAATACATCATGTATGTGGGATGAAAATATAGATGTGATTATAGTAGGAGCTTAGCTCTGCCTAAGAATAACATGTGAACTCTTCCTGGGGAAACTAGTCATTTTTATATTATATGTTAATAACCACTTGATTTAAGTATATATAGAAAACAAGTAAACATGTACCAGGAGACACTTTGAACTTGGACCACTCCTCTCTTTCCATCTTGAATTTTCTCTCAGTCCTGTCCCATGTGAGAAACAAGTAGAAACCCAGTTAGCGTGGATAATCGCCTTATGTAGCAGACATGTACATTCCACTTTCCAGATTGGTGAGCCTATGACCTGCTATCAGTCACTCGTGGTCAGAATTAGAGGAATGCATAATTGCACTGACTTGACTGGAACACACTGTTATAGAGGCCATTTCAGCCTTGACTGATCTCTGGTGCCAGTTCTTGATATGACCGTTTGGGTACTTCATCACTTTTGACCCAATCTGATGACTGCAGGAGTACATGTGGCTGGTGTGTCCTGTGCCCTGGAATTCCAGGTGACCTACCGTGGCTGACCAATAAGGAAAGCGGAATGAACAAAGAAGCACACCCAGAGTCCTTCAGCCACACCTAGGAATCTGAATCCCATGGTTGTCATTATAATAATGCCTCAGCTTTGGAAAAACTCAGCTTTTCTTTATTTCAAAATTGCTGGATGATGTGAAACATTAGTTCATATAAGATGAAAAAGTGGAGCATTCCATTTCTTCTCCTGTATCCAGCCCATGAGATTAAATCTCAGAGTGGACTGAAAGAAGGTCAGTTTACAAAATGTGAAAAAGTGTGGTCTTTAGCCACAAGGTTAATAGTGATAGGTTTGGTGGTTAGCACTTAAGCCTGGTTTATGCATCTGTATGGGTTTTAGCCTCTTTTACATTGCTATGATAAAATACCCCAACAAAAATGTCTTAAGAAGGAAAAGGATGTAGTAGTCCATCATAGCAGGGGAGTCACAGCAGCAGAGGCTTGATGTAGCTGGTCACATTGCATTTGCAATCAAGAAACAAAAAGTCAAGAATGCTTGTGGCTGCTTAGTTCTCTTTCTCCATGTATGTAGTCCTGGATCCCAGATAGAGAAAGGGACTACCTACAGCTGGCAAGTCTTCCTATATCAGTTAACATAAGATGATCATGGGACTGAAGAGGTACTTGCTGGTTGAGAGCTCTTGCTACTCATACAAAGGACCCAAGTTCAATTCCCAGCACCCATATTGGGTGACTCACAACTGTCTGTAACTCTAGTTCCAGGGAATCCGCTACCTTCTGGCTGTGCAGATACCTGCACTCACCTGCACACACCTACATACAGAATACATGCATACTTATAATTAAAAATAAAAATAAATCTTTCAAAAATGATAACCTCTACAGATATCTCTAGAAGTCCATCTCTCAGTGTTTCTAGATTCTATCAAGTTAGCCATTAATATTAACCATCATAGAACTTATGTGTGAATGTTCACCTACGTCCATGTTCAAAGCAGAAGTTGAATTACTTTATTTTTTGAGACATATCTGAATGATGGTTTAGTTTGCCAGCCACTGTTGATATGTCTCCTGTTTCTTCCCCACACTTCAAAGGCTTCCTTACAGAATTTCCCAATGTAATGTGAAAACTGCCTTATTTGAAATTTGAAAGATATCTGAGTTCACAGTGTACACATCTAGATGGATTCCCTTTAAGGCTATCTCAGCCATGTTGATCTTTTGTTGACTAATATCTTTTCCACAAAGGATGGCAGAGTTGGAGGGAGGGCAGGTGGTAGTGGAATGAAAGTTATCTCATATGTTTTCTGTTGTTAGGAGAATTTTGGAAAGTAATAAGCTAAGCTACCAAGGAAAGCATTTTGGGGTGATATACGTGGGAAAGAAACCTCACATCAGAAATGGGGACTGTGCTGTCCTTGTAAATCAATTCTTCCTCTCTTCAGTGATGCAAGTCTGTGCAGCACTCCTGACAAATATTTCTCCACATCATGAGGAAGCAATTCACTCAGCCCCAGCAGGAGGGGAAAAGCAGGCTAATGGGCTGCTAAGCAGGATTTCTGGGGTTCTGGTCACTGTGGCTTCAAGGACAAATGAAAAACAAAGTGCATGGTTGCCTAGGCATGGCCTGAACAAGGATGAATATCAAAAGACACACTGACATGGAAGCAAGAAAGCCCACAGGACCTCAGCCCTAGACAAAGAACTCCAGGCAGCTAAGGAATGCTGACAGTGGGACTCACAGTCCTCCCCAGGGAGGAGTACCAGTTGGTTATCCAATATCAAACGGTCAGCCCTGAAAACACACGTACAAGTAATACTACATGGGCTGAACAGATTGTATTTATGTATTTAGAAATGTGTGCGCATATGCATTCATAACAATTAAAGAAAAAGATGTCATGAGTTTGAAAGAATAAAGTGGAGGGTATAAGGGGTGTTGAAGGGAGGAAAGAGAAGGGGGAAATGATATAATTATATTATAATCTCAAAAATATTTTAAAAATTGCAAGTATCCCCCTCCTGCCTCCAGCCTAACCAGGACTCCGGGCAATTGTCCCATCACCTGCTGGGGCCTGCCCACCCTGATCAAATCTCGCAGTTCAGTTTTCATTTTGATTGAGTCTTGATGGTATAGTGCCAGGTGGCATCTGAGGGAGAAACACTTTGTAGGAAGAAACACATAAATGACCCCTTCACTAGAATAGAGGCCCAACGATATTGGAGTCTTGTCGGGGGAAAGGAGAGTAGGTAGGACCGGTTACCAGGTCTTCTCTTGCCTCTAGAATGACAGGAGCAAAGTCTCCGTTTTGCTATCTTAAGAGTCAGCCTCAGAGTTGGTTGGCCCCCTGACTTAACCCAGGCAGAGCGAGTTGCCTTAGTCTTGAAGTATGAAGCCAAGTAAAGGTCGGCAGAGTAAAGTGATGTCGGCAGCATAGCCTTCCTAGAGCACAAAGGGACACAACCAGTCCTCTGCACAAATGCAGACACTTTGTCCCGTTTTTAATACAGTCTCTCATCCATGGCCACCCGCCCAAAAACTGTGACACCAGGGTGTTTGGTTGGTGGCCTGTCACTGTGGTTTACCTATTGCATTGGGTAGCAAATGTAAGCCTTCCTGGTTTGGAGAGGTCCTGAGCAGGTGTCCATCCCTCAGCTATCTTTGTGTGTGCGTTACTAATATCGTCATCCATGGTGGGGCAGTGAGACACACACATACCCCAAGAGGGGCATGCACAAATGTATATACAAGAAAACACACGAGTACATACGAACATATTAAACAGACATAAACCTACAAAACAAATACATAAAACACACAGGTGCATATATGCAGACCCATGCCCAAGCTATACACACATAAAAATGTGTGTGTTCTTGAGTTCACACACACACATCTCAAAACATATATACAAATACATTCATGTGAACATGCATGCCAATATACAAGTAAAACACAGACATATTCTAGGCAAGACTTTGGAACACTTTTGTTTACCACTGCACCCTGAACAATGGTCTGGAATATATTTTTCTACTTTCTCTCCGTCCTTGGAAAAATCACAGAAATTCTAATAGAGGAGTCTGAGAAAAGAAAATATTGACTTCTACAGCACAAACATCTCTGTCTGACAAGAAAACGTTAATTTCCCCCTAAATCAAATGGTGACAGATATCAGCTGTGCCTGGAGATGTGTCTCTCTGGGAGGAGTTCTCTGTTTAAGAGAATGCTCAGTCTGAAAGCTCTCTTCCCCAAGGCTAGCTGCCATCGCAGTTTAGCAGAATGGATCTCTAGGCCTTCAGGATTGTCTCTGTGTGTTTGCAAGGGCCGAGAACTCTGGGATTCTGCAAAGCAGGAAGGCAGAAGGGCAGAAACCCCATCGATAGAATGTGCTGTGTTCTAGAAACTTGGGTCCCCGCCTGGACATGTACAGGGGTAGGAGCTCTGCTTACAGATACAACAGGACAGGATTTTAACTGGACACGAAGGAAGGGAAAGTCTAGGAGCAGAGAGAAAAGCCAAATGTAGAGGCAAAGGGAATTTTACAGAATTGCACGCTTTACCTATGCATTTCCTTAGTGTGAATATGCTTTGTTCAACACTGATATTTTAAAAATTTCAAATTAAGATTCCTCTACATTCTCCCCACAACCACACGCACACACACACACACACACACACACACAATTGAACTCTCTCACACACATACTTTCTCACAGAAACACATTCTTACACACATGTATACACTCACAGGCTTACACACGGGTTCACACACAGGCTCACACACATTCTCACATTCCCTGTCTCTCTTTCTCTGACACACACACACACACACACACACACACACACACACACACACACCTTTAACTTGTTACGTTTGAACAATGTGATATCTCCAGCCAGCGAGCTCTGCCAGTCTGCTCGGCTAAGGCCAAGATTAATGCAGGAGGTTGGTGCAAGGCTGCTGCAGAGCTGCGTGCTCAGAATAGGAGATGCCTTGCAGGGGAAAGGCCAAGAAATATGTCTGTGCTTGGAGTTTACACAAGTCTCCTTAGCAACTTGTCTGGATTTATTTCTCCCTCAGTGTGTGTGGGTTTCTTCCAAATCCCAAATGAAATGGGAGTTGAGAGCCCTAACAGGCTGCTCTTTCCCTTCTGCTGGGGCAAAATCTTTCACGCTGAAGATGGAGGCTTTCATTTCTAGATCCTTCCTCCCCCCCAACCCATAGACACAGCTCTGATTCTTTACACTGTGCGTCTGTGGATCATCGGGGACTTTCCAGAAATCTAGGCCCCTGTGAGGGGAGGGAGACATACAGAGGCCCTTGCTGCTGGCCACTTTCATGCATTCCTGCTTAGGTCTCTAGCTGCCCCCCTTGCATGCTTCTGTGTGTGACATGTGTGATATGGTCGTGTATGACAAAAGAGGGGAGACACTAACGAGCTCCCATCTTCTCTGTCCCTCCTTCCCACGTTGTCTTCCTTTCTCCAATCACCCCTTGCCAGATGCCAAAGGCCCCTGCAGTTTCCATGAGAAGACAGCTAGAAAGTCACAAGCAGAGCCTGACTTCCGGGGCCTTGCTAGGCTGGTTTTGGTGTGACTGGGCATACTCTAGGAAAACACCCTTAGATGCTTCTGTACTGGGTGAAACCGCTTTGCCTGCCAGCCTGGACGAGCCCACTGCCCTGGGGCCAACGCCTGGTGAGAGCTTAACATTGTCCTTTCCTCCCCTTCTGATTTTAGAGTGGGGGGGGGTGAAAGAGAAGAGAAACACAGCCAAAAAAAAATTAAGGTTTGATTTTGATTTTGTCTCTTTTACAAACAGATGTGGCTTGCCATTCTGATACAGTTAAGCAGGCAACAGATTGTGTGTGTGTGTGTGTGTGTGTGTGTGTGTGTGTGGTATGTATGTGGGAAAGAGGGAGAGAGGGAGGGAATGAGAATATGACTGGAAAGAACTAACTTGGATAACACAGGGGTCTTGCCTTTCTAAACCTTATTTGTTAATGACTGTATAAATTTGTAATCTGTTTACCTGGTCATTGTTATCAATAAGGAAATGTGGGAATCAGGAGGCTCAGATGAGAAATCGGACCTTCCTGGTTGTAGGGTGACATGCAGGTGTGTAGGGGTAACTATGTATGGCCCCGTATGCTTCGTAAGAATCTAGTCACTCAGGGCAGGTGGTTGCTTCTTTTTGAGTGCATCATTGTGGAGCCTTCTGGCTTTTCTAGACGTTCCCCAGGCCAGGGATCTGACTGCAACAGGCACGGCTCCGAGGATGTACTGGCCCTTTGTAGATTATGTATTCTCTTCCTTAGAGAGTGCAAGCGACTTCATCTTTTCTTCAGCACCCCCACATTCTAATCTGATTGTGCTATGCCTTCTCAAGAACAAAAACTGGCTTTGAATAGAAAGTGTTAAGGTTGGCCAGCCTCCTGGGAACATTTGTGCAACACGCCGTTCAAGTATTAAAGAACTAACAGACGACTAATATTTCTGTGTCAGAATTGGAGTCCCGTTATTCTTCATTTGCATCCCCCTCCCTTGCCTTGTTGACCATACAGCTAGAGAACAAGTTGTGGCCTGGCACCTGGGCGTCTTAAGAAGGAAGGAAGGTTGTGACTGTGAGCAAACTTGATCCCTCCCAGAGTGAAAGCCATCTTTCCTAGCCAGCTGCACACGGAGCAGCTTGTGGCTGACGAAGCCTCTTTCTCCTTTGTTTCACCAAGTGTGTCGAAAGCAAACTTGGTCCTAGTCCTCGCTCTCCAGTTCTTGATCTCAGCTCTACATCTGTTTTCAGGGAACATTAAGTAGGCTCAGACATTTCCTTAATTACGAAAAATAGAACCACACCACTCAAATGATCTGAGAGCTTATTTTTCAACTGACTTTATTCTGTCAGACCGTTTTCACGTCTTTGTTCTTCAGCTGACCTACACATGCTGTCATTTGCATTTTTCTTAAATTCCTTTTTTTTTTTAGTATGGGAGTATGTAGTGGGAGAATTCTAAGTGGCTATGTCTGACCTAGCCAGGCTTGAAAGAACAGGAAAGTCATGCCCTGCTGTGGGATGACTCTTCCCTCCCTCCAATTCAGATTTTCCTGGGAAAAGACTTAATTCAGCTTCGGTGCTATATTGTATTCTAGGGAGGTTTTCTCATACCACAGTCTAGGGACCTTGTGGCAATATCAGAGGAGCAAAAAGTGTGGTGAAGCATGGTGAGGGGCACCAGAGAACTACCCTGGGAGCAGCAACTGCTGGCTGTGCTGCTGTTTTTAGTGTTTGCTTTGGAGACATGGTTTCTCTGTGTAGCCCTGGCTGTCCTGGAACTCACTCTGTTGACCAGACTGGCCTCAAACTCACAGAAACCTGCCTACCTCTGTCTCCTGAGTGCTGGGATTATGTGCTTCTTTTGTGGAAGCATCTGGATCTTCACACACACACACACACACACACACACACACACACACACACACACACACACAGAGAGACACACACAAAAGAGAGAAGTCAGAGAGTAAAAGAAAAGGCATTAAAAAAGCCAAACTCTCCCTGCTTCCTGATGCTGGATGTCAGGGAGAATGCTGAAGGGTGTATGTGAACAAACTCCTCCCCTCCCTTCTTTTCTTTCTCTCTTTGCTCTTTTCTTTTTCCTTATCTTGCTTCCCCTCCTCCTTCCTTCCCTCCCTCTTTCTTTTCATAAGTCTCACTTTGCCTTTTTCTAATTCTCCCTATCTTCTTTTCTTTATCAAAAATTGCCCAGTATACTGACCCTGTCGTTTCAGAATAAAGAATGTCCGTAGGACATACATGTTTAAAAGTAAAAGGCAATACCTTTCTGTAGGCACAGTTGCTGGCATCACCCCAGACTTGACGCTCAAGTCCAAAGGCATGCAGAACTCAGAGTCCTCGTCATCAGGGAGCCACACAGTGGGTCCACCTTCCCTTAGTGAAGGAACAAGGAAATAAGGCAAAGTCTGAGTGGAAACTGTGGTCCAGTGGAGGATGAAAGGACAATGGAGCTGAAGCCAAGAGCCCTGCTGTGGGAGAAGAGGGCCAGGCCTGGGAGCCAATCACTGGGAGAGACCTGCTCCTTTGGCACAGCCCTGTTGGTGGAGACTAGTTATCTCCCAAGCTAATGAGCAATCAGAAAGTTAGAGGGTTCTCTTGGGGTACGGCATCGTGCCAAATGATCATCACCCTGTGTGCCCATCATGCCTTCCCATCCTTGACTATTAGTGGCCTCTTTGCCACATTTCTTAAGCAAGCAGTCTGGTAGAAAACATTGGAATTTGGGAATATTCTGAGACTTCACATTCCTATTTGATGATTTTTTTTTTCTGGTAAAAATCCTTTTTACAGTCCATTGGTAGCCAGGGAATTTCCAGGGGTGGGGGATGTGAAAGTTACTTATTTGTAGAACATTTTTGTTATGGGTCACTCTAGAAATAAGCATGGCATGTTCCAGTGTTGTTTTTTTTTTCTAGGAATAGATTTAGGGTTTTTTTTAATGTTACTTGTTACCCTTCATCTGATGCTACTTATGATTTAACTTACAAAAGAATTGAATGACAAAGAAGGAACCAACTTAAAAAAAAAAACAAAAACAAAAACCAAAGTTGTGTAAGGTGACTCCTGATCAACTTACAAAAATATTTTAAATGTCTTGTTTTCCAGGCATGGGTGATGATTTTAAGACACTGGTATCATGGAGGCCACTTTATAGCTACTCAGACAAAGCTGGTTTTTCCAGGTAATGACATTTTTCTTTATTTATGCCAAACCTTCCATTTCCTCAAATACTGCAATTTTAAGGGCATTGAAAACATATTCTTTTTAATACACTAACTTTTATAATTTTATAACCAATCAACCTATGGAGTTTGCTACTTTTGAAAGCAATTTAGGCAGGATTCATTTGAAAATAGTAGGCACTGTCTTTGAACTTGGTGATTATTTGGATACATATATTCTAAATTTCACCATACGAGGTTTCATATACATCTCAGAAGGTTGTTATTGATATTTTAGTTTCCATTTGAGTTGGTGACAAACTAATACTTTCAGGAACTCTCCAGTATCCACCCAGTAGGTAGGTGTTGAGCACAGCTCTCAGGATCCAGGCAGCTTCCTTTTGGTGTCATTGAACCACTTCTTGACAAGTAGAAAGGTTTACAGCATCCATGATCTTGGGTCTTGATAAATGACCTTCTCCTTTGTTTGTAAATGCCAGCCTCATGCTTTCCCACTTGGTTGCTATCTGATAGAGCCCAGTGAAATCTTGTCTCATGGAATGAACCAAAATGTCCTTTGGGAAAAAAGAATAAATTCCCATGTTTGTCTCCAGCACAAAGAAATTTCTAGACGAGGGCATTCAATGGCTACTTCAGGAAAGTCAAGCAAACTTATCCTCTCCTGGTCGTTATTGTGATTTCTGGATTTGAAATGTTAGGTTTTTGGATGCCAATCTTAGTATATTTGAATCTATAGCCCTATAGCCTGTGTTTGAAAAATAGAAAGATGGCTCTAAAGGAAACACAGGGTTGAGTTCTTCTGTGGTCTCAAGGTATCTTGGGAATTTATATGTGGTACTGTGAGAAGGAGACAATGTACCACTTTATAGATCTTAGTTCATTGGTGATAAATATTGAAAATATTGATGCACTAGTCATGGTTTAGTTTGAATATTTCTTAACTGAAATTGTTGAAAAGTGTTTCAATTTGTGACTTTAAAAAATTAAAATGTTTTAAAATATGTCCAGATGACTTGAGAATGGGACCCAAGTCTATACACAAAGTTATTAAGGTTCAGGTACATTATGTATACATAGTCTGGAGGTATTACATACAAGGTTCTCAGTGCATTGATATTGTCACTAAAAAAGTGCTCAAAAAGTTTTGAGTTTTAACTGGGCGGGGTGGCACACTCCTTTGATTCCTGCATTCAAGAGGCAGAGGCAGGTGGATCTCTGTGAGTTTAAAGTTTGAACTCCATGGGAGTTCCAGGTCAGTCTGGACAACACAATGAGACTCTGTCTAAAAAGGGGGAGGGGCTATATTTTCAAATTATTTGGATGAGGATGACTTAGCTTACATTAAAAATTAGTTCTCATTAATTGGGGAGCTGGAGCCCATCCCCTTATACTTTCAATAGGAGCTATAATTCCCATATTTCAGCAATGTTCCACAATGTTCAGTCCCCATTCCTTTGTCAAATAGATCAAAAGAAAATCAGAAGCTCAAGAATTATGTAAAACACCAATGTTTTTTATAAAGGAAATGGATATTTTTAAATAAAAGATGTAGAGACTATTTGGGGGAATCTACGTTTTGGGTACTGCTTGGCATGGGTCTCAGATTGGCAATCTCTGTATCATCACCCACCTCTGAACACTGGTGGGGGTCTCTGGAGTGAATCAGGCTGCCAAGGAACACCATAGTAGCATCTCAGGTACTCTTGTTTTCCTAGGCTACTATTTTACCTGTTAGGATGATTGCATGAAACCTGACCTGCTCTATGATTAGCAACCCAATTCAGCTCTTCTTGTTGTCAGTGTAGTCTCCATGTTCTTCTGGGCTCAGAGAGTGAATGTCCACTTGACAAGGTGAAGGGACCCTTTTGAGTACCAAACTCCATAGTTTCCAGCTAACAGACATTAAAAATGCCTCTGGTAAGGTTGTTCAAAAGGACAAGGTACCTGCTTTTCCTGATATCCAGGGAAGGGGTTTTCTGAATGTCCAATGAGTTTCCCTGAAGTGGTTTTTGTTATGACCATGTCTGCAACACAGTTCACAGGAAGGGGGCCATTCATAGAAGCCCATTGTCTTGAATGTCCATTCTTCCTATGGGGCTTTAGCCTTGCAGAAATATTGATTGAATATTGCCTACTCTTACAATAAAGAAGTAGAGCCAACCTTATGCCCTTCAATAGTTTTAGGGGTAGCAGTGAAATACGTCTTCTTATAGCTTAACTTTAAAACTACACCCAAACTTGCTTATTGTTCATTTTTGGGCCAGTAATGGGGTTGGAAAAGGATGATGAAAAGAAAAGTCACAACTTTTCCTGAAGATGAACCACCCAGTTTAGTACAGTGAAATCTCTGCTAGGTTGTGCTGAGAAAGCTCTCTTACAAGTTGTTTAGCAGCGCTTGCTAGTTAATTCAACTTGCTTTTTTCTTACATGCAAATTAAAAAGGGGGAACCTCAGTGTCCTTTACCACAGAATTGCAGAAGTTAAAAGAATTACCTTGCATCAGGGTACTTTTTCTCTCTTTTAGGATCTATCTCATTCAGCCTATTGGCCATACTAGCAGTAGCTTGGGCTAAATAGATGAGGGTTCTGATAAAACGAGGTTCACCCAAAATCTAGTGCATCAAGCAAGTAAATGAAAAACCAGGAGGTCTGCCAGAGACAATAGGAGACCATCCCAAGGTCACCCTTTGAGAGCAGATTGAAACCCTTTTCATCTCTGGCATGAAATAACCCAATGGCATAATCTGTCATTGGTCTGTAATGACCCAATGACAAACTCTTTTGTTGGACTAATGGTTTTAACATTTTATCTTCAGATAAGTCAACCCCCACACAGGAGAAGATGCTGAAGCCTGTTGCCACAAACCCGTAGATCCGAACTTGTGTTGATCGTCCACACAAGCTTGTGTCTATAGGTATGTGTCTGGTAGGCAATCTCACAGTCCACGGGCTTTGCCTGTTTGCAACTAATATCCACTCACCTTCTCCTGCTCTCCTTGTCTCCCTGTGGTTGCCTTTCAGCGTGGTAGAAATGGAAAGTGGGGCTGAAGATGAGGAAACAGACCTTCTGTGCCACGATGAATGAGGTTAATTAAGAGGCTCACCCTGACTCCCACATTGCCTCTTACTGGTCTCAGCTGTCAGATTAGGAGACTGGGTTGGCAATGAGGCAGCAAGAATTCCAGGGATTCAGACAGCTGACTGCTGAGTGCTGAGTAAATAGACACACACAAGGGTTTGTTTTGTTTTGTGGGTGCCTAATTGTTCTCAAAGTTATGGTGATCTTTTTCAGAAAGTGATAAAGATTGGCTGACAGCGCTGATCCTGTTCTGGCTGTGGTGTGGGTTGCACCTTGCAGCAGCCCCCTCCCCCATCATTCAGCAAGTGCAGGCCACTGGGTCCTTGACTTAACTGAGGGGGATGGACAGGTTGACTGCCTATTTATACTTCTGTAAACACCCAGCAATGAAGCAAGAAGGACTTTTTAGTTTAAGGAAGAAAAAAAACCCCACAAAACAAAAAACAACAGAGAAAGATATTCTGTTTACATCCAAATTCATATTTTGCCTTGAGCAGTTTTCAAGTCTTTATCATGCTTAAAAGGCTGGAATGAAAATAATCTTATCCCTTCCCCTTCTTAAATGTCACCATTGTGCCAGGATTGGAAAGCCAAGCTGACCACACATCAAAGCAAAACTGTCTATATTTGTCTCATTCCAATGATGTGAGCAGAAGAGTCTAAACAGAAGCCAGGGTGAAAAGTTGATGGGACTCTAGATGGCTCTGGAACTTTCACATTTGCTTTTGCTCAAGCATGGTACCAAGAATTCCTTAACTTTGTTTCTCTGTGCAGACTCTCTCAGCAATAACAACTGAAAGAGTCAATATGAAACCCTTGTGGATACATTTTGTCACCTCTTAAGAGTCACACTGTTCAAGGACAGCTAGAAGTCTTCTGCAGTATATATGAGGAGAGTTTGTGTGGGTTTTTTGGGGGGGGTTGTTTTTTTTGTTTTTGTTTTTAGTATTTCTGCATCAGGATGACTAGACGTGGCTCATGTATGTATAAAGGGTAGAACATGGGGATATACAAATGCCGGACACAGATGATGTGCTTTGGTTTTTGCTTTGCATGGAGGAGTGTTGTCTGTAGGACTCAACTTTTAACCTATCAAGAAAGCTTTCCTATGGAATGGTGGTGCATTAACCCAGAAGAGAAACACTGTTCTTACCGATGTGTGTCCTGTAGAATTGTCTGCCCCAGGCTTTTATCCACCCACTCTGCAAACACTCTACTTGACCTGGTTTACATGCCTCTTTGAAGTGGCTAGAATGAATAAACGGCCCACAGGTTAAGCCTACACCTCTGATGCTTAAATGCTTGTTTGATACAGGAAGCAGCATCACACTTTTGTCCGTCATTCCCTTAGCTTGCTGCTGTTAGGTGTACCATGGATGGAAGAGTTTGAGTCACAGTGACCACGAGCTCTCAGTGTTACTTGTATAGGAACAATGCCCAACTATAACTGGATTGCTGGATTTTTTTTTCTTCCATGAAGAAGGTTTTGTAAATCGACTAGCCCAAGGGGGTGGAGGATACATTACTCTTTCAAAATTTCTAAAAGTCTCAGACATTCAATTCATCAGGTTAGAAAATATTGTAGTAGGAAGCCCAAAGCCTCTGGCTCCTGGCCACAAGAAACAGGATATTAAATATTTTACATGATGATGAAATTCAGTATTTTTCCCTTCTTCCATGTTCATGAATGAATGGTTTTTCTTCAATGTTAATTGTTCCTCTGGGATTTCCCCCCAAGTGCATGAAGTATTGTACAGGAAGAAGCAAAAAGTGAAATACTGTCAAGCATCTCCCAAGAAAGGCTCTGGAAATATATTTCAACAACCAGTTTGGCATGGGGCAAATGGGCAGAAAACAAACTCAGCAAAATCCCCAAAGCTTCATTGCTAAAGCATGTCCACAAAGACATCATACTTGAGTATAGTCTAACTTTTTTCAAACTCAGACAAAAATTCATTCCGACTCTAAAAATTGAATCTGATCCAATAGCTTGCCCTCAGCCATCAGGCTTGTGGGGAGGCAAACTGATAAGGGTTTTGAAAGCAATTCTCATTCCTATTTCAAAATATTGCTCTGTGTCTCTTAACATGGGGAGAAAGTGGCATGGTGTGGCATGGTTCACTTTACATTTTGAGTTAATATGATTTCTCTTTTCGGTGTGTTTCCCTGTCATTCCTCCTATTGTTAAGTCTTCTGATTCCATCTTACGACTGCCATTTCTTCAGCTAGCACCTGGCCTCTATTTTAGATGCCTTTCATCCCTGTAAGTAACTGTAGATGGCACTGAGATTTTGCACAGTAGTCAGCATGAGTGTTTCTCCAAGGACATATTTGTATCTAATATGAGAGCTAATAAATGTGATTAAAAAAAGGCTACTTTTATTTTTTGGTGTAGCCACAAGCTAGAAAAAAAAAACCTCAGATTCATTCATCCACTCCCTCACTCATTCATTCAACAAACCGTTATATATGCTCACTTTGTGCTCATCTCTTTGCTAAATGACAAATACATGATTCAGACTTCTTTTTCATGACTCTGATTCCCTAGCCCTTTGCAGAGTTGTATGGGTGTTGCAGAGACACTGCCTGTGTGAATCACATTTTAATCAATGCCTGTGCTCAGCTTCCCAATATCTAAGCAGATAAAGCACACACCTACTATGCACAGTGTCTGTGTTGCTTGAGATGCTGTCAACCACGGAAACTTTAATATTTAGTCTGTTGGGATCAACATCCACGTATTCAGAGTACCTATGGGAGGTGCTTTTTTAAAGCTACAGGCTATAAAAGATTATAGCTAAAGATACACAACTGCTGTGAATTCTATTTAATTTTTTACTGCCACTTTTAAATAAGAATTTTATGACATCATTCCATATTTTAATTGCATGTTGTTATTGCATGACTGAAAATATTTACACTAATTACGTAATGAACTATAATTGCACTAATACATGATAATGGGTGAAAATCAGTGCAAATAAACACGAAACCCAAAGAGCAGAAGATTGAAAAGCATTTGTGTTTTCAGACCAGCTTCTTTGATTCTTTGACCCCAGAACAAGGCTGCACATAAAGGAAACCGCGTTTTGATCTGCAGGTATTTATAAAACAGTCTGAGCTGTGTGGTGAGGGAATCTCCCAGCATTCTAGCACATTAGAACATTAAGAGCTTTTCCTTTCTTGTCACATCATTTTCTGGTAATTCTTCCCTTCCCTGCCTGTTTCTTTCTTTTGTTTATACCATCAGCTTAATCGTCCATGCAGAAATAAATGGAAAAAAAACTGCCAGTAAAAAGAAAAATTCTATTTTTTCTTCTTGGGCTCAGTTACTACTAGATTTTCTATATAATTGAATGGCTAAAGGCAGAAGTCTCAGAAATCCTTTGTGTATTTCCCTATGAGATCCAGGAATTTGAGTGGCCTGATCAGGATAATTCACTCACTGTGATTATTCTCTCATTTGGAATCTTGATAGAAAATCTATCTTACCAGGAATGATGTTCCAGTATTAGGAAAACAATAAAGGGTTGGGTATAAAAATCACTCAGCCCTTATCTTTTGATTTTTTTATATCCCCATTTATCCATTCATGTGTATATTTTTGTTTTGACTATATATATATATCCATAGCATATATATATATATGTATATGTATATGCATGTATTCTGATCTTTTGATTTTTTTATACCCCACTTATTCATGCTTTGGATATATATGTGTGTATGCATATTCTGATGTTTGATTTTTTAATAACCCCATTTATTCATTCACATATATTCTTGTCTATCCTCTTCTGCTATGTACCAGGTAGTAGCCATGCTGGTAGTCCTAGATATTAACAGTATAACTCAGCGTCTAAGGAATGACACAGCAGATAAATTACAAGGCAAGGATATGAAGATTAGGTTAGGAATTGTGAGGTAATCAGAGAAATAATTCTTTGTACTAAGTTCTAAAGGATACATGAAAGTTTCCTTGATAAAAATAACCTCTTATCCCCACCACCACCACCCAGGAAACTAGGTAGCTTTGATCCAACAAAGGTGGCCCCCTCAGAAAGCAGCTCTATTCTTGAAGGTAGTGCAAGAGTCTAAAGTTAGAAAAATTGGAAGACCCATCCCAGTCAAAGGGAGGAGAGGAACATAAAAAATACATCTTGATCCTTGGGGTGGAGTATCCCTTTGAACAGGACAGTGTGGTGGAGTTAGGCTCCCAGTGTGTTCAGACACACCAGCACATTCATGACATCACTATGAGAGTTCAGCTCGGCAGTGAGGAGAAGTGGCCACAGGATACACAAACATCAGACCAAATACAAGTAGACATGGATTTGGGGGACTCACCTGTCTTGCAAGAGTCTTTCTGCAGCACCAGCATCTCACTGGAACTGAAGAGGAAGAGATCTCAAAATTCCATTAGAGACATTTACCTCCTTCCTTATAAAGAGAAGAACAGAGGCTCATTTTCACAGGCTGCTAAAATAAATCATCAGGGGATATTACAAAATGCTAGAGTAACTCTGGGAAGAAGGGGTAGCTTTTCAGTAGGAGAATGTTATGTTATACATATTTACAGGTTTGATATGGTGTCTGTGTTCTCTCTGCTTTGCTTAGAATACTGTGTTCAACTATTTAACTGTTTTGACTTTATCCACTTCCCCTCTTTTACTGGCCCTTATGAAATTTCAGAGTTTTAGCTATACAAGAAACGTACATTTTCCAAACCTTCTTTTCCAAGTTATCTAAGTTTAGACACCAGGTTTTCTGTTGCTTCATTGGATATCAGAGTTTGCTGTACTGATCAGAACAAACATTAGATGATACTGCTACAATTTCTATGAATATAAAGTTTCAAGGGTACCAGTCCCCAATATCTGTCCCTTTCCTACCACTGAGCAATCAAGCCAGAGTTCCTGTGGTGTTTTCTCTACCTTTTTGCTCGGTCAGCCCCTCTAATGTGTTATTTCTTATTAAGGGCCCAAGTAGGCAACAGCATGAAGGACCTTTGTAAGACTAACTTGAAATTGCAGAGCTTAAGAAATGGTAGCTTTCCAGCCATTGTGACTGCATGTTCCCAGGTTGAGGTAGTAGGTTGTATAGTTTAGAATTACATCAAGGGAGATAACTGTACAGCCTCCTAGCTTTCCTTGGGACTTGCGCAAACCAACATGGCAAGGATGGACCATGATTTCTCCGGGTCTATTTTTCCTAGGAAAGCCTTTGAAAGGTAAGACTGAGTGCAGTTATTTTACGGATATGTTAGAATTCAAGTTTTTTTCCTCCTTGTACCCTTGCTGTATTTTCATGTTCAGTTTCTTCGGGTTGGATTTTATTCTCACAAATTGTCTACCATTTATCCAGCATCACAATAATATTGCATAATGAGCCACACAAATAACCAATGATGAACAACCATCTTAGCCTATGAATCTGTTTTAATGGGGGTGTTGTTATGGCCTTGGATGGACTGATTCATTCCTGAGGATTTTGTGAGCTTCTGCTTATTTTGTGTCTGCTAGTACTTTGTGGTCAAAGGAAGACAGATAGCCAATCCTGAAGCCAGGTATGGCATTAGAGACATGGCAAGGGATGTGAGTTCAGAAAGGGGATATAAGTTTGGTCCATCTTTTGATACTGTGTTACATTTTCTTGGATATCATCAAATTGAAAATAATAGTGCTCCCTCCATGAGAGGAACCCTTCAGGTTCCAGAGAAATGTTTTGAATTCATGGTTTGGATTTTAAGCTAAACTGGCCTCTGACTTCCTTATTATAACTTTACTGGTGAGATATGCCCCAACCTTCTACAGAACAATGTATAAATACTGGAATGATGCTCATTCTAATACTGATTCTATCAAAATACAGGGCCATTTAATAATGATGGCCAGTGCCTTGAATGGTGGGCATGCCACTTGTTTTAGACTATCCTTTCAGCCTGCATTGAGCACCACAACCAGTCTGAGACTCAACTCTGTTGCTTAGGACAGGGTTGTGACAAGCCCAGACACTTCTCAGAAGAAAACTCAGTTAGCCAGAGGCTACTTAGTTAAGTAATTTCATTTCTGGTAGCTAGCATAAACCTTCAATACAGTGAATAGTTATGGTCCTCTCTCTCTCAACTACCTTAAAGATTGGGACCCTTTGTCATTTTGATTTCATGCTCAAATATCTCATTGAAAAGTACAGTGGATGTCAGGTGACTAGGAAGTTAAGAATAATTATCCCTATTTTAAGGATAAAGCATTGTTGAAGTTTTGGTGGGCTTTTTTTTTTAAGGCTACTATGAAACTCCTGAGCTCAGATCAAGATTCTTGTGTGTCATAACCATCATTCATTACCCTAGTGCCTCATCCTTTAGCAAAGACTGTAGCCTGGCTAGAGAAGACACTGACTTGGTTTTACAACATTTACTGCAAATTTGGCATTAAATACACTGATGACCTGTATGTGTTGAATAAGGGTTTGTGCATTGAACATATGCAGTCACTTGGCATGCAAGGATCTACTTGGTGCTGCTTATACGTCTACAAAGCTTTATATGTCATTATCCCCTGTGTAAGACAATAAAGTTCCCTCCTTTCAGCAGCATGAACTCTGGATTCACATACATGTGGTGCCCACAAGCATTTGAATGCTGAGATGGTCCCCAATCTGAAGACAAAGCCATGCTGGTATGATTGTTCATTTACTGATTTTGATAATAGGTTGCATCCACCTGAGTTCTAGTGATGGTCCTTGGTGTTCTATGGCATTGTGTCCAGGCACTTCCAGTGAAGTGGTTTTTACCCAGTGGCCTATGTTATAGCAGAGGTTAGAACTGCAAGATAAATAAATTATATTGGAAACCCCATCTTATTATCCATTTCCTTAGGGTTTTCAAGTGTATTTCCAGAGACTCCTTATTTTCATTTTAGGTAAGCATGTGTTCTGTTCCTTCAGGAAATCTCTTTGCCGCATTTTGGCTAAAGATCATTCTTAGCCCCCAAACTCTCAAACATACCAATGTACAAATGTCCATAATATCTTCTGGGAATTAATCCTGGGGTTTGGGAAGGAAAAAGAAAGCTTTAGCCAGATAACTTCTAAATATCAAGTTGGATATGATAGTTTACTTGTAATTTTGGTACTCGGAAAGGCAGAGTGAGACAGGAGGATTGCCATGAGTTTGAGACTAGTCTATATTGTATAGTGAATTCTAGCTCACCTTGGGTTGGAGAGTAAGACTTAGTCTGAACAAAACAAAACAAAACAAAAATAAAACAAAAAAGGGCATGAGAGATAAATTTTATAAGACCTATATTGTCCCCCCTTCAATGTCTGAGGCAGGTGGGAGGGCTGCCCCTGAGGTCATAAGAGCTGGAGACTTGTCCCTGCCCCTCACCAGCTGCAGTACTCAGAAGAATGTAAGTTTCCCTTACACCTTGCTTGGGCAGCACAGTAGAGTCGACCTGAAGGTGCAGGTGTGGGAGAGCCAACCCTGAGGACATGAAAACAGGAGAACTGGCCCCACCTCCTGTTCACTGCAGTGGGTGAACTAGCCAGGGTAGTGATGGAGAGCTCACCCTGGTGGTGAAGACAGGTGAGCTGGTGGGCTGACCAACCCTGCAAGTACCCAGGCCCAGAACTAGGGTTATGTGTTGGCACATCCCAACATCCACCCCATCTGTGATCTGCTGGAGCACTGGGTGGAATGGGAGTGGGGTTGGTCTTGGGGACCCAGAGCTGCAGGATCTCCACAATTCAGAGCAGCAACAGGATGTCCAGTAAGAGTCCCAGTGAGGGTCTAGCATCAATGGTATATCAGATACCAGGGCACTCAAACCAAACCAATGATGTTTTGAAAGACACAAAGAATAAATAAAAAGAAAGTTAAATAAGAAAGACTTATATTGATGATAGAAATGTCAATTTATTTTATAATCCATTTATTCAGTCCAGCTCTATTCTAATGTATATACTGGCAATCTTCAAAACATCGCTGAGTGGCTGGCATCTTGATCTTATTGTGTACGGGATATTTACCAAAGCGGTTTAAGGAAACTGGACATTTAGGAGAAGTTTGAACATTTTCTTGATGAGAACTCATTCAAAAATTTTAAGTTTTAGTCATCAGATTACCATTTCCCTCTGTTCATTGCTACAGATTTCAATGCCCTCAGTCCCATCTTTGTGCTGAACATGCACTTTAGAGACACGACACTGTCCTCTCAAAGCCAGCCTTGGCTCATCCCCTAGCTTGGCTTTCTGGAGCCTCAAGGAGGAGTGAGAAACTCAGTTAAATCACTATGAATTTTCTGAATCCTCAGTATCTAGTCAATTCTTTTAAGCGAGTTTGATCGCATCATCACATAGTACATACTGCTGAGCAGCAATGAGATGGCATGAGAAAATACTTAGGTTTTCAGATATTTTATTATCCCATATCACCCCATTTTGTAATTCCTTAACATTCCCTTTTTCTTCCCAAATATTCCCCCTTCCAATTTTATCTTTCTTTTCATTTTCTTCTAGATTCTATATGTGCAAGAAAACACATGACATTTGTGTTCCCAAGTCTGTATTATTTCACTTAGCATGATATTCTCTTATTCCATTCATTTTTCAGCATATTATACAATTGCATCTCCCTCCCTCCCCTCTTTCTTTCCTTTGAGACAGAGTCCAGTGCACCCAAGGGTGGCCTTCAGCTTTCTATGTAGATAAAGATGACCTAGACCTTTTGATCTCTTGGCCTTTGCATCTGGGATTACAGAAATGTACTGCTCTGCCTTATTTGGGGGATTAAACTGAGAGATTCATGCATGCTAGGCAAGTGCTTTACTGACTGGGCTAGAACCCCAGCCCCAAGATTTCATTCTCTTTGGCTGAATAGCATCCTGTTGGGTATAGGTGGTAAATTTTCTGTATCTTTTATCTGTTGATGCTATTCTAGACTGTCTCATTCCTTGTAATCATAGATTGCTACAGAAAATATGAGTATACTTTGTGCTATGCTGACTTAGATCCAACTGGTTATGTGCCCAGGATTAATATAGTGGGGTAATATGGAATTTTATTTTTATACTTCTTAATCTCAAATTTCTGGGTACACAAACTGTGTGTATCTTTGAATGGCTTGTTGTCTTTAGATGGATATGCTCAATTGCTCCCTTTAGTGTGCATATAAATCTTATCCTAAAACATGTGGAGAGATGGCTCAGCAGTTACAAGTACACATCACTCTTATAGAGGACCCAAGTTCAGTTCCTGGCACCCACACTGAGTAGTTTACAAGCTCTAATTGCAGCTCAGAGGATCACCCTTTTCAGGCCTCCTTAGAAATCGCTGGAGAGATGGCTCAGCAGTTAACAGCACTGACTGCTCTTCCAGAGGACCCAAGTAGTTCCCAACACCCACATGGCACCTCACAACTGTTTGTAATTCCAAGATCTGACATCCTAATACAGACATACATGTAGGCATAACACCAATGCAGATAAAATAAAATGAATTATTTAATAAAAAGATAAGATTTTTTTCCTAGGCTATACTTTTGTTCCCTTCATTAATAGACAACTCTGTGGTACGGCACTGAAAAAGCTGTATTTTAGACATAGACATGATAATGTTAAGCATACTCCTGAAAGTCATACTACACAACAGAACACCCTTCCACAGCCCATGTAAAGGGAATCTATCTGGGAATATGGATGCTGTCACTCATGTTGATCTTTCCATAGTAAAGTCATTTGAATTCCTGAGCTGCATCATCCAAAGGCAAACAGCTGTGAATAGAGCTAGATAATTTCTGAGATGCCTGCAGTGTTGAGAAATGTGCAATTCTGATATGCTCACGGAGGAATCATTGCTTGTATATAGTAGCCCCTTACTTCAGAGTCTCAGCCATACACCCGTCCTATACCATGGCAAGATAGTTTCCCAGTCCAATTCCTATATTGTCAAAGAGATGTGGACAGGATGGTAAGGAGGAGTTTGCAGTAGTGGTTACCACATCAGGCTACTGACCCCAAGGGTAACATTAAGGCAATGGAAGAGATAGCCAGAGAGGTAGTAAGTGTGAGTCACATGCTTCTTCCAGCGTTTGTAGATCACTAGGGTAACTGAGAAAAGTAAATTAGCTTCTGCCAAGGTAACGTGTATAATCAAGCACTGTGATCACTTCCAGGGCATATTATCTCAGTGATGGAAAGGATGAGAGAGGCACAACTCACCTCCTCCTTCCTTCATTTCTGTTTGTGCCTTCTCCAAATAAATATTATGCATTAGTGCTCTGCCACCAACTGCAGCGTGGAGCACATGAGAGCTGCCTTGGCTCCTTCTCAGCCCTTTTCCATCCATTGCTGATCTCCCACTGTTCTGGGCTAATGCAAAATGCAATAACGTTTAGCATCAGGACATCTCTGAGTCAAGAGGTTAAGGGAAAACACATCTCCCATTGTGTTCCAGCAGCTCTGATACTGTTAATGGCAAAACACCATGGAGACAAATGATCTCACTTTATTCAGGAAGCTCTGAGTGAAGAGAAAATATATGTGACATCCTTACAGCATGAGAGCCCTCTCTATATGGTGCATTAAGGCAGGGCAGAGAAGGGAAGAAGTTCACCTAATACGGTATCTGATAAGGCTTGGCCATTGTCTACTGGGAGGCTTCAGCATTCTTCATTTTCTCTGGATTGCTTTAATAAATATTGTGGTTCTAGTGGGTGGAAGGAGAGGCAACCTTTACAAATGTAACTCTGGGAAAGAGGGTTATGAACAAGCACACTGAAAAGCTCTGAGTGGTATTTTTCTTAAGTGTGACCCACAAAGGTGTCGAATGCACAGCGGTTCTCTCCCTCTTATCCCTCACAGGCGCATCGTACTTTCCTCCTCCACTGTCTGCTTTGGGGGAAGGAACACCAATGGATACGTTTATGGAAAGAAACTAAGACAGAAAAAAGAACCAGTCAGTTATGGTTTTAATGAGATGTTTCACTCTTAAAATTACCTGCAAGTGATTCTGTAATCTACATGATGATATAACCTACATTTTACTATTTATTCATGTGTCAGTCGGTGCTGGGGCAATGAATCTTAGTCAAAAATCTCTTCTTGTTCCCAAAGGACTTAACATTTGTGGTAGTGATAAAAATTAAAATTAAGATATTCTTTTTCCTTAGGACCTAAATAATTTTTGTTCAGTGGCAAATTCTGATTCAGGAATCTGTGTGCAGGTTTGTCTGCCCAGTTTAAAATTTTTGAAACAGTTCTCAAAATTCCTGTGGTACATCTGGTCTCTGAAACACTGGGAGGATAGCTCTTGCTGGTGGTGCCTATGATTTAACTGTACTGCTGGCCTCAGTGATAGTGGGGCCAGAAGAAGGAGCCTGGAGATTCAACTTTGACTTTGAATTGGAAGCTTGTGGAGACGTTTCCACAGCAGGCAATACAGTGCAATACCACACTAAACGTTGATTCCTTTGCAACAAGGGTAGCCAGACCACATGTTTATCAGGTCCAAGAACTCTAGAATGTCTCATTGTTTGATGAATAAGGCCCCAAGTGTTCTGTGGTTGCCACTTGTGAATTTGAATAAAATGTATAGAATTCAAATCATAACTGGAATTCCAAACCGGGGCAACTCATGTTCAGTGATGAGGCTGAGCTGCTACAGTCGTATGCTGCTTCTTTCTGGTGTGGACAAGCCACGTGGGGACGTGATGCTGTTCTCAGATGTGTGTTCTACAAACTCTAAGGCATGGACAGACTCAACCTATTTGTAGTTCTTTATTGTTATATAATGAGGTGCTGCCGATATGGTGAAATCTATATGCAAAACGTGTTAAATCAAGTACAATAAAAGGAACCCAGAGATGGTGAGGAGGCTCATGAGGTCAAAGCTCTTGTTGCACAAACCAAATACTCTGAGTCTGACTCCCTGATTTTACAATGGAAGGACAGAGTTGTGACTCCTTAAACTATTCTTCAGACAACCATGGGACATATGCTCCGTGTCTCTCTGTGTCACTATCTCATTCTCTGTCTCTCTGTGTCTCTGTCTATCTCTTCACACAGCACACATACATGCACAAACACAAATAATAATAATAATTTTAATTAAGGGTATCATATCCCTAAACACTGAACAGGAAGGTTCATGAGAAATAAACTTTTATCACTTGCTGTGCCTAAAAAAAAAATCAAAGATTTTTAGCTAATCATTTTATTAGACTGTTCTTATATGAGATATACCAATGACTACCTGTGTTGGCTACAAAAGATAGAGTCATCTAAGAGAAGGAAGCCTCAACTGGGGATATGCCTCCATAAGATCAGGTTGTGGGCAAGCCTGTATGGCATTTTCTTAATTAGTGGTCTATCTGGGAGTGACCAGTCTATTGTGGATAGTGCCAACCCTTGGATGATGATCCTGGGTTCTATAAGTAAGCAGGCTGAGCAAGCTATAATGAGCAAGACAGTAAGCAGCATTCCTCTGTGGCCTCTGCATTAGTTTTTGCCTCCAGATTCCTGTCCTGTTTGAGTTCCTGTCCTGACTTCTTCCAGTGTTAGACTGTGTTGTAGAAACATAAGCTAAATAAACTCTTTCCTCCTCTACTTGCTTTTGGTCGCAATGTTTTGTCACAATAATGATAACCCTAACTAGCAGAATACCTATTAAAATAAAGAATATATTCTGATTAAAGATAAAACTGTTCTGAACCCAGTTTAACATTTCTTAAGGTTTGAAAGTTATTCTGAACCTTGTGTTTTCTGAGGTCAGCATTAGAAAGCTAAATTTATCCTGTGGAATTATTTGACATGTAAAAGTGCCAATTACAGACCTCAGCTTGGCAGAATACTGGCTCAGTTCAACTTTACCATTTATGTTCTATGGCTTGAGTTGGAAATGCACATGGATTTGGCTTTGAAGTCTTCTAATGGGAATGTGCCAAAATGTTATGCTGCAAATGGAGCATTACTCTTAACCAGTCTACTGACATGTTTAGTTCTGAATACAGCCCACATATTGTCCTGTGACCTTGCATGGTTCTAAGTTTAGCTGGCTTTGTGGGCTCTGTATTTCCTTGCCAGTTTTTTTCTCCTATGTAGTTCTGTGCCTCAGAGGCCCTTTCATGTAGAGCCTCTACAACACCATTCTCCTATTGCTTCTCAGGATGTTTAACCACAGAAGTCACCAGAAAGGAGTTGGAGGGAAGCTGTAGAATGAAGTTAAGGCTCTGCATCCCCCTGGCTGTCTTCTGGGGGCTCATGGATGCAATAGGACCTCACTGATGGTAGCTTCAGCTATGACTCCATCAGCTTCTAACTATGAGTTCCTCTCCTTACTCCCTCAAGCCCAAGGGTATGAGGATTTCCTGCTTGTCCTAGCCCAAGGACCCTTCACCATCCTTCTGGGCTTCTCTTATCTCTACCCAATTTTTATAAAGCAATCTTTCTGCCAATACATTCAAAGGAGAAATGGAGAAAAGTTTGTTTTTCTTCAAACTCCAGTTCATTTTCTAAGTTAACATAGGCAACTTAACAGAAGTGTGTCATTGTATAAATGTCACCACTTTCAATGCTGTAGGAGACAGGGGTGTGGGAGTAGATGACTGTCTTTTACATAAAACCATGGGACTAGGAAGGGCAAGGACCACATCTATTGCATCCTTTCTCATTCTACAGAAAACCTGGCAAAGGGCTTAGTTTGTAGCACGAAGTTGGGGCAAATGGATAGTCCTGCAGAGTTCCCATCAAATCCTCAAATTTGTTATATGCTAAAATGGAATGTAAACTTTTGTTGTGGGATGTAAACTCATGGCTGTCAAGGACCACAATTTTTTCCCACAGCAATTCTAACAAAATAATCTCACTCACTGCTGACAGTGAAAGTTCTAACTCAATAAAAACATATTTCCTTCTAGGGCTATGTTGATTTGTGTGCAGTAAATGGAGAACAATTAAGTGTAAAGTGTTTGGATCTGCTTTTTTCCCTAATTTATCTTTTATGTCAACAGATCATTCCCTACTCCATATTAGTATTTCCTCTGTTCATATGTGCCTGTGTGTACATGTGTCTGTATATATGTTTAACTCATTTGTGGCTCTTACTTTTTTAGTAATATTGGTAATTTTCTGGATATAATCTAGATAAGTGGAAACTGACAATTGTATATAAAATAAGGCAGAAGAACTCAGAATAAAGTTATCTGAATGAGTGTTGCCGTTAGTTATTTAGGGTCCCTTTATTGTTTCACATTGTCATTTATCACAATGCTAAATCCTGTTCTACTTGATTCCATGAAGAATGGAAATGGACACTAGTTTGGAACACTAGGCCATAACCACACTGTCTTCTATTATTTCCACCCCTACTTTGTTAAAGCCGATGGTGGGATGTCAGGTTTCTCTGACACAGAGCTGAGAAGAAACAGCACACAAGAACTTACCCTTCAACTTTATACACTGAAAGGCAAGTGCTTGGGAAGTTCAAAGAGCAGAGTCTTCACTCTTCATATTTTGCAAACAAGATCATTTCTTCAACAAATGGGGGTGTGTGGAAGGTTATCAATCTAGATAAGCACAGCTGCTTCACGATAACTTTACTAGCCCACTTGGGAAGTGACCAAAGCACTATTAGATAAGTTAAAAACCAAAAGAGCATGGAAAATGTTTTTGCCAACTCTTTCTTTTTGACCTCTTGGCAGAGACCAATAGTTGTGTTCTCTATCTTGAGACTATCTCTTGTGGGCCAGACCGGATGATCTAATAGGTCTTTGTAATCTCAAATACTGTGACTTCTATCCCCAAGTGAACTCCATAGTTTGTTTACATAGAAACACACTCAGAGGCTGAAGGAAATGCAATATGACGAATACTAAGGAAAGTGAGCCAGGGTGACTCAAGTGGCTTTCTTTCTAAATAGGATAAGTAAATTAAGAGCCCAGACATTCCCTCTACTTCTCGCCAGCATCTAGATATGTAGAATTTGTTTTCCACCACAAGCAAGTTGTATATATATTGCCCTGTAAAACCAGTAAAAATTTGTTGTAATTTATCAAGACCTCTCTTTGATGGTGATTTGGTTTAATTGTTTTACTTTCAAGTTGTGTCCCAGGCACTTGAGAAATCAAAAATGTTGAGAATAAGATAAAAATTAAAAATTGCTAGAGAAACATGAGCCTATTATAAATAAAGCATAACTACTATGCATTTCAACCTTACTAAGGTTTTGTTTTGCACTGTGGGCCACATGGATCTAGACAAATGTAACTTTGGGAGAAGTTACAACATTTTTAGTAAAAGATCATTCTTCTACAATTAGCTTGTCAAAAACATTTCTTCTTCTTCTTTTTTATTTTTTGTTTGTTTGTTTTACAAGACAGGGTTTCTCTGTGGCTTTGGAGGCTGTCCTGGAACTCACTCTGTAGGTCAGGCTGGCCTCTAACTCACAGAGATCCACCTGCCTCCTGAGTGCTGGGATTAAAGGCATGTGCCATCACTGCCCACTGTCAAAAATATTTCTAAGGGCTCTCTTTCCTCTATGTTCTAGAAACATCTTGTGATTTCTCTATCAGCTAATACTTTAAATGATCTTTCTATACCTGAAAAAACATAGCTATTTTTACTGTTGTTGTTGATATGCTGTGCTTTTAAAATCAAATATACTCCAAGCTGGCATTAGGCCTCTTACAAACAACTATAGGCAAAATCAAGAGATCTTGCTTCAGGAAAGCTTGGGATTAGTTAGCTGGTTTCTTGCTCAGTTCACTCTGGGTTTCAGTGGTGAGAAAAACGGAGTCAAGATAGATCATCAAGAAAGCAGATGAAGCTAGATGGTAGTGGCACACCTTTAATCCCAGCACTTGGGAGGCAGAGGCAGAGGCAGGAGAATCTCAGTGAGTTCCAGGACAGCCAGGACTACACAGAGAAACCTTGTCTGAAACAACAATATAAAAAGGTGTTGAAAACAAGTTCTAGCATCACCTCTAGGTCATCTTACTAAGACCATTGAATAAAACTGTAGGCCATTTTCTGTTTCATCATGCATTTTGATAGGGGTGTGTGTGTGTCTTATAATTATATAAATGGCCAGGCGGTGGTGGCGCACGCCTTTAATCCCAGCACTCGGGAGGCAGAGGCAGGCGGATCTTTGTGCGTTCGAGGCCAGGCTGGACCGATAGCTTCCGAAACAATACAGAGAAACCCTGTCTCATAAAAACCAAAAAAAAATTATATAAATGTATGCATATTATAACATACATATTTAATCTCAATTAATATATAATATCTTTAAAATGGTTTAGATCTATATTCTTATATATATGTATATATATGTACATATATAATATATATATATCTTCATTTTAGAGACTAATGGGCTTCATTATGATATTTTCATTCATGTTTTTAATGTTTCTTGGTTAAGGGTCAGTCTTCATTTTAGAGGTGGAGGCTCAATATTGACCTTTTTGTAACTCTTTACTAGTTTGTGGTTAATAGATTTTTTGGTTAATTCATAAATGTTGCATAATATGAGAGGGAAATAGGTTAACAATTAGAAATCAAGATAAACAAATGATTAAGTAGAAGACTAACAATGGGGTTGCCATATTGAATGCTGTTTGTTTCAGGTGAAGATAATGATGGTGAGGGATTCTAGTGAAGGGCTTTATGACTGATCTCCACCATGTGTCCCCTTCATTCAGAGACCTTATATATTTCAACATTGAGAAGACACGGCATATAAATATTTGTTTTTATTTATTTATTTAACTAGGTTATTGCCAAATTGATATCTTTGCTTGTCATTAAACTAAAGTGAACCTTTAAAAATGTAACTTGAGGCCTGGAGAGATGGCTCAGGGGTTAAAGCAGTTGCTGCTTCTCCAGAGGACCCACGTTTGGCTCCTAGTACCAATGCCAAGAGGGTCATAACCATCTGTAAGTCTAGCTCCAGGATACCCAATGTCTCTGGTATCTTAGGGTATCTGGACTTACATAAACACACACACATTCAGACATAATAAAAAAATACTACTACACACAATTAAAAATGATGAAAGTAAATCTTTAAAGAGGGTAATTTGTTCTCCCAGGCTCTGTGTACTATATGCTAAAACTATCAGCAAGTCTATCCTATCCTGCTCTTTGTCAAGTGCAGAGATCTTTCAAGGTCATTTCCAATAATTCATTCAATGTGGAATGCAGTGTATATCCCTCACCCTATACTTTTATGGTTTATTAAGGAGAATACTAGCCTCGTGAGCAGGGCACATCTTAATTCAGTGTCAGAACATATTCCACCTGTGACTGTCAATTACTCACATAGATCATGTTTTGAAATTATCCTAAAACTACATCAGCTGAGAGCTGACCTTGTGATTGAAGATGTGTTTGTTTGAACTATTTTTTGTCTTCCAAATCCTAGCTTAATAGCCATCCTTTCTATTACTTATAACCTCTAGATCACCCTCTCTGTCATTCTAGGTTTTCTTCAGACAACTAGCATATTGTATTAAATGATACTCAGTGTGACTGACACCTGTTAGGCGTGACTTCTTTTACAGTATGAACACCATTGTAATTATCTGTTAAATCCTAGGGTGACATATAGTGGGTGCTCAGTAAGTGTTTGTTCTATTTCACCAAATATTCTCTCAGTAAGCATTTTTTCCTTTGTAATGAGAGCATTTGAAATTTATTTTTTAACTTAATTTTTTGAGACTGTCATACATTAGAATATATTTACATTGGTCTTGTCTGTTCCTCTCTCTGCCCCTCTTCCCATTTCTCTCTGACTCCATCTCAAATTCATGATCTAGTCTTAAATTATTATTAATATGTATATATCAATATATCTGTGTCATTTCTCTCTCTCTCTCTCTCTCTCTCTCTCTATCTATCTATCCATCCATCCATCCATGTATCTATCTAGTGTATACTCATTCACATATTTATTCTACTGAGCCATTTAGTGTTGCTCATATATACATGTGATTAGGGCTGACTATTTGTGATTGGATAACCTATGAAACTTGGCTCTGGACAAAACTGAGATTCCCTTTCTCACTAACCATTGATTGACTGTAGCTCTTCATCTAGGAGTGGGGCCTTGTGAAATTTCCGCTATCGAGGTTGGCATGTTGCCTGATGTTGTCATCATGCAGGTCTTGTTTGGGTATCCACACTGCTGAAATTTCCTGGGTGCAGCTTCCCTGTCATGGTGAGAGGATACTATCTGGTAGCAGTTACCCCGGTCCTTTGGATCTTACACTCTTTTCAGTGAGCAACTTTAAAGAGGCCTCTGATCCAAGGCTGGGAACTCAGGCATCCTCCACATGGTAGGGACTGACTTTTTGCCTTTTGTCCCCTAGTGTTGTGTACAGAATCATATCTCAAGTTCATCAGTCAAATGAAGAACAGGTGTTGCTGAGGGTCAGAGCTTTTGAATATTGCCAGAAATTAAAGATCAATTAAAATATGAATTACAGAAAGAAGGAGGAGAGAGTGTGTTTACTGATTATCAATACAGTACTGACATGCTTCCATTACCTCAATTTTTACCCTTATCTTAGAGGAACAGATGCATTTTCTCCACTAGACAGAACACACTAGGGGAGAAATACCCCAGTTAAATGCCCAGGACCCAGTGTTCCATCTTGTACTTTGCTCATTTCTTGTAAGTAAAACCATAAGGCCATGATGAAGAAGAATGGCTTTCCTTTGATGTCAGTAAGCTTCCACAGTTGTTGCAGCTTCCCACTGAGCCATGCTTCTCAGTGTCACTTTTTTGAATTTATTTTTTTAGCTTAGGAATATGTATTATAACAATGGTGCTAGTGATGGTAATGAGGGTGATTTATTTCACTAGTATTTTTTGTGCCAATGGATCAGAGAACAAACACAGAGTTTCTTCTTTTTTTTTTTAACTTAGTCAACAGTGGAAAGCCTTTCAAATTAGGTAATGTGCCATTATGGTGTGGTGGCTAGCAATGCCCATAGAATTTATACATTTATTGAATAGATTTTTCTAATGTGCTATTTTGAGATCTCTGGAATGAAGTATATACAACTCTGTCTCTAGGAATAATTCATGACCACTGTGTCCAAAGAGTTAATGTTACCATAGTTAGCTATTCATGTATTCCCCCTGAGTTTGATTTCATTATGTGATTATTAATTTACTTATTAATTGCTAATTTATGTAATTAATTTTACCAGTAAGTATAATACTACTAATAAAACTGCTAATAATAAAATTTATAAATTACTCACTAGTAATTTATTAATTGCTTGAAATTGCATTAGTACTATGTATAACTAGTACACTATAACACTATTCTTTGGTGTATATTTATAATTTAATTTGATAATATGACTCATTAAAATGCATTGTACCTTGGTGATTCTCCTCTTTTACATTGATTATATGCAAATTATATCCTATGTATGTACATATTAGGTATGTGAGACTTGTTATTATTCAGCTTGTTAAATATTACTTTACTGAGCATTTATGTGAGGTGTTGTAGTGAATTCAAGGTAGAGCTGATATTTTCTTCCCTCAAGTCTAAATATAGGTAGAGAATAAATTAATTTTATGTCAATATAAACACATAGACTATGATTCTGAGGTGCTGTGATGAGTCTGAGATGCAGGCTATTCCAAGTCACATGGTCAGAGAAGTCTTAGTGGAAGAGATGAGCTTTCAACATGGAGAATGGATGAGATGTTGGCGGATCAATTTAGGGGGCAAAATATTCCTGAAGAAGGGGAAAATGTAAACAAAGGACTTAATTAGAGAGGAGTAGGATGTTTCAAGAACACGAGTCATCCGTTGGGCTTAGTCATAGTTTGTAAATAGGTTTAGAAGAGGAAGTCTTTATAAATAATATCCATAGAGGGACTATGCATACCATGTGAAGGTGTTTGGAGTTTTGCCAGGCAGCAATGGGGAGCATCTAGGCTGATTAACTGTCTGCTTTATATGATTAATTAGCTTATAAAGCAGACAGGACAAGATGTGGGAAGATGAGCTAAGAACTTATTACCATAGACTCAGGTGATCTATATGCCATTCTAAACTACAGCCCTGGAACGGTGCAGCGCAGAGAGAGTGCCTGACGGCTCCTGTCTGGGCGAGTAGATCTCAACAGCAATGGGTAGCAGTGAGAATGGGGAAGATGTGATCAAGGGGGATTAGGCAAGTTAATTTGTATATCTTTAAGCAATATGATCTGTGAATATTTGCAAAAGTAATTGACAAACTAGCAACGGAAGGAGAAATTATTCAAGATCATCATTTGAGAAAAATTAAAGATATAGAGGGTAAAGCCCAAAGATACTAGATCCCCAAGGGATAGTGAAAGCATCTTAAACTTGACTTCACAAAGTCTATGGACGAACTAGACAGGATTCTTAGGTACCACACTGGGAGAGAGAAATTGGTAGAGGCCAGGGGCAAAAGGAGATTGGAATATCAGAATTTCTATATCCTAAGTTGAAAATATTTATACATAAGAGAAATGGAGAGTGTATGTGCGGTAATTAAGAAAAACTTTCCTGATAGACAAGGAAATCCTGTCCTTGGGGGAGTTCATGTTGTGGCCTTGTGCACTGGGGTTTGAAATGGGAAGTAGACAGCATTAGAGTTGATGAAACCAAGAACTGCAAAGTCCTTAGTATAGTCAGGATAGGGAAAAAGCCTGAGAACTAGAATAGAAGTTACAATGTTTTTTTTTTTTTTGTTAGTGGAAAAGAATTGTATCTAGAGCTGTGAGCATGGTTAGGCAGGTGTTTTACACTAAGTTATGTCCCTAGGACTAAGCTGCAAAATTAAAAAGCCCTCAAACTGAAAGTTATGCAGTTCTTCTTGATATGTCTTGATGTCAGTGACTAACTCTCACTCTCTGCTGTGGTTGAAGAATTCTTGACTCTTAATTAAATTTTCAAGAATTTAGTTTATCGTTTCAAGTGAAATATTATTGTTATCAATTTTTTTTGATTTTTGAGACAGGGTTCTCTGTATTGCTTTGGAGCCTGTCCTGGAACTCACTCTGGAGATCAGACTGGCCTTGAACTCACAGAGATTAACCTGCCTCTGCCTCCAGATTAAAGGCATGTACTACCAACACCTAGCCTGAAATATTATTCTTATTCCCTTATTCACCAAAGGCAAAGGTCTATAAATTCACAGTCACTGGGTGTGCTTAAAAATACATTTGGTTCTTTCCCATAGAGTCCACATTGATCATGTGCTCACTTGTAAACTTTGTTTGTAACTGACAATTTGCAAAAGCTTTTGTGGCCATTTAATGAAGAACAGAAAAAGAAAATGAGGTGCATTTCTTGTCTGCTTTTGCATTGTGAGCTTTTTATTGGTGGTTTTGCTACTTAATGTGGCTTCCAAGTGAAACATTAAAATGCCCTGTGGTGTGTCTGTGTTCAGAAAGCTGTGATGTGTCTAGTGGGGAAAATATGAATGTTAGATAAACCGTCCTCAAGTATGAGTTATCTTACTATTGGCTATGAGTTCTGTGTTAATTAATATGCCAAATAACATGTCTTCAAAGAGAAACCTTCATAAAACACATATGTGTTGGTTGGCTGAAAACTATCTGATTAGAGGCTTTAAGAAAATAAAGTTTCCATTTCCTTGAAGAGTTAAGTCTCCAGCTTTTACTAAGTCTGTCTCCACAGCAAGCATGCAGAACATAACCACTACAGATCATGAGAGTCGAGCATACTTGCTTGTGTTGGCAAAAATTAGCTATCACAATTAACCAGTACATTTGAAAACTGAAATGTGACTTTTTCAACTTTTAGTTTCATGTCATTTTAGAAGTATAGACAAGGTACTAAAATACTATTCTATTCTTTATGATGCTTATTTAACTATCCTTAAATTTGATGTTTTCATACCTCAATACAATACCAGAGATTAAAAGGAAAACAATGTTACTGTTGTAATATCACTAATTGATCCATATTTGTTTTTAGAATTTCTCACCTTTTTAACTCTGGTTCCCACTCATTACATGTAGGGTCATGTTTCCTCAGTTTGGTAATGCTCCTAATTCTTTCTTTATCTTGTTGCCAGTCACATCTCTTTGGTTTGTGTGGTGATCCCTCACATTTAGGTGAGGATTATTCATTTGCATCTAGAATACTATGGGAATGAAGCAGGACCCTTTATAGAGCACTACTCTAGAATCAGCCAATCAACATGTTTTCAAACACATGTGATGTCTTTCCATTTCTTGGTTAAGTTGACATTTTCACTAAAAGGTTACTAGTGTTTTAGTGTGTACGTATGTGTGTGTTGTGTGTGTTTGTGTGTGTGCATTCAGAGTCACACATATATGTGTATGCATGAATGAAGACCAGAAGTTAATGTTAGGTGTCCTCCTCAAGTGCCCTTCATCTTATCTTGAGATAAGATCTCTGACTAAACTGTCTGGCCACTGAACTATGTGGATCCACCCATTGTCCCCAATTCCCTTGCTAGGGTTACAAATACACATGCAGCCATGCCACATTTCTACCTGAGTGCTAGGAATCTGTAGTCAGGTCCTTACACTTATACAGTAGGCACCTTGCAGACTGAGTCATCTTGCCAGCCCAGAAGTGATTTTTTTCATGCTAAAATTTATTACTTTTTCCAGCCAGTAAACACATTAACATTATCCTATTCTATGCTGAATGCGATAATAGCATTGGCATAATTTTGCAAAGGCAATCTATTCTTCTGTTCATTCAGAACTTAGTCTAGTTAGGAGCTTACAGGAACACATATTAAGCATTATTGTACAAGAGAAAAATCACACTGTGTCAAATCATGTGGCACAGAGCACAAGCTATTCAAAAGTCAGGAAATGGTCTGATAAACTTGCTCTGGAGTTTCATGAACAGAAACTGTCTTTCTAGATAGAACTTCATAACTTCCTTAGTGCTCTCAAATGTATTTTGTACCCCAGTTCCTAAATGAAGTGTGATAGAAGCCTGTGCATATGAATACAGCGCTAAGTCTCTCTACTCTTAGAGAATGTACAATCTAAAAAAACACCTGTCAATGAAGCAAACACGACCAGCATCAATGGAGGTATCAGGGTAGAAGGGATTATAAGGGCTGGAAAGCTCCCAGGGAAGATAGAAGAAGGTAATTTCATGTTATCTACTCTAAGAATGACACTGTCATAAAAAACTCTTGTAATAATGTCACTCAGTTTGTACTCAGACATCTCTAGTCACAGGAAGTTCATTTCTCAAGTCACCATTCCATTTCATCTTGTACCAAAAGTAAATAATTGTTTTCTACTGATTTACTTCTTCCATAAACTTACACCAATGTGTCTTGTTCTCCTCAGTACAGAGAATAAATCTACTCCTTCTTCATGGCTATTCCTTAAACTATGCATTACATCCAGACACAATAACGCACACCCATAATCTCATCACTCAGGAGGTTTAGGCAGGAAGATCTTGAGTTCACTGTCAGCTTGGGTTACATAGCAAGGTTCAGGACAGCCTTAGGTAAACACTGCAATCTTATAAAAATCAAATAAACAGAAAATTCCAAACCGGGCACTGTATTCCCTTCATGTCCATCTTTTCAAATTACATAAGGAAGTCTATGAATTGCGTATAATTTCTAGATCCATCATAGTTCTTCATGATTGGTTTTTCACTTGATGTTTCAACAAAAACTGAAAATATCTTTGGGCTCTCAAACCAGTGAACACCATGTAACCAGGTCACCATTTGTTCTAGACAATGTGAGTCCACTAAAGTAATTTAAGTATGCTTTTTTTTCTGGCTTGGAAGAAACCTGTTGGCAGTTAGTATTTTCCTTATAAATAATTTATGACCTTTCCCCTCATCCTGACATCCTACCCTGGAATGTGTTTAGTGTAATAATTATGTGGGGTCTCCCCATCCCTTTCCCTTAGAATTTGGAACCTCACATTCAAAACTTATTCATTCCTGACACACTTAATTTTTACCTCTTTTGGACTTCTCCATGAACTTTATTCTGTCATTTGTATTTCCCCTTTGCTTTTAATGTTTGCAGACAAGAATATGATCTATTTTCACTCTAGATTCTAATAAAATGAACAAGACAGGTGGCTCAAGAGCAGAGCTCTTGGGCAAACCATGTAGGTCTGCTCGTTTCGTAGTATGAAAAGCACTTTTCTGCTTTTCAGGGAGTCTCGATGCCCTTTTCTGGAATCAACAAGGGGCGGGAAGAACATTGCACACTCATGGGCAGTGACCTCTTTACTGAGGCATGTTAGTCAGGGGCTTTGGATCAGGTTATGCTTCAGAAAAGGTAGTTCAAATCCAGAAAGAGTCAGTACTATGAATGACAGGCCTATAGTGTTTTACAGCTGATAGGGTTTCTTCAGACTCATGGTCTCATAGATACAAAATAGTACCAGATCAATTGTCAAGAAAGATTTGGGACTTGGGCATGACAAACCAAAAGCAGATGATTTTGTTGTTGAAATTCTAGATGGACTGGTAGGTGACTAAAGCCTAGTACTAGTGGTAGTAGCCTTCCATAGTTAGCCAAGAAATAAAGTCAAAGGACTTGATAGGAGATGACAGAAGATGAGAGGAAGGGACAGATAAAAGATAAAGACTGCATAGAGAAGCAATGAATGGGACTCATTAATAAAAATTGGATTTGGTAGGGAGGGAAGAAGTGATGTCACCCCCCACCTTTTCATCTGGAAGTCTGGAGGTACAGTGAATGGAAATAAGACTTGTTTTGTCATTTTTCTGCTTGTTTGATGACAATGAGAAGATGTGAGCCTGAGACTGAAGAGTCTCCACTCTGCATGCAAAGAAAGTTTTTCTGTGGAGTAAAAGTCAAGTAGAAACTTGGCATGGCAGGACTGTATGGTCCCTACCACTGCCAGCACCCCTGGATTTTCCAGTACAAAGGTGGTTGATTGCAAGAGTGCATTCTTCCTGGTGAACCAAGGACCTTTTCTGTGTATACCCATTTCAGATACTGCAAACAGCAAATGTGGTTAGGAAAATCTTGGAAAGGGAGATTGGCTAAGATAAAATATGTCCAAATCACAGGATGAGTCACTGAAGTAAAATTTCAGATATCCCATCAGCAATTTTCCTGCCAAAATTTCCTGCTCCTGAGTAGAACAGTATTGCTATGTTTTTCTTCGATGGATACTTAATTTGTAGACCTTCTGTTCTGCATAGAAACAAGGATGGCATAGAAGCATATCAACTTAAAGCCCCATTGATTGTCCTGTGGAGAAGATCATTATTACTGGCTTGGCCAAGCTTCCTCTTATGTATACGCTAAGCAACTGCTTGTGTTTTTGTAAACTATACACACTCACAAGGCAAATGTCACATTCAGTGTCATCTTTGGGCATATGGATCATACCTGAAAGAGGAAGCATGGATACATTGGTTGGATGAGTGCTTGAATGATGCCTCTTCAGTTATATAAGCAAAAGCACCAGCTATTACAGCAAGGTACAAAATCACCTTTCTTGTGTGAGCAAACTTCTTGTTTTATAAAAGTGAAAGCTCAAATGTCCAGGCATCACATCAACCTCTACCTTTCACTCCATTTTAAAAAGATAAAGACATTTTTTATTTGTTTAGTGTGTAGGTGTGGGTGCAGCGCATGCATGAAAATCATGGGACAGATTTTCAGGAGTCAGCTCTTGCTTTACACTTTATTGAGATGGTCACTCTTGTTTCAAATGCTGCAAACTCCATACTAGCTGGCTTGCAAGCTTCCAGGAACTTTTCCTATATGTGTCTCCTATCTTTCCATGGGAATACTGGGCTTTCAGATGTGTGCCACCCCATTCTGCTTTTTCATATGTGCCCTAAGGATCAAATTCAGGTTGTTAGACTTACAGGGCTAGTACTTAAATCCCTGGAATCATCTCTCTGGCCCCTTTTCCCTCTCTTTTTAAATTCTTTGTTTTTGAGACTGGGTTTACTATGTAGCCCTATCTGGCCTGGAACTTACTATATAAACTAGGCTCTGTGGTCTAGAACTCACAGAGATTCACTTGCCTCTGCCTCACAGGTATGTGCCACAGAGCTCAGATTCCATCTCTTTAAATTTCCAGTATCTCACTTCTTTGATGGTTATAGAACATCCTTATGAATGGTGCTACAGGTCACCCTTCTGAATTGAGATAAGGGTCATCCTTATGAGTTAAGTATTATCCTTGTGAATGCTGTTGCAGTCATCTTTATGAATGGAGATAGGGTCATCCTTCTGAACAGAGTAAAGGGTCACCCTTGTGAATGGTGCAACAAGTCACCCATTGTAACAGTGCCAAGGGTTATCCTTGTGAATATTGCAGATGAATCTTGTGCTCATGATGCTTTTCTCTGCCTTTTGCTTTTTAGTCATTCCAGTCTTTAGCAGCGATGGTTGCCTTTTTGAATCTTTTTATGCACACACTTCATCTGACTCCCACATCACTTGAAGTTGATTGTTCCTAAACATAATCAGACATGTGATAAATTATGCGGTGGTGTCAGTGGACAGTTCTGAGCAGCCTATGAGGAGAAAGAATTATTACATTGTATGAATACTGAGCTCTAGTTGGTTCAAAATGTCTGATTTGATCACTTGTACATTACAGGCTGAGCTTTAGGAAATTGAGGCTGATGAAAAGGCTTTTTAGTCATTCACACTACAGATGATTAGGTTCTACATTAGTCACTAGTTTAGTGGTAGAAAGCAAAGTCTGATGTCTGCTAAGGAGAAAAATTATGTACATTTGCATAATCAGCCTCCCTTTTTAACCTAATAGTATAAATATAAAGATAGCTACTGTTGTATGAATGCCATTAGACAGGGGGTATCTACCCAAAGGCTCACATGTTGAAAGCTTGGTCAAAGCTGGTGAGGGCTGTTTCCTGAGTATATTAAGTTTATCAGGGAATCAACCCATGATGAGTTCAGAGCTAAATGGGCTGTGAAGAGGTGTGGCCTAGAGGAAGAAGGTAACTGGGAGGATACTTTTGAAGCATGTATCTGGTCCCTGGCCTTTTGTTGCTGGCTTTCTCTGCTTCCTGGATCTGGTGAGGTGAGCTACTTTTTTCTACCATGGTGTGCTCCCTTAGAACAATGAAAACCACTGACTGTGTACTGAATCTTCTGAAGCCATGATACAATTAAATCCTCCCTCTCTTTTAAATTGGTTTCCTCAGGTATTTTTATCATTTTGATTAAGGAACTGACTCTCACAAACACAGTTTCTGAAATGCATGTGTGTACAGACAGGGTTCGCATGACAGGAAGCCATTTTCTTATAATAGAGCAAATCAGTGTTCAGTACACGGAACTCTCACTTTCAAGGCTTTAGAAACTATCTGCTGCCAGTGAATTACAGAAGAGTACTGAAGAGAGCCAAGTGCTGGATAGGGATCTATGCAGGCTTGTGTGGGAGGTACAGAAAAGGGGCTTTGAAGATTAAGAAGAGCCATGATTGGCTCTGGGTTTCAGATCTTCTGTCAAGCCATCTGATGGATACCTGTGGGTCCCTATCAGTATGCTGGCAGACTCAAGTGCCTGGTGACATATAGCTTTGTGTTCTACATTTGCTATTACTAGCTTCTTCTAGGTATGCTCATATGGCAATATTTTGTTTCTTCAAGGCATGCACTATTTTAAACGAAATGCACTTCAGGATTTTAAATGTACAATAATCTCTAGACTGACTAGTTAAAAATGATACAGAACATGTTCTATTAGAATCATCATTTAGGCTGAGATCAAGCCAGTATCTGTTTTATTAGTTTGTATATCCTCTGTCTGAGGATGATATATTGAGTAGGATTTTTGAGCCAGTAGATGACTTGTTCCATCCACTCCACACACGAGCTGGAATTACATTACCAGAGACAGCATGCCCCACCTAAGAAACCACTTAGGCTTCCTGTATTAATAACAGCAATGAGACCATGTTCTGCTTAAACACATGAGTAATGTCTGTATTCCCTTTAATTGTCTTTAGTGTGTCTGCACAGAGTCCCTGAGAGCCCAGCATTCCCATTTTAAATGTGGCTAAACTAGAACCTGGACAGAACCATGGGCTCAGGGCCAGCCTGGGATATAGATAGCAATAGGCTTGAGGGGTCTGAATGGAACAAGACCAGAAGTTCAATTAAAGAGCAGTTTTGTGATATCAGTCTGTAATGGATTATTGTAATAAAGTTCACAAAAGCCTGGATAAAGGGAAGTGTTAGGTATTTCTTTGGGAATGACTCACGAATAACAAAAATAAGGTAGAGACTCACTGAGGACTTCTCTCTAGAGCCTAGAGCTCTGGGAGTTTCCACCCTATCTGTGACCACCACCCAAGAGAGAGAGGAAAAGAGCTCACCTCCCAGTCCCGAGACTCCATCCTGAAGGGTCAGTTCCTCAAAGACTATTGACTAAATGAGTTCCCACAACAATTCCCCTTTTGGTAAAAAAAAAGAGGGTTCTAAATGTAATACAAAACTATACATAATAAGAACAAATATCAAGTAATGTCCAGGAAAAATTAAGAAACATACACAAGCCGGGCAGTGGTGGTGCACGCCTTTAATCCCAGCACTCGGGAGGCAGAGGCAGGCGGATCTCTGTGAGTTCGAGGCCAGGCTGGACTGACAGCCTCCAAAACAATACAGAGAAACCTTGTAAAATCCAAAAAAAAAAAAGAAACATACACAAAATTAGAACTATAACCAAGAACATCACCAAGCAAGAAACACATACTAAATGTCCAGGCTGTAGGTAATTGGCAAATAATAGAGATTATTCCAACAGCTGTCCTATCCCAAGGAGACTAAATCTTGTACCTAAATGTCTTAGCTAAAAAATGAGAGGATAGTAGTTGAGACTTTCTAGTCTTTAATCCCATAAAAGACCTGAGAAGGAAAATAATATTACCAGAATAAGCAGGAAGTATAAGTGGGCAACTTCCCAAAAGTATAAGAAATGACAGAAACAGCTGGCTACCTGACAGTCACCCAAAGGCTCACAGAAACGTTGGGGGGCAACTAACTGTGGCTAAGGCCTAGAATATCTGACAGACCCTTTTTAGAATCAGAAAGATTTAAAAGACTGTCCTTTTCTGTCTTGGCAAGGTTAGTAGTTTCGTTTTGTTTATTTCCTGCTTGTACTGTTAGGACAGCATGTCCATTGTCAGCAGTTGAGGCCAGTGCAGGTTTTTGCCCAATAGGCCAGTTTTGCCAAGAAGAAACTCCAAATGGAGTGTCTCTGGTGCCTGTCATACTCTTGGGAATAGCTTGGTGCTGCCAGGAGCAATTGTATCTCATGTCAACAGAGTTACAAATTATCAAAATATTTAAATGCCATATTCTGCAGGTCTTTGAAGAGTTTGAAGATTGACTACGTAGAGTATATCTCTGTGCAATTAGAGAATCTGACTAACATAACTAGGTATGAAAAGCATGGGTGACTACAACCTATAATTCTTAATACCTATATAGCTTAAAGATTAAAGCTTCACAAATAAAAATAGATATGCAGTAATTCTCATTGATCTTGACGTGAAAAAAATATATATCCTGATCAGAGGCAGAAATCTGTAGTGCAATGTATAAAAAAATCCTAAAATTGCCTCACTCAAATATACAAAATATTTTAAGTATGTGTAGAAACATACATACATAAAATATGGCAAAATAATTTCACAGTGGTGTGTAAAAACATTGTAAACAGAAAGAGGAACATACACAAAAAGCTTAATTAAATATAATTTTAAGTTTGTATCAATATACAAATTATCTTAGACAGGAATACAAAAAATTTACATATGTATCAATATACAAAAATCTGAAATCAATGTGAATTGTCTATAACTAATAGTGGCTGAAATAGTACACAAGTAGATACACTAATCTACCTATAGTGTTCTGGCCATGTTGGGCATCAGAATGTAATGGAATATTGTAATAAAGTCCAAAAAAAAGCACAAACAAAAGATTAGATATTTATTTAAAAATCACTCGCAAAAAACAAAAATAAGACTAAAAAAACCTGCCAAGGTCTTCTACTCAGAGTGCTAAAAGCTGCAATACTATCTGTGACCACCACCCAAGAGAGAAAACTCACCTCCCAGGCCACACATAACATCTGAGACTCTACCCCAAAGGAACCAATACATCCATGACTACTGACTAAGTGAGTTCCCACAACAGCAGTCTAAAACTGAAGCAAAGGGCATTAACTTTCAAGAGAAGAATGAACCTACACAAGTAGATAAGGTCCTGGCTCTACAAGCAGGTGAGGATGGTGTACTGGGTGGGGCACGCAGGTGAGGATGGGCGTACCAGGGCAGGTGGCACTGGATAACAGTCTTAGTGACAAAACTTTCCTCCACTCAGCTTTCTGCTGTTTACTGGCACAAATGGCTGTGGGCCTCAGGATTGTTCAAATGCACAGAAATCTAAAGGTAGGTCATGACACTCAATCAGGCTAGAACAGAGATATAAGAATGGTTTCATCACTGAGCCTATTTAAATGGCATGCAGAAGATCAACTATTTCTAAATTCACTGCACAATTTCTCCCATAAGCTTATGAAATGAGTTGCAGAATTTGAGAGGCCCTTTTCTTCCTTATGTACTGGAAGAAAAGGTTTAAGAAAGGCAGGAGAATTCAGATCTCTACCAGGATTCTGGAAACATCATGAGAAGAGAACACTTGTAAGAAAACTTTTCCTCACATAAATGGTTGCTAAGTTCACTTCAGAAAGAATTGCATAAGAAACATGAAACTTTTAACAGGATGCTGAGAAGCATCACGAACTTTGTTTGGAAAGGAGAGGTTCTAACTATCAATGACATTAAAATGAAAGACCTCGGCATCAAAGCGCCGGGCACTGAACCGAACCCTCTGCCCAAGAACCGGGGCCAGACCACTGGCTGCAAATGCAAGAGGTGATTTATTGAGTACACAGGCGCCTGCAGATGCTACTGCAACTCAGGTGCAGAGCATACCGGGCTTGCAGGGAGCACAATATTTATAGAGTTTTAATGGTTACATAAGTAACAGGCATTTCATTGGCTCATCTTGGGGGCAGGGGTAGTTCCCACGGACTAAGTTTCCTGGTATTACTTTATGAAAGACCCCAGCACGCTTCAGCAATTATTATCCGGGTCCCATGACTACTATGGTGATCATAGACACAGCTGGAGGCAAGGGTAGTTGCCAAGGACTAGGTGTCCTGGTATTGCCACATAAAAGACCCTGGCACGCTTCAGCAATTATTATCTGGGTCCCATGACTGCTCTGGTGACCACAGATCCTGTTTGACATCCTGCCAGCTGGGCGAGGCACCTGGTCTGGGTTTTTTTTCATTAGGCAACGGCCTGGCCTTGCTTTTCTTTTCCTAGGGGGTCCTGGGTAGGGGTCTTTCATTCCCCCTTTGTTTCTTGTGCATAGGTAGAATCTTTTACCTATTGTCCAGCCCTCTCTACTTAAGATTTACTTATGGTCCCATCTGTTTGAGGGCATGGTATTGTTGAGTGAGGACTAAGGCTTGAATTATTGTTTGTGAATGCAGGGCCCAAAGGTTAGGAGGCCCATAAGAGTAGTGACTAGTGCAGCGAACCAGGGGGATTTGTTAAACCAACCCTCATACCAGTATTGTTGGGATTTAAATTTTTTCTGACGAACAGTCAGCCTCTCCTTGAGCTTATCCAGAGTTTTGGTTACTACCCCAGTCTTGTCTGCATAAAAACAACATTCCTCTTTGAGAGTGGCACATATGTCTCCCTCTCTTATTATACTGTTCCCTATGTAAGGGAATTTTTTTTTCTTTTGACTTAGCATCTCAACCAGGGAAAAGAGGGCGATGAATTCCTTTCCATGCTGCTTCTTGCTGACTGTGGGGCGCAGTTAGGGGACCCAAGAAGGCAGAAATGCAAGTCAAAAGCAAAAAGGGAATTTAGGCAATGGGGTATTTATCCAGGAGCAGCTGATTGGCAGACTGTGTTGAAGAGACAGGGGGTGTCCACATCAGCTGAACTGGTTCACATCCACAGCAAGTCTAGGGCTCGTAGTCTTTAGGAGCAGGCTGTGGTCAGCAACTGATGTTCAGATGTGTTTGCCAGAAGTGGAAACCTGTTTAAGACATGTTTAAAACTGGGAACAGAAGTCAAAACTTATGTATTTAATTGGAACTCTTTAGACCCATAGTATTAGTGATCAGGAAGGTCAGGAATCCCATGACCAGGAGAGAAAATCTCATTCTCAAAAACAGACAAATGGGATAACTGGCTGTACTTATCTGGAGTCCTCTTTGACCTGTGAGAAGTGGATCTAAGCTGTATGACTTTTGATCCTCTGAATCCTATGTAAATTTTGTTATACAAAAGGACATAAAGGTTATAGGTACATTAGCATTATCAATTGGTACTGAAATCTACATTGTAGAAAAAGCAGATATCTGGATATCTGTATTTTGTTCTAGCAGAAACTACAGATTTGGGCTAGTAGTGTACATTTGTCTTCTGTCCAGGGAGCCAAGTATGAATTGGACAGAGGTATCTTTGGCCTGATGAAAAGCCCTTTAAGTTTATACTTAGATGATAACCAAAATAAACCTAAAAATCAGTCTCAACTAACACCACTACCACAGTGGAGGTGGTGAAGGCGAATCATGTTTGTTGAGTTACTACTCTGTGTTTGCATTCCATGGTTAGCTTCTCCAACCACTACAGAACTGAAAAAAAAGTTACCTATGTTCACTTAGTAGACGAGGAAGCCATGGTTTTGAGAGTTTAGGCATCTTCTCATCACATGACATCTCACTCCTAAGGTTACAGTACCCTGCCCTCTCCTTCCAAAGACAGAGGACCACATCTTTTCTTGAGAGGACCTCATTATACTTTAGAAAGGTCTAGAACTGAACAAATAATTAAGAACTCATCCCTGTGAAATAGGTATTTTTTGCCTTGGAAACAAAGGAGAGTTGTTTCCATTGGTGTTATGCCCAAGAAAGACATTTTAAGTCAGATCATAAAGTATTTTCTTGATCTCTCTCTTATTTCTTTAAATGTAAGTCTATATGCTTTGCCTGTGTGAATGTGTTACTTGCACATGCAGGAGCCCATTAAGACCAGAAGAGGGAATTGGATCTTTTGGAACTGGAGTAATAAGTGGCTGTGAGTCACCTGATGTGGGTGCTAGTATCTGAATTTGGTTCTGGATAGGACATGGAATACTCTTAACCAGCATGCTATCTTTCCAGCCCCTCTTCCTGCTTCCTTATTGTCTAAAATCCTTCAGTGTTCAAGTTGTGCCACTCGTCACTTGACTGTTTGCTAGAAATCAGCAGCAATTCTAAATAGAAAATTTGCAAAGTTTCCCAATGAGAAGGTTCATATAATTTTCCAGATGGGAAAATAAAGATAATCCATTGCTCTAATAAATGTAGACCTGCTTATATTTTCTGTCGCAGTTGTGTCACTTTTAGTAAATTGAATTTTTCAGGAAATTGATTTATTTTTCTGGCAGTCCTTTACTTCCTTTTATATACCTTGCCAAGATAGCTTCTCTTCTATAAAATGCTCCCTAACACTTCTAAAAATGTGGTTTCCTTATCTTTGTGTTTCTTCTTTATCAGTGTCACTCATATCTCTCCCTCCTGATGAAGTTCACCTATGGATCTTGACCTGAAACCTGAAGTTCACTTGGTTATACTCTATACATTTTTAAGTACCTAGTAGCTTGTTTGTACCTGCCTCAGAATGGATAATACTCTCTCCAAATGTTTAAATAACTAAATCATTCCACTCAACATTGTGTAGCTTATTGTAACATCAAGAATTTTTCTAACTTCTGCAATAGATTTAAAGTGTATTCACAACAAAAGAAAAAGATGGGTGATGTAATTTAAGGTTCGTATTCCTTTTGTGTTTCAGTTAGAATAACTTTTAAACCAATATGTTCAATAGATTTGCCAAACAGTACAAAAATGTGTATCTTATTAATTAATGGAAGTGAGGTAAAATGGAAATTGGGACAGCATGAACTATGTGGATTTACCTTCCTATCTTAATAAAGCCCGAAGTAATTAGCATAGAAGGGTCAGCAAGATGGCTCAGTGGATAAGGGTTCTTGCCATTAGGTCTGATGACTTGAATTTGATCCCCAGGAACCACATAGTGAAATGAAAGAATCAACTCTCACGTGTTATCCTCACAGCCACACTTGCATCATGGTGTCTGTACATCCCTACACATGTGCACATACAACATAAACATAATGCAGCAATTAGCATGGATGACATTATATCTCTTTCACTGATCACGGATCAGATGTTCAGTCATGGTAAGTGGTCTCTCCAAGTTGACAGAGTTATTGAGTGTGGCACACTCAGATTACAAATCCATGCCCAAGCGTTTTTCTCATCTACTTCCATTTTTGCATGTTTCTACACTTAGTTTTGGTTTTGTATATATGTCTGTGTATGTGTGGGCACTTACATGCCACGTCGCATGTGCTGTGGTCAGAGGACAGCTTGTAGGAGTCAGTTATCTCCTTCTGCCACGTGGGTCTTGGGGATTGAACTCAGGTTGCTGGGCTTGGCTGCAAGTTTTTTTTTTCCAGCTGAGCCATCTCTCCAGCCCAATCATCACTCGCTGTTTTTTTTTTCAATTCTTCTTTGCTCATCTACTTTTCTAGAACCTACTTCGTGGATTTTTCCAAGTTATCTTTAAACTTGTTAGACTGAAACCTTCTGGCATGCCTCTAATTGAGTCTTGGAATTTCTGTGGGTTCAGGAATGTTCCAATGCATTCCCTGGGCAGTTCTGCCCTTAGCATAAAGGGAGCATAGAAACAGACATTGATCTCCAGTTATGCTGTACTACTCTAGGCCCTGTTTCACATCAGCCTTTTTTCTACAGCACTAGCATTCTTCCTTGGCTGGCATATGCTACCATCATAGTCATAGGCATGAGACATCTCTGAGATACAATTGAAATGACAAAAGGAAGCTCCAGGACATGGCTATGCTGACTCAAGTATCTCCATACCTTGGTGTGAAAGGGGACAAATCTTAACTTTGTATATGTTACATATCAGTCTTGTTTGGAAGGAAGGGTCTGAGGGCTAATCTATATGAGATACGTTCCTTCTTTTGTCTGGCTTGACCATGTGAAATGCCAGAGTCCATCGTAGCCTCTGTGGCTACTAAGAAACTTGTATATTTGGTCTCCTCTCTCTCGGCACAACAGTATTTTATGTTGTCTGGGTGTCTGTTGTTTATAATTAGTGGACTTTTCCCAATTCGCAATGCAGCTGATGCACCATCTTCTCGATGCAGTGTAGAGAAGCACCAAGAAGGACATGCCAGACTAAAGTCTTTCAATGATGCCAGACTCTCAATCAAACAATGTGTCCTTGAAATCTTCCTGAGGGAAAGAAAAAGTAATTGTGTTGTGTTTATTTATTTGCTTACAATGTGGTTGGGAACCTGGTGCTTCTCCTGGGCATTGTTTACAACACATCATTGAAAGGAGAGTTTAGCACTCACAGTGGTCATTCTGTTGACCTACTACAGGAAGGGTGATACTTACTAGTCTGGACATATGAAGCAAGTGAGGGCTGGATTAAGGCTGTGGTCTTTCCTTAAATATTGTGGTCTCCACTGGAATAAACTCTCTTAGGATCCAAAGCTCTAGGTTCTTTATAAGAACAAAGCAAGTACTCTTATGTTCATCCACATTAGGGGGAAAAGAAAATAAATCTATCTAAAGCTTTTTCGACTTAGGGGTTAACATTAGACTCTTTTCCTAGTGTATACAGTAGATTTAGCTTCATAGCAGTGTCTACATCAATCTTGTAAGAGAAAAACATTATTGAGATGATATGAATAAGTCAGAGGACAGAATGGAATAAATAAATAGCAGGGGGCTGTATTGTTGAAGATTACTGAGTAGCTATTATATTTTGTAATTAAAAACATTCATTTTACTTTTAATCATGTGTAAGCATGTATGTCTCTGTGGTCGTATGTGCATGTGAGTACAGTTGCACTCAGAGGCCAGAAAAGGGTGTCAGATCCCCTGGATCTGGAGTTATAAGCAATTGTGAATCACTAAGGACGATCAAAACTCAGGTCCTCTGTAAGCACTCTTACAGTGCTCTTAACCACTGAACTATCTCATCTGACCCAATGAGTAGTCACTTGGAAATCAATAGAAGGCAGAGAGGAAGCAGAACCAAGAGAGAACATAACCTTCAGAATCCTGTCTCTAGGAATTCACTTCTGCCAGCCAAGTCACATCTCCAATAGACTCCATAACTTTCAAAATAATGACACAAACTTTGGACTAAGAATTCCAGACATGAGCCTATGGGGAGACATTTAAAATTCAAACTGTAGTACCAACTAGAAATGAGCCTAGGCAGACACAGTGAGTGTGAGAGTTACCTTATAAAAAATCATGTGTTCATGGTATGAATAGATACTTGGATGTTAAATTCTCAACTTTTTCACACAGAACCTTCAAAGGATGGTGGATTTGTTGTGTTCTTTCACTATGCCCTAGAAAGCCCAGGAAGACCTTCCATTAGAAGCTGAGATAGTGCTGTAGTCTTCCTGGAAAGATAAATGCCTGGTAGTTCCGTGAATCCAAATGTAAACAAATGGTATAATTGGAATATAATGTGGGGTCTAAGAGAAGACTTCTGTTGCCCAGAAAAATGGCAGTCTTGAGTCCTGTAACATGAAGGTGCCTTCTGGAAAATGTAGAGCCCCTACAGTTAAATGATAATACAGAGAGGGCCTGGGCAGTGCAGCTGGTAGTTAGAACAGATTCTGCCTGCTCCACATCACAGGCTAGAACTCAATTTCAACAAGATGGCTTTACTCTTGGCATGTTTTCCCACCTTTTTTTGCCCATAGTACTTCTAAATGGAGGTCTTTTCATTCAAATTTTGAAAAAAAAAGCAAGAGACAAACCTGCTATCTAAAATCCATATAGTATTTAATTAAAACTAAGTGTTTATAAGTCCAGGAAGAAAGCCTATACCTTGGACATTATGGTGAGCTGCTGTCCTTGCTCTGAGTGTGCCTATTTGCATACTTAAAAAGGTTGGTGTCATATTGTTGGTACTAAAGTGTATCTTGCATTGGGATTTTCTTAAGCTTGTTTCTGAGTAGCGAGTGGTTCATGGAAGCTCTTGCTTTGATTTGGTTTAATTTTAGCAGCACTGGGGATCAAACCCAGGGTCTTGCACATTGGAGGCGAGTGCACTACCATTGAGAAGCCTATCCCTTTAGCTCTTTATTTTGAGACAGGGCCTCACTAAGTTGATGAAGCTGATATTGAACTTGCTATCCTCCTGCTTTGGCCTCTCAAGTAGCTGATCCAGGCAAGCTTTCAATTTTAAGTGACAGAATCTGTTTGACTTGGCATCCTTATTTGCTTATTGTAACTTACCTGAAACAGACAAACAAACAAAACTGTGGGTGCTGAAAGCACTGAACTTGATAGCTATAGAAACTCCACTAGCTTTTTATGAACTCTATTATTAGAGGGAGCAGAAGTAAATGAAGGGGTAGAAAGGGATGTTTTCAGAGATTTTGCTTTGCCATCTTAAGTGTCCCTTTTTCTCTGCCTCTCTCCATGGTCTTGACCCTTCCCTGCCCACTCTCAGAACAGATCCCACAGGATGGCTCAGAAACCGGAAGGAAAGGAAGAGAGGTGCTGGGCCATTCTTCCCCTGTTACCCAATGAACTGGAGGCAGAAGGATACCACTGGCAACCCCCTTTTTCTATTCTAAAATTGCATCAGAGAGCTGGGTGGTGGGTGGTGGGAGGTGGTGTGTTTGTCTAGGTCTGGAGTTTGGTCCCCAGCACCGAAAAGTGACAATACAATTCAGAAACCTGTATAATATTGTACCAGAGAAACTTCTAAACTGCTCCAGGAATCCTGAAGCCTTTGTACATAAAGAAATTTTTTGTGTTTAAAGACAACAGCATCTGACAACTAAAAATCAAAAAAGGAGCTCTTAATCTGCCCTCAAGAAGAGTAAAAAGAAAAACTTGACCAGTGGAAACACATCCTGGTTCCCCACATTCTAGGGTGCTGGCTGTTTACCTGGAAGTGTGGGAGAAAATGATGTTTGTAAAAGTCATGGTGTTTTTCAAAGATGGCGGTGTGGTCACAGAGGATGAGGCAGGGAGCTCCGTTAAGCAGTGTGAGCAAAGCAGGAAATTCAGCACTGTCTCCTTGCTGCACAGACAGCCCACAGGGGTAACTGTTGTTTTTTTCTTATTTACATGGTCTTTCTTTCTTTCAAATGAGAATATAAGAAAATCAACCTCATCCCAGAGATCAAATGGCTTTCATTTTTCTCTTGTTTCCGTGCGGTCTAATGTTTAAGAGTTAAGGCGATGTTTCAGCAGAGAAATGTGGAAAGGGGGAAGGAGAAATCAATAAAGTTATTCTGTGGCTTTTCCCAGGAGAGAGCTGTGTTAATCGAGGATGGCTTGCTAGGCTGTATATCAAGTCCAAGGAGAGAGTGGCTACGGCGGCTGATCTCCACATAGATTTCCTAGGTGGACTGGAAGGGGGGAGGGGAGACAGGCATATCTAGCATGTGCATAAATAATTATTCAGTCTCATACACCCATGTACACATATATGCACATAGGTAATTTTACAATGGTAGTGGACTCGTGAACATGTATTTTAAAGTATTAGTGGAGGTGATGTTAGTGGGAGGAGGGAGATGAATAACAACAAAGTAGGAAGACATATGTCTATGAAAACACTGTAGCAAAACCTATCGCTTTGTATGCTAACTTTAAAAATAAACTAAAAACCAACGTATCAATACGTTTTAAGTCAACATATGTGCACATTTGAAAATCAGATAACAGAATTTCCTTAGTTTAAAAGAAACTAGACAAAAATTCTTGTGATAAGATTTCATGTATTAACTGGGCTTGGTATGTAAAGTAAGATTGTTTTTAAAATAAAAAATAAAAATTAAAAAGAAAATACTATTTTTAAAAGGTAAAAAAGAAGAAGAAGAAGGCTTCATATATTGACCTGGGATTATTTTGCATTTCTGAGTTTTATACAATTTTTAGCTCCTGAAGAGGGAAATTGACAGACAGAATGCAGTGGCAAAGCTGGAAGGGAAGGGAAGTTCCCCGATCCATGGCCACTACAAGTGCCTGACTGCTGGAAATTTTCTAGGAAGGCTGTCTGACTCGTGGCTGGGCTTGCTTTTTCTAGCAGTGGACACAACCAACATTGTGAGCAGGTGGGATTTCAACTTAGATCATGATGATGAACTTGGGTCAGCACTGCCATCTGCAGTGGGCAGTGGTGTTGTGCTCCCTGGGGGCAGTGGTGCTGTGCTCCCATGGAGCACTACTCTTTCCTTCACTGACAAATGCAGACAGTGTACTTAAACAGGAGTCAGGCTGACGACTGTGCGTGAGGCCAGACTTCATCTTCACAGCACAGTTTTGATTAGTCAGCTATTCTTTCTAGACTTCAACTTTACAAATGAGAAATAATGCTTGTCCTTTCTTAGCAAGCTATTTTTTCCTGCCCATGAATCTTGTCAAGATAGGCTTTCTCAGTTCCACTCAAGTGTCAGGAGATTTTGTAAACAGCCAAGTTGTGGTCCCTTTCCACCACCCTGTCTGCTATGATGGATCCCACCATGCTGAGAATCTGAACATTTCTCCTCTTGATTAGTATGTTAAGACCCTACATTGTTTCATGTCAGATAAAGTGCTTTGTTTATTATATTTATTTATTTTGTGTGTGTGTCGTGTGTGCACACGTGTATTCAGTGCATGGGGACCTCTGTGCACTTATGTGGAGGTGGGTAAATGGCACTGGGTGTGTTCCTTTGTTCTCTGCATTATTCCCTTGAGACAGGGTCTCTCACTGAACTTAAAGCCCACTATTTCATGTAGGTTGGGTAGCCAGAACGCTCCTGGGATCCACCTGGCCCAGTCCCTAGTCCCCACACCTTTGGAATTAAAAACACACAGGTAGCCATGTCCAGCATTTACAGAGGCTCTGGGCATTCAAGCTCAGGTCCTGATGCTTGTGCAGTAGATACTCTTACCCACGGGCCATCTCCTCATTCTTCTAGTTTTGAACTACAAATCCCTTCTTGCCATAGCTGCTCAGAAAGTGTCCTTGTAAGAAGAGAACACAGAAAGAGGGATGATGCAATTCTAAAGTTCTCTTGAAGAATGGAGTTTGTCCAGTTCAGTCTTCTCATTTTATGCTTTTGAGTGTTGTTTATGATCTTAGAGGTGAGATGTCTTATCCAAGGTCACATGACAAACTAAGCAGAGAACTTGCATCTCCTGAATTTCAGTACTTTATTTCTTCTACTGGGTCATGTGTCTTGGGACCAATAGGGACCAAAATAGAACCAGAAGTTCAAGCAAGCAGATCAGACAAGGGTATGTCAGCCTTCAGTTTTCCCCAGGGTCAGACTCCAAGTACACTTAACTCAGCAGACCAGACTTTGGCATCTTCACAGAAGAAGGAAGATTCATGCTTGCTGAAGCTCCTTTCCCTTTTGGAGACCTACTTTTCCTTGTTTACTATATAAATGGTCTCTCTTCATATTGTAGTTGTCAATGTATCTGTAAGTTGAGTTAATTACAACACTCACTGAGTATTCTCTGTGATGTATCTTGGTGTCACATACCCTGCTTAAGGTAGGCTTACAGTGTGGTGACTTTGAGGAAGGAGAGACTGAGACCAAAGAGTAGTACCACAGAATAGTGGGGAGCTCTTGTGATAATTCTGCTGTTTTTCTGCCCTGTCCTAAATGATGGGGGCTATCCTTCTGTACATATGTTTCTCTTATTGGTTGATGAATAAGACACTGATTAGCCAGTAGACAGGCAAGAAGTATAGATGGGGCTACCAGAGCAGGAGAATTCTGGGGAGAGGAGGCAGAAAGGAGCTGCCAGGAAGAAGCCATGTAGCCTCTGAAGGAGTAACAGACCCAGGCATTCTCTGGTAAGCCAAGACTACATGGAAATACATAGTTTAATAGAAATGGGTTAATAACTAAGACAGACCTAGCCAATAAGAAGCCTAAGCCATCAGACAAACAATTATAATTAAGCCTAAGCAAGAGAGAAAAGCTTATATTGTACATAAATAACTTCAAGTGTACTCTCTATCTGCTTCCAAAAGAAGAGACAACCTATGTCTCTTCTTTGAGGAGACCATTCCCATACTTGGTTACGTCTTACTTCCTGTGAGTCAGTGAATCCCACACCCATACTTCTTCAGAGAGCCTCTTTTTTCTCTTAACCTTTGTGCTGAATCCCTTACAAAATATGTTCATTAGTTGGGGAGGATCTTGGAGGAGTGTTCAGGGGGAAGAATTTGATAAAACATATATTGTATAAAATGAATAAAATAAAAAATTTGTAAAAACTCAACTCTGTTTCATTAAAGCAGTGCATAGGATTCTTCCCCTACCCACATGCCCTCTACCTAGTCTGTATATACCTCAGCATTTCTCTTTAAATCTGTTGAACAAGATGGACTTCCTGACATCTTGATGAGCTCTTGCTACCTAGTGGAAAACAAGACAACTGAGCATAGACATATATGTGCACGTAGATGGGGGCTATCACTTGCTAATTATCTTTTTTTCTTGTTTGTCTGTTCAAGTCCAATTTTCCTGTTATTTTGTCTTTAAAGCTATTGGTGGGTAGGGCCCTGGGATCATCCAATGTGCTGTTAATGATATAAAGAGAATATGAGTGCCAGAAGAACTATTTTAAATTCAAAGTAATTGCCTCCTTCCTTACCTTCTCTCTGTCTCTCTCTGTCTCTGTCTCTCTCCTTTTCTTCATAACTCTTTTTCATAAATTTTGATATGTAGATTTTTGGTATTTGAGATCATAACTGGAAGGGAAATTAAATATTACTCCTTCTGGGTGGGAAATAGTGGCACATGTCTGTAATCTCAACACTCGGGAGGCTGAGGGAGGCAGAGTGCAAGTCTAAGGCTAGCTTGTTTGCCCCGGACTACATATCAAGCCCTGGCTAGATTGAACTGTATTGAAAGATATGGTCTTTAAATGAACAAAACCTCCAGAAAATTAAAATCAAAAGAACAATTTAAGAGGGCTAACCTGTATTTAATCAGCTGATTGGTCAGTATTTCTTCCTCACTTTATGACTCTGGATTTTTGTAACATCTGGAAGAGACAATAAAAATAAAAAATCATCTATAAAATTCTTATTATAAGGCTGGCACACTGCTAAACCTCAGTAGGACCAAAATATTAACAAAACATATCCTCATTCCATACATATAAGAATCCTGCTAAGGTGTTAGAGAGCTGTTTCAGTTGCTACAGTTGCTTCCTGCTTGCTGAACAAGCATGAAGACATAAGTTCAGATACCCAGAACCCACATCAAAATGTTGGGTATGGCTGTGTGCACCTGTAATCCCAGCATCCCAAGATGAGGATGTATAGACGAAACAATTGCTCTGGTTCACTGGTGGGGAAGCCTAGCTAAAAGTTGGGAGCTTCATGTTCAGTGGGAGACCCTATCTCAAGCGGATAAGCATAAAAACCATAGAGCAGGACACTTGTGCTCTGCTTTGGCTTCCTTACACACACACACACACACACACACACACACACACACACACACACCAGTCAAACTTGTAGACCAACAGACCTAACTGAGCTGTCTAGACTTGGAATAGGTAATCAAAATATCGCAGTCAGTCTTTAAAGACTTGAGAATGAGAACAAAGAGAAGAACAGAATGATTTCACCTTCCAGAGATTTTGGAGGATGTGGTGTCACAGGCTACAGCTAGTGTGCCATGTGCTGTCCTGTATAGGATCGGAGTCCAACCTCCAAGGAGGTTGAAGCATTGGACCTCAGAAAACAGGCCTGGCTCCTGTGACATAGTTCTCTTTGGTATTCATGCCCTTGCTATTTGTAGCAGACAGAGACTCCTTGAGAAGTGTCGAATGTGCCAAATTTAAAATCTCAGAGGTATCAGTTTCTGGCTTTAAAATATTCCTCAGCTTCTCCCCCAAGTGCTCCCTATTCCTTTCTTGCCATTTGAATCTCTGTAGGATTCTGAGTCTACCACGGCACCTTGGACCCAAGAATGTATCTCAAATTATGCTTCTGTATTCTTTTAATTTTTAAAAATTCTGCATGCTCAGCACTTTGGAAACTCATCTATTTTACGAATGCTTGAGTAAATTTAATTGTGTCTTGCTGAAAGCCCTTCCTCGCCACACTGTCATTCATTAATAACAGGGGGAACCAAGATGCTTGGGGTGTGGTTATTATTAAAGACACCTCAGATTCATGCAAGCCCACTCTTTGAATTAATTTGCTGCAACTTACACATGCTAGCTCATAAAGAACTGGGGTGAGACCTAGATTTGACAGCCAGTGCTCTCACAGCCCCATTGAGCAAAGCATGTAGTTAGTCATTTATTGTCTTGGTTCCCACTGGTGAGACAGGAGTGGTGACATGGGACACTCACTTCCATCTCTTTCTATCCTACACTGTTAGAATTTAAATGGCTGAAAAGAAAGAGCAGGAGACCTGCAAAGACTGGACAATATGAAAAGGATGTATGTGAGGAAACTACCATATGTATTGGGTGTGTGTGTGTGTTGGGGGGGTGCATTTGCTACTGCCTGCATTTGTGGAGAACAGAGGGTTAGTCCCAGGTATTATCCTCTGTCAGTCTGCACCTTATTGATTGATTGATTGATTGATTTTTGAGGAAATATCTCTCACTAACCTTGAGCACCCCTCTTCTGCTGCACTCTCTGAACAGTCAACTATTCATATCCAGCTGTTTTCTCCCCACTCTGCAGTTGCATTCACGTATCACTAAGTCTGGGTTTTATGCAAGCCCAGGATCCAAATTCAGGTCCTCATTCCTGCACAACAAACACATCATCCCTGCCCCCCAGTCAATCCCCTTAGCCCCTACCTTGACTATTTTGAATATGTATACTTGGTGTGAGAGATGATATTGACTGTTTAACTGGAAACTGTGAGGAGCAGTCATAGTCTAACCTTCTCCTCTTGGTGGGTCATAGACGTTCCTCTTTCCTTGCCTCGGTTGAAGAGTGTTTAGAGAGCCATGAGTGATGTCTACCATAAAGGGTTTTTCAAGGAGCATTAATTTGGTCAGTTATGGTCTCTCTAGGAGCCACATCCTCCAGAAGCTTGATCTGAGATGTGAATGCTCTTGGCTTCCCTAGCCTTCCCCTTCCTCTTGTCTCTTTTTTCCTCCCAATCCTCAGGTTGTTTATGGCAGTTTCAAAAGGATAGGAATGACTTCAGACCAAATCTTTGGCCTGTGTCTTTATTTGGTTATCCTCTGTGGCATCTTGGCGCAGTAATCTCTACCTTCCAAAACCCCAGGGTGGATCTGCATCTCTTGGCTTAGTAACTTGAACCTAATGACTGAATGAATGGGAGGAAATCTAGGCAGAATTAGAACTTGACTCCCAGATGGCACCCTTTGGCCAAGAAAAGTGAGTTTTATGTCACACATCATCTTCTTGGTGGATAGGTAATAGGCATCCAACTTTGAGAGGATACTCTCTTTTCTCTCCTTGTTACCTTGGAGATGGAGACATTTCCTCTCTTACTTTTCATGTCTAAATGGGTCTCACTAGAGCCCAGTGTAATCCATGGACCTGTTGTACATTACTTCCCAGAAGCTGCAGGCTCCATGCGGTGCCATCCGAAAAGCAGCAAGAGTCTTCCAACCTCACCCACAGAGGTAGAAGGGGGCTCCAGAATCATTTTCTAAATACATAACAACAAATACTATGGCATGTATGTACTGGGGGATTATTGACTTTTCCTAATAGCCAGTCTTTGTGCCAAATTACCAGTGAAAAACCATTTTAAAGGAGGAAATATTGACTCAAGAGTTCAGTGATTTTGGTTTAGGGCCCTTTGTGGTGAAGTAGAGCATCATGACAAGGAGGGTGTGTCAGAACAAAGCTGCTCAGTTCAAAGTGAGACAGATAGGAAGGGACAAGGGACATGGTGTACTGTGCAAACACCCTCCCCCTGCACACACACACACACACACACACACACACACACACATACACACACACACACACACATACACACACACACTGTGACTTACTTCCTCTGTTCAGTCCCACCTCCTAATAGGCCATTCAGTCTGTGGATTTTTCAGTGGGTTAATCCCTTTATGAGGAAAGCATGACCCAATCATCACTCAGCAGCACCTAAGTCTTCAATACACAAGCCTTTTAGGGCTACACGTCCTATTAAACCATAACATACTCCCCAAACAAAAAGGAGTCAAAACATCCTTATGAAGAAAAGCACCCAATTTTTCAGCCTGACACACCTAACCTGGTACTTGGAACTGATGTACAGTTTTGATTGTAAATAACAGACCTTAAGTACACTTGAACCACAGGCAACCCATGCCATATTCAGTCTGTGCCACATGCCACACCCTATTGTCTCAGTCTTGCTGCTTAAGGAAAAGGGCTCTGCTGACCATGCAGCATGCAAATACCTTTCTACTCTTCATCTTCCTGTGAAGAGCAGCCAGTCCCTGGGCGACTCCTGCTGGAAGAATTTGCACAGTCTATATCATTAGTGCATTTGGGATAGAATGACTGTAGCATCCCACTGAGCTCTCACTTGAGGAAACTCGCCAGCAGCTAAAGGATACAACTTTGCAAACTGTGTTCTGGATTGATAGCATGAAAGTTTTCCCAGCCAATGAAGATAGTAGCATGCTTGTAACCAAATTCACTGACGTCAGAAATCTCCATATGATAGAGAAGGACAGAATGAACGTCATCCTAGTCACACACCCCTACACCTCTATCCAGAGGCAGACAATGGATGACCAACAGACTAATCCACCCCACTGCTCAGCGATACCCAATGATCGTGCTTTCCAGGCCATTTTCACCTCTTCTCTTGCCTGCCATGTGATCTATGCACTTGACTCTGGACCTACCTCATCATGTCTTTTCGGAATCCTATTAGGGATAAGATATTCCTTTCCAAGAAACAAAAATAAAAGCACCCACTGGATTCAGAGGGGAAGTGGTAATAGAGTAAGAAAGAACTCCAGGAGGAGACATTGGCATAGAACCAAGCAGGAGCTGTGGGGAACTATACCTAAGGTGCCTTACAGGTGTGTGTTCTCCATCAAGGTCTGCGTCAGCTGGCCACACTAATCTGATGTCTTCACTGCCTGGATTTGTTTTTCTGGGAATTTTGGTTTTTCCCTATCACTCTGTTCTATACTGGTAGATGGGTTTAAGTGAAAACTACGTGAAACCTTTTGTTTTGTTTTAAGACCAGAATAGAATTTAGCCTGCAAAGACAGCAATTAGACGTACTTAAAATATTCTTTCCTTAGGCAAAAGAAGGAATTGTCTAATCTTTCTTCAGAGTACACATTATGAAACCCTGGAGACACTCAGGCCACTTGAAATGCCTCACCCTGGATCGCCTACTGCAGACCTGGACTCCTGCACACACTCTTGTACAAGCCCTTTCCCTCTTCACATGCAGCCCAGCATACTCCTTCACTACCACATCAGCCTGCACAATCTATCACTTGAAAAGACCTCCTAAGCCACAGTACAGTGGCTTCACACAAGAAGCCACATGGCCTCAGAGCTTGTAGAAGGAATTATGAATGTGACTGTACGTGGGACATCCACCAGAGTATAGTCTTTAAAAATTCAGACTGAGACTCACCATTTCTTCATGCTAGCTTAGTATGGTAGCTTGCTATGTGGTCTTTTTTTTCTCTCTCTCTAAAGGTTATTTTAAACAAGAACTCAACTCTTTCAAAAAATCATAATGCAGGCTGACGAGATGGTTCAGTGGTTGGTTATAGGTGTCTGCTGCCAAGCCTGATGAGCTTCCTTCTTAGAATCTACAGGGTCGAAGGAAAGAACTGGCCCTTTCAAGATGTCCTCTGACATCAGCTTCTGTGTTCTGTCATATGCCCCACCCCAGAGTAAATAATAAAGGCAAAAAAGAAAAGCTTCAATACAAAACATATTACCATAAAAATTTATTCAGAACCTTTTGGTGCACTGCTCATGCATCTAGGTGTTATACCCTTTTCTGAGGGCACATCGGGAGCTTTTCACAGCCTCTCTTCCTTCATGGCTTTAGAGTTCAGAGGTAAAGACAACAGGGTAGAGAGGTCATCGCCTGCCTCCCAGGTACAAAACTGAGACAGCCCAGCACAATGCCTGCCACATTCTTAAGTGCAAGACAATAATGAACTGGATAAAATCATCAAACTAAAAATGCTCTGAGGATGGGGTAAAGTGCAAAATGCACAGGAGAAAGCAAGGGAGTCTACAGAGACCAATCAGAAAGCTTGATTACATTAACACAGGACAAAAGCCTGTAACAATGCAAAGGCAAAATAATACTTAAGCAAATGTACCTGGTTCAAATCCTGGCACTGTCCTACACTATTGGGGCAGAGACACCTATTCTGAACCCTATTCTCAGCATCTATAAAACATTCATGATATCTTTAAAGACAAGGACTTTAAGGCAAGCTCTCTGCATCTAGAATGCAGAAGCCCCCCCCCACCCCGTGATCACTGTTAGAGGAACCATGAAAAGATGATCTCAAGAGTGAAGCATAAGGACTTAGTAGTAAGAGTATACAGGAATCAAGGAAGAAAGAGCAATTTCCAGGGCCATGGTATCTTGGAGATGCATAGGGGGTGCCGTTCTAGTCTTAGCCCCCAAACCCAGACAGAAGTAGAAAGAGATGGTGAATTAAAGAAATTTGCCTTCCTTTTCTATTCCATCCAATCCCAGCGGCTGCTGTGACTCAGTTTCTAGCTGACCCCACCTGTCCACAGAAAGGCAAATGCTTTATCAGAGTCATACAATGTAAGGGAACTGTGATAGAACTACTTACTGTAGGTGCTCTTTCTCTGTCTCTGTCTCTCTGTCTCTTTCTCCTCCTCTCTCTCTCTCTCTCTCTCTCTCTCTCTCTCTCTCTCTCACACACACACACACACACACACATACACACACAGAGGGACTTTCCTACTGCAGCACTTATAGTTAGGGCAGTTTTCTCTAAATGTGTCTCTGTATCTCTCTGTACATACACACACATACACGCACGCACACTTGTTCTTCAGTTGGTTCTAACTCTTTTTAGGTAAGCTTTTAGGAAATGCCCTAGGTTACTTTGGGTCGCCTGAAATGCTGTAGTCCAGAGAGAAGCAAAGAAGTGTTAGTTCTGGCTTTCCTTCAGGGTCCTCCATTACATGAGGCAGAAAAAAGTAAAGTTAAACAAGAGTGAGAAAGGCCAACGAAAGGAGGTAGTGGTGTCCATACACGCAAGAAACTGCAAAAGAGTCACATTTTTGTGTTTGAAAGGACCGCATTTGGGGGAACTAGGAAACCGGAGGTGTCAAAGATTAAGATTGTGGAAGACAAAACAATTGATTGGGCCTTTGAAATCTTGCCAAGAATCAAGAACCAGGACAAGTGACCGAGGGACTAGCCAGGTAGGACAATTAAAATGGAAATCTGGCTCCCTGCAGCATAGTGTGGAACAGGGCTACAGAATCTGTTGCAGGGGGAGGTGGGGCCAAGTCTGGCACAGTCTGTGGGTTTGAAAGGAGCTGGGCGGGTTGGAGAATGCCAGCTAGCCTTTGTAGTTCTGAGCTCAGAGAGGGGGTGACAAACACTGGGTCTCCAGGTCACAAGACTGACTTGGATGGCTTTTGGAGAAATTTCCTCCCAGCTCTTCAAATATATTTACCCCAAAGTTAGCCTCCAATTACAGCTTCAGCGTGTGTCCTGGGATTAGATTTAGATTTTGGCAGTGGTACCTGTTGCCTAAAGGATGGGGTCGATTCTCCTCTCAGTTCCCTAGTACCATCCACTGCACGGAATACAACATCTTTGCATATTTTTTAACCCTTCCCACATACTTGCATCTCCCAGACCTCTAGGGTTGGTCCCCAGGTTGATTTTGTTTGAAAGAAAAAGTGTGGGGAACCCACTTGAAGATGTGGACTACAGAGGTCTCTGTCTGCCCTGCGTCTGCCAGAAAACAGACTCAATGTGATGGTCATTCACAGAAAAAGTAGTGAGTTTTCGTTTTTTTGCTATTCTTGTTTATTATTTTCAAAGCTTGGTTGATCTCCAGGATCAGGGTCCCCAAAGCAGCATGCTTGGACTCTCTCTCTGTCTCCTCCCTTCTATCCTCCCCTCCTCCTCTCCCTTCTTCCTTTTCTTTCTCAGTAAAAATAAATAGTACCCTTCTCATCCTAGGAATGATTTCTAAAAACAATAAACTGCTTTTTCCCCTCACTGTTTCAATTCTGGGTTAAAGATATCCGAGGTTGGTCTGTATGTGCCTATCCTCAACACAGTAATATTTCAAAATGCATTTGCATCAACTCACAAGATGTATAAATAAGTCATTCTCCACAATAAATACTATATAACTGATGTCATTACGCTAAGTTTATCCCAGAACTTGCACAGATGTCTCCTTTGAGGGATTTCTGGACGTACTTGTGCGCCCTCAAAGGGGAATGATAGGGAGACTGTAGAAGGAGGGTGTGGTCCAGCTGATTCAACTCCCTTTAGGCTCCTTGCTCCTCCCTCTCCCCACCTCTCAGCCCAGCTCCTCAGACCTAACCTGAGTCAGCTATCAGTTCAGTACTGTCTCCCTCTCTTTAGCAGCCAAGTTAGACTGTCAGGCAGTTGCCCACTTCCCATGATCACAATTATGACGTCTGTGGTCTCAGCATTACCATCAGACCAAGGCATAGACTGAACAAAAGCATCTACTCCCCCAGTTTCTCTCAGCCAGTGATAACATAGCCAAAGTACCGATAACAATACTAATACTGTATTTAGAAGCCCTCCAGTTCATATCACCTTCTGAGAGTCTTACAGACATTAACTAATTAATCTTCTCTACACTCTGGACATTAGAGGTAAATATTCTGAACCATGATGGGAGATGTGTGTGTATATGCTGAGGACAGTAAAACAGTTACTTCTCTATCATGGTTCACTTGATAGAGTAACTGGTATTTTTAAAACACCCATCATAGATACAATAATTAGAGATATGCTTTTGTTAACAAAGCCACTACCCACTTCTAGCGTACCCTTGGGTACTAAATAATTACCCACTTTGTGTGGTTATCTAGCTCACTAATTACCCACAGAAATTGGGGTCAGGTGTTAACTGCTTCAAATAAGTATCCTCCAAAGACCTCACTGAGTTGTATGGAGAAAATGATGTGTTCCTTAGCCTAACTTTCATAAGTCACAGATTTGTGTGTCTTTGTAAGCAGAGTGAGCACAGACAAGTATGAATTAGCTCAGTGTGTGGAAGTCATGCTAAACTGTTATTGCAAATAGGAGGGGCTAGGAGAATTTCGTTCTCCATCTCTCTTTCCTTTCCAGTTGGGTACAGTGACCTGTTCTGGGGACTTCATATACACCGAGGTGATCAAGGACTCTCTTCAGGGATAGTTCATCTTGGTCTAACAGGGAGGCACCCAATGAGTCAAAGATTTTTTTTTGACAGCTACACCCTTTTTGATTATTTTAGCATTTCTCTTTCTCTCTCCCTCCCTCCCCCCTCTCATCAGTCTAGTGCAAACACTCTATTAGCCAAATCTGAAAAATATTCTCACCCAGTCACCAACTCCTGGCACATGCCTTCCTCCTTCCTAGTCATGACAATAAGGAAAAAAATGTGCTAAAGATACTCCAACATTCTTTTACTTCTTCTCTTTTGCCTGTTTGTCCTCCTCCTCCCCTTCCTCTTCCTTTTCCTTCTCTCCCTCATCTCCTTCCCTCTTCGTCTCCTCTCTTTCCCTTCCTCTGCTTCTTCATCTCATATATGCTTTTCCTCTCTTCCTTTTTTTGGCATCCAGCCGCGCTTCTAAAGTCTCACGGTCAGAGACAAAGCACAATGAATGTCTGTGATGAGCACAAAGAAACCACCTTTTAAAACACCCACTTGCAGGGAACCTGCATCCTTGGCTGTCTCCCCCTCCTTCCCTGCTATTTGCAGAGCCCCGTATTCTATTTTAACACAGCACTGTCTGTTGTCTGCAGGATTCTAGCCTCATTGGGAAAATTGGGTTAAGATAGCAATATACCCACTGTGTTTATAGATAGGTAGAGACCCTGATTTGGGGGGTGGTGCCTTCCTTGGCAGGACACTGTATGGAAGGCAAGCATTTAAAATGGGTGACAACAGAACCGCTGCACGCTGCTCCCTTCATCTTTTGGAGATGCCTTTCTTTTTTCTTGGTCTCCTCCCTCCTTCCCTCTCTCCCCCTCTTTTTTTTATGCCATCTGAAGTATTGCTTATCATTATCGAGGGACATTAGACTGATCAATAAAGTATGCATGTATCTGATGCGCATGGCAGGCTACGAACGCTTCAGGAATCAGGAGAATGCCTGCAGTGGAAGCCAAGGGTTAGGCTGAGCTGAGGAGACTGATAGAATGGCTTTTCAAATCCCAGGAACATAAGTGGCAAATTAGTGCATGCTACAACCGGAGGCAACCAGCAAAACCCAGGCGTTGAAAGGCGTGAGGTTTAGCGTTGTGATCATTATGTGCCTGAAGAGTATCTTAAATATAGACTTGAGTCGTTGCTCTTTTATGCTTTCGCACAACAATTTCAAAGAAATGTTTGGGCATTGTTGACCATCTGTCCATTAAAAAAAAAAAAAGGGAGGAAAAATTTCACAAGGAGCCTCACCTGCGTTCATTCACGAATGTGTGTGGATGCCAGACAATTGGTCAGATAACCACATTGCAGCCGAGGTTTCACTCCTTTACAATACCCACCTGGATCTCCCCTCCCCCCACCACACACACACTTTAGAAAAAGAGCTACCTGAACTGTAGGTCTAGCAAAAGAATACATACATACATACACACACACATACACATATATATATGTATACACATACACACAGATGTTTGAATCTGTAGAGTACAATGTCTAGTTTCCCCTGACCTGATGGTGTATTTTTGATCTCATTAGTAGTCAGGGAGATGTCTCCCTGCATCCGGGGTTGCTAGTCCTGGAGGAGACACGCTACAACACAGAGAGAGCAAGCGCGAGAGAACATTAGAAGAGGCTTGTCTTCAAGATATGGAAGGGAGTGAGAGATGACAGTGCTGCAAGCTTTGTATGCAGGAGCCTGGCAGGGCGGGGGAGAGGCAAGAGAAGCCAAGTGGATTCTCAGAAAAGGGGGGAAGCCATCAAAGAGCTAAAGGTGATTAGAGGGGGATATCGATTCCTTACTCTGCCAGAGGTTTAAGCAGGCATGTGAGGAATCTGCACCATGGTTGGCAGAGAGAGACCCATCGCCTCCTGTAACCAGACACTGGGGCTTTCCAGGAGCCCAGGGAGAGAGCCGAGAAGAAAGGGGGCAGTGTGGTCTAGGAAAATTCAACTTGTCGCTGATTTGTGCCTGATGCTTGCTGTCCGTCAGCAGCCTCCCTTACATGCTTTTTTCCTCTCTCTCCTTTTTTCTCCCCTTGCCTTCTTCTTCAGCGAAGCCTAGGGGAGCCAGTAAAGATTAAATGTGCTTTCTCAAAGGCAGCCACTTCATGCTGCTATGTCGAAAGGGCTATTATTATTAATAAAATGAGAGAGAGAGAGAGAGAGAGAGAGAGAGAGAGAGAGAGAGAGAGAGAGAGAGAGAGAGAGGTTTCATGATGACGGACTGGCTCTTTGGAGAGGAAAAGGAAAAGGCGAGAAAAGGAAAGAAGGAGAGCTGAATGGTGGACTGTACATGAGCAGAACCTACAGAGGTGAGGAAAAAAAGTTGCGTGTGGGTGTTCTAAACAGACCCTGTGCCTGTGCAGGGGAAAAGAGACACGGTTTAGAGGGCTGGCTGGCATGATTCTAGTTCTTCTGGCGGGGAGGAGGTGAGCCTGGAGCTCTTACTGTTCCTAGTTGTATATGAAAATATATTAAAAATAGTTTTTTTCTTTTCTTCTTTCTTTTTCTTTTTTCTTTTTTTTTACTCCGACTAGAAGGCCCCTCCAGTGTCTTCCTTAGGGCCGATGCTTTGTTACTCTGTGCCCAGCCAGCCATCTACTCTGCTCAGGCCTGGGATAAAAGAAAGAAAGGAGCGGGGTGAGGGGAAAGAAATTTTTAAAAAAGAAGCATCTTCCCGTCGGTCGGCTTCCCCTCCCTTTCGGGTCTTTTTTTTTTTTTTTTTTTTCTTTTTCTTTTGAGTCTGCACAGGAAAGCTGAGCTTCCAGGCAGAGGAGGTTGGGAAAAGCGAGCCACTCTATCAGGTAGAGCATAGTGGCTGTCTGTGAAGATGGAGGGGGATTATGCCTTGGATTCCTCTGAAATATTGGCCAAAGGCTTCAAAGGATCCGCAGCGGGAGGCGAGGGTGGGGGGAGCATCTCCCCAGCTCGCACCCACCCCTTCCCACTTTGAGTCTACCAAATGACAGGCTGGTGCTCGCTCTGGGTGATTTTGGCCTTGGCCTCAGGCAAGCAGCTGATGCAGAGGAGGGCCCAGTTTGCAAGGCTGACAGAACTCTCTGCATGTTAGAGAAACAAGAAGGAAAAGAAAAAAGAATTTTTTTTTACAAGCAATCCTTGGGAAATTTTCTCTTTCTCTCTCGATTTATTCAATTTTAATTTTTTAACCGACTGTTTTCCAAATTTGATCAACCCCAGCCCCTCCCTCTACTCCCACCCAACTGCCTCTCCCCCCACCCCCACTCCTGGTCAAAGCATAAACCACAGAGTTACGGTCTGGTCTTCTCTCGATTTTGGAGTATCGCTTCCTGCCCCCGCCTTCCCTCCCCGCCCCATTCTCTGTCCTATTGAACACCTCGCCCAGCCTAGCGCACTGCGAGCTCACATTCTCCCCCCCGGGTCCGGATGGTGCTCCTGGAAGCTCTGCAGCCGGGCTCCACTTCAAATGGGTGAGTTCAAAAACCTTTCTAACCTCCGAATCCTGCTTCCCCCAAACCCCATCTCTTAGGATTGTTGCATGTGGCACGCTTGCCCTGGGGGAAGGCAGAGGGTTATTTTCTTCTCCTTAGTCATTGCAAGAATGAAAGTTACAAATGAAAGCCTTAAAGAGACATTTAATCCCGATTGTAGATCACGGTTTTTTATTTTATTAACCAAATAGAAACAGACATTTCTGAGTCTATTCATATTATTTCCCAGTTTAGTAAACTATTTGCCGAAAGCTTAAAAGTTTTCTTTGATCTAACTGGCATTTGCATGTTTGGGTATATGTATTGCGTATGCAGAACTGTATGGAGTCAGAAATTATCTAAATTTTGTGAAGGGACCAGGGTTAGAAAGCCAGGATATCGTCACACTGGACCACCTGTTTGCTGCATTTTAGTCCCGAGTCTGCAACCGAAATTGACTGTCATTCTTGTTTTGCTTTGTTTTGTCTCAAGAAAGAAAAAAAATTGTGTTGCGCTCCCCTCAGTCCCTGAGACCCTAACTTGTGATGTTTACCGTTTAAATCCACGGGTTAGGCTCTTGGGAGCTGCGAGTCGTGCCTTTGCGTCGCCGAAGGAACTTTTTGTCTTTTAAAGGAAAAAAAAAGAAAGAAAGAAAATAAAAGAAAGTTTGTCAGAAGTGATGAGAGTACACCTCTGAGGCTTCCATTGTTAGATGGGATCAGGTGACCAGAGTGTGGCAGCTCCTGGCTTCTGTTGAAGTAGACATAGACTGTTAGCATCCTGTGTTGGCTGCTATGGACGCCTGTGTACATGGCTGACACCGAGGCTGGTGGAAACTCATCCGCAGGGTCTATTCCTTGAGAGCAACACGCAGTACTACCAGAGCGTAACACCAACAGCTCAGTACCTGGTGGTTGACCTCAGAACATCTCAACTGAAGTCCCAGCATGCCCCATGCCTCCAACTTTTAAACTCAGCAGTTAATCTCAAAATTGTGCTCAGTTAAAACGTATGAGAATATATTATATCTGCATTGTCTGCCCCCGTATCGTATATGATAGAGAATGGTTTCTCTGACATAGGTATGCTAGAACCACTGGTTTGGAATAAATTAATAGGTTAAATATTCAACTCTTGTATTCAGTACAAAGAAAGGAACCTAAGGGATTACAAAAGAGAAAATAATTGTTTCTTTGCAAGATTTCTCTAAAAAACTTGAAAGAGGAATCCAACCACCTTGGTACCTCTTTAAAAATGTTATGCTTGATGAATTTAAAGGTGATAAGGATAGAAATGAATTTTCTAAATATTATGGAATGAAAGAAAGAAGTGGATGCATATTACATTCTTTGGAGAAAATCAATGCCTATGACTCTCCTTTACAAACTGGAAAGATTTTTTAATCAGGATTTTAATTCAACTAGACAAAGTTATTAGTAATACCAAACCACATTTAAAAATGATCCTCTCTTGAGGTAATTGTTAGCATTTTCTAATCTGTAGTTTTCTAGGATTATAACTTTTCATGGAAGGGTAATTTAGTGATTCAGGTCTGCTTCACATTGGGAAGAAGGACACAGCGTACCTTCCCTTTGTTGCAGAAAATTCGGGCATACAGTTTCCTTGAAACAGTTTTACTCTTCTCAGCTCAACCTTTCTCTCCATTTTTGGAAAATACCTAAATCAACCCAGACTCCAAATGCTTTCATCTTTGAAAGATTTTGTAATGGTTGTAACCTCATTGTACACACGGAGTAGAAGGTGAAGGAAACTGCTCTTGTCATATTTTTAAGTGCCGATCTCAATTTTACCCATTTACTCCAAATTATAGTCAAGAAAGCATTTTGCATCCGAACGCTGAATTGAAAAGTGTGCAACAATTGTGCTACGTCTTTTGTTGAAACCTCTTGTACAGTTGCAATTTAACTGTTACTTGGCAGCCTTTGGTAGAATGTGCTTCGAAACTTACAGTTATTTAAGAGATTTTCCAGTAGTTTATATAAAATGATTAATGATTCCCCATCCCATTTCAGCTAATGTGCATGCATAACTGTGTGCAAATTATGGTGGTGCATCAGTTTAACTTATGGGTAATACAGTAGCTCATCAAACATATGAAAGATTGGCAAGCATTTGGTGCTTTTTTAAGGCAAAATATGAATGCAGCTGATGTGACAGGAATGTAAGCACAGATCAATAAAGATATGACAGATGTCTTTTCACTGATTTCAAATGATAGAGGGACATGATTCAATGCAAGTGTTTCAGTTTGTACTCGGAGACACTCCTGCTTTTTCCATGTTTTCAAGTGAATTGCTCCTGTTCTCGGGCTGCTACTGTAAAGCTGGTTGCCCAGGCACTCAGCAGTGCGTGCGACACACAGATTTCTGTATTTCAGCAGGCAACTGCTTCAGTGCAAGGGCAGGTTTCTCAAACACCCCCTCTTCCTCATGGAGCCCATCAGTGAAGTTCAGTGAAATGAATAACATAATTGGTGGTTGGTTCAATCACTACCAGTCTAGACTAGCCCAGACACATCAATTAGAGGGGACTGTCTTTTAAAGGGAGAGCGTAACCGAAACAAGCAGGCTATTATTGATACTGATCTTTAAAAGCACAAATCCAGCCTGGCAGATAAAAAAAAAAATAAGGCGGAGAGCTGCAGTGGGGGTGTAGTAGTGGAAGAACAGAGACCAGGGAACTGGAGCTCCGGCCCAGAAGGACAGGAAGCTGGAGAGAAAGGGAGGGATAATGAGTGGAATGCAGTCCTGTACCTCCTTGGAGCACAGTTCCAATTCAGTTCACAGGACACAGTGGCTCACCGGATTTTTAACTAGCTTACACATATGTGTGTGCGCCCACACGCGCGCCCGCGCGCGCACACACACACACACACACACACACACACACACACACACTCCTTCACTAACACCACCACCTTCTTTTAAAAAGTCCTTCTCTTTGGCCGGCTCAAAACCACCGCAGTTGGAATCCAGCAGCTTTAAGAAGACCCACTGGTAACAAGAGGAACCAGCTGAAACTCCTTTTGCAATATTTACCCCAGAGAAAAATGTAGAAAATGCTTAATTTTCAAACTCCAATTATTTTTGTTTTGTTTTAAGGAAGCAAGCTAGAGAGGAGTACTCATTTTAAAATCTGGCACCTGGAACCAATTTTATGGGCAAAACACCTTTTTAGAAAAAGTTTACAGTTTTCCCTTGAATACAGTAAAGTAAGGAGAATGTAACAGAAGGCTTTGGTGACTTTCAAGCCCCAGGGAAAGAAAACGTTTGATTGGTATTAATTAAAACACTGCTAATATATTCTAATAAAATCAGATTTAACATTCTAAACTAATCCGCCTAGCATGTCAAAGGCAAAGAAAAGTATTATCTGTCTTATTTGCATCTGGGCAACTTGAATGCTTTTGCTCATTCGGCAGAATTAATTTCTTCCACCAGTCTATTAAATCTCCTCACAGATTTAGTCAAACTTATTCTTACAAACCAGAAGGGAGCGTGTGGGGAAACTGCGGAAGGTATTTGGGAGACCAGTGACTGTATTTAGGTCCCGTTTTCTGGCTGAACACAGTCTTTCTCTTCACTCGCTATAATGGGGTATAGAGAACAGCGTGGGTTGCAGAATGATAAATGGCCCAGGGAATTTTTTCCCCTTTCTCTCCTTCTATCTGCTGACTTACTTAAAAAATTCAGCTGCCAAATTATATGAATGGCATTTATTCTGTACTGTCAGTCTGACCATCAATATCTAATTTTTGTTTTCTAGTTTCAGAACCTATGTTATCACAGATTCCTAGTGGAAAATAAATTAAATAAGCAAACAGTCCTTATACCAGAAACCCATCATCTTTTCTCAGCTTTTTTTTTTTTTTTTTACCTTTAGTCCTAAGGGCAAGTGAGAAAAGGAATGTAAAATTGTATTTGCCAAGAGCTGAGGTCTTTGTTCTATTTTTAAGTCAAATATTTCTCTGGAAGAATTCCATATTTTTATGAAGCATGGTGTTTCAGCTCTTTATTGCTACGCTCTCCCAACTGATGATATTGTCCTCAGATGGTAGATAGCCAAAATGTTTTGCCTGTCATCAGTCTCTTGAAACTATGATAGCCCATGCAAATATGAGCCTAACACAAAAAGATGAATGGGCCGGAAGTGCTGAGGACCATATGGGTGTGTTTCCACAAGGGGGGAGGCTCCAGGCTGTGGAGAGGTGGACTGACTACAGTCTGCACCAGGGAGGTGGCTGCCCACTTCTTCCTCCATTGCCTTTTCAAGTCTTCAAGGTAAAAGAGCATTCGCAGTTTGGTTTCACTTGTATCGTTCTATAATCCAGGCAATAAATGCTAATTAGTGATGCTCAAGGATCCGACCATTCAGAGTAATTATCATAATTTACTTCTTCCTCGTTAAAGACATTCCTTGCTGATTTAAAAAAAAAAGTAGTCCCTTCCCCATGGTGTTGCAGTGAATACTCACTAGAAAGATGTTCAAGGTACACTCACAGCCTCGTGGCTACATCTCATGCCACCAACATGTGCTGTGGCTTGTTCAGAATGGAACTTCAGCTTTGATTTCTAAGATGGAATTCATATAAATGCATCAAATTCTGCCCATACACCAGGAATGTATGATTTTATTTTGCAAACCCTGAGGCTCCTCCTCCAGGGCCCACCCCTTTTTCTAAAACCACTTATGAGCAGAACAAAGGAAAGTACTAACTATAGAGGCATCATTAGATGGGAGCAGTCACCGCACTGTAAAGTGTGTGCTATGACAACATATTTCATTGCACAAAAGTGCAGATAATTAAATAATTCAACAGCAAACCCGACTAATTAGCAGAAAGATCTTTAAATAGGAATCAAGAAAATGGATCCAATCAACTCGAAGAATATGCTTCATTCTCCGAGACCTCAAATATATTTTAGTTGTTTGGAGATTGATTCATGTAGGGCGTGAGGACAAAAGCCAATTCCTCAACACTAAGCTTGGAACTGGACGTCTGTCTTAAATGATCTGAATTTAATGTAAGAGTTTCCATTTGCAGTCAAAGGCATAACATGTCACTGAGATGCATATGTTTCTTTTATCTGCAGATCTAATAGATGGCCAACGCTTAGCTGTTCAGTAGACTTCCTCAGTGTGTAGGTAGGCTCTCCCACATTTCCTAATGACGCATGTTGAAGTTCCTTATTGCTTGAAGCAAGTATCATGTTCACGGTACAGAAAGAATAAGTAATTGTACTCAATGTTATCCAGGGTAACACCCCTCCCCATTTCCTTTGTCAAGGTGTTATTCTCAGTGTTCATTGTTCATTGGTCCTTTAAGCAGGAGATCTAGTTTTAACTTGAGGGCTATAAGCACATTAGAAGACTAATTCCCCTTGGATACTGTACAGAAGGAGCCACCTGCAAAATGTTGATGCTGTTATTGAAGTCTCAAGTGGAATCAGCTTTCAAAAAATTAGATATTAGATACATCCGATATAATTTGCAATCTGTAATTATACTAATGTGCATATAGCTGCTCGTTGCTTTACATGTAGCCTACTTGAGTTTGTCGACCACCCCCACCCTTGGGCATGTCTCATCACTTGAAATTGCTCCCGAGTAGAATGCTTTTTAAGCCAGCTTATTTTTTTTAATTCCTTGTTAATTAATATAAGAATAAAAGGACTTTGCAGCCTGAGTACTTGTGTGAGAACAAAAGCAAAAAACCTAGATATTGAAAACTAATGATCTCTTGAAGGGCTATCACTGGAGACACTTGAATTCTTTGCAAAATATTTGCAGTTCTTTGTGGATTTGTTCTTTATCCTGACTTTAGATAATTTGGGAAGCATGGAGAACATCAGAGTAGTAAATATTACTCATAAGGAATACATTTCCTTTGTTGGAATTAGAGAAATGACATTATTCAGAGATAATAGTTTTAACTTAATCAAAATAATCAAGCCATTAACGATAATAAACAATTCCTTTTCTGTTTTCCCTTCCATTTTACATGTCACGTGACGAGTAACTGAAACTCTTATGCACTAACTTCAGTTCCCTTTTGTGGCCTCAATGTGATTCCAGAGATCTACTGATGGCTCCACTGGGGAGCCTCTTCCGGCAAGCTGGCCCATGAGGATCTACCTATCAAGAAAAAAAAGCCAGGCAGAAGCACAGTGAGTTGTTTGGCCAGCCTGGTACTTGGCTATGTGCAGTAGGTAATGAGATTGTCAAGACAAACTTGGAGAATTATGATTACTGAGCAAGGCAATTTGAGGGTCTCACTTTTTGCTTCTACATTCAAATTACAAAAGGGATCCCAAAAGAGCCTTGTGTTGAGTAAAAGGCCCTACTTGACTACTCAATGCAAGTTGGTAGGTATAGAACCAAAAAAACAAAAGTGGTCTGTAAAATTTTAACATGTGACAAGCATACAAAATCTGTTCATTTTCCTACTGTCTGCTGCATATTCAACCCTCAAAATTCATTTTGATAGTGTTTATACTATATAAAAACCTTTTTTTTGCATGGGGTTGATCTGTGTAACTCCAAAGCAATGAATAGTTTGGTTTTTGTCTTCTCACATATTCTTAGACTTTCCATTAATTACTATCTATATGAATCATAAAAGTATTATATACAATGTTTTTCCTTATTACAATATCATGCTAATTTATTCACAATTGAATATTGCATGGATGCCAAAAGCTTAGCACCCCATTCTCAATATCATTGTTTATAAAATACATTGCCCATTCAGTGTGCCTAGATCATTGATGCATTTTGATTGTGTGAGTATAATGGAGAAGCTTATGTCAAAGGCTTTAGTTAAATTAAAACCACCTGCAAAGTACTTCTCATTCACAACAACTCCTGCAGAGTAAGAAAGTAACATTAATACCCCTCTTCTCAAATATCCTTATCTGTGAAGTGATTGGGTCAGACTAGGTAGATTCCCAGTTCTTACAGCCCTCAGAATTGTTGAAGCCATTTTACAGTATGTGGGTAATAGGAATAAGGCCAGAACCCATGAACCCAGAGTCTTTTGGTATCATCAGTTGCCCTTCAAAGTTACACCTGATTCTACCTCCGGGTTCAGTATTTACTAATCTGTTTTGCTCTCTTGAGAAAGCACTGAAGATTGGAGTTCATTTTCTGGAAGGGATGCTGACTGAAAAAGCAACAGCCTAGGGGCAAAATAAAAGAAAATGAAAATAAAAGTAAAGCGACCCAATGGGAGAAGTGAATTCTTGATCCCAGTTATAAAACCACATCCTTCAATATTGACTTGGAAGATGCCCAAACAGACACCTGCCTTTCTGTTTTAGGCCACACCCTATCTACCAGCTCTTCTGCGCTCCTGTCATTCCTTGTAGTGTGGTTTGTTTTCTCCATTGGATTGGTGCCTTTAAGTTTTGTGTTTCTTGTTCTCCTTGGTTCATTTGAATTGTGGTAATGTTCCTTTTATTGGTCTACAATGGTCACTGGACCACAACACACTTTCCAAATGAAACACTGACATGTTCAAAGTCTCCTGGAAACGGCCCCACCTCGGTTTTTTTTTTTTCTCAAACCACCTGGAATGTAGAACTTTCTTTATTAAGGCAGACTTCATTCCTCAGTCTGGACACCATTAATATGCTTGTATCTGACTACTTTTCTTCCCGTGTGCCTCAATATTCCGGTAACTCCGGCACTCCTTCATTACTTTTGCCCTCTTTTCCTTTCTCCTACTTTCTCTCCTTCTCTTCCCTCCATTTCCCCTCCCTCCTTCCATTCATGCACCTCTTTCTTCTTTCTTTCCCTTCCTTTCTCTTTCTTATTACTCTGCTGCCTCCTTCCCCTTCTGCCACTCTCCTTTTCTTTAAGTACCATTGCCAAGTTCAATGCCAGGCACTGGATAGACCAAGACAATTAATGCCTAATAATTCCAGTGCCTTCATTCACTCCTGCATTGCTAAACAGTTAAGCACCTACAGCCAACTCAGGTCATCATCATTCCCAGGACTTACTTGAATGTGTCCTGATGTCCTTTTCTCTCTGCCTGTGTGTTCTGTTTCAGTGAGGGTAGATTCGAAGCATGCTTCTCAGTAGGGCTTTTTTGTCCACACTGGGACAAGACCACTGCTTGACTGATCCTTGAGCAAGGGGAACAATGAATGAAAGTCACTTTTTTGTTGTTCAAGTGATGTAACATTTCTGCTGCAGTTATAAATAGCATTGTCCCTAAGGTGTCACAAATTCATCTCCATTGAACAGTCAATGTGATAACTGTCTGTGACATGTTCTATTATGTTTTTAGTTGCACTGATGTTCCTTTCAGCTGGTCCTATAGCCCCCTTCCTCAGGAATATCTTCCCAGTGAAAGGATAAAGACTACAGAGACTGCTAGACTGATGGACATTCATTCCAACTGTGAAGTTGAAACAAAGCAAGTGACCACCTGAAGATACCTCAGCAGCCACCCATATGGTACAGTTGGAGCCAATAGTAATCTTTGCAAGAAACAGAATGATGCAGACAATTGATGAGTCAAGAACATGCCCTTCCTTGTGTGTATTTGTCTGTCTGTGTTCAAGATTCACTTGCCATCTATTTTTGGTCCTAGTGTAGATATGCTTATTAGTGTGTTTGTGTAAAGGCAACTTTGTACCAGTGTGTTAATGTATGAAGAGACTGAATTTTCTGTGGAGACTAATTTTTATCAACATATAGTATTTGTTCCTGAGAGAGATCTAGAAAATGAAAAACAATGTTGTCATAGGTGACCCACAGAGACATTTATGCCACCACGCAGAAACACCACATCATGCCCCCAGACTCTGAGCAGCAAGTTTGCCTTTGTGACATATGGCAGCTGCTTGTGAAGGTTAGGATACAAAAGCTACCTAAAATGTAGTGATAAACTGAGTCGGTAGACAGTAAGAGCAGAAATAAAATGAAAGACAATGGCTTGCCTAAGGGAGAATGTTGCCCTAAAGAGAAATATGAAATGAATCATAAAGGGTATAAAAATTTAGATAAATGGGTAGATAGGAGAAAATAAAGTCTTTAAGGTGGACATAATAGTATTCTAGGACATGGTGGAGGAAATCCACATGGTGAATTTTGGGGGTTGCAAATACTCATGTCAACTTGATTCCACCCAATAATCAGTACCCCAGAAGTCACCTAAAGCAAACTACAACTAAAGTTCCAGTTCTCTGTCACTAGAAAGGTGAAGGTGATTGATAGCACCTGTGCAGAACTCAAGATTCTTCTGTTCACAGTTGCTAGCTACCAAATTTGCTCCATATAGAAAGTATTTTGCCTAATAAATCTCATGAAAACCATGAAAATTACACATTATCCCTTGCTTCCCAGGTGATGAAACTGAGTTTGGCTAGGGTGCTATCACAAAACACATGAGCTGAAGCCTGAAGTCAGAATTTTGTGATCAGTACCAACATTGTTGTCCCTTTCCCTATAGTCATTAATGTCTGTCTATGGAAACAAATAGTTCTTCTGCTTATTTATTGTCTCAATGATCTCTTCAAATACATTTTTATTTGAATTACACCAGAATGATAAATGTATTTCATGACAGAAGATCGAAAATTTAGTGGTGGAGAGCTTGCTATCATTTTAGACATTTCCTTTTGATTTTGGTCTGACATAATGAGATTTTTGACTTAGTTCTGCAAGAAATCTCAAAGTTTTAAGGGTGGTGGGCCTTGAGTTACCTGTTACAATATCTTTTTGACAGAAAACATAAATCCATAGCCTGTAAGCTGAGTAACTTAGAAAAAAAAAACCAACCCAAATGAACAAAATAAAACAAACCACATATTTGGAAGTGTCCCAGCAATGACTAGAAACTAGGTCCTCAGTTATCTTTCAATGGCTTTTAAACTACTCCACCATGCCCTAAAGAAGCATGGACTTATATTTCATTAAAAAAGGCATTCTGCCTATGCGATTAAGGAATGCCTCTTAGATTGGATCTAGTAGATCTCATCAGTTCCTTCCCCTCTTTGGCACCTCATGTCACTGTGAAAAACAGCTATGAATTAGTGTATTTGGGTCAAGAAGTTGTCAATGATCTGTCCCCCAAAAATACAGATAGCCACAGTTGTACATATACTATATCTTTAATAATATTCCCAATCATGAAGTCATTGGTTCACTTGTATAGATCCAATCTCCCATTGTACATCTTCTCAATGGTCTTGACCAATGACCAACTTTTGTAAATGCTGAGAATGCTTATCCATGTCTATTTCAGTAATACTTAAGTATTAACAATGGCCACTAGTCATTTTGTGTTGTAATCCTCATTTATTCACTTTCAGCCCCTCTGTTCTTGATTGGCATTTAACAGTGGTTAATAAAGTGATCATCTAGTTAACATAGATGTTCAAATTGTGATTTTCGTCTCAAAGGAGACATTTAAGCTAGGTCTGCTAAGGGACAGATACCTAACTTTTTGAGAGACCTGGATATTTAACTGATGTAACATTCTACTTCGCTGTTTGACATAGTCATATGTAGCCCCCATCATGGCTCTAGCTGTCTTGTTTTCAAAGTGTTGTGTCTACTCTGTTCTCACTGAGCTCATAAATAAATAGGTTTATTGTTAACAAGTAGACTAGGCACAGAGTGTGACTGTGTTGACAGTTTATGAGACTTTCTTTGGTCCTTGGCTCCCAATAAAAGAAATGTTGCATTAATTGTGAACTTGTGTGGATTTACTGGAAAAGACAGCTCTCATAGCTTGATTTCACTTGTATATGTATAAATCAAAACTAGTTGTGATTCATACTGACCAAATATCTAATGGGATAGAAAAAATGTTAAGTTAGAGACAATTTCTAAATGATCCCCTATCACCTTTAAATGTCATCTACCCAAGTCAGAAATCCAGGTTCAGTATTTCCCTTCCACACACCATGGCCGGGTGTTCGGTGTTCACTTTGGCTTCCCCCCCTTTCTTCTACTCAGATAAGTGTGCTTCTTCCCATTTCCTGTGCTAATTTAGTAAGAAAATATTATTTATCTTTCCCCACCTGGAATGCTGCCTCATCCTACCAGGAGTCCCCGCAGAGAGTCAAGTGGAATCCAGAGAATTATTGAAATCATAAACATCATTCTCCAGGGACTAAAACTCTTTATAATTACCATTGATCTTGAGATATCATGGCACCAAGAGAACCAGATGTTCTGACTTCTTCCTCCAGGAGAGTTTTCTAGACCCATCAAGTCACCATCTACCTTTTCCCTCCTGTGCACATGCCATCATCTCCATCTTTTCTTCTACCCTTCATCTCCTCAGTTTTTCACACATGTAATCTTTTGTCTATACCTCTCTACCATCCCTCCCAAATTCTATCATTTGTCCTTCAAGTCTTATCCTAGCAGCCATTTACTCTGAGAAGACTCCACCGAAGACATCACCAATGGTATGCTGACTTCCTCACCAAGGCACTTTTATAGCATATTGTTAGACATTCCACAGAGTATTATGATGGCTTCTGTCCCAGACTCCTCTCTCTGTCAGAGATCCTAAACCTGTGTTGTCCAGCATGGTAGCCATACAGCATAGGTAGTTCTTTTAACTTAGGTGAATTAATATTAAATGAATTTCAGTTCTTCATCTGTATCAACTACATCTGAAATAATGAATGGCAGGCACATGTGCCCAGTGCCTACTCCCCATCAGCAGCATGGCTACACACTTCTTATTGATATGGATATCCTGTCCAGCCCAGGACTAGAAGATAAGCACTCTGTTTTGTTGGTCATTTCACTCTCTATCAGTGATGATTTTAAAACTAGGGTTTTTTTTTAAATCTGAATCATGAGCACAAAAAAATGACTTGTATGGCTATACTCTGAATTATCCCAAATATAGCAAAAACAGGGCTATATACAAAGGACATTAACTCATTATATCTAAAGATATCTAGGGCACTAGCATAAAAGCATGGTTGAGAAAGTACACAGCAGCCATTCACAGTGTAGTGTTAGTCCTCTCAGAATATCTGCTGAATCAGTTGCTCCTCTGGCTCCTTAGCAAGATATAGTCTGATTTCTTTCACCTTAGCCACAGTGCTATGTAGGAGATGTATCTTTGGACATGTAAGGACTCCTTGTCTTGAGGATATGTTGTCACAAATGATTCCCTTCCTTTTATCCCAAGGATAGCTGAGTGGTATTATCCAGTAGGATTAACAATGACTTTGTTTTTATGTATCTACAAGAAAATAAAAGAAGAAAATTGAGCTCTCACTTGGTCAGTGAGGTCAAAATGAGAATGACTCAAGTAGACAATAGATTTGATCAGTTCCAGTTTAGTGAAAGATTAGTTGGATTTTATTAAAATATTAATTATTTATTGGGAACATGCTTATTATATGTATGGCATATACTGGCCAGGTACTTATTGGGTCTTAGGGATGCACAGGAAATAGGACAGATGTGGTCCTTACAACTCTAATGAATAATATTTTAGTTACTTTGCAGCACCCAATACATAATTTCTTACCTCAGTTGTCCTTGGTAACTACTTAGGCTGTTAAAATACTGATACCCAGGTCTCTTCTAAAATTATTCTGGAAATTGAGATTTTTACTTTCCAAAGCCCATATAAAGCTTTGAGTAGGCAGAAAAAGCTGAAAACTCTTAGCCTATGGGAATATAATATTAAAATGAGCTCTGATGTCAGGCCTAGGGGGCTGAGGTGGGAGAATTGCAAATGCAAGTGCTACCTGGAGTTCAGTGATTTCAGGCTCAGCTTATGAAAGTAAGTGAGACCTCGCCTCAGAATAAAGCATTAAGAAAGGCTGGGTATGAATGAAGCCCAATGGTAAAGTACTTGTCTAGCATGTGCTAGGTCCTAGCTTCGATCTTCTGTACAACAAATAAATAAATAATGAATACTAAGAAAACTAAGAATCTAGTATTGGCAGTTGCTAACAGGTTACAGCCAAAAGGAGAACAGTCAAAATCATTTATTGAACCTATCTTCATTTCATTTTTTTATTTGTCAAATTACCTCTGAAGACAAATCAATACTTAATCAGTGAGTTGACCAGATCAGCAAGAAAATGACTTAGATATGAGCCAAATTTAGTTTCTAATTTTAACAAATTACCTTTTTGCTATAGTAAACTGCCTCAGGAAATAAAATTATCTTCAAACCAGGAAAGAACCAGTATCCACTGTGATCATAATTTTTAAAAACCAATCGTCAAATGTGAGCACTGTAAATTCTCTTTGTTAAAACAAAACTCACACATGTATCTATGTGTAACACACACACACACACACACACACACAGAGAGAGAGAGAGAGAGAGAGAGAGAGAGAGAGAGAGAGAGAGAGAGAGAGAGAGAGAGAGAGAGACTCCAGGAGACTCCAGGAGACTCCAGGAAGAGGGAGATTGGGGTCCTCAGGAGTTCTAGCAATATTCTTACAAAGATAGATGTGCCTACATTTAACTATACTCTGAACTAGGAAGGACACTCTGCCATGGAATAACAGAAGTCACAGTGGGAAGAGAAAATGAAAAACTGCATTGTGCTCTTGCATGCTTGGTTTCCACCTACTTTATTTCATGACATTATGTTCAGTTTAACTTTTCACAAGACAGGTGAAATTTGTCAGTCTGTCCTCAAAAGAAAAGTTGGCATTAACAAAGAACTACTATTTTAAAAATAGCTTCTGTGACCTACCCACTGTGCCCAACTTTCAGATTCTTCGTATAGATGGAGTCCTGGAGACCTGTCCTCTATGCCCCATTTCCACAGCATGTAATTCCACACTGGGAAATGTGCTTTTCCATTGTCTAGCCGAGTGGTTCTCAACCTTCCGGATGCTGCAACACTTTAATACATTTCCTCATGTCATGGTGATCCCCAACCATAAAATTATTTTCATTGATACTTCATAACAGTAATTTTGCTACTGTTATGAATCACAATGTAAATGTCTGTGTTTTCTGATAGTCTCAGGTGACCCTTATGAAAGGTTCCTTTGACCTGGAAGGGTTTGTGACCCACATGTTGAGAACTTCTGTTCTAAAGCCATCAAAAGTGAAATCAGTGTCCACATAGTTCCCCTGATGCATATTTTGGTGTTTGAGCATCTACAAAGTTGAAAAATTCATATTTCTGTTCCAAATCCCTCACACTGTTGTCTAATTCCTTTTTTTTCACGCACATCAATCATTATTTTCATGAATGAAGTTACAGGTCCAATAATGGACACAGAATAAGTAGTTGAGAATGATTGTCTTCTAATAATCACAGGACAAACTTTACCATATTTTCTTGTATAAAGTATTGACAAGCTGCATCTTTTGGAGAAGCAAATTAAAAATTAAATGATCAGGTTTCAGTTTCCTAAAAGGGAGTCCCCCTCCTCATGCCCTACAATGGAATATTCCATTTGGCATTCCACAATAGGAGCCACCACTGCTTGGACAAAAATAGATACAGTATAGAGTATTCAGTCAATGGAGTAATCCAAGTGTCTGCACATTCTTCTCTGCTTTGTCATTTACATTTTAATAAATTCCAGAATTCATCAAGCTGCCCTGAGTTGCACATGTGTGGCTAACCACATGTAGTTTATCATATGCAGCTAGGGAATCCAAATGCGAAACTCCTATAATGTGTCAACACTTGCTTTGCCTATATTTTTCCAGTTCCTTCCATGTTACAGAGAGACACTCCCAAAATAAAAATTAATGTGAAAAAAATACATTGAAAAATGTATTTGCTGTCATCCACCAGCATCTCATTAGAATATTCAGATTTCATAAGTAAAGGAAACTGTGCAGGAAAGGGTGGGTGTACCTTTAGGTGATCTTAGAATTGTAGCGCCTGTGAATTCCAAGAAAGATTCAACAGATGGCAGAGAGAGAGAGAGAGAGAGAGAGAGAGAGAGAGAGAGAGAGAGAGAGAGAGAGAGAGAGAGAGAGAGAAAACATATACCTATTTCTTTGCCAGTTTCTTTTCTGTTCACCACTAAAGCTCATATAACGACATTTTAATGTCATCTCACATTCTACACTGCCAAAAATGCCAGGCAACCCAGCCTTAACAGATGTGTATATGTGTGTGCATGAGTTTGCATGTATGTGTGTAATTATTTGTATTAATTTATATGCATATCTTAGTTCATGCATATACTGGCCACCAGCTGCTTCGATGCTTTGAGACATTTGTTTTCCTGACTTAACAGAGCCCCGTGAGTTTTTATGATGCAAGGGAGCTACAGAGATGCAGTGTTGAAGATTGTCAAATGGATATCTTAAAGAGGATGGATGTTTGAAGAAAGAACTCTAGAATAATCTCTACTCTAATATATACATTAAATAGTAATATATGGTTGTATATAACACATAGTACTACATAGAGTGACAGATTACTATTATATATCAATTATAACTATATATTATATAAGTATAATTATATAACCGATTAATATACATTGCATGATATATTATATAACATTACAATGTATCATATATAACTATGTGTTACTATATATTTATTAGAGTTGTATATACTATGTAGCAATATATAATATACTAGTAACATATTATATATACTAGTAATATATTATGTGTATACTAGTTTTATATATATATCACATCTCAGACATGAGATTTAAGCCTGATTTTGGTTATATCCTTTGCCCTTAATTTGCTAAGTTGTTTAATCTTGTCCATCAGAAAACTCTCACTGTAGGCTTTTCCTCTGAACTTGCTGATTACTGTTTGGAGTAATAATTGCCAAAAGACCAGTGTTGTTTTCAACATCTGTGAATCAGCTCAATTTTGAACTTGAGATAAATTCAAGCGCTAAAGGGACCCTTGAAAGAGTCCATTTTCTTACTGAAGCTTGAATTGGTTAAAATGCTTCCCATGGGGATTGTGAATGGTCCACTAATGCTACATAGAGTCAGATGCTATGCTCGAGAGGGCGGGACTGATACAGATGCTATGTGGAGGAAGAAAACAAAAGGCCAGTTACGCTATAACATATTTGCAAGCTCACGAGTATTTCTTGGGTCCTGCAGATGCAGAGTGTGGTAAGTAGTGGGACAGCATGACTTAGCCAACAACAGAATAGCCACAGTATCATGTAGACCCTGAGAACAGGAACCTCTCAACTTCCTGATATATCTGAAGTGTCATCAGTCAGTACACGAACTCAAACAAAATATTACCAGGTTTATAGGCTATCAAATTATAAGTGTAGATGATACTTAAGGAACTTTAATATATGAACTATCCTCCCCCTCAGTGGGGAGAATTTTGAGTCACTTGCCAGACCATGAAGACCAAGAGGCATGCTGCAAACATGGTCTTCATGAAGGAAAGGCCCCAGGTTCTAGATCCAATTCTATTGCTATGGTTTGAGTACGGCTTGTTTGTCCCAGTGTTCATGTGTTCTCCAAGGTGACACTGTGAGGAGGTGGCTGGGAACTTTTAAGATATGGTCCTATTTAATATCCTTAAGCTATTTGGGTGAGTGCCCTTAGAAGCATGAAGGTATTTCTTGTGGAAGCCTGATTAGTTCTTAAAAGATTATAACAAAAGCCCGAGCCTGGGCCTGCCTAATCTCTCCTGTTTCAGGTGTTCATCTCTTCCTCCCACACATGCTTCTGCCAGAAAGTGATTTAGCCAAGAGAAGGTCCCATAAGAGCCTGCAGTGTGTAGTTGGAAGGAACCTTCAGCCTCCAACCCCGTGAGGCAGATAAACCACATGCTATTAAATATTGTGCTGTCATAATTTCTAAAAACAGACTTTCCCATCTATCTGTAACTACTATTTTTCAAATCATTCTGGACTTGACTTGGCTTTTACATACAATGAGAAACACAGTAGTTAACATGTTAATCTTTCAAAGATTTTAGAAGTTAAGTATAGCTGCATTTTGGAGGAGGCCCTTAAAATGCACACACCCCTGGCTTTTAGATACCCAGTTAACAGATATAGGCATTACAAAAGGGATCATAATGTTCAGAATGGAATGTGGATGTTTTAATCAAATTTCCTTTTTAAGTGCAGGTTCACAGACTTTCAGAGGTGAGGAAGTCACCCACACTCACTTCCCTGATCAGTGGGTTAAATCTTGATAGTTTAAATACGTGTTCACTAGATTAAACCACAGAGGACTCCTCCATATGGTCTTATGTACTTAGTGTCTGATCTCCCCTCTGTTAAAAGGACAAAGGATGTCCCTTCCAATGTCTTCCTTTCATCAGGCTACACAGCACTAAAGCAAACTCCTTCATCATCCTTGTGGGCTTCACACCTGTGTGTCTACCTGCCACCCTGAAATGTGTTTCTCTGAACTGAACACAGTTTTATAGAAATGCATTCACAATTAGAGAGGGGAGAATAATGGAGGTGGTCTTACATTTATGAGCAAAGATTAATCATCATCTTCTTAGAAAGCATTTAGCAGCATCAACCCACATAACCTTAGTACTTGAGTCTTTTATATTTTACATATGGCCCTGCCAAATACCCATTTCTTCATCCTTATATTCAGGTCAGATCAGTCTCTTTTAAAATATTTTTACTTTATTGTGTGTGTGTGTGTGCAATGGCAATGTGTTTGGGTGTGTGAGGGGACCCACACACAGTCTATTTGTGGAGGCCAGAGGACAACCTTGGGTATCATTTCTCAGTCGTCATCGTCTTTTCTTCTTTCTTAGATGTAGTCTCTCACTGGTCTGGAGCTTGCAAAGTAGGCTAGACTGGTTGACCAGTAAGCCCTAGGGACTCACCCTTCTCCCCCTCCTCAGAGTTGGTATTAGAAGCATTCATCACTATGCCTGCTTTTAAGCTGTGTGCCACTCAGATTAAACTCAGGTCTTCTTTTTTCCCCCAAAATAAGATGTGCTAAACATTTCTCTAAGTTTTCTAGTTCACAAGATTTATTCAAACTTACGCCAAAGTAGCAAACTAATAAGTGACTTGTGGAAGTTAAAGTTATAGTTATTATTCTGCCATGAAACTGTATCAGAATAGCTCATGTCAATATTATATTTGTGTGTGTGAGTGCATGGGCACACAAAACTACACATGTGTTTTTCAAGAAGTTAAAGGAAATAATGATGTCCCTTCTAGTGTATTCCCTTCGTCAGGCTAGGGAGCAGACGTGTAGGTTACTGACAGTGTCAAGGAAGAGTTGGCTGGATTAGTTCTTTGCTTCAGTTCATCAAAAGAGGGAAAATTCCGTCTCTGAGGAATGGCGATGGCCACTGCATGAGCTGATGTTTTTGGTAACTGTACCTGCCTCTTTCTTGTTCTCTTTCAGATTGATTAAGGGCCCTTTGGTGAAAGAAGAGTTGTAGGGCCACTGCCACTGGGATTCTTGTGTCCTCAAAAAAATTGAGTGTAAGCAAATAAGCCTTCAGAGTACATCTTTCTGGTTTCTCTCTGAGTGAGGATTCTCCATATGAGATGGAGAATATTGGAAGGTAGCTGTGGCCTGGGTCTGACCCAGGTGACTTAGTTACAAAGGAGCTCATATGAAGGCAGTTCAACTCACTTCAGATTCTCTAAACAACTGGAATTCCATGAAAAAGCTGTTAAATAGTCTGGTCCCAGAGGACAAAATTCTTGCAAGGCTCCAGTGCGGGGGGGCGGGGGGGTGTCTGTCTAGGCTATCAGGTGCCAGAGGTGGTTAGAACCCTCAAAAGCCCCTCTCCATGTTTTCCCTTGTTCTCCCTGTATTGAGGCTTGGCAACTTGCTTCTCCTGTTTCATTTGCTTGTGATCTTTATTGTTTTTCTTCCCTCCCTCCCTCCCTCCCTCTTTCTCTTCCTCCCTCCTTCCCTCTCCCAATACTTTGCTCCCTGTCTTTCCCCCTCCCTTATTTTCTCTTTAAAAAAGATTTATTTATTTTTTATGTGTGTGTGTGTGTGTATGCCTGCATATATGTGTGCACCACGTACATGTCTGGTACCCACAGAAGCCAGAAGGCATTGGTCCCCTGGAGCTTTAGTTACTGATGAGATCTCTAGAACTGCACACCAATACTAAAAAAAAAAGGCTACATCTGTTTGAGTGTGATGTTTGTGTGCCTTCATTTCTTATTCTTCCACTACTCCCTTGAGAGTTCACCTTTATACCGTGTATACATGTCATGTCAAGATACAAGCACGTGTGGGAAGAGTCATCTGACTCTACCTGCACTTCATCTAAGAAGAAAACAAGAGAAGAGAGAAAAGCAGGCAAGGGAAAGAAGGGAGGGAGAGAAGAGAGGGGAAGTGGAGGCTTCCTGAGATGCATCCTAAACTGTCCTTTTGTTTGAATTCCTTTGCTTGCCTTTTTTCTCTTTTGCTATGGATGGAAGTTTCTGTGCCGCCCAGTCCCACAGCCATTTAGTCCCAAATAAACACGCAGAGGCTTATATTAATTACAAACTATTTGGCCGATGGCTCAGGCTTCTTATTAGCTGGCTCTCTCTTAATTATTAACCTATTTCTATTAATTTCCATGTGGTCTTGGCTTACTGGTGGTGCCTGAGCCTCTTGCTTTCTCTGAAGCTACATGGTGTCTCCTTTGTGACTCATTCCCTGTGTTCCTCTTCCCAATGTTCTTCCTACCTGGCTGTATGCTGCCTGACCATTGGCCAAAACAGCTTTATTTATCAAGCATACATCCATCAAGCATACAGAAGAACATCCCCTAACTTTTTGTTCCTGGTATCTAAGAGGTTGAAGTGTAAGTGCTGTCAGACCTATGCAGTCATCTCTTTCCCTTCCGAAGGTCAGTATTGCACAGTGTCTCACTACCACTGTTTTCCTCACAACCACCGTAGGGTTCAGGAAGAGACCTCAAAGGTCTGTTTGCCTGGCCCCACCCATACCTTTTCACTCACTACTTGTGGGAGTGAAACCCGGGCTGGCATTTCTCACAGGTTACCAGGCTGCTACTGCAGATCCTGGCAGGACATGCTGGGAACTGATGTCCTAATTCAAAGCCATCATTTCATCTTTTTTGAATTTTTCCTCCGTATGATAAACAAAGACTGTTCCTTTCACCTTCTTCAGTGACACAGATTTCTAGGACTCTTCTGTTTGTTTGATGTTTGGGGTTTTGAGAGACACTGGATTTAACTCACAGCAATCCTACACCAACCTCTCACATACTGGGATCACAGGCATGAGCCACCACTCCCAGTTGCATAATCATCAGTCATCAAGAGTTCTATGAAATTTTCTAAACCTATATATAGCTGGGTTGCTAGAGCCAGATATGAGTCTGACTAATTCTAACACACACACACACACACACACACACACACACACACACACACACACACACAAGGCTCCAAACATATCCCCTATAATTGATTTCCAAAGATCAGGGTAACTTAGTACCTTGTGTGTGTAACACCCATGAGATACTATCTCATCTTGATAAAGGGGGTGTTGGAGGATGAAATGGGCAACATGAAGGCGTGTAAGACTACATTAGGACTCTGTTCTGTTGACTCTGAGTTCAAGGTTTAGATGAGATCTTGGAGAGTTTGTTTTTAATTTTTTTTGAATCCCAAAATCGAGTGCAGGTCACGGAATTAAGATGAACTAAGTGTCTTGATCTTTTAACGCTGCTCCCCACTCACTGTCTCCCCCAAAAGAAGGGAAAAAAGAAAAAAAAGGAAGAAAAAACAAATCTGAGAGCTGAGGAGATGTCTCGGTGGATAAAATACTTGGCTGAGCAAGCCTGAGGGTCAGTGTTCTGATTACCAGTGCCACATAAAAGCCAGGGGGATATGGCAGCCCACCTCAACTCCAGCACTCTCTACAGGCAGAGACTAGCAGAAGGAAGGAAGAATGTAAAGACACGCCAGGAAAATTAGTAGTGTAGGTCTCTACCTGACCCAAAAGAGAAGCAATATCTAGCAAATGGTAAAAGATGGGTTTGAGAGAGTCTACCGAAGGATGACTGCCCAGTGCTTCCTCTCGCAAGTTAAAATAATGAATGTGGTGAGCAAGCATAGATGGTGAATTTTGCATTCCAAAGTCAAATCAAAATGGCTCTCGGATGCTCTAGGAAACTTTGTTACCTTTGACTCCATTCCATCTGTTCTTGTATATAATTATGTCAAGTGCATTAAAACACATTTGCAAAAGAGTCACAGGGTGGAGAAAACATGCACAATCTTTGAGTTGTCATTCCCAGTAAAATGTGTTCACTTCAGTAGAATGTTCATTCCTTGATATAGTAGCATGTTTTGCTGTTGAATCATCTGGCTAAATAGATGTGCACTGAATATGCAAAGGGAGTCTATGTATGGGACCCTCATTTCTTTTAAGCAATCGCATTTATCAGAGGCTCCTAGTTAATATCACAGTATGTAATGAGGACACACAGATTTGGTTATACCTGGATCAAACTTGACATCATGAATACCAAGGTCATATCAGTTAATTATAAAGTCCAATGACGACAGAAAAAGGCATCTTCATGTTTTGAATTTTTTCAATGTCTTTTTTAAAGAGGCACACACCTCCATGCCAGTTGTGTGACTCATACATGTAATGGTAGCCTTTGTGAGGTTGAGGCAGGAGGAATGCACTGAGTTTAAGGTCAGCTTAAGCAACACAGAGAGATCTGATCGCAAGAAAACAAAACAAAACAAATTCACCCAATTGTAAATGAACAAAAGGCATGCTATCAACCCAACAAGTTGAATTAATGTTGAGATACCTCTCCCAAGGTGGATCACAGAAACCTTCTGCATGCCTTTGGAGAAGATCTGTTTTCATTACTTCTTTCTTGCTATGATAAAACACCATGATCAAGGCCACTCAGAGGGTATTATTTAGGCATATGGTTCGAGAGAAATAAGAGACTCTCCTCACACTGGGGAATCATAACAGCAAGAATCAGGCATGGCAGCATGAGCAACAAGCTAAGATATCACATCATTTTAGAAAGCAAACTGGAAGCAGAACAAGGCCTTAAACCCTCAGTGCCCACCCCTAACAATGTACATCCTCCAGAAAAGCCATGTCTTTCCAAACAATGCCACCAACTAAAAGCCAAGTGTTCAAGTGCCTGAGCCTATTGGGGACATTTCCCATTTAAACCGACACAGAGTATGTAGCCTGAGATTTGTTAAGTGTGTCCCCTGGACACCAGAGGTCAAAGGATAATCCCCATTGACCCAAAGCCATGCAACATTTAAAAGTAGGTTTTGAAAGCTTTAAAAGTCATACAAAAGCAAGTTGTAATCAGTTACCTGTATTTTCTGTTTGAGAGCTGGTCTCCATTTGTCAGCCCTCCTAGAATGCTTTACTGTGATGACATGCTTCTTCTTGATGGGCAAGCAAGTCCTCCTTCCCGGTGAATAATTATTGCTGTTTTTTTAAAGTTATGTCATAAATAACTTTCAAAGTTTTATCGTCTTCTGAATCCTAGCATATATGTGTGCTGTATATATGTTTTGTGTGTGTATATATGAGTGAAGACAGTATGTGAGAGAGCAATAAAAGAAGGGAGGACACATAGAGAGAGAGAGAGAGAGAGAGAGAGAGAGAGAGAGAGAGAGAGAGAGAGAGAGAGAGAGAGAGAAACAGAGACACAGAAATGTGAAGGTCGAAATCAAAGCATTATTGACCTTGGATTTACAGTCTGCGTTTGGTTCCAACACCAGTCAGCAGAACCCAGTCACAATAGTAAACAGTAAGTGAGGCTGCTATGGGTGCACTAAGTGGGTCTCCCACACCCTCTTCAGTCAGTTAGTAGCTTTTTCTTTTCTTGCCTCTGGCTAAATATCCAACCATGTGAAGTTCCATGAGTACTACAAAACAAATGCACTTTATATGGTATATTTTTATTGTGTCATTGATGAACACGGATCCTTTTGATAATCATTTGTGAACATGCAACTTTGTGTCAGGATGTAAACTGTTTTTCAGAAACCAACGGATGCTCTCCCACAACGATGAACTTGGAGAGGATTTCTCACAGTGCTTTACCACTCCTCACCTTTGGGCCTCTGCCCAGCCCTCATCTCTCCCACATCTCCTCTCTTTAGGGCCTCAGGATTCCTCTCTGTACCTATGAGAATAACTGATGGATTAATCCTTCTCTGAGATATTATTTAATAAGGTGGGTTCCTCCCATGGGTATCAATGCTTTAATAAGGGAGTCTTATAGACTGTAAAGACTTAACAGCTTAGAGAAGGATTCTCCCAAGACAGATCTTTTGACACCGTGGAAGACTTGTGAAGGTGAGGGGAGGCACCTGGATAAATCACTTTTATTCATGTTTCCTAACACCATTTAGCTTTGAGAAATGGTTAAGCAGACAATGTTCCTCTTTTGTTCACAGAGCTTCTACTTTCTTTACTGTACATTCTCATTAGTCTAAACACTCGGCACTCTCCCTCTTTTCTACCTATCTTCAAGTTCAAACTACTGGAGTCTAAATGCACAGGTGTACCCAGACCAGAGTTCTCTTGGATATAGGCATCTCCATGTTATCATGCAGCAAAGCTAGACTAGTTCATTTGATTACATAGGGGAAACCCAGTGATTAGCCAGGTCTTCTAAGCACACCTGAAGAGTCCTGGAGCCCAGGCCACCACTGTGTAAACAGTTCACCACACATATCAAACCCTTAGTGCTTTGTCGCAGAAGTCTCTTTGTGCCCTCTCTGAACCCCCTTTTCATTCTTAAGCTTCCAACACTGGAAAAGGACCCTAGAAACCATCAATACAACTCTACCTGCCCTCTCCTTGTCCAAGTGCAACCCACCATCCCAGTTATTTCCATAAGTGCAATGGCAACTGTGTTTATAAATAAAATCTATCCTGAGCCCAAGACATCAAGGTATTGGCCTCACCTCTTACCTTTGATCCCATCTAACCCTATTACTCACTGGACTCTGTCACTCCATATGCCCCAAAGGCAATTATCTCACACTGACTGTGGATGTGGATACAGAGGTGCCTATTTGCATGTAAGGCACTGTAGGATTTTCTTTTACCTTCAGATTTAAATACAGAAAGTTTAACTGCAAAAACAAAATAGTTTCAGTTGAAGGTTTAAAGGATTTATTTGCCACATCCACAACAGAGACTAATGGCATCCTTAGTATCACCTCATTTTTACTTGTGTGTGTGGTTATTTTTTTGTCTACATACTCAGGTTTATTATTAATTCATTGAGCTATTCCCTGCCCCCACCCTTGAGTCTTATCTCTCTCCTCCTTTATCACATTCTTCACTCAACCATTCCTCTTATGACCTGCCTTCCTTTTTTCCCCCCCACACTCACTCAGAATTACTAGCACGGATGGCAGGCCACTGCTCATCCACACACACACTCTTAGAAACTGATTGCAGGGCAAGATGCCATTAATAGCCACTCTGTTCGGTTCCCTGCCATCAAGCCTCAGCACTGTCCGTGAGCTACTGCTACCATCATTTCAAATCTGAATTGAAACATCAGTTCCCTGAGGAAGCCTTCCATGACCTGCCCCCAATTAGATCTTGTCCCTTTGTTTGTGTTCTCAGAACTTACTGTAATGCCTTTCCCTCTATCGTTCATGGTTTGCAATTATGTATTTGGACTGGGAATTGACAAATGCATGTCTGTGCACTGGCTATACGGGCTCAGGGGTGGGTGCAGATATGAGTCTTTCATTCACCACTCACTCTGCTAGGTCTTAATTCATTCTTGGCTCAAAGTATTGATAAATGCTAATTCATACTCACCATCACTAATGCTAACCTACGGTCAGCTTGGCCTTTGTTATTAAATCAAGCCTGACTATAGGAGAGACGTTTATAAATCGACTTGCTCCTTCCTCCCTTCATGCATTTTTATTCCACACATCCGTTAAACAACAGCAGCAGCAGCAGTAACAACAACACACACACATAAAATGATGATGATTGGACTAAGAAAATAAGAATGAAATAATACTAGGGTCTGGGAAAGGAAATGTGCCACTGTGTGGAGGACAAAAGGCAGATAGTACATGATTCTAATTCAAAGCAGAAACTGCCTGCTGCCTAAGAGAAGTGAAGTTGGCTTTCAGCCGGGAGGAGGAGGGGAGTCTCCACAGAGGAGGTAGCCTGTGGCTGGCATGCAGATTAGAGAGAATTTGTCAGGTGGAGGTGGAAGAGACAGCGTTCTCCCCAGAGTGTCACACACATGTGACTGGACAGTGCAAAGAGGGAGGGATGAAAACAGAGACTGACAGGAGGTGGGCGCTGGTTGCAGGAGCTCAGGTGTTTTATTCTTAGGTCAGTCTGGTCATTGGTGGTCTGTGGGACTAACTAATTTGAAAGGTTAGTTTGGAAGATTCACTCAGCTCCTGAGTTTCAATAGGAATTATCCATTGGGTTGATTATATGGCTTCCAGCACAGATATTTTCAATGATCCCTGTTTCGGGGGAGATCCAGCATTTGGGGTGGTATGACTGTAGACTGGGTCCTTATGTTAATATGACAGCCACTTCACATACTGAGCTATATCCATGCTGTTCCCCATTTCCCAGAACAGGGACCCTAACCTCTGCCGCCCTGGCTTGGCATTAGCTGTTGAGTCTGCTGAATTCTCATTACCTATGGTTAGAGATTCAGCATTTGCGTGGCCACTATTGATACTTACTCTTGTTCTCTTGAAATGAATGGGTGGCTCATCACACGTCTTTTGGAGCTGGGACTTCCTACTTCTATTTTCAGATGAGACCAATAAAAGTTGTAAATGACAGAACCAATTTCCAAACCTCACTCTTTTTGTCAAAGATGGAACTGGCATTTGGTTCATTATCTCTTTCACTTTTAAAAAGAATGAGTAAGTGCAAAATTTCACTGCAGCAGTAAAAATCTAACGAGTCCTGACCATGTATATATACCACATTGTATGTGTGCTATGTGTATGTATATGTTTGTGCGCAGATGTGAACACCCATGCTCATATACACAGAAGCTGGAAGGATGACGTAGGGAGTCTTCCTCAACTGTCTTCCACCTTTGTACCAGGCTTTTTCTTTTAGGGCCACTAACCAGCTCCCAAATCATAACACGGAGACTTATTATTAGTTATGAGCGCTTGGCCTTAGCTTATGCTCATTTCTAACTAGCTTTATCTACATTTTGGTTTGGGGCTTTTTTTGTTTTGTTTTGTTTTTTTGGTTTTCAAGACAGGGTTTCTCTGTATTGTTTTGTAGGCTGTCCTGGAACTAGCTCTGTAGACCAGGCTGGCCTCGAACTCACAGAGATCTGCCTGCCTCTGCCTCCTGAGTGCTGGGATTAAAGGCATGCTCCACCACCGCCCAGCTGGTTTGGGGCTTATTTATTTATTTATTTATTTATTTATTTATTTATTTATTTATTTTTAAGTTTAAATTTAGATTAGAAACAAGGTTGCTTCACAAGTCAGATCCAGGTCCCTCTCCCTTTCCCTCCCCTCCTCCTGTGCCCTCCCCTCAACCCTCCTTTATTCCCTCATTTCCCCAGGGAGGGTGAGGCCCTCCATAGGGGTGTCCATAGTCTGGTTTGGGGCTCTTTATTCTTTATGTACGTCCTAATATGTGTCTGTTGACTGGCAGCTCCCTGACTGGTCCTGGATGTCTCCCTCATTCTCTCCTCTCCTCTTCTCTCATTCCTCCTGAGCCTGGATTTGCCCTCCTATTTATTCTCTCTGCCTTCCAGCCCCACCTGTCCTCTCTCTGCTAAACTCTTGGCCATTCAACTTTTTTATTAAACCAATCAGGTGCTGTGGGCAGGGAAGGTGAAACAAATGCACCACATCTTTACATAATTAAACAAATGTAACATTAACAAACGTAACATAGCTTTATATAGTCAAAGTCATATCTTTGCACAGTTAAAATAATATTCCATAACACACCTTTGTCTTTGGGACAGGGCCTATCACTATGCCAGCAGCTCATCATTTCACCCGGCTAGCAAGCTCCCCAGAACCATGAAATCTCCCCAAATGCTAGATTTGCAGGGACATGTAGTCATGTGTAGCTTGACACAAATACTGGGGGTTGAACTCAGGTCCTCTTGCTTTCACATCAAGTGCTTTTAGACACTGAGTCATCTTCCCAATCTTCCAAGTGTTATTGTATACACTGAACAGTTACATGACCACAAAAATTTGTGAGGCATGACTACTGCTGCCCTCTTGGTTATAGATGAGGAAATAGTCACAAGAAACATTAAGCAGTATGCCTTTTCACAGAGCAGGTAAGCAGAAGAAGCTGGGTAGAAACTCGGACAGTCTCACTAGAGTCTGAGATATACTGTGTGACAACACTCCTGTATGTATGTATGTATGTATGTATGTATGTATGTATGTATGTATATATATATATATATATTTCATTGTCCTATATAAAATAACTGCTAAATAAATGTCCAAATACCATTTCCTTCTTTGATGTCAACTATATACTGTATACCTAGATTTGCCATTTGTGGTTTATTCAATAGATGCTCAAATGTAGTACATCCTATGACTGATGTCTACCCTACCGTGCATCTAAGTTTTGTCTCTTAGCCCTTGCAATACTGTGGTTCCATGCTTTCCTTCTGTTCTATTTCCCATCATGGCCCATCTTCCCTGTTCTGGATAATTACAGACAATCTTTTCTCTTCTGTGCCTACGCTTAGCAAACAGGTCTACATTGTGACACTCTGGGGAACAAGCCTTTCATGGACTTGTCTATGAGCTTCCAAAGACTCAGGGAAAATCTTTTGAAATGTTGAGCATTGAGTCTAAAAAGCAAAATGAGTAGCCATTGTAGACTAAAATATTAGTTGTGTCAGATGCTAAGCATTTCACATGTGTCCTGTTTAGGAGTCACAACAATCTGGCTAAGGCTTTTCCTCCTGTGCCTAGGGAGACCTGGTTGTTGCATTTGATCCGCAGAAACCAAGCAGAAGGATTTGGTATATTGGCAAACTCTTATAATCCTAGGGCTGGGACCCAGAGACAGGATGGTTCCAGGGGTACCCTGGTGAGTGTGCCTTGCTTACTTGGCAAGTTCCAAGTCATAGAGAGACCTTGTCTCAAAAATTAAATAGGTGGATGGTGCCTGAGGAACAGCACCCCAGGGTGCCCTCTATACACATATGGACATGCACCAATGTAGGTGTGTACCTGTACACACACAGAGAGAGAGAGAGAGAGAGAGAGAGAGAGAGAGAGAGAGAGAGAGAGAGAGAGAGAGAGAGAGAGAGAGAGAGAGAGAGAGAGAGAGAGAGAGAGAGAGAGAGAGAGAGAGAGAGAGAGAGAGAGAGAGAGAGAGAGAGAGAGAGAGAGAGAGAGAGAGAGAGAGAGAGAGAGAGAGAGAGAGAGAGAGAGAGAGAGAGAGAGAGAAGGAGGATGGGGTAGTTTTCTCCTCATTTTATGGAGGACAACTGAAGCTCAGAGAGTGAAGTTTCCCCCAATCATGTTTGTAGAAATACTATATTATCAGGACAGACTCTGTAGTATGACTTCAATGATCATCCATTTTATTAACAGACATTTTAAGTACCTACTATGAGACAAGCCTTCTGTTAAGACCTAAGGATGTGTCAGTGCAATAAGATGGCCATCAGCCATTTGCAGCTGCAGGAAGACACATGATTAGCAAAAACACTAATTGTGATAAGTATCCAGAAAAAAAAGATGAGGTAAATGTGCCCCCATATTCCAAAAGTGATAAATAATAAAAAAACTTTTTAAGAAATATATATCACACTTAATAAAGCAATTATTTCTTTCCCCTCATCTTCGTTCCTTGTCTTTTTTTACTCTCATTATTAAGGAGTTTATTTGAAGAGCTAAGGTTTTTAATGGTGTGCAAAGCATGTAATTGTTCTAACTACTAACTCTGAAACCATTGATTGGTACCACCTTAGGCCTTGTAGGAGCTTAGTAGGAACAGCCACCAATGGTATCATGCACTACACGAGCTAAAGACTTCTAGAGGAAGTTTGTGAGGGTCAGTGTCAATCCTACTGAGTTCCCTCTGCATGGAAGGTAAGGGAATCCAGCTCGCAAGCTCCAGTGTGGCAGCAGCAGGCTGTGGGCCGTGAGGACTTAGTGCCCTGGTCTTGTTTACAATTTGTCTGAGGCTTCTTGAGCTCAGCCCAGCCAGATGGACTCTTCCTCTCAAATATCAGACCTGATCTTTTCAAATAAAACAGTACAAAGCACATTAAAAGCTTTGATCCAACTGTTTACTTTGCATTTGTGTCTGTTGGGGAAATGGGGACAAAGGAAGGATTTATTAGGCCTTGCTGTGGGTGGCCAGTGCAACCACTGGGCATGTGAGAGGGAAATTGGGAGGACTCTGTACCGGCACATTTGGGCCACTTGTCAGTATCCGGATGCCTGGTGCTTTCCCTAGCATCTGTCAACTGCTCTGAGGGCCTTTTGCTTTCTTTCAGCCTTCTTTCTTGTCTAGGGCAAGTTCCCAAAAGGGAGGCCAGAGTCGATCAGTCCCTTTCTAAGCCTCAGGACAGGTGGGAGTGTCCAGTCTTAGGACTCTCCTATAAAGGTTCACGGCATCGCTGGGTGATCCACTTGCCTTGTCACAAGTGACCTCAGATTTTCAAAGCACCCGTGTGAGATGACTTATTTGATCCACACCCTTCTGAAGGTTATGCATGTAAAATCTCTTCCTTCATTATCTGCCTCACCCACAGCATGCACATACACTCCATGGGCTTTTCTATGTTCTGATCACAAGAAGGGGAATCTCTGAATGACTCTTGCCATATAACCTCAGAAATCGTCTCCTTCCTGCAAAGTAGGTGAGATTTGCCCAGTTTAGGGATTTAAGAATGCTGTAAGCCACAGAGGTTAGTAACTGGTTCCTTGACTCTAAGGGTTGATATGTATGCATTATCGTATCACCAAAGGAAAAGCTGAGTTAAGACCCACACAAGGCATCTTGGCCCTGAGACATGTTTAACTTGTGCTTCATCTTCCCGGAGTTGCAGGACTGAGCTCCTGATGGGGTATTTGTCCTCTAAGCACCGGCTGGAAATTCTGTACCTGTGCCAGATACCCAGTGCAAGGACAATCACTCTCAGGACACACTCCTTTAGGTCCCCTCTCTAGGTCTGCTCTATTGTTCATCGGTGTCTAGTAGAGACTGGAAACATCTCTGAGAACAAAACCGCATTGAAGATTTTTGAGATGGATTAAATGGTCAGAATGTACAACCCTCTGGAGCTCAGCCGCCTTCCCCTGAACATGAATGGAGACGGAACAGAAGAGCAGCAGACAGGACCAACCCTGACTAACACTCTCAGACAGCATCCAGTGTCGGGAGTCTACAACATCTCCGAGGGAGGGTTGACTGACAGTTATCTTACTGATCAGCTCTAGGTATCCCTCATTGCCCACCCCACCCAGGCCCCAGATAAAACTGTTGCACATGAAACCTATGGTCTCTGGAGAGTTCAGGAAAGGGACCATGGGGGAGAATTTAGAAATTCCAGAACAAACCAACACACGATGCTTAATGAACTGCCATGTTTAATGGAATTAACTGCTTTAAAACAGAAACAACAACAACAACAAAAATCCAGCGATTTCTAGATTTTAAAAAGAAACGGAGCCTTTTTGGGGAAAAGAGATTAGACACATGTTTTTTCATGTTCATCAAATAGTGTTTTCAAATTTCTGGGTGATGTGTGAGAGAGTGAGCATGTATGAAGACTAGGTACTGTAATTTAATTGCTTGTAATCTAACTTGGCTTTTTGTTCCTATTTTCTTTCTTTCTTTCTTTTCTTTTTCTTCTTTTTGTATCAGTTAATCTGTTGGTTACATTTTCAGCTTTTCTTTGCTTCTGGTTTCATTTTCAGATGAAAAAATGCTAGGCACACAGGGCTGCTGTCTGGTTGCCATGGTGACCACAGCCTATTATCCTGCCTTGTCATTCATCAAGAAAGAATTGCACTTGACAGAGGCAGAGGGAAATGCCTGCAGTCTGCAGCATGGGAAGGGGGAAAAGCTTTTCTTGTCTTCTATATACGTAAAGGCCCTTTAATGCCCGTTTAGTTACATGTTTTATTTAGCATTATTTATTACTTGTAACGGTGATAATTGATACCTGTAAAATATACAACCCCTCCCTTCAACGTATTTAACGTGCAATTTGTCCATTTGCTTTGCTTTACTTTTCCCATTTCAGACCCATGACTAGTGTTGCACCCCCACTCTCTGCCACCACAAATACTGAGTCCATTCCAGGAATAGAAACCGCCGAAGGATTACATTCTCCACGGAGAATGGTCGCTGTGAAGGTAGCTAGCCGAGCCAGCTTTCCCTCCTTTCATAATCAACAGTTCCCGTGTCTTGCTGCTCCTAAAACTGATGAGTGCAGTGCATGACCAATGAATAATTGAACTAACTACTGATTAAATTATTTCTCCAGGTGTGCCGTGTCTATGGAATACGGTGCCAGCCAAAGAATTCCAAACTCCGGCGGTCTTTTCATGAGATAATCACACATAAAATCATGGTTCTTTCTTTGACAAATTTGGACCTACATGGAATCCATTGTTCTTCAAAGGCAGGAAAGGGCTCTTGCTTATTATCTGGCTGGTCCTCATTATGGCCACCTGAATGAATCCAAAGTACTTCCAAAAATAAATGGTCTCATGACTTTTGTGTGTTGAAACACCTAGGCTTTTGTTTATTTTTTTTCAAGTCTGATATGTTCCACCTCATTATTCAACTCTTAAAATGTCTGTATCCGGCTGGGTCATTTTAAACAAGTATGCTGATGGCTTGCTTTGCTCTCCGAGAAATGTTTGGTTTCCTTGTTAAGGTGAAGAATGTTGTAAAACAGGCAGTATTCTAAGTCGTGACCTCGAAGGGTGGAGTTTGAACATCTCCTCTTTTGTGTCTGTGATCAGGGAAAAGACGGACAATGTCTGTATGTCATCTGGAGTGGGTAACACTGCAGCAGTTAGCATAAGCAATGCTGCCAGAGATTAAGCCACACTATGTTGTGTGTGTGGGGGCAGTTGGAGTGAGGAACATTGATACCTCAAGCTCCAATTCTGTTCTGTCTGAAGGTAATTTCCCTGCTAGAGGTTGAATGCAGCTAGTAAATGCATGGAGCCAAACAGAGGCACCATCTTTTTGCAAATAAAGTGGGGACACACAATAATGTGGTCAGTTTGGTATTGAGATGGTTCAGATTCTAGCCTTCCCACTACTTCCTTAATTATCTTGATAATTTTGGCAAGAGGAGGTTTGGGGGTGGAGAGGGATAATTCTGAAAGAATTAAATAATTATAGCTGTCAGGAAATCCATCCAGGATTTTATACATTCCTGCAGAACAGTTCAAAATCCCTTAATTTTCCTTTCATATAAGCTAAGTCCATTAGGACATACCTTACAGCATCTGTTAGATAACCAGCCATGTAAAAACACAGGGCCCATGGAATGTGTTTCGTTTGGTTGGTTTTTCATCTTGACTTTTAGAGACTAAAAAGCAACAACAGCAAAAAAAGGAACAGATACACTGGGCTTAGAATTGTGCCTATTTCTTTCTCTCTGGTTCTGAGCTTTCCCTTTAATCCTGCAGTAACGGCACTGTTCATTTCCTGTTAAACTTCAAGCCTACCTTTTGATTTTCAAATGTCCCTTAGGCTAATGTTTTCACTGAAGAATGAAATGAACAGGCAGAAACAATTAAGCGAGCAGATACAGTGAAAATGAACACCGCCCGGCACTCTCACACAACTGGGAGTGTATGAAGGAATTCTGCTTGGAATCTGATCGCCCAGCCACAGAGTTCTCACCTCCCCGGTCATTTTTCTTTTGCCCCCCCTCCAATGCACACCACTTCCCCTTTATGGAAGAAAAAGATCTAGGCGTACAAAGAAAGGCCTAAATACTTGCAGGCATGGGAAATATTTTCTCTGCCTGCTACTAGGACCGGATAATCTCCAAGAAAGAAAATCCACCTAGACATTTTAAACTCTGAATGTCTCCCAAAGCCTGTTAAATGTTCACATGTGTCTTCATGAAATCTGTAATATGAATTGTTTACATAGCCCTGATTGAGGGCATGAGAGCCATTAAAAAGGATCTTGTCGGTTTAGGGAGGGAAAAATGTTAAAATTGGGACTGTTACCCACAAGGAGAAGTGCAGGCTTTTGTTTTTTTGCAAAAATAATATATGGCTCTTGATATTAAAAGATATTTTAACAACCAAAAGTATGCTGGTTAAGAGCCTTAAAAGTTCTACAAGGAATTAACAAGGTAACAATTAACTCTCCCCAAACAGATTTGCCAGCGTGTGTTGATGGCAGCCCCGTTGTGCTATGAGAGCTGTCACTTTTTTCTGGAGCCACACCGAGACATTTTATGTGGCAGGACCTCAGCATTCCTAGTGTGGGTTTACTTTGTTCAGATGTTTGGCTGTGATGCGAGAGACTGGGTACACACCTCTGCAAGTTGATGGAGTCCTTGTGTATGTCTCAGAGGACTTCTTATCCTAGAGGAGGCCTGTGGGACTGGTTCAGTCTGAATCCAGGCTTTTATTTCTTTAGCCCAGATGGAACTGGGAGGTGTCTATGATAGACTCAGAATGCAAGCCCTATAAAGCTCAAACCTGGCAGATATCTCCTGTAAAGCAATGGTATACCTCCATCCTGAATGAGGAAGATGAAAGACACTCATAATTTAAGCTGAGTGCAAGGCATGGCTTCCTTTTCTAATTTTCTTTTAAAAACTGAATCCACCCTTCAGAATTTTCTCAATGAAACACCTCTCTTGTAAAACAGGGTCTTTGTATTCTTGCTGTTGTTGTGATGGGAATATATTTTTAATGCCATAGAATAGTTTAACCCTGCAACAGTGAAGAGCTGAAGACAGCTGCTAGCAAACATAAAACAGCCATATACCAGCATTACAATGGATTTTTATTTGAGATTTCAGAATAGGGTAAATTTCTCACTTCACCAAATGACTGGCTCCATGCAAATTGACTTCATATAACAGGAAACATTTCCCTGGACAAAGCAGGCTCTTTATATCACTCAAATACCAAATATAGACATACTCCCTCCTCTTGGTTATTTACGTTTTTAAAAACCTACAAATAAAACACCTAAGAACTGTGGAGATATGAAGCTCTCCAGTAAGGCATTCTTCCAGAATTTATAAACCAGCCCAGAGCCAGTTAAATAAATGAGTTTTAGGCTGTCTGTGGAGGACTTAAGCAAAATAGGATTTTTCTACCAGACAGATTAAGATCACTTGATCATCATGCTTGTCTTTTCAACACACACAAAAGAGGAAAATCTAAAATGTCTCTGAATGGATATTTCAGCATAACATTGAAAGTCAAAAACAACTAGACAGAAACAAAAGAATAAGAGATAGGGAAGGGTGGCAGTAGGTAAGGGATCATTAAATCTGTGAAAGAACCTATTGAAGATGCCTATAATGTCACAATTATATGTATGAGATTAAAATATATTGGCAAAAATAAAACTACTGAAGTAGATTTCACGGAACCTGAGAGTCGACAGTGGCTCACTTAAACATCTATGCTGAACCCATGATGAGACCTTGTTGGGGAAGATCTTTATGGATTTAATAATGCTAAGGAACTCTCAAGAGAGGAGCATCATTGATAATGATGGTCCTAAATCCAATAACACAGTTCCTTATAAGAGACTGCAAAGGGATAAGACACACACAGTGGGGAGGTCATATGGGCACAGAGGCAGGAACTGCCACTAGCCACAAAAAATGAGAAGAGACACATGGGGTGGGTTCACAGTGAATGCCTCCAGCAGAAACCACCTTGATTTTGGATTTAAGGCTTTCAGAACTGTGTGACAATGAGTTACTCTTATTTTATGACACACATTTACAATAGCCCTAGGAAAGCAATATGGGGTTATTTGACAATGGGAAAAAAGAAGCAAACTGACAGAGTTCAAGGAAAGACAGAGTTGCTGAACTCTTAGAAGGTGGTGCATGGAAGTATATCTCATGAACAACCAAAATTCAGGGACCAGTTTTAGTTATGGCATCCTTTCTCTCTGTCTTCTTCACCAACTGTAATGGAAAACCAACTTTCTTCACTTGGTAAGAAATACTCTCTGCCAGCACCTGAGTTTTCCATTTTCTAGTTTCCATCACTTCATAAGGATGTATCTCCACCCATATTTACAAATCCCATGGAATGATTTTACAATACCAATAGGGTCATGTTTACCTATAAACTAACCAGCAAAGATTAAGCCACCAAAATCTTATCTAATATGACCATTCCTGAGAAGATCCGATGAATAGTGGATATGAGGGAATCATCGCCTGGGTTCTTTTCCATCTGTAAATATAGAGCTGTCTTTCTGGAGAACATTGGCATAACATTGCACAGATAAGATTTGCAAGGCAGTCTGACCTATGTCATTTATAGGTGGTATGGCATTAGAAAGTCACTAAACCTTGCAAAGCTTTGTCTTATTTTTTTTTTAAATGGAGATAGAAATGACTGGGGGTATAGCCCAATGCTAAGATTTGCCAAAGTATGTGAGGTTCTTAGGTTCAATTTCCAGCACTGAACAAAACAACAACAACAACAAAGACAGAAGCAGATGTGATAGTGTAAATCCAACGTTCAGGAGGCTAAGGCAGGAGGGTTATGAGTTCAAGGCCAGATGGGGTAACATAGAGAATTTTAGGCCAGACTGGACTTGATCGCACTCTGTCTCAAAATTAAGGTGGGGTGGGAATAAAATAAAGAGATAAAGATGGAGTTGTTGTTTGGTAAGTATCTTGAGTCTACAAAAATCTCAGTAATGTTAGCTAAGAGTGATCATAGATACAGAGAGCTTGAGTAGACACAAGAGACAGATAGGGTCAGTTGCTTTATTTTAACAGATGAGATTTCAAGTTTTAAGCTTGTGAGAAAACCAGGACAGGAATTTGGGTTACTCAACTATCAGATTAATGTTTTTTTGTTATTTTACAGGCTCTGTCCCCATTTCTGTGGATATAAAATGAGGTCTAAGTTGGAAGCTGTCACTCAAATAAGGAAACATTGGGCTTTAGATTTGATAATGACACAGGATAATTTTTTTTCAAAGTTCAAAGCAATGGGTTGGGAGTGGGAGGTGAGGGACCAGTTACGTGTCTGCATCATACGGCTTTTTCTGGAACTTACAGGACTCAATTATTTTGAGAAGCATTTAGAACACAGACAATGAAACCGTGGTGGGATCGAGGCCTTTAATTTTTAAGCTGATTTCTTATAATCCCTCCGCCACCACTACCACTCTATTTATTTTTCCTTTTGCTTTCTTTCATTATGTAGCAATATTTAGAAAGGAACTACTTGGCTCAGTTTTGTAGTGAAGAAAAAGAAAAAAAAGGTATACCTTCTGCAAGCCAGAGTTAGTCCAAATAAGAGCAACCCCACTGTGTGTGGCAGTTACAACCCAGCTCATTTTTTAAACCTTATAATATCAACACGGTGCTCAGTGTTTACATTTTAAAGTCTCGATAAGACCAACTATACTTTCAGATTGCAGTAGACCAGAAAGATCTTATTTCTTCAAAATTCCATAATCAGAACTGAGGACACACACACACACACACACACACACACACACACACACACTATATGTAAGTTGTACAAATGCGTATCTGTATATACGCACAGACGTATAGTATGTGCATTGCTCTAAAGCGAGTATGCATTTGAAAGGCCCCATTCTCGTAGCTGTCCTGCTTTAGATGACTAATGTGAGCATGAGTCTATTTCCTGCATTTGTAGGAATAGATCAACGCTAGTTTTCTTTATCATTGCACGGTATGAATGCAGCCAACAGAGGGAACGGTTGAAATGAACACAATGGTATGACAGGATACTTAAGAAAAAAAAAGGAATTGGAACCATTGTACTCTCAAAAATCATGACTAATTCCATCTGTGAATTTGATTATTAAATTCCAAATCTTTCCAAGTTTTGACAAACATCCACACAGCAGCCCTACTGCTTGATTAACTCTGAAGTATTTTGCTTTTGTTAACGATTCTTTTCTACAATGTCCCTTGCTGATCTTGGTCTGGGACAGTCTGTGCTAGAGTGACCCTCTGATCTGAGACTTTCTGGAAAGCTTAAATCTCTAGGTCTGCAATATCTCAAGACATCATCTCAGATTTCATAAATACGGTGTTGTAATGTGTGAATTTAAGGAATTTACCTTTTTATAATAGCCTCTGCAAAATGGATATAGTTCTGATTTTATCTTTGCTGTAGATCGTCTTCTCTGGTTATATGCGCAGTAAGGATCATGTTTGCACACCCTAGAGGTATTGCCATACAGTCAGTCACTCCTTCACTGGTATGCATCAGGTACCTTCTTACTCACTACTGCACTCCAGGTTATAGTCTAGGTACCTGGGGTATATAGCTGCAGAAAGCAAAGTTAACTGACTCATATAATCTATTGGGGTTTAAAATAAGATTGATTAGAGATAATCTCATTAACAGAACTTTTATGCAAAGACTTGAGGTCTGAGAGGAAGTCTGACATTTGAATACATAGAAGGGATATTCCTGACAGCTGGAACAGCCACTGCAAAGCACAAAAGAAAGTGAGCATTTTTGTAGGCCTATGTCTCAATTCCTGCGACCCACGGATAGAGTACTTTACCCTGTAAGAGCAAGGTTAAAGATGTTACACTAGGGAGGTCACTCTGGATCAGCCAGATCAGTCTAAAATCATCACAAGCATCCTTCTGCTAGAGAATATGCATGGAGCAGAAAAATGATAGCTTTCCTTAAGATGACAGAAATGCACCAGCCGCTTTTCATGGACAGTGGCTGGACTCTACAGAATCCAGACATGATAATACAGGATTTTCTTCTTACTTTTGAATTCCATGTCTTCCTACCCCATCCTACCTTCCTCCTGATAAAATCCACTGGGCAGCAGGCCTGTGGGCCTTGGGTGAGCAGATGGGAGAAACAGCTAAGGGAAGTTAAGAGATGTGCCTATTGTCTTTGTAGATGGACAGGGGATGCAAACTGAAACATGGGACTCGAGAAAACAGTGAAAGCAATGAGGAGGACTTTCCTACCAGCGTTTCCACAGGAGCACAGTCCTGAGGACACCTCGACCGAGCCCTCTGAGACCCATGTGAGGCTCCTGACTGCTAGAATGAAAGACGACACATGTGGATGCTTTCAGGCCGCCGTGTTTATGTTAGACTGTTCTTCTACAATAGGAAGCTAGTGAACAAACTCAATAAATAGTATATTCATTCACTCTACTGGTCAGACAGTTTTCAGATAACATTACTCTGTATGGTTCATACATGCCAGGCACTGAGCTTGGAGTGGAGACTCTGAGCTAAACACACAGTCCTCAAATGGAAAGCTATGATCTCAAAGAAATGACTAATATTTATCGTCTTCAAAACGAGTAAAAAATCTACAGTTAAAAGTAAGTACAAAGGCTGTGAGGCCTTGAGCAAGGGGTGTTTAATCAGATTGAGGAGGAGGCAGTCAGGAAAAGTCCCAAAGGGAGTGATATTTTAACTAAAATTTAACGACTGTCAATAATTACTCTGACAAAGATGCGAAATGTAGTGTTGTAAACAGAAGTAATGTCAAGGTCAGAGACTCCCGAACAAACTTGATGCAGCCAGAGAATTGTGACTAGTTCAGGGCTCAGTGGGAAGTAAAATGAGATGCTCTAGAAGCTTAATACCTACATGTGGATGATGAATGGCCTTAGGAAAAAAAATGAGAGGGTTAACACTGACTAATGCTACCACCACCATCTCCTGTCTCTGTCTTCTGAGTCTGGGGCTACTGACATGTACCATCATAACTGGTTTTATGTGGAGCTGGGGCTCAAAGCCAGGGCTTGCCACACTCCACCAATTGAGCTACATTTCAGCCTGAATGTTTATTTCTAAAAACCACACTTGCCACGTAAAACCAAGCAGCAAAAATGTCATATCAGACTTATGCAAGAAAGAATGAAGTTGGTGTAAAATACTCAGTAACACAAAATTAAGTAGGAACCTGGTTTTTAAAAAGTGAGTTTCATATGTTGATGATTAATAATTTAAAACATACTATAATAAATATCCATGTTGGGGCTGGAGATACTTAACATGCATGATGCTCTGGTTCCACCCCTACCACTACAGAAAACCAGGGGTGGTAGTGCACCCTGTAATCCTAGCATTTGGGAGGTGGTGGCAGGATTTTGGAGACCAAGGTCATTCTTAGATACATAGCAAATTCAAGGCCAACCTGGGCTATAGAGATGCTGTCTCAAAAATCAGAATCTACTTTACCTTGAAAAGGGAACTTCTGTTTTCTTGTAAGGAAGTGAGAACTGAAGGGGGTGGTTATTTCATAACAACATTGGTGAGCAGAGATCTAGCATAGATTTGAGGTATTGTGTGTGTGTGTGTGTGTGAGAGAGAGAGAGAGATATTTTATATTTCTGCACAGTTGTGTTCAGCTGTGTGCAGTTTCCTGCGTCTCTTAATACTTCTTGCAGATAAAATCATTTCTGAGCAAATGAAAAACCCTGCATCAAGCTCAAATTTCTATCAGCTGCATTAGAACAGGTTGACATTTCACAGCCAATGCAACAGCGGTGGGGGAGGCAGACTCCACAGAGCATTTCTATTGCTCCCTGAAGATCCTCTTGCTTCTGTCTCCATCAACAACTCTTAATTCCAAGAGCAAGCACTGCTCTGGTTTCTACTATCGCCCTTTCTGGGCCTCCTATGCTGCGTGGAGTCATGCAGTCTCCTTTTACTGGGACCTGGCTTCTTCCACTCCAATGTCTTTGCAGTTCCTTCCTACTACTGTCTTTAGTAACTCCTTTGACAGCTAAGGAGCATTCTGCTGTGTGAATACACAATCATTTGTGTTCCCATATTTCTCATTGGTGCTCATTATGGCAGTTTTCAGTTTGTGACTATCCTATTAAAAGTTCCAGTGAATGATTTTTGCACTTCTGATTGTGCAATATGTTTTCATTTCTCTTTGGCAAATACCTAGAAGTGAAGGAGCCAGATTGTGAAGGAAATTTATGACCAGACAGGTTTCAGAAAAATACACATCTCTTTATACTTTTAACAAGAGTTGCTCCAGTACTCAGTAACACCCAGTGTGATTGATCTTTCAGCCCTCCTACTAGGAGCACTGTGATTGCAATTTGCATTTCTTGCATAATAATGTTATTGAACACTTTTCCTGTGCCTAATGACCATTTATTTTATTGGTTGTTTAACGCTATTTCTTTATATTTCTACTATCCCTGAGTCCCTATTAAGAAATATGTGTATACCCCTAAATCTTGAATGTATTGTGTGTGTGTGTGTGTGTGTGTGTGTGTACATGAGTGCCAGGGAGCACACGCAGTGTCCTCTTCATTTTCCCCTGTATTAGAACCTCTTGATGCTTGTTACTATGTATGCCATGCTAACTGGCCCATAAGCTTCTGTGGATTCTCCTGCCTCTGCTCCCTGCTTCCCAATTTGTCATAGGACACCAGACTCTCCAGCTTAGATTTCACATAGATTTTCACATAGATTTCTGGGGATAGGAACATAGAAAGTGCTTCTCTCACTGGACCATCCTTTAGAAGGTCTACACTTAACAGAGTTGGGTCGTGAGGTCTTAACGACACTAGTTAACTTCTATATATAACATAAAGCCTAAGTTTGGGTTCCTCATCCTTGTACAGACAGTTATTGTGGTATTAATTGTGGAAAATAATGTCCTTTCCCATTCAGTTATTTAGACTCCTTGTAAATGAAATCATGTAAAATGGGTTCGTTTTCTACTTATCAATATATTTGCCAATCTTTAAGACCATGCTGTCTTTCAACCTTTGGTTGCTAATGTGAGAAAGTTGTTGATTTTGTGCATTTCATGGTAATTATTAGCTTCATGGGGTGGGTTTTTTTTTGGATTCCTTAGAAATCTCTGTGCATTCTGTGCACAATGCAAGACAGTTTTGCTTTTGTCTTTTCAGTCAGTTCTTGCACCCTTTCTTCCTTTTCTTTGCCTTTTTGGGTTATGTTTTGCTTTGCTTTGCTTGAAACAGGGTCTCTCTCTGTAGTTCTAGCTGTCCTATAACTCACTACGTAGACCATGCTGACCTCCAACTCACAGAGATTCACCACCTCTGCCTCTAAGTGCTGGGGTAAAGGTGTGCGCCACCACCTTGGTTGTCCTTCATTTCCTGATGTTGTCTTCCTGCACTAGCTAGGATCTCCAGAGCAAAGATGGTAGGGAGAGTGAGAGTATGGGCATCTAGTGCAAAGATTTTAGGGAGAGTGAGAGTATGGGCATCTAGCGCCACTGAGTCCCAGGGGGAGGGAAGTCTTTCAGTTCAGTATTTTGATTAAATGTGATGTCACCTGTAGTTTTGATCATTGGTGTCCTTCATCAGGTTAAAGTTTGTACCCATGTCTAATTCCCCGATAGTCTGATAGCTGCTGTTTTTATAATAACCCATCACTGAATTCAGTTAAACTGACAAAATAATGAAATGATTTGTATTTCATCTTTTCAGTCTATAGATAAACATAGATTTTATTTTAAACAATAAAAACACATTTCTGGGAGAATCCCTTGTTGCATTGATCTGTTTACATATTGCTGAATTTGAGCTGATTGTTTTTCTCTGTGTTTGTGTTACTGAGAGATATTAATTTGTAGTGTTCATAATATTTTTAATGCTTTAGTGTCAGTATGGTACCTACATTTAGAAATGATGCCATCCTTGGTATGTCTGATAAAGTTCACAGTATATACAATTATTTTTTCTTTATTATTTGATGGAACCTACCAGCTAAGCCATCCTTGTTTGGAGTCTTTTTGGAAAGGCTTGCAATGTTTATATCAGTATTTATATGTTTTATTTTTGATAGTTTCATACATTAGTACTGTGCTTATATTTTTACTTCACCTTCTCCCCCTCCAACTCCTCCCATGCTCTCTCCACTCCCTCTCAAACTTATGATGTCTTCTTCTTTAATCACTGTACTTGCACACAGGCACATATACTGACTCTCTCTCTCTCTCTCTCTCTCTCACAGACACACACACACACACACACACTCACACACACACACACACACCACTGAGTGAGTACATTTACTGTTGCTCATATGTGTAGTTTTTCAGGGCTGACCAGTTGGGATTTTATAACCCACCAGGGGACTCACCCCTAAGGGCTGATCCTGCCTTTCTCAGCAGCCATTAATTAATTGCCTGTAGCTCTTCATTTAGGGGTGGGGCCCTATGAGACTTGTTCCACTGAGGTTGGCGTTCCAACTGGAGTTGCCACTTGTGCAGATTTTCTTTAGGCAACCATATTGTTCAGATGTTATGGTGTAGCTTCCCTGTCTTATACAGAAGACGCAGTCTCACAGCAGGTTCCCTGGCCCTCTGAGTCATTGTGCTTTATCAGGTCCTTTACCTTAGTACAGGCTGCCTTGAGTTAAAATCAGCCCACCCATCACAAGGAATGCAAATATTTATCATGTTTTTGTCTCCTAATCTTCACAAGTTTCATCTCTACATCTTACAAAACATCCAATTTATTGTTACTAGATTTCTTTAAACAATACATGATTTTTTAAGAAATTAAAGAACAAAGCATGGCTTGTATTTACCCATGTAGTTAGAGTTCTCAGAGATACTCATTTCTTTGTGTAAATCTGAATTTTAATCTGAAATCAGGTGCTTTTTTTTACAGCTTAAAATCTTCCTTTATCATTTCTTCTACTGTAGAGCAGGTGTGAGGGTGACACATTCTTAGCTTTTTGTCAAGTCTAGAATTAGTTTTTAAAAAATATTTCCCAGTCTCTATAGAACTCTGTTGGCTGTTTTTCCTTCTGTCATTTAAAATTTGTCAATTTTAGGAAGTGGAGGAAGCCATAAGCGAGTCAAGTCCTGAATGAATGCTATTGACACAGGCTTGTGGATGTCCAGAACCCCATAGCCTCAGACACATGCAGAAAATGAGAGATCCTTCCCCTTGGGGATGATGCTCAGAGGTAAATAGCAAAGTCTTTCTCAGAGGAACAATTGTGAGTGTTGAGAGCATGTGCAAAATATGTCCACCACAGCATTCTTCCCTCTGTATATCCATGACCTAAAGACTGTTACCCTATAGACCCTGCTTCTTCCAAGACTAACTAAATTTGTGTCCTTGATCCAGCTGTATACCGTAAACCCTACCTCCTTGTTTTTCTAAATGTAGTAACCCCATCCACTTTTTCAACTGTATGCAATAGCCAGGTCTCTAATAAACACAGTGGATTTCTAGGGTGCCTATGTTTCTTATCTGAATTCATCCTATTGGAACATCTTCTTTTCATCTGTCTGTTTTGCCTTTCTTACTTTAGCTACCCAAGTCATGGCCACCTCTGGAGCTGTTCAAAATTCTTCAGGCAGTCTATTGTCTTCTAGCTTCAATTGGACATGAAGTTATTAGTTTTTTCCTTTTTTTTTTTTTTAGGTTGTAGTCATTTTCTCTGGCCTTTTAGAAATTTCTAGCATTACCGATCTTTGCTGTTGAATGATGATGAGTCTTAAAGTAGTTTTCCTTGGAATTATCCACTTTGGGATTAATTAAGCCCTTAAGATCTCGGAATTGATATTTTTCTCAAATTTAGAGAACCCTCAATTATTTTGCTTTGAGAAAATGTCTCCCTTCCTGGTACTGCAATTTAAGAGTAAAATTAATTATTTTCAGGGGCCAGTGAAGGCTAACATTTTAGAAGCCCCCTGCCCTGCTCCCACTTGTCAATTTGGATAGTTTCTTGCGTGTGTGTATGTGTGTGTGTGTGTGTGTGTGTGTGCATGTGTGTGTGTGTGTGTGTGTGTGCTCAAATCACTATCATTTTTTAAAATGTTAATCTCATCCAGTCACTTTACTGCATGTATTCACCTTTCTATTTTGGCAGAAGGCTTTGTTTTTTATCTCTCCATATTCTTTTTATAATGTTTCCATTCTGCACTATGTTTCTCTACTTGTTATTTTACTTTGTGTTTTCCATAGTGCCTGAACATGTTGACAGTAGCTGTTTTAATGTTCATATCTCCTAATTCCATTCTTTTTGTCATTTGTCTGTTTCTACTGGCTAATTTTCCTTCTGGCTACAGTCTGTACACATAAAATAGTTTCTGATCTGATGCTGAGGGTTATAGTTCTGAATGTTGCTCAGTATCTGGATTTTGTTATCTTCTTTAATTGTTTTGAGTTGTATTCTGGAAGGCAGAGGAGAGTCATCCTGATTCTGAATCTTGTTTTTAGATTTTGTTAAAGATGCTCTAGACTCTCCTTTAGAAATAGCTTTTCTCCTTAGGAATGGTTTTTCTGAATTCCCTAATCAACACTGTGGGGGTCTTAGTGTGACCTCTACTCTGTGGATGGTTGAACATGGAATGCCTCTCACCCTCATTGCAGCTCAAGCACTTGTTCTAGTCACAGCTCCTCACTATCAGTTTTTCATTCCAATTGTCTGTGTTAATTGTTTTGTTTTGTGCTGGGCTTTTGACTTCCGTCTCCACACAGGTGAAGCCATGTGCTCAGTCACAGACCCAAGGATCCCCTGTATAGATTTCCTCAACCTTTTGTTTGATTTGGGGATGCTGTTTCATCTGGCAGTTTCATTCTGGCCTCTATCTCTTTAGTCAAGGATGACCTATGCTTTCTTGCTTTGCACAGTAGGAAGCATCTCCCGGAAGATGCCTCCCATTTTTTTTTTACATCTAGCAATCACCAGCCTACATTGCCTATTGTTCAAAAATCTTAAAATACCCATTTAATATATTTTGTCCAGTCTCATTTGTAGCATGGAGCCTAGTTTGAAGACAAGGATACAATTATGTGCATGTATGTAGGAAAAAAAATGAGGTTTCACTTAGCCATCATTTAGTCTTGTGCTATTTTTTCTCAACACAGAACTTCTTTTTCTCTTAAGGAGGTTGTTATAATTCTGTTGATGGGAGGACTAAATAGACTCAATTAGACCCTAATAGACCTGACAGGTTTTACATGAAATGCAATGTGAAGTGAGTTTTCTCTTTGAATTCATAAGGTTGATTTACAAAGGGCCCTATCTCAGTATTTGAGACACCAGCTGGAGCATCCAGATCAATGGAACAAGTGAATCTCTTTCATTCACCTGTATTCATTCATGTTGCTGAATAATTAACTTGTAAGCAACTAGAGCAACAACAGAGATCATTATTTTGAACCACACATTACATGATACTATTTTGAACCTGATTTCTCTCATAAACAAGTCTAGACAAATACATTAAATAAGTAGAACTTTTTAGCAATATGTCTTAAGGGTTCTTTTAGTATAGGTTTCACTTAAGCTTTGTAAAAGTTGAGTGCCTAGTAATAGACTAGATGTCTTAGAATCTATGCTCAAATTGAGGTTATATACCTGTGACTTTCTTAATAATATAAATATGAACATTCATTTAATACTGCTAATTTTTCTAGGCATGCAACTGATGAATTTTTATTTTTGGTGGACCAAGGATGCATTAAATCCTTGGACTTGATAGGCAAGCATGCTACTACTGAGCTATACCTGCAGCCCAACTGTGTGTTCAAGACTAAGTAATATGGTAGGTTAAATATACTTGGCACAGAATGGAGTATATTTTAGAGTAAACCTATGCCTTACTATGATGTAAATATAAACAACCATATTCATTAAGCAGAGCATAAATGAAGAGTTTGAGAAACTGCCTTCCCGTCTTCTCTTATAGAAATGCAGAACCAGTTACTCATCCAATAGAAATGTATCACCTGGCCAATTAGGAAACATTTTCCTCTAAAGGGAAACTAAGGCTGGGGATGTAGCTCCGTGGTAAAGTGCTGTCCTAGAAGATTCCAAGATTGGGCCTCAAATAGCAGCATAGAGAGGGGAAATGAAGATTACTAGTAGTGTTTCTGCATACTGTACCTGTTGGCCTTAAACTCAATCTTGGCTGTTAGTAAACACTATGTGTTTGATCCAACCCTCCTCCTCCTCCTCCTCCTCCTCCTCTTCATCTTCCTCCTTAGTCTCCTCTTCATCTTCCTACTCCTTTTCTTCCTCCTCTTCATCCATCTCCTTAGTCTCCTCTTCCTCCTCCTCCTTAGACTCCCTCTTCCTCCTCCAACTCCTCCAGTCCTAACTTCTTCTACATATGTCCTGGATGAAAAAGTTTTACTCTCAGAAATATTTCCCCTTGATAATGCATAGATTGACTATCAGTCACTACATAGCTCCTAAGACTCCTTGATAAGCACGTGGTTAATTTTCCACTTCAGTGGGTAGTGTATAGCATCACATGCATTTAAAGATCTGAACAAGCAGACTACAAGATAATGAAGATTTGTCATCAGAAGAATTTGTCAGGTTCTTAATAAGTTGAGGGGATTCTCAAAAATTAAAAGAGAACATTTATTCAGCACAGGAACTTATGTAGACAGGAAGTATGACACACTGCCTCCTAGTCTCAGGCCTCCCTGATGAAGCACCTGAAACTCAAGTGAGGAGCAAATGCTGGTCATTTTCTGTGATCCTCATAAAACTGAATAAAATCCAAATTGGAATCAAGTAGTGTTCTCAATGCAGGCATCCTCCGTCATCTAATATTATAGCAAGAAAATGGACCTTCTCAAGTTGCATATATGTCAGATCTGAAGGACACTTTTATCAGATGGTATATTACAAACGAAATGAACATGTGTCTTTGGTATTTAACATTTTCTTTATGGGAAATTGTGTTCAAATTTTTCAAATATAGCTATAGGTATGTTAAATATAACAAGTATAGATGAAATACATATTCTTCCCTTTTATGGTAAATGCAACTATAGATGTAATACATGATTTCCTTTTATATTAGATGCAATAACTTTAAGAACAAATATATGTTCTTTCTAAAATAATTCCATTATATCTGAACACATATATATATATATAATTATTTAAAGTGCAGGCATATATGCATCAAAATATAAATGGATGTGTTTTAAAATTCTGCCAAATATTTGTTTGTCCTTGAAGCTCCATATATCCAAGATAAAGTATCACAAATTGAAAGAAATACAGCTAAGTGAAATGTAGAAGTTTTAGTAGAAACTTTCATTTGTATGATCTCATTTAGCTAATTTTTCATAAAATTGACCAATTGTTTTGACATCAGATAGACATTTTGAAGAAATGTGTTTGCTTGTAATTGTTAAGTGATTAACTTTGTAAGTAACATATGTTAATTTTATATTTTAAAAATTCTGGACTCTTAAAAGACAACTTGTGAAGTTATGCATGATGCTGTCGAATAAGGACTTACTGGAATCAGTTTCAGCAAGATGGCAACAGCACAGGCCTTTGGGACAATGAACAAGAGAATTACTCCAATTTAATGTATAGAAGTGAGCATCCCTGAGACCCAAAGAGCTCCATCGATCCTCCTGAGTAGGTAAGAGTTCTATGTAAAAACATTGAAATCAAATAAGAATAACATTTTCCTTTTGTGATACTTTGTTCAGAAATGTAAGGGTATTTCTAATAAAATGCAAGGAGGAAGCTGAGAGGAAAACATAAACTTCTTTGAGAATACCTGGACATACCTTCAATAGTGGCACACACTAAAACAGTGCACAAACACACAGAAGACTTATTATGTCAATTTAGATTCCCTTACTTGATAATGTTCTTTGATTGTCAAAAGTATTACCCCTTAGGGCTGGATGTATGTCTCAGTGGCTAATAACACTTCTTGCTCTTCCAGAAGATCTGAATTTGCATCCCATGGCCCATGTTGGGTTCCTCACAACCTGCTGTAATTCTAACTCTAGGCGACCTGACACCATCTTCTAGCCCCCTAGAGTATCCGTAAATATGTAACATACACATACAGAAACATATATATGGTTATACATGTATCATTCACGTACCAAGACACACAAACAAACAAAAATAATCATTAAAATATTTATCATAAATGATAATGATAACCTGAATAGAATTTTAATTTACATAGAAGCTATGAAGACATATTATCAGGGTCCTTGTACTTCATCCACAGTCCATAGAAAACGTAGCTCCAGATCAACTAAAGCATTTTACTTGCTGCTACCCCAAAGACAATATCTATAAATCATAGTTTTCAATTAATTTCTACCTTCTCACCTTTAGGAGCTACTCAATAAGTGTTAAAACATAGTGCTACTACCAGTATCTGTGGATATTAATATACAGAGACGGATGACCAGCCATCCTTATTTGCCTGGAACTGAGAAATCTTCTGTATGGTGATTTGGAGTGTGAAATTTGGAGGTTCTTAACAAATCAGGATAGAAGGGGAGTGGATACTCCTGAGTAAAGGATGCTACCTAGAATGTGTGATACAGATGCAGCCGTGCTTACTGAAGGCTTCAGTCTTAGACATAGTATCCAACATTCAACTTTTGCCTTTCTCGTTTAATCCTCATTACAGTTCCTGGTGGTAGGTGCTTAACTGTCTTCATTTTAGAGATCAATATATAAATTGAGGCTTAGTTAACGTAACACAGACTTACTAACAAGTATACATCAAATAAGCCATAATATATGTCCTTATAGTGCATTTGTTTGTCTTAGACTCTTGCTATAGAACAATCTATGTAGTCTCATTTTATAATAGGCTTGATTAGTGAGCAAAAGGCAAAATTTAAGGATAACTGCTGCCAACGGGAAGGACCAGTCTTCATAATATCATCCCTTTACTCCAGTGAAACTGACTATTCTAATGAAATGAAGATGAGTGAAAGTGAAGACTGGTGAGATGATTCAGAGGTTAAGGGCCTTTTGCTACTTTTGCAGAGGACCTGGGTTTAATTCCCAGTAATCAGGTTGGGTGGCTCACAACTGTCTATGCCTCTACCTCCAGGGGATTTGATGCCCTTGTCTGAGGACATGAAAGAAAGATAGATATGTACATAAAATAAATCCTTCAACTAAAAAGTGAAATCGACTTTCTATTTTAAAGAAATCAAGTCAATTCACAACATAGAAGGGTCAGCCCTTATGAAAACATTTACTGGAAGGCAAGAGAATGACAAAATTCCAACCATGTGTTTTATTGCTGTTTGTGCTGCACCTTTCTTGAGGGGAGGATATGGCGCATGGCGGGAAGAGAAATCAGGTACAGTGAGTCACGGAAGTGAGACTTGCAAGTGGTTAAAAGGGACAGTGGGAGGCTGGAGGAGAGTAGAAGGCTGAGGGCAGAAGTGTGTGTGCGCCTCTGCAGTTCACAGGCCCAGTGCTTCCAGAGTTAGGATGCTATGGGTCAGCTCCTCGGCTGTTCTGCTTCTCCTTGAGTGCTAGCAGGAGCTCATGTTTTAGCTTGACAACCGAGGGCTTAATGTTGTGGGTTATGGATTATTCTATAATGCGGCGACCCTTCAAAAACAGTTCCTCATGTCGTGGTGACCCCAACCATAAGATTATTTTTGTTGCTACTTCATAATCATGTTTTGCTACTGTTACGAATCATAATGTAAATAGTTTTAGAGATAGAGTTTTGCCAAAGGGGTCATGAGACCCATGGGTTGAGAACCACTGTTTTAAATGACTACTTAATTGGGTAGCAGGGCTGGCAAGGAAAAAATTAAGGGCTATTTATGTGTACTTAATTTTACACATAATATTTAATTATGTGTGTATGTATGTGTTTGTGTAAGTCTGAGTACATGTGACTTTGAAGTGTAGAAAGAGACTGGAGGCTGGAACCAAGCTCGGGTTCTCTGTAGGATTATCAACTTGCTCTTAACTGCTGAGTAGTTTTTCCAGTCCCGACAAAAACGTCCTTCATGAAAAATGGGACTTTTACCCTCAAGTCTGATAGAGGCTTGACCTCATCCTTGTATATGGAGTTCTGCTCTCTGCCATGATACTCAGTTTGTAGAAAGTATCTCATTTTTGCTAACATATATTAACATAGGAAGATGTAGGCAAAGAAGGTCATATTAACAGTGTTGTTGATGAAAATGTAAATAAATACAACCATTATAGAAAAAGGACATGTAGAGGCCTCAAAACTTAAAAACATTTCTACCATATGATTTGGCATGTCACTATGTAATAAGTATCTAAAGGGACTTGAAATCAGGACATCTAAGGCATACCTATCCTCCAAGGTTTTCTGCATTACTCTTCACAATAGCCAAGACACAGAGTTGACCTGAGTGTTTAATCAGCAGATGAGGGGCTATGGAAACTGTACTGCAAACACATAATGGAATACTATTCAAATTTTACAAAAGAAGGAAATCACAATATCAATGACTGCATTGATGAATCTGGAGAAATAAGTAACACACAGAGTGGCAATACAGTATAAATCTCACTTCTATGCAAATTATAGAAAGCTTGAACTCATGCAAGCAAAGTAAAATAGTAGTTACTAGGGACTCAGGGAGGGGAATTAAAAAGTTCTTTCTCTGTATTTGTTTCAGACTCTTTTTATGACTAATGTTCTTTAAACATATATGGGATCAACCACTGTGCTTTTGGTCTTCAGTTCCCTAATGCTGATTTTCCTTTTCTTTAAAACGAGCCTTGGGTTTCATGTTCTTCACCCTTGAAAAGTGCTACCAAAGGTTGTGATGAGTCACAGCAGCCGAGCTAAAGAATGATCAACATAAAATATCCAAATATAATCCAGTCCCACATGATGTTCACCATGAATTATTCATAAACTCTGATGAGGACATCGAGAGCATTTGTAGTCCAATAGCTTGTCTCCAAATGACGAACCACACATCTGAAACAGATCAGGATGCTCTCACTTGCAGATGGGGGACAAGGGCCTGGGAAAGCACAATGACTGTGCAGCACTGAGTAAGCAACAAGGAATGTAACATTAAATGCTAACACAGGGCTCGAAACTGAGTAGTAAATCTCAACCCACCCCCTTTCCTGTTCCTAATTTCCTGTAGGATGCATGAGTTTATTTTTAAGAAACGTGCACAGGTGGAAGGAAAGCACATGTTCAAGGACTTTTATTAACCCAACTGTGCTCCTATTCAGCTGCTGCAATACCAACAGAAGTCCAAGTGTAAGCTAAGTCCAGTGTCTACCCTCGGTTTCTTAACTTGGCACGCATGACCCTTTGTGACCCAGTTCCACTCAACTTTTCCAGTATTAGCTGACCCACCTACTCTCCATCTGAAAACTGAAACCTCCAGTAACATATTTTCTAAACTCTCTCAACCCTGTATCTCTACCATTGACTCCAACACTCTTATCTTCCCACCTTATTTGTTAATTCTTTGGTCCAAGCATCCATTCATCCAGGAATACTGTTCATCCTTCTTTCATCCCTCTTTGGGTATCCAGTATGAGATGGTTATGAATGACAGTCATATAGAGCATCTATGCTGGTCAATTTTCATTGGTAGCTTTACAGAGCCTAGAATTACCCAAAATAGGAGTCTCCATGAGGGACTGTCTAGATCAGGTTGGTCTATGAGCATATCTGGTGGGATTATATGAAGATGAAAAGACTCATTCATTGTGGGCAATGCCTCTCTTTTGGTTTGGGTCATGGAATACCTAAAAATGGAGAATGTGAGCTGAACGCAAGCATGCATACATGGATTCATTAGTCTCTACTATTGACTGGGATGTAATGTGACTACTAGCTACTTCAAGTTGATGTGCCTTGACTTCCCTGCAGTGATTGGCTGTAATCAGGAATTGTGAGATAAATAAGCCTTTTGCCCGTAAGTTGCTTTTGCTAGAATAACTTATCATCAACAACAGAAAAGACAGCACCTCCCATCTCGCACAGCTCCCATCACCTGTTCTCATGTCGACCTTCCTCACTAGGCTATTAGCTCCTTTGAAGGACTGGAGCTTAAACGCATGGCTGAATGAATGGATTGTGTTATTCTCTATATAAAATTCCCTTGATAAACTTTTGTTCTTCCATTTTTTTAGGAACTTATGGTGACCACAATCAAAACAAAATATCAGGACTGTAGAGGTGGCTCGGAGGTTAAGAGCCTTTGCTGCTCTTACAGAGGTCCTGAGTTTAGCTCCCAGCACCCACATGGCACCTTACAACCACCCAAAACTTCAGTGCTAGGTGATCGACACTTTCTTCTGGCCTCTTTGGGTTCTTGCATGTAAATGGTACACATAAATTTATACACATGATCACATGAAGTTAGACATACAAAATTTAGCACCTTACTTACTTTTAAATGTATGGCTCAGTTACATTAAATACATTCATAATGTAGAGCTATCATCAGCATTCCAGGAATCTACATAACCCTTCCCTGCTGAAATGGCAATGGACTGTGATGACCCTGGATCAGGAAGCAGCTGGATCATTTATTGTTTCTTTGTATGACATAGTTCAATGCAGAAAATGAAGAAGCTGCTGTCAGATTACTAACCTTGACTAGAAAACCCAAGCAAACACAAAAGCAAACAAATACAAGACTCAAGAATAGGGTCAAGCAAATGAATGCAACTAGAAGAAACTATCCTGAGTGAGGTAACCCACTTATATATGGATTTTAGACATAGAGCAAAAGGTTACCAGCCTACAATCCACACTACCAGAGAAGCTAGGAAACAAGGAGGATCCTAAGAGAGACATACATGGTCCCCTGGAGACAGGGAAAGGGACAAGATCTCCTGAGCGAAATGGGAGCATGGGGTGAGGAGAGAGTTAGGAGAAAGAGAAGGGGAGAAGAGGAGGGGGAGAGGAAGACATGAGGGAGCAAGAAGATTGAATCAGAGGAAGAATAGAGGAGATACCACAATAGAGGGAGCCATTATAGGTTCAAAGGGAAATCTGGCACTAGGGAAATGTCCAGAGATCTACAAGGTTGATCCCTACTGACAATCTAAGCAATAGTGGAGAGGCTACCTTAAGTGCCCTTCCCTGATAATGAGATTGATGACTGCCTTATATGCCATCCTAGAGCCTTCATCCAGTAGCTGATGGAAGCAGAAGCAGACACACACAGCTAAACACTGAACTGAACTCCTGGAATCCAGTTGCAGACTGGGAGGAGTGATGAGCAAAGGGGTCAAGACCAGGCTGGAGAAACCCACAGAAACAGCTGACCTGAACAAGGGAGGAGCTCATGGACCCCAGACTGATAGCTGGGAAACCAGCATAGGACTGATCCAGACACCCCTGAATGAGTATGTCAGTTTGGAGTTCTGGGCAATGTATAGGGCCTCTTGTAGTGAATCAGTATTTATCTCTAGTACACGAATGGACTTAGGGAGCCCACTCCACATAGAGGGATACTCTCTCAGCCTAAACACATGGGGTAGGGCCTAGGCCCTGCTCCAAATGATATGACAGACTTTGAAGATCCCCCATGGAAGGCCTCACCCTCCCTGAAGAACAGAAAGGAGATAGGATAGGGAGTCAGTGGGGGGGGGCAGGGGAGGAGGAGAGGGACCTGGGATTGGCATGTGAAACAAGTTTGTTTCTAATTTAAATACAAAAAATCAGAACAAAAAAACAACTTGTTTCTATTTTAAAGAAAAAAATAAAAGACTAGGGCCAAGACTTATAAAGTGAGTAGGACTTCCTTAAGTGACTTGTGGGATTGGTGAACTCAGAAGCAGAGCATGCCAGATTCATTCACCTTTATCTACTTGGGCTGCTGTAACAATATGCTTGAGCATAGAACTTCCTATCGCCCACTTCAAGAGGCTGAGAAGTCAAAGAGAGCTTGTGAGCTCTTGAGGGTATGGGCACTGCTTCTCTTGCAGAGGGTGCTTTGATAGTGCACTATGGTGTAGGAGAACGGAAGGAGTGAAAAAGGGGGTCTAGCTGGTTCCCTCCAAACTTTTCACAAGATTTCAAACCTCCCTCATGAAGGTAGAGATTCTGTGACATGGCCTCTCCTGACTTCTGAATATTATCATCTCGGAGTGCCAGTTTGGGGGATGGACACAGACATTAAACATTAAGCCATAGCAGGAGAGAATGCATCACAATTCATAATCCTGTGGCAACCCAAAGGAAGATGGGAGTTGAGACGCATTCAGATTATATCCTATGATTGCTGGGATCCTAAGACTCCAGTCTGCACCTTATGGCATGCCAACATCTACTCCAACACTTCACTTCACATGAGATTCTTTGCTTTTTCAAATAGCCATTGTACAAGTGGGCTCTGACTGTGGAAGTTTGGCTTGTTACATTGAATGAGTATTGTCTCTGCCTTTCTTCTATCTTCTGGTCACAGATACTCACAGGAATTTGAATTCTTTACCTCACAGCACTCTGAGTGTTAGGACACAGCTGTTAAGAGGTTTACTACCCTTTTCCCTAGTTGAAAACTTTTATCGAAGACTGTTATGCTCTTCCTCACATGGTATAACTTCCAATTTCTTCGCTTTCATTTTTTTCTTGGATAATTCTTCCTTTTGTCATTCTACCCTTTAAATGTGTTCATTAGAATGAATGTATAAATCTTTCCATGCTCAGAACTTGAAAAATCTAAGGTGGGATCATATTTCTTTGTGAACAGTAGACATATTTTCTTGTATTTTGTTAGTTCCAGTTTCTGTGTCAATATATAAGAGTCCTTTCATCCTTTCTCCTTTCTTCCTTCCTTCCTTCCTTCCTTCCTTCCCTCCCTCCTTCCTTCCTTCCTTTCTACCTTCCTTCCTCCCTTCTTCCTTCTTTCTTTTCTATTCTTATTATATCAAAATAGCATATTTATAGGCATGTGTTTACTCAAAAATTCCCTTCTCTATGTTGTCAAATTTTGTACACTATGAGTGAAAGCACCCACCTCTGGCCTCATTTGAATTATAGCATCAAGCACAGACTACCATACAATACAAGAATAAATAAACTCCAAATGAAAACAAGTTATAAAGGAGCTCCATACTCCATCGCAAAGCAGAAGGGAGTATCGTTTTGTTCTGAGACTTTAAGTGAAACTAGACAGGCTGTTTGGGGCAGCATCTGTGCAAGAGGAAAGGGATCTTATTGAATTATTCTTTTTTTTCAGACAACACAAAGCCAAAATGTGAAGAAGTAAGGCATGCCTGAACCTTGAATTTATATATGCACAGAATTAACCAAGAAGAAATGGACAACTGTATCGCCTGTTGTTGTTTTTATGGTTCTTCATTGAGTTTTACTCATCTCTGCCACAGAGAAAAGTCCATAGGCTCCATGGGAAAGGTTGGCCTGACCCAAACTGTAGCAGAAACAGACGGTCATCTGCTCTTAATAACAGTGTTTAAACAGAGCAGGGCTGCCATTAGTGACACCATCAACAGCTATTTATGTAGGAAGCATAGCACAGAGGCTTTCAGCCCCGAGGAATTCTTTTTCTTTCTTTCAATGCTTGTGATTGTCTACACAGCAATGAAAACATCTGGATGTAAACAAATCTGCCAGTCCATCATCCACATGGCTGGCACACACGATACTAAAAAGTCAAACATTAGGAAGGCAAAATGCAACTAGCTGAGTTATTTAGAGCTATAAAAGGCACCAGGTCAGAGTACTCATCCAGAGGATGGCTTGGATAGACAACTCAGTGGAACAAGGATGACTAATTGAAGTCCCTCAGGTCTGTTAAAGCCTACTGCTGTTTAGAGATACATAGTCTGTCACCCGTACCTCAGCCTAGACTACGCTTCACTCAGTGAACCATCCCACTGGGGATCATATACACCATCTGAGGACTCAAGAACACTTAACAGGTTTTCACAGTGTTAACCATGCCTCTCTGCTTATGTGCATTTTATCTGACCTTGCTTGTGTTTGATAAACTGCTACATCTCCCAGTCACCTTCTAAGACCCGTGTTAAAACATAAACTTTTGAGGGTGCCCTGGAAAGTTTCTCTGTGCTATATGAGGTGCTGGCATCTACTTTCCTCTTACAGGTACCATTTGAGATTTGTTCCCACACCCACATTGTCATCATCTATCTCCACCTCTGTTCCACTATAGAACAGAAGGTGAGCCTTTCACAGCTCTGACTTCCTTGCACAAAGAATAGTGATTGGCTTGCAATTGCTGTTCTATTATATTTGAGTTAATTAATCCCAATTTAAACTTCTAGGATAAGAAGGCTTTTTTAAAATCTGAACAATTCAGAGCTTTTACCCAATGTTCATATAGGAATTTATTTCAACCTAATGTTGACTAAACTACATGAATTTATTCTATCAACTCAAAATCACTGGCCACATAGTTGGCATTTTGGGTTTTTATGCAGTTATATAAGACACATATTTTCTAGTACTTCAGTTATGATTCAAAAACTACATGTCTATACATGTGTAGCTGTAAAACCCTACTTGTGAGGGTGCCTGAGTTCTCTGTAGAGCATCTCCAAATCTATCCAGGAGGCATTGTGTCAAAAAGATCACTGCAAATGTTAAATCCTTAGTAACATTCCTAGAAGTTATGCTTGTCAATGGTATTGAATGTCCTATCCACCACCCCAGTTCTAAACATTTGAGAATTCTCATGTCTTTTTTTGCTTTGCACTCCATCTCTTGCTAAGAAAAGATAACTCCTCAAGTTATTGTTTATGTGTGTATATGACAGTGACTCAAGTAGTGCATATATCTGAAGTGTGCATATTATTTAATTGTATGTATATTCATCAATGGGGAAGAGATATGCATATCTCTATATAAATGCATATTTACATTTTTATTTAGTAAAATAGCAAGAAAAATCTCAAGAGAAAATTACTTCATCCCTCAACCTCACCCACAGCCCCTTAAAACATTCAAGTATTTTTCATTTCTTCACCAAAGTCCAGCAAAAGAAGCCAAAGAACACTAGGATGAAGAGGAATATGAGGTCCTTTCTCTGGGCTTAAGGGTATGAGATAATGAACCTAGTTCCTGGGATAAGCATATTTATCGGGCTTGTTATGTATCAAATGTAACAAAAGTCGAGGATCTGAAGAACACCCTGTGTGGTTCTTTTCACACCCTTTGATCACACAATTCCTCTTTAATTCAAATGCAGTAGAGCTTAAGTGGCTTCATTGATGTGTTAAGTGTGGAATGATTTTTGTATAAAATAAAAAAGGCTCCATTATGTGTCCAGAAAAAGCCTGTGTGTGCTTGTTTATTGAGACAGGAAGTCGGTTTCCCACACAGAGCCAGGGTTCTGTGATGCTGAAGCATTGTGTCTAAAAAGAAGAGTGAAGGAAACTTAATTTTCTACCTGGCAGAGATCAGCTCCTGGAGAAAGGGACAGACAATGCCATTGGACTTCAGCTGAATGAGAGGACTTGATTGATTTTCAGAAAATGTGCCATGGATAGGGCAAGCCCGGAACACTATTATTAGGAAGAACACACATTGTATAATAGAAGCCTGGTTTCTGTACCTCGTTTAAAGTGATGTCTCACAGTGAGTACCAGCTATCACCTCCCAAGTCAGGTGGAGAGAGTCTTTTGCACAAACTGTATAGGTTGTTTTGTTGTTGTTTAGTTTTCCCTGAAGTTAGCTACTATTTGCTATTTGCACTTCCTTCCTTCCTCCCTTCCTTCCTTTTTCCTTTTTTTCTCTCTTTCTTTCTCTTGTTTTCCTTTTTGTCTGAGATTTTTCCAAGGCACTTTTAAATAAATTCATCCATAGTGGATATAATTCCTGTATGTTATACTGGTTCTTAATCTTGTTATAATCCATGGCATAAACCCTATTCTGTGTTAGGAATAAGCCAGAATTCAAAGCAGTTTCCTACTCCCAAGCCTAGTCTTTCCCCTCTCTACCACATCTAAATTAAACTGTAAGAAGTATTTCATTCCAGCTATCCTCTCCAAGGTTGTTACAATTCTATCACCTTCCATCCTGGTTACTATCATTGTTGTCTTCCTTTTCATTATTGTGGTAGACCCTCTAAGACCTTCTGCTTCTTAGCTGGGAATTGCTTACAAAGAACATTTTATACAGTTATTCCAATGAATGATTTTATAAACACACAATAGCAAAGCATACAACAGCGAAATAGTCCTAAATGAGAGGAATGCAGGGCAAAATGGATACACATAGGTAACGTTTTCAAGATTGACATTTATATTACTAGTATTTTAGAACAAGTGAATTTTCAAGTTGAAAAGTGTGTAAAAGGGTAGTCATGGCAAGTTCAAATCCAAGAAAACACTCCTGGGTCAATGGGGCAGCAGAATTGCTCCTTGATGAAGGCGTGAGGAAGGGTAGATGTTGCAAACACAACATTGTCTCCTTGGGTAACCTCTAGCTTCTTCCCCCATATAGTTACATTCTTTACTGCCCCTCTGTCCTAATTTTTAAAAATCCCCACCCCAATTATGTGTGCATTTCTCTGTGTATGTGTATGTATATGCTTCTCTCTGTGTGTGTGGGTACCCACAGGGACGGACTCCTTGGAACTGAAATTACATAAGTGGTTCTAAGGTTGATTGGGAGCTATGGGAAGTGGGTGCTGTAGACAAACTCATATCCTTTGGAAGAGCAGCAAACACTTTCAGCATCTGAGCTAAAAAAGAGAGAGAGAGAAAATAAGAAGAAAAAGTTCTATTTATACAGCAATTTCACCAGCGGGAAATTCCAAGCAGAAGAATGTACTGGGTCAGGAAGCAGAACCCTCTTTAGAAGGTCTCGAGTGAGTTAAACAACCTCCAACCTCCTCCCTTCCTATGCGAATGAATTCGTCATCCATCACCTTTCATACCCTCGGTGTCCTCACTGTGTCCTTGTTACTCAATGCTTCTTCCTCATCCACTTCTCATACCCTTCTCATGCATGCCTCATGGGACCCCATCGCTCACCTACCCCTCACCCTGTTGGTTTCTACCTTTTACGCAGTGAGGGAAAGTCAAATATGGCACCTTGACTCACTTTCAAGCTGAAGCCACAGCAACAGCCACAGCTTCTGGTCCTCTCTCTTAAGACCTTGGGTGGTCGGTGCAGCTCTCTGTGCCAGAAGATAAGGATGTGGCACGAGAGGATAGGAAGAACCTGAATGAACAGGCCTTCCCAAGCCCCCTCTCGTTGTGAAGCCCCACACCTCTCTTGTCCACTCATTCTTCTTCTACATTGAGTGTCTGCTCTACATGAAAGCAAGCACAGGCTTACTCATTTGTTGTTTGGGTTCCATAACCATAAAAAGTAAATCAAAGTTCCCTGAAGATTTACTGACTGAACACGTGGGAAATCTCTACCAGGAAAAGTGAAAACACAGTTGAGAGCTGCTGAGAAGGGCACACACAGATGACAAGACACCCCATGTTTGTGGCCTGGGAGAACCCATATTGCTAAAATGACCATGGCAATGTCCAGAAAACCCTGTTAAATTCCATGCAATCCCTGTTCCAAATGTCAGTAACACTATTCACACAACAAGAAAAACAACACTAAAGTTATATAGAATGAGAACCAAAAAATCTGCTAATAGCCAAAAGCCATTTTGGTAAAATAATGAGACAGGACGAGGTAGACTACCTGCCTTCAATAATGCCATTGAATTATAATCACGAGGACAGCCTGGCAAATGACATGCAAAGCAGGAACAAAGAAAAATGAAACAAGACGTTAGAAGTAAGACTATAAACATATAGCTAACTAACCTTGATAAACAAATGTGTTGCTGAGTGAACAGAGTGTTACTGGGGAAAATTGGGTGTCCACTTGCAAAAGAATGAAAGGAGACCTCTGTCTCCCACCAGTTACAGAAATCAACTCAAGCTGAATTAAAATGTAAGCATTAGAGCTCATGCCTGCCTTGCAAGCCCCAGAAGAAGAAAATAGAAGAAATACCACAGGACACTGAAATGAGCAAGGATCACTTTTAACTCTCCAAAGCACAGGAGACAAGCAAAATGAACACACAAGATTCCAGCAAAGGGGACAGTCATCAGGAGGAGAGAGCCTGAAGCGGGGAGAGAAAGCTTAGAAGCTATGTAGCCGACAAGAGATCAATATATAGACGATATGAGGCACTCTAAAAATTCAAGAGCGAAAATTCAGATAACCCCAGTTTTTAAATGGGCAGTAAAACTAAGAAGACAGTGCTCAAAAGACATCAGGGAAATGACCAACTGATCGATGAAAACTGGTTTTAATGTCACTTAGAAACCAGAAAACGCAGATCAAAACCACACTGAGATACCCTCTTCCTCTTGTAGTAAGAGTGAATATTGTCAGAGACAAGGGCTCTGGCAGAGAAGGGGAGGCTTGAATGCTGTCCCCGGGAATGCAAATTGATACATTAATGCAAATTAGAAATGGAACTAACTTCCAGTAACCACACTCTTGCTTATAGGTTAAAAAGAGTCAATGAAATCCCTGTGTTGAAGAAACATCTGAGTTCCGTTTTGGGGGCAGCACTGTTCACACCAGCTGTAAAATGGAGAAGCTTAAGAAACAGTTAACTAAACAACAGGTAAAATACAATGTATATGTGCAGTGGAATATGATTCAATCAGAAAATGAATGAAACCCTCTCGTTAGAACAGCATGTATTAGGTAACTGGGTACAGAAAAAAAGTTTCATATAATCTCATTCGTATTTGGTATACAGGAAGGTTGGTCTCAGGGTTGAAGAGGTGACTCAGCGGTAAAATCATTTGCTGCTCTTGTGGAGAACCTGGGGTTATTTCCCAGCACCCATATGGTGGCCCACAACCTTCTGTAACTCCAGTTCCAAAGGATCTAGTGCCTCCACAGGCACCGAGCATACATGTAGTACACATACCTGCATGGAGGCAAGATACTCATACCCATAAAAATAAATACATATTCTTTTAAGGGTTGATCTCACAGAAGTTGAAAATGGAATGACAAACTATCTATCACATGAGTAGAAGGAAGGGGGCTGATACAATGCATGTGTCTGTGTGTAAGCTTAGTATGGAATGTCTACAACCTTGGGGAGCTTGCGTTTCTTTCAATGAAAAAATTAATTGAAATAAAAATTATACAGTTTCCCTAGGTCTTAGGAGTTTTTTAAAAAAGATAATTAGGCAATGAGAATATAAATATTACATTTCTCTCAATTCTACAGTGCGCTTATCAGCACATTAAGATGACTGGAGGTACAAAGAAAAAGGAGGAAGAGTGCTACATTTGGCTAAATGTACATAAGACATTTCTTAGCTGAAAAGGAAAATCTTTCTCCTGTTTACTCTCTTCCTTTAAAGTGTGTATAAGTTGATCTAAAACAATCAAGCAACTTTGCAATGCAGGCATACTTTCTGTTCCCTCTGGTCTTGGATGCTCTATCTGATTTTAATCAGCATTGGTCTGGTATGATTTGAAACAGCTGATGCTAAATTTCCCTTTTAAAACCCCTATCCCAAACTGGAGCTGTTGCGATGCCCCCACCTTGTCTAAGGTCCTTTCCCAAGGCAATCTTATCAGGTGCAAATATTGGAGGTTATGAGTTTTACCCCCTAAATATTTCAGCGTCCTGCAGAGTTCTCTGTGATTTTAATATCTTGTTGAACATAATACAGCTAGCTCTTGATTATCTGCAAAAGAGGAAATGAGTAGTGGCACAGATAATCCAAAACAGAAAAACAATCAAAATGTTTCTTACATTTACTCTGGAATGCTTTGTATGGCTTTTGGGGGATTCAGGCTTTCCTTCCCAGTGAAGTTGTGCTCAGGAAAAAGTCAAAATGAGTTTGCATTCCCTAAACCCACAGCAAATAGCTAAGGGTGGATGTGGGGCAGCCACATGCTGGGTGGCAGGGAGAAAGCAGCCTGAAATCTGAGGAAAAGCATTCCATTGAGACTGGAGATGTGGAAAATGCCTATATGAATAATTAAGTGCTGACTGGAATGTAAACCAGCCTTGTAAATTAGCGAGGGGTATTTTTCTAGCCTATGTTATTTAAAAACGTTAGGCTATCTTCTCTAGAACTCAGAAACTGGTCAGTAAAAATGATCTCAAAGTTTTCGTCTTCTTACAGTCCAATGATGCTGGTGCTCTGTGGAGTCAAGACCAGTTACTAAGGCCTTGGGGCTAGTCCACGGCCAGCACGGTCCATGTCACCCCACAGCTTTCTACATTTGGATGTTTGTAGCTTTATCACACACCAGCTTGTACCATTATCTTATCTATTGATAGTCATTCCTATTTTATGTGTGAGAAAGCTAATTCACAAAAGAAAAAAAACCTAATTCACAAAGCTGGTGAGTAGAGGCACTAACTTTGAAGTTAGGACTATTTTTCTGGTTTGAGTAACTAAGTTATGAATCAAAATTTAAGAAACTCTGTTGTTCTGATCAGAATGAAACTTTCAGTAGAATTTTAATCATTGTTTTGATGTTTACCTGGTTTATTTCTCAATATCTTTAGGAAGTTAAATTAGTTAAATAGGTTGCTCAGACACTTAGGTTGATGGGTTGGAGAACTAGATGGTGAGTATTATTGTCATTGTATTATGACCTAAAGCTTAATAATGCTTACATATAATCTCTTTCATCTGGGAGATTTCAGTTGAGAATAGGATAGACTAGACTAGACTAGACTATAGACTAGACGAGACTAGAATGGAGAGACAAAGGGAGGGGAAGGAAAAGAAAGAGAAGGGACAAGAACAAAAGTGGGAAAGTGGGTAAAAAAAGGAGGGAAGAAGAAAAAGAAAAGACAGGAGAGGAGGAAGAAAGAAGAAGAGAAAAAAGCAGTATAGGATAGTTACATACAAGAAAGACAGGGAGAGAAAAGTCCCATTGAGATCCCTTCCACATCTATCATTATAACTAAGGTAACTCCCTCACACACATTCCTACAGTTCATTCTTGTTCAGAATATCACGGTTGAGATGAGTCTCTTACTAAATGGCTATAGATTGTGTCAAGTTAACAATTGCAACTAAATGCTCACAAACAGGATTCCAGGTGGTGGGAAGATCACAGGTACAGGGAAGAGAACTTTAGATGTGTTCAGAGAACATGGAATGATCTGAAAATGAATTTACCCCAGGAGAATAAATGCAAGCAAGAATTAAAATAATTTCAGCAGCAAAGGTGTCTACACAGTCTGTTTTTGACATAAAAGGCACCATGTTGGGAGAAAATATAAAGAGAGGCCAAAAAGGAGAAAGGAAAATCATTAAAACTCATCCATGCTTGCGGCTCAATGGTAGAACATTTGTGTAGAAACTGTAAGGTCCTAGGTTCTATCTCCAGCACTGGTGTGGGGAAGAAAATAACTCTTCATGTTATTAGACAGTTTAAGAAAAACAAATACTCACATTGTCATTCATCGCGTGACAATGAATGATTTGAGTATTGAAAGGAGATTTGAAGAATAGACACATAGAACTGGATCCATTGGAAGTGGATCCTGACATTCATGTCTGCTGACTGTGTGACCTGCTGTTAGTCGCCCTGCCTCTGGGACATGTTATCAACAAAGCAAAGGTTTGGAAAATATTCTAATTAGCATTTGGAAAGAAACTAGGGATACTAGAATGCTTGTACTAGATACTAGACACTGCTCAAAGCTTATAGACTTCAATTAGTTCTGGAAAATTCCACAGCCATTTGAGCAATAGTACATTCCTTTTACATGCAGACCATTTTTGTCTTACCTTGAATATTTCTTTTTCCTCTAATCCCACAACTATATGTCACTGACTCAAACCTGATTTTACCCATAATATATATACATATATATATGTATATATATATATATAGAGAGAGAGAGAGAGAGAGATACAGAGTTATTCACTTCTATGTATGCTTTCTATCTCCTGAGATGGTCTATTTTTACTGTTTTGGGCCTTAGGTATTCCTTGGTTCTACTCTTCAGTCCTATGAAGAGTATCATATCACTATGATCATCAACTGGCATACGTACTGTGAGTTTCCAGCATAGAATTTTACTATTCTTCCTGATGCAACTCTGTAGCACACTACCTATTTCTGGACCAAAGCTCTCTAGTTCCCAGGAACATTGGCTTCTACGCTCTCTGAAGGCCTTCCCTGGAAATTGCTCTCTACTAAAAGGGAACATTCCTTCCCAAGGTCATTTCTATTTCCAAGATGTAGTTCCACAAAGACTGTCCAAACCCATAACCACATTGCCAAAGCTGCCCCGAGGATCATTTTATTCTTCTCATGAATTCTTTTGCTCTGTCCTGCTTTTCTTATTACCTCCTGTGTTATTCCTAAAAGCATTCTTAACGAATACCTTCATGCAAATCTCCATCTTATAGGAAACTTCCCAGAAAATGCATCTTCCGTGACTTCTATGCTGTTGATGTAGAAGACTATCTTATCACAAAAGAAAAATTATCAGACTTTAAAAGCATCCAAGGTCCAGGTTCTGGACCATTCTACACAGAAGAGGTCACTGACTCAAACTTAAAGCCCAGTTTGGCAATTGTCTTACTTTTTGACCTTGAATGACTGATTTGTCTCTTCTCTGCACTTCTCTGCTTTTGTGTACATGGGTAATGAGGTATATGATGGAATGATGGGAAAGGAAAATGAACAGAAGTTGAGATCTCCTAAATGACCACAGAACACTATGAGAACACAAATTCTGTGGTTAAAACCTCTCCATCTAGAATCCCATAGATGAGACTACTTCCTTGGAGGTAGCTCTGCACATGGCCTTTGCTTGTCATTTTGTGGACTATGCAACCACAGAATTCCTCTGGGGACATAGCCACACCCCAAATCTTAGCCTAAATCCCCAAGTTTGACACAGATTCATAGGAATTTGGCAAGGCGCTCACCCAATTTTTCCATCAAATTGGATCCAAATGTTGCCTGAGTTGGCTGAGAGTTGAGTCAGAAGAGAAGAGTCCAGGCCAACCAACTGCTAAATGGTGATATTTGAAACTCAAAGGAGTTTGGCTTTGCTTTAGGGCTAGGAGGGAAGTTTCGAACCACAGCATAGGATATAAACCCTGACCCAATTCAAAACAGTTCCTAATTTTGTGGGTGATTGTTTCAGTGTTGCATCTGACTCCACTCCTACACATTATACTTATTCCAGATGTCGAGGTCAGTTGGAGGAAACGCTGAACTCCTATAGGATCCAAGTAGAGAGGGGAAGCCAATTCTCTTTGTGTTACTTCAGTTTCCACTACATATCCCTTAGACAAAAGGATGACTGTAGTATTTGACAAGGACTGGATGAGCCCACTAGTCTGTGAAGAACTCAATAAGCAGGGTCTTTGGGGATCTGTGTTCTGGCTGAGGGTTTAAAGGATGTTTTGGCTTCTTCCAGGAGCAATGGCTTTGTCTCAGATGGAGCACTGGGTTACGTGTAATTATAAAACAGGGTGAGTTAAGTTTGGTTACAACATGAAGTTCTCTTACATGAGTTCCTAAATGATTATGCTTTCTTTCTACTCTATATCCTTCCCCATCTCTATGGCTTCAGTTACTATGTTCCAAAGCCCTTACACTAAAGGCTTGGTGCTTAGTCTGAGGGGTTCTTAGGAGATGATGGAAACTTCAGGAGGTAAGGCCTACAGTGAGAGGAAGTTGGGTCATTGAGAACATGTCTTGGAGGGGTTGTTGAGACCTGGTCCCTCTTCTCCACTCTTGTAATTCTCAACTTCCAAGGAGTGAAAAAACACTGACACATCCTACACTCTTCACTATGATGTTCTTTTCGGCAAAGTTCTAAAATAATGTAACCAATTAATCATTGACTGAAAGCTATGGAACCATGATCCCAAAGAATCTTACTCTATAAGTTGGTTATCACATCAACAGAAAGGTATCTAACTAGCAGACCCCTTTCTCTTCTGTCCTTTCCTTTCCCCTTCTCATCCTCTCTTTGTCCCTCTCTATCTTCATTTCCTGCTGTCTTAGTCAGTGTTTGATTATTGTGAAAAGACACCATGACCAAGGTAACTCTTACAAAAGAAAGCCTTTAATTGTGGATTTGCTTCCAGTTTCAGAGGTTTGGCTCATATCACCATGGTGGTGAGCACAACAGCAAGCATGGCAGGCATGATGCTGTAGCAGTTGACAAATGACACACTTCCTACAACAGTGCCATGTCTCCTAATCCTTTTAATCCTTTCAAAAAAGTTCACTCCTTAATGACTAGCATTCAAATACTTAAGCCTATGGTGGACATTGTTATTCAAACCACTATACCTCCTAAGAAGTTATGACATGATTTGTATTATTTTCAAGTCCCATTTAATGTTTCTCCAAAATCTCCCTCTATCCAGTCTTCTACTTCTAGCCTTTCTAAAGCAGTTGTTGTATGCTTTGTATTTCTATCCCTGCTTCAGAAAGTCCACCACTGTGTTCACACCGAACCCTGTAATCACCCTACTCCCACAGTCTAGGATTTATTTCTCATAGACCATGTTTTTCTAAAATCCTACATGCTTAGAGACAATGCAGTGAATGTATCTATGGGGAAACTTAAATGTAAAGTATTCTTGAGCCTTGGTTTTTATCTTTATAGGACATCTGGCGTCAGGCAAGACATTTAGACTCTTTAAGCTCCAGTTCTTTCACCTCTTAAATGCAGATAAAAATGATTAATTTATAAAGTTTCAGCTTAAATTTAATTTCTATCTCAGTTTAAATTTAATTTCTATAAATAAACTAACAAACGTCTCAATTTTCCAAATTAGGATTCAATGCCCCCCATTTCCCACATTGTGTCAGTTTGTCATCCCCTTAAAATAAAGCTCATAGCTTTGCATCCTAATTTCTTAATTACTTTGCAAGTCCCACTAAATTTTCCTGGGTGACAAAGACTATAGCTGACTACCTCTGAAGTCCAGTGTCTAGAACTGATTGATATTGAATGAATGGATCACTTCTGGAAGCGTTTATAAAAGGTAAAGGTAGTTTTTCCAACATGACATATTTGTATTGAGAAAGCATCCTTTTTAGACCAGGTCTTGACTAGAGGAGAGATGATAATGAAAATGTCAGGAATGGGAAGACATTTTGGCATCTATCAAATAGCTCTGTGTAGGTGACCTATTGTTCTCTCCAGACATCCAGCTGGTTCTGGGCCCACACACCCAAAGTTTCACATCTGAAGCACTGTATTTCCTAATCCATCTTAGTGACACCAGTTTGGCTCAAGTTTCCAAGCTGGGACTACATTTTCTCCAACTGCGGAAGAAACAATAAAGGTCCCGCATCCTCCTCTTTGCATCATCCTGTCGAATAGTTTTCATGGAGGCTTAGCTTTACACGGGATTCCCAAGAGGCAAAGCCTGTTCCATGGTCAGGCCAGCAACCTCCACAACTCAGGGCTGTGTCACCTCTCTAACTAGAGAAAAATGAGGATATTGAGTTCCTGAAAAGGGGCTATAGCACAAACACAGCAGCAAAGGATGAAAAGGAAGAGTCAGGGGATGTGGGTGTGTGAAATGCCATCTTTATGGGTTAGAGGTACATGAAGAAATCCCTCTCCAGCAATCATCTGGGGAAGAGGATGGGGTACAAACGGAGTGTTGCTGCTCTGTCTTTTTGAGGCCAGTTTTCCATGTGGCTCACATCTGTATGTCTAACAAGCAGAGGTACTGGATGCCTTTGTTCTAGGCTTCCATTTCAAGGATGTTCCATAGTAAATAGGCCTGAGAAAAGGGCTAGTCTAAAGTGGTGGCCATATATGCTTTCTGCTTCTCATACAAACCTTGTGTTCCCTGAATCCGGGGCCCCTCTCAGGTCAAACACCTCACAGTGGATATAAACATCTCTGATTCTTTCCTCATTATGCTGCAGAAACTGGGGCCAGGGAAGCAGTAAAAGTATTGATGTTCTTCTTGCTTGCTGTGCTGAGTAATTCAGCATCGTCTCAGATCCAAGCGTCTTTGGTCTTTGGTCTGTCACTGTGTGTGAAGCCATGAGGTTATATCACTAGCTTCAAGTTTCTAACAGTTCTTGACAAAGCTCTGTCCTTTTGCATTAAATGCATCTTGTGAAGCAATTCAGCTTTTCAGGAATTGGGTGAGCCCTACTTATGAGGAAAGAATGAAAAAGAAGAGGGAGAAACAACACGTTTTTATTGAATGTTCTTTGTTTGCAGAGATGTGCTGGACACATTGTCTCATTTAGTTCTCACGACATCCCTAGGAGAATACATTATTCTAGCTTTTCAAAAATAGACAAGGAGTCCTAGGCCATACAGGTGAAGTGACCTTCTGAGGTCACACATAGTATTCAGAATTTAATGAAAGCCAATGCGTTGAGAAGGTTCCTGGAGACTCAGCCCTTTCCAAGTACTGAAAAGATGGTCTGTCTAAGACTGACTTCCTGACAAGCTACCAAGCGTGAAATAAACACCTCTACCATGCGATTATCTGTTATATGAGTTTCCACATTCCTTTTCTTGGATGTATTCCTGGTTCCCAGCTCAAAAGGAAGCTTCCATTTTCTTAAAATCCTCTCTGCTCTTTCTGCCTTCCCCTTTTGATATTCTTAACCTCCAGCCAGAGTCATTCTAATTGCTAACCCTTGGCTTTCTTGGTCCTGCCTATTACCCTGGGTTGTTTTGTTTGTTTGTTTGCTTCCTATGTGAAAGAGAGAAGGTAGAATCCATTCTGAGATGCTGCCCCAGAAGTAACAGCTTTAAAGTTCTGAAGAATTGTATTCAGTTTTCAGAAATGACTAGAGTGATTAGCTTAGACTCACCATCTGCTGCTCAGAAATTCCCTCCCCTGAATCCTCCTGCCACAGGCCAGACCGCTCTACCTGCTGCTACTATCCCTAGGGACTTCATACCTGTGCCACATTGTTTAAAGCTGTGCTTCAAGAAATTATGGAAAAACATTTCCCTAGCCCAACTACTCAACCTAAATGCAGTATAAAACTGACCTTGCCTTGTGGGAAATGAGGCAAGGAATGACCTCTTTTACATGTAGTACCTGTTTGTTTTCTAATTAAGAGGGTCTGTAGTACTCCAATTATTTTCTTTGCACTCCTGGAACAACCTTGCTTTTCAACTTCAATTTATTTCAACAAAATGCTGCCCTCCTAATTAATTCAATTAAGCATCTAGCCATAGGTAGTATTTTCACTGGATTTTAAAACATCTAAAGATGTTAGCCCTATAACTATTTCCTATATGGCTATGCCATTCCACCTAGCTCTCAGCAATTAGAATTCAACATAATGACACATCATCTCTAGCCTTCTAATTCTCTTCCCATTATGTTCCATCTATGTTAAACAGACATGAGTATGGGAAAGACAACTAAGAGGAGCCCATTCCATCAAGATAAAAGGCATCTTGAAACAACATCTATATATTCAGAGTACGAATGGACCTGTCTGTTTGGCAGTTAGCACAGGGCAATAGAATTTTTTTCTACTTTCTGTAGAAGCAAAATTTGAATTACAAAGAATGACAGGAGGTAGACCATACTTGCTGGAATTCATAACCAAGTTGTAGAAATAAACAGTAACCAATGAAAAAGAAATCACATAACACAGCAGTAGGTAAAAGACTTATCTGGTATGAAGTTCTCTAGCTTTACAACATCTCTCTTGTGAGATGTTATCAAAACCTTAGATGTAGGGGATATGTTGTAGATGTACCAATTGGGGCTGGGCACCCCACAGTCATGGTTCTATCTATTTTGACCAGTGTAGTTTTCCATAATGGTCAAGGAAAACCATTGAATTTCACCCTAAATTGAATGCCTAGAGAAGACCTGAATAATAACAAAAACATGTGACATGCCCTCATAGATGGGGGAAGTTTCACAGGGGTTCACACCTAGATCAAGAGCTATAGACAATTAATGACTGCTCAAAGAGGGAGACTCAGTTTTCCCCAGGGATATGCTCTCTAAATGGCTATTCAATACCATGAGGTCAGTCCTGGACACAGTTGGTTGCAGATATATACATGTAATAATAATAATAATAATAATAATAATTTAAAAATACATTTGAGCAGCACCACCATAAAATGCGTAAAATCATAGCCTCAGTCTCCCGGTTATGGAGACTTGTGGCACTAGCCTCAAATCCCATTCCTACTTCACTCCTACACAGCCTCTTTCAAAATGCTTCTCACGGGCTCTTTTTCTTCTTCTCATGACTAATGCCATTGCCTTATTCTAAGTCTTTATCCATTTGTATTTAAATTTTAAAAAATTCTTCACTTGTTCCTTGCCGGAGGCCACTTCCTACTGTGACTGGACTCCCCAGAGCACATATTAAAACTCTGGAAGCTCTGCTTTGATCTCTTCCTTCTCAGTGCACAAACCTTCCAGGATGCTCATTTCTGATTAATGGAAACCTGATAAGTGGCTTGAAAGTAGAATATAGTTTGAGGTTGCCCTGGTTACTGTTGGCTGTCACCTCAACAGAATCTGGGATCACCTTGGAGACAAGCCTCCAGGTATATTCATGAGGGATTATTTAGATTAGCTCAACCTGTAGGTATGCTAGTGAGGGGTTATCTTGATCTGGTTAATTGAAGTGGAAAGACTTACTCCAAAGGAGGTGACACCCTCCCATGGGCTCGGGTAGTGGGATCCATAAAAAAGAAGACAGCAGCTGGATACTGACATCCAGCCTACTGCTTCTTGACTTCAGATTCAATATCATCAGCTGTTTCAAGCTCGGGCTGCTTTGACTTCTCTGCCAGATAGATTGCACCTGTGGACCAGTTATTTCCCCATTAAGTTGCTCTTTTAAGGGTTTCCCCCATTAAGCTATTTTTGTAAGGGTTTCCACTATTAAGCTGCTTTTGTAAGGGTATTTTATCACAGCAACAAAAAAAATGTGACTAAGACAAAGATGATGTGGGCTCCATCCCAGGATGGAAAAACTTAAGTTCAAGTAATACTTGGTGTTTAACACATAGAGGAATACAGAAGTTGATATTCCTGAGACCTATGGACTGGACCTGGAAGACTGGGAGGATGGTGAAAGGCAAATGTGGAGGAAGAGCAGGTGTGCGGAGCAGGAAAAGGGGAGGATGTTGGACTTTCTCCGTAGACTTGCTGCTGCTTGGCATGCACTTCATGGAACAGAGAAGTGCTCAGTGGGTATCTGTTGATCATATGAGTGAACAAATGAAAATGTAAGCCTATTCTGTCCATTATACCTGCCAGTTCATGTTGTTTTCACCACAGCCCTGTAATCTGTTTGTAGGACAGTACCTGGGTTCTGGATTCCAACAGCCTCAATAGGCTATGTCCATTGTCCCTAATATATCAATGATGGAGGACAACTGCCTGTGTAAAGGAAAAGGAAGAGATTAATTCAATGTGGCCACACTATTAAATATAACAGATGTAGGAGTCCAGTAACCACAAGTCCATTTTCAAGACATTGACATGAGCTCTGGTCTTAAATAGAAGAAGAATTGGGACAGGGATACAAGGTGTGCACTATTGATTAAGAAGTTCTGGTCCAGGTGAGGTTTGTTGATCATCATCTCAGTGTAGGTCCTGCAAGATGATCCCCATTTGAGGGGACGAAGTGATTCTCAAGAAATGGTCACTTCTGCCAGGAGGCTGTCTTGCCTTCATGCATGATTGCCATATTTGGTGTAGGAAGCATGTTCTGTCCAACAAAGTTCTACTGTCTGGGGATACAAGATGGCTCAATGGGAAAGGTTAAGGACAATGGCTTAAGTCTGTACCTTCAGCCCAAATAAGGAAGACTGACAAAGCTTACTTCTTACTACTTTTAGTTGCCTATTGACTAAAAGTAAGAAGTCAATGCTTTAAAGCAAAAACCAAATACACTAAAAACGTGACTCTACATGTCTAGGTGGTAACACAAAGGCTCTCCATTTTATTAATGTGTAAGCAAAGATTCAAGGCAATTGTATAACATTCTCCTAGCATCCCACAAGCAATGACTGGCAGCTCCAGAAGTTGCAGCTGGATCAGCATGACATAGAAATCCATCCATCATACTGTCTTCTAAACATCCAATAGTATAATACATATTGGAGTGCACCTGTGAGTATCAGGGCCAGTGGAAGTAAGACATACAGTCTAACACCGCTGCCTACTGCTGCAGCCTGAAGAGTTATTTCAGAAACTTCTTCCTTGAGTGAAGCTGGAGTTTATGACTTCACCAAAGAAAAGAATTTTAAGACAAATTAGTATGAAGCAAAGTTGGAGTTTATTAAAGGAGGGTATTGTGGGGGATTGGTGTGGGGGAGTAGGATGAAGACTAGAGGTCAACCTTATGTGCTGTTTCTCAAAATGATCTACTTTGTTGAGTCACAATCTTTAGTGGGACCTGGACTCACCTGATTTTGCCTGTCTGCATGGCCAGTGTTCACCAGGGATTGTAATCTTGTTTCTACCTGCATGTGCTACCATGCTTCTCTCTCTCTCTCTGTCTGTCTCTCTCTGTCTCTGTCTCTGTCTTTCTGTCTCTCTCTCTCTCTCTTTCTCTCTCTCTGTATGCATATGTATTCTTGCCTGTTTGTATAACTATGTATTTGAATGTTTGATAGCAATCATACTTGGTGCTTATGCTTGTATGTGTTAGGTATATTCCTAATGACCAAAAAAATGACAGCATCTCAACATGGTAGAACTTCAGTCTGGACATGAGGGAGCACTAAACAGAACAGGCACACAGTGCAGTGAATGCTAGCATAGGTGGCAACTGTGTCTTTCCCACATTGGCTTAGATCTGTCTGACCTCACCATCTTTCAAGATTAGAAAACCAGGCCACTTTAGTCATGTAGGTTTCAAGAAAGCAGCAGGACCTTTGTGTAAACAAAGTGGTGATGGTGGTGGTGGGGCGGTAGTCAAACCATTTGTATGAGAAATCTTACAAGGTAGGGCCAATAAAAAGATTTAAATTCCTTGTAATAAATACAAGTTTTGGCTCCCTGATTCTTCCAATTCCATAGAGAATGGAATCTTCTTGTTCAGTGCCAGCCTCACCCCTGAGACACAGTGGTGAAAGTTGGAGTGAACAGATTTGGTCACATTGGGCACCTGGCTACCAGGACTTCCTTCATGTCTGGCAAAGTGGATATTGTTGTCGCCAATGACCCCATCATTGACCTAACTACATGGTCTACATATTTCAGTATGGCCTTAACCATGGCAAGTTCAATGGCATAATTAAGTTTGAGAATGGGGACCTTGTTATCAATGGGAAGGTTGTCACCATACTCCAGGATTAAGATACCACAAGTGGAGTGATGCTGGTGCCAGGTATGTTGTGGAGTTTACTGGTGTCTTCACCACTATGGAGAAGGCTAGGGCCCATTTATCATCTCTGCCCCTTCTGCTAATGTCCCCATGGGTGTGGACCATGAAAACAATGACAACTCATTTAAGATTGTCAGAAATGTTTCCTGTATCACCAACTTCTTAAACCCCCTGGCCAACGTCATCCATAACAACTTGGTCATTGTAGAAGAACTCATGGACACAGTCTATGCCATCACTGCCCACCTAGAAGACTGTGGATGGCCTCTCTGGGAAGCTGTGGTGTGATGACTGTGGACCTGCCCAGAACATCATCCCAGCATCCACTGGTGCTACAAAGGCTGTGGACAAGGTCATCCCAGAGCTGAACTGGAAGCTCACTGGCAATGGCTTTCTGTGTTCCTATGTCCAATGTGTCTACCATGGGTCTGACATGCCACATAGAAAAAGCTGCCAAGCACGATAACTCTAAAAAGGTGGTGAAACAGGCATCTGAGGGCCCACTAAAGGAAATCTGGGCTACACTGAGAATCAGGTTTTCTCCCCACTCTTCCACTTGCTGGCATTGCTCTCAGTAAAAGTTCTGAAAGCTCATTTTCTGGTATGACAATGAATGTGACTACAGCAACAGGGTGGTAGAACTCAAGGTCTACATGTCCTCCAAAGAGTAAGAAGCCCTGGACCATCACCCCAAGAAGAACATGAGAGCAACAAGAGGCTCAGCTGCTGGGGAGTCCCTGTCCCAACTCAATCCCCAACACTGAGCATCTCCCCTCACAGTTTCCATCCCAGAGCCCCTTAAGAAGTGAATACTGTCAATAAAGTTCACTGCACCCACAGAGAAAAATGTTTTAGTGTTTGATAGGAAAGACTAATATTTAATATTTTTACAACTGGTAAACACATCACTGACCAAGCAATCTCCTAAGCTGTGTTGCCAGTCCCAAGAAAAGGTTTTAACAGATCTAAGCACAGGCGTTAATGGAGGGGAGATTGCCTAAGTAAAAGACAGCATTCAGCATAGAAGTGAGTCACCTCTGAATGACCAAACAGAGAGCTGTATGGACAGTTTTGGTGGCTTCTGCAGCTTCCATTGTTTAAAGGGTTTCTAAGGATCCTCTTGTTCCTTAGTAAGTGAGACCATAGTGTGGTTTCTGCAGAACCTTGGACCAGATAACAGACTGATAAGATGAAAACACAAAAGTTCAAAGGGTCAGAGGAATCCTCGAAGTATATAAGCTGCAATGAAATGAAGACAAGTTTTGACTGCAAACATGGTTTGAAATTTGTTTGTGAGAGTCTCATAAATTACAGTCTTACAGCTGGGAAAGGGATATGGATACTCTCAAGTCTTGTATGCTTTGGCTATAAGCTTGATTGGCATGTTTAATTTTCTTATTTGATATAGCTCTGTAAGAATTATCTATCTTTTTCAATATAGGGTATCTTCACAGTGATCTTTGTTAGCTCTATCAATATTCTCAACTTTCAGATGAGATTTCAATCAGGCTCCAGGGTAAGGGGTTCCTTGCCTTTTTTAAGCAACGCCTACCCCATTTAATTTTCCATCCTTCAGTCCTGTCTTGTGGGTAAGTTACAAGGATCAGAGAAACAGCTGATGGACTTCACTGTGTGAGGTGATTGCTCATGATTAGAATGATAGCTGTGAATGAGAAAGCAGAGGAATGAGGGAGAAAAAGAAAGAAATAAAAACATGTCCTTGACCTCTACCATGGAAAATGCTAACATCTTAGAGACAAGTGCGGGAAGAGAAAGCTTACAGGGAAAGGAGAGGAAAACTGGACAGGAGTTTTGCCAGCAAATATGTGATTGACATTACCAGAAGCTGTAGGAAGTTCCTGATTCCTCACAGGAGGCAGTGAGGCAGCATAGTGTGAAGGGGAAGGAGGAGCTTGGAGCACAGCTGATGGGTTTCCTGGCTAGAGCCAGCCTCCTGCTCACCTTGGGCACCAAAGAAAGAGAGGAGAGCATAATATCTCTTCTTCCCTCTTGTGAAGTCCAAGGCTGACCGTCCTATAATCAAAGACAGATAAAGGGGAAAGAGAGAGGGTCTAAACAACAAAGTTTTACATAACACAGAAGCCTCAGAAGTGAATATCTGTAGACCAGGGAAAACCATGTCTTTATGCCTTCTAATGGTGGAAAGATGTTGTAGAGAAAAGGATGGCTCAGCTGGTATAGACTCTGGCCAATGATGACCAGAGGTCAATCTCAGGAACATATATTGTGGAAGAAGACATTGACTCCCACACATTGTCCTCTGACCACCACACACAGCATGTGGCTTGCATGTGTTCAAACACACACACATACACACACACACACAGAGCAAATAAATAAATACATATATTAGTAAATGTCAATTGAAGAGAACAAATGGGGATTAGAATATATGGAATGAGTTGGAAGCGTGGGGGTGGGTGAATGGGGGGATAGGACTCAGGAAGGATCCAGTTGGCCCCTTGAATTACCTTCTTTTTATTCCTTAGTTCTTAAACACAAAACCCATCCCTAGACAGTCTCATGAAGTCTCCATCAGAGAACTTCTTCCTCTTAGGTCTAATTCTTATTTGCATAGGGGGAGGGGGAAAGTCCGATTGACTTTCTTGCTTCTGAGTCCCTCTCAATCTATTTCATTTCAAAGTACTTTGAAGTATTTTCTGATTCCTAACAAACAAGATGTCTAAAGCAGCTGCAATCTAATTATCAAATTTGCCAGAATCCAATGTGATAATCGTGTGAAGGCCCTAACAACAGCTAACAGTATAAGGTCTCAGACAATAACCATCCCACTCAACAATATTGACTCATTTAATGCAATAACTGTTAAGTAGCTCCCATTGGAGCCAGCTTACATATAGATGAAAAGATATGGGCTCCAGGAGTTCAAGGTCAAGTAGCTTATGGATAACATGGAGGTTTTAAAGGCAGCACTCCTACTCATAGAAGTGACGGACTTGATTCCCATCTTGTGCTAAATTTTGTTGAACAAATTGCCAGTGAATGTATTTCCTTCCTTCTTAAGAATGAGGGAGGCCAATTTTTCTTTTAATGTTATGTAGATTGAACCAAAGATCAGCAAATAAAAGTTCCTTCACATGGTCTGGCCTGTTGTATAGTTTACAATCTAAGAATGATGCTGTACTTTAAGTGATGAAGAAAAATTTTAAACTAATATTTTGAGCTGTGTAACAATTATATGAAGTTCAAATTCTTGTGCCTATTAATAAAGTTTTATCACAGCACTGACACCTCTGCTCCTTAATTTATCTTCTGTCCTATTTTGTGCCTTATAGGAGAAGACTGAGCACTCGTGAGAAGAACCACAAAGCCTAATTGATTATGCCCTTCCAGAAGAGTTTCCCTTACCACCTGGTATAGCAGTAAATCTTTGGTACACAAAAAAGTGGGGAACCATTAGGCTGGAATTAGAGACATCCTTCACCTCACTACGTGTAAGTTCCTCTCAGATTTTCCCTGGGATTGGCTGCCACTCCAAGAATGATGGTGGCAGGAGATGGGTCATCACAGCAGTCAAGTGTCATTTTTTTTGAGTGGACCAAGACAGCTGTAGCAGGTGGCCAGATGGGGAAGGGAGGGAGGCCCTTTATGGATTGATCTTTTCTCATGTGTAGAAACAGAGCTGTTGACAGACAAACAGGAAGTGTAGATGCTCAGCCATGATCCAGGGAACCACCACCATGACCAGGCACAGCACAGGAGCTCTTTCTCTGGGGACAGCAATGGGCTCGAGCTCTTCTTTGAGTCTTCCCTTTTTTCACTCTCAGACTTGCCAGAGGAATATGTCTTTTTTCTTTTTAATTAGAACTTTATTGTACTTTTTTTTTAGATTTTTTTAAAAATTTTATTTTCCAGTTTAAATTTGGATAAGAAACAAGGTTGTTTCACAAGTCAGTTCCAGGTCCCTCTCCCATTCCCTCCCTTCCTCCCGAGCCCTCCCCCCCCATTATCCCCTCCTTTCCCCAGGGAGGGTGAGGCCCTCCATGGGGGTGTGCATAGTCTGTCATTTCATATAGGGCAGGGCCTAGACCCTTCCCCAAGAGTTCGGGTGAGAGTGCACCTCACATTGTTCTATGGGAGTCCAAAGTCCGTGTGTATACTTGGGATGGGTACTGATCTGCTGCCCAAGGCTCAATAGGAATATGTCTTAAAGGGCAAAGTGTTTGCACAGGGCCAGAAGCCAGGGCACTGGGCTTTGACAACAAAGCTGTAGCTTACTAATAGTAAGCTGTGTACTTGCTTCCTGTCCTGCTTAACACGGTCTAAGTAAGGCAATTTACCACTCTTTTAATTATTGTTGTTACATATACACAGATATCTATTTATCTAGATCTACACACACACACACACATATTCTATTGACTCCATTTAATGTGTCTGTTTTTTAAATAATTTACTATAATTGTAATAAAAACATTCACAGCAGAAAATGAGCCAAGCACTGTCAAATGTATAAGGCTGTAGCACTATGTTCAATGTCGTGGATTTGCATTACCATACAGCTCTAAAATTTTTCATCTTGAAAAACAAAAACTGTGCCCATTGGATGCAAGCTCTCTTTTCCTCTCCTCCAATTCTCCTCTACTTTCTTATTAATTTGACTAGTCTAGGTATTTCACGTAAGTGCACTCATATGGCATTTATGATTTTTGTGGTCGTTTGTTCCATTTAGCATTCATCCATGCCTCAGTATGCTTCAAACTTTCCTTCTTTTATAAGACTGAATAGTAGTCCAATGTGTGTATATACCATATTTTATTTATCCATCATTTCTTGTTGGATATTTAGCTTTTGTTTACCTCTTAACTATTGTGAATAACACTTCTTTGAACATTGATCCTTTCTAATGTTGCTTTCAAATATTCAGGATATATAATCCCAGAATGAAATTTGGGGATCATATGGCAACTCTATTTTAATTTTTTTCAAAGACCCATCACACTATTATCTATAGAAACTAGACTTTTTTGAATGGTGACATGTAAGAATAAGAACTTAGATGGACACACAAGGGCCAGTTCTACCATCTTAGTGTTCTTATGAATATAAATGGAAGATATTACTTGTCCATCAATGGCTTTGGCAGAACATAAAATTGTTTTTTGGATCAATTTTACTCTAGTAAATCTATGTTTTTTCTATTTTAGTGCCTGAGAGAGAGAGAGAGAGACAGAGAGACAGAGAGAGACAGAGAGAGACAGAGACAGAGACAGAGACAGAAAACGGAGACAGAAAACGGAGACAGAGAGGATAGAGAGTTTAATGAATGTGTGTGGTCATGCATACCACAGCTGGTGTGTGAAGGCCAGAGGACAGCTATACAGGTTCATTTCTTTCCTTCCATCGTTACATGGGTTCCAGGTATTGAACTCAGGTCTCCAGGCTTGCACAGCAAGCTCTTGTTCAAATGGACCTTCTCACTAGGCCCTCTTTTCTTGTTGCATCTTTCTCTACCCCTCTCTTTCAATTGCGAGTTTTTTCTTAATGTTCTTTTACTTGTTTTGTTCTCCTTATCTCGTTCAGTATAAATTTGTCAGCATTCCTATTTTTCTTGACATTGTATCTCAGATACAGGTCATAAACACTGGATGTGAATTTAGAGAAAAAAATTACAACAAAAAAGAAAATAAGTGAAATCATTCACGAAAATATTGAGGCTACCTACCCAGGTTTGGTGCTATTGTGCTCCAAATATGTTTTGAATTAGTTCATGTCAACCATGACCACAAGCTCAAAACATTCAAAACAATCCTAGAACAAGGCGTATTTGGTTTCCTCCAAAGGAGCTTTCAAAGTGTAGTTAAGAACAGAGCTCTGGAATGTAAAAACACAAGGGGAAAGTGTGGCAAGCAGGTCGTCTTCCTGGTCCATGGACGTGAGGCCTTCACACTATACAAAGCTTGTTTCTCTTAGCAAAGTTGCTTAGAGGATCAGTACTTATTCATCCTCCCCACTTAATGTGGTTAAGGTTACTGATGGAAGTGAGCTATGCAGACACAGCATCCGTCCACAGTCCGTAAACTCAGATACCATTTGTTCCTATTTCACACACAATGCATGACATTGTGGTGGCCTGCCTCCTAAAAGAACAGGATGGAATGTAAGTTCTAAGGGTATAAGATACTGTTGCTTTTATACACAGTATATAGAAAACATATGGAAGAAAATTCCACAAACTATGAAAAGAAACCTGTCTGAATAGAGAGGATGGCTGAATTACTTAATAGGGAAATAGAATGGCTTGCTTCCACAGTCCCAAAGGCACCCCCAGAGTGGGGCACAGAGTCCACACTGAGGTTCCCAGTGCTCCCATTCTTCAGGCCATTTACACTTTGAATACCTAGGCCACAAAGTAATAAAAAGAGCCCTCTGGAAAGGTTTCTTCTGCAAAATCCACTGTGTCTTCTTTGGTCACCATATTACTTAAGTGAAGTATCAGACTTTATCATGCTCATTTAGCATATTACATATTTCACTACTATGACAATACAATTTTGTAATTAAAAACTTGTGTATTCATTACAATTCTAAGCAAGACAGGCTCCTTGTCAATCACATGCCACTGTTGAATGCAATGGTGATGGTGGTGACAGTGTTGATACAAAGAGTATCATAGACCTGTTGTGAGGATAGAAACAGACCCACAGCTTTACAGGGTCCTATTTTCTAAGTGTTAAATAGGATTCCTGCTAATACAGTCGTCACCATCATTTTTGCTGATTCCACTGCCACAGATGGTCTATAGTCCCCAATAAGGCTGCATGGAGGGCCCACAGCCACCTTATCATTTGTAATTTGTATAACTTCGGGAAAGTCATTTTTCTCAGTATTCCTACTTGGAAAGTAAAGATAATGCTATATACTATCATATATCTATTTATTTTCTATCTCTCTTCTGTCTACCATCTCCTTATCTGTTTACCTATCTTCTACCTACCTATCAATCTTTTATGTCTATCACCTATTCATCTATCTGCATGCTGTTTTTACAATCTATCTATCTATCTATCTATCTATCTATCTATCCATCTATCATAAAAAACAGGGACAAGAGAGGAGTAAGTATTCAAGCAATACTAACTCTAAAATTCTTATTATTTTTTTTGTATTTACATGTGTGTGTGTGTGTGTTTGCATGTGCATATATATAAAGTGGAGAACAACCTGTGGAAATGAGTCTTCCTCTATCATATGGGTTCTGTAGATCAAGCTTAGGTCATCAGGCTAAGCAGTAAGTACCCTTACCTGCTGAGGCATCTCACCAGCCCCTTCAGTTTTCAGTTAGCACATGCTACGTATACATTGTTTTTGGAATGCACTGCAATGTTCTAAGGAACGCATACACTGAGGCACAATCAAATCAGGATATCTAGCTCATCCATCACAGCAAACATTGATCATAATGATATAATTGTTTGTTTGGGCCTCTGTTTTATGTCTAAAAGCAGTCCTCCAAGAGTGCTGTGAGACCCTAAGTGACCTCTTTCTCAAGTAGTTCATGAGGACCAGAACTATTTTTATCAACACGCTGAAGCGCAGTGTCACTTTTTCGCTAAGATGGATTCATGAATGTGGCATCACTACAGAGAGAATAGTCTGACTCCAGCTTCTTCTGGAAGATTTGTAAAAACTTGGACCAATGTTCCTCTCTAGTGTTTTACAAAATAGGATTATTTTTATAAAACTGTGCCCTGTAAGCTGGATGTGGTGGTGAATGTTAGTAATTCAAGCACTTGGAAGGTAGACACAGAAGGTTTAGAAGGTCAAGGCCATTCTCAGCTATACAGAAAATTGAAAGCCAACCTGAGATACGGTGAGGCCCTGTCTCAGTTACCCTGCATGTGTGTGTGTCCCACAAATTTGTGGAGTGCATTGGCACTATTTTTAAATAAAGAATTCATTTTAATTTCTAACGTGGAAAATACAACATAGAAAAACCACAGAAGTTTGCTGGAAACCCAGAGTAAGAATGGATACTGAGGCAGCAAAGTTCAGAAAAAAAATCTGTCTTAGCCCATTGAACATCAGAACTGTGGTCATGCTCAAAGTTACCAGCTGGAGATGCAAAATGGACACTTTCAAGTTTCCAGCCAAAGTTGTTTGTAACACACCCAGTGGCCACTGTAATACACCCACCCCAAGAGCATTTGCACATTCATTTGGGAGTGGGTCCAGTGGTAGGAACTCTCTCTAAAAGTTTGGCACTGTGAGAGGGCCCTATATATAAAGGTTTCAGAAAAAACTCCCCTCTTAACATAGTTTTCAAGGCTGACAGTCATTTCCCTCAGTTTTATCCTAAGTACCAAATTCACACAATGTGGTTTGGTGACCAAGACAAGATTCCTGGGATTAATACACTTAAGTTCTTGTTTCAAAGCCCAAACCAATTCCCATCCCAGGTTTTCAGTAACCAGTGTCAAGCAAGAATTATCACCTGTTTAATAGTCATTTTAAATATGCTTTCAGAAATTCAAAACCCATTCCCGATGCAACTAGGTCAAGTTCTTCCAAGTCTTGTCCTCTCATCACAGAGGGCTAAATTTCAGCCTCAAGGAAATACTTAGAGCTATAAGGACATACGTAAAGAAGGAAAACAAACAGGCAATGTTCTTGCAAAAGCAAGCATTTGATATTTGAGCACATCACTGGAACAAATCGGTTTTAAGCAGGCAACATTCTGACTGTGGGTTCCCACCATTACCTTGGTGCAACACTGACACCTGCCACATTATTTAAAGCCTTTTGTCTTGGAGACTTAGGAATTTTACACATACATACATTTATAAATTATACATGCATTTATAATGCATTTGGTTGGGTTGGGTTGGGTTGAATTCTTTGGTGGTAATTTGGAGCTTGGCTTCTGGGGAGATGGCACAGGTTTGCATGCATTATGCAGAATTTTCTGCTGAATGCAGTGGGCTTCTTGTAAATGAATTAGTTTATTTCAATTCATGCTTGTTTGACATAAATGTCACATTTATGCTGAATAACGCTATCACTCTTCTGTTTTTAATCCAGTAATGCTGATCTTTGAGATATTACCACAGACTGGCTCTGACAAGGGAGTGCCAAGTGGCCATCTTGAAGTAACAAAACTTTGCTCCAGCGTCCTGCTTCCAAATCTGATATTTAGGAAGATTGAATTCAATGACCTGAACATTGAATTATTTTCATCAATACTGAAATGTCATAGTATGGAAGAAAAATAAAAGCAAAACAGAAATAACACAACCTTATTCCACTTTTTATTGTGTTTAATAATTCCAACCAAATGAGGTCAGATCACTTTGTGGATAGAACACAAATTACCAAGCAGAAAAAAATTGCCCATTTTTACTATTGAAATAATGTGGAAGGAAGCCCGAGCCTAGGGAAACATATGGGACAAACATAGGACAAGTTCAAGATGACAGAATTTTCTTTTCCCTCTTCTTGATGAGTCTGGGCAGGATTGGCTGTCTCTAGCTACAGGTACAAAACCACTTTTCCTTACAACATGAGGCTGCTGTTGTAGGAGCTTCATCTAGGATAGCACTCTGGTTCTGGAGAGGGAGGCATTCAAGGTGGAAAATCCAACCATGGAAGACTTCCAGGCTAGACTCCCTCTGCCGTGCTCCCCAGGCTGGGACTTGTTCACAGTGGACTCTTCACCAAATGGACACAGTCATCTATTCTTTGTGGATCCCAACCTTAGTCCAAGACCTGGAAATTCAGACTGTGTACCCCTATAACTCCCACAATCCATTGCTTCTGGGTTTTGGTTTATTTATCCTAGAAAAGTACTTAATTTGGATATTTCTTGAGATAAAGCCCCACACATACCATATCGGTCACGATGAGGACAATCTTGTAAAAATCCAGCCAGATCTGGGATCTCTCCTCAAAGTTGTTGAATCATTTAAGGATCCTAAGATGTTTCTTTGTCTCTGTGTCTTGTCCAGAGTTTGCCTTCATATTTCCCTCTCTCTAATCAGACTTCCAGAAGTTCCAGGTTAACCATATTCTGGCAAACTCAGGGAAAAAGTAAAGTCATCTTAGTCCTAAGTTCTACTTTCTTCATTGATCACTTAAATGAACTACAGCATGAACTTGGACTTAATGAAGTGCCTGAATAATTTAAAACTGCATAGCCTTGGATTTTGTTTGTAATATATGAAAACAGAAATCTCAAAGAAGCATTTCATATTAACAGTGCTGGCAAATTTTCAGTAGAATGATCATGCTCAATTCATCCTACTTAAAGATGTTGAGAGACTGACACTTTACATGTTGGAGCAGCTTGAGTCAGCAAATGCAGTATCCAACATATATATATATATATGTAATATATATATGTATATCCCATTTAAGAAAATGAGAGTTCAGTGAAAAATATAGAATAAAAAACTCATAGCCTAAAAGGAGTCAAAAATGCAAGTATAAATTCCTCTTGGTATGCAGTGTACTTCATACATGTAAAGTGCTTAATGGAAACAGAGGGCAATGATATTTTCCTTAGGATTGCCATTGGCAAGCACTTAGTTTACATATATGCAATAATATGCATGTTGTTTATATATATTCCATGCTGAGTACGCTGTAGAAATCGCCTATAAATCCTGGGAGCTGCCTTGTTATTTTTTAATTCCGTTTCCAAGGCAGAATGATTAATCTTTAGCAAAGCTCCAGTTTAGCACCTGTTGAGCAATATTAGAGGAAATCATCTGTGTTGCAAGTGGAGAATATGTTAGGGAGGCTGGACTCAAATGGATCCAGGTTTAGCTCTCTTTCTCCTTCTGTTTTAACAGACAAATAATCTGTTGCAACTTTGCCGCTTCTCTTCCATGGCTTGGCTCTGTTCCCATGCACCATTTTGTTCTAGGGGATGCCTAAACTGATTCTTCAGTGTTAGCCAAAACAAATGAGGAGCTTGGCTCCCGGTCTGGTCCCAGCAGCTGCTGTGATTGGAGTTCTCTGCACCTAAGACAGTGGGGCAGCTTTCCCCTTGACAGATGAACACATTTTCATAACTTGGGAAACAGGAAGCATGGCATACTGGCTGAGGGAGAGAAAAGGGAGGGAGGCAGATTTGGGAAGAGGCTTTGTTCTTTCTCTTACCGTTACAGTTATTGTTCAGCTGAATGTCCGAGGGGAGGTTGGCCAGTCCAAGTTAGATAACCTATATTTCAAGCACCCCATCCCTTCAGACTGTAGTTGTGAGTACAGCTGCCTCAGTCAGAACTCTCTTTTGCAGATCTATCCTAGGAAGCAGCTTCTCCTCGTGCATGCAACAAAGGTCACAGAGAGGCCAGAGAGTCTAGGGAAACCATCATACAAAAGAAAGGCAAAGAAACTTATGGTGGCTTCCTTTTTTTTTCTTTTCGGCCATACACTAAGGCTAAACTGGAACTTGTTGTTCCAAGGTCCCTAGAGACATTCATGCTGACTTGTGTGTTGCAACTAGCTCGACTACAGGGAGTACGGACATAGGTTCACCATAGAACACGGTGTTATCTCCAGTGTGCCACCTCATGGCAAAATTTTCTTCCTGACTCTATATTTACAATAGTCATTAATTAAAATGGGAGTTTGGAAGGCATTCTTTATCCTCAGGTTTCAAGGGTGTCTATATAAATTAGGGTGCTGGCCACCATTGTGAGTAAGTTAAGAGCAGAAGAAACTAGTGGGAAAGAGAGACAGAGGAAAACCATAAGAAAACAATAAGCTTAAAGTGTAGAGTTGCAAAAGAATTGATAAAGTTAAATATAAGTATTGAGGAGTGTCTTCAAGGATGAGGGGAGTCTGGAGTCCTCACTGGTACTTGACTTCTAGATACTCATTTTCAATCATGACTATGCTGAAAACTTCTTGTCTACCATGCAAGTGTCTGAAAAGGTGGGATTGCTGTCAAGAAGGCTAACACATTCTTTCAGGCATTACTTCTGAGAAATGTGTCATTAGCTTAAAGCTAAAATAGCTATAATGTCACTAGCCCATGTCATATTATAACACAAACAACAAACACACTGTGTAGAATGTTGGATATGTACAGAAAGACGACTGAGACTTGGGTTTTCCGTGGTTATGTGGTCCAGAAAGAGGGGAAGATTTTTAGTACAGTTCTTAGAAACATTGAAGGTTTTGGAGTTTGAAAGGCTGTTTTATGTATGCCTCTGCACTTTGTATCCCATATCCATTTTAGATAGTAATAGCTCAAAGGTCTCTTTCCTTCTTAGTCTGTACAGTATCTCAAATACCTCCAAACAAGACCCAGTCCAGGATGCTAACAATTAATGAGAGTTGGTACAGATAATGGGCACTGTGCCTTTACCAACGGGCCAAGTAGGGAGGAGAGGCATCAGCTCCGCTCTGTTAGGCATTTACTGAAGGTATATGGCATGCTGTGTATTGGTTATCCTTCTTTATGTCTCCATTATGCTAACTGGTGACTCCTGGAGGACTTACTGGGACCATTTGTTCCTTTGCATCCTGTCATCTCACAGGCACAAGGCTTTCTCTCTCGACTCCAGCTTGCTTATTCACCACATCTTTACATTCTTTCCTTCCCATCTAGTATTTCGTATTTGCACACACTTTGGGTGAGTTCTTTTTGTGGTTGTGCAGGTGATAGTAGAAAAAAATGATAGGATTTGGTCAATGTTTTGCACTAAACAGAACCAGTGTGGACAGAACCAGGCAATAGCCCAGCTTCTCCAGTCCTAATGAACTGTTTCCACCTACAAACCAAGATTTTAATTCCATCTTCCTTATTATAAATGCTACATCTAGTATGCCTTCTTATTTCTTCTTATTATATTAATAACTTTACCTTTTTTCTCATTTTTTTACCTTATTTTGTGGTAGTGATTTTCTTCCCATGTATAACCAAGAATATTTTGTATGGAAAGCATCATGTGCCAAGTTATGTTCAATGAGCCGAAGAACAATGTATATACTTAATTCTCAAATTATGATTTCCTCAACAGTGGTATGAAATGTTAGTATTTGTCTTAAATACCAGTACTTTAGGTTAGAACATTAATTGCACCCACCAAAATGTTAACACATAATGGGGCTCTTGTCATTGCTCATACTGTGCATGCCATGTCTATGGAGTCATGGAAGGGAAGAGAAAACAGCATTAGCAACACCTTAGCTAAAGCTGAAGGTTCATAAGTGCCTTCCTAGTTCATGCTGGTGTGCTGAGTGGCTGATCTTGTGCAGGTATTGCTGTGAGTTCACAAGTCCAACAGTCACGCCATGTCCAGAAAACAGTGTTTTATCAAACTTCCCATCTTCAGATTTTTACATTCTTTCCTCCCCTTCTTCCTTGATGTTCTCTGAGCCTGGGAGGCAGTGATACAAATGACCCACTCAGGACTGAAGCTCACTGCTTCTTTCCTTGGCCACATCCAGTCTACAGATGAGCCCATCAAAGGCAGTCTTCATTTTGGTAACAATATCCGTGGTTTCTAGCATTTCCCCCTGCTCCTTTTCTCAGAGTTTCCCAGTGCTGCTTACATCCCCCATCTGTTCTTTCTGCACTGTGTTTGGAATCATCTAGGCCTTGGCACTTCTGCATTTCAAGTCAGGAAGTGAAAAAGTTATTTTCTATTTCAAGTAGTTGATTCTTGGAATAAAAGGCATGATGTTTAAAGATTATTTTCCTAGCTTCAGATTGCCTAAAATCTACATGTGAGTTTCAAAGTGAGGGATTTAACTCTTTGTTTGCTATTAGCCTATGGAAAGGGAAGCACTTAAGTAAAGTCTCACCCCCTTATGGAGTGTGTGTGTGTGTGTGTGTGTGTGTGCTGAGGATTCAACATATGGCTTCTAGTACTCTAACAGAGAGCTACATCCTTAGGTTGTAGTAATATCATGATGTTTATGAAATCACTAGAAAATAGGAAAGATGTCTTGCTTCTTTAAGGCATTTATGAAAACACACAATATAAAACCCAAATTGCACTGATCCAGCAAAAAGACATAATAACCCTGCCTGGAAGACAGTAGCAATAACTTCATTTCCAACTCCAGGCATCAAATACAGCCTCACTCAACTTTTAATTTTGCCATTGTTTCACATCGTGTTAGCCAGGGAACCCGGTATATTCCCTTTCTCTTCAAAAGGCAGAAATTTGTTATTATACTTGGGGTTGAAGAAGGTAAATTATTTGCTAACTCATCAAAAACTCTCAAGAGCATACTCCTGGGTCACACATAAGTTTGAAGTTCTGAGTTGAAGCCTTATCACCAAGCCAAATAAAATCAAAGAAAAACTTAGGAGGAAAAACTATCAGTATACATTATGACAATCTAGTCTAAACTTCTGTTTCTTTTTTTTAAAGGTTGATTGACTTTATTAAGTAATATTTAGAGGAAAAGACTTAATTTTACCAAAAATTGTGGGAAATCTTGGGATATATGCCAGTTCTGATAAAAGTAAAGATGGTAATAACCTGTGGCATACATCTTCTGTTTCTTCCTTAGAGAATACATGCATATATGTATAAAATAACATTTTCTGAAATATTTAAAAATTTTGAAAAAATAAACTTCTGTTTCTTATCTTTGTCTATGTTGACTGCATGCTATCTACATGGTCTATTTTAGACAGAAATGTTATCATTTGTAATCCTTCTGTTGATGTTTTAAAAAGGTTCATATCCCTATTTTGGCAATAGCTTCTGTCAACCCATGTGACACCTCTGCCATAATATTCCTGGATAAATGGACATAAGTAGTGAAGTATTTAGATTTTGTATTATTTGGCTGCTATGTATATGTCTTGGTTAGTGTTAAATTACCTTTAGCTTATATAATGGGACTGGGCTTTCTGCCCTCAGTGATTGGCCTTGTTCGATGAGGACTTTATCCTTCTCTTTTGTATGTGATATCTGTGTTTTCTGGAAGACCCTTGTGCAGATCCATGGATTCTCTTCTTTAAACACGCTACTCCTCCAGCTTCTGTGACTTTTGGGCATCGCAGTAAGATTTACTTGTCAACTCAACACACCTGGAGGTTGCCGGTGGGAAGTGAAAACCATATTCTCAATAAAAGCACTTACAAATATATTTGTTTATGCAGAAAAAAAGGAATACGCTACAATGGAGAGCTCATGATTCTTCACTTATACAAAGACTCAAAATGCAATGTTGTGTAACTTGCCACATTATTGCTAAGCAGCTATCAATGACTTATTTCATATACACAATGTCTTGTGGTCCTTGTCTGCTTTCTCTGCTTTGTGTGTCTTGCAAAGTCCTAGTGTCTGAACACACAGCTTTGTGTCATGAGTGCCTGTAAGCACACTAGCCATTCTTTTCACCTCAATTTTGCCATAGAAAGTCTTCCTTCCTTCTTGTAACAGAATAGTGGATTATCCTTCTCTTTTTCCATGTCGAAGGATTACTGGTGGCATAGCAGCTTAGCCCTTGGAAAGCAGACAGAAAGGACTGATTTAAAGCTTCTGTAAGTGTATAAGAAATCATAGTCATTAGAAGAATGAGGAATTACTATGATTATTTACCCCCGCATCTTGTTCTCTCCCCCATCGCCCCACAGATTCTTGCTATGTAGCCTAGGTTAGCCTGGATATCATGGTGATTCTCCTGCCTCAGTTTTCCAAGTGATAGAATTATAAACATGAACCCATTCACTAGAAAAAGCAGCCCATTTTTTTTTATCAGTGAGGAAACAAAGATTCAGGTAAACCTATAAATAAAGTGTTACAATCATGTCTTCTCTATGTGGCATGACTTTGTCATTGGTTTTTGCAAATTAAGACACTTTTGAAAGTTAAAGTAAGTATCAACTGGACATGACAGCGGGGAGTAACATCTGGGAAGCCAGGGCATGGAAGTGTTCTAGTCTCTTTGACCTTTAATATCTGTATCACTTTTTAAAAAAAATAGTTACTTTACTATTGCTGTTGACTAAAACACCATAACCAAGGCAACTAAAAAGAAAGTACTGAATTGAACTTCCAGTTCCAGAGGGTTACAGTCCATAATGGTGGAGTGAATGCATGGTTGGAGGAATAGCTCAGAGCTCACAGCTTAAACCACAAGCAGATGGAGTAATGGGGGATGTCCTTTTGTATATATGTTTCTCTTATTGGTTGAGGAATAAAGCACTAATTGCCCAGGCAGGAAATATAAGCGGGGCTAGGAGACTAGGAGAATTCTGGGAAACGTAGGCAGACAGAGTCACCACGTAAGAGCCCCCCGGGAAGAGAGGATGCACCAAGTGTTCTCTGGCAAGCCAAAACCATGTGGAAATACACAAATTAATGGAAATGGGTTAATAATTGAGACAGAGCTAGCCAACAAAAAGCCCAAGACACTGGCCAAAAGTTTTATAATTAATATAAGTCAGTCTGTGTTCATTTGGGGCTGAAGGGTGGCAGGACCAGCTGGGACAAAGAAACTGTCCATTACAATGGAGTATACTAGGAATGATGTACCTCATTGAAACCTCAAAGTCCACCCCCAGTGACACACTTTCTCCAATAAGGCCATGGCTCTTAATTTCTTTCAAACAGTTTCACTAACTGGAGAGCAAGTATTTAAACATCTGAATGTATGGGACCATTCTCATTCAAACCACCACAATAACAATGAAATGAAACAGTATTAGGAAAACTGCCTGGAATATAGACTAAAGAGCCCAGTTGCCCAGGGCATTCATGGAAGAGATGTGATCAGGTTCAGATCTTTATAGCTTTGAAGGTTAGGACCATTAGCACCAAATGTCACAAATGAAAACACAGAATAACAAGTCATTAGTTTTTATCTTTGTTTACTTTTTTAAATCATGTTGTGTCTCTATACTAGCAGAACCTATCATCTTCCAATTTTATAACTTAACTAAACTATCCAGTTTTTTAGCATGGCCAAATTAGCTTATTAAGACAGGAATGTATCACTAGGAAACTGTGCAGACTAATAATTTCTGGAGGAGGGGAGGAAGTACCAAAAGGAGGTGAGGGAAGGAAAGAATGAATTGGGATGCAAAGAGCAATTGTCTCTTAAAATACGGATCATTGTGTATCTAGAGGAAATGCCACATATTTCATATGAAACTGCTAGATACTAGCAAGAGAAAGATCAAATGTAGACTTGTAACACAAAAATGATGAACTCAAATCACCCTGTCCTACTATAATTTTATGATGTAAACTCTGGGTCCACATCTCTATTTGGTTAAATCCTTATGTAGTGCTGTCTACTTTCAAGGCTCTTGAGTTCAACATTTCTCCATTTTCCCCCATAAAGATTCTATAATTCATTCATTATCGTATGACCCAACCTAAAGGAAGACAGAGTGTTCCTGATTGCAGGGTTGAGCTATACATACCCAGGAGCAACCAAAAGGAAAGACCCGTAGAAAGCATTGCATAGTAGTGTCACTGAGAAGCACCAAGTTCTACAAATGTTGATTCTATTTCCATACAAAGAGACAGAGGCATTCCCTTCTGAATTGCCAAATTCAAGGTGTCAGCTCTCTACACGGTACCTCTGGCAGAGCTCCATGCCTGGAAAGACAGCACTTGGACCAAGACTGCCTTGCCATTTGCCTGACAGCAATGAAATTTCCAGTGTTATCCAGCCTGGGAAATCTGGGCTCACGTCTGCTTCTGTTTTGACCTTTCACTACTTCCTGCTCTGGCTGACTGGCCACCAGCCAACCCTTCTGCAGGTTGGTTGTATGCTAAGAGCTAGAAGAGAGGACTCACCAGTTAACCAGCACGCCAACATTGAAAAGGTCAGCACAAGCCAGTTCTCACTACAGCTGTGTGCCAACTCACCCCCAGTGTGTGTGGGAAAGGTAGCAAGGAGCACCCTTACTCGGAGTTTATTGCAATACCAAAATGAGGAAATGGAACAATGTAACTATACCCCTGTGCGGACTAATGTGGGGTACACTCCTTCCTGCTGTGTAAGTCAATTGTCTAGAACATGGAAAGCTTGAACTCTGAGTACAAGATCTGTGATCTGAATGCCCTTCTGTTGTTTGCTTAATTTTATACACCCATATGATGTGTTTTGATCAAATCTACCCCTATTCCCTCCAATTCCTCCCCTGTGCTTCCTGCCACTTTCCCCTGGGATTGCATGAGCCCATCCCCCATATCCATGCTGGGATTTTTTCCTGCTTTGATCTTGCATGAAGTCTTGTGCCTGCGGTCACACTGAAGTTAAATTGCAGTTTATGTTTTCCTAGGTGAGAAATTTTCAAGTTAAGTTTTTCTTCAACGATTGATTTTTGTCTGTGTTGACGTTGAGGATTTTATTGCTAACTCTATTTTTCTTCTGTCTTTGAAGTATGGTTTCATCTCTGCGCTAATGCATGTAACTAGAGAAAACCATGATGGGTCCATGGAGATGTCTCAGTGGCTAAAGCATGTACTGTGAGAGCATGAGACTGGAGGACAGGAGATCCACAGCATCCACACAAAAAGTGGCGTAGACAGAACAGCTCACTTCTAGCCCAGTTCCAGACAAGGCAGTGGCCAGAGATCCCCATGGCAAGTTGGCTAGCTAGCCTTGCTGAATCTATAAGCTCCAGGCTCAGAGAGACATCATGCTTCCACAAATGATGTGGAGACAGTTCAGGAGGACATCTACCCAGCATCAAACTCTGGCTTTCACATATGTGTATCCCTCCCTCACCCTGCACAAAACAAGTTAATAAATAAGAAATGAAGACTGCTAAAAACATGAAGTGTTAAAATGAAACTACCTCAGGCTTTAACGAAGCTATTGCATTTGCGGAACATAATGTTTTAGTAAGGAAAGTTTATCCGTGGTAACAAATTAATTCTCTGACCTCGATGCTTGTATGGATACCGAGGATCCTGAGGATCTGAGCTCCAGTTCTCTGGCTAACACTGCGCATGCTTTAGTCCCTGAGATGTCTCCTTGGACCTGTGGTAGTCTTCTTAATGACATGTGTCAACACAACGATGAAGTTATATTTTAAAGACAGAAGAAAAATAGAACCCAAGCTAGAAATCAAATCCTCGAGTTTATAACAGACAAAAATCAGCCGTTTGAAGAAAATCTGATGTGGTATCCTATCACATGGCACGTTAGCATAGGTTAGCTTGCTTTGGCTTCCATGTTAGCTCACAAATCATGGTCTATGGAGACTCCTTCACCTGTTTTTGTTTTGTTTTGTTTTGCTTATTTGTTTTCAAGATATGGTTTCTCTGTAACAACCCTAATCCACCAGGCTGGCCTTGCCTCCCTTGTACTGAAATTAAAGGTTTTCACCACCACTGCCCAGTTGAGACTCCTTCATCTTAAATTCATGCTGTAACTACCTTAAAAAGACATTTATACTCTTTTGGTGCTAGGTTGGAAACATATCACTTCTGCTCCCTGTGTTCTGGTCTGAATTTGTCACATGGTCACACTCGGGCTAGAAGGAAGAATGATATGTTCCCCTAGCAACAGATGTTTCTGCCTACTTTATGCATAATAGCCTTGGCATATTTATAATCTTACTAATAACTGTGTTCCAGCCATTTGTCACTTCCAGCTCTGTACCAGGAATGGACTCTTGAGACCTGTGCTGTTCATCTGAAAACTGAAGCTCCTGGAGAGTAGTTTGTCACATACACTCATTCCAGAATTCCAGAAGCAGCTGCCATGCTGCAGTGAGAGCTAGAAGAGATTAATTGGGGGCATCCCTCCTGAGAGGTTCAGGGGAGCCAGTGAAGGTAAACACAGACTAACTCTATACCATGGCACCACACTGAAAGGATGGGGAGGGGGGAGCCAGCCTGTGACTGTTGAGCATCTCTGAAAAGATACCAGCTCAACAGAGCACAAAGGGAAGATGCATACCAGAGGAGCCCCGCATTTAGAATTGGCCAGGCATTGGTATTGATGCAATGGCACTGATTCACTCGTACCCATGCACCGGTCCTCATACACTGTTTCCCAGGTACTGGTGCCCTTGCGTGGTTCCACTGGTGGCTCTGATGATGTGTGCTTGGCTCGCACATTGACACGGATCCCTAAGATTCAGCCTGGGGATGTTGACTGATTGCATGTATCCCATCAGGCTTTGTCTTGCAACAGTGCCACAGATAGGAATTGGAGGTGAGAATACAGAAGCTCCCTGACATATAAGGGTTTGACTCGAGTTTTGAACTTTGGCATGGCTGGTGATACACATTCAGTGGAAACCATACTTGGAAATTTAACTTCAGACTCTTTCCAGGGCTAGCAGCATCTATTGGGATGCTGGCCCCCCACAGTTCCTCATCAGCCATCCTTATCATAAGGATAAGCACTAGTATGCTGTGCTGTATGTACTGTGTTACTAAGATATGGCAGTCAGTAAATAATGGTACCGAATGCACTTTTGACTTATGACATTTTCAATGTGCCGGTGGATTTAGCAGGCAACATCCCCACTGTCACTTGATGAACACCTACAGAGCCCCATATCATGCTACTAAGACTGTCTGCTCCTCCAGGCTGTATACTGGCTGCAGCAAACTGTTTAATGTAACTAAACTGAGTAAAGAATTTTGTTGTTGTTGTTTTTTCGAGACAGGCATTTCTCTGTAGCTTTTGGAACCTGTCCTGAAATTCGCTCTGTAGACCAGGCTGGCCTTGAAGGCACAGAGATCCACCTGCCTCTTCCTCCCAAGTACTGGGATTAAAGGTGTGCACCACTACCACCCAGCAAGTTCATACAGTCAGGAACTGAGAGTTACGAACTCATGTCTGCTTTTAACAAGCCATCTGACCTTCTCAAATTTGCTTTAACCTTAGTTCTCTCTTCAGTATATTAGGTGATTGTTGGATTTGTTCAGCCATTCTAAACTTTATCACACTGCTTGGAAGACTTGGGAATGCAGGCATTTCTGTCTTTACAAAGCCCAGTTTCTGGCTCAGTAAACCTGAGTGCACTGATTCTATAACAATTTCCTTCAAACTGGAGCACTCCATCCTGTATGACCAAGAAATAAACAAAATATACAGGATCCAAAAAGTAAACAACTCAGAAGTCTCAGGAAGATTACAGGATTCACAAGCCCCACACCCATAACCTCACCTTCCACTCCCCACTACCCCCCCCCATGACCCGCCAAGGTTTTATTTAAAAAAATCAACAATAGCTTGGAGAAGAACTTCTCTGACAGGCCTTGCTGCCTGTAAATCATGTAGAAGCTCATGGAATGGGGGAGCAGCCTTTGAGAACTGTCAGTTATATGGGTGGGGGGCTGCATTTTAATGATACAAGTGCCTGCTTTATCCATGCTCCTGGAAATAACACTAAAAAACTGACTGTGTCTCTAGACTAGATTAGGGTGGGAATATTTCACTGGTGTGTAGTCAGCATCCTGTTCTCTGTGATGAGCACAACGTTCTCCACGCTTGTGATAAAGGAGTGAGAGTGTGGGTGACACCCTGTTAGTCACAGAGCTCTGTACAACACCATGAAGAACTCACACATGTATTATGTTTTCATGATCATTCTGACTAAAATCTTTCCAAGGTATCTTGTTTAGCAGCAGATTGTAGACCTTCCTCCAAAGGCCAGCACCCTCCATAGAGAATTCTCTAGCATTTACTCTGGTGCCTGAGGGATGTCCTGTACTTGGGGCAGCACTATGAATATGGAACGGGAGCCTTTTCCTCATCATGTGATATCATAGGAATTTCCCCATGCATTTGGATAGGTTGTCCTCTCTCCACTGCTGGAAAATAGGAAAGTCTCAGAGAGTATGTCCAGGAGCTATTTTATGAGCAATAAAGGGATGACATGAATATAGTGGAAAACCAAGGCATGGTCAGTAAAATATGTGTAATTAATATGTCCCAAGAGCTCAATGGCTTCCATCTCTGATTGGAGCCTAAAGCACTGAAAGAGGAAAGGGAAAACTCCAACCCAATTAAAGAAACTGCAGCCCAGACTGAGGTCAAAGCTGAACTCTAGGGATATTTCATTAGCCACTTGAGGGTGGATTTAGAACAGGTTAAGAAAAGTTTGACCCCTGGCACTGGGAGTATGTTGTCAAGGAAAAAATCAGATTCTCAGCCTGGAGAAAATGTAAGTTTGTCTACAATTTGATTAATAAATGCACGTAGGGTCAGTATTGGGAAATGGGGTCTTTCTTTGATAAGAGCACTGTGGAAGCTAGCTAAATAGGGACATGTTGGTGTAGGGGTTATATCACCCCTTGAGCACATAGCTGAATTGAACTGGAAGGCATTCAAACAGTGGGCTACAGAAAATAACTTAATGTCCAGCGGGGAATAATTTTCAGACACTAGACAATAACAAATAATTTATATCTAACTTCGGGATATACTTAGCCCATTTCAACATAGCACTCTCTTGTGCTTTAGTGTTTCATCCAGATTAATATTAAAATGAACCAATAGTCTCTGGAACCTCAACAAATAAACTAGTGTAGGGTAGGTGGGGTTCGTTTTGCAAACACAGGGTATGAGGTGACTTAGAGATCTCCAAGTGTCAGCATAGAGAAAGTCAAGGAGGCCCAAAGCCCTATAAATGTAGTTCTTAATACTTTGACCCTTTAATACAGTTCCTCATGTTGTGGTGACCCCCAACCATAAGGTTATTTTCATTATTATTTCATAACTGTAATTTTGCTACTGTTATCAATCAAAATGTAAATATCTGTGCTTTCTGACAGTCTCGGATTACCCTTGTGAAAGGGTTTTGCCACCCCCATAGTGTTCATGACCCATAGATTGAGAACCACTGCTGTACAGTGTTACCCATGGGATGTTTATATACTTCCAAATCTCCTGAAAAACCTTCCATTGCAACAAACACAGCCATATATCAGAAACATAGCGAGTCTTTAGAATAAATAAGCACATCTCTTAGATAAGCTAGGATTCTCCCCCTTTCCCTGTCTGTCCAGGTCCTGCCAATCATAATCCTGGTCATCCTGTAACCTCCTCTCTTTTCATTTAATCTATTCTTATGCTTTCCTAATACAACATCCTCACAGTCCCTTTAATGTTGAAAAACTATTCATCTTGATTACAGAGTCTCCGGTATTCAATTTATTCTTTGTATTCCTTTCACATTCGTCTTTCAAAAACCAGTCTTGTGTACATGGTTCCTTCTAATTCTGAATTCAGTTCGACTAATCATTAATGGTAGGGACTATTAGATGATTCCCAGAATGCATTAAGCCATCAAATCTTGATTAGAAAAACAAGCACAAGCAATTTGTTTAGTTATGAAAACCTCCTTCCCAGGTTCCTTTCCAGCTCCGACCGAAAGGACGTAAGTAACAGTTGTCTTGTGAATGGTTTGTTCAAAAATAACGAAGAATTGCTTCACCCTCTTCTTTCTTCCCAGCCCTGGAATGTGTGGGAGTTCCCATTAGAGCCTTGAATCAGAGATGAACTTGGGGGTGAAAGCTCTGAGGATGATAAACCTGGAAGAAAGGAGAATATATGTCTCTGATTCCTCCCAGCTGTCACACTAACCCTGGGCTGTTCAATTAGGTGCTGTTTATATTTACATAGAGAAATAAACATTTGTATGGTCAAACCATTATCCTGAGGGGATATTGGTGCAGACAATGGCAAATCTGGTCTGTTGCCAACTGCGCACATTTCCACTGGAGTCTGCCTGAAGTTCTCAACTTGATGTTTACAATAGAAATTCCATCTGCTTCTAAGGCTATTGTTACAGCTTTTCCTTGTCCAGAAACATTTCTTTAATCAAGTTAATACTCTTCAAATGTGTTAAGTATTCTCCTGGTTCCAAAATTTGCCACAGTTTCCCAGGTGCTGCGATGTTTTACTTACCACAGAGCATCTAGAAAATACCTTGCCCTGGGACTTAACTGGATAATAGAGTAATGGACTTTTCAAGATGGAAGGGAATTAAAATTTTCTGTTAACCTAAGTTTCTGTACAATGAAGTAAAACACTTTCTGTCCTTGATACTTGCATTGGGTACTTATTATGTGGCTATAGGGAAAAATACCTCATAAAAAGCAAATTAAGGAAGAAAAGGTTTATTTTGGCTCACAGTTCAAGATTACAGGGTTCATAGCAAGGGAGCCATAGCAGCAGAAGCTTGCAGCAGGTGGCCATATTGCAGTCACTCAAGAAGCAGAAAGTGATACATGCTGGTGCAGAGCACACTTTCTGCATTTATGCAGTTCTGGATCCCAACCCAGGGAATGACACTGCCCACACGTACGGTGGGTCTTCCCATCTCAATTCACCTGATGGAGGAAAGCCTTCACAGTCATGCACAGAGACTAACTTAGATAGTCCCTTACAGGTATGCTTGTACGGTTGGCTTCTGGACTATTCTAGATCTTTTCAAGTTGATAATAAATGCTCCCCATCAGAATACTCAAGCATGATTGACAAACAACACAAGACCCCAGGTGATCCAATGCCTGTCAATAGTTGTGTGGGTTGCTCACAGATATACAAAACACCCTAAGCAGTTCTTGTATAGATAGAATAATCAGCAAGCCATTCCATTAATAAGCTAAAAATTGCTTTCCTTTTACCAAGGACTTTTCTGCCTCTAGTCTGTAGATTAATACAAATACTATGGATTGACAGAATTTTCATTGAGACTATCCTCCTGGAGCTTGGTCCCCAATGCAATAATAGTTATAGGTGATTATGTCATAAGAATTTCACTCTATATATGATTAATGTAATGGTGGGTTCAGGGCTCAATGGATTGGTAGGAGGTGGAGCAAACTGTGTAATGTGAGACTTAGTTAAAGAAGGCAAGTCTTGAGAGTGTGCCTAGAAGGGCCCATTTTGTTCTCAGCTCCACCATTGTTCCTCAGTGCTACAAGGTGAGCAGCTTTCCTCCTGCTCTGCATGTTATTGGCCACAGTGTATTTCCTCAGAGTAAACCCAGCAGCAATGGAGCCTACTGACTGAACACTCTGAGCCATGAGTCCAAATAATTCTTCTGTCTTTTAAGTTGTTTTGCTCAAGACTTTTGTCACAGTGATGAAACACTGACTAACAGTGATTCACCCTAATTATTGAAGGTGCCTATCATGGTTCTCAGCCTTCTCTTTTCAAAGGAGAATGACTCACTTAATTGGCATTCTTCACATACCCTGATTTCCAGAGATTTCATCTTCTTCTAATGCATACTAAATTGTTAGTTTCCTGATTAGAATACAAATTTGCAATTTAATATTATATTTACCAAGTGAACAACACTAGATTCCCCAACACAGCAGACTCTTTCATATACAATGTGTTACATTTAAATGTTGGTTCATCATTGTAGTTTTGATGATATTCTCATCATTAACATCATTTTATTTAAATATTATAAAAATCCCTTATAAAACCATTTAGGTTACATTAAAAACATTTAATAACAAAAATCACAACCTGTTTGTTGATATATTTGCTTTTGCTTTATTTGAGGAATTGAGACTTCACTATGTTAGCCAGGCTAACCTCAACATACTGAGCTCAAGTTATCCTTCGGTCTCGGGTTTCTGGGGGGGATTGGTTATATATAGTACATTCCATTGTGCTCAGTTTCCTGTACTTCAAGAAAATCTTTTAGTGATTTTCATACATAAGTATTGTATTTACATACTTTCCTCTTCTCCTTCTCATCAACTTGTCTTTTGTCCCCACATCTTTTCAAATTCACAACATTTTAAATTATTATTCCTTTACACACTCACACACACGGATATACAGCCCACTGAGTGTACTTAGTGTTACCCATTTAGTGTTCAGGAGTGACTTCTTGGGATTAGATAACTATCAGAGGGCTTGTTCCCGAAGAAGACTCATCCTCCTTCCTCCCTCTTTTCTCAGTCATTAATTGCCTGTAGCTCTTCATCTGGAGTGGGTCCCCAAGTGATATCATGTTTGCATGCCAGCTGATGTTGTCATTGTGTGTGCCATGTTTAGGTGCCCATATTGCTGCCATTGCATGAGTGCAATTTCCCTGTCACACATAGAAAACACTATCTTGCAGCAGACATCCTGGTCCTCTTGTTCTTGTGATCTTTCTTCCCCTCTTTTCTACAATTTTCCCTGAGCTTTGGGTTTAGGAGTTGTGCTGTGTATGTATCCACTGGGGTTGAGTGTGCCACAGTCAGCTGTTATCTGTATTTTGACGAGTTGTGGATTTCTCTAATTCCACCTGCTATAAAAAGAAGTTTCTTTGATGAGGGGCAAAGGATGCACTTTTCTATGAGTGTAAGAATAAGTATTTATAATATAGTTAGAAATTATACTGGTTTAGGAAAGTAACAGTAGTAGGTTCTCCTCTAGGGTCCATGGCCTACTGGCCATGGGCTTGTAAAAGCCATAGGAAACATTTATGCTTACTTAATAATACATATATAATAAATTGGTATATGTAAGTATACATGTAGACAGAATTTAAACTACATTGTGCCACTTGGGATGATCATACTCCCTCCAAGAACCATGGAGTATATAATAAAACCCTAGTGTCAAGCATGGGAAAACATCCCTCTGAATTTTTGATCAGGGAAATCCAAGATACTCCCAAAATAATACGGGCTATTTTCAGTGCCCTTGTCTCCAGAACTTGAAAGTAAGGCTCTGTTACTGAAAGACGCCACACACTTCAGACACAGGACTTGGTGCTGATTTGGAATTGACCTGGAAGCCTCCTGCCTGAAGAGTAGCTGATACAGTCAAAGTTGCTATACAAGTTGCCAAGATAAAAAGGCAATCAATAGTTCTACCTGTCTGTAAAACTAAGAACTACAACAAAGACTGACAGAGCAAGATCTATGCAATGGTGCAATGGTGGCACCTATGTCTTGGGATTAACCACCAGCTGTCTATTGAACTCAAAGGGAGGGGCTTCATACCTAGCATTGTAAAACTGGCCAATTACCTGTTGTGGAATATTAGTTTAAGATGTGTTATATTTGTTCGTGCCATGGAATATTAGTTTAATGATGCAAAAATGTGTTACATTCTCTTGTTGCATTTGTTTAACTCCATAAAGTTGTGTGACTTTGCCTGCCTAAAACACCTGATTGTTCTAATAAAGAGCTGAATGGCCAGTAGCTAAGCAGGAGAGAAGGATATGCAGGACTGCCAGGCAGAAAGAATAAATAGGAGGAGAAATCTAGGCTCAAGAGAGGATCAAGAAAGGGAGAAGTAGAGTAGGAGGCCAGCCACACAGCCACACAGTCACACAGCCACACAGCCACACAGCTACACAGCCACACAGCCACACAGCCAGCCGCAGAGTAAAAAGGAAAGAAAGATACATAGAATAAAGAAAGGTAAAATTCCCAACATCAAAATGCAGTTAAAGAGAAATGGGATAATTTAAGTTAGAAACGCTGGCTAGAAACAAGTCAAGCTAAGGCCAAGCATTCATAAGGAAGGATAATTCTCCATGTTTTAATTTGGGAGCTAGGTGCTGGTTCCCCAAAGAGTTAAAAAAAGCCAACTACATTACCTATGTGTTGTGCATTTCTTTTAATCATGAAATACTATGTCTGAGACATGCTAACTTTCTGGAAAGAACATTGCTACCATTGAAAATTAAAAATGTTCCAGCAGGTGACCTGAGTTCACTCCATTGTAAGTCTCAGATTCCACTTGCCTGTAGGAAGCTTTTTTCTGGCTCAAGTGACACCATCTCAAAGCCCTATGCCCACCGTCTTTGTGTTTGTGCTTCCCTTCCTTTTTCTCCTGCTGGCAGCAGGGATTCATAGTTCACTATGCCTAGCACAATGGAGAATTTACACTAGGCACTAAGCAAGGTTATTCCTTTGGACAGGCACAGAACTAGATTGGAGTTTATTGGAATGAGTTGAGTTAGAAAAGCCAGTAAAGTGCCCATGCTCTTCTTGCTATCTTTAGGTGAAATGTAGAGCTCCCATTGGGATTGTCCCAACAAAAGGAGTCGACCTAGTTTAACAGAGTATAAATATAGTGTGTCCCCAAAGGTCTCCAAACACAGGATTCACCAAAGTATATCTTCAGAGCGTCAAGTGGTGCAACTAACAAGATTGACCCACTTAATGTGATCCTTCTCACACAAAGTGGATTTGAAACCAGGACCATTCTTCAGAGTTCTTGCTGTCTACTGTCCAATAAGATTCCTCTTTTTTTATGAATGGCATTTGAATAGTTTGTGTTCAACAAAAACTCAAGCTCAAAAGGCTCTCAGCAGCAACAACAAATGCACTAAAATTGATTGTGTACTTTCAAAGGAAGCTGAGGTAAACATTCAGAAATGGAGAGACCATCTACTGTTAGCCTTTCCTATCATAACATACTTTCAGTTTTTATAGGCCTCATTCAGAACACTGTATCTTCTAGCTGTTTCATCTGAGGGTAGCTAGCTGCCAGTGGAAGGGCATTCTCACTGTTTATGGTCTCACAGAGTGCCCATAAACATTGGTATCTTAGCAAAATTACCATCCTGATTATATAGTTTTAGCAGAAGGGATACGTTTATTAATATAGACAAGGGTAAATCAGCAATATCTCACCCCAATTAAAACATGAGCAAGATGGAAACAACAGCTATTCATGATGCCTCCTGTATCCAGGGAGAGTTCGCAGTACTTTCATCCTTTCAATAGGCGTTAACCAGATGAGACAAGTTCTACTTTAGTGACTAACAGGGACGTTGGGCTTTACATTGCTTCCTCTTCTGTGCATCCCAGTGGTTGTGCTGATGTCCCCAAACTGCCTAAAGCCATCTCCCAGTGGAAAGGGTTCCAGCCTTGGCAGGTCCAGAGGATGCTTTGGCAGAAGAAGGATGGGGGTATATCTATGGTGTGCATGGCTCAGAGCAGGGTTTGTGTTTTATTTTTCACTTTGAGACTATAAAAGTAAGTGAATAGAAAATGCAGCCTCCCATCTATGGAAGAACTGGGTTGCTTCCAATCCTTTGCTGTTGCAAACAATGTGGTGATAGATAGGTAGGTAGGTAGATAGATAGATAGATAGATAGATAGATAGATACACAAACACACACACACACACACATATATATATATATGTATACATATATATTTGCACATACCCTAATATCACTCCAGGATGCATTTATAGAAGTAGAAGAGCTGGGGCAAAGGCTGTATGCATTTGTAATTTTAACACATATTACCAGGTTGCCTTCCTCAGGGACTACAAGGATTAGTATTTCTACCAGCAATATATAAAAGTGACTGCTCAGGAAAGAGTCACCATCAGATTATAATGTACTCTTGGATTCTGGAGGTATTAGTATACTGTTTTAATACTTTTATTGGCACATATTAATTGTATATAATAATGGGTTTCATTGTGGCATTTTCGTGCATGGAATTCAGTCATATTCACTCCCTGCCCTGCTCTTGATCTGTTCCCAGTGTTGTTGATCAGCTGATCATTCCTCTTCCCAGCTGCCTTCCTCTTCTCCTTTCAGTGAGGCCCAAGGAGTTTCCCTATGGTTGTTGTAATGATAGTGACAGTTTGTTTATAAGAGAAGCATTCACACCTTGTCGGTGAGACCACCCAAAATGTGTCCTTCCCTCTGTCATCAACCATAGCAGTGTAGTTTAGAGCTTCCATTCCACATGTTCACATTTTTTTGCATTTTTAGGAATATTCTTTGCTTGTTTTCATGTTTGGGTTCTATAAAAATTTAAGGCCTCTTCACTTTCTTTAGGGAAATAAGTTCCTTTACTAGATAGTCATTACAAGGTTTTAAATTTACTTTAACATTTATATTTTTCTTTGTTGAATAGTATGTCCTCATGCTCAAACTGTCCTTTGAGTTTCATGTACTCAAGCATAACCATAAATTTCTTTTAAAATTCAGAGTTATATTTAGAAACCTTTCTTCCCATCCAAGCTCGTAATGGAATCTTTCCATATTTTCTTTCAGTGTTTTTGTGGTTATGTTTAAGCTTTGATCCATTTGGAATTTATCCGGGTTTGAGGCCTGCTAGATCTAATGAATTTTATTTAATAACTTATATACCCCTCTGGTTTGAGGTAGTGCTGCTGATACATCTATTTAATTTTCTGAATGTTCTATTTGTTTTTCTAGGAACTTGATGATCTCTTCAGGCACGAGGTCACACTCTTTTCATTGTTAAGACTTTAAAAATCAAATGTTCCACTTATTTTCCCTGCTCTTTGCTTCATACTTTTGCTAAATATTGTTAATTCACATGTTGAGCTTATAAATCATATTTTGGGGGCTGGAGAGTTGATTCGGTTGCTAAGAGCACTGGCTGCGCTTCCAAGTCACAGTTCATCCTCAAAGGAAGTCAGAACAGGAACTCAAACAGGGCAGGAGCCGGGAGGCAGGAGCTGATGCAGAGTTTCTACTTCCTGGCTTGTTCACTAATGGCTTGCTCAGTCTGCTTTCTTATAGAACCCAAGACCACCAGCCCACGGGTGCCACTGCTCACAATGTGCCGGGCCCTCCTCCACTAATCACTAATTAATTAAGAAAATGCCCTACAGGCTTGCTTGATCTTATGAAGGCATTTTCTTAATTGGGGTTCCCTCCTCTCAGATGACTTTAGTTTGTGTCAAATTGACATAAAACTATCCAGCACAGACTCTACCTCCCACCCATGATCCTTGCTCCTAGGGAGGCAGTGATTAAGCTGTATTTTCTGAACTATACAATTGAGCCAAACATGACACAAGACTCGTATTAGGTCTTATGTTTTTCTGTATAACCCTCAGTGTACAACAGGAACTGTAGCCCTCCAGCTGTGGTTTCTATGGCCTTCTGAGATGTGTGGGTGAGCCTTCCTCATCCAATTCTATCCTTATACTTCAGCCATCTATGGATGTGTGGTAGAGGAAATCTTCTTCCACCCCCTGTCCATTGGAGACATGGTGGACCAGGGAGCTGTTCTTTAGTTCTGATTATACCTGAGGTTGAAGTATCAATGAGTCTCTTCTCCTTAAAGCTATGAATGTAATTAAATATACCAGAGAACTTCCCAGTATGGAGCATGTTTCATTTTACTAATGAATCCACCTGGTCATTTTCAATATTTACGCCAGCACCCACTTGCAAATATTTTTGCTTAGAGTATGAGATTTCATCATCATTTTTCAACACAGTTATCTTAAGAGTAACTTGGTAGTAAATATTGAATTTCATAAACACATTTGAAAGATTTATTGTTTTTACTGTTCTTTGAGACAGTTTAAATAATATTGGAATTATATGTCTCCCAAAGTTTTGAAGCTACTCACCCATAAAACTTGTGGTGCCCAGTACTTTTTTCATTGGTGTGTCTTTTCAAAGAAGAGTGATTCCTTTATATTTTAATTTTTACTTTAGGATCAGCATTGATAAATCGTAGATTCCCTACAATCATTACTTTTCTCCAGATATATCAAAGTCATATAAAATGAAACAGATTCATTTCATCAGAGTATTTTGTGTTACTGTCCATTGCAATTGGCACTCACTTTTCACTGCTGTTTTTGCAGTCTCCCATCTTTACTAACCGAACTGAATTATCATTGATCAGTTGTGTTAATCTTGTTTTCAATGTGTTCATTTGTTTATTAGCCTGTTTTTCTGTGATGGTGATTCCTAAATCATTAACTCTGTTTAAAACCCATTCTTCTTTTAAAACTATATTCTTCTGCTTGCCTTAATTTGTGTCACTTGAATTATCTGCTTGGATTCATGTTTTATTTTCATGTTTAATTATCTATTCTATACCTTCTATTTATATTGTAGGGGGTAGTATTTTTCGTTGTGTTTCTTGGATTTTGACCCCATTCATCACCTTCTCTATTTCAGTGTCTTCTATTATCCTTGTCTGTACATAAGTTATATTTCTGTTGTGGTTTACATGATCTCTATCAAATTTAATTTTTAATATGACAAAGGTTGGGTCTGATTTCCTTCTTTATTATTTTTCTTTGGCATAGGTTTTCCTCACAAAACAGCACCATCTGTTAACAAGACTTCCTTTACCTCCACTGAGTTGCCTTAGAACTGCCATCAAAAACTGTCATGCATCTGCATCCTTGGGTCTCTTTCTGAACTTTGCAATTTCCCACTGTCTTCTGTACCTCCCACAGTATCGTGATGATTGGATCTTCAGTAAGTCTTCCACCAAACAGTACCATGCCCCAACATTCGTCCTTATTTTGAGATCTATTTGGCTCTCTGTGCTTCCTTACATTATGTATTAAATTTAGAATCTGATTTCCACACAAAATAGTACTATTGGGATTTTTAATCAGCCTATGCTCAATCTACAAAGCAGCCTAGGGAGTTCATTGGAGTCTTCTAATCTTCCATTGTGGCATTCCTCTCCATTCATAGAAGGTCTGTGATTTGTTTTGGTAAGATGTAATGTCTCCTTTCCTTTATTTTTTTAATCAAAACATCATTCTTTCAATGCTTTTGCTGTTACTTCTTTTAAAAAATGTTTTAAGAATATTTATTGCTTGGGTACTTGTGTGTAGATGCCTACGGAGGTTAGAAGAACATACCAGATGCTCTGAGACTAGAGTTACAGATAGCTGTGAGCCACCATGTTGGTGCTAGGAACCATGTGGTGTGAGTGCTCTTAACTGATGAGCCATCCCTCCGACCCCCACTTTTTTGAGGGGGGAGAGTTTATTTAGGCTTACAATTTGCGGGGAGGATACAGTCCATGTTGGCAGGGGTTGCATGGTAGCAGGACCACAAGGTGTCTGGTCACAAGGGGACCATTGAAAGGTAGCAGAGACATATTTGTTCTTACACACATTTGAATGAATCTACCCCTCCTGGGCTTGTTTCTGTTGTTGTTATTTTTGTTGTTTTCCCATAACTCCTAGCCTCCTGATCTTTTACTAGTACCTAAAGGCTTCCTCTCTATATCTCTGATGGATTGTCAGGTATATTTTCCTTTGATTTCAGTATGAAAAAAATATTTGTGATAGATAAGGCTGGGAATTTTGTTAGCACTGAAAGCAGAACTGTAACCCAGATCTACTCAGGGAAAAAAGTCTCAGTTATTGAAAGGATATTAGGATATTTATTGGGAATCTCTAACTCCTTCATAAATATAATATTATATAGTATATCCCATTCTTTTCTAGCACTGTTTTAGAGAGCCTCAATTATGTTGGCTTGGAAGTCTTTTGAAACAAGACGGTAAGGCTAGAACACATTAAAAATCACCCAACAAGCTGTACCATTAACTCCAGAAGAAATCTCGCTTTCTATTGGGAAAGAGCCCATTCAGAGCATAGTCTCTGCTTTGCTGTTCTCTTCTTTCTTTTCACTTTCCCTGATCTCCTGCCACCTTCCTAATGTATTCAGGTCACACCAAGACCCTGAACAATGCATGCTTACAGAAAGCAGTTGGGCAAGCTTCAACTGAGGAGATAAGACAAACCAGGAGACATTGAGTAAGAGCAGGGCAGGAAGCTGGGGCTCTTAGGATGTTCGAAGAAACCCAGAGATCCACAAACAGGACAACAGCAAAGTCTATGTAAACCCTGGGCTAGGAAGGAAATCAAGAATCTAGCCCAGTAACTACAGTTCCAACTCCAATGCCCTGTGAGTAAGTGCTTGGAACAGAAGTGGTTCTGAATTTCAAAGAACACCTGGGCTGGTATGTATGGATGTAGAGTCACCAGTAGGCTCCACTCTTAGGAACATCTGTATGTATCGATTGATTGTTTCATTCGTTCACTCATTGATGCCATTGTGGAGACAAAGTTAGTAATATTAGTAAGTTGATCTGGGTCTTTAAAATTTTAAAGGTGAAAGACAGTGAAGGGCGACTCTGCCTACGGAAGATGCTGGGTGGACAGTTTCGAAACATATACGAAGCTTTTGTCCTCCTGGAGCAGTGTCATATTAGTGGCTATCAAAGCAGTAAGCTGACAGGCTTAACTTTCCCGTGGAGATGTTATGAAAGAGGCGATTTGGGAAACGAGTAGGCTCCCTGGCCCCCATCAGTGTTCAATGTGGTACCCTGGAGCCAAAGCACCAGCCATGGTAATTGCAGCATTTGTTTGGGAGGGGGGCGCATTCCCAGGCCGCAGAGCCTCATTTCAGTGCACATGCCTCTAATTTGATGTTTTTAAATTCAGCTCCAAGACTGTCGTCAGCCATTTGTCCCCCTCTTTCCTTTAACACTGACCACCTTGTTCCCTTTTCGCCCGTGAACAGAGGCAAGCAGTGTGCATTGAAAGCCAACAGCCTTTGTGTTGCTTGAGAAATCTGAGGCTGACATCTCCGGGCCCTTTCTGTCTCTCCCTCCTCTCTCTGCCCGTGACCTGCCAAGTGGGTCTGGCTCTCCCAGGCTTTCGTCATGTCGTGTATCGATTGCTCTCCTTTCCTTTATTTGTAAGATGCTAAAGGACAGACCCTGCTGCACAGTGACAGTGGCTTTGGGCAGTGAGTAGGTCAGCCAGCGTCCCTGGGCACACAGGTCCAGTGATACTTCACTGGACTTGGCTGGTGTGACAACAGCAGCTCCTAAAGGAACCAACTGACACCCCCCCCCCCGCCCCCACCCCCATCGCTATTCTAAACTCTTTTTTCTGGGATTTCACTCTGCCTTTTTGAATGCTCTTTTTTTTCAGTTCCTTTTCTTTCTTAGACCTTGTGATCCTTAGGTACTGGGTTTACTAATTACCCCCAATGCTGGCACCTGACAGCAGGTGGCCACCATTCTGTTAATTATGTCCCGGGGCTTAGAGAGTCTCTTCTAATGACATCTAATCATCTACCTCTGACTCTTGGGCTGAAAGCAGGTTGCAGACACAATCTCTTTCCCTGAGCTCTTCAATTCTATTCTTCTGGCCTAGCACCATGCCTGCAAGGTAGATGATAGAATTGCCAAGCACTGGGTTCCTTCTTTAGTGGCTGGGGAGTCACAGCTCAAACGCACAGAACTGAGATCATCGCAGTGTCAATTTACTAGTCAAATAAGCCAACTTGAGAAAGGGTAAGCCGGGGACCTGCAGTAGATTATGACTCCTCTCTTGTCTCCCTCAATTCCCACAGCACCATTGTACACTGCCCTTTAGCACAAACAGAGACTGCAGCTTTCTGCAGTCGGCTGTAGAAAAGCAGAAGGAGATGTGGTTAATTCTTTCATAGGGGAGTAAGAAAGACAGCACTATAACGTGTGAGAGGCCTGGGCTGCCAGAGACATCAGTGTAAATCCTCGTAGTATTCATTCTGTGAGCGAACAGGCCTCTGCCTTTCATCCATAAAACAGGGGAAATATCCCTTTTGTGCTTTTTTGAAGTGCAGCCAAGAGAATGAATTGTGCATTATTTCCAGAAGGGTTGGTATTCCATGGAGGCAGGTACTGCGTGCATATATGTGTGCAGACAAAGGTAGATAGATAGAGTGATAATCCTTCACTGGCTGCTGCAAGACACTGACACTGAAAGAAGTGAATTATGGGTAAGGAGAACTGCCGAGCAGGGAGTTTTGGTCAATTTGTAGGCACTTTAAAGCAACTATGATGGATGTGGGAAGAGAGATCGATGGAGAAATATCAATAGGGATTTCGCCCTCAAGACGCCATTGCCACCAGTCTCACTAGTCACCCGAATGGCTGTAATCTGAGTAAATTAAAAGGGGGAGGTGACAACTTCGCATACAACAGTGAACATAAAACATTGGTGTGCTCACCCTCACAGCTGGTGGGGTCAGTCCCCGAGGTCAAGGATAGATGGAATTGTTTTTGGTGAAGGTCAGAGGTATCTTACCTGACCAACAACTGTGATCATAGCTGTGCTGTATCATTGCCACTGACCCTCAAAACACTCCCGTGTGACATACTGCCAGGGTACATTTCCCTTTCCTTTGAGAGGTGGTACTCAGGGTCCCAAAGTGCACAGATGTCTACCGGTGTGCAGGTATGATCCTGGCTTATTCTCCCTGAACTAGATTGTGTCTTGCTGTCCGACAGTTTCTCGCAGATTGCGTGGAGACCTCAGCTACGCTGCTCTAGCTTGTCCTCACCCGTCAGGAAGTACTCTTTTTTACAGGTCCCCCTCGATGACTTGATACTCCCATGCCTGTTCACTGTAAGACTTTGCCCATGAGTCCGCATCCTTTCCAGAGCTTTCTTGAATGATAATGTATCAGGTGACCCTGGCAGGTCTCCAGACATCTCCAACTGATGCCACCTAGAGTTTCTTGTCACTGCCCTGTAGAAGGGAAGCTCACAGGCGGAAGGTGAGAAGAAGGAAATAATCCCGGGAGCGACCTAAACAAATATACACTGAAATTCCAGGCAGCTGTGCAGCCCACCTCAAGCTAGGATAATTCAAACTTCCTTGCTGAGTTCCCTGGTTATTTGTTGACCATTCAGTATAGTGCCAATACAACAACTCTCCGGGGGGCCTTTTAGTTTGTACTCGATTTCTGCTGGATCTTCTTTTTCCATCCTTCCCTCCTCTAATTATTGCCTTCTTTGCACTTGCTCCTTGTCTCAAGTTGTTTGTAACCTTCCTTGCATCCTACTTCCAGCGTACCTAGGGGCTTGACTCTCCCCTAAGCCAGGGTGTGTTGTTAAGGGTGCTGGTAAATGTGCAGATGGATGAATAGCTTGCTTTGTGACTGCTGCTGTCCATCTCTTTGTTTGAATTTCGACCTAGGGAAAAACAAACAGTGCCTTAGGTCCTTCCTCTCCTTGTCACTGCCCCTATGATTTTCCCTGGCTATTTGGGAACTGAGCAAGGGTAGCAGTGATAAGGATTCATTACCCTTCCTTGATGTGTGTGAATACATTACATCATTTCGACGAGATCTAGACTTCAATGACAGACTCTCCCTGCTGGCTTGGCTGTGTTCTCTGCTCCACAGACAACAAAAGATGACAGGTTGTAAGTTCCCACGTCAGAAGAGAGCAACTGGCTTGTGTTGGCAATCTTAGTTGTCAACTGGCAGCTCCAAGAAACTGGCTCTCTGGGTCATGTAAGGACAGGCAGGAGCTGAGAAGTTTGAAAGGAAAAGAAGAAGCAAGGAAAGGGTTGACTTCGACTCCACAGCCAACAGTAACCCAGCCCCCACCACTTTTTTCTTTGCGGAACCCATGCCCATCTCTCGTTTCAGCCTGGCAGAGGGGTGGGATTATAAGAGGTAGAGAAAGCATCTCCCGACTATGCCCCAAGAGAAGAACCTGGGAATGGCCACTAGTCACCTAGTCAGTAAACAACTCTCTTTCCTCTCCACAAAACCCTGCTCCTTGGCTGCCTTTCTGTTGTATAATCTGCTGATCTAAGGGTCACTGGGTTGTTCTTCACTACTGCCAGGAAAAGAGCAAGGAAGTCATACATGGTGGCCTTTTTCAGTCATGGCATGGGGATGCCCATTCTTCTGCAGGTTTGTGCTGGGTGGTGGCCAAGTCAAAGAAAACGCTGAGGGATCTAGACACATTCACAGTCCCTGAGTGCATTTCACCCCCTGCCCCCTGTGATGCAGGGATGTGACATTTGTCATCCTATAGCACCTGGTTGAGGCACTCTGTGCCCCCTGAAAGGTTCCCCAGATCACCAGGGCAGGGTGAGTGGGTGACAGCTGGTAAACGTCCATGTTTCCCAAGAACTTAGGATACAATGAGGACCTTCAAGTAGCCTAATTAGTAAAGGATCCACTCCAGAGTCTGTGTTTGGGAACTAGAAAAAAAATACGTGTGATCTATATCCAGCAAGGAAGAAAAAAAAGCATCAAGACAAAAATGTGTAATTGTAATGAGAATGCCCAGAAACATAAGAGGCTCAGAAAGACTTCCAAATTATTCATTGTGTTGAATTAACAGAGTGATGATTAAGATGACTGATTAATGATGAACATTGCTTTCAAACTCCAGAATGTGGACGAAGCAGTATGCTAACTAAATGGACTGCAGACACTTCTGAGCTCCTTGCTTTAGAATTGATTGACAGTATGTTGTTGCCCTGAGAAATCTGAGAACAGACGTGGGTTGCCTTTGTATCTCCTATCTGCAAACATTTATTGGAAATTTCTTGAGTCTCCAGAAACAGGTCAGATGTCCTCATGGGGCTGATTAGTCAATTAAGCTAGAGGAAGCTCCCACAGAGGTTTGTTTGTAACGCCATCTCTCTACGTAGCTCAGGCTGGCCTCAAACAATCCTCCTGGCTCTACTTCCAGTGGGCTGGGATTTCAGGCTTGCTCCTCCAAGTCTGGCTCCCAGAGAGGTATTTTCAAGTAACACAGTTGCATTATTGTCTGCAACTGAGGTATCTAAAGGCTGTAGACAAAGGATGTCCTTGTCTTACTAACACAGGAGCTTGGAGCCTTAATAAATCTCCCCGGATCTGCACATCTGGATATCCCAGAACAAGTTCACCTCAGGGGAACATGCAGGAAGAGATCAAGCACTGATGATGAGGGGACTTCTTGATAAAATAGGTGGCAGGGAGAGGACTGGAAGCTAGAGAGGAGCCTGGGGCATCCTTGTTAGGGTATGAGCTTTTCTGAGCAACCTGGAGACTGCTCACATCATGACTCCCACAAAACTTTCAGTCTCAGGCAGTGGAATAAGGGAAGAATCTGGGTAGGGTGAGCCACCTCTGTCATCCCAGCACCTCGGAGATGAAGACAGGAGCATCAGAAGTTCAAGGTCCTCCACGGCTATCTATGGAGCAGCCTGACTTACCCAAAGCCTCAAAATTCAGAATCAGGATGAAGTGACCCTGAGTAAGGTTTTTGTTGTCCCCTGTGTCTTACCTATGAGGAGAAGACCTCAGACTCCCCACAGTTTATGCAATAAAATACAAACAAGAAATAAATCTTTTGTTCTTCCAAACCACTAACCTTGGGAGCAGTATAACCTAGGGAGATCTGACTCTCATACATATGACTGTGTGTTGTCACAGGGAATAAAAGAGGATTCCAGAGAATCTTTGGGAGTTTGTTTTGGGAGCTGACATTTTTAATGACCCATTTGAGGGCCTTGTGTATTCCACATGGTAAGTTTCCCCAAGCCTGTTTGGACTGCTTTTCCATACTTGACTGTTCACAAAAGAGTCAGATTCTCAATGGGGAAATGGTTCAGTTGGTAAAGTGCTTGCCTTCAAGCCTGAGGACCTGATTTCAATCCCATGTTTAAAAACTAACAAACAAACAAAAACTAGGCATGGTGGTGTGTCCTTGAATTTACAGTGCTGACAAGGCAGAGATAGATTGATCTCTGGGGCTTGCAGGCCAGTCAGCTTGAGAGAAAAAGAAGAACAAAAGGAAGAAAAGAAAAAGAAAATTGTTTGAGTGAATAAACCAGAGGTTTTCTTCTGATTTCCACATGCATGCAGGACACCTGAACACACATAAAAAATGCACACAAAAGATCGAGATTCTGGGAGAACTTCCCAGGACACACAACAGAATTCCACAACTGGATTTCCACACAGACTCATGGAAACGCCAAACAATTTCTGAAACATTTACATTTGGATTAAGTCCAAGGCACGATTTGCCCCTAGCTCCTTCCCTAGCTCCTTGTTCCCTAATTGGAAATCTGTATGGACCTTCAGGGAAATGGATCCATGTGTTTCTCATTTGGGCATACTTACCTCATCAAAATATGGTTGGAATGAATCACTTGACGTTCAAACTCTTGAAATCATATTTTCCTTCCCAAGGAAAAAGGCTCTCTTTCCTATGGCTTACACCTCAAAGGAAGAAATTGTGTACTCTCTTTGGGGATATGGTAAGGTACCCAAGAGAAATGTCTTCTCACTCTTGGCTTTAATCAAAAGTCCAAACATGGCTTCCATTCCCTTTTCAGGTTTGGCTCGCCAAGTTAAACCACAACACCCAGCCAACCAAACAAGACATGTTTCTTTCAAGAAAACCAGAGAGTTGCAGCCAAAGAGTCCTACATTTCCTCAGTCACCTACTCTGTCACTGACACTTAATCCTTTTTTCTGCCACAGAACAGACTTCAGCCCTTAATGTCTCATTTGTAGCTGATAAGAAAAAGGAATTTTAGACTCCGGTTTTGAAACATCTTGAATACTCATAACTAGCCCTCCTCTCGATTTCTTATTGTTTTAATCTCTCTCCCTCAGAACAAAGCACAGGTAACTCCCCGGATATGCCTGCTTCTGCTCCTTTGTAAGTGCAGCTCTTCAGCTCTGCAAAGTTTTATCTGGAGTACATCACCCACTTCTGCTGAAAGTTTCCACCCTCTGGTTCCTCTTCAGCTGTACACTTTACCTCCATGTTCCCGCTGGGCCATCTTTACACGGTGTGAGCAGTTACTTCTTGACATTACAGATCCTTATGTGCAGGGTCCTCTCCAATGTGTTGGGCAAAGAACAGGCTTTCTTTGTTCTTATTTCTGTCTCATCACCAAGTCTCCAAACCCTGTTGACTGGTTGAATAAATAGGTAAGCTTTCACGTGGCTAAATGACACTTCAGAATCACTACCATATTTCCACTATTCTAGCCCTATAATTTTGCTGTATCTTCACTGTATCTGTGTATCTTTTCTACAAAATGTGAAGAAAAATATAAATGTTCTGGACTGGAGAAGCAGGACTCAAAGTTTTACATATAACATAAACATCAGGATTAGTTTTTTTTTCTTTTTCAAATTAGTGTTTGAAAAGATAGGAAGAATACTGTTGTAAGGTAGGAGCGGTGGCTCAGTTGGTAAGGTGCCTGCTGTGCAAGCATGAGGAGCTGAGTTTGGATCTCTAGAACCCACGTTTAAAACTAACTAACAAACAGGTATGGTGGCCCATGTGTATAACCCCAGGATGGGGAGTGGATGTCAAAGACAGGTGGACTCTCGAAACTGGCTAAATGGCCTAGCTGGATCAAGAAGCTTCAGGTTCAATAAAAGACTCCTGTCTCAAAAAAAAAAAAAAAAGCTGGAGTCGGGAATACAGTTCAGTGCTAGAGTGCTTGCCTAGATTATATGAGGTCCCAAGTTCAGTTCCCAGCATCTCAAATGAATTAACTGAAGGTGTGCAGCAGCTGATGAAAGACAACGGGCATCAGCTTCTGACCAATGTGCACTGGTGTGAACATACACACCATATACACACCACACACACACCACGTACACACACACACCACATACACACATACACCACATGCACCACACATACCACACATGCACCACACACACACCACACACACACACCACATACACACACACCACATGCACCACACACACCACACATGCACCACACACACACCACACACACACACACACCACATGCACCACACACACACTACACACACATACACCACATACCACACATGCACTACACACACACCACACACACACACACACACCACACCTGCACCACACACACACCACACATGCACAACACATGTACCACACACACACACACGCCACACATGCATCATAAACACACACCACAAATGCATCATAAACACACACTACACATGCACACACCACACACACACATGTACCAGACACACACACACGTACCACAAACACACCACACTACACACACACACCACACACACTACACACACATACCACACACACACACATGTACCACACACACACATGCACCACACACATACACACATGTACCACACACATACACACATGTACTACACACACACACACCACAGAGAGTTCATGTGCAGTGGAAGCAGAATGAAAGGGTGATGGTCAGTTCTCCACAGCCCCCTCGTTTTCATTCATGCATGTTTTTAGAACATTCCCAGTTCTGGTTTCCCTCCTACTCTATTAAGTCTTGCTACTTATCCAAGTCCAGGCTCTGAAAGTATTGCATTTTAGATAATTAAATTACAGGTGCCCTTTGCAAGGGGGTGAGCAGACAGTTTCTGCATGACTTTTCTTACAGAAATATAAATATGCATATGCCACAAGACTAGTAAATATCTGTGATATTTCATATGTGTGTGGTAGAGATATATATCATAATACATATATTGGTATCATTTGTGTGTGTGCCCATTTTCATTTAACTTCAGATGTGAATGCGTTTTCAGGTCAATTAAAATTCAACCTCCTAATTACTACATTGCCCTCAAGGAAAATTCTAGACTCACACTGGATAGAAGACAAAAAAGGATTTAACCAATTAACCATCCATTATTACAATTACAATAAATACTATAAAAGCTAAGTGGGTTCTGGCCATCGTGTTATGAGTGGCACAAAGAGGAAATGGTGACTTTAAGAAAAGAAGTGAAGCCGGGCGGTGGTGGCGCATGCCTTTAATCCCAGCACTCGGGAACGCAGAGGCAGGCGGATCTCTGTGAGTTCGAGGCCAGGCTGGACCGACAGCCTCCAAAACAATACAGAGAAACCCTGTCTCGTAAAAACAAAACAAAAAAAAAACAAACAAAAAAAAGAAGTGAAGAACTAGCAAATAACCGAAACAAAGCACATGTGCCTCTTTCTGAAACAAAGCCTGCCTCTATTATTCCCTCCCCCCACTCCCTGCTTCAAAGCTTGGAGAGGCTCTTGTAGACTGTTTGTGTTTGTTTTGTTAAGATGGTGGGTCAAGGAGCAGTGACAGGACCACTGGCTGGGGTGACAAACCTCACCATAGCTATGTCAGCATCAGAAAGTCTGGAGTCACATGGAAACCATGGCCACTGAGAAAGAGGAAGCCACGATTCTTATCTCCTAAAGAGTTTCCCAGTCATCAATGCCCAGAGTGAGCTTATGAACTCAGAGTGGGTGACCTTAACAGATATAACTGTGTGTGGGCTCATTGTACCATGAAATTAAATTTTCAATCTGAATTGATGAACAAAAGATGCTGCCTTGATAGTTTTTGGACAATGGTCTTAATAGTTTTATAACTCTTTCTCGTCCATAATAATGGATCTGAATTGGAGACGGTGAAAGGGAGAGCTTTGCTGAAAGTCTACACTTAGCTCAGCCAGAAATGAGGTTTTTTTTTTCTGATATCATGGGGCTAATTCTTTATAGGCTGGAGTGGTCTCCATATGCCCAACCCTCTTATTTTCTAAAGAGTCTGTTCTCTCCTCCATCTTGGGCAATTGAGCCCTTACCTCTTGCATATGAGATCTTGCTGTACTACAATCTCTAACTCTTTGACACTCAGTTCACCCCCTCCACTCTTTCTCAGTTCATGTTTCTCCTTTCTGGTCTATGTAAAAGTCCAACTCTTGTCTTCCATAAGTGATATTTTTTTAAGGGTTCTACAGTTGCTTTATTCACTTTTCCACTATCCAGACATTCACACAATGACCCCAAGCATCCTAGCTTCCTGGATAATCACCTGTTAAGTCCAGATGCAAGCTTCTGGCCCTCATCCTACCCTATTTCCTCCTAGCACTGGACCTTGCTAATTATCCCTCACCACAAGTATCTTATCCATGGCTTCTAGATCAGATGTTCCAACTTTTTCACTGACCAACTTTGTCTTGTTGCTATTTTCTCTCAGCATTCCATCATGGGTTCTGATTTTACATGCCGGGCTCAACACCCTCTTGCTTTCTTAAGACTCTAACTATCAATGCTTTCAGATGATTCCAAATCTCTACCTTGTATTTTGACTTCTTGATGGAGTATGTGTTCTTCATTCCTACTTATCTCCTTAGTATTTGACATGTGTGTCCTCTCATTTCAGAATCAATATAACCTTTCCCCGTACACCAATTCTGGTGCCCCATTTGGAAAAGAGCATCAGGCATAGAAATATAATCCAAAAACTTCCAAGTTCTGAGCAATGAAGAGCTGCAGCAGGGACTAGGTAGACATTCCCACACCAGACCCACTCCAAAACATTTGTGAAACATTTTTTTGTTTCTGACTTCACTTATTCCCATTCATCCCCCTACCCGTTTACTTACTCATATATTAATTCATCTATAAAGTCCCCCTACTGAGCCTTATTCCTTGATAAAGTTATCAGGGATCCACAAATGAGTAAGATAACATCCATGGCTTCAGAAAACTTCCTAAGAAGATGCAAAACAAATTGCAATAAGCTCTCCGGATAGAAATATCCAAAATTTGGAGTATCATTCTTAACTATTTGAATTTGAATGTCCCATGGAAGCTCATATTTGAAGTCTTATTCTCTAGATGATGTTTCTTTTTTGATAAGCTGCAAATCATTAAGGAGGCAGAGCTCAGTTGATAGGAGTAAGGTCATTATGGATGAGCCTTTGTAAGTCATAGTTCATTCAGCCCCTACTCTGGGGCTCATTATCTCCTTGCTGGTCCACAATAATGTAAGGAGCCTCTCCCACAACCCTTCCACCATGAAATCTGCTGTTCTTGATCTCCACAATGGACATTCTATGTTCTGAAATTGTAGAACCCTCCTTTTAAGTTGCTTCTGCTATGCATTTTGGCCACACCAATGAAAAGACAATACACCAAATTGGTTCCAGAGATGTGCTGTCATTGCTTTGACTAAATCTGATTGGATGACTCTTAGGCCTTTGAAACTGGTTTGTGGGAAGAATTTAGAAGAGTTTAAAGCAGGCTAGAGAAGTCTTAGAATGTTTTAAGCAACTTAATGGACAATTTTGGCAGACTTTTGGAAGACAAGAATATGAAAAATGATGTAGGCAATGAAAGGAAGGTTTGTGAGATTTCAGGTGAGAATAACTGGCTTACTGATAAGTGGCATGAAGGGCCATTAATGTCACAATCTGGGAAAGAATTTGTCTGTATTTTACCCATGTTCTAAAAACTCCAGTGAGGACGAACTAAAAAGTGAAGAATTGATTCAGTGGAGGAAATGTCAAAACTGAAGAGCATTAAGACAGTGGCCTGGTTATTGTTGATTAATCATAGCAATAATAAAGGGATCATAGTGAGAATCCAGAACAAAAACTGGAGTAGAAAGGCATGGCAAATGTGTGTGCAGTCTGGCCAAGAAAGAAATGACAGCAAGTTGAAAGCTGTAGGCTAAAAAGTCATAATTGCTAAAGAATTAACATCTTTTTTAATATCAAACAATTGACATGTGGACAATGAGAAAGATGAGTTGGGGTACTTTAGGTAATAGTACCACCTCATCTACTGCAGGTTCCGGGGGCTAAAACTGAAAGCACACTAGAAAGAGGGAGCATGAGGCCTGCCCTGCTTTTGTACAAGGCCACCTAAGGAGCTATCTATCCACATTAGCCACCCCGCCCAGGCATTCATAAGCTTCTGCATCTGTGGTCCAAGGAACTTACAGCGGAACCCGATGGTATCTACCTGGTGTTGGCTACTAAGGTAAGATGAATATAGGATTTTGGGATCATGGAAGCTTGCTCCCAGATTTGTAAAGAAGGTCTGGGAAGCTAGGGACTGTGTGGCAGGGTTGGACTTCCTTTGGAGAGACACAGATACTGAGATGGAATGTGTGAGCTTTTGCCTATGAGGCCTGAGTTACGCTGGCTATCTCAGGATGTTAGAGATGCCAGAAAAGTGGAATATCTGCTGAGCCAGTAGACAGGCAAGGACTAGAGCTGGCCTGAGAGAGAGAGATTCTGTGTGCTACAAATGGCAAGGCCATGGGGGCAGGGCTGCCCAAGCCCATTCAAATTCAGCTGGTGCTGCTGTGTATACCAGATGCTGGACACAGAACTCCAGGATTTCTTGTTTGTACTGCTCGTTACTATCTCGACTGTTTTCTAATCTTCTCTTGCTAGCTTCTTGTTCTTTCCTTTTGGAATGGGAATATTTACTCTTTGCCATTGAATAATGGAAGCATATAACCATGGTTTTTATTTTACAAGCACTCACAATTAAGTGTTTGCCTCACGTCTCAGAACGGACTTCCAACTTTGGACTCTTGAACAGTGTTGGAACTGTTAAGACCATGGGAATTTTTGAAGTTTGGTTAAACACAGGTTTGTTTGGTTTTTCATGTGAGGTGGGCATGGGGATTTGAGAGAGGGACAAGATATTTTGTCTTGGATCTGAAATGGTTCCATTTGGGCTGTTTTAGAGGCTAGGCTTTAGACTCCACCTGTCTCTTCGGTAACACTAGAAAGGCAAGTAGTGGCTTTGCACCTCTTTAGAGTTTAAATTTTTGTAGGAAAAGGTGGAGGTGTCTGGGCTTCTTTGAGACCCATTAAAGCAAAGCTAGATCCTCAAGGCAAAGCTAGTTCCTTCCTGTCCAAAGACTGAATCTATGTTCTACGTCTGGCCCTGCATGGTGACCCAAGTCATTACAATTTCTGGTTCCTTTTCAGTGGCTAGTATAGAGCCACTGAAAAGCCTATCAATTACCTGGATAGGAGTCCAGGCTTTGAGGAAACCCAGAGACACCTGAATACTTGTTGAGGCGAGGGAAGACTAATTACCCTCTTAATGAGCTAATGCTTTCACTTGCAGGAGACACTTCTGCTTGCCGAGTGTACATCAGCTAACGCCATGGAGTCTCTGCTATGTGGACTGCCTACCATTATGAGCCACACTCAAAAAGATGTCTTTCCCCTTTCCTCCCTTTCTCTCTGTCTTTCTTTCAGAACTGACCTAAGCCTGAGGATACTTTCTCGCTCATTTGAAGTACTGCCCCTCACCCCAGCCATTTCCTACCATGCTGCTGCCTGCTAACCTCCCCTGCAAAAGTTTGGCTTTCTCTCTCCTCCTTGAGGTCCCTATTCTGGGCAGCTGTGGAGATTTACAGGTTGTCTACCTTATTTGTCTCCCAAATTCTAATAATATTGTCCTTGAGTTTTCCAGATCAGTTTCTAAATTATCTTATTAACAAGGCTATGAACACATGAAAGGGAACCCTGGCTTTCCTCACAATCTACGGCAACTACAAAGTGCTACTAAAGAAACTCCTCTGAGGACACAGGAAGGGGCCCTATCCAGGGTCTCAGACCTGTCAGCCACAGAAGATCAAAATGAGATCCAGATAGAAGTTTGCTGTCCCTGGTTACAATGGGTGATATGATATATGGAATCCCTTCTTGGGATTGGAGCCGTGAAATCACTTGCTATTTTCTGTCTCCTTGCTTTGATATTTTGTACCTATGTGCCTCAGGCCATTTTATCTGGCCACACACGCGTAACATCTTCTGCTGTATTTATACTAACCTAAATCAGCTGCCCATTTTCTTACAAAGGAATGACTGTATTCATTTCATCTGTGAGGTGCATTCTGAGACATCTACCAGGATCACAGAAACAGGAGTCCTGTTTCTCTGCCTGAAAAAAAATCAAATCAGGCTAAAACAATTGTTCTTTATTTTCTCACGGTTATTGTATTATAACTACTTTCAGTTCTTTGCTCTTCATTTTACTGTAGACAATTATGTCCATGTAATACAGAGATGATTCATGATATAAGACATTTCTTTTGAGCATTTGTTCCTAAGGAAATGATACAACCCCTGATAGGTCACCCAAACTCCAGTGGTTGTTCCTATGCCCATGCATAAACTGCTAGCACTAACTGGACTCAGGATATTTTTTAAAGTGGATATGATCTTGGAAGGGAAAAGGAATGGGGGTTATAGGAGGGATTGGAAGGGAAGGATTAGGGGTAGATTTGAAATCATATTATGTGCATGTGTGAAATTCTCAAAAATCCATTTAAAAATTATTATAAGTCTGAACTTGAGAATATAAAGAAAAAGAGGCTAATGTTCTATTTTAAGATTAGTTGGTTTCACTACGAGCTAGGAGAGGGAAAAATGTCGGTTAACATAAATCTTAAACTCTAATACTATCCTACACTTGAACCTATTTTGTAATCATCAAGGGAAATGATGTAAAGTGCGTAGATAAAGTCCTTCATAGCTATCTATCAGGGTAGATGACTATTAAAAAGTATGGAGGACTCTAAACCATATAGGGCACACAAGAAATAAATGTTCCTTGTACCCCATGTGAAGCTGGATACTTTTCTCTATCTTGTCTCATCTAGAATGGTTTCTCTCCCGCCCGCCAGTCTCCACAGCTGCTTATAAAATAATCACTTTGAGGCTTAATATTAATTACAAACTGTTTGGCTTACTATTAACCAGCTCTTACAGCTTAAATTAACCATTTCTATTATTTTATTTATTGCCACGTGGCCATGGCCTTACCTCACATCTAGCTTCTCCAGCAGCTGCTCTCATCTCCCAGGCTCCGCCCTCTTTTTCCATGACTCTTTGCTTGGATTTCCTGCCTGGCTCTATTCTGCCTGGCTATTGGTGAAACTAGTTTCCTTATTAACCAACAGTAAAAAAAAAAATATATATATATATTCACAGCATACAGAAGGGCATCCTACATCACCCATGTCTACAGCACTCTCCCTAAGAAAATTGCCTGAACTCTCAGAAGCAACCAGTGTCCATGTTCCTTTTCAACCATAGATATTAATAGATACAAAAAATAAATAGAAAATAATAAGTAGCTAGAAATCTTCTCAAGACATCATTGGGCCAGCTAGCACCACCAATCACATCTCTGCATGTCCCCGTCTTGATCCTCTCTAGTCTTATTTGGGCTTCCAAAAACTCAAGTTAGAGGCCCCCATTCTGTAGCAGGCTCCTAACTTCTTTGTGTTTCTTTTCCAAATGGGTAAAACTTCTCCTCAGGCCAGGCCTCCTGCTCATTTTTCGTTCTCCTTTTCCTTTTTACTGTGAAAGACTATTCCTAAAACTTACTAACTCAAATAACTACACACTGGCTCAACAACTTTCAGTAACACAGGAAGGAACATTAGGCTCCACAGGCTGGACTGCTGACACTGTCTTCCCCATGTTCAACACCCCACTGGAACTGGAAGAAACCCCTCTTTACATAGCCACCTCACAGTGCTTAATCTATTCAAGTCAGACTGGCAAACCAATTTCAGCTTTACAGGTCCCCCAGGAACTAATATTATGCCCTCTGAAAATAATTGGAGATGATGTTTTTTCTCATTGATGTAACTGCATTGTATGTGGGATAGAACTTATTGAATATATGTATGTTATGTATATATATGTGTGTGTGTGTATATGTATATATTGTATATATATGTATATGTGTATGTGTAAATGTGTGTATATAAATGTGATTTATTAGAGTGGCTTACAGGTTGTGATCTTACTAGTCTGATATGGCTGTCTACCAGTGCAAGGACCAAAAATCCAGTAGTGGTTCAGCCCATGAAGCTAGATGCCTCAGCTGGTCTTCAGTATATTTTGTAATCCTGAAGAATTTGCCTCTAATGCCAGTGAAGGAATGGGTTTGCTAGAAAAAAATGAGGGTAAGCAGACAAAGAGAGCAAGCTTCCTTCTTGAATGTCCTTTACATAGGCTGCCAACTGAATGTGCGGCCCAGATTTAAGGTGGATTCTTTCACCTCTAAAGACCTGAATTAAAATTTAATCTTCCAGGTTAAAAATGAGTCTTTCCACTTCAAATGATTTAATTAAGAAAAAAATATCCTTCACAGGTGTATCTGGCTGCTTGGGTTTTAGTTCATTCCAGATGTAGTCAAGAAGACAACAAAATACTCATCACAAAACCTATTTTCATGCAATTGCTTGTATGTCATTCGTTGTTGGGATAGCATGAAATGAAATTCTACTGTCTCTAGAATTTCCCAAAATAACTGAGAAGCAAACCAGAATCCACTTGGATTTTTTATTTTATTCATTTATTCTGTAATTTGACATTTTAAAGTATTTTTAATGTTTTATGTGACTACTTTAAATGTGTATGAGAGAGCATGTATGACTTGGAATGCTTTGGTAATATATTAAAAAGCCTAATTATATACTTAGAAACAAAGATACCTTCTTAAAGCCTATGAGAATGGTATTTGTGGATCCATTAAATGTTTCTTAAAAATCTTAAGATACTTTTTGTTTATATAAAACAAAGTTCACTGGGGTAATAAAATAAAAGTTTTATTAGATTATAAGATTTGATATTGGACACAGAGATTTAATGATGATTTCTTTTCCCAGTAGCTTCTTAAAGTTATTACTTTTAAATTCAATTTTTAATTAGTTCATGTGCAGCATTCATGAGTAACAAAAATAATGGGACATAAAGGTGTTTGATGTTAGTTGGCATGCCTCTGCATAATGTGTACTGTAAATCCTTGCTGGACTAATTGCTAGGTCTTATTTCTTTTACAAGAATATTCTTAGTATGCAAATGCTAAGTATGAAGTTTTCATAAATTGCTGTAATACATGTAAGATGATATGTGTGTGTGTGTGAGTGTGTGAGTGAGTGTGTGTGTAATATCTTTGTTAAGTTTCTAGTTCATGTTGAGGGTTACTATGTATACAATAGCAATAAACAGTAAAATTCAAAATCTAGTAAACTTACTCTACATGTATTAAGAATGATTATTAAGATAATACTAGTAACTTACATTTCTAAGTTAAAATTTGACTTGTAGTGTTAAGAGGCAAAAACAATTATCTGTGCTCTCATCACTCAGAGATTAACTTTCAGGCTTGTTATCTTGTACAATTTAAATTAAAGAGGACAAATGCCATTTAAAAATAAGATGCTGGTTTCTGCTCACCCTGTTTAAAGCCCTCCCAATAATCAGCTCAGTCTCAGTATCTTTAAGATCAAAGGCCTCCTACTTTATGTTAAGTCATATCTAAAAATACTGATTTTGTGTTAAGGATTGCTAATGCTGTTATAATGTGGTCTGACCAACAGTCAAAAAAAAACTGAAAAGTAATACAAAATGTTTAACTCTTTAAAGTCTTTTTGTATATAGCCATATATGTAAACAGTGTAAAATGTATGCCTATATTATGTATATTTACATGTAGTATGTAGTTTATGTATATGCATATATGTATCATGTGCTATATATCATGTGCTTGTATTTTATATTGTTCCTGTGATACAAAGTGATGTACACATAAATGATCATACTAATCAAAACTGTCAAGTTAGCCCAAATCTATTGTAGTGTAATTAAAGGATTAAAACAACAAACAGTCACATAAATAACTTCAATCAAGTGATTAGTTTGGTAAAATCATTGTCTCATTTCTGATTATATTAAGTGGTTTTAAAAATCGCTATTACTTGAAAGATAAAGTAGATCTCAGGGACTGAGCCTTCTGCTCCATGCTGGAACTTCACCCTCATGAACAATTGTCCTCATCTGGAAGATGATCCTCTAGGCCAGCGGTTCTCAACCTTCCTAGTGCTGCGTCACTTTAATATAGTTCCTCATGTTATGGTGACCCCCAACCATAAAATCATTTCATTACTACTTCATAACTATAATTTGACTACTATTATGAATCATAAGTAAATATCTGTGTTTTCTGATGGTCTTAGGAGACCCCTTGAAAGGGTTGCTCAACTCCCAGAGGTCACAAACTACAGGTTGGAAACTAGTTCTCTAGGGTCTGCTATTCTTTGAATCTAAAGATTTTTAAAAATAACTTAGGCCTGTGGCTTTAGTTTTCTTTCAGAAATACTTGTTTACAGTTTCTGAGTGTCCGGCTTTCAAATGAGTTGTAAAGTGAGATTTATTTAAAATCTGCTTCTGTTTAACTTTATCAAAGTGTTATGAAATAGCTAAATTTTCAAGCATAATTCATTCTTCAATTCTGATGTAAATGACTTCCTGGTTGTTCAATAACCACACTTGAATGTCAAGTCTAGTGTGGCAATAGGGTCAAAAGTACCAATATTTTGACCCTTGCCGCTTGCCGTCCAAGGTCAGCTAGATCCCAGGAGAATATAAGCCATCTCTCAAGGGTTCTGAAGCCTTTAACATTTCCATCTCTTTTCTTTCAGTGATGGTCCTGGCCTTATAACTTATTCTCTGAAGTTCAGGTCAGCCTCACCTGCTGTATTGTTGTTTGCCAATTACCATTGCAAAAACAAACAAGCAAACAAACAAATAAATAAATAAAACAAGGCCTTTTCTCCTCTTCACTTCCCGAGCCAAGAGTTACAGCTTGTCTGTCCTGTTGCATTTCTCTCAAACTTCAATAGAAACTCCTTCGATGTCCATTTCTCAATTCTTTTATTAACAAGACTAGGAATGCATAAATGGGAACTCCAGTTTCCTTTAATGGGTTTACATTTTGAATGCTTGATGTCTATATAGTGGTATTTGGGTGTTATTTTGGTAGGCTGTGACTCCTTTATGAGGGAGGATAAGGTGGGTACGTATTTGAAGGCTATAATGAACCCCTCGTTATGACTCTACTTCCTATTCCCTAACCACCATGAGGTGAGAGACCTCCAACGTATACCACCCCCAACCAATATCTCCACTATGCCAGGCTAGTATCATTGCCTAGAGACTGGTGTTACCCAAAGTGGTTTGGACTCCTCTCCATTAATTAACAAGCAAGGCAATCCCTCACAAATATGTCCACAGACCAATCTGATCCAGGAAACTCCTCGATTAAGACTTTCCTATAAGGTAATTGTAGGTTGTATCCAGGTGACAATTAGACTAACTAAATCAATCTTCTTTGTCAACTTGATGGATTTTAAAATCAGCTATGAGATATACCTCTGGGGTGTTTTCAAGGAGGATTAATAGGCCCATCCTAAATGTTGGCAATGTTATGCCATAGGCTGGGCCCTGCGCTGAATGAAAAGCAAGGGAAAAAAGTAAGAGACATATCTAGACAGAAGTTCCAACATTGATTCATCTTTCTCTGCTTCTTGGTTAAGGCTCCCACCACCATACCTCCCTCACATGATGGAGCTGTGAGTCAAAATAGACCTCCCCCCTTAGTTGTTTCTCATCAGGTATTTGATAACAGCCATGAGGAAAGTAACTAATACACTAATTTTGCCTATCTCTGGAAGGCACCCATCCCTAGTGATTCTATTCTACTCTCTTTCAGATGGAGAATGTCTAGAAAAAAGTCCCTTTTCTGAGAAGATAAAGCCTGATACCACAGTTTGTCGTCACCATCAACCTTTATGAAGCACCAACCACTTCTAGACTCATCTTCTATATGTTATATTAATCTCACAAGGACACTCCAACATAAGATTTTATCTGTTATGTGAACATCTTATTTCCTGCTGCACAGTGAGTTAAATGGAAGAGCTTAGTTTCCAAATGAGGTTAAACCAATTTCTATGTCTTGCTTGGGTCTTCGAGATGGTATATGGGACTGACTGGCTTTCCTCTCTATTCAATATGCAGGGATGTTGTTTCCCATAAAAAAAATCTATGTTTTCTTGCCTTGGCCTCCCTTAGCTGAGTTTCTACTCTGGACGCCATCCACTGCTTCTGGATTTAGACTCAGCCTGTTCTGTTCAGTGTGATTCATATCCTAATTCTCCATAGTCCCACCTTGCTTGACATATGCATTTTGTGTCTCTTTCTCTGTTGACTTGAGCCTCATCTCTGAAATCAGAGGATTACCCAGCACCTCTTTTTACATGAATCCTATTGCCCAGCAAGCATTCTGTCCTATGGCCCATGCAACACACGGTTTATGATACAGAAATCTTCCTTTTGTCTCATTCATCAAGTGCCTCTTACTGGACCAAAGACTAATGACGGAGTTTGGGCAGCAGTGTAAGGAGAAATAAAACAGCAGACATTTGAGAAGAAACTTACTTTGACTCACAGTTGTAAGCAGCACTGTGTCAGAGAGACAATGGCTTCACTTTCAAGGACTATAGCTATTTAAATTTGAAGAATTCAAAGTCTGTCTTTTCTGGTATAATGGCTATTTTGGTTGTCAACTTGACTACATCTGGAATGAACTACAACCCTGAAATGGAGGGTACATCTGTGAGAGATTATTTTCCTTGGTTTGAAGTGGGTGGATCCAATCCTAGATCAGAACTTTGAGGAAGGAAGACACACACACCTTTGATGTGGATCTTGAGGTGGGAAAACACATCTTTAATCTAGGCCACACCTTCTGCTGGAAGCCTGTGTGTGTGTGCGCGCGCGTGCGTGCGCAAGTACGTGCATGTGTGTGTGTGTCTGTCTGTCTGTCTGTGTATATGTGTATATTTGCCTATCTGTATAACTATCTTTTTGAGCAAGCAAATGGAATCTTAAGAGAAACATTCACGTGAAGAACTGACAGCTCTGCCTTCCTAAATTCAATGGTACAGTGCCCTGATTTCTTCCATCAGCTTAATGCCCCATACCTTCTCTGGAGCTCAAGCACAAAGCTTCCCAAGGAAGATGAAGTATCTACCGAGATCATTGACAAGGGAGCAATTACTGAGAATTCTAAGACTTTTCTGAAGCACCAGCGATCATAATGACTCTTATCATCACCATCCACCATCATTATTATCATCGTCCTTTGCTCTTCAAAATGTGGTCACAAAATGTTCCCTTGCACTTTGATTCTTATTTAATCCATCTGGTGAGTTAAATTGGGCTACACTCACTTTATGGGTGAGGATCTTGAAGTTCAAAGGGGTCAAACTCTAAGAGTTAGAGCCTGTGCTAATTTCCAAGCCTCCTGACTTTTAGGCCATACTTGTCCCATTACATCATGCTGCATGTGGTCAGGACTGTGTAACACTATACACAGGGAAGCAATGTGGTATCGTGGTTAGGAACAATAATGTTTGAGGTAGACAAAATTACTCAAAAAAAAACTTTAAGATTAACACCTTTGCTATATGCTTCTTGCTTTCTCTTGGACACATTTTTGAAATACACTTTTTCTCCCATATAAAATCAACTCAAAAGTTTACCTATGCTTCTGAAGATAAAACAGAATCAAGCAACACCTCTGGAGTACTCAAGGGCTGGATGATGCTTGACACAAGGCAAAGGATTAATAAGTGAGTATCCTTTTCTTGTGAAAAGGACACTTTAAAGCCTTCTTCAACTACATGAAAAGCTCTGAAGATAAAACAATTCAAGTAACTTATGGGGGAGCCTGGCCTAAATGGATCTGAAGCTAATTTTGCATTTCTTAACATGTAGAACTTTGTAAAATTCTGTGTATGGGACTGAGAATGAATATTCATATACTTTCTTCTAGAGAATTATTACTGTTGCTTTGCCTCTCATAGTTCCCACCAGGTGAGATAACGTGATATTTTATGTATATAACTGGAATGATATTCAAAGTATGTAATTCACAATGAGGTTGGCCAAATTGCTTGGTAGGTAAAGGAAGCTCTCACCAAACTTGGTCACCTGCTGTCAATCATGAGGACCCATTTGGTAAAAGGAGAGAACAGAATCCTCTGTACTCCATATACATGCCGTGTCGTGTAAATGTGCAGAGGGCTGGCTATACTGTCCCAGTTAACTTCAGTTGTCAATCTTTTAAGACTAAGAAACAGCTAAGTGAAGCACACTTTGAGAATTTTGTGGGGACTTTTCTAGTGAGCATGAACTGACTGGGTAAGACTGGTTGAAAACAGATGCCACCCTACCATAGGCTGGGCTGAGTAAAAGGAAGGAGAAGAAGACAGTGAGCTGAGCATTGGCAATCCCCTCTCTCTGTTTCATGATCTGCCTGGGATCTGATCACATTCATACCACTATAGCTTGGACTCATTTCTGCCACTGTGACTTCCCCACTGTAACAGAACCCATGAGCCCAAGATAACCTTTCTTCCATAAAGTTGTTTCTTGTCAGATCAAAAACTGAAAAAGTAGCTAACTACATGAATGTGGATATAGTTAAGTTATTTTGATGAGAAGCAAGTTTTGCATGTTAGAGAAAGCAGGACTGTGGGTTGGATAAGTATCCCCCCACTCTTCGAAATGTTGTGTATTTGTCCCCATGCAACATTAGTGATGGGCAGCAGAGCCTTTTAAGAGATGAAGCTGAACCTTGAAGGAGATTCTGGGACCCCAGATATGAGGCACTTATTATTTGCTCTTGCTATTTGACAGTGATGATTAGCTAAATTGTCAACATTGAAACAACCTGGGAAGATAGTCTTGATGAGGGATGAGCTACACCAGGTTGGCCTGTGAGCAAAATCTTTGTTTAATTGAATTAATTGACTTGGGAAGACCATGACCACTGTGGGCAGCACCATTCCCTGGGCTTGGGTCCTGAACTATGTAAGAAGGGAGACATCAAGTTGAGCAAAAGTAAGCATGTGTGCACTCATTCTCTATGCTTTTGATTAGAGATGTGTTGTGACTAGCAGCAACCTTGAGTTCCTCCCTTGTAGACTGTAACCTGAACTTGAACACCAAATAAATCCTTTCGCCCTTGAATTGTTTTATGTCAGAGTATTTTTATCACAGCAACATAAATGAAACTAGTATGCAGACCATAAGGTAGGCAGTTTGACTTCACGATATCCTCAAACTGTCATGTGTTTCCTTACCACAGCCACAAAGAAACAAGTCAAATGAATCATAAACTGAGGCCACCTCCAAAACATTGAGCCAAAATGAACCTTTATTTTCTTTTTTCATATTTTGATTATCTGGATATTTGCACTAACCATGGAGGGTTGAGCAGCATTGCAGAAAATACCCAGAGAGTGGGGACTTGAGGGAGGTTTTTCATTAGCATAGGCCCAACCAACAGAAGTGAAGGCAGAGACAAACCTTCAAGACATTGGAGTGGATAAATCCTAGGAACTTATCAAGGAAAGGGAGAATAGGAGTAGGCAGAGGAAGTCTTCAACCATCATGCTGGAGAGACTCACGTTAAGAGAAAGAAAGCAAGAGTGAAAGAGGCAGTTCAGGCCATCAGCAGAACTCTGAGGAAGCCTGAGCCTTGTGTAACAGGGAGGCGAGCATAGGCTTCCTAAGAGCCCTGCTCTGGGTAAGAAGAACCCAGCTTCATGACCTCCTCAGTCTGTCAACGCTTTGGAACGCCCTTAGAGAGCATGATCTGGTTCCAGGTCCAAAGGACAACACCTAGGGATCTTTAGCCAAGCCACACACCTTTCAGAGACTCTCCGGAAGGAAGGTCCGAAGAGCATATTTTTATTTCTGCCACAAGGAAAATGTAGCAGCAGTGACAACCCAAGCCTGGCACACTCCTCAGAAGAAGGACATGCTAAGACTATAATGAATGAAAGTATAGCGAGGCCATGAGGTCATTTCTAAAGACTGCACCTCCTCTCTGCTTAGTGGGTTTGGGCATGTGCGGTTTCCTGATGCATTAGGAATGCGCTTTTAGGTCGACTTATCACACAAAAGAGAAGGGAAAGTAAAACAAAACAAAAGAAAACATTGTCACCTACCTGATCCTTGTAGTCATCTAAGGCCATTAGTCACATCATACTGCAGGCTTCTCTTTGCAGCTGTCTTTTATTGAATGTTGTCCATACAAGTACAACAAAGTCTACAGGTGTACACACACACACACACACACACACACACACACAGACACGGGGGGAGAGAGAGAGAGAGAGAGACCTTGCAGACACAATCTGTGCTCTAGCCCTAAGACTAGAAGATGCTACTTAAACAGGATTGTGTTCACTTCTGTGCATGGGAATTGCTGCTCACTGTTGTAGACCCTACTGATAGCTTCCCAGGTCTGCCAGGTCCGTTCAAAGCTGAAGCTCATCTGCACCCCATCCTTTCTTTGGACTTACCTTTTGTTCTGACTTCAACAGAATTTTCATTCAAGAAAACCATGTCAGGTTTCCTTGATGTGGTTTTTGGAACTTGATTTTATCTAGAACAAGGAAACCCTCTGCAATTGGTAGACAATGCTGCTTGCACAGCTGGAGATCCAAAACAATAAATGTTTCCTTCAAAAATCAATACTAATATACTTATTCCTATTGGATGTTATTAAATATGTGTTGGTTATTTTTATTCACAGCTTAAAATTATTCCAAGTCTGTTCTACAAGAAAATGAGTGTTAAAAGCTGGAGAGCTGGGTCTGAGGAACAGCTTATCAACTAATAGCAGTGGCTGCTCCTCCAGAGGACCCAGGTTCAAATCCTACTACCTGCATAGCAGCTCACAACCACTAATGTCTCTATTTCCAGAGGATCTGATGCCCTTTTCTCGCCTCTGTGGTCATTGCACACATGCGATGCACAGACACTTGAAGGTAAAATCCCATACATATAATATGACAGTAAAGGCTATATATATATATATATATATATATATATACATATTCATATATATGAAGCAAAAGCTGGTGAGGAAGGTGAGAATTAGGTTGGATGAACATGTCCCCAAGCAGGAGGTCGTTGACATAGTTCAGTCTTGCATCTCACAATGAGGATCTAGTGGACCCTGCACTAAGGCTGCCAAGCAAAGCTCTTGAGAAACCTCTTGGTGGAATACTTCAGTTTACTTCAACTTATATGTTTCCTTAATGCTAGGGGAAACTGAGGACGTTGGCTGGGTTAAGCTAAAGGCAGCAGCAGCGTTTTCAATGTGCCATCCCGAGGCATGCATGAGTCTAAGGACTGAAATGAAGTGTGTGCATCCACCTATGCCCGCTTTTGACTTTCCTTACAGCAAACCAGTCCCTCAGACAGCTTTCAAAAGCAAGGGCCTAGCCCAGATCTGTGTGACTTGAAGAAGGGATCACTCTCCAGTCTCAAAGTTAGGCCAAGTAATCAATGCACTACTTGTAACCTAAGAGGAAGCTAGAGGAAGCTGTCTTTGAAGTCTCTTCTCAGACAAAAACACTAAGAAACTCATCAACAGTCATTTAGAAAATGAGTGTGCAGACATTGAAAAAGAATGCCAAGTTCAAGTTGTTTCAGCTCTACTAATGGGTTTGCAGAAGTTTGTTTTCTGCCCTCCCAGCATTAGCACTTGAGTATTTCTCTCTGGAGTATGTAACACCTCTCTTGCCAAGAAATAAAGGGGTTCAAGGCCCATCGAAATCTGCGAGAGTTCATGATAGAACTTGGGTTTGGAGTCACCAACCTCCAATAAAACTCTGCTACCTGAAGTTCTCCACCTTTCCCCATCTATCCTGGTCACTCTTCTGTTGCTATAATAAAACACCAGGACCAAAAGTGACCTGTGGTAGAGTTTTTCTTGTCTTACTGTTCCAGAAGACTGAGTTCACTGTCATGGGGGGGGCATGGCAGCCAGCAACAGGCATGGCAGAAGAAGCAAGAAGCTTACATCTTTTACTTCTAACACAAAGCATAGACAGCAAATGGAAGCAGAAAGAGGCCTTTAATCTCAAAGCCCATCACCAGTGACATATTTCCTCCAGTACGGCTGCAACACCTAACCATCCCCAAACAGAGCCACAAACTGGAGACCAAGTGTTCTTGTACCTGTTCCTATATGGGACATTTATCATTCAAATTATAACACCACCTTTTAATCGAAAATAGACACAACTAATATGACCATGGCATGGATACCCCATGCTCTAAATGTGATAACTGATATAAATCGTTTGCACATAGGATACAAAGGGAAAAATGGCAGCTCCCATCTACAAAGTCTGAAACCAGGATGGATTTATTTTCTCTGTTATTTGCTTTAAAGGGCTGAATGAAGTGGACTGTATGGTGTCATAGGGGGCACAGTGTATAAAGTAAGAACAAATGCTGTTCTGTAAGTGTCAATGACACCCTAAAGGCAGAAACCTATACCACAGGACCACTCTTCTCTAGGAATGCTAGCTCTGTATAAGAAGGCAGAGAAACACGCGCCATGTGCATCTGCCTGCACGTCCATGTGGTTCCAGGACAGATATCACAATCCTGGAGCCCATAGCCAATACTGAGCACCAGCTCTGAGGGGTGTGCTGAGACATAGTCTAGTATAACTTACTAACCTTCATGTGCTTCTAGAAGAAAATCCAGAAACCACATGGTGGCAAAGGAGTTACCATGTAAGGGAAAAGACTTTACCTCGGTAATCTATTTCTCTGTAACACATGATTACACATTCAGAGGATTGGAACTGTAAATGCTTTAGCATCTCATGGGTTTTCTAGTTCTGAAATCAAGGAATGGCTTAGTGGACTTGGGGTCAGGGAGTCTCCTGAGATTGAAGTCAAGTTGTTGGCTGGACTTTCACTTTTCTACAAACTCACCAGGGAGGAGGTCCACTTCCAAACTCAACCTAAATTGACTAGAAGACTTCATAACTCATTGTTGGCTACCTACATGTCTTCACACAGTAGCAACTGGCTGTCATTTCTCCAGGGTGGCTTATGGCATCATAGGTGGCTCCTCTCAGAAGAAATGAATCAAAAAAAGAGAGAGAGAGGGAGGGAAAGAATGTTCCCCCACGCAGATCCAATCATCTTTTCATAATGTGTGTGTGTGTGTGTGTGTGTTGTAAACAACATCCCATCATTCCATTATGCTCTCCTCACCAGAAGCTAATCACTAAAAGTAGCCCTTAAAATCAAGGGGAGATGAATTATCTGACACCCAGTGAGGGAAAGAGAAGCTAAGAGAATTCTGATGTATCTTTAAAACCACCACATGCATTGAAGAAAAGAATGCAGTTGTACAAACAGGGTTGGGGGCTCTACCAACAGGTGTTCTAAGGAAGTTCCTAGGTGAAAAAGACATAATAACATCTGAACAGGCTGTTATTTACTCAGAATAAGGAACTAGTAAGATCTGAACTCAAGCTGTCTAAAAGACACTGTAATTTTCACAGACTGTATTATCTTTTGTTTTGGGTCATGAACTACATTTCCCAACCCCCTCACCTTTGTAGAGAACTGTGAGAATCAGTTATAACCAATTTAACATGGCCAGAAAAAAAGTCTGACCCATGATGGTTAGTCTTAATTGTCAATGTAACACAATCTAGACCCTCCCAGGAAGAGCGTCTCAATGGGGGATTGTCTAGACCAGGTTGATCTGTGGCCATGTTGGGGGAAGGTTGTGTCCATTATTCCACCTAAAAGTGGGCAGTAACTCCTCTAGGCTTTACTCTGGGTTGGTTGAGAGTAGAGAATGTGAGCTGAATAGTAGCCACACACATTCTTTCTCTCTAATCTTGACTGTGGGTGTGACTACATGCTTCAAGTTATAATGTATTGTAATTTGGGATTGTAAGCTAAGTTTACTCTTTCTCCCCAAAGTTGCTTTTGTTTCCCCCATGAAATTCTATCACGGGTAACAAATTGAAACTAAGACGAAATCTTGTTAGACAAGTACTCAGAAGGTAGTGGTAAAGTCACCAAGAATTCAAGGTTAACCGCAGAACCCTCCACTGTACTCCTAGTGCTAAGGAGGTAGAGGGCAGTTCACCAAGAATTCAAGGTTGGCTTTGGCTACACAATGAGTTTGAGACTCTATCTCAGAAACCAAACTAGAATGACAAAAAGTCTTCCATATCCTTATTTTTCTTTGATGAATGAAAATACTAATTACTGTAGTAAAATACTAATACTAATATAATTAATATTACAAATACTAATTTATCAATATAAATACTATAATACTAATATAAATAGTAATTACTATACTAAAATACTAATGCATCCTTAAGAAAACTTAAGGACCCAGTAGGAGTGTAGCCATAAGGAAAAGAAGTTCAAGTCTTACAACAAGTAACTGCACATTTGCCAGAGCAGAAGCAGCTAATGTGAATTAACACAAGCAATCTTTTATTGTTTAAATCACTGGAGACTGGGGTGTGTTTGTTATAGAAACTACTTTGATTTATTCTAACCAATTCACCATCTTGTATGGGAGTCAGTGTTAGCACTTCATTACTATAATTAAATACTTGGGATAATTAACTTATAAAACAGAGAGGTTTATTTTAGTTCAAGGTTTTGGATGTCTTGGTACACAATTGATTGACCATATTGCTTTGATCATAAGCCAAGGCAGCAACTCATTGTGAGAGTGCAGGACAGAGGAAAGCCAGGGGGTGAGAGAAAGAGGAAGGATCTGGGACCCCACAACCACCTTCTAGGACACACCTAATGACATAAAGACCTCTCTTAAGGCCTTGCCTCCTAAACACATCACCTCTTTCCAACATTCCACCCTGGGAACCAAGCCTCTAATACGTGAACCTTTGGAAGATGTAGATTAAATAATGCTAAACCTATAGACCAATGGCTCTCAACCTTCCTAATTCTACAGCTATTTAATACAGTTCTTCATGTTGTGGTGACCTCCTAACCATATTATTTCATTTCTACTTCGCAACTAGAGTTTTTCTATTATTATGAATCATAACATAAATATCTGATATATAGGATATCTGATATGACCTCAAGGGGGTCATGACCCACACACAGGTTGAGAACCTTTTGCTATAGGCTTGTCTAAGCATGAATGAGTGTAGTGATATATTATTAATGATTTATTAAAGCTTGCCTGAGGATTCAGAAAAGCAAATTCATCCTCAAGCTATAGAGTTCAGGCAATGGTGACATACACCTTTAATTCCAGCAGCCAGAAGCTAGGAGGTGCTGGTACATGCATTAATCCTAGGACTCAGAATTAAGAAGCAGATAGATCTCTGTAAGTCCATGGTCACCAAGATCTACACAAGAGTGAATTAGTCTAAAAGAGAATTATAGCTCACACAGTTAATCTGAGGACTCATGAGAGGTGTATATGTCAGTATCAGAATTCAGTATGAGGCATTCATTCTCCAGCTACACTAAGGAGAGGCAGCAGTTTGAGACTTTACAAAGAGCTCATGCATGAATCAGCCCTTTCAGCCTGAGCTAGAGGTGAGAACTAGTGGCCAGCTGCCTTGCTTGTCTGATATTCAACTTGAAGTTTGAACCCCAGTATCAGTCTCTGGGTCCTTTTGTTAACTCGTGTTGCACATGAGTATGCTTTTATTCATCTGAAAACTTCTAAAGAACTTCAAGAATAAACTTGGAAACTCATTATCTGGAAGCTGTACCTATGACTGATACATTCTTGGTGTTCCTCAGGTTCATAGTGAGTAAGCCTCCATACTGATTATGATATGGAATCCATTTCAATTAGAAACACACAATCACCTTACTTTTGGAAAAACAGTCAGTAAGTGCCATAGATAATGGTGTGCTCTTTGTGAGACCTGTTGTTCTTTCACACGTACAACTTACATCACTTTAAACTTCTCATTCAACATCTTTGAGTTGAAATTATGTAATCTACAAAGCTATTGTGATGATAATAATGATGAAATCTTTTACCTAAAATAGCCAAGTGGATTAACTGTGGTACATTAAAAATATATATACAAGGCACACATCATATTTTAAGTATTGTTTCATTGTTGTAATACTGTTTTGAGGAAGGAATTTGTCGTTTTGAGTCTTCAAGTTCCTTCTTCTTATATATGCCTGATGGAGAAGTCCTGTGTATATGCCAATAAAGCACTGTTTGCCAATAGGGAAGCAAGATAGGTGGTACTAGGAGTCCAGGAGGACTCTGGGTAGGAGAAACACAAGAAATCATCATGTAGCCCTCCAGAGAAGTAAGATGTCTGTCCGGTAAGAGAAATACTTAGAATAACAATTATGGGGTTAATACTTAAGTCAGAGATAGCCAGTAAGAAATCAAGCAAACGGCCAACAGCTTCATAATTAATACAGCATCTTGTGTGCTATTTGGGGACTACAACGCGGCAGAGTCCAGGCGACTGGTGGGGATAAACCAAAGCGGCTGACAAGAAAAAGGCTTCTCTCTACATATGCCTATATTTGAGTACACATTTATTGTTAAGTGTGTGGAGGTCAGAGGGCAAGTTTTGAGACTCCATTCTCTCCTTTAACCATGAGACTTCCAGGAATTAAACTTGGGTCATCAGACTTGGCAGCAAGTATTGTTGTCTGCTGAGCCATCTCACTGGGCCATGAAGGCCCTTTACTAAGATTCAGTGAAGCAATCTCCTATAGATCCCACCGGAAGACTTTATTCCAACTTTGTTGAAAGCCATAGGAAAACAACCACTTAAAGCACATGGGCTACAATGCAAAAACCTGACTTCCAACAGAAACCAAGAGGCAAATCACTTAGACATTCCTGTCACTTAGCTTGTCCTAGAGATGGCTTCTTTCCTGAAGTATGAAGCTCCAGTAATGAATATAAAATAGTGGAAGGTAACGACCAGAACCTTGGGACTTCTGACTGTCCCAGCTGGACTCCAGAAAATTAGCTGTAGACACAACATATTAATGGATGAGGGAGAGCTCAGGCTGCACCATACAGATGACATCCGATTAGACAAAACATGCTGTTCTAACACTGGCACAGAAATAAGTCAAGCAGGGTCTCAGTTGTGTTGGACCTTTTGTCCACTTATGATGTCTGGCAGGCCAGGCTAATGAACAAAGCTAAGGTCTAGAGACCAGGTATGGTTTGAGGAAGAACCAGCTCTGAGATTAGAAGGGAAAGTGAGACACAGAATAGTTCTGTTGTCTGACAAAATAGAGATGATTGGAGTGAGGAAATAGGAAAGAGACATCAATAAATGTTCTACCATAGCAAGAACCACCATAGCAAGAACCACATTAGCAAATGTCTGTCAAAGAGAAGGGCTGTCATTCGCTCTTTTGGGTGGCAGACCACTTTGGATTTTCAGAAAGTCATTGTCAATAATGGATATGGATACAAAGAGCTGAGGAAGATGGATATGGGGAAAGAGGTCACAGACTGATCTAAAAAGCTTTAAGCAAGTCAAAGAGAGCACATCAAACTTATGGAAGATATAACTCACAATGAAAAATACTTATGACTCAGGGTGCCAAGTACCATAGTTTTCAAATTCATGAAGTAAAACCTCCAGAAATCAGAAGAAACCCATCAGTAGGGGGTTAGATCAAGAGAAGGTACTGTAGACAACATTCTCAGATCAACATGCAGCAAGGATAAAATTACATTATTGTAAAGAGATGTAGACACTATTTTCAAATCTTTAAGTCAAATATGCCTGTGAAGAAAACAACAATAATAATTAATCATAGATTCTATGTTCTACAATAAAAGCAAACTTCAGTGAAAAATCCACCATCTTAAAGACTTTTTAAATTGGCCAACAGATTAAAATTTATCGAGTGAGTGTGAAATGCAAGAAATTAGGAATAAAATGTAACCCAAAAGAAAAGAGAATAAAGGCAAAAGCAAAAACCATTAAGAAAACACAACATGATAAAAATCAAAGAATGTTTTCAAGAAATGGACTTTTTAAAAAAAGGAAAATAGAATATAGATAAAATTCAGCAACGTGCAGCAGAAACACATAATATAAGAAGTAAGAATGGAGAAATAACCACAGATGAAGGAGATACTTTAATAATTACTCAGTGTAGCACTTTGGAGATAAGCCTGAATTTTTCTAGGAAACTATAGCTTTCTAAAACCAACTTTGGAAGAACTCAAAAATTAAAGAACAGATAACCAAAGAAGTTCCGAAGAACTTATAAGAACTATACCTACCCTTGTTCGCAAATAGCCCAACCAATCAGAGCAGGAGAAGAAGGAGGAGAAAGATTTCAGTTCATCTTGACTCCAATACTGACAGTGATTGGAGACCACCTGTCAGTCACCAGGAGCTGCCAGGGAATGAAGAGGCTTCCTTCAAACCCACTGAAGAAAACCTGGTTCTAGCAATATTCCCAGGAGCATACGTGCAAGTTCAAGTTTGTGAAAGCTGAATTATTCCAAATCTCCACAAACAATGCCCCATAGGCCAAACCCAGTCCACTTCTCTTTGTCATGAATAAAATTCTATTGGAGCATAACTATACCATTTGCATGTTATTGACAGCTTCTGTCCCACTATGCTAGCAGAGACGGGTCACTGGAACCATGATTATGTAGCTCAACCCCATACTACCTACCAGGTTCCTAATCAAATAATAAAAGTGGTTTGGGCTAGAATCAGATTCATCGTATACATAGAAAATATTGCAATCCTAAGAAATAAAATCAGTGGCAAAATATGAAAAACATAAACATACTCCAGTAGGTTATATGTATTAACTATTGGTTACTGCTTGTCAAAATGTCTCAAAACTTGATATTGACTACTGATTTAGATTTCTAACCCATCGCCTCTGCTAACTCAAAGCCTAGTAGTTGTTTTAGAATAAGTGTTTCCCTAATTTGTATATTGACTTGTAACCCTTATATGATTGAAAGTGGGGCAATTAGGTCATCTTGATAGAGACTTCAAGAATGAAGTTAGTGTCCCTCAGGATCTGCCTAGCCTTACCACCATGCCAGAACACAGTTGAAAGTCACAGTGTGTGTGAACCAGCGAGTGTGATCACATTAGGTGTGTACACCAGTGCCTGACTATTGCAATTCCAAACTTTAGACTATGAGAAACAAACATATCTAGGATATTTCCTCATTTATGATATTCTATTATAGAGAGTGAAATACACTATGACACTTAGAACAACAAATGTTTGTTATTCCGCACAGTTCTACTGGGACTCCATAAGCAGACTAGCTCATGGAGTTGTTCAAAGTGCCTTGTGAAGATGTCTCTCAGCTGTTGACTGGGTCACTACCACCTGAAGGCTGACAGGTGTTCAAGGAGTCACACCTAAGGCCACACACTCATATGACTGTAGGCAGGAAGACTCAATTTCACCTTTGCTGCTGGCCTCAGTTCCTGGCCTCTGTCTGGATGATGTTCTTGCAGCATAGCAGCTGGTTTACCCCTGGAAGAGTCACAGGAAATTAAGTGAAAACCTACAGGAAGCCACACCCACTTTGTGACCTAATTTACAAAGAAGTATACTATCACTGCTTCATTAGAAGTGAGATGTTCAGACCAGTCCACCATCAACTGAAGATATGAGCACTACTTCAAGTCTTAAAGAATGTAGCATGCTAGGTCCCTATCACATATCCCCTGAAATATGGTCCATAGTGCATACACAAAACCAAACCAATAGAGATTAACAAGCAAATCTGTTTTAAAAATTATTTTGTTGTTGTTTTTAAGATTCTTTTGGGGAGGAGTGATGAACAAAGGGGGTCAAAACCACGCTGGGAAAACCCACAGAAACAGCTGACCTGAGCAAGTAGGAACTCATGGACCCCAGTCTGACAGCTGGTGAACCAACATAGTACCAAACCAGGCCCCCTGAAGATGGGTGTCAGTTAGGATCCCTGGGCAATCTTTGGGGCCTCTGGCAGTGGAACCAGGATGTATCCCTAGTGAACGAATGGACTTCAGGAGCCCATTTCCCATGGAGGGATGCTCTCTTAGCCTAGCTATACAGGGGAGGGCCTAGCTCCTGCCCCAAATGACTTGACAGATTTTGATGATTCCCTCATGGAAAGCCTTACCCTCCTTGGGGAGTGGATGGAGCATAGCATTGGGGGTTCAGTGGGGGGCATGGGAGGATGAGAAGGAGAAAGATTGATATTTTAAAAAAGATTGTTTCTAATTTAAACAAAATTTATTTTTTTAGAAAATATTCTTTTGTATTTATGCACATATGTGTATGTATGCCCTGTGAGTGTAGGTACCCTCAGGGCCAGAAGAAAGCATCAGATCCCCTGTAGCTGGAGCTACAAGTAGTTGTGAGTGACCTGATTCTGGTCCTGGAAACTGAACTCAAGTCTTCCAGGAGAACAGTACATGTGTTTAACTTCTCAGTAGTCTCTCCAACTCTCAATTCATTCATTTAAGTACAAAAGAAACCTTGCTAATGAGAACATGAATGATGCTAATGAGAACATGAATGATGCTCAGGCTTTACCTATAGGTCAAAGGTAGAACACTCACCTTGGCTCAATACACAATACTGATGGAAAACAACAAGTAAACAACAACAACAAAAGAAGGATGCTTAAACTCACTATTCTTCAAGTGAATCAAACAGAACAGGGTTCTATTTTGCCCCATCTCAGATTGGCAAAATATTAAAATTTCACAACTCTAAGTGCAACTGGAGATTACAAAGCAAGGGACCTCTCAGGTATAGTTCTTGGAACCCTATCTCCCTCGAAACAGTATGGCATGAGCTAGAATGCTACACACTAAATTAAACCACGCTCTTCCATTCTATCCTAGGGAAACTCTCTACTGTTCAAGATCCAAACAAGGACTTCCATGCCTCTTTGTTTCTAATAAACAAAAGACAATAGGGACATCCGATTTTCCACTTCCAGAAAAACACGTGGCTAACTGTGAAACGGCCATTGTAATAAATTAGAACTAATACATTGATATGCACAAAGCCTTACAAATACATTGAAGGATAAAGCAGGCTACAGAGGGAAACACACAGGACAATTCTAGGTCTTGTTTAGGAACATATAGTCATGTCCTTAAAGGCTTTTGAATGTGCAATATCCTCCACAGGCTCATGTGCTGAACACTTAGTCTGAACTGATGTTGATGTTTAGGGAAATTATGGAACCTTAGGCAGCAGGACCTCACTGGAGGAAGTGGCTCATGAGAGGACAGGTCCTATTTTCTATCCTTTCTGATTCCTGTTTGACTAGATGTAGTTCATGCTGCCACCATAAAACCACCTGCCACCATACCTACACTGCCATGCTGGAATGGGGTAGAAGGAATCAGGTGGAAGTTTCAACTTTGTCAGTGATGTTTTATTTAAGCTAACTGATGGGCAAGCATGCATGTTTAAAAATTATTTTTATACTTTCTAAGTGCCATTTCATAATATATCTCATAATAAAACATTCTAAAGAAAATGTAATGAAAAATATATGATTTAAGATTGCAATATGAGCGGAAATACCTAGGAATTTAAAATGATATCTCAATGGAAAAGTGACCAACTTAACTACATTTTTGGCATGGTAAACTAAATATGAATAAAACATAACAATGAATGAAAATTGGGAAAATGTTTTCATAGTCCAAAGACCTGATGCCTTCAACACATGCAGAGGTCTTTGTTTTAAGTCATATGGCCAACAACCCAGAACAATAATGGAAAACTCATGAGCTGGCAACCCACAGAAGTATAAATAGCACATTAAATATATATGAGAAATGTAGACTGGGGAGATAGTTCAATTGGTAAAAGTGTTTGTTGCTCAAGTTTTAGTCCTCAGAACCCACACACGAAAAAGCAAGATTTGAACATGTAGAGCCACCATCTGTACTCCTGGTTCTCCTATGGGGAGATAGGAGGTAAAGATAGAAGATTTTCAGGCAGTTTGAAGGCCAGTTCGGCTAGTGTATACAGCAGAAAACCAAGGAGACTTAATATTAAGGTGGGCAGTGAGGAGTGACACCCAGGCTTGGCCTCTGACCTCTACATGTGTGTTGTGGTCTATGCACATCCTCATTCACACAGGAAAGCATGCGAGTATACACGCACACACACACACACACACACACCATATATATACACAAGAGGAGGAGAGAGGGGAGAAGGAGGAGGAAAGAGGGGTGAGAAGGCAAGTAGAAGCTATAGAACAGTATGCTTGTCCATTAGCTTCTCCAAAACATGAACCCTGGTGAGGGTGAGGAAGCAACAGTTAGTGCTGTCAAGCACAGGAGTACATGTTGTCATGCTATCTGTGGAGGGAATAAGCAGTGATCTATGGAAATGGGGAGTATGTATCCTTTGACCTAAAAATTCCATCCCTAGACCTCTTTCCTGCAGATACATTTGCATGCACATTGAATGATTTATTTGTAGTTATTAAAGTTTGAAATAGATTAAATATCCTTTGATAAGAACCTTACATAATGAAATATGAAGCAGCCATTGTATTGAATACTAAGCAGTGGTTTTTAAATGGAGTCTCCTCTCTGTGCACACTGAGCAGTGGTCCCCAGGATGAATTGTACACACTAGTGTGAGGGGTATTGTGTGCACTGATTTTCACAGAATTAAGAGGAATAGCATACCCACAGCTTGTTTATATGCAGACAGTCCTGGAAGGAGACACTGGAAATGCAGTCAGCACTTAGAAGTTGCTTTGGGTCTTTAGGGCATCTAAAGGCAAGATGGAGGCTTGGCGCCTCTGCCTTCATTTTGTGTCTATGCTATGGCTGAAGGCTCAGATGTAACTTATTGTCCTTACCTGTTCCTTGTGTCTGCTTGAACTGCAGAAGACCATCTGCCCTTCCTCTGCTCCCCAGATCAAGATAATTAGCAGTGAGAGTGACAATGGACCTCCAGCGATTGACAAATTCCTACAGGACAATTAAAGCCTATGGGTTAATTGTGAGTGGGACCACACCTTGACCAAAGCTGCTTAATTCTGAAGATCTGTCATCTCGCCATCTATTAAACTAACTGTTCTTGGACCCTAATGGAATACTTAAGGAGTCTCTGAACCCCCTAATGTGTTCCTTTTCCTGATGTGTCTATATAAAATAAACTCCCTTCTCTCCCTCTCTCCCTCCCTCTCCCTCCCTCCCTCCCTCCCTCCCTCTCTCTCTCTCTCCCTCCCTCTCTCTCTCTCTCTCTCTCTCTCTCTCTCTCCCTCCCTCTCTCTCTCTCTCTCTCTCTCTCTCTCACTCTCATATATATATGCATGTACACATGCATGCACACACAGGGCATCATTGTGTAGCAGCCCTTGTTGGCCAGAAACTCACTGAATAGACCAGGCTGGCTTCAAGCTCACAGAGATCCAACTGTCTCTGCCTCTCAAGTGCTGGGATTGAAACATCATGCCCAGCCCTTAGTGGTCTCTTTAATTGACAAATTGTGGGATGATGGCCTGACCAAATCTAATCTAACCTAACCTGTTGGTGCTGCTACAGGCAAGCGGGGCAAGGCCCACTTGCGATTAACACAGCGCTACAAACTCAGAGTGCTTAGTTGATGCTGTGGAATCCGTTCTAATGAGAGACAATGATAGCGGGGCAGGGCGGGGCGGGGGTAGCTCAGGGATGTCCCTGGAAGGGCTCCAGCAGACCAGGTCCCTTTTGACTCATTACACACTGGACTTTTCACGTTTTGTTCCTTGGCACATTTATAACCATTAGAGAGAAATCAAGCAGCACCGCGAATCTAAGCCAGTCAGCAAAACAGACAGCAGACCCATTCAGACGTCTGGCATTAATGTCTATCCATGATGAGACGCCAAGGACAAATGCCCCTGCTCTGGGAGACATAAGAGGCCCTGCCCTTGGTGGGAGTAAAGGGGGACAAAGTAACCTTTACCAAATAGAGCGAGGGGGATAGAATGCGCCATGTGCGGGCTGCCATGAGAGACATACAGAGTGAGGGAGGGATGCTGGGGGAGGTCCATTAACAAAGGTTTAGTGGCCTGTCCCGACTAGGAACATCTCAGACGGAATCATTCAATCAGAAGCAAACATTGCTTAAGCTATGGGCCTGCTGCGCTTCTGGCACCATGTAGGGCTTGGGGGATGTATCATAGAATAACATAAAGACCTGGTCTTCATACCGCCCACACTCACCAGACGAGGCGGAGCATGGGAGCAGGTGGATACAGAGACAATCCATGGTAAACATTTAACTGAAAAAAAAAAAAAGAAAGCCTGTGATATAGGGTCACAGTCCACTTGCTTGCCGAGTCAAGGAAAGACAGAATAGGGTACAGACAGAGTGCTATTCTAGATAAGGTGGGGGGGGGTCCCTTTCCAGCGAGGTGACATTTGATTAGAGAATTGGGGAAAGCCAAAGACCTAGGTAGCTCCATATACAAACGCCCCGGGGCGGAAACAAGACTAACCACACAGGCGGGTGAAAGAAAAGCCACAGTAACAAAGTGGCTTAAAGCACGGAACGTCACTCTCCATGACTGTGCATCCGGGGAGATTCTGATCACAGAAGATGCTGAGGACCAGAAATGCCAGCAGCACGTCACTGAAGGGCTATGACTGGGTGCTTGCCAGGGGACAGCATCATCGCACCCACCGTGTCAGAGGAAGCAGGCATGTCTTTTGCAGCATCCAGACAGTATCCCATGACGGAGTGGACGGATACTGAGATGCCTTTGAAAATGTTTTGCTCCTTGTTGATTTTCAGAATGAAATGGGAGGTGACGCTGGAGGGAGAGAGCAGCAGGTACTCTTACCTGCTGCTCTCGTAAAAGACCTACACGTTCAGGTTCCAATGCCCCCTTCAAAGCCGCTCGTTACTGCTTGCCAGTCTAACCCCAGGGGTTGTAACGCCGTCTTCTGGCCTCTGAGGGTACCTTCACACCAGTGTGCATACACACAGGCAAGCAGGCATGCACGCAAATCCAAAAATAAAACAATTTTTGAAAATGAAATGGTTGCTGTAAAAGTTTCAGTTTGTAACAGGATATATTTGCAAACTGGTCAAAGTAGGGGGCTGGGCTTCCTAGGAGGATATGACTTTAGTTCAAAATAGAACTGGGCCAGAAAATACTGTGTCGATAAGCTAACATCTGCGATGCACTTGTATGTGCAGGGTAACCATTATACTAACTCAATGTAGGAGACAGTGTTATGCCCACATGTCCACTGAGGACAACGCAGCTCAGAGAAAGTCAGTTTCTGTGCACAAACACAGGCCAGTAAGTGATAGAGCTTCTGTTCCCATCACCCACAAACCCCAAATTTACATCTACTCCAGGCTTTTTCCGTTGCTCCCAGTTGTGTTTGGTATTTGTGTGTGACTTTCCTGTTTCTAGGGTTCAGTGAGATTTCATGTTTCCATGCTGTTCCAGGGTGGCACCTGACTGAAGATGTCCCTGACACCTCCTCATCTCTTACATTAGCAACCAACAAACCAACTAGATCCAAAGTCAGGCATGTAAGGCATGGCTGTGCATGCCTATAAGCATAGCACTCAGAGACGCAGGTGGGAGGATTTCAAGTTCAAGGTCAGCTTGAGTTACACAGAGAGACTGTATTTCAGAAAAGCCAAAGGTGAGCAGAAGAAGAGGAGGAAGGAGGAAAGAAAGGAGGGGAGGAGGGACGGAGGGAGCTGAGGAAGGAAACTGAGTTCAGAATTGGAATTTACACTCTTAGTAGTGGTATGATTCTTGACATTTAACTTAACCCTAAGTTTCACTTTTGTAATTTTCAACTTGAGGTAACCATATATATATTGGCCAGGTTTCTCTAGAGCAATGATTCTATACCTTCCTAATACTACAATCTTTTAGTACATTACCTAATGTTGTGGTGACCTACGAATATATATTATTTTATTGTTACTTCTTAACTGTGATTTTGCTACTATTATGAATTGTAATGTAAATACCTAATATCCAGGATATCTGTAATACAATTCCCAAAGGGACCCTGGCCCAGAGGTTTAGAAATGTTGCTCTAGAGAGACAGAACCCATAGGTTCTTCTAGTAACAAAGTTTGCCTTTTACCTGAGAGGCTGAGAACCTCAATCTGTGGGGTTTGGTGCCTTGGCGGATGGAGAAGTCCCACAGTGGCTATCTCATACTGCAGGGGCCTACAGCTTGGTAGTTACTTAGTCCACAAGAGTAGGTGCCTTGTGAGACTCAGTGTGGTGCTCCAAACCTCAAGCATTCCTGGAGAACTACCAGTCCTCTGTCCATGATGAAAACGGAGGAATGAGCATCCTCAGAAGCAAGAGGGGAGAGGGAAGACCAAACAGCCAATAGTGAGGAATCTTCCTTGTGTGGATCTCCCCAAATCAGTGAGAGAAATCAGGACAATTCCTCAGCTGAAGTTCCCTACTCAGGAATCTACTTCGTGGCAAGTTGATGTTAAAACCAACCATCATGGGGCTGGAGAAATGACTCAGTTGTTAAGAGTATCTGATTCTCTTCCAGAAGTCTTGAGTTCAATTCCCAGCACTCACATGACAGCTCACAAACATCAGTAACTTCAGTCTCAGAGGATTAACTCTAGTCCCAGGGGATTTTGTGCCCTTATGATTTTCTCATGCACCAGACACAATTGTGGTGCGCAGACATACATGCAGACAAAAGACCTATATACATAAATTGATTTTAACAACCATCATGCCATGAGTTGGAGTTACAGAGCACAGCAAACATGGTCATGTCTTGGAAGTCTTTCAGCACTTGTCCTATATAGGGCAGATACTCAATAAGTACTATGAATACATATGTGGCTGCCTTATATCTTAGTCTGGCTAATGATCATATAACTTCTGAATACATCCTTGATTAGTTACCAATGATGATAATGATGTAAAATATTACACATCCACAATAACATTTACAGCTTGACAGAACTTCAGTAGTGATTGATAGTAGGTCACTTATGGCTACTAGGGAGGACCCACTCAGCCCCTGACCTTGCAGCTTCCAGGGAAGCCAGTCCATTTGTTCAACAGTCCATAGGTATGACTCAGGCTCAGAGTAAATAGAACATATGGGTAATCATCACCTGTTTAATAAAACTCATACTGGGATGGAGTTTGCACGCATGGCTGCCAAACTCAGAGTACTGGAAAGAAAATCTTGAGAGTCTCTAGAAAGTCCTAAAATGAGTCCATCTAGAGAGTTATGCTTTCTGAAATACAATGCCTATCTTTTCCTATGACAACTCCATTTACATAAGCATGCTGGTGAAACAAAAGAGCATGGATTTGGTATGGAGTCTGTAATGTGGCTAGGTTCATTTCCTAAGGCTGCCTTGATGAAGTGTCACAAACTAGGCAACTTCAAGTAGGAGAGGTTTGTTACTTGACTATTGCAGCAGCTGCAATCTGAATCAAGATGTCAGCAGGACCACATTTCCTCAGAAGCTCAGGGGTGATCTGACCCTGCCACCTGAAAGCACACATCGCCTTCTTTTGAAAGCAGTGGGGATTCCTAGTAGTGTACTCCTTCTGGTCCCTTTGTCTTTCCTTGGTTGACAGGCACCTCACTCCAACATCTATCTGCCTATGTCATCAAATGACTTTCTCTTCCCTGCGCATCCCTATTTCTCATTGCATTTGGAAGCACATCGACCATATTGGATATTATTTCTGTCCTTCTCCACTATGTCTTCATCTTAGCTAATATGTCTGTAATCACTAAATAATCTAAAAATATCATCAAATAATCACTAAATCTTCCAAATAAGATTACATTATGATATAGCAAAGGTTAGACATTCAGTGTATCCTCTCTCTCTCTCTCTCTCTCTCTCTCTCTCTGTGAATGTGTGTGCGCGCGCGCGCGCGCGTACTTACACGCGTGTGGTATATGTCTGTAAATCTCAATCTATAACAATGGGCTACAGGCCTTCTCTGGGACCTGGGACAGAGGGCTGTGAGCCAGGCAGAGGTTTAAGTTGGAGAAGCCTGTACTTCACATCCTGGTGCCAATGGGAATACAAGAGGACTAGAAATCCTTCCTCCTTCTCCCCTAGAGAGAAGTGTTCTAAGCACCTGGGGATGTAGCTCAGTTAGTAGCATGCCTACCTAGTATGCACGAAGCTTCAGATTCAATCTCTAGCACTACATAAAACAAAAGTTGCTCGGGGCTACCAATTCAGTTATCTCAGAGCTGCGAAATGCGTAGCTTTTAGAGCCAAGGGAAATGACCCTTCTCTGCTTTTATTTTAATCACCAGATCTTGATTCCAGGCCTCATATTGAGTGCACCTCAGCACTGATTATACAACTTCCACTAGGTTAAATCACTGGAATTCTCATTTTTATAAATTTTAGAAATTGGCCAAATATTGGCAATTTCATGTGATTTGACCCATACATTTCATAAGGTGTGGTCACCCAGATTTCTGTCCCAGGATTTCAAGGTTTCCACTGTCGAGTTCCTGGGCTTAGACCCTCCTGATAAGCTCTGGAGACCTGACATACATACCCTTTCATGCCCAGGAACCAGCTCACATGTGTGCACTCAGAAGAGTTTGGAGAGCCTGTATTCAAACTACTTAATCTATTAGTTAGGAGTTTGAACAGTTAGCCTACTTTATATCAAAACCCTCCTTTGTTAATTAGTAACAAAATATAGGATTGTTATTTTTGACACGATTTTTTATTGATTCTTTTGGAATTTCATGTCATGCACCCCAATCCCGTTGGTTTCCCAGTCCCTCCATGGCCACCCTTCACCCTTGTAGCATTCCCCCGCTAAAGAGAAATTTAATAAAATAAATTTTTTGAAAAAAAAAGGCAAAAAGAAAAATCAAGCAAGCAAGCAAATATAAATAACACTTCACTCCTCTATCTTTCCTACCTCTCCATCATTTCTTCATTTATCTTAATGGCACTGAGAGTTGCAGTGTGACAACAGTAGACCCTTGTGTCCAAACAGCTTTCCTTGCAAATGTTCATTGTGTAATACGTTGTTGGTCTGGTTCCAGGCCTCTGGTTTCTGGTATACCATCACCAAAACTCCTCTCTGATATCCTTCTGCTGTCCTGAGTCATGGAGATCCTGTAGTTATGTTTTTGAGAAACGAATCCCTTCACAGGCTCCAGAAGGTCATAGATGGGGTATATGTTGGGGTAGGTCAGCCCAAGGCTCAGGATTTGTGCCTATGTGATAGCTGAGTTACTCAGTCTGGACTTCTGGGAATACTTTCCTTAGGTGAGGGATGGAGCCAGCTTTCCCTCACCCACGATGAGGGGTGGGGCCAGCTTTTCCAAGTTGGGCCAGGGCAGCTCTCCTATGAGTGACAGGACCAGCTATCCTGGGCTGTTCTGGGATCACCAGCCCACTAACCCAGGGCTGGCACCAGAGGGCAGATTGAGCAGGGTCCTCAGGTTTCAACAGGCATAGTTAGCTTGGGCACCTGTAATAACAGGCAACAGATATCAACATAGATCTCAGCTTCAACAGAACCACAGAACCAGACATGACCCTCAGCAGCAACTTTAGCCAATATGTCACCATAGCCCCTAGTGCCACTGCAGGGCACTCAAATGGGCCTGCGTCCAGGCTGTATGATCCCAGGACTCCAACGGTGAGTCAGACAGTGGCCCAGACCCCAGGCATTGCATGGTCTTTGATGCTAACAGGAGCCATGGACATCAACAGAGACCCTGGCTGCAGTAGACTAACAGACCCAGACATGGCCTTTGGTGGCAGCTCAGACATGAAGTCACCATGGCTCTGGGGGGCAAGCAGGTCATCTACGTTAGTTTTTTGTTTTTGGTTTTTTGGTTTTTTAGTTTTCAAGACAGGGTTTCCCTGTATAGCTTTGGAACCTATCCTGGAACTAGCTCTTGTAGACCACGTTGGTATTGAACTCACAGAGATCTGCCTGCCTCTCCCTCCCGAGTGCTGGAATTAAAGGCATGCGCCACCAACGCCCACTACATCAGTCCTTTCCTCACCACATTCACCTCTTCAAATCTGCCCTCTCCACGGCACATGATCCATTCTGCCTCTCTTTCCCATTTCCCCGCCATGTGTTCACTGACCATAATGGTGCACCTTGTGGTGCCAGGCGGGCCCGTAGTCGTCTTCTCCCCTCCCAGGACAAGCTGCACCAGGCAGGTGAAAATATAGGATTAGTTTAAGGACTAAAGTATGTGCTATAGACAATTATATATGCATACATGGGCATTCACACACACACACACACACACACACACACACACACACACCATGCTACCAGCACAATAGATGTTCACTGAATGATGTTTCCCTCCAGAACCTGTATCACTAATAATTCCAGCAATTGTTAAGGAAAGAGCCCAAATGATGAGACAACCTCTGGGCAAAATAGGCATTCTTGCATGTAGTTTATTATTCTGTAGTCAACAGCAAAGCCCATCTTGAGGAATGTATGTTAAGCTCAGTAACAAGAAAGCTGTCCTAGTATGTTGTCTTTTCTCATCTTAAAATAACTAAGCTCCATTTGAATTCTATACATGATATGCCTGTGTTTATATCAAATGTCATTTTCCAACTAGCTGTTCTCAGTCTCTTTTCCAATGGGAACACACATGGAATTAACATAAATTAGCATATATGACTCTGGGGGGGTATTCAGAGGCTTCCTCAATTCCCTGTAGGTTCCCCTTTCTCTTCCACTCTAGAAAGGCTTGGGAGAAGGGCATGATAAAGGTGACTTTATAGTGATAACCTCCCAAATCCTTCTCCAATAGCTATATATGCTAGCAAATTATTGGTCCCTGCCATGCCTGTGCCATACCAGAAATGTGTGTGTGTGCTATAATACTTATATAGAAACTCACTCTTCTAAAGCAGGTAATACTACAATCAATCATCTAAATGACTAGTCATTAGGCAATTTATATTTAGGACATTTATAGCCTCCACCATCTTAGTCATGGGGTTCTAGAAGCTCTGATCCACAATGAAGTCTGAATCATTCTTTTCTTTCCTGTATACTAATGCTGAACAAATGAATCCATTTTGCACAGTGTTTGGCCCACAGGTATTCCTGCTTCTGAATGGGGTATGGATAAAATCACTCCAGGCTTCCTGTCTTTCAACATCCACTACAGGTGCAATACTGCTCTCAGTATGATCAATTCACTATGAAGATGCCACTGAGGCTATCTGAAACCTGCCAGTGTTTAGAACTCTGGGATAGACAACCATATTATAAGATGAAACTCTTCAAGCTAAGCCAAAATCTGGGCAACTGCAAATATTTCACAGCTTGTGAATCTTCCTAGAGTGGGATTCAGGACAGGTTTCCTCTCTCCTTAATCAAGACTTCCTAGTAAATGAGCTTGTTCTAGACCAAGGATAGTTTGCAATTTGGTTGTGTTCATGGCTAATGCAAGGAGTACAAGATTTAGTTCATTCTTAACATGTAGAAACTAGAACCTGAGTGAAATGGAGTCTGTCTTATTTAGGGTTTCTACTGCTATGAAGAGACACCATGACCACAGCAACTCTTATAAAAGAAAACATTTAATTTAATTAAGGTGGTAACTTACAATTTCAGAGGTTTAGTTCATTATCATCATGGTAGAGTGCAGGCAGACTTGGTGCTGGAGAAGGAGCTGCTACATGTGGCTTAAGCATTTATGAGACCTCAAAGTCCGTATTCACAGTAACACACTTCCTCCACCAAGACCATGTCTACTCTACATCTTCTAAAAGTGCTGCTCCCTTTGGGGGACATTTTCTTTCAGACTACCACATTCTACTGCCTGGCCCCCAAAGGCTGGTAGACATACCATAATGCAAAAATGCATCAGTCCAACTTCAAAAGTTCCCATAGTCTATAACAATCTCAAACTTACTTAAAAGTCTGAAGTTCAAATTCTCTTCTGAGAATCATGTTGTGTTAGTCTGAATGTGTTCGGCCCCAAAAAGCTCATAGGGAGTGGCCTTCTTAGGAGGTATGGCTTTGTTGGAGGAAGTGTAATCTTGGTGGAGAAGGCTGGTTGACTTAAGCCTTAAATCTAGGCAAGGAGGCTGGAGGGCACACCTTTAACCCGAGCCATACTTTCTGTTGGAATTTGTCACTGTGGGTGTGGGCTTTGAGGTCTTTTTCTTGAGCTTCACTTAGCGCGACAGTCGGTTGATTTCCTGTTGCTCGAGAGATGCAGTACTCAGCTCCAGCAACACCTCTACTTACTGCCACCATGCTCTCCCTGTCATGACGATAACTGACTGAACCTCTGAAACTGTAAGCAAGTTTCCTCAATTAAATGTTTCCTTTATAAGAGTTGTAATGATCATGGTGTCTCTTCACAGAAATAATAAAAACCCTAACTAGGACATATGCAATCTCTTAACTATAATCCCCTGCAAAATTAAAATAAAAAAGCAGGTCAAATACTTCTAACATATAATGGCATAGACTATACATTACCATTCCAAAATGTAAGGAAAGGAGCATAGTGAAGAAATACTGGACCAAAACAAGACTGAAATGCAGCAGAGCAAACTTGAAACTCTTCATCTCCATGTCTGTTGTCAAAATGCTCTTCAGATCGCCAATTCCTCTCAGCTTTGTTGACTCTTAGGATAGTTCCACTCTGTGTTAGCAGCTCTCCTTGACAGGTATCCCATGGCTCTGGTATCTCCAACATCATGGGGTCTTCAAGGACATCCAGACTTCAATTTCACAGCTTCAAGCAATGGTCTCTGTAGACCTCCTTTCAGGGACACCCCTGACACATACATGCCAGGCCTTAGTGGCTTTTTCTTAGTTGTGGAGGCAAATTCCATAACTGGTTTCTTCTATCCTTAACTCTAAATCCATAACCATGTAACCAAAGCTTCCAAGTTCTGCTGTTTTCTGGGGCTGTTGCATGGCCCCCTTGTTCAATTACATTTTAATCAACTTTCTGTTTCCCATGATTTCCTTCACTGCCTAAGCTTGGCTGTTCTGGAGCTTGCTCTGTAGACTAAGCTTGCCCCAAACTGAGAGATCTGTCAGCCTCTGCCTCTGTAGTGCTTTTTCTTTAATTCATTTTCACAAGTTGGAAATTTAGCTGAGTGGGAACTTGCCTTAATGTAACCACTCCCTTAATCCCATTTCTTAGTCTGTTTATCTTCTTGAACACAGGACTTAGCTCATTCTACTTCCTGGTGCCCCTTTTTTCAATCTGTACATTTATATTTTTATTTGCTCAGCTTGCTCCTTTTCATTGTAAATCGCCATCAGAGTTAACACTAATAACCACACAACAAAGACGATACTAGACTATATTGAGATTTCCTTTGCCAATGGAAGTAATCCTTAATCTCTTCATTTTATCCTCAGGCAAACTTTTTGGACAAGGGCAAAAAGCAGCCACATTCTTCACCAAAATATCACAAGACTGGTCTCTAGGCCACATACTAACATTCTTCTCCTCTGAAACATCTTGATCCAGGTACTTACAGTTCAAATCACACTCAGCACTATTGTTTTCTAAGTTCCTACTGATATGGCCCATTAAGCAGTGCACTGCTTTCCTAACTCAAAGTCTCAAAGTCAAAATTCCTCCAAACAAAAGAATGGTCAGGTCTTTCACAGTAATACTCCATTCCCTGGTACTAACTTCTGTATTAGTAAGGGTTCTCCAGAGTCACAGGACTTATTGAATAAACCTCTCTCTCTCTCTCTCTCTCTCTCTATATATATATATATATATATATATATATGTATATATATACATATATGTGTGTGTGTGTGTGTGTGCGCGAGTGCCTCAAGTGTCATTTCTCAAGCACCACCAACCTTGTTTTTTGAGACAGGGTCTCTTGCTGGCCTGAGGCTCCCATATTAGGTAAGGCTTGCTGGCTAACAAGTCCCAGGGACCCACTTATCTCTGCCTTCCCAGCATGGGAATTCCAATCATGTGCCACTATGCCTGGCTTTTTAATATGGGATCTGGGCATCGAACTCATGAATTCAGTGCTTACAAGGCAAGTATTTTATCAACTGGGCTGTCTCTACAGCTCTCCATTCATCATTCTAAAGGGATAGTTCCAAATGGGCTTTGAGTAATAGAGTCGGTGTAAGTCTATTAAGAAGACAGCAGTGAAAACAACAGCACACTTAGGCTTTGTCTTTCTCACCTACTACTTAACAGTAATGAGCAGTTGCTATGAACACTAAAGAGTCTATGGAATAGTGTTCACCTGTGTGCCTCCTTACTGAATACCACTAATAACTGCATGAAAATAACATGAGCAGTAACAGTTGACCCTGACTGAGTGTCCCCTATCAGACAGGGACTCTGCTAAGGGTATTTCATTGAAATCTGTATTTTACAAACAAAATGAGCCTTTGAAAAGGCTAAGCATTTTGCTAAGGCCACAAAGACATTAAGGGAAGTGAGATTTGTGGACAAATTTATCCGACTTGTTCTTAATTACTTAGATTTATGTACAGTGGCATAAGCTACAGGCCTTTAACCGCTGTGATGTGACCTTCTGATTTTTTAAAGATTTATCTATCATTTTTAATTATGCGTAGGGGCATGTGTCTCTTCATGTGGGTATGTGCACAAGAGTGCAGGTGTCATCTGAAGACAGAAGTGCTGGATCCTCTGGGTAGAGTTGGAGCTACAGACAGTTGTGAGCTGCCTGTGGGGGCTGGGAATCGAACCCAGGTCCTCTGGAAGAGCAGCCAGTTCTCTTATCTGCTGAACCATTTCTCCAGCCCCTGACTTAGTGATTTACACATACACATTCATATACAGATAAAGATATATGAATATGTAGATATATATATAGATATATGTAGGCATGCATGTTTACAAATATATGTAGATATGTGTAGGCATGTATAATATATGTTTATTGTATATGTTTGTTTTGTATATAGTACATATAAATAAAATAGGTCTCAAGTCATGTTTTCTTTCAATAAGAACATTGTCTAGTTCCATGCTCAATAACACAAATTGTAAGCTATATTGGTGATAGTGGCCCCAAAAAGGACAAAGGGAGGTGTAAGTAGGAACAATAGGACAAAGTTACTCAATATAGTTCTGCTCCTCTACTGTCTCCAACCCTGAAAGCCAGGTGTGAGCTGTGGATCTCAGAGGAGGAATTATCTAGTAGGCACTAGGCCAGGTGCAGCATGGGGTTTTGTAACTTGTTTGCTGTTCCTTTCACTCCAGGTAAGTCCCTGCAGTGGCAAGCCTCAGTCACTCCATCCTGAAGTCTTGAATGGGCTCATTCATCTCTATTCATCGCTCTCCTTCAGTGTCCCCCCCATGCATATTTATAAAGACCTCAAGAATCCTAGGATCCCATAAAAATGCAAAGTACAATTATTATTAATGATGATACAGTTAGCAAGGAAGACATTTGTTATTTCTACTCAATTGCTTTCCCCCGGGAGGAGAACCTTTTTTTTTTTTTTTTTTTTTTTTGACGTGGTGTTAATGTGCCATCTTGGCTATTTTCATCCTCAGTCACTCTCCTGGAGAAAGTTGAATCACAGACTAAGACCATGCCAATCTCTGCACTCTGCACTGTCTGCCCTGTCTGAGCCCTCCTTGCTGGTGCAGATGAAACTGTGGGTCTTTATTTGATTTCTGGTCTCAGGAAACACTGTATTAGGATCAAGGCAGTCTCGGCAGGCAGACTAGGACACTTCCTTTCTCGCTGAGGCGGTCACCAGTCCGTGCAGGCAGCTTGGGCTCATAGATCTAGTTTTATTTCCCCACCTATTCACCTGGAACTAAGTGATTTTTTCAAGGCGAAGGGTGAACACGTTTTCTTGTGTAAGCAGTCTTCCCCGGTTCCTAATCACCATTGTTTCTCAGACAAGCGGGTAAGCGGCTGGCTGAGGCTGGGAGCCATTTCCATTCTCTGTTCACCGCCTTCCATTGTAATTTCAGAGGCGTTTACAGAAAAGTACTGCACCAGTTTGGGATTTCCCCGTAATGACCGACTTCCTCTAACACACACCAGAACCGATTCGAATGTGAATTTGCACGAGGAAAGGGCTGCTCGAAAATCTCCATTTTCCTGTGCCCTTCAGAAAGCACCTTGCCTTTCTTTGGGCTCCCATCCCCCGCTCCCACCCTCCCTCCAGCCCCTCCTTTCCCTCCTTCTTAAGAAGACTTTCCCAGGTCCCTCTTGGCTGTGGTTGAACGACGTTGGCTGCAGTCCATGCCGCAACAAAGCCCTGGCATTCCAGCTGTCTGCGTCTAATCTCCAGTGTCAGCTCTCGTTAATGTGTGAGCGTGAAATCAGAGGGGGCAGAGCTGCACGGAATATTAAAACCATGATCAGAATTCCACTGAGATGCTGAGAGGCTGCGAGCACCATTAGAGGAGGCTGTCAAATCACGGCTTCGCATTAAATAAAAGATTTCTATCGGAGCAAAGTACAATCAGTGAATCGCTGAGCTAAATTAGCATTTTTTCAATTGGAGATCGAAGGTGATTTATTGTTCTACACGACATTAATGTAACTATGTGCTTGACCCGCTAAGGCAGCTAATTTTTCATTTAAATGGTTTCTTTCCTTCCCAGTGCAAAGGCTGCAATCATATTTCAACTTTGCCGAGTGATCAGAAAAGTCCTGGAATGCGCAGAAATGCGGTCCCCTCCCCTCTCCTTCCTTCTCTTTCTGCAGCTCCGGAGCCTTCCTCCTCCCCTCCCCTTCTCTACTAACCTCATGGCTGGTGGTCAAGGTCACAGAGGAAGAGTAATCTCAAAGCCACCGACTTCAAAGCCTCCATCAAAGAAGACCCCACGTAGTCATTGAATTAAAAGGGAGTGGGGGAGGGTGGTGTCCAGGCACTGGCCATTCCTATCAACAAGAAAAGACCCTTTAACTGCCCTGCTGGCAGGGCCCAATCCGGGGCAACCCGGGTCCAGTCTCTCACCGTGCCTCCCTCTTGCATCCTCTCCAGCCCCCTCTGCTGCAAACACATCACCTCAAAATAATATACATTTCCAATTAGCAGAGCACATTCTAGCCATGTTCTCTTTGACTGCCCTAACTATCTTCCCTTTTGCTCAAAAGCAAGGCTGTCATTAATGCAATCCTGCGGCTCCATTAATCCGACGTACAATGCAGCTTTTCTCTCTCAGGCTCCTCTGAACATAAAAACTACAGTTACTCAAGCACCCCTCTTCTATTTAGATTCCTTGTCAATTGTCTTTCATTACCTGCCTGATGTAACACAGTAGCCATCGAAGCTCTTGAACACAGAACAGAAGAAACATGCAATTCCATTCATTGCCCAATGCCCTTGTTTTCAAAAGGCAGCTGGTATTTCTGTTGTGGTTGTTTGTCAAGCACATTGATTTTTAATCTCTGTAAATTAATGAATACTATTTTAGGGTACACTGGGGCCCCTAACATGTGGCCAACTTGTTGGATTTAGAACAAGATGGGCGTCCTGGCTGAACCCTGGTAAATTACATTTTCACATTTCTCTGAATGGCTTCTTATGGAATTAGTTCATTGTGTTCCACACTGAGGAGACGGGGAGGAGCTGACAGGGGGTGGTGGGCAGTGGAGTTGACATCTGCCATGCCTTACCAATGTAAACGTGATTTCTGAAACTAATCAGACATTGTGCCAATAACTAGTATGTGTATTTCATTTGTCCTCTTCCAATCCCAATACCTACTGTGGGAAATTACAGATTGAGATATGTAGAGTAGATATTAAAGTACTACCTATCCCTAAGATATGAGGCCAAGGACAGACACAGAGTCACTGTACCAGGGCTCACTATGGACAGACGAAAGGAGAGTGCTCTGCCTCACCTCCCCACAGCCTCAAAACAAAAGTGATGAAGTTCCTTCAAGGGTCAGTAATTGGGAATGACTTCCCTCCCACCTCTATCACAATGGGACCCTAATTGGCACCCCCTGGTCAGCCAAAAGGCCATGGAGTGATTGGGTCAAGGTGCTGACCTTTGTCCCAACTCAGGGAAAGGGCCTCTCACTAGGCCAAAGGTAGGGTTTAGGGTGAGAAGCTGGATGCTGGAAACATGTACCTGCCACACTTGTGTCAAAGTTGCTCATTCATGCCCATCTTTTTCTAAAGTTAGCAAGTAATTCCATCTTTCTCCCATATTGGTCATCACTGAGATTCAACAACTCTAGACAAGAAACATGGATTTCATTACTCCAAAACACAAAATACCTCCTGGTACTGCACACTGCTTATTCATTTCCCTTTAGGTCGATTTCCACAGGACTTCTCTACCAACATGCCATATCTGTCTAGATCAATTTTCTCTCTATCCATTGTCACTTATTCATGAGCCAAGAGGTGTTGCATCATGCCATTCCCATCTGTAGGACAATTCCATTCCAAACCAAATCAAAGAGCCCAAAGTCAAGGTTCAATTCTTTCTAAGCATGAGTTGTCTAATATAGCAACATCTTTTGGAATGTAATTTTATCCCTCGGTCTCAGGACCTTCAGGATATTGTGGTCACTGCTGGTATACAGAATAGAACTACAGCACAGGGAAAGATCATGCAGACAGCTAGTCAAGCAACCTGCATGGTCTGCCACATTCTGAGACCTTAGCAAGAAATGTGAACCTAAAAGATTGGCAAATGCTAGACTTGGGACTGGTGAGACAAGTTTTGGGGGTAGAAACTCAGGAGGGAGAGTCATCTGGTAGCAGAGTAGACTCTACAAGGGGTGGCCAGACTGTAAGCCACATTGGTTGACTGGTATGTTTAAAAAATGCTTAGCATACAAATGCATGATCCAGTAGGCTTTTGGAAGAAGGGTGGGGCAAAGGATGGAGTCATTGACACCAGACCATTCTGCACAAAAGCTCAACTCACAGAATCTTCCCCAGAGACAGGAATGCTGTAATGAATGCCAGAGTCTTTCTCCAGGTAAGCACCTAGGACAAACCCAGTTCTCAGGCACAATGAGATCACCACCAGCCTAGATTGTACAGAAGGCTCAAGAAAACTCAACTCCACTTAACTCAAAAGAGCAACCCTGGCCTTAGAAGCAGTTTTTGTGTCCCTCACCTTAGGAAAGATCACACAAAGTACGACTCCATAGAGCAACTGTAAGGATTGTATCTAGATTTAGAACTGCATGTATGTGTGTGATAGATCATGTTCCTCTGTGTGTGTGTGTGTGCGCGTGCACGCATGCACTCATGTATGTATCATAAATCACACTCACTGCTCAATGCTCATCATAATGTAAAGATGTCATATAAGTCCCTCTTGTCAGACATCATTCAAAGGCTCCAGGCTGATCCAGCTGATTCAGATTTCAGGTTCAATGACCTTGAAGGTATTTTGTTGTTGATGATGATGATTTGTTTTGTTGTGTTGTGTTTTAATAAAAGGAAACAAACATTTGCTAATTCCAATATGTGTGATGTTAGACATTTCCACATGTGATTCACTTAATTCCACCCAGAAATACTCAACAAATGACCTCAGCAAGACTGTGAGATAGGGGGTCTATGATTATATTTCTCCTTAAATTATGATAGATGTTGATAAAAATACTGGAAGTCAAGTTCCAAGGTCTAACTCCAAATGACTAACTCTTAATAAGCACTTTGAGTATTTGAAATATCCACTCCCAAAGGTGGCCATTATAAAAAATTGGGCTTAAAACATTTAGAATACAAAATTGGTTAGAAAGAACTACTGACAGTAGATTTTATTTGGAAAATATTAGCTCATAATAGGACTCTCTTGAGCATGTACCAAGTGTGCTACAGTGTTCCAAACATGAAAGTACATGAATTAATACATTCTGATCCTCACACCGACCCAATAAAATATGTTGTATTATATCCATTTTAAAGATGAAGAAAGGGGGCACAAAGGTGTTAACATCTCCCCACTGTTCTCAGAATAGAACATTCACATACAACAGTTAGGTCTAGGATTTGAACCCAAACAAATTTGAACTTTACTCTGGAACCATGGTATGCTGCCAGAAAAGAATGCAGCATTGATTCTCTCCTATAGCGCAAATGCCTTATGGATGTTTCAGGGAGGCAAATTGGAGACCTGTAGCTATGTTTGAGCCCAGAAGTTCTGAATGCAAGCTATAAGCTTAATCACAAGGCCAGTTTTTATGAGATTTGCCCATTCATGTATTTTCACCCCAGTACAAACCTTGTCAAGGAGAGAACAGTCAAGGCAGGAAAAAAACACACTGGCTACAGAGACTTTCAACATCTACTAACTGTAACTTCTGAGTAAAAGTAGCTTTCTATTGGGTCACTGGACAAAGAATGAATATGTTTCTCTACGGGGAGTGATCATGACAAGGAAAGAAATATTTCTGACCCTTAAGATACAGGGAAGTTTTTCTTGGGTGTAAAGTATTGGGAAGTTCGTAGAGCTGAGGAACAGTCGTGGGTGGAAGCAGAGAAGCCATGACCCCTCATGTATTTTCACTGAATCTTTCATACTGCCTTCTCAGTATCCCTGAATTTTCTTGAATTACATTAGGTGCCCAACACATATTGAACAAATTGGATGGATGATACTCTCATGACATTGAAATGTGTGTGATATTGACTAATAAGAGGTAACACAGAATGTGACCTTGAAAAACACTGGAGAATGGCTTCAACCACCCTGCAAATCTGGTTCCTGGTGGCCCCTGTCTTCAGTCTCTCGCCATGCCATGGCATTGTCAGGAAGTGTGAGAGATTTGTTTGGAGTGGGGGAAGCATATTTTTGTTTGCATTTGCTTAGCACATTGCTGTCGCACATTTTGCTCTGAGATGTAAAGTCATCTGCACGCACCGGTTGTGCAGTTAGAACAAAGTCAAAACAAGCGTCAGGCGGGTTGTCAGCCACATGGCCTGGGCAGATTGTCATACTCTTTTGCCCATGACTAGTACTGTCTCTTGTCCTCCTTGCCTCTGAAACCCCACACCTACACATACATCTTGGCATCCACAAGATCTAATTTCTAATTGGCTTAACTCTATAGAAGACAACAATCACACAGACTATAGACCTAGTGCACCAATGTCGATGGCTGATCTTGGTGAACCAACTTTACATCAACCTTGACTGCAAGCAGCTTTGTGTCAAGAACCTTCAGGAAGCCATCTCACTCTATATAACAACATATCCTGAAAAAAAATGAATTGGGCAGTGTGTCCAGGTCAAATGATAATATCTTCTTTCTTTTAATCATCTACAAACACCCTCACTCATTGAAATCCATCTCCATTCCAAGTTACATCATACCGAGGGTATCAACACCAAGATCATTAGTGGCACAAAGAACACAAGCTCTTGCTACCAGTAGGCAGATTCGACACTCAAAATGAAGCCTAATAGCTCCAAATTATGTGATCATTCCTTCTGTATCAGAGTTGTCTCCACCAGTGACACAAGTCCAAGTTAATGGCCTAATTTTTCACAACACATATGTGAATCAGCAATTGGGTTACAGTAAAAACCAGTGTTCCCCTTTAGTGAATAAATCTTTGGGTAAGTGCCTGCCTTGTGTCAGAAGCTACACGGGGTTTTAAGATGCAATACACTACAAAGCAGGCTTAGCTTAAAGTCTACAGGAAGAACAGATAAGCATCAAGGATGGTAACTGCTAGAGAGAGAACTGTGGATACTTGAGAGGGATCAGTATGTTAGAGGCAGACCATGCCAAAGATCTGTGACCCATCAGCACTATGAGCAGTCCAGGAACTGAAAGAAAAGTCAAGGATGGTTTGTAAAATACAGATGACACGGGTGAGAAACTTGGCAACCAGAAAAGGACTGTGAATGGGGAAGCCCAAACTTTTATGGAAATGGTGCTTTTTGAAGAGGACTGCCTCTAACCAATAATGCTTTTGGATGATTGCCAAAGAAGATATCTAGCCAGAGATGGGCAAGTTCTATTTCTTGTCATATCTCATGTTATAAGCCACAGAGGCCAAATCCTGCAGGAGTGATAAGCTTGTTCAAATTCTCAGAGCCTTCTGGATCCTCCTCAACAATACTAAACTCAACCATATCTAAGTTCATAGGTTGAAAAATAGTCTTCAATATTAACTTTCACTCCAGTCATATCAAGATCATACTTTAATATGGTTATACCTGTCCACTGACTTTATCTTTGTTTTGAAATGTTGTACCTGATGAGCATGGATTTACCTACAGATTACATATAAAGATATATCAAAAGCTATGGACCAGACCAGGACTGCAGCTCAGTGGTAGATCTCTTGCCTAGCATGTCCAAGGCTCTGAGTTTAATCCGTAGAGTTATACACACACAAAATAACCAAAACAATCCATGTACCATCATAAATCTCTAGGTATACACCATACTTCTCAGGCATCAGAAATCTATAGAATACTTTCTGGCTCTGCCAGGCTGCTTTGCCCAATTCAAGAATCCAGTCAGCAGATACATCACAAATAGTGCATGGTTCTACAGTGTGGATCTGAAGTGTTGTTCAAGGGCCCATGTGTAAAAACCTTGTTCTCCAAGGTGGTTCTGTGGGACACTGTGGAACCTATAAGAGGTGAGTCCAGTAGGAAGTCTTTAGGTCACAAGTTAAATAGCTTCTCCCGGGTCTGCCATCATGATACACTAACCCATTGCATCCCACAGACCATGGGCTAAATCTTCCCAAACTGTAAATTGAATAGAATCTCATAACTTCAAGCTGAGTGTGCAGGGAATGGGGTTTTAAAAGAAGACAGTGTCCTTCACACTATAGCTTACAAGAAGCTGCAACGAACATGCCTACCCCTGGCATCCCTGTCTCCATCAGTCCTTCATGTTTTATTGCTAAGTCTCAAGACACAGAACATACATAGGTTGAGACAGATACAACCTTTAATTTGTACAGCCTCTTGTTTACCTCACCTTCTTCCTCCTTCTACTTTTCATATCTAGCCATGATTTCCCCCCAGAACTCCTATGAGCACCTTCCCATTCAGTACTATAGTCTCTGTGCCTAGATAAGTTTCCGGATTGTTCTCTCCATCTAAACCCATCTACTCCAATGTGTCAGAGGATTCCTACCAAGAAAGAGTTGAGCATTTGTCTAGGAGACTGGTCAACACAATGCTTCTGTTCCTGTAGTATGAATGGAGAAGCTAAACACTCACCAGAATGCTGGGAATCTCATAGATTGTACAGAGACATTTCCAAAGACTTCATTCTGATCAGCAATTGTTCATATCTATCTCATGACTAATGACTTATTTTTGTTGACCTGGGTCCATTCTTTAATTCATTTTTCTTAGTTATAAATACAAAGTTTCTTCTTCCAGTCAAAAAGCATCAGGAAAAAAAACCTATGGATAGTATGGGCAATAGGTATACTTTTATTCCTTCACAATATTTGGAGCAGTTGCTCATAGGTCCATAGGAAGTAATGCTTTAGTGATATGGCCATAAGAATATCCTCTAAGAGAAATAAGAAATAAAAGGTAACCAACTTTCCGTCTCCTCATATGTGGTCAAGCCTGTACCAATACATGTCATTTGTAAGCCACTGGAATTAAACAATAGTGCTGCAGTGAACAGTCCTTTTAGACATCAGTGGGTTGAATAGAATTGTCCCAGAAGGGCATGATGTAATCATACTGTGCAGTATTCCTTCAGCTTTAATAATGTACAGATGTCTATTTTACAGACAAACAACTCTCATATATGGACATATTATCCTGAACCTACCAAATCTTATCTGATCTTAAAGCTGAATAGAATCAGGCCTGATTAGTACTTGGATAGGAGGGAAAAAAACCCATGAAGTCCCATGGTAGCTCAAATCTAATCTTTTTTCTTTAGTCTTATTTTTTAATACAAGGTCTCATATATTCCTATCCACCTTCAAATTCATTATGTGGTCAAAGATGACCTTGAATTTTCTTTTAGTGATAATTTCATGTCCATACAATGAAACATGGTCATGATCATATTTGCTCCCCATTTTCCCCTCTAACTCCCTCTCAAGCATTTTTCAACATGGACTCCTGCCTGACATCTACTGCTCCAACATGATCCTAGCAACTCATAGTGATGTGGATTAGATCCTATGCCACTGTTAAGGCATGGTCAACTATGCTAGTACAGGAGTCCTAAAGTTGAGGAAGAAAAAGACATAGCCACTCAATCTGAATAATATCTAAAATCTTCTAGACAGATATTAGACCAAAGAAAAAAATTTAAACCTAGCTCATTTGGAATAGTTTGCACTTGACACAAATGGCTAATAGATAATTATGATCAAACCTTGTACAGGCTTCTTTTATAGATGTTATAAAAGAAAACACACACACATACACACACTGTCTAGAAAGGGAATCGGATAATATAATGGTCTATTTCGTCTGTAATTTTGGCGATTATTATAAATGATGAATAAAATCCAACTGAAAGTGCTTTTTTATTATCTTTCCATCATGGCATGATCCAAAGGTTGACCCTGAAATAGAAAAGCCTCTTTAGATGTACCAGGAACTGGAACAAAGCTGGTGATCTGAACCTTGACCTTAAGCTCTTAAAGAGAATATTGCACATTACTCCCCTGGAAACAGAGAAAAATCTACAGTGAGATCATCTGGCACTAAAGGAGTCATGTAGATGACTCTTAAGATCAAAGGAACCTACCCCGAGATTCAGGTTCTACAGGAGAGCACCTGGGGTACCTAGATGGCAGTACTAAGCTGTGCAGCAAAGACCTCCTACCTTGGGTAGGCTGCAGAAAGAGTGCAGACGTCTAACTGTTGATGTTCACAACAAGGAAGCAGGTGACCCTGTCACTATATTGAGATCACAGGGTAGAGCCACACACAAGTCATTGTAAAAAATTGTTCGAACTCATATCAAATACTTGAAAGCTAGCAGCACAAGTGCTGTGTGAACCACCTACCTACATATCAGATTATACATGATCAAGATAAGGTGATCAGAAGTGAGAGTCTTTCCAATAGCACAAGGTGTCTAGGAAGTTTCCTTAGTGTTTAGCATTTCAAGATAGCACTGTGCCACCTTGGACTATTTATGACTTTTGTCCCTTAGAAATTTGTGCTCAAAATGAATCTTGTTTCTGATATTGCCTGACTGAATCAAGAAGTCCTCTCCTAGTATCTAAAGGTGTGATCTCGATACTGTGGACTCAGCAGCCACCCAGATACCATGTCATCACATTCAGCTGTTGTGTTCTGAAGGTAGACTGGCAGATCCGAATATCCATTTTTGGGAGTGGACAGTTGAAAGGAAGGGTTTGCAATCTTTCACACCTTCGACAGGAACACAGAGCATCTATTAGAAGACACCTCAACATCTGAAGCTGTCAAATCCAAACCACCCCCTTTTAAGAGACAATCTGTTTCCTTGCCCGATCAATGCTCTTGTGGACCACCAGTGACAGCCAGTAACCAGGTAACACACAATTCAACTTCAAAAGAAGAAACAACTTAAATTCAAACATTTATTGCACAGCTGTGAAAGTCCCCTAAGTGAAATTAATTGAGACTCCCGGAGTATAACTTAGAAATCACTTTGCCTGGATGAAACAATATGACAGCTGGAAATAATATAGGTTTGGGAACAGACAAAAGCAACTTTGTTCAGGCTTTCAAAATGTAGCCACCCTCCCAACCCCCTGAGCGCAGCCATTACTATATTGTGGTGGTGATGGTCCTCAGTCTGCAGAGATCTTACATAGCAAAGTGGCTGAAATGTTTCATGCCTCCTGAGCTCTGGTATATCATCTGAACAGACTAAAGTGTCTCTGTTTACTCCTCCACACTACTGGTCTCTTCATATGTGTAGTGCCTTGGTCCCCACACACCTGTTTCCAGGTGCCTGTCATTAGAGCGTCTACTGTGTGATGCTCTAATGACATTAGATCTCCATTAGAGTTGTTGTTTTGTTTACTTGAATTGATACAAACACAGATTTCTACCTACTGAGATACTCTTGTGTTGTAAAGAAGCTTGGTTCTGAGCTATGCTTTCGTAATTAGATGGATCTTATATCAGTATTCTGCCAGTATATTTGACCATAAAGCAAAACACAATCAAGAGTGCTCAACACAAGGCAAGTTTTTCAGGTGAGAAAACACAAAAGCAGGTGAGAGAAAGCAGTTTGTCCCATTCTCTGACTCTTGAACATATGTGTGTCAGAGAATGGCAGCTGATCACCGAGCCCGAACCTTCTTTTCTCTGCTTATATAGCTAGACAATGCTACCACTTTCTTTCTGTTTGACAGTGGTGACATGACCAGGCTTGGCCAGAGGCTTGTGACATAAAAGTCCAGAGCACAGTTATCACCCATGTACCATGCCCTGTGTTTCCTCCTCTTCCATTGCCTTCAGATGGATGATGGCAGTTTTAGAAGCCAAATGCTGCAGGTAGAGAAGACTTTGGGTCCTTGGTTCTCAGCTTGGAAAAAGATGATCCATTGCTCAGGAACACCTGTGTCAGACGTTTTACCTAATGAAAAAAGAGACCTTTTTTCTTGGTAGAACAATTCATGTAGGTTGGGACTTACTTGTTATAGCAGCCAATAATGATGGAAATCACACAGTGTGTTCAGCAGCCATAAAGATGGAAGGTGCTTTCTCCGAGATTCCCCTGAACTTTAGAATGTTGTTATGCACCCACATCCACATTTGTCATCTAAAAAGACAAAAATGTAATAAAGTGTTTTATGGACTGTGTGTGGCTTCCATTTTGCTTGTGCAAGTTGAAGTCATCCCATTTTGGAGAATTTTCTTTTTATTAGAGGTAAACCCACTAATGTGAGGTGGTAGCACGCGCCTTTAATCCCAGCACTGAGGAGGCAGAGACTGGAAGATCTCTGTGAGTTCCAGGCCAGCCTGGTCTTCTGAGCAACTTCCAAGACAGCCTCCAAAGTTACAGAGGAAACCCTGTCTCAAAAGGAGGAGGTGAAGGTGAAGGAGGAGGAGGAGGAGGAGGAGGAGGAGGAGGAGGAGGAGGAGGAGGAGGAGGAGTAAAACCATGCAATTATATACAATGAAAACTATCCTTTTGGTAAGTAGAAGGGAAAAAAACCCAGAGATCAAATCACTGGAGAAAATAAAATAAATAAATAAATATGCTAGCACAAAGTCAATATTCTAGTCATATGCATGGGGTTAATTGGTTGATAGTGCTTTTGAAATATTATTTATAATAAATATATATTTAAGTTATAATATGTAGAATGTATTGTGCCACAGTAAGTTCCAGAGTATGCATAGTACTTTCTCATAGAATAGTACATCATAAATGGAAGGAGGAGGACAGCTTTGTCAGATACAACTTCTACTTCTTGTGAAAAGAACTATTTCTGGGCATCTGCTTGCTCAAAGAACAACAAATGGATTTCATATGTACATAGGCATTACACCTTCGGGTGAGTTCACCTACAAATGTTGGCTCAATAATTCTCCCTTAGTACTGATCCCAAGGATTTCTATACTCTTAACTCCTGTCTTCCAAACAAACTTACCATTTATGCATCTATAATTTAGCAACACATCTCTTCCTACTAAAGAAAAAAACAATAATTTTCAGATGCACAGTTTTTAATTAACCCTGCTATCAAAAGCAATTTTCCAGTAAGTGTTTAAAATGTCCGCAGGTATATTTAAACATTTTCTGTGATCAAGAAAGGTATCACAGAAATTATCATCATATATCAACCCAATAGAGTCAATAACCACAATACAGCCCTGCCTTATATGCCCATGAGCTGCCTCCTTGGTTGGCACAGAGCTACAAAGTCACCACTACAACTGCAGATGCCCTACTCCTAGTTTAAAGGCACAGTGATGTCCCATAGTTCCCTGCTCTGAGTAGGAAGAGCAATTCTCTTAGGATTCGCATTTCTTCAGATATATGAGAGTTATGTGAGACCAAGTCTTTCATCAACTGATTCATTCTTATTCTCAGGAGGAAAGAGCAGATGTGAGATCATTTGAATGTCTCATTAAAATTTAGTTTTAATCTCTTAAATACTAAATTTCTTTAAACTTCATGGAAAAATGATCTGCCTAAAGTTGGTTATAAAATTTAAAAAGATACAGGTATTTTTTAAAGTCCTTATTTAATTCTTTAAACAGTATGTTTAGAATTCAAACATAGTTCTAAGCCTGGGAATGGAGGGTGAGAACTTCGTGGAATTTGTCCATGCATTCTCTGACTCTTGACGTTGTTTCTTACTCAATGTTAATAGGTGAATGAATATGGCTGTACCTCCTGGGAGTCTCACCCATCCCTGGCCATGTTCGGGTATGTCATGGGTTAGTCACAGGCTTCAGTCACTGTGACAAAATACCTGATAAAAATTAAGGGAGAAAAATAGTTTCAGAGGTTTAGTAGTTCATGGTCACTTGTCCCTGTTGTATCTGGATCGGTGGCAAGTCAAGACATCAAGGCAGAGAGCACATGGCTAAGCAGAACTCTTTCTTCCCATCTACTTTTTACTTAGTCCCCATGCCATCCTACAAGGATTGGAACAGATCCTGATGGGGAAGAGGTCCTGCATAAGAAGCCGACCATCAGAAAATGCAAATTGAGGACAGTCAATAATGCTTAATGTAAGTCTGACTGCGGTTTTTCAAATTTGAGAAGGTGAAGAAACATGTAAAAGCACTTTAGGAATAATTAATCACCTAAGGACAGAGATTCATGACAGTTAACTTTTTAGTGTGTGTCTTCCCTCTGCCTCTCTGAAACTGATCATCGCATGTTCTTTCTCCCACGTCATTAACTGCTCTGTACAAACATTATTTGTTCTTATCTTATGTGGACATATAATTTTCCAAACCTCTCATTATTATTAGACACTTTCATTGATTCTAAAATTTGGCTACTATGAATAACTGATTATGAATGTCCTCATACATAATCTTTTTATGCATTTCTCATAATTTTAGGAGAATGTATTTTTACAAGAAGAGTTACCAAACCCAATCACACTAATCTCCACCGGTCTTGAAAGCTACTGAGAAGTCAATCTCTGCCTAGAAAGCAATATGTGTTCTACCTGCCATTCATATTCATGGAAGCATTTTCCAACATACTTTGCAAAATGAAATGTATTGATTTTGCAAACCTTGCTTGATTTGGTAAGAAGAAAATAATATTTTGTTGTTTGTATTTTCTTTGATATCTAATGAAGTGAAAAAGAAGGTGATTTCTTCTTTGGCAGATAGCCTATGTAAATGATTTGGGAATTTGTGTTTTATTTTTAATATATTTTATGCTGACATGTTTTCTATGCTTTAATGCAGGCTTTCACTTTTACTTGTTATATTTATATTATTTTATATTCCTCTTATATTCTAAACCATTGTATTTATAGTAGAAACTAATTGACTATCATATGAGGGGTTTGTAATCCATCACTTGACTTAATGCTAATTCATGCTAAATTTTTTCAGTTCATTGTGAAGGGATTTGTAGTAGACAATAAAGTATTATGGAAATTATGACTGTTTAGTTTTTACCTTTCAAGTAATTCAGCTTCTTAATTCTGTTTCATTATGTCAGCATCTTCTTTCCCAAATTGTGCCAATTTTATTGAGCTTGGTATTTAGATTGGTTTAAGATACAATTATTTTACATATTTAGAAGGAATATTGTTTGCCTAATTTTACTGTAATTATTTTCAGTTTAGATGTTAAATTTTATATTGTTACTGACAAACTCATGTAGCCTTACTTATCCTTAGTTTTAATTATATTTGTGTGTGTGTGTGTGTGTGTGTGTGTGTGTGCGTGTATCAGTATGTGTGTGTGAGTACAGGTATCTGTAGAAGCCAAAAGAAGGAGCTGATCCTTTGGAACTAGAATTATAAGCAAATGTGAACAGCCCTATGTGGGTGCTGGTAACTGAATTCCTCTGGAAAGATAAAAAGTGCTCTCAATTGTTAACCCATATCTCCAGTCCCCACAGTCCTTATTTTGAGTGAGAGATATGGTTGAGAGATTTAATAAATGTTTATTCTTTTATTTGGGGGTGTGCTGTTCTATGTGAAGAACAGTGAGGGAAATATCTGTTCTCTAGAATATTCTTTGCTTTATATAATAGTGTTTATTTTATTTAAGTTTTGCATCTACTTCAGAAAAGAGGTGGTGCCTACAGTCTAATTTTACAAATTATAGGTAAGATTTTATATTACAGTTATGTTACCTTCTTAACAAGAATCAGTACACACTCAATATTTTCTCTTTACAGTTTACATCCCTTCTGATATTTTGACAGATTCATCAATGAGACTATTTTCTCCAGAAACTTTTATATCATGGATAGAAACATTTCATAATTATTTCTCAAGTTTCTTTGTCATATTATTTCATTCACTCAAAAATTCCCACTTTCCCCTGTAAGCTTTGGATAATTGTAAACATCCTAGAGAGTCACCATTTTATTATGGAGTTCAGAATAGCAGAAAGTTTTTCATTGTGATGATTTTTATAGTGTGTACACACGTCACATCGGCCTTTTCCTAATATTTTACTTCAATTACTCTATGCTTTCCTTTTAATTCCTGGTTTAAATAATAATGTCATATGTCAGAGACTATACTGGTTAATCAAGTCATTTTATTTTCAAATTTATTTCTGCTCTTATCTTTACAGTTTTCTTACTATCCATTTCCTTATTCATTGTTTGACTTTATTTTTCTAGCTTTTTGAGATGAAGGATTATCTATCTATTTTCCATACTAAACCATTTTAAGGTGATGAATTTCCCTCAAGTTACAAGCTTGGTTACATCATGCAAGTTTTAGTTCTTTGTTTTTATTGTCATTTCTATTAACAACTTCTTGTGAGTATAGCTGTCGGCTTTTGTCATGTTTGCTTACTCAAGGATGGTTTGGCTCACTTTGAGAATCACCTTCCCCCAACTATGTACACACCACTCTCGCCTAAGCTTCTTAGTCTTTGTTAATATTACCTAAAACTTATATATACTTTTCAAATAGGTTTCAATGACAGTTTCTCATATGTATTTCCAGCTTTGTACTCAAATATATTGCACATGATAATGCTAAACCCTTTTCTCTGGCAACTACATTTAACCACAAATAATTGTCAGTTTCTTTAAAGAACTAGTGTTGATCCTGTTGCACTTTATAAACTAACAATTCTTAGATAACTTTCATGTCAGTGTTGTATCATGTAGTGAACTACAGCACTGGATTTGAAAGTTCAGTATTCACAGGAAAGCAGCTAGGACTGAACATCTTCTAAGCAGATGTTCTCAGCCTGTGGCAGACTTTTTCATTGGCATCATATTTACAAGTATAAACTCACCATCTTTAAGACAGTCTTTCCCTTATCCAGTTAAACTCCACTTCTGCTTTAAAATCAGCCAGTGCTTCCTCTTGTCCTCAGATCATCCTTAATCTGTTGTGTTTAACTACTTCCACTTCCCCCAGGACACCTGAGAGCACCCTGTGTGCATGTGTGCACTGTGTGCACTCCTGATGTCAATCTCACTTTAATTGCTTAAAATTTATTTTTTCCCATGTGTGTTTGTGTCTCTCTGGGTGAGGGAGCCTGAAGAGGCCAGGAAAAGGGGTTCAGTGCCTAGGAGCTTGAGTTGCAGGTGGTGGTTATTTGCCCAGTATGGGTGCTGGAAATTGAATTGGGATCTCTGGAAGAAAATGAGTACTCTTAACTACTGAGCCATCTCTCCTGCCCCCCTGCACTGCTGATTTGATATGATCACTTTTCTATGAAATATATTGAGGGTGGTGCTGAGCACAATTCAAGACCATTTATAAATAATTCAGGTTTGAGATGAACTGATAAAATATTGACTCAATCAGTCATCTTAAATTAGTATTAACTGATACAAATTCATCATTCTATTCTGGTTGGTTCTTCAACAATAGAGCTGAAAAAGCAGTCCAATGAGACCTCCTAAGAAGTGGAAATGAGACCTTCCTATGAAGTCATAATGATCTCTCCCTATGATTATAGACATGCAATCTGTTCTCCAAAGAGTTAAGATCTACCTTATTAACAGTTGAGCTACTCATTGACTATAGGGACAATGGTCACAGAATATTGAACTTGGGAAGGGGGACCTTGTAACTTGTTACTACTGGATAACTTTAGTGTTACTTTTTCTGATATACATGTCAGAACAGCTTCTTATCCCTTCTAATCTGGGCTTATGACCTATCCCCTCCAAACAACTTTTCCTAATCATTGTTAGAGGAGTGGTTCCCTGTCTCCAGAAGTCTCCCCTGCTTATTTATTAAGCTTCTGACACTCACTACTTTCTCCTGCATTTCTGTCATTACAAGACATTTTGCTTTCTTAACCAGAAATCAAAAAGTACTTTTCCATCTCCCAGTTTTGAGCAAAACACCTCACAATGCATGTACCAAATAAGAATGTTTGCACGTGTGTATGTGTGTGTTAGCACATAGTGATTTTGTATGTGCATGTGCAAAATTATACAGCATACAAATATCTGTGTCAAAACTTGCCTCTTCCTACAAAATTCAGAAAAAAAAACTTGATGTGGGCAGTTTGTGTAGAGAGGTAAGATAATCCCAACTGAAAGCTTTCTCCAAATGCCTCCAACCCCGCTTCCTTCTGTTTTGTCTTAATAGCCAGACAAAAAGCCTTCCAGAAACTCTACTTTTCTTGCGTCATTGTGCTAAGACTGAAAATTTCTTAGTTCTATATGGAAGCTTAAAATGCTGACCATCAAGTTCATTCTAAAATCATTATCAAAAATCAAGAGAAACCTTCAGAAATCATCACACAAACACACCCACCCACCCACACACACACATGCACACACACACAACTCTATATTCATATATGCACAGATCACTAACTGGAGCCATGAGATGCATGCATGCCTGACACCATGCATACATATGAAGCCCTACACATGCAAACACACACATAGATATTCTGTCTGCTCCCTTCCTGAGAGAGGGAGTGGAACTTGAGGGCTCTTGAAGCACAGTTGGTTTCTAATACCAGCTGCCACAGAGCACTGGTCCAGGAAGGCAGAGGGACCATGTGGCTGAATTTCAGGGTAATTAAGAATGTAAAAGGGAGCCCTGGGTGCCACTGGGCACTTAGCAGCATGTGCAAAACTCTTCTAGCAGATACCCAGGTGGGCATGAGGCCAACAATATCCCCACCCCCTGCCTCCTTTGGCAAAGGAAGCTGAACCTGCTCTGGGGAACAGAAGTGGAGGAGCGGTGGTGGTGAGAAAGTCTCAACACATTCTGCCGTCCATGCTGTAATATTGGTTGCATGCTGTTCTCCCTTAATTTGTCAACTCTCTTTAGCAGCCTAGGGATAGTGCCCTCCCTACTCAGCCAGACAATCCGCATTAACAATTGTAAGGGAGTTGGTACCAGCAACACTAACTCCTAATTTCTCCTTATCTGTCCCACATCTGCTGCTGTGGTAGGCAGCTTGCTTGCGATTCTAGTGAGAGCATTTACTACTGGCCCAACATTTACCTTCTATTATTTCTGGGCTTCAATTTCTGGTTGGTTTCCATTGTCACATGAGTTTCTGCCAGTGTCAGGTATCAGCAAAATCTGAAAACAATTCTTTCCTCCTCTTAGTGTTCCCTGAAAATTAATAAACATACTCCAGGTGGGAGAATTTCAGGCCACTTGATAATCAGATAGGGGAACAATTTTGGAAACAAGTTTTCTGGGAAGCTACAAGAATATTTACAGAGTTGAGTGTTTTACTTTTCTCTCCTACTGCAGGTCCCTCCTTAGAACTGCCTTGATCCTGTTTCCCTCTGAAAGATCTATCTAATAGTTATGAGGCCACTTTGCTTTCTGTGTTTATATTGGTGAAGGATTGCCTAAGATATTCCGTTCTGTTTTTCTCTGGAAAGTGTGTTTTGAGGGAGTATGAGAGAGTGGAGATCTGGAGCTCAGCAGAAAAGGTGTTTTGTTAGCAGGTTAGTGTTCCTCTCATTTCAATCCCAGCTACTCAGATTTCACTGTAGCTATTCCAGACTCCCAGAATTCATCAAAAAAGCCGGTCTCTAGCACACCTCTAGAACTTTTGGTTTGATGAGTTATCACCAAACATGGCTTCTGTCTAGTCTTTTCCTATTGAGATGTCCTCACCTCAGAGCCTCTGAAATGCTCTGTGCTTGCATTTCTCACAGTTCTGACCTCTTGTAACATAATAAGGACAACCAGTTGTATGTCGTGATATTTTCACCTTCTCTGGGAAAGACAGGACTGCATCCTAACACTGGGTATGAAAGAATGGTTTCAACTAAACAGGAAAAAGACTCAGAGTGGCAGGACACAGGTTGGCTCACTTACCTTGTTGTCTGCGCTTTTAGTAAGGGAAGTGTTGGCTGTGGAGGAAAATGATAATGACTTGCATAAAGTAATTTTTTTCTTTTACATAACATAGCATCCAGGTAGCTCAGAGCTAACATGAAGACTTCCAGTTGTCCCTTATTATAAAGACATCAGTTGTGAATATTAGGATTACTCTACTGGCCTCATTTCAACTTGGCTATTCTTTTAGAGACTCTACTTCCAAAGACAGGCATACTGCTTAGCACTGGAGTTATGATTCCAGTATGTGAAACAAGGCAGCACAGTTCATGCCATCCTATTGGCTGTTCTATTTCAGGGTACTGGTAAAATAGACTATATATCTGTGCTTCTTTGGCCACATATATACTAAAATTGGAATGAAATATACTGTGTAGAAAGCTAAGAGTTAGACTGTAAAAAACTTTGATAGTTGGATTAAGGAATTTGGACTTTCTTTTGAACTAATGAACAATGAAGAAGGGTTTTTCAAATGAGGATATGTTTTATTCAGAGGGATCTCTAAGCTAACTGGATATATGAAATTAATACCTCAATCCCAAAGAGAAAACAGAAGGCAGTTAGGAGTCTATCACAATGATGGAAGAGAAAGACAATTGACAATGAAGATGATAGTGACAACACAGCCCATGAATAGTGAGAAAAATGACAAAATTAAGGAGCATTTTGTTAATAGATTGACATGTATGTGAAACCCAGAGACCAAAAGTTTGTGGTGTGGTTGGTAGAAGAAGGTGATGCCATGAACCAAGGTGAAGAATGCATGTCAAGGGGTAGAGATGCGATCTCTAACACTCATTAAACTTGGCTATGCAGAGGCACAAAAATCAGGAATTCAGGGTCATCATCAGTTGTATAGAGTTCAAGGGCAGCTGGGATTATCAGCTGGAAACATTCAACAAATGTGGGCCTGTATTCAAGGGAAACAACTAAATGTAAAATACACCATGCACATGGCAGCTGAAAGTTTAGAACAGCCTTAGCCATGCATAGACCAAGAAGAAATATAAACCCAAAACAGGGACTGTAAGGAACCACAATAAGTAAAAGACAAGTGTAATAAGGAAAATAAATCAATACCTTATTTCCTTTTTTACTCTTTGGGGGTGTCTATCACCAAGGTCCCAGATAGATACATAGAGACTCATTCTTACATATGAATGCCCAGCTTGTTTCTTGCCAGCTTTCTAACTTAAATTATCCCATTTCTCTTTATCTACATTTTTGTCTCTGGGCTTTTTCTGTTTCTTTCTTCTATCTATCTTTCTTTCCTTCTTACTCAGTGACTGGCTGGGTGGCGGGGTGGCTGGCCCTGTGTGTAATCCTCGCTTTCTCCTTTTCTTGCTCCTCCTTTTTTCTTTCCTAGATTTCTCCACCTATTTTTATCTCTGTCCACCAGCCCCCTATGTTTCTCTCTCCTGCCTAGTTATTGGTCATTCAGTTCTTTATTAGACCAATCAGGTGGTTTAGACAGGCAGAATAACACAACTTTACATAGTTAAAACAAATGCACATAAAAATGCAACATATCTTTGCATTATTAAATAATTCACAGCATAAATGAGTGTAACACATCTTTTTTTTTTTTTTTTTTGGTTTTACGAGACAGGGTTTCTCTGTATTTTGGAGGCTGTCAGTCCAGCCCGGCCTCGAACTCACAGAGATCTGCCTGCCTCTGCCTCCCGAGTGCTGGGATTAAAGGCGGGCGCCACCACCGCCCGGCCCGAGTGTAACACATCTTAAACTAATATTCCACAACATAAACCAGAGTTAGGAGTAAGGGAAGGAGAGAATAGTATCAGAAGACTAAAATAAGACCATTTCAATAAAGAAACCTCAGTCAATCACAAAGCAGAATGAAACAATCTAAAATAGACTGCAACATTGGTCTCCAAAACAGAAGGAGTGGAGGAATGGAGAGTGTAACTTGACTATAGTAGGGCTGAGATTATGGGAATGATGGCAAGGAGTGGGTATGCACACAGGATTTGGAGCATTTCTAAAAGGCTGATTATGAAGAGGGGAAGGAGCTGGGGAGTTGAGTGGGAGACATGTGCTGCTGGCCCAGCATACCTTCCAAACCTATATAATTGGAAAATGTTGGAGAGGGATTCTGCCCCATGCCTTGTGAGAGCATACAAGTTGTGCAGAACTACTAAATTTGCTCTGGTAGCTGTCTTTTCAGTCCTCCCAGTGAACTTCTGTCAGAGGATTTGTGCTTATGGTTCTTGTCTTTCTGTATTATACCACAAACCCCTTGAGGGCAGAAGGCATATCTGATTCTTCTTTATATCTCTTCCTTCTATATCTATAAGAGATGGATGGGAAGAAGAGAAAAAGGATCACAGTGGCTAACATATACGCAGTTATTCTGGGTCAGGCTTTGTACTGAGTTTTTTCTTGAGTTGTTCATTATACTACACCTCTGAGCTGGGTACTGTTGTTATCTCCATTGTACAACTGAAGAACTGAGGTACTTATAAAATGAATGACTTGGCCAAAGCCTCACAGTTGGCAGACCGTTGGTTGTGTAGCTGTACTCACAACCAAAAATCCATATTCTTAACTGCCTAAAGTCAACTATAGTATTATGATGGCTAATTTTATGTGTCAATTTAACTGAACTATGAGGAGCCCAAGAACTTGGCCAAACATTAGTCTTAGTGTCTGTGAAGGGGTCTATGAAAAAGTGCAGCATTCTGATTTAGAAAGTGAGCCTACCACTGACCTTCCAGATATGATTGTGGTCCCATCAGTCATTCAAAAGTCTAACCCTCTGTATTAATTAGCTTTCTTGCCAATGGAATCAAATACCTGACCAAAACAACTTCCAAGGAAGGGTTTATTTCAGCTTATGGTTTGAAAGAATAGAGTCCATCATGGTGAGGGAGGCATGACAGCAGCCTGCTCCCTGTTGGCAGGAATGTGCATCTTACTCACCTTTCTACACATAAGGAAGCCAAGAGGGATGCCACTTGCATTCAACTGCCTTCCTCCTTCTCCCCTTTCCTCAATCTGGACCCTCACCTTCTGAGATTTCTGAGATTGCACCACCCACATTTGGTGCAGATCTTGCTCCCTAGGCTGCCCTTTCTGAAAATACTTATGTACACACACAAAGATGCTCTTCACTGGTACCCCAGGTATTTCAGAATCTAACCAAATGATTGACTAAAATAATTCCCATATCATCTCGTGAACATGATAGAACTCTCCCTTCTGACTGCTTTGTGGTAGGATGTCAGTGTTCTCTGGCACTCATAGTTACCCTTTAGGTCAAAGTTTTCTTGGATACCAAGTCTGCCAGTCTCTGTCATAGGCTTACTTTATCAGCTCTCAAGGGTTCACGTCTCAGAGCTAAACCTGAATGAGCTCTACCTTCTCTCCTAAACCTCTGGTTTATTATAAACAGATCTTAGGACTTGCCAACTTATTTAATCTCCTGAGCTGATACCTCATAGCAAATCTCTTTCTGTATTTACATCCTGTTCTCAAGAGAAACATGACTGATGATGGAACTATTTTTGAAAACTTGATCTCTATGAAGGAATAGACTGGGAATAGTTTAAGTCTTTATTTTATAAAAGAAGGAAGGCAAGAGCCAAGAAGTTACATTTGATCTGCTGAGCTGCATTTTATCTGCCTTAAACTGTGCAAAACAGAACACATGATCTTTCCATCGCTCCTGTAGTGATCTGGCTGTTGATTTTGCTGTTTCTTAAATCAAGTCACAAGACATCATGTAAAATACTTTTCACCATCAAGTTCTAGGTCATAAAATTAGCCTTTATGACTTTGACTGTTACTGATTTCAAAGACAAATGAATTACCATGTAGGAAGACAGCAGAGCCTGTACTAAAACGGCTTTTCAGATGAAATAAAATTTTGCTGAAGAGTTTCTATTAAGCACTGATATAAAGGGACTACAGGCTCTGGGGTGTTTCCATAGCCTGGAAAAGCTAAACATAAATATTCTGTCCACATGGTTGTTTTTCATAGTTACAAATTCTATTGTTTTTCTTGATAGTAGGAATTGAACACACATACCTTGTGCATGTAAGGCAAGAACTCTACTCCTGAGCTACACCTCTGTCTCTTCACACATTTGATCTTTCCCTCATAAATACTACCCAATGGGATGGCAAATGGTATAAACTTTGAGTCCACACATAGAAAATCTTACAATAATCCACCCTCTGAGCTGGGCAGCCATTCAAGATAGAGACCCAGGTGCTTCCAAAGAAGTCTCCCAAGTAACAAGCTTCATTAGTCACTCAAGCAGAAAATAAAAACATCTGAACACTTCTTCAAATGGTAACTGTTTTCTGCATAAAGAAACCTTCCTGATTAATTCATAAAATCAAACTGGGCTGTAATAGTTGGTCTTAGGATATTTTCATTGCTGTGATAAAATGCCATGGCCAAAAGCAGCCTAGGGAAGAAAGGCCTTACTTCATCTTAAAGCTTGTAGTTCATCATTCTGGGAAATCAGGGCAAGAACTCAATGCAGGAATCTGGAGGCAGGAACTGATAAAGAGGTCATAGAGGAGTGCTGCTTACTGACTAGCTCTTTATGACTTGCCCAGTTTTCTTACACAATCCATGACCATTGGCCCAGGGATGAATTGCCACCAAGGTCTGGGGCTACCAACACTATTCATTAATCATGAAAATGACCCACAGGCTTGCTCACAGGTCTATCTGGTGGGGGAATTTTCTCAATTGACGTTCTTTCTTCCCAAATGACTTTAGCTTGTGTCAAGTTGACATAAAACTAGCCAGGACATAGTATGAGATGGAGAAGGGTCAGAATATGTCATAGTATTTTTTTCTTTGAGAGTCACTCACTTTGTGATACCTCATTAGTCATTGCTGTCTCTACTACTGGGCCTTAGAGATATATCTATACAAATGGTCACATTATATTTTCTGAGACTGGAGGTGCATTTTGAAGTGTAAGAGTTGATGCAGTAGGCAAATATTTACATACACTTATAGATGACAGGCAGGCTAACCCAAAATGCAGTCTTTGCCTCAGTGTTATAAAAAATAGCACCCTTTCCTCACAAGGACCAGGTACAGATGCTCAGTTCCTCTCTATGTTGTGTCCTTTAACTCTCAGTATTCTGATTTTTGGGAAAATCAGGTACTCAGTTAACTTTGTATTTCAAAATATTTTTTAATTTTGTAGATCTGTCCCATGCAATGTTTGGGGCAGACTTATGCCCAAAAATAATAATAAAGTGTTATTGATCTGAAATTCAAAACAAAAAAAAGAGTTGATGCAGTTGACACACATATCTTTTACTTGTCATTCATCATGTCTAACACTTCTAATGTATGATTTAACTGAAGGCCTACAGTCTATTCTTGACTTTGCTACTACTGTGAATATCATCAATTTCTCTGATAGGAAAACCAACATAGAAAGGATAACGTTGCCTATGATCTAAATTATGTCCTCCCTACCTCATTCCTGAGACATGCTGAGGTCGTAACCCTTGGTGTGTTTATATGTGACCTTTTAAAACAGGCTCTTTGAAGATACAGTCAGTTCAGGTGAGGTCATTAGTGTAGGTCTTATCTCGGTCTGATATGACCCTTATCTTCAAAAGAAAAGGGGATTTGGACACATGTAGAGGACAGATAATGTAGAGAAATAAGGAGACAACTGTGTGACAGTGAATACAGATATCAGACTGGTGCATCTACAAGACAAGAGAGGCTAAGAACTGCAGGTGGAATTAATATCCTGATCCTACAAGAAAGAAGAAAGTTCCTGACACATTGATTTCACAATTCTAGCCTCCAGACCTGTAAGATAATATTAAGTTCCTAGTTTTAAAATCAACCCTATGTAAAGTGTTTCATCACATCAGCCCTGGGAAAAGAGTATAATTCCCAAATCACAGAATTAACAGACTTAGGCATTGGGATGTGGATTCATTCCTAACTGAATGTAAAGTACATATCCATTACTCATAGATCACATTGCCCATGGTCTAGTATAAGAAATCAATTTTACTGAAATGGTAAAAAGTGGGGTTTCTTGAGTTCAGCAGAGGCTTCCTAGTCCTAGGTGGATAGGATCTGGGGTGCTGAAAGCTCACTGAGACAGTGGTTCTGGGTTCTTGCTTGGTGGATTTGAAGAATTAAATTCATGGAACACAGAAGAATGAGTCTTCAGAAAGGTTTTGTTATACGATTACAGGTAGGAGCTTAAGAGAGAATAAGGGTGAGCTCAGAAGAAGGAGTCCCTGGAAACTGGCTCTCATCACAGGTCCCTACCTTGGAGTTACTAGGCCCCTACCAAGAGTTACTAAGGCACAGAGTGGGAGATGAGCTGGGCACTCCAGTCTGCCTATCCATAAGGAATTTGAGTGCCTCTCATGCCCTCAGTTATAGCTTTCAGGCAGGGATATTCATTAATGTTGCATAAAAGGGGAAGGAAGAGGGCCAACGAGATGGCTTGAAGGGTAAAGACACCTTCTGTACAAGCCTAAGGACCTGAGTTTGATCCCAGGAGCCCTTGTAGAGGTAAAATAACACAGCCAACTCCACCAAGTGTCCCTTGACCTCCACAGACAATACTAAATCTCAAAGGCTTTTAAAAAATGATAAGAGGGATGAAAAATAACAAGAAACAAGGTCAGAAGCCAGAGCCTCCTCCTAGCTTTCTGGGACTCTGTGTAAGACGGAACCAAGGACATTTCTTGCTTCTGGCCAAGAACACAAATTATAACTGCTTTTAGGGTCCCTGACTTAAAACTACCTCACCAGTGTCTATCTGCTGTTCTTAGTACCACTTTAGAAAATACTTGAGAAGGGGCAGTGAAGCCTTCTGTGGAGGAGGGTGAGCATCTACACAAGGAATAAGAGTAGAGAAAGCCAGGCTGAAAGAATAGCGCAAGCACAGTAGAAGACAAGGTGTGTGTTGTGTTTCAGGGAAAAGAAGCATTGCTCATGCACAAAGTGGCAGGGAGGGACATACAACAAGGACATGCCATCCTGCAAACACCTACATTTTCCAGGAATATCTGGATGCTTGCCCACAGGTATTTTTCTGTATCAGAGGACCTTTGAAAATGGTCAAAGTGTTACAGGCTATGCCTGCCTTATGGATGCCCCGGCCCTGCCATTCACTGTGAGGGATTTTGTGTCATAGTCAAACCTCTTAGGCAGGATGAGCTGGAAGATACCACTCACAAAGAGATCCACAGAATCAGGGGCATTTTCTTTGCTTGTCATTAGGTGCTTTCTTTTAATTAAGTCACCGTCTTACTCCCTACCGGAAGAGCATACTCAGAAGCCCCTTTCTGGGAAAAAGCTTATTTCTCCTCTCAGTAAATATATCTGCCCTGCTCTTCCTACTCACCCACTCATTGGTAGGTTAGTGCAAAGGGGTAAATAAACTAAGGGACTATGGTGTGAGTCTCCTAGAACTTAACATGGGAAAACATGTAACAGGGAGGCGCTGGGACCTGAGCTCACGGGTGGTGTCAAGAGGATGTCCCATGCACTCATCACTGATAAAGTCATGCCACACTGTGAGATTCTAGTGGCTGATCCTTTTAATGCCACCCAAGAGGGAAGTTCAGAGGGCATCAATAGCATCTCTCTACATTCCAGGTTCTGCCTTAACTCAACCAATGAAGACTCTTACCGGCGACTTTACAAGTTGATCCAGTTCAGGTTAATTTATATGAAGCAAATGAGGCTATGCGGGCATTAGCCATTGCAAGTAGGAAATCTTTCCAAGAATAATCAAGTAGTGTATGCCATGGATAGTCTGTCTTCCTTTGTCTTGTGCTTCCTAGCGAAGTGGTCTGCAAATGCTGTCAAATCTTTCTCGTTTGCTGATGTATTTGTCTGACTATTCCTTTCTCTCCATTTCTAGGACGCAGTAGCCAAGCACTTCAGGCAGCTATCCTTCACCCCTCCTCCAAACACCTTCCTGAACACTCCTGCCTTTCTTCCCTATGCTGATAGAATTTCAATTACAGTTTCAGCACAGGTGACCTTGGGGCCACATAAGAAGCCACCCAGAAATCCCGGTTCTTAAAACAGTCCTTATCATTATTGTTATGTCTTATGATTGATTCTAGAGCCTAACTGAGTCCACCTATTCCTCACCCACCACTGCTATCAGATCACAGCCAGGAGGCTGGGGTTGTCACCCAAGATCCTGATCACTCACATGTGTACCGCCAGACTGAGATAGCTGAAACACCTCGTACTCTTTTGGGCATCTCTCCTTTATGTTGCCTCTCCTCATGGCTACTCCTTCCTAGTAATCTCGGTGTAGATCGGATCTTAGATGTCCACTTGAGAGTCTAAAGGCAATCTTCGCAAGAGATGCTGAAACAGGGTAAGCACTGTGTTGTCTTTTACTACCTAGCCCAGGCACACGGTGCCCCATCTGTCATAGAAGCCCCCAGAGCTGACAGGGAGGGAACATGACCCCACTCTCAACCTCATAGAAGAGGGTTAGCATCAGGGAACACGAAGAGCATGTGGGATGGGTATGTTCATGAGGTCATGCTTAGAAAATACAACCTGCCACAGTTACAAATCCAGTGTCTGGCAAAATGCCTGGTGCTTAATGGTTTCTCTACAAATATAAATGGTTGAGTGAACGAATGACCCTCATCTCCCTCTATAGGCTGTATTATCTTATGCCCAGCCATTGAAACAGCTTCTATTCTTGTCTTTATTCCTGCAGCCCATCCTATGTCCAATTTATCACATACTCCATTTTCTAAAGGTCCATTTTCTAAAACTCCTGCTCTTTCCATGTCTCCTTTTCAAAACCTTCAGTAGCTCCTAATTACAGCAGAATCTGAGCGCTGCCCCAGTATGTGATGTTGTGGACGTCCTGACTATAACACAAGCCCGCATATCCACAGAGATACTTCCCTTTCTGCATATGAAAAGAAGTTATGTCTGTAGTGTATAAGATATTAATTTTCACATGGGAAGCTTTTGTTGATAAGAATCCTGAGTTCTTTTTCAAAGTGATAGACTACAGCACCAGAAAGGGAAAGTACTCAAATTCTCAAGGGACTGTGGCTGGGGATCTATCTTCATTGGTAGGGTGCTTGTCTACCATGCATGAAGCTCTAGGTTCAGTCCTCAGTATTGCAGGAATTGTATCTGGTCATACATGCCTCTAATCTCAGCACTTGAGAAGATCATCAGTGTCATCTTTGGCTACATAGTGAGTTCAAGGGTAGCCTGAGCTGCACAACAACAAAACACAGAACAGGTAAACAAGCAACAAAACATCCAAACAACCAAAAACTAAAAGTGAGATCCAGAAAGATGCCTCAAAGACTCAGAAGCTGGAACAGCAATGGGACCTGAGTTAGTACTGAACTAGAAGACTTGCAATCATAGCTGCCTTGTGCCCTTGGGGAAGGACTAGAGAGAGCACAACGAAGGTGACAAGACCTTAAAAACTAAAATGAGAAAGAGAAGCTGTCCCTACTTCATCTTCTCTGAGAGGTTGATGCAGGGGACTCTACAGATGAACTGATGACAAGGAGAGCTGGTGTGTGTGTGTGGGGGGAAATGTTATTGAAAACAGAGGGAATTAAAGAAAAAGCTACACATGGGACAATGAGGATCTCATTATTTCTTTTTCTATTAGGCTCATGCAGTGCGGCTAGATAAGTTGTGCCCTGTACTGCTTTGCCCTGCATCAGCCAAGAGCTTGGTGAGTCCCCTCTGAGGAAGAGGAATTCAGATTATTAGCTCTTGAATAATAGATTTAGAGATTTTTATATTAACCTGCAAGGAAACTCACCAGGGGACAAGTCCTGTCCATAACTAAAAGAGGCAACTGTGATGGTCCTTTGCCTAGATTATCAAGTATCACCTTATGTTAGAATATATATATACATATATATACACACATATTATATATATGTATATATATGAGAATTCAGAGACCAAAATAAATTAGTTGGACAAAGAAACTCAAAGTAAACAGAGACATTTTCAGGAGCAGCAGAAGGAGCAATAATATAAGGAAGACACCACCACTACGAGCCACAGAAAGATTAAAAGGAAAGCAGACAAGGGAGCCCGTACAAAGATTACAAGTGAGGCTGATCATATAGAGCCCAGTACAGAGATTTAGAAGAAAAAAAAAAAACAAAGGTTGTATGGCCCCCTAACATTAGAATACCAAGGAATTTCAGAAAGGGAGAATGAAATAGACAGAAGAGAGAAAAAGAGAGTCCAAGAAAGACTTCCAGAACAGAAAGACACAAGTCTCCTAGAAGAAAACATCTGAACATCCTACAGTCTTCTAAAGGTACAACCAGGATGACACCACAGAGCACAGATAGGAACTTCTTGTGACATTAGCACGTTGGAGTCCTCGGGAAACTCCTTTCACTATCCTGAGAGAGAATGCACTGTGCCCAAAGATTCTCTGTTCACAGTCCAAGTAGAGCCAAGGTTTCCAATAAGAAAGTTCTCTCAAAAAATGTAATCTCATTATACTCACTCTTAAAAGGGGGAATGTGCCCTACCAAAGAAGTACATAAGATACAGAGAATTATAAAACCCGATAAAGAAAGAAACAACCAGAAGTGGGTTGAAGAGTTTCCAATGCTAGGATATCTACAGCAGACCTAGAAGAAGGTGTCTGAGTACTTCAGGTTCCAGGCATTATGGAAGTTCTCCAAGGACATGAACAACACAAAGCCTGCTGTGTTTGTTCAAAAAGCTCAGAGAAGATTCTGCCCTTCAGGGCAGTCTGGAGGTAAATTAGCAGTAGGCATGATAAAAATAAGTAAGGAAATAGTACAATTATCAAACACGATAAATGAAATGACATAAAAGAAAACGGAAGTCAAGTATACCTCATAGCACAACACGGAGTAGAATGTAAGTGATGTTTCTAGTTGTATGGAGCTTAGAAATAACTTGCCATTATTTAAAACCAAATGAGTAAAATGAAAGGAAGCGAAGGTGAGAGAGAGGGAAAGAGAGAAAGGGAGGGGAAGTGGGAAACACTTGCAAGTTGTTTCCACTAGAGAGTTTTGGAAGCTCTTGCCCGCACGAGGGTATCTGAACCCTCTGTGCGCCACTGCCTTTCACACCACCTCTAAACTAACTCTGTGTTGACTAAGGTTGCCCAGCGTTTCACAGCTGTGCCCATTTCCCCTCCTGGCTCAGGAGTGTCCTTAATCATCTCTCTTCTTCAATGTTATGTTTGTCGAAACCATTCTACTCTCAGCACTCTGAGAAACTCTTCATGGCCACCCCCATTTCCAGAGATCTTTCCCCTTTTTAAATTCCTATAGCATTTATCATTTGCACCTAGCCAGTCCTGGGCATTTTGCATTTCAACTCTTCAGGCACGTGTACAGTGCCTCTGTGTGGGTCTAGAGGACAGGTTCTCCCACTGTGGCTCCTGTGGGGCCACGGAGCTGTCTGCATGGTAAGAATGTTAACATTTTTTGAACAAATTATCTAATTAATAATTAAGTTACTTTATTTGATGCCTCCCTCATGTTAGGCTTTTGTAGTTTCTTCCAGTGAACAACAGGGGTTGGTTGTAATTTTCCACTGATCTCCTGTGCCTGTGGTTCTGGGCGGTGACTACAGATTCTGTCATTCCTTGAACACCCTGTGTCCTCCAAGCTCAGAGCATGATGCCCAGAGGGAGGAGAAGATTTGGACACAGATGGAGTGTCCTTATTACAATAGCTTATAGGGGACAATTTTGTTTTGGAAGCTATGTTTTTAACAAAGCCTAGTGGGAAAAGAGTTAGAAGGTGGAGACAGTGGTGAAATCGATTCTTAGCTCTTTGATGAAGACAAAAGACAATAGAACTCACAAATATTAAAAACACTGGAGGTTTGCCCTCTCTTAATACTCCTTCATAGGAACTCACAGATACTGAACTGACAACCAGGGAGCCTGAATGGACAGAGCTAAGCCCTCTGCATATATATGACAGTTTTGCAGCCTGATCTTCTTGTGGAACTCCTAACAGTGGGATCACGGGGTGTCTCTAACTCTTTTACTGACTTTTGGGGAACATATTCCTCATATTGGTTTGCCTTGCCCAGCCTTAATACAAGGCAAGTTACTTAGTCTGACTACAACTTAATACACCATGTTTTGTTGACATCCATGGGAGACCTGAACTTTCCTGAACAGAAAAGAAGGAGGAGTGGATGGAGGTGGAGGGGAGGTGGAGGGACGTACTGGGAGGAGGGGAAGGAAGGTAAACTTTGGTCAGGATATCAAATATTTTAAAAAGTGGTTATGGAGATGCCAATTTAAAAGATATGTAGTTTTTGGTCATTTGAATAAGAGATGATCCCCATAGACTCAAGTATTTGAACACGTGGTCCCAATTGGTGGTACTATTTGGGGAGGCTATAGAACCTTTAGGAGGTGGCTCCTTACTAGAGGAAGTAATCACTGCAGAGGGGGTGGAGGTGGGGAATGCTTTGAGAGTTTATAGCCTTGCCCAAGTTCTATTTCATTCTCCACTTTGTGTCTGGCCTTTGAAGAATTGATACCTCAGCCATCTGCTCCAACTGCCTGCTTCCACAGTTGACCCCACACACACCCAGAACCCTACTGTTATGAACTCTCCCTCTGGAATTATAAGCCAGAATAAACCCTTTCTTTCACAAGTTTCTTTGGTCATGGTATTTTTTTAAAATCACTGTAGCAACAATAGCTAACATGGAGCCTTTCCCAACAGGGATAGAACATAATCTGCAGGAAATAAATGTCACAAAAGTGTCAGCTGAATTTTCAAAGACCAATTTTGGGCATCTCACCTATCATCCTGATGATTCAGACCCCAGTTACCCAGACTACAGCTAGGGGACTCTGTAGCCAACGCATGTCCTGCTCTACCAATCAGACTATTAAAGCAGGAAAACAATGAGAATGACATTTTCCCTTGAATGGAAAATAGGAAAAGAATGCGTATTACATGGCCAGTAACTCCCCTTTCCAGGTCATGGTTTATTGAATTCTAGAAACATGGAGTTGAAAGAGTGTCAAGAAACTATTTAAGGCCTGGAGAATATTCCTTTAGATCTGCCCTGTACTTCTGCTTCTACCAACGAACCCTCTGACTTTCTTGGTGTCCAAAGTTACAACTCAGGCTCAGCTGATAGCAGACAGAGGAAAGACTGCCCTTGGCAAAGCAATGACAGATCTCAGTGATTTGGAGACTCATGCTTGGTTGACAAGGGTGTAGTTGAACACAGTTTGCCTTTAAGGCACTAGCTGTTTATGTTTTGAATCGCAACCTCTTCTCACCCTACCAAGAGAAGATGGAGAAAGCTGTCAACACTCTCCAGAAATAAGCATCTAGACACAATGCAGTGTGAGCACCTCTCATCCAAAGATGAAATCCAGGATGCTCCAGAATCCAAAGGACTGGAGCGCAGGCATAGAGTTACCAGTGAAAAATTCTGTGAAACTTAGTTTCATGTAAGAAAATATGGAAAGTATCATATAAAACTATCTTTAGACCATGTATATAAAGTACACATAATACACAAATTACTGTATATCGAGACATGGTTGCTGTCCCAAAGATATCTGTACACACACACACACACACACACACACACACACTCTATTTTTTTGAAACCTGAAATCCAAATCACTTTTAGTTCCAGTCATTTTGTAAAACAGATTCTTGACTTCTAGTGTGAGCATGCATTTTATAGATCCAAAGGCTGCTGAAACTTCCCAAAGATCCCACACCATGAATTCCTACTTTAATGTCATTGTGAAGAAACCAGCAAATGGTACTCTTCTGTGATCTAAAACTACAGCTAAGTGGCCCTGACCTTGAAGTAAGTAAAGATCAAGTCTTGGAAAGGGAGGGTTTTGGCTTAAATTGCAGCATCAGCACATTGTTCTCAACACCATCCTAGACCAACTGTTTTTCTGGGGATGCTGAGAAGGTTGGAAATACTTGAAAAAGTGAAGTTGCTTGTGAGTGATTATGTTGGGTTGGAAATTTCTTCAACATGCTCACCACATTGTTTATAGAAAGCCACACTCTCTACCGTTGTGTTGGCAACTTCCACGATTCTAAAGGTTAATGATTCTGTGGATCCAGGCCTCACATATACTGAACCTTTCAAAAGCTTCATTTATCTTTCATTTGGAGGATTTCCCAATGACTTTTAATTACATGTATTCTCTGTTGGCAGGAGTAAGGCAACGAAGTACAAGGCTTTGTATATCCTTCCTCACAAAGCCAAAATGGTGTATTCGCTGTTAATGAACAGATGGAATGCAGGGGATGCAGTTGCAAAGAAAACCCCACAGTTAAGTGCTGCTTGCTTACAGAGGCAAGCCTGGGAAGGCAGCTCCGGTAACATTTCCATGGTGGATTTCATGGTCTGTTTGGACACCTGAAGTTTTCACTGGGGTTGCTCTCTTGCTGCTGGGAGCACCACTTCCGAACTAAACTGGAGGCTACACATTCTGCACACTTAAAGGATGCTGATGAAGAGCCGAAGAAGATGCTCGGGGAAGGAGGGGGAGGGGGAGGTGGGAGAGAGGGGGAGGGGGAGGGAGGGAAGAGGCATGGGGTGATTGTCAGAGCAGGTGAGGCCCACCATAGTGCTTCTCAGGAGCACTGAAGAGTTCTCCGTTATGCAAGGTGAGAGGAGACAAGAAACAGACCTCATTTCTCAATACCTATGACGCCTTGCTCCCAAAGCTATGAATCCATCTTCCTGCCTCTTGGCAGCACAGCACTCACATAGATTGATTGGGGGAGGATTTTTACCCCCTTCACTTTTCTATATTCCCAAAGAAAGGCATTCTAGCCTTTCTTAACCTTACATTCCAGAGTCTCTCGGTGCCTATACTCAGGAAATACTTCCTCAGGTTTAACTAAATCCCTCTCTGCAATATGAGACCATCGCTATCCTCCAAGGACTCACAGAACAGCTGCCTGGCACCTTGCCAGTCACACCATTCCACGTTTCCATTGTTCAGGGGAGAAGCAGCTCTAGGTTTTGCTGATTGGCTCTTACCACCCAGTAGGAACTCAGGCCAGAACACCAGGCTGCTCTGAGGCTGCTTCCATGGGACTTAAGGCACTTTTGGGAGGCACTATTATTCCAGGACTCTGAAGTCAGCATATGTGACTTATCCATTTCTGAGAATAAAATGCTCTGAGAGGGGATTTGAAAGCTGGCTGGGAATGTCTTTATAGTGCTTCACCTAGCAATTATAACTGTCGTGTTTTTAAAATACCAGCTCAGGTACCCCAGTCTGGTCCTAAGGTTACTATGTAGCCAAGGATGGTCTTGAACTCTTCTTGCCATTACCTCCGAAGTGCTAGAATTCTCCCACCATGTGTCATTATGCCAGGTTCTAACTCTCATTTTTAAAGATAAAGGTGGGCTCAATCAAAGACCACATAGGTAAGAAAAGAAGCCAAGGTTGGCCCTCAATTTATGAAAGTACAGGTTTTCTGTCCCTTCTAATATAAAAAAGTGGCTTTCCAGGGATCACTAGTCATATGTGTTCTGTGTTTTGAGACCTTAGAGGACAGTGCGGAAGAAAAGGAGCACAAAGTCTCATTGAAAACTACAGACAAGAACAAGGTTTCAGTCACTAAAAATGTGGAACCAGTTAGAGGATTTGGTTAGCAAGACAGAAGAAGCCGATATAGGCAGGGAGGTGGTCTTGGGAGGTTTTAGAAACCGAAAGTTCTGCCCAGCCCAGACCTTAATTCAGCACTGTTCAAGCCTAGGTAAGCTCACTCCTAGGAAACAGAAGAATAATACTTTCACACAATTAGCAAAATAAAAAGTAAATGACAAGTAATAATGAATGAGCTATCAAATATGAGAAACTAAATAAAGGTTTGAATGATCATATTCAGGAGTGAACAGAGCAAATTGAATGGAGTTAGGTTAGGAAAGGTTTTATGGAAGAAGAAAGAGATTGTGACTCGGGGAAGAAGACAAAGTAAGCTGTCATTCTTAGCCCCCACCTCCAGCAGGGATGTCATATTGGCCTTTGAAAGTGAGAACCCATGCTGTCTATCTCCATAAGCCATGGTGTGTCATATTCCTGTAACAGCCTATCACGGGTGAGACCATGGGTGGATGGCTTGTGTGATTCCAGGGAGCTGCATTAAAGCAACAGAGTGAATAGTCACTTTGGTATAACACCATCAAAACTTGAGTGTGCTGTGATGTTGAACAATTATTAGTATGGATAACTTCTGGAAATGTTAAATCTAATGACCTGACTTGCTTGCTATGAACCTGTTGCTTCTGATTTATATGCGAGAAATGACCTTTCCAAGACCCCATAAATTACTGGAAACGGGGCTGTTGCAATTCTTGGACACTTCCTATTGATTGATTAAGTAAATCATCTGCCAAATGGAAATCCAATTGGAAAGGAATACATTTAAATGAATTAATAAGTGTACTGATAAGGTAAAAGAGCAGATGTAGCAAGAAAGGATTCTAGAATTGGTGGGAAACTTTTAAATAAGCTTTAAACAGTCAGGAACCAGAGAAGGGAACCACTGGGTGCTCATACGGACTGTGTTAAAAGAGATTTTGACATTTGCCCAACCCAGTGTGGCTCTGTGGAACGCAAACCACAAGGCCACAATTATTTCCAAAGGCATGCAGCACTTCTTGTGGCTGAATGATAAGCTGGTTAAGGTGCCCAGACTGAAGGATTGTGGGAAAGACAGCCTGTGCTTCCCTGCTGCCAAGTCATGATGTGGGTTTCTGTGGCTAGTGAAATGAAGCCAGAGGGTTTCACAGTCTTCATCACTCTGAATGTTCTTGCATGGTCTGCTAGAAGCACTCAGAGGCTCTAGTCCAGAGCCTCCTAGGAAAGCGTGTTCCCCAAATGCAGGTGAGAAAAATAGAAAAGGAAGAAGATCATGATATTTATTGAAAGTCCACTCTGTACCAGGTATTGTGCACATTGTTTCAGTCAATCTTCCTCACAGAAATTTGCAAGACAGCACTTCTAAACTCAGTTTTAGAGGCTAAATGTAGAGCTGAGACTTTAACCGTGGTCTGATGGGCTCTGAAGCGTAGGAGGACTGTGAGTTTTCGGGTTTCACAAATTTACCTCTGAAAAATACAGGAAGGTTCACTGAGCTGTCAGTATGTATATATGGCTTTGATAAGTACAGGCTTCAAAGCTGTGTCCATGTCATAAAACATGGGTTAAGAGGTTTAAAGCTTATTCCAATGGTCAGTAGAAGTCAGAGAAGGTTTCAGAAAGGAGTTGAGATTGGGGTTGTCTTGGCTGGCTTTCCATTGATGTTATAAACATTCTGTCCAAGAGCAGCTTGGGGAGGAAAGAGTCTATTTGGCTTTCAGTTGCATGTCACAGTGCAAGGGAAATAAGGACAAGAACTCAAGATACGAGTCTAGAATCAGGAACGGAAGCAGAGAACATGAAGGAAGGCTTGTTTCCCATAGAACATTCTATTTCATTCTTATACCGTCTACAGCCACCCATCATGAGGGTCACTACCCCATCCACTAGTAGGCTTAGCCCTTACATTTCAATCATTAATCAAGGAAATGCCTCACCAACATGCCTACAGGGAATCTGAATAGAGGAATTTTGCCAATTGAGGTTCTTCTTTCCAGATGACGCCAGTTTTGTCCAATTGAAAGAAAACAAAAACAAACCAGGATAGGGATATGGCCATGATTTTCTTTCCCACTTCTAGATTGGAATTCACTGTTCTTGGGTGTAAGAAAAGGCCAACTGAAAAAGCAAATGGAGAGGAGGAAGCAAGCCCTAGCTCTGGGAAGATAGCAATAAAGCTCTGGATTAGGTGCTAATCAGAGGCATGGCAGATATATGCCCAACAGGATGGCCACAACAACACTTCCCATGGACAGTCCTCCAGAAACATGTAGTTTTCCATAAAAAGGTGGAGGCTATGTCTTCTCCCATGAACCTGGGCAAGCCTTTCTCACTGCTTCAACTTATAGGGTGTGACCAAAGACTGCTATGACCTTCAAAGGCAGGTCAGAGACACCAATACAAGTTATACCTGGTTCTCCTTGTCTCAAGATGTGGCCATTGGAAGCTCGCTGTTACACTGTAGAAAAACTAGCAAGCTACATTGACAGGACCATGCGGAAAGAAATGGGCTTCAACTGAGCTCCTTGTCATATGAGATATGTAATAGTAGTATGGATTGGCATGTTACTATCTGAGGAAGACATGATGGGGCAGGTCTTGCAGCATTTAGTTGATGTGTCCTGTGTAACACAGAACAGAGATAAGGGTTCCTGTCTAAGTCCTGCCCAAATTACAAATTTGTAAACAAGCTTGGTTACATTGCTGTGTTTGCTGATTTTTCATGTGGTGGTAGACAGGTACCCAAACTGACACCCATCACAAAAGGAACCAACCAGGCAAGGGTTTGCTGGTCTGTCAGTCAATGGCAAATGACAACTCACCTTCAAGTGACAGTGACAAGCGACCTTTGTCAGCTGTACTTAACTGTGCCCTATTACTCTGGAAAGTGAAAAGTTTTGGCTTGGATGTACCATGCATCAATGTGGTTCCAACCGTCTTGTTTCCAGAATGTACATTCTTAGGGCAGTGGGCATAGACAAATTATCTGATAGAAAAACACACACAGTCTACTCACTGTGTCTTAGACAAAGTGTTAGACCTTTCAAATCCATTTTTCTCACCAAATATAAATGAAGAAAAACCTCCTACACCCACTAAAAAAGATTAGTATACAGCCAGTCTGTGCCAGGTACAAGATTCAAACTCAAGACCAAGTCCATTGCTTTGTGTCTTTCCTCTACATTATCTTCCATGTTTTCCCCCAGTTTATTTCAGTTTGGTTTGGACACATGTGCACTGTTGGCTTTTATTTTTCAGCACTGGGTAGTGCTAGTCAGGGAAATATTCAGGTGCAGTGGTACATCTCCAGGCCCACTGTTGACTTGCTTGCTGGGGATTTATTTTCCTTCCTGAGCAAACTAGTTACCTTTCTTGGCTACTATTCTTAAAGAGAGAGTTTCATTCCTGAAACACACACTCCACGGCCCCATGATATTGGAAGCAGATGGCCTACAGTATGTTGTGAGACATGGGAATCAAAATTAAAAAAACAGAATTCTGTCACGGTTTTGGAATGCTGTGCTTCAATGCTGAAAGGATGTAGAGGAGGCTTTTAAAAGCAGGGTTTTCTTCTTCCTTACACTGACCATTGCCTTTGTTGAAAGGACTCTTGAGATCAGGGTGGATATATGTCTTACAAATTGAAGTGCACAGAGTTAGCCATGTGGGGCTTCTAGCCATGCACTCTCCTCAGGCAATTGAAGAAACAAGAGCCTGACACAGGCTTCTAGATGCTCAAACGTGAAGGGTTGCCACTCCCATTTTGGAGGATAAGAAGCTATGGGGCCAGCAAGACGTGAGTCCTCTGAGTGTGGGATGATCAGTGACTGCTGCAAGCAGGTACCAAGGTTCCACCATTTTGTCCTGGCATAACCTCTGCATACAGTGACCTCGCTTGAGCCATTAACTGTTCATCTTTACTCATGAGTTCCTAGGGCACAGCTGTGCTCTGCCAGCCCTGATTTCAAGTTGCTTCTGAAACATAAGCCATCAGAACATCATCCAAATGTCCTCTCAATAACCCAGCTGCATCATTCTCCCTCCCCTGCAACAGTCATTCATTTCTTTCTTAGCAGGCTCTTTTCCAAATCTTTGACATGGTGCTACACCTCATCATTGCCACCACCATGGAACATGCCAGTTTGTCAGTTTTAATCTGTCTAAAATCCTGCTACCACCAGCATAAACCTTCGGATTTCTTATATGTTGGTAAAAAGATTTCACACATTGATTTTTGTGGAGCTCTGATTTCATGCAAGCTAAGCAAACAGTGGCAGGTTGGTTGTTGGGGTAATGAATGCTCCATCAGATTAATAGGAATCGATGGCATTGGCAGGTTCTGGAGGAGACGCAGGGTCTGGGATCTGGACAGCACACTCTGCCAGAACAAGACAGATGGTTAGAAGCCAACACTCTTACCTCTTTAACTTGATGGGCTCATTAGCAGATTTCTCTCCTTTGGGTCTCATTTGAGTTTCTTGATTTTAAATGGCACCCCGTAGATTGCCCACTAGTCTGGAAAACTACTGACAGAGGCTTCCCATGACCTGGCATAGAGAATATTCTACTACCCAAGTTTTATTCAGTAACCCAGACAGTTAGGATTATTGCAAATAGGTGCTAAGGATACTACTTCTCCAGTGAACTATTGGAATCCAGATAATTAATGTTTCCTTGTTAAGAACCATCTTTTCTCTAAACAAATATGCAGAAAAAGATCAACCCCTGTATTAGGCACATGATCTCCATGGAAGTCATGAAAGGTGGATGACATTGTCAACACCATTGTATTTACTCTCCTTACTTTGTAGGTAGGGAACTGAGGGTTGAGAATTTTGTCTAAAATAAAAGAGTTAGAGAATAGAAAAGACAGACTTTGTCTCTAAGTCTATAGGACTGGGAAGCCCTGTGGTTACTCACATTGGTAACATTTCAGTTTATCACCGGTCTCAATTATGATGATGGATGGCTAAGCCTGTGGCCAGTGTTTGTGGCATTACATTATTTCTTACTCATGACTTCTCTTCTCCCTTCTTCTTGCAGATCCCAGGGATTCTCGGACGTCTTTCTCTTCCCTTTACTTTTTGAGACATCTTTCCATCCTCAGGGTTCTCTCTTCTCCCATACTTTTGTTCTAAATGAGTATCACCAAAGGAAAAGTGCAGTGTGGGAAGGAAGCTTTAGACCCATAATGGTTCTTATAGTCAAGATTCAACCAATAGAGACACTGACTATCTCTCTCTCTCTCTCTCTTAAATATCTCATTGTTGTTTGCAGTAATTTCCTTTCTAGGTGGCATCTTAGGTTTTCTCTTGATTTGGGTTGGCCTCTTCCACTGTAGCTAGAAAGAGCTGTTTGGATTATGAAGATGGCTCTAAACCAGTTTTACACTCTTTACCCAAGTCTGAGTTATTTCTACATTTCTTCATCCCTCTATTAGTGGCCAGCCTCTCAGATGGAGAAAATTCCTGTCAAAGACCCCAGAAGCTCACCCACATGCTTCAAACTGTCCTCTGCAGATGCTTCTTCACCCTTCTCCTTGGTCCTGATGCTGTATGTGTCCTGGTAATTTGCCCGCAGGATGTTCTCCAGCCAGACTCCACTGCTGTCCCTGACTGTCTAACATCTTTTTCTACATATTCTGCTTGTGAGTTTCCATCATGACTTTTTTCTCACCTCTGTGTCTCTGGTCTTTTGTTATTCCTGCCTGAAATAACTTCGTCCCGTGTTCCTTCATCTAAGAAGTCAATATTTCCCACAAGTCACATGTATCTTGAGAATATTAACATAATCCCATTTCCATTTTCTGCCCCCTATAGGATATTATGATTCATTGGTCCCTTCTTTCTACTGTGAGCATAGAAATTAAGAAGGCATGTCAGAGAGTATTTTGGTAGCATGTTTGTCTTAGAGTCCTTTAGTGAGGTTGCTGTAGCAAGGGAAAACTTCCTGAACAAGGACAAGATTAAAGCACTCTTTCACTTACTCCTTTATTCTTCCATTAATTACTTAGCTATTTGGAAAAAAATAAATGGGTTTCCAGAGAATGTGAGGCCTATGCTAGGATGGCTATATGAGTATCTGGCTCCCTGGGCCCTGGCTGTTCTGGACCTGCTCCTCTGAAGCTTAGCAGTACTTGCTGACAGATTCAAGCCTGACTATGGGAGAAGCCAGTGTAGACTATGGAACACCAGACTACAGTGAGCAAACTGCAGCATGTAAAGATTACTCTGGTGCCCATGGGACTTCACAGTGGACCTCTTCTAGATGAGCTAACTTGACTGGATGCCCAGTAACCCCCAACACCATATGGGAAATACAATCTGAAATTTTATGGAGAAGGAGCACGTCAGCCCGAACCATAAAAATACACATTTTCTTCAATTTCTCTATGATTTATGCGAGAATGACCCACTGTTCAGATTATGGCATCTACTACACAAGACTTGATCCATGAAAAATCTGCCACTATCACTGGTAGATGTCTTTATGGTCATGAATGCATACTAGAATCACTAGTATGGGAGCCTGCTTTCAAAAATAAATTTTCCTATGGCCTTTGAAGACACTTTCAAATGATGAATAACTAGACCTTATGAAAGAACCCAGCTAGAAATTTCTAAGACAGACTACAGAGTCACTGAATTATAACTTCTTGTTATGTGATCCAGTGGAAGAGGAGTATAGTGGTAACTGGAATTCCTTACCGTCTTCTACCCAACAACAAGAGCAAGGCATTATTGCAAATCAACCCTGTCCTTACTCATCATGCTGTTCTCACTCTCAGAACTAGAGAACTAGTCCCACGCATAACTGTCTCAGACTTCACTACCCTAAGCAGTACTCTCAAAGTGCACCCCGCAGCTTTATAGAATGTGTAATAGACAGAAGTGAATGAACCGCATGGACTTCAGAAGACATTGGTTTAGTGCATGAGGGTATTTGGTCATGAGACTGTGAGGCCAGCACTGATGACTTCACCCTATGGGATGTTGGTCAACACCAAAGACTCCTGGGGTCAAACTTCCACACACAGCTTCATTCCTGTGGGCTTTACAGCAAGAAAAACATGAGGATAAGGCAAACAATAATTTTCATCCATGATTCTAAAGCCGGGTCTTCTCCTCCTGATACAGTGTTTAACCCTCATCATGAACTTGAGGAGTCAATGATTCTTTCCAGACCCCCACAGGTCTACCTGTTAAATAGGCTTCCTTTTATAGAATCACATATTCAAGAGCCCAGAGAAAGGACTGAGGAAGCACAAAATCTTAGGAAATTTGACACCTGTGTATGTTAGGCTTCTTGTTGTTTTGCTTTTGCTTTACAGTATTTACTTTCTGTTGCATCCTCAGGACCTGTCAAAATACATGTCACTTTGTAGGCAGGCATGCATGAAGTGTAAAAGAAGGAATGAACCGGAGCTTTGGTAGTCATTCACTCTTTCAAGGGCAATCAATAACTTAAATTTAATTTAATTAATTTTGAGACAGGGTTTCTCTCTGTAACAGCCCTAACTGTCCTGGAATTAGCTCTGTAGACCAGGCTGGTCTTGCACTCACAGAGATCCTCCTGCCTCTGCCTCCTAAGGGCTGGGATTAAAAGTAAATGCACAACAGCCTGGTTCAATACATTTTTAAAAGCTTGAAGAGGATCTGAGTTTCTGTTTTGCATACATCTTTCTTTCTCAGTAGTCAATTTACAAACATCTCAACTTGAAATCACAATCTGCATTTCATTTCATGGGCATAGATGTCTGTGAATTAGGAATTCTGTGTCATTGGCTGGGATACCAGGCACTCACATAGTTAAATGGCCTCTCTTTTTATAATTAACAAACAGGGAGAGCATGAATGCCATTTCTCACTACCACAAATTATGTAGTTGAGTTTCCTGTGTTTAGGGAGATTAAAAAGGGCTAGCATACCCAGAGTGTAATGGATGAGCCTCACCCTAGGAAACTATGTTTGTGATCATAGTCTCTCCCACGCCAGATAAGCATAGTGCACTCTTAATGTCATTCCTGATATGGGGCTTAAAGTATGGACCAGTGTCAAAGAAAAGGAATAGAGAGGAGTTAGAGTTAGATCTAGGTGGAACTACTCAGGCTCACATTTGACCTTTTCTCTGGAAACCGGGAACAGGAAGTGTTGTAATACTAGGAAACTGGCAGAGATGGCCATGTGGAAGAGATGTGTGCATATTGCCAGAGCCAATCATCAAGCTAGTTATGAACCTCCTTGCATCTTCACTGATCATAAATATCAGAGAAGGCTTGAGATCTGCCTGATCAGGCCCAAGGGGCAGGACACCTATTCTTCCATGGGACTCAGGCAATGGAAGAAGAACAATGTGATAGCCACAGTACCTTCTCTTGACAGTTGTTGCCTGTGATGGCTAGAATATGAGATACCGTCATGGGCCAACTGTTAAAAACTTGGTCTCTAGCTAGTGGACTTTATTCGAGAAGTGTTGAAAACTCTAGACGTGGGTGGAAAACTATAGGAAGTAGGTTCTATAATCATGTTTCATGGAGTTGTATCTGCTCAGGCATCTTAACGCCTGTCTACTTCTGGGTCACCATAAGGTGAAAAGCTCCCTCATGCACACACATCTGCAATATTTTTTTGTCTTGCCTCATACCCACGGTAACAGAGCTCAGTGTGACAAAGCCCAGTGTGACAAAGCCTAGTGTGACCGAGTTGGCTTGCCGCGGACTAAAACTTCTAAGAGTATGAGACAGAGTAAATCTTTCCTCTTTTAAACTGTTTCTCTTAGATACTGTCACAATGTCAGGAAACTAAATTGATACGGGAAAAGTGAGGTCATTTCTATGACCATTGCTCACTACATGGTTCAGAAGACATTAGAAGTAATTTGTGAGAGAAATTTGTAAAAGGCAAGCTAGAGAGACACTAGAGCATTGTGATCAGGGTCTTATCTGTAGTTCTGATGGGATTTTAGCATATCAGAACAGTAATGGAAACACAAGACAGTAGAGATTCATCTCACAGTTTCGGGTAGGACTCTACTGGGAATTGAAGTAGAGACCATTCCTTCAGACTTGGTGGAAAGCTGAGTTTAAGTATGACAAACTAGTTCAAATAACGAAGAAATGTCAAGGCAGGCTATCATTTACTATGATTATTGCTGCTGCTTTTAGCCAAGTTTATAATGAGAACTGGGAGCAAAGGGAAGAGATTTGAAAAACAATTTGGCCAGCAAGTAAACTCATTAGTACATTTCTCAATTCTCATCAGAGAAGTTTTTATTTGCAGTAGGTAGTAATTAATGCAAAGACGCATAACTGGCCAAGGTGAGGAGAATAAGAAATTGAGGAATCTCAGTCCTTAAAGAAACATCTGTATCATGTCTGCATCTCAACAATCACCATGGAAGAGGAGGTTTAAAGATTTCGAGAGCCAGATGTCCTGGAAGATTAAGAGGAAATAATGTTTTTCAGGCACAATGGGGAAGTACCATTTATGAACTGACTGTGGCTGTGACAACATACATGAGACCTCTGCAGGTTTAAGCCAGAAAAACATACCAGCATGGAGAGAGGAGGTAGGCATTAAGTCCCACACAGAGCTTAGCACCTATTGACACATAGATACTGGGACCAGAAGAGTCAGTTCTTTTTAAGGGTATGGTCTTTAGTTGGAAGACCATGCATTCAAGAGTAAGTGGGCAGCATAAATTCAACATGATGTGGTTTTTGCTATTGACATTTTATTAGACCCAAATAGGTGGGTAGGAAAAGTAGGGTAGATCTGAAAGAAGTTGGAAGAGGGTGAATATGGTCAAAACATGGAAAATTCTCCAAGAAGTCTTAAAAAAGAAAATTCTGAAAATGGAGAATTGGGCAGTTCAAAATATTAAGACCACTAAAAACAAAGCCAAATACTTTACATTAGGACACTAGGCAACATGATAAAGTGTCTCAGGAATCTGTTGGGTCACTTAAAATCATACATGATTCAAGATTACTTAAAATTCTTTTCTTTAAGAAGAAATCCTAGGGAGTTGTCCTTGCACACAGCCATATAGGGAAGGTATGAGAACATGTAGACATTTAAATGACACTGGACACTATAGCTGTCATTCAAGGAACCCTGTTACTGCTCAGGCTAGTGACAGATCTTTCCCATGATGCTGGATTTGGAGACTTTCAGAATACAAGAATAATGGTGTCATGGAGGGGTCCAACTAGATTTCAAGCAAAAGCATGACATACTGTGGCAGAAAAGTTCTCAATCTAAGCAAAGAAGTGAGCTTTCAAACACAAGAGGCACTTAGAACCCCAAAATAGATGTGACCAGAGAAAATGCACAATGCAACAAATAACAATCAAGATGAGAAAGTTACGAAACAAAGGGAAACTATTAAACACTTCAGTGTAAAATGCTCAATTCACAAAGCTGAAAAAATCAGCATAACATCAGCAGAAAACTTGAAGTCTAGGAAAGCATGGGATGATGTATTTCAAACCCTAAAAGTAAATAATAGCAAATGGAGATTGCTACATCCAAAGCCAAATTTATCTTTTAAAAATCCACGGAGAAGGCCGGGCGGTGGTGGCGCACACCTTTAATCCCAGCACTCGGGAGGCAGAGGCAGGCGGATCTCTGTGAGTTTGAGGCCGGGCTGGACCGATAAGCCTCCAAAACAATACAGAGAAACCCTGTCTTGTAAAAACCAAAAAAAAAAATCCATGGAGAACAAAAAACATTTAAACCTAAGTACAAACAAAAGTTCTCATGACCACCAAGCCAGCATTGAAGAAGATACATTAAAGGAAACTTAACCACTAAGGCGGAGCAATGACAACCTCAACCATGAGAATACAGGAAAAAATAAATTTCTTATGAGTATTAGATGAACAAAGGAGAACTTGGAGTGAATCAATCATGTCCACCTTGGCAACTCACCAAACTCTCATAAAGCAATAGGGTAGAAACAAAAGAATAAACAATTGAACCACCAGAATAACAACCATCAAAGTTAAAGAAATTAGGGAATCTCTCTTCATACTAACTCTAAATGTACATGGCTTACTTATCCAATTAAAAGATGAGGAATAGCTGTTTGGATTTTAAAAACAAGGTCAAACTTTTTGTTGTCTACCAGAAAAACATCTCACTGGCAAAGATCCATGCAGACTGAGAATGGCAGGATGTAAGTAATTTGCAAAGCAAATGGAAACTAAAAATACGTATACCTGACAAAGCTAGCCAGAAGCGATAAAGAAGGTGACTACATGTGTTGTTACATATCAGTGTTCTCTGAGCTGAAATGTTCCCTCTAGGAGGTAAACAAAATTTCACATGGCTGGGAAAGAATAAACTTGAAGGGTTCTCAAGAGTTACTGCCCAGCTTTATAGAATGAATAAATCACTGATAGAGGAGATGAGATACAGAAGGAGATATCGTGGACCTGTCCAACTTTCAGAGAGAGTTCCAGGGTTGCAGCTCTCATGAGTCATCATCTATGTTGGGGTAAAATTTTTGGTGATACTGATGATTTGAATCATACCTCCTACTGTAAGAAACCTCTTACTCATGTTCCTACTAGTGACCCAATACAAATTCTGGTTCACCAAGTTGGACTTTGGTGCAATTGTTACTTTGATCTGCCATGAGTTTCTAGGGTGAATGTGTGTGAGTGTGTGTGTGTGTGTGTGTTGCATCTCCCCACAAAAAGTCTTTCACACAGGTTTATGAAGGAGACCCAGTACAACAATATGTTACAATGATTGTAAATACAATTGCACCAAAAATTGATACCTCCAATTTCATAAAAAAGTATATTAAATGAATAAGAAGAACAAGCAACGAAATTCCACAAACTCATCCAGAAAACAAGTGATAGCAAATATTGGTGAGAGTACTGGTGAGATGAACTCTTATAAGCTGCTAGTGGGGATGTAAATTAGTCTAGCCACTATGATAACTAGGATGGAAGTACTTCAAAAAGCTACAAATAAAACCCCCATATGGCCCAGTTTTACCACTCCTGTCAGCAAATCATGGGATATTGGTATACCCATATTTATCATTCATACTACTATGCATTCAACTAAGATATTGAGCTAGTCTAGATTCCTAATGATAAATGGACAGAAAAATATATGTGAAATATATGTGATATATGAATATTAATGAATTATATAAATATGAAACTCAAAAAGACAACTAGAGATCTTTGTATTAAGTAAAATAAGTCATATTTAGAATGATAAATATTGCATTTTTCTCTCATGTGCAAGCACAGGCGATCCAAGAAGAGGGAGGACATGAGCCTACAGTCAGCAAGGCCATAGGAGTGGGTCTCCTCAAGCCTATTAGGGCTTACAGCGCATAATCACACATAATTTCCATGCCAGGCTTGGAGCTACAGAGCTTTTGTACTGATGGTTTTTGTTCTGGTTATGGTTAGCTCTTTCCTCACTATTTCCCTAATATTCCCCTTGGACTTGTAGTTTGTAGTCTGTGCCACGACATACTGAAAGTGTGTGGTCTATTCTTGATTTGACAGGGGCGCACCACTGTTTGCCATGAGTCCCAGAGGAAACCTTGGACTTGAACTTTAGAACTTCATTGGAATGAAGTTTGTGGGTGGGGAATCTGAGAGATGGACTGGATGCATTTTGTACCAAGAAATGACCATATGCCTTTTAGAGACTTAGTGTTGGAAAGGTCATGGAGGGAACATGTAATGTCCCCACAGGCTGAATGCTGAAGCCTTGGTCCCTAGCTGGTTGTTCTATCTTGTGAGATGATGGGCCCTCAGAAGCAGAACCTGCCCAGAGGAAGTAGGTCACTAAAGACGTGTCCTTTGGTGGGCTGTATCTTGTCCTTTTTTGTCTTTCTCTTTCATTTTTGGCTGGCAAAGGGTCAAGATGTTCTTCTGCACATTCCTATTACCATGAGGGTTTCTTTGCCCCTAGGCTCAAGGCAACAGTGACAGCCAATCATAGAATAAAACCACTGAAACAATAGGCCAAAGAAATTCTTCCTTACCTGCTTCTCTTGGGCACTCACCACAGCCGCAGATGTACTAACACACTGCCCAGACTCTAGGTGAGACTGTGAGAGCTGCAGTAGAGCTATAGGTAGAGCTTTTCCATTACACTGCCCAGACTCTAGGTGAGACTGTGAGAGCTGCAGTAGAGCTATAGGTAGAGCTTTTCCATTACACTGCCCAGACTCTAGGTGAGACTGTGAGAGCTGCAGTAGAGCTATAGGTAGAGCTTTTCCATTACACTGCCCAGACTCTAGGTGAGACTGTGAGAGCTGCAGTAGAGCTATAGGTAGAGCTTTTCCATTACACTGCCCAGGCTCTAGGTGAGATTGTGAGAGCTGCAGTAGAGCTATAGGTAGAGCTTTTCCATTACACTGCCCAGACTCTAGGTGAGACTGTGAGAGCTGCAGTAGAGCTATAGGTAGAGCTTTTCCATTACACTGCCCAGACTCTAGGTGAGACTGTGAGAGCTGCAGTAGAGCTATAGGTAGAGCTTTTCCATTACACTGCCCAGACTCTAGGTGAGACTGTGAGAGCTGCAGTAGAGCTATAGGTAGAGCTTTTCCATTACACTGCCCAATGTACCAGCTGGCAGTGGCAGACAGTGTCTGCTGCTATGGCCCATTGTGGATACACAACAGAACAGCTCTCATCTAAGCAAAGCAGACTCAAGATGAGTGTCTAGCACATCTCCACACACAGGGCATCAACATGAAATCAATTCCATGCAAATTTACAGAAAGATTTCATCTGAACGTTCATCTGCAGAGTCAACTGACAAAATTCTCCACCCATCTGCTCAGCACAGACAAAGAATTGAAAATACCCTCTCTCTGTCTTTCTCTCTCTTTACCTCTGCGTGTGTCTATCTGTCTGTCTCTCTTTCGTGAGTGTGTGTGTGTTTGTGTGTGGACACACAACTCACGCACACATGAAGGTACCATGGCACACACGTGGAGGTCGGATGGCAGCACTGGGCATCACTCTTTTAGAAACGGTCACTATTGGGCGGTTGTTTATCCCTGCACATGCCAGGTTAGCCAGTCACGAGCTGCAGGGTTTTCTCCTGCCTCTGTCTTTCATCTCACCTTAAGAATGTTGTGTTTACAGACATAGACCACCATTTCCAGCTTTGTGTGGATTCGGGGATTATAATTCAGGCTCTCCCACTATCGAGGGAAGTGATTTATCCACTGAGCCACCAGCTCCACATTTCTGGAGATATCTTTTAAGTGACAATGTAGACAGAGCTGCTATGAATATCTTTTCTGTGCGTTTCAGTTTATAGTGCTCTGATGGGTGCAGTGACCGTGGCCCCTCCACACTCTTTTACTAAAATGCTCGGTGGAAGAGAAAAGCGCAACAGCCCATGCAGCCTGACACACTCTTGTTCTTCAGGATCTTATCTTATCGACTGTCCCAATAGCACCTTGAAATCATTAGTCGAGTGTTTGCCCCCACTTGTAGGAATTTGCCGTGCAATGCTGATCGTTATGAGGAATGATGTAGACGGCTCACCAATATGCCTCTGCCACCAAAATTAGTCTATTATTTATGTTTGCTTTGGGCAATTACCAATGAACTAAGATAAATAAAAATAATTGGCTTTCAACTGGCTAAATGGATTTGTTAATTATTCACCAGTAAATTAATCAGCCGATTTATTTAAGGGGAATACATGGAAGAATCTCCCTATACTCACCATTTGAAAATATTGTTGTAAACAAGAGACAAAGTCAAACAAAAGCCAGGAATATAGTGTGGAATGAAGGATGAGTTGACCTATAAGCAAACCAAATGACCAGACACTAGGACAAGAAAATAGACTCACTGGTTCTGTCCTCAAGGAACTTTGAATCAAGGAAAAGAGTCCAGATACTTACGGAAATCAGGGAATAGCACAGTTACTTCTGGTTCAAATCAAAGGAACTGAAAAGAAACCAGCCTGTTTGGGTAGAAGGACACAATTTAAAAAGCTATAGTATATAAATTTTAAATTGGTGTACATTGACTTGCTTGGTGGCACAAGCATATTCGTTAGATTAGAAATATGTAGGATCTAAGTATTGAGTGACAAATTATTCAGTCTCTCCTAGGTGAACACAATCTTCGTATGCATTCCATCAGAGTCAATTTTGTACAAAAAAGGATTCTGAGTGGTGTAAAAATCACTTTATGCAATAGTCTTATGGGTAATATGTGTGAGCTAGTGCAGCAATTCTTGGCACGCAAAGAGCTCTCGTATAAAAGAAAGATTTGATGCATCTGTTGAACTGCAGGTTGCAAAAATATCTGGGTAATTCAGAACTGATCCTCCCAGAACCTGGAGGAATACATACATCGAAGATACGCAACAGTGGTGATGCTGTCTGCTGCTAGGGGCTGCCTTCCTTTGAAAAGTCCCAGATAGGAAAGAATACCATAGAGAGATCTTGACACTGGAATTGAAGAGTCCTGCCGTATCTTCAGACCTTACAAACAACAAGATAATGTGAAAAAACCTGTTACCTAATGAAATTTATTTTATTTTTTGATTTGTGGGTTTGTGCATGTATATATGTATGAATATGGATCTTCAAAATTGCCTGCATTTAAAAATACTTACGTCTTGGAAATAGTCCCTTAAAATGTATCTGGAGCTTTCGTCTAAAAACATTTGCTTGCTTGCTTCCCTAAGATGCAAAAGAGAAAGACTGCATGTGAAATCCAACCACATTTCATAATAGAAGCCTGACCTTCAGAAATGAGGTTAAACTCATTGAATTTTGTTATTTTTATCCCTGAAGTAAAGAAACAGCACACAGACAAAGGAGCATCAAGAAGATGAAATGGCTCATTGCTGTCATGCTGCCTGATACATATTAGGTCTTAGTACACAGAAGCTAGTATCAAAATTATTAGTAATATTGCCTTGGTCTTCCCCATCCTTATTTCAGCACTCATCCTCCCCTTCTTTTTCTTCCTAGTATTTCCCTCCTCTCATGCCCCCAACTTTATCTCTCAAGGTACCAGGAGCAGTGTCAGTGTTCATCTGTCCCATTCCTTCTTGGATGCTCTCAGTGGCGATCGAGAAAGAGACTGGCCAGAGTGTGCAGGGTATCAAACAAATAGACAGGCAAGAGGGAGAGAATAAAAGAAGACAGGAAGCGAGGAACAGAACAGGCCAGCTCTTCCCTTTACCCCACAACACCACAAAGAGGAATAAATGCATGAAGGAATATCCATGAGGAAAAGATACTGTCCCAAGATCAGGTATGAGACCTTGGATTGAAGCAGTATCTCATGGAAAGAGCCAGAAGGAAATGAGAAACAAGAAAGAAACTGCCAGGCTCAGAGAAAGGGCAATGAAAAAGATAGATGATCTTTTTAAAAAAAAAAGATAACAAATGAGGCTCTGATAAGTTTAATTTTCTAGGCCTGGGTGAAGCTTTGCCTAAGCTACAACTAAATGGAAATATAAACAGCTGAGAAAGACGCTGGTGGATAGGAACTGACATAATGGACTATATTGACTCTCAGAAAGATAGGAGGGACCTTCTTAAAAGCATAATATTTTACATGGTCATTTATCAGGCTTCCTCTGGGTGAGTAGAATCCTTGGGGGGAGGTAAGTGGATTGGCTAATCTTAGTGTTTTGTTTAGAGTGCACCCTGCACTGGGCTAGAAGTCAGTTAGCTTTACTAGGCAGATGGGTGGGAGGGTAGAACTCCTGTCTCTCAATAGCATTCATTAGCTGACTACTGAACAGAAGACCCAACACCCACTTTTCTCCATCCTCTCTGTGCCTCTTAACCTATCACCTCTCCTTCGGGTCCCTCCTTTGAAGAACCAAGCCATTTTTATCTTCCTCGTCTCATAGAATCTAACTAATTTATGGGCCCTCTAGGTGTTTGTCCAATGGACACACTCACCTGTTAAAAATCATTCACTCTTCCCCAGTTGCAGGCCCATCCACACACATCCCCTCAGGTTCCTGAACCTGAATTTTCGCCTGTACTTAAGAGTGGGAGTGTTCTAGTTTGCTTTCTGTTGTTGTGATAATAGAAGCAATTTAGGGATAAAGGGATTTACCTTAGAGTCCTTCCATCATCAAGAGAGGTCAGACAGGAACCCAAGACAAGAGCAGACACAGGAATCATTGAAGAAAGCTGATTACTGACTTGCTCTTTTGTTTGCTCGGCATTCTTGTACAGTGCAGGTTCATCTGCTAGGAATGGTACTTCCCAGGGTCTTGGGCCCTCTCAAATCAATCAGGTACCAAGAAAATGCCCCGACAAAGGTGCCCAGGGGTCAATCTGATGGAGATAATTTGTCAGGACAAGTTTTCTCTTCCCAAGTGGCTTTAGCTTGTGCCAAGTTGACAATAAAAAACAACCATTACAGGGAGGTTCTCTAAGTGTTCCAACACTTCCCACCCAGCATAACCTTTGACATAGTTCTTCTGTGTAGCTGGAGCCTGTTAGAAGCCCCAGATGTATTTTTTAAAATACTTGTTTGTTTCTTCTTTTGATAACTGTCTGTTCACCTCATTAGCTCATTTATTGATTGATAGGTGTGTGTGTGTGTGTGTGTGTGTTTGATTTTTGCATTTCTCAGGGAAATAAAAATTAAAATCATTTTAAGATTCTATTCCAACCCAACAAGAATGATAAATATAAAGAAAATAAATAACAACAAATGCTAGGAAGGATGTGGGCCAAGAAGAATCCTGATTCATTGCTGATGGGAGTATAAACTAGCATAGCCATCCTGGAAATTGGTATGACGTGATCTCAAAAGATAAAAATAGATCTACCATCTGACCCAGCTATACTATTCCTGGGCATATACACCCCCCACCCCTAAAGACTCTATCCTAGCACAGAGACACTTGTACATCCATTTAATGCTTCCTCACAATAGCAAGGAAATTGAACCAGCCTGGATGTCCATCAGCAGATGAATTGATAAAGAAATTGCAGCATATACACACAATTGAATGTTATCTAGCTGTTAAAAATGAAATTTTCGGGGAACTAAATGGATCTAGAAAATATTACATTATTATCCGTAGTGACCCAGACTCAAAAGTTACTTAAAAAGACAAAAATTGCTTATTCACTCTCTTATGTAGATCCTAACTTTGCAGACAATAACTAAATGTTTATATATATGCAAATAAGGAGTGTGAGAGTGGGTATATACTTTGAAAATAGACAACAGGAAAAGGAAACAAGAGGTGTAGAGAAGGGAAGGTATTGAGGGGAGCAAAGGGTCACAAGTGATGTGAATATAAAAAGGAGGATACTGAGGATGGGAGTGATACAAGATGGAGAAGGGGTTGGAAGAATAGAGGGTAAGGAAAACAAGAACAATTTTTGAATAATTCCCTAATGTAACTAAATGCTGCATGTGCAAACAACAATTTTAAAAGATAAAAAAGACCATGATGCAAAGGACTGAACTAGGAAGAGCGTTGAAAGATCAATATCTTCACCAGCTCACAGCTCATTCTTAGATATGTTATCTGAGAGCCTAAGAGCCAGCTGAGGGCTTAGTAAAATGCTAGTGTTTCATGGGTTAGATCTAATCAGTGAAGGTAATCGTGACATTCTGGTGTACTTGGTCCATAAAACACTCTTCTTGGTATTTCCCATCTCTGGCACAAAGGAGGTGCTATAGATGATGTTGTGATCACTTGCATTTTGACAGTTTTAGAGGCTGGCATGTTGACATATATCAGTGGGTTAGTCCTGAATCTCTAGAGAAACAACCAACAGGATAAATATATATTAAATGTATTAGATATGGTCAAAGTAGTCATACAATGGCTATCTCACAACAGAGAAGTTGAGGACCAGGTAGTTGCTGATCCATACAGTGGGATGTCTTAGCAGTCTGGTGCTGAATGCCTGGAGGAATCCTGGAGAGCAACTGCTCTGCAGTCCATGTTGGAAAACTGAAGAACCTGCCTCTACTATCTGTAAAGAAATCTCCAGCAAACATAGCAGTAGGGTAGATGATCTCACAAGTGAAAGTGAAAGCCAAATAAGAGGACAAAAAAGCAAAAACTTTCCTTCTTCTGTACCTTCTTATCTGACCAAGAAAAGTCATTGATGTTCTCTTCTAGGAGGTCTCGGTTGTGTTAAGTTGACGGTTAAAACTAACCATCAAAGTCAGATTTACCCTAGTCTATCTGAGCAGGATTGTAAAGTCTACCAGACCTAAGCACTCAGCCCTTGAAGAATCACCCTAAAGACTGAATTGGAATGTAGGGATCTTCTTAAATTTCCCACCCCCAAGTTTTTCATACCGCTACACCAAACAGATTAGCATTCTCTCACTCCCAACAGCATCATCCTTGTCTGCTTCTGCTACTTGGTGAAACAACTTCTTGTGTTCAGAATTTACATAACACAAAGATTGTTTCTTAAATCCATCACTCTGTTGTATTGCTTCCTCTCTTCAGGCACATCAAATCTAGAGCAGAGAAAGAAGGCAACACAATCACTTAACCATATGAAGACCCAGAGGCACATCAAAGACTGCCTCCGGTTGGAAACACTGAAGACAAACTTTGTATCATCTTCTGTGAGTGTGTTTCTGGATGAGATTAGCTCCAAGTTAGTAAACTGAACAAAAATGACCATTCTCAGTGTGGACAGGCATCTTCCAGTCCACCCAGACTTCAAACAGAGCAGAAAGATGGGGGAATAGAGAATTCAGCCTCTTGTTTTTCTTGAGCTAGGGCATCCATCTTCCTTCTCCTGCCCTCAGATATCAGAGTTTCTATTTCTTACGCCTTCAGACTCCAGAATGTATGCCATCAGTTTTCCTGTTTCTCAGCTTATACCCAGCATATTGTGGGAATTCTCAGTCTCCATTGTTATGTGAGCCAATTTTAAATAAATGTCTATCTATCCATCTGTCTCTATCTGTCTTCTATCTATCATCTTTCTCTCTATCCACCAATCTATTTCTATGTCTGCCTTCCATTATATCTAAGTATCTGCCCGTCTATCTACATATCATCTACCATCCACTTATGTGTACGGCTGATTCTGTTTCTCTGGAGGATTTGACTAATACAAAAACACAGCAGATATTTCTAGGGCATCACTAAAGATCCTGATCATGTAAAACTTGTGAAAAAAGTTAGGGTGTTAACTAATTATGAAGCCATACATATGCACATACACACATCTTAAATTTGTGGATAGAAGCTGGATGGTGTCAAGTTTGCTTGGATGTACAAGGGCTGTCTCCAAGACTGACCTAAACGAAGTTGTCAGTGAGAACCTAAGATGATCAATTAGGCAGGAAGTGTCTCCCTTTGAGGTTCATTTCCACCCAAGACTGTGTCTCCACCATCGATAACAATTCCATATATTTCCATCGGTTCCCGAGCATGACAACAAAATTGTGAGAATCAGAATTCTTTTACTTTCCTATCATGCAATTATTTTCAGTAAGCAGAAATATGATTGCCAAATTGTTACGAATAGTTTCAATATAAGTCCTACCAGTTGATCTAAGGGCTCACTTTCCATCTAGATGAACTTCCAACCACAAAAAAAATCCCAGCTACAAATCCCACACTGTCTACAATCCAACTCAAGCTCTGCTTCCTCCTAAACTATGAGTCTAGTGTCAACCTTGGAAACAGAAACACACTCTCTTAGTCTGTTTTTTCATGGTACTTCAACCCTTTAGTTAGGAAGATGTGAATTTTCCTGCTATTTCCTGCACTCAGTTTACCATCTTTGCTACAGGCATTCTTGATCATACCTCAAGCTCTCTTTAAAACATACCTAGACATCAAAGCTCAATCTCAGCAATATATTTCTTTGCAGGGCTTTCTCCAGCAACTTATCCTCAAATTGATCACCTGGCAAATGAATCAATTAGATGGGTTGACCATTTGATTTTCACTTGGTGTTTGACTTTTGTCTTCTCTAATAGACTGTAAATATTTCTGGGTCTTAATATCAGACAAACACACTGGCTTCAGATAGTGGTTTTGAGAAAGTTGCTTGTCTATGCCTCAGTTTCCTCTATGAAAAATGGTGAAAATATAAAACCTCATAGAACCAAAGCGAGACCAACTTAAAGTAATTGTTCTTAAAAAGATTAATTTTTTTAAGTGTGGGTAGGAGAGCATGCATGCCACAGCATGTGTGTGGAGGTCAGAGGACAGCTTTACAGAATCAGTTCTCTCCTTTCACAATGGGTTCCATGGACCAAACTCAAGTCATTGGACTTGGCAGAGAGTTCTTTTCCCTGCTCAGGCATCTTTCCAGCCCAAAGTTTTGTTCCTTAAGTATCAGGTACTATCCACATTAACCTGTGCCTGAAACAAGAGTGGCTGGCTCACTGTCCCAGTAAGATGTCCTCACAGTACATAACAACCTCCAGCCTTGCTAACATTTCCCCTCCAGCATCTGATAATCTGTGAACTTTCCCTTAATTTCTCAAACCGTGTGGTAGAAGAAATCTTTCCATACACACGTTATATGCATGAACATACCTGTGTGTGTGTGTGTGTGTATACACATCACCTGTTTCCTAAGCTTCAGTAGACCTCCTAAGAGTCGTGAGTTAATAAACAGACACCTTTGTAGATAACATCTCCCTCATTGTCTGTGAAGGTGCCTTCACTTGTTGTTAGTGGAGTATTACTTTCCTGAGACAAAGTCACATGTAGTTTCAGTAGCAAGGAGCCATCTATGGCATTATGGCTGAGTGTTATCTGTCTAAAATTCACACATGGGAATCCTAATCCCACTGTGCCATTGGGGAGATATGGCCTTGAAGGAAATGGATAAGGATAAATTAGGGCATGACGCGGAACCCAATATTGTCCATAGCTTTACACAGGGTAGACACCAGGGATATGCACTCACAGATAAAAGGCCATGTGAGCACCCGGCAAGAAGTCTGACATCCAGAAGCCAAGGAGAAAGAAAGTCAGTGTATCAGTACTTTGTCTTTGGATTGCCTAGGTCTGGAACTATGAACTGTTGTTAAGCCATCCAATCTGGAAGCCCATATGATCACAAATCTATTAACAAAGATGCCCTCAGTTAGACAAATGAGTAAAAGCATCCAACAAGCACACAGAAACCCAGACCACTTTATAGGGAGGAAAGGAAATGAACACCAGACAGACATGGACTGCCCTGGGCAGCTCCTGCTTGGACCTCTGTAGGGCTTATGCAAGGAAGGGAGAGGCCATGGGGCAGCAGGGTCTGTGCTAACTGGTGATGTGGTATGGAGGTGGGGGGGGGAAGGGTGAAGGAACACTGGCCTGCTTCCCATCTGCATTTGCCTCCCCCAGCTCTCATTGTCAGTTTCCAGGAACTGGTTCTGATCTGATGCATGGGCTGCACTTAAACTGTGTAGCCAAAGTAATTAACTCCTGTGACCAGAAGTGCTGTGTCAGCACATCCATTCGCCCGGCTGTCTCAGCTCCCTCGGAGCCAGCCATGTCTCTGTGTAGCCAGTGACTTCCTGGGGATGATGGAGGTCAGGGCTTGAAGAAGCCAAACCTCACAGAATACAGGGCTTGGAGAGCACTGAGGTTCTTCTCATTGCACCTTTGCTTTTCTAAGCCCCTCTCATCTTCACACGAATGTCTTCCACCAAGGAGAATCCTGGTGTGCAATCCAGAGACCCGGTTGCAAATCCCATCTATACAAATGACTTCAGATTGATCTGCGGTTTGGTTTTCCCCCTTTGACAGTGTGAAGGTTTTAAGTGGTGAGATACACAGAGAACACTGGACCTTACCCGGAGAGACTTGCTGCTTCGGGCACCATCCCCTTTTCAATGTCTTTGTCTATACGTAATTGAATAAACTTTATCACCCATAAAGTACCTGTTAATCTAGAATTCTGGTGTGTGTGCTATTTTTAAGAATCCCTGAAGGAAAAAAACCTCTCTCTCTCTCTCTCTCTCTCTCTCTCTCTCTCTCTCTCTCTCTCTCTCTCTCTCTCTCTCTCTTCTGTGTGTGTGAGAGAGAGCATCTATCTCTGTCTCATTCTGTTTGTCTGTCTGTGTGTGTGTCTCCATCTCATTCTGTCTGTCTGCCTCTCTCTCTTTTTCTCCCTCTCTTTCTCTGTGTGTATGTATGTGTGTGTGTGTGTGTGTGTGTGTGTGTGTGTGTGTGTGTACGAAATAGCTAGGTAGTGTAAATATTCCCTAAAATACCGTAATCATTTTTCCTTTACTTTGTTTAACTACAAGCATCACACACTGCCACAGTGACTCTATCCACATACTAAATAATGCTAACCAAAGAAAAAAATGTGTGATGTTAGGTCAACGGAGAAAACATACATGTGGAATGGAGAAAATCCAGCTGAGGGAGGCTGTGGGGAAGAGTGGAAGAGGGACACTCTAAACTGCGTATGCCAGGAGATGGAGAGAAACTCGCCCATGTGACTCCCTGGCTACTCGGAAACGCCAAGACTCCACACAGTCATCCAGAGCACACAACGGTTGCATTCACTGCTCCAGAGCCATCCGATGACCCACATGCTTTGGCGCTAAGACACAATGTGTGTGCCAATCCCCAAAGTACAGTCCGCTAGAACTAGAATCTGCTGAAGATTAAACAAAAATTTATCAGGTAAAACCCAGATATGATAAACTTCCCAACAATAAGAGGATTTGTAAAACTACATTTAAAAAAGAATGAGAAAAGGAAAGGGGGAGGAAGAGGAGGTCCTGTCTAAAACAAGGCAGCCATTGGAACTTACCAAGTAGCTCCTTTCATTAAGGACAGTCTCCTTCAGTTACATTAATTTCTCCTAACCCTTTTCGGGGCAGTCCAGAGTGAATAATAGTTTTTGTTTCTGGCTGAAGAGATGCCAAGTTGAAGGCAGATTTTGGTTAATGAAATGGCCTTGGACCATCAGAAAGAAATCCTGTCTGCTTCAAGAAACAGAAAAAAACTAGTTTTCCTGGATCTTCAAGAAAGAGACCTTCTTTTAACATGTAGCATCCTTTCGGTTGGACATTTGAGAGAAGTGAGAAGCAGGACTTAATGACATTCAGGCCAACCCTTCTGTTCCCGAGGACCTTTTACCTGATTGCAGACAACTCCCACTAGGACTCTGGCGGAGGTCCAGTAGACTCTGCACACTGTTGCCAACCAGTCTACAAGTGGCATTCACTAATCTCCCCTGCTCAAGCCCTGGCAATGGTTTCATATTACATATCTGCAACCACATGAAAAATCTTACTATTGATTCTGATATGATTTGAGGTGATTGCTTTTCTCCCCTGCCCCACCTGTCCCCAGCCCCAGCAACTGACCTCTAATCAGACACACCTCTTCAGTGTCTCTCCACAATGTAGACCACCACACTCTGCCTCGAATTGTGCCAGCTTCTACTTCTCTTGTCAAAATCCCTAATAGTTTCTCACTTTCTAGCAGGAAGCTGGGCATCTACATGACACATAGTAGGTAGGTATATCCTGAGCAAAGAAGAATCAAAAGAATGGACCAAAGTTTGAAAAGCCTCATGGCTTCTACTAGTCTCCCTGTCATTGTTCCCCAAACACTTCATGTACAGCCTATGTGATGAGTCAGTAGGTCTCCTTCTCCCATAGCCTCTCCTGCCCCTCCCGACAGTGAGGACCAGTATGGCAGCCACTCATTTTCTCATCATGCCTAGAATTAACCTCTCAAGACAGTCTCCCAGTGCGGTGTCCCATGAAGGAAACTGCTGATTAGGAGCTCTGGATGTTGTATCAAGCTCTCCGCACCACCTTCACTGGCTGAATGAAAGGACTTTCCCTTTTCTTCCCGGATGGTATGATGTGGGCCCTGCTGACTGTCCCTCTGCTGCACTGCACTTGGGTGCTGTGTTCAGGCGACTGGATGGAAGCTGATTGACTGTCTTAGCTCTTAACCCAGACACAGCATTCCAAGTTGAGGCCTGAGCAAGCCACTCACCTTCTCTAGGTGCTCACATTTGTCCTCACAGACTCTGTGTGGATGGTGTACTTTGCCAGATTCACATAACACAAAATTAATATCACCTATTACTGTGTTCTGGCCACACTGGTCTTCTGATGCCTGACGGTTGTCTTCCTTTCCTTGCTCATTCTTTTTATTAAGGTCTCACATTAAATGTTTTGTTTTTTTTTTGTCAAGAACTTCCCTGGCCTATGTGCAGTCTAGGCTCCTGTACCTCTCTATTTATGTCAGTGTGACCAATGTTTACCTATCATTTCTTAGTCAATGACCAGGTTCCAGGTTAGACCATATAACAAATGGCAAGAAGGAAATATATCTGCCTCATTTAGCTTTGGGCACTGTCCTAGTTTGTGTTCTATTATTGCAATAAATACTGTGATCAAAAGAAACTCAAGGACGAAAGGGTTTATTTTATTTACAGGTTCCAGTCATAGTTCTTCACTGGGGGAAACCAAGGCAGGAACTCAGACAGGGCAGGAATGGGGAGGCAGGACCTGAAGAGGGCCATGAAGGAATGCTGCTTACTGCCTTATGCCCCATGGCTTGCCTAGGCTGTTGAATTGCACCACCCAGGGCCACTTGCTCATGGTGGGCTGGCAACTCCCACATCAATCATTAAGCAGGAAGATGCTTCCACAGACTTGCCTGCTTGTCAGTCTGATAAAAACTTTTTCTCAATTGAGGTTCCCTTTCCCCAAGTGACTCTAGCTTGGGTCAAGCTTTCAAAAACCAAACAAACATACAACAACATCCAGTACACATACCTGACACTTCTCACAGAGATTACAAACAAGTGTAAAGAGGGAATTGAAGGAGTTTAGTGGAAATGACAATCTTAGACTTCAGATAAAGTTCCATGTGACAATAGAATTGTAAGGTGCAAGATAAGATTAATTTAGCTACCTGGAGGTCAGGCAGCTGAAGGACAGTTGAGGAGACGGGAGAGTATGCAAGGTCCAAGCTTGTGAATGGAGTGCGGTGGAATCCACCATTGCAGAACAAGGGTTGGAAGCTGGAGGGGAAGTTGTTGGATGACAAGTATTTTGCCATCCGCAATAAATCACTGGGACTTCCCTTTCATTTAGGGACTAGGCATGCCTCAGTAATTTTTATAAGTCTCTTTTCAGTTCCATACCTGAAGAACAATGATCTTCCCGTTGTACTTCTTTTTAAGGGAGGCAGGTGGGAAGTAGAGGTAAGTACACAGCTGCACGAGCCAAAAAAAAGGTGGGAGGGGAAGCATACACAGTCCCAGGAAATGGCTCCTTCCCCATATCTAGCGCAGAAAACAGGTAAGCATTAAACATTTCAAATATGAACTTGCTCAACACTACAGTCACCCACAGAACAGCTTCTAAAACAACTCACACACCCCTAAGCCTCCTAATTAACCAGAGCAAGTTGGAACCTCACAGTGTGGCAGACAGCTCTAACAAGCTTGCTGTAAAGGAGTTTAAGAAATGTGTTGATTGGAGCCAGTCAGGAGCAGGTACAATTGAGACAGCACTGTCTCGAATGGCAGAGGCAGTTCGAGAAGAGGGACAAGTCAGGATGTACACTTTGCACCATCGGGAGATGGGTGCCTTTCTCTAGAATCAGAGCCTCCAATTCACTCATCCCAGTCTCTTTCTTGGACAGAACAGATGATACTTATGTCTGCATTTTGGTTTTGGCTCCCGAGACTCTGGCAGGTGGACCAAGTGTGGAGGAGCAGAAGGCAGAGAGGAGGAGTGTGGGGAGAAGGGAGCAGAGGTCGTCCTGCAGCCTTTAGAGACACATGGGGAGGTGAAGTGATCCATTCACTCCACGCAGTGGGGAAGGACAAAAGAGGCTCAGGTTCACCCGCCGAGACACCTCTGTGAAGAACCAGCACCTTTCATCTTGAAAAGAGTTCATAATTCTTTTGATAGCTTTGAGAGGAGAATGGGTAAAAGTTAATCTCCCTTTGGTTCTCTTATCAAGAGTAAACAAAGTTCAACTTTGCAAGCTCTCTGCTAGCCAGCCTTCTGGGGGACCCAGAGAGAGGTCAGGTCTGTAAGTGAGAGATTCAATAAACACAGGAAGAGACTGGGTTGGGGGAATACCTGCTCCCTGCTCCTCCCCAGTGGGAAGCTGACTCCCTGCTGGCACCCCCCCATCAGCCTCAGCTGGAAAAACCTTCATGGTCAGGTTATGGGCCCCTTGGTAAATCTGCAATGTGTATCTGCTTCAAGGGAACTACACTGGCCTGGAAGACATGAAGGAGCCTGAACAGGTGAGTAGCTTTTCTACTATGTTGTTCTCCAAGCTTTGCTCTAGGTCACAGGGGCCTTCATGGACCTCAGTATCCCATTCTGTACAATATGGTAATAATTCCATCTTTGTCTTGTGTTGCACTGGTTCAACATTTCAACATAAGCATGCTGGTACTTCTGCCATCATACTACAATATATCTGTATTGTGGGCGGTAGTCTAAGCTTCTAGATAGACAAAGAACATATAGGACAGAGCATATTGTACCATACCATGGTAGGTTAGCTAACAAGGTATTCTACTCAAGGTTTGTTGTTTAAAAAAATTCAAATGTTTTAGTCAAACAAGTAACATCAATGAAAAACATAGTTTTAATAAAAGTTTTTAAAATGCTTAACACTGCTACCTACTTCAGCATAATTTTTATGTTTCAAAAATCTTATTGGTAATTGGGGATTATTTCCACAAATTATTGAGGTGGGGGTGGGGTGATTTACTGAGAGTTGAACCTAGGACTTCATACATGCTAGACCAGCACTCTGATACTGAGCTACATCCTTGCGCCAAAACTAGTTCTTAATATACTACTTTGCATCAAGGTTTATATGTGTGAGTCTTTCTTTGGCTGGATGATTGCCTTGCAATTTGTCAGTATTCTCTTACATTTTAATCAATTATCTTTTCCAAGATACTACAATCCAGGGCTGTCTATTGCCCCAGATGGTGAAATGTCCCTTCCACTTCAACCAGGGGTCTCCACCAAGGGTGATCTCAGAACATATGAAACATCCTGTAGGGACTTATTTAAAGACCTTTTGTGAACAAATCAGAGCAAATAGTAACCGCTCCATAAAAGTCAGGAGGCCTAAGAGATCATCTCATTTGCTTACAGATGAGATGACCAAGCTCAGAGGGGTTAGAGACGTTGTCTGAAAGAATAGAACTAATTGGTGTCAGAATTTAGGTTTAAGATTGAACTGTTCGGAGCCCTCCAGGATTAATTTACCAATATATTATATTTCTATTCAAATTAGGTCACTGAATATTAAGGAGTGCCTAGAAAGTCAACACCATCTTGCTAGATAAAACGAAGGAAAGAAAATGGGGAAGATACATTTCCTATCCTCCAGGGGGCCAGGCCCACAGAGAAACACACCATTTAAGAGAATAGAAATGCTTCAGTATCCTCGATTAACCAGCAAACAGTTGAAAGAGATCAAACAGAGAGGAATTATGACAGAAGATATAGCACCTTAATAATGAAGGGGGTCTTTGAGTTGAGCCTTGAAGGACGAATAGAATTTGGATAGGAGATCTTTGACACAGAGAACATACAAGCTCAGGGCACAACTGCAAAGTCAGGTGGGTTTCTGAGTCACCTGCTGATTTTATAGGTTTTCTAAAAACATTTCCTGCATCTCTAATGGCCGGGTACAGTTCCTCACCCTACACTGGACACACATCCAGTGACCAATATCCAAAGGGTTTATTGGCTGATTCAAAACATTGATTGTATGTGTTCATATCCCACTCTCCACCTCTGACTAATAGTAAGATGTTGTACAACATAGGAAACATCTCTGGCTCAGTTTCCAGACATGAAAACAGTATCTACGACTCCAGTTTACTCAGAGTTAAGTTAGTTAATATGGGTAAAGCCTTTAGGATGATGTCTGGGACATAGTGAGTGCTAACTTGGTATTTGCTACAGCATTACCAACTATTGGCTGTGGGTTTCTTCTCATCTAAGATCCTCCGAAGGAAGAGCTAAGGAATTTGAGAGGACTTTCTGTTTCTTTTACCTTAGTACTCAATTCTGAAGTGAATTCAAGGGGAGAGAAATACCTGGGGTAGAATGCTTGGGTCATTTCCTCAGTATCCTTATTCACCTCTGCTGGCAGGTCCCCACACACAGGGTGACCCCAGGGCTCTTCTTGACCCTGAGATGGTGACTTTGGCTCTGATCAAACAGCGTCTGTTTTGGCGACGCTCTGAAGTCTCAAGAAGTTTAACTGTCCACAGCTCAGAATACATTCTGCCCTCATCGTGGACTCCCCTTTGCTAATGGTTTCATGTATTCCAGATTGCATTACTACCAGGAATCGATCACTCAGCTCTTTAAACACAGTCTATTTTGGTCATCTCTCCCCAGCTCTTAGATATATTTATTTCCCAGAATATGTAGCAACTCTTAGACAAAATAAATTCTTATTACAGAAATGGAAACAATCTGCTGTCCCATTGTCGGGAAAGCTGGAAGGTTTTCCTTGAGAAATAATTTTGTAGGTCAAAGCAAAGGGAAGAACTCATTTCTCTCACATGGTAGCCCAAAGTGTAACATGCAGCTGAGACTTGTGAACTATACTGAAACAATTCATGGGCTTTCTAGAACTCCACAGGTCATCCTTTGGTTCTGGTCTCTGGTGGCCACTAAGCACTGAAAATATTACTGGAGTGATACAGAGCCTAAACTGCTCATTTTAGTTCCTTTAAATTTGGGGTCTAGGATGCACGTGAGGCAAGTCTACCCCTGGGTTTGACCCTCAGCTCTAAAAGTGTTTTCCAAGAGCAGAACCACACACAACAATTTTGAGCTAAATTATTTTATTTTGGAGACTGCACTACAAGCTTGAAAGTTTTAAAGTTTGGAACATTTGAAGATATGAACCCACTTAATCAACTATAACTATTATGAAATTTAAATATGTGTTAAGTATTTCTGATGTGAGTTTAGCATCTAAATTGAAATGTGTACCCAGAATGAAATATATAGATTTCATGAATCTAGTATGAAAAATAAAAATAATTTATTTTTAACATTTGATATTGAATTTTAATTATATTGAATCAAATAAAAATCATTAAATACACTAACATTTTTCTTTTCTTTATTGACTTAGACAAATTTAAAATATTCAGATGGTTCACACTGTGTTTCTATTGGACAGTGATAATTAAAGCAATCTTAAGTATAAGCTACATGTTCTTTACATCAACCCTGTTAGTAGGATAAAATGCTCTGGTTATCCCCAGATATGGAAATGCAAGTTCCAGCAATTGTGGAGCCTTAAACCTTGGAAAGAGAGCCAAGCATGACCCTAAGGCTCCTGGAAGAGAGATGATAGGGTAGCACTAAGGATGTTAGAAAAAGCCATATGAAAATCTATAATTTCACAGACTTTGGATATGTAAAAGTGTTGCCCTGCATGGGAAATAATGCTCAGAAACCTGTGGGTTAACAAGTAAAAAGCCCAGTGCCAAATGTGAGCTATTTCTCCGAGTTGTTGGTCATGGTTATCCCAGAGACCCCAAACAACGCAGGCTATAGCCATTGTTTTCTGTTGCCCACTAGCACTTGATATTAAAGCCCTGTTGCTGAGAAGACCATACACTCTGGTCACAGAATAGGAAGAAATTAATTTGGTGATGACCAGGCAGCTTCTTCACTGTTGGCTAGCTGTCATAGCACTGGAATGAGCTATGCAGGCCGCTGTGGGGAAAGGCCATCAACAGCCTTATCCAGCTGTGAACCTATGAACTACAATAATGACTAATGTGTCAACATACATACCTGGGTACAAAGCTGGCTTGAAAGTTAGAGGGGGTAATGAGCCACTTTCTGATTGAATTTAAGGCTGGCTCCACAGGACAAAATACATGCCTGGTATTGTAAACCTGGCCCCAAACCCCTGCCTGTGAAAGTCAGAGGCCCAGAGTGAACACTATCATCCTTCTCCTAAATGGGCATATATCTAACTGTCCTCTAAATTCATCTCTCTGTACTTGTAGCTTGGTGCAGCTCTCAAACCTTTTCAGAGAAACTTCTTTGTACAGTGGATGGTGGTGGCTAACACAGAAACTCACAACTTATGCCGAGAATAAATGAACTGCAATGGAGGAATGGACAGATTGGAGCTCTCAAGAGAAAGCATTTTTTTCCATATTGTGTATGTGAATGCACTTATCCTTTTCTTTTGCTGACACACATTTGTGTTGTTTCCAGTTCTGGTCTTCTATAAACAAAGCCCAAGAGCATCCATACTGGATGGATACAGGTTTTAAATTATTTGGAAAATATATCTAAGATTAGAAATGCTAGGTCATATTCCAGTCACATGTGTAACTTACAGGAAACTGCCCAGCAGTTCATCTTAGGCTTTCACTGAAGCCAATGAAGTTTGCTGTATTTATCTGTGCTTTTGTGGACCTATGAATCTTTGCTCACTTCAATGGTGTAAAATTAGTCATTGGTGGCTTTCTCCATTTATTTTACAGTTTGATCTTTGCACTTAGGTTTCTAAGCTACTGCCATTCCCTTTTGTAAATGGCAGGAGGCAGCGATGAAACATTTTTTTTTCTGCATGCATGAGCCAGTTTGACCATCCATTTTATACCCAGTGATCTCCATGATGTCTCACGAACTTCTGATTTCACACATTAACCTTGATTTAAAAAAATCAAAAATACCTTACAAATATTTTAATAAATTTTAAATTTCACTAAATATGGATACACTTGAAAGACAATATTTACAATATGACTTGTTATAAATAATGATAGCTGGAGAGATGAGTCAGCAGTTAAGAACATTAGTTGCTATTGCAGAGTCCTAGGTTCAGTTTTCAGCACTCACAGTTCCAGGAAATCTGATGGTCTCTTCTGGCCTCTGTGGACCCTGAATACATGGAGTGGACATGCATACTCTCAAGTACATGATGCCCCAAAATTCCACCAATTCTTACATATCTCATGACTTTTGTGTTCCTTACTTTGCTAACTTATTGTATAGCAAAGATAACTATAGTCTCATTTTATTTTTATCAGTAAAAAGTTTCACAAAGATATTGCTTCATATATTTTTAAACATATGTTATCATGTCAAGCACTTTCCTGTTGATCTTTTGTTACTTAACTATCAAACTATTAATCAGTTATCATCTTTATCATATATGTTTTGTGAATCTATTGAGATAATCATGATTTCCCTCTTATTTCAGATAAAAACATTAAGCATTATTAGTAAATTTAATACATTGTTTGTTTCAATTAGATTACAGTTTCTTTAGATTCCCTGCTCTTACAAATAAAATAAATGTTGAATCTTTTCTGATATCATTTTAACAGGATTTTAAAATCAGTTAGTATTTCCCTTAAAATATGATTTAGAAAATAAAGTCTATTCCTAACAGCTACAAAATCACCTAGAAATAAGCTGAAGCAAAAATGTAAGCAATATCTATAATGAAATTACAAAACATTGATGAAGGCAATTGAAGACACGGAAACTCTGAAAATTATATTCTATGCCTTGGATTGGGAGAATCCATATTGTTACACTGTGCACAGTACCCAATGTAATTACCAGTTTGGTGGGCTTTCTATTCAGATATCAAGGACATTCTTTATAGAACTAAAAAAGAGTCCTAACCCTTTCACAATTCAACAGCAACCTGAACAGCCAAAACCATACTAAGCAAAGAAAACAAACCAGGAGGCATTGCTATATTTGAATACAAATTGTGGGACAATGCTGGAGTCGTCAAAAGAACATGGTACAGAACTAAAACAGAAACATACAGGACTGACTGGAACAGAAAAGAAAACTAGAAGTAAACCCAACCGCATATATCCACCTGATTTTCTGCAGACGGCAAGGGCATGTATTGGACAAAAGAGGGCCTTTTTGCTAAAATGGTGCTGAGAGAACTGTTTGTTCATACAAAGAAGAATAAAACTAGATACCACATCTCAGGAGTGAAACTGTAGACTTGAAACTACTCAGAGAAAACAGGAAGCACAGCAAGACATTGGAATGGGCAAAGTTTTTCTGAACAAGATCCCAAAGCATTAGAAACCAAACCGAAAATGGGAAAATGGGATCATGTCACACCAAAAGCTTTCACACTACCAGCAATCATCAGCATGAAGAGGCAACCTACAGAATGGAGAAAAGACATGCAAAGTTTTTATCTGATGAGGAATCAAGATCCAGAGTATGTAAGGGCTCCAATGATTCAGAAAAATGCTAAATAACCAGCTTAAAATGGACAATGCTCCTAAATAGACCTTTCTCAACATTTATCAATGGCCAGAAAATATATAAAAAGGCTCGATATCACTACTCATTATGTAAATATAAATCAAAAAAGAAATAAGAACAGCTATTATTTAAAAACAAAAGCTAATAAGTGCTAGTGAAGATGTAGAGAAAGAACATTTGCATAGTTGGAAGGAGTGCAAATTAGTACAATAATCATGGATAATAGCATGGACAGATACTGCTGCCCCCCCAAAAAAGAATGACCACGTAATCTGTCAGTTCAACTCCTGACTGCACGGCCCACATAAAGAAATCAGGATGTGAACAAGACAACTTCATGCATATTAAAGAAATGGAAACAATATATAATATGAGTCTAGACAAACTGATAATCAGATGATGAGGCACACATATACAATTGCCATAGAAAGAGTCAAATGTAGTAATTTGTTACATGGGTAAAACTGAAGTGCGAAATAAAGCAGGCATAGAAAGCCAAATATTATCCAACCTCATTATATAGAGAACATTCAAAAATTTATCTCATTTATATTGAGAGCAGATGGTACCTGAGGAGATAGTAGGAAAGGATAGAGAATGGTTGATTAATTGGTACTAGTTCACATTTAGATGAGAATAAGAAGTTCTTATATGCTATTGCACAATACAGTGACTAGGAGAAATAATTATCAATTATCAATATGAAATAGCAAATGTATATATGTTGCATTTACACATGGCATTTCATCAGTATTGACCACTGTTACATTATATATAATTTTTAAAAATAAAGTTCTTTTAAAATATGATATTCAAACCTATCTGCTCTGTATGTTGTTATGCATTAAGATCATTTCTTCCTTGGACTCATTTGGAAATTACTTGAGCCTATGGCTTATAGGTTGGGGAACTGGAAGCTTCTCATCGACAGCAAATAATCTAACATCTGCATATCAACGTCACAGAAGGAGAGGAGGGAAAAAGAAGGCTAAAAATTTAAAAGAAGCATGGCTGAAAACGTCTCATGTTTGGCAAATTACGCAAACCTGTGACTCAAGAAGTTGAGAGAATGCCAAACAAAATAAATACAAAGAACTGTTGTCAAGACATATTGTAATCAAATGTCTGAAAACTAAACACAAAAGAAAAATCTTGGGATTGGAGAGGAGCTGTGTATTACTAGTAAGAGAAAAACAATTTAAATAACAGCAGATTTCTCATAAAAAATCATGGAAGCCCCAAGGAAACGGAATCCATTTCCAATGCTGAGAGAGAATAATTGACATTCAGGATTTCCAGTAAAGTATCCTTCAGGGATGAAGAGGAGAGACCTCCTTAGATAAATGAAAGCCAAGAGAGGTTTTTTTGTTTTGTTTTGTTTTGTTTTGTCAGTGGAATCCCTGAAAGAGCAGCTAATGAAGTTTTTCAAGAAGGAGGGAAGGAAAATGCAGGAACCAGGATGAAGAAAGGGCCCCCCAGGTGAAAAACACATGAGTAAGTGAGGGGTGTTCAAACCACCGGACTGTACTTATCATCTAATGTATAAAAACACAATAATAACCTTTTCATTTAGTTATCAACGTTCTGGTTAAGCTGGTCGTATAGTAAGAGGGAGATGGCAATGGAAGCTGAGGATTTAGGCAATTACAATTTGAGGTGGACTCTAAGTAGAAAAATGCAGAGAGCAGTGAGTTGGAGGGACAAACAACAGTGGGTGCATATTGTAATACCTAGGGAAGGCATTACAAACTATGGAAAATGTGTATAAAATAAATCAAGATGGATTTCGTGGGATAATTTGAATACTTTGCATGAATAGGGGGGAATGGAAGAGATGGAAGGAAAGCAAAGAGAACAAAAATAAAGGACAGATTCAATCCTAATTTATGAGTAAATTTAATAGCAGTAGTTGTACATGCCTGGGGATGTAGCTCAGTGATAAAGCGTTTGCCTAGCATGCCCAAGGCTTTAGGTTCCATCCACAGCACCACACACGCACACATGCACACACACGCACATGCATGCATACACACGTACTCATACACACACATGCACATACACATGTAAGTATTATGAATATCCAATTAAAAGATAAAATAGCAAAATAGGTTAAAGTGAGGGGGGAAGAAAAGCATCTGTAATGCAACTATACGCTCTTCACCAAAAAACACTTTCAAAGATAATTATACTAATAGATGGAAAGTTTTCTTTTTTCTTTTTTCTCAATATATGTTTTATTTAAATTAGAAACATGCATGCTTCACATGTCAATCCCAGCTCCCTCTCCCACCCTTCCTCCCTTGTCCCTCCACCAGTCCCTTCCATCCCCCGGCCCAATTCCCACATCATTCCCCAGGGGAGGTGAGGCCCTCCTTGGGGGAATCTCCTGAGTCTGTCATTGCATCCAGGACAGGACCTAGGCCATTCCCCATGTGTTCAGGCTTAGAGAGCATCCCTCCATGTCGAATGGGCTCCGAGAGTTCATTGGTATGCCATGGTGAACACTGATCCACTACCCAAGGCCCCAGAGATTTCTGAGGCCTCCTTACTGACACTGGTTCAGTCTCCTGTTGGTAAAATTCTGTACTGAAGCCATCTGGCCCTGGGCTTTTTTTGGTTGGGAGATTTTTGATGACTGCTTCTATTTCCTTAGGTGTTGTAGGTCTATTTAAATTGCTTATCTGTTCTTGATTTAATTTTGGCAGGTGATATCTACCCAGAAAGTTGTCCATTTCCTTTACATTTTTGAATTTTGTGGAGTACAGGTTTTCAAAGTATGACCTGATGATTCTCTGGATTTCCTCTGTATCCATTGTTATGTCCCCTTTTTCATTTCTGATTTTATTAATTTGCATGTTCACACTGCCATTTCATGAGTTTGGATAAAGGTTTGTCTATCTTGTTGATTTTCTCAAAGAACCAACTCTTCCTTACATTGATTCTTTGTATTGTTTTCCTGGTTTCTCTTTTATTTAGTTCAGCCCTCAATTTGATTATTTCCTGGCATCTATTCCTCCAGGGTTAGTTTGCTTCTTGTTGTTCTAGAGCTTTCAGTTGTGCTGTTAATTCTCTAATATGACTATTCTCCAGTTTCTTCGTGCGGGCACTTAGTGCTATGAACTTTCCTCTTAGCAATGCTTTCAAAGTATCCCATAAGTTTGGGTATGTTATGTCTTCATTCTCATTGAATTCTAAGAAGTCTTTAATTTCTTTTTTTTATTTCTTCTTTGACCCAGGAGTGATGCAATTGCCCATTATTCAATTTCGATGAGTTTGTAGGGTTTCTGCAATTTGTGTTGTTGTTGAACTCTAACTTTAAAGCATGGTGGTCTGATAAGTACATGGAGTTATCCCAATTTTTTGTATCTTTTGAAGTTTGCTATGTTGCCAATTATGTGGTCAATTTTTGAGAAGGTTCCTTGTAGCACTGAGAATAAGGTATATTCTTTTGTGTTTGGATGGAATGTTCTATAGATGTCAGTCAAACCAAATTGAGACATAACTTCTATTTGTTCCTTTGTTAAGTTTCTGTCTGGTAGTCCTGTCTAGTGGTGACAGTGGGGTGTTGAAGTCTCCCACCATAATTGTGTGAGATTCTATGTGTGATTTGAAATTTAGTAATGTTTCTTTTAAAAATGTGGATGCCTTTGTGTTTGGGGCATAGATGTTCAGAATCAAGACTTTATCTCGGTGAATATGTGATGAATATGAAATGACCTACTTCATCTCTTTTGATTGATTTCAGTTTAAAGTCTAGTTTGTTAGATATTAGGATTGCTACCCCTGCTTGTTTCTTGGGTCCATTTGATTGGAAAATCTTTTCCCAACCCTTAATTCTGAGGTAACAGCTGTGTTTGAAGCTGAGGTGTGTTTCTTGTATGAAGCAGAAGGATGGATTCTGTCTTCAAATCCATTCTGTTAGCCTGTACCTTTTTATGGGTGAGTTAAGACCATTAATATTGAGGGGTATTAATGGCCTTTGATTGCTCATTCTTGTTTGTTTTGGAATGGTTGTTGTTGTTGGAATTGTATGTGGATTTCCACCCCCTTTTCTCTTTTGGCTGTTGGTAAAGTGGGATTATCTATTGCCTATGTTTTTCTGGTTGTAGTTAACTTCCTTTGATTGGAGTTTTCCTTCCAGAACTTTCTGTAGGGCTGGGTTAGTGGATATGTATTATTTAAATCTGGCTTTGTCATGGAATATCTTGTTTTCTCCATCTATAGTGACTGAAAGCTTTGCTGGGTATAGTAGTCTGGGCTGGCATCTGTGGTCTCTTAGTGTTGATAGAATATCTATCTAGGTCCTTCTGGCTTTCAGAGTTTGCATGGAGAAGTCGGTATAATTATGATAGGTTTGCCTTTATATGTTATTTGACCTTTTTCCTTAGCTGCTCTAAGTATTTTTTCTTTATTCTGTATGCTTGGGTTCTTAATTATTATGTGGCAAGGGGACTATTTTTGTGGTCCACTCTATTTGGTATTCTGTGAGCTTCTTGTACCTTCATTGGCATGTCTTTCTTTAGGTTGGAAAAGTTTTCTTCTATGATTTTGTTGGATAAGTTTTCTGCCCCTTTGAGTTGGGTTTCTTCACCTTCTTCTATACCTATTATTCTTAGGTTTTGTCTTTTCATGGTGTCCCATAATTCCTGGATATTTTGTGTTAGGGATCTGTTGGGCTTAAGATTTTCTGTGGTCGATGATTCTATTTCTCCTAGTGTGTCGTCAACACCTGAGATTCTCTCTTCCATGTCTTGTATTCCGTTGATTATGCTTGCATCTGTAGTACCTGACCATTTCCCCAGTTTTTCTATTTCCAGCATTCCTTCTGACTGTATTTTTTATTGTCTCCACATCAGCTTTCAACCCTTGCACTGTTTGAATTGTTTCTTGTAATTTTTGCTTCGTGTTTTCCTCCTTTTCTTGCATTTGTTGGATTTTTTGGTTTGTTTTTTCTTCCATTAAGGGATTTTTCTCATATCCTCTTTGAGGGCCTCTATAATTTTCATAAAGGTGTTTTTTAAGGTTATTCCCTTCTGCTTCATATGCATCGGGGTGTTCAGGTCTTGCTGGTATGGAATCTCTAGACTCTGGTGGTATCCTATTTGCGTTTCTGTTGTTGAGGGTGTTCTTATATTGCCTCTTTCCCATCACTTCTTCCAATGGGTGTAGAAAGAGCCTCTTCGTCTCCTCAATGGGTGCAAGCAAATGCAATACTCTTTGGCCTCTGCTCTCTGTCCTCTGCCCTCTGCCCAGAGTGTAGGCAGGAGTAGACTGTCTCTCTCTGCAGGCTCCTGGTCAATTGGTCGTCCATCAGGGGAGGAGCAGACCTGGATGCAGAGAGGGCGAGTGGGAGGAATTGGGGTCTAAGATGGGACCTGGAGCTCACCTCTCCCCTCTGCCATGAGTGTGGGTGGAAGTGGACCAGCTCTCTCTAAGATCAAAAGTTTTAAAGGGGCTGGAAGGTGGTACTTGAGAAAGCATGAGGAACAGGGTTTGGAAGTCCTACCATAATTGTGGCCTCAAAAGGAGATCCAGAGTACGCTGGCCAACAAGACTAGTCAGGTAAGCTCTGGTTTTGACTGAGAGACATTTTCTTATTGATTAAGGTAGAAGATCAATTGAAGAAGATCTCCATATCAATCTCAGACCTTTGTATCATATACATTCACGTGCATGTACACCCACCATCCCAAACATATATGTGCACACATGCAAACATGCATACACATGGATGCATGCAACACACACACACTCACACACACACACACAGACACACTCACAACGCTAGAATGGAAAAAAGAAAATTAAGCAAAAGAACAGAGGGAATATTAAACAAACACTAACCAAAAGAATTCTGAAGTGCCTGTAATTAATATCAATCAAGATGGACCTCAAAATAAACAAAATTGCCAGAGACAATTAAGAACATTATACAGTCATAAAATGGACAATTCCTAAAGATGATATAGCAAGCTTAAATGTGTCTGCACCATAAAGGGGGCCTGTAGAAGCAGTGATGCTTCTAATGGGTCAGGAAGCTTAGTCAACTCAAGCTAGGGATGTGGATCAATGGTTTGAACACTCACCTAACATGTATAAAGTCATTGGTATCAGTTCACAATACTACAAAAACAAAAACTAACTCAAAATTGATCATACACAAATATTAACTATTTTAAATATGAAACATTTTATGATGTGATATAATTATATGATATAAATATGACAGCATTTTAAAACCTGGAAGGTGAACATGGTGACTCACTATAATCATGGCACTTGAGAGGTCACCTGTAAGCTCCAGGAAAGCCTGGGCTACAGCATGAGACTCGGACCCAGAAAACAAGCAAATGCACAACACAACAAAGCATTATACTCATTCCCCAGTGAGGAGAAAGGAAAAAGCAAGGTCAAAACCAAACAAGTCAGAAAAGATGCAGACTGCTAAATGCAGGAACACTTAATCTTTTGGATTCTCTGGGACACACTGTATTAAGAATTGTCTTGGCCACAGTTAAGGTGTCTATTTTACTAGCCTACATACTTCATAATATGGGCTTTAAGAAGTGCCATAACAAGTAAAAGACTGGGAAGGAGGAGACAGACACTAGAGTGTGACTCATAGACATGAACTGCTGAATAGACCCCAAAAGAAGAGATGTCAAGTACATAAGAAACAACTGTACAGATGTTGCCATCTGTGAGGAGGGTTTCTCACTTAAATAAAATCTCCATGTATTTCAGCTGTTAGTGATGACATCTTTGGTCTTTTCCTGGTGTTCCTTGATGGGTTGGTCTCATATTGTCAACTTTGTTCCTCAACTATACCTTGTGATGATAGCAATTGCCGCTGATTTGGTAGATCCAGTTGAGCCTTTGTGTTAGATATTATAAAGTTATGGTGTTACAGGAACCACCCAGTATAGATATAATCTTGTTTTAGGATAAGAAATATTGATGTTCAAATAACTGATTTGCCTGAGGGTCTAGGGCTGGTTAGTGTCACAAATGAGATTCAGCTGAAGCCTTTCTGAGGCAGACACAAGAGCATCTTCTTTCTTAGTCATATGACTCTTACTCGAGACTTCATATCCCAGCTGCCTTTGAAACCGTAACTGGCCCTGTGACTCCTTTATATCCAATGAAGTGTTATATATCCAATGCATTCTATGGTAGCATTGCTTTTAATGGAATGCATTGTTCCTCCTTCTCCTTGCTGTTGGCTAGGTGAGCTTTCAGTGTGTCTCAGATAATTAAGTAGAAGCCAGAAGTTCCAGAAAGATATGAGAGCATCCCAGACTTACTGACATATGAAGCTTTCATTCTAGCTTTCAACTATCTTTGGAGAAAAACGTTGAAATTTATAAGTAGTTTAAGCCACTTGTGTGTGTGTGTGTGTGTAGAGAGAGAGAGAGAGAGAGAGAGAGAGAGAGAGAGAGAGAGAGAGAGAGAGAGAGAGAGAGAGAGAGAGAGTCATTTTGAGTCACTCAGCTGACTGGCTCTCCTAATGCATGTGGACATCAAAGCTTGTCCTCTTTACTTTTATTTGTGTGATCTCTCAAACAGACGTAGTGCTGCACTGTGGCCCTGGCCTCAGCACACCATCCCACCCAAGCAAGTCAGATTTATAACTTTCCCCAAGCCATGTATGGTGTCTACAGCAGAGTAGACATTCAACCAGTATTATAAATTCATTAACTCGCAAATGTGAGAAACAATATTTCAAATAATCTAGGAGACCAGTATGTACCCCATGCTGGCCTCCAGGTACTACCCATCACTCCTGCCAGCACATTTGTGTCAGCTCTGAAGAATTGCATACTGACTTGATACTGACCCCAGAAAAATAAAACAGAGAGCTAAATTTGACTCCAACAATAGCAGAAAACAAAAACAAAAGCAAAACAAAAGACAAAAAACAACTGAGCTCAGTCCTCTTAAATTGCCAGGTTTGCTCCCATTAGTCCAGCTCCAAAAGGGTCCTACAAAAGAGGGACTTCAAATTCTGCCTTGCTGAAGTACTATCATGAACCTTCATGACATTCCCCAAAGCACATAAATGTTCACTAGCTTTTTCTCCAGCATCTGGGGACAAACCAGATGTGTCTTCGGCCACCTTGTCTGTTAAAGAGAAGCAAATCCCCCTGCTAGCTATGTGCCTATGTAAAAAGAGAGTGAATAAAACCTGAAAAAGCCTGCCCTAGACCATCTGGAGGAAAGGCCACGGAGCAAAGCAAGCCTTAGTTTTTGGTGGCCCCAGTGAGGCCAATGGGGAAATGACTCAGTATTAGGGGGAAAGGAGATTTATTCAGGTCTAGGATACAAGGTTGAAGGTCACTGCAGTCCTTCTGAAGTTTCTATTCCATGTGAGCTCTCAAAAATACCTACCAGCTAATAGAATTTCTTTTTCATTAAAAAAAAAAAGACAGATGTGGATATGCACCCACATCTGGAAAGAAAATGCACAAGGCTCTGCCGGGCATGGACTTAAGCTGGTATTTGTATTTGTATCGTGGCAATTGGCTTTACCTTCTCAATTTTGCATAATCTCCTCAATGGAGAGGAGAGTAATTTCCCTTCAGTTCCTAGACTGGTGCTTGGACAGGACAGAGAGGAAGTCTCTGCATTTTGTGAAAGAGAAAATCACCAACATCCCTATTGTTCCCTTAGGCGGGATTTGGATGGATTACTTATACTTAAAAGGGAAGGAGGCTTTTAACCTTAAAAAAAAGAGAGAGGAAGAAAGAAAAGAAAAGAGGAGGTGGGAAGAAAGAAAGGAAACTCACCGCATTAACACAGGGCATTGGCATGCTACTAAATCTAAGGAATTTTGAAGGATAACTTCTCAGACTTTATCCAAAACACGAAACAAATTCTTCAGACATAAGCTGCCAAACTCATCAACTTGTTCAGATCCTGTAATATTGGTCTCCTCAAATGCCTCGCTTAGCTCTGTGATTGGTTGTTTAACACTCCCAGGCTGATGGAGGTAGTGGGCAGGGAGGTCTGGAGGACTGTTCAACAAGCCTGGTGTGTTGGCCCCTCTTAGAGGATCAGACTTCTGGAATCGATTTGGGTTCAGAATTGCATTACCGAAGGAATGCCGAGTATGTGCAGGCCTTGATGGCTTGTGAACCACACTTCCTGAAGCTGGCCATGAGCCAGCACGGAGACCATCAGCATCTTAAAAAATGAATTCTTTATGAGACAAAGAACAAGCCACCCAATTTCTGAAATCACTGAAGTGGAAAGCTTGTCTGTAAGTAACCTAAAACTGGTCGACACTTAGACTCCTTTGTATTTTGAGTATATGGGAGGGATCAAATGTCACTCCCAAAATGCCTTTTCCTTTCCACAGGCAGGCATTGTGAGGCCCTGGGTAGCCTGGGATTATTATCTGGCTGAAACTAAACTGCTCTGGTTGGACATCTGCTATTCTGTCAAAACTATTGCCAAATAACTGCACCAAAATCAGGCAAATCAGACCAAGTATGTTAAGGAAGGGTAATAATCCTGTTTCTCCAAAAACTTAAAAGTCTGGATGAAATGAACACCCAGGGGGGATTCCCACAACCCCACATAAAGCAATTGTTGCAAGGGGTGCCTTGTAGAGCTTCTATAGGAATGGTAAGCTGTGCAGCCAAGACTGGAAACAAAGAACATTCCAGCCACAGACAAGAGATGGGATGAGTCTCAGAGGCTGAAGCCAGAAAAGTTAGCTGTGAGTGTATGTGGCATGACTACAGAAATGGCAGCCAGAGAGGATGGTGAGATGAACGTGGGGCTAGACTAGGATAGAAGGAAAGCCCTGTGGCTTAAGGCTGCACTTATCCTGTGGTTATAGCTTGATGCTCTGTGAGCAAGGGGTCGTTTTCAACTGATATGTCGCAGGTTTTGTTATTTCTTTTGTCTCTAGTTTTTGGATTCTTTCCTTCTAAGTCAAAGTTAACTGAACCTTAAAACAAATGTGCTGTTGGTTCGTACAGGTCACTTCTGACTCTCAAAAATCTAGGACTTCGTATAGGCTACCAGCCTAACGTCTTTCCTTTTTTGCAAAGAGGGAGGCAAGTCTTCTGAACTAAGCGGTGCATGGAGACTCGTGAGTCACATTCTGTCTAAATGACCCCAACACTGACCATCCAGGACTCTGCAGACAAGCCTTAGCAGCTTTGCTCCCCACCATCAGACAGCAGGGCTTTATATCAGGGTTTCTTGTACATGTTCCACCCTCCTTCGCTGGGCAAATTATGTACCTGACCCTGGGGGTTATAAGTGTATAAAACAGGTCAACAGATCAAATAGTTACTGACAACTAATCAGAAAGAAGTTTGTTTCAAAACAATTCTCTGTTAGGCACATAACTGTTGTATGTTTTAAAGAGGGAAGGAAATTAGTGTACTGATAACATAAATGTGCCTCTTCTTTAAATATTTTATTTGTGTATTTATTTATTTTACAAACTGACAACAATTTCCCCACCTTCCTTTCCTCCTGTTCCCTCCCCCCACATCCATTCTACTCGCCCCCCCCATCCACTCCTCCTTTGTCTCCACGCAGAAGGAGAGAGGCCTCCCATGGGAGTCAACAAAGCATGCACCTCTTTGTTTTTATGTGAACAACTGAGTCATGCTTGAATATTTGGTGTTGTGGGTTGTTCAATGTCTTCAATGCTTTTCAGGGTTGATTGATATTTCCATTTTATGAATATCAATGCTGAAAATTTGCTTCATATAACCACCTAGTATAAAATGCAACTATTATAGGGTTCTTTCAGAAACTGCTGGAAGATGTCCTAATCCTACGACAAAATTCATTTCATGACTTCCTAATGAGACTCAAGGCAACAACTCAAACTTAAGAAAACTGTAACAAATTTGATACACACATGCTAAGGAATGATGCTATGAAATGTTAAAGTCTTCATTTGCAATAATTGGTTGATTTCCACAAGACCAGAAAACGTTTCTTGAGCAGCAGAAACTTTGCAGATTATAACATGCAATAGTATCAAAAGTGATCTAAGAATTTCAGGCAGCCTTGCTGGTGCTCTGTGGTGTGATATCATGTGCAAGCATGTTACGGCATGCAAATGGCTATGTTGTGTATTTAGAACCAAGTCTGTAGTGAAGTCGTGTGACACAATGCAGGCAGATGCTGCAAGAAACACCTCAGATTCATTATGTGATTGGTTTTAAATTCATTTCTCATGCCCAGAAACCTTTCACCATTGCCAAGTTTTTCACAGCCTCCACATTCAGTACACCCATGTTGTAAGACACTAAGCCTTAGATAATGTGGGGTTGAAGGAGAATAGCCCCCACTGACTCATATATTTGAATGCTGGCATTGTTTGAAAGGATTAGAAGGTGTAACCTTGTTGGAAGAAGTGCTTCACTGGAGGTGGGCTTTGAGGTTTCAAAAGCCCAGACCAGGCCTAGTGGCTCTCACTTCCTGATGCTTATGGATCCAGATGTACAACTCTCCACTGTTTCACCTGCACCATGTCTGCCTGGGTGCTGCCTTGCTTCTGCCAGGATGACAATGGACTAATCTGAAACTGTAAGCCAGACCCAATTAAATGCTTTTAAAAAAATATAAGTTGCCATGGTCAGGGGGTCTCTTCACAGCAATGGAGCACTGACCAAGACAGCAGACTATGATAATGAAGTTTTGCCTTCAGTGTAAATTTTCATGTCTATTTCCTACTGACTATCTTACAAAGGAGATAAAGAAAAATCTACCTTAACAGGTCATGCCTTATTTTTCTTACTATGAGAATCACACCCTAGTTGGCCTATCTCTCATGACAGCAATACTAAAAAGCAACAGTCTTCAGGTATCACAATGGAGATTTAAGTGAAACCCATGTTTCCAAGTGAAGCCCTAATGTTAACTCCAGTGAGCTGAGTCAAAGTATTTTGGTTCAAGCCTGCAGCTGGTCTAGCATACTTACTTCCAAGCTCAATATATCTCTTCACAAGTTCTGTTTTTTTTCCATTTAAAACAATACCAGCAAGTCCAGACAAAACTATCCTTTCACCAATGGTGGTGGCACACATCTTTAATCCCAGCACTCAGAAGGCAGAGGCAGGGGGATCTCTATGAGTTCAAGGCCAGCCTGGTCTACATAGTGAGTGCCAAGACAGGTTCCAAAGCTACACAGAGAAACCTGTCTTGAAAACCCAACCCCTTAAAAACTTACCCTTAATAAACAGTATATAAGCAATAAAGTTAAATTTGTCTAAGCATAAATTCCTAGAGGCTGTAGATAGTGTCTAATCCAATCATCTAGTGAAAAAAATGAATGAATGAATGAATGCATAAAAAACTTTTTAAAGTGAAAGATTTATATGATCTGAAGAGTAAACATTATGAATGACTGTTTCAAAGGCTGATAATGGATGAGCTGATCAATAAGAAGGGGCTGGAAATGGTAACACATGAAGCTGGTAAACTCATACAATCTATCTTAAGATGATAGTGCCAAGAACATTGAAGAAAGTAATCAGCCTATTGGGTCAGAAAATCAAAATTGTTATCACAGACTACCACAGACTGATTCAACTAATTTTCCGCTGAGCAAAGCATTCCAGGGCTTTTGAAAGTCCCCCACACTTCACAGCATGCTTCCCCAGCAGGAAGGGCCCCTTAAACATAATTCGATCCAGTCCATGTGTTGAGCAGAAAAAAAGCCAAGACCCAAAGCAGTGGTGTAACATGCCTGAGGTCACACAGTTATACAGCCACCCACTTAATGCTCCTTCCAGGGCACCATGGTACCATACTAAGAGTTCTTGGGAGGGATGAAGAGCTAGGCCAGTGAAAATCAGGATGCTGAACACAGCAGAGCTTCTTTAAAAAAAGCTGGGCTGACTCTAAGTATTCAGGGGGAATGGAGAAGACACCAGACAATGTGAAGTGCGGTGTAAAGGAGCCACAAGACTCCTGCAGAGCAAGGGGGAATTCAAGACTTTGTTGATGGAAGTATGGAGAGGGAACGTGGCTGCAAATCCAGCTGGGACACTTCTCTTCTAAAAGGATCTGTCCCAAATATAGCAATGTCGCAGGAATGCAGGCTTCTTTTGCCGTTGGCAGGGAAAAAGAGAAAGTGGCTTGTGAGATGCCTCATAGCAAGCACCTCTGAGTGAGATTCCATCCTCCCCAGGGATGCCAGAACCCCTAAACCACCAAGGACCATGAGGAAATAACTGGCTGTTCCAAGCCAAGCAGAATCAAAGGACTGAGATGTTCCAGGAGTTGTTTTCAAAGAAAGGGTTTTGCCACCCTGCCAAGGAGAGAAAACCCATGAAGAAGGGAGAAATGGAATTGTGTTAAGATTTATCACCATGTGTCCATGTGGCTGAAAGCAGGACAGCAAAAACAAAACAAAACAAAACAAAACACAGGAGCAAGTAAGTTAAAAAATGTGGGCCTCTAGCAGAATGCAACGGGAACTTTGAATATGGCAGGCCTGGTTTTAGATGATGAACTGTCAGAATAGGTCCAGAGACAGAGAGACAGGAAAGAGACATGCAGCATTCCTAGAACTGGCATAAGAATAAGGCCTGGACAAGAAGGAGGATTTGCAGCCAAATGCTTAAATGCCTTCCTTGAAGTTCCAATGGCTCCTGGAGACAGCGCTAGAACCTTGCCCACATGAAAAAAAGAGGCTTCTGTCTACTGAACTAAGTCAGATGGATAGACCGTCTTACTTCCTACGCAGTGACTGGACTGGCAAAGATCCAAACAAACTCTGGACTAGTCCTTACTCTACCCCTTTGCTGTTCTACCTGTAATGGCTTCATACTGCTTCAGCCCCTTTGGAGTGTTCTGTGGGAACAAGCTGATGATGATTGGACAATCGGTAAAAAGAAAATTAAACAATGCAAAAAAAGAAAGAAAGAAAGAAAGAAAGAAAGAAAGAAAGGTGAGTGATGACTTGAGGTATTTAATTATGGGATGATAAACCCTTGGGACAAATGCACAGAGCAGCAAGCTGGCCTGCATCGCCAGTTGCCTGCACACAAGACAGCATGTTGAAAGAGAAAACGTGTCTCAGACTGAGCTTGGCATTCTGTGTGGATGATCTTACTAAGGTCTCGATTTCCCCCTTTTACAGAAAGGAAACCAAAGCTCAACGGTCTAAAAATCTTACTTGAAGTTGTTTAGAGAGGCGCACAAGCTCAGTTTATCAGTGTCGGCATTTACTCACTCCACTGTTTGCCGCGTCACCTTCAGCCTTCTGAGAAAATAAATGAATCTGTTTGGTGTTCTGAACTGCCTCTGCACCTTCAAGTCCTCCCTGATGGGCTGTACCTTGAACTGTGAGACAAAATAAACTCTCCCAGAAGTCACCTTTGCTGGGAGATTTTATCACAGCAACAGGAAAAGAAACTATTTGGCTTTCGAATGTCCATCACGATTGACAGGTTAGGTAGCCTGACTTTGTTGATGGTTTAAAACTGATAAACAGACCATCCTGTTTGATGTGAACAGTAACACTGTATTCGTGCAGAAACTAAAAGCTTTCTAAACCAGGTTAAGTAATTACACAGAAGGTCAAAGATATCAAAAATTGCCCCAAATCTTGAGGATACCATATAACATCCCCAAGAGGTACTGAATAGAAAAATGGAAATTAGAACTGCCAGAAAGATCACCTGAAGTTAGATCTGGCCCTCAATGTTCAAAAGAGGGCCTTATTCACTATCTAAAAATAGCTTCTGTCAATACTTGTTTCATATTTTTTATCATGTTTTCTATTTAGGATGTAAAGATGAAAATGCTATGTTCTCAAGGTCACGTGCACTGGAGATGGTGCAGTAACCATATCTAACTTAGAGCTGAGTGAGCTCTTCACTACAGCCAGCACCTCCCAACCCCCAACAGAGCTGGACAAGCTCCAGTCAGAAATCAGCTCGCACCAACTGCTCACACAGTTGGATCCTTAACGAGAAACCATAAGAAGTGTAAGGAAATTCTGCCATCCATGTCTGTAACAGATACTCCAGTCATCAGAGGAAGGCAGATGCTCCATTGGTCATGCTGTCTCCATGACTGCTGTCAATCCGTCTCCACACACATACCCCTGAGTCTCCACACAGAGCCGTGTCTGTCTCAACAGCCTCTGGGGCCCAGGTCACTTCTTGATTCCGTGTACTCACAGCCAGTCAGGTACTGAAATGAATGTGTTCCCGAAGTCTCTTCTCTCTCTCTCTTAACCTCTTGTATCACCCTATCTGTTGGATCCTTCTCCAGCACCCTTCCGTGTGGAACACAAGACCATTCATCCACAAGAGATTAGTCATTGGTGACAAGATATTAGTGTTCTACGCATCCTCTTTGAATTCGAATTTTCCCCTGCTCTCATGTTTCTAGCCATGCTAGCACATGGGTTTTAATCTCTTGCCCTAAGGTAGAGAGACCTAGAGAGTCTGGTTTTGCTCCTCTTTATGAAGTTACTTCGGCCTGCATTTGAAAGGATAAAGAATGCCCTTAATACAATAGGATATGATCAGAGAGAAAGAGTCTTCTATTTTCATTTTATTGAGAAACATCAGAGCTAAAACTTTCGAGATGACCTTACCTAGTCCTCTGGTCTTATAAATCTTGGGCCTAGGACAGAGAGATGATGCAGCTTGCCAGGAGCCAGTCTCACGAATTTTGGCAAAGTTGGAAAAAAAGGTGAATGGCCTATCCAATGACTTCCTAAAGTACTACGTTATAGATTTGTGCCTCCCTAGAATAACTCAAATTCTGAAATGAAGACTCTGGTCACCATGCAGTATTCTGGTACAGTGGGGAAGCTCCCGTGTGAAAGTGAGTCCTTGAAAGCACAGGGGAAATTGGCTTGTGCACATAAACTTATACCTGCTTGTTCTTAGATGGTATTCACTTGAAGTATGCATAGGTCAGATTCTCCAGTTCTTGGATAATCCGAGACCCCCAAATTGTATGAAACTAAAAAAACTACTTACCTCAAAAATGCCAATAGTGTGGGGGAGGCAAAATCAATTAAAAATCATGGTTAACAACAATCAAGTCTGCTTTTTTTAGCTAGATAAGACTTGAGACCAAACACAAATAAAAAACCAAGCAACCAGACAATACATCAGAGAATTATTAGGGAATTGTTTAGAACCACCAAGGGTTATGTCTCAAAGGATCATCTAAACTCAAATGTGTGTACTACTCAGTCTTGTCAATGTGGAAAACGATATGAGTGAAAGAAGTCCTTTGAGGGAGAAATTGTTTCTAGGGCATCTAGAGAGAGGCATCTCTGGCCTCATCTTAGGAAATGTCCTTGCTAAGTGCCTGAGAATTCCTTTATCTGGTGTGAGAATGTCAGCACAGTGGGGAAGCTGATCTCATTCTGCAACAAATATGCCTTGAGTCTAAGAGCTACCATCTTTCCAAGGCTGACACAGCAGGACCAGACAGACATACAGAGGAGGCAGAGTATCATGGTCCCTCCTGGGAACCAGCAGAAAGATACAGCCAAATTCTGTAAGATGCCATCTAGGAACTAAAGAAATTATCTTTGGGAGCGGTCATCACTGGCCAGGCACTTAGACAGACTGGTTATGAACTTGCAGTTTGTTGACAAGCATTGTGGCTGTCTAGAGATAGGACTGCAATGCTGTTGGTAATGGGAGAAAACTTCCCTTTCTTTTCCTTTTCCCCTTCCCACTGTCCCAACATCTGGCACAATCCAGAAGAAACCAGATCCTATAACCATCTTCACTCCAACTTACAAAACATAACACTGGTATAGAGAAAAAATCCATTTGGGTAATAACATAGGAATAAGTTTTTATAGGAAAGCATTGGATCTCAGAAGGTCATATAGGGTCACTTATGCAGCTAAGAGAACTAACTAGACAATCTAGAACCAAGCCAAGATATCATCGAGAGCCATTATCTGGGATGTAAACTGAAAAGTGAGTTTGACACAGCACACAGGGGACAGTGATAGGGAAAATGCCAACCAGTTCTACTTGGCATCTCCCAAAAATGTAGTTCACTAATGACTGGGCTTCATATATAAGACACAAACAGACACAGACACAGACACACACACACACACACACACACACACATAGACACACACACACACACACACACACACAAAGAGAAGAGGCAGAGAGGGAGGAAGAGAGAGGGAATTTTAAATCCCTGTGGTTTGTCTCTAACCTATCTAATTTACAAGACAAAACTGGCCAAAGAAAAAACTAGGTCTAATAAAACTCCTACCTTGATCTGATCATAACCGTAGCCCCAACTAATATCATCAAGCGTCTTGGGCTTCCAATCATGTGGGTTTGTACCTTTGACTCATCTTTCCATTTACAATCCTATTCAGCCATTAGACCCAACACTTTGTACAAATGTCCCTGGATATGACCTTTTGATTCCCTCTTCAAATATAATTCATAGAGTCCCACCATAACCAGAGCTTTCAATCTTCCTGGGTTGACACCTCACTGATTGGTCCTGACACATGGGCTCATAGGAATCAGCACCTTCCTGGCTGACAAGGGTCCTATTAATTTTGATCTAGACCTTGTCTGAGGAGTTATACAGTGTCAAAACATAAAGAGGGCTGTTTTACCAGGGAAAGAGTTGTTACTATTGTTCTTAGATCTTAAGTTACTGGGTTTGATATTCTGTCTATCCAGTGCCCAAATATTTCTGGACCTCAGGAGTCATGAGCCAGAAGTTAATCAAACAGTGCTAACCTCTATAGCACCAAGCCTGATTCGATACAAGACGGATAGCTAACCAGAAAATGTTGTCACAGAAATTCTCCATTTTATAGTTCATAATAGTCACTAAAGGCAAAGATGTGTCAATGAAGACTTTCAAAAAGTAATAATTTTAATTTTAACTGAAAGCAAATAAAGAGTAAATTTATTTAGCCATTTTATAATAAGTTAGAATTTTCTTCTTTTAGTTTGAATCTTCTGACCTGAATTTTACACAATCTCCAGTTTTTGTTCCTCAAAGTGAATCAAAACCATAATGTCATTTATTAAGAAAGCAAAGTTCAGCTTTCCAGAGTTTATATTTTTAATAAAAATTTTAAAGTCTATTATAAAACCAATAGCGACTTTTAAAGACAAACTTTGAAAATAACGCTATCTTTATCACCTCCTTCCAAAAGACTCCAACTTTGTTTCCAATTAGATGGAAAAATATTTTTAATATTCATATTCCACTGCTTTATATAAAGTCAAATTAAAATTTACATTTTTTGCATGCAGGAACAGTGGAAACCAAATGGTTTGGGAATCATCTTGAATGATGTTTGATAAACAAACCATTTTTTTTTGTCTGCACATACTTGTACAAGCTGACTACAAAATACTTTAGTAGTTTGAGTGTTAGTTATGCTGAAGGCATTAGTCAGCACATGTCACAGGGAAATTAAGAATTTCCACTGATCATCACATCAGCTAAGTATACCTGTGTCCCACATATCCTGCTCTATGCAGGGATGGCCCTGCCAGAGTTTGAATGTGGAATGTCCCCCAAAGACTCACTTGGCATGTGGCTTTTGGCACTTTTTGGGAAGGTTGTGGAACCTGTAGGAGGTGAACCCTTGCTGAAGGAAAAGTGAGGGCAGGGCTTGGCGTGCAATAGCCCCGCTCCACTTCCTGTTCAGTGTTTGCAACCGCAAATGCAACACGGCCAGCAGCTTGATTTCCTGGCACCTGCTTTCCCTGCCATGAGGGACTGTAGCCCCCCCGGACTGTAAGCCAAAGTAAAACTTCGTTCCTTCGGCCACTTCTTGTTAAGTATTTTGTCACAGCAAAGTAAATCACAGTAAGAAAAGTAAGGAATATAACAGCAATAGCCAGTGATAATTCTTTAGCATATTTTATAGTCTGCAGCATGCTCTCACATTTTGCCAGGCACACACATACACTGTTCTCTGTTAATGTTGTCTTTAAAATGTCTTTGTTCGTTTTCTTTCTGTTGTTATTGGTTTTTTTATTGAGGTATCATTGACATGGAATGTGTGTAAAGTTTATAATTTTATGGTATTAGATATATGTACATAACCTTAAGATCATTAACTTAATAAAATAATGAGCATACTGATCATCACCAAAATGGTTTTCTAGGGTTTGTAAGGCTTCTCCCACTGTGGCAGGAAACTTCTAATGTGGTAATCGATATTAGAACTGTACAGACTGCTATACAAATGGAAAGACACCATTTTTACTAGGTTTTTTTTCTTTTATTCATTCATTTTGTTTGCCAATCTGTATATACTGTACATATATACCATGAAGGGTCTTCTTTACAGAAGCTCTTACTTTCACTTTTTTGAGGAATTGTTTCTCCTTGAAAATTATAAGTGAAGTGTCTCTGAATTTTTATACTAGTGTTTGTATAGAGAAATGTGTCATTTCTACAACCTGTATGTCCTAATTAGCCTTAACTGTCAACTTGACACAGCCTAGTCAACCAAGAAGGAAGCCTCAATTGATGGATTTCCCAGCCAGACTGGCCTATGGATATGTCTGTGTGGGATCATCTTAATTGTTAATTAATGTATAAGGACCCAGCCCTTGAAAAGCCACACCACCCCCTGGCCAGGTAGTCTTGGGCTATACAAGGAAATTATCTAAGCATGAGCCTCCCAAGGATCAAGGAAACACCATCCATCTGTGGTTTCTGCTTAAGTTCCTCTTTAAGTTTCTGCCCCAACAGCCCTGGATGATGGATTATAAGCTGTAAACTGAAAGAAACCCTTCCTTCCCCTAAATGTCACTGGGCATGATGTTTGTCCCAGCCACAGAAAGAAAAGTAGAACCCATAACTAAAGTTCAATTGAATCAGGAACAATTGTCTTTCTTTAAGTTATTTCTCATTTTTACTTCCAGTGTCTTCATATCTTTAACCTTTCTCCAAACAATTTCCTTGAAATCTTCAATTTAATGCTTCTAATACATTATAAGAAAATAAGAATAACTGAAATATGAAGCTTAACTATTAAGTAGTTGCTGGTGATTACAATTAAGGCTATTGTATGGAATCATGTATTCCTGGAATCAGGGACGGCTTCATAAAAGATGAACTTTCTATACTAAGCTTTGGAATAAAGTTCATTTGAGTCAAACTTTTAAACTGGATGTGTTTCTGATGACTTGGGGAGCATGGGAGGAAAAGGTCTTTCCACAAAGTGAATGGAATGAACAGACTAGGAAGGTATGAAGTGTTTTAAGTAAAGGGTGTTGCAAGAGCAGAGAGGAGAAGGAGCAGGAAGTGATGGTTTTGGATCACAAAATAGAGTGAAAATCCCGTGCTCAGAAAGCAAAGGAAAGACCAAAGGCATATCCCTGAGAGACAGATGAACAGTACTCTCCAGAAACCACCAACGTGGATTTTATTGGGTTTAGATTTTCTGAAGCAAACTAAGAGAGATTTATCTTTTCTGCGTCTGGTGGTTTTAAGTTTTTGAAACCATAGCCTCAAAGACAGGAAAAGAAAATCGTCAGTTGGACTAGGCCACCCATGCAAATGCTTGAATTCTCCAGCCAGGCTATTTATTCTTGGTCATGTCTTTGGGCACAAGGCAACTGTTTAGGATAAGAACTTCGGATTGTACAACAAGTGTAATCGAATACAGACAAGGCAGAGAGGGCGAGTTTGATTTTACAATCATCGAGCATGCTTGTTGAAAGGATACCATGACCAAGAAGCATTATTTTGGATTGCTTTTGGCACAGTCTGTCCATGGACTATTGATTTGAAAAGGCTTTCTCTTCATAGAATATTTTAGAATTTAGCTTAATATAAAATATGAAATCCACAGTTAATACACAAGGTGGCATTTGGTGCCAAAGATTAAATATTTACTGGTAAAATATACAGTGACGAAAAGGATTTTCAAACAGGCAATAAATCATAGGATCTGAACTCTGTATTAATATTATTTTTACTGGGGGGAAAAGCTTAACTCAAAGGAAAAAAATTAACCCATTGCTGTAGTTCCCTCAGGCAGACTTCATGAAAAATAATAATCAAATATCCCTTTGCTAAAGCAGGCAAATGGGAGAGAAATTTTATTTGCCTTTGAATAAATTCATGACTTCAGTGAAATGAAGTATGTTCTTTCATGAGTCCATGGCTGATTCTTCCACATACCTTTCCCAACCCACCTTTCCTCTCCTCCCACCTGGAGTAGGCAGAGTTCAACCAGACAATGGCTAAGACCACCCAGGCTATTGCCATCGGACATGCTCAAATTTTGACTGTGATAGTTACCAACTATATTTCCCCTAACATTGCTGTTCTGCATGTTACTTATCTACAGAATAATATATTGGTAGGAATTCACCATTGATTTCTATAGGGATTAGATGGGTTCATATACATAGAGAGCCCCCAGGAACCATGGAGAAAATAGCTAATCCTCTATGTTATCAACTTTCATCCTCTTCTTCAATTTTTCAAACACAGTTTGTTTTTAAAGCCTGGATTATTTCTTTAATGAATTTTCCTTGCTCAGTGTGATCATTCCCTAAGCATGCACAGCCTTTTAAGAATGCATATTTTCTGACGTCTAATTGTGTATTATAAACAATTCCAAATTGGTCCCTGACTTTCTTAATACATAGATCAGTCTTCTAAAAAGGAATAGAAACCAACTTTTAAATACCTCCTCAAGATGGGTATGCCACTACAAAGAAACAGATGATATCCACAGTAGTCACAATCTCTCTCTCTCTCTCTCTCTCTCTCTCTCTCTCTCTCTCTCTCTCTCTCTCTCTGTGTGTGTGTGTGTGTGTGTGTGTGTGTGTGTGTGTGTACAAGTGGATGTCAGAGGACTGCTTGCAGGCCTCAGTTCTTTCCTTCCAGCATGTGAGTTCAGGGAAATGAACTCACAAGTCACAAGGCTTAGTGGTAATTGTCCTTAACCACTGACCCACCTCACAACTCCCATATATTTAAAGGAGTACACCATATGTATTCTGTTTAAAATTAAACAAATCTTCCCAGATTCCAGTATGAATGGAAGGGGTAAATTATGCTCCCTGTGCATTAGCAAACATTTCCTGCATATATCTGCTCCTGATAAGCCATTATTATGAATGGGTGGCTGCATCAAGGGCCGGTAAGATGGATGGATAGGTAGATGAGTGAGTAGATGGGTGAGTGGGTGAGTGGGTGGATGTGTGGTGTATGGGTGGATTAGAGACTATATGAATGTATAGATTGAATAGATAGGGCAGGCAGATGGGTAGGTAGTCGACCAGTGGATCAACATAAGTAAGGAGGCAAAAGTTCTTTCAGAACAAAAGAAAGGAACTAACTTCTGGAAATAATTTACTACACAAACTAGAAATAAATTTCAGAGAATATCTGCTTCACATTATCTGTAAGGCACAGGAAAAATATGTAAGAATAGTTGGGATGAAAACCTGACAGGCAAGATGTCAGTTAGGGATAATGAAATACTGAGTCAGAATGATTATCGCGGTCAGAGTGGAGAATAATAAGAGGGAGGAACAGAGTCGAAGAAGGGAAGAGAGGAATGAGGGAGGGAGAGGAAGAAAGAAAGGGGGATCATATGACCCTCCCCGTGTTGTTCTGTTTCTTTTAAATTTAGTGTTCATGGAGAGCAGTAAACGATTTTCTCTAGTCCGAGATGTATGTTCCTAATTAGACTCACTTATGCTACAACATTAAGAACATGAAACTCGTGGAGGCAACAGAAAAAAAGGGGGACCAGATGAAGGTCAGCGCCTTGCCTGGGTTAATAGAGATCGTAAGGATGGCTGAGTTTTGTTCTCTTCTATTTTGTTTGTCATTGTGAAGACAAGAACCCTGTTCAACAGAATGTCAAGAGCACGGGCTATATGGATTGTCTAAAGTATGTAACTTTGCTCAGGAACCTTCAGAGAAGTAGTTTCTAGTGTCACAACTGCTTATGAAAATGGAAACATTCTGCCCCTTAGATTTCCATATGAAGTCCTGTGCTCTGCAATGGGGTTTCCATAATGAGGAAGAGCATGATGCAGGCTGCTTGGAACTCTAATAAAACTCAGTACATTCAACGTCATAGAAGCCAGAGTTTTAGTTCTGTCCTTTCCTGTTAATTATTTCACTGAGTCTGTCCAAAGGGAGAAAGAGATGGAGAGGGAGGGGAGGAGAAAGGAGAGGGAAGGGAAGAGCCAGAGAAAGAGAGAGACACACAGAGAGGGAGAGACAGAGAAAGAGGGAGTAAGGAGGAGAGAGAAACAGAGACACAGAGAGATCCTTATCTTCTAAGACAAAAGTGGGACCTACTAACCATTTACCAGGACCCTCTAAGGTGTGCCTGAGCTCTTCTGATATACATCCTTCTAGAAATATTACACTTGCATGATAAATTCTTAAAACAAAGTTTCAGTTAATTGTGGAGGTTGAAATAAGAATATAAGTTATGCAAATATGCTAGTTCACTTTCCCATTCACCACTATGTCCTGCAAATTAATCTTTCCTGAATGCTCAACCTTCAGGCTTGATTTCAGTGTTTCCTAGTTTCTCTTATGTAGCCTGTGTAGGAACCAGCCTGCTTTAGTTTGACCATATCAGTACATACACCAACTGCTTTTTTCCCAGAGAGCACAACTTCATGGTCCCACAATGACAGCTGAAGCTGAAAGTGATGACTAAGATAAGGAAGGCTTAACATTGTGTTGAAAATGGTCACACAAAGCGATGCAGTCCTGTCACAAATCTGACAGGACACAGCTCTCAAGCTGCCTTTGTGACCTGAGTCTCCAAATCTTCCATGAGGTTCCACTTTAAACACACAACAGATGCACACAAAGCTTCAGCAATTGGTGAAGTATATTATTGTAACCAGCAAACCAAATCTGAAAGCCTTAGGCAAGAGTTTTCACAAAGCACATTGGGGGAAATGCCAGCTTAGATGATGATAGAGGTTCTGATTAGGGCTTTGCCCACATCTTAAGTAAATAAATCCTGAACCCTAGTTACCACCCAGAATGGTTTTTCTTGAATGAAATTATTACTCAGTGAAAAGATAAACACGAAAATTTGAAACAGAAGTTTTCTATGCATTGATATTAAACTGTAAGAACTTAGAAAAGGGGGAAGAGGGAAAGCCACCTCCCTATGGTCCTTACTTCTGAGTACTTGCACCCACAATTGCTTCCTTTATGTGTCCCTCAGCCTGGGATAAGCCTCTTGCCATCATTGTGCCTCCTAAAAAATTTCTTATCAACATTCAAATATCCACTTTTCTTGCTCCAACATCAACCCATGCATCTGACTCTACTAAAACTCATCTCAATAGCAAGGCCTCTCGCCCTGAAGTTGGGACCCTGGGCTTCCTCTCCAGGCTTCTCCTTACTTGATGTGGTGGTGTGAATATTAATAGCACCCATAGGCTCATGTTTTTGAATGCTTGACCCATAAGGAGTGACACTATTAGGAGTTATGGCCTTGTTGGAGTAGGTGTGACATTATTGAAGGAAGTATGTCACTGGTGGCGTGGGCTTTGAAGTCTCAGATGCTCAAGCCAGGCCCAGTGTGGCACTCCCTCTTCCCCTGCTTGCCAGTAAGGATGTAGATCTCTCAGTCACCTCTCTAGCACCATGTCTACCTTGCATGCCACCATGCTTCCTGTCATAATGACAATGGACTAAACCTCCAAACTGGAGGCCAGTCCTAGTTAAATGTTTATAAGAGTTGCCATGTTCCTGGTGTCTCTTCACAGCAATAGAAACCTTAACTAAGACTTGGGTAGAAAATGTAACCCCTGGGTTTCCTCTGTAAAGTGACCATAATGACAGCTGGGTCCTAGTTACATAACAAAGACTAAAGAGACAGTTGAGTACCAGACTCCATGCCTATTTACTATTCTTTCTTCAGACTTTCAATCATGTGTATTCCCTTCATCATTGTATTCATGGCACCTGATGTGGTACCTAATGGAATGTACAGTATAAGTACTTTGAAAAAAAGGTTTTGTTCACATGGCAAATAAATGGGCATGTGCAATCCTTCAGCCAATTCTTTAAGAATGACTTTCCCAATGTGGTATCAAGAGTTCCTTATCCTAACTCAGGAAAGAGAAGGCAAGCCAAGCCTACTTCCTTCAGATAAATACCTTACTCCATCTTCATGCACATCTGAGAGGCTACAAATCCCAGGACACCATTATTCTGATGCAAGGAGGACATGTGACCAGATGGAATCAATTAGCTTACTTATGGTATTGTTGGATCTTGGATAATTAATAAAGGGACAGAATACAGCTGGAACTGTTAGTATGTGGTGGCATTGCTGGAAAAACTGGCCAACTCTGGTATTGAAATCCAAGTAGCTGTCCTAACCCTGCCTTTCCTGAAGGCTACTTGTTGACTGCCTCCTGAGTCTGATAATGGCACTCGATCCTTCTAGCAAGTCTCTTTGTAAGCCTCCAATCAGTTCCTGTTGCTCAGAAGCAAATAACAAACCAACAAATTCACATCTCCAGCTTATACATAAGGAAAACCTAGCTCCATGCAGAGATAAGATGATCCACAAAAATTCTAAAACATACAGAATTTAGCAATGGATTGCTAAAGGAATGCTCACAGATTTTTTAAAGAAATTAAATATTAAAAAAATGTTTATGGGAGCTTTATGCATGGAACAAGAAAGTGTACGACATTTGAAGAAGTTGTTAAAAAGTCAGTCACATAGTCATCAAAGGCACTGGGAATATTTTCATGTGAGTGAATGAGTTGAACAGTAAGTACTGTGTTAATCACACGTGTAAATACATTCTCCTGCATATCGCCTGGTGAGATATTTCATAATGAAATTATTTGAGGAAAGGAGTTTTGAGGCAAAGTCTTACTCTGTAGCCCAGGCTGTCCTAGAACTCCCTACATGGAGGTCTTAGTTACTTTTCTATTGCTGCGATAAAACACCATGACCAAGAACATTTCTCAAAGAAAGGGTTTAATTTGGGACTCAAGTTTCAGAAGGTTATATTATATGATCACCACGGTCGGAAGCTTGGAAGCAAGCAGGCAGAAGTTAAAACCAAGGCTGAGATCTTATGGAGACATAGAGAACTAACTGGGAATGGTGTGGGCTTTTGAAAACTCAAAGCCTTCCTGGTGACACACCTCTTCCAACAAGATCACACCTCCTAATTCTTCCCTGGCAGCTCCAACTGGAGACCAAGTATTCAGTTATATTAGCCTATGTGGGGGTAATTATTATTCAAACCACCAGTATAGTTCAGGCTTGGACATGAGGCCTGTGCCACCACACCAATTTACTGTTTATTTGTTTGCTTGTTTTCATTGAAATGAAAGAAATCGAAGGCCAAAGGAAGTGAAATGATTTGTAAAGACAGTCTGTTTGGCAGATAACAACTGGAATGCAATCCCAGAATTCTTTCCATTGGCATCATGATTTATTGTAGCTGTGAGCAGCAGCTTGCGCAAACTATGAGTCTGGCAAATGGACCTTTTAAACTGAATTCAGAACAAAAGTTGGTGGCAATTAACATCCCATCCATAGTATTGCAGTGGATTAAACAGTCTTTCCATTTCTTAAAACAGTGAGGGTTTTTGGGGGGGTGAAATTCAGAAATCACCTGGTTTAGTAATAGGCAAAGGGTTCATTGCCCCCACCAAAGCTGGTTGTTGGGAACGTCCATGTCCATCATGCCTGCAGCTGTCCTGATGATCTCTGTGGACTCAACCCTGCCCATTCCTACAGTCAAGGGCATTTAGTCTGTCTGTATCCCAGCAGCTTCCTCCCTTCACCCATATCCAAGTGCCTAAACATGAAAGGAATTGAGACAGTAAGAAGATCAGCCATTCCCTTCTTGTGCTACAGTTTCTGCATTTCATTGTCTAGTGAAACAGAAACCCAGTCTCAGACAACCACCATAGTCTGAGTTCTCTTAAGCCCCTACTCATTCTTCCAAACCCTTTCCTGACTTTAAACCATCCAACTGAACTCCTGGAATTCTCTCAGATTTCCAACTCCAGAACTAGAATTCTCACCCAGCAGAAAAGCCACAGTGCAGGATCTTTGGACATGGATTGATCAATCCACCAGGTGTGTAGATAAACTCAGTACACACTCGGCATGCTACCAATGCTCTTACTAGGTCCAGATTTGCATTGTTCAACCATCTTTCTAATCTCCTAATCTCCATCACTCGAGTGATGTTATTAAGACAACATTCACAGATGCATCCTCTGCTCCTAGTGAATCAAGGTTTGACCCCAATACTACAGGTCTCACTTCAGATTGAGAATTATGTATTTAATGATGTTTCCAAATGTCCCGAGTGAGCCCCTTAACATGTTGTGTTGATTATTATGTTGTCAATAGAAGAAATTGTGGAGGACACATTCAAACTATCACATCTCCCAGCCCATGGGTCTCCCTCCCAACTATCAGGGTAAAAATTAAACACTCTTGTTGAAAAGCAAAAGCTTATTTTAAAATCCAATAAAGACATAGATCCATAGGAGGTCATGGTACCTGTCAATAGGTTGTCTTCCCACAGTACTTACGCACTTTTCAACAGGCCTATCTTTCCTTTCCAAAAGCATTTGAAAGATGGTGATGGCAGTACAACTTAGGAGACCCAAATGTACCCCGTAGAACTAGTTTGCTTGTCTAGGGGGTTGTTGTTATTTTATTACTCAGTGTATATCTATTGTATGTAGGCATTTTCACTCATGTATATCAGGGAGTTTGACCACATTCATCACCACACCCCCTCTTCCTCCCCACTTTCCTCCCACAAGTTCCCTTCATTTCCTCACAGAATCCCATCCCCCATACCACTTTCAAGAAACATACACATCCCTGGGAATGTAGCCATAGGAGTCTAAGATAAAACAGAGAAAACCAACACACAAATATCTTCATGATAGCCAGGTTATGGAATGAGACTTGGTGTCTGTCGTTGGATGAATGTACAAAGGAGGTGTAGTACACATATGCAGTGGCATTTCATTCAGCCACAAAGAAGAACAAATATCTTGTTTTTAGGAAAACAGAATTAGAAATCATTATATTAAGTTAAGCAAGCCAGATTAGGAATGACAAAAATCATGTTTTCTCTCATGTGTGGATCCTAGAACACACACACACACACACACACACACACTCACATACACACACATATAATAGAAATTTTTAAAATTTCTCTTCAGGTGGGCCTGGCTGCTAGAAGTAGATCACTACTGGCTGTCCTTTCAAGGTTAAAGGTTACCCCCACCTTTCAAGGGTATCCCCACCTTTGGTTCCAGCCTGCTTTCCTTGCTTCCTGTTTCATACCATATGGACACATTACATTTTCCTACTGCCACAGACCCAGCAAGCCCCCACCATGATAGACTATGCCCTCTGGTACTTTAAGTCCTTAAGTTGCACTTAGTCACAGCCACCAGGTAAGTGACTGATATACACTTTGTGAAGTTCAGATTTATGCGTCGAGTCACAAGCTGCACATATTACACAAATGGGTGGGGTCATTAGCATTCCCTGCTTCTAGGCAGCGGGCCATTTCCCTCACCACAGAAGACAGACACGCAGAGCTGGCCATGTGGTCAGCTGTGGAGAAGATGTGTTCTTAGTCTTGCTCTTCCTGTTACAGCCGAGCCCTCCTGTGTGTCTCCCATCTTATAGTTTGCCAACCTTCTGTTTTGCTCTCTGCTGCTCCTTCAGGTCCCTGACTCACAAATCTATTTCTGGTCTCTGGCCTGAGTCCCTTCACCGTGTAACTGACATTGTTGGTTGACTCCAGCACAGCCGCATTTACATGATGAGCGGGACAAGTGTTGCAGCTTCTCTAGACACATCCTAAATGACAAGAGGAGGCTGTACGCTCAAGGCACAGGCAGGGTAGACTGGAAAGTGAGGCACTCTCCCAATGGCAATGGGAGTTCAAAGCAAAGGCTGGGAGCGTTACCCTGGGAAGCACTGTTTGTGTTAGGATGAGGGGATTCCCAAGAGGGAAAATCTTGGTTTCAAAAAGACACTGCTTTTCTCTAGTGAACCTGTATGTGCGATTTATGGGTGCTTAGAGTAAACATTTTAATAGTCATAGGGACAAGGGCTACATTTAGCTGCCAAATGCTCTCTTACAAACTGCCTTGGCCTCATTGCATTATAGTCTTTTCCTGCTGCATGGAGTTCCTAAGTGCTAGGCAACTGCTAGGTTGTAAGAGAGTGTACTCTCCAAATCAGAGGGAGTTAAGGGTGTGTGTGTGTGTGTGTGTGTGTGTGTGTGTGTGTGTGTGTGTGTTTATGTTTGTGCATCTGTCTCTGTGTGTGTGTGTAGTTGTGTGTGTGTGTGTGTGTGTCTGTCTGTTTGTCTGTATCTGTGTTCATGTGTGAATTATAAAAGGGCTTATACTGTTCTGACCCTTAAGTGTTCAAGTATCTCTTGGTTGAGTTCCATCCAGGGACAGAGAAGAAGGAAATCCTGGCCAAGTAAGCATGGAAGCCTCTCTGCTGACCCATCTCCTCACAGACAGCCTCAGGCCCTGCAAACTGAAGCTCACTTCTCCCAGGATCCTGTTTGAGTACCAGCCCCCCAGCTGGCTACAGCTGTGTGCCTTCCAGCTCCTCACAGCTGGCTTTTCAAACAGAAATGGCCTCTCTCTAAGACACTTTACCAGAAGGGATTGTCTCAGTCACACAGTATGTTGAAACACTATTCTAAAAGCAGGGATTAAACTAAAGGAATTGTAAGATTAACTAGAAAAGGGTTCCTGGCCCACTCCATTCCACATGGAAGGTGCTCACACCATGACTTTTCTCCCACATTCCTTCCTCTCTTCCATCTTCATGCAGCACTATTGGGCAAGTTAGAATACTGTAGTGCCATTTTCCCTGCGGAGTTCTTGTCATTTTTTTTATCTGCTGCACTCATTTATGCTTGCATGGTGTAACCATCTGTGGGTTCAGAAATTTGCGACAAAATTACCCAAGGGTGCAAGTGCACCTGTAGTCGTTTGTATGTGTGCATACATTATGCATACCAGCAATGTATGTCCAAAATGTATAGTTCTAGACCATGTAAGAAAAGACAGGAATTTAAAGGGCTTTTCCTCATGGAAACAGCTTTTATTAGACAAACTGATAGAGCTCAAAGACAATAACCAAGTTAGAAGTCATGGTGAAAACCGCGCTCCATTCTGAATCTTTCTTTTTAAGTTGTTGTTCTAACATCTTCCTATGCCCCAGTCTTCCTTCCTGTCTTTCCCTTTCTCCTTCTTTTCTCTCTTTGTTATTCCCCCTTTGGAGCCCCACTCTTATTTCCTAGTCTCTCCCTTGTTTTGTTTTGCTGATACAGTGTTTCATGTAGATCGGGCTAGCGGTGAGCTTACCATGTGATCCAGGATGATACTGAACTCCCTAATTTACAATCCGCCTGCTTCCACCAGGACTGTTAGGATTACAGGAATATGGCAACACTCTTGCTTCTTATTTCTTGTATTTCTTGTTCTCTCTGTCTCTCTCTGTTTCTGTGTGCGTGTATGTATGTATGAATGTATGTATGTGCATGCTTGCACTTGTGTGCATGTATATGAAGTGCACGTGTGCGTGCGTGCGTGTGTGTGTGTGTGTGTGTGTGTGTGTTTCTTTTTGTAAGGTAGGGACTCTCAGTGAACTTGGTAGACACTGACTGGGATAGGCTGGGAGGCCAGCAAACTGCAGGGGTCCTCCTGTCTCTACCTCCTCAGTACTAGGATTACAGGCATGCACCAGGGTTTTCCACATGATTGCGGAGGATCTGAACTCAGGTCCTTGTGCTTAACTGGCAGTCACTTTATTAGTTAAGCAATCTTTCCAGTCATGACTGGTTATCATCTCATGATGCACTCTTCCTTTTGTTGGATTATGTTAGGGTCGGCCGCTTCTCTAATTCTTTGTAGGAAAAAACCCTGAAACTCTCTTTCCTCAGATTCACCTCTTCAAAAGGGAGAGAAAGAGAAAGGGCCTTCTCTGTTAAAGTCATGGGCTCTCCAGGATGAATCTCACCTTTTGGGATCTGGAATTATTCCAAAACAATGCCAACTAATTGTGGTTGAGTCCTGAGTTATTCCTTAGGCCCCAGGCTGTTCTTTCCTGGTTCATACCATATCCCTCCCCACCTGGAGAGATCTAGAGAACACATCCAATTAAAAGGAGGAATTCATGGTATAAGAAAGGAGATGAACTCCAAGGGAACACAATAAAACCCTTTTCCGTTAGAGGGCCAGGTCCAGACCCCAGAACCATGGTGGTTAATGTTTTCTTGTTTCGTATCCTGTGTCTCCCCCAAGCTTTTCTGCAGCCCTTTCCTGCACAGCTCTGTATTTTGTTTCCCCTGGAAGAGCCCTGGCCTTAGCAGATTCCACCTACATTCCTTGGCTGCCCTGCTTGGGGAAGGGTCAGGTGGGACCCAGGGGAACTGGGGTGGGGGAGCTCTCTGACACAGCACTGATCTGCACCACAGTCAGTTTGCACTGGTTTCTTTGAGTTCACCTGGAGCTGCAGATTGAAATGACAGAATTCAGTCCTGCTTCCCCCAGAGGACACACGGCCAGCTGTCCTTAACTTCACCATCATTCTAACTTCTCGGCAATATTGTTTTGCATTCCCTTCTTAGACTGGTTTGTCTAAGAACTTCCCCTTCTCTGGTTTGTGCCCCATGTCACTCAAATGCCTTATTGCCTGCCGTCAGATCCCTTCCTCCCGCCTCTCTACCTCCCTCCCACCCCAATCATTTCTGCTTGTTTGCCTGCCTGACTGCCTGCTTTCTTTCTTCCTCTTTTTTTTTCCTTTCAGTGTTGGGTATTGAACCCCGGACCTCACACATGCCAGGCAAGTGCTCTACCACTGAGATACAAGCCAAGCCCCTGTCTCCTTTCTTTTACTTTCTCAGGAGGTTGTGGGAAAACAAAGTAGGAGCCCTTGGAGCTTGTTCAGGGCCATGCCATCACCAAGAGGGAGCTAAGAAAGAGTGGTGTGGTGCCATGGGGTAATGGTTCGGCCAGTTCTGCCCAGAGAACAGAATTCTCTCCCTGGTTCTTCTTGACTCTTTGGAAAGCTAAAATAGAACCCCTGTCCCTAGAGTTGTCCCAGTCTTTAGCATCAAACTCAGTCTTCAAGTATTACCTTTCAGTATCAAAAAGGGCTTATTGTCCAGTCACCCTCTGATGCTTTTACGAATGTCCTTCTGGGGACCTTTTCCCCCTGGCTGTATGTACCACAGTCAAGCTGTTTGGTTGGCTGCCGGCTAGCACTGGTGCTATTCTTTTTTCAGTGTGGGAGCATTTCTTAGCTTTGGCTCTACTTTTTAAAGCACTCTAGCATTTACCTCCTGGAGAGTCCAGTGGGTTTGTTAGGAGCTACAATTACAGTGATGACTGTCATGATGGAAGGCACTCAGAGAGTACCCTAGCTGTTCACATGGACTGTGTCTCCCTTAAGACCCTGCCTTGATTATTACAAGTGAGGTAACAAGTGTACTTTTTACACATATATGAATATTTTTCACAAATCCAACTCATTGAGAAATCATAGAATCGATTTGTGTCTTTCATTCATAATAATAGCTGTTGGCCCAGCTGTGGCACTGAGATCTGCAGTGGAACACTGCAGACTTACTTCACTTCTTAAAATCACCATCACTATCTAAGCTGGGAATATTTTATGATTCTCTGAATTCAAAAGGACGTTCTCCTCTGTTAATCAAGTGTTCACTGTATGCAGAGTTGGGACTATACACTGCGTAGCAGACAGCAGGATAGGGGAGGCAATGTTCTTCATTCTCTCAAGGTTCTAGCAAACATAGACACTCTACTGGAAACTGTTAGCTCAGGCAGCACTCACTTTGTAGGCTATTGGGAGGATAGTGTAGGTTAAGCCTGTTAGTTAAGTGCCCGATTCACAGAGAGTATTCAGCAACTGCAATCGTATCATGACTAAGAGTATATATAAAGAACAAATGTGACAAGCTAGTTGCAAACAAATTCCATGAAATCCCCCCTTTTATGTGGAAGAGCTCTGAAAATCCACAAGATCAACAGGAAGTTCATCAGACAAGACAACCAAACAATACAAACAAAAAGAACTAGACAATGAGCAAATTGATTCTATGATTTCTCAGTGAGTTGCATCTGTGAAAAATATTCATATATGTAAAAATTACACTTGTTACCTCACTTTTAATAATCGAGGAAGGGTCATTAGGGAGACACAGTTCATGTGAACAGCTAGGGTACTCTCTGAATGTCATCCTCCATCTTGGGTCCAAATATTGAACCTCTGAGTATGATAAAGGAGGTGTGTGATAAGTGTGGTACCTGCCCAGAAGCCACCAAGATGAACAAATGCTGGCTGTTCTATTTTTCTAGGCCACAGTGCATTGGTTCTATGTTAGTGGTTACATTAATATAAATCAGATTCCTTTCTATTACTGGGATAAAAACATTCACCAAAAGCAACTTGGAGAAGAAAGGGTCTATTTCATCTCACGATACCCAGGCCACAATCCATCTCTAAGGGAAGTCAGGGGAAAAGTTCAAAGTCGGAAACGAAGCAGAGACCATAGATGAATGCTGCTGACTGGTTTGTTCACCAAGTCTTGCTCATCTTGATTTCTTACACAACCAAGATCACCTGCCCAGGGGTGACACCACCCACACAATGATCTGGACTCTTTCACACGTCAATCATGAATCAGGAAAATGACTCACAGATAGACACACCCACAGGCTAATCTGATGGAGGCAATTCCTCAGTAGGGGATCCCTCTTCCCAGGTGATTCTAGCCGTGTCAATCTGATGAAAACTAGCCAGCACAATAGCCAGAGAAAACCCAGGGTCAGCCAGATACCCTGAAGTTGAGTGGTAACATTGCTGTTGTGGACTCCATGTGGTACATACTTGCTGATAACTGCTGGTATATTGCTGAAGGGCACCTCAGATTTCTGTGTATCTCTAACGGTACCTTGGAAGCAGTTCTACACCAAACTGTAAATAGGCAAAGGCTCCTCCTGCAATCCACTATGATTGACTGCTTTGGTCTGACCCTTAACACAGAGAGTTAGAGTCCCAAGCTGATGAGGTCTGCTTCCATTCACTGTCAGACTACTGACTGTGAGATCTGAATGCTGAAACCAGAGAGATCAGTGTGCAAGTGACGGGTATCTCTGGGAATACCAGTTATACTAAGGAAGGTTCCTCTGAGGAAACACTTTATGTACGTAGTGCTACTTGCTATGTTTTATAGTGTATTCCTTATTTTTCTCTTGTGTGGAAAATACCTGCCAAAAAATAACTTAATGCAAAGTGGTTTATTCTTTAGGTCAGAAGGCATACAGTCCACCCTATCAGGGGACACTATTAGATGTGCAATGCCCACAGTCAGGAAGCAAAGAGAGATGCATCCAGGTCACTGCTTACATTTTTCTTTTTGTGCAGTTCAGGAACCCAGCTCATGAGATAATGCTGTCCACATCTAGGGAACGTCTTCTCTCTCTTGTTACACTTTTCTGGGAATGCCCTCAAAAACAAACCCAGAGCTGTGTTTGCCTGGTATTCCTAAATCCTGTCAAGTTGGCAATGAAGATAAAATGTACCTAGCTGTAAGAGCCAGGAGAGACAGAGCAGGAGACAAGTTGTAACACTTAGGAAGCTCTAAGACAAAGAGGTAGGAACCCAGCGTGATGCAGCACCCAAGACACAAAGCAAACCTGATTTTAAACAAGTAAATTGCAAACTCAGAGGGTGCGCTGTCTCCACTTTATCAACCTAAGACGAAACCAGACTGTGCGCCAACACAGACAGCCAGAGAGGTTGAATGAACTCAAGAGCTGACTTCATCCCCCTTTGGCAGGACTTCTGGGAACTTTTCTAGATAAAGAACCCATGTTAATTCCCAAGAGGAAAAAAAAATAAGATGTTGTCTGCAAAGACCTAAGAGTATTGCTTCACTGATCTCCCTCAAAGCTTTCCGGTAACAAGGTTATGTTGGTAAACCGTGGCGTGTGCTGGCTTCACCCACCCATCCTCCAGAGCCCTTTCCTATACACCCATGTGAACTCTATTTGCCATGCTTCCTTTGAGCTTTTTTCTATCAGAGCCTCTGTGCTCCAAAGAAGCAACATTTGGGTTTTGTGAAGTGATGTAGACCTACCCGATGGCTTAGTTCCCTTTTTCCCAATTATAAGTCCTGTGTCTGTACCCAGCCCTCTCATTGGTCAGCTTCCCTTTGTCCCCAATCAATGGGCAGAGAACAATGACCAAAGTAGCTCACAAAATGAAGTCTTGAGGAAAAGATGCAATGGCTTTGAAGAGGAGACTATGTGAATAGAGAATGAAATTGGACCAGGGACTCTAATACGAACCTAACAAACAGTCTAAAAGATGAGGCTGGAAAACTGGCCACAGAGAAGCAAAGTGCCATAAGACAGAAGGAGGGCAGAATAAAAGTTCCTACATCAACAACTGTGATTGATTTCATTTCACTGAAGTGCAAAGCATCATTATTTGTGACTCTATGTTTTTAGATTCTTTGTTTTTATTTATGTGTATGTCTGTATGTATATGCACACATGTGTTCAGGTGCCATCACACACCAGAAGAGGGCATCAGAGCCCATGGAGCTAGAATTACAGATGATAGCAGACCACTCAGTATGGCTGCTAGGAACAAAACTCCGATCCCCTGAAACAGAAGGAAGTGTTCTTTAACCACTGAGCCCCCTCTCTAGCCTCAAAGAAGGCTCCTGAAAAAGGTCAGGATTGTAACATGAAAATTGTGGTTAGGAGTTCAGACTTGGTAGCAGGAAGAACTGATTTGGATGGCCAGCTCTACTTCTCAGTAGTATGATGACCTCAAACCCATTGCTATGCTGTAGGTCCCTGTCTGTGAAATCACAATGACCACATCTACAACACAGAAGTAGGTCAGTGCTTCTGCGGGCATTAATACTGTTCCTACTATGTGCTACATATTGATAATTAATTATTGTGATGAAGGTCACACAGACATGGCAAAGTGCTGATCAAAATCCATTATGACTTGGTCCCACTCTGGGCTCTTAGCCTGTCCATCTCAATGTCAGGACCATAAACAACTCATATCTGGCAAATGACCATAGACAGTAATACAAAGGTCAACAATCTTTTGTTTTATTTTATTTTACCTTTTTTTTCAACACAAGGTTAGAAAAAAAGAAATCTTAACAGTGATTATGAGGGTAAGGGAGTTTTGAATATAAAACCTAGAGTTCTGGAGTCCAGAAAATGACAATCTTTTCTCTGGAGACGTGCATGCCTGTCAGAAACTTTCTTGGCTTGTCCCATCACCCATCACTATCATCTTTTTTGTTCTTCAAGAATGGCCAGAAATCTAATGTAAATTTCAGTGTCAACTCATAGCTTACCCCCACCCTTCTCGTATTATAAACAAGTCCATTGAAGATCCAGGTTATACTATTTCCTCACAGGAGCTTTATGAATTAGTAACAAGGACAACACATGAAACAAAGTCTCTTGGTATCCAGATAATGCACTGTCTCCTAAGCCTACAACAAACACACTGGGTTCTCTCCTTGTCAAGATATTCCCTCTACTGTCTACCTAAGTGCAGCCTCACTGGCCAAACAAGTGGTGTATTTATTGATTTGGAAAATATGGTTAGCAAGATGATTCATCACATGGATGACAGCTACTGGCTTTTCTCTGTGTGCTTCTAATGGCCTTATAGCTTAAATCAAAACCTTCCTAATTACCTACCACAATCCTCTCGGTTTGTAGTGGTTCGGAGGTTTGAGGATCTGTTTGCTAATGCTATGATCCCAAAGCTCACACTGAACTTGGGTTGTTAAACTACTCCAGAGGGGACCTGAACCATGGCAATCGGGGACCTCCCTCTATTCGCACTAAAATATCCTTTACCTTTAAGGGCTCTTTTTAAAGCCAGAGAGCTCTCTCTGATCCTCCTTACAGTGCCCTGGCTGCGGTAGCAACACTGCTCCCCTTCTTTATTTGAGATCTGTGCAGTCTCATTAAATTTGATGTGTCACAGAGGGCTCGGGTATGTGAAAGGCAGGCTGTGGGAGCTGGACTGGAGGTTGCCAGCTTTACTAAGGAAACGTAATTCATTACTCCTTTTCAAAATGGACGCCCCTCTGGCTTCCTGCTCCATTGATTCCTCCCCCCTTCCCTGCGAGTAACAAGTGAAGAGCCAGCTCAGCCTGCAGATTTAACCCTTATTAACAGCTGTTTAAATTAGAGATGCAGTTTGATGGAGAGATGGGAGCCTTCTTACATTTCCCCTCAAAGGAAATCAAGATTAAAGCATGCATAAGTCTGGAGCCTGGCTGGTGTGGCAGCGTCTCCCCCCATGTAGGGAAGGGCTAGTGTTGCTATTAAGTAGTTTATCTGAAGAATATGCTCCTGCTTTGCCATGATTAAATATTCATGACCTACTCTCCCACCTCCACTACCCCCACCCTTTTGCAACAGTTGTGGAAGAAGAATTTGCTGGACTGTGCACAGCAAAGAATCCTAGAACAATAACCGACAAGTTTGCACACTTCTCCTCGGAACTGATCTGAAACTTTCCAACCACATAGCTGACTGGAGCACGTTTGAGACCTGCACTTGAAGCAGTGGTGTTCTTGACCTGAAGCCCCAAAGCAGGTCACCTGTTCTGGGAGCAGAGTCTGCAGACAGCAGACAAGGTTCACCCTTCGAGTGCCACCGTGGCCTCTGTGGGATCACTTCATTCACCAACTCCACAAACTAACCTGGAAGCATAAGGGCAAAAGCAGGGGCAAGACCGAGGGCAAGGAGCAGCCACACATGGGACAGGCTCATCTGACACCTTCATACATCCCAGGATAGTTATGGATGCTACCCAACAGCAAGGAATAAACTGAGAAATTTCTGAAATTTTTTAGTGATTTCTATTTATTTACTTTTTAGCTCTATTGAACAGGTCTCTACTGTGAGCCTTGTCCATGGCAATGTTGTGGTGCTAGCAATGTCAAAAGTCAGCAAGCCATGTGTCCCAATTGCCTTTCTTGTAACGTCAATACTCTCATTGCACAAAACAAAACAAAAACACGTGACAAAAGCATCTTAAGGAAAGGAGGTTTTGTCTGGGCTCATTCCTGGAACCTCCAGTGCATCATGACAGGGAACACATCTGTGTTCTGGAAGCAGGGAGCCATGCCCAGCTCACTCTCATGGCTATGTTCAGCAAAGCACTTACACAACCTACTAGCCTAAAAGAAAATCCTTCTTGGATGTGCTCAGAAGTTTGTCCCTAATTCCCATCAAGTTGGCATTGGACCTTGCTAACATCTAGCTCCTTAGGTCTCTGGCATTGTAAGCTGTAGGAATTGAGATGGTAGTTCTCTGAGTTCCTCCCCCAAAAGAAGAACATGGGGCATCATGCTGGGTATATCACAGAAGAAAAACAAACAAACAAACAACTAGCTCTTTGCTGGGAAAATACAGCAAACTAAAGAGGGTATGGGTAGGAATGATGAATTTACTTCAAACTATAAAATAAGTCTACATCTTTAAAATGTTGACTCCTTCCACCTCCTCCATCTTCCATCTATAGTCATCACTATCTTCAAGCGACAGTTTCTGAAAACTATCCACTAAAGCACAGGTCCAAGAAGACCATTCTCTCACTCCCAGTTATTCTCCTGGCTACATTTCTGAACTCAGGGGTCTAAAACATAAAGAAGATAAGGTGGCCCTGAGTTATAAGCAAGTCGCATGCTAGCAGCTTCTGCATTTATATGTTAAGCACAAGGGTGTTCACTGCCTTATTATGTTGTCTTCAACTTAAATGTGTAGAAGACCTTTTTTCTTCTGGAGTACACAATTTACAAGATTGTATGGGAAATTTTAGAATCATTTTTATTATTTTTATTGATGTGTATGCATACATGTCTTGTGCAATTTTGTGCTTGTGAGTGCAGGTACTCTCAGAAGTCAGAAGAGGTCACCAGGTACCATGGAGTTGGAGCCCCCTCATGGGGGTGCTGAGCACTGAACTTAGACCCTCTGGAAGAACAGTAAGAACCCTTAACCTCTGAGCCATTCATCCAGTCCTTTCACAAAGAGTGTTTGCCATAGAAGGAGTAACCCAACTCTCTCATAGTCCCCAAACAGAAAAGAAAACAGAAGGAGTGTGGTTCCATCGACCCTATCTCCTCACTTCATTTAGATACGTTTTTGAGTTTTTCTGAGAGTCTCAAAGCATATGCAGCATATCGTCTGCTTTCCTCGTTTTGTGATAAAATATCTGACAAAGAAGACTTAAAGAAGGAAGGGATGTTTCAGCTCAAGGTTGAGGGGGTCATGGTGGGTGAGGCAGGGAAGCAGAAGCATGGAGTGGTCCATTCCATGGCATCTACAAACCAGAGTGAGAAAGGTTCCAGTGCTCAGCTGGCTTCCTCTTTCCTGCTTCTTATTCAGTCCTGGACCCCAGACCACGGGTTAGTGTTGTCTGTATTCAGGATGGGTCTTCCCACAGCAGCTAAAAATCTCTGAAGATGCCCTCATAGACATGTCTGGTGGTATCTTTTGGTTGAGTCTAAACCAAGTTAAGGTGATGACTAAATTTAGCTGTCATATGCAAGGTGTGTGGTACATGGGGTTTTCTTCAAGGTTTTGAAGAATTTACAATGTCGCTGAGAGCTACTACCAGCTTGCCTTCATCAAGAAGTGACAAATGTTATAAATACAGGTTTTCTACTTCCTCACTAAGGGACTGCCCAAAAGTGAGGAACTGGGAAAATAAACTGTAAGTTTTCAGTATACATCCCATCTGGGGCCATGAGGAGAGTGGTATACAGCAAAAGCTGTTCAGGTCAACTGCCCAGGTAGAACTGAGATTTGGTATGAGTCTCATCCTTCTCATTTCACACTTCAGTAGATGGAAGTATGGAGAGACACAACCTTGTTTTCTCTGAGCAGACTTCCCTTTCTAGACCATTCAAGCCTTACTTTACAAGCACATACAGCATGAAAAAGGAGCTGGTGATACAGAGGCAACGTTCCTGCCAAACAAGGAACTCACTCCTCCAACAGCTGGGGGGGGTGCTGCTAGACAGACACATCCACACCCTGTGTGTCACACATTAAATAGTTCTCTGACATCCGCTGTCCCAAAAACCTATAATAGAGCTACACAAATGAGAGTGGAGAGTGGGGTGGAGCAAACTCATTACTGGGGCCTCTGTATGGCCCCAGGAAGGCACTAAGAACTTTGTGTATACTGCTCATCCAATCTTAGGAACAGTCATACAGGGTCAATTATCTTTTTTTAAAACTCTCCCTCTATCTTTTTTTTTCTTTTTCATTTGCAGATGAGTTGAAGAACCTCTTCAAGTCCAACTGGAGTGAATGGGACCAAGATTACAATGTATATAATTTTGAAGCCATATTCTTTCTGCTCTTCAATACTGTCTCCATTTGCATTCTGGATTCTTAGAAGCCACAGGGCCACACACTACCAAAATTGCATATAGAACAAAGAAAAGAAAACCTTGACTGTTAATTCTGTCACCTTTTAATCAAAGGAGAGGTTTCTTCAAATGACTTTTTAAAACAGTATTTATTTTCTTTCTTTTTAAAAGATTGTTTTATTTCTACCCATTCACACACGTGTTGGGGGTGTCCACAGAAGCCATTACCATAGCAAAACAGACATCTATATAACACAACAGATACAGGTGAAAGTAGAACGTCTAGATCACAGTCTCCTTCCCTGATGATGTCCTCAGGTCAGGAACCACAGCCCAGCTCATACATAGCCTTCCTTCAGTCCTAATGCCTACATCTGCAGCCTAGGCATAGGCTCCACCCACCCCAGCATCTTTCCCCGCTTTCCCATTCAGTCAATCCCATCTGCCTCTCATACCTTCTACTAACCTCTTCGGTGTGCTGTGGACTTCTGCTCTGCTTAGTGAATAAACTCCCGTGGAGTCACAAGCCTTTACCCACGCATTCTTTCCACCCACCACCTAAACAGAAACACAGCTTTTCCTTAATTATACAATAGATCTCAAACTGCTTCCCCCACATCCCCTTCAAATAAGCTGCTTTTTTCTTCTCCAGTCCCAATTCATGGACAATTACACTTGCTTTCAACCACCCTTGCAGGGCATTTGTTATACAGCCGCGGCACAAGAGGCCTTCCCCCTTCACAGCTCTTATTTACTCCTTGATGAGTCTTTTGGCCCTTCATGCACTGAACACCTGGTTGCATTCCTTCAGCACATTAAGCTTGTGTTGATTGACAGTTAGCCTCTCAGGGTCTCAATCAACTCATCATCAATGACATTCATTTCCCCTCTGCTTCTAACCACAAAGCCAATGGATTTCAAAACTTGGTCCTTGGGACCAATGGCATCAACATCGTCTGGAAACTTGTTAGAAATCCGGATTTTCAGGTTCTTCTCTAGACCTATTCAGAGTCCCCATGGGGAGTGGGTAGCTATCTATGATTTAATGGTCTCTGAATGCATCTGAGGATTTGCATGATGGGAGACTTGAGAGCACCAAGGATGAACACACCATGGCTCGTGCCATCAGTTCAAATGTCTCAACTCTGAAACCCCTCTGCTTTGATTGCATCACACGGCCATTTTGACTCTCTCATATGTGTTCCTCTGACATTTATCAGGCGTGGCCTGGCTGTGCAGAGCTTCTTCAGACCTCTCTTAGTTTCTTTCCCTGTTGTTGTGATAAAATACCCTGGCAAAAGCAACTGAAAATAGAAAAGATTGATTCTGCCTCACAGCTCTAGGTTATAATCTGTTATGGTGGGGAAGTCACAGTAACAGGAGCCCCATGGCATCAGTCAGAGTGCTGAATGCATGCTGGTGCTCAACTCCTTTTCTCTCCTATGCTAATCCAGGATCTCAGCCAAGGATTGATGTCACACAGGATAGGCAGATCTTCCAACCTCACTTGATGTAATCAAGATAACCCCCTATGGCATGGCGGGGAGGCCTGTAACTCAGGTGATTCTACATTCTGTCACGTTGAGTGTTCATAACAACCAATCCAAGGCCTTAACTTCATCATGTGTGGACCCCAGTCAACCATTTCCATGGTACCTGTAAGCTTGAAACTGCTTAGCAAAAACTATGAGACTATGATAGAATCAAAGCCATTTACTGTTTCTGTACTCTTATGCTAGTTTATACCCCTATTATCTATTTTCTTCATATTTGGTAGTATTCCCAATATGCATCCACCTTCTTTAAGACTTACATTTCTGCCAGGTGGTGGCACATGCCTTTAATCCCAGCACTCCGGAGGCAGAGGCAAGTGGATCTCTATGAGTTCGAGACCAGCAGCAGATCAGAGGAGAAATGTACCAGAGAGACTGAGAACTCTGTAGGTAGATGCTCTACTCTCTGAGGCCCACGTGGGCTCTGTGTGAAGGGAAAGCGCCCATTAAAAGGAATATAGTAGAGATACCAGACAGTGGGAAGTTAGTGGGGAACAGAGCTACAATGGGCAGAAAAACAGAATAGAGAGAGAATAGAGCAAAACTGTAGTGATCTGCCAATGAATTTCAGCAAATGGAACTATAATAACCCTCATAACCAGCAAGATAGAAATATATTAGAAGATGACTGCTATGGGAAAAGACTTGGTGCACTGGGGACTGTGGTCTCACCTCGCCTGCTCCCTACATGTCTGCTACACTATTCTACAAGGAAAGGCATAGGTTAGATCATTGGATAGGATGCTGCTGGACCTGTGTCTTCCAGATTTTTCTGTCAGAAAAAGGTGCTTTCCCCTAGCTCCAGTTCAGTGAAATAGCAACTCTGATTTGCTCAGTCTGTTTTGTGCCTGGCCCAAAGGTTGTGTGGCGGGAAGAGTAAAAGACAAGTATCAATGGTCGTAGCAGATCCTTTTCATTCCCGTCAATAGGGGTGGTGCTTTGACCAACAGGCTAAGGGGGACTGACTGGTAACAGGACAGAAAGAGTCAACGGCAAGTGGAAGAGTGGAAGGAGTCAGTGCTGGAAAGGAACAGAGGCTCCTCTCTGACACTGCCTTCATCAGGCATCTGTTTTGAATATGTACATGCGCACGCACGCGCGCGCGCGCGCGCGTGTGTGTGTGTGTGTGTGTGTGTGTGTGTGTGTGTGTATACAGACACACACATGAGCAGCTACCTATTCTCTGCTTTAAAAAAAAGCTGCATAAGTATGTCACAGCCTGTGTACTCTGGAAGCAAGTGCCGAGACAGTTTGGTGTGCAAGATATTCACGGGGGGGGGGGGGGTGAAAGGGGGGTTGGGGAACAGCACATTCGAGAGGAAAAAGAAAGAAGCCTTATTGAGCAGTTGAAGAAAGAGAGTTGCAGTGCAGGCTGCCTTCATTCCTGGCTGGAGAATTACTGAGTATTAGTGGCCATGTTGTTTTGCCTCAAAATGCTTGGACCAAAGTGGCCAGGCTTTGAGATGCCTGCCGTACTCTGTCCCTGACTGTGACCACCCAGGTAAGGTCTGGTATTAGTAGACGAAGCCCTGAAGTGAAGGCAGACCCATTTGTTTCTGACAGGTGGGAAGTGCCATCTGCCTTCCCCATCACTAACAGCCAACCCTCCTTTATAGAGAGGTCCAGACAGTGTGTTCCATGCCCACCATACCAGAGTAGATCCAAGTGTCTTGTTGCACATCATAACCCTGGACACCCCTACAATGTGGCTCTTTCACAATGTCAGTGCTGGAATGGGGTGAGCTGAGCACGGCACAGTACAGAGTTATCTGGAGTCAAGTTAGTTTCCAATGAACACACGGAGGAGAAAATTCCAACTTGGATATGAGTAGGTATAAGAAATTTAAAGTGTAAGCAAGTTCTATCTATCTATCTTTCAATCTATCATCTGTCTATCCATCTATCCTCTCTCTCTCCCGCTCCCCCTCTCTCATCGAAGTGGAGTTATTTTTCCTTCCCTGAATTTTCCCTGGCCTCTGGCCAGTTTGATCTTCAGGCTAGGAAGAAGGCATTCTACTGCTTGGAGGCATAACTTTTACAAGCATTTGGTCTCAGAGAGGAGGACACCTCAGTTAGTAAAGCACTTGCTTTGCAAGCATGAAGACTTGAGTTTAATCCCCAAGCACACACTTATAATCCCAACACTTTAGAGATAGCAACAGGTGGGCCTCTGGGCTCAATGGTCAGCAATCCTAGCCTAACTGGTAAGAATCAAGTCTTTGACAGAATATCTCAAAGGGGTGAACAGTATTTCTAAGGATGACACCCAAGGCTGTCCTCCAACCCCCACATCCATGTACACCCATATACAAACCTTTACACACAGATGCACACACATGCACAAAAAGACAAAGAAAGAATTTGTTCTTTGGGACCATTGGGAAACAAGCCCATATACCCTACAGGTAGGAGACTAAAAGGTCACAATGCAAGGACAGCCCAAGGGAAGGCCAAGGATGGGCAGAGACCAAACATTGAGAAGTTGGTGGTCAGAATGGAAAGCACATGTGGCAGGCCTGAAGTGACTCACGCTGAGATGGACACCACTGACTTCCAGACTCCTAGTGAAACAGAAAATGAGATGCCTGCTGACATGAGCATCTGGGGTAAAATATGATTGTGACTTTGAGAACTGAAACACTTTGGGTAAATAGTAGACCCTCAGCACCAGGGGAAATGAGGCTGACAGTGAGGACAATTAAAGTCAGGTGGCAGGGATCTATGAAGTGAAGTCATCAGCATTGTGATGCCACCTCAAACTGAGGTTTTTCATGAATCCCCCTTCCACTGGGTCTCTGCTATTACAAAATGATAATCCCTTTATTCTTAATGGCAATGGAAAGAATGCAGCCCCAAAGACAATTGAGAAGAGCAGACTGGCCATTCGTTTTGACTTCTTTTAAGTGAATTTGATTTCATTCTCTTTCCATTCTTGTTCACTCTCAAGCAGAGAAACTGAGATCCTTTGGATTATATCTGGTATGTGCTAGATAATAAATACTTGGTGACGGAAAGAATGAATCAGAATGAATTAATGAATGTTTTCCCTTACAGCCACTCCTTGGGATACTGACTTACCTCTCATCAAGACCTCAGCACCTTCTTTCCTCTTTGTTTTACTGCCCATGCTCCTGGCAAGGGTTAACTCATTATTATGTCCACACTGTGTCTCCTTGGCCTCCTATGAGTTGTGCCATCCATTACAAACAAGTCAGTCTCAACTCTGCTTTTTCTATTGTCCCTGACTGCATCTCCAAATCTCATTTCCTATCTGTTGAGTGGATGGAATTGGCTATTAAACACTCGCACAAATCAGAGTCTTTCCCATGCTATTTCTTGTGCCCAAGAGACCCAGAAGTTGTAGTCGTTGTGTTATATATTTGGTGCTGTGCTCCAGAAGTGTAATCCTTCTACTTAAAGAAGCTAGGGAATTGTGTTTTCATTTTCCTTTGTCTCCCATCTATGTGTGTATTTTCTGTGAGTATCTGTTCTCTCTCTCTCTCTCTCTCTCTCTCTCTCTCTCACACACACACACACACACACACACACACATACACACACACACTAACCCTGGGGTTAGGTTAGGGTAAGATGTTATCATTTTTCCTATTTGCAGGAGCTGAGAAAAAAGTCCAGTTGTATGTATTCTCCCCTCCAATTCAAACATCAAAATCCAGCTTTCCACTTCTTGGATGGAAGACACCATACCTGTCTGACCACCTCTTTTTATCTCACTCCTTGATTTTGATAGTGCCTTAGAAGTGGGGTGGACTATTGTCTCAGTCCTTGTAGAACTGACAGAGGGGCAAAAAGGGACACCAACGCTAGAATTTATTTCTTGGCAGAGGAGAAGGTGTGCAACCAGCTCCAATCTGCCTCTTCCAATCTACTGCAGACAATTCACAATCCAATACTTGCATTTAGCAGAAGGCTGTTCACTATCTCATAGAGGCTTTTGTTTTAGATAATTACTTTGAGAGCATCTCTAGACTGAAGCACAATACTATGTTAGCCTCCCTGCAATGGAACTTTACCTCTATGAGAATATCATTTACACTGGCAACAAATCACATTCCCCATCTCTAATCACTTGGAGCAACATCCTAACATTAGATGTAGGCCCTACGTGACTGGGTTACTAATAGACTTTGGAATTAAAATTAACTATTAGTTATGGAGCTCATAGTTAAAACCAAAATAGTAATCATGCTTAGTATGACATCACAGTCCATGCTTTCCCATCATCACGCTTTCCCATGAGGAGTCAGTCACTCACTTGTTTTCCCCAAACTGAACCTGATGAGATCTCCTAAGACCCCAAGAAGACCAATAATGTTTTATTGTCACACAGCAAAAGACACACACACACACACACACAGAGAGAGAGAGAGAGAGAGAGAGAGAGAGAGAGAGAGAGAGAGAGAGAGAGAGAGAGAACTAAAGCCTGAGGCTTTGGGCTCCTAAACTCTTCTCTCTTCAGATATCCCAGAGAATTAAAGATTATGCTGTGAAATACAGATCTTCCCTTTGAACTAGGATTTTTGATCTCTGAGTTAGTTAGCAATCACAGATAACTCACATCAGGACAAGTAAAGGTTTGTGGAGACAGTTCTGATGCAAGCAAACAGGAGACCTTGTGCCTCTAGAAACCCAATGCAGGCCCCTGGCTAAAGAAAAAGCCCCAATCCTAGACTAAACAGAGGGGAACAGATGTGCCAGGCAGGCTCAGGGTAGCCTGATATAGCCAAGCATTCTCTCTGAAACCCTGACAAATAGTCAACATTTCCCTTCCTCTTAAACTTTTTTGTTTTGCAATGGGAAGTTTCAACATTATGATTAATAGTTGCCTGATAGTATCCACATAGGTGCATTTATTTAATCACCAATTATCCTCCATGTTTTTTAAATTCTCAATCTTCCTTGGAATGTTAGTTTTCTCCTGCAGTATTAAACATTACTGAAAATTTGCATCTAAAACAAATATCAGCTTAGGGTCTGGGTAGATAGTTCAGTTGACCAAGAGCTTGCCTTGCAAATGCAAGGACCTGAGTTTGATTCCCAGAGCCGTCACAAATAAAACCAGCCACAGTGACACACACTTGTAATATCAGCACTTGGGAGGCAGTGACAGGCAGGCTCTCTGGGGACTAATTGGCTAACCAACCTAGCCTGACTGATAGTGACAGAACCTGTCCAAAAAAAAAAAAAAAAAAGAAAGCAAAAGAAGGAAGGAAGGAGAGAGGAGAGGAGAGGGGAGGGGAGGGGAGAGGGGAGGAGAGGAAAGGGGAGGGGAGGGAATGAGAGGAGAGGAGAGGGGAGAAGAGGGGAGGGGAGGGGAGGGGAGGAGAAAACGGTGAGTAGTTTCTGATGAATAACAACTGATTTTGTCCTCTGGCAACCATGCACACAAGGGCACCTGCATATACACACAGACCTGCTTGGACACATACATGTGTGCACACACAAACAAGAGTCATTTATTGTCGTGCAATATCAGAAGACTAGAAGCCAGCTGTTGATCATTGACTACTCTCAATCACCAAAGGCTGCCCACAGTTCCTAGTCCTAGACTCCAGTGGAAGTTCCCACAGGCATGTTCTTTTCTCCCAGACAGCTGGATTGTGTCCTGACACCTTCTTCTTCAACCATCTGGAAAACATTCTTTCAAAGGGTTCTCAAAGTTAAGTCAGACCCATCAGGATAGTCTCCTGTCTTAAGACCAACTGTGCCAAATCTTGTAAGTAACCAAATCACTGAAACAAAATCCCTCAGGTTCCCAGCCTCCTGGATTGTGCAGGATGTGTATACACTGGGCATGGTAAGTCCTGGGGTCATCTCAGAACTCTGTCTACCACACTTAGGCACAGCATGTACCATTTACATGAGACAAAGTGTAAACAAAAACAGCCCTTTTTCCTTCCAAGATGAGACTCCAGCTTCTCTCTTGAAATACCTCTCCCAGAATTCCAGCTTCTTCCTTGATATCTCCCCTAGGGTCTAATTAGAATGCCAAACTTAGTGCTTCCAAGTTTTGATTATGACACTTTCCCTACCCATTCATCTACATCTTCCCCCATGGACAAGAGTGACTCCTCTATTCTACTTATTTTGCAGATAGCGTAGCTTGGAGTCATCTGTAATTCTTCCTTCCCACGCATACTCAAAGGCATGTTCATCTAAATAGGACTCTTCCTTCAAAATATATGCAAAGGACTGTACGCATGTAAGTCACTCGTAGGATCTTGTCTAACACAGAGAGCTCTGAGTTTGATCCTCAGCTCTACAGGGCAAGATGTGTAAAGGCTGTTTGCCTCCATTGCTAGCAAGTCACCACTGGGCTTTGTCAGCAGACACTTAACTAGCCTATTTCTTTCTGCCTTTATCCCCAGCTCTTTCCATGCCAGTCTATCCTCTGCACAGCAGCTAGAACAACCCTTTCAAAGCATAAACGTGCTTCTCTGCAAAAGTGGATCAAGGGTTTCTAATCTCATTTAGACAAGAAAATTCTTGTTTTTCCACACCCTGATCTGCCCTCTGGCTGCCTGTCACCTTCTCTTATATTCCTGCCCCAACACTGCTCTTCTCCCTCCACTTGGCCCAACACCATCTTCAATGCTTTTGTACACAACAATCACATGCCTTCCACAGAGAACTCCACACCTGCTTTCTTCTTCTGTATTCATCATGATGTAGTATGGATTGAATTTGCTCATGCTCTAATGAGAATTGCAAGCTCATCTTAGCCTTCTCCTTTCCACTATGATATTGCGACGTTTAAGAGGGGAAAAGAGTCACTCAGCTGACACAGTACTTTATTGCATTTTCAAGCTTAAGGAGTAAGAAATAGATGCCCCAAGTCTCCGGAAGAACACACACACACACACAGCCAAAACTATAGCCACCCATCCTCCTTGCTTAGAAGAAGCTTTCCACCAACTAAAGGTTCTAGTATATCTTCAAATATAACAGGCATTTAAGAATGGTGAGGGGGCAAAAACCCACCTTATGAAAGATTCTGCACCTTATTGTTTCCCATCCAAAGGCCACTGTGCTTTCAAAAAATGTCCTTGCAAAATCTTGATGGAAAACAACTTTTTCTCTATTCAAGTATGTTGCTCATTCCTCTGCTAATTCTTCCAAGGGGATATAGCAAAGGGCTACTTTTCCTTTACAGCCTTGATTTGTTCTGTCTACATCCTGTAATTTCCTTCCACACTGGAGAGCCAAGTGCTGTGTGGGTCTAATTAAACACTGTAATTATCCATGAGCTATGGCCCAGAAGCACAGGGAAAAATCTAACACATGTCTGATTGTAATATCAGGTAAATACTTAAGATGTGTGACTGGTGAAATGCAAAATATTCTATTCATTTAATATTCCTGATGAATAGTGAATTAGTCTAATCACATTAGCTATTCTATTCATTTATTAGGTGAGAGTGATTAGAAATGAATAGCTACAGAAAAACCCTCTCAAGTTGCAAAAATTAGACTTCTATAGTTTTATTATGTTTATTTTCAACTGAGGGTAATTGTCTGCAGCTTTCACCAAGACAAGTCTGTGCCCCTCCCCTATCTTTGCCTCTTGAAAGACTGAATACCAGGAGCCAATGCAGAGAGAGCTCATGAGACAATGCTGATCTGGTTTGCACTTGATCATATAGATTATATAAACACGGAAGGCGATTGCACACAAACACTGCTCCTCTTTCAAGGGCATAACCTATCATTTTTCTTCTCTTTATAGCGGTGTAATTTGCATACAATAAAATACCTAAGTCTTACATGTGAGGCTCAATGGAGTGTGGCCAATATACATGCCCTCTTACCTGGGTCCCTTGGGCCACTTCACAGACAGCACACACCCCTTTCCAAGAAGTTACCACTGTTATGCCTTCTACCACCATACACTGATTTAGTGTGTAACTTCATATAAATGAGCTCCTATAGACACAAAGCAATTCTAAATATCAGTGATCACTATAGGTTGTGCAATAAACAAAGCAAACGGGAAGAGGCCACAATCCCAGAACCACAAATAAAAGCTAAGATATTTAACAAGAGTAATTCAGGCAGGGCCTGGAGGGAAGGCTCAGTGGTTAAGATCACATATTGCTCTTGTCAGAGAACTGAAATTCAGGTCCCAGCATCCATGTTGGGTAGCTCACTACTACCTGTAACTTTAGCAACAGGGACTCTGGTTTTCACAGGCCCCCACACTCGTAAGTACACATGCCCATAGACACATATATACATATAGCTAAAACTTAAAGATCTATCTTTAACCAAAAAGAAGTGATTTGTGCCTATTTTGAGGGCTGTCAACATTACAAAAACATTTTGGGAAAGCCCTCACGTTTACCCTCATTATCAAGCAAACCTAACCTCCCTCTATTTCTCCACCCTGCCCTGGGATTTTGGAGACTGACCTCCATCTCTGTGGGTTCAGCGATGATTCTTTCTGAAGATCTGCTTATAGATCAGATGTAAGCTCTCAATTACTACTCTAGAGCCATGCCTGCCTGCCTGCCTGTCTGTTGTCATCCTTCCTGTCACGATGGTCATGGACTAACCCTGTGGGACTATGGACTCCAAATTAAATTCTTCTTTTATAAATTGCCTCGGTGTGGGATTTTGTTGTGGCAATAGAAAGTTAACTGAGACATTTTACTTCAGTCTTCCCAACACCTTTTAAAGTGGCCCCTTCATCAAACTTCCTCCATCATCCCATTTGACTGTGCTGTCTGACTTAGTTCCTGCCTGCCATCCACATTAACATGAACAGGACCTATAGGAAGAGAACCAGATATGAATACTCCAGACAGCCTCACGGGAGACACACTGTTCCTCAAGCTTCTTAATTGGTCACTTTTTTCTAATCAGAGCACGCTGGAATCCTACCTCTTAAACCATCTGTAACCTAATTCATGCTGGTCTTTCAACACAATTACCAGTGATTCAAAGCATGCAATCCACTGTCTTCAGGCTTATAAGTCATTTTTACCACTTGAACTTACTTTAGGTCTCCTGCCAAATTTCTCTTATTGCAATTTCAGACATTGTATATACAGGTGTTTGGGGAGGCTCTCTCAGCAAGCTGCCCCCGGGCAAGGGAGAGATAAGAAGGGCTTTGCCAAAACTTCACATGGTACAGAAGATCAAGGGAGGAGGCTTGTTGCTCAAGAGATGGGTTGGAAAGTTAACACAAGACACAAGGCTGAGGAAGTTTAGGCATTCTTGACGTTTACTGTCTGCCAGAAGCTGTGTTAAACACTGGCTATATGTTGTTTCTCAAGTTAGCCACTCCAGGCTAGGGCTTTGGTATGATTCATTCACAGATGAGGACATCGACAGATCCAAGACAGGAATCCATTCCTCGAGTTCAAAGTCTCAGATTTCTGCCTGTCAGTCAGGAAGGCGGGTGGGACCATCAGGACTATGTGAAGTCCATGAAAGAGGAACAAACTGTCAAAAAGCCCCCAAATTGTTTTAAGTGTCCAAATACTTTGTGTTGGGTTGAATAAGAATGTCCTCCATAGACTCAGAACACTTGGTCCCCTGTTCGCGGCGCTGTTGTGGGGAGGTAGTGAAACTGTTGAGGCATGGGACTTATAAGCCTGAAGACAGTGGATTGATGGAGGATCTTGATGTCACTGGGGGTGGACTTTTAGTGTCTGTAGTCTTGTCCTATTTCCTGTTTCGTTCTTTCATGTGAAGGTGTGAGCTCTCAGCTTCCTGTTCCTGCAGCCTTGACTCTTATGCTGGAACTTGACACAAAGTTAACAGAAAACTAATATATTCCTCAGTTCAAACGGACCACAACTGGGATGTACCAACTGAACCATTTTTATTTAAAGAACTGGTAGAGGGGCAAGGAACAAAGGTGTCCCCATGAAGGAGCAAAGACCTGACATGAAGGTAGGACTAGTCACGAACGACCTCTGCTGCTTCAGGGGAAGAGGTTACAGTGAACGAGGATCCTGATCGGCCAGCTTCACTTGAAACATTCATTCAGCCATTCAACAAATAAGCATTGAATCAGGGTCTATACTTGGTACCAGTTACCACAACACTGAATTCCAGAGATAAAGGCCTTGATGTCACAAATCTGACATGTTGAAAGCAGGCATAGACAAGCAGTAAGTAAACAAAAGAGCCAACACTATATCAGGTGTTGAGATGTGCTTTGAGGACTTCAGGCATAGAAAAGAGGTGTGTGCTTCCTTGAATGTGGAGTGGATGGATTAAGGAGTCCAAAGACAGTAACAGCCTCATGGGTATCAGGAGTCTTCATGTGGATCTCCAGCAGAGCTAGTGCAGGTGTAGGGGCCTATATCCACAAAGCCCTGAGATGGGTGTGTATTTCAGTAGGCTTGAGGAACAGCAGTCAGTGAGTAGTGATCTTCTAGGATCTCAGCTTCGGTTCCTGCCTCCAGGTTCCTGTCTTGGGCTTCTGCTCTGGCTTCCCCCAGTTATGGACTGTAACCTTCAAGCCAAATAAACCCCTTCCTCCCCATGCTGCTCTTGGTCTTATTGTTTATTCACAGCAACACAAAGCAAACTGAATAAATAGATAGAGATAGAGGTTGGGAGATTGATATAATGAAATGAAATTGGCTCACACAATTGTGGGGCTGGCCAGTGTGAGCTTTGAAGGGTAGACCAGCAGGTCAGAAATAGAGGCAATGATTCTATACACTTGAGACAGATTTTTTAAAGTAACTTTAGCTTTCTCTCTTGAGATGGTGCTGCTGTAGTGTTGGGTGTTAGTGTTTGAGAGACAGGGTCTCATTATGTGGCCTAAGCTTGTCCCCAAAACTCATGATGCCTCAATCTCAAACCTAACCGTAGTGACATACTTCCTCCAGAAAGGTCACACCTCCTAAACCATCCCAAACTACACAAACAACTGAGGACCAAATATTTAACTGTCCAAGACTATGGTGGACATTTCTTATTCAAGCCACCATCACAGTCACCAACATGATCAAGGATGATCTATTGCAAATCAAATATATTGCAAATGTAGCTGATGACCACATTTACACAATACCGTCAGAAACAACCCTTGGATTAATGCTTAACTATCAGTACAGTATGCTAGTCACACTGGCTCCCAAAGCTAGCCAACACAGTGTCAGCTTGATCACTGCCTTTATTCTACAGAAGTCCAAACCAGGTTCTTTGTTTTAAAGGTATTTGTCTTCTAGAATTATCATTTCTTGATTGGATTTTCAGCAGTAGACTTGTGGCAAGAGGCCAGAGGAGGGACTGCTCTCAGACCACTGTACTGTTGAGAGAGGTTTAAAAGATTTGTTGTCATTGATTTTTATTGTAGAGAAGCAGGAAGCTGGCAAAGTGAGAGATGGTAATTTCTCAAGGCAAAATAACACATAAGTAAATACAAATATCCTCAGCCTCTTGAAAACAGATCATGGCCTCGGGAGTTATGAAAACGCCAATTCCAACTCTGCTTCCTACCCGAAGCCCTGGCTCTGGGTTCCTCTTTCACAACAGTTTTCTAGGAAGCTGGCCTGGTTTCAAGGGGCCCCAAACTCAGGTACCAAGAGAGAGAACCAGATAGATAATGGCTGGGATGAAGGGATTTTGACTTTCTAGACCCTCTGTTGTGGTTTCAGGAGAGAGTAATGAGCAGTGTAGGTTTCTTGCCGAGGACTCATTTATCTGGGTGCCAGTGGGTAAGCCTAGCTTCCCAAGCTTGAAAATTTAGATTTATTGGGTGCCAGAAATTGCACTGGACCCCATTTAATAGGCCCGTGTACCATGAAGGTGAGGATGGAAAGATAAAAGCGAAGAAGGCAGAATGGGTGGCTGAGGGATACAGTGTGAGGACGCAGAGCAAAAGCTGATTAGCACATTGAATTCTAGCCGCAGCAGGCCGGAAGTACATGGGTCTGGAAAGAGTGATCGTTTATGAATGACAGAGATCAGATCAATCTGTGCGAAGAGAGCAAGGTGGAGAAGAGGAAGCAAGCTCTCTGAACTTAAAGGGATAGGGAGGAGTTGCAAGAAGAGAGAGAACCAGGATGGAATTCTGGAGTCTTCCTGACTACATGAAGAGAAACCTGCTGTTTAAAAGAGGTGGATCGATTGAAAAAAAAAAAGCCATTTGCTGGTTAAGAGAAGTCTCTATATTTTGTTCAGCCTCTTGCACTGAAACAGAAAGAAAGCTTTGAGATTTATGGGATGTGGATTTACATAGAGGAGCTCTGGAATGTATGCAATGTGAAGGGAAAGGCCAGGAGGAGGGAAGCGTGTTTGTAGTAAGGAGGAGGGAAAGGTAGGGCTGACATGTAAGCCCTGGGCTCCATGTTGATTCTTCCAGTGAATACCAGAGTTTGTGACTGCCTTCCCCTAGCACCTCAGGGTTTTCATATTTTCATCCATTTTCTTCCCCAAGCTGATAGAAGCAGTGTAAAGACAAGTTTGCAGGATCTGAGCTATTTACTAACAACAACAAAATCACAGAATGTAACCCCCCAGCTGATGTGTGCCTCTATGGGCATAGAGATGTCACTCAATAGTTGCTGAGTTTTTTTCCTTTGTACAAGGAACCATACTTGATCCATATGCATAAGAGGACTGACCCTTCACTCATTCACCTACTCATTCAAAAAATCTGGAGGCAGAAAGGATGAGTAAGAACCTATGGCCATCACTGCCCTCTGGGGTTTGAGGAACTAGTAAATTCCCATGACAATACGGGAAGCCAGAGAGCAGGGAAGGATGACACTGTTCTGTATATTACAACTCATTCTCTCAGAGCTGACTTACCCAAGGAATCAGCATTAATCACTCTGAGGGCAATGACCTAGTCACCTCCCATCAAGCCCCACCTTTTAAAGTCCCAGCATCTTTCCTTTCTGTTAAGGTAATTTAAAAGATGTGCTCAAGCCAGGTCCAAACCATGGCAATATCTATAGCATTTATAGATCCAAGTATGTGTATCTACCTTATAAAACATGTAAACATATATCACAGAATGGTTGTTTTATAAGCTGTTCTTCTTCTAAAGGAACACAAATCATCAAAATCCCTTGCTATTTGTCCTGCACTCATTTATTACTGTCCCTTAATAATGTGACTAAGTTTATTATACCTTTAGCACATTGATAAGGTGGTAGCCCCTGTGACCTAAGGCAATTAGATGAGGTCCTTTTTTTTTAAAGAAGTCTGCGAACAATGCAGATGTTTAATAAATTTGAAACTCACAGATGTGCTCGCAAGGGTAAGAAAGCATAGCTATGAAATTGTTTAGTGTAAGCAGAGCAGGTGACAGGTTTAAAGACTATACTGGTGTGTGTGTGTGTGTGTGTGTGTGTGTGTGTGTGTGTGTGTGTGTGTGTGCTGGTACAAATATACATGGTATATTTATTTTGATATAGGAATATGTTCAAAGAAGTGAAACAAAGTTGTGCAAGCAAGCATCTTTTTCATTCAGTCACCTGTTTTTTTCTTCTTTTCTCTCCCAGCAATCACCTTTCTACTCCAAGCAAACCCCCAAGAGAGCTTGGAGTCTTTGTACATTCCATCTATATATATTCATTCTGCCTCCTCAAGGATGTTTACCCATCATCCCTAACGTCTACACATGCCTTTCCCACAAAGTATTTAGCTTAAAGAGTTCACACAGCCTGCTCTTCCTAAGGACCTGGGTTCAATTCCCAGCACCCATATGGCAGCACACACTGCCTGTAACTTCATGATCTAACACCTTCACACAATTGAAGATGAAGTCCTAAGGGCACCAAAGCTTCAGGAGTAAGTCAGCTACAAGTGGAACATAGAGATAAGAGATAGAGCACAGAAGAGAGCCTTGTCTCCCTTTCCTGCCCCCCCCCCAGGCAGGGAGCGGGTAAAGAAAGGAGGTGCAGTTCTTTCTCCCATGGGCAAAGCCCTCTGGAGAGTTGTCACTTGAAGCCGGTCCCTTCTTTCTGTCTTCACTGGTCTTCGCAATTGTCTCAAATAGAGAATATATCAGAGTGCAAAAGTACCTCTCAGTTATTAGTTTCTAACCATATGACCCCCTATATGAGGGGTGACTTAAGAGGGTGGGAGGGGGGATGTGTCTTCTTCCCAGAGTCGACTGCCATGGAGAGTTTAGTGAAAATGTTTCCTAGTTTAGTGAAAATATTTCCTAGAATATTCAGTGCTTGAATTTGACTGTTGTTCCCCCTTTGTGGCTAGACCCAGAGCCCTGGCCATACAAGACATATCCTGAGTCAGCTTCTTCCTCTGTGACACAGAAGCTTATCTATCCATCCCTCTGTTTGGTTATGTGCTAAAGGAAACACATCGATGCATATTCTAGCAACTAAAATAGCATTCCCTGCCTACCTCCCAGGATCATAAAACAGAAACACAGAACAAATGTTGCAAATGAGCTTTGGATTGTGTGTGTGCAACTGGAGGTAAGAAAGGACTTTTATGTTCACTTATTACTACCTGTGCCCTGTGGATACTGTGTGCTCTGCTGGTCCTGCAAGGGTTATTTTTGCAGACAGCAACCTCCCCCCCCCTTTTGCCCCCCCCCATTTCCGTCTGTGTAGCTCCCAGCAGATGTATTAAGTATAGTCTTGGAGCCTTTCCAGGCTCTCTCTTTAAGACACAGAATGTTGAATATTTCCTGCACACAGCAGGCAGCTCTGGCCTGGCATAGAGCCAGGAAATCTGCTGGGTGGCGTCCCCACCCCTTCCCTAGTGTCTGGGCCCCAGCCCCAACTTGTCCAGGTTCCCTGGGGCTTCCTTGGGAAATGGGGTAAAAGCTAGAGCAGAGGCTGCCACTTACAGCACCATGGCTTATAGCCACAATTACCTGCTCCCCTGCTCCCTCCAGAGTCCATGGAAGATGGGAAGACTTGTGTGCAGGCTGTGCCTTTGCTTGCAGAAGCAGTCAAACCCCTTGGGAGGCAGAGGGGCATCTGGGCTGTTCTGAAGTGAGGCTCTGCCTTGCATGAGAAACTCCCACAAGAAAACAAAGCCAAGAGGTGAGCTGAGTGCTAAGCTAGTCTCAGAGGTTGGTCCCACCTGCAGAGAGTGGGAGACGAGACCTCTTCTGTTTCGTTTTTTACAGTGGGAGTTGCTTCACCATACACTCTCCAGGATAATGCCTCCTTCCCCCAGCAGCCGCACAAACTGAATCTGTATTTCTCTCCAAACACTGGCAGCAGGGAAGGGATGATGGCAGTCCCTGGGACAGCTCCCATTTGGATCCCTGTCCCCTTCCACTCCCTCCTTTCAGTCAGTTGGTAAACTGAATTGCTAGGTTGAACTTGCAGCTCTCTGAACTCAGCACTGCCATTTCAGCAGGAGCTAGGATTCTGCCTTTTGTCTGTCCATTTGCTCCCAAACCCCTCCCCATATTTGTTTTATTTTCTAATGGGTAACATGATCACTTGCAACATCCCTCCATCAAAGGCTCTCTCTTCCCTAACTGCATCAATTCAACGGATAGAGCCCAGTCTGTAGTAGAGGGGACAGGAAGCAAGGCTGCTGAGAGGTTCTGGGGCTTGTGAGACCATCCAGAAGACACCGGGATACCACCTTGTACCTACAGAACTCCCTGCAGCCTGATCCCAAGCCAGCATTGAAGCTCCACCCTGGTGAAGGGGCCAGCTACAGCAGTAAAGCTTGGTATCAAAGGAGAACAAAGGGGGGTGGGGTGGGAGAAAGGGGAATCAAAGGCTAGTTAGGGAGCTTCAGCAGGAGGACTTAGAGACAGGAGTGAGTGCCTTACCCTGTGGGAATAACTGCAGTCTCACGGCCAAGTTCAAGCTCTGCTCTTAATGGACTTGTGTGGAGCTGCAGCCTCTGCTGACCTCGGGCCCGTCATTTATAAACCAGGACAATTGAAGCTAATAGTCACTAGTGCCTCCCAACTCCGAATCTTTGATTCTGTGACTCCTTCTGTGACCTTGGTTTTAGGTCCCACATTGTGATAAAACCCCATACTAAAAACACTGCGGACAGTGAGTGTTAAGTCTCAAACCCTGGGGCAACTGCCTATTTAACATATCAAAGTGGACCTGGCTGCTAGTGTCTCTCAGTGCCTACCTGTTACAGAGTCTGACTGGCATACTCCACCCTCTACCTTGGAGCCCTTCCTCCAGAGGCTCTTCCCTGTGTAAAACAGCCATTTTGGTTACCCTGCCCTTTTTGTACCTTTACCCTCCTGACTACTGTACCTGGGTACCTGGTTCCCCTCTCCCCCCTCTCTTCCCCTCCACTCTCTCTTCACAAGGCTAAGGTCAAGACCACTCTGGACTCTCCGAGATGTCCCTGCCTCTGGCTATGCTCTCCCTTTTATCTACAATATAAACTTTCTCCTCCCCCTTCCCCCCTCCCTCCCTCCCTCATTCCCTCTTTCCCTCCCTCCCTCTCTGTCTCTCTGTTTCTCTCTCTCTCTCTCTCTCCATTTAGACAAGGAAGTGTTGTGGAAGATATTCAAAAGACCAGTCCCTGAATTCATGGCCTCTGCCTTATTTTCTAGGTGCTTCCTTTAAGGATGCAGCGCCCATGCTGTTTGGAAAAATGGGCTCTTGCTATTCAGTTTGTCACCATTCTTACTGGAATCTGCTCAGACAGAGGTTCAGCTGCTGGAGCTAATGAGAGAGGGCTTTTATCAAACACTGGAGGTCAGCTGACGGGCTTTATGGGAAGAGTGAAAGAATGGAGGAAGTTCCATCATGATCATGAAAAGGCTTTTACAGTAAGCTCTGCTTGCTCTCCATCAGAACCAATAAGTCATACTGGAAGGAGACTCACAGTCTTATAGATGGTGCCTGGGTTATCAATTATCAGAGACTGAAGGAAACATGGAAATGTACCAAAAACTGCTATGTTTTTATAGATAAATTCTTTTCAGATGATTTCTAGTCCATTTACACAGGCTTTACCCATTGAGGAAAACTTGGATTATTCCATTATTTGTTGCAGAAACGAAAGGCTCCGGTTTGTCCACCTCTTGAAAAGCAAACAATGACAATAACAGCATCACTGGCGTGGTTCAGTTTTTCTCACAACCTCTGTTTATAATCCACCCTGCTTCTGCTCCATGTCTGCCCAGACGTGGATATGGTCCGTTTCCGGAAAGAGCCTTGGAACCTTCCTTGCACCTGTGTGTATGCATGTTCCCTCTAGTCTGGAAGCTTCCCTATTCTCCTGGCTCTCAATCCCCATCCACCAAGCTCAGCTGACATTTCTTTCCTGGCCCAGTAGTCCCCCACTACAGAGAGGTGATTACTCCCATTTCAGCATTCCCGGTGTTCTTTATCTCCAGCCCTTTCGGCCATTACTGCTAGGCACTATGGACCACATGGACATTCCTTTAGAGGAAAGTTGACACATAGCATCCCTGAGATATTCTCAGGATATGAGGATTGTATTATTATATATAATAATATTATACTGTATTATAATATTCTCATTTGGCCTATCTTTCTTGATAGGAATGTAATCATTTTCCCACTTACTAATGTCTTGAAAGCCTAGATTGTGGCATATCTTCATCCATAAAGGTCTGTAAGAATCTAAGAGTAGGATCCAAATAAGCAATTCACGTTTCTCTCTCCCAGCCCAGAACTTGGCATGTGGTGGTGAGCAATCAATATTTACTGAATCAAACTGAATATAATGAAAAGATATCTTGGCACACTAACACAGAATGCTGTAGTTGGAAATGTTAACCAAAAAAATCTTAAATCTACCTATCTGTCTGTCTGTCTGTCTGTCTGTCTATCTATCTAATCTATCTGTGTGTGCACACATATGCACACATGCTCACATATATTTATGTGCATGTATGAAGGCCAGAATTTATCATAGAATGTCTTCCTCCATTGTCCTTCATGTTTCCATTTTTTGTTGTTTTTGTTTGTTTTGAGACAGGTTCTCTTCACAAACCCAAAGCTTACCATTTCAATCTTGCTGGCTGGCCACCAAGCCCCAGGCATCCTTCTCCATCCCCCAGCTCTGAGATTATAGACACCCGTGGCAATGCCCAGCTTTTATGCGGGTGCTGGAAACCCAAACTCAGGTCCTCATGCTTATACAGAAAGGATTCAGCCACTGAGTCATCTCCAATACCAGACCCTTCATTTTTAACTGAGATGGAATTAGATATTACACTATAAAGAAAAACAGCAACAAACACAGCCCAGTTTTAAAGTTCAGACCATTTACTTCAAGGGCCACCATCCTAAATATCCCATAATGCTTCAGGAATTTGTGGACAGAGCTCACTTTGTTGAATTGGTATAGCTGGGTTATTGAGCACCAGCTATGCAAGGGGCTGCTGAAGATTTAGAGATATAGAGGGTGAAAGACTAAATTCCTAAAGTCATGGAGATTGTGCCATAAAGGAGGAAACAGTAAAAAGATAAAGTTGAGAAATAGGGTTCCAGTATTATATTTAGAAAAAATCAAGGTAATGACTGAAAATGTGATGAGGAGATCAGTACTTCAGACAGTGGGCAGGGAGCTCTTGTCTGATGGAGGCAACTGCTGGGCTTGAAGGAGTTAAATGGGTAATCCAGAAAAGAAGTCCTTATAGCAAAAGAATGTCATGTTTGAGGGAGAGAATAGCAAGCAAGGTGACATAGCAGGAGAGGAGTGAGCAGAGCTGGGGGGAACCAGTGACAGAATAGGAGGTCACAACAATAGCAGTGCCCCAGATGTAGCAACTGTATACTGCAGTTACTGAAAGATGGATTCCTTTGGAAGATGGAAAGCCTAACTGTCTTTGGTTCTGGCCTGTGTGTGAAGAGCATCACACTGGCAGCCATGTTGAAAACATACTAGGAGGTGCATGGAGTAGCAGTCAAGGATATGGCATGGAAGCCACTTAAGAGACCCCTGGGCAACCCAGAATGCTGGTGTTAGGAACCCAGGTAGCAAATGGTGAAGCAGAGAAGAAGTGAATGGACCGTGGTGCATACATTGGCTTTGCTGGAGGATTGGATATAGAATCTGAGAGAATGAACTCCAAGATGCTCAGCTTAGGCTACAAATATACAAGAGGCTGATATGGAATAGAATTTGGGAGTAAGTTTGGGGAGAGGGAGATCAGGGGCTATGTGTTGGAAACATTAAGTCTGGATCCTTTTAATCCTGCAAATACATTTGTTGCAAAGGCAATCAGACCTAGGAAACTAGAGTTTAGGAAAGTTCTGACTTTCTCTCTCTCTGTCTCTCTGTCTCTCTGCCTCTCTGTCTCTCTGTCTCTCTCTCTCTCTCTCTCTCTCTCTCTGTGTGTGTGTGTGTGAATAGATATGTATCCATACAGACAGACAGACAGACAGACAGACAGACAGACAGACAGACTTTTTTTTCTAAAGAGAAATATCGAAAGCAAGAGATTGGTCCTTAAGTGAGAAGAGAGGGAAGGAACAGCGAGGAGAGATGAAGTAAGTTTAGGAAAATAGAGTGTTGTAGTGATCGGGGAAGATGAAGCAGGGCTAGTGACAGTCACAGAGAAGGAATGACCTTGGAATGGAAGAGTGTGAACCTTGAACCTAAAATGTCCTGAGAGCCAAAGGCATAAAGTATTTTAAAGAAGACAGATGATCACCTGAACTAAGTGGTGACAGATTGAGATGGGCATGCAAATTGACCATGCCTTTAACAACTGGCAGGTCATAGTAACCTTGACAAGAGCAATTTTCTGCCAACTGAAGGGGATAAGATTCAGACTGTGGTGGATTCAAGGAAAATGAGACAGAGAGAATTGGAACAACTAATATTAATGACCCTTTCAAGGTATTTGCTGTGGAGGAGCCCAGGTCGAGCCATAAGAGCTTGAAAGAGTAGTTTTGTGCTTTAGTTGAAGAATCCTAAGAACTCCTGACATCTGGGAGCACAGCTTTACTTACAGAATGGGAAGGAGCTCCAAAGACTGGCTTCCCACACTGAGCTGATGTGTCCCTGGTCTATTACCTAGGGAAAGTGCTATGTCACCTACCCACTAGCATTTCAGAACATATGGCTTCCCTGGAAGTGCCCAGGTCAGTGTCTCATCACCTATCAACAAAACCAAATACCACCAGCCCCTTTCCTGTCTTCTCGCCTGAATTTGCAGGCACAATGGACTGTCAATTGACTAACACAATGACAACACCCAGAAATAAGAAGACCTACAATAGGGGCTGGGAGACTGCTTGATGGGTAAAGTGCCTTCTGTACAAGAGTTGTGTTCAAACCTAGCAACCACATACAAAGCAGGGCTGATACACACTTGTAATCTTATCATTGGGAAGGTGGAAATAGAAGGATCCCTGGGAATTTCTGGCCAACCAGTCTAGTCTAACAGCAAACTCCAGGTCTCAGTGAGAGACCCTTTGAATCAAAAGACAAAATGGATGGTTCCCCAAAACATCTGCAGTCATCCTCTGGCTTCCACATATACATACATACCTACACACAGGTATATATGAACATGCAAACACACATGGACTTAATAACATACACACACACATAGAAAATCTACAGGAAGCCTGAAATATGAAAATGTGAAGAATGCCAAGGTTAAGGGAGAATTATGTTGTGAACAAGTCTCTAGCTAAGGATGGAGATAAAGGAAAAGGACCTAGAAAGGGACAGACACGGAGAGACACAAATGCACGTTTCTATCCCTCCATCTCGTATTCTTTGGGCTCTGCTCTCTCCATCAAGTAATCCTGGGTCTCTATGGAAATCTGGAAGAGCTTCAGTTGGCCCCTTAAAATCAGCACCAGCTCCAGATGACAATGTCATAATATATTCTTTGTCAACACTTATGTCCCCCTTGAGGCTGAGCCTGCTTCCCAGCTACAACACACTTTGTCTGTTTTGCCACTGGGTCCCTTTAACTGGGACATGACAGTAAGCAGGAGGCAGCTTTCAGACTGAAGTGAAACTTTGCTGTTTAATTCAGTTTCACCCAGATGCTTTTTATTGTATGCCTATGAGAGCTATGGATATGAAGGTAAATTGGCACAATGTTACAACTCTAAATAAAGTAGAATCTGTTCTCCCAGAGCTCACAGTCTAAGGAAATAGTTTTCAACCAAGCATCATCTACCCTTTTCTCTCACAGGGACATTTAGCAAAAATGTCAAAATGGAGTTTGTTGTTTATTTGTTTGCTATTACTACAAAAGCAGGATGCTATCAGTATCTACCCCAGGGACAGGTCAAACGTGATGCTAACCCTTTTATAACAGAAAATCCACTAACCACTAACAAAGAATTCTCCAAGCTAAAATTCCAATAGGACCATGATGAAGGAGCTGCCAGGCAAAAAGCCCAGCACCTACACAGAAGATTCAAGGTGGGCTATGATAAGCAACAGTTTATGTTTCATTTAGAAGGGTCCTTCAGTGTTCATGGAGAGAACATCTTAGACTCAGTAGCCATACCTCAGTATCAGCAAGTCCAAGGCAATTGTGAGAACCATTCTCCAAAGAGTACCAAATATCATGCTTCTGCGGGGATATTTACATACATGGACATGGCCTCTTGGAGGTACCAAGGCTCTTGTTTATATAACATCATTTTCGGTCCTCATTACAAACCCATTGAAGGTCCTCCATCTATTTGCATATTTAGGACTGAAGTGCAGCCCCTCCTATACTTTGAAGGGCATTGTTTTCTATTGAGGGAAAGGAAGGGACATCAGACAACCAGAAATGATGAATGGACCCTGGCATTCAGTCATTGGTGACAGACACCCAGACACATGTGTCTCCCTCCTTAACCACCAGCTTAAGCAAGCAGAACCAGAGTGTCTCCAGTTTAGATTTGAAACTGACACTCACTGGTATGTCTAACATTCCCCACCCCTACCTTGTATCCCCTACATTCAGCCTAGGCCTTCTGCTCCTTCATCTTCTAGAGTAAAGCTGACCCTATCCACGGAGATAAGAGATTCCCAGCACCCTAACAGTAACTGACAATTTACAGGGAGATTCCTATGCGCATTCTTCTCCTCTCATGCGGAGAGGTGAAAGACACCTTAGATTTAGACAGAAAGAGAGCCATCCCCTGTGTTTTTGTGAGTCACATTCCATCTGTATCTGATTGTACATAAGTCACCAGAGGAAGGACAATGAAGAGCCATCTTGCATGAAAATGGAGTCAGATGAAAGGCGCCTCCTTGAAAGGCCTCAGGGAGATTCATTCAAGTATAGAATGACTTCAAGTGACCAAGTTAAAGCTGAGCCACATGCTGGCACTTAAATACAGATGGCCAGGTTTTGTTTATGCACGCAGAGCCCGCTGCTTACACACAGTGGTGCTCCATCCATATCTACCAGCAGAGCCATTTAGAATCTAGAGCTTGAGTCTATATAAATGTAAATTACCAACCAATGGGAGCATAAAGTCTAGGTGAAAACAACACTGCTGTGGTTCCTCTGCCAGCTCACACGGCCCAGTGTAGACTCAGGAGGCATCCTTTCATTTGGGCAATCTTCTCCAGGCAGGTTTAGCTTGGTTTCTGTATGCCACCTGTCAGGTGGCTGGAGATGGGGACCTGCATTTCCTCTGTTTATGTTTGTCATTATCATGCAAGAGTCTCTGAGATATCTATATGTGACTTGTCATCCAATAACACTGCTTTTATATGGTGTGTGTGTGTGTGTGTGTGTGTGTGTGTAAGCACACCAAGTCAGCTAACATGCCATGTTTGTGTGTGTGCACATAAAATCAGCAAGCATGCCAGTTTTGTGTGCATGTGTGTATGTGTGCATATCAAGTCAGCTAACATGACAGCTTTGTGTGTGTGTGTGTGTGTGTGTGTGTGTGTGTGTGCGCGCACGCGCGCGCACATTAAGTCAGCTAACATGCCAGCTTTGTCTACTAAAGTCCAGCTCTGGTTGGAAATGAGATGTTTCTGAAAGTTGCATTAACTCTTTAAAACTAGCAATGTATTTCATCAGGGATATGAGACAGCCATTCCCTAAGAGAGGTTCTGAAGCATGGAAAAAGCTAACATAAGTAGCTACAAGTCTGTCTTTCCCAACAACGGGCCTGGGGTAAGGGTGATGCATCTCCCCGGACAGTCAAAGAATAGGCACAAGAAAAGTCTGCAAACTGCTGGGAGAGGCAGGCAGGAAGAAGCTGGTGAGGAATAATCTAGCTAAATGAAATTGTTTTCTTCCTTCTCAACCCTGGTGGATTAATTGGGTACAAATCGGTCCACTTAATGCCAATTGACATTAAGCAATTTACCATTTGATGGCAATTGAAAAGCCATGCTTGATGCTCCAAACCCTCCTGATTGTTCCAAACAGATTTCCCACCCTAAAGTGGAAATGGATTTAATTTGATCTCTTCAGTCTGTTCGCCATTATGCATCAAACGGTGATGGTGGTAGCAACAGCTACCTGAGCAGTGAAGTGTTCAAGACGAAGGTGTTCTAGTTACTGGGGAGGATGCAAAGGAAGAGGGCATAATGGTGTCCTGGTGACGGTCACAGACCTGAGAGAACATTATCCACTCCAGTTGTCACTATCTCCTTGCTTTTACTTTAGATTTTTGTTTGTCTTTGATGGTTCCTTAAATCAGAGGAAAGTTCCAGAGAGCAACCAACTTCTGTCCTGTCACTTCAACAAGGAAACCAGGGTCTGAGGAAGTCGAATGACCTGTCCCAATTGTTGAAAGGAGCCACCTGCGCTCTCTTCCTCATGCCTGTATCTTCTTTATTCTCATATCTCTTGAGTCCCTACCTCAAGAAGCCCACCTCTAGGAATGGAGAGGCCATGGACAGATGGTGCCATCTGAAAGACTCAAGTTCAATGGCTACACTTGGACTATTTACTTCTCATGCCTTTGATTCCTTTATCTGAGAAAAGGAAACTTGGATCCGCACTTCTCAGTATCTATGGACAGAACAAAGCCATTGCACACAGACCCTTTTAAACATAAAACATCATTGTCTGCCTGAAGTCTGCCCTATGAAGATGATGGACTAGATGGGTCCAAGCAGGAATGAAAGCCAGTCAAGGAATAAACTATGAGCAATTGACTGTAAGGCTCGTGACAGGCTGGCGCTCTCCCATTCACACCTGAAATAAAAGAAAGATTAGGGACTAGAAGGTTGAAAACATATACAGATGTTTGTCATGATTGCAGTCAGCTTGCTGACTCTTGGAATATCTAATACTTAACAAAATTTATTCCACTTTTTAAAATTATACTGTCAGCATGTTATCTAAAAACTGCCCTGAGTTCTAAAGCTCTATTCTGCAGTAATATATCTAACCACCTAGTTGAACAAAGATGCAAACATGGATGATGAGGGTTTTTTGCCCCTAAACTGTACATTGAAATGCAAAGACCATTACTTTTACTATGCTAGCAGAAAATTTGTGAAAATATTTATAAAGTGGATGCCCTTAATACTTTCACACTCACAGGCATCAGTGGAACAAGATATATCCAGGCCCAGGTCACATTAGAAACAGAAGACACCAAGGCTGCATCCTGGTAGCCAGGTCATTTTGGAGAAGGCCACTTCATCTCTTTGAGCTCCTGGGAGATAAACAGGGATATCAACTGGCAATGAAAATCTTGACCCCAAGACCAGATGAGATCACTTTATCTAGTCTCAGAACTCATTGAATACCCTGCTCAGAGAGGCAGTAGTAAGACATTGGAAGGTCCCCTTTTTCAGTACTGAAGTCCTTTTCCCTCGTAGCTGGACCACCATCATATTGCCCTCAGCTCAAGACCACACACACACACACACACACACACACATACACACACACAGAGCAGCCCGCAGAGTAATATAATACTGACAATGAGAGAGTCTAACTAACCTTGGCCTCCAGCTCTATAGCTTCCCAACTTCCTTTAGTTTTCCTATGACTGCAAAATGACCCAGCATCTCATTCTGCCTACAGGAATCTTCTATACTCAACAAACACCCTAATCCTGAAGGGCTCTGCAAAGAACCTCAAACTGCTAATCACAATCTGAGTTAGATGCCCAGTGAACTTGACCTACAATAGGGTCTATTCCTGGCCTCACTGGAAAGTAGAGAGCCATCAGTCTTCTGGCTGTTCTCTATGCTATTGCTTTTGTCACTATCTGAAAGACATATATTAATTTGCATGGTTATTGTCTAGAGCAAATGTATGTACTACAGAAGGCAAGAGTCTATGTGTCTTGCCCACTGTAATAGGTTCTATGGCCTGGCACACAGTATCACTCAGTTGTATTTGTTTTAAAAATGTGTTAAGAGTATCCAGTTTAGTAAACACAATGAACTGCACCAATGTTAGTATAAATTCCTTTAAGAATACAAATTTGCTTCATAGAAGAACCATCAGAGACACTCGATGCCCAGTCTGCAAGACTCTTCCAGCAAAATCTATCAACAAATTAATTGATGCTACCCTCCCTTGATACTTGTGTTTGCAGACTAATGGCATGTCTATTTAACTGTCTCCATTTATCAGCCCTCAGTACAGCCAAAGGTAGCAACTTTAAAACAGATGAACATGCAATCATAGTGTATTCACAGGCACATGTAGTCACCATTTGGGTAAAGGAAGGGCTCATAACTAAGAAAACAGCCTTGGAGGAAATGAACATATAAGTAGCCTGGTAACAGAGTGTTGTCACGGGCAAGAGTGATATGCTCATCCATGCAATGCTTTAAGCCATGAAAGCTCTAAATCAGAAGATCTAGTCCCATCTCTGCCTCTACTGTACCATGTGACTTGGTTCAGGCCACTGCACCTCTCTGATCCTAAGTGTTCCCTTCTGTGAAACAGAGTGGTCACGTTCTACCATCTTTTTTAGCCCTGGGATTACGTTTATCTATATTCACTGATTGGTGTACAACAGGATGTGTTGATGTCAAAGAACACAGTAAGATGCCCCTACTGACTTCATTTAGGGTAAGGCTAAAAGGCCTTGACCTACAAAATACCTGTGAAGAGTAGACACTTGTTTTCTTTCTTCTTAGCTAAGTTCACAGTATACCTGAATTGATTTTTCACAGCAGACTAATAACTGATAGATAGGCTTGAGGTCAGTAGGTAAGTGTATTACTTACCTTTCTCCTGCTGAGCTAAATGCCATGGCCAAAAGCAACTTGAGGAGAAAGGGGTTTGCGTCACCTTACATCTCACAGTTCTTTGTGGAGGGACATCAGAAAAGGAACTCAGGCTTGGAACAGAGAGGCAGGAACTAACTGATGCAGAAACCATGGAGGAATGCTTCTTACTGGTCTGCTCCCCAAGGCTTGCTTGCTCAGTCTGCTTGCTTATGCAATCCAGGTATCACCCACAGTGGGCTAGGCTCTCTCATGTCAATCATTAATTAGGAAAATGCCCCCACAGACTTTCGGACGGCTGGTTTGGCAGAAGTATTTTCTAAATTGTCATTTCCTCTTCCTAGACATTCTTAAGTATGCCAAAGGAAAAAAATTAAAAATACCAACCAGCATGGTAAGCAAATATATCTAGTTGTTTTTGGTGTGGATATATGGTGTACTTTTCAGAGTTTGGGGAAGCCAAGTTTTGAAGATTGTTTCTTCTTAACACCTTTTGAGACATGCAATAATGTTCTTCTCCAGCAGGTGAACAAAATGAGGAAGGAGGAAGCAGACCTCCTTTCTCTGTTACCACTTATTGTGAGACTCAGCTCAGCAAACCGTGATCTGCTTCTTTCTCGATTCTTGCCCAGCTCCTCTACCCTGTCCTCTCCATTTTCCAAGTTCATCCTTTGTCATCTTCCTGTGTACCCATCTCAGATAATCCCCTCACCAACCTATAAAGTTTATGAGCAAATGAACCTCACAGAGATGTTGCTGGTTATAACATCTTCACTTTCAGATCAATACTCCTAATGGCCTACTCATGAGCTCTACTATCAATTTCAACATCTGAAGCACTTATCTAGATAGGGCTTAATGTGTTCATTGTTAGCTCCTACCTTAGAATGTTCTAGATCCCCTTTCACTTAATTTAGTTCGCAGTGACACATTTAAGTCTTGCTTGCAAAATCTGAACAGACCCTAAATGTCACTCACTTTTCTTTTTTTTTTAATTTAAGTTAGAAACAAGATTGTTTCACATGTCAATCCCAGCTCCCTCTCTCTTCCCTCCTCTCCATCCCTCCCCCCCCCCAGGCCCCTCAGCCCCCCACCCAATTTCTACTCTGATCCCCAGGGAAGGAGGTCCAGGGCCTCTGCTTCTGGCATGGTACCTTGAGTTCTGCATTGTCAGAGGAGAGAATACTGTATTTCCATATAGCAGGAACAGCATCACAAAACAGTAAACTCTACCATCAAGCCACTATAGCTTGCCAGTCTAAGGTTTCAACCCTAGTTTTGTAATGGGTAAAGACTAAATTTAAAGAGGGACATCCTGGAAGTAAGAAGAATTGGAATAAACTTCCTGCATGTTCCTTGATGACTGAGAAGTGGGCACTTATATGAGTGACCCAGGAAAGTCGGCAGAGACTGGAGACTTGGTTGCTGGCCTCCAAACCCACATGCAGATGAATCAACACAGAGTGTGTTGTATGTGAACAAACACTATCCACAAGATACAGATACAGCACTGACAACAGACCAAGAGAGAAAATCCTTCCTCCCCAGTCTAACTTGATGAAGCAATGAATTTACTGGGGTTTGTGATAGCTAATATTGATTATCGATTTGATGGGATCAGGAATGGCTGAAAGGCAAGCCTCTGGGCATCTCTCTGAACCTGAGATTCTCTAAATTAAGTTTACTGGGATTAAAAGACTCTCCATAAATATGGGCAGCATCTTTCCATGTATGTGGACTCGGACTGCATAAAAAGAAGCCAGCTGAGCATCAGTCACTCATCCATCCCTGATTTTTGACTGTGGATGCAATGTGACCAGTGGCTTCAAGGTCCCACCAACTGCGATGACTCTTACTCTTGAATTGTGATCCAAAACAAACCCTTCCTTCCATAAATTGCTGTCTTAGTTAGGGTTTCTATGGCTATGAAGAGACACCAAGACCATGCCACTCTTATAAAGGAAACTGTGTAATTGGGGCTGGTTTACAGTTCAGAGGTTTAGTACATTATCATCTTCGTGGCAGGAAGTGTGGTGGCACAGAGACAGCTGTGGAGGAAGGAGCTGAGGGTTCTACATCAAGATCCTCAGGCAGCAGGAAGAGAGAGTGACACTAGGCCTGGCTTGAGCATTTGAAACCTCATAGCTCACCCCCAGTGACACACTTCCTCCAACAAGGCCACACTTACTCCAACAAGGTCACACCTTCTAGTAGTGCCACTCCCTCTGGGTCTATTGGGGTCATTTTCATTCAAACCACTAAAGTTGCCTTTATCAGTTTTTTCATCACAGTACCATGTAAAGAACTAACACATCGTCACTTTAAGGGGCATAGGTGAAGGGTGACTTATGAGACCATGGTGACTCAGAGGCAACTTTTTCACTGAAAAGTCTGCCTAAAGAAAGTTTGCAAAATGCACAACTTGCAGGCAGCTTCACTGAAAATAGTGTCAGCCAGCAAAAGCTTATATAACCTTGGAATCTTTGTGAGTTGATAAATGTGATTACTTCTATGGTCTTACAAGTCTCCCTCTTTTTCTCTCCAAAAGGGAGTGGTTCAGTTTAAGGAAATAGCTACACAAAAGAGTAAAAGCCTTGATCAAACTTGGCCCGAATCCCTGGGAGGCAAGTAAGCCATCCATACAGAGGGGCTCTGCAGCAAGCTGCATTCAACCTGGAGCCCAGGGCAGATACATCCATCACCAAACATCTTAGATCTCAGCTTTTCCACACCTTCACCATAACTGGGTATTGTTCACTTTTTTTATTATAGCCTTTTGATGGGTATTTATCATTATTGTGTTGTGGCTTTGAATTTTCTTGTTGGCTAATGATCCTAGGTATCTTTTGATGTTACCATTAGTTATCTATATCTCTGTTTTGTTGAACTATCTTTCAAGTCATGTGCCTGTTTTTTAAATATTTAATTCATAAAAATATATATGCTCATTAAAATATACAATGATTTAAAAACAGTTTAGCAGCTTCTGAAAAAAGAAAGTGAGCATGTATTTTTATCTTTTCCTGTAGGGGCAAATTTTATTTTATGCTGTTTTGTTGCTGTTATTCAAGTTTCTTGTAAATTAGAGGCATGAAAAACATCAAATTTCATGAATTGGCTATTTCACATTAATTTTCTCTTTTTGCATACAATTTAAAAGATTGGTAACCCAGTTTGTGGTGCCCTGATGAACAAGAAATGCTTGCAGTCATCACAGGTGACCTAAATCTGCCAACAGTTGGGCTTGACTCTACCTTCACTCCTTGAAACCCTAACCCATGAAAGCTGGTGGGAACATGTTTGTTTCTGTGTATTATTTACTCCCATATCAAAATGGTTACCTGAACCAAACTTATATGAAGAGTTTTTTGGTGAAAAGACTTAATTTTTGTAAGGGTTGTTTACAAAACACAATTCCAGCCACTTCAATTGCATGCGTTGTGTGCAATAAAGATAGCTGGGACTGAGTGATGTGGGTTTGCTGCTAAAGTTGTCTGTCATGCATGCACTGGGCTGGGCTGGGCTGTTTCGAGCTTTCCCACGATGGCTCCTGTGTACTGATGCTTTGTAATGCATAAACAAATGGCTGCCCAGCTTATTAAAATGCCTGAGCATGGCTTCCGCAGTCTAGGCCTTGCGTATAAAGAATGGCACATACTGTGACCATATCTTTCTGATGATGAATACACTTTCCCTATCTCTTTCCTCAACCCAAATAGCAAGCCTGGCTGTATTCAAGTATGAACTCAAAATACAGAAAAGGACAAAGCAGCGAATGGTTTATAATGTTGTGGATGCCAGGAGCACGGTGCATGCTTGCAAATACTCTGTACCATTATTTCTGTCATTGAATTAAAATATTTTCTTGGTGTTAAAAACACATGGTGGTACAAGCCTGCATTCTCAGCACTTGGAAGACAAGCAGGAGGACTGCTACAATTTGAAGCTAGTCTGGTCTACATAATGAGTTCCAAATCAGTCAGGGCTGCATAGGGAAACCCTGTCTCAAAAGAGGTAAGCATCAGAATTAACATACAGACTAGCAGCTCTACTCTTGTATACTCACTCACAGGACATCATAAAAATATATCAATCCCAAAATGTATGCAAAAATGTTCATGGAAAAATTCTTCATAGTAATGAAATCTGGAAACAACGCAAATGGTCTTCAATTTAGTAGGCAGATAAGCAGGACACGGTACAACTAGGTATACAATAGCGTAGAGTTCAGCAGTCAAAGGATTAGACCACTGGCATGAAGCGCTGAGGATAAATCCGAAACATATTATGTTAACTGAAAGAAAACAGAATGAAAAATGACATATTGTATGCTTCCAGTCATGTGGTATCTCAAGAAAATACAAAATTTAAAAAAATCTGTTTTTAATGGGCTTGGAAGTTGGTAAAGACTGACTTAACTGGGGTAAGGTTAGACTGATCAAAATAATCTAATTTGGGATTCTGACCGTGGCTGTTCAATCACATAAATTTACTAAGAGGTAACAACCTGTACCGTTTTTTTTTTTCTGAGAAAATTTTAGTGTGCAAATTCTATATCAATGGGGCTATTTTTAAAGGTATCATTTAAAAAGTGAAAAGTGTTACATGTGGTAAGAAGATATTTTGAATTTATATAATTGCAGAGAGATTGAAGTCTAGAATGAATTTAGTCACAAATGTATTTGTACGCACTTTACATACAACTCAACCAGAAACAGAAAATTTGAAAAGGGTGAATTGGCAAAAGATAACAAACAAGTAATTTATGAAGAAAACCTGAGCTGTCAATAATAAACATTTAAAGACAATAAACTCACTGGAGTGAAAATGTAAATTAAAACCAAGAGGAAGCATCTATTCTGTAGCATCCAGGAGAAACATTAAAAATTTGATCACACCAAATGTTAAGAGCACGAGCAACGGGGATCTTTACATCTCTGGGTATGAGCGTGGTAAGTGCAGCCATTATGGAAAGCATGCAGCCATATTGTACAGCACTGACGATGTGTGCTGTTCAGGACTCACCCGGTCCACCCCTATACACACAGGTATACACATGTACCGTAGAATTCTCACACTTTCTCCACAGGGAAACTCATACAGGAACATTCATAACTGTAGGTGGCTTGAGGGTCCAATACTTGTATGAAATCTTATCTGAACCGTTTGTTCTGCAATACTGTTATTGAAATGCGGATAACCAAACCTGTCCACCAGAGGTACTGCGGAATTGAAGAGTGTCCGTGGAGGATGAAATACGATGTTGAGTGAGCTCTTACTAAACCTTCAAAAAATATTCCCAATCCTTGCTTTAAATGGGTGTTCACAGCCTACCTAGTAGGAGAAATCCCTTGACTGTAAGAAAAGGGAGTCAACAGGAAAATCAACTAAATCTCCATTTCCTCTCATCCTGTGGTTTCCAAATATGCCATCCTCTTCCTTCACTCCAAAGAACTTAAAGCCAGAAGCAGTGATGGATCATGGAAAGAGTGAGTAAGGAACACTGGCCACCACCAGCTTAGGAAGCTATGGGTCACACATTTGCTCCTCTCTGGATGCCGGTGGGAGTTACAGAGTTAGCCTCAACCTCATATAGCATCTGGATTATATTCAAATGGGAGTATGGCAGCCTGGAAGGCTAAATGTGCTTTCATCTGTCCAGTGTGACACACTAATTCCTGGTCCTTAAAAGCCTAAAAGATCATCTTAGTCTGTTTAGCTACAAAAGAAGCCCAGTGTGTGTTAGTGGGGTCAAAAAATAAACATTTGGATCCCTTCATATTTAACTTCACAGGGATGTTTGTGGCAAAGGAGGTTAAAATGTGGTTGAACTTAAGGGCTTAGTAGAACATGTTCCAATTACAGATGTGTTTAAGGTTGGAAATCAGGTTGGTCTGGTGAGGCCTAATTAAAAAGAATTGTCTAAATAGGCCCTCCAGACCAAGGTCAAATTTGGGGACCACATGGAGCCAGTTAAGCTCTGAACAGAGGAACAAGTTCTGGATTGAGAGAAAAGAATCACAGGCTGTGGTTCCAGCTAGGACACTAACTTGCTGTGTGGCTTGAAGAGGCCCATTCATAGCTGCTCCTGTCACTATGGACTCGGTGAAATGTCTTCTCTAGACTTAAGGTTCACGTGCTTATGTCCTGTTCCTCAGACCCATGTTTTAGATAGGGTGGGGACTATAGTTGAGTTGGTCTAGTGCTTGTTAGCATTTGTGGAACCCTGAATTGAATCCTCAGTACTGCAAACATTGGGCATGATGCTATCCACCTATAATTCCAGCACACAAGAGTTAGAAGCAGGAGGTTCAAGAGTTCAAGGTCATTCTTGACTGTGGTGAGTTCAAAATCAGTCTGGGTTATATGAGAGCCTGTCCAAAAAACAAACAAACCCCTAGTATAGAAGTTATACTCCAGTGAGTCTGTGACCATCCCCTGAGGACAATGTTATACTTAAGTGTCAGAAGGACAATGTGACAAAAAGGAACAAAAAGCAGAGAATGAAATAAGAAACCATGGAAAGGTCACAGAAAAACACCATTTGATCTGGTGGTTAAGGGAATATGTAACCAAAGTAAATACCACCTCTACCAGTTCATGGATGTTTGAGGAGGGACACTCAGGATACAATGTGAACTTGACATGGCCTTTAGTAACTTTCTCTCTTGCTGTGGCCAAATGTGTAGCCAGAAGAAACTTAGGGAAAAGGGGCTTATTTTGACTTACAGTTCAAGATGTTGTTTGTCATGGTATGGAGAGCCTGGTACTGGGTTTCTCCAAAGGTGGTCATACTCTAGTTATGATCAGAAAGCAGAGCCCTGGACAAGTGAGGCGGACTACAAAACCCCGAGAGTGACCCTCTCCATCCTTTCTGATACCACCTCCTAGAAGTTCTGCAACCTTCAAAAACAGCCTGACCACCTGGGGACCACGTACTCAAACCCACAGAGGCCATTTCTCATTCAAACCACACTACCTGATGTTAAATTAGCTCCTTCTCCTTTTCTCTGTCTCTGTTTTCTTCGCTATAAAATGAGGGGTGCAGGCGTGATGGTTTCCTGGCAAGCTGCCTTGATTAATCTGACTTTAAAGGCAAACAGCATATAACATATATATAAACCAGGGAGGGATGGAGGCAGGGGCAGATGTGGGCCATGTTCCTGCCTTGGAGCCTTTCTGTTCTCCAGAGGGCAGGCCCCTCCCTCTTGAACTTCTCAGACTTTTCTGGTGTCGCCAAAGTGCTGCTGGGAATTTTTCTGCATAACCCTGCTCCTAAATCAACTCCCAGGAGACTACGGGTGGAGGAGGGTGCCAGTTTAAAGTAGGTCTGATATGATCCAGGACCTGATAGGGTTTCAGTTGCTAGCTTTCTGGCAAATTGCAGAGAAATTAAAGAGATTCTTGCAGAGGTGAAACGGCTCAAATCCTAGGGAGGGGACGCTCCTGCTCAGAGAGAAATACAAAGACCAGATTCATCTGGTTAAAGAATTATAAATAGAACAGTCAGATTAGATTGGCCGAGGAATGGGGGCACCATGAAGGAGCCAAGTTCTCTCTGAAGAAAGAGGCGAGGCTCCAAAGCCTCCAAAAGTCCCAAGCAAACATAATAGGCGTTCCAAAGGGAAGAAAGAAAGGTGGAGATGAAGAAAACTTTAAGTGGCCCCTTTCCTTTTAACTAATAATTTCATTCAAGCAAACAGGCAAAATCATGGGTTCCTGAGAGAGAGATTAAAAGTAAATTGCCACCCCATAAGGAGTCATTCACTGTAGCAGGAATGAAAAGGGTTTTCTGCTCTGTGGAAAACGCAAGCCACTTCCAAACTTTGAGCTAGACTTGGCCAAGGAAGTTTGGTCTCCCTGTGCGTCTGTCTTAAAGATGTTTATCCAGCGGGTGGAGATATTGAGATGGGCCTGGTTTTCAGGTTGATTTTTTTTCCGTTGTTCCACATAAGGTTTTCATCAGATGCAGTCTGCGTTTTGGTACAAGCCGGGAGGCTGTCGGAGGGGAGGTCAGGTCTAACTTCAGCAATCTCTAACTAAAGCAGAACTCAGTCTGGTAAGAACAAAGCCATGTTGCAGAGACCAGGCCCCAGGTAGTGCTGGGAGCTAGGGGAACAGTGGTTTCTGCCTCAGAAACCTTCCCAGGCCTCTTCCAACATCAATTGCCATATGGGCTCAGGACAGTCTCTCTGACCCTCTAGGCTGCAGATCCCCCATCTGCTGTAATAAGTCTGGTTTGCACCTACACCTTGAGGTTGTTTGAAGGAAGTAATATAAAATATAAGCTCTGTAGAGATGTCATTAGGAGTCTAAGTAAAACGTACTCCCTCCCAGGGGTCCCTGAGTGGGTTCTGTAGGAGCAGAGATGATGGAAGCTACTTGGTCACAGAGTACATTTCCTGTTTTCCACGGGGCATCCCTAAACACTTCCAGTCTCTCTTCTTAAATGAACTTCATGAAGGCACTTTCCACAGAGGTTGGAGGCATAGGATCTATGATCTGTGTTAAGCTGAGCAGCCTTGGGACCCTTACTATCTTACTCAATGTGGCATATCCCACAGACTTTTGTTTTTCTCCTCACGCCCCTCCTGGTGGTGGTGGTGGTGGTGGTGGTGGTGGTGGTGTGTGTGTGTGTGTGTGTGTGTGTGTGTGTGTGTGTGTGTGTGTGTGCATGCATGTAGAAGTATTAGCCCATACCAAACCATAGCGTAACATCAGGTGTGTCTTCCTCTAACACACTTTATTTATTCAGATAGGGGTTTCTCACTAAATCTAAATCTTAAAATTGGGCATTTCTGTTAGACTAGATGGCCAAGATGTCCCCGAAACCCACCTGCCTTCACACACACACACACACACACACACACACACACACACACACACACACACAGACGCATACACACACACACTCCTCAGTGCTAGGATACCACAGTTCACAGTTGCTGTGCTGCCGGAATTTGAACTCAGGTCCTCATGCCTGTACAATAAGCACTTTATCCACTGAGCCCCTCCCCCATTTTAGATACAGTGTCTCTCTGTAGCTCAGACTGGTCTCAAACCAAGCCTAGATTTGGACTTGAACTTGGCAATCTCCCTGCATCAGGCTCCCAAATTCTGGGATTACAAGCATATGCCATCACACACATTTTGGACAATTTTTCTCACACTGAAAAGTGGGACTGACACTGACCTTGAAGGGGCGAGGATAGGCACAAATCGAGGACATGACAAGCCTCACAGCACGTGCTCCATGCAGAATAGCTACCACTTCTAGTCATCATATACAGGTTACCCATCCTGTTGCCCCCCCCCCCGATTAAATTAAACAGGCAGGCCTCTTTATTGACTCATAGTCCTCTGACTGTAATATAAGACTGGTTTTGTTTCCTTCAAATGCAATGCATGGATGTACTTCTACTTCAAAACTACAAAGCAGGAGTTACCTTCCCTATTCTTCCCACTGGGTACGGCTAGAGGCTCTGGACGTTGAGCAGACACAGGCGGAGGGAACAAGACAAATCAGCTGGAGAGACTCACAGACCAGCACAGACTTTTAAGTTCACTGACTTCCCTCAGGTTCCTTTTATGCTTCCTGTAACCCAGATTTGGAGTTGGAGAAAACAGCAATCTGGAAATTCCAAAGGGCCTAGAATAAAAGTAGACCAACAGAGTCTGGTTCCTAAAGATTGGAAGAGGGGTAGCCTGACAGGACATTGAGCTTTTAGATGGTGACAACTCTGCACCTCCAAAAGACACAGGTGATACTGTGGCACTATCTGTCCATGTCAGTGAACCAATGAAGGCTGGAGGCAAACTAGACTCTCTCTCTCTCTCTCTCTCTCTCTCTCTCTCTCTCTCTCTCTCTCTCTCTCTCTCTCTCTCTCTCTCTTTCTCTCTCTCTGACCATGCTCACACCCTCAGGCATGCTTGGCATGTGCTTTTTCACTGTCCCCTGGATTTCTGTTCCTGCCAGGCTATAATGAGGCACCCTGCACTCTCACCAGATGATACCAGAAAAGTAAAGCCAGGGCCTTGATCGTTTAGCCACGCCTACCAGCCTACCAGGGGAAGTCATAGAATATACATCCGAAAAGCCAGCCCTTGAAGGAAACTTCCTCTTTTGTTTTCCTACCTGGCCATCAGCAGTTTGTTCTGACACACACTTTCTGCCATTACCATCCAGATACCTAAAACAAATGGACTCACACAATCTAGAATAGAACTTCTACGTCCATGAACCAAACCAAACCTTTTCTTTTTACTCATTAATTACGTCAGGTATTTCATCAGAGGGATACTACGTCAGCTAATACATGCCACAATATAGATGAGCATGGACGATATGCTAAGCAAAATGAACTGCTAACAAACAAGCCAAGCACTGTGAAACCCTGCCAATGGGAAATGCTGCAGGAGTCAGCGAGATGGACAGTAGGGGGTGGCTCAAGAAGTAAGAGGGACATGGGGGATGAACAGCTGACATCCAAAGAGTGCAGGGGTTTAATTTCCAAGAGTTGTGGAGATGGATGGTGACGACGGATGCACATCAGTACAGACATGGTGCCACTAATCTGTGCACCTGAACATGATTGCTGTGGTAAGATTCATGGCATGTATCATTTGCCACAATAAACACTTATAATTAAAGAATTAAGAAAGTAATTTAAAACAAAGTCTTAGTGGATAAGCTCAAGGACAGAGTAGAAAACACAATCACTGAATTGGAAAATGAGGACAATAGAAATTATTCACTCTGAACAGAGAGAAAATAGATCAAAAGAAACACAAACAGCTTTTACGACCCGTGAGCTAAAAAATAAATACAAAAAACAAAAACATAATATTTATGTCATCAGAGTTCCAGAGGGAGAGGAGAGCTTGGGTGAGGTTCAGTTTGTCCTCGAATAAATAATTGGCTGAAACTTCCCAACTTTGACAACAAATTACGCAGATTCAAGAAGCCAAGAGAAATCAAATATGATCCAGCCGAAGAAATCCGCACTTGGGCAGAGCACAGTAAAACTTCCCAAAACAGAAGACAGAGCAAAACCTCTGAAAGTAACGGCAGTGGGATGACAGCTCAGAAATCTGGGGAAACAAGTTGAATGGCAGCAGACTTCGTTCAAAACCTGGAGCACTGAAGGAAGTGACACACTTTTCAAGGGCTGAAAGAATATGACTGTCAAATCTAAACCCTATACCCAGTGAAAACACCCTTCACGGATAAAGAAGAACTGAGGTGTTAACACAAGGAAAACGAAGTCTATTTCTTGCCAGCAGACCTGCTTAAAATAATAGTGTTGAATACAATAGAAAGTGAAGTATTTAAAGATGGAGGGTGGAAGTAACTCTTGAACCATCAGAAGAAAAAAAAAACTTGCAACAATCAAAAGCATGCTTGTCCAGGAAGCAAAAGAGAACTCACCTAGTTTCCTAAATTATCTTTGATGGCAAAGCAAGAATTGTAATCCTGTCTGTGCAGCTCCAGTTGTCCGTGCAAGAGCGTTTAAGACAATTTATGGACAAGGAAGAGTACAGGGAGGTGAGATTGTATACTTCATATGTATTCGTGGTATGATTACATCAGTAGTATCCCATGGTATGTTAGGCAGAAAACTATCATGACTGCAACAACCACAAGTAAAATGTATAAAGAAGATGTGATCAAAGGATGGAGAGATGCTTAGCTGTTAAGAGCATTTGTTGCTCTTGCAGAGGACCAGAGTATAGTTCCCAGCACCCACATGGTACCTCACAACTGTCTGTAACTTCCCCCAGGGTGTCTCAAGTCTTCTTCTGACCTGTTCAAGCACCTATACACAGGAGCATATGCGCATGTACATACACACGAATAAAAACAAAATAAATCTAAAAAGATTGTGATTAAATAAAATACAGGACTTTATAAGAACATTCAAATAGCCTAATGTAATTCGTGGAAAATAAATGAGAGAACTAGGAAACAAAGAACATAGAAAAGAGAACAAAACCTCACAAGATAATATCTTCCCAATGAGATGCTATCCCTAAAGTGTCAAAAGTTATTTCAAAGACAAGTCCTCTAAGCATGTCAATTTAAAACCAGAGACTGACAATGTGAGCTCTAAAAATATGATGACCAAACTACTTTCTTGTGTTAGAAACTCATTTCTCAAAAAACTTATCCTCTAAGAAGTAAGTGCATCTAGCAAAATTCAAGGATACACGATATTCAGCAAATATTTGGGTTTTTGTTGTTGTTTGTTTGTTTATTTTTTGAGACAGGGCACTCTCTCTGTAGACCAGGCTGACCTCGAACTCACAGAGATCCACCTGCCTCTGCCTCCCAAGTGCTGGGTTTAAAGGTGTGCACCACCACTGCCCAACTAAAAATAGTTCTTATTTTTAGTATTTATACATATAAAAACACATGTAACACTTTATATTTCTATACACAAACAATATACACACGGACAATAGCATTGTAAGTCCACCTTCACTTATAGTAACTGTAAGAAACTAACAATACATATATACATCTTGTGGGCTGATAGCCACAAAACAATGATGAGAGAAACCAAGAAAATCTAAATAAATAAGTGCATACTGTCTCCAAAATATGGGAGACCCAACATGGTAAGGATGTCATTCCTCTCCAAATTGATGTTGGAGCATACTTCAAAATCCTCAAATAATTCTTTTTAGCTATAGATAGAACTATTCTAAAATGTATGCTGATATGGAAATGCTTACATTTTGGTAGATATAATTTTATATTATTAATAAAACAGTTTCCTAAAGGGAAGATGAAGTAGGAGAAACTAATATAACTGATTTCAAGACATTTTGTACAGCTCCTATGATGAGGACCAAATGGCATTGACAGCAGAAGGAACACGCTTATCGATGGAATCGTACACGAAATCCAGAGAAAGGTCTGCAGCCAGCCCAGCTGATTTGCTTTTACGATTTTGTTTTTTATTGTCTGTGTACGAGCACTCTTCCTGCATGTGTGTATATGCACCACGTGTGTGCCTGGTGCCAAGATGGTTGTGAGCCTTCACGTGGGCACTGGAAACAGAACCCAGGTCCTCTGCAAGAACAGCAAGTGATCTCAGCAGCTGAGCTGTCTCTGCAGCCCTGCCCATCTTATCTTTGACACAGACTTCAAAATAGCATAATGCGGGAAGCAGGCTTTTAAACCTTGGAAATGAAAGGAGAGACAGAATAAATAGGAGGAGTAAGGAGAACAGGAGGAGAAGGAAAAGAAAGAGAAGAGTGGGGGACAATAAGCAAGAGGAAGACACAGAAGAAGGCGGAGATGGTCAACCTAGGTTTTATCCTTTTACAAAAGCACAATCCATAAATGGAAAGGGTGACAAACTGGACTTCATCAAAATTATAAACGTCTACCTTGTGAGAAATAGAAGGAAGCTGTTACGAGAATAAGACACCAGGCAGCAGAGCAGGAGAGAATATTTGGAAGTTCCACTCACACTCACGAGGGGTTAGGATCTGCACAAATTAGTAACTCTAAAACCTCGAGAGGGAAACACAGACAATCCAATTAGAAAGCGTACAGGCAGCAAGAAGAAACATTTCATCAAAGGGAACCTGCAGATGGCGAATAAGCACATGAAAAAGATGCTAGCCATGGGGGAAATGCAGATGGAAACCATAATCAGGTAGCGCTGAACACCTTGCCAAATGCTGTTGTGATGGGGAAAGGTGACACGGCTCACACCTTGATGGTGGGAATACAGAGTAGTTCAGCCACTGTGGAGAAACTCTGGTAGCTGATTAACAACATAAAGTGGCAGCTACTATATGACCCAGAAATTGCTCTTCCAAGCATCTCTTCCAGGGAAAGGAAATTTTACTGTTCTCATACCAAGGTGTACACGTGCTTATAGCAGCATTTCATACAGCAGCAGGAAACTGAGAGTTACCCCAAGGTTGAATAATCTGTGCTGTACTTGGAATACTATTGGGCAATAACAAGGAATGACTATTGTCATATATATCAACATGGAAGACTCTGAAGAAACTTACACACTGCATGTTACTATGTATGTAACATTCCTGAAGTGATCAAGGTCAGATTCATAGTTTCCAGGATTGAGGAGGAAGTCTAGGTGGACATGGAAACTGTGACTAAAACGAGGAACTTGAGAGTCTCATACGGCATGTTGACTGTGTCATCAGGGTCAGTGGTGACGTTGTACTGTAGTATTTTAAGGTGCTTGTATTGGGGAGAACTCACTAATAAACAGTATGTGGGATGACTCCATATCACTTCTCACAGCTATACCATCTCCAACTTTAAGAAAAATGTCTTTAATTTTTAAAAGTACCATGTGGTGATTTTAGAAAATTTGTAAAATACATATAGCATACAGAAAGAGAATAAAACACAAGTGTCTCTCTACCAAGGAGAGGTAACCACTTTGAAGGCAGATTAGGGGGAAAAATCTTTCTGACCATAAATAACTTCAAAGATCATTAATTCCTATTAAAGGGCGGTGATCTTAGCATCTCATTCCACCACAAAAATTATTTCAATTCAGACATGCCTTCTCCTCCTCCAGTGATCTGACACTGTCCTCTGACTCACCAGGGAGTTACTAATCTTCCTCTCCCAACACTTCAGCTAATTTCCCATGGACTTACTCATCTAACTCCCGAAAGGACCAGATTCCACTGGTCTGAGAACCAGTGAAATCAAAGCAGCGATTCTCTGTAGCCCCTGTGTGTGGTATAGTCCAGCCATGTACCCAGCACCTGGAATAGACCACAGTGGGGTAGGGGGTGGCTAAGGTGCTGCATCAAGGTGATCCTGAGGGAACAGGGTGTTGCATGAGGTGGGCAATGAGATGAAACAGAAAAGGGACAATGGCCTTACATACCTGGGACTTGGTGGTCTACTGTCGCACCTGCTGTGCAGCCTGCATCCGAGAATGTAGCGAGGTGGTCGGATAGATGACACAGAGACCGGTCGGTTGCTTTAAGAAAACTTTATGCTCCCTAAGTCGGCTTAGGAGAGAGAACTCCCAAGAAAAAACGCTTCCCTTTTTAAGGACTTTTTAAGGACTTCTGCCATCCATCTACATACAATTCTTCCCAGACTTCTCACCCTCCTGGCTGGTGGTTTAATCTCTGGCCCCAGAATCTGGGAGACACAGCAGGGAGCAGGAAGAGGCATCTAGCCGTAGGGGGGGATCAAAGTCATGGTATTTCAGTGAGCAAGCCCTTATCTGAGCATTATCAAGAGTAAACATTATCTCACAGCTGCCTGCTCCTAGGCCGAAGGGGAAGTGGGTTTCTGCTCAAGGTCTGGTGTCCCCACAGACTACTGAGTCAGGTGACTCTGCATCTATAGTGAACATCCCAGCCTGATAGGTGCAGACCAATATGGCGGGATTTGGATAGATTACTATAAAGAATTCATTGTTTTCCTTGCTGTCACCCCAGATGACAACTTCTCCATCTGTAAAATGAACATTGTTGATCTGCCTTTGGGTCACAGGGATATTAAAACATGCTGAGATCTCTGCAGCACCCTGGAATCTTTTGAATTTCACTGCATAAGCAAATAAAGAGTTGCCCTGTAAGAGACACTTTCAAGTTTGTTATTCACCTAGGCCCTTAAATGTTTAATAGAAAGAGGCTAATGGCTGTCAATATGAGGATTCCGAATTGAGTTTTAAAAGAAAAGAATGCACAGAAGATGACAAGTTGGGCAGAACCTCTGATAAAGTGATTCCATGCTGCCAGACAGTTCTAACAGAAATGCAAGGCCCTACTAGCAGATGCTTTGTTGCTTCTGCATAGCTATGACTTGGTAATTCTGCTTTGTCAAGGAAAAAAAAACTGTTACAAATGTATTTATAGCAGCCTTGTTCATAAAATCTAGAAATAACTCGTGTCAAATGCCAGGTAAATGGATGGGCAGAGTGTGGCATATTCACATAATAGAGTACTATTTAGCCAAATGAAAAAGGAACAAAACACTAAAACATGCTTCCCACAAAGATGAGTCCTAACTAAAAACACCAGGAGAACACAAAACACAGTTAAAAGAATGCCAACTGTTCGCTGTGGGCCATAGGAAGCAGGGAACAGACCAAACTATGCTGTCATGAGAAACATTAGAACAGAGACTACATCCCAGACTGTAGAAATGGGCTCACCATTGCTGGGAAATAAAATACAATCATGTGTCACTTAAGGAGGGGGATGTCCCAAAGATGGGTGACAAGGTGATTCTGCCATTGTGCAAACATTGCAGTGCGTTTGCACCGAACACTCATGAGACCAGCAACTGTGAGACCTCTGGTGATGGTGTGAGGTAAAGGGGTTTGGTACTTGAACCCTTGGCTCAGTTTGTGGTGCTATTTTGGAAGGTTGTGGAACCTCTAGAAAGTGTGGCCTAACTGAAGGGAGTGGGTGACTGGGAAGTAGGTCTTGAAATTCTCACCCCAATCTATGTCTCACTACATGATAGAATTCGTTCATCTCTTTTATAGTCTTCTAGGACCAGAAGCACACATGTGGTCCTCATGTACAGATACATAGTGTGGGGTGTGACTGGAAAGAAGCTTATGCAGAGTTTGAGGGGTAATAAAACCATATCTTGTTTGAGGGAGTGGTTTCACATGCATGTATAATTACTGGACTCATCAAATGGAACACAGGGTCTATGCTATGATTGCATGTTAGTTGAATACTAATAAATAGCTTCTTTTTCTAATTTCTTGGATCCTCCCACATCCAAGGACAAGGAAACTTTATCCCTAAGAACTGCATTTTTAATTCACAGTGGAAGTTTGGTTTTGATAGCATCCTTCCACTGTGTTTTGGTGATGGCACCAATTAAATTCACTACTTGTTTTGTCCGGGAAGAAATGAGGAAACAAAGGAAGAGAGCAGATGCCTAACACTCTCCCTGGCATCCAGCTCGATTCTCCATCCACTGAGAACTCACAAGGTCCCCTCCTTCCTCATCCTGGGCTTGATGTTCTCCAGGATAGACCTGAACTGGTTGCATCCATGGACACCAGTGCCTGAAGCAAGTGGAGTATGACAGGCAGATTGATTTGCATGGTACCTGTTCTAAGCAACACACTTAGAAAAGCTGCCTTGAGGAGCAAGGAAGGAGGTTCCACTGGGGTGATGAGAAGTGTGTACTTTGAAGAACTGGGAGAATTTTGACCACAACAAGAGACACAGAAGCAGAAAATCATAGAGTGCTCTGGGCAAACAAAAAGTATTAAGAACAGCAGGCTAGGGAGATGACTGTTGGGGTCAGGCAATACCTTGCTCAAAATTACTCCATATTATATGATTAAACAGTTTTCAGGCTGAGTGTTAGTTACCCTGGGAGACTCTGTTTCATAGGCAGCATTGACTCCATTTTGAGTGAGAAGGATGACTGCAGCCTGATAATAGAAAGGAACTTCACTGGGAAGGAATGGAACTATGGAAGCATTAAAATGCTATCAGGGAAACTAGACCCAAGAACATGCCTGACACACCAGACCAAGGAAAGTGTATAACTCTCTTGCCTGGAACCCATAAAGTTATGACACCAAACACTGAGATAACACAGCCCAAAACCAACCTATCACCTGATACTGGTGTGTGCATCAAGTACCAAGGACTCCTTGACTGGGCTCAGTCCCTTGCTGTTGACCCCATCCACCCAATTGCCTGCCTGCCTGCTTATTTGCCTGCTCTTTCCTGTTTCTGACCCACTTTCTGTTCCAGACCAGGTTCAATCTTTTCAACCTCACAGGTGAATCAGTTCTACAGCTCCACTCTCTAACTAGACTTCCACCAGCAGCTTTGCCCCAACAATGCTCTAGTTATCTTATCTATACAGACTCTTTTTCTGCCCACATCTGAAACCTTTTGAATACTGCTGTAGTCTCTTACATGTATTCATTCTGTAACCCATACAGAGATAGATAGAAAGAGAGATTCATAGGTATAGCTGCTGTGTGCTCTGTGATATAAGAGTTAGTGGTTAAGATGGAATAAAGAACTTGCATTTGCCTCTGCCAAGTCACTAACGTAGGCATTCCATATGATATGATGCATTCCTATCATCTGAACCACCTTTAAACAGCCTAGTGAACTTATTGTTATTCAATAAATTCTGATATTATGGAAAGACACATTTTTCTGTGCTTCTGGCATAGAACACATAACAACAGCTCAGTGAGTAAAAGCACTTGCCACACAAACATAAATAAATTTAGATTGCTAGGACCCAAGTAAAGCTAGACATGACAGCATGCATTTGTAATGACAACAATCCTACAGTGAGATGGATGGGACAGAGGAATTTCTGGAAGCCTTCAGGCCAGCTAGCCTGGGATGCACAGAAAAGATCAAGAGACCCTGTCCCAAACAAGGTAGAAAAGAAGAACTCCTTCTAAAAATTGTAATATGACCTCCACATATGCACCAAGGCACATAGTAAACACACCACACCATGATAATGTTAAAAATGAATAGCTACTATTTGTTGAAGATCTCTTTGTCTCCAACTTTACACCCATTTCCTTAAACGTCAGGTCATCTCCTCACTTCACAGAGAAGAAAATGAAGACAGTAGACAGCTAAAGGGCTTGCCTGGGGTCAGAGGGGAGCTTTGCAACCTACAACTTCAGAGCAGCTCTCCAGGTCCCAGCAAAGGGGATTGTACAGGGACAAAATCATGAATCAAATAGAAACTGAATCAAGATTTTTCTGGCCTTGGTGGACAGGGAAAATGGGGAGGAACTAAAGCAAGAACAGAGGGTATGAGGGACAGGAAGTTACTTGCTGTGCTCTTCCTACAAGAGCCCATGTCTGTGTCTGAACTAAGGACACAGTAGAGAGAATAGACTTTTTAAGAGCTATTCATGATGGAGACAATGTGCTCACTGATGCCTAGTGGGATAAATCCCACTAGATTAAGGTGCAAGGAGGGTCTAGGGGGAGCAGGCGGAACTACTGCAGAGGTCAGAGGGCAGCAATGGAAGCAGGTGAAGATGGACAGCTAACCAGTACATTTAAGATCTGAGATTTACTGGACTTGGCAACATCATGAGAGCAATGCAAGCATGACTGAAGAACAAGCAGTGAGATCAGAAACCAATCTCAGGCAACAAGGCAGCGCCTGAAGACTGAACTCTGGTGTCAGAGAGTGCTGACAGGGATTTAACACTGCTATGGTTCATTTTCTGATACTGTAGCAAAGTGCCTGAGGCTGCTTGACTTTCAAAGAATAGAGAATTGTTTTGACACAGAGTTCCAGGAACAGGGAAGTCTTATGAGCATGCTAATAACATCTAGTGAGGGCATCCCAACACTGTAGAAGTGGAAGAGCAAGCTGTTGGTTTCAGGAGACAGAACAAGGCTGCTTCATTTAGACCAGGCTGATCTCCAGTTGTTCAGATCTCCAGTTCTTTAGGCTGTGAATAGCATTCACCCACCAGTGATGAACCAGGGTGTTGACATACATTTCTGTTCTGTCCTACCCGGTCCTGCAGCCATTCAATCCCAAATAAACACACAGAGGCTTATATTAATTATAAATGGTCTGGGCTATTGCTCAGGCTTATTACTGACTAGCTCTTACAACTCAAATTAACCCATAATTCTTATCTGTGTTTAGCCATGTGCCTTGGTACATTTTCTCAGTGAGGCAGTCTCATCTTTCTTCCTCTGTGCTTGGGTGGTGACTGCATTTCTGTCTTTCCTCTTCCCAGAATTCTTCTCATCTGATTGACTTGCCTATTCTTCCTGCCTGGCTACTGGCCAATCAGCATTTTATTAAACCAGTACAAGTGACAAATCTTTACAGTGTACAAGAGCATTATCCCACAGCACCAGGAAACCAGCTGGCAGAAGGAGGATCCCTCATTCCCTACAAAATTGAACATATGTATGTGGGCTTTTCTGTCAAAGGGACAATAGTTGTATCTCACATAAATAAGTAGGATCCAAGTGTAGTGGTTTAGATGAGAATGACCCTCATGCAGTCATATATTTAAACACTTGGTTGATAGGTGATGGAACTGTTTTGGTAAGGATTAGGAGGTGTGGCCTTGTTGGAGGAGGTGTGTCATTGGGGGTAGGCTTTGAGGTTTCGGCAGTCCACATCAGGCCCAGTGGCTGTCTGTCTGTCTGTCTGTCTGTCATCTATCTATCCCTTCCTTTCTCGCTCTCTTGCTCTTTCTGCCTCATGAATCAGGTGTATGTTTGTAGCTACTGCTCCAGCACCACACCTGCCTGCCTGCTATCATGCTTCTCACCATGATGGTCACAGACTCACCCTGATGTTATAAGCAAGCTCCCAATTAAATGCTTATAAGTTGCCTTGGGCATAGTTTCTCTTCACAGTAACAGAAACACTATTAAGACACCAAGTGAGCTATTCTAAGAGTTTTCCCTCCATTTCCCCTTTCCCATCAATACTATTTGTGCTGGCTAGCTTATGTCAACTTGACACAACCTAGAGTCATTTTGGAAGAGGAATGACAATTGATAAAAAGCACCCACCAGATTGGACTGTGGGCAAGCCTATGGTGCTTTTTCCTGACTGATGACTGATGTGGGAGGACCCAGATCACTGTGGTTGCTGCTTCCCCTGGACTCCTGGCCCTGGATGGTACAAGGAAGCAGGCTGAGCAAGTCACAGGGAACAAGGCAGTAAGCAGAACTCCTCCATGGCCTCTGCATCAGCTCCTTCCTTGAGCTACTATTCTTACTTCCCTAGATGATAGACTGTATGCTGCAAATTAGAATAACCCTTTCCTTCTCAAGTTGATTTTGGTTGTGGAGTTTTATCACAGCAATAGAAACCTTGACTAAGACACCATTGCAGATTCCCCAGTGAAAAAGGAGAGCCAAGAAGTTTTGGACAAGTTGGGACTGTAGACTTAAGGAAGGGATGCATCTCTCAGTAGCTCCATGTGAATCGATGATTCCTGTGGAAATTTTAAATGCCCCAGCTCTCTAATGTATGTGGCTTTGAAGTCTCAGTCCCAGAGGAGAGAGTGAGGGGTGGAGAGAGCACTGATTCAACATTTGGCAAAGCACTGGAGTATGTAACACTTGGCATTTTCCTTGCTTCATTATTTAAAGGGCAATTCATTACGTGCAATGGAAACAAATAAAAACTCTATTTCTGACATTTCTAAATCTGAACCCTGAACTCTCCATAAACCTCCCAGTTTCAAAATAATTATTTAAGCAAAGCCCTGGTGTATTCTTTCTGAACCATTGAGTGGTGTTCCTAATGGTTGGTGATGCAATCGCCACCAGTGTGGTGACTTGGGTATTGGGCTTTTCCTGAAACATATTAAATGGTCCCCTATGCTGCAACCATTAAAGGCAATCCTGTCCTCACAGGCCTCAATCAAATTTGCACAGCAATTAGTCCTACCCAGAGTTTGATACATTTCTTAATTATAAAACAACTTTGTTCTCCATTGGCCCTTTCAGATGGGTTAAGAGAATGTTAATTACCTCCTCCTGAGACATCAAAGAGTTTTTGGTAGTGGTGTGTGTGTGTGTGTGTGTGTGTGTGTGTGTGTGTGTGTGTGTATTTAACTCCACTTTATGGGTGAATCAGACAAGAAGCAGGAACTAAGACCTACTGGACATTTACTATGAATTTGGGTTTATGCTGAGTGATTTCCACATGGGCAAATGAGCCCTTGGAAAATGTGTGGGTGCTGTTCTGCTGATGAGAAGAATTACTTTAGAAAGGGTAGATTACCTGACACTAGTGGGTAAATCTGCTGGTTACAAATTGAGTTTTGTTCTTAGCGGCCCTTGAGTCAATGACAACTTTTTGCTCTTAGTTTTAATTTTGTGTGTACTTATGTTTTTTGTGGCATACACACTCTGTGCCACATGGGGGCCAGAGGTGGGGGCCAGCTGGCTTCCTTTCTCTCTCTCTCCACTTTATTTTTTGAGACAGGGTTTCTCACTGGACCTGGAACCCACTGATTCTGCAAGTCTTGCTGACAATCAAGCACAGGGGTTCCTCCTCGCTCACCACCCCCCTCCAGCCCCCATGACTGCCCAGGACTGGGGTCTCAGGCATGCCACCAGGCCCCAGCCTTTTGGATACAGTTTGATCCAGATTCGGGTCTTATGTTTGTGAGGCAGGTGTTTCATCAACTGAGCCTTCTCGTCCATCCCATCTGTCTTTTTCACAATTATCATTCATCACGGGCATTTTTTGAGCAACTTCTGCTTGTCAGACAATGTGTTAGGTGCAATAAAGAATGTTGGCCAAGTTCCCTCAGCCCGCAGCTAACTCCTTTATGGTGTCACTAAGCAAAGAAAGACTACCTCAGCCAGGGTGAGTGTTGTGTGCCCTCCATGGAAATCATCACCTGTTTCATCCTGGTCCTAGGCTAAATCAGCCTCTCCAGATAGCCTTAGTTTTCTGCAGCCCCTATCTCTGGCATAAGAGAATGCTGAGAGCTTTCTTCCCTAGCCATGACTTCAGCAACCCGGACCCATGCCCTTTGCGATATCTCTCCTCCCCCACCTATGCGGTATTTCTTTTTGTTATTGTTGGTTTGGTTTTATTTTTTTTTTATTGTAATCTTCCTAAATTGCACATTTCATAAGACCATCAGGAAAAAGTCAGGAAATGAGGTTTCCAGGAAGAGAGAGGCGGAGAGTAGGGGGCTGGGTGGGGAGGGGGGAGAGGAGTCTTTCATTATCAGGACCTGTTCCACGCACACCCTCTCCCGGTGCCACCCTCGCGCTGGATGCAAGCCATTCTCCCGGCTAATGAGCGAGGCGCTGGAGATAACTAATCCTAATGCAATTACCGCTCGGCGCTGCACTGATAGGTCCACGATGCTCCCCGCGTGCCCGGCAGTCTGAGCCAGGCTGGAGCAGCTGGGCCTCAGCCTCCTGTTGGAGACGTTTTGACAGCTGTATACAGTCCCGGGCCCCCCTCCCACGGCCTGCGTCCCGGGAGAGTGATCTTTTCACAGCGAGTCCCCAAGAAGCCTGTCGGAGGTGAAATGAAATCTTAGCAGCTTGGGGAGGGGGTTGGGAAGGGGGTACGAGCTCCGATGCTATTTCCAGGGCGGTGATGGGAGCAGTAGAGGCTTGCCCCCCCCCACCGCCCCACCCCCGTTCACCCCTCCATCTCTGCGGCGCCCCGAGGCCTGGCGGGGTGTGCGGGTTATGGTGACAAATGGCAGCGCAAGGCCTGGCGCTCTCCTGGTGCAGCCGGCGCGATGGGGGGCGGGGGGGGGGACGCTTGCAGCACACTTGTTCCTTTGTTTAGCAGGACCACGTGCTCTGTTTGCACAGCAGCATGTGGTACCCCAGGAGGAAATCAAACCAGCGTTGAAAGTTCAAGGAACAGCCAAGCTCTGCTGGGAAGTGGTGGGGGCCAGGGCCAGGATGGAGAAATGGAGCGGGTGGCCTGCGGACTCCCTCCCCAAGAGTCGGAAGGAGGGGGACTCCAGGCCAGAGCTGTTTGGGATAAAGTGAACTGCTGGGTTTTGGCAAGGAAGGCACACAAGAGGACTTTCTGCACCCAGCGATCCTGTCTGACACACGAAGTGAACTTTGATGAGGGTGACAATCTTCTGTGTTGAACGGTTTTAGAGTTGATAAAGGCATCTCCCAACCCACATTTCATTAAACACTTGCAAAATCTTGTGATACTCTGGAGTCTTTCCTTCTAGAGTTTGGAAGAGAGAAAGGGAGGGAGCCCCTGAACCCTTGACCAAGTGTCTGCTCTACCTCGAGGCCTGCCTGGTGGGACAGTTCCCTTCATGCTCATAGATTCAGGAAACAGTCATCATTTTTATTCCACAGAAGTATCTCATATTCTCTCATTCTCTCATTCTCTCTCTCTCTCTCTCTCTCTCTCTCTCTCTCTCTCTCTCTCTCTCTCTCTCTCTCTCTCTCTCTCTCTCTCTTCTCCCCAATCATGGTTAAACAAATGCAAAAAATAAATGATGCACAATGTCTTCCATAAAAGGATGTTTTTTTTCCAAATCTAATTTCCCAAACACATCCATAGTTCAGCATTTCAGCCATCATTTTATTTTCATTTCTATCTGGACATATTCGTGTGATTTATGAATACATAAATCTTCATATTTAATAGAACTTTATTAGACATACCATTCACTTTAGTCACATACCAAAAGCATCTCTCCCAAAAGGAACACATAGAACTGGACGCAGGTTCTTTTAAATAGCTGCATGGTATGCTTGCATTTCTTGTATGAATGTTATTGAATTATCAGATGTTTCCAGTTTTTGCTTACTAAAACAATGCCAAACTTACATGGATATATATTGCACTCTGGGAAAGTATTATTTTAGGATGAATTCCTAAAATTAGCAATTCAAAACAGTGTTGGGTCAAAGGGAAGGTACATTTTAAATTTCAGTAGACGTGGCTAAATCACCAAGCCAAAAAAATGTTACACCAATTTGCAATACATTCAAGAAAGTTAACTAATACTATATGATGATGCATGAATGTCTGACTATTTTTGCACTCAAGCAGTCAGAGTGTTTGCTGATCACCCAGGAGACAATCTGATGAGATATCTATCTGTCTGTCTGTTTGGGTTTTGTTTATTTGCTTGTTTTGAAACAGGGTCTTACTATGCATCCATGGTTGGTCTGGAACTCATTATCTTGCCTCAGCTTCCTACGTGTTTACAGTCCAGGTATATGCCACAATGTCCTAGAAAACCCAATGTCTTCAGTAATGAATTCAGCATCTATTTTTTTAAAAATGTTTAGTGTTCACTTATTTTTACTCTGCAAATTATTGTCTTTCTCTCATTTTTTAAATCGGTTTGTTCATCTATTTTTACTGATTTGAGGAAATTTATTTTGCAATTTGCTATTTGTGAAGGGCTTTTCCTTCAGTTCATCTTCTTTTAATTATGAAGATGCCTAACATAGTCAAATTTGCCAGTCTCTGTGTTTATAGTTTTGAGGTTTCATGCCACACTTAGAAAAACATTCTCAAATTCCTAAAAAATTAAAAGAATATGCTATATTTATTTTCTTTTTAACACTTTTGTGATTTTTTTCATTTTATTTTAGAGTTCTTTATTTATCAAGTAACATAGGGTAGATGCCTTTTTAGAAGTTGGTAGTATTTTAATTCACAAAGTTTATATGCTGAAGCAAGAGACAGACAGTAAATGAATGGATGAGTAATTACAGCATTCAGAGAGCTGTGAAGAATTAATAGAAAATAACAATATCTACCTAGAGAAAGTGGTCACAGGAGGTGAGGTTTCTGACAATGTCTGGAGGATAAGTAAGATCATTCCAGATAGACAGAACCACATATGCGAAAGCTCTAAGGAGGTAATCCATTAGAGTGTTGGAGGAACTTACAGAAGGTGGTGGGGTACAAGCATGATAAAACTTCAAAGGAACACATTAGCAGGTACCTTACAGTCCCCAGTAAGTAATCAACTGTGCCTCCTGGTTCTTGTCCATCCAGACTGGCAGAGGGGAATACCCCCTGGCATTCTCATGTCATTCTCTCTTTTTAAAAAAACTTTCATAGCATTTTATTTGCTTATCCAATGTGGGGGACATGCACATGTTTGCACACGTGTGTGCATGTACATATGTATAATCATGTGTGTACTTGTGCACCTTGACCCACATGTGGAGGTCAGAGGACAATTTTCAGGAATTGGTTTTTCTCCTTCCACTAAGTAGGTCCCAGGGAGAGAACCCAGGTCAGGCTTGTCAGAAGGCACTTTTACTCCCATAGTATTCTAAACACTGATGTAACTGCCACACGGAGAAATGACCAGTGCCATTGTTAGAGTGAAATGTTCCTTCCATGCAGCACTCTGGCCATAGGTCAGTCATTTGGCTATATCCATCATTTAAAACCTATGGATTTGGGAAAAAAGGTTTTGAGTAGGTGTGTGTTTTCTAATTTAAACTTAAGTTGATGAGGAGTTGAGAAATGGAGGTGAGTGTGTACAACCCTGTGAATGTACTAAATACCTCTGGCTGTCCAGCTTATTGTATTCCGTTTGCCACAGTGGAAATGAAAATTAAGCATAAATCTATGAATCTAACTCACTATTCATTGTGCATCTACTTGGTCACCATTTATTCTACTTCAGACTCAAAAGAAAGTCCAGACTGTATAAACATAACCGCATTTGATGAGGTCAAAACTGCTAAGCTTGGAACCAGGCTCTCTGTGCACTCGGCAGCCCAAGTGGTATTTTGTGACACCAGAGAACTGCTGGACTAAGAGCTATGACCTAGTTAATTCCCTACTTGTCATAAGAGATCATTGCACTCCATTTGTCCATGACACCAAATTCATCCTAGACACATCACTGACAGCAATCATCCTCCCTACACTTCATAAGAGAAACTTGGGCATGGCCCAGCCTGGATATAAATTCTCATATGAAAGATGCTTGCTCAATGCCCCTACACATCACAATCAGCCAATGTGCATTTCTACCACCAGCTGACGGAAATTCTATTAAAAGAAACGTGAAGGCTTTGGGTGCTCTTAACCTTAGAACCCAAGGCTGCTCTAAAAATAGAAAGAGGACACCAAGGATGTTTCTCTCCCGCCTGGTACAGGGGTGCCCACTTCAGAGAGGGCTGAGCCGTACAGGTGGAGGCCATCTGTGAGCATTTGAAGTTTTAGAAATTATGGTTTCAAAATCCAACGCTGTCTTGTACTTCTCTGTCTGCCAGTTGGATCTTGAGATAACTGCCGATTTCTCCCATCCAGACAGACGTCACCATGCAGAGACACATTCTCAGAATACTGCTCCACAATGGAGTTACCTCAGAGATGTTCCTGAGAGAGAAGACCTGAATTTCTCATGCCCCACCCCCTGCCTTTTTTGGTTTGAATTTCTGGTGACTTATCTCATTTGTGTAAGTGGTGTGTGTGTGTGTGTGTGTGTGTGTGTGTGTGTGTGTGTGTGTGTGTTTGTGTGTGTGGTTTAATGTTGGCAAACATTATGGAAACATCAAAAGTAGCAGGAAAAAGAAAATGAAACTCCCATCATGAATCCATCTAACAGAAACTTCCTGAGGGCACACTATATGCCACATTGATATTTTTGTTACCTATTACTGGATGACAAGCCACCTAGTAATACAGTGACGGAAACAACTATTGTGTGTTTGTGGTTCTGTGGGTCAAGAATTTGGAAATGACCCCACTGGGTCCATTTGTCATCTGATAGGCTGGAAGATAGGCACCTCTGTCTAGAATCCCGCCCTCCACACACAGGGTGCATCATTCACAGTCCCCACTCTTCACTTGGGCTCCTCACAAGCTGGTCTTCTCATCATGGTCCTATTTCTTGCAGGATGACTACTTTCCTCGTGGTAACTGTTCCCAGGAACCCGAGCAGAAACCTTGGAAGATCCTGCCACGTTCCAAAGAGTTTATGCCTGTAAGACCGGTCCAGACTCAAGGGAAAGGAATACCTGGATTCCACCTTTCCATGCAGATGAAGGCAAATTAAAGACATAGTGGTGGGCATGCATGCAGAAGAAAAGTCACCACACCCACACCCAGGGCTGCAGGACCTATATCCAGTCTCTATTCTGACAGAAAGAACAAGCAACACAAATGCAAGTAATGGAAGAGTTGTACCAAGAGACAGAAGTGTGTAAAGGAGAGCCCAACCCAGATAGGAAAAATCAATATAAGAGCAGTCGATGAGGGATTTCAAGAGTATGGGTGATTCTACATAACACTGGGAGGTGCTTGAGATTACGGTGGGGAGAAAGGGAAGAAAGAAGACTGCCCCCAAAATGGAGAAATACAATGGGCCAAATGGCCCAGGAAATTGAGAAGTGGGAGTACCTGCAGCCCGAACCTGGAATCCTTTCAGTCTGTGTGAAAAGTAGAGTGAATAGGTGGGTGTGAGTGCTGCATGGCTGAGTGGAAGAGAAAACAATAGGCTGGCATGGAAACCACCAGCCTTCTGTGTTAAGGTGAATGTTCATTTAAAACAATTGCACAAGAGGGTCCATGCTATTTACGGAATTTATTATCCATTTATTATCACTCTATGTTACTAACATTTTCCACCTTAATAATCACACTGCTAAAAAACCATGTTAAATACAACAGTCCCTTACTATGGAATATTAGGGTACTCTGGATTTCCTGTTTTTTTGTCTAAGTTTTGTGTGTGTGTGTGTGTGTGTGTGTGTGTGTGTGTGTGTGTGTGTTTACATGCTTGAGTAAGGCAATCTCGTAGCCTGTGCCCATGTGGAAGTCAGAGGACAACCTGGGTTTGCATTCATCCTTGTTTGAGAACATGTCTCTTCCTGTTGCTACTGTGTACCATAGGTTTTCTGGCCTTGAACTTCCAAGGATTCTCCTGTCTCCACTTCCCATCCTGCCATAAGAGCACTAGGATTATAGATACATGCTACCAGTGACTCTCTTGCCATGGGTCCCAGGGATCTGAACTCAGGTCCTTACATTTGTCTGCCAAGTGCTTTTACCCACTGACCCATTTCTCTAACCTCCAATTTTCTCACTCTTAATAGTTTTCAATAACTTCTTAGTGACAGAATTTTTCATTCAACGTGTATAAGTCGCATTTTCAAAGTTTGGTATATAGAAAGGTATTTCTTTCTTTACATATTTTTATTAACAGATAAAATTGTTTCCCTTTTATTCTTGCCCATTTGTTAAGTTTTATTGGGGTAGCTAAATTTTTTGGATTCTATTTATTTTTAATATGAATTTTCTGTACATAATAAACACATCAAACGTGAAATGAAGTGGCTAGACTCTAAACTTCATCCTATTAACATGACCCCACCCCACCCAGGAGACAACATTTAATCAGCTGGTAAAACTAACCTGTGGTCAGGTGATACTTCTGTCTGTCATTATTTGCTTTTAGATGCTGCCTGTAAACTATTTGGCACTGGCTTAGTACAGAAAGGACGGCAATGGGTTGTGACTGTATCAGAAACCCAGATTGAGTTCAATTCCAGTTAAACATGTGAAGAGGGTGAACAGGGGCCTTATTTTATTCATGATAACGTGCTGGCTCCCTCTTTTAATGTATTTAATGATCCTGTGAGCTTAATGACTACTGCAATTAAAGCCACCCTGTTTAAGCTCTGTGAATTACATTACGCTTGTTAGTGACTGCCTTTGATAAAACATAATAGCAATGCTTCTCTTTTACATCATAACTCATTTTCAATATTGCTTTTCTCTGTCCTTGCCCACTTGATTGATTACCTGGTACTTCTAAGAAGTGCAGTAGATGGGGACTGAGGGCTGGAGTTGTTCTTCTAAGGCTGGGATAAGCTGGCAGCCTGGGGAGACAGGCTTCTGAATGGTCAGCCTAATGGCAGAGGTGGGGCTGAGGATGGCTCATTCAATATAATCACAAACTAAGTTGGGTAAGATGTACCAAAGGAGAGTAGCAGCATGCCCCTGCCTTCCTTGGACTGGATGGCCAATCAACAAACATGAAGCCTCTACAAGGAGGGTTAGAACTATTTTCTCACCCAGAAAAAACAAAGCGGACAGACATAAGGGCCAGGCCCAAGGCATGCCTGGTTGTGTCTGCTTAACTTTACTAAGGAAATGTTTCAACACAGAGTTTGAACCACAGCTGTAACTTACTGCCTCTTCCATTTTTCCTGTGCCAGTGGCCTGTCCTTCAGCTTCAGCCTGCCTCTCATTATAGTGATCTGCTAATTCTTTGCTAATTTGTTGTTAGACTTACCTCACATTGCCAGTTGCCTCAACCTATTGTTCCTTGAGAAACAATACAACAGCGATAGCTCACACTTGTCCATCACTTTACAAGTTGTGTTATGTAAAGTTGATGTCATATACAATAGGAGTCTCCAGACCTCTGAATGAAGTGACTGTTGACCTATTACTTTTCAGCAATAGCATTGAGCGAGGGAGCCCTGATTAATCTTGTCTGTCACAGCACAAAGTCCACCAAACTATTTTATATTAGTCACATTAGACTATCACTTTGGAAGGTAACTTCTATAATTTCATAAAAATGCCTAAAGTCAAATTATAAATATTAAATGAGCATCATGGATCAAAATGGATCAAAGAATACCTTCCTTTAAAAAATCAAATGAAGTAAATAAAATAGTAGTAAGTTTTTATAAAATGTAGAGTTGAGGTAAGTGAAAATGAGTTTGATAAGAAAATGTATAATTGATACAATCTTTCAGGAACTAAATTTGAGGAAGAATGCCCAGAAGATTTAAAATATGTATGTTTTTGATGTCCCTTTTCTATTATCCTAAGGAAAATACCTGAAATGCAAGGGCTTTTTAAATATATAAATAAAGATCTTCGAGTATAAATCATTTATAATAAAAGAAAATTGAATTCAATATAAATGAATGTGTAAATTACAGCCTATGTACTAGATGGAACAGTATATAGTCACTAAAAATACATTTTGCTAAGATTTTTAATAACACCAAAAATGCTTCTGGTGTTCTACTAAGTGAAGATATCATTAAATTGTGCATTGAAATTTAATCTCAGAAGTTACACAGCAGTAAAAATAGGACAAAGGATTTTAATATCGCCCTATAGCTTCTTCTTAAGCTATTTGTAGCTTCTGAATCAGAAAATGAATGTCCACAGGGATTCCTATTGTACTCTACGATGAAAGGTCCTTGGTCTTGTGAGACCAGCAGTGACCCGAATGCTCTGAGGGGGAAATGGTCTGGTGGACTTCATGCTGTGACAGACAAGATTAATCAGGATTCCTTGCTCAATGTTATGGCTGAAAAGCAATCAGCCAACAGTGGTTTCTATGAACCTGCCACATACCTTCACTCAGAGATCTGGAGACTCTTGTCCAGGCCAGACCAACGTACCTCCCAGGAAGGACAAACAGTGATCATTTCCTGTCAGCTAGTGATGACGCTGCATTAAGGTCACAATCCTAATGGGAGTCAAGACTTGAGACAATTGCCTCTAAACACAAGTGCAAACGTTAAACTAAGGAAACCTGTCCTGTAGAACCCTGACAGGAAGAGACAGGTTTTTCCTGGAGAGCTCTAGAAAGGCTCCGGGGAAACAAGAGAAAGGGAAGACTTCCAAAAGTGGACTTAGTTACAACTCATACTCCAGTTAAGCAGAACAAGGTAGAAAGGAGTCATTGGCAGGGGAGGAGGAAGCCCTGGCATTTCCTGGGCACAGAGAAGGAAGGGAGGTCTGGGAAGCATTGGCATGCGTTCTCCAGGGCATTAATTCACTTCCTTAAGTCAGTAAATAACAGTCATAACTAAGTCTCTACTCATTACTGTAGACATTTTTGGTGCTTGCCTCACTGGTTGAAACCCTGAAAGCCACAGCACACTCCCCAAACCCTGGTCAAAGACTTGCACACACTGTGTTAAACGACTGTAATCCCTCATCCCTGGATTGTGCCTTTCAATTTACAAAGGTTTTCTCTGTGGCTTATCTCACTGCTCTGCACAGCCACCCTAGGAGACAGGCAGTGTTGTCACCATTTCCATGATAAGGAAACATTTTTTTTCTTTATCTAATGAATCCTCTCTGGTTACCTCACTAGCAAGGGATAGTTGTGTTTAAGACCTCCAAAGTCCAGAGCTGTCCTTGACCCAGGGTATGTACAAATCACCTTTTCCTCTTTCTTGGTGTGGTTTTAATCACTGTCATCTCTCTGACTCCTTAGATGCCGGAGTGCAGAGGATTGAGTTTAGATTGGGTTTGAGCTCATCAAAGAGATTGCCTCCTTCCAAAGGTCTTTTACACTTCATTCGTCCTTACAGCGTCTCAGGTAATTCAGACAAATTGAAAACTTTACTTAAGTCTAAATTCACTGAAGGCAGAATAGCAGCAGAGGGGGGTGGGCACAGCTAATTGACTCCACCTTCAGATTCGCTGTGTGTTACAGACTTGAGCAGAAAGGAGCTCCCACACACCGAGGACAGTACCGTCGTCCTCGCCAGGTTGTAGGGCTCCTGGAACTATGCAGTATATAGCAATCTCTCTTCATGAATCACATGTCTGTTGCATCACTTTCACAACCAAAAGCCCTTTTCTACAAGACAGAAAAAAAAAAATAGCTCATATGGTTTCAAGTAAGCCCTCCACTTCCAGAATCAAATATGGCTGCCAAGCAGTACCACAAGAACCAAATGGATGACATCTGGAAGGGAGAATTGAAAGCCCGCAGTTTCATTGCCCTCACCTGTGTCTTTACAGGCAGCAGGGACAGGAGAGGTGAAACAGTGAGGAGAGCCCTAAAACCTCCTTTGGAGAAAGGAGGGGTTACTGTGAGCCTCACGATTCCTTGTCGGCACTGCCCCCATTTGCCGAGTGCATTTATGATGGAAAAGGGTGGAAGGCTGAACGCTAAGTAGTCAAGCTCAGCAGGTCTTTATAGCTGTTCATTTCCCCTAAACCACAAATCCTATTGCTCAAATCATCGGGCCGGCTGTGGGATCGAGCTGAGATTTAATGAACAGATAAATCAGTGATGCTTACTGAGTACCTCTAGTGTTTCCAGAGCTGTAGAGAGCATAGCACAACGTAACTTATACGCAAATCCTGTCATATTTCTTACTCTGGGACTCCTCCGGTCTATGGCATCTGGACACTGCAACACTGGCTTTGCCAGACAGAGAGTTATTGTGAAGCTCCAAGAAGGATTTATAAGCAGTAAATGCTAAAGAAATGCCAAGTATCGTTGTTATTCGAGGAAGCTTTGGCTCTGGCCTCTTGTGTAAGGAGCTTAAAGCATAAACATATCAAATTTAAGTACCAGTACAAGAGTTAAATTATGGGAAAGATAACACTACCAGCGATTTGACAAGATAATGTGTAATTACTCTGCAAGTGAAGGGTAGGGACTTGGAGATTTATGACTTTAAATCAGGTAGCAGCCTCAGTGATGTGCATGGATGACACACTGGATCTGACTTGGGAAGATGGTTTGGCCCATTTTCTGTTACTGATGGATCCATACAGACAGGGTAGTGAAGAAAGACACAGTTGGTCTGGCTCATGGTTCTGGAAGCTGGAAGATCACAGTGTCTGGTGATGGCCTTCTAGATGTGTCATAACATGGCAAAGGGTATCACAATGTGACTGAGAGCAAGTGGCTTCGGACTCTCTTTCTTGCTTCTAAAGCCAATGATCCTATCAGGGGAACCTCGTGAGTCCATTTAATATCAATAGCTCACTTCCAAAGACTATTACCAAATGCCTTGCTGCTTGACTTCCCAGTGTGTGAACTTTCAAGAGTCACATTCAGACAACAGCAGGGGATGAGTAAAATGAAATTAGCACAGCTACCCCTGAAGTTGACACAAGTCCTGACCTGAACAGCAAAGGCATGAACCTTCTAGTCTACTCTGGGAGGGCATCTAAGATCAGAACATGGTGGCATTGGTGAAGAATGGGTACCCACTATCCTGCAGATTCAGTTTGGAATCATTTGGGATGCCATAACCAAAGACCACCTAGACCCATTACTCTTCATCCCTATGCTCTCCTCATTGACATTTTCCAAGACTATTGAACTGTAGAGTGACTTATGGAAAAAGAAAATGATTATCTAGCTGCATTCCCTCCCTGAAAGGACCATAGGGGTACACCAGTTAAAGAACTAATCTCCAAGGAGAGAACATATAATAAATATGCTTGATCTCAAAACCATTCCTTTAGCTACAGCTATGCTAAGAAAGTCTTTTTATATATGAGGATCTACTCTACTGGATCCCAGGGAAAAGGGAAAAGGCTGATGAACATATCTGAATTGGTTACCAAGCCTAACCCTAGACATAACCTTAGCTCTAACCCTAACCATTAGAGAAAGGTACTAAGAGGGTCAGTCCCATGCCCATTCATTCACAAACCCCATTAAAAAAATCTAGTCAATGAAATCCCATCCAGTCATTCTGTTGGCTCACAGCATGGGCCACTAGACAGCTCAAAACAAGGTGCAGATAGCTCAGTCTAACACCTGCTTGGGAAGCAGGTCCCTACTTCTCCCCCTCTCTGTCACAGTCATCCATAAATAGCAGGAATGGGGCTCAGTGGGTAAACAAACTTGCCACCAAGCCTGGGGACCCCAGTTCAATCCCTGGGATTAAATCCTATAGGTGGAAGGAAAGAACCCATTCCTAAAAGTTGTCTGTCTTCTGACCTCTACAGGTGTGCCATGAAATATGTGTGTGTGTGTGTGTGCACGCACACACGCATGGGCACGCACACGCACACACATGCACACACACACAGACACACACACAAATGTTTTAAAAAATTAATGATGGGAATGGTAGAAGTAGCTGGAAAAGGAAAAGAATAAACAGGTTAAATCTTGAATTCCTACCAGTAGTCAGCAGAATGTAAGCTTGTGTCTCTCCCAGTGAGGAAAACTGGTTATGAAATGAAGTTTACTTAAAAAATCATCACAGAGAAACACACAGCTAGACCATGCCTGCGGGGGGGGGGTGTAAGTGAAAATACTCCTCTCCCAACTTAGTCCTGCTCTTCTTCTCCAAAACCAAGTCAGTCTTGTTGTTTCTCCCTCTAAACCCTCTCTCACTTCTAGATCATTCTCTATCTACACTATTACAAATATCCCCATGTTGTCTCCATGTCTCAGTCCTTTCCCTTTCTTTAATGATTCTTTTCTAGGCTGGCAGTGGCTTCTTAAGATGTTCACCTGAATATACGACCCCTTGGTTTATTATGTCATGACATCTCCCCACTTCCATCCCATTGCCTCAAGCATTGGGTCTGGGCCCAGCAAGGCTTTCTAGCTTGGCTACAGACCATGTCTCTAACTTATTTTCTCCTGGTGGCCCCTCGTATTCCAATCTCTAGACATGTATAACTGGATGAAAACATGTACTGTTTTTCCATGTGGTCTTTCTTTGTCCTCTGTTCTCCAAGAATTGCTACTTCCCATTCATTCTCTTAAAGACCAGTTTAAACCAGCTTAATGGCTCTTTCTTAGTTGGGGCTGAAGAGATGACTCAGCAGTTAAGAGCACTGGTTGCTCTTCCAGGAGATCCAGGTTCAATTCTCAGCACTCATATAGCAGTTCCCAACCATCTATAACTCTAGTGTCAGATGAACCAACCCCCTCTTCTGGCCTCTGTAGACACTAGGCATGCATGTGGTACCCAGACACATAAAATATAATTTAAAATTGAAGTCTCTTCTTCTAGAATCTTATTCAACCATAGCTTTGCTTTGATACTCTGGATCCTTCCTCATTTTCCTCACAGAGGACCACAATGGCTTGCATACATTTTGATTCTCCTGTCTATTTCCTGAAGAAGGTGGAGACTAGACCCACGAGGTATGTATGTATCTGTAGTAAGTGGAAGCCATTCAAACCTCAGTCTTTCCTCCCTTAAGCTCTGAGGCAGCTGTGTCTGTCTCCGTGTATCTCACCCTAGTGCCTCAGAATGAATGATGGATTAGGGGAAAGGAAGCAGTGAGACAAACACTGAACACTGACAAAGAAAATATTTCTAGAAGGAATCCAGTGTTCTCACTCGGTGTCCTTTTCCTCTTCTACAGAATCTAGTCCATCCTGCTCTTTCTCTCTCTAAAACATCCCTTACATCTGTTCCCATCTTCCTATCATCATTAAACCACATCTGACTAGAATATGTCTGATCTGGGACAAGCTGGAAGAATTCCCTTGACCTGTAAAACTGAATGTTCTTTCGGAAGCCAGTATCGAGTGTTTGTTTCCCCTTGTGTTTCCCTAAAGTTGCCATACTGACTTCAAGGCAATTTTAGACAGGGTAGTTGAGTGATGAATCTAGAGTGCTTATTCCTACCTCTATTGTTTGCTGGTGTAACTTTGGTCAAGATGCTTCCCATCTTTGGGTCTCAGTGCCTAGGAAAACATACTTGGAGAACAAGTCCTGTTGTTCTGGTCCCCTGCAGATGTTCCCTGAGGACCAGCATTTGAGTTCCCAAGTTCTACCCATCTCATTCCCATCTGCTCATTTTCCTCTCCTCTCCTCTCTCCATGCGACCCCTACTAAGCCTGACCACAGCCCAACATGCTATTAGAATATGTTCCATTATTAATTTTATGTCAAATGGCATCCCCCACATAAAAAGGCTAAGTACAAAAGAAGTATCCTTTCCATTGTGTTCCAGAACCCCTCTACACTGAAAATGAACTATTCAGAGGAGCCAAAATGCTTTGGCGTTGAATTCACCAAAGTAACATCCACAAGGTTTTAATTTGGGTTTCCAGGCCTCTGCACATGAGATCTATAAATGAGATGTGTTGCTACAATCAGTCCCATTGGGAGAGGCTGGACGTAGACTGAGAACAGCTGTAGCACAGTAACCCAACAAAGTCGGCTTCTGAATCAGATATGAGTTATTGGTTCAGTCACAAGGCTGTGGATACGATTTCCCTGTAGGCACTCACACATGGCCTTTGCAGAAATGAAAATATTTCCCCTCCCCACTTTGCTGGTTTAGGTAATAATGTTCTTTCATTCTGCATATTCTCTCATGTCTCAGCTTTCTTTCTCTTTGTTCTCTTTTTTTTTTTTTTTCTCAGTGAGGCTTCAGAACAGCCATTTCCTATCAACCTCTGGAAAACCACGGAAGCCAAGGCTGTATGCTGAGAATATGGGAAGATCTTAAGAAAGTCCCAGCACCTGTTTGTTTTTAAGTGTGCGTGTACACAATGTACATGTGTGTGAACATGTGTGTGTGTAGTGTGTATGTGCAAGGTGTGTGTGGACATATGTGTACAGTGTATGTGTGTGTACAGCATGTATGCAGTGTGTGAATGTATTGTGCAGTATGTGCATGTGCAGTGGACATATGTGTGTATGTATACAATATGTGTACATGAATGTGCACATTTGTGAGCATGCACTCAGATTCAGGGACCTGAGGAAGGCTTCTCGTGCTCCTTTATTTAGCTCCCCACCTTGTCATCATGAGTCAGGATTTCTCACTGAACTAGAAGTGCAACCATTTCATCTGGGCAGCCTGGCAGTCAAGCTCTCAATGTCTGTATGTCTCTACCCTCAGCACTGCGGTGACAGGTATGCCCACCCATGCACAGTTTTTAACATGGGTGTTGGAAATTCAGACTCAGACCTTCATGCAAGCATTCTTACCTCCTGAGCTGGTTTGTCAGCCCTTTAGCAGGAACATTGTTGTACTCCAAACCAATTGCAGGCCATGGGAATTGAGGCTAAGGCCTTGGGGATGTCTCCAGCACTGGAGTGACTCCACTGATGTCACAGTTTTAAAGCCAATTAATTATGTCCTAAAAATGTAGAGGCAATAAGAGTACAAAACATCAGCTTCTTGAAGGTGGAGTTTAGAGAATGCTCAAGTCCTGAGACAATTCTTGTCTGCTAAACCAAAGTTGGTTTGGACATAAAATTCCCCCACAGGTTGCCATATTGGCTTACACAAAGCCCTGAAAGTAGGCTACCTTACGATTCTCTTTTACATGGCAAGTTCAATGGAAGGGATACACTGAGAGTTACCTGACAGGAACGCATACAAAGGACAGGAGCTGTCACCAAGCACCACAGATCCACCCTACAGCTTCAACCTTTTCATCTGTCGCCAGAGGGTGACAGCATCACACACAGGGTGCCCAGGGGTGTGAAGTGAGATCAAAGTCTCCAGTGCCTTGTCTGTTCAAGTCTGTTCTGAAGGAAAAGTAACCACAGGGCTGAAGAGGTGGTTCAGGGGTTAGGAACAAGCTCTTCCTGCTCTTGCAGAGGGACCACAGTGCAGCTCCCAGAACCCACGGGACAGTCTGTGACTGGAGGACCTGATGCCCTCTTCTGGCTTCCTCAGACATTGCATGCATATGATGCACATACAAACAGGCAAAAACACTCATACACATTAAATGAAAATAGAGAAACAGAGAGGGGAGACAGGCAGACAAATGAACAGAGGGAAAAAGGGAGTGAGGGAGGAGGGAAGAAGGGAAAAGGGAGGGAGGGAGGGAGGGGGGGAAATTGTTTTCTTTAGAATGGTCAGGAAGGAGTTGATCTGTGGCTAGGAGATGTCCTGTATTTCACCCATGCAGATGCCAGTTGAAGTGAGAAACACATAAACAAGGACACGAGAAAAAGAATTTTATGTGTGCTTTTCATATCCCCCTGTCACCTCCTAGATGAGTTTTTCCACTTCCATTTATGTCGCTGAGGTCACTGGAGAGAGCTCTCCCCCACTCCAACACCCTCCCCCTAGCAAGCTTCATAGGGAGCTCTGTGGATCACCTGCTAAGCTCCTGAGGGAGGCTTTCTCTTCTGTCCCCCTCCTTTCACACTAGAATTCAGAAACCTGTAAGTTGCCGCTTATCTCATTATCTCCTGCCTTGCATTTTAATGTGTTGCTTCTAAAAGGGCCCCTTGCTTGCTATTCTAGTTATGTGTGTGTTTGTTTGTGTCTCCCAGGGAAATGTGCTACCCATCTTCCAGTCACGCACTGCCTTCCTCCACCGCTCCAACTTGGTTCTCTCATTTGTGGAAGGGGAAAAAAAAACAAAAATACAGAGATGGTTTGAATATTTTTTTGCATCCATAGGAAGCTGTGAATAGACCATCCTGAGAGTCAGACTCCAAAGCTTTGCACAAAAAGGCAGGTGAAGAATTGGGAATCTTCCCAGGGTACCAGAGCTGGGCCAATGAATAATTCAAGGCAAGCGGCTCTTAAAAAGGCACCGTTACCTGCTTTTCCAGATCATTAGAAACCCTGACAAAAAAGGTTTTATAACCTAATTTAACCAGATAATGAAACAGATCAGCCAGAAAAGAGCAAGCTCTTTATCCAGCCCAAATTATCCAGACTTCCATCATTATTAGGTAGCTGACAACCTTCCCCTGATCTTACCACATGAGGTTTGTATGCTGGATGGGGCTGAATCAAGCCTTGAGCTAACAGGTGATTGGGGGGGCATTCGTTCACGTTATTGCTCTTTTTAAGCCCTGTACTTCCACGCACAGCCCAGAGAAGGCTGAAAAGCTATCCACATGAAACAAAAACTCCTACCAGGAGGAGACACTAGAAAGGGTGAATGCCTGATTTGGTGATTTTTTTTTGGGGGGCATGGATTGATCTCAATAGTGGCTGGTTGAAATTATGTTTTTATGAATATGATGCTGTGATTGTTACTGTTGGAACTGTTACTGATAAAACTCTCCATTTGGATTGTCAGTGTCTACTTCATCAGAACAATCCATTGACCTCTTTGGGGAGCTGGCTACTGCTGATTGCAATAGAAGACACTTAGTGTCCAACAGTTTCCTGGTCCTTAACAGTTGTCACTTTAACACAGAAAAGGCTCCTCAGGGAAGGCTTTGTTATGCCCTTTTACTGGTAGGAAGACTACAGTTGTGAGCATCTGTGGGACCATGAGTGTCAGGCCCTGGTTCAGGTTGGGATAAATCTCAAATGGAGTTTGTCTGCATGGTGTGGACAGCCCTGCATAGTCATGGTGCACACAAGGATTTCATTATCATTATTACCTCTATCACTGTTTCAAAAACAGTAATCGAAGGGCTGAGGGGATGGCTCACTAGGTAAAGTGCCTGCCACACAAGCATGAGGATCTAAGTTGGAATCCCTGGGACCCACATAAGAGCTAGACATGTCTGCAACCCCAGTGCTTGGGGGGTGGAGTAGAGACAGATTCTCTGAGTCTTCTGGGCAGCAATGCTAGCCAATGGGTGAGAGAGTTTATATCTAAAAGATAGTGAGAGAGTCTATATCAGAAGGTAAGGCTGGAGCTGTGTGTCTGCCTCTGTCCTCGATAAGAGACTAACACACACATGTACATATATACACTACCCACACACACCAATTCTTTTAAGATTATAAATCAGGACACTAACAACTTTACAGAAGGACAAAACACAACATTTGTGATCATGTTTAACTCTTCAGGAGTAGGATAGCTTGCTGACTGTGAAGCCATGGTGGAGGGAGTAAACATGAATTAGAGACTAGATCTGCTACTTTTTAGTAGTGAGACCTTTAGTGGTGTGAAGCTAATCACTCTCTAAGCTGTGTTCTCCATTGTAAAGGGAAGGGTTGTATTAAAGCAGTTGAGGTGCGCATATTATCTAGACTGCAATGAGCACTAGATAATTTTTGATTACTGAACATGGAGCAGTCACCATTATGAGAAGCCGGCTGGATGATGTACACGGTTCTTCATCAATTGGCAGCAATCTGGATAAATTCAACTGGGCACAGTTAACATTTATATAGCCGGACACTGTTTAAAGGGCTTTGTATATGTTAATGTGTTTAATTAATGCCTGTAACAAACCTCTGATATGAGCGGCTATTATTGCACCACTTAAAGGTGAGAATGTTCCTTCACCTCATGAAAACCAGCAGAGATTGTAAAGAATGGGTCTGAGGTCACATTACAATGAGTTGCAGAGCTAAGTCTTGAACCTGAGGCTTCTAGCTTCTAGCTTCAAAATCTACCATCTCAGTCACTGTCCCTTTCCACTGCAACAGAGCAAGGTGGCTCCTACAGTTCCACACTGTCCCGTCACTGACACATCACCCTCAATTGTACATTATTGGCCCTGGGTGCCTCATTTGCCAGGACTTCAGCATCCCAGCCCTTCAGTGCAATGACATAGGTCAAGTCCCTAGTGATATATTCCTTGTTGTAATTGATTTTTGCTCATTTGTACTAATGGACTCAATCACAAGAGGCACAAAAAATTGTTATCTTCTGTGTAACCATAGACCCTAGTTGTACTTTTGATTGTGGGAGGGTAGCAACAAGCAAACTTAGCTCAGCCAAGTCATGGGAGAGAGAGATGGCCCATTAGAAGTCCTTCCCAGCCTCAGTGTGTGATGGTGTGTGTACGTACGTAAGGAGATGTAACATACTGCAAACCCCAAAGAGCTGGGTTCTTCAAGAGTTTCCTTAAGCACTACAGACTGCTATACCAGCGCAGCCTAGGGGAGATGTGGAGCCCTCTCTGGCCCTGCCTCTTGCACACATGGGTGAATGGATACCAGGCTTTTTTAGGGAGACCACCAACCAGCTCCAAAATCATGACACGGAGACTTGTTATTAGTTTTGAATGCTTGCCTTATCTTAGTCTCCTTTCTGGCTCCCTCTTATAACTTAAATTAACCTGCGTATCTACCTTTTGCTTCCAGGCTTTTTACTTTTCTTCCCTTTTGTATATCTTACTTTCACTGCTTCTCCGGTCTGGCTGGCTGGCAGCTGCCTGCCTTGATGCCCCAGGCATGTCCATCCTCCTCCTTCCTCTTTTGAGCCTACATTTCTCCTATTTATTCTCTCTGCCTGCCAGCCCTGCTTATCCTTTCTTCTGCCTAGCTATTGGCCTTCATCTCTTTACTAGATCAATCAGGTGCCTTAGGTAGGCAAGATGAAACAATGCAACACATCTTTCCATAATTAAACACATGTCCTTACATCGTAAAACAAATGCAGCATAAACAAATGTAACACCACTTTGCCCAGTTAAAATAATACTTTACAACATGGATACATGCATACATACACAGGAACCACACAGACACACCATACATAAATGCATACTACACACATACCATGTACACACATGGGCACAGGAATCATAGAGACACAACATATACAAAGCATACTGCACAGACACCATATATACACATGGGCGCAGGAGCCACACAGATGCACCATATACAAATGAACACCACATACATGCGTGTGCACATGTACATATACCACACACACAGGTTGCACATACACACACACCACAATCATCACATATGTACACCACCAATACACATATGTAATACACAGAAAGAAGAGAAAGAAAGGAAAAGAAGGGGAGGGAAACTTGCTAACACACCCAGACAGGTCCAAGGAAGAATCAAAATAAAATTCGTGTTTCTTGCAGAGGCAAAGGTGCTCCTGTTTCAAGGAGCCTGTCTTTTCAGATGCTTGGCCAAGCCTCAGTTTCTCTCTTCCACTGAATGGTCTGCCAGTGCTACTACCTCGAAGAGCTCAGCCAGGACACACCCACACACCTCTGCAGCCTCTCTTCCCTGTTTCTCTTCCCTTCGTGGAACCCAGGGAAAGAAAATCAAAAGTACAAATAACTCTTGGAAAGAGTTGCTCCTGTATTTTGTATAAGATGATATTGTGTGTGTGTGTGTGTGTGTGTGTGTGTATTTTTTATTATCCATGGTCTTTTTTGGAATAATTATGGTGCCATTTTTAAACACGGCAGCAGCAATCTGTCACCCAGAATTACACAGCAGGCCACCCAGGCTCCATGCTTCCTATTGTCCTGAGGTAAATCAGTGTGACTTGCAGGGGAGCATGCCACACCGCCCTGATGACCTGGCAGTCCCCTGTCACAATCCACACGGTGCCCACAGCTCCTCTCTTCTAACCCTGAGAGGGTCCTGAAAGAGAATTTGTCCAAGAATGTCACAGCCCCACAGCTAGCTGGCTTTCTAAAGAGCTGAGGTGAAGTAGCACTTTTCTTTTTAATACCCCGTGGTGTCGAACTGGAATTGCAGCCTGCTCCTATTTTCAGAGGCCTCCTTGGTAAGAGAATGTGTTTTATCTGCAGATACAATGACTGTACCCCGTACCCTGCAGTTCCCATGAAACCCTTGCCAAAGCTCATGAATGCTGTCTTTATGAATCGGTCTTGCAGGTGTTCGGGGGGTATGTAATCACTAATGAATAGTCCAGAAACACACAAACTCCTCAGCCTCTGGCACTGAGAGCTGCCTGGCTTTAGAATTCTGTGAGAAAACACACATGCAAGGAAGGCTTTCCCTGGGCTCCAGCATTGCCTGAGGCTTAGCATTTGTCCCAGTCTGTCTCTGGGCTGGTGGCACTTTCTAGAATGGAAAGGATCTGTAGTCACCCTGTGTGCTGGGAAGTGTGTGTCACTTACACAATTTCCCAACCTGACATGGGCCAAGCATTGCACTGGCTAGGGTACCATCTTCATGCACAGGTCATTTATACAACCCAACAGGGTACACAGACTTGTGACCTTAAGAGCCGAAAGACACAGATCCAGGTGAGCTGGCTGCCCTGAGTCACTTAGCATTGTGACCAACTATAATGCAAGAAGCCCGAAAGACACAGATCCAGGTGAGCTGGCTGCCCTGAGTCACTTAGCATTGTGACCAACTATAATGCAAGAAGCAACTGAAGGGAGCAGAGATAAAAGTGACATCTTATTTCCATTAATGTCTAACTGAGATGAAGTCTTTAATTACAAATGTATGTGACCAACCACAGTATGTTATAGTTGGTGTATGTGTAAGTATGGATTCTAGTCAACCAACTGTCCTGTGAATTTATGGTAGCTACATCAAGCCTACAAGTAGATGTAGATAGTTATTATGTTATTACACAATACACATTTCTATATAAAATTGTTTTTTAATTATTTGATGACTACATCTAGTATAATCAAATTCACTTTGGAGACTTTTGTAACCTGTTTTGTTCATTAAAAAAAACAAACTTAATGAGAATGTGTGTCTGGCTTCCTAAAGCAGTTAGGAACATGGTGTCTAGAGCCATGCATTTTCAATGTGTATCTACCAAAATGGCAAGATATTTCTATAAGAATATAAAGTAATATAGTAAGGTATGCATCCTCACAGATCTTACTCAAGTAACAAAAAACTGCATGGCCTTTTTAGAAAGCAATATAGTGATATCTATAGATACACATACACCTATATATTTAGAATTTACTCCTGGGCACTTAACATATGTCTGTGCAAATACTAACACCAAAAACAAAACAGAAACAAACACAAAACCCAACCACAACAAAAGAACAGATGGGCAGGCATTATTCATAGTGAACAAAAGAAACACAGAGAATGCCTGTCACTAAGAGGATGGTTAGAAAATGGGAATATTCCATGTAATGGAACATTATACAGTCGTGGAAAAGGATGTGTCCTTGGGAGATTCCAGTTAGTGGCATTAAATGACGGACGCAGCAAGAATGCTATGCGACTGTAGTCCACTTAATAACTAAGATGCGCTAAGACGGAGGTTGTGTGATTTGTGTGTACTAGTGTGAGGACATAATGAAGCAAGCACGGGGAAAGGGGTGTGGAGAGATGCTCACAGTCCATTCAGAGGAGGAGGGGGAACTGGTGGAGAAGAAAATGAGAGTCGGAAGGAGCCATAGACAAGCAGAAGCAGGACCACTCGTCAGCAACAAAATGCACATACAGAATGACCGCTTTGTGCTAAGATAAAATAGGGTTTACCATTGTCAAAGAAACATCTACAATATAGATATAGTGATTCTGCTGTGACACTAACGCAGTCAACTTGCTCTCAAGCCACTGAGGTGCTTTTTTTTTTCTAATTTCTTTGCTGCAGACTAATACTTAACATGTTGGGCAGCTTGTCTGGCAATGTAGATAAATCATAATGGCCAAAGCAGTTTGATTCTAAAAGCGAATATTTTCCGTTTTGATACAAGCGGCTCACCCACCTATCCATCCATTCTTCTTCAGAGGAACACAAGTACCAGGGTCTCTAAAGAAAGAGAAAAGAGTGGGGGAGGGGCTACGGGGGAGGGGCAGTGTTTATGAGCACTTGCTGCTGGTTTGTCTAGCTGTTGGTGAATGCCCAGCATGTACTTTGCCTGTGTGCACCATGTCACAGACACCCACAGCACAGGCTTCCAGAGCCGCAAGTGCAGATCCACTTGTCACACTTCTAAAGGTCACATGAGAGGAACAGAGGCTCCGGCCAGGCGCCGTTCTGCCCAGTGACCTAGAGGCTGAGGAATCTGATCAGGCCACTTAACAGTGCTGTCCACTTCAGCTACTGCCCGTCACTGTCTGTTCCAGTGGCCAAGAGAGAACAAAAGAAGTGACCAGCCAGCAGCTTTTGGCCTCCCGGCGTCATCCAGCTCCACCACGCCTTTCTGTCTTCACCAACTCACGTCTGTTCCAGGACACAGTAGGCAGCGGACAGGAGTCTCTTTAAACATCAAGTGGAGGATGAAGACGAATCCTGAGCATGCTGAATTGCTTTGTGCATCTGTTTCCTGAGTGTGTGTGTATGTGTGTGTTTGCACATGTATTTGCATACATGTACCCACATGTGTATATGTGTGTGCTTGTGCATGTCGGGGGTCTGAGGCTGAAACTGGAAATCCTCTACGGCAGCACTTTTTCCTAATTCATTGAGGCAGGTCTCTCAATCAAAAAACCAGAGCTCTCTTGCTAGCCAACTTGCTCTGGGGACCTTCTGTTTTCTTCTTCTGAGGTGGAAATGCCAGTGGGGTTACCATGCCCACCTGGGGCTTATGTGGGTCTCTGGGGATATGAACTCTGATCCTCACTCTTGCATCCCAGCATTTCAACCACTGAGTTGTCCCCAGGACTCAATGTTGAGTGACAGCCGCTAACATCTTACCACAGTTACCTAGAGCCAGTGATGTACAGTTCAAAACGCCTCCTTCCACCTATGAATTTCTGGGAAAAAATAGAGAACACACTGACAGAGATCAAAAGCACTGTCCAGCAACTTGCCAATGATGACTTAGCATTTTAGAGAAAACAAACTGCCAAAGGTTACTGCTGTGTGTGTTAGTCTTTGACACTAGGTCAAATACTCAAGAGAAACACAGGTTAAGGGAGGAAATGCTTATTGGGTTCATGGTTTCAGGGGGTTCAGTTTAGACGGGTTAGTTAGCCTGCTTCTCTGCTTTGGGCCTGTGGCAAAGCAGAATATCGCGGTAGTAGGAGAGTGTATTGAGCACAGTTGCTCACCTCCTTGTAGTTGGTAGCTTTTATGCATCTCGTCTGCTCCCACCGCTGCTTATAAAATAACACTCTGAAGCATAAGATTAATTGTAATCGTTTGGTCAATGGCTCAGGCATATTACCAACTCGCTCTCACAATAATTAAATGAGCCCAGTTTTACTAATAATCTATGTATCACATGTGGCTGTGTCTTACGGGTAACATTTTAGCATCCAATTCCTTCAGCGGCTACATGGCATCTCCCAGACTCACATGGGCCTGGTGGATACTGTCTGTGTAGGGCAGCAGAAGGCGTAGAGAGAGGAGAGCAAGGATATAACTAACATCCACAAAGTGATATCGCCTTCAGAAAAGGAAATTGGTAGAGACATGTCTCGATGAAAATGATCAGAAAAGGAAATTGGTAGAGACATGTCTCGATGAAAATGAAGCAGAGAATACCCACCCAGACCCTGCATTGACCCCCAGAGCAGATCTTGAGGCTCTGACAAAGTGGGTGACCTAACCAGTCAGAAACCAGCCTCTGGTTGTCCTTAACAGCCAACAAGGCTCAGGGAGGTAATCGAGAAGCTTGTCTTCAAGATGCAGGCATGAGCAGACATCTTGGGGACTTACAAAGCCTCTGTCAATAAGAAGTCGGGCTCTGTAATCATTCTCAACCACAGTGAGCCTCACAGGAAGCCAGTCTAGTAAAGCAGGCTCATTAAGACTGCAGCCCAGACAGCCCCGCCCCCTCTTCATTCCCGCAGTGAAACCTGAAACTTGAGGTGTTTGGAAGTTGCTTCTAAAGAGTTTGGGTGTTGATTGTTTGTTTGTTTGTTTGTTTGTTTGTTTTAAAATGGTTCACAGAGAGGCTATGGGTATTCTATAAAGCTCAATCCACTACAGCAATAGAGTTCTAGGTTACTGTCACATCAGTTTTGGGGCAAGTACCTGAAGATAAGCCCTACAGGCAATCAAGTCTAGCTTACTGGATGTCTGATACCTCTGTTTTTCCTCTCTGGTGACTGTAGATGTGTTTCAGACAGTGGCTATAAGAATGTCTCCTCGTCAGGAGCCAAAGCTAATAAAATAGTTTCATGCGTTTGATTCCTGGCAAGAAAACTAGGGAGACATAGCCCAGAACTAAAGTCAGGCTGTAAAAGTCTAGAAACCAGGAAAGGGATCTGGTGTGGAAATCTGAGCTGCATCAGCTAGATGGTAGGAAACAGCCTCTGTGACTGGGGTTGTTGCCTCTATTCCCTTTGCAGACTGGAAGCCTGGGTCCTTCTGGTTAGAAACAGCCAACCATAAATATGAACAACAGCAAGGGGGGAAAAGCAGACTACCAAAATGGAGCAGCTGGGCTTACTCAAATATCCATAGCCTGGCTCACCCCAACAGTGCTCTGAGCTTGCCATGTGCTCTGGGAGTTATTTCTGACCCCTCTATACACTGTGTGTCTACCACAGGTTCTTATACCGCTCCAAGTGACAAGCCAGAGCATCCCTCATAGGACAGCAAAATACGTCTGCATTTTCTCTTGGCTCTCTCTGAAACTGTCAAGGGTTTAGGGATCCGTCGACCAGGAAGAGGTAGAAGAGTGAGCGGAAGCTGGGGATGGCTGACTCAAAGGTGAGGAGCCCTAGACTACGGGGAGCTACAGCTCTGGGCGTCCGCCTACATCATTGGGTTCCTTCCAGGCCACCTCTGAGTCCTTAGTCTGTGAGGTTTCTCAAAGGCTCCAGGTTTCCTGACTGGTTTAACAGCCTCCTAAAGGGGTTTAAAAAGTCTCAAACGTAAACTGTCAAAGCTGCTTATGGTCTCACTGAGCCAGTGTTTGTGAAGGAACCAGGTTCCTTTCGTCAGTGGGTACCACTGAGCACCATGGTCGTTTGGTTTTTGCGAGTTCCTTTTTTTCCTGTGAGGCTAAGAGGTTTTGATATATTCAGAGAGAGCAACTAAGCATGCAAGCAAACAAAGGCAAAGTCATTTTGTGCCACCACCTCATGCCCTAACTCATATCAGTGTGGAAGATGAAAAGGGAGATTCCCACAGAGAATTGCACTAGCATAACCTGCTCTCATGCTGGACAGGCTGACATCTATCTTGCTCTAGTATCTTCACCCTAATTCCTTTCAGAAAACTGGGTACTGTTCTTCACTATCTGAGCCTCAGTTTCCCTATCTGTAAAAATGGGAGCATCCGGTTTTCTACCTGATAGCCTATCAATTGCAACCTGTGGGCAGATCAATACTGTAGCATCAGAGTGAAGGGTGATAGGCTGTCTTCTATCAGATTATAAGCCCCGTGCACAGGGGCTGGCTGGCTCTGAACAACTGATGGCAGAATGGTGCCTGGTGCACAGTGGATACTCAAGAATGTGTACTCTACATCTTTGCCATTGTCCATTCTAGGCAAGCTTGGTGTTCCATCTGCTCCCGTCGGCCATCTTTGATCGGTCCCAATAGCTGCCATACTGCACATTGTAAGGACTCCAATACCCATCCTTCATCTCCCATGGCTTCTGCCTCAACAAACCCCACATTCTCAGGTCTTAGCTCCTACACTAACTCACCTGCTTCGTAAGCTGCTCCCTGACTCTGCCTGTACCTCAAGTTACTTTTCTTGTTGTGACAATATACCTGACTTGAGAAAGAGGGGTTTTATTTTGGCTTGTGGTTTGAGGGTGATTTTTAAATCTTATCAGGTTGACAATTAAGGTCAGCTATCACATGTGCATTCTGTTGGTCACCGTCAAATCAGTCCTTTTCAATGATTACCTTACACTTTAAGTCCCCTTAGAGCCAGGAGTGGGTCTTATGTATAAGCTCTACCCTTTATATGGAACACAGTATGATATATGTATGTACCATACCCTATGTGTAGAACACAGTAGTTCAAATGCATATGCCATACCTTTATATGGCACACAGTAGGTGCCAAAGGGTGGTGAGAAGTGTAATTGTTTTAACATGTTCAGCTCTTTATAACTCACCCAAGTTTACATACGCAGGAGGTTACTTTAATCCTGTCAGTTGTAGCCAATAACCCTTTAAGAATTCCCTCTCAAACGTCTAGGTAGACTCATACACAAAAATCAAAGTCCAGGCATCCAAGCCCTGTATGAAGTGTTGGCATCTGCCTTTCCATTCCTCCTGCTCACCTTCTCCTGCCTTGGAGATACCTCTTAGGGATACAGCTCTGTGGCAGAGCACTTGTCAAGAGTGTTCAAGACCCTGGGTTCACTCCCCCACTCTTCAAAAGGAAGAATATGCCTGTCTCCTACTTAGTCTATCGATGGCTGTTCTTCACACCCTTGGCACATCAACCCCCTTCCATGTATCCAGCTTATACCAACCTGCCAGACCCCATTTTTCCTTCAAGGCCTCTATAAAATTCCAGAATGCAAAGAGGGACATGCTCTGCCTTGCTGCAGGTCTGACTCAGACACAAGCAGTACCTGACAGTCCTTCATTTAACACAGAATGTACCAGGCACCTGTGATATATTAACACCATCTTCCCGTAATTGTGCCCTCTCTGCTACATTATATTGTGAACTCTTCGGAAGAGGAAACCAGGATCTTGAATGTATTCAAATGATCCACACACGTGGCACATGCATGTCAAATGACTGATCAAAGAGAGTGTGGTCCTTTTTATGCCTCTGTGCTGTTGTACATATTGTTCTATTCCCCTAGAATGCCCTCTTCAGCTCTCATTGCTTCCATCTGTCAGGCAAAACCTGTTTTAGAATATTCTCTACACTCGACTCTTAATCTCATGGGCTGCTTCTTCTTCTTCTTCTTCTTCTTCTTCTTCTTCTTCTTCTTCTTCTTCTTCTTCTTCTTCTTCTTCTCCTTCTCCTTCTTTTTCCTACCCCTCCTCCTTCCTTCTCCTTCTCCTTCTTCCTCTTTTGGTTTTTCAAGACAAGGTTTCTCTGTGTAGCTTTAGAGACTATCCTCGCACTACCTCTGTAGACCAGGCTAGCCTTAAACTCACAGAGAGCCACCTGTCTCTGCCTCCCGAGTGTCAACACGGCCTGGCCTCTCATGGGCTTCTTACTTGTAGACTTCATCCCTAAGAGCATTGACGGCCATACTCTGCAGTATATTTAAACACTTCACATTCTGCACAAGGGAAGGATTGGATAGCTCTACACAGGTGCTGTAGTCACTGCTGTACCAAATATAACTCTGAGCTTTGAGTGCACATTTTCATTACTAGCACCTTAGGCATCTGACATGCGCTCCCTTCTTTCTACCCTGGCAGCATCCATGTGAGGTTGCTATGGAATGTCTCCACATCGTGGCTGAAATAACAGGCTGCTGTTTTACTTTCATGTTGCTATAGCCCCATGGTATTTGGTTCTTTTCTACCATGCTGTGAGTACTTTGAAAGGTATTTAGAAAAAAAATTTTAAAGACAGCTGAGATGTTTAGTCATGATAAAAAATGGGGAAGGATATGGTGGCCTAGAAAGGAGAGGTTGTGGAAAGCCCAATGGTTAAATCAAGGTGACTTGGCTCAACTCCTTCTCTTTCTGGCTAAATGGCTTTGAGCACATGGCTTTCTGTCTCTAACTCTTGTTTTCTGCACCTATTACATGATAATAGAGGATTTTAAGTCACAGTATCATAAAGGCTCCAAAATAGATAATCCATAAAATACTTGGCATGGTGCAGAATGTTAGTGTATGACAGACCAACAAATGCCATTCGTAAGTTCTATGTCAAAAGTACCAGAAGGAGACCAACGTGTTTATATCAAAAAATCAAATTCTGAAAAATACTTAACGGCGAACATATCTGTACAAAGATGGAATCCTGAAGAATGCCCCTAAATGGCTGACTCGTGAAGGATAACAGGGCAGCCCCTCAGCTAGCACAGTTTTGCTGTCACCAAGTCACAGACATCAATCTTGCTTCATGTTTGGAAAGGGTTATTAGACAGGCAGGTTAATGAATGGAGGTCACACATCTTCAATTGTATTAGACTTCTCTTCTTTTAATCTTGGTGGTTTCTCTGTAAAAAGGTGCACAAAGCAAGAGCTTTTAACATTAAAGTTGTTAAATAGATTATATGTACACACACATACACACATTCAATATATATATTTATATATATAATTATATATATATAATTGTCTTATCAGGGAACACACCAGTGGCCTTGACACCAGGTTTTCCTTCCTATAATAAATAAGTACTGTCAAAAAAATGGACAAAGGGAACAAAGCCATCGCCATCAGTAGAGAACAAACAGGGCTGAACCATGTTGTCCCAGAAAGGATGCATATATTAGGTGGTTCCTGGAACAGACTGGGCATTCTGTCTGCAAGCCCAGGGAGAAGAGATCCAAACAAAGCACAGAAATCCTGATACATTGGAGGCAGAGATCAGAGTCTGGATAGATCCAGACAGCCCCAAGTATAGAATGAAGCAAGATTCCTTAAATTCTACCCACCTTCAACCTCTTTTTGTCCATGAAATTTCTATACAACCCAAGATATATAGATATTATAAAATAGACATGCAAACCAAATGTTTGCTTGTAGTAAATCATAAGGACATTTATTTTTTTTAATTCCTATACATGTAATCTTACATATTAAATATGAAGGTATATTTGCATGCTAATGAAATGATTGTGCTGTTTATTTTTATGCAGAGAATCAAAGGCTGATGGCATTTTTGATGATGCAGGATGAAGACCATCTTCGGTGTTTTCCAGAGTTGATGGATACTTTGATTTTATTGTTAAATTGTCATTGCTGAAAATTTCGTGTCACATAAATGCCTAATACAAAAATGGCAAAGGTTTTTGTCTACTCTCAGAAATTGCTAAGAATTCTGAGTTCTATCAAAACTTTAAGGAAGGAACAATACCATTCTCACAAATTTTTTAAAGGAAACTGAGCATTTGCCACCGCGTCTTCTAGGATAATGCTATGCTACCAAGACCAATTGACAAAGCTTCAAATCGATGCCCTTTATAAATATGGATACAAAACTGTTAAATGCCTATTAGCAAATTAGTTTAGCAATGCATAAAATAGATAAAGGATCATGATCAAATGCTGTTTGCAGCAAGAATGCAATGATTAGTTTAAGATCAAAAGATCAGCTATTGGTACTCACTAGAACCATGAAGCATAGGAGGAAATTATGTGATTGCTTTAATGAATGCAGGAGAAATGAAACTGGCTTTTCACAGCATGCTAAATCAAAGTGTACCCAGCAAATTATTTCTAGGGAGAACCAACAAAAATGGGAGAACATTGAAAATAACATGACTGCAATAGTATCTAAATCATCAAGTAATTGGGAATAAGTATAAAAATACTTGTAAGACCTATACACTAACAACTACAGTGCAAAAGATTCAATTATTAACATGTATCATGTTCATGGATTGGACAACTAAATGTTAAAATGAAAGGACTCTCAAAAAACCCTATTATCACTATAATTTAATTAGAGAATATTAATTATTGGTGGGTTTGACAAATTAATTAAATTTTAAAATTTTATTTTATGTGTGAGTAGTTGCATGTGTGTATATGTACCATGTGCTTACATGGTATATGAGGAGGCCAGAAGAAGGTATCAGATCACCTAGAGCTAGAATTACAGATGGTTGTGAGCTGCCTGATGTGGGCCTTGGGAACTGAACCTGGGTCCTCTGCAAGAGCAGCAAGTGATCTTAAATGCTGAGCCATCTCTCCAACACCTCGACAATCAAATTTAAATATCCACATGGAAATGCAAAGGACTTTTAATACAAGTACATCATTTTAGATTAAGAGTGAAGTTGGGAGACTATGCTGTGTGATCTTATGGTCACTAGAAATTTTACTAAACAGAGGAGGGCATGGTGTTGTTGTGTAGACAGTGATCCAAATCAGGGAACAATTTATGATCCACCCACATGTGGTCAGATGAGTTGAGTTTCAGCATTTTAGAAAGTTAAATGAACAATTGAACTGCCAAGGATTAAAGGCGGGAAAGTCATTTCAAACAATGACTAGGAATCACTGGTTCCTAGTAGAAGCAACAATAAATCTCAACTTTCATGCCATACCACACATAGAAGGCAACTCAAGATGGGTCATCATTTTCAACCCAAAGTTCATAGCTACAAAATCCCTGGAAGGAAATGGAAGGAGAAAACTTATCCAAAGGATAAAAATTCCATCCAAATTAAAATCTTCTGTTCTGTCCCTTGAACGATACTGTTAATAAAATAAAAAAGGAAAGCTGTAAATCAGAATGGAGTGGGGGCCAAAGTTTGGTGTTTTTTTTAAGATTTGTATCCAAAGTAAAAAACCTTTTATGTGTTGGGGATAAGACAGGAAAGAAGGAAGGAAGAGGAGAAGAGGAAGGAAGCAGTAGAAGCCAACACACAGGAAATGGATGCCCTCGGTAGTAAGCATGGCAATAAAATGTCATCGCACATGGAGTCACCACTACATACATGCTGAGTCATGTCGAGTACACAGAACCACAGGAATGTTTATACATTCCCTGTAGGAGGGCAAACTGGGACTTTAGGAAAGCATGTGGTGGGTTCTAATAAGGTTAGAAATACATTCACTTACCTTAACACCTAACAGTGCCACACCTGCACCTTTCCCCCAGAGTGAAATGCATCTACACAGAGTCTCGTACAGAAATGTTTGATATTGACTTAACAGCCCCAAACTTGAGAGAAACCCAACGTCTCTCCACAGGTGGCTGACTGCACATCGTGGGCAGTCTGCACAACTGAGTACTTCTCAATACTGAAGAAAATTGTTTCAATATTTACCTCCTAAGTAAATCTCGAAAACATTATTCTGAGTAGAAATATTCCCCAAACAAATGGGACTGCCTGTATGATTCCACTTATATGAAATGTTACAGCAGCCAGCACCATAATAATGATTGCACTCATGAAGGGAGAGCCCACATACCAAGGGGTACTGGTGGCTTACACAGGGGTATGGCAGATGAAAGGAATGGATGTGTCTGAGTTTTGTGGTACCTGTTAGAGGAGTACACACATTTATCAAAGTTCATCAAACTATACATTTAAGTGAGTTCTGTGTGTGTGTGTGTGTGTGTGTGTGTGTGTGTGTGTGTGTGTGTGCTTGAATGTGTACGCGTGTGCATGCGGAAGTCACAGATCCATCTCCATGTCTTCTTCAATCATTCCGTCTTTTTGTTTGGTTTGGTGTTTTTGGCTTTTTCTGAGACAAGGCTTCTCTATAAAGCCCTGGCAGTCTTAGAACTGACTCTGTAGACCAGGGTGGCCTTGAAGCCACAGAGATCCACCTGCCTCAGCCTCCTGAGGGCTGGTACTTAAAACATGCACCACCACGGCCAGCCTCTGCCTTGTTTTCTTGAGATGAGAGCTCCCATCGAACCTACACCTCACCTATTCAACTAGACTGAAGGACCAACAAGCTCCAGAATTTTCCTGTCGCCTCGAGCCCCACCCCCTAAGAGCTGTGATTTCAGGCATGCACCACTGTGCCCAGCTTTTGTTCGTGGTCGTTTTGAGGACCCAAACTCAGGACCTCACGCTTATGTGTCGAGCCTTTTACCAAATGAGCTGTCTTCCCTGCCCTAAGTGAGTTCATTTAGTGTGCATCACGTATACGCAAATCATACCTCAGTAATAATTGACTTGGACTTAAACTCTGTCTTATTCTCCATTTTTATGCAGCAATAAATCTTGCTCATCAAGACATTTGGTTGGAAGATGTTCAAACTGTTGTTCTGACAAGTGTTTCAGCATCTGCTGTGAGCTAGGCATTTGTGACCATGATGACAAAGGAAGCAACAGGTCTTCTTCTCGTGGCAGTGCAATGCTATAAGGGAGACTGTGCATTGAGCAGTAGAATGCGCACTCTTAAGGGGAAAGAATCTGAGAGGCCCTGAGACTCTCTGGAAGGGAGGCTGGCTGAGTCCAAGTGGGAAGAGAGGGACTCACTTACCCAGTGGAGGGATGTGTATCACATTACAAAGCCTCTAGGGAAGAGGGGAGCATTTTTCAGGGCACTGAAGGAAATGTAGTGTGCTGGAGCCCTAAGAGAAATGAATTGAGACAAAGTATGAAAGGCAGGAAACCAGGTCCAGGCCACAGAGGGGCCCGAAGCAGGAGCTACATGTGCTGATCCCAGGCTGTCTGAGAAAACTTGCATCTTGTCCTAGGCTGCTGGCAGTGGCGAGGGGAAGGAGGGGTGGCATCTGAAAAATAAATAGTAGCAGTGAAAGTTCTTCAGGGATGACAGGGCTGGGGGTGGGGCAGTCACCATGTGTCTGGAACAACAGTCGGACTTTCTGCCCGGACAACTCTGCTCAGAAAAGAGTTCTTCACTGGGCATAAAATACAGGCCAAGAAGTTAAACTGAGGGATGGAGATAAGGGGCCTATTGAATTCAACTTACTAGGAAGCAGCAAAGAAAGGGGGAATTCCAGACCACTGACCACGGGGTCCTGAGGATGGGGGCTATACACATATGCACAGCCACCATCAGGACAGAAAGGGTCATCACAGTCTTTGGGAGGACAAGGTGACCAGCAGAGTGGGAAGAGACAGCAGGGTCCAGAATAGAACCCAGAGTGAATCTCTCTCTCTCTCTCTCTCTCTCTCTCTCTCTCTCTCTCTCTCTCTCTCTCTCTCTCTCTCTCTCCCTCTGTGTGTGTGTGTTTGTCTGTCTGTCTGCCTGTCTCTCTTTCTCTCTCTGCCTCTCTGTGTGTGTGTGTGTGTGTGTTTGTTTGTCTGTCTGTCTGCCTGTCTCTCTCTCTCTCTGCCTCTCTCTCCCCTCACTCAGTGTGTATATGTGTGTTTGTGTGTATGTGTATGTACGATGTGTGTACAATGTGTGTATGGTATGTGTGTTCATATGTTAGAATGCAGGTACACATGTGGAGTTAGAGGACAACCTTGGATATCAGTCTGTGTCTTCTACCTCGTTTTTTTTTATTGCTGCTACACGTGACAGGGTTAGGTGGTTCAGGAGCTGCCCAGGCACTCTCCTGCCTCTGGGATTAGACACATACACTCCAAGCCATCTCCACGGCTCAGAAAAGCAACTCTTAAGGTCTGGCCAGAAGAAGCAGGTTCCATGAAGGACAATAAGGACAAAGAGCAGGATCCAAGTAGTGGGAGAAAATCCAGAAAGAAGTTATACTCTAGAAGCTTGGGAAGGGAAGTGAGCCTTTCCTGGAGAATGTAGGTGTCCAAGATACCAACCCCTAATACAAGGCTAACACAGCACCTACCACAACTCTAGCACAACGCTAACACAGCACTGTGGGGGGGGGGCATGCTGACACTGACATGACTGAATACTGTGGAAGCCTTACCCCACTTAGCCACTTGGAGAGCATCACCTGTTGTCACTGAACAGTGACATAGGATAGGATACAGGATGCCACTTCTCTAGAACTCCCTGCCCTAGGCAGAGGCAATACAAGAACTGAGTCCTTCTGTAGTGCTCGCTCCCCTGGTGACTTTTCCACTGAGCTGCATGACCACCTGTTTCTCCCAAACAGCCTCTGAGGATCCATCAGTACATCATCCAAATCCTCTGTACCCTGGGATGGGATGCTTGAGATTTCTGAGCCCCTCTCTTGGACCACCAGGAAGCAGGCTGAGTAGGTAGAAAAGAGGCATGCATCCCCTCGAGCACCTCATCCCCACTCTTTGTTATTCCTCCCGCACCCACAGAGGCATAACAGGGAGAACTTGAGTAAGAGTTACTACTGCAGCCTGTGTGTAGGGTGGTAAAGGCTGCATCTCTCTACCTCCTTCCCAAGAGCAAGCTCTCCAGCACTCCTCCATCTAGTCCCTTGACCAGCAGGGTTCTCTTTCCTACCCGGGATTTATAGTTACTGGCTTTGACAAGCACCCAGGCCAACTGTCGGCAGATCCCAACTACCCTGCAGCCAAGAAGATGGCTGAGGAGATCAGAAAGCCCCACCTAGGAGTCAAGCACCCAGTGGATCTATTCTCTGTTCCTTCAGCCAAGCACCCACCCCTGTAGCCGGCTCCCGGGATCCTTGCCAGGTTCCTGCCCTCCCTAGGTCCAGGAGCCTGCAGGGGAGACCTAGGTGGCACTGAGCTCCAGGACTTCGCCGGCTGCATCCCTGCACGTGCACACAGGCAGGTGTCCCTCCCCTCCCCCCTCGATGCCTGCGCGGGGCTGCGGTCCTTTGTGTCTGAGTCTCCTCGAGCAGCGTCTGCTCTAGACTGGGTGGGGTGGGGGAAGCCGGAAGCGGCGTCTGGGACTTGAAAAATGCCTAGAAGGGTGGACGTTTTCTTTCACAACCCTGACCCCTCCAGGGCCTCCACCCCCACCCCAATCACTCCCCTCCCCCGCAAGTCCACTCGCCATCAGCCCACCTCACTTTCTCAGTTTCCTCTCCCACCCACCCCTGCCTGGGTCATCTGGATGTCATTGTCGCTGCGGTTCCCCGGCTGTGGGTTTGCATTCTCTGCCCCCACATGCACGGACCTACACGTGCTAAAGCACCTCCACCCGGTGGACCTGTATACTCCCACAATTCCACTTCTGGGGGGAGATTCTCTAGGTACCTCATTCCCTGGCTACATGATCCCCATAAAGAATGGGCTTTATCCCAAAAAAGTAACGAAAGGAGCCTTGGGGATATGTAATTGGAACAGGAGAAACTGCCGGGACAGGGGCTACATTTTTGTTGAAGAGTGGGTGGGCTGCCTGTGAGATTTAGGGCAATTTAGTTTTTTCCTAAAGAAGAGCAATCAATTTCCCCATTCCTCTGAATGCAGACCTTTCTGAGGGCGTGGGGGACTATGCAGCGAACCCACATTAAAATGTTTTCCTTTTATTTAGCCTAAAAAGCTGTTGCTGCATTCAGTGACTGGGTATTATATATATATATATATATATATATATATATATATATATATATATATATATATATATATATATATGTTAACCGGTGGCTGAAAAAGATCAGCAAAAATCTAGGACATTGTTGCTTTAAGAATCTAGACAAAAACACCTTAAATGAACTCTGAAGCAGACAGATGAAGGAAAAAAAAAAAAGCCCTTCTCTGGCCCTTGCTGCTTTTTGCCATTATTCATGATGTAATTTTTCAGGTGTTAGTTTGGCAGAGAAAGATTGGAACTGGGCTTGTTGCTAGGACATGAATGAAGAAGAGGAATCTCATTGGTTCCCTGGTACTTGGCAGGAGCCAATGAGAATGAAGGGGATGGAGTTAGGAGGGAGGCCACCACCATCACCAAAAAAAAAAAAAAAAAAAAAAGACTGCGGCCAGACTATTAATGCCTTGCTATGTTAAAGTGAAATGGAATAATTATGAAATCATGGTGGGGTCTCTTTTAGCATATTTTAGGGTATTGATGGGCAGTGGGACTCGATGGACCAGGGCTGAAGAAGCAATTAAGCGACTGCTTTGTGCAGATTACCCTGGTTTTCTCTAATAATTCACTGCCATTGCCAGTCTGGAACAAGACGCAAGTAAGGCCGAGAACATTTAATACCCTTAACCTGCTGCCACACTCCGTGTGCGGACTGCAATTATACTAAAGCTGGAGGCAAAGGTGCTGGGATTCTTCCTCTACTCTTGATCAGGACTAAATGAACCTTCTGCTGTACAGTGAACTGGCTCTCTGTGTGACCTGGTACTCAACATGTTTCCTGCCCAAGGCATGCGAGCAAGCTCCCATCACCACATTGCCATGGCGTCTCAGTGGGTAACAAGACAAGGCCCAGCTAAACTTCCAGTTCTAATGCCTTTTCCATGGCAGAACACTGCAGCAAAAAAAAAATGTCACTGGCTTTCCACACCAGTGTTATAAAATGGTCACCCACTTAAGTTTTGTGAGCCCCAGGCTCCCAGCTAGCATAGTAAGCAGTTCTGGGTGCCAATCATGCTTAGTGTCTTGATTCCCAGCAGTTCTTTAGAAACCAGGGAAGGAGAGATGTACCGCTACAGGGCCCTCCGTTTCCTCCATGACTTCCACAGACCTTACAAACACTGCGGTTTGCTGTCACCTATTGTCTGAGCTGCAGGCTGCACCCCACACCTTTTCTTTAATAACCGGGCAGGGCTTTGAGCTGAGTGATTTGAAACACACACAATAAATTGACTTCTATTGGGTTATAGACCAGGCTGGTTTATTTACACCCTGGAGGAGCTCAACCTCTGCCAGATCCCTGACTGCAGAGATTTTTGTGGCTGGCATCCAGCAACATAAAAGGATGTTTCCTTGTAACCAGAGCACTTCCTAAAACCACAGGCAGTTTCAATCAATTACCATCTCTGGATGCCATGCAAAAATTTCAGGGGACTCAAAAGGACCAGGACTGTTTTCCACCACAAGTCTTTCTGGATCTACAGCAGGGATTGATCTGATTATTGATTTTTTTTCTTGTCAATTGCCGAGTCCTCCCAAGTTGCTGTAGATTTGGGAGGATGGAGGGTGGGGCAGAGGCAGAAGACAGGAAAAGGTGAAACAACAAAAGCTTCCTAAACAGGCCTTCTTTTTTCCCTCAGCCAAACAAAGCCAAGGCTCTGCTCATGTCCACCCCACAGCACTGACAGAAAGCACAGCTCCATGTGTGGACCCTAATTGCACCCTTCAGGTGACAGGTACCATGTGAGCCTCATTTCAAAGCCAAAGTCAGGGTTGAATAAATCTGATTTCAGACAGTCGGCATTTCAAAATAAAAGTCTTCAGTCTGCACCACAAATGGAAATCTCTCCACAGTCTGCAGGAATCTGATACAGTGCACCCAGGCAGGCTGTACACTGCACATTGTTCTTAGTTCTCATAAAACCTGACTGCCTGGCAGGGCTAGCTGTCCTGTCCCAACTGAGCAGAGCCCTGGGACCAGGGACAGAAGCATAACAAGCACAGGAAAGATGTTACAGTCTGCATAGGGAAGTTCAGAGCCATGCAACTGCCAAGGGGAGAAAGGAGATCCCTAAAGGAAGGCAGCATGGTGTTCCTCTCTTTGTATTTCAATGTGTTGATGAATTGGATATTATTTTATATTTACAAGAGGAAATAAAACCATAAGATCTGAGTTCTCTTTAATGGTTTAAAAAATAAAAAAATGAAAAGCCTGGGAATGTAGCCTGGTGGAGTGCTTGCCTAGCAGGTATGAAGTCCTGGGCTGCATCTCACAGACTGAGTGTAGACGCAGGAGATTCAGAAGTTCAAGGCAGCTGCCCAGCAAGCTCAAGGTCAGACTGAACTATGTGAAGCGGTCTCAAAGGAATCAGTAAGAAAATAGACAGTCCATGAAGCCAGATGAACAAGCAACATTAAAAATCCGGCACTTGGGTTGGAGGGATAGCTCAGCCATTAAAGGCTAGGCTCACAACCAAAAATATAAGAAACCTGGCCCTTAAGCCACACAGGTTCGTTCCAAGCCAGCCTCTAGCATGGAGCCTCCAAACATTCCACTTGTGAATTACTAATGCCATACTAAAGCATTGTCTTCCCTCCATGCAGTGAACTTACATAGTCTCAAAAATTAAAAGATCTGTTTAGTGATGCCCAGTGAACCTGGGTCAGGGCCAAACAGAAACACCACATTCAAGTGAGGAAGGAGCCTCCACCAGCCAACTTCAGAAATGAACATGTTTTCATTGCCACAGCATGAACTACAAGTTAATTGGGCTTTGTTGTAAGGAAAGCAAATTATGCTGACTGTAAAATAAAAGCTATTGTCAGTCAGTCCCAGTATATCCATCATGACCCCAAAAGATGCAAAAATATTGACTGGCTCTAAATAGCATTTTCCTTTTCTCTCTAGGCAGCAATTTTTAAGGCACAGAATGGCCAGAGATGGTTCTGTTAACTTGTCAAAGGGCAGAAATGAGACAAAAGAAACAGGAGTTATGAACAGATCAGCCATCATCTGTGAGTGACCAAGATATGTATATATATCTATCTATATATATATGTGTGTGTGTGTGTGTGTGTGTGTGTATCCTTAAAATTCCCAACAGTACCTACAGCAACAAGAATATAATGAAGCCCACTGACAACTCTCAAAAGAAGGTGATTAATTAAAATAATTAGACTCCACTGAATTATTAAAATATGAAGTCTTCTGCAGGATGACCAAAAAAAAAGGCAGAACATTTTTGCTGTTCAAAAATTAAAACCAGATTCTGGTTCATTAGCTGAGACGGGAACTCACACGTTTTTAGCCTACAATCTTATTCACAGATGCGTAAGTGTCTAATATTTCACACCTTTGTAATGGCTCTTGTAAAAAAGAAAAGGGGGGACAGGGGAGAGAAACAACAACCTGATTTCAATTATTTCATTGCTTATAGAGAAGAGGAGATCTTTTGAAAGACAGAACAAGGAGTTGCTGGGATTGGCTCTAAAAATGTCTTCAGGCTTTGAAAGGACAGGTGTGTGGGGTCCAGGACTAGAATCAGGCTGCGGACAGCAAAGGACAAAGAAGCATTACTCCAAACATTCCTCAATTGTGTCTTCATAGTGCCCATCTTTTTCTTGCCGGCTAAATAAAACTGAGCTAATGCTAGGCTTGCAACCTCTTGCCATATTGCACGGCCCCATATTTTCCTTTCTCTGAAGCCTATGCCTTCCAGACACATCTATCTGCTTCCAAATCATGTTCTTACTTGGCTGGAGCACACTTGATTACTTAATGGGCCATAGCCTCTGCTTCTGCTGCAGGGAGAACCCAGTTCCAAGTCCTTTGCTCCACTCTCCCAGGAGTTCACACTTGGACCTGCACCAACCGTGCTTCTCCTGCTCTTAAACCTTCTATTTTGTTCTCTGTCTTCAGAGCAAATGGTGTTTGTGGCCTTCTGGCATCTGCCCTCACCGAATCCTCCAATGGGTGTTTAGTGTACCCACTGGAGAAAACACTAGCTCTGTCGCATATCATCATGCCTTGGAGTTACTAAACTTATTTGGACCAAAGACTGTGTATATAATAAAATGGGCTAGTACACATAACTAGTACCCAGGCCTGGTTTATGCTTGCTTCTTCACCAGACATCACTGTCTTAGGACTGTTTTTCCTTTTCCTGTGCTCTACCTGCCCCCAAGCAAACTTTCACTGTTTTGTTGATGCTTCTCTGTCAATATGCGCTTGTTTGAAAGTCTATCAAAGCCTACCAATCTTCCCAGCTTTACTGAAACATCATGATCAACAAAATCCTTCCCCAGACTCAGCCCTGTTGACCTACCTACCCAGCCCCTCTTAAGTATTTTGTCTCCATCTCCCTGAAGATCCCTAGCATCCTGTGTTTTGCACTGTGGTTTTGAGCAGGTATGGGGGGAGAGAACACATCTATTCTTATATCCACTTCTCATTTGTAGCAGAAACTATTAGTGTCATAGTCTCCAACTTCCACTACATGGTCTTGGATTCACATGACTAGTTTAGAACCATGGATGGACTATGAGCAGTGGAAACAGCTTAAGAGTCAGTGTTCCTTGTCCAACCTTCTCCTCCCTTCCTTGGGAACCGTGGTGCTCATACTGCAAAGTTTGGATAAAAGACAGCAAGCTTTCCTGAATTTGGGTTCCAAGTGCCACATGGAACAGAGAAGTCCCAACAACTTTTTTCTGCATGTGTTACCTGAGCAAGAAATAAGGCTTCTTCATACTAATGCTTTAAGTGTAGACTTTCATTATTTTAGCAAAATCTTGTTTATACTAATGTAATAGTCAACTTTACGATAAGGGAAACTGAGAGCACAGGAAGTATATAATATTCAAATGTGGAATAAGTGATGTATAAAACCATATTATTCCTCAAGAGATATATACATTTTTAAACAGTCTTTCACTGGCCTCACCAAATATGCTAGACTGGCTAGGCAGTAAGCTTCATAGATCTACCCACCTCTGCCTTGGAATAACCAACTCTCTTATTAACATGCATGATGATGTACTTTGTCACCCAATTGAATTTCAAGCATTTGATTTTGGCTGTTTAACTATAGGGTAAATCCCTCGTGGGTTTTCTCAATTGTTCAAGGAACCATCTCCAGCTGCCCTGCACATGTATGTAGTCAGACCTGTTGATTAATACCCGAGTCTACTCCATCTAAAGCCAAGCAAGAACACCATCTGATAAGGGATTCCCGAGCAGCTACTCCTGACTCCAGCAATCAGCAGGGTGTACTCTGATGCTGGTCCTGTGGTGCCATTGCCATCCCAGATCAGACTCTGAAGCTTCTCGGTTATGATAGAGGACTGAAAAGATAGAACTAGTTTTCAAATACTTCAAATAATATTCCATTAGTCCAGAATGTACCAAAGCTGTCATTGGACAGTATTTCTCTTATAAAGAAAATATAATGAACAGATTCCTAAACTCCCTTGCTGACTCCAAAGATACCAATAGACACCAAATGGGTAACAACAGAGTTGAAGGCCCATTCTCAGAGCACTTTTCTGGCATCTTCATCCCAGATGAATGAATCAGGTAATGTGTAATGCCTTCTACCCACAGAGAAATTCTTCCTGTAGTCAGAACCTGAAAACCCAAGTTCAAGTAAAGATCTTCCTAGTAAAGAACTAGATTTTGCTGTCTGCAAAAAATGGGGAGCTGTTTCTCTGGCCTTTTTTCCCAAAAGGTTTGTTGAAGTAAACACTAGTTAGGATACAATGAAAAAAATGCTTTGAAACAAAATTCACTAATATTTCCTTCTCGCTTCTTCATAAAAGCCCAGACCCTAGAATGCTTATACAAATGCCTGTACGTGGGCTTTCTCAAACACCTAGGATATGTCCAAACTGCTGGTGAGAAAAGGCTTCTCAGAGATATAGGCATTGTGCTCCATTCACTGCCATGGTCAAGGAAGCTGACACGGAAAGACATCTGCAGCGCAAAAGCAACTCGATGCAGAAGGGATGGGTGGAACCTGGGTACTTTCTCTATGCATTAGGATTTAGGAAAGAGCCAAAGGGGGTCAAAGGGAAGCAGGTTGGGTGAATGTAGCCAGAGGAACTCTCCACCTGTGGCGTATGCTCTGAACTAGGATTTCCTAACCTCAGGACCCTATCCTCAAAGAAAGAAAATATCCAAACGTTTTTAGGAGAATAGTATAAATTAGACCTCGTCTGGAGAGAGGTAAACTGATTAAACTGAGTTCTTTCCCACGTTTCCAGAATCTTAAACAGAGTATGGGAGAATCAGATAATTACCATCACTGCCACTTGGACAGTCTACCAATGGTAACTGTGCCATAGGTCCAGGCACCTCTCAACTGCCCTCTTAATTGGTTTTCTCTTTGCCAGCTACTGTTAGGGGCTCTAAATGCCAGTTTGCCCTATGGGGCATTGCCTCTGAGTAGCAGAATCAGCTCAGAGCTGCCAGGGCCACCGGGATGTCAAGCTGCTCAGAAACTCTGAATGGGCAAGGTCAGGATATCCAAGGGGGAAAGTCTGGCTCAAGTTGACCAAAGGCAACCTCAACTGAGAGACGACACAGGCTTTGTCAGGTCACTGTTTAAAATGCAGAAGGGAAGCAGAGCGGCTCTCTGGAGCCAGGTGGGAGCCAAGGCCAGTAATTAAGAGGTAAGCAACACTGTAGCCAGTGGGCTGGGAATTCACTGGACAGATGGTGGAGGTGGAAGTGCAGTTGTTCCCCAGCCAAGTGCCCTTGTGCACAGATGTCATTGTTGAGTGTGTGTCCTACCAAGGACTCCAGATCTTTGACACAGCAGTGCCGCTATCCTGCTCCCTATGGAGACATATGATGGCACACCCATTCCTAACCTTCACCCTGAGGTTGATAGAGACTGCTGATCTTAGCCACAGAAACCTCAAATTTAGGGATATTTTATTCGCCTTTGAGATTTTCTTTTTTCCTTTCCTTTCCATTCCTTTTCTTTCCTTTTCCTCTTTCCTCCCCCCTGCTCTTTTTCCACTTATAAGAGTGAATATCATTTACTGTACCCATGATTATGTTCCCTGGAAATTTTAGGACTAATAAGACATGATTCCTACATTCCAGTTCTGTTTAGTCAATGACACACTGTATCAACACACTGAAATGATACAGCTCCTAGAGGTAAAATTTCACATAACTGACTACTGCTTTCTTCTTACCAGGGTCAACTCTGCATGTGAGGGTACTACACTGTCAGCAGCTGGCTGTAAGTATCAAAAACACACAGCAGTTTCCCAGCTTGATGTTCCCAGCCTGCTTCTCTCCATAGCTCTAATTCATTCACCACCCATTTGCTCGATCTATGCCTGGTAGACATCCACACTTCCTTAGCACCTGCCTTCTGTCTCTCTTCTCCTCCAGGTCTTCTGCCATCTCTCCATCAAGCTATCATCTTCCCACTCCCATGGCAGAACAAATGATTCATGTAGTGAATCCAAGAATTACCCATGATGCTTCTACCCTAACTCTCCTAGCCTTCATCTAACCAATTAACATATCTGAAGGAAATTTGACGTCTCTCACTTCTTACCAAGCTTTTAGTTCTAATTTTCCCAATGCCTATGGCTCCTATTTCACATGCAACAGATTCCATACAAATTCAGGGGATTCATAGATGCAACCATTGGGGGAGGAGCATGCCAATAGATTCTAGATTAACAACCCAGGTCATTGGCTGCTATAAATGAGTGTTTATATCTGTTTAATAGTTTTAGATGTTAAGCTACTTAGGGACAGGGTTCCTCCTTGTAATTATCTCTGTAGGGCACCTGGCACGGAGCCTCATATAGTTAATCCCTTAATTAAGTCTTTTTGAATATCATATGGAGAAGAAAATGAACCATTCATCCAATAAATATTTATTGAACACATACCATGTGCAGGACCCTGTGCTTGTTTTCGTGGGAAATACTAAGACTTGGAGATAAAAGAAAGAGGAGGCTAACCCGATCACACAGGGTGGCTATGATAGGATAGGACGGATGTTGGAGTTCTGGCTTCAAAGTCCAGCAAGGATGGAGAGATTGATGAAGTAGTGATGAGCTTGTTGAAATGTGAGGACTCTCTGAGAGGCCTCAGAAAGGTTCAGTGGCACCATGGTAGGGGTTAAAAGTAGTGGAATTCACATTCAATCCATAACTCACCTCAGACTCTAGCAGGGATGGTGGAGGGGGGATAATTCAACACCATTCAGAACCCATGGACCATGGAAAGGTTCTAGGAATCCTCTTTTACTACTGTTTTCATGTTGCTGGTGGAAATGGGTTATATCAAGCCCCGTGGCAGGCACTGGGGCATCAGATGCTCACAGAGGATGTGGGGGCATTCAGGGTCTCCCTCATGCTCTATGTGTGTGTACGTAAGGTCTCCTCAAGCATCTGTCATGCTTCCTAGCAAGATGAAATCCCTTTGAGGGTGACTTATAATTATGGCTGTCAATTGCAGTACAACTCTTTTGCAGGCACAGGCATTGAACCGAGGGTATACTTGCTTATGTTAACCAAGAGCCTACCACTGGCTGAACTACACTTTCAGGTCTGCAACAACACATTTTACCATGCAATATTCTACTGGCTTCTCTAAACGTCCCCAGTGAAGAGGCTGACTCTCACTCCTCTATATCCAATTGGTTATACAGAATCTCACAAAGAATCTGAGGGTAGAGCCAGTTCCTTGCATTACAAAAAGCTGGGAGCAGAGGTGGTGTAGACCAAGCCAGTTTTGAGCACAAATGATTCTTGTCGTGGCACATAGCACCTAGCAAAGAGCCCCACTTTTGAGTCTGCTCAAGGAAGAATCACTGAATTTTGCAAGTTGACCTGAAATAAAACAGCTGTGTGTGGGTAATACTTCAAAAAGGGTGTTCTGGGCAAGTTCTGGTCCCAGACCTGGTCACCTGTAGGGGGAAGATCTTGGTGCTTCTGGTTCGAAACCCAAGAATAAAGAGATGATAAGTCCTGTCTCACATTGGATAAAGTCAGCTAGACAGATGTCCATTCTTTGACAGGAGAGTCAGTCACCAAACCCCTTCAAATTACCCTGAGTGGGATTTACACTATGATTTGAGTCTGTCGGGAACTTTTGATTTTCACAAACATCTGACAGACATGGTTAACTTGGCCCTGAACCATCAAACCACAGACTTCTTATTCCTCTTCTATGAATAAGGGGATCAGGGACAGAGAAAATATTTGAAATTAGAAATCAAGAAAGTAGTTCCAGTACAGCCAACCCAATTACACAGCATCTGTTTTATGGTTATTCAGTGATCAGAACAGACCCCGTGGTTCCTGGCCTTGGGTCTTCACAGCAACAGCTCCAAGCTCCAGAGTTAGTTCCATTGTCGCTCATCATGTGTTTTCAGAGATAAAGTGGTCATGCCCCTGCAGATGTGGCAAAAATGTATTTTCTATTCAGATCAGACAGGAATGGGACTCTGGAAATCTTTTTACTTAATGAGTGTTTGGAGGGATCTTCTAGTTAAAAGGGCTCTATCTAGGTGTGTCATAGTGTTACTATTGCTGTGATTAAACACCATGACCAAAAGCAATTGGGGGGGGCAAAAGGTTTATTTCACCCACATAAAATTAGCCATCCCAGATGATCCCTTGTCAGCTTGACATACAAACACATCACTGTTCAACTAGAACCTTTCCTTTCTCATTTATCCTCCAGATAGCATGTTGATATTAATATTCCAATATAAAACACAAATAACTTTAAAAGTTCTACAGTCTTTTCAAATTCAAACACATTATAAAGAGTGGTGCAATCTCTTTAAAATATCCAGTCACTTAAAAAACCCAGCATCTCTTTTAAAAGTTCAAAGTCTCTCAACTGTCAGCTCCTGTAAAAATGAAAATTAGGTTAAATATTTTCTTACTTCAAGAGGGAAGAATCAGGGCAGTCACAATCCGAACAAAGTAAAACCAAACTCCAAGAGTGTAAAAAACTCAATGTCCAACATCTGGGATTCATTCACGATCTTCTGGGCTCCTCCAAGGGTCTTAGGTCACTTATAATAACGGTTCTGTCTCTGCAGCATGCAAAGTTTTTCTTCCAGGATCTGGCAAGCTCTATTTCATTGCTCTGCTATTCTTGGTGGTCATTTCATGGTGCTGGCATCTCCAAAATGCTGAGATCTCTGTTGCAAGTGGGCTACACTTTCGCCAATAGCCTCTCCTAGGTTCACTTCATGGTACCAAGCCTCAACTTCTCCTCCATAACCTCTGGATCATGGGGATTTTGCTGCTACTGTGGCTGCACCTTCTTTAATGGCCTATCATGGTTACGTATAGTGCCCAGCCCAGCTGCTTCTCATAACCCCCTCATACTTTCAAAACCAGTACCACCTGGGTGACTTTTACACTACCAAGTTTGACCATCAGTGAAAAGTACAACTTTGGTCACCTCTGAAACATAGCTTCTTTGTACTGATTCTGAGGAAACACTTCCCAAAAGATTGCACCTCAATGACATGCGTACCTTTTTAATCACCACTAATTTTTCAACTCCAGCTGGCCAGCATAGAGTATCCCAGCAAAGCAAAGGTTTGTGTCAGCGACTCTGGTCTCTTGTTAATCACAACTGATTCTTCAGTCCCAGCTAGCCAGAACCACAGATTCTCAACTAAAAAGTAGTGAACAGTCCCACTAGAGTCTTGAAGTGACTCTCAAACTTCCTTCTGGAATTCCACAAACCAGGCTTCCATCATCTGCACTGCCCTCGACATTCTTATCTTCTAAGCTCCCACAGAAAAGCTCAGAACACTCAATGGATTTTCTAGTCCAAAATTCCAAAGTCCTTCCATAATCCTCCCCAAAACAACACAGGTCTGTCACAGCAATATCCCATGATCCTGGTACCAATTGGTCTTAGTTGGGTCACTACTGATATGACAAAACACCATGACCAAAAGGAACTTGGAGAGGAAAGGGTTTATTTCACTCACAGTTCCATATCATTCATCATCAAAAGCAGTGACAGCAGGAACTCAAGCAGGGGAGGAATATGGAGGCAGGAGTTAATGCAGAGGCCATGGAGGGGTGCTTCTTACTGGCTTACTTGCCATGGTTTGCTCAGTCGGCTTTCTTATAGAACTCAGGGCTAGTCTAGATGTGGCCCCAACCACGATGGGCTGGGCCCTCTCACATCAATCAGTAATAAAGAAAATGCCCTACATTGGAGAAAATGGAGGCATTTTCTCAACTGAGGTTCCTTCCTCTCTGATGATTCTAGCTTGTGTGAAGGCAATGTAAAACTAGCTAGTACAAGGTGAAAAACATTGTTACTATGGGTGATGGCTCTTTCCATAAAGGGAGTAGCAATATTAGGAGGTATGGCCTTATTGAAGGAAGCATGTCACTGTGGATGTGGGCTTTGAGGTGTTATATATGCTCAAGCCATGCCTGGTGAGACAGACTACTTCCTGTTGCCTGTGAGTCAAGATATAGACTCTCAGCTACTTCTCCAGCATCATGTCTGCCTGCATGCCACCATGCTTCCCACCATGATAGTAATTGACTAGACCTCCAAAACTGTAAGCCATCCCAATTAAATGTTTTTCCTTTATAGGAGTTGCTGTGGTCATAGTCTCTTTACAGCAATAGAAACAAATGACACAGCAAAAATACAGGCACAAAGGTCTCAGAGTATAGAGACCTACACTGGTGAAGTCTCAAAGACAGTCATTTAGCTGATCTGATTTCCCAGGATAGAATGAGTAGAAGCCAAGACTCCTACCTGTGGTTCTACACCCAGGAGACTAGAAAAGTAAACCACCATGGGAACAAAGAACCCAGGGTCCACTGATTGGTTCAAAGCAGACCTTGAGGCACATGTGGGAGCTGAGTTGTCAAGTGGAGGGGATGGAAAAGTGGAAAGGGTCAAGAAGGAATCATGATGATTGATTCTAAGAACAATGCTCAGAGCTGACAGTTGTGATTGGACTTTTGTATGCCCTGTGACATCAGCAACAAGTGTGGATGAGCTCAGGAACAGAAACAGAGAAGACCCAGTTGAATAATCCTATTGGCAGATGCTGGGAAAACCTTGGAGAAGAATCCCACATGCTGGTTTTGAAGTCTGGGCGGGAGTTTCTGTCAAAGAAAATTCCATGGAACTGAGTGTTGACAGCTCCATGTACCTTTTCACAACACTGTCTGTATGGCATTCAAGGTTATCTATCCCCAGACACCATCCTAAGTTTCCATCCCAGCATATTCTCCACCACATTTACATGGGCTCATCTTTGTTCTCCAAGTAGTCTCCGATTCTCTTAATGTTTTTTATTGTCCCCTTGTCTAAAATGCCTTACCTTCTTCTGATTAAAACTGTGTGTTTTCCCCTTTCTTTTTTATTTCTTTCTTTTTTTTTTTTTTTTTTTTTTTTTGGTTCTTTGAGAGCAGATTTCTCTGTACAGCTCTATCTGTCCTGGAACTCTCTTTGTAGACCAGGATAGCCTCACACTCACAGAGATCCACCTACCTTCATCTCCCAGATACTGGGATTTAAGGTGTGTGCCACCATCACCCACATAACTGCATTTTTAAACCTCTAGCCCAAATAATAGTCCATCTTGGAAGCCTTCCTGTCACAGTACTAATGCCCTAGGAAAAAGGAGTCACTCCTAAGATCTCTTTAAATTCCTAACTGACCATGCTTCTCTTCTGCCTTTGATTAAACACCGTGTCTCAAATATTTGTTTGATAAGTGAAGACTATGATAAGCCGTCTGTGGCAGGGGCACATTCTGTTTGCCTAGCCTCTTCACTACAAAAGCGTTATCTGAAGAAGAGCTGAGTTAGTGCCTGATGAACTTTGGATATGCACAGCCTCCACCAATTATTAGTATTCCAGTAAGTTTGCTACTTTTTTCTGAATCTTTTGAAACTGAGTTGCAAGCAACCACCCTGACACTCAGCCTCAAACACTTCGGCATGCCTCTCCCAGCCATAGGGACTTCTCCCTAGAAAACCACCACAATCTTTTCCAATCTAATCATCGCCCATCTCCTGGGATCTGCAGGTTCCACATTGTGTCAAAGATGCCTCCGATGGAGAAAGACAGTCACCACCATCACCTAGAGCAGTGGTTCTCAACCTATGAGCCCAGACCCCTTTGAGGGTTACATAACAGATACTTATATTATGATTCACAATAGTAACAAAATTACAGTTATAAAGTAGCAACGAAAATAGTTTTATGGCTGGGGGTCACCACAACATGAGGAACTGTATTAAAGGGTTACAGCATTAGGAAGGTTGAGGACCATTTCTCTAGAAGATTCTCAAGGGAAGTTGGCAAACATAAGGCCAACTGTCACCTAGCTGGGAGATGGGATGCCTCCTTCGATCACCTACTTTGCCCTAAACCTAGGACTATGTTCCATAAAAACAGATCACTGCATGACAGTTACCACCACAGTGAGCCATGTATGGACACTGAAGCCCTTTTGAAACCACAACTGATACATTAGAGAAATTGGGGGTACAGGGCAATTGTCATCAAACTGTCTGGACATAGAATTTTGTTTAAAGCAGACAGATGGAGCATCCCTCAAGAATTGTAGAGCAAGTTCTCCCCCTAATTTCTCACAGACAATAGAAACAGAGATAGGAGGCCACTGATGGGCTTCATTAAACAAGGGGAAGAAGAAGCTGGCTCACCCGTGAACAGTATACCAATAAGGAAAAGAAAGGTCCAGGCTTTTCTGAGGTGCCAGACACTTTACACCGATTCCAGGCTGGACTTGAACTTGTATGACCTTGGCTGGGCTGCTTAACTTTTAGGATTTGTAGAGCAGAGGAAGTTAGGTTAGAATTAAATCACAGTTAGAATAAAAATTTTTTAAAAAAGCAAAACTTCTGTCTGTATATTACAACCACTTGGTGGGGAGTCCTACAACTTGGGATTTTTAACCCATTCCTTTTCCTCTGTAAAGGAAGTAGCTCTTAGTGGGAGGCCAGTATTTTGTTTTGCTTTTTGCCCCCACCCACTGCAGGGTCACTTGGAGCCCAAGCTGACCTTGAACTTATTAAGTAGCTGAGGATGCCCTTGAACTTCTGATCCTCAGGACTGAGACCCTCTGCATGACAAGACGTCCAAAAGCTGATTCTCAGAAAGGAATTAAGTGAGCCCGTGAAAAGAACTCTGGAATCCTTCCACCATCCCAAGGAGTGAAGCTGTCAGTGTACTTCAGTGTCTCCAACTTAGCTCATTCCCATCCTCCTCACCCCAGGCAGTACAGTTTGCTGCAAAGGCTCACTGCAGAGACACATAGGTGTGTTTTGTTTTGTTTGTTTCAGAGAGAAAGGTTGATCCCGGAAGCCAAGATGGCAACATACTCTGGAGATGTTCACCCACCACCTTTTTTTTTCCCCCTATGCTTGCATCACAGAGCTGGGCGACCACTGAGGAGGGAAGAGGGAAGGAAAACAAGATGGCCGCTCAGCCTGCCTGCTTGACAGATTCTAACCCCTGCCAGCCACCACCAGCTCTCCACATGCAGGACTTGAAGCATCTGCCAGACGGGTGCTGGCTTTTGATCAGAACCGTGTCGAGCCAGAGACCTGCAGGGAAGCCGGCAGGCTCCCTGGAATTGGCTAGCAGGAGTCTTCCTAGCTTCCTCGAGCGAGCGACTTGAAGTTTGAGCAGAGGCTGAAAACGCGGGTGGATGGGGGCTGCATAACAAAGATCAGACCTTCTTTTTCTGAGGCCAAGTCATTCCAGCCAAGGGAGGCCACGCACCCTTTCCCCTCTGGCAGATGGAGCTGGATTTGGGGCCGCATTTGCAGATTTAGCTAATGACTCTGGGCTCAGAGTCTTTTAACCTTGTGGGATAACACCTGTAAAAACCGAGACCACTAGAGTGGGTTCCTAGGGTCCCTGTGGGGTGTGCGACACTGCAATATTGCTGTTTACAAGACAAATGATCACTCCAGCGGGTCCACTCAGCAAAGTCTGCTGGAGACCTCATTTTTTTCAAGAGGTCCTCTGGGGCGTGGGCTGCTAGCCTAAGGGAAAGCAACAACTTGCATCCTTAAGGCTGATTCAAAAATCCTCCAAAGCTGTCGGGAGCCTGTGTCTGGCCCTGGCAGGAGCAGCCGGGCCATGGGTTAAACAGAGGTCTAGCGTGTTCTGAGCCTGACAATAGCACTCTACACGACTCCAGGCCCCTTGTCTTTCAGGAACCAATTCAGCTTATTGGCCCTAACCTCCAAAGAACCCAGAGGTCCCTGCCTAGGTCGATAAATAAATCCGACTCTACTGTAGCAAACTTCAACAAAGTTCAACTGTTGGCTCCCTCCTGAATATCCCTGTTAACTCCCTCCAGGCACCCTAGCCCCATGCCTGTTCAGCCCTCCTTTCCTCTGGGGATGTCAGCCGCTGTTGGTGTGTTGTTGTTGTTGTTGTTTTAATTCCTTCAAAGGATGAGGAATGTTGACACCCCTGAAACACGCCTCTGATGTCTGGTTAGACTTCAGACGGCTGCATGTGAGTGTGCACGGACGCAATCGGGCCGATTGGGTTAAACCAAATATTACAATCGCAAGAACTCATCTGGAACTAATCATTTTGAGGCCACCGAAAGTAAAAGGGCCTCGGCTTTGGGCCTGGCCAGAGGCAGAGGCCAACTCGAGCCAATGCTGCCACCTGCCGTGGGCGCGGGGAACTGGGTGCGCCGCCTCGGCCTTCCTGTTTTGTTCGCCCCTCGGCACCCACACAAGGCAGGTTTCTCACCCGCCAGACCAGGGCTATTTTAAAAGACCAGTGCCTGTCCCCAGCCATTAAGGTAAAGATAGTCAGTCTGGCTGCTCCCTATCTTCTCTGAAAAAGGGCCACTTTCCAATTATAGTCCCAGGCCTAGAGAGCAGGACACTCCTGACTAAACGGAGCTCCATTAAGCACATAATCCCATGATCGTGTTGCCGGTTCACTTAGAGGAAGGCTCGTTTAAGAAAGAATGTTTTATTTTGCGGGGGATGAAGGAAACGCACAATTCTGGGTTCTGTCGGCACATTGCTGAACTGCAAGTCACGTGCCAGATCCAGAAATGATGAAAACATCTGTTTTTGCTTTAGCCCAGCAGTGAGCCCCGGACGGTGGGGAGGGGCAGCGACAGGACCGAGACGGCCTTGCTCACGAGCGCCATCTGCCGAGCCTGCGCGGGAAATACGTGCATACCCGGCACAATGCAGGTTGCTCACCCCCCGGGAAGGGACAGATCCACAGGTGGGGGTCTGTACCCGAGAGACCACTCTCTTCAGAGAACAGCCCTGGCTGTGGCCTGGAAACTTTGCCACTCTGAATTGTCTCGAAGTGTTCTCAACAAAGAGATCTATCCCTGGGGACTGCTCTAGGGCAGAGGAGGCTGAGGGAGGCAGCGAATGAATTCCCAGGTTGTAAAGCAAAGAGGTAAGGGGTGGGGGTGGGGGACACTTTTGGTTTGCAGAATTTGCGGTTCCTACCGGCTGAAATCTCCCAGAACAAAGAAACCACTTCCCAGCTCCCGCCCTGCACTCCTCCAACCAGCGCGCTCTCTCTCTCTCTCTCTCTCTCTCTCTCTCTCTCTCTCTCTCTCTCTCTCTCTCTCTCTCTCTCTCTCTCTCTCTCTCTCTCTCTCTCTCTCTCTCTCTCTCTCTCTCTCTCTCTCTCTTGCTCTTTCTCTCTCTCTCTTGCTATGTTGGTTTTGTGCAGTAAGTTTGAGAAGAATTCAGTGAATACTATTCTGGTCAGGCAGAGCTTGCCTGTCCCTTTATGTGCAATTTGCCCAACCTTAAGAAGCCAGTGCTGGATCCAAGCTCTGTGCAGGAGCCACACTGACAGCCATGACAATGCCACCTTAGCGTTTTCTTTTCAGGGTTCCCTGAGTTACTCTTTGCCTGCCTGCCCAGCCAGGCACTTGGCACAACTGTACAACTATATAAATACATTCATACATACATACATACTTCAAACACATCCCAGGAAAACGTGTACTCTGTGTCAAATCAGTGTTGCATACAATGACAGCTGGGACCTCCAAGTCAGGGAGGGGATTACAGCTGCAGACAGGATGTGGATCCACCTTTCTCTCAGTCATCTCCCTGAGGAATCCCTTCCCTCAGGCCACTTCCACCCTGGCCTCCAGTCCCTTACACATTAGCCCTTCTCAGAAGTTCCGGGAGCGCCGTTAGTGACTTCCCACTATCTCATGTCAAAATTGGTCTGGGGTCCAGACCCCATTCCCAACATCTCTTCCTTACCAGATGTAGATGCTAAGGCTTTACTGTGGAACTATATGAACAGTGCTTCCCATAGGAGGCAAAGAGTTAATAAAAAGAGCAAAAAGTCTGGCCAGGACGATCAGGCTTGCCAGGGGCTCCCGTGTCCCTTGAGGCTGGGCTGCTGAGCACACCCTCAGCTCTGAGGCAACATTCCCCAAAGCAGTCTATGCAGCCTGACTGTCCTCTAACCTACAAACTCGTAGGTTTAAAATGGAGACTGGCCTATCTATCTTTCCTACCCCTCTCTCAAACAAGTATAGAAAGAGCTGTCCTTTGTATGGGTCAGGAACCTGTCTATAATCTCAGGCATTTCAGAAAAAGACACTTTATTTTTACAGCTGGACAAATCTTCTAAGAAGCAACCCCATCCTCAACATAGTAGCTATAGCTATATCCCCACTGGCCATATGCTTCCATGGTACCAAGTTTTTAGATTACTAGGGCCCAAATTAACCTCCTGAGTCCCTGCAGACTCACCTGAACCCAGCAATGCTCAGCTCTGGGTCTGTGACATGGCCAGTTCTCAGGGAGCCCCTCCCATCAGTCAAGTTCATTTCTTGTTTCAGGCCGCAAAAAAAAAAAAAAAAAAAAGTGTTAGAAGATGAAACTTCCTTTTAGTCTGACTTAAAATTGGCCTAGTATAGAGAGTTTTGTTGAATTTTCTTTGTTCTCTCCAGAGGAAACTTAATGCTTACTGTCTCGTGTTTCTTTTCTGGTCTCTTGACTCCTTTTCTTATTTCTACCTGGTTCTGCAACAGACCTGTGTTTGGATACACAGTGGACAAGTTATGAAACTTTTTATACTGTGTTGTCATCTCAGAAGTCAAATTTGGGTGTTTTTATCAGAAAAGCAAAAATCTCTGAGGTGGGTTGCAATCATAAGAAAGAAGAAGAGGAGGAAGAGGAAGAGGAGCAGCAGCAGCATTAATGTGGGTCAAAAATAAACATGGCCGACAGTGCTCCCTTCCATGTGCAGTGTCATATCTCCCATATATACATATATATATATATTTCAGTTCTGGCCAAGACTCTCCTGTCCTCACATAAAAATCATTTGTCCCCCACTTTTCTCCATCTATCTTGGCGTAACTCTCTTCACACAGAGACAAGTAACCTTTGTTCAAAGCTCTGTTCTCCTCCTAAGCCGGGCAGAATTCTGCAAGATCACTCTGCACACACAAGCTTAGCGCCTCCCTTCCAGCTCCAAACAAACCATAATCCAAAAGCCACTCCTTTAAATAGAGGTTTCTTTTATGCCTAGATGCCTAAAAAAAAGGAATGTCGACTGCTACTGCTAGTTTGTCCAGTTAAATCCGATTTTCGCTGAAATGCTGCTTGCTCAAAATTCTGGGTGTGAACTGCAGGCAGGGCTCTGGGAACTGGAATTCTCGAGCTATCTGGAGGGCCCTCCAGTGGCCAAAATAAAACCTGCTGTAAACAAAGGGCATGGAAGCCAGCACTGCAACAAAGACCGAAGGGTGGTCCCTAGCCTGCCTGGAAAACCTGCAGAGTACGATCCCCGCATTTTGCTCCATGGAGGTGTGTCTCACATAAACGAAACTAAGACAGAATCTCAACTGGAAGGATGATGATGTTATTTGCATGACAAAAGAATCCTTCATGATATAAAAGAGGGACAGGTTTGAACTCCTTTAAATGATAACTCCCCCTATTATTTTTTAAAGACTCTATTGAACTGGGAGGGGGGTGACATGCAAATTTCTAGAATGCGGCTGTGAAACCTAAGAGGGTGCACTTGGGCTTGTGCTACTTGAACCCCCACTGACATTTCTTTCTACCTGTGAAAGCCTCGTAAGTACTATGACCTTGAGACTCAGGAATAAGTGGAGGTCAGGGTCCTTAGAGGTGAGATAAGAAGAGAAGGGGCAAGTTGAAGATCTGAGCCCAGAGAGCATTTCTAGAGGACTTTGAAAAAGCAAATGGTTCCCCTGCACCTGACAGACTTCCGATCTTCCAGAAAGAGCTCTAGATCTGTTACAAATTAGTACACTATGTCACATAAGCATGCCCCAGTTTCTCTTGGTAGACAACACGAGCCAGGCACAGATTTCTAGGAACTGTGGCTCCCTACTCATTGTAATAACCTTTGTTACCTGGAAACATAGTAGAAAGAGAGGGGAGGAAGAATTCTTCCCACAAAGTCCCTTTAGCCCTGATTCATTCTGAATCCCTCACCTTTCCATGTTCACATATGTGACTAGCAGCCATGCCAAAACCTCCATGCCCACTACTGATCACCACATACACACACATGCCCATGCACAGGCACACACACACACACACACACACACACACACACACACACACACAGAGAGAGAGTACACTCTGGCCTGCTGGATGCTGGGAGAAGCAGAGGTGAGGCAGGGATGGAGAAAATAGAGTTTACCCTCCCGAGTCTCTGCTCCATCAAGCACTGCTGCCAGATGTCTTCTGTGTCATCATGGTTTGTGCTCCAGACTCATGTCTGTGCCCCCACAAATGTATAGATTGAGATCATGCCCCCACAAAGTGATAGTGTTGGGAGATGGGGTCTTTGGGTCATGAGATCAGAATAGGTTGAGGTCACTCATAAAAAGCTTTGTCGGAGAACTGCCTTCCCCTTTTTTCATTCAAGGAAAGAGCAAGAAAACTATAAAGGAAGGAGGATCCCTTACCAGACATGAAATCTCCAGTGCCTCTGTCTTGAACTTCAGCCTTCAGGTCTGTGAGAAACCACATAGTTTATAAACCACCTACTTTGTAGCACTGTGTTACAAACACCCCCAATGGAGCCCAGCAACTGGGCGTTGTTTGTTTAGCATGCTTAGCTAAAGCAGGGAGCTAACGTCTGTCTGGAAACTGGAAAAGAGCTGGTCCAAGTCCATCAAGCTCTAGAGAAAGGACATGCATGAAGATAAATGCTCTATGGCAGATGAGTGTGTAGCAGCAGGACCACAAATTCTCAGGTGGCAAAGGCTCAGAGACCAGGCACAAGACAACAACCTGCTCTCTAAGCACACCAGTCTCCTTTGCCCGCTGCCACCAAGCACGCTCCAGCCTTCCCAGACTAGCCTTCCTTTGTTCTGATTTGGGCATATTGTCTGATTTCTCTGTCTTTCAAATGTTTGTGTGTTTGTGTGTGCATGTCAGGGTGGGGAAGCTGAAGTTACTTCTTTCCCATTTTTCTGTGTTCAAACTAGTCTCTATGGGTATTGTATCCTGAAAATCAGGGACACCTACAACTTCCTCCTCTGTGGAAATAAAGTGTGTCTCACACAGGGCAACAGGGGACTGAAGGAAGACAATTGTGGGTTGTCAACACTCATGTCTAGTGTATTTCATGGTCTGCTGGCATCCTCACAATAGCCAGTGAGTTAGATGCTAAGCCATCTGTATTGACAGGGAGGAAACAATAGTGGGTAAGATGTTAAGATGCACAGCATCATGAGACTCCTGAGTCAGGATTCTGCCCCAGAACCCGGACTCCAAACCACATGTGATTCGAAGGTGACCGTGGAGAAGCATGCCAGGCACATACCTGGGCTCATAGCCCTCATACTTTTTTGCTCTGGAAGTGAATAAATGTGGTCATCTTTTCTCTGTGCCCTGAGCACTGGGATGCTCCTGATTCCCACTCACCACTCTGACATCTCCAAGGCAGCATGTTCTAAGGTTGCCTAACTTCAGAAGACTCTCCAAACACACATTATCTTGAGATCTCTGCCATTCCAAAAATATCTCTCCAGATGGTGTGCCTGCTTCCCCTCTCTCGGTAACTCTGGACAGACACTTCGAGTACACAGCTCAGCCTAGCAAGTTTTGAACACATACATTAAGCCCTTTCTTATATTTATTAAATTGTTCGATCAACCTGAGGCTATGGCTCCTTATGACAGGGTTTTGTTTGTTTGTTTGTTTGTTTGAAGAACGAAGCATCTTCAACACCTGGAGAGTACCTAGGCAAAGTTTGCTAAGTGGAACAAGACAGCTTTCACCTTCTGTGGTATGTCACTAGCCATTTATATGTCCTAAAGAGAATTCACTACCCTTTCCACACCTATCTTTCCCTCTCCTTTCATACCCAGGTTAACAATATCAGCTACCCACTTCATTTTACAGGACAGGGATACTGAAATCATTCTAGCCCTGTATCACTTTGTTCATTTGTTTGTTTGTTCATTCCTTCATTTGTATGTGTGTGTGTGTGTGTGTGATGTACATAAGTGTGTGTGATGTATGTACACACTGAAGTGTGTGCAAATGTGTATGATATAATGTGGAGGTCAGATATAATGTCCATGTCAGGAGTCTTCCTTGGTATCTCCCAACTTTACTCTTTTGAAACAGTTTTCCCTCTGAATATGGAACTTTCTGATTGGCTAGACTGGTTGGACAGTGAACTTCTGTCCCCTTCTCCCCCCCAAAAAAACCAGGGATATGGGACTTTCAAAATGGGCTCTGGGCATCAAACTCAGGTCCTCACACTTACCTGGCATGGGTTTTACTGAATCATCTGTCCAGTCTTCTGTGTCACTCTCTGGGGGGGGGGCTGATGGTTACTTGAGCTTTTTGGATGTCATTGTCCCTAGGATTCTACAAAAGCAATCTCTGCTCCTCTCTCTCACTTTGTGGGGAGAGTCTTCCTTGATGAAACAACTGAAGACTGCTGAATTAAAGGTGTGCTAGGATCAGAAGGGAGAACAGTGTGGAGAAGCCCACCCCAAGAGGGAGGGGTGTGGACTATGGTGATGGCTGCTGGGAACCTTTAGAACTATAGCCATGAAGCATCTTCTTCCCTTGTCAAAACTCCTACAGATCTGTCTCTATCAGGATTCCCACCACCCTTTGAGTCACTTCAACATTATCCCACTTCAAAGACAAGAGAATAAACACACAAGATATTTGGCAAATTGTCAGATAGCCATAGATATCAACCTTGCTTAGCCTCTCTCTACTGTTCTTCTCTCAAAGTGGAGTCTGTCCAGTTGACATGCTGCATGAGTCGACTTGCTTTGTTACCTAACTTTTCATTTTGTCTATCAAGGACTCTGGGCAACAGGAGTCAATACTTGCCTGACTGATATGTGATATGTACCTCCATGCATTTCTTCCAAGGATGGAGAAACAGACCAAATGAGCTACATTCAACAGGTTCTTGTACAAAGAGGTGGCCAGTGAAAGATGGGCAGAAGTGCTGGATGGGTGGTTCTGGGAGAACTCTTTAAAAGGGAGTTACCCCAGCTGTGAGACTCTCTTTTACACTCAGTGTGGGGTCCCAGTAAGCACTGAGTGACTGTATAAGGAGCAGTTGAAGTTCTAATAAGAGTTGGTGGAGTCCTGAGAAGTGGGTAGTGAGTGTATAGTGTTTGACATGGGTACAGCCATATCAAGGACCCAATGCCTTAGACCCTTGGCAGTAGCCAAGTCTTTCCCACGGTGAGGCTCAGAGGGATGGCAAAGCCCTCTTCAGGTCCAGTGTGAACGTGGACAGTGTGTGTGCAATTTCATTTTCTGAATCATTGATCAGTGTGTGCAAAACCTAGCAAGCATGGCTTCCTTCTCCCAGATGGCTGCAACCTTAGAGTGGGGGCTTCCTAAGTCCTCCAACTGAGACCAGCTAACACCTCCTGCCTGTTGTACATAATAAAAGCTGTGGTTCTGGCTCACTGTAGTGTATTAGGTGTGTCCCTTTAGAGAGAGCACAACCCACCTGATCCTAGGCTTTCTGTACACGTGTCTGTAGGTCTGTCTTTTCTTCACTCTGTCATTGCCCCAGTCCGGTTTTCAGGACCAAGCCATACAGGAGGCAGTACCTCATCTTTTCCTCCTTGATATTGGCCTTCAGACTTGATGGATGGAATGTGAGCTCTGTGTGGACTTCAGACTACAAAGCTAAAGGCAGAAAGCAGTGCTGGATAGTGGAGCAGAAAGATGGGGAAAACCTGAATGCTCGGGTTCTAGCCTAGGACAACTTTTCAATGAAAGCAAACACACAGAGCTTGCTTTTACAGCCACGGAGGATTCGTTTTCCGTCACATGAAGCTGAACTTCACACTAGCTGATTAGTTCCTTAGGAGCAGCTTATATACATATGCATGCAATAACAATTAATGAAAAAAGAGGCCATGAAATTTAAGGAGAGTGGGCAGGGGCATATGAGAGGATTTGAAGGAGGGGGGGGAGAAATGTAATTATACTCTCAAAACTTTTTACTGTATTTAAAAATCAGGTTAACCCATCCCTGATGAGGGAAGTCCTATGTATATGTCAATAAAGCACTGTTGGACCAATAGGGAACCAAGATAGGTGGGACTAGGAGTCCAGGAGAACTCTGGGAAGGAGAAACACAGAGAGTCAAGATGTAACGCCATGGGGTAGGAAGCCCGGAACTATTCTCCGGTAAGAGAAATACTTAGATTAACAATTACGGGGTAATTACTTAAGTCAGAGTTAGCCAGTAAGAAACAAGCAAGGCCAACAGCTTCATAATTAATATAGCCTCCTGTGTGTTTATTTGGGACTGATGCGGCTCTGGAACCAGGCTGGCGGGAAGGTTTCTCTCAAGGAAAAGGTTTCCCTTTACACATCCCTTCATTGATTCAACAACCTTATGAAGTATCAAAGACTATTCTAAGCTCTGTGGAAATTAACAATCAGGGATGATAATGACAGGTTTCATTCTATAGTAGCATCCCACTTTTAGTGAGTTCATGGAGCTTCACTTTGTGTTGTCCCCACCAGGCTCACCAGCATCATGGTTGGGATGACTTATGCTCTTGAAATAAAAAGTGTCCTGCTGGTTTAAATCTAGAATGTTCTCCCAAGGGCCTATGTACTAAAAAGTTGCCCCTTAGCCTGTGGTGCTATTGGATGGTAATAAACCCTATGGGAAGCAGAGCGAGCCTGTTAAAAGGAAGTTGGTTCATTGGGTATGGGGGTGGTCCTTTAAGGAGGTACAGAGAGCTCAGCTCTTTGTCTCTCTCTTGACTTCTAGGCTGAGTTTTCTCTGCGGCATGCCACAGCCATACAATACTACTATCTGTTTAAAGTACCAGGGTCGACTGATTATGGACTGAAACATCTGAAACTATGACTAAAACCTATAAGTTACTTATCTCAGTTACTTTGTCACAGCAACAGAAAACTAACCAACACTCTCCCATCAGAGGCTATCAGAAACCCTTCTAACTCATGTATGAAAAGCATTCTCAGACGTGGAATGTCTTTTAAAGAAGAACAAGCCCCCAGAGGTCTACCAGCTCCTATTCAAGACATGTGAACACAGAACTATGTCAAAGAGGAGGCAAGGAGAAAGAGGCAAAAAGCAATTTGTTAATTTATGTTTTAGAGCTTTACTGCATGGGAGTTGTAGACTTCCAGGTGTGAAGACTAAGGGGACATACCTAAATCCTTAGGGAAAGAGGCAGAAGTCTGGGGTATAATCCAGTAGGGAAGGGCTGAGAAATCCTGGGGACATAACCGTAAAAGGTCAGCTACTCTTTGTGTATTTTATAAACCAAGAGGATTGTCTAGCTTTGAACATTTTGCTGAGGTTATTAAATCAGCTTTCCGTTCCTGAACACAACGTATGGAATATAGGATTGTATTGGGGCACTGGGGCCCTTGAACTTACCCCTCCTTCCTGTTGAGAAAGATCCCATACAATAAAATGGCTGATGGAAAAGGGTATCAAGGTTTGGGTTAAACAGCCAACAACATGCTCTTCTACCCTGAGACAGAGATGGAGCCTGTGTCTTCATCAGGGCATCACACCATCTCACTCCACAGAATCAGGGCCCACATGCTCAGTCTGGACTTCAGGGCTTTAGGATGCAGAATATACATACACTTATTAGCTGAGCCCTTAAAAATCTTTAATCTCCATTTTCTCCTTTACAAAAGCCCATGGATTCACAGTGGCCTCTCAGCCCTGAGGATTTGTTTTAAGTTGTCCCAGAGAGCAGGAATCATGTCAGTGTTGTCCACATTATATTCTTAGTGGCTGAGAGGGTACTGGATAGAGTTCTTAGGTGAATGTTGCCATGGGATCCATGATCCAGGGGACTCTGCCGTCCAAGGAGATTAATATCTTGCCAATTAGAGACTAGACCTTCATCTTCTGTTTCCCTAGTGGCTATCCCAATCATTGGATTTCCCCTCCTTTGCTTAACACCTCTCTACCTTAGAAACTGTACACCTATAAGAGATTCACTATCTGCTCAAGTGGGTTCCACACTCTATTCCCTCTAGCTCTGGCAGAAGCTCTGCACCACACTGTAATACTCGGGAAAAACATTTGACAGTCCCTGTGCAGTTGAAATGAAAAGCATATTCACCAGCCAGCACTGAGTCCTCCCCCCAAGCTCCTCCCAACTCCTCTTCCTCCCACCCCACCGCACAGACCCATGGAGAAAGGTGCCCCCCAGCTGCTAGTAACTTTTAGGCAGTTCCCTTCTTTTCTCTAGAGCTGTGAAACAACGATGGCTGGGGGGGGGGGAGTCAAGGTCCCTTTTACTAAAAGTGAATGTGACCACCACACTTGTGACTTGCCCTACCCGTGTGCCCACAATGTCTGTACTCCCTTATGTCTGCCATTTTCTCCATTCCCTTTGATGAGAGGCATTCATGGCTGACCCGTCTGTCTCCTGAGAAATGAAATGAAAGCTTGGGGAGCTAGAGAGGAAGGGAGTAAAAATTCCTCCTGTGAGCTCCCTCAGAGTGGATGATGACTCTAAGCCCTTGACCACACTGACAGAAGAAGGGTAATGCAGCCGAGTACACGGTGGCTGAGAGTTCCCTGGTTCTCCTTGTCTTCAAGTCTGAATCAAAACAACTTGTAGAAAGTAAGGGGGAGATACTGTGGTTCTGCTTCTGACATCTGACTTTTAGTTGAACTAGGAATAAGAGAAGTAGCTGTGATTTGGTCCTCGCCCCTGTTTAGATTTACTCACAACAGAATCATAAGTGTATGCTGTCACTGCTACAGAACAAAGTGACAGAAGCACACACCAGATGCTCCCAATGCTTGTCTCTGGGGCTACTAGGAAATCTCATTTTCTTCTTGGTGCTTTTATTCCCTCAGATTTCTATTATGGATACAAATTCCTTGTCTAATCCCCTTCTGACAAAGGAGCATTATTGAAAAAGGCAAACCAGCTGGGTAAATAAATTCCTGATGTATACACCCCAATCTGTTATCAAAAGGGGCCGTGTGGAATGGCTCTGTATGTATGTAGGAACAGCATGGAGTCTGGAAGCAGGCTTCCTGGCCTCCTATCTCAATTCTGCTGCTTCTTCTTACTTGATGTGACCACAGGCAACTGTCTTTACCATTCCTTGCTTCAGGTTGTAGAAGGTTGTGAGAATTAAACAACTTTAAATGAGCTACCCTCAGAAGAATGTCAGGTCCATAGCAATTATATATTTAATACTGTTGTTCACTGTAGCAGCACAGCCACTGATCAAAAGATTTCTAGCCTGTGTTAGAGAAGAGTATTCTTTTCAGTCTTAAACATATCTTGTCAACTATCTATGAACATCCATGAACCCAGTTTCCTCCATTGTTCTAGTTCTAGGGAACAGGCAAGGAGTTTAGGCCTTCAGTGTACTTCTGAAGCCAAAAGCATGGTGTCCATGAAAAACACACATGTTCACACACATCCAGACAGCTCCACCGTAACCAGGGCCGATTCATCCAGGGTCACTAACTGGCTATGTCTCAACCAGAAAAAGATAAGTCTTAATTATGAAGCCTCTTCCCCTGACCAGCCCTGAAGGTTTTAAGGAACTGAGTACAACCAAAGGGCAAATTTCAGAAAAGTCTGATTTGCATTTAAATCCAAGTCTTCCCCCCCCCACAAGGTTTGCTGATGCCAAGTTTTAAATATGAAATGTCATTGTTTTCATACAGATATTACCAAGCGTTACCGGTTGTCATTTTGGCATTCAGTAGGGTTATGATATTACAATGGAAACATTAGCATTTTCAAAAGTCTATCACCATTGTTCTTCTGTAAATTGCGGCAGCTCATATTACCCTACACATAATCTTAAAAAAAAAATGAATGGGATGCTAACAACAAAGCCAATGGTGAGAAGGGTAGTCACCTCCTTTGTCTGGGATGCTAGTGGTCTCCTGCTAGCACTGTCACTGCCCTAATGGGACATGCAGCAGCCCTGTGCACCACTGAACCCACACTAGTGAATGAAATAGGCACTGAAAAATTCCCACAATGCAAAGGATTTTGATAAAGTCTTACTGAGTTGCTGCAAAGCAAAAGAATCTTCTATTTTTCTAATCATGAAAATCTTTATAAAAATATACCATTTTTTTAAAGACTTCATTGTTCTACCATCAAAAAGGAAGATGATGTGTTGTCTAAACAGCTTGCAAAGAAGCCTGGGTGTATTTGTTTATTTATGCCTTTGGATTTAAATTTTTTTCTAGTTGGAATGTTTCTAAAAATGTCTGCCCTGTAGTCACCCATACAGATGGGGCAAAATTGCATGGTCATTAATATCACAGTTTAAGGGAGTTCAGGTGGTTCAATCTGACTCTGTCATGATACTGCATATGACAGCTTGGGGGAGCTAATCAGAACTGTCTTCTTTTCTTATTTTAAATTTATTTTTCTTTTATGTCTGCATATATGTCTATGAGGATGTGGGATCACCTGAAAATGTAGTTGCAGACAGTTGTGAGCTGCTGTGTGGGTACTGAGAATTGAACCTGGGTCCCCTGGAAGAGTGGCCAGTGCTCTTAACAACTGAGCCATCTCTCCAGCCAAGACCATCCTCTTTAAAGGAAAGATTCATAGCTAAATCAAAGGATCATTTTCAGAATCAAAGTCTCTTCATAAATGGTTTAGTATAATGACTATCAAATACAGATCCCAAAGAAGAGAACCAGCCTAGAGTGATAAGCTGCTAATAGCACTAACTGCTTTTCTAGAGGACTCAGGTTCAATCCCCAGTACCTGCATAGCAACTTACAACCATCCATAACTGCAGTTCCAGAGGGTCTGATTTGTTCTTCTAGTCTCCTCAGACACTGAATGCAAATGATACCCAGACATAAACACAGTCAAAATACCCCCACACATGAAATTACATCTTGACAAACTATAATTGTAAGTAGGTGGGCTATTTAATGTGTGAGACCGTCTTTCCAGTGCTAAACTGTCCCAATAAACTGTGGGGACTGGACTGTCCTTCTAAGAAAGTAATGTTCTGGTTCTTTAATTCAGAGGCTCTTTGCCCTTCTATTATTGTTGGGGTTCTTCTCTTCAGCACTTCTTGGTTTTAATTTGTTGTAGGTCCAATGGGGTGGGAGGCCAGCATCACATGACCACAGATGACAGATGAAATCAGAAAGGGTCAAGAGTAGGTAGCGACATGTCCTAAGACTCAGAGACACAGCCAGTGTCTCCTCAGAGTTAAATTAGAGGATCAATACATAGCAGGTGAGATAATGTAGAGATGAAATGACTCTCAAGCCTCAAGTTTCAATTCAAACCTCTCTGGATGTATCAATACTGTCTACAGTGTTATATGCAAGACTGACTTCCTAGGCAGCTCTCCCCACAGTGGGAAGATATATTGGCCTTGTCACTTTCTGTGACAAGTTTTCCATGGCCAGTTATTAGCTAGACAGTGTGATGTTGTGGGTCAGCCTCATTAGGTTGGTTAGGGTGTGTTTGGCCATGAAAGAAGAAGTGTGTTATGTAGACTTGAAAACTCAAGTTTAGGCCATGACCAGGTAACTTCACCCAGGTGATAGGATTCCCCTTGGGATTTCTGGGTACAGTGCATTGAAGCATTGAGCTCATTCTCACACTGAATGGAAGCATGATACTGTTGGCACGGGATTACTGGTTAAGACCTAGGGTCAGAAGGACCTAATGTTGAAGCTGGCATTGCCATTCACTCTCTGCTTTCCTCTAAACCAGTGACTGTCAACCTTCTGGATGCTGTAATATAAGTTCCTCATGTTATGGTGACCCCCAAACATAAATTATTATCATTATTATGATTATTTATTTTTGAGAGATGTTTTCTCTGTATAGCCTTGGCTGACCTGAAGCTCACTCTGTAGACCAGACTGGCCTCAAACTCTCAGATTCACTTTCCTCTGCCTCTTGAATGCTGGGATTAAAGGTGTGTACCACCACAGCCCAGCAAAATTACTTTCATTGCTACTTCATAACTGTAGTTTTGGTACTATTAAGAGTCATAATGTGTGGTGGTGGCACATGCCTTTAATCCCAACATTCAGGAGGCAGAGGCAGGAGGATCTCTGTGAGTTTGAGGCCAGTCAGCTCTACAGAGAGTGTTCCAGGACTGTCAAGGCTACACAGAAAGAAAGAAACCCTGTCTCCTATCTCCTAAAACAATCAACTCATAATGTAAATATCTGCGTTTTCCGATAGTCCAGGCAACTCGTGTGAAAGGGCTGCTTGACCACCCCCTACACACACACACACACACACACACACACACACACACACACACACACACACACACAAGGATTTCGTTCCCCAGGTTGAGAACTGCTTTGGCTCAAAGTCCAAACAAAAGCAACATGCCAGACTTGCTAAACTTTAGAAAGCCACCTATCCTTGACCATATCCTGGTCTAAGTTTATGATGCTTGTACTCATTGGCCTCTTGAGAGAGAAACGCAACACTTCCTACTTGGGCTCACTGAGTATAGGAAGTGTTCTTGGGTGCCCAGTTCATCTGCACTGCTCTGCTTTCTTCTCAGGTCCAGAAAATCACCTCCTTAACCAACTGTCTCATCCAGTTCTCAGGGAGGCACTGTGGAAGAATTCTGTTTACTTCAAACAGTCACCAGCATACCTCCTCAGTCATCAGCCAGCACACCTCCCTGCTCATCAACCAGCACACAGACATTGTGTTCTTCGAGGATCCGCCATCTGAGACCAGCTCCTTAACAAAATTATCCCAGGTCTGAATGTTCTCTCTTCTATGACATAAATGCCTTTTTCAAAGAGACGAGTCAGCTGCTGCTTGGAGACTGTGTCAGCCATCTTTATTGCACTCAAAAGAACAATGTAAGACACACACAGCGGATATTCAAATAGGTGGTGGCGATGTTTTTTTTTTTTTTAATTCTTTTTTAACTCAGTTAAATTTTATTCAGTGAAAAAAGTTGACACCAAGACAAATAAAATTATCTTAAAATTGTGCGACAATGTAGTAAAATCTTCAGCAGAAATCAGTGACTTGGAAACCTAGCAAGGCGATTGAAGTTATAAATACCTAATTTTACTTTGGAGAGAAACAAGTACACAGTGTTTCACTTTAAATAAGAGCAGAACAGGCCTTGGTTTTGCTGCAGATACTTCTGACTTTGCCTAAAGTGTCTAATGAGTCTTAGCAAAGAGTCTTTTTACATGAGGAGTGACGTAGGATATCTGAGGGTAATAATGTTCCACTTCGGCATTCATGCTCAGCCCATTGAAATTATTACACATGAAACTAATACCAGTCCTGGGTTTTCACTCGGCTCTGATGATTACATTTATAATATGGCTGCTCAAAACAATATGGGCAGAAACACATGCAACCGATCCTCCCTCAGCCACATTGAGCGGTGGTATTCCATCTGAGAACACACTTCTTGTCTATGTAACTCACAGTGCATTTCTCTTGTGACTTACTTGATATCTCAGTCTTGCATAGGAAGTAGTCTATATAAACTTAATGCTCTGGCTTTTATTACACAAAAGTTGTACCTGAAAAGTAGCACACACTCCAGATAAGAAAAACATCCTAGGAATGTTGAAATACAATCCCGACACAAGGAAGCGTCTGCAGAGTTTAGAGTAGGTTCTTACAGTGGCAATGGGGATAGAATTTGATTTAGTTATATGCCTGAATTTCTCCAGAGGGGACCTCGCTTCACTTCTGCGGAAGGAAGAGAATTCTCAGGAACTCACTGTGGCCCTCTTCGTGGGACAGAGAACTATGAGATGGGGGCTCTCGCCCAAGGAATAGAATCTTATTACTTGTGCTGACCATTAGGGGCCATGTGAAGGCAGGATGCATTGAGGAGACACTGGTGCTTATCTGTAAGGGGCTCAACATTACTGCTGGCCTTCCTAGTTCCTTCTAGACACCTAGTGTCTTCTGAAGGGCCTGCTCTATAAATTGGAGAATGGCGTTTAACCTGGCAGGTCATCCATCTGGAGAGGAGAGAACATGCAAGTGACTGTACTCTGGCAGCCTGCAAACATACCCAGTGATGCAATCAGGGGTAGCTCCTGAAGAGCCATTCTTCCAAAAGCCAGCGTGCCAGCCAGCCGCCCAGCAGCAGGCCAAGCTCTCTGGTTCCCACGTATCAAGCAGTGACAGTCTCACTTGTGTGCTCGCATGTGGTCCCTCTCCGTAGACCTTGGAGGCACTCTCCTGCGTCACCGCATCCACACAGACCCATGTCCCACACAGCTCAAAGGGTATTCAAAACAGGAAGGAGAAAAAAAAATCATTTCCCACATAGTCAGCAGGGAACCAATACTTGGTGTTCCAGTATATTCCATTCCCTGTGAGGAGGGAACTTTCCAAGACTACACATAGTTTAGTTTTAATTTCCTATTGTCACTCCAACCTCTGGACTCTTGCCGTTGACTTGGATACATGGAAACCTCCACATAGCTAAGCAGAGGGAAACAGGAGTGCGCGCTTGAAGAGTTCACAAAAATATACAATTTACACATAGCTGCATCTATCTGGCTTAGTCTTCGGGACCTCAGCTCTGCTATTTATACAAAATATTCTAGCCTTAAATGGCTACATGTTTTCAAACAGCACAGTGCATCTCCCGAGGGGAGGGGTGGCGGTGGGTCTGTACAGTACTATGGTTCAGCATCGGAGGCCCTGGAGACTGGCCTCGATGCTTGGCAACAACTCACGCTGCCTGCAGGAGACATATGCTCTGTGAAAAGGCTTGCCTGCAGAATAATAGACAATAATGCCACAGAGCCTTTTACACCGGCTTCTACAAATGCCACCAAAAAACTTGGCAGGAAAAGAAAAGGAGAAAATATACTTTCCTAGCAGTTCAATTCAATGGCTTGCCTCCCACCAGACTGTTAATCTTTCAGCTACTTAAAGACTTTGTTTAAGTGGGGATGGTAGGGCTGGAGGAACATTGAGCAAAACTTCAAAACAAGACAAGATAAAGCTGAAGAAATTCCAGTCTGGGGGAAAATAATGAAAAAGAGAGTGAGAGGAAAGAGGAGAAAAATAAGTTATAAGACAACCGACTCCTTATTCTTAGCAGTTGATACCAGAAACTACAACCACATAGCACACTACGGATCTACAGCTCAAAATGCTCATTTAATATACATATATATCCTTTAAAAAATTGGCTCTTACTTTCCAGACAATCCTCAGGTAAATATATTCCCACCAAAGGATGATACTTTTAGTTAAAAGAAACCAAGCACTTGTGAGGAGGGGACACACTGGATGGAAGGGGAGGCAGGTTTCACAAAATTTGCACACAGAAAACATGTATTCAGAGGCATAACTGGAATATTCCCAGAGCTTGCTGCTTTTCCGCTGGCAGGAAATCCTCACTGAGGTTGTTCCCATAGCACAAGTCAGGACACACTGGACACCGTTGCCTACACGCTGGACTGAAGGATGTGTTGAGGCCACAAAGAAGTCCACAGAACTTTGAAGTGACCGTGACATGAAACATGGGGTGGGGAAGTGCAGCTGTGTTTAGACACACATGGTGTTTCACAGAGAAAGCAAATGAACAAATCTGCCGATGGAGAAGTCAAACGTTTAGAACACCTCCATCCCTGGCAATTCCTACAACAACACTCTCTATGGTTGGGTGGGAGCACAGGCCAGGCAAGTGAGGGTGGTAGGTAGGGGTCAAGGTGAGGATCCAGAGAAGGCACTGACCAAATTCAAAATGACTGCATATATCAGTATGGACTTTTGAGGACAATTCAGTGGCTTAAACCCAATATAAAAATTTATACTTGAAATTCTTTGGTGGTGAGTAAAAACAAAAGGAAAACTCAAATTAAAAATGGAGACACGGCATACTATATATTTGCAATGCATATCTATCATGGCACAGATCTAAAACTTTCTCCCACAACCACAGTAATTGTTTTTCAAGTGACAAAGATCCCAGTGTATAAGAAAGCAGTGTCAACAATTGGCAGCTTCCAGAGGTACGCTTTGTACAGAGACATACACGGTAAAAGCCCACACATTCCTAGAAGACAGGGGTGTGGCTTGCGGGGCTTCCAAGGCTCCAGTTCAGCTGAATTGGAATCTAGCACTGACCCAGAATTCTCTCCTGTCCCAGACACAAGCAAACCAAAGCAGATTGCTCCTGCTCCTCCACCCCACCCTGATGGGCAAGAGGCCTTAACACCTGGGGTTTCCGACGACCACTAAAATATGGCCTTAGACAGAGTCCCAATAAATTAACAAAAAACAATAGAAACAGGACCTTCCCCCACAAGACACCCACACACTTATGTAAACTAAATCCAAACAAAATGTAAAATCAGAGCAGTTTTCAAGGAGAAATGTGATTCTGCCCATCACTCTCTCTTGAAGATTTTATTAAATACATTTCTGTGTCTTAGAAAAATAAAATGAATGGTCAATTTACTGAACCAAAATTATCTCACAGACGTAAAAGCATGCCCAGCAAGCACAGCTCTGCAAGACGACATCAATGTCAAATCAAATCAATTCAACCTGCTTTCAGTTCACAGTTGATGCTACAAAGTGTATTCATTCCTTTCTCTCCTTTTTTTTTGTTTGTTTTGTTTTTTTGTTTTTGTTTTTGTGTTGTGGTGGTGGTGGTTTTGGCCCATATAAAAATAACATATTGCAACTCAAAGTGCATCTTTTAAAATAAACCATCAACTATCTTTATCAAATAAAATATTTACACCATTTGGTTTCTAATGAGAAAAGCTCCTTCACGCTATCACCATGGGGACATCGTCTGAGAATCCAGTTATCATAGGAGCGTCTTCATCGTCCTCTCCTGAAGACAAAACAGTCAGACCTTGGTGAGTCCCAGCAGAGTTTTACACCACCCCATATGCCACCACTCTGCCCATGCCCATAGCCTTACAACAACCCCCAGCTGAACCAACACTAACTAGTCTTGAACCCTAGCTTGGTTTTCCTCTACCATCCTCAGGTCACCTTCTTCCCTTCCCTAAGTGACCAAACTAATTTTAATTGCTGTTTGAAGTAAAATCTGTAGCAAGGTGAATCTCATCCCCTAGGGCTAAATGGGTGGGTTGGTTTCTCCTACTTGAATTTTCAGTCCTCTTTTGAATTGGAACTGCTCTGAGGAAACAGAGATTGGTTGGAGAGGCTTAAGAATTGTGAGGTTAGCTTCCCAGACTTCATAGCTGTCCCTTTGAGACTCCTGTTGCTTGGCCTTCAGTGACTACTGAAGGGCCACCCTGCCAGGCCAACCAAAAGGAGCCACCCATTCATACAAGGTACTCCAGGTGCTTGTTGATTAACAAAAACAAAAACAGAGAAGGCAAGGGAATGCAGGTGACCTCATATGATCACTGGGGAGGAAAACACGCCACTTCATAAAGAGAAGAGTAGCAACAACTAGTCTATAGGAAAAGTAAACCCATAAACTCACATCTGGTGCCTTGAATTTGGGGAAGCCTTTGCCACACTCACTTTATTGCATGACCTGGCTACCAACTCTCTCAGTTTAGGGCTTGCAGCATTTGAAGACTTCTCACAGCGATCAAAAGATTTCCCTTCTCCTTACTGTACTTCACCCCCACACAGAGTAAGAAGAGGCTGTACTCAAAATGGAAAGAGGTATGGCTGACTGAAGGGTTTCACACAGAAGCTGACAGAAGATGAGGACTTTCATCTTGAAGCCCTCCAAAGGACGGATTAGACGGGGTCAGGTGAACATACTTGAGGATTGTTTTGAAATTTGGGGGCCATTCAAACCTAGGCCCTAACACTCCCTTTTCAAAGGGTACCCTTCCACTTCTCCCCTGTAAGGAGCCAGAACTACACAACTAAAGAAAATGTGGTATTTTGATTAAGGATCAAGGAAAGCAGAGATCCCAGACAGCGGGAACACTGGAGCCATGCCTGTCCTGAAAGGGTGAGCTGCAAGAGTCTTCCCTGATCACACCTCAGGCTTTATGGTGTTTGCCCCCGGGACCCCTGGGTACTTACCCAGGTCATCCCCAGAGGAGAAGATGGCTGAGCCCAGCCTGGAGCTGTAGTGGCTGTTGGCAAAAGCAGTAAAACTGCTTTGTAGGCGACGATGCTTTGTGTAGAGGATGGCAAAGCCAACACCCAGGCTCAGCAGGATCAGGAACAAGATAGGGACCACCACAGCGGCAACATCAGTAGACCTGGCAGTCTGGACTGCTGTTGTATCTCCACCTGCAGAGACAACATTCCCTGCCAGTGAGCCTCCTACCTGAGGGCCAGAAAAAGGATGGTCCAGGCAACCTCTCCAGGTCCCACCCACCCACCAAAATAGAAAGAAAAAAGCCTGGAGTTTGCAAGGGTTCCAATAAACAGCTTTCTTTTCTTGTGTGACATGGTCCAGCACATGTGTGAAGCTTGATGTTTCCCAAGTACTTGCCATGAGCCCGAAGACAGTGGGCCTTGCACATGCAAATACAGTAATTACATTAGACTCCTAATCACTGCCTTGTTGGTTATTTAGATAATCTCTTGGAAGGGAGACCTTTGTTGGGACATCAACACTGATTTCATTAGCATTATTACTTAAGGCCGCTTGCTTGCCTACATAAGAGGATGTGAAATCAGACCACTAATTAACGAGATTGCAATTATTTCCCCCTACTTGGCACCAAAGTCACTCTGCACTGCAATTACCTGAATCTCCGTTAAGTGATACAAACGAGATTCCTTTGCTGCAATACTGACTCAACAGCTCACCAAGTTTTATGGGCTTTTTTCTATCTTTTTCACTTAAGTAAAAAAGAGAAATAAACTTCCCATATACATGTGATATTTTAAACAGCTTGTTACTAAGCCACTTGACTGTCTATATAACATGACAAAGATGCTGCCTTCAAATTTGGCTTTAGATGGTTCACTGATACAGGTCCTCACTGGGGCTCTGGAGAAAGGTCTCTACCCATTCATTGCTCAACTCCATATCTGTTGGAGTTGGGGCCATTGTCTTGAGAGGGAGTAAAATTTTCACATTATAAATCCTGGGACTAGTCTGAGCTTGGGGGCAGAAAAAAAGGAGCTTTGGAATCAGTTTTTAGCAAAGGGGGCATAGTTTCTATAGACCTTGGAGTTGCTCTCTGGTACAGGAGGAGATGGCATAAGCAAGCTCCCATCTCACAGAGAAAGCATCATAGCTACACAGGGATTCAGGTAAACACAGTATCCACCAAAACAGCCCGCAGAACAGCCATTCCTTGTAGGTGTAACCTAGCAATTCAGTATGTATGTCTCTATTTAAATTTCTTTCATTTTCTGGATAGGAAAAAACAGCCCGCAGAACAGCCATTCCTTGTAGGTGTAACCTAGCAATTCAGTATGTATGTCTCTATTTAAATTTCTTTCATTTTCTGGATAGGAAAAAAAAAAGTATTTTCCAGCCTACCCCAATGGTGAGGTGGTAAATTAAAGAACTGCTCCCTGGCTGAACTTCTGAAGGTTCAATCGGCTTGATTCCCTAAAAGCAGCTGCCAGGGGCCTTACAACAGACAGTTTTACCTCAATGGGCATTTCATAGACTAATAACCGGTTTTGATTAAAACCAGGTCTTATTAAGGAAAAAGCACATTGTCAAGAGCTATCCTGTTTGCTTTCTGTAAGACTGTCCCAGAGCCTTGACTATGCCATAACTTTCTAAAGGGAGGGAGAAGACATGTTCAACCTTCCTGACGCTGTGACCCTTTAATACAGTCCTCATGTTGTAGTGGCCCCAACCATAAAGTTACTTTTGTTGCTACTTCATAACTGTAACTGAGTCACAATGTAAATATTTTTGGAGCTAGAGGTTTGTCAAAGGGGTTGAGATCCCCAAGTTGAGAACCACTCCTCTAAGAGACTGTTTATTCTGCAGAGGTTGCACTGGGCCCAGCCCAGGAAGGATTGGGAGGGAACATTTAACGGCAACCCTACCTAGCAATAAGATATTTTTTGAAATCCTGGCCAATCTACCACAATGCAAGTACTATCCTTACAAAGCAGCAATATGGTCCAAGGCTGGTATCCGTGTGTTCCAAAGATAAAGAGCCCAGGTTGTGACAGGAGTGCTAGCTGTACGCGGTAGGATGTGCTAATGACATGGAGAGTTACAGGTTTAGTAGCACGCTCAAGGCTCTGAGCAGTCTCATGAAAACCACCAACAGAACACTTGTTTGTCTAGCCTGGTGGATGGTTAGTCATCATGGTCAGCTTGACTGAATTTACTCAGTCATGTGAGAGACTGAGGTGTATTTCTGGGTGTGTGTCTGTGAGGGAATAAGTAGGGGGATGGTGGAAGACCCACCTTCAGTGTGGGTGGCAACATCCCCATGGGCTTGGGGCTTGGATGTAATGCAGGAGGAGGAGGAGAAGGCTGAGCACCAACACCCTTCCACTTCAGCTTCCTAATTGCTAAAGAAGCCTAAGCAGCTACTCCAGACTCCTCCTCCATGACAGGCTCTGTCTCCTCAAATTGCCAGCCAAAATAAATGCCCCACTCTCAACTTGCTTATTACGTGTCTGGCCACAGTAACAAGAAAAAAAAAAAGGCAACTAACCCACATACTGAGTTTCCTAAATACAGCCTTCTTCTTACCCTTTCCTGAACTTTACACTCAATGTAGCACCTTGCAATTCCAGTTCTTTCTATACTAGTACTATGGCCGGTCAAGAAGGATTAATTAATTAACTGTATCAGTATTGGACTAAAATGGTACCTAAGTGATTTTCTCAGAAGGCACACAGACAGTACTTGAAATGTGTTTTAGGAAGATCATCTGAAAACTATCACTCTCTCTCCTTCCTAGGAACAGGGCAGAGACAGGGCGGTTACACAGCAACTCACCTGAGCTCAGTTCATCGTACAGTAGCACAGCAGGCTCCCCACAGATCTGGCTGCCAAATAGACATCGCGCCTGGACCGTGAAGGTGTAATTATGACCCAGCTTCAGGTTAGACACTTTGAAGAAATTGTCAGTGGTATTCCCAAGGTAAGCAGTGAGATTCATAGCACTGTCAAACATATGGATCTCATAGCCCTGCAAACAAGCACACAGTGGACCATTCAGAGGTTTGAAGAAGGGGCCTGATGGTTTCTGTTACCTGCTCCAGATACAAACGTGAGTCCTTACTGTGGGGTTTTATGGATGCTAATATACTTTATGTTTCTCGATAGTTCTTTTGATTATGTGACTGAGATATTAAACTCAGAAAACAGGACTTTCCCTACTGACATCGTGCAGAAAAGGAAGAGTACGGTATGGCTGCAGGAGAACCATTCCACCCATCGCCTACTCAAAGTTCCAGGCAGCAGTTTGTTGTGCCCAGAAGAACCTGGGCACATTTAGGAATCAATACTTTGCAGTGGCAGTGGGTGCAGGCAAGACTAGGGAACATGCAATCAGAAAAGGAACTGTTGGAAGACCACTGTCATTCACTTCCTGTCCTAGCTTTCTAATTCTTTCTAGGCTGATCCCAGAGCCAGACAGCCTGATGCTGACTGAGAAGCCCTTAAGCAGGTTGAGAGTTCTATTCACAGTAGGACAGTATGAAATAATCTCTTCCCTCATTGCCTTAGGAAGTCCCAGATTGCTGTTGCTAGGAAACAGACAGATGAGACTCAAGATGTTGACTGGGATCAGTTTGGTGGTCAGCTTCCCTGCTGATCTCCAACATCCCAGTGTCAAACTCTGGCCACATCTGAGCCTACAATGCGGTCAATCTCTTGGTTCCTACTCCACTGACATGTCTCTAATGCTAAGCCAGGACGTCCTGCTACACCCATGGCAGCACCCTCCACTAGAAATGGAATACTGACCTATAAAGGCAACCTAAAACTGGGCTTCTGCTGCCCATATAGGCTCTCCTAGTGGTGATTGGCTGCCAAGTTCCCCAACACCTGCCTGGCATCCCTCATACCCCTTCTTACAAGCTAGTAATGATTATTTACTATCTGGTGTAAATCCAGGGTAGAACATCTGTAAAATAGGTAAAGATACAAATGAAACAACATACACAACCATCATTCACCTTTACTTTCCTCCAGGAGTCCTCCTGTTAGGTATTTATGCTTCCTCTTTCTTTCTATCATGAAGCAGAGTGTATAAAATTTTAATGCACTGCTTTCCCAATGTAAAATCTTAGAATAACTAAATCAGGGAATGTGAACATTCCGGTGCCTTTGATAAGTATTATCAAAGAGCCTTCCAGAACTTTGAACCACTCTATATTTTCAGTGTCATTCCGCAGCTATTTCCCACACTGCCATTACTCCCCCAGAGTTCTTTGCAGGCTTGATGTCTTTGTCGTTAGCTTGCTAGGGGCCTTTCTTTTCCACTCACAGCTGCTGGAATGCCATACTGTTCAGTGCCTTTTCAACAGTGGAGTATTCCCGGGTGGATTTCATACTCTTACGGACATTCACCATGTAGACATCACAGCTATGGGAGCTGTGAGGTGTCTCACAGAAGGTGAGGACTTTCAAAGTCTACCTGAGCCTGCCTCTCACATTACACTGTGGAAACCCCTTGGGCTCTTTGCCTACACTGTTCCTCCTGGTGACCGCAGCTGGATCATCACAGTCCTAGTTTGCTTTCAAGGGGACCAAGCCAGTTCCAATCAATACAATAATGAGTCCACCCTCCTGGGCAAATCTCTTGGATCTCACACTTCCTTCCTTCCCAAGTGCCAAGGGCAAAACAAAGTATCTTTTTCATAAGCTACTGCAGTATCTTTATGTACTTCTCGCTCCTTCTAATTACCCTGAGGAGACAGTGACAAGGTGCTATACTGAGAGTGTGGTTTGGCTGCCTGGCACTGGAACCACCCCCCAGCTCTCAAGGGGTTGGAGAAGCTCGGGGCTCTTGGCTCCAATACTGAGCACAGTCCAGCTGCAAGAAGCAGCACGTGTCTCCCGCCCGTTTCTTTCTTCCAAGGACAAGCGCCTGCCTGGCTGTGGGTGCTGAGCGCAGATTCTCGTGCTTCGTGGACAGCACAAACATTTCACCAGTACTCAAACGGTCCTTTCACTCGTAAGTTCCCTCCCCTGCCCGATGCTTTCCTCCTTCCCGCTGTCTGCCAGCCTGCTGCTAATGAACTCATGCCTAAAACAGCATGTCAACTAGAGTTCCAAAGTCACTGAGGATGCATGAGCAGCTTACCCTGGTTTCACTGAACTGCTTTTCCTTTAAAGCCAGGCTTTTCCAAAAGAGAAGAACGTGGTCATTTTCTGTTATGATTTTTAAGGCGTCGGGTGCTGACAATGAAACTGAAAATGGAAGAGTAAGCCACTTGCAGTTAGTACACAGATATCTGAACCTTTGCATCCTCATCTAGGAAAAGAGGCTGGAAAATGGTTCCCAGCCTCTAAGAGCTGTGACAACAATGGGATAATGAAAAAAAAAAACAAAACAAAACATGAATACTGCTCAGCATAGCATTAGGCTAGTGGTGGTGGTTATCAGTTCTTTAGCCATCAAATCTGGATATACGGTAGAAGCAGCAAGAACACATTATGTCTAAACACAGGGACCTAGAGGGAATGGAAAATTGCCCAGGTCCACTACATGCATCCCCAGCCTAAATGGGCCTGGACACTACCACCCCCACATACCCCCCATGCCCCCATCCACTGCAACTGTTGACACTACTTGCTGTTATCTAGATAGTAGAGATCATGAATCACCCAGTGGGCAGGAGCCTAACCAACCTTCTAGCCCACAGCATTATTACTTGTCTCCCTCCATTCTATCGGCCTGATGGACAAGAGGGCCACTGTGATACAGTCCAGGTCCTCATTGTAATGCCTGTCCTTACTGGGAAATAGTGTTGGGTTTCTTAACTCTCCTGAGCATTCCTCCTTTCCTCCCCTAGCTATGGTAAGACACTCTAAAGGAGGGTAGTGTGAGAAAAGCCTCAGAGACACTGGATGTGGCTCAGCGGTAGAGTGTTTGCCTAGCATTCAAGACACTCTGAGTTCAAACCCTCCAACTGCATTATATTAAAAAAAAGACTTCAAGAATATAGAAAGTAAGAGTCTTTCTCAGACTACTGAGCCTTAACCCCCCCACCAAAGCCATGAAGCCCCACATCCCTGCCTTGGTCTGCTGTAGCATGAACAGAGAAGAACAATGTCTGCATGCCCTACAAAGACACTGCAGCATTCCTCTGTGCCAAGGCCGCTCAGGTGCAAGAAGGCCTTTCTTCCTCCCCAGTTACCTGTGGTGATTTTTATGCTGGACTCCTTGCTCATGTTCCCCAGCTGGACAACAACATGGTATTTCCCTCCAGGTTCCAGCTTGTTAAGGCTGTACTCCACAGTACTGTTGCGAGATTTGACTTTGTAGCTCCTGTCCGTCTTTCTGATCAGATCTTTCACTGCAATTGCGTAGAACTAAGACAGACAGAGGGAGGATCTGAGTTGCAGTCAGATACAAGGCCTTTTACTCGAAATCAGCTACTTACGAACAATACTTTATACAATGTAAATGCCATTGTTCTAGTCACTGTTCCTCTGCTGTGAAGAGACACTCTTATAAAACAGAGCATTTCATTGACGTCTTGCTTACAGTGTCACAGGTTAGTCCGTTACCAGCATGGCAGGGAGCATGGCTCTACACATGGCATTGGAGCACTAGCTGAGAGCTGTACATCCTAGTCCACAGGCAGAGAAAGAGAAAGCCTGGGCCTGGAATGGGCTTTCAACACCCCAAAGCCCACCTGCAGTGACACACTTCCTCCAACAAGGCCACACCTACTCCAATAAGGCCACACCTCATAACTGAGAATTCAAATATATGGGACTGTGGGAAAAGGGACAAAGGGGATCAGAAATGCAGAAAAGGGAGAAGAGGGAATGAAAAGTAGAGGAGGAAACCAAAACACTCTAGGAAAAGTCACATAAACTGTGAGATCAGCAGCGAGGCTTCTGTCTATCCATCATGACAATGGTTTCTGGATACCGACAGAGGTGAAGACATATATGAAGATGTTCAACCCCGGCTCTAAAGCACAAACAGCCCCACCTGCTCTCTCCCAGGCTGCTGCTTAGATTGGAACTGTGGAGGAAAGGGGACATGTAGGACACATAGAAAACCTGGTCACCAGGAAGAATCTTGGAAGCAAGAGGTGTCTCAGCAGCCAAGAGGACACCACACTGATGGGGTACAGGGGTGAGGGACAGAGGGCAAAGCAGTCCAGAGCAAGGAAGAGAGTGGTGTTTCTAGGATCAGTGTCCTGTCCTATTTTTCAGCGAGGGATGGAAAACTGAAAAAGTTGAGGTGGCAGGCATTTTAGGCTTGAGGGTCTCAGGATCTCAACCACAAATGATTCTATTTTCTATTGGTAGTGGCACAAAAACAGACACAGGTCATATGTATGCAGATGGTTGTGGCCCTGGTTCCAATTAGCTATTAGTTAAAAAAAAATAATCCACAGGCTGGATTTGGCCTGCAGACCTTTGCCTGCTTGAGCACCGGTTAATGGAGGGGATGGACAAAATATGGTGGCAGGGAACAAGGGAGGAAAGCCAGCTCAGAAGGGGTCCCTGTGAAGACCTGTCTTGGACCACACAGAAATGGGGTCAAGGCCTGCTGAGCCAAGCTGCTATCAGGCTCACCTGTCACACTACCTGACCCCCCCCCCCCCCACACACTCCACATATCCAAAGCATGCTAAGCATAAGCATGGCGGGCTGCACGCCTTCCCACTCACCAAGTCCTGGTCAGGAGAGTCGTAGGGCGATTCCCACTTGATGATTGCTGAGGTTTTGCCTATTTGGACTGCATGCAGATGTCGAGGTGGAAGCCTGCTGTCTGGGATCATCTTCACGACGACGTAGTCAGAAGATGGCCCTTGGTAAGGGATCAACACCCGGACCTGGGTCCAAGCACACACAGGAAAAACAACACATGGTCTCATGCAACCTCTATCAAACTACTTTTCAATAAGCTGACACATGACCACAATTAAAATTTGATTAGAATAAAATAATATAAAATAGTTCCCTGTCTGGCCTAGACTGTTTTTTCTTTGTGTGTGTGTTTTATCTTCCTTGCAGAAATGCCCTAGACATATGTAAGCATAGACACATGATATGTAAGCCAAAACACACACGTGTGTGTGTGAGTGTGAGTGTGTGAGTGTGTGTGAGTGAGTGTGTGTGTGCGTGTGTGTGTATGTGTGTGTGTGGGTGTGTGTGAGTGCAGCCTACCTTTTAAAAATCTTTTTCACACAACCATGTTTCCCCTCCTAAGTAAAAATTAATAATATGCGTTCAGATTTTTTTTTTGCACATGGGTACATTCAGCACTGGCTTTTTTTTTTAACACTTCTGTATTCTACTCCATGGATAAGCCACAATTTATTTTACCAATCGTTTCTTGAAAGATATAGGTTATAGCAAAACTTTTGCTCTCACTGGTAATAGTGTCCTATGTGCTAGCTACTTTTTTTTTGGGGGGGGTTAACTTGACACAAGCCAGAGTCATCTGAAAAGAGGAAACCTCAGTTGAGGAAATGCCTCCATTATTTAACCTGTGGGAAAGAAAATGACCTGTGGGTATTTTCTTTATGGATAATTGATGTGGTAAGGCCCACCTGGGGAGGTGGTCCTGAGTTATATGAGAAAGCAGTCTAAGCAAGTCTTGGGAGGCAGTCAGGAAGCAGCACTCCTCCGTGGTCCTGCATCAGCTCCTGACTGCAGTTCCTGCCCTGACTTCCCTTAGGGATGGACTATAACCTGTAGGATAAAATAAACCTTTTCTTCCCCAAATTGCTTTTGGTCATGGTGCTTATCTCAGCAGTAGAAAGCAAAGTACGGCAGCCCACACACCTTCCCCTACATCTTGGCACACACTTGTGTTAACAATACAGATGGTACAGATGGTGCATTGCTAGGAGTGGACTCCGACAAAGACATCTTGTGTATCTGAACTGTGATTCATTTGCCATGTGACCAACGCTCCACCAATGAGCTGCATTTCAGAAACTGACTATGGGAACTTACAAAGATGAATCTAGGTCCCCCATTCTACTAGTGTTGGGCTCAGAAGCCCTAACTCTTAAGACGCCTCCTTTAAATGCAGGAACTCCTGTTTCCCTGCTGCAGAAAGCTTACCAGAAACAAATACTGCTCATCCTTGCTGACAATGACCGTCTTATTGTGGAGCGAAGTGGTTAAGCTTCTAGGGTTTCGGTAGAGGTCAAGGAAGGATGTGGCATAGAAAATGCCATAAACCTGGTAAAGGCAGAGAAGAGAAAAGGCCATCAGCGGATGGGTCAGTGCCCTCATGTTCTGAAATTGCTGACCTGAGACGTTGGGAGTGCTTCTAAAGAGCACGGAGAAATGGTCCTTCAACCTTTATTGTGTTAACCACACTCAGGAACAGGCAATGCCCTATGTGTGCACCTGCAAAGGAGTGCATGAGCAGCTTCTTCTAGAGGAGGGAAAGAGAAAAGGACCAGTTCAGCCATGAGAGCAAGCGAGAAGCTCTGGCTGCCACTCCAAGTGTGACGTGTCAGAGCAAAGAGGGCTTGTCTAAAAGGTGTGACATTATACAACAAACAGCAGTGACGGGGGAGCCGTCAAGTGAGTGTGGAATCTCAGCAGCCTATGGAATGGACACAGGAGGACAGGTGCAGCCAGTTTCCCCAACCCTCCAAGTTTTCCTTTCCTGGTGGGAAGAAGTCTGCAGTCCCTGCCACTGTGGAAGCTGGAAGAGCCAGGAACAAGGTGTCAGCCAATGAGATGCCAGCAGGTGTCAGCCAATGAGATGTAATCAGAAGTGCCCAGTGGGAGGGTCCAGCAGGCTCTTTCAATAGCAGGACAGCTTATCATTCTGCCCTCCTTCCTGGTGTTCAGACAATGACTGCAGCTCTATCTAGCAGGCTGCCTGCCCAGGAGATGACCTTAAAGACGCACACCATTGGCTGGAGATGGCAAGGTCTGTGTCATATCCAGGGTGAAAGTGTGTCACTGCAATAGAGGCCCTGAGCTCCACTTGACCCAGGGTATGTCTAAATCGCACTCTGTGGGTCCATGTGGGAAGCTGGGGGGACCTCAAACCAGGGGACTGGACTAAGCATACAGCAAGGAATGGCAGCTGAGTGAGTTCATATACCAAGGAACAAACTGAAGACGATAAAGTAGGGTCCCAATACTCCCTCCCCCGGGGATATGCACATGAAGCCAGGTGCCTGCAGAAAAAGAATACACACCTGCAGATAGCCTGGGCACAGAGAGGGGACTGCCTGGGGAGGCCAATGTCCCAGCAACAGTGCCACTCCCTGTAGCTCTGCTCAAAAGATTTGGAGGAGGGGGAGCTTGGATAGTGAAAGAGGAAAGGTGGCCTCCCAGGGGCCAGTTAACTGGGAGGAGCTGGGAAGAGAGAAATTGAGGGAAAGCAAATGCATAATGGGATAGCATGAAAGGAACAAGGCGACCAAGAGGCTTATATAAAAGGCCATGGCCCCAGCAGGGGCTTGGTGCTCAGAAATAGGATTATCTCATTATAATAGGGCTCGCGGTAAATGGGTTGGGGTAGCTAGTGATGGGAAAGGACTCCCAGAGACCACGGGAGTCAGGAAACAAGAAGGGCCCCTCATAGATGAAGACAACGACCATGAGTGCTGCCAGAGTACTCAGTGAAGAGACAGGAGCAGGTGACGGCCACCCACAGTGGGCCTCATTTGCCTCATCACATATGCAAGTTGGTTGTGTGCGACCAGTGAAGGCACAAGCCGGGACACGGCACAAGCAAGGCTGCTTTTCCAAACTGGCATGGAAAGAGAGGGGCTAACGCTGCTTGATGCCCCCATGTTCTGCAGACTATGCCTGACTCCAGAGGACTGCTCCGTGGGACAAGTGGGCCGGCACCAAGCTGAGCCTATTGAGAATAATGTCTCCTTGTGGGCATGTGCACTCTCCTTCAAGGTAAAAGGGAGTGCTAAGGTGGGCTCGGGCTTCTCTGGCTTAGCATCATATTGTGGGGCATGCAAAAGAGCAGAGCTCTATTGAAAATCTCAACCAAGCTCACCCCCCCACCCAGGATGATTTCCTTAGCGCATGAATACAGCACTCCACATGTGTGGTCTCCCCAACGATAAATAGGGGAACTGAGGCCAGCAGACTGAGGTCGGGGATGCATGGGCTGGCTGGGATGCCACGTCCCTTCAGAAGGTAATCCTGAGCTGGTGGGTGGCTTGTGTTTGGACAAAACTCAAGAGGGAAGAAAGTCCCATGGCTGTCCCGGGGCCTAAACTTAGGCAGGGTTCAGACCACCTTGTTCACTTACCACATTCTTGGGGCCAGTCCATGTGCATTCCACAGCAGTCTGGTTGATGGCCTTGGCTTTGAGACTAGGAGCCGGTGGGCGGATGCCTCTGGTCAAGACATGCTCGAATGCCAGGGGACTATCACCCAAGTCTGTCTTGGCCCAGGCGGAAATCTCATAGGATGTGTGAGCCGTCAGATTGCTAACTGTGAAAAGGAGAAGGGGTATTCCAGGGATGTATATAAGTGAGGGGTGTGTGTGTGTGTGGGGGGGGTGACAGCCAATACTTTGTTTGGGTTTGCACACCCTACTTTCCAATAGTTAGCAAATTCATTTAACATTTTCCTGGTATTCAGCACATGTAGTTCTTAGAGATTAGGAAACTTCTAAAGCTGACTGTGTGGATGTACAGTTGACAAAACATTCCTGCAGTCATTTGGTCTTATGTGACTGGAGGCCTGAGACTGACAGCCATCAACTCAACTACTCCAGGAAATCAGAGAGGATCTCAAAAGCTGTGAACCAGGACATCCATGTCTGCTACAGTAAACACGGGCAGCTAATGGTGCTGGGGTGGGAGGTCATTTTCTACAGTGGTGGAGCCCCTGGTAAGTTGCCCTTGTCACAGTAAATAACCAAGTACTCGTGTTCATGAAAGCAACCTCAGTAAGTCATAGTCACACGCCAAGCACTCACATGGCTTAAGGCAGGAAGACTGCCAGCATGAGGTCAGCCTGAGCTACAAAGTGAGTGCCAGGCCAACCTGAGCTAGATGGCATTTGAAAAACCAAGGGTTATGATCTAGTTCTAGCATGCACAAAGTCCTGGGTTCGATCCCCAGCATGAACAAAATGGAATAATAATAAAAGATGATGACAACAGCACACCTGTGGTTTCTGTTTCATAAGAGTAACAAGGAGGGACTAAAACTATGATTAACTGTCCTTTTCAAACAGGCTAGAAGGAGAGGAAAGGAGAAAGCTTCCAAGCCATTCACAGCACTCACAAATAGCTTTTGGTGTTGAAGGTTTTCTCTTAGAAACACATTAACATCTTCCCGTGAGACCATCTTCAGATATAAGAAGTTTAATGGCGGTCAGAGTTCGCACAGACCTAAGTGAGAATGGACCACCTCCCCTTTTCATTTGTTTGCTCTTCTATGCAGCTGACAAATCTTCCCTGAATGCCAATACACACCAGGCCTTGCCCAACTCTTACTGGCTGAGGAAAAGTACAACTAGAAAGATCGCAGGTAATGGAATCTGGGCAAGCTCATACACAGAGCAAAAATCATCTCTAGGGTTAAACAGCTCCTTCCAGGCTCCTCTCTTGCCCCAGCTTGCACCGAGAGCCACCAGGTTTAGAAGGAGGTTTGGAGGTTTGAGGAGCCAGCCAGTTAAGACTTTCCACCTGGAGCTAGAAGGATGCAGACAGTCCTCAATGGGCAAAGATTGTCCATGCACAACCATCTCCGGAGAGGACCCCACTCATTCCCAGTCTCCAAGTCCCCACAACCACACACAAGCCCTGATCCCTGCTTACAGACCAGCATGGCTCCAAGGTGTTACCTTTGTGTGACACTGAGCTTCCTTGGAAGTTCAAGGTTTTCTTTTCTTGTTTGTGGGCATCGAATGACCAGAAAAGGTTCACCACATAGCCATTGACCTGCCAAGAACCAGGAAGCATGAGACATGATCAGCTGACAGAGTCGGGAGACATACTGACACACCAGGCAGAGCTGGTCTCATTAGCTGCCTCCTAGTCTCTTTTGATGAACAGGTGTTTCTTCTGGTTTGTAATCAACTTCGATTTGTGCTATCATTAAATACATTCAATTATTTACAGGAAGTGGCAGTTAAGAGAACACCGTAGCTCAGGTTGTCCTCTTAGTCAAGGCCAAGAGGTCAATACAAAGGCCCCCAGAATCAGGAAAAACTACCTTCTTGTCTGAAAGTTCCTCATTGGAGAAGCTTCTAAACAAAAAACAATCGCATGTGGGACATGTAATGTCTTCATGATCAACACCACCAACAAAGGTCTACACTAAGTCATGTCTTCTATTGGTCCTCTCTGATGCTAAGAACACGATACTAAATGTACTTAAGTGAACATCACAAAGACCCTGAACACCCACCCTGTCACAACATCATGGATGGAGAGGGATGGGATGAGGAACCAGCAGATGGGGTCGCAAATTATGGGAGTGGATTTCAATTAGAAAGATCACAGGGACAGCTAAGTGGGCTATGCAGATGGGTGCTCAGAGGGACCAGTGGTGGCAGACAGGGAGTGACTGGATGGACATAAGAGACGCATGGAGATGGGTTTCCAAGGCATCTGATTCTCCCAAGAAGCTCGCTCTACCACAACGGGAACTTATACATTAGCACCGAGTACCAGGAAATCCAATAAAGCTGAAAATTACAGGGCACACATATTCTGTTCACACCAAGTCTTTCTGCGCACTGGAGCTGTGAACCATTTAATTATATGGTTAAAGAAGAAAGGGACCAGGCTGAGGCAGAATAATTACATGTGGAGACGCAAGTTGTTCTTCGTGGGGGGAAGGAAACAACCTGGGTCTGGTATTTCAGCTCCACTAGATCAGGTCCTTCATCTCTCCTAATCTCCCTGCCATAAGACACTCGAGTTCCCACACAAAGGAGAGCCCCACCCACTGCCAGTCTGAGAATCCCACATTACCTTGATGTCACCATCCATGGTCAGGGTAAAGCTCAGAGAGTTTTCATCATAGCTGTCAATGTGGACATTCGGGGCTTGAATCACTGAAAAGAAAAAGGAGTCAAAGAGAAACCACACTGTGGAAAGTGAAGAGGGCGGGCCCTTACAGCTTTCATCTCAACAAAGTGGCCTTTCAGCCAGGGAACAAAGGGCACCCTGGCTGCCTTTCCACAGTTATCTCTCCTACTACCTTGTCCCTGAATGAGGCCGGGCCCACTATTGCTTGGTGAACACATAATCTCCGCCATCTGGTCAGCTGACATGGCAATTAGGTTGAGCGGAAAAGTTTCATTGTGCCAATGTCCCGACATAGCCCGGCTTCGGTTCGGCCTGGCTCTTAAAAAGTCAGGATCCCAGTGAATGATGTCTTTATGAGGGACCACAAAGTTCCAGTCTCCCCATGTCCTTTGTGAAGGATGGGACTTGTGGAAAGAGAAACCATACGTTGTTAATGTGTGCGCTGCGGGTTGGGAGGGAACGGCACCACTGGAATTTGGGAAACCTGAGTGCAAATTCGTGTTCCCTTCATATCTCTTCCAAAGTCACTAAGACCCCAGGTCACAGATACTTTACAACAGAGCTATCCTCTGCACACAGCCTGACCAAAACTCACAAGAGGACCCGAGACTTGCCCAAATCACCGGGAATAGAATGAAGGAAATTATGACTCGGGGTCATTTTCAAATGCTCATTTGACTTTCGCCTACTGGATTTGGGAACAAGGTGGTCTCCCAAAGTCCCTCATTTTTGGGTTTGGATTGTCTGTATACTTTGGCCCAGAGTTTTGTACAGAGAAATGATAACACAATAGGATGTCAAGGAAGGTGTATTCATCACAACCTCTTTACTATCTGCCAGCATGCTGTCCCCCGACTGGCTGGCAGCATTAACTCTGGCTGCCTCCTGCCCTGATCACTACAACCCCACAGACTTTAGAGTGACTGAAGGCAATCTTCATCACTGAGAGCTTGTCACAGGCTCAGATGAATGTAGGACTGCCCTATGTCATCCCACACCACAGAGATCGATTGGTTTTAATATCTGTCAGGCCATGGGGTGAAAGTCTCCAGGGCCAGGCTGTGCTGAAGAAACCACTCAGGAGGATGGGTTTCCATCCACTGTTTGACGGGGGCTGGTACCCTTCATGCTGAGGCTTCAATTTACTCATCCTCCATCTGAGCTTTCAGTTCCCACCAGACACCAAGGATGGAGTAAAGCAAGCAGCAAAGATCTCAGTCCCAAGAGGCAGACATGCAGGATGGGGAGCTGCCTCCTGATGGGCAGAGCAGCCCAGCATAGGGACCAACGGAGGTATGCAGAAGCATGGTTAATGGCTTTGGAGTCAGGTACATGAGATTCTAGTCCCAGCTTTGTCATTTATGCGTGTTCTAGACAAGTAACACACCGCTTTCCCCACCCTTGTCTTGCAGCTATTCTGAGGGACCAGGCGTGCTCTGAGCTTTCATGTGTGCAGAGCAGTGAATCACGAGCACCAAGGGTCAGCTCTGGTGCTATGTGCCATCCCTAACCCCAACATGCTTGTCAGCGTAACCAAGGGAGAGGTGCGCAGACATCAATGAGGTGCCTTAAAAAGACACCAACAACAAGTGCACAAACCACGTCCAGCTTCAGTGAAAAGAGACTCCTCCTGCTTCAGGAGTTACACAAGCTCACGAAGGGCCTGGCATAATGGCTTTTGGGAATCAATGCGTGGAGGAAGAGTACACTCAGTGGATGCCCAAGAAGACTTCCCAACTTCCTAACGCCAAGGGTGCCTGTGCTGGGAACAGGAGTCTCAGAAAAGCTTTCTAACCACTGTTTCTCCTCTCCCGCTCAATAAAGGTCATTTCCAAAGGGCTTCTATCTTCTCTAAAATTGCCAGCGCTCCAGTCATTTACCTTTTCCTTTTATAGTGGTGATGGATTTAGAATCGCTCCAGTTTCCTATCCCGCGACTGGTCACCGCAGCCACCTTTTCAAATCAGAGTGTGAGTTAATAGGAAATAAAAGTAACACCATACAGTAAGAATCCTGAATGAGATAAAAGGCTAAGGATGCAGCAGTGAGGACAGAAAAAATACATAGACAGAGTGACCCAGGATATTCAGAGGCTCCAGCAAAGGAATTAAGAAGACCAAGAGGCAAAAAAAAATTATAATAGTCATAAGAATATAAAATTTTCATTGATCCTATTGATACTCAGATTCTTGTAAAGGACAGGTGAGTGAGTGTGTGTGTGTGTGCGCACACGCACGCACACACACACGCGCATGTATGTGCTCACATGGGTGTGTGTGGGTGTGTGCATGTGTATATGATCTCTAAGCTCTATATTCATATACAGAGACACATTTATACTCATATAAAAGGAGTCCTAGAGAAATTATCAGTGCAAGGATTCTCCAGGAGATGCGCATTAATGGCTTTAATAAACAACCTTTGCACAAAATCTATCTCCTTTCTGTCATATATATATATATATATATATATATATATACACTGCATTTCATAAGAACCTCGTGAAATCGGTTTACACAAGACACTTAGCACTGCAGCATCCTGCAGGTAATGTTAAATAAAGAAGCGGTGAGCACGAAAGGACAGACCCCAGAAGCAGAAGAGTGCCTGGTTAGCAGCAGGGAGAGCTGCACTGCTGCATGTTACTGGTTATCTGAGGGGTAAGCTGAACTTCCCTCTTTAAGACAAGGCACTGGAGCCGGGCGTTGGTGGCGCACGCCTTTAATCCCAGCACTCGGGAGGCAGAGGCAGGCGGATCTCTGTGAGTTCGAGGCCAGCCTGGTCTACAGAGTGAGCTCCAGGACAGCCTCCAAAACAATACAGAGAAACCGTGTCTCAAAAAACCAAAAAAAAAAAAAAAAAAAAAAAAAAAGACAAGGCACCAGGTGTTGTGAAGAACACTAATACTCAGTTCCCAAAGGTAATCATAGAGATGACAAGCCAGAGGCATCTCTCTATGTTCTAAGACAGGTCAGATGCAGACACTCACTCTGATGGTATAAAGGGCATTGAGCAGTAAGTTCTTTATTTCTGTAGAGTTGCTAGCAGCTCTCTGGGAGGCCCACATCTTGGAACCACTCCTGCTGTATTCCACCTACAAGGAGAAGCTCAGCATGAGCAGAGGGTGACCAGAGGTTGGGCCTGTCTAATCCCTTGCAAAGACGCATGTGGGGAAAGACAGGGCACTGTGGTGGCTAGTGGTAATTGTTAACTTGAGAGTATCTAGAATCCCCAGTGGTATCCCTGCACATGATTATGTGAATCATGTTAACTGAGGTTAGCACACCATTTCCCTGGGCTGGATGCTGTATAAATGGCAGGCACCCATTGCTGCTTCCTGACTGTGAATGAAATGGGACCGACCAGCCATGCTAGCTCTGATAGCCTTGAATTCTCAGCCATTGTGGAACTGTGAGTAAACCTTTGTCCCTTAAGTTGCCTTTGTGGGAATATTTTATCACAATGACAGGAAAAAAAATAGGACAGATGCGCAGTGTCCTAACAGATGGATCATTATTCACAACACCGAATCACATCCTAGTGACATAAAGCCCCCAGAAAACTTTAGCTCTCTGATACCCACCCCAATGTCTCAAAGGACAGTACTTACAATGTACTCACGAATGAGGCCATGGGTATGGATGGGAGGAGCCCAATGCCCAATGATTACACCTTCCTCTTCATTGTTGAGTGACAGCTGGAGGTTCCGAGGGGCATCTGGCACTAAAAACAGTTAAGTCAGAAATCAAGTTCTCCCTGCATTCAAATAATTTGATTATATGCATAAAAAGGACTCTACCAGGAAGCAGTTGGTGCTGGTATGAATTCAGTAAAATTAAATAGCATAAGAATCAACAGATAAATAAAACAAACCTATATCCCAGCAACCAAATAGTTTAAAAGAAACCCTGCTTAAAATTGTTCCCAAAATGAACAAGGAATAATTTAACCAAGAAGGTTAATTATTTCTACAATGAAAAAATTTAAACTACATATGAGAGAGGTTGAAGGAAATACCAGAAAATGGACAGGAAGAATTCATATTATCAACATAGTCTTGTTATCCAAAGCAATTCACATATTCAGTGCAATCCCTATCAGAATAGCAATAACATCCTCCACAGAAATAGAAAAAAAAAAGGCTGGGAAGTGGTGGTGCACACCTTTAATCCCAGCACTTGGGAGGCAGAGGCAGGCGGATCTTTGTGAGTTTGAGACCAGCCTGGTCTACAGAGTGAGTTCCAGGACAGGCTCCAAAGCCACAGAGAAACTCTGCCTTGAAACCTCCCCCCAAAACGAAAGATATAGAAAAAAAGCACTCTTTAAAAAGTGAGGTGCAGAAGGGAGCAGAAAGATTGCAAGAGCCAGAGGAGATGGTGGCCATCAAGGAAATGAGGCCTTCTCAACAGAGCAGCGCTGACTCGCATGAGTGCACTTACAGACACTGCAGAGGTCTGCACCATACGGGGTCCCAGTGCTAGCGGAGAAGTGGACACAAGCCCCATCCCTAACCCATCAGCCATCTCCAACTGATAATCACTCACAAATGAAGAATCAGTTTTCTCTAACTGAGTATACAACCCATTCTTAAGGCCAGGCCCCATGCCCATTATAGATGGCAACACAAAATGAACTCGCCATTTTGGGAGGTTCTTTGTCTCATAATGCTTTATCATGCCTTTGTTCTTTTTACCCTATACATATGCATTACAGTTTCCAATTTTGTTTTTTATGGGATTCCTGTGTGTATGAATGTGTATCTCTGCGACTGTGTGCGTTTCTTGTGCTTTTTCTTTTCTTGGCTTTCTTTTTTCTGTTTGTTTGTCTTGGCCTATTCTGGTTTGTTTGTTATTTTATCTTACATTATTATTGCTTTTTAGATGCCTGTTTGTATTCTAACGAGGGAGGATTTGGGTAGCGGGGAATGGGGAGGAGCTAGGAGGAGCTGGGGGAGAGGAAATCAAAATCAGAATATGTTGTTTGAAAAAAATCTATTTTCAGTAAAAAAGAAAGAAAAAAGTGAGGTGTGATGGGTGGTCACTAGGGGGAGTTGGAGAGTGAGAGGGGCAAGTGTGTATATAATCAAGATATATTGTATACATGTGTGAAAATTTCAAAGAATACATTTTTTAAATTGCACAGAACCATGAAAGACAACCCCCCCCACACACGGACACACACACACACACACAAACACACACACACACACACACACACACACACGGACACACACAGACACACACAAACACACACCTGCCAAAAGACAAAGCAATCCTAAAAAAACCAAATGCAAGGCTGGAGACAGCACACTGCCTCACCTCAAAATCCACACCACAGACATAGAAACCAAAGAGGCATGAAACACGGAGCAGGACAGGGAAGTCAGGAATGTGTCCATGTGTTTGCAGCCCACGGACTGTTGATGAAGGCAACAAGAACATTCAACGGGGAAGGGAGAGCCTCTTCAACAAAGGGAGGAGGGAAACCCGGAGACTCACCTGCAGAAGACAGCTGAAGCCTGCTCATTCACCGTGTACAAAAATCAACTCATAACAGATCAAAACGGAAAATGTAAACCACCCCAAACTAGGAAAACACTCAAATTTAAAAAATTTTAAAAGACCTGGGGAAAATACTTCAGGACATTCATCTGGGGAAAGGTTGGCTTTAAATGTGACCTCCATAAACATAGACAACAAAACTAAAAATTGTGTAATGAAATGAGACTATAGCAAACTTAGAAGTTCCCAAACAGAGAAAAGCAAGCAACAGGGTAAAGAGACAACTGCAAAAACAAAACAAAAAAACAAACACAAACCAGTAACAACAGCCTGGTTTTAGATGCACCAATGATCTAAAAAGAATATTTTTCCAGAGCTGATACACAAATGGCCAAAAGGCTTATGTATAAAAGCATCACTAAACATGAGAGAGGAGCAATCATGAGGGAGGAACAGATAAAAATGATGAGCTATCCTTTAGCCCAGTAATGGCAGCTGAGCATCTGAAGTACAAGTCAACCTAAGCTGGCCCAGATGCAGAGATGACAGAACCTACTACTGATGAGAACATCATCTGCCACAGCATCCAGGTTTCTCAAACTCCGGCATTAATGCTATGCCATGACCCAGCAACCCCACTACTGGGTATGCATACTCAAAGAAATCCATATACCTACATTCCATGTTTCTGCAGCAATATTCACAGCAGCCATGGTGTGAGATCAGCATAGACAAACAAAAAGAGAAAACATGGTACAAATATACAGTGTAACATTATTCAATCATAAAGAACGATATCCTGCCATTTGTGGCAACATGGATGAACCTGGAGGGCATTCTATTGAGTAAAATAAGTCTAGTATCAAGATATGAACACTGGTTGTTCTGATTTATATGCAGAAACTGCAGAATGATCTCACAGAAGTGCAGAGACTAGTGATTCCCAAGTCTTCAAGAGCGGAGGGGTGGGAGAGGGCTGGAGAAAAGTGGGCTTCAGGTGGACAGATGGAAGAAGGCCTAATGTTCAACAGCACATGACAATAGTGGTTGACAAAGATTAGCTGAATATCTTAAAATAAGTAGCAGAGAGGAGGCTGCACATCCCTCATGCAAAGACATAAAAACAAGCGGAGAGATCATATATCCTAGTAACCATGATCTCATCATTATATATTGTATATGCATAGTAAAATGTCAGGCTGTTACCCCCCCCCACACACACATGTGTACAACCTTTATGATAGGTACCAGTATATTTCAAAACTTTAAAGGAATCAACCGGAAGCTGAAATCCATCTACACAGTAGCCAACTAGGACAATTCCTGAGCTTAACGCAAGGACAAGAAAGGATGCCGGAGGGCACTGGAGCCTTTCTCTTAAAGATGCTGGCAACACCACCTTCACATTGACTGGACACTCTCCTCTCTTCCCAGAAGGTCTCCATAGACTGTGATGTGTGTGTGTGTGTGTGTGTGTGTGTGTGTGTGTGTGTGTGTGTATGTGTGTCCTGATGAGCTGTTAAATATTCATGAGAGGTCCAGCCACCTCCAACTCTCAAAACACAGAGTGGAGGACTCAGGGTGTAACTGCTGAGGAAGGAGATTATTTTCCAACATCACAGAAACCTTACATTCAAATGAATGTTACCACCATAACACAGACTCTTTACTTCAGGCAGTGGGGAAAATGACTAGGAGAAGCAGGCCTGCTGCAGCCACTCTGAAGGGAGGAGCAGGTGGGAAACGCTTTTAGAATTTGTTTTTAAAAACTTAGCCGTTTGTTAAGATCTTTAAAAGTGAGCAACAAAATGTTGACATGCCTCATATTTAAGTGACAAGGTCACCGTAAGTGTTAGGTATCAACAAGTACCCAGAAAAAGGAAAATAGAAGCAGAAACTAGATAAGACATTTAAAAAAAAAGTAGAGAGCTTCTGAAGCTAAGGGGATAAGAACATTCTGGGCCATGGTAAGGAAGATCAACCTCAGCACCTCAGACCAGCACTTACTTCCAATCATGTAAGGACCAGGCACGCTCCTCCTCACTCATGTAAAGTGTGGATAATCACATCCTCTGCCCACAGCGTCCTTGGGAAAAGGTCTGCAATATGTGCTAATGATTGTAATCTGGGGGCTTGGGAAATGGGTCACTGGGTAAAGTGCTTCCCACACAGGCATGAGGACCTGAGTTCAGATCACCAGCACCCATGTAAAGGCTGCCCATGGTGGCAAGTGTCCCTAGCCAGGCAGCCTATCTCAAGCTCCATGTTCGGTGACAGACCCTACTTCAAACATTAGATGGAGAGCATGACAGAGAGATCATGCGTTGGCCTCCAGTGTCTGCATAAGCATATAAGGTGTGTACACACGTGGGTATGCATACCCACACCTACTAACTACACAAACTTTGAAAATACATTATAAACTGGTGTGACAGTGCACATTTCTCACCCTTGCTACCTGCAAAGGAGAGGCAGGAAGATGGCAAATTCCACACCTGCCAGGGCTACAGAGCAAGTTGGAGGCCAGCTGCAAATTAATAAGTGTCTCAAAATAAAATGAGATGGAGCTCAGTGGCAGAGTGCTTTTGGGTATGTGCAGTGCCCTGGGTTCAGCCTCCATGATCACACACACACACACACACACACACACACACACACACACACACACACACACACCAACTATAATACTTACAGCCCTCTGGAGTCCTCAGGGTCACGAAGTCATTGGTGTTGTGCACTTTGCTGAGGCAGTGGACCTGGACCTTAACATGATAAGTGGTATCTGGCTTCAAGACTTTCAGTACAGTGCTTGTTTTATTGCTGTGAGTTTCCAGGGTCTTCCATATGCTCTCGCCAACCACCCTGACCAAAACAAGTAGGACACTGTCACAGAGAGGCAGTGTGCAGAGACAGAGATGCATGAGCCAGCTAAAGAGAAGCTCTCCATGCACATCGCAGGGGAACTCACAGGACATCCCATGTTGATGGCAACTGTGGCTAAATTGGGACCCACCTGTAGTAGACATTGTATACGCAAGAAGCAGAGGGCATTTTTTTTGGTCGCATCCAGGTCAAAGTCACATCCCCAGAGAAGTCGGCTGTCCACTGAAGATTCTGTACTTTGTATACAGTTAACTCATCTACAGAGATACACAGAGAGGCATCAAAGTTCTATCTGAGAAATCCTTGAATTTCAAAGGAATCCTCTGAGGTAGAGCCACTACAGTCTAAATTGTTAAGAGGACACAATCGTTATATGAAGATATCCTAGAAAACGTGACTACAACCACCCCACTGCCTTTCCTGCATTTCCCACCATTTTCTACTTCTGCATGTTTACCTCCCCTGTGCCTGATCAGTTTAAACTCGATTGTCAATAGAAGACGCTGCAAGTTGAAGGATGGCACATACTCTAGAGAGCAGGTATCCCCACCTGCAGCAGGAGGCTCTGTGAGAGCTACGGTGTGTCCATCAGGAAGGATAGAGATCACGGGGAACACACACTGAGGCCTTTCACTGCTGGAGAAGAGATGGCTGTATGGTCCATCAAAATTAGGCCACACCTCCTCTCACTTGGCACTCCCAGGCTGAGCACATTTTCAAGAGGAGACAAAGTCCCTAAGGTCCTAGCTAGAAGCCCCCACAGTGACTGGAGAAGTGGGGCTGTCACTCACCACTGCAGGCCTTCTCGTCACTCTCGTCTGAGCAGTCCAGGAAGCCGTCACAGCGCTCAGAGAGCACAATGCAGGCCTCTCCGTCCTCGCACTTGAACTCCCTGCTCATACAGGTCAGGGTGCTGTGAGTGGCTGAAATAGAAAGAACCTCCTTCAACCCAGAGGGGACAGGATACTTTGGTGTGGCTCGGCCCAGGTTCACCACATTTAAGAAAAGTAGGCTGGTTTCTTTCTACTATTGATTTCTGCTCCAAAATTCTCTGGAAGGGGAAGTAGAAGGATGCCATGTGATAGTCTTGTACTTACTAAAATCTCCCTTCAGGAAGATTGGAAGCTCTGGGGTCAAAAACACTAGATGAGGGTTTTGTTTATGCTTGTTTTTGAGACAGAGTGTGATCTTCCTGTCTCCATCTCCTGAGTGCTAGGATTACAGGCTTGTATAACTATGCTGTGGGAAAGTCTATGATGCAGTTTCTTGACTGATGACTGTGGGAGGGCCCAGCTTACCATAAGCAGTGCTGCCCCTGGGCTTGTGGTCCTGGCTGAGCAAGCCAGTAAGCAGCACTCCCTCGTGGCTTCTGCTTCAGTTCCTGCTACCAGGCTCCTTCCTGAAACCAGGCTCCTCCCTGCTACCAGGAAACTCCCTGCTTGAGTTCCTGCCCTGACTTCCTTTGAGGCTGGACTGCGATATAGAACTGTATGTTGAGATAAACCCTTCCCTCCTCAAGTTGCTTCGGTCATGGCATTTACCACAGCAGTAGAAATCATAACTAAGACACCAGGCAAGTGGGCAAGCACTATACCAACTCAACTCCATCTTTGGTCCAGGTTGAAACCCTGATTCAGTGTTATCTCAAGCACCTTCCAAAGTTCAACAAACACCACTTTGGAAGGCTGCTGCCTATGTGTGAGGATCCAATGAGCTCAAGCACATGCAAAGAGGCCTGGCTTTGGCCAACACTGACAAACCACAGCTATATTCCCCTGCACTGGTTATTATTCTGCTCCTAGTATTTATTGGTTTACAGTCTAGAAAGACGCTATGCTTTTCAGGATTGGGTAATAAAAATAACTGGATGAGTGGCAGTAATGTGAAGAGGGGTGCATGCTCACGTGGCATTTTGAATTGCACGAGTCTTCAAAGTATTTTGACAAGAGAATGAAGGGGTAATCTAAGAGTTATGAGACCCATTTCAAAGAAGGTTATTAGTCAAAGGTACATGATTTCCATTTTGGAGGAGGGTCAAAAGGGAAATGATGACAATGTCATTGAAAATACTTCTAAAGAAAGAAGAGGATGTCTACAGAACCCAAATCTCCTGTCCAAGGGTGGTTTGGGGTTTGGTTCTCCTTGTTCCTGCTTACCTGCTCAATCCTGAATAATAAATGGCTATATCAGAGACATCATGCCCCCCAGGAGTCGGTAGGATCTGAAGGCAACTGTGAGACCCTAAGTCAAAGACTTCCACATCCTAATCCGTGGAAGCTGTTGCTATGTTACTTTACATAGCAACAGGAGGCCTAGAAGATGGAATTGAGTTAAGGACCGTGATGGAGAAAGCTCAACCTATGTCAACCAAGTGGGCTCCAGCTACCTCCATGATCCTTCAGAACAGAGAGCTTCCCTGTTGCTGTCAGAAAGTGACATCCAAAGGCAGAAGGGCAGACAGATGCAAAGTTGCTGGCTTTGAAGATGGAGGAGGAGCTATGAACTTCTGGAGCCCTCAGAAGTCGCTGGGAAAAGCAAAGCATCAGACAACTCCAGGAGTCAGTCCATCCACACCTAGGTTTTAGCCTAGTGACACCAAGGCCACATCTGACTCAGAATATGGATTGCTTCAGGTATTACATGTGGGGCCAGACATCACAGTGGTCAGAGAAGACCGGCATGCATTCTAACCTTGGTGTCTGCTCAGCTCTTATGTGGGAGGTCCTATCTTGTTTTTATGAGCTCAGACTGTAAATTCTCTAATGGGCCTCAACAGCAAAGTTTCTCCCAGTTCTTGAGCCTCACCTGTCTTGTACACAAAAACATCATTTGCCACTCAGCAACTACACAAAGTGTCACCCAGGCATACAGAATTCATGTTTAAAAAAAATCCAACCTTAATCTAAAACAAATTGTTTGATGTCACCCACACTAGGATTTCAACATACACACACACACACACACACACACACACACACACACCACACACACACACACACAGGTCTTAAATGTATATATTAAATATCTTGAACCATTTAATTATATCTATTTAGTAATTTCAACAGCTGCATTTGTAAACTAAAATCTAAAGAATGAAAAATAGATATAAGTGTATTATTAATTGACAAGCAATAGCATAAGTGCAGAAATAAACCTTGTCTTAAAAAAAAACCTGGAAGTAAGACTGTCATTAATATTTAAACTGATTAACAGACACGTGACTGATGGGCACGAGCAGAGAACGTGGGGTGCTGGAAACACATTTTCTGTTTGATAAGGCAATCACAATAATGGATCAAAGGGCATTATGGGTAATAACACATCTTGGTTTTAAGACCCTTAACTAAGCAACACCCCTGTGAGTGAGCTAGATTTGAAACGGGTTGAAAACAGTGATTTAAAGGATGCCACTTAGCAAGTTCCAATCAATCACCCAGGTGGGAGGCTCTGTTTCTCTTCTTTCCTGTTAATTATTTTTAACATTGGCTCACTCTTGGCTAAGAAGTTCCCACTGTAGTTTTGGAGAGTGTGAGTATGAGTGTGAGGTAAGCCTGCCCTGCTAACAAAATGTCCCAGGGGGGCATCTTCACTCTTTCAACACAAGTGTAGGCTTTTACACTAACCTGTATTTAATTTCCACGGGTTGTTCTTGGTGTAGCCTCCTCAGATATGAACATTTAATGTGGCATGGTAGCAAGGCCACAGCTTTCTAGCTGAGTAAAGTGTCCCAGTGCCACTGACTGGGGGTGGGGTGGGGTGAGATTCAGAGGCCAAAGGAACATAAATGTTGGACTTGGGAATAGTAAATGAGACATTAAAACTCACCATAAAATGTTCATTTACCTTTCTTTTTACGTGTGTGTAGATGCATATGTGTGCACACGTATGGCTGTGAGTACAGAGGTCAGAGAACAAACCTAAATACCATCCTCACGAATGCCATCTACCTCCTTTGAGGAAGTGACTTTCACAGGCCTAGAGGTCACCAACTGACCTAAGTTGGCTGGGCAATGAGCCCCAAACATCCTCCTGTCTCTGGCTCCCCCATCTTTCCTTCCTCCATGGGTTCTAGGGATTGAACTTGGGTCATCGTGCCTGCACAACAAGCACATTCCTAACGGGGCCAAATCTCAGTGCCAACTTCCTGAATCTTGATTATTTCATCAGAAACTCAGCTACTTTGTTGGCTTCCTGTCACCTGTAGGTATGACATGTAAGCCTTCATGTTTTTGTTCAAGGTGCTGGGTACATTTAAAAATGGACAGAACGTATATTTAAAAAAGAAAAACACCTTACATATGCAAATGAAAAGTAGCAGCATCTTGATCCTTCTAGGTTACATCTATTATTTCTTATGGGTTGGATTAGAGGAACTGGCTGCTAATAGACATGGAAATGATAACATTTGGTGGGGTTCCCTTTGGGACTCAGTCTTCCCCTTTCTTAAAAATCTTTAAGAGATGAGAGAGAGAAAGAGATACACACACATACACACACACAGAGAGACAGACAGACACACACACACACACACACACACACACACACACACACAGAGACAGTTCACTGAGCAAAATGAGGCATGCATGAGAAAATGTGCTTCCTGGTACTACGAGGCATGTGACAGGGTAGGACATCAGTGTCTGCAGTGAGTAGGTGACCAATGGAGGGGATCCAGGAAAGCAAATCCCCAGGTAAGAAGAGCATTCTCCCATCAGAGAGACGAGTTGATGGCGGGTTGGGTGGCATCATATCAGTCCCCACTTTATCAGGTCAAAGGTAGTTTCCTGTACAGATGGCAGCTAAAGGTGCTGACTGGGTGCTGTACCGAGGATTAAACTAGTGTCCCTAGGATCTGTGTCTTCTCCCACCCAGGCTGCCTGCTTTCACTCCTGGCCCCTGAGCATCAGTCAGCTGGACAGTCAGTCTGTCCATCCACCACCTACTCCAAGCAGCTTCCCTGGGTACATCAGGGGAGCAGGCAGCGGGGCAACTGCCAGTTCAGAACATAGCTACCATGCAAGTGTCACCTCACATGGCACTCGGGTTCCCTACGTGGCTTATTGTTTCTCCCTAAGTATAATTACTCTAGGAGCAAAGGCCCTGGTTGTTAATTTAATGCTGCAGGTGATCTGTCCAACAGTCTATTCTAAATGCCTCAAGGATGCTGGTTGAATACGCCCACAAGGCAATGACTTTACCAATTCCTTTTAGGAATTAAACATGTTTAGAAAAAAATTCATTCTTCCATTGAGAAATCTTTCCCCTGGGGATGTTCATAATATTTAACATTTAGTCAGTTCATTAAATCCAGCATCACTATCATAGACTATGACGTTTGTCCACTCAGCCATGCCCTCATAGATAATACTGTAAACACAGTTATACAGAGATACATGGGAGTCAGCTATCCAAAGATGGAGGCAGAAGAATGGGACCCAGAGCTCTGCAAAGTGGCCTTGAGAAGATACTCACGGCAGTTGGCTTCATCCTGGCCATCCTGGCAATCCTGGTGGCCGTCACAGCGCTTCCAGTTGGGGATACATTTCTTTGGTTGGTGACACTCGAACTCAAACCGGTCACACCGTCCACGCTGGGCGGGAGTGGAGGCAGCAGTAGTGTTTGCTAGAAAAATATTTTGTTTTTACATTACTTGTCAGTATTAGGGGAGCTTGCTAGGAAGGGCAACCATTCAGCTATTGAATGTGCGAGGGGGAGTTCAGGCTGCAGGAACTGCAGGGCAGGGTACAGGGCCCAGGCACCTATCAGCTACACAGGAAAAGCAGGTAGGACACCACACCTTGTGTCGTTCCTCACAGCGTGCCACCACAGACTTACTTGTGAGAATCTCTCTAAAGACATGGGCATGGTCGGGCGGTGGTGGTGCACGCCTTTAATCCCAGCACTCGGGAGGCAGAGGCAGGCAGATCTCTGTGAGTTCGAGGCTGGGCTGGACTGATAGCCTCCGAAACAATACAGAGAAACCCTGTCTCTTAAAACCAAAAAAAAAGACATGGGCATGGGTAAGAAGAAAGGAGAGCAGGATGAGGAGGCCAAGTGATTAAGGGAGCCAGAGGAGGCTGCATCCGACCCTAAGCTATTGGAAGAGAAAGCTGAGCCAGCCAGCTCAGTATACAGCATTCCCCAAAAGGCTTAGAAACCGTCTCTCTCACCTGAGAGAGAAGTCTGGGAAGGGTCAGGCAAGGGGGATAGGACAAAAGCAGCCTCATTTACTACTATTCCCTTCTGGACCCAGCCCAGGACAAAACTGACTGGTATATGGTGGAGGAGGAGGCAGAAGTCTGGCTGATTGTGTTTTGCAAAGAATCAAAACAAAGGGCCTGTTGAAGCAGTCATAACTGAGCAAAAAGATGCTAATGATCACAAAGGCACTGAACTTACAGTCAGTCAATGAGAAGTCAGGTAACTATGGGACCCTGACAGTTTAGGCAGGGGACCTAGAATTGTCTCTAAGGACACTGACCAGCATTAAGAATTGGTCTCAGGTACACTCAGGGCAGAGGACAGAGGTGAGCTCTGGGTCCCCATCTTAGACCCAAATTCCTCCTGCTTGCCCTCTCTCGGATCCCCTGACCTGGGGACTGCAGCCAGGCCAACTCCCCCCCCTCCCCGCCTCCACTGACATCCAAGGGACCAGGAGCCTGCAGAGAGAGCTGGTTCACTTCCCCACACTCAGGGCAGAGGACAGAGGAGAGGAAGAGGATCTTTCTATACCCAAGAAGAAGTGATGGAAAAGAGGCAATATGAGAATACACTCAGCAACAGAAAACCAAATATGACACCACCAGAGTCTAGAGATTCTACACCAGCAAGACCTGAACACCCCAGTGCAGATGAAGCAGAAGGGAATGACTTTAAAAACACCTTCATGAAAATGATAGAGGCCCTCAAAGAGGATATGAGAAAATCCCTTAAAGAAATGGAAGAAAAAACAAACCAAAAAAATCCAACAAATGCAAGAAACAGAGGAAAACAGGGAGCAAAACTTACAAGAAACAACTCAAACAGTGCAATGTTTGAGAGCTGACTTGGAGACAATACAAAATACACAGTCTGAAGGAATGCTGGAAATAGAAAAATTGGGGAAATGGTCAGGTACTACAGATGCATAACCAACAGAACACAAGAGATAGAAGAGAGAATCTCAGGTGTTGAAGACACACTAGGAGAAATAGATTCATTGACCAAAGAAAATCTTAAGTCCAACAAATCCCTAACACAAAACATCCAGGAAATATGGGACACTGTGAAAAGCCCAACCCTAAGAATAATAGGTATAGGAAAAGGTGAAGAAACCCAATTCAAAGGGGCAGAAAACTTATTCAACAAAATCATAGAAGAAAACTTTCCCAACTTAAAGAAAGACATGCCAATGAAGGTACAAGAAGCTTACAGAACACCAAATAGAGTGGACCACAAAAATGTCCCTTTGCCACATAATAATCAAGACTCCAAGCATACAGAATAAAGAAAGCATACTTAGAGCAGCTAAGGAAAAAGGTGCAAACCTATCAGAATTACACCTGACTTCTCCATGGAAACCCTGAAACGCAGAAGGTCCTAGATATTCTATCAACACTAAGAGACCATGAATGCCAGCCCAGACTACTATACCCAGAAAAGCTTTCAATAAATATAGATGGAGAAAACAAGATATTCCATGACAAAACCAGATTTAAACAATACATATCCACTTACCTAGCCCTACAGAAAGTTCTAGAAGGAAAACTCCAATACAAGGCAACATCCAGAGGCATCACCATCCCTGACTTCAAGCTCTATTATAGAGCTATAGTCCTGAAAATAGTTTGGTATTGGCACAAAAATAGACAGGTAGACCAATGGAATCGAATAGAAAACCCTGATATTAACCCACACACATATGAACACTTGGTTTTTGACAAAGAAACTAAAATTATACAATGGAAAAAAGAAGGCATCTTCAACAAATGGTGCTGGCATAACTGGATGCTGGCATGTAGAAGAGTGCAGATAGATCCATGTCTATTGCCAGGCACACAACTTAAGTCCAAATGGATTAAAGACCTCAACATAAATCCAGCCACACTGAACTTGTTAGAAGAGATAGTGGGAGGTGCCCTTGAACGAATTGGTACAGGAGATTGCTTCCTGAGCATAACACCAGTAGCACAGACACTGAGATCGACAATTAATAAATGGGACCTGCTGAAGAGGAGAAGCTTCTGTAAGGCAAAGGACACAGACAGCAAGACAAAAAGGCAGCTCACAGAATGGGAAAAGATACTCACTAACCCCACATCTGACAGAGGGCTGATCTCCAAAATCTACAAAGAGCTCAAGAAGCAAGTCCCCAAAGCACCAAAGGATCCAGTTAAAAAGTAGGCTACAGAACTAAATAGAGAATTCTCAATAGAGGAGTCTAAAATGGCTGAGAGACACTTAAGAAAGTGCTCAACATCCCTAGCAATCAGGGAAATATAAATCAAAACAACTCTGAGATACCATCTTACTCCTGTCAGAATGGCTAAAATAAAAAACATCAATGACAGTTTATGCTGGAGAAGATGTGGAGAAAGGGGAACACTCCTCTACTGCTGGTGGGAGTGCCGACTTGTACAGCCACTATGGAAATCAGTATGGAGATTCCTCAGGAAAATGGGAATCAGTCTACCACAAGACCCAGCAATTCCACTCAGGCATATACACAAAAGATGCACATTCTTACAACAAGGACATCTGTTCCACTATGTTTATAGCAGCCCTATTTGTAAAAGCCAGAACCTGGATGCAACCTAGATGCCCCTCAACTGAAGAATGGATAGAGAAAATGTGGTACATTTATACAATGGAGTACTAAATTAAGCAGAAAAAGCAATGGAATCTTGAAATTTGTAGGCAAATAGATGGCGCTAGAAGAAACCATCCTGAGTGAGGTAACCCAGTCACAAAAAAGACAAACATGGTATGTACTCACTCATATATGGATTTTAGACATGAATTATGGGAGTGCCAGTCTACAATCCCAATTCCAGAGAGTCAGGGAAAGAGGAAGGACCCTAAGAGAAATATGCATGGTATGCCAAAGAAGTGAAATGAGGCAAGACCTCCTGAGTAGATTGGGACCACAGGGTGGGGGAGGGGAAAGGGAGCCAGGAAAAAGAGAGGGAGACAAGAAGAAGGGAGAGGAGGACATGGGGGAGCAGGAAAGTTGCATTGGGGGAAGAATAGAGGAGATCAGGATGAGAGATACCATAATAAAGGGAGCCATTCTAGGTTTGAGGGGAGATCTGGCATTAGTGAGAACTCCAGAGATCTACAAGGATGACACCAACTGGCAAACTAAGCAATAGTGGAGAGACTACTTTAAATGCCCCTCCCTAATAATGATTTTGACAACTATCTTATGTACAATCCTAGAACCTCCATCCAGTGACAGACGGAAGCAGAGGCAGACACCCACAGCTAAACACTGAACTGAACTCCTGGAACCCAGTGACAGAGAGGGAGGAGTGATGAGCAAAGGGGTCAAGACTGGGCTGGTGAAACCCAGAGAAACAGCTGACCTGAACAAGGGAGAGATCTTGGACCCCAGACTGATGGCTGACAGGGACTGATCCAGACCCCCTGAATGTGAGGAGACTCAGGCAATCTATGTGGTTTTTGGGTAGTAGATCATATTTATCCCTAGCACGCAAATGGACTTTGGGGACCCTTCCCACAGTGAGTGATGCTTTCTCAATCTGGACACTTGGGGGAGTGCCTAGGCCCTTCCCAGAACGAAATGACAGACTCTAGCGATCCCCCATGGAGGGCCTTACCCTCCTTGGGGAATGGAGTGGGGATTGGTTGGGGGGTGGGGGGATCAGCGGGGAGGGAGTGGGCATAGAGGGGAGGGAGAGGGAGCTGGGACTGACATTGGAAGCAAGCTTGTTTCTAATTTAAATATATAATAAAAAAGTGTAAAAAAATTGGTCCTCTGGGCTAGGGAGACAGCTCAGTGGGTAAAGTGCTTGCCTCACAGGCTTGAGAACTTGTAACCCCAGTGTTCCTAGGGCGAGATAAAGATGTGGAATTCCTAGAAGCTTGGAACTGCCTCCCTCCTGTTTAGGGAAGGATGCAGCTTCCTCAACCCTGTTCTGCCTACAGGACAGAAGTCTCAAGGTGGACTCTGGCCTCCAGCAACACAGTGGTTGCACAGACCTTCAGTTGTTCCTGTGTTCAGCCACTAGATGGCAGTGGTCACCCTTCTTTTAGAGGGAATGGCCACCAGACCGCAAGCAGAATAACTGGGTCCTGTCCCAGTTTGTACACACAGAAAACACCTCCTTATTATCCCAGACGTAATTCTCCACTGAGAGGGAGTCGGGGTGGAAGGCAGAGTGACTGGACTTTTCTAGCAGGATTCACCCAGAGCAGTTTAAACGCTAGGAAATGCCAGTAAACAAACCATGGCCAAGACTCACCCAGGGAGGGGCAGGCTTCCTCGTCTGAGCCGTCAGCACAGTCTCGGTAGCCGTCACACACCCAGGTGTCCATCACGCAGGCCCCGCTGCTGCAGCGGAAGTAGTTGGGCAGGCAGGTGGAGGGTCCAGGGGTGGGGGAGGGGAAAACATGTGACTCTGAGAAAAAGCAATCGAGGAGATCCCAAGTGTCAGTAGAAGCTTGATCTCAGATAAAAATGTGTCCCAGACCTGTTTCAGCAGCCAAGGGAGACCAGTGGCAGACACAGCCCTGAACATCAGCCCGCTTAATTAGCATTTGTAAGGGGTATCTCAGGGGTTTCCAAAGAGGTGGCAGTTTTTCCCTCCTGCTTAGCAGATCTGATACACTACAACACTTGAAGTAGAGTTTGCCCTTGAAAGGGCTCCTGACTGGTGATGGAGGAAGTAGGTGGACGGATGACCAGGTGGCTGGGTAGTCCTCACTGAAGCCTGGCATGGCTGTAGCTGACACATCACAACGACCCAAGATGAGGAGGCAAAAGGCAACAGAAAGCGAATGTTCCACACCAGGACCTGAGACCTTACTAACTTGAACACGTCACGGGGTCCTCTGACATTCCGTAGGAATACGGTGGGGATCTGCAGAGGAACTTTGAGAAGCAAGGACCTAGGCTCCTTACTCTCACTAAGCCCTTCAGAGTCAGGAATGGGTAACCTTGGAGACCGTGGAGACCCATCACACAGATCGTACATGGAAATTCATGCCAGTGCTGGGGGGAAGACAGAAGTTTCTAGAGTTCTTGGGCCAGCCAGCTTAGCTTAATTGTGAGCCCAGGTCCTCAAGTAAGACACTGTTCAAAAGCCAGGGTGGAAAGTGCCTTAGATACCCCTTATAAATGCACCAGGGACTGCCCTCCTCTGGCCTCCATAAGTGACTTGTAAAAATGAAACTGAAATAAAGGAGATAATGAGACCTTTAGAACTCAGCATTGTCCCTCCCTCACAAAAGCCACAACAGGTAAGGACTGAGTCAGGCACTCTAGAGACGGTGAGTCTACAGGCCAGCAGCGCTGACCTGGTGTCCGGGCTGGGGCTGACCCAGTCCCCCACGCTGGCTCTCACCTCCACAATCCTTCTCATCAGACCAGTCCCCACAGTCGTTCTCTCTGTCACATTTCCACCTGTTGGGGATGCAGTGGCCATTCTCACAGCGGAACTGAAAGTAGCGGGAACAGTTTGGGGCTTCGGTGGGGTTTTCTACAGAGGACAAACACACCATCGGTCATTTCCCTGCGCCGGTGTGAAAACAGCACTTCCCCTCGGTTCATCTCCCCTAGGGCCAAGTCCACTACTCTCCCAGGGAGGATAAGGCATCCTCGCGGATCTAAGGAGGGGCAGATAACATCCGCAAACTGTAGCATCCATCTTCTTAGGCCCCGACTCCCCGTTTTCTGACCTACTCTGGTACCCGAGAATGGTCGTTCTGAGTCTTAATCATGACACTTTACCAAAGCCATAACTTAAGTGTGAGGACAACCCAGGGACGATGGTGTGGTCTGTAACTTTCAGAGGAAGGCTACACTCCACAGCACTGGCCATCCTGATGTTTAATTCTCATTGTCAGCATACAGTGGGATTTAGTCATCATGGAAACATACCGCTGGGTGTGCCTATTAGGGTGCTTCCAAAAATATTTAATGGAGCAGGAAGCATCCACCCTGGGTTGTGCTAGCACATCCCGGGGGCTGCAGCCATGGGCTGAATACAAAGGAGAAAGTGAACTGAGAGTCAGCATTCATTTCTCTCAGCTTCCCGACCGGGTACACGATGTGACCGGCTGTCTCAGGTTGTTGTCATGGCTCCCTTGTTGTGATGGGCTATATGTACACCCTCACACTATATAACAAAACCAGCTTCCCTTCCTGACGGTGTTGTGTGTGTTGCCACAAGAAAAAGTAACTAAGACGCTTCCTTACCCGCCATATTCCTTATATGCAATGTGGTCCTCCCAACGGGGGAAGGAAGAGAAGTGGAATAAACATTCCCCTAGCACCTCCTGGAGGTCAGTCTCTCTTCACTGCATCCCTCCGGTGGGGATTTGAGAATTGGCAGCATGTGCCACCGAGGAAGAGGAAGGCAAAGTTTCCAGGTGCGATGTCTGCAAGCGTCCTGCCCTACGGGTCTCCCTGTAACCGGAAGGCTGGCCAAGGAAGGCGGGGCTCCTGGCCTCTTACCGCAGTTGGCTTCGTCAGAGTAATCGCCACAATCGTCCATCCCATCACATTTCCAAATCAGGCTGATGCACACTCCGTTCTGACACTGGAAGCCGAACTCATCGCACTCCTTGTGGAACTCAGGGTCTTGAGCTAGACGGTGATAAACATCCATCAGGTCGGGGTCACTTCCATGCTAGAGAGTTCTGAGCAGAGGGGCTGCTTATTTGAGATAGGAACGACAAAGAGCAGGCTAGGGCACTCAGACATGATGTGCATCTGAGTCTTAGGCGCCCCATCGAGTGGCCAACCTCCCCACCCGTTTACTCACAACACCCAGCAAACGCAGCATCCTCATCGGAGCCATCTCGGCACTGGACGATGCCATCACACACCATGGAGTGGAAGAGACACTGCTGGCGGTTCTTACACACGAAGTCCATGAAGCGCGTGCAGAAGGGCTCTGAAAGAGAGGACAAGCAAGGGCCATGAGCCTCTGTGGCTGGCAGGGACGCTGTATGGTCCCGAGCAAATGCACAGGACAGATATACCACTGGTAGTGATATGACAGCAGCTGCGGATCGAGTACCTGTTTACGTAGGGCCTTGAGCTAAAGCACTTGCCATAAAGTACACTACTAAGCCTCTAGGCAACATTACAAGAAATTTTATTGTCACTGCATATAACAAGAAAATAAGGATGGCAGCAACAAGTATTCTTTCTGTCAAGGGCGCATGGCTAACGAGCCAGAAGCCCACACTACAACCCAGATCTACCTGGCACAAAGCCCAAAACTTAACTATGATGAATATGACACTGCCTCTCTGATATGGAGGTTAGCAATCATTTTCTGTAAGAAACCGGTGCTACAGACTGAATTGCACCCCTGCCTTCAGCTCCTCCATCGAAGCCCTAAGACCAATGTAACTAACTATATCTGGAGACAGGTCCTTTAGAAAAGCCACTCAGGTTAAAAGGGTCACTAGGATGAGAGAAGTCACAATAGGATAGGTGTCCCTGTAAGAACAGACATCGGTGATGCATGCAAAGAAGAGACCATGTGAATCCATAGCAAGAAGGAACCTGGGCTTGAATAATAACTGCCTTTGATAGCCTTCATAACCTAGTGAGCCAGTTACTTCTGATATGCCCTCTGTGTGTGTGTGTGTGTGTGTGTGTATGTCTGTGCGTGTGTTCACAAACATGTCTAACCCAAGATGTTGTTCCCATGAGAACCCCATGCCATCAGACTGTTTCACAGAAGCCTAAAATACAGCCATATGCAACACAGAAACAAATGATACTCAGTGTGTTCAATGATACTCAGTGTGTTCAATGCCATTTCATTCAGAAGAACTGGCTATGGGATGAATCTGGCCACAGGCCAGTCAACCATGCCTATACTAACACATTTGCTTTTGAGTGATGATCTGGATCTGACCTAGAGGCCAGATTACAGCACCTGCACTAACACACTTGCTCTCTCCCTGGACTGTACAGTAGAATAGTATGGGACACTCACTGTAAGAAAAAGAAAGATTCCAACACCCAAGTCACACTCTAGACTAACTAACTAACTAACTAACTAACTAACTAACTAACTCTTTTAGAAGTCCCCAGCTATTTCCAGCGTTCTCCACAGACAATCTCTTGAGGGTTGGCAATGGGATAGAAAAGGGTCATCTAGCTTAAAATGCTCCTCAAGTGATATTCAGTGATAGCCATTACTAAAACCATCACTTAGAAGAGGGAAGTGCTCTGGTGGAAAGGATCTGGCAGCTGGCAGCACACATGAGAACCAAAGTGTTTACCTAAGCGTGGCCTGACTCCACAACCACCCTGCTTATCTTAATATACCCCCTCCCCACGCCTCGTCTCCTTGCCTAACTCACCCCCTAGGTCAAGAGCTCTGGGGCCCCGAAGAAACGGACAGATTGCAGCAACCACCAGGGCAGAGAATGGACTTACCACAGTGCTGCTCATCAGAGCCATCCGGGCAGTCTCGTAGGCCATCACAATGTTTGCTGGATGGGATGCAAGTGCCATTTGGGCAGTGGAATCCATTGCACTTTTTCTCTGAAATTGAAGTCAGTCACAGAAAAATGACAGAGGAAAAACAAAACAAAACAAAACAAAAAACCAGGCAGGCACCCACACTTGTTGGCAGGGTACAAACACTACACCACTTCAAGGGTAGTTTCCTAATGGCTAGCAAAGTTACAAACTGACATATATTTTGACCCCACAATTCCAAAAGCAGGTGTGTGTTCTATTTACGCAACTAAAAAATATAATATATGAACGCAATTGCAGCTGAACACAGAGTGAGTATAAATGAGACACTGAAACATCCTGTCCTAGGGACAAGCCATCTGCATATAGCGGCTGCCAATAAACGGCTGAGCAGCGGAGTAGAAGATGGCTCTAGAGAGACTGAAGAAGACTACTACGGAAAATTTCATCCAGAATATATAACCATGTAAAGAAAAAGAAGCAAGATGCAAAATAATAGTCACGGCATATTGTGTGTACACGAGAGGCGTAACACACGGTGCCTTTGAACTTAGACTGCGTATAACAACAGGGTGTGTGCTGAGAAGTGTGTCAGCAGACAGCTTTGCTGCTGTGTCAAAGTCCTAAGGCCACAGTTAGACAGACCTAGATGGCGCGGCGCGGGCCACTCACTTCACACGCTCCCTTGATGTAACCAAGAGGTGAGGCCAACAGTAGAGGTAAAGCGGTGGGCCCTACTAGCTGACTTTTCCGTAAGGAGAAGGGGGCTATAATGATGACAAGAAGGATAGAGATCATGCAGTAAACACAAAACGGCGCTTGTTATCGCTATCCAAGTATCACACATAGCATGCAATTGTGTGCACCGCATGTGCGTATGGCTGGCAACACTATAGGCTCATTTACCCAACACCACCACAAACACACAAGCCACACATCCCACCATGATGTTAGCAGGGTTACAGTGTCATCACCTGACAGAAACATCACATGTCCCTACATCTCCCATGTGATCTGATGGGACCATTGTAAACACAGTCCATCACTCCTGATACATCCTTATAGAGCACATAGCTATACACACACCACTATTCTCAAACATTTAAAAATATTAACCAATATGTAAAACCATTAGGTTACCATTTCCTACAGGGACAAGGTAGAAAGTCCGCAGACAGGAGGGCAACGTTTACTCTGGACCCATTTATGCTTTTTCTGTTTTCAACACCCTGGCTGTACTATTAAAAATTCATTATATTTTTATAAGAAAAAGAAAAACCTTCAGTGAATAGGGGAAAATAGTTATTAAACCCTGGATTTTTAATGCTCCCCAAGACACTAGTATCTTAATTTTTATTCTTCAGAACTCCTAAGGCAAAGACTTTTTGGAGTATGTTTGCTTGGAGCTGTTGGGAGCCTGGGGTTTCACAGCCAATTCTAGTGGAAACCAGAACTAAGGCATCCTGATAACCGAACTGCACACTTTACCCCAAGTCTCTGTCCCTAGAACTTGGAGCACTGCTAGAAAAGAAGGCAGCTCTACCTGAGTGTGTGGAGGCTAGTTCACTCTACAAAGACTAGTTCTAAGGCAAGGAAATATGTTACAATCTGGTAAAAAAAAAGTCACCATTCCTAGAAAATTAGTTAAATAGCATCATTCAGACAGAGAAAAGGCCCCTTAGTCTTGTGACTAGGGAAAATGCTAACGCCACTAAGTAAAAATAGTTTTGAAAAGAGGTAAAACAAATAGGCACAGTCATAAAGTCCTAAAAACAGCTAGGATGATGAAGTCTAATGTCAAGGGTGACAACAGGGAATATGCAGCATAGGAAAGGCAGAGAGCATTTGATATACTCTATCAGTGAAGACAACCACGGGAAAGCCTAGGAACTTCCACCACCTTGAGTCTGATGAAGTCTAATGTCAAAGGTGACAACAGGGAATATGCAGCATAGGAAAGGCAGAGAGCATTTGATACACTCTATCAGTGAAGACAACCACGGGAAAGCCTAGGAACTTCCGCCACCTTGAGTCCACACTGGGCAAAGTATCCCAGGAAATAGTTCAAAGGCAAAACAAGCCTTTGAAGGACATGGAGGATTGTGCTGGCTTAACAATGAGAATGGACAGTTCTCAAACACCCATCAGAGATCAACTAGATAAACCAGATGATCATAATTAATATAAAATAAATATGCATCTTTCAGAAAAAAATGCTCACCATAGGAAATGCAGGCATATGGAAAAAGCTAATTTTAAACTTTGGAAAGTGAAAGACAATTGTGTAAGACTTATGTAATGACAATTGTCCACAATACCTCCACTTCTACCAAAATTCAGAATGTCAGCAAGAGGAATATTAACAGTCAAGTAGAAAAGCACTGTATATGTTGTTTTATTGCTGTAGTGGTAGGGTGTGTGTGTGTGAGTGTGTGTGTGTGGTGTATGTGTGTGAGTGTGTGTGTGTGGTGTATGTGTGTGAGTGTGTGTGTGGTGTGTGTGTGGTATGTATGTGTGTGCGTATGTGACTGCTAAGTTGCAGGGAGAACAGGAGAACAGTTTCCCGTGTGTGTGTGTGTGTGTGTGTGTGTGTGTGTGTGTGTGTGTGTGTGTGTGTGTGACTGCTAAGTTGCAAGGAGAAGAGTTTCCCTTGCCTGGAGCACCAGCTGACCCTCCCCCGGATGACAGACCCCGGGGAAGGGCCAAGCAGGGGCCAGGGAATTTGCATTTACCACAGCTGACCGGATCCTCATCAGAACCGTCCTGACAATCTGCGTCACCATCACACGCCCATCGCTGGGGAATGCAGTGGCCATTGTGGCACTGGAAGTTGGAGGCCTCACAGGTGTGATAGATGGCTGTCAACAGAAAAGAACAAAGTCATTCTTCCTGCCCCTCCTTCCCCGCCAACTATCAGAACAAAGTCCTACACTGGATATCAAGGTGGGCACTTTGGGAGCAGCTGAGTTTTGCCTTGGTGGAGAGTCAGGTTATCTATGGCTGAACTTGAGGTACAAGTAGTTTTCCCTAGTGACATCTTTGTTGCTAAAGAGACAGGTGAGGACAGGGGACAGGAAGCCAGAGAGCCACTACAAGTAGGGAGCACTATGCCCCTCCGTCACCACCAGTCACTGGTACACAGAATGCGGCCACCACAAGCCACTTGGAAAAAGAAAACTGGAGGCAGTGCTAGAGAAACAGTCCTTGTTATAAAAATGGCTCCTTTGCACAAGGGCCAAGGTCACCAAGAATGTCTCAACAGGCACAGGCATCTGCAGGCTACGCAGGGTTATGTATGTCAGTGGACAGGCCTGGGCACCCACATTAAAGACTCACCCTTTACAACAACCAATGGAGCCTTTTACAAGTGAGAAGCTGGCGTGGAGAACTTAGGAAACACACTGATGCAACAGTAGAAGGCTGTGCTACTACTTCACGCTCTCACATAAGCCCTTCCTACAGATGCCAAGGGGTAAGATGTGCAGTGTGTTCTGGGGAGAAGGTTCTAGATGTCAACCCAGCAACTGTGTGGAGGCCTCAATTTCATCTCATTATCCTGGCTTCTTGAGAGTTCCAAGTTATGAAGTGACACAACTTTGTGTAATTCTAAGCAACACTACCCAGTTTTGGATGTGGAATCCATCAGGGCCACAGAACACAATGAATTCATCTAGAATCTCAAAGGAAGCAAGCCTAGGATATGGAATGATCTAAATCTTCTATAAAGGCAAGAGTAACATCTGTTCACTCAGCATTCAGTACAAACACCTACAAAGAAGCCACTGAGACAAAGAGATGTAGTATTTTGTTTTTTCTTTATCCATTTATGTTTGTTTTAGTTTGAGTCAGAGTCTTTCTATGTAGCCCCGACTTCCCTGGAACTCACTATGTAGACCAGGCTGGCTTTGAACTTGCAGAGATCTACTTGCTTCTGCCTCCCTGGGATTGAGTGCTAGGATTAAAGGTATACACACCAGGCTCCAGAGGTGCTATTAAAGACTAACAGCCTCATTTGTGCACACATCCCAAATCTCAAAGATTAGTTCACGTATATAATACCTGCATCCCCCCAAGCTAACTAACAGTGAAGAAAAGGGAAGCTGGGTTTTTTGGTTGTTGTTATTGTTTGGTTGGGTTTTTGTTTTTAATCTGTCTACTAATGAAGAAAAGTCAGAACTTGTGTGCTTCACAACTGACATAAAGAAGTACATTGGTTCCCCTGATTTACAGAGGACATTGTATGGATGTCTAGAATTTCAGATGCTACTAAACACTACATACATATGTTCTAATATATACATATCTATGATGTTTAATTACCGATAGTAACCATAAACAACAGCTAACAATAAAATAGAACAATCATAACATTATGGCATAAAACTTATTTACAGTTTTAAACTGCTTATTTCTAGAATTTTCTATTTTTTTTGGATGGCAGTTGACCACCATCCAAAGCCAAATTGCAGAAAGCTAAAATATGGCCAAGGAACTACTGTAGCCCAGATTGGCTCCTTGTTGGTCCAGATATGTAAACAGACATCCTCCCAACAGGACAAGTAAGAGTGGGTTGTTAGGAAAAAGCTATAGATTTGCATCCAGTTGAGATGACTGGTGGTGTTGTTTGGTGGTGAGAAATATATCGAGGAGTACAACAAACACACATGGGAGTTTATTAGGAAGTGGGGAAGAGCTTGTGATGATCAAACAAGAAAGGAAGGGGGGAGGGGAAAGGCAACGACCTGCCTACCTCTTCAGAGAAACAGGTGAGTGTGGGATTGGGCGGAGCTTGTCTCTCAAAGGGACCTTTTGCTCCTGCATACAGAGCCAGGGTACTGCCTGCCATGCGGCCCAAGGGGTGAGGCCAAGGTGGCCTGGATGCTAACAACTGGTGGCATGCTGTTGAAGGGTTGGAAAAATTGGTTTATAGTATCCTCCAGAATTTCTACTGAATTGAAGACTATTCTTCTGTAATGACAAAAAATACCCAGAACCTGGTTCTCCACACCATTTTAAAACAAGTATCATCATTATCTGTCTTTTCATCTCTTTGAAGACCAAAGAAGCACATACATAAGTCTACTGGGAATTTTTGATGTTTACAAGTCAAGGCACTTAGAATCCATTAAACATCTTTAAAAATATACTCGTGATAAAGAAAGAGAGGAATTTATGAGTTACGTGCATTACCTGGGCTTTTGTCCACTAACAGCCATTACCTAGACTCTTTTTGATTTATTGATGTTGAGAGTCTGACCACCACTACCAAGCTTCAGCCTGACTCGCAGGCACAAAGTCATCTATAGCTATTACCACAAGAATCTACTTGTTAATCACCCTGCACACTTTGTTTTTAATTGAAAACAATTTCAAAGTGTTAGGGTGGTTTCCAAATGACAAGCCTGGGAGGCGTGTCTTAGATCTCCAGACTGTAGGCAGATGCTGAGACCAGCAGGATTCATAAGTTTGCACAGTTTTACTCGTGACCAGGCATGCGTGGAATGTATAACTTCTTCCTTTTCCGGATTAAAAAAAATCTTCTGAGTAATTGACTAGTCCTCTGGCTTTAAGTGTTTGAGAAATGACATGTGCTCAAAATACTACTTCAGTTACGAAGATGGAAGAGATTGATAGCTCCAGGCTGAAGGATTTGGGGGACTCAAGAACTCTTTATATGATGGATTTCACTGTAACAGTGGGGTTAGTGGGGGAAAGCTTCCTATACTTGCCCTCTGACATTGATTTTCCCCAACCTACCAACATCTGTTAGAACATCTACCCAAAGTCATTACCCAAACGTAGGTGGGCCTAAACATATGAATAATGAAATCTAAGGAGGAAGACTGCTGTCTCACTTCTTACAAAGCACTGGGCTACTAGGGAGCACATTAGGGGAAAGACATGTTATTAGAACTAAATTTGAATAACTAATGACATTTAAAAAGCATAAAGAGAACTAGAAAGAATTACAGGTTGTCTATGAAAAATAACTAAATAGATGTTCTAGATATAAAACAAAAAAATCTATAGCCATGAAAATAAGAATCAGACTTAGCTGAAAGGAGAACTGATGAACTGGAAGGTAGCTCCAAAGAAGCTAACTCAAGAGTCCAGTAAAGAGTCCACATGAGTAAATGTACAAGGGAAGAGGGAGCCCAGGGTGATGTTGTACAGCAAAGGCCTGAAAGTGACTGCTGCGGGCCGGGGACCCTGATGAACTACATAATTGTGAGGTCCCAGAGGAGATGGAGAGCACAAATTCTCAGGTCTTAAAAAGAAAACAAGTCCAAAATAAAGTAGGTGCAATTTTATAACAATGAAAACTAGAGACACAACTATGTTCCTATTACAGATAATCTGAGAAGAGAATTAAAATCAGCACAAGAGTCTATAAGAACTAGAAGAACCCCATCAATAAAATTACAGTAAGGTACTATAAACTTAGAAATCCAGACTCACTTGAATCTGAGACCAAGGGCTAGAGACATGTTATACTCACAAAGCCTGAGAGAGTTTAGGACTCTTGGTCTCCTGTTGTAAGAACCCTGAAGGCCCATACAAGGAAGGAGGCACTGGACACAAGACGATAACTGATAAAGTGACATGCTGACAAATAAAATTGGTCATTAAAAGTAATAAAATGGAAGGAGACAAGAGGGTTCAGCAGATGAAGACACTGGTTGTCAACCATGATGACCTGAGTTCAATCCCTGGCATCTACATTGTAGAAGGAGAGAACTGACTTCTCAAAGTGGTCCTCTGACCACCTCAGGTGTCTTCACAGGTGTGTGCACTTGTGCTACATACACAATAGATAGATGGATGGATGGATGGATGGATAGATAGATACACAGATTGATAGATGATGTATGCTAGAAAATAGATACTTGTTAGATGGATAAACAGACAAATGGATAAATGGATGATAGTTTGAAATTTAAATAATAACAATGACTAATTTTAGGCATTATTTATTTATTATTTGTTTGTTTGTAGCTGATGGAATCAAACCCAGGGTTTAAAGTGTGCTGGCCAAATGCTCTATCACTGACCTACACTCCCAATGCTAATGCTCAAATTTTTAAAAGATACAATCAAAATATTAAGTATTCAGAGCTTTTAAGTACTCAACAGTTTACTAATCATTTTAATTATTTTGGTATTGTGGGCAGGGATTGAAAGTGGCTACATACCTGAGAGAGGGAAGATATTAAGAATACAAAAAAAATACATCAAAAGTGAACATCAAAACAATTAGTGTGTATTGGAAGGAATAAAGACCTCAAACAGACCCTGGGTAGCAACTTGGGGGTTAGAATGAGGGGCACTCAGAACACAGTGAGCTGAGACCACCAGGAGGGCAGTCACCCTGACCCATCTTTGTCTTAATTCAATAGGTCAGGGAATGAAGTGTCATGCCAGTGGCATAATGAGCTCAGATTGACCCTCCAACTATTCTGAGCTGACAAAAAGGAGAATCAAGTTTAAAAGAATTTGGAGAACCATTGGCATAAGGTTGCTGTTAAATGGCAAAACTGGAGTTCCATCAGTGAGCCCAGCTTACAGGAAACCAGAGATAAAACCTAGAGTTTATGACACGCCCACCCATAGTATTGAAGTGTTAATTTGTTCTGGAAGTCTGGTACCAGCTTCTGGAAGCCGGGTTGGTCTAACCTGGCAGTACTAACAAGATGTTCAATCACACTGCAATTTACGTACTGAATGCCCAGGCACACCCTTCTAACACATTAACTAATTTTCTATCTAAACTCAAACCTGCAGGCAGCACCCACATGCTTCTGGGCTCACAGCAACTCCTTCCACAGCCTGGTTTTCCTCTTCAATAGGCCACACAGGCCGGACAGGAATACTATCCTGCGCCCTTCTCAGAGTAGAGGCAGACACTGACACCACACACAAAAAACATGTGGCCTTTTCAGGGCTGAGACTGGGAATATTACAGAGTATCCTAGTGATACATTGGGCTACTGTTCTGGAGTGCATAGGACCAAATTGAGGAATCCAGGAATTCAAAAAATTTTCTATTTTAATTTTAGTCTTGAAAAATTGTATAAAAACATAGGGTCAAAACAAGGGTAATAATCTTCCCTACTCCTTGAACTACCCAGTGCTCACCACTCCAAATTCTCAGTAACACATCCCACAATATAAACTGTATCATGCATTCATTCACAAAAATAATGTAGATGAGTGAAACCCCAAGGAAACAGAACATAGCCCTTATCTTATACCACCTAGTGTTCGTTTTCTACTCATGAGGTTTCCAATTTTATTTCTGATGAACTCTTACCTCTAAGAAATGCAAGCACAGTTTGCATTTTAACTGTTTTAGTGAGCCCTTGGAAGCTCCATTTTAACAACAGGAACTGGGTTAGCACTACTCAAACCATGGACTTGAGGGCTCACATCCATCTATAACTCCAGTTTTAGGGGATCTAATGCCCTTCTCTGACCTCCTCTGAGAGCACAACATACACATGACACAAATATACATGCAGGAAAATACTAATGCACATAAAATAAAGATAATTCTTTAAAAAAATACACGGTTCCTAGACCAGCAGTCAGTCTGTGTGAATGGTTTACTACTTACTGGTTCCTGAAAAACTAAGAAAATGGATCCAGACTATAAATCCCTCAGGACACTGTGATGTTCCGTTCATAGCACATAACCTCATCACACACCAGCTCTGAGGAGGGCTGACCTAGATGCTATTAACGCTAATTCTCAGCATCTAGTTTCTATGCTCACTTAACGCCTCAATGCTAACTAGTACACAGATAGATGAGCACTAATTATCAGGTCTAAGAAGTACTGACCAGTACAGTTGGCTTCATCAGACCAATCCCTGCAGTCGTTGTCTCCATCGCAAACCCAGGAGGAACGGATGCACATCCCAGAGCTGCAGTTGAACTCATCGCTGCGGCACTGATGCATCTCTGCAGGGGAGGAAACACAGGAGAGGTGTGGAGGAGGCGCACTCAGAATTCTGCCCCTGGGCTAAGCATCTAGGAAGTCAGAAATGGACAGTGCCACTGATTCCTCAGACAGCATAGACACAGAGACCGTCACCAGGAGCCATCCACCATGGATCAACTAGACACTGGATGGAAAGTCCTCAAACCAAGGATGTCAGGTCACCTGGAGTAATTTCTACCATGCGTGCTGGAAACAGGTCCTAGATGTGCTAAGATACTGATACCCTGGGACTCTGAAGAAAACAAAATACCAACCTCACCCATGGCATCCACTTAGCCTACTCCACAAACATTTCTTCACCTGCTACAGTAATGGAAAGAAAGTTGGGATTGCAATGATGGCAGAGGCCAGAGAGCAGAAGTTCCAAGAAACAGAAGACACTAGAGATAAATTGTTGAGGAAGAGGTCATGTGGGCTGATCTCTGGGAAAGTGGGTTTAGTGCTGAGATCTATGAAGAGGAGAAACATCTCAGGATTTTGCTCTGGGATGGATGCTCGTGGCTTTGCTCTTTAGAAGAGAAGGTTCCTAAGGCCAGCGATGCAGTGCAGCTTCACCAAGGATTCCCTATAATATCATTCCCAGGCCCTGGGGGAATCATGAACATGCCCCCATCCCCAAATCCCTATGTGGAACCGTCACCAATGCAGCAGAACAAGAAACTGGACCTTTAGAAGGTGACTAAGAGCAGGATCTGTGACCTCATTGAGGGAGAAGGCGCTTTTCATCCCTTCTGCCATCTAGGGACACAGAGAAGCCACCATAGGATGGGACCTCATGAGACAGCAAATCTGCTTGTACCTTGACCTGGGAATTCCCAGAATCCAAAACAAGGAGGAATTAATTAATCTCTATTGTTTATGTCATATGGTCTCATTTTAACTTTTTTACAGAAGCCCAAAAGGACTGAGACACAGAACTTCCAAGAGGAATTGTCTGCAGCCTCAGATAAAGAGGAGTAGTAGAGTAGGTGACAGGCTCAGCGCAGCGGACAAAGGTGCTTGCCCTGGAAGCCTGACACCCCTGGTTCCATCCTCAGAACCCATGTACAAATGGAAGGAAAGCATCAACTCCATGAAGTTGTCCTCTGACCTCTGCATGTGTTCCATGGTGCCTGTACACACACACACACACACACACACACACACACTCACACACACACATTCATTTTAGAATTAATTTTAAAGGTGAAAGCAAACAAGAAGAGCCAAGCATGAGACCCAAGACAGCTGTCAGTCATTCATGAAGAATGAGTCTGAGACTTATGAAGTGGACCACAACAGAGAGCTACAATGAGTAGGATGTTGTGGTGGGACAGGATTGGGCCATGAACCAATATGGACCATGGGATGCAGAAGAGTGATGCTGAAGCTATTGAATGCTCAGCACTTTGTCTGGAGATGGAGCTAGGCGACGACGGAGACTTGAAACCATGTGGGGTCACACTTCTTCTAAGGAAGGTACATTTCTTTCTACCCTATCCACACACTTCAGCCTCCAGAGTTCTGGGGCAGAAATGGAAGAATGAAGGGAAAAATGTAGATCCCAGGGTCATTTTTAATGGCATTTGCTGAAAGAATATTATGGAACAAAAATAAAAAATAAAAATAAAACTCCCCATTCCTCCTCTAGCCAGGGCAGGGTACACTCTATGCAAAAGTGGCCCTGAATGTGTCCACTAATCTGTTTGTGTTAAAATGATTTGTGAACAGTCCCTGATCCATTAGATCTAGTCCCTGTGAGTCAAACCACCTGCTCACAGCAAACAAAGCAGGTCTTGTCCATGCGCACACACACAGCTTGGCTGGACCTGACCTTGTGGACAGAAGGGCCAGCAGGGCCTCAGCAACTCATCACCATGTCTGGGTTGGCGTCTGGTTTCCATTTTCACTTCCCTTTCAGTCTGATAGGCTCCCAGGCTGGTGCAGCACACACACAGCGCATGAAATCTCCTCCTAGAGTAACAGCACAGGACCAGCGCCTGCTGAGGCTGGGCTCACAGAACTGCCCTGACAGTGCCATGCAACAGAAGGGCATTACAAAAGGGGAGGCATGGGCCCCACCTCCTCATTCTGATGTGAGATTATCTTCTCATCCTGAGTAATCCTACTGAGGAGACAGTTAAGATGGACCCCAATCAAAGAGAAGAGGACAGGCCCTCCTAGTCCCTGTGATGGCAACACATTATTCTTCCAAATACAAAAACCTCCTTTTAGAAACCCATGCTAAATCAATGCTGGTAGAGTTTATGACATTAGACTGGTTTAATAAAGAACAGCAATGAATCCGTGCAGCTGGGCACAGGGGCATGTATCTGTACTCCCAGCCCTCAGGAGACTGGGTTTTAAGCTGCCCTACACTATATAGAGACTTAGTCTCAACGGAAAAATGGAAATTAAAAGGTAAGATCCTGGGCCATTATCCCACTTTGTCAAGGTGTGTGTGCGTGTGTGTGTGTGTGTGTGTGTGTGTGTGTGTGTGTGTGTAGGGGGATGTCTCTATAGCTATTAAGAACCCAATGAGTCTGGGGAGGGTTGTGCAGAAAGACTACTCAGTGGAGGAAGTACTGACTGTGCAAGCCTGAGTTTGGTCCCCCAGACCTTGAAGGTGAGAAGGTGAAAACTGACTCTGGAGTTGCTCCCCCTCCACGTACACAACCATACACAGCCCCTCCCCGCTCATGTAAACCATGGCACTCACACGCAGACAGGCGATCATGGACACACACACAAGAACAATAAAGAAAATGAAAAGAACACAGAACTCATTCACTCAGAAAACGTACATCCTTGCTTTCACACCTCACTTACAGCTTGCCTAACCCATTTTTCAAAGTGGAAAAGAAAGGCTAATCAAGAAGTTAGCGATGGAGGCCGAGTCTAGATGCCGACTCCTAACCAGGAACCCAACATCCCATTTCGTCAGAGATGTGTGTTTGCAGAGTCACTGGATGTCCATGAAAGACAGAGAAAGAGCTCAGGAAACACAGAGCGGAGGAGAGAAAGTGACTAACCCTGCCCTGACGGCAGACGTGGCCATGCTGGAAGACGCTAAATCCCAACTGTCCATCGGAACCTCTCTGCTCCAGCCCACCCCATCCACCAGCACAGCCCCGTGAGCAGCTTGGGGACCCTCCCCCAGAACATCCCCTTACCACAGTGACTCTCATCACTGTTGTCCCCACAGTCATCTTCAAGGTCGCACTTATAGGAGAGCGGAATACAAGTCCCCGACTCCTGACACCGGAACTGAGTGTCTGCGTCGCAGACTGTGGTGGCTGCAGGTGCAAAGTGGGGACACGTTTGTTATTTCAGTTCATCCTATCCCCTGACAAGCCTCCCGCAAGAATAGCAGTTAAAACTCCAGGGAGGCAGGCTTTAGGTAATAACAACAAGAACTAAGCCCAGACCTCATGGCAGAAACCAATCGCACAGGGACCCGATTAGGCAAGTTAGGTAAGGGCGTGTGTTTCCAGGGCCACCTGTAGATAGAAACAGGGCCTAGAGTGTGACACTGCTGTCTGGCGGGGAGGGGAGCGAGGGGCTGACATAGCCCCTAAAATCCTTCCAGATTGTGAGGCACTCTTCCCAGTGAGCAACATAAACAACATTGTTTACAGAACCACCTACCTCAAGGGAAGCCCAACCCTGTACCAGCACCTAACACATCTTACAGGTGAAAGAAGAGCACAGCTAGACTCCTGCAGCAGAAACAACTGTATCGGCACTCAGTAAAGGTCGGGGCTCGAATCCTGGCCGTAACTTTTATCAGGCAAGTAATTTTAATCTCCCTAAGCTGCCGTTTCTTCTGTAGTAAAGTGAAGATAAGGTAAACTGTGCCAAGCACCTCTGCCTGGGGGTAGTACTATGGGTACAGGACTACAACCACACCCTATCTGGCAGACTGCAGAGATAATCCACTCCTGATAGGTGTGTCTTTTCTCCCCATCATGCCTTGTTTCATAGGGATGGGTAAGGAAATCTACTACCTCCCTCTTCTAAACAGAAATGTCCTGGCTGATCCAAAAACCCGGAGGCCCAGGGAAAGGCCCTCAGGAGACATGCAGGGGAAGAAGGCTGCTCTCATTTCAAGCTGCTGAGGAGCTGGACGAAGAGCGGGGGGGGGGAATCCTGCACCAGAGGGTGGAGGCCCACAGCAGAATGCAACTCCAAATGGCAACCCAGCAGCTCTCCTCTGAGGTTCCCCCGTGTAACTGAGCTCGGGGTAGGAGGCAGGGATGAATACTAAACGACAAGACTGCAGGGGACGCATGTCAAAACCTGAGTGTCTCCCGTCCGCCCAGCTGGAGGAGTCTGTGTAGCCGGGGGAATATGATGACAATATCCCTCCCAAGTCACCTGCAACCCCCCTCTTCTCTTCTCCGGCAGCTGACGTCACCCCATGCCTCAGCACTCTGCCACACCTGCCTTGTTCTACAACCTGGCCTTCGGACAGGGCTCCGCTCGCCATCTGGACAGGCACACCACTCCTCACTAAGGAGATCTGGCCGCTCTGTTTGATTCTCAGGAGACAGGCTTCACGCTCCTTATCACCTCACACCTCCCTCATCCCATCTGATATGTGGGGGCCTAAGCCAAGTGGGTTCACACATGTGAGAGAGAGAGGGGGGGGACCGGAAAGCTTGTCTGGGGGCAAGATGAGGGGCTGTCAACCTCAGCTGAGAGTCACACCAAACCAGAAGGAGGGCAGAGCTGTCCACAATTTCACCCACTGTAGGGGTTCAAACGAGTGGGTTCAAGCTGTGAGAGCAGTCATGGGTCTAGGACTGTGAGAGGCCGGTAGCCACCTGAACAAACACAGAAGTCATGACTTCTGTCCACACAGGGAGCTATTAGGAGACCCTGAGCACAGGGAAGGCCTGCTACCTCATGTCCCACACATGTGCAAAACTAACTTGCATCTCTTTACTTCTGCTAAGCCTACTGTCTGAGCTATTTCCCACAGCCCTATATGGAATAATCCCCTTCCATCATTTCCTTTGCATACTTAATAATATTTATTGATGTTTGAAAAGAGCTTTGCCTAGCCCCTCACAAGCTTCACACCCTCCTGCAACAATCTGGATAAATGGAGAAGGCTGGTTAAACAAAACAACAACCAGAGAGGCACAATCTTTTCCCAGCCTGCTGTTCAAAACATCCCTTTCCTGGATGGGAGAGCCATGCACTGAGGTCAAGGGAAAAAAAAAAGGGGGGGCATATCAGGGACTCATACAAAAGGAGCAGGGAAGGGCATTGCAAGGCCCAGATGAACCTGATGAGTTAAGCTAGATGCAAACCAGATCACCTGTTCTAAAGTTGTTACCTATGTGAAGGCATGTGGGGCCCTCGCATGTGCTCCACAGAGGGCTTAACTACATCTGTCAGGACCTAAAGGCTTCCTTCATCAACCCATTCTTACAGTTCACACAAGGAGAGAGCCTCTGAGTAGCCAGGGGTAATCAGTTTGAAAGACAGGCCTGACTGGGTGTCTGGCTTCTCTGTTCATTCTGCCCACTAGTTATCCTTCCAAAGGCAACTTCTTACCACATCACATGGGTGGCTACCATAAAACTGCTAATCGGGGTTATGCCACGAATCCTACCTCCCCTATCACATACAGGAGAGGGAAGCATGTGGCTCCCTTGTCCACTCTGCTTGGTGCTCCCCATCCTCCTCAGCACCCCTCATTCGTGTCTAGTGGAGTTGATTTGGATACCTTTCCTGGATGATACAGTCTGGTCCATCACATTACTCACTACTCTACTGCCCCATCCAGGTCCAGTAACTTTTCAAGACACGAAATTCCCTATGCACATCTGGCCCAGCAAAGAGCCTGAGACAGAGGTGTTAAATATCTGAGAGCTAGGAGTTTTAGCTTAAGCTGGGAAAGGAGAGCTAAGGTTAAGCAGCTGTCTGCCTCTAGGCCCTGTGAAATGGAGTTGGACCTTAGAAGCAATACGAAGGTCACTTTTACATAATACACCCACCAACATTTTCCCACATTCTGGGCCCACTGGCACTACTGATCAGTTATAATAATCTCCCTTCAGCCTGGCACACAGCCTGCATCAGCTAATTGAAACAGCATAGGAGGGCCTGTTGCCTGGCTTTGACACGTCCGAGTGTTGATTTTACAAATCAAGTAATATCACCTGTCATTCACTCTGGAGCTACCAGCTGTGCACACACTAAGATCATGGCCCACATTGTCAAGTCAGCTCAGTTTCTGCCTTGAAGGCTTACATATAAGTAGCTATGTGACTTAAATTTTACATATGTAATATAAAACAATACCATACATATTTTTACATCTGCTTTTTTTTTTCTGTTGCCCAAACACCATCCATTTAGATAAATACCACAAAAGTGGCCAGCCAGTATCCTGAATCACAGGCCACAACCCAGAAAGACCAGTCAGCCTCCTGAGCAATTGGGCATGTTTAATTTCCTGGGAATTCTCCCACGCCTGGAGACTCACGGCAGTTTCTCTCGTCACTCATGTCTCCACAGTCGTTGTCGAAATCACACCACCAGATGCTGTTGATACAGTTGCCATTGCTGCAGCGATACTGGTTGCGAAGACACGTGTTCTCTAAACGAGGGGTGGGGTGGGGTTGAGACCAGCATTATTCTCACCACTGGACCACAAAACGTTCTGTTTTCAGTTTCCATTTCTCCCCCCCCCCAACACCATTCTGATACAGATGGGATGGAATGGGGAGGGAGGACCAAGAGAGCACACGTGTGTAGGAGAAGGGAAGTTCTCCCACCCCACCCCACCCCACCCCACCCCACCCCCGGAGTTGCTTTCTTTCTTCTTTAAATTAAAACTAAGATGAGGCAGGCTGTAAGTGTTTAGAGGCAATTACTAGGAAGAACAGGAAAATGCTGACACCAATTGGGTCTACTAGGGAACAGATCTTGTCATCAGCAAAAATAAAATACAAATTACACAAACAAGCCTTCAAGTGGTTATGTCTAGAGAGTATCAAACATACCCAGGCGATACATTTACAGCTATAATATACACCTAGTCGGCTCTCTGTACTCACGGCTTCCATATTCAAGTTTCAGTTAATCGAATACCAGAAATATCTAGGGGAAATTGCATCTCTACTGAACATGGTAAGTTTCTCCCTCTCCTTGATATCATTCCCTGAACAACACGGTTCAACCCCCATCTGCACAGTATTTACATTGCAACAGGTATTATGACAACCTAGAGAAGACTGGATGTATATAGCAGGTGGATAGAGGTTACATGAAAATGCTGTGCTCTTTTATCTAAAGGACTGGAGGATCTGTAGAATTTACTATCCACAGAAATTGTGGATCCTGGGTTAGGAAGGAATGACCTTATATAGCTAGATACAGTTACATAGCCACGTATACACTAATATAATAACCAAACAGCTTACTAAGATTTTAATAATGTGATATTCTCTCTCTCTTTCTATTCCCTTCCTTCCTCCCTCCCTTCCTTCCTTCCTTCCTTGGTTCCATGGCTTCTTCAAAGCAAGGACTTACATAGGACATAAAAGCATTGTTCAGCACACGGGATCAAAGACACCGGTGGCCTGTGTGGACAATCAAAAACATTCCAGTGGTGACTGGAGAAACCTTTTGGCCCTCTTCTTATAAATTACTGTTGACTTTCTTTCTAGATAGCTTTAAGATGTCATTCAGAGCATGAGAGGACGTCTCCTGTTGCTGAGGAAGGAGAGTCATCTTTTCCCCACTTGCATTTTTTAAGGAAGCTGGATGATAAGGCTCCCGTTGTCCACTCGCTTGCCCTGGCCTCAGAAAAGTGTGGTTAGGATTACAAAGCAAATATGACCTTTAGAATAAGGAAACACAGGACTTCAGCCACCAATCCAAGTACTTCATGGCAAGACCACCTTCCCTGGGCTCTCACAGATAAGAATATGAGGTTAGAGACTGAGTCGGTGACAACGGGCAACAAGACAGGAGTGGGGTGCCAGATTCTCAGAGGAAAAGACTTTCAGCCATTTATTCAAATTCAAACTGGCTAAAGATGAAGCCTCTCCTGTTATTTACTCAGCCAGAGCTTGGAAATCAAGACTTTTAGAGCCCGGCCAAAACTGATATGAAAGTCTGGGCCATTCCCAGCTCTGTGACGGCAGAAAGAGAGAGCAGTCTGCTCTGACAGAGGTTAGACAGTTACGTCTGGATAGCAACCTGGTCCACTGTTTTAAAAGGCATGCGCCAGAGAACCTGTATGAGAGAGGTGGGTGGGTACAGAAATATACAGAATAAAAGGAAGTTGGACCTGAAGAAAGCTTGTGTCATTTCTCGTTAAACCAAGAGGCACAGTTGTGGCCTTTATATAAATAACCCAGGATCCTTGTGAACGGGACTGAGAAACCTTAGAGCCCAAACCACACCCTCTGGGTATCTAATGGATCTCATTTCCACCTGGGACATTTTCTAATAAGCAAATCCTAGGCAACACCAGGACCAGAAGGGAGGAGAAGCGGGGGAGGGAAAAGCAGGTACACACCTTCTTTGACACAGGTGTTGTTCTTCCTCTGAAAGCCCTGAGGGCAGTCACACATCAGGTCCCCAGTGGAGAGGACACTGCTGGCCACACCTTCTGGACACCTGCAGCTTTTGCTGTTGTTGGCCTTAGGGAGACACAGCAGGCTGCAGGGCTGAGGTAAGCAGGCATTGCTTCCTAGAGAGAAAATGCAAAAGCAGGAGTTGGGTTAGTAAGCACCATGAGGGAGCCAGAGAACATGAACCATACTGAAGGTCATCCTACAGATGAGGCAGTGAGGACCCCAGACCATCTCTGAAGCATCAATCACACTGAGAAATCTCTGTTCGGAGCCCTAAGAAGGAGCCTACACCCCACAGTGAGGGCTTCGCAATCACTTGTTCCCATAAGCGTCTGGGCCTGTGGAACTGGAGAAGATGGCTCAAAGATTAAGAGCACCTGTTGCTCCCGTAGAAGACCCGGGTTCCATTCCCAGTGCCCATATGGTTCACAACCATCTGTGACTCCAGTTCTGTGGCTCTCATGCCTCCTCCTGGCATCTGTGGGTACCAGGCACAGGTGTACTACACACACCTACATGCAGGCAAACACTTACACACATACAAATGAAGTTTAGAGGATGGCTAGGGCTCAAGGGAAGCATGTGTTCCTTCTGGTGGTGTGGAACTGAGCTACTGTAGGTTTAGAAATCAACCAGGAACTTGGAGTGAGAAGGAAGGGCATCAGGACCTAAGGTGGTGCACAGAAGCTTAGCCAGTGTGTAAACTGTAGCTGTGGCAGATCTGCAGGTACAGTCCACAGAGTCAAAGAGACATGGAGACTTTCCTCTCCTCTTCACGGCCCCAGCAAAAGGAAAGGTGGCCTTGCATGGCCATCTGCAGTCACCTGAAGGTCTGGGCATATCTCCCATCTTTGGGTTCCTTACTGCCTCCCTTGTCTTTCAATGGCATTTTTACCTGCTCCAGCTTGAACTGGTTTCTGCTCTTCAGCATGCAAATGTCCTTTTCTGAAATATATACCTAGATAATGGTCCCCTCTTCTCACGCCCTTTGTACCACAGTACAGCTGACTGACTGATTGGAGACGCTCACATGAAACTGATTAGCCACTATCATGCAGTAAATCCACAGAAGGGCCAGACCCTATACTGACCTAACCACTATGATGATCTTTCCCATGAATCAGCTTAGTAAGAAGAATGCCAGAAAAGATGTCCAAATGCTACACTGTACTCTTGGGCTCTTATGGATAGACAGACATGGCCTAACTGCTTTCCTACTCCCAACCCTTCTGCCAGTAGAAAGGAGGACATCACACCTATTTTATAATGACCATAAGCCGGACACAGCTATGGAGAGGCATAAGGTGCTGAAAACACATGCATTGTTTTCTTTTGCTTTGGCTTTTAGTCATGAAACAGGGAGAAATAAACATTAAAACCTTTAAAAAGAGCTGGGCGTTGGTGGCACACACCTTTGATCCCAGCACTCAGGAGGCAGAGGCAGGTGGATCTCTGTGAGTTCAAGACCATCCTGGTCAACAGAGCGAGTTCCAGGATAGGCTCCAAAGCTACACAGAGAAACCCCTGTCTCAAAAAACCAAAAAAACAACAACAACAAAACCAAACCAAAAACCTTTACTAAAACTCAAACAACTGGTTCTTTGGCTGAATCATCTCATGGACATATCTCCTCCCATACCTCCCAGAAATCCATGTGATCTGTTTCCATGCACCGGAGACCTAAGCTAAGCTGGGTGGAACCCTGCTGACAGGCTGGGAAGCAAGATTCATAGATACTTTAGTTTCTTTCCCTGCTGCTGACAAAAGCAACTTAAAGGAGAAAGGGTTTGTTCTGGCTCCCAGTCACAGGCTGCAATCCATCGTGGAAGAAAGAGCCTGAGGGAGCTGCTTCCTTTGTGTTTACTGCCCAAAAGCAGAGAATGAATGATGCAATGTTGACGTTCTGCTCTCTTTGTTTATCTGTACCGTCCAGAATCCCAGCCAAGGTATGGTGAAACCCATAATGTGCAGATCTTCCCATCTAAACTAATGTGATAGAGCTCATTCTCAACAGAGATGCCTAGAGGCCCATCTCAATTGTGATTTTAGATTCTGTCAGGTCGACAACACCAACCATCACTATAGATGACCATGAGTATTGACAAGGGCCATGGGGGTACTGGGACCTTCACAGTTTAAGTGGCATTACAAAGAAAAAGTAAAGTGATTTAATGATGATGTCATCTTATGCTAAGACAAAGAGAGTATGAAGCACTATACAAACACATACATATATATGCAAGTATATAAGTGTATACATATAAACACATACATGGGCACACAGAAATAGAAAATTAAAAAAAATTCAAAGACTCCAGCAAATGACTCAATCCATCATAACAACCTCATTGCCAGAGCAGAATTGCCAGCAAACAAGATCACAAGCTCTAGTCTTTCTCTGACATCTGTGGGAATCCAAGGATTCCTTTACCTCAAATACCCACATCCTTCACTATAGGAATTGACACAGGAGCACTCCTAATGACAAACAGATAGGGGCTGTGTTACTGTTTCTGTCCCAAGAAAAGGAGGACCGACAGAATAAGTCCCTTAAACGTGCTCAATTATAGGATGACATCTGCACATGAACTGTGTCCATAAAATGGTATGACAGGCATCTTCACAGAATGAATGGCCCCAGCCAAACAAGCAAAAGTGTGGGTCCTATTGAAAGATACTGATCCAAGCAAAGGTGGATGGTACTGAGATATGAGAGGTCATGCGGGGCAAGACCAAGCAAGCCACCAGGTGTGAGGATGAGAACTGGGCAGGGCAGAGCATTTCAGTTGTCACAAAGCTACAGAACAGAACGCGGGAGTGCTCATGAGAGAGCCCGGTTGGAGATGGAGGGAGAACCCATTGCAGACCCTTTACACAGGATGCCAACAATGTGTAGTATGATGACCATCAGGCCAAGTAAAGAATAGACAAATGCCCCTTTAGAAGACCTAGCCCAGAAGTCTTCACAAGGCGTACTCAGGACATTTTCAGACTCTTTTTGGAATTTTCCTCCAGAATCAGTTTAGGAACCAAAATCTGCCAGCATCTCACTTAAGCATCTGAATATTTGGCAATTACCAAATTCATGTTGTCTCAAGTAACAGCTGCTCACCCCCACTGTGGATGCTTGGAACCCTGTATTTATGGTAGGCTCTGAAGAAGAGCTAAAGAACTCTGAAATGATTCAGTCCATGGCAGCATCAACGGAAGAGGCCCATAATCTTGTAAAGTGACCTCTTTAAAGGATGAAAGAGAAACTTCCTTCCAGAAGAAATAGCAGTGGCTCTACCTAAAAAAAAAAAAAATCCAGCCAGGTATCAAGACCCGAAATGCCTTCACTAGCCACCAAAGATCTCAAACCCATGTGCTTTCCATCTAAATTAATTTTTTTATTACAGGTCAGCATCTATCAAATCTCAGAACTTTAAATTGTTGTCACATTACCAGGGCTCTGCCATTCAAACCACGGCTGGAAGAGGGTGCAAAGCTTGATGGCTTCACTGACGTTCGAGTTTCAGGGGCAACTTGGCTCAGGTTCTCACTAGACAGGTTACCAAATCTGGCTTTCATGTAGGCAGCGAAGACAATGGGAGTATGTGGAGGCATGTGGATTTGGGTAAGGGCAATGATGACTACAGAAACCTGTGAAATGCATCAGTATGGTGCGAGTGACAGAGCTAGCCCCTAAAAATGCACCTGCCATTACTTTATGCGTGGCTACTAGAAAGCCCTGCATGTGTTAGGAGTGAATAACGAAAGTAACGAAGGTAGATGGCCTGCCACTGTATGCTTCCTGCACTGGGACAACCCCAGGGAGCTACAGAGAGGCAGGGAGGTTAAAGTGAACAGGGTTATGGCTGAAGGGTGTGCACAGCATTGGTAACCACTGGAGCATTAATTCAAACTATCTGGGAGGCTGGGAGCTTGCATTTTTGGCCCTGGAAAAGTCCTGCTCAATATTAAAGATGCAAAAGAATCCCAAATGGGTAGCAAGGACATATATTAAGTGTCCCCAGGCCAAAGTGACAGTCACCACTGATTGTGCATCCCTGTCTGGGTCCTTCCCACCCACACCTCTATCTCAAACCAGACCTTCCTCGGGTGCAGACACTATGCCAACCCCCTGAATCATTCTCTGGCTAGTTTAGGTGACAGTCACTCTTTAGGACATGAAGGGGAAATGAAAACTATGCTGAGACCCTGCCCAGCATACAGAATACAGGGGTTCGGACCCCGACTGCTCCCCAGGTGTGCGTGCGCTGGATGTGATTGGCCCTCAGCTTGGGTGCTTGGGTTGTTGGGCTAAGAGGCAGCCAAGATGGGATGCGGAGAGCAAGAGACAATCAGGTTCACCGGAACAGTGCTATAGCAACTGCTGGGCACACACAGCATGATAGTAACACTCAGAAACATGGGGCCGTGCTGCACTAGGTGGCTTCTTAGAGAGCATTCTGTGGCTTGCAAAGTGAAAGAGGGCATGGTGTCCTTTGTCCCAGGCCTAGAGAAAGCAGTGCTGAGGCTGCTAAGCAGGGTCTCATCAGCTCATCCTGCTTTAAATCGGATGTCTCTCAAGGTTAGTTGGAGCTGAATAATATCCTGTCTCAAAAAACATAAAACCACAAAACCATTAAAACAGGTGTCTCCTCCAAAAAATAGGAAAAAGAAAAAAGAAAAGGGTGGTGTCTCTATTTAGTGTCAGCTCTCACAGTGGTGAATACCTTTGAGAAGACTAATTAATATCTATGATTTCTTTCTTTGGTCTACAACCACAGGTCAGAATACCAACACATCTCCTGCCCCCCCCATCAGTCCTGAAGCCACACAAACAATACTGACTTATATTTGTACAACGCTTCATAGTCTTTGAAGGGAGTTCTCACACAATCTTCCTTAGTTCCTAAGGGATAGCAGTGGTTATCTATAACTGTATTATTTTCCCTGTCAATTTTCTCCTCATGTGGTAAGCCAAGAAGTATGAAACATTATCTATCAACCCTATAGTTCAAAACAGGGAACCCAGTAGTGTGTCAATAGAGGCAAGTCAGCAGACCCAGGAAGCTACTTAATCCTGTGGAGATAAGGAAGGTATGGTTAAAGGGACTACTCTTCCTGGCAAAGCCTCAACTTTCTCCTGGAGAATCAGGAGTCTCCGTCAAGATAAGCAAACAGTCAGCCAAGGAAGAAAGGGAGCTTCCACAGTCTCAATCCTAGCCTGCAGGACCAGCAGGGCAAAGCCCAACGGTAGGTTCTGGAACCCTGAGCCACCAGTTCTAAAAGAAGCACAGCCAGGAGTTGGTGCACACCTGTAAACCAGGTGCTCAGTGAGCTGAGGCAGGAGGATTGAGAGGTCCAGGAAAACCTAGGTTACATAATGAGGCTATGTTTCAAAAAGGAAACAACAGAAAGAATCAGGAATGATAGTTCATGCCTGTAATTCCAGCACTTGGAAAGCTGAGGCAGGGGCATGTCCAACCTGGGATCTACAGTGAGCTTCAGGATAGCCAAAGTTGCAATGCAAGAATTTGTCTCTAAATAAAAATAAGTAAAATGAAAACAGAAGCCCTTCTCCTCTCTGCTCATCCATTCTTTCAAAAATAAGAACTGAGCATCTACTAAGTGCTACACACTGGTAAAGTATTGAGGAGAGAAAAAGGCTTATTCATTTCTTGAGGGTTAGACATTCAAGACGGGACTGTGAATGAAAACAACACAACTGTACAAAGCATGACCACAGAGGTAGGAATGATCAATGGGCAGGCAAGCATCTGGGCACCCAGCATGCACCTCTCTTTGTGAATGTGCCAAACTGGGATTAAGCACATGCTGGGCCTCTCACAGCTGCAACCAGAAACCCATACGACCCACCAATGAGAAGCTGAGGGCAGGAAAAGGGTGTAATCACCCACCAAGCCCCAGCACTCCAGGCAGGCAGAACATGCTGTCTTCCAGCTGTTTGTGTATCATTAGAAAAGAAATTAAGATGCCATTAGGAAGAAATTAAATAATGTGCATGTTGTCGTGACAACAGAGAAGCAAACTGCCAGATCTTGCCTCGAGTTGAGATTGCCCACATGCAGCCCCTTTCCGGGGACCAAGTCTGGGGAGAGAGAAGAGGAGACTGCCTCACCAGCATTCTTTCCTTTGTAGAAGATCTTCATGTCCATCAGGCCTGTGAGCTGGCTTGCTAGAATCTCCATCCGGGAGCCGCTGTATTTCGAAGCTCTGAAGATGCTAAGCTGTGACCAGTCATCCCAGTAGATTTCATTCTAAAGAGAAAACCTTTACCTGTTAATCTAGTTCAGTGGGCCTCCTTTCAGGACACTTCGCGAGGACAAGGGCCATCCACACCACCACTATGTGGGGACAACAGATAATTACTGAGTAGCAGGTTTGGTCAAGATTTCACTTAAGAACAACTGTCAGTGCCTTTATTGAAACCTCACCAACTGCCCACCAGGAAAAAAAAATGGCCTAGAAGAGACTATCTAGTGCACATTAAGTTGGACCAAGTAGGAGCCTCAGTGTTGAAATGTGCTTTTCCCATGATGGGCAGAGTCATTTGCTCCCTAGATAATGTAGGTGGTCCACAGTTCATCTTCAGTCAGCTGGGAGTGAAGCAAGAGAGGACGCTATGGAACTGAAACATGGTCCCTAGCAGTGAAGAGCAAGGACACTCAATGGAAGGAACCTCAACTGCCAGCCTGTTAAAATGTGAGCAGTGGCAGAAGCCTAGCATCTCTCCATGAAGGCCGGAGACAAGTTAGCGCAAATTTAGAAGAGTCAATTCCCAAGGCATTAGGCAGACTCTTCGGAAAAGCCCAACAGGCCCCAGATCTGCACCTCGCATGTTCTTCCCCTGCTCCGGCAGATGGCACCGGGGCACTCGGCAGGACGAGAAAGACTCACCTTAAAGACAGCGATGGCATAAGGGTGTGGAAGATTGTCCAGGATGACTGAACGCTGCTGGCCACTGAGCGTGATGCGCTCGATACAGTCCAGGTAGGCATCTGTCCAGTAGAGCCACTGGCTGTCCACAGAGATGCCATTGGGCCACTTCACATCCTCCGACACCAGAGGATACGCAGCAGAGCCATCCATGTTGCTCCGGTAAATCCCAGGCTTCAAGTCTCCCCAGTCAGTCCAGAACATCACCCTAGCCAACAGAGGGATCGCACAGTCTCGTGAGAATGAGACAGGAGAGCCCTGACTCTCTTCCCAAGAGGTAATAGAATAATCATTAGAACAATTGGCATCAAAACAATCACTATTCCTGTTACCTGTCGTGACAATATTTGAGAGTCTTTCAGAAACTTAAAACAGTTGAATTTGACTCAAAACTTCATCTACTGAAATCCATCTATAATCACATGATTCCAGCACTACACAAAGAAACGTACACATGTGTATATTAATCTAAATGCTAACTGATAGAGGAAGTGTTGCATAGTAGTCTATGACAGAATATATCTATTGCAATGCCCCTAAAATGTTGTATGCAAAGTACTTTAAAACCTCCATATTTGTATGTACTACTTAGTTTTTTCTCAATGACACAATCTAGAGTCACCTCAGAAGAAGCAACCTCGATTGAGGAACAGCCTCCAGCAGACTGGCCTGTGGGCGTGTCTGTGGGGATTATATTGACTGATGATTGACGTGGGAGGGTCCAGACCACTGTGGGCAGCGCCACCCCTGGGGCAGGTGGTCCTGGGTTATATATGAAAGCAGGCTGAGAAAGCCATGGAGAGCAAACCAGAAAGTGTGGTCTCTGTTTCAGTTCCTGACTTGGCTTCCCTCAGTGAAGGGCCATAACCTATAAGCAAAATAAACTCCTTCCTCCCACCAAGTTAGCTTTGATCCAAGTTTTTAATACCAGGAAAAGAAAGTAAACTAAAATACTACATGCTCTTTGATAAGCTATCATCAGTCCATCCACATGTCTTTTGACAGGCAGGAAAAAACAAGTACCCTATGATTCTATCTGATGTGATGTGCCGTGTGTGTCACTAAGGGGCGCTAGCTATATTTAAAGATCATGATTGAACACCAGTTTTTAAAAAAAAAACTACTCTGAATAATACAAGCAAAAAATTATCAGTAGCTATTATGTATGACTAATGGTGTCTATTATGTAACAGTGATGTGATTACATTCCTAGGCTGTAGGAGGATGAAGGGTGAAGAATGAGAATTCAGCAAACATAAGTTTCCTTACAAAATCTTCTGTTCTCTCTTGGTATCTTTAACCAAGCCCATAGATTTCTTTTAGACTTTTCCTTTAAAAATAGTGCAATTCTCAATTATAAGTATACCGAGAGAGGAAAGTTAACCTGGCATCTCCTTCTTAGCTATGTTTCCTGTGATTAAGGAGTTAATAAAAGGTTGCCATGCATACCCCAAGTGCCTGTTAATTTTAAATAAGAAAACATGCACATGCTGGGAGTTGGGTATGTGAGAAAGACTGATTGAATTAAATGTTTGTGAAATGCATGAAACTCAGGGGAAAAAAATCCATCCTTTCAATGTACCAGTGGCCTGCCAGCTTTGCAAAGACTCTCTATAGGGTTACCTTTCCTGTAGAAACACCACACAGATGCAAGACATCCGGAGATCTTAGGAGAGCTGGCTGCTTGCTAATCAAATACACATGGAATCACCAGACCACAACTACCAAGATATGGCTTCAAAAGCCTCATTCAACCCGTTACCTCCACCGTGATCACAAGAAGCAGAAACTTTGCCCCAAGTTTGCACTTTCATGAGCATTTGTTGTAGTAGTGAGAATAACGTTGACTCCCCACAGGGGCCACACTTACCCCTCTTGGGGTACAAGGACTAGAGCCCTGGGCCGATCAAGCACCGAAGAATTGATGATGGTCAGTCGGAAGTCGCCATCTGGATTAGCTACCTGGCAAAACAAAGGTTGGGTGGGGGAGATGGAGAGGGATCTGAGCTCCTTACAAAGCCCACATTGTGAACGCCCTCCATCAGACCCTGCCTACAGGCGTACCCCTCTGTGCCCTGCCTACAGGCACACCCTGCACACCCCCTCTGTGTCCTACCTACAGGCACACCCTGCACACCCCTTCTGTGTCCTACCTACAGGCACATTCTGCACATCCCTTCTGTTTTCAGCCTACAGGCACACCCCGCCCAACCCCTCTGTGCCCTGCCTACAACCACACCCTGCACACCCCCTCTGTTTTCAGCCTACAGGCATACCCTGCACACCGGCCTCTGTGTCTGAGTACCACTCTAGAACCACTGGGAAACCTACCTTGATTCCCAGTCAGAAGGCACAGATCACGTCCCTGGCTGAGAAAATTTTCAAATGGGCTGAAGGAAAGGCTAGAACTGTGTGTTTCCTGACCCCAACCCCAGGGCATAATAACACGAGCAAAAGTAAATGATCTGGTCCTTCCAAGTCCATGAGCTCCATACATGCCATTCCTCAGTACTCCACACAACCCCCACACTTCTTCCTGCACACTTGAGACCATTCCTATCCCTGATAACTCCTACAGCAGTGCTGGTGCTGAGTAAACAGGCGCTGCTGAGTTGTTTGGGAATGGATGACAAGGAAAGAAGTCTGCACAGGCAGTACAATTTTGGGTTTGCCTTTTTTTTTCAATTCATGGACGTGAAACTACAGATTTGGAGGGCTGGCTGTACTTGGCTGCCATCACTACTCCACATGAATCTCCTCTGCCAGTGTCCAGAGGAGACGCCCCTCCGCGTCAGGTTCAGTGTAGAGGGTGGGAGCTCCCCCATTCACTTCATCTCTCTTCACACCACCCACTCCCCAACCACACAGTCACGTGACTCGCTTCATGTTCGTAGCGGAATCATCATCATCAGGACAGGTTTCTTTATCTTCTCATCGTGTTGCTTCTTCCACTGAGCTAGCCTGTTTGTGTGGTTTTCCGTGGTTTCCCTTTGTTTTAAGACAAGATCTCTGTGTACCTCAGGCTGGCCATTAAACTTACTATGTAGCCCAGGCTGGCCTCAAAATCTTGATCCTCCTACCTCAGCTGAGTGCTGGCATTACAGGTATACACCACCATACCAGCTCCATTAAACTTAAAGCCAATTAGAAAGGCACCAACAAATTTAAGAGCAGGCCTGGTGCAAGACCAGCTAAGTAAATTGACTCTCGCTCTCAACACTGAGAAAAATGAGATTCAGATTCAGGAAGCCCCTTGCTGCATGTCCCCTAGCGGGGCAGGACGATGCATGAATCCAGGGCAGCCTTCAAGTCTGTGTTGTGTCTCCTTCTCGCTGTGTCACTTAGCTCTCTGTGTCTCCCTACTGTGTTTTCCCCCGTTAACTGGCCAAGTCACACCTCCATGCGGTGTGGATACAAAGGGCTGCTGGGACAGTATCCTAGGGCCACAGCAGTGACCTGCCAGGTGCGGCGCACATGCGCTTCTTCAACACAATACTTTGAGCAGTTTACAGGCCTCCTCCGCCTCATGTAACCGTGGCTATACAAGGTGGAACAGGTTTCTGGGCAGCTAGGTAATAGATAGGCAGAGATCAGTAACGCTAATGTCATTGTTGCTTTAGATAATAATGGGCTGTTATTGTCATGATGATTACAACATTATGAAATCATCATCATTATATTATTATACGATGCTTCTGCCAGCCAAAATACAAACTCCTCTGTCTCCTAAATGGCACCTGTGGCTTTGGGTCCTCACTTGGGTTCCTCTGAGATGACCCCCTTTCATCTCTTCAGAGATGCAAGCCGAGGCCCTGGAAACCCTGGCAAATTTCCCGAGTTACATGACACACTGCTTTCTGTCTTGTGTCAGATCTGGCTCAAAGCCCAGCTGCTCCACCTGTTTGCCTAATGAAGAACACGGGAGTACTCGTACCTCAATCTTTTTAAAGCCAGCATCCACCCAGTACAGTAATTGGCTGAGGGGTTCGAAGGCCAAAGCCTCCACAGTCTCCAGGCCAGAATTGATGATCACCTCTTGCCCGGTGCTCCCATTCAAGCAGAGACGCTAGGGAGAGAAAGCAGTAATCAGCACTGTGAACTGTGCAGCAGACTCAGGCCAGCCAGCCAGCCAGCCCCACGGACAGTAACCCTGCCTTCATCAGCTAGCTGTTTGCCAAGGGCACAAGGTTTTATAGGAGGAGATGTGGGTTAGATGGGAGAATCTTCCAGACCCTGCTTTAAACATAATGACAGGCAGAATTTAATCATTTCTACTACTGCATGCTAGTATTGTAAACACAGATTACTAAACTATGGCCTATCTCGGGGTAATGATCTATTCATGGAGACATAGGAATCAGCTGCTTTAAAATAAATGAAAAGCAGACTGCTGCTACTTTTTAATTCTCCCGCCTCCTTTCATAGTCTTTTATCCCTTGCAAGGCTCTTGGACATTGGGTATCATTGTTGGGACAGTTACACTTAGTGGTCTTCCCCAACTCCAACCCTCATAATGTAAAACTTACGTTAGGTCAGGACTTTGGAACCAGGTAGACGATGAGTCAATATGACATAGCTCTCTTTTTGCCCTTTTTTGAACCTATGGCCTGCTGGCTAGATAAGTGACCTACCACTGAGCTACATTCCCAGGCTCATTTGGGGATGGAGAAATGGTTCAGTAGTTTAAAGTGCTTCCTGCTCTCGCAGAAGAAAGCTCAGTGCTCAGCACCCACATGGCAGCTAGCCAAGTCTGTAACCTCGGTTCCAGAAGTTACTTCTCCTAGTCTCCTCTGGCATCAGGCATGCAATGGTGCACAGACATACATGTGGCCAAAACACCCATACAGATAAAGGAAAATAAAAAAATAAATATTCAAAAATGCATAGATTTGAGCATATGAGTATATGACCAAGTGTCTGGCCTATCAAGGGATCTTTAATACCTATATCCTGTGGGGTGTGTCTGTGTGTGTGTGTTGGGGGTCTGTGTATGAGTATGTCTGTGTGTCTGCATGGTGGTGTTGTGTAGATGTTTTATTTTTGTAGTCCTGAAAATTGAACCTGGGCTCTTGTGGTCACTGGGTAAACACTGATCCACTTGGCTGTATCTCCCCTGAGTGCCTAGGCTGAAGTCATCCACACCCATACACACAATCTCTCACCATGTCCAGCCACTCCCTGGTTCCTGTCTGAGTTCAGGAGACCTGGAGTGGGTAGTCATGTGAACTGAAGATAACTGGAGTGTCACTACACTTTGACTTGGAGGGGAAGATACTAAAGAGGAAGTTGGCAACTGACTATCCCACATCACTGGCCCTGGAACCTTCCCAGAAGGAAAAGTGAGACCCCAGATGCAGTCAGGGATACAGACTGCGGGCATCCGTTATCTTTCTCATAAGGGCAGAGCCAGGCAGGGGAGAGAATTACAACAGAAAACTGCAGTTTCATGCAGCAACACAGGAATGAGTTACCATGTGCAAACCACTTGCAGCTAGCTCTCCTACTTAAGCCTCACTTGAAGCCTCTAAGGACTGAACAGTCAGAATCCACAGCCTCAAGACTAAACCAATGGCTGACAGACTCACCTGGATGGTGTCCAGTGCCAGGTCTGACCAATACAGGCAGTTGCGTTCATAGTCAAAGTCCAGGGCCACAGCTGCCCGCAGCCCTGAGAGAGGCAGCTGCTCCGTGGCTCCCGACGCCAGGTCATAGCGGTAGATGGACTTCCGCACAGCGTACAGGATGAACTCATTCTCTTCTGCAGATACAAGGCAACCATGATAGCCAGGGATGCTGAACACTGCCTAGCAGGCCTGGCCTATTTCTTCTCACACGCAAACCTCAACCCCTTTGTCACAAGGGTAGATCAAGAACAATAGTTTAGACATCTAGACTCAGGACACAGAACAAAATCACATTTCTAACCCAGAAAATGCATTTCTTTACCTATGTTTTGCTACACTACAAAAACAAAAATTTCAACATCCATATTTCTGATCTTTGCCTAACAGGCTTTGGTCATACTCATCAACATAGGTGGCAGACAAGTCATTCCATATCATACCATCATCTGACAGCCCTGTAGCACCATTATCTTGGCGACTACTTGGTAACTTCTAAAGCCTTTTAACCAAGTTTCTTACTGAATTTGTTCACTTACACATACTATGGAAAATGGCCTGTTTATGCTTTAGGGTGGACCTGCAAAGTTTCCAAAGCAATCATACGTTTGTTCTGGAATGATTACAAAATGTTCTACAGAGTAATTACAAAGGTTCTGTTTCTGCTCAGCAAATGTTTACACAATGTACTTACTATGTACCAGGCATTGTTTAATCCTCAAAACACTCATGAGATTGAAGAATGAGTATTCATTCACTCAAGGATGCTCAGCTAGGAAGCAAGTGTCTGGATTCAGAGTCTCTGTTTTTAGCCTTTCCACCATGCCACCTTTAATGGCTTAGAACCTCACAGTGACACATAGAGGGTCAGTGTGCTTCCGAGTGTTACCTAATGTCAGACAACCAGTAACTTAAGGTCTAATACCCTCTCTTTCTACTTAGGAAATAGCCAGAAGTCATCAGGACTCTTCCACGGGTGTGCAGCGCAATGAGCATCTCAGTCTACAGCACACATCGAACCCCGGGATAGCAGAACACAAAGAGATGCCTGCAGAAGGATGTGTAATGTATAAGCTCAATGCCCTTCAGCCACACCTCACCCTCAGCATCTCTTACACAGCTGTCATCTGGCTGCTCACCTGTATCCTATGCAATACCTTGTGTAGCAAGTTTAAAAGAACCTAATCTAGAGATTCTGGGGAGAATAAAGCACAGGGAGCAAACCCCAGAGGAACTAGAAAGATGCCACTCAGAAAAAGGGAAGAGAAGAAGCCTGTCCCATGTGGGTCCTAGAGCAAAACTAAGGACAGTACTCAAATGTTTCTTGAGTCTGTGCCTGTCCAAATATTTGTTACTTGTGTCATCTCTCCAAATAGACTAGCAATAAAAATATCTCTTAAAAACGAAGAAAAAACAAAATTTAAAGCGTACACTGATGCTATGCTACATGTGGGAACAAGATGCAAACATGAATCTGCTGCAAGCTTGAATTGGTTGTTGCCGCCCCCTCTGTCTTTCTCTCATCCTGTTAATTCCCTGAACTCACATACCCTGAAAACCACCTGCTTCATAAAAGCCTCAATATTGGTCTGGCAAGATAGCTCAGCAAGTAAAGGTACTTGCTGCCAAACCTAATGACCTGAGTTCAATCCCCAGAAACCTACAGAGTGGAGGAGGAGAATCAACTCCTAAAGTTGTCCTCTCACCTCTGCATATGCACTCTGACACACACACCCCCTCCCCACCTCACATACACACAAGTAAATGGGATTTTTAAAAATCTTCAACATTGACAACACGCTGAAAACATAAATCCACAAAGTGAGAGTAGGCAGAACACTTGTTCCAAATGTGGGAAGCTCTGAGCTAATCCCTGGGACTGCCTCCCCAAAGTTTTAAATAATAGACAAATCTATCCAAATCTTGAATAAGGTAAGTTTGCCTCTTTTTCTTTATTTTCACTTTGCTTCAGAAATACCCCAGGTACTACCACATGATAACTAATGTCTCCTTTTGGCTGACATTCATTCCAAGGCAGGGGGCAGCGTTACAATAATGCTTGCTTGGATTCCATGGCAGGTGAGTGTGACCTAGGCGGAGGGACAAACCTGCCAGGCAGTCAGAGCTTGAGTGAGAAGTTTTACTAGAAAGGGGAGGAAAGGGGAAGGAAAGAGAAAAGAGGTGAAGAGACACAGAGACAGAGGACAGAAGATAAGAAAGAGACAGGAAAAGTCCTGTTGGCCCAAGGGGTATAGCAGGAAAGGGGGAGGAGCATAAGTGGGAGGGACCTTTCTTTTAAAGGGTCCTTTGCACCTGGGTGCAGACTATGCAATCATGAAAGCATGGGCTGACCCCGGTACAGCCTGAGTGCATTCTGCCAGGTGACAGGGGCAGGCCAGCGTAATGCCTGAATCCTTAATGGCCAGAGGACATAGGTCACAAGATGAAAGCCACAGCCCAGCAGGAGACTTCTGACCCACAACCCTCTGCAGCACCCAGACCCTCACTGCTCCTGTGTTTCTTCCAAGAAGCCAGTGCCCTTACAGAACAGTAGACACCAGAAGAGCTTGCTTAGGAAGCTGGCCTGGAGACATGCAACGCTTCACACGTGTGAGTGAGTCCTAACCTAGAAATGGAATAGAGGCTTTGGCGGGCGCAGCCATGCATAAGCACAGCCTAGAAAGATCCATTGTTACAGTAATCATAAAGAAGAAAAATTGCTGCATTTAAAAAATCCTTCCATATGCCCACATTACCTCATCTTTTAAAGACGTTATGGTTCCCATTATGCCTAGAAAACATCTTTTTTTTTTTTCATTTGAGTACTTCTATGCTTTCATTTTGGGGATGACCTACCCTAAAATGAGACTTTTCTATTTCATTCCCTGCTCCCTCCTCTTCTATCTGAGGAGAAAATAGCTTTCTTGCCATTTCTGATGGCTTTAAACAAACAGTTGTGTCCCTTGCTGAATTACCCCTGGAAGTATTTATGACAAAAGTATGTACCCGAAGCCCTCAAGAGCGATCACTCAAACGCTCCTCACCCAAGCCCTCATCACAGAGGCTCATGAGGGGAATGCTCGAATATTATCTGCTCATTTGTAGGAATCTGCTGAATTAGTGGTTCTTTTTACGTCTCTGCAGTGAGGTATGTTAATTACTCTGGTAATGATGGAAGATTAAATTAAGGGGCTAATGAGCTTAGCATGAAAACACTAGGGCAAGCCGATGAGCAATAAATTGGTAGGAGACTGCCCTGCGCAGCCTGCCTGTGGAAGATGGAGGATGGCGTGTCTGTGTCATGATTCACTGGGAGCTCATGGCACTTCCATCACTGCGGCACTGCTGACGGAAGCCAGAGCCACTCACCTGCCCTCACTGACAAGTAGCAGCATGATAAAGCCTCTGAGGGAGTAAGACCTGGAAACAGTGAAGGAAGAAAACAGGCCAAGAAATCCCCTTTTTATTTCTTGTGGGGTTTGTGTATGAATGCCTGTGTGAGCGAGTCTGTGTGTGTGTGTCCGTGTGTCCCTGTGTGTGTATGTCTCTGTGTGTGTGTTATGTGTGTGTGTCCCTGTGTGTTATGTGTATGAATGTCTCTGTGTGTTATGTGCGTGTGTGCCTCTGTGTGTGTGTGCAAGCATATTTGTGTCTGTCTGTGTGTCTCTGTGTGCTCGTGTGTGTGGTGTACATGAGCATATGTGTGTGTACCCAGCTGAACATCACATACCCTGCCCCATCACTCTGTCTTACTCCCTAAAGAGAATCTCTCATTCAGCATGGAGCTAAGCTGGTCTCCAGCAAGCCCCAGTAAGCCTCTTGTTTCCACCCCTCCACAACACTGAGCTTACAAGCACACACATGATCGTGCCTGGCTTTTATTTAGGGATCTTGAACTCAGCCTCATGCCTACATAGCAAGTGCTCTTGTCCACCGAGTCATGTGCCCAGCCTAACCGCCGTTTTAATGTATCAAATTCAGTGTCTATACAACTCACGCTACATCACCACTACAAAGCTAAAATGTGTTTGAAATACACTTCTATCTTCATAACCTCTTCAAAGAAGGTCTTCTCCATTAGTAGGCACAGTAGCCATGAGGAACAGGACTAACACTTATATACCATTTGGATCCTGGACCTCCAGGTCTGAATTTTACCACTGTCAATTACTAGATACATGACCTTAGGAACCTCTTTTCCTCTGAACCTGCTTGCTTCCTCATATAGATACACATACAGTAGTTTTTAGTGGAGCCAGTGATCTATGCATCCCTGGGCTATACGGAAGATTCAGTTGCCAACACATGGACAAGTGAATTGAAATCTGTAAAATTCTAATAAAACTAAGATTTATTATAAAATAAGATAGACCACTTAGCGAGTTTAGAAGGAATCTCAGTCTCTTTATATTCAACTTTGACAAGCTGACATGCACATCAAGGCCTGAGACTGTGCCCTTTCAAGGTGAGAGACTAAGCTTAGGGAAGGAGATCCCACATTGCTTACATTCTAAGAACTGCCACATGCCTACAGGGGTGAGACCATCATGACCCAACCAGCACTCAAGAAGGCAAAGGGAAGAGGCCGCCTGTCTTACCTGCCAGGGGACAGGGGACCAGCTCCCCTTCCAGCCGTGCTTCAACATCTCCTCCACTGCAAGTGTCCCCAGAAATCTTCCGATAGCTGTTACCCCCACCACCAAAGCAAGAAGTCAGAAACACAGAGGGTACATATGGGTCATGGAGGTACCCCAACTGAGCACATACGCCTGGCCGTGAACAACAAAGTTAGAAAGATGGGCTTTATTTGCTCTGAGTCAGTTTTGCTTGTAATATTTAGAGTATGTAGACCCAGACAATTTAATGCACTTCTTGGGGAAACACTTAAAAATATCTCTCTTCTATAAACTCCTCTAAAGATGTTTCTGCAGCTGAGGATGCCCTCAGCCTTGCGGAAAAGCTTGCAGACTTCCCTCACTGGGAATAGGAGACGGCAGATGCTATTAATTTAAAAGGTTGCCCAACCACCTGCAGTCTGTAACTTGGGGTTTGAGAATTTAGGGTGCGGGCAGAGTCACATAATCCTCAAACCTCCTCCTTCCCCTGGCAGGCCCTTGAGAGCCAGAGTCAGACAACTGTGTGATACATACCCTCTCGTTCTCCTGTATGTAGAACCCACGGGACAAGGCATAGGAGGGCTGTAGGGCTTCCCAGAAAACTCGGGGTCTGGAACACAAACCTCTAAGGAGAGATCTTCACTCAGCTTGAAGCCAAAGTCACTGGAAAGGCAATTGGAGTTCATTTAGACCATGGATATGTACCACTGGCACTTCAGAACCAACCCTGCAATCACTATACTCTACCTAGTACTTACAATGTATGGGCTACTCCACTGTCCCTTTAAAGAACAGCCATTTTGTTATACTAAGCTATATATGCATAAGAAGCTGTGTATCAGAGACCCACTGCTACATACTCAGCTACACACAAAAAGGATGCAAGCCATCGTGCCAAAGAAAATTATCATCTACACTCAGCTGCTTATCCAGACTCAGGGACTGTCTCTTCTTGGCTAAAAGGGAACAGTGGGGCCAAAGCTATGGTTCTGTTGATAGAGCGCTTGACTAGCATGCACAAGGCCTTAGGTTCAATATCAGCACTAGGTGTGGGGTTACAAGCCAGGGAGGTAGAGGTAAGACAATCAGAAGTTGATTTGAAGTAGGCTTGAAGCTAGCCTGGAATACAAAACCCTATTTCAAAGAAATAAATAAAGCGGGAGGGCAGGGTGATGGCAAGTAAAAGCTGAACCCAAGCTGGGCACTGTGTAAACTGCGGGCTTCAGTGGTGCCTGTCTGTAATTCCAGCGCTCCTACTCCAAGAAGGGAGAAGCCAGGAGAATTGATTACAAGCTTGGAGCTAGCAAGTCCGGCACACACAGTGCAGAGACAAGAGAGTATACCTCAGATCCAAGATAGGAAAGAACCAAGAAGTTGTCTGCTGGCCTCCCACACATGTGTCATCACAGGTGCACACACCATACACACACACACCACACCACACACACACCACACCACACCACACCACACCACACACACACACACCACACCACACCACACCACACCACACCCACACTGGATTAGTCAATATTTAAGGACTATGATACCTCCTCCTTGGCTCATTGGGAGAATTAAAAGAAGAATTTAAAAAGAAAAACCTTAAGAAGATTTCTTTTGAAGTTCTGGGGATAACTCAGGAACCTTGTCCATGACCCCTTTCCCATACTGTCTACATCACCTAGATGTCTCATCCTGAACTTTGGGAGATGACAGTTTAGTACATCCTGTAATCTAGAGACCACATCCGTCAAACTCACAGCTTGGTGGGTGAAGCAAGCAAATACTGGTTGAATTCTAAGTCTTCCCCCATCTCCACGGCTTCTCTAGTCTATACTCCCCACTTGGAAAGTAAGGCAGCTATACTGTGTTTTCCAAGGCTCAATAAAGCTACCAGCTCTTCAAGTCAAGAATTTTATATTCATGAGCTGGACCACAAGATCTTCACTTCCCAACATTGAATTCAACATTTATCAAATATTCCCTACATTTTCCTAGATTAAAAGTACAACCAAATTACAGGACAACATAGTTTGCATTGCAATCCACACTTAGTGATCTGTGGAGAACCCTCCAAATGCAGTGGTTTTATTACTCTCATTCATTCAATCATCCATTTGTTACTGAATGGCTTACTCTATGAGGACCTGTACTGCTAGAGTGTTAGCACATTGCTTGTTTGCCTCCACAGCCAGGTACCCAGCTGTGAGACAGCTGTCTTGGTCTGCAGGTCACAACAGCTTCCTCCTCTCCCACAAACAGTGAAAGACTGCAAAAACCATCATGTGTTTAAAAAGTAACTGTCCCATAAAAGCTGTTTTAATTACATGTGCAAACCAACATGAACTATATTGCTTACTAAGGGTTGCAGTTAAGAATTTGAAAGCTACATGTCTCGGCAATGTGGAGAAATAAAAAGGTATAAAAGAAATCACTCTTGAAATCAGAGAACATAGCCACCAATAGTGTGGTGTCCCACTGTGGTCTGAGAGGACTAACAGAGTTTACCTGGCTTGCAAACACAATGGCCCACCAGTGGCTCAACCCATGGACAGGTATCACCACAGCTGGCATGTCCTCATCTCATCTCAAGTGGTGTCTTGGGACCATTTCCCTTTTCAGTGCCATAGTCCAATCCATAGACTATTCTCCAGAGTCACATGACCAGAATGGCTCCTTTCTGGAAGCCCCAGCAAGCAGAGAGCAGCCTGACATCAATGGGTCATTCACCATTTCTACAGTGCCACAGGGGCAGAGAGGTTTTCCTGATCTATAAACAAAGACTTAGCACTCAGAAGAAATAAGTACCAAGCAAGTTCTAGCAAACCAGTAGCATCACAGCCAGTTTCCCCGGAATATTGAGCTTTTGCTTGTTTTGTGGGGGAGGACTTTTACATTTCTTCTTTAAAAAAGGAAACAGCAACCAGGAGGGAAGAAAGCAAAAGCTTTGTTTGATTTCCTCAAATAACTTTTTACTTTGTCTTAATTTTATTTCTTGGTACAGTCATCTTTCATGTCTGAAGGAAGCCAGCTCCAAAACACCCTACAGATTCCAGATGCAGGTGACACACCTGTTGAAACCTGAAATAAGAATGAATGCAAAGGAGAAGCATCTTGCACCTGGAGGCTGCTTGAACTCCTGGGGCAGCATGTGTATTTTATCAAGACCCACATATGTTTGGCCAAACATAGTTGCCTGTTTTTATAAAACCAGATCCCTTCATCAGGTATGTCTTCCTTCCTCTGTGGGCACTACCAGAGACACAGCTGAGTAGCACCCCTAGAACCATATGACTTACAAAGCCTAAAACATTTACCACGAGGGCTGTCTTCCAATCTCTGGTCTAGCATATATCTGAGGGCTCTGGCTTTAGCTGGTCAAGTACAATAATGCCAAAGGTAAAACATACTTAGCACCTCAACCACCACAGAAACAAATGCTCTGAGTAGGCTGCAAGTCCATATTGTAGTCAGCACCTGACAAAAGGGACTGCAAACTGTGCACTCAACAAAAGGAACCTTCTACAGCTAAGCTCTGCTCAGCTCAACTCTCCTCAAAGGCCTTTGGACCCCATCCCCCTGCCTACAGAATGAGGTCCCTCTCCATTTCCACCCACTGCCTGTCTTCTTTTCCACCTCATCTCCACTCTCTGACCCCGTTCCACATACCCAAGCCAGTCATCCAAAACAGACTGGCAGTAACAGGCACGTTCCTGCCCCCACATCCCCACACTGTTGCTGCATGGTCTGGTACTGCCTTTTCAACACAGCTTGATGCTTCCTCAAAGCCCAGCTCAAACATCTCCAGAAATCCCGATTTTCCTACTGCAAATCACAGCCGCACTAAAGGCAGCTATTCTTGCCCTACGGTGGCTTCTCGCCTCCTGTCATAGTATTCGTGCAGACGCTGATTCCATTTAACAACTCCCAGACATGCCTTGGATAGCTTCCTCAAGCGATATGCAAGATGATGCAAAAATCATACATACGAACATCCCCCCATTTCAGATAAGAAAACAAGTCTTCTCTAGTGAGGGAGATCTATAGAAAACACAAGTTCCCCCAAACGGGACTTTCAGCACGTTCCCTCCAGGGGTCCCCCTAGAAACAAACCCTGACTATGAGTCCCTGCAAAACTGGCTGAAGCTTTGGGAAGCCACACCTCTACTCAACTGGATGGCTGTAGAATCAGAAGGCAATGTAAGTAAAAAGTGCCTCCCACAGTTTCTGGCTCAGAGAGCACTCTCAACGAATGCTATTCCCTTCCTCTGAGAAACAGGGCATGCTCTCCCATCTTTTAGCCTCACATTACAGATCAGGTATGACACAACTCAAGGTCCCGGCCATGGGGGAGGAACACACCATTCATAGTCCTCCCGGGTGCAGGAGCAGTTGGACACGACCACTGGCCGGTCAAAGTCTTCCCCGTTAAAGCACGTTGCATGGGGGGTCCTCCTTTTGAAAACTGTCTTGTGTCCTAGCAAACACTCGTTTCCCCGCTCGTCAGACGGGGACCACAGCTTGTAGTCGTTCTCTGTGCAGGGAACCCCTGAGAACAGAAAAGGGCAGAGCAAAGCATCAGATTCAGGCTGTGCAGGGTTTCCTGTCTCCCCACTCTCAACTCAGCCCTCTACTTCCAGTGTCTCCGTGGCCCCCGAGCAAGTGCAGAGCACAAAGCTACCCATCTCTAGTCACCACGTGCTAAGGATGGGCAGTAGCCCCGAGAATAAAAGATAAAAGCTACACCATTAGAACAGAGGTGCTCCCCTGAGAAAGCTGTGAAGAAGCCAGTCCCAATTGACAACGTCCAAACTTCTGAATCATACAATTTGAGGCACTTGGGAGGTCAGGGGTGGTGATGATTGCTGCTGTTCATTTTTTGGTGTGTGTGGTTTGGGATTATTTTAAATTTATTTATTGTGTGCCCTCCTGCAATTGTGGGGGTCAGAGGACAACTTTTCAGAGTAAGCTCTCTCCTCCTGCCTTTACATGGGCTCCCAGGATTGAATTCAGATCTCCAGGCTTGCACAGCAAGCACATTTACGTACTGAACCATCTCACTGGCCGAGTTTTGGGTGGCTTGCTGGCTTGCTTGCATGTTTTACTAAAGAGAGGACCTATCCAGAGAGTTCAAGTGAACTGCAAACTTCTGATCCCCATGCCTCAGCCCTCCCCCACTCCCAGTACTGGAATCCTGGCATATACCAATACTTAGCCAAGTATCTAAATTATTAGGACAGTTGGCAAATCCTTTTGTAAATAGGTGCCTGCTGGGGTGGAGGTGGGGTGGGGGTGGGGCTGAGCTCTCTCCTAGGGCAAAAGGACACTTTGGTAGGTGATGTAGGGTATTGCTGTCCCATCTGTTTCCTTCTTAGGATTAAGTAGGCAGGATGGGCTGAGAGTACTGAAGGATGTGTTTGCCCTACTTGATGGTACACGATCTTTATGTAGAGAGAGTGGGAAATGACAAGATAACTTCACACTCATTCCACCAGCCCACATCCATTTCAAATGTCAGTAGTGTGCCTATGGGAATTCTATGCTTACGTCTAGATCGGTGCCTTGTATCTTTTTTCTATGCATGTCAGATTAAATACTACCCAAAGCTGATGCATACCTGTCAACACATTGCCATTCAAATTAGCAAAGAATTATTAAAAACCCTACCGTCGGTGAGGCACTAAAGAAACTTAGTAGGTGAAATAAAAATATGCGTAGGAAAAGTCTGTGTTTTGAAGAGCCTTATAAGTAGGTGATGGAACATGGTACATAATTGCAGACACAGATATACAATTCATGATGTGATAGATATGCCTATTTTGTATCATAAAGAAGAGACACATCTTTTGATTGAGATATCAACAACACAGGTGCTGGATTCTGAGGCCGAGGTTGAATGGGTGACAGTAAAAAGACACAGAAGGCTTTCTGGACAGCTAGAGTAATATCAACAAAGCAGACGTGAGAAAGGACAGAGGTTGATGAGGCAATATGAAAGAGGACTCAAGAGTCAGTCCATCAGTCTTCACTGCTTAAGGATCCCATGTGCACCAACAAATCGAAACTAGACTACACACAGCCTTCAAAGGACCCTGAATCGGTGCTATTCCAGGCGAATGCTCCCAAAGACCCAGGTGTTAGTCCCTGGTCCATGGCATTATGGGTAAGTGGTAGGACTTTTAGGAAACAAGGCCTAGAGCAGTAACTAAGTTCATCAGGAGTGTGTTCTTAACAAATTCATTGGGATCCCAGTCCCTTCCTCCTCCTCCTCTTCTCCCCCCCCACCTCTCTCTCTCTTTCCTCTTCCTATCTGTTTCTCTCCCCCCCTTCCTGGACACCATGAGATAGGCAAAATTCTCCTACCATGGCTCCTAGTTCAGCCTAATAGGAAAATGTCAAGGAACTATGGACCAAAGCCATCATCAAAATAACGTTTTCTGCCCTTTTCCCTTGATAGAGAGCTAACAGAGACATATCTACTAAATAGGTCCTCTAATTTGGAAAGCTTGCTTCCATCCAGCCTTCCCTCCCTCCACCCATCCATACTTTTAACAGATATATATTTAGACATTCCAGGTACTGCACAAAGAAGCCAGGACACAATCATAAACAGTCCATTAAGACTTGAGTAAACCAGCAAGAACCTGTGCCCTGTGCCCTTCACTCACTCACTTGGGCAATCTCCCCTAGTGAACCCCACACTGAGGATACTGTATCTAAGCTGACACACTCCTGACAGTCAGTCATTATGTCTGTGGCCAGGGCCCAGGAGGCAGTGGCTTACCCAAGGCATCGGTGGCATTGACCTGCAGGATGAGCCAGCTGTGGACATTCTCCTTATTTGAGCCAAAGATGGTGAAGACCGTACTCTTCTCGCCGGGTTCTGTGAGAAGCCCGTATACAAACACAGGCTTCTCAGAGAAGACAAACGTCTTCCAGGTCTCCCCTTCATTGGTGCTGTACCTGCCCAATGCAAGCAAAAGAAGCCTTGAGGTTACAGTCCCAGAAGGCAGGCCTCAGCTTCTACACACATCATTAGTGATCATAACCAGCACCCTATTAAGAGGAAATGACCCCCTTGTCCTGAAAGAGTTAAGTTTATGATTGTGCCAGAAAAGCAAGGAGGTATTAAAGACAAATCCTGTCACCTGAAAAGAACACAAGAACTGGGTTGAAACCCCAGGCTAGGTTCAATCTCCAATACCCCCCTGAAAAGAAAAAGACACAGGAGCTAGCTGATTGGACTCTGAACAGCCAGATTTAGGACAGTTTTAACACAGAGGAGAACGATGACGGTAACGTGGCAGAGTGAATAAAAGTAGGGCACGGATCGCTACCAATGCTGAGAGAGATAAAGAAAGGGGTGGGGGAAGGAAGGAAGCAAAGGAGGGAAGGAGGGTGGGGGGAGAAGGAAAAAAGTTATTTTTCTTATATTGGTAGGTCACCTTATATCATTGAAAAGTAATAACCAGATGTGAAGTGTTATCCTTCTGTATACACCCTATGATAATCAAATCAGTCAAGGACCATCCCTGGATGCTAAAATCACCATATAAAATTTTAGGGGACTAGGATGCCCATGTGATCTAAAGACATCAACCCACAAACTAACCATTCACTGCTGGGGAAATGCAACTTCATGGAAGGCAATGAGCCACACCCTTACCTACACTTAGCACCACCAACAGTGGGGTAATCAGATAGCGCACGGGTCCTCATTCAGCACAACTTCTCAGTACCATCCAATGCACTGAACAGATCTAGGATGTGGGACAGCACTGATGGCCACTGCTTTTATGTACTTAGATACATGAGGAGATGGCTCAGTGGGTAAAAGCAGTTGATGGAAAACTGGATACAGTAGCGCGGATTTGCAATCCCAGCTCTCCTACAATTTAAGAGGTAGAAACAAGAGAATCCCAGCTAACCTGGTGAACAAGGATACCCTGCTTCTAACAAGGTAAAAGGTGAGAACCAACTCCAGAGGTTGTCTTCTGACCTCCATACATGCTATGACATGCATGAATAACTTACACATGATTACCCAAAAGCGCGCACACACACACACACACACACACACATACACACACACACACACTATTAACTGTTTTTTCAAATTTTCAATATTTTCAAAGCCAAGAAAATAAAATAGCAGAAAGTGTTCATCATAATGCAATTTGTAAAGCCAGTCTAGGTTGTAGTTCTATAATGACTTAACTCTGAAGCCACCATCATTAGCAATACCAGACAACTGAGCAAATAGCCTGAGAGAGATACTTAGTCCACCTTCGTTTTCATGAATGTGACCAAATAGGAAAACATCTTTACCTAATGAAGACACATGTTTATGGACACAGTAAGCCATGAAAGGACAGGAGTCTGCAATTGCTCTTCAAGCTCAAAGAAGATAATGGAGAATACAGATAAATACACAGTTACAGGAAACTGCACGTGCTGGCCTCTTAGTAAAGATCGCCAGAGTACTCTTCACATTGTTCCCAGCTTTCCTGTGTTAGTAAAAATTTGAAAAGGCGGTGGGAAAACAGGTGCTGAGACAGAAAAAGACAACTCCACGATTTCAGAATAAAAAAGAACACTTGAGTAATTACACTACTTTTAAACTGTCACACAGAGGATAGGGTATCAGTCAGGGCCCTAGAACCCTCTACGCAAACTTTAAATATCTTTTGAATATCAGTGAGCTGTGATAACCACCAGATTCAAGTCTTCTTTAGAACCCAGGGGCTACCAGGCTTCCACAAAATTCTAATTACACACAAACCTTTGGGGATTTTCGTTTTGTTCCCTCAGAACTTCAAAATTTGACACGAGTCTCTTGACTCGTGATTTCACTCAATCACAACATCTCTTCTCATATTGAGATTTGTGAATTTATCTCTCTATACCTGGAGGCAAAACCAAGTGATGGGGTCTGCAGCCACCCAGGTCACTGGGGGACTAAGTATCTCTCATCCAGCACAGGTCATACATGAGAGTAAATCCTCATCCAGCTGTCAAGCTTGGAGTTTAAGTGAGGTCTGATCAGCTAACCCATTCTATCTCTTACTTTTTTACTAACACTAAGAAGCTGCAGGCTCAATACCATTCCTAAAGCTACCTTCAGAGTTGGTCCATTAATCAGACATGCCTGGAGTGGTCCACCTGTTCAAAGATGATATAGGAAGTCCACATATTTTAACATGGTCAAGTTAATTCCATTTAAGAGCTCCTCCAAGCAAACATGACCCCAAGAAATGAATCATTTCTTTATAGATTCCCAGAAGATGCAGACAGTAAGTCATTAAGGAGACAAACCAGCAGGTGTGTGACCAAGCTCAGCCTTGTTTAGAACATGGCATTTTTCAGGATGTTGAAGAAAGGATGGTCATCTAACAGCAGCAACAGCTAGGGGAACATCTAGGTCAGACTGATCCCCAATATTCTGCTACCAAAAAGGACTAGTGAAAGAAAAATGACAAGAGACGAGTAAAAATAAATCGCAGATCTCTTTTCTTCTTTTTTTCATTTCTTTTCTTTTCTTCCCATGTGTGTGTTTGTGTGTGTGTGTGTGTGTGTCTGCAGAGCTGTATACATACACGCATGTATGTGTGGATGCAAGAGGTCAATACAAGTTGTCATATGCCGCCATCACTCTCCACCTTATTTTTGACATAGGGACAGTTGCTTACCGACCCTGGAATACACAAATTGACTAGCCTAGCTGGCAAATGAGATCTTCCTCTATCTCTGCCCTGCTCCAAAGGGCTGAAGTAACAGGTGTGGGTCACCATGCCTGCCACTTTACATGGGGGCTGGGGAACCAGATTCAGGTCCTCTCACTTGTACAACAACCATTTTACCCATTGATCCATCTCCCAAGCCCCAATCCTTACATGTTTAAGTCATAAAAGATGATGCAGCATCTTAACCCTTATTCTGCTTATTAATGAAGAATACCAACTGTTTAGAAAAAAATTGGCATATAGATAAAAACTCTCAAGAGGATAGGAATGTCAGATATATATCAATATAAAATAAAACATGTAACTACAAACTTTAAAGAGGGAAGCAAAAGTAATTTCTAAACATATGATATTACCATGTGGCTGACAGAAAGATCCAGATCTTTACCGAGTATGTTCAATCAAGATGGAAAGAGACATATCATCAAGATCAAAGATTTAAGAGAAGATTTAAAAGAAGCCAACCTCCTGGTAGTTCACTCCTGCCATGACTCTTGACAGCTAGAAGTCTATTCGAAGAGAAACCAGATAGTTCAAGTTCAAGAGTCAGGATTCATGATTCAAATTACCAAAACAATTAGTAGACTATTGCCGGTGGGCTGGTGGGTCAGTGGGCTGAAGGCCAAGGGCTGCTAGGCCAATGGGCTGGTGGGTTAATGGGCCCAAAGGGCAATAGACTGGTGGGGCAGTGGTCTGGCTGGAAGGCTAGTTAACTTCTGTAGAGGATTATAAAGGAACAAGATCGTTGTTCTCATGGCCAATAACATAAAGAGTAAAGATTTTTACAAAGACTTTGTATTTCACTTTTACCCATATTGTAGAAAGGTTTTCAAGCTAAGCAAGGGAAAATTAAAGGAAATGGAACAAACTGAACACCTACTAGAGAACAAGAAGAGATAAAGACAAAATGATCAGAGTCCATTTCAATAATTTCTACAAGAGTAGTGAACAGATGCTAAAGACTAGAAGAGGAACAGTCACTTTGTTTACCTGGAGAAGAAAAGGAAGTATTGAGAATGGTTATAAAAGCACTTACTTAGGCAAAAGGAAGCCACAGCTGAGAACTCAAATGGTTTCTTGTCACAACAAGCTAACCCATTTCCTTCCCTTCTGATTATTCTTGATTTGAACAAAAGAATTGTATTAGTTACTTATCCTGTTGCTCTGACAAACCACCCGACAGAAACAACTTAAGGGTGGGTTTGTTTTGGCTCACAGTTTGAAGGTACACATTATGGCAGGAAGGTCTGGCTGGCAGAACCTTGGGGTACCTGGTCACATTGCATTAACATGGAGCAATGAATGTGTGTGCCAACTCACTTTCACCTCTTCATTCAGTCCAGGACTCTAGCCAATGAACTGGTACCACCCACATCAATTAACCTAATTGGGCTAATCCCTCCCACATGCTCAGAGATTTGTTCCCATGGTAATTCCAAATCCCATCAGGTTGATAATCAAAACCAACCAACTAAGGATATCGATGAGAGAATAATTTTTTTAGGGGATCTTTGTGGACCACTCAGATAACTTTCATTCATTGCTGGTGAAATGATCCAAAATGGGCTGATATATATATTTTATCACAAACCAAAATAAGACTTCAATTTCTCACACTTCAGTTTTCTCCACATGCTGGTCAGCAGTTTAGACAGCGAACTTCAATGTGACTACAATTTGCAAAGGGCCTAAGGCCAATTGTACACACATAACTTTAAAAATGATAAAATTAAGGTCAAATGCTTTCAGGCATCCAAAGAATAAGCAAAAATGAGAAAATTAACTTCCACATGATGTTCCCAGGGCTTACCTGCTCAGATTTAGGATAGGAGACATCTGGACATCTGTCCTTTAATAAGAGTCATCAGAAAATGGAGTTCTGGAGGTTTGGTTGACTGAACTGAGCTACTGACAAAAGTTATATGGTGAGCAAATCCTGGGCCAGGGGGATGTGCCAGCAGTTAATACTCATCCCATCCAAGCTAAAGGACCAGAGTTTAGATCCCAAGAATCCATGTAAATGCCATGTTGGCATTGTGTCTCTCCTCTAATCCTAACCTCAGAATGCAAAGAAATTGAATCTCTAGGGCAAAATGGCTAAGGAAATGAGCTGTATTACCAAGCTCTGTGTTGTTCTGACAGACCTTGCCTCAAAGAACTAGGTAGAAGTACAGTCCAAGAAAATTCCTAATATTGACCTTAAGCCTTCGCGCACATAGGTTCACACACACACCTGCACACAAACACGCTTCACACATGCGAACACATAGATACTATAAAAAAAATGAATAGCTACAACTCTAAACACCAGCCTTATGGCAACAGTAGTCCAGTAATTTCATGTAATAGGCAGGAGGAAAAGAGTGGAGTGCTAATGGGAAGGTGCCTGCACCACCAGCACCTTTAGGGAGGTGGTAAAGCACTTTGATATGAGTTGCTAAGAGCTGATTAACATCCAAAGATTCTGTGGCACATGAATGGTTTCTCAATAAATAAAAAGATTAGTGGGAGTCACCACTTTAAAAGTGTCAGGAATGTTGGTGCATACCTGTCATCTCAGCACTGGAGAGGCTGAGGCAGGAGGATCTCAAGTTGGAGGAAAGCCTGGGTTACACATCAAAACACTATCAAAAATAAGTGGAAATTTGGTCTTAAGGTTTTTATTTGTAGAAAGTGTCTGGAATCAGTAAGTATTAATCCTTCTGTATGTTTTACACTACAGAGGTCAGATCTGAGACCCACATCTTAATGGGTAGATCGAGGGAAACATCTATGTGAAGTTCTGGGGTCCAACAACAAACTAGGAAAGGAAATGTGGGTGTTTCCCATAGCATGAGAGATACTCAGGATTACAAGGGTGGGGTCCTCAAATGTCTGAATGGCTTTCAGATGAAAGGAAGTATCTGCCATGTGATTTCAGGGAACAGAACCCAAAGCCATGGAATGAAACCTGGAGTGCAAAGAACACAGACTTTCTTACCAGAGAAACATGCTTACAAATGAACAAATGAGTACATGAACAAATGAATGGGTTAGTGAGCAAAGGAATGAATCAAACTGTCCCAGAAGGAAATGACAAGTTCCCCATTGCCACAGTTGCTCAAAGTCAGTTCTCCATCCCAGGTGACAGAGGCAGAACCACGTGACACGGCACAATCCCACACTTCTGGACTCAACCTTGGGACTTGAAACAGTCACCTGGTTCACTCTGACCAAATCTACCTTCATGGCATGGCCCTGCTCCCCCTCCATCTATGACTCTGTTTTCTGTGAATGGTAGAATCACCTTTCAGTTAACCAGAAACCACACCCTTTTCATGCAGGATGAGTCCTCAAACCCATGAGCCTTCAATCCCAGCCTTCTCTGAAATACACTTATCCTTTTCATTCTTCCAAAGAAAGCCATACCATTCCTCCTTTTAAAGTCCTCAAAAGCAGAGTTTCAGTCTTACCCAACTACACACCCTTCAAGATACAATTCCAAACTCCAGGGCATAATACGCTCTCTGGTGCAGTAATGGCATGACTGTTATGAGAGTAACCAATTGCTTTCTCATTAGGTATTAGGCTGCTTCCACAGGAGGGATTCCTGCCTGGTACTCCAAACATGGTCAAATATCTATGACTAGGAAATCAAAGGTCATAGGGGGAAGCCAACTACTCTCTTGCTTAATGGACATGGTGTCAAACCGCTTTATAAATATTGATACTTATATCCATAGGTTAGTGCTGCTCTCAGCCTTGGGCAGAGAAGGTTCTCTTTGCTCTGGGCAACAATCCATATAGAGATTAGTAAGCAGTCAAAGTGCTGAGAGTGTCCAGCCTTACACAGGACATCTCTATCACCCCCTCTAGGGCCCAAAGAACAATGTCAAAGAAGGGAGGAAAAGAACATAGGAGCCAGAGACAGTGACGATGACTGCTGTGAAATGCCACCTTTTAGATACACGTGGACATTTCACTTGAACTCCACACTGCTCTCACAAGGCTGGGCCCGTCAGCATCTCATCACTAGTGAGGGAGGGACTAGTGAGTTCCCACCCCTCCTGAAGGAGCTGTTGGCAATTATTGGTAGCTTGAAGAAGGGAGGTGTTATTTTTGTCTTCAGTGGTATGGCCACTAACTAGTAAGTTGCCCATTCTCTAGCAGAAACCCCACACACATGTGCTCATGTCATCAACTTTAACTGAACTCAGAAAAAGAGCAAAGCAACAAAAAGACATGAAAATCGGAGAAAATTTTGTTGGAAAGAACAGTTTAGTGTGAGTAAAAGGGGGTGTGAGTGTGATGAGGGTAAAAATGGCCGAACGTCATGACGCGTGTGTGTGTGTGTGTGTGTGTGTGTGTGTGTGTGTGTGTGTGTGTGTGTGTGTATGAAACTGTCAGAAAGTAACCATAAAAAACCTTCATTTAAAAAATTCTGTCCAGTGAGTCAGGGAAGGGCCTGATTGCCCACCTCAAGCCTCATATCTCATCACTGCACCTCCCAGCACACATCCTGCTCACGCAGAGGCCACAGGAACCAGATTCACACAACCACCTTTGCTCTAATTCTCTCTCTCTCTCTCTCTCTCTCTCTCTCTCTCTCTCTCTCTCTCTCTCTCTCTCTCTCTCTCTCTCTCTCTGTCTATATGTAAATGTATGGCGGGTGTGGAAGGGTACTCGCACAACCACCCCTGCACTCCTGACGAAAGCTAGATGAAGACATCAAATCCCCTGAAGCTGGAGTTATAGGCAGCTGTGAGTCACCTGCTATCAATGCTGGGAACTGAACTCAGGTCCTCTGGAAGAGCAGAAAGCACTCTTAACTGCTGAACCATCTCTCCAGCTCTTTCTAGCACTGGGACTGCATACCAACTTTTTAGCTCACCTCAAGCTTCATCTCCTCTGAGAAGCCTTCCCCAACTTCCTAGGCAGCTCTACCTTACTCCGGCTCAGACGAGGCCCTGCATTAGACCTCACACCTTGGCCTACTGTGTTTACATGACCAGATCTGGGAGTGTCTTCTACACTTTGGTTCATCTGTAATAAAACCCCCACCCACTTCCCTGCCCCTGAACCTGACAACTCATCTACCACCAGAAAGAATAATAATCAACATTTGCTGCAGGAAATTAAACAAATCTCGCTGAATTTTCATTTTTTTAAAGCCTGCCCAGCTTTGTAGCAGTTAAAAAGTTATTAGGGCATCTGTTGCACAGGCCTCGGGGAGCAGAGGAAACTACACAAGTTGAGAATGAAGAGGCGATGGCTCTCTGCAACTGCACCACAGAGGCACCGTTTAGCCATCGCTTAGGAGCCACGGAAGAAGCCACTGTAGCTTCTGATAACCTGCAGCCATGAGGCTGACTCCAGACACAGGTCCAGAAAAGACAGCTAGGCTGCTCCACACAGCCTCCACATCAGTACTGGGGATTCCCAGAGGAAAGCCTTGTGAAACTGGAGATCCCCTCACACAGAAAAGATGCTTTGGGGTAAGTCCAAAATATTAATAACTATCAACATCCCATCACACTGACAGGCGAACTGCCAAGAAGAAACGGAAGTTGATCTCATCCCTCAGGATCCAGCTGACAAACGTGTGCTTGGATCTTTTCTGGTTGTGGTGCAAAACCCAAAAGCCAATACTCTGCAAGATGCTGTGCATCCTTAAGAAGTGGGACACACTCCTGGGTAGCCTCCAGGCAGGTTCCTGGGGAAGCACCCTGAATGGATACACAAGTGAACCCCCAGGCCCTGGGCTCTTATTCTCTCACGTCAGACAAGCAGACACAATAGCCAAGCAAAGCTATCCGCTTCTTAATCTCCATTTCAATTAACACCAGCAAAAGTAACGGTCTCAACAGAGAAGCAAGGCAGAAGGCAAGCAGAAGAATCTTAGTTATTGTGCTAAGCAGAGGAAGAATGTCAAGAGAATGGCAAATGAACCACCCAGGAGTGGGACAACAAACACCCCAAAAACTTTCTTTCTGTCTCTAGCCAATGTTTCTATCTCCACTACCTCTACCCCCTGACTAGGATGCCAGACTCTATTACAACAAAAGGGTAAAATGCTTAAAGGGGAGGGACCACATCCTACTCATCTCTAGATACATGGCACCTCCATTCCTCAACTCAAAACAAGCCCCTCCTCCCAGGTTCTCTCTCCAGCTGACTCAGACATCCTCCCATGGGTGCAGGCAGATCCCGAACCAGGCCCCACTTGCCTCCCCATCATTGGTGTCTAGCACAACATCTGGCTCACTGTAGATGTTCAACAAATGTTTGTGTAATTGACCTGAAATGATTCCTAGCAAAAATCTGTTCATGCTCCAGTGTGGGTGCTAACTCCCACAAATCATACCACGTCATTGTGTGGAAGATAAGGAGAGCGGATTGAATCTTCTCTCTGGCTGCCAGGCTTCAGACATTCAGTAAGCCCCCGCTGCTCAGGGCTTGTCATTTACAAAGAACACAACAGCAGTGGTCTCCCTTGGAGCTGTGCAAATAGCACCCTACTCAGATCCCTTCCCATTTTATAGTTCTGTGTTTAAAAAAAGAAAGAAAGCAATCTCAGATGCCCAAGTATGCATGACCTATTTATTGATCGACCAAATATTTGCTAAGTGCCCACTAACTTATACACACTAGGAATATAGGCCTACAAAAGCCTTACTAATGAGTTGAAGAATCCAGGCGTATAGTGAAAAGGAACTAAAGTACACAGGACATCAGAACACAAGCAATCCAAATTACTAGGGCAGCCTAGAAATTCTGAGGGTCAAAGGACAGAGAGGCTGCTATGACTGGGGAGCTCAGACTGAGCAGAGGCCTACAGCTTGTCAGCGTGGTGGGATGGCTTGGTGCCCTGATGAATGGAGCCCATATCTAGGAGGTAACCACATCATGAGGGCTCTGTCTTTAATCTGTTGATGGACTCATACCATGATGGCATTATGGGGAGGTGGTAGGAAGTAGGGGGTGGGGCTTAATTGGCGGAAAGAGGTCCCCGGAGGCATGCCCTGAAAAGCTGTACCTTGCCAGCATGGCCTTCCTGCTGAGTAGCTCTGCTCAGCCATGTGCTCTCTGACACGCTGATTATGATTCGGCTTTGCCTCCCAAAGGCAATGGAGCAGCCAAGTGGGACTGAAACCTGTGACACTGTGAACCCAAAACAAACTCTTCCTTCTTCGCCTTGTTTTTCCGGGGTATTTTCCACAACAACCCAAAGCCTAGCATGTGGCCTCACTCACATATGCACAGCACAAGGAATCATCACTGCTGTCTTTGCAGACTGTAGACTAACTTTCACTATTATCCCCCTGCTTTTTAGACTAACAGAAGGAGAAGCAAAGCCCTCTGGGCACACCACATCCAATAAACGCCACGTGGCTCCACAGATCCTGGCCAAGCTCAAGCTGGTACTTGGGACACATGTACCTGTCAAACGGAGGCCAGTTCACATTTTCCTATTTGCATCCACTTTATTTGAACCATGCGTTGCAGACACTTCCAAATGACCTGCACGAATAGAAGAGCACCATCGTGTCCATGCTGCCCACTATCTACCAACCCCAAAGCCGTCATAGAATGCCTGGGGAGGGGATTATGGCTTTCTGAGAGCAGGTTTATTTTTCTGGCCATGTTTTGTTGCAGCTAGTACAGAATGGCACTGCGTTCCCTGGGCACATGTACACCGACAGATGGTCTTGGAGGACTAAAATCACACCAGCTCCTTCAGAGGAGTCAGCTCGGAATGCTAATGGAATCTGTGTCGAAGTTAAACAAGGAAAATTGAGAACTGACTCCAAACTCTGAAAACTAAAACTATACAAAGAGTGCAGTCCATGCCCAGGAAACCAAGCCCTGGCCCCTGGATGTCTTCCTCATGTAGCAGTTTGCTAACCACTACAATTACTTCCTCGCATACCTTACAGCTAGAGGATGAAATGCTTGTGGGGGTGGGGGTGGGTGAAACCACAACATCCTGTTCATCTGTAGATGTACAGTACCTGGCATAGCGATCACTTGCTTGGTGTGTGAGGTGAGAGTTAAATGACTAGACACACACACACACCAGCAGACATGTGGGATGCCCGCTCTGTGGATATTGTCCTCCGAGAAAAAGCTTGGCTCTAGGCTCGAGAGCAGTGGTTCCCAAACTTCCTAATGCTGTGACACTTGAATACAGTTCCTCAAGCCGTGGTGACTCCAACCATAAAATCATCTATATTGTTACTTCATAACTGTAATGTTGCTACTGTCATGAATCATAATGTAAATATCTGTGTTTTCCGATGGTCACCCCTGTAAAAGGATCACTTGATTCCCTCCCCTGCAAAGGGGTCATGACCCACAGGCTTAGAACTGCTGCTCCAGAGAAACAGCTGTCCCATGCCACCCAAGGCTAAGAGCAACCAAGAGGAAAGCCAAGAGTAGCACTCTGCTTCTCTCTGACTCTGGCAGGTTCAGTATATGTCCACCAAAGCACAAGGGAACACCGTCTGTTAATATCTCTTTTTCAAAGCTCCCGTTTCCTGCTCCTACCAGTTCTGAGAGGAGAAAAGGCAAGGGGAGCCTGCTTCCTTCTACTGCACAGTTTGATTTCAGAGGCCCACCCTGACTCCCACAATCATCTAGCTAAAGGGTTCGGGTCAAAAGCATGCAGACATGAGGGCCAGTCTGTCCTTTCCCGTGGTAACACTTGTTCAATATCTTTGTGAAAGCAAGCAAAGAAATGACCCTGCGTAAAACCAAACCTTAACCAGGGAGAGGTTACAAACTCCTGAAACTCCTGCTTTTTTTCTTAGACATCACCCAAGACCAACTACCAATAATGACTTTATCATTAGCTAATGGTTACTTCACCTTGCTGAGCCTCAGTTTCCCCATCTGTAAAATGAAGCAGTCAACCCCTATCATCTCTTCCAACTCCATCTATTACACCCCACGACTAAATGTAGCCCAGCAGAAGCTACCTGGTTACCAAGTGGCATGCATTCTGGCCACCACCATCCTCCTGTTACTACCGCTTATCATTTGACTGTTAGTCATTCTGTGTACCAACCTTTGGATACACCACTTCTACAAAGACATATTCAAAACTCTCTAGTTACATGGGATAAGAAAGCAGAAGGGGGAACCAGCTGGGGGAAGGAAGAGAAGCAGCCAGAAAGGGAAAGGGACAACAGGCAGGGTAGTAGGGAGGGAAGAGCTGAGCAAAAGGAATTACATCATGTATGTATGTATGTATGTATAAATAAATAAATAAATAGACTGCGATAAGACCCTTGGTTTGTATTTTAACCCAAAACAATTTGTTAAGAGAAAGAACATAGATAGTTTGTAAATCGTTATTCAAAGGAATAAATATCACGTCACTCATTTCTCATAGCCTCCCTCTAAGACAGAAGGGACCGGTTACTTCATAGACATGAAAAGCCGAAGTGATTTCCAGAAGTCTCAAGTTCTCTGTCAAGACCCTAGCACTGCAGAAAGAATCCATTGGTCATCACAGACACCAGTTTGGGAGAACAGTTTGATGTCAAAAGAAAAGGAACAGGCAGAGCACAGTAAGTGGTACCCACAATCCCAGGACTTGGGAGACTGAAGCAGGAGGGGCCCAAGTTCTACACCTACTGGAGCTTCATAGACCTTATGTGGGGGAAAAAAGGACGGAGGGAAGGAAGGGATAGAGAGAAGGGTAGAAACAATTTTGTTGAGAGAGAGAGAGAGAGAGAGAGAGAGAGAGAGAGAGAGAGAGAGAGAGAGAGAGAGAGAGAGAGAAAGGAAGAGGGGAATAACCAGATGTACTTACTTCAGTTCGTTGGTCTCCATGCCCTGGGCAATAGCCATGATGATGCCTCCATGGTCCCCCCATGTATAGTAATGAGGTCCAGGAAGGGCCTGAGTAAGGAAAAAACAAAAACAGAGTGACACACTGATGCAGAGGTGAATGTAGAAACCATGCGCGCGCGCACACACACACACACACACACACACGGTGTTGAGAACAGGTCCTTATTCATCCTCTCAATCATGCCTCACGGTCCTAGAATCCAGCAGAGTTAAGTTCTCATATCCCAGAGTCAGATTACCTCAGAGAGAGAGATTGAGCACTTGCCTAAGATGCAGGAAGCCCTAGGATTTATCCTCACACTGCAAAACACATAAACAGCCAGGCAACCAGAGTTCCTGTTCTAACTAAGCAAGTTCCCTGAAGTCTGGAGAAGCTACCCGCATGGTTGCAGTTTCCTGATGTAGCTTCATCCTAAAGGAAAGCCCCCATTCGAGGAGCACCTCACTTCCAGGCAGGGAACTCAAACTTCCATAGACACTGTTTCTCCAAAAGGAACTGTGAAATGACCCGTTCCAGGCTGGGGATAGTGCTGGAGGAATCCAAGAGGGTAAATCCCTTAATTGGAATGTACCTCTCTATCTAACCCCCAAACTACATTCAAATGAAGGGACCTTGAAAAGGCATCTAGAAAAGAACGGTGTTGTATACATGCATGAAAAAAATGTTTGCATGAAATGGGCTATTACATGTGCAAAGGATATAGCTGAAGTAAGCACGGTTGCTCATGAGAACCTGGGTAAACAGAGGTCAACAAAATCATGTTCAAATTCCTATGAGCCCAGATGACCACTGGCCCCGATTTGAGCAATAGAGCAAACACAAGGCCTGGGAATAACTGTGAAATAAGCATTCTCAAATGAAGGAAAGCCAAGGGAAGCCGCAGTCAGTGGACGGCCTCACAGACAGTGGGTTCTACAGGAAACGTTCGAGGTATCTCTTTCAGCTGAGGGTATCAACCGAGGGATAAACTGCGATCTTTGGGAGCTGTAGACAGCCAAGAGAAATGGCAAATATCCGAGGGGAAATTCAAAACTGCTTTTTTTAAACCGTTATTTTAAAATCAGTACTAGAATTTAGACTTCAAAAAAAATGAGTGTTTTCAAAGTATATAGATGTGACTCATACCACAAAAGGTCAGGGGAGGGAGACAGACTCACATGATGCAAACTTTCTATATTTTATGTAAGTTCAGTATGAAATCAGTGAAGACTACGTATGTTCTAATCCTCAGAGAAACCGCTGAAAGAAGAGAAGACAGAAATACCAGACGACAAGAGTCTACACTCTGGTGGCTGGGAAGAAGACTTAACAATGGAGCACCTCACAAGCACGCACAAGGATCTGGGTTCAATCCCCAGCACTGCCAAAAAACAAAAATCTAAATAATGCAAAAGGAGACCCAAAAAATGAGAGAGAGAGAGAGAGACAAATGTATATAGAGGAAAGAGATAACAAAAAATACTGCATTAAAGTATTAATTCCATTAAGTAAATCAATAAGCAAACAAGCAAAGCCTGGGCCAGTGAGGTCAGGGTGCTCACCTCCAAGCCAGACAACCTGAGTTTGCTCCCCGGGGCCCACATGGCAGAAAGAGAGAAACACCTCCCACACAAGTTGTCCTCTGACAGCTATACATGCACCTAACAAGAACCTCAAAAATTTTTTAATTAATTTATAAGGGGGAGGGTCTAGGCCCTGCTCCAAATGATATGATGGACTATGAAGATCTCCCATGGAAGGCCTCACCCTTCTTGGGGAACAGAAAGGGGATGGGATAGGGGGATGGTGGGGGGCAGGGGAGGTGGGGAGGGAGTAGGAACTGGGATTGGCATGCAAAAAAAGCTTGTTTCTAATTTAAATTTTAAAAAAACTTTAAAAAATTAATTTATGAAAAAGCAAGAATCTACATGCTGCCAAAACAAAATTCTTTAAACACTAAGACAGATGAGTGGTAGGTAAATGCACAGAAATAGATGTATCCAGAGGAAATTTAAAGTCTTACATGTTTATATTTTTAGAGTCTAAAATAAATAGCTTATCAAAACACAGAAAAAGGAAATAAAATAGACAGCCATTAACAAAGGAAAGAGAACAGAGAATCAGCTTATTTTATGAGGCTGGCCAGACCAACACTGAAACTTGTCAAGGATGCTGCAAATGGAATATTACATCCTAGTATCTCTCACAAAGAAATCCTTTTAATTTTTAGCATATCAAGTCTAGCTCTATTCAAGCAGGATAATGTATCATAGGATTTATTCTGTAACTGGAAGTCAGTTTAATATTCAAGCATTAATTAATATAATCCATACAGTAACAAAGAAAATCTACACTATTACATTGATATAAAAATGACATTGACAAAATTCAATATCTGATCTTGATTTTTCTTTAGAGTTATCAATAGAGTAGGAATATTCTCTATGTGAGAAAAAATATATACATATATATCTCATACAATCAAGGGCCTATTGTTTGAACAGGTGCACACCTGTAATCCCCCTATTCATGAGACTGAAATAGAGAACAGAAAGACTAGCCTGCCTGAATTACAAAGAGAGATCACTGTTAAAAATAATAATAATAAGCAGATAAAATGTTTCTCCTTGAAACAGAGCCCAAACTAGAATACTCACTCCTCCTACTTCTACTTAACACTACATGGAGACCAGAGTCACCATAACAAGAGGAGAGAGAGGAAACTAAAGACAGAACACAACACAGAGGAAAGAAAAAGAAATAATGTAATAAAAGATCAGAAAGGAAGAAATGTAACTGCCTTCCTTTACATCTGGTTTGATTGTTTATAACAAATCCAAACACAAGATAACTAACTAAAATGAATTCGTGCCTTTGGCAAAGCTATAGGATGCTGAAAGCATTGTTATATATTAGGATAAAATCTAGGAATGAAGCCAGGTATGGTGATGCATGCCTATAATCCCAACACTCAGGAGTGAGAGGCAGGTGGATCTCTGAGTTCAAAGTCACCCTGTTCTATATAGCAAGTTCCAGGGTAGCCAGGGGTAAAAAATAAAATCAATAAAAAATCTAGGAATAAACTTAAAGGAAAATTCCATTTCCAGTAATATCAAGTTTAAATATCTAAGAATAACACACACATATATACTGTAGCTCCGTGGAGTACTTGTCTAGTATATGGAAGACCCTGGATTCAATCCCCATTAAATTAAGAAAAGAAATATCAAGTCAGGCATGGCAGCGTGTGCTTGCAATCCCAGCACTCAGGAGGCAGAGACAGTAAGACCATGAGTTCCAGCCTGCGCAACCTAAAGAAATGACATACATGACTTCTACATTTGAAACTTAAAAATGCTAAGAAAAATTAAAGATGACATGGAGAAATAGACTACAACTGCAGATCAAAAGACTCAATGTTATTGAGAAGTCAATTTACCCTGAAACTGATCTACCTATTTAAGACACGCCAGTGAAAGTCCTAGCAAAACTGACAGGGAAAGCACAAAAGACTGTGAATAATGGGAGCAATTTTGAAAATAAGCAAAGGACTTACCCTAATTGATTCCAACACTTGCTGTGAGGCTTTGGTAATCAAGACAATATGGTCATGGTGGAAAGCAAATACTTAATTCAATGGAACAAAACAGAAAGCCCTAAAACATACCCACATATACATGACAAATTGATTGCCAAAGAGGTACCAGGGAACTCAACAGGACAAAGAGAAGCCTTCTTGACAAATGCATAAGATGGATAGCTTCATCTTGTGACAGATTTGGAAATTTACTCTAAATGAATCACATATTCAAACACAGCTTACAACTATAGAACACACACACACACACACACACACACACACACACACACAGGAAAATTAAGTGTCAGAAATTAAAAGAGCTCTACCATTCCAAGGATTGACAAGTTGATTGGATAAATAAAAAACACCGTTATCCCTATAGTGGGGACAAAACTCAGTAGCAAAACAGGAAAAGGCCACAGGCAATGAAGCCTAGTGGATGAGCTTCTAATTCTCATGAGTGACAGAATCCAGGAAAGTAGAATAAACATTGCATTGATATAGAACAGCACTTACACAGAATTCTAGGCATGATAACAATATGTAGAGGTGGTTTCAGATAAGACGAGGGTAGAGACAGGAAAGTATATTACAAGAGGACGTAAAAACACTTGAGGGGATATCCGATACTTGAATTTGTGAAGATGAGTGGTGGATCTTATCAAATTGAACACCTCAACAGATTTGCTGTAATTCACAGCTCTTGATCAAGCTGTTATAGAAGAAAGAGTAAGAAGGAATCATGCTCATCAGAGAATTTGCATAACTAGCTGGTTGGAGGGCAACCATGTCACTAGTGTTCCCTGCAGCAACCTGTCACCTGTATTGTTCATCCCCCAGTGTAGGGGACAGGATGGCTGATGCACATCCCACATGGGGCCTCTGTGGTGAAGGCCACCCACAGGGACTCTGATGCTCCCTCACAGGCAGTCTCCTCCTCCTGCTTCTCTTCTAGTTCCCAAAACAAGGTCTCTTGGGTGCTGACAACTTCCTGGCAAGTATTACGTATGCCTGGAGACAGTCCCAGACAGCTGCCCTGGCAACAGCCAGGCAACGCTGTTCCACTGGAGGAGGAGCAAGACACAGATCTCTACCCAAAGGAAATCACCTGCAGATGTTCCAGTCCCTGTTGCCACCAGCAGCAGAAGGTACTAGAAGCTCGTAGGCCTCTCTGCTGAGAGGACTTCCCACTCTAAAGGAAGCAACAGCTCTGTGGCTCCAGGGAAGCAGCTGTTCCATATTTCCCATGGGACAGGACAAGGATGACCTGAAAATTCCAAACCTGGAACTCTTGTTTGACCACTATGTCCTGATCACTTCCTTGATATGAATATGGGCTTGTACTTTCCACCATTCTGGTAGAAGTCTTAACTTGTGCACATGTATGCATATGTACACATGTACATGCAGACACTCACACACATGCACACACACATACACAGTGTCTGTCTGTGTCCTCCATTGCTCATGGAGGGGGATAAGCAAGCCTGGACCACATAGGAGAGAAAATATAGAGCAAAGTCTACAAATTACCCAGAGCCAGACTGTAACATTACTGCTTTGCATATTGCAGATTTAAATGTGGAAGTGTGCACATTTATTCTCTGTAGGAAATACTGTGGGGAGGGACGTTATGGCTACTGACTCTTAGCCAGCTGTACGACTCTGACATGATGCTTCTTGATCCTTCACAAATCCCTGTGCACGGATCTGCTGAGGATGTCAGGAACCACTCCCCAGGGTCAACATAGACCCCAGTCCCTACAGAATAAGACCACTTTGGCTCTAAGTCACAGGAAGCCAAAGGACTTTTTTCCAAGTTTGGGGACTCTCTAACATCCGAGCCCACAGCTTAAGCAGTGATTCGTGCTGGAGAACTAGCTGACCCTTGAGACTTGGTATGGTCAGTGCTCAAGATTCAAATGGGGGGGTGCAGTGTTGAGACAGAAAGCGATCTCCTCCTATAGCATGGGGAAGATGAAAGTACCTAGAAAGTATTGCTGGGCAATCAGCAGTGTCAGACCCACCACAAATGCATTGTAATTCCTAACACATTAACCAAATATCACTGGGCATTTTCTGTATGCCAGACACTGTTACAGCCCAGGGCTGAAGTAGGAACCAAAACATTTTCTGTATCCCCACCCCTACCCCCATGGAATGCATAATCCTGGAAAACTTGGTCAAATTCACAGTTGTTTCCAATAAAAAATTGAAAAAGTCTGTTTTTTATTTAAAGTGATATTTTAGCAAAAGTTATGAAGGCAAGATAGGGTGTGAATACACAGGAGTGTGGCTAGCTCTTCTGTGGGGCCCTGGGTTTCTGTACAAACATATGGATCGTATGAGCATCACAGGCCTCTACCCGCCACTGTGACCCTGAAATGTTGGTGCACAGTCCAAGTGCTCACTCTTAGAAGAGCCTCAGAACTGACCTCTCTCCACCTGGCTCCAGCGCTGCTAGAGATGTACACATTGGTCTTGCTGGCCAAGTTCTTTCCCACTGAGCCTGAAACACAAAGGGGAAGAATGGCTATTCATTCAAGAAAATGCCAGAAATGCATCTGGCCCCACCAGACATCCCCAGTGGTAGCTAGTCCCTAAGATGATGTCTTAAAGCCATGAGGAGTGGTCACTCTGGAGATGTGGATGACCCGGCTGCACATAACCAGCCCACAGAAGCTCCCGTGACAGCAGGCAATGCACACTTACCGGTGGCAATGATGAGGCCGGGGGCTGACTCCTTGGACAGGATAGGCATCCTCCGGAGTTGGAGGTTGAGCAGCTGACTGAGACGCTGAGCCAGGTGGAGGGAACAACCTTGGGAAAGCTTGAGAAGGAAATTTTCCAGATGGGATCAGCATGCAGCACACTCCTAGGTCTCCCTCAAACCCAGGAGTCTATCCAAGGACCCCACAGCAAGACCCAGAAGAAGGTCTGGCCCAGAAGAAAACAGACTTACAACCCAGTGGTCTCCAAATCTCCCTAGACAGAGCGCATCTTCCGAACCAACATAAATGTCTACCACTGAAGAAAAGAGAAAAATAACTTAAAGCCCTGAGATGCCCAGGAATAACAATTACAAACCAATGTCAACTCAAATCAAGAAGAAAGGCACTCCACAGCTGGTGTCACCCAGAGACCCTTCCCAGGGACTCAAAAACAAAGAGAAGCAAAATGATGCGTTGACTTTCTGAGTCAGTGCAGATGTGCCTCAAAAAAACGACTGTAGAAACTTTGTTAGAAGAGAAAGAACCAGAAGTCGAAACGTCTTATTGGTACATGGCCTGATGCATCACATGTGAGGTAGGAATACCCTAGGGGTCATGTGGAAACCTTAAAGGCGTATCCCACATTTGCACAAAGATGCAGGCTTTAGTGTCATGGAAGCTGGCTTCCTCACCATGTGCTGAGGCTGACTGAGAGTCCTACAGACCACCACAATACTTCTGCCTCATTCTCCTGGCCAGAAAAATGATGGTCAAGATATTTCAGACATATCAGGGAATTCTGTGCTCCTGGCAAAGGTAAGAATGATGACAGGATGTTCAATCTACTTCTTTTTATCACACACAAAGAAGATCCTTCCAACAAAACAATCTTGCTAGCTTCCCAGTTTAGTTAATTAAAAACAGGAGGAAGTCAGGTAGCCTCGAAGAATTTTTCCTTGCCCACTTCCTCTTTTCACTCCTGTTGTTTCACCTACAAGGAGGCTGATTCTTAGAAGCGCTTCTGCATCCTCACATCCAAATTTTAGTCATATCCATCACTATCTAGTCTTTTCTCCACCTGTAGTGGCTTGGCTTGAAATAGCCCCTGAGGGTTCTGTTCTAAGGATTTAGTCACAAGATTTTGGTACTTCTGGGAAGTGGCAGAATCTTTAGGAGGTGGGGCCTAGTGTAAGTCATGCCATTAGCTGTGCCTTTGAAGGGGACATAAGGATGCTGGCCCCTTCCTCTTTGGGCTTCTTATATCCATTTCCTATCTGCCATGATCAAGCAAACTTGTTCTACCACACATTCCTACCACAATGTTCAGCCTCGCCACTCTCATCAACAGAGTCAAGAAAGTTCAGACAAAAACTACTGACACCTCTGAAACCTTGGGCCAAATATCAGTCTTTCTCCCTTCCAAACTGGTAATCTCAATCACTTTTAATAGTGACAGAAAGCTAATATACCACCTATGATGGTTAATGTTCATTATCAGTTTGATTGGACCCATAATCAACTAGAAGATACCCTTCTGGGTATGTCTGAGGATGTTTCCAGATAGGCAAAACTGAGGATGGAAGACCACATGACTGAGAAAGCGCCATCTCATGATCTGAGGTTCCTGCCTGGATGAAAAGAGATAAAGGCAAAAGCAAGCTAGGCACCAGCATTAAGACTTTCCCACCACAATGGAGGGTAGCCTCAAATTCTTGAGTCAATTAATAACCCCTTTCTTCCTTAAGTTGTTCCTTATTAGCTATTTGGAATACAGCAAAGGGAGAAGGACCCAACACCACCTAAAGTAAGAATCAGAAACTAAGAACTGATTGATAACCCTACAGTTATAAGTCTGAAAAATAACATTGCCACTGAATCTGCTTAGCCAAGCTCATCCCCAGCATGGCAAGTTCAAAACGGCCTAGACAAATCCAGATCAAGACAGGTCAAACTTCTGAGGTCCTAAATATTGAGGGAGGGAACTGGCAAGGTGTTTACCCATGTCTGTTTACAGCCCTCCTCTTTCCAGAGTTAGATTTCACGTGCTATAACAAGACTTGTGACCCAAAAGAAGAAAAATTAGGAAGTACATTCTAAGTCAAGTCTTGAAAAGAATTTTCCCAAGGGGAGGAATACAGATAAGAAAACAGGGAGACACCATACCTTACCGTGAACAAACAATTCAAAAATCCAAAAGATTAGGTGACTAACCAAAAATTAACACTAACTTATTTTTCTAGTTTCTTTTTTGTCTGCTGGATACCTCGGGTGAAGAAAAAAAAAAGTGTGTGGGGTTTCACAGGAGACCAGGGAGTACAAGAACCAACTCATGAGAACACTTAGTGGGACCAAGAAATGGTTTAAAATGCTTAGCTTTTCAGATAGGCACAACTTTCTTCAACACTGTAGGTTTAACATAAAATTGATATTGTCGTTTTCATAGCAGTTCCAGGCCAGAAGAAATACAACACCATCATGTGTCTTTTAGAGGTAAGTGTAAACAGTGGGGGTGTGTGTGCATGCACCCATGTGTGCATGCTCTACCAAGAGAGCATCAGTTTGAAACAGCTGTATTCGTAAGCTGAAAGAAAACATGTCCATCTCATGTTTAAACAGATCACACATTCTGCTAATGGGATAAATGCACCTGCTAGGCATGACACAGCTTCTCGAATTTTGGAATCCTATGTGACACTGTCACTCTCATTTTCTGTCCCATCCCGATTTTCCCACTGAGTCCTTCATCAAATTGACTCACAACACTCTAGCTTCCCAAGGATGTGACGTCCTCAAAAGAAATCTGATATGCCCTCACACTGAAGCTGTGAACTAGCTCAAGCTCATTAATCAAGTAATTAACGTAATGTCTAACAGATGTTGTATATGATGTGCTTCCTTCAAAATTTTTAAATTAAGCTGGCTGTGGCAGCACTCTAAGTACTCAGGGCCCTAATGTAGAAAGACTGCCAGTTCAAGACCACCTAGAGACACATAGCAAGAGTCCATCTCATAACACAACAAAACTTGAGGCACAGCTCAGCAGCTTAGCCTGTATGAAGCCCTGAGTTCAATCTCAGAAACACCACAAAGAAAATTCTTCAATATCCCACGGTGCTCCTGAGTTCAACACAGCCCCCACCATACCCTGGTGTGGAGCAGGGACCTGAAAGGACAGATGTGCATATGAAAGTTTGTTCCCTGTGGTATTAACAGGGTGTTCCATCATCCTGCACGCTTTCTGGAAATACTGAATATAGAAAACAGCTCCAGACCACAGCTCTCTGCTTTGGATCAAAAAAGCCAAACACGATTAAAGCAACTGTACCTCACAATTGATTTTCTCTCCATATCCCGTGAAGGCCGGGGCCTGAAGAAATTCCCAGGTTCCCCCTTTGTCAAAGGTGATGACCGACCTCATGTTCTCCTCATTCATAGAACCATTCATCAGGGTGGCAATGTAGACACCTTGTAAGCCTTCCACACGGTGAAAGTCAGCAAAGGGCTCATTTGCAAAATACCTGCAGTCAGAGAAAAAGAAGCAGCCATCACCCGAGACTGCTATTTGCTTGCCATTTTGAATTGTGTGCAGCACAATATTGAACCATCTTAAAGCACACAATACCACAGGCATTAAGTATGTTCACAATGTTGTGCAATGTGAGTTCCAGAACATTTTCATTATTGGCAGGCACTGTCTGTTTTCTTCGGTTCCCAGGCCTTGGCAACCACAGATTTGCTTTCTGTCTCTACGGATCTGTCTCTATGGATTGCCTGGTCTGGCTATTCTGTATAAATTGAATCATACAATACCCTTTATATCTTGTTACTTTCACTTACTTGTTTGCAAAGTTCACCCGTGTAACATGCACCATACCTCATTTCTTTATAGTTAAATAACCAGCTCTTGAAAAAGAAATAAATAAAAACTGTTTTTAAGGGCCAGGATGCTCAGCCAACCCACGACTTCCAAAAGGACATTGAGAATGTAGAAGACGCCATAAAGCAGTCGACAGAGCCACATCCGTTTCTTCGCTCTGAATACTGATCAAAACCCTTCGAGAAGTGGGAAGCCTTGAGCCAGACACTAGTGACAATGCTGAGACTCACAGCCAAACCTGGCCTGTAGAAATACGAGTATTAGACACGTCAGGGTTACCTGTCAGGAGTTCTAGCAGCATCTATTGCAGCTTGGCCGTGCAACACCACAGACAGCCGGCCTGGCTCTACAAAGCCCGAGGTTGCACTTGTTGACCAAAGAATAAGGGTCTCCCCAGTTTTACCTGCTGTGCTAAGAGCACACTCACCAGAAGGGAGCGTTTCACTAACATGGCATACCCATTCCAAATGCCACATCTGTGAGGAATGGTCACCGTGGTTCATGGGTGGCTTTTAAAACTTGAAGTATGCCCTTTATGTCAGGGGTTCTTAGCTGTGGGCTGTACAATAAAGCAGACGCCTGGTTATGCCTTCCCCATCCTATGCCCCAGAGCTGGATGGTGGCTGGGCCACCTCAGACAGGGAGACACACAGAGACCACTGCTGCTGGAAAGGGGACAATGCATAAGTAGTACTGGCCTGGGAGATGGCTCAGCTGTTAAAGGCTGGGCTCACAGCCAACCATAAATAAGTAGTACTAATGAAACTGCTCTTGGTGGGCAGAAGGAGCAAAGTCACCCAGAACATACTGGGATACAGACCGAACCCTCTAACGTGGGATTTCTTGGGTCTCTATTGGGGAATGGGCTAAAAGGCTCTGGCCTTCTACACTGCTTACTTCCGTTCTCCTGCCTCAGAAATCTGCCATCCTGAGGCCCACTGCTTGTTATGCCCAATCGGGAGGCCTGAGTTTCTCTCAGACAAGCCCAAGTTCTTTCCCCTGCCCATCTTCCTGGGGTTTTAGCATTTAGTTCCTGTCAGCTTTTACCTCACAATTCCTCCACTCCAGTGCCAATCCTGCCTCATTTCCCTCTTTGGCTTGCACTAGGACAATAGACTTCATGTCAGCATTCTCTTCCAAGAGCCCCTTTTCTTCCATCTTACCCTCAACAGCCTACACCAGGACACTTCTCCCCTTCTTTCCTGGGTATCCAGGGCTGAAACTTGCCAGGCAATTCATCAGGTTTCCCCCTTCAGCCACTCCCCATACAAAATCGACATCCTGGCAGCCATCCCCATGGACTAAGCCAAGTGCTCCTTCTTAAACTGCCCCAGTGGGTCTGCTGCGTGGTTAGCACATTAGTTCCTACAACAGTCCTACAGTTTGCTATGGCTTTCCATGCGATTCCTCCAAGCACAACCCACAGATGCCAGAGTGATCCCCTATTCAGAGTCCTCACACGTTTCTTTAAAGAAATGAGAGCCAGTTCCTCAGCACGATGCTGCCCTACCCAGTTCAGAGGAGTTTATTCTAAACCAGCCTGCCCAGGTCATCTGATAGCTCACCCTTTATCCTACTTCATCTGGCTACGGCCGAGCCACAAGTGACAACAGGCCACTGAATTGAGCACATCTAAAAGCCTGTCACCCTGAGATAAAATGTGAAAACAAGAAGAAAGCTGAACAGGATGTTGGCCCACCACTCTTAACATGAATCTATTTTCAATGCCTCAACTGGGACTCGGAAATCACAGGAGGAAACTGTCACACAGAAAAGACAGTCTAGATGTGTGGAAAAACCCTGTGGTGGCATAACTGAGGTCACTGCTTCCTTGATAGTCTTCTCCAGGTTGGGCTCCCACTGTCTTATCATGAGAAAGTCATCTAGTATCTGACAAATGAGAAAGACGAAAAAGTCTTTAGCAAGCTGCACGCTATTCACTCCACAGCCATGGGGTTCTCCAGGGTGGGGGTGGGGGCGCTAAAGTTGGCGAAAGACCTGAAGGACAATGGTTCATAAATTTTAGTTATTAAAACAAGTAAACTCTACTATTCACTTGTGATTGACAGTTAAAGGAGCAATGACACTGGGGCCTTTGTTATCTCATACTACCTTATAATTACCTCTAAAAGAGGCTGTCAATCAGTCACTTAGAAGCAGGGTCACTATGTTCCCTGAAGTGATGGCATCTTCCAACCATTCTTTGTGACTGGCTCAGAGACCACAAAACCCAAGGGAGTGGTTAACAGAGTATCTGAGGTCCTAAATGTCATCTAGAACAGCAGCGCTCAGCCTTGGCTAGGCACAGAAATTCCCTGGGGACAACCTGAACCATACTCTAGACCAAGTCAATTGCAGTCTGGGGACACCAGATGCAGGGATGGCTGTGGGGCACCCTTGGGAAGAGTCTCAAGCAAGGCCATATGTGCAACTAATATTACAAACCACTGAAGTAAGGAGAGGCTGGTGACCTCTGCTAACCCAGGAAACGGAGGTGGAGGGGGCTGAGGAAGGTGGACAGACACAATCAGTCTCCTTACCTCACCAGGGTGTCACTGCCAACCCCTCCTGGGCTATAGTACAGCACGTTCTCCAGGGACAAGGAGAATTCCAGCCCCTCTGCTTCTGAGATGTATAAGTTAGTACTGTTGTTGCTGTGACTCACACACACGAACACCTGGTCCTCTGAGGCATCTGCGATGTAGTATTCCTTTGGAACCCAAAGTCAGGAAACAAATAGTCAAAAACACAATTATCCTTATGGGTGGCTTCTCTCTCTCTCTCTCTTTTTTTTTTTTCTGAGACAGGGTTTCTCTGTATTGTTTTGGAGGCTGTCCTGGAACTCACAGAGATCCGCTTGCCTCTGCCTCCCGAGTGCTGGGATTAAAGGCGTGTGCCACCAATGCCTGGTGGGTGGGCTTCTCTTACCCACATGAAAGTAATGACTCCAAGTGTCCCAGTGATGAAAGTGACTACAAAGGCAGCAGCCAGGGCTGGACCTGAACAAAGAAGCTGAAATGCCTTTCAAGTGTCCATGCTGGTCTACACATGGAGCTTAATGGTAAAATACAACACAAGAATGGGTCTCTGGGGGCTGGAGAGATGGCTCTTCCAGAGGACCTGGGTTCAATTCCCAGCACCCACATGGCAGCTCACAACTGTCTGTAATTCCAGGTCAAGGAGATCTGACAGCCTCACACAGACATGCAGGCAAAACACCAATGTACATAAAACAAAAATAAATCATTAAAATTTTAAAAAAAAGAATGGGCCTCTGACCTCCATAAGTGACCTAGAAACCTCTTTTTGGTAATGGCGCTTCCCCATTTTCCCCAGCAGACCTTTTATTAGCACAAGGCACAATATAGATTAATACGCATTTCATTTCCTCTTCCTTCCCCCACGGAGACTAAGAGAACCCTTAAAAACTGAAAGAACTGATCATCACTCCTGTTACATATCCCCACTAAGCTATCAACCAACTGCTGATGCCAGCGCCTCCCGAGGAGACCTCCTCACTGCAGGCACTGCCCTGGGACCCAGAGTTCTTTGTCCTAGCGATCTGTGTGCACTGACAGAGAAGACTTTTGAGCACAGACTTGTATGGTTTCTCCACTCTGTCCCCAGTCTTTCTAATCCATCTGTTCCTACAAAGTAGAACCTGAATGCATCCTCTTTCAGAACCTTAGCCATCGGCGAGCAATACAGCACATGGTTAATCAGCAAGTGCCATGCACAAGCTTCCCATTGCTTGAGGACTGGCACATGAGGCCACTGACCGGCACCAACCCCTCTGCCAATCCTACTCCACTTAAAGCAGGAAAAAGGACTCTCATTCAGCTCCACTTCAAACAGTAAAGTCCACAACAGCAGATCAGCAGGCCCAGAGTATAACAGGTCTCTTCAGAGGCCTCTCTGGAGGGTGCCCACAGGGAGAATGTAAAATGCTCCCGCCAGCCAGCAGGACATTCCCATGATGCTTGGAGACAAGCACCCTTCCCCTGCCCCCTTCCAACAGACTTCACTCACATTAATAGGATGCTTTGTGACAAACTGGGCTGCTCTCATAGGCTTCCGGCCAAAGGAGACCCAGAGCTGGACCGATGACTGCTGCTGGCTGCCTGGAAGATGCTGCCAAAGAAGAGGAGAGAAAAATTAATTGTGCCAGATGACAGGCCCTCAAAACATGGGGAAAAGGAAAGTCGGACCCCTCTGATCCCACCGAAAACACAAAGCAGTCTGTGACTCGCCCTGAGCTTAGCTGTTTAGTACAGGACCCCCGGTCTACACCTCCTACAGACACTCTGTGGATATCTGATGGGGGGGGGAAGTGGTATGAAAAGAGAACTTGAACATGGGGAGGGTAGCAGAAGCCACCAGTGCATAAAACGGAGCATTAGAACAGGAGAAAGCTGTGGAATATAGACAGAGCAGAGCCAGCACAGGTTAGACCAGCCACACATCATACAACGCTCACAAAGCTATCCAGTCACAAGGCTTCAACTTGCAAGACTTGGTAGAATCCTTGGTGGTTCCATGTACCAATCTATGAATATTTCCCGTGGAGTAGGATCTTTTGATAGAATATATACTTTCTGATAGAACAGAATACTCAACACAATACTGAATATCCCATGTGGCATTGTAGAGATTTTAAACCATTGCTGGGGTCATGAAAATGTTAAGGTGTCCTATGCATACAAAGATCTTCATGACTTCCAATGAATACATACACCCATGAAAAATATATATTGCATATCATATTTTTTCAGTGCTTCAAATTCTTTTCCCTAAAATAAGCTATTTCACAGCAATACCAAGGGCCCAACTTTACCTGAATTTTCAACAGAAGGAATACAAAGGCCAATAAATATATCAAAAAGTGTTCCATGTTCTTAACCATCAGGGAAATGAGAATTAAAACTACTTTGAGATTCCATCTTACACCAGTCAAAATGGCTATTATCAAGAAAACAAATGCTGGCAGGTATGTGGAGCCCTCTTGACTGCAGAAAAGTAAACTTGACGGCCTCCTACAGAAGTCAGTGTGGAGTCTCCTCAAAATGTAAACATGAACCCTGCTCTGGCTCAGCAAGCCACTCCTGGATATACGTTCAAATGACCGTCAGCATACCACAGCAGCCCTTGCATAGTCAAGTCTAATCACAATGGCTAAGAAACAGAACAAGCCTAGATAAAGAAAATGTTAGACATTTACACAACGGAATTTCATTCTGCCCTATAGAACAACGGCATCATGACATTTGTAGGGAAATGTATACAACTGGAAATAAGCCTAACTAAGAAAGACAAATTCCATGTTCTTCTTTTATATGTGCAATCTGGGCGAACACACCTGTGTGTGATCATGAAAGTAGAAGGAGGATGTGAGAGCTTAAAGTCTGGGGAGGGGAAGATGCTTTAACCTTAAAAATAAAAAAAAAGAAACTGGAAAAAACTTTCAATAGTTATTTGCAAGGTGGCTTAGGAATATGGGGGAAGATATACATATATATTATACATACATACAAACACAAACACACACACACACACACTCACACACCACTCTTAGCCCATAAAGACAAAAATCACAGACCACTACATTAATTTTTTCAAGGTTTTAAAAGGCACCCTTTCCCTGCCTCTGAGAGAATTATTACTAAACTGAGATAATTCTGGTTCACCCTAAGGTATTCTGAAAGCATTATGTATTGTTTTATGACCATCAAGAAACTTATTAGCAATGAGATCATGACACACTATTGACTATGCAGGACATTGTCAGGCTCTGAAGATCTTAATAAACCACAGGGTTTTGTTAGCATAAGACAAAATGAAGAGTTCCGCTCCCACTGTCCTTCCTCTTCCCATGCCACCTTCCAGGGAGTCCACTGGCAGACAGCTCTGTGCACGTGCACTATTAAACACAATATAGTGATGACAAGTCTGCCTCCTGTCCCTCCCGAACAGCAGGGCCCAGAGGAAAGATCTCCATTCTTTATGTTCTCCTCATCAGGCATAGTCACATAGTCAAGTTCTGCTTAATGAAATGCAAAGAGAGATGTCATGCTGGCTTTGAGGAAGGCTACTTAAAAGCACCAATAAGCTGGTACCTCTACCATTTTGGCCATTCTGGTTATCCTTAGTCTTCCCAACTGGGTAAAGACTCAAAGGCCAGTGCGGGAATGTTAAGAATAGGAATAACTCCATAGGATGGTGGAATGGAAAGACACAATCATAACCTTAGCCTTAGCTTGCTCGTCTACCTGAGGCAACACGGGAAAGACAAAACACCCATTTTGGCCATCACTTTAATTTCTAGTCTGCTATTAGTGACTCCACATAATTCCAAACTGATGTGTGCAATCCAGTGTTTTGCACACAAACTGGGTCACAATAAAGAAAAGACTGATCAACTTCTTCAAAAAGACAGGATGTAAATCTTGCTAACCCACAATTTAGCCTTTCTTCATTGGTCATGTTTCTCAGACATCTTTTCATTTCACAGCTGATGACTGGCACCAAGATGATTTCCAGAAGCACTCTCTAACAAAATGCACAGGTACATACTATCTCTTTTACAGCTGCACACCACTTGTAGAGCACATTCTAAGGAGAAGAATAAATTCGTTTTTAAAAGCAGATTTTTGTTTTTCCTGAAACAAGAGCTCATGTAGCCCAAGCTGGCCTGAACATACTGTGTAGTTGAGAATAGATAACCTTGAACCCCTGGCACTCCTGTTAGTACCTCTTAAGTGCTGGGCTTACAGGCATGAGCCAGCATAATAAGCTTGCCAAACTTTCATTTTGGATTGATAAGCCTGAAAGGCTGAATCCACGACTAGACCCATCAACACATACAACAAACAACTAGGGATTATCTAAATGCATTCGTCTGGATGAATGGTCTAGAATTCGATACTTTATGGAAAGTGTTACTTTTTTAAGTTTCGAGTTTTCGGTTCTGATGATAGCATGATGTGGATTTCAGTTTAGACTTGCGCTGATGTCAAAGCAAAGAAGTAGTAAGCAATCAAGGAGTGACTAAGAAATGACATATTCTTAGCCACAAAGGCCAAAGGATGCTGCAATGAGTTCTTCACCTCTAAATCTCAGAGCAGTTTCAACTAGGGAAGACTGCCAGACAGTAGGAAACCACCCAAGGTGCCTGGCGACATGAGGACAATAGCAGAGGCTCCTGAGTTTCAGCTAGAGCAGTCAATGTTACTTTCCCCTGGAACAGTGACAAAGCTTCAGGGAATCATCACTACTTACAGTTCCCTGCAGGGAGCATCTGTCATAAAACACAGACACCCAATGGAGTGGCCCAGGCCTCTCCTGCTATGGATGATTCATCTTGTCAATCTGATCACACTAAGAAACACCTAGGGCTGGCGGTGGTGTTAATTCCAGCACTCGGAAGGCAGAGGCAGATGGATCTCTGTTGAGCTTGAGGCCAGCCTGGTCTGCAGATCGAGTTACAGGGCAGCCACAGAAGAAACCCTGTGTTAAAAAACCAAAAGAAAGAAAAGGACAAAAGAAACACTTAGGGATGAGGAAAGCACAACCCTGTGTGTGTCTGGGGGCAGGGGCATTTCCAGAAAGGAGTAACAGAAGAGAAATGGCCCTCGGAACACAGGGAGGCACTGTCCCCAGGCTGGCTGGGAACCAGGTGGAATAAAAAGCTGGAAAGGAGCGAGACGGCGGGTCTTGGCTTTTCTCTGCTTCTGGGCACCATAAAGTGAGTGCCACGCCCAGCCTCATCCTCCTAACGGTTATGCACTGAAAGCTCTGAAATCCTTGATGCAAACAAATCTTTCTCTTTGAAATTATTTCCTTCCTTCATGTATTTTGTCCCAGTAGTAACACTAATCTGATTAGTACATCCCAGCTGCTTGGGAGGCTGAAACAAGAGAATCATCTTAGCCTAGGAGTTAGAGACCAACCTGGGTGACAGTGCAATACCTCATCTAAGAAAAAACAAACAAGCATAAATAAAGCATGGATAAACTACAACTGGCTGGCTAGCTTTCACAGTACCAAAAGGAGGCTGCTAAGCAGTAAAAGTCACCAACACCTTCATCCAGTTATGAACTTTGTCAGCTACAAAATGATCAATATGGCAAGAAATGCCTATAGGTGAAATGATGGGATGAATGTTATAAAAGAAACCGATAGTCTTCTGCTTGGATTTAAGAGGACTATACCGTGGAGGAAACACTTGCCTGGTACTGTGAATTTGACCAAGAATCCACAGCTGGGGAGCTCATAGGCCACAGGGACAAACCTACTACTATCATTTTGCTAAATGGACATAGTCCTCCAAATAGGTCTTTCTATACCCATAGATGAGTGCAGCTCTCAGACTTCCACCAGAGAGCTTCTTTGTGGAGTAGATGGTGGCCCAGGCAGAACTCACAATTGGTCAAAGTACAGAGAAATAGTGTCAGTCATAAATGGGACATCTATATCATACCCACCCTCCCAAAGTTCAAGGGGCATTACAGAAGAGGGGCAGTAAGATTCTAAGAGCCAGTAGTTGAGGAGGACCTGTGCAAAACAATGCCTTCTAGACACGACAGGACCAAAGAATATGAACACGCACGGCTATGACTGCTTGCACAAGACCTGCTCAACATCAAGCCAGTCGACATTCCAGCATGGGGGTGGAGGGCTCACAGCCTCCACCAATAGTGGAGCAGCTTCTGGGAGAGAGCTGATTTTCTCCAAGAGTGTGGCTCCTGGTAGGTCAAGCACGCTCCAGTGGTGGTCTCACACCCGTGAGTAACAGCAGTACATGGCAGCACAAGTTGGATTCAGTGGATTATAAATCAAAACAAAACAAACCAACAAAAAAAGGACAAGATGCTATAAGGTGTGTGGAAGTGGGGGGGATGGATCCAGGAGTTGGGGGAGGGATGGGAGGGAGACTATGATCAAAATATATTGTATATATGTATACATTGTAAGAAGAATTAATAAAAACATATGCTATAAGAAGTAAAAAACCATCCTAGGGGGAGACAAATTAAATAAAGGGTAGACAGCTAGTGGGGCTGGTGTGTGTGAGGATGCTGAAGACGGATGGGGGCAATGAGGAAGTCAGATCAGTATGAACCGTTCTTTTGTGTAGATCAGGAAAAGACCACAATAAAGTTTACAAAGTTAATATTAATTGGCATCATTTCCAGAATGACAAGGTAGGGAGCCCTAAAACTGCCCCCATAAAAGCAAGAAAAACACTAACACTCTCAAAAACCAACTTTCCCAGGTTTCTGAGAACTGCATAAAGTTTGGCGAAACCCCAAGTGGTATTTATTGAAATACAACAGCTGGATCTTGGCAAGCATGGTGGACTTTGCTGTGTTCTCGCATGCCCTACTCTCACCCCTCTCTCTCTAACTCTGAGGTAGCCTTGGAAACCCACAACCTCACAGCCCTAATATCTGAGGGGTTACTGGACAGGACAGAACTGTTCACCCTCCCCTGCCCCCCCAAAAAATCCTGCCTGACACTTGACCCTACACACACACACACACACACACACACATACACAGAATCCAATAGCCAGTCAGGGTGTGCCTGGGGGACAGCAACTGACAACTGACAGTTTAACATTGAGATTGCCAGAGGCAGCAGGGCTAACCAAAGCTTAAAAAGAAAACCCAGAAAGAAAATGGTCCTAAGAGGCATTGTTTGAAAAGCTCTGAAAAGATTTCTAGGAATCTTTACGGCCAAGCACATAAGAGCTGTGAGTACACTCTAGGAAGAATAAAACAGAGTCTGGCCTACATCCAGCTAACCGGGAGGGCTCCACAGAAGGCAGAAGCGAAGGGTGGGATGACTCTGGAACTCACAGGCAGGGAACAGGAAGCTTTACCCCACACCAGAGTCCACTAGGAAGGCAGAGCAGCCTCCTCAATGCACACAAGGAAATTTCTAACAGTCACTGCTGTCTGCTAAACCAAACCACAGACAATTCGGTATATGTACAACAAAGAGCAGTCTTTTCAGAAACAGAAACTCTCTGAATAAACAGCAACATAGACCCAGGGAGCAGGTATCAAGAGCCACTGCATTATAGTAACTGTGTGGTTTTCAACAACAAAATGTCCTGGAAAGCTTTAACTGACAATTTGACATAGTCTAGAATCATCTGAAAGCCAGGGTTGAGGATTTGCCTCAATCTCCTGGCCTGTAAGCATGTCTATAGGGAACTGCCCTGATTGCTAATTGATATAGGAGGGCCCAGCCCACTGTGGGTGGCACCATTCCCTGGGCTATATAAAGAAAAGTCAGCTAAGTGCAAGTCTATGAACAGTACACTGACAACAAGTGTTCTTCAGTTGTAGCACAATAAATAAAAGACCCAGAGACAGATATTGGTGTGCAAGCTTTTCTGAAGATCAGAAAAGCAAAGCTGCTAAGCTACTTACCTCTACCTTAGACTGAAAGGTGACCCTGGTTCCATCAATCCTCACACTGCAATTCCAGACTTCACTGCTCCTCAGATTCACTCTGATTGCTATATGGCTACAGAATCCTGACACTGAGCCTATTGAAGACCCTGCTCCTATCTTTTATACCTCTCTAGTGCTGCGATTAAAGGTGTGAGCTCTGTTTCTCTTTTAGACTGATTCAATCTCGTGTAGCCCTGGGTGGCCTTGAACTCAGAGAGATCCATCTGCCTTTGTTTCCTGAGTCCTGGGATTAAAGGTGTATGCCGCCACTTCCTGACCTCTACAGCTTGAGGCTGACTTTGCTTCCTGAATCCTCACGTAAGCTTTAACAAATCATAAATAATATATCACCACATTCAGTCAAAACTTGGGTAGATGACTTGCATGGCCTGTAGGAAGCCCTGGCTTCCATCCTTAACATATGGATGTGCATTCATGTATCCTATATGAGTTAGTCTTCTGTTGCTGTGATAAAATACCATGGCCAAGCCAGGATAAGAGTCCGCCATGGCATGGAGGCATGGCAGCAAGCAGCAAGCAGGAGATAGCACAGGGCTTTTCATCTCCAGTCCCACCTCCAGGGATTTACTTCCTCCAGCAGGCTGGACCACCTAAATAATGATATCAGCTGGGATGAGGTGTTCAGATGCCCGAGAGTAGGGGGGCACTTTTCATTCAAGCCAGCACACACCTCCTCACAAGTATACCAACTCAAAAGAAAACTGCATTCCAGGCATTGACAGGAGATCTTAACTGGCAGAAAAGAGCCATCAGTCGTTTCTTAAAATGACTGTATCAATTGTAGGCACTAAGGCAACCGGAAGATCAATGGTCAGGCACATTGTCTGCCATGCCCAAGACCCTGGGTTCCATCCCTAGTGGCACAAAAATGGGGCAGAAGAAGACAAAGGAAATAGCAGCAGCAAATGTAACAAATGAACAGTAGATCTATTACATTTCATCAACATTAAGATTATCTTTTGCATCAGGTGTTGGTGGCTCACACCTTTAATCCCAGCACTCGGGAGGCAGAGGCAGGTGGATCTCTGTGAGTTTGAGGCCAGCCTGGTCTACATAGCCAGTTCCAAGACAGCCTCCAAAACAATACAAAGGAAACCCTGTCTCGAAAAACCAAAAAAAAAAAAAAAAAGAAACAGATTATCTTTTGCTAACAAGGACATAAATAAAGAGGCGAAAAGACAACCCCACAGAGAGTATCCAAATCTTATACAGAGACTCTACACGGAATACAAGAATTTAAGAGCAGCAAGATAACTCAGTGTTAAAATGTGTGTGCGCTTGCCACATGCATGCAGGTGCTGCCCACAGAGGCCAGAAGAAAGCATCAGATAACCTAAGAGCCGGAGCTACAGGTAGTCATGAGCCATCTCTTGCGGTTGCTAGGAACTGAAGTCCTATGGGAAGAAGAGCTGCAAATACTCTTAACTGCAGAGCCCTCTCTCCAGTCCCTTCCTTAGAACTCTTGAAATTCGCTTTGATGCTGTGGGGGGGCGTGCATTTAGCCCTGCAATGTGTACTAGTAGCATCTGCTCCTGGGCAATGATGCTGCAGGTGCTCCTAAGAGAAGAGTGTGGGCCTGGCAAAACTTACCTAGAACCACAGATGCAAGCCGCACCCATGGCCTTGAAACCCAGAGTCCTGTCCCCACACAGGAGGCAAAGCGTGAATACCATTGACTAGGCAGCATCTGCTCATGAGGCTCTTAGGCAGAGAGACGTTCAACACAGCAATATTAACTGTACTGGTTAGACTGTATCTCACTGTGGCAAATACTGAGATAAACCAATTAAAGGAAGAAATGACTAATTTTGGCTCACAGTTTTAGAGGTCCAGTCTACAGTGGCAGGGAAGACATGGCAGAGCAAGTCACGTCATTGGAGGACAGAAAAGACAAAGAAGATGACACACTTCCTGTTTCTCCCTCTTTTATTCCTGCCAGGTCCCCAGACTATGGGTAGGCTGGTGACCCCCACTCTCTGGGTATCTTTTCTCCTCCAGTTAATCCTCTGTGAATATATCCTTAGAGAGCCTTCCAGAAGTGTGCTTCACTAACCTTCTTGTACCTCTCAATGCAAAGTCATCATGGCAAGACTAACCATCATACATCCTTCCAAAATTCAAAAGTGGACTCTTTTGTGGGGGTTGTTTTCACTTGTGTGGGTCCAGGGCAGCACATATTCAACTCGACTTCATACTGCTACTGGGTGTCACATCAGTGACCCTGAAAGCAGACATGCCCCCAGGAGCTACAGAAACTCCTCAGGTGCACTAGAGAGCGGCTGTGCCTATGGTTAGACTGGAGAGGAACACAGACAGCTCCCACTATTGTCCTTTAATGCTTGGGCATGAGATCCAGGAATTGCAGGCTAAGAGAAGGAACAGCAGCCATCTACCTCAGGACCCACTCAGGCAAAAGCAAAGACAAGCCAGGGCATCACCAGTGAGTGTGAGAATTGAGAAATTAAAGCCACACATTAATTCCAACCCAAAGACTTCAAACAGGAAACTCCCACAGCCACTGGGGAACCAGAGATAAGGTTTCAGGCTGCAAAAGAACTCAGGGTTATCTGATTTGGGTCACGAAGCATCAATGCCGGGGCCTGTTTTCTATTACCCTACTCATGTCCAAAGCAATTGGAGCCGGGCATGTTCTTGAGCTACTCTGAAAGCATGTGTGTGTACACGTGTGCACATGTGTATGTTTGTACACATGTGTGTTCATGGGTATGTAGAAGCAAAAGCCAGGCAAAGCAAGAAAGCGATGATCGAGGAGTCAATGCAAGAAGAAAAAAAGTGGCCACAATTCAGTGGTTTAAAAAACCATTTGTGGGGGCTGGAAAGATGACTCTGAGGTTAAGAGCATGTATTGCTCTTTTGCAGAATATGAGTGCTTGATGCCAGCACTCATGGGAAGCAGCAGTTCACCACTACCCATAACTCCATCTTAAGGGACTCTAACAGCTCTGGCCTTCACAGGCACCTGCACTCATGTGCACATTCCCACACAGAGACACACATAAATTAAAAACATAAAACAACTTAAAAAATTAGTTTATGTGCATTAATATTTTGCCTGCATGTATGTCTGTATGAAGATGTTATGGTACCCTGGAAGTGGAGTTACAGACAGATGTGAACTGCCATGTGGGTGTTGGGACTTGAACTCAGGTCCTCTGGAAGACCCGCAAATGCTCTTAACCACTGAGCCATCTCTGCAGCCCTAAAACAACTTTTAACAACTTTTAAAAATAAAACATTTTGTGGGCCAGTGAGATGACTCAGGAGAAAAGGTGCTTTTGGTCAAGGCCGATGACTGAAGCTCAAACCCCAGGACCCAAATGGTGGAAGGAGAGAACTAAAGTCTACAAGTTGTTCTCTCTCTCTCTCTCTCTCTCTCTCTCTCTCTCTCTCTCTCTCTCTCTCTCTCTCTCTCTCTTTCTCTCTCTCACACACACACAAACACAAAATAAATAAATAAATGTAATGTAAATTTTAATAAAATAAGAAAGCATGGCCGGGTGGTAGTGGCACACACCTTTAATTCCAGCACTCAGGAGGCAGTGGCAGGTGGATATCTGTGAGTTCAAGGCTAGCCTGGTCTACAGAGTGAGTTCCAGGATGGGCTCCAAAGCTACACAGAGAAACCATGTCTTGAAAAACACAAAATACAAAAAGAAAGAAAAGAAGGAAGAAAGAAAGAAAACACATTTTTGTGAGGTCCTAAATGGAGAATGTCTATAGCTTTTAGCCCCCTGTACCCTTCCTCCAACCTTCCTCCCTGCTTTCCCTGCTGGCAAGTACCCTGGAAGTCTATCAAGGAGGCTGGCCTGCTTCTGCCCTGTCTGCTACCAACTGCAGAAATAAAGGAGAACCTGGAGAAAAACACTGTATCTGGCTTCAGTCCCTAACTTTGCAGTGACAGAAAGCAGGACAGACGCCCAGGTATCAGAGACTTTTCACAGCCAGTGAGCAAAGCTGCAGCTCCCAGTAGCTGGGATCCAAGAAGCTCTTGCCAGAGCCCACTTTGTCCCTTTGAACAGGATCACAGAGTCCTGTTAAGCGATCCACTCTGATTTGGAACGAGCAAGCCTCCATTTCAGCACCTGGCTCTTGCACCTCAAACCAAAGGGAAGGACCTTCTTAAGGTTCAGCAGTATCAACCTAATGACAGCTGGAAGCTTAATTACTGCTTGTCTTTGAGTATTAACACCCACTAACCAATGACTACACATCCTATTAACATCCTATTAGCTATGTAAATGAAAGTGCCCAAAAATCTCAAAGAGATAAGTTTACATTGAAAAGAAACCAACCAGGCAGTGGCCTACACACACACACACACACACACACACACACACACACACACACACACACACACACCTGCACACACATATACTAACATATGCATATAAACACATACACCAGAAAAGAAATCTGTCTTTGTCTACAGTGCTTGGTTACTGGGAGACAACCAGATTCTCTACTCTGATCTAGCACCTTCCATGCCCTTGGGGATCCTTCAGCCAAGTTACCCCAAGTGCATCACCCAGTTGATGTCATGCAAACTCACCCAGGTGGATGCCAGACCAGCAAGGGAATTGTCGGAGCAGCGTACTGCTGAGCATTCTCAACTTACCACCACCTTTGTTGCAAACATGTACTTGTCCCGAAGCTGAAAGTCCCTCACTTCCTCCAGGATTACTTCCTGATTTTCTCGGGACTGGAAGAAGTCTGTACTGCGAAACACTGTGGAGAACCCGAAAGGTTCGTGCCGCTCAATGTAGATAGTGTTTGGCTGGTCATAGGGGTCGATTCCCCTGGAAGGAAGAAGCAACTGTTACCATTTCCTATTTAATCACTAGAGGCACGGACATTTCGCTGTGTGGACAATTGCTCAGGATCTAAGACCCCACGGTGCCAGTTACAAATGGCACTCTGCCTCAAGCATGTGCCTTTGCTTGTTCCTTAACTAGGAACAGAAGTTGGGGAACTGCTACTTGTACAGTTTTTACTCTGCTATGGCTGTTTCCAAAGCGTCCTGGGATTAGCTCAAGGCCATCTCTGGCCCTACTTTCAAAGAGCAGAAAAAGCAAAAGGCAGGGAGGCTCTGAATAAAATGAGTGAGACCGGAGGCACTCACAAGTTCCTGGCCCCAAGCTCAGAAGCTCAGAGGTGAGGCATTTTCCCCAGGTGCCGTAGCCTAAAAAGTACAGCACATTAGGACTCTGTGAGTCAAGTGGCCTATCCCTCAGGCCTTTTCCTCCCTTTCCCGCTGACATCACTAACCCATGCCATCTGGACTCATACTGCCAGTCCATTTCATCCCCCATGAAGCACCTGTTTAGCCGACATGCTAGGTATCCTCCAGAGAGGGCAGGCACACGTCTCTATGCTTCTGTGAACATCTTATGTAGAGGTGCCCTCTGTACCAACTCCAGTCCTTACACCTAAACCCTACTCTCCTCTGAGATCAAGTTCAAATCACTGTCCTCCAAGTGCTCCTCTTTCTCCTTCCCGTGTTAGCCACATATCTCTGCGACAGTCTTTATCAACGTTTCTATAGGAGTTTTAGCTCAAGATGAAAGTGCTGGGGCTGGGTGAATTTTGGAGTCAGTCTCTTGACAATATAATGGTGCCTCTTAACCACTGCATTACATGCTTTCATGTAATCTTCCTGGACATGTGACGCTGGCCTGGGGAAGCTGGGATAATAGAATCCCTGGATGAAGAGATACTCACTGCATTGGATGCATGGATCACAACTATAGATTCCAAGCCCAATTGCCAATTCAGGTTAAGATCAGACTACACTGGAGAAGGTCTGAGTCTGAGCTAGTGTCCTCAAATACAGCACCACCCATACACTGGGAAGACCACTGATATGCCCAAGTTTCCAACACTGAAAAAGTAAACACCAAGCCTGATTAACCAGCAAATGAAATATTAATTGGGAAGTCAAGAAAAGAACCCCACAGTAGCCATGCAGAGATGACTCAGGCATGGAGCCAAGGGAATCATTTATGTGGCTGCCTATACACAGTTCTACATGCCCTGTGGAACTTAGCACAAGGAAGATGAGGATCATTTTTAATTCCTCCTGAGATAGATGGTCAAGGCCATGTTCATCAGAAAACATATCCTTTTCAAAGGAAGAAACAGAACTGGGTAGATGGTCCAGCCAGTAAAGCTGGTGTAATACAAGCATGAGAACCTTGTGAAAAGCAGGGTGTGGTGTCTCATGATCCCAAAGGTGGGAAGGTGGAGAAGATGTCTAACCAGTGAGCCCCAAGTTCAACAAAAGACCCTATCTCCAAAACACCTGCATGTGAACATATACAGGAAGGAGACAAGAAATAGAAAAGGGAGAGTCTCATTTCACACTGGGGGAAGACTTGACGTCGACCCTACAATCTGGACTCTGAGGAAAGTGTTGGAGAAGCCAGCAGCCTGGGCCCGGCGTGGGAGAAATCCATTCTTCCTGATCAGATGCTCGTGTGGGGGTGGCTGGTGACATGTTCTCTTCTCCACAATTAGAAGTACTGATTAAAGTACTTCCTCTAGCCTAGAGGATATGCAAATGAAAAGGAGGCTGCTGGGTATTTTTAAAAGGCAGAGAGGAAGAAACCCTGCTTGACATATTTTGAGATGAGCTCATTTCTATTATCCCTTTCTCCGGCCAAAAGAGGAAGCCATGGTCTAGAGACAGACCACCTCATACCTCTCATCCCAACCCCCCTCCCTCATCCATATTTGCACCTCCTAACCCTGGGATTGACTCCATCTACAGACTCCTATGCTCTGGCATCTGCTTGCCTTCCAGCTTCTCTCCAACTCTTAGATACTTCTCATTCTGTCTTCCATGGAAAAATTATAACCATTGGCTACTTCTAAGCATAGTCACCCACTAGGCCCCACCTGCCTCACGCACCAGGAAGCCCCACCTGGAAGCTGTGTGGGACATCCTTGAATGTCCCCCACCCCCTTACAGGTCTTTTCCTGCCCTGCCTTGCCAGTCTCTGGACATATATTTTCTAGTTTTCTATGCCCTGACCCCTGCCTCCCCTGCCTGATGCTCCCAGGCTGCCAGGCATGGTGGATCAAGACTGTGTTACTCTCAGAAAGATCAGCTTGCACTCTTACTTACTATGGGGGAAATTTAGGGAGAAATCCCTCAAGTAACCTGGAATTCCAGTACTAGACATCTAAGCATCTGAAATAAAGTAGACCAACATCTCCAACACAACTGTGTGCCTGCAGAAGTCACAGAACAAATTTCTAAGCTAACGCCCTCCCCCCACATTTAGCAGCCCTGCTGGCTCACCTTCTCAATATGTTGTTCATTAAAGTGATAAAAGGTCAATTTGGGGGCTGGAGGGGTGGCTCAGTGGTTAAGAGTGGTGGCTGCTCTTAGAAAGGACCATTTCCTAGCACCCACATGGTAGCTCACAACCATCTGTAAATCCAATAAAGCGTTCTTCTGGCCTCTGTATGCAACAGGCACACTTTTGATGCATAATTATCTGTGCAGGTAAAACACTCGTGCATGCAAAATAAAATAAATCTTAAAAAATCAATTTGTTCTCATAAGGCAAAGGAAAGTCATGACGGCACTCCCTGGATGGAGGCTGTCCTTATGGTTACAATTTTCCTCAGACACCCACAGCCTCTGCCCAAGGAAAATAATCAAAGGATCAGAAAAACTGCTTGTTATGAAAAGGAAGTTCATGTGATTTAAAAAATATTTAGCTGTAGGGCTCCTTATACCCCTTTTTCCGTATCCTTTGTTACTAAAGAAGTAATATCAACTTGAAAAAATTCACAAGCAGTATTTACATCCTATTGGTCTACTATATTTAATGTAGATGGAATTAAACAAAAAACTCAGAAGAAAAATAATAACTGGAAAACAAGCATACAGATACAACCTGTCTTATATCACACGGAAAGGGCCTAATCTCAACTATATAAAGAGTTCCCAGAAATCAACAAGAAGACTGACAATCAATAAAAGATCAAGGAGCATTAGCAGACATGTCCCACAAAAAAGAGCATAGGGGGACAGGGTTTCTCTGTATAGCCCATAGCTGTCCTCGAACTTGCTAAGAAGCGCATTTTTAAAATTATGCTTGACTAAGAGATCTAGGCCATTGCCAAATATATATACATACATACATATGCATATACATACATATATAGTTCCAGGCCATCCATGGTTACATGAGTTCTATCTTTAAATAAATAAATAAATAAATAAATAAAGGTTCTTGAGTAAAGACATTCAAATTCATTCATAATGAGAAAATGCAAATTAAAGCTAAATGAGACAATGTGCCCTTAGCTGTAGAGAAAGACACTATTCTATGCTACTGAGATGAAAGTAAATTTGACAATGTCCATGGAAGGTTTGGCAATGCCTACCCAAGTCACAATTTCCCTGGGGACTCAGCTGTGTGCAAGACTAACAAAATCGCTTCCCCTTGATGCTCTCATCCTATTGAAGACAAACAGTTGATGTGTCAAACAACTGTGTGCATCAAGGTAATAAAGGGTTATACCCAAAAAGAATAGCACATAGCTGAACGAACAGAGTAATCGTCATCTTAAGTAGAATCTTTAGAAGGCTCCCCACAGAAAAATGACTATTACTTAAAAGACAATAGACAGGGGAGCTGGGAGGGTATGGAGAAAGGGGGAATCTATAAGTGCCACACTTTGTGAACCAAGATGGGTGAGGATGCTGAGGAAGGTAAAAATAGAACTGCCATATGACTGAGCAGTCTCTTTCCTGGATATAAACCCCAAAGGAAATGAAATCACTACCTCTGAGATCTGCGTTCCCATGTTTACTGTGGCACGATTCACAAGAGCCGAGACACCTCGGTGTTCACTGGCAGAAAAAAAATGCACAAAGAGACTGTGGTATATAGGTGCAATGGAATACTAGTCAAACTTTAAAATGGAGCGAGTGCGTGACAGGGAGAGACCTAGAAGAGTATGTTAAGTCAAACGGGCCGGACACACAAAAAAGCCTATGTTCTCACGTCATTCAGATTTTTAAAAAATCAAATGGGGGTGGGAATGGGAGAGGAAAGTTAGAGGAAATAAAAATAGAGTGCATGGAGGAAAAAGACGTCTAGAGAGCTAATAGAGGATTAGACTACATAATTGCAGCTTGTGCTTGGGATTTTTGCTAAACGAATAGATTGTAACTGCTCCTGTCTCACACACACAAGGATAGCATGAGTGATGACGCCTATAACTTGCTTCACTGTGGGTACCACTCTACTGTCTCTCTCCCGTAACAGCATAGTGTCTATACTCTAACAAACATTTAAGTAAATAAGTGAGATCTGATGGGCAGTCTCAAGGACTGAAGAAGTAAGAGGGAAGAGCTAGGAAAGAACATTCTACCCAGAGGAAGGAGCAAGTGCGCAGGCCCTCTGCCCCGCGGTCCGTATGTACCTCCTCTGAGTAAACAATGATGCATTCAGTGGCTCAAAGAAGGGCTGGGGAGATGGTGCAGTGGGTAAGGTTCTGTACGTGATTGAGGAGCTGAGTTCAGAACCCATGTAAAATGTGGGAGTGGAGCCTTCTGTCTATCATAAGAATGCTAATGGAGAGGGGGTGTTCGGGGAAGAGGTAGATCCCAGGGACTTCCTGGCCAGCCAGTCTAGTCATATTAATGAGCTCCAGGTTCACTGTGAGATCCCGTCTTTAAAATACAGTGAAAAGTGATTGAAGAAAACAGCCAGCATCAAACTCACATGCACACATGCCTGCACATACACATGTGCACACAGATGTGAACAACAGATGTGAACATCTGTACACCACACACAGGATTGCTCTGCCTGTACTCTAAGCATAAACTTCCAAAGGACAAGAGCGAACCCAGAGAGACAGCTGAGACCCATGAGCAACAGCATTGGCTCCAAGTCAAGCCATGGCTGAGCAGGCATCTTTGGGTACACAAAGGTCGGTTAGGGGCTGGGGAGGTGGCTCAGTGAATAACACACTTGCCATGAAAGCATAAGGACAGAAGTTCAGATCCCCAGCACCAAAGGGGTAAAAAGGCAGGTGTAGAGGCAGAGAAGGTTCTCTAGGGCAAGATTGCTGGCAAGACTAGACAGAACTGGTGAGCTCTGGATTCAGAGAGAGACTCTCTCTCAATAAATAGGGTGCTGAGTCATGGAGGAAGACATGAATGACAACTTCAAGCCTTCACATGTTCATACACGCAGACACATGTGTGGCCACACATATATGAGCACACGCATACACAGGCCACTGAGTCCACAAGTTATCCATAGATGGACAAAGTGAAGAGCATAAAACAAATGTGGATTCAATGACCACAATGTTTTGTTTTGTTTTTTGAGACAAGGTCTCACTATGCAGCCCTGGCTGTCTTGGAACTCACTATGTTGCCCGGACAGACTGATTGCAAACTCATAGAGATCTGCTCTGCCTCTGCCTCATGAGTGCTTGGATCAAAAGTGTGCACCACCACACTCAACCACAATGTCCTTAAACTGATCCTGGACACTGAATGAGGAGATGACAATGACCCATGCAAGACAGGAGGATCAAGAGTCAATTCAGGAGACATCCTTTTATGGTGTCTCTCAGCTACTCATGAGAACAAAGTTACCAAATAAGACAGACACAATCACCCTACAACAAAGTCCCAAGAATCTGTCCCACACTCACTGAAACGTGCAAACACCTGTGTTCAAGATCTCATGTTCCACTGCTCACAGTACAAGGTGACAAGCAGCAATACTTACTTAAACATAGGTGGTTTTTGTTTGTTTTTGTTTTTTTATGGAAGTCATTTTGTCTGCTTCACTCTCCTTAGAACCCACAGTGGCTCCCCACTGCTCTCAGAATTCAGTTCAGATTCCTTCCTCAAACACTGTAGATTTTTAAATTTTCTTTGTGTGTGTGTGTGTGTGTGTGTGTGTGTGCGTGTGTGTGTGTACCCCAATGCAAGCACTGTATAGAGGTCAGAGGAAAATTGGTTTTCTTCCTCCACCTGTGGCTTCTGAGAATTGAACTCAGGTCAATAGACTTGGTGGCAAGCACCTTTAACAGCTAAGTCATCTTACGTCCAGATTCTTACACAATTTCTCTTCACATATTTCAAACAATGCAGAGTTCCAAACATTAAAGTCAGTATTCCCTACCCAGGTACCACATAACACATGGCTGCTTCTGGCCATCAGGCTCCTGTAGAGAAGTCCTGTCCTTCTATCTACAGCACACAATTTCCTGTTCCCACCACCATGCCCAGCCTGGATCAAGGGGGGCCAGAAGCTATCTGGTGCTTGGTATGTGGCATGTACACAAAAGTCTCTTCTAACTCCCTTCACTACATTCTCTGTAACTGTATCCATCGATTTTGCTTAGCTTGAATTGAAAAAAACAAAACATGAAATGTATGCACCAGAGCCTGGGTTTTTATACCAAAGAAAATCCCAGTTGTGATATGATGCCATGAACATGGAAATGTTTGGGGTTCTAGGACATGCAAGAGCTTCAAGGTTCCCCTAGGGTCCTGTACCCAACTGAAAAACCCCCACTTTCACAGGGCCAACTGATGAGCTTGTTCTCTGTGCAATTCTGCTTCTTAGATCAGGATAGCATGTCTTGAGCCAAAGGCCTCACATTTTACATGAGAGTAAAATATCCACCCACTGTCTGTTATGACTGTTTCAGTCTGCCATTTTTCTCTGTGGGGTCATATTCTGAACATTCGTTCCCAGCTCAAAGCTGTTAAACCTAAAGGAGGTAGGGTTTAGCTGGCAGAAATAGGTGAATAGGGTCAGGTCTTTGAAAGTCATACTCTGTTCCTAGTTCCTTCCTCATTCTCTTTCCTGGTCTACTGTGATGTGAACAGCCTCATCCAGTGTCTCCCCTGCCATGAGCTGGCCCAGGATATTTCCCCAGCATGACAAAGAAGGACCTACTGACATTGTGAGCTAAAATAGTCCTCCCTTAACTTGTTCCTGTCAGGTATTTTTATCCCAGCCATGCCAAAGTAACTAATCCAAGCTGAAGGAGCTAAGGAACAGGAGGCTTCCTTAGTGCACCAGGATTTGCCATGTGGCTCAACTTACCAGGAGAAGGACTTCACGTGCTCCTGAATCATGATCCAGGTCTGGCCAAAATCATCCGACTTCCATAGCTGCAGAGACCAAAATGACAAGAAGAGATGCACATGCCACAGTATGAGGGAAACGCCAACTGAAATCCCGCCTACCCCAGGGCACTGTGAGGACACGCACTCAGGTATACCACGGCAAACAGAAAGAAAAGGAAGGACAGATTGTTCTCTAGAGCAGCTGGAAGAAGAATGAGGGTGACTTGTGGGCTGTCTTACCACTTGAGTGAGGAGAGGTTAGGACAAAGTATTTTCCTAGCATGTTCAAAGCCCAGGGTTCCTTCCCTAGCACTGAAAACAAACAAACAAACAAAAAAAACACCAAAGCTAAAATGCAGTAATCCACACAACAGTGTATGACCCCCTTGCAAAAGGAACTTGATCCTGGCACCCACTGAAGTCCAGGACATTGAAAACACTGTTCTTAGTGAAAAAAAGACAGATCATGTGATTCTACTTATATGAGGGACCCAGGAGAGGCAACATCAAGACAGAAAGCACAATGGTGGCCAGGAGGGACTGGGGAAGGGGGAAACAGGGAGTGTGAATTCAACATAGACAAGGTTCAGTTCTACAAGATGGAAAGAAAGTTCTGGCGCTAGATGATGGTGATATTGCACAATAATAAATGTAACTGATATCAATCAACTAAACAAACACACAAATAAATTAAAATATTCTGAAGAAGAAAAGTACACTAAAAAGAGAATAAAAACCATGGGGCTAGCTTGGTGGTGGCAGAATACTCATCTGCCATGTAAGAAGTCCTGGGATACCCAACACTAAATAAATAAATAGGCATTGGTCATGTCAGCTGACTGTAGGGGTTCTGCTTAATCTGGGAGCAAAGGGATCTTCTCAGTGCTTGACCACAAGGATCTACTGAATGCATGAGCTTGGCCCATGAGTAATTTTCCAGCTCTTCCCCAAAGCCTGTAGACACCAGAGGCTTCCACAGTCCCTGGCAGAAAAGATAAAAAAAAGCCTAAGACCAAAACTAACAATAGTCCACCACTCCTGGTAAACTGACCCTGCCCCTAAGCTTCGGTTACTCTCCAGGGCTTGCAAAGGTAAACAGATCTCTGTTTTTGTTAAACAAGCACAGAGCAAGTGAGTTGTTCCAAGGCCCATTTGGGCAAAAGCATTCAAGCCTCCCCAGTCAGGACTTCGAGAGGACCTGCTGAGTTCACAGGTTTATGCCCAATATTCACATTTGAGCCTCGAGACAGAACTCTTCCCAGGCTCTAACTCACTTCTTAGTTTCCTTCAAACTTGATTCAAAATGGGAAACACACAACATTCACCTTATAACCGATAGGCACACACAAACACAAGGAGGAATATTAAAGTTTATGATAATGTCAAACAAACACAAGTGCAGTGTGCTTAAGGTGGGGCAGGGTGAAGCTGAGTGGTAGCAGTCTGGCCTAGCACGCCCAAGGGCCTGGGTTCAATCCCAGTTTGGGAAAAGTCAAACAAAATACATACAGTAGATGATAGAAAAGTCAAACAGAAATACGCAAGGAAGTCAGAGAAGAGCTCAGACTCCAGACTCCTATTGTGGTTCTCTCTAGTCAAATTTCAGGACCTCCACTTACCCCATAGACTTGCAAACATGCATGTACACTAAGAGAGGCCTAGTGTTGAAGTCACAGGGCCTGCCAAGTGTTGGGTGCTAAGTGATGGCAGGGACGTAGGGAGAGGGTGCCAAGAGGAATATACTTTTCCTTAGCTGTGGTAAGTGAAATAGTAGCTACAAAGGCTAAGCCTGAGGGAAGAGGAGGAAGAAGGAGGAGGTGAGATCATGAAAAGGATACACACACACACACACACACACACATACACACACACACACACACACACACACACATGCACTGGGGGAAGTCCTTCTGTGTATATGTTTCTCTTATTGGTTAACGAATAAAACACTGATTGGCTGATTGGCCAGGCAGAAAGTGGCGTAGTTGGGCAGAATCAGAATATAAGTAGGGACAAACAGGAAATCGCTCTCTTCTCTCTCTTCTCTGCAGAGATGCTGAAGAGTCAAGATGCAGGATGCCAGAGGAATAAGAGGTCCCTGGACCTTTCTCTGGTGAGATAAGACCATGACCACATGGAGATATTTAGATTTATAGAAATAGGTTAATGATTAAGAATAAGAAACTTTAGCCAGAGGCCAACAGCTTTATAACTATATAGTGTCAGTGTGCTTCTTTGGTGCAGAGAAGGGGGACAGGACCAGCTGGTCCAAGAATCTCACATCACACACACACACACACACACACACACACACACACATACACACACACACTTATGTATGCTCCAAAGACCTCTTACCTGCTTGTTAGGGTGAGACCTGTCAAAGCCCAAGAGGAGGTTGGAGGCCTTGCTGTGGAGGAGGAGGTCAGCAGCCCGGAATGGGATGGAGAAGCCATGGATAGTGCTGCAGAAGTCAAACGTGATCCAGAGGTACTGGGCATAAGCATCTACAAAGATGTACTGCAAGAGAGAATAAGCAAGCTCAGAGTACTGTCTGGTCAGAGCCACTGAGCAGGTCCCTAAACCATATGCAAGTGCCCCTGTGTTGGGGGAGGGGTACAGCACTAACAGGGTTTCATCCTCTTTCTCTGCATCTCCTGGCAACCAAAAGATGCTGGATATATCAAACCATGTTCAATTAAGACAGGGGTACCAGGTGGGGAGACAGCTCAGATGGAAGGTTCTTGCCTTGTACACACCAGAATCTACCTTTAAAGAAAAAGTGAGGCCATGCCTGACAACCAATACCAGAGGCTGTTCTCCAGTCCTCATGTGGCACACACACAAAGGAAGGATTGAAGAGACAGGCCCGGTGAGGCCATGAAGGGAACTTGCTTACCCAGGCCATAAGGCTAGAAGACTTTTCTGGTGTTTCTTATTCCTTCCAATGTTGGCCATTCTTGCTCGCAGGCAGGCCATTCAGTCACAATCAGAAGGTGGCTACTGACAGCCAGGATGGAGATATCCTGCCCTTCAGACTGTCTGAACCCAGATGAGAGTGCCATCACTCCATCCAACCTCTAGGTAGCACCAGGTCACGCCTTTTCTGGAAACCCATTAAAATCTCTACATCTAAGATAAACTGCCCCTCCTTGCTATTATGCCAGGTGACTCCATAAGCTTGGTGAGCCAACTGTGCTGCCAGGCACACTCTTGAGGCACAGCTGAGGTGGCTGTGGGAAGCAGGTGCCATGCCTCATTTTACTTCTTAATAGGTCACTGACTTTAAACAAGTTCTACTGGGATGGCAGCAGCTGCCACCTCAAGGTTTCCTGGGGACAGGACAAAGGTAGTACAATTTAGCACATGAATAATACAGACCATCAGTCACATGCTAGAAGTGCTGCAGTAAGAGTCCTCCCCCAGGCAGTAGCAGCCTACTATGAGAGGTAGGCATGCCCACAGTTAGCCACAGATGAGGGTTAAATGGCCAGTGACACAGGCAGAGCACTGTGAGAACCTGTCCAGCCCAAGGTATCAGATTTCACTCCATAAGAGGTAGTCATTGAAGGGTGGCTATATTGGTTTGCCTTCTGTTGCTGTGATAAAACACCAGCCAAAACCAACTTAGGGAGGGAAGGATTTATTTGGTTTACATGCTCCAATCACAGCTTATCACTGAAGAAGGTCAGGGTAGAAACTCTGGCAGGATCAGAGGCAGGAACCACAGAGGCTGGCTTGCTCCCAACGGCTTGTTCATTTCGCTTTCTTAGACATCCCAGGACCACCTACCTTGGAGTGGCTCCTCCTACAGTGGATCCTCCCATATCAATTTCTAATCAGGAAAATGCCCCCATAGACTTGACTTCAGGCCAGTCTGATAGAAGCAATCTCTCAGGTGAGGGTCCCTCTTCCCAACAAGTCTAGTTGACAAAAACTAACTAGCATGGCAGGCATAGCATCCACCAGGAAAGAATAGTCCATGCCTGGGCACAAAGTAAGAGGTTAGGGACTATTATACAAGCTTGATGATGGGTTCGGAGGCCTAAGACAAGAACAAGCCTAGGAAGTGCAAATGAGATGGGAGCCTGGGGGGTGTGGGAGTGGGGGCAGCCATGCTCCCAAAAGAACAAGAGTGACCCAGAGAACCAGGCGATGAATCAGAGTGAGAGCAACGGGGACCCGGCACCACCCACAGCCAGTCCTTACATTCTAGAAGGCAGCCAGTTCAAGGGAATCAGTCCAAGGACATTTCCCTACATGACAGATGAGCCTCCTGCTCCAAAACCCTCATCAGCCTGCTCATGAGCCACTACCCTGCACTGGTTCCCGCCTGGCCTGGCTCTCAAGTGTCCCTCCTTCCTTCTCCTTGGCATGATTTTCCTGTGCTGTTTCTCTTGTACTTCCTCCCCCAGCATCTAATGTAAATCTCACACTCTGCAGAAGCCTAATTAAATCTCAGAAAAAGGTAGTAAATGTTTGGAAAGCAAGAACTACTCTAAGCAAATTCAATGCAATAAAAACAATTATGATCCTAGCAAGAGCATCATAATTTTCGTCATGGATATCTTCCTTAGAAATAGCCTGTCTTCCTGTTCTCAACCCATCTTGGCTCCTCAGGAAGGTGAATCTTTCAATTAGAAAGGACTGCTCCAGGAATCGGTTTCATGCCTTCCTACGGGATCACATTTGTGAAGCTAAAATACCACAAAACTAGACATTTTTATGATAAGGCCAAATGGGATTTTGGTTTGTTTGTCTGGTTGGCTTGACTTGGTTGGTTTTTGTTTTTTGTTTTTTTGTTGTTGTTGTTTTTGTTGTTTTAAGAACACTTGCTCCACACTAGGCAGGGATCTGGAAGTTTCCCAGGCTGTATCTTGCTCAGGCTGTTCCTCATTCACAGTGACTCGGTGTTTTGGGTCATCCTGTCACACCCCTTTTAATAACAAGGACACTGAAGCTCATGGCAGTTAAATGCCAGAGAAGGTGCAGGAACAGAGTCATATCCCAGCTGGTGCAGAGCCCAATTTTTACAGTCTATCAATCCTTAGAGCTCTCCAAACCAAAGGCAGCACTACCTGATCTGAAAGCATTTCATGGTGGGATTTAACTCACATACAGGCAGCCTCTCCTCAGATGTTCCTCAATTTTTCCCTGGAAACTCATCTTCCTTCACCTTCTGCAACATCCCTGTGAAGTCTCCCTGCTCCTCCCATGACAACCTTGGACTCTGTGCAGATTCCTCATCCCCACACACACCTTGGAAGCTTGGAATCCTGCGTCCTTTACTAATGTAGTATTTCTTGCATGCAGCCTCAACCCCTGCCTTTAAGAATGGATACAGAATGCTTGCTACAGTTTGCATGTGGTTTGTCCCATACAGGTTTACAAATTAGAAGCTTGACCCTGGGGGCTGGAGAGATGGCTCAAAGGTTAAGAGCACTGACTGCTCTTCCAGAAGACCTGAGTTCAATTCCCAGCAACCACATGGTGGCTCACAGCCATCTGTAATGAGATCTGGTGCCCTCTTCTTGCCTGTGGACATACATGCAGACAGAACACTGTATACATAATAAGTAAATCTTTAAAAAAGAAGCTTGACCCTCTGTGATGTTAAGCGATGAGACTGGGGAGATGCCTAGGTCAACAAAGTACTTGTGCAAGCATGAGAACCTCAGATCCAAACTAGGTGTCATGGATCCCATCACTGAGGACTGACAAGGTTTCTTCTTCCAGGCTTCTCTCTGTTCTTTCTCCTCTAATACATTATACATATTGGTAGGAGCCACGTTTCCCAGAAATGTTCCTGCCCACCACTTCCCAACTCAGATTCTCTCAGGGCTCCCCAAAGTCCTCAAGGTGAAAGCCAATCTCTTCCACCTCCAAATGGCAGTCAGGGTGGCCATGCAGAACAGCCATCCTGCACAGATGCCATAGGCCAGTTCCCTGGAGTCTGTCCCTGCCAATGCCTTCCTCCTGCTTGCTTACAGGCTCCTATCAACTCCTCTCCCTCAACTGACAACAAATGTCCATCCTTGAAGCCCCATTCCTAATCCTCAGGGCTCCAGAAGGGCCTCACTGTCTGTCTCACTTAATCCCCTACTCCATTTAGAGACAGGGTTTACTCGTCTCCCAGCATCTCATACACATGATATGTCATATGTCACACACATGGTAGGTAAGTACAGAATGCCTAACTTGTTCTTAAATCTCTAAATGCCTGGTAGCCAACCCCATATATTGGCTACCAGACCTGACCTACTAGATGCTTCCTAAGGTGAGGTCTCAGGACTACTTGAACTTCAACAGCTGTTTGTAATCACTTGATATCCCAGGGGTACATCTGGGAAGATAAAGTAAATGTACTGACTGATTTTATGTCATTTGTCACAAGCTAGAGTCATCAGCGAGGAAGGAACCACCACTGAGAAAATGCGTCCTTCCATGAGAGGTATACAGGTCTGTGGGGCATTTTCTTAATTAGTGATTGCTGTGGGAGTGTCCAGCACATTGTGGGTGGGGTCACCCCAGGGTTGGTAGTCCTTGGTTCTACAACAAAGCAGGTTGAGCAAGCCATGGGGAGCAAGCCAGTAAGCAGCACCGTTCCGTGGCCTCGGCATCAGCTCCTGACTCCAGGTTCCTGCTTTGCTTGAGTTCCTGTCCTCACTGATTTGATGATGAACCGTATCTGGAACTGTGAGTGAAATAAAGTCTTTCTTCCCCAGTAGCTTTGGTTATGGTGTCTCATCACAGCCATAGGAACCCTAACTAAGACAGTACGTTACAGAATTTATCAACACAATCGACTTTCTCCAGCTTTGATGCAGGAACCCAGGTATGATGGATGATAAGTTGGAAGCCAAGAAGGCAAGCAGGAAAAGAAAGGAAACAAATGGTTTACTATTTCCCTAGGTCCACGCTCAGCCTGGAAAAGGACAGGATTCATCCACACTCCTGCTAAGACTAGGCTGTAAAATCCAACTGTGCTTCAATGGTCCAGCAACGAGCCTGGGGCCCACCACTGCACTCTTGACAACAAGGCACCCAAACTTGTATGACTTTTTTCAGGAAGTGGTAAGTCTGGTGGGGCAACATTTGCCTTCCAGAGAACAAAGGTAAATGTAAAAAGCGACACCAGCATAATCGGTGTCATCACTTCCTTCCGGAGACATCTGGGGAGGATTATGACCTTATCTGGGGAAGTAGACATGCTACAGAAAAGCCTCTATCACTCCTTGTTGTGAACTTCATCCCTAACCATCATTATGTTCTCCAAAAAGGCAGATGCTTTGTTTCCTGAGTCCATATACTTGCCAACTCCAGAGCATGTGTGGCCATCTCACCATGAGAAACCTAAGACGCACATCACGAACACACTGCCCCCACCTCTCCATGCAATGCCTAGGTCTCTTTATTGTGAGCATTCAGGTATCCACACTTCCTTCTTACCCCAACATGGCAGGAGCTCTACACCTTCTGCTGACCAAATGCTGCAAAGCCCGGGTCTTCTGCCTGCTCTAACTGTGTTCACAGGAGCCCAAAGCATCCTTCCTGTCTTCAGCCTACACAGCTAATCATAACCAGAAAAAGGGTAGGAAGGCACAGCTTGCCCACATCTGGGCCCTGAGCTGGAAGGGGAGAGTCCAGGGTGAGGGAAGAAGGCTTCGAGGCCAAGACTTCGCCCAGAGTCAGCTCTGAGAAGGGGTGGAAATCTAGCGGTGACAATAATAACTGGGTAAACACACCCTGGTAACACAAGCAATTCTAAGCGTAGTTTGCTTCTTGAGGAACAATGAACACAAAGAACTATACAAAAGAAGCAGCCAGCCCCCTAGCAGGTCCTAGATGGAGGATCTCATAAGGTGGTCACTCTCCACCTCTGGGAGCCCTCAAGACCATCCTCATGGTCTTAAGGTAGCCTCAGGAGGAGAGTACTAAGAGCTGTGGAAGGTCCAGTTCCTCCAATTTCTCCTTGTTTTCCCCTTGGGAAGTGTGTATATGTAGGTCATCAGTTAGGGCTGATTATTTACCCAGCAGGTACCAGTAGCGACTATGCTACCCTTTAAAAAAAAATGGTCTGCATCAGCTGGTAAACAGCCACTGCCTGGAAACATCTCAAGTACTTCCTCCTAAAGCACTAGTGGCCATGCTAGTATGGAGGAGGGGAGAGGATGTAGGGGGAGGGAGTTTCGGAGGGTGGAGAAAGATGGTACACCTCCCCAAATCCAGCAACTAAAAAGAGCCTCCCATTGGTCAGAGTGTCCACATGGGTTGCTTAATCCTCTTAATGCAGCCCCTGCTAGGAGACCCCAAGGCCTTGAAACCAACACCAAGGCCTTGGAAAGACCCGGTCTTGTCCCGGTGGATTTTTCTGCACAAGCAGAATGTAGCAGCTTCCCTCACTTCAGGAAGCTCTTACCGTTGATGGGTTTTTCTACCTATGTACTTTCCACCCCTGGAAACACGGAGTCCAGTGTAACTCCTAGAGCAAAGAGCTACCAAATAGCAGGAAAGCCTAGTAGGCTGTCAAGTTCCCTCTAGCAGGCTGTCAGGGTCCTTTCATGCTTTGCCAGCACCTGAAGCCCAGGAGTAAGGTCAATACTTTCTCTAAACGCAACTGCCTGGGGTACTGATCAAAGAAGCAAGGCAACTAGCTAATTGGGGAGAGGGCAGAGGCACAGCCATACCTGCTCGGTGGGGTTTCTTTTCTATATCCGTACAGGTTCAGAAAAGAGGGAAAAAGAAATGCAAGTGTGTGAGCACACACACACACATGTGTGTACACATGCATGCATGCATCTGCATGCACACACACACACACATACACGTTGACAACGCCAACAAAAGCAATAATTCAGCAGTCACTCTTGGAGACCCAGGATTAGCACCATACACCTGAGAAATGCTCCAGCCACCAGTGAATCAGACAATTTATTGGTTGGCAGATTTCTGTGGTTGAACCTGACCTTGTTTGTCCAGAAATCCTGCCCGACCAGTATTCGGTCTGATTATGCAAAGATCCACCTTGAGAATTGCATTCTGTCACCAACTCAGAGGTTAGACAAAAAAAAAAAAAAAATGGTAACTGGCAACCTATGTGTGCTACAAGGATGGCAAAAGACTCCAAGGCCCAGCCCCCTTCAGTGCAGCCATCTTTCCCGAGTACAGTGTCCTGAAGCAGAGCCTCCTTACCCGTTTGTTGTCAGCAGGGCTGTGGTAGAACTGTGAGATCACGGCTTCACTATTGTTTCCCACTCCAAAGTTCAGCTTCCCTGAAATCCTATTGAATGATTTCCCGTAGTCATAAGACACATACACCTGGAACACATGGAGAGGGAAAAGGAGAAAAGAGTCAGTGAGATGCTAAGCAGAATGGTCTCTAACCTCCACACCCCAGCTTCCCACTCCTAGTCCTGACAGAGCAAGGTTCCCCGGGAGTCCGTGATATCATGAACTTTGACTCACATCACATAACCCACAAAAGGGAAGCAGGGGACTTCTGAGACTGTCCTCAAAGTTGGGGCTGGCCGGGGAGGCAGAAAGCATGAGGACTCTGCAGCCACCCCGGCGCCCGGAGCACAAAGTCCTCTCACCCCGGAGGTAAGACCAAGCCCAACCCAGAGGTAAGACCAAGCCCCAGAGCAGCTGGCAAACACTGGAATAAAACATCCTCTCCCAGCCGGGTGGAATGCTCCAGTCCGGATGCAGACCGAATGCACTCTGAGAGGGAACGGACTGAAAATTTGTTTTGTACATCTGTTGAAATGTCCCCAAAAGGTAATCAGGATAATTGAATTCTTCATCCCTCGACTAGGAAGATGACATCCCGTACCCAAAGAGAGAAACCCATCAAAGGCCTCCAGTGAGATGAAAAGGAGAGGGTGCTGAGTGAAAAAAAAAAAGCGTGCACGGAGGAAAAATGCCAGCAGGCTGAGAGGGGGAGGCTGGTGGTATAGCGCTTGTCTAGGATACACTAGGTCCTAGTTCAACCCCTAGCGCAAGTGTATACACATACACACTTAAATACAAGCGGTCGGTATCAGAACCCACTCACTAATGCTTTGTGACTCTATAGTGGGAGACCATAGCAGCAGCAACAGCAGCAGCAGCAAGATGCTGAACCCTGCCTATAGACTTGCTTCTCCACCGCCTTGTGGCTCCTGTTGACACAGTAACCACAGAGACACCACATAATAAAGGTCATCTACTCACTATGCACAGAAACGATGCTGATCCCATCAAGGGAATGAGTTTGGGTCACCTGCACAGCAACCCTACCTGGGAAGCGCAATTGTAAGGTCATTTCATAAAGGAGACCACGGGGCTTGCCAAGATCACAACCTAGAAAGTCATCAAGGCAAGGGGCTGAAGAGATGGTTAAGCGCACTTGGCTGCTCTTCCAAAAGAATGGAGTTCAGTCCCTGGCATCTACATCAGGGAGCTCACACCCAACCACTTGTAACTTCAGCACCAGGGATCTGGTGCCCTCTGCTGGTCTCCACAAGTACGTGTACATGCATGTGCATACACACAAGTAGATAATAAAACATCTTTTTGTTGTTGTTTTGTTTTGTTTTTGGAGACAGGGTTTCTCTGTGGCTTTGGGGGCTTTCCTAGAACTAGCTCTTGTAGACCAGGTTAATCTCGAACTCACAGAGCTCCACCTGCCTCAGCCTCCTGAGTGCTGGGATTAAAGGCGTGCACCACCACCCGGCTAATAAAACAAATCTTAACGAAGAATACAAAAACAAACCTGGGGAAAAGGCCCCCGACCCAGATCACCTGCCTTCAAGCTAGTGACCTCAAACCACTATTATCTCAGGTCATAAAGCACAAAATGGTCACTGTGGGGTATTTTCAAACTAGACTTTACTACCTGGGAGATATGGTATATTAATATAATCAAAGGATGTAAAACAAACCTGATAGGTAAGTATCACACTGTTAATTTTTTTCAATTATTTATGGGAAAGATAGCTGAGGAAAGCATGGAAGAAAAACAGCAGGCAGTTTCCAAAGAGAGTGGCTAGACTCAACTGAGAGTTGAGTCCATCTCAACTTCTGAGTTGCCATCTCCGCCCATTTGATTCAACTACAAATAAGCCTTGAGGGTTTAGCAGGAGCCAAGCCCAGCGCTGGGCACCAGACACACGGAGACTAACAAAAGACATGGTCATCAGACAAGGATGGGTCTGTAAGTGTGTGAATGCCTGCTGTGCTAATGAGGCCATGAACAGACTGTAAAGGACAGGAGGCTGAACATGGGGCTCTGAGAATGCAGCCGCCATTGCCATTTAACACAGGTCGGGGTTAAGGGAGGCTGGGTGTCTCTGCCTCCAACTGGGGCATCTCAGAAAGAACTACTCACAGGATGGACGATGCTGCCCTGGAGGCATCTGTGACCAGCTAGCGAGTTGATAGTTCACAAATAACCTGAGTGGGTAAAAGACCAAGGGGGAACTTCATGCATTCTGTTTGCCAAGAATAGACACGTTTTCCCAGGAAAGCTCGAGAGCTGTACAGTGCAAACTAATGGGAAACTAAGCAAGTCCTTAGTTTCCTTCTCCAACTCCAGTCTCCTGTGATCTGATAATCCACTGTGAGAGGCACAAATGGGATCCTATGTTCACATCGCAGTGAGATTTTTTTTTCCTTGTCCCTCCTATACTCTAGTCCTCTTCCTCCTTATGAATCTGGCAAGGAAATCCCAGCTTCAGGGTACCCAGAGTATGCCAGTTAGTCAACAAAAGACATCTGTAATGAATAAATATGATTATAAACCAAAGAGTGAGTAAATGAATATGCTGAATCAATCAACAAAGAGAGTGAACTGAGTTAATTGGTGAGTCATGGAGAAGACAGTATCTACACTGGATTGCCTCCAGGGTCCCCATGGATACCAAAATCCAGTGACACTCAAGCGTCTGAGGAAAAAAAATAGCACAGGAGCTGCATGCATTCTCCCATACACTTTAAACTATCTCCAAACTGCTTGTAACAATTAAGACAACATATGTCTTATAATATGTGAATGAATACCTGTTTGTACTGCATTGTCTTAACAATGACAAGGGAGAAAAAAAATGTCTGTTCATGGTCAGAATCTTGGAGTAGCACTCTCAGACACAGGATCTGCTGTAGCTTTTGAGATGATAAAAGATAAGCGGCACAGCAGGAAATGACTAGTCCAAGGTCACATTGGTAGTAACTGCCCAAGCTTTGCCAGCCTCTTGAGATTCCAAGCCTGCTTGTCTTTTCACTCTGCAAGTTATCCTCAGTGAGACGGTTCCTTTCTCCATACTTAATGTCAGGAGTTCGAGCCAGCAGGGAGAAAAGTCCTAGGCAGGCAGAATACACGCACTTCCTGAGATTCTCAACCGTAGGGCTGCCACAGCACAGGTGGCAGTAAAACCTCTTCCTTGTGACACCTGCAAACAAGCCTGACCATCTCATGGGTCTTCAACTTAATGGAGGTTAAGAAGGAGAGGACAAGGACCCATCCTATGCCTGAAGTCTATCACAGATCGCGCATCGACCTGCCTTGTCTTGTCCAGGTTAAACACTTCAACAAGCTATTTTTAGCCCGTCCTTGTAATTTCTTACTTCTCTTTGTCAGACACAGACGACACTCAGGGCTGGGGAACAGTTGTCCCTCCACAGTGACAGCACACAAAAGGCCTCTAAAGGTTTGGTTAATGGTAAGGGGGTGGGGGTGGCTCTGCAGTCTCTGTACTGCACCCCAATTACAAATTCTATTTGGAGCTGTCTGTGGCTCACGGCAGCATGCTGCTGCTGACTCACTGGCCACTGTCATCGCCAGGTGAACTGGAGCAGACAGCCTGAGCTGATGTCTGCTGCCTGCACAGTTTGTTTTCTTCCAGACACAGGTTCCTCCACTAATTAGTCCTCTCTGACCTCAATATGACACCGTTCCTTAAACAACAACAACAACAAAGAAAATCTAACATGGGAGGGTTCTAAACTGCCCCAAGGTCCCAATTAGATCATTTCCTTACCCATAAAGATAGTTCTTTGAAGTGACATTCCATGTAGTTCAAAATTATATAGTAATAATGGAGGGCAGGAGGAGGGCACACTGAAATGTTGGAAGGCAGCCCCTCCTCTGGCACCGCCCCAAGCCTTTTATAGCGGGGCTGTGATCTTAGCGGATTTACCCAATGCCCAGGCAAGACACTGGTCGAACACAGTTTCTGAGTGAAGTCTAAGCCTGGCATGGTAGTTCACACTATAATCCCAGGACTAGGGTAGCTCAGGCAAGAAGAAGGAAAGAGTTCAAGGCCAACCGGGCTGCATAAAAAGTCCCAGGCCAGCCTGAGAGCACGTCCCAAAGAAAAGAAGAAAGAAATGAAAAAATAATGGTGATGATGATAGCAATAACAATAACAACAATGATAATAATAAATTTTAAAAATTAAAACAAGAACCTGGGTCAGCACCTGACACTCTGCATTTCTAAACAGCTTCCAGAAAACACTCGTGTGGACGACCTACCTACCGTACTTTGGGTACCTTTCTCATTTGCTTTCTGTTGCTGTGATAAAAACACCGGCCGAAAGCAACTGAAGAAGAGTTAGGGTAAGAGTTGGGGTTTCAAGGCAGAGATTCGAGACAAGAACCTAGAGGCAGAAACTGAAGCATAGACCATGGAGGAACGCTGCTCACTGGCTTACTCCCCATGGCTCCCTCATCCTGCCTTCCATACAACTCAGGACCACCAGCCCAGAGTTGGCACCATCTACAGTATTCTGAGCCCTCCCAGTCAATTATTAATCAAGAAAATGCACCCACAGACACGCCTACAGGCCAATCTGATGGAGGCATTTTCTCAGTTGAGGTCCCTTCTTTCCAAATGATTCTAGCTTATGTCAGGTTCACAAGAAAACTAACCAGAGCAGGTACCAAAGTTTGGGAAGTTTGTTTTGAAGTACTGAGTATCAAACACAGAACCTTGTACACCCAGGCAATTGTTTTACTAACCACTGTACTATGCCTAATGGAGATATACACAGCGTCCCAACCAGAGAACTGAATCAGTTGGGATCAATAATCACCAACTAGAACCTCTAAAGCTGAGGTTGAAAATAAATTTTCTCTTTATAAGCTACTTGTCTCAAGCATTTTGTTATAGTAACCAAAAAAACATAAATAAGATAATATAAATTATTTGGCTCAAAGTCAGATTATTTATAAATGGCAGAGCCAGGGTTCCAACCTGAGCATTGGGATGTCAGAGGCTCTCTGTACTATCAGCAAGGATGGGAGTTCTGCTACCTAACTGACCCTGGAGGAAACCAATCATATCACACTAGTCCAGGGACAAGACGATTGAGTCATATTATTCGTGGCATCTTGGTGGATTCTGATCCTCTGGTAGTTATTGTCCCTATGTAGCATTTTGGGCCAATTATGCTGCACCTGAATACTTCATTATTTCTGCTGGTAGTTGACAGATTGTTTTGGGTTGGGTTTGGGGGAGGGATTTTTTTTTGAGACAAGAACTCACTCTGTAGCCCAGGTTAGACTTGAACTCACAATATCCATCCTCCTACGCCCCCATCCCACCCACCCCCGCTGCCTCAGTCTAGTATCGCAGACCTGAACCACCATATTGGATGGCGAATAGATACTTTCTAAAATGCACCAGAAATCAGGAATAAAGAAATAAAGTCGAGATAAACCACAACCTATGTTGCAGTTCATTGGCTCACTGCAGGGATAGATGACCTTTGCAGGAGACAATCCTCAGTGATGATCGCTGATGACAGGTGGTTTGGTTTGGTTTGGCTTCAGAGCAAGCCATCTGGGATCCCCGGTTCCACCCTTGTTTGCATACAGAATACTCATGACCTCAGCCGTTCTCTGCCCTCACACAGGTCCTTACCTGTACGCAAGCTCTTTCCCTTCAGACAGGGGTTTTACTGAACCAAGCCTCCAGGCCTCTTGAAGGAACATTTGGATTGTTCCCTCAGCAGTGCCACTGACTCTTCCTCTGAGTCACAGTTTATTTTTGCACTAACTTTTCACATCCGAACATCTCTCAGTTTCGGCTGCCAATTCTTTAATGCGGTTTGTACACAGGTGGAGGAAAATTCTGACATCTCTATTTATTAACTCTGGACATTAAGTTTCCTTTCCATTTAATCTTCTGTCCTACGTCATTCCAGGATAATGACTTCAAATGGCCAATGAGGTCTTCAAAGCAAATACTCCAACATTTCCACAAAGTGAGAGCTGAGTTGGATAGGCCAGTAATACTTGAATGGTCAACGTTCCTGGTTCACTTAAGACTGAGGGGGTCTGAGATGTGAACTTTTGGTGCTCGGCACAGAAAAATGGGTCCTTCTGGTAATTCTAAGTCAAATCCATGACTGGGTCTACATTTTCATTACACACCTCTACTCCAATCACTGACATGTTAAGTGATCTGTTGTGAATTATTTGTGCTGCAAAGACCTTTTATATGTCCTTCAAAAATATAAAAAAATATTTAAGAATGTTTACCTTTTTTGCAGTGACAAATCTTTCCTGAAAAAGGGATTGTTTTATGCATAAATACCCTGAAGATTCCTCAACATAAAACAGCATAGAGCTGGCTCCTGTGCCTAAAAGGGACTCCTAGTAACAGGTACATGGTAACTACAGAGCATCCCGAGGCCAGTGGGCACTCATACACAGCCACCCATGTGTGACTGCTTACAAACCTTGAACATATTTATTTATAAACCAGCCTAAGTTGTTGCCCCAAACAAGTCCAGCTTTGCTCAAGAGCAAAACACTAACACTAGCCATTATCTGCATTATCCCATGCTCCATGGCTCAGAGTGCTCACCAGACAGAGCTCTGCAGCTGCTGGCCAGCCTTTCTTCAAGTCTCCCTAATTGTGACACCCAAGCGCACAGGGATCCTCTGGCCAGAATGCAAGGCGAGGCGAGGAATACAGCATGTTCTAGCCACAGCTTCACTCTTATGAAAAAGTAGTCACCCACCCCCAGGGCAGGCAGGCAGGGGCAGTTGCTTTGCCCACAAGGAGATGCCTGGATTGCAGAACCAGGGGCCAAGGACCAGTTCTGCCCCTAATGCTAGATTCTTATTTGGCCTACATGGTACTTGTCAGAACTATATTTTAGCTGCCAACTGCTAAGACTTAGCAACTTTACACAAAGGGAGCTCTGGGCTGGGGGTAAAAGCTTAATGGGAGAGAGGTTACCTGGCATGTACCAGGCCCTGTGTTACATCCCTGGCACCACAGAATACAGCAAAAGACTTTATGACCTTCTGCTGAAGTCAGGAGATCTGGCTGCACTGGACCAGTAACCTGCATGGCCTCCAGGCCCTGGCACCTGTTCACCACAGCCCTGGGAAGTATTTCTGCAGCTTCCTAGTGCCTCTCTACCACAAACCAAGCATCAGTCACCACATCTCCTGTCTCAAAAACAAACAAAAATCTTGGGGGTGGCTTTCCTCCCATCCTGGATCTGGAAGTCTTGTACAGGCTTCTGGGTCTGTAACCTTTGTTTTTAGCTCTTCAAAGCATCTAACCAAAACATCATCAGCCAAAAAAGTGCAGATTAAGAATGTAAGAGAATTTGAATCAGCTGGACTTGGTAGCTCATGCTCATCATCCCAGCATTGAAGAGACTGGGCTACAGGGCTGCCATGAGTTCAAAGCCAGCCAAGAGAGAGCTAGAGAATCTATAGAGTGTGCTGGAGAGTGAGACCCTGTAACAACAACACACATACACATACACAAAAACAGATACATACATGCAGATAGATACACAATACAAACTCCATAGAAACATGGATGGGTGGGTGGATAGATAGACAGGCACAGGATGAATGTTAAAGAGAAGATGTATACATAGTTTGATACGAGATAGATGATTGATAGACACATAGATAGGAGACAGATAGATAGAGCATACATATGAATGCTAACAAAGGGATAATACATGATAAGTAAAGGAGAAAGAGAATGAATCTGTCAACAGCTCATCAGCCCTGCTAGCATATGGAAAAGACCAATCAGTTTAACTTCATCTGGGCCAGCTCCAAGTTGCTCTGCCCTGGAGTACTCTTTGGCACTTTGTGGAGCGATCAGTGTAGACCACCTGTGAGTTTTGGAGCTATCAATGCAGACAACCTGTGATATCACAAAGCCATCCTTAACTGTACATATCTACTTGGTTGACTCTACCCTGTGTTCAGTATGCAAGCTCACATGTATTATTTTCCATACCTCTTCACTGTCTTGTAGTTCATACCATCCATCCTCTAATTACCCATGATTTGTTTTTTATTTTTTTTCTGACATGACAACCTGGAAGATCAGAAGGGTCCTGTCAATTATTCCCAGGAGGGCCCAGCGCCATGGAGATACTTACATCACTGCTCTTAGGCCTGGCCAGTGCGAGGCTGTCTCGGGCTAATGCCACAATCACGTTGCTTTTCTCTCCGGCCCAGTGCACCACCATCTGATTATGGGAGTCATTCAGACTGACCTGAAAGAGACCAAAAGGAAATCAGGACCTGTGGTGAGGGACAGCCACACACATTCCAAACCAAGACTCCCGGTCTTCCTCTGTCACTGGGATTCTGAGATGTGGAGCTTGGGGTCAAGGCAGTCTTTCTCACCACTCTGCAAACTCTCCCATTAGCACCTTCCCCAGGAAGAAACACCAGCCCCTCCCACAGTCAGTTACACTGTGGATGTATCTCCCCGGGGATATGACTGCACAAGGGACTCCTTTGCTTTATTCTATCCTTGGTGACATCACTCCATGTGTGTGATGTGCACTTGTAAGACTGCAAACCGAACACTGAAACTTCCTGTTCATTCAAAACAAAAAAACAAACAAAAAAAAAAACCACAACACCATAGGCTGGGAGTGGTGGGGTGGAGAAGGGATGGATGAAAAGAACAACTTTTTTTACATTTACATTGTGTGTGTGTGTTTTTCAAGAGTGTGTGCCATAGAGCATGTGTGGAGGTCAGAGAACCAGAGAACAGGACTACTTTCTGGTGTCAGGCCTTTTCCTCCAGCATTCGAGTTCCAGGAATTGAACTTAGGTTATGTGTCTTGGCCGCACGTACCTTTACACACTGAGCCATCTCACCAATCAGAAGGAATAACTTCTAATGTCCTGTAGCACAGCAGGGTGACTATGACTGACAACAACAGTTAATTGTATTCAAAATAAAGAAGATTTTAAATTCTCTTGACAGAAACAAATGACTGTCTGGGGTGATGGACCACCCAGTTCCCTGAGAATCACCTGGATGTGCCACTTATGTGACCATGACACACATGCTAAAACATCACCAGGCTGCACCTCAGGGACATGGACCAGTGTGTGACAATTAAAATGTATCTAAAATATTTTTTTAAATCCACAGGTCAAAAGGCCACATCCTTTCTGAACTTCTTCCTAAACCAGTGTGTCAGGGAGAAGGCATCGTTTCTCAGCTTTAGGTAAGAATGAAAAAGGAAAGGAAGGCTTCCTTATGGGATTTCTCTACTTTTTGTTGACATTCGGGGTTTTTTTGAGACAGGGTTTCATTAAGTAGCCTAGTGATCGTGATCCTCCTGCCCCAGCCTCAGTGCTGAGATAGCTGAGCGTGTCACCTGACCTTTAAGTGTATTTCTTAAGTGTCTCAAATAAGGAAACATTTCTCGGTTCTAAACAGAACTCCCAGCCTTTTAGTCTTGCAGACTAGTCAAATAAAAACAGAATAAATAGGCCAACTGAAGTATGCGTGGCCATTTCTGTTTTGCCTGGTAAGCCACCATGTCAAGCTTGACCAGCTACTCTCTGCCTGTTTCTTGAAGACACCATAGACTCTTGCCCTGACTGAGACAGCAAGGTTTATCCCCGGGACAGCGCTCCAGGCAGAGGTTGTTTGAGACATCCTAGGGACCACTCCAGCCCCGGACCACACAGCCCTGTTTTCTTTCCCCATCCACACAGGCAGTGCCAACTCAGATCCCAATGCCCTAGAGGCAAACAGGGTAACAGGATAGAAAGCGCCTGGGTTCCTGATAGGCGAGCCTGAGGCTGATAAGGGACACTCACTTTGAACTTCTTAGAATTGAGAGGTAGCTACATGACTAGACTGTCAGGGTTTGTTTGTTAAAACCAAGGAAGCATAGAAACTCAGAGAAAAGAGCCATTCTTTTAGGTCACTTTTGACTCATGGAAAAAGTAGCTGTGTGACTTTGTTTTTCTCTTTTCACTGTTGGGCCTCTGGCTGGACCACGCTGAATGTGTGTGTTCTCTTCTTAGTTCACCATTCACTGACAGGCATCAGTCCCAAGACCGACTTTTCAGAACCCTGGAGCTTTACAAGTTATTCAACCTGTGGGGACACCAACAAGCTCCAGCTGCCTCACTGAGAAGCAGGATGAGGCCTCCCCAAACCCAGAGCTATCCCGGGTCCTGCTGAGTAGTGTCTAGAATCAACTTAGTTGGCTGAAGATCATCTCAAGAACCATCTCAGGCCCACAGGCTGGAAGGTCCAGCTTGAAGGATTCAGCACCTGTGTCTGAGCTTGGAGAACTCACCCAACCTGGCTAACACCAACTCTTGGACTAATGAAGAGTTCAAGTTGAGCAAACCCACCTTTCTCACAGTAGACCTCCAGCAGAAACCCCGCCCCTGCAAGGCCCCTCCCTCTTCCTTTCCCTTCCTCCTCCACCCTGACGCACCTCACCCACTCCTTGGGGTGCTCTCGGATGTCACAAGGGAGAAGAAAAACACCTGGGCCACAAACTTGGCAGCTAGCTCCACTGAGGAGCTAATCTGTAACGGCCCTGCTTTGGGTTTTAAACACCTGCATCTAATTGGATCCAAGAACCAACCGTTTAAATATATATATATATACATATATATATACATATACATATATATATATGAAGTGAGACCGTTTCAAATAAAAAAGACCCTTGATATTTTTTTAGAAAAATATGTCACTCCAAAACTCCACTTCTCACTCCCAGTAGATAAGTCCAGGCAAGCATCAACAGAAACGAGCAAATCAAAAACTAGAAATAAATTATTTAACTCAAAAAGCTGCTAAGGGACTCTCCCCAACTGCTCAAACCTTCCTCTAACTTCCTCTTCCCTTCTCCTCACTTTCAACCTAGGCGTACAGGAAGCAATTGGAAATACTGTTGGGTCAGAGATCCACCAGCACAAACATCTCGGGTCCTCGAGCAGAAATCTTCTCCCCTAGGAACCAGAAGGGAGTACAGAAAGAACTATGTAAATGGCACTGGGAAAGGAGTTAGTAACCTAGGAGCATCACCTGAAGTCCACACGGGGTCCGAGATGAGAAGACCCTCCCATTTCCAGTCTGGCCATCCTAAAAACCTCAGGCAAAGCCATCCCTCTGGCAGATTAATAATCAGAGGACCCTTTGAACAGGCTACAAAGAGATCAGAGTGGAGAAGAGGTCTGCCAACACTTGCTGAGGTCTTTGTAGCAGAGGGCGGAGGTTTTGTTAACCGATCCTGAGGGATGAGGGATAAAATGGACACAAAGGAGAGGCATCAAAATATTCCAGGCTGTTCTTACAAAGAAAGCCTCTAGAAGACAAGCTTGGTGGAACACTTCTTTTCTTCTCTTTTCTCTTTTTTAAAGCCTTTTCTCTCTGACATTCCCTTTATTCCTAAGAGCAGACTGAAAAAGGGCAACCCATCGTAGGGAGAGAGAAAGCTCTCCAGCAAGCAACGGCTTGTCCAAGGGTCACCAGGCACTCACACAAGCAGTTCCGCTCCTTGCCTTGGCAGAGACGTCAAGCATATCCAGTCATGAGAATAACTCCCTAGTGAGTCACCACTAATCTACAAGGCAGCCCAGGTGCCCAACCCCCCCCCAAGGCACAGACCCAGAATCAGTAGCAGGAATCAATGCACCCCAAGGACAAGGGAGCCAGGAGAGCGAGGTCAGCAAGCCGTAAATTGTATTAAGGTCAAGACATCCAGTCTATTTTCCTCCTCTCCATGCCGAGGATAAGGCAGGAAGCAGTCCCTAAAGGACTGTCTTGCCATCCTCCATTGACTGTGACCAAGAAACCAACAGCCCCCCAACATCAAGAGCCCCCAGATTCCCATGGCTGGACCCCTTAGCGGTGGTTTCTAGTTGGTGTTCTTTGCCCTCCTCCATAGCCAGATCTGCAGCCCTCTAGGATAGCTGCAGTACTGCTTGCAGATCGGTTCCACCAGCCTCTCCCACTTAGTTCCGCACACTGATGGAGGAGACACCGGCCTGCCAGGGGGTGGGGGGAGGCGGGAGGATGACTTTTCCAGGAACATAACCTTGATATGTAGTCAGTCATAGTCATAACCCCGGGGTGTGAACAACCTTCCTTCTCTTGTCTCTGGCTCACAGACCATTGCTGCAGCCTGATAAATGAGACACAATTAATTGGGGCTGTAAAAGAAAAGCAGTAAGGGAGGGGCCTGAGCAACTCTGCTGGGAAGGCAGGGGTGGAAAAATTGTGTGCCCCAGGGATGAATATAAAACTGCATCTTAGATGACAAACTACATCAGGCAGGCCTGCCAGACCTGTGCTAGGCTCACAGGCAAGGGGTTAAAAGAGCCCCAGAGGCCGCCTGGTCTAGGAGGAGAGCCCTGGAGGTGACCCATCCTGGATCAGACCTCCAGAGGTCACTCTCTGTAGGATCAAACCCCAGAAGTCACCTGGTCTGTGGTCAAAACCTCCAGAGCTCACCTAGCCCAGGATCAGGACTCCAGAACTCACCTGGTTGAAAAACAGAGACCTAGAGGTCCACTGCCGAAGATCAGAAGCGCCTGTCCCATCCCAGAAACGCCTATTCAGAAGCCCTCCTTAGGTAACCCACGCATGAGCATTTGGAAAAATCCCTTAAGAGTCTCATGTAACTCATTTAGGAGGTGATGAACCTGATCCATTCTCTTTCTTGCAGAAAACGAGAGGCCAAGAAAACAGTTTTTAGGGGGTTGAGGAAAGATCAACACAGTTTTTGAGGGGGATATGGGGGGAGACCTGTTCGCGGGAATTTGGGATAATTGTTAATGGAGGCTTCATGTAATGCTAACTCACTGATAAAGATGAATCTTTTAAAAAATGCCAGACACAAAGGTCACATACTGCATGACTCAATTAACATAAAATATCCTGGGCAGGTAAATCCACAAAGACAGAAAACAGACGGGTGTCTACCAGGAGGCTGAGGAAAGAAGAGAGTAACTGCGATGTTCCTTGGGACTAATGAGAATGTTATGGACCTGGACAGAGGCAGTTGATATGCAATGCACGGATTGTACCAAAGACCACTGCATTTTCAATGGCTGTTACATAAATTCCCCTTCATTTTCTAGAGCATCTCTATACCTGTGTGGAACACGCCATTCTCAAGTGCAGATCCAATACCTAGGAGCTCCTACTCGTAAGCAGTACTTATATCCGTTCAACTCACCAAGGGCCCTCATGCTACCAAAAGACGCAGAGAGCATGAAGTATAAAGGAGGAGGCTGGAGGCTGGGTCTCTGGCCAAAGCAACACTTGAAAGGCCAGTGAGAGCACCTGCAGAGTCAGAGCACACCCATCACCTTGCTGTCCCCCACTGGTGCAATGGCCACCGGCTCAGGAGTATCAGCAGACTCCCAGCAATTGTTGTGTTGCCCACACCTCGATGTAGCTCAAAGTCTTTACCAAACATCACCACCCACATAGCTGTCCCTCGGTCCCCCAACATGCCCCAGTGCTCCACAGAGGTACAACGAACTCGCTTCTTATTATTCCCTAACCATTCAGAGCGGGGAGAATCTGTTGCTATCCACTCCTCAGGTTCTGTCGTTATAAATAGAAGGGAGGAAATAAAGTACTTGTTGGAAGGAAGTGATGCAAATCCCATTAAGGACACACTGAGGTCTGCTAGCTGCCCCACACTCTGTGGGCTCTTTAATCATGTCTTACCTCTGAGAGCACAGCAAGGGCTTCTGGGAGAAATTAGGGAGAGGATGAGACATTCCCAAGGAACCCACCAAATTCTGTATGGCCCTTTATGCCGTACAGGAGGACAGGGGCACCTTCATGTAATGGCCCCACACCTCTCTCCATTCATTTCTTCTTGGCCTTCACACAGGCCAAACACAAAGCTCAAGATGTCCTAGACACTCCAGCTTGGCACCCTCATGCCTCCTACACAGAAAGCCGTCCTGGTTCAGTTCTCTGCCTCACTGACCATGAAATACTGAGAAGCATCTTTAAAAATTCAGCAGTGATGTACAAAACAAATAGCCTTACCCTTCAACCCTGAGGATAGAGTCAGCAGCCAAAACTCCCCCCCCAACCAAGTACCTGACACCAGGGGGCCCTTAGAAACCAAAGATGGACAGCCCATGTTCAACCAGGTGACCTACATGTGAGGTATGCAGATCAGCTCCCAGTGTCCCCTTTCTGGACCAAGTTCCCACTATATTTAGAAAGCTCATTACCCTCCCTGGACTCCCTACCTCAGGAGAACTGAAATCCAGTTTATGAGTGCTCCCCGAAGACAGTCCTGTCCCTGGGTTTGGCACACTCTCTTGACCTTGGAGGTGGCTCAAGACGAAGCCTGTACTAAGAGACCTTGCTAACCACTTAGCTGACAAATTCATGCTGCCCATTTTATGGACGAGGAAACAAAAGAAAGGCCTTGAACTAAAAAATACGGCATTTTGCTACCATCTTCACTAGAGCTGTGAGGTTGCCATAGATGGATAGGACAGATGGATGGATGGAAGGAGGAAGGGAAGATGGAGGGAGGAAGGGAAAATGGAAGGAGGAAGAGAAAGTGGAGGAAGGGAAGATGGAAGACGGAATAGCTTTTCTTCCTACCACGCCATAAAGACAATAACCACATTCTCACTGGCTTGCACCCTACCTGTCATTCACTGCCACATACCACCACACCTTCCAGACGTACACTGTCCCCTGACAATGGCATGTCTTGTTCCAGGAGGGCTCTGGAGTAAAAGGAGCCAGAGAAAGAAAAATCTGTCCCTTCCTTTGCTAGTGTGAAAAAAAAAAGGAAGAAATATCAGAGCCAGAAGCTCAGAGAACATCTAACAACTGCTGGCTGGAGAGGCTCTGCTCTGAGACATTTATGGGGAACATTCCATATTGCCTTTAGACAGGCTTGCCAGCACCACCACCCCCCACACACAGTAAGCATCCCTAGCAGCACACACCTGTGTTCTGTGAGGATTTCCCTATAGAACCCCAAGCATCCGTTCACTCCTTTAGAGACAAGAGTCTAGCTGTGTAACCCAGGCTGCCCTGGAGTCTACCACGAAGCTCACTCAGGCTGACCTTGAACTCTCAACCCTTCTGCTTCCACTTCCTCCAAAGACACTTACTTCTACTGCTCGGGTTAGGGATGGGGAGGTTCCAAGCCACCCACTTTCCCCAACTCTCCTGTTTGACTCTGCAGCTTTGCTATAAATAGCTCCTTGCTTTGCTCCTTCAATAAGTGTTTATTGAGCATATACTGTAAGCCAGATGCTACCCTAGGTGTTAGGAAAGCACCAGACTTGCTGGACTCGCCTGGCTTCTCTTAAATTAGCAGAGGAAAGAACCACCAAGTCACCAACTTAATGAGTGCTCAAACTCCAGTTGTCAGACAGGCCCTGACTTCTACGGAGAGGAGAACGATACTTCCTTGTAGAGCTAATAAAACAAAGATGGAGCATGGCAGTTATGGACAGAGGGCTGGGGCAGAATCTAAAACAGCGGTGCAGCCCAAATAGCCTGGGCGAGGGCGACATATGAGAACTCTGGGTTCTAGGGGAAGGTGGCTGAAGGATTTCACAGAAAGGAAGAAAGGGAGGGAAGAAGGAAGAGAGGGAGAGAAGGAAGGGGAGGAAGGAAAGGAGGGGGCGAGGGAGGGACCTCTACGCAAGAGGACCCCCTATGTGTGAGAGGCAATGGTGTCATATAAATTTGAACCGAGTCAGAGGTTTGCTATGGGTCTTGTCGTCACAGGTTGCTAGCTGTCTAACCAGGGAGCCGCTTGCTTCTCTTTCTGAGCTACTAGATATTGGCCTGGGAATGGAGATGAATAGTAACCCTCCCCAGGTTCACAGGACTGTTGCAAGAAACACGACGTAAACCATGGGTGTGTTTCATAAACGTCCACATTCATATGCATCATTTACTTCCAGGTCCAAATGACTTTCTGCCCAAGTCAGCCATTCCTTTTTCTTTTCTTTTTCTTTTTTGTCTTTTTTGTTTTTGTTTTTCGAGACAGGGTTTCTCTATTGCTTTTGGAGCCTGTCCTGGAACTCTCTCAGTAGACCAGGCTGGTCTCGAACTCACAGAGATCCGATTGCCTCTGCCTCCCGAGTGCTGGGATTAAAGGTGTGAGCCACCAATGCCCGGCTCAAGTCAGCCATTCTTTACAGCATAGTTCCATGTAAAAACTCAACATTGGTATCACCAGGGTTGGAACAGAGACCCAAGGGCAAGACATGACACATGTCAAATAGTAAGGCACCACACATCTCACTGTCTCTTAAACTGATAGCTAATGACGATTTCAGGCAGCTCCCCCATGCCTCATGCTTGACAATAGGGCTCAGAAAGCTGGGGGAAGCCCAAAGTCTAGGTCCCAAGATGTTACCACTAACACGGCTCCCTAACACTGTCCTCACCCCCAAGGCACAGCATTTAAACCTGTCATCCCAGAGCAGAAGACCTGAAGACCTCACCCGAAGCATCTTTTCCACACTGGAAAAGAACTGCAAACAAGATGACTAATCCACAAGGCACATGCACCTCAACCCGGAAAACCAAGGATGGCCAAGTTCCCAGTAACAAGAGCTGGCCTGGGAGCTGCCGAGGCTCAGCCTGGTGACAGGAGCTAGCAGCAGCTCTCTCCTGCTTGCCTGACTCTCCAAATCTGTTCTAATAGCCTGTTCACCTGTGCCCAACTCCACCCAGCCACACCTAATCCTTCTCCTCCAGCTTGATCACCTCCACCCTAGCACACCTCTCCAAAGTCAGCAAACCCCATGCACGGTTAACTGCAAGACACACGTCTATAACTAACTACTCAGTGAGCGACTTCCAGGGAACTAAACACACGCCAGTGAGGTATATTTTAGGTATGGTGTCTCGTTACTTAATTAATTGGGTACAGGTTTCAAACATCCAAATTCCTTTAAACGGCCTTGGATTCCAGATTGTTTGCCCAGCTCTGCTCTGTCCCCACCCCCCCCTTAAATCAAGAAATCAAGGTTCTCAGCAGGTCAGCTTTGACCTTCCCAGGTCTCAGGATTGTCAAGCCTGAGCTGCCATGAACATCACAGTGAACAGACAAGCAAGGTTCTATGGGGTCCAGGACCAAACAGCATCCAGAGTGACAGACTCAGAGCCAATGTCTTTCCAAATAAATAACGCCCAAGCAGTCATCTTTTGGTTGTTGCTGTTTTTGTTTTTGTTTTTTAAGGGAGGGATAATGCAGTACATTGGTCCCTACATGGGACAAAATGCATTTGTTATCTGTACAGCTTTTTATTGCCCTTGTCTGCCACTCAGATTCGGGATATAATCACATCAGCCTGCCTTTCTGAGAATTCGTAGCTGTGTTTTTAATCTAATTCAGGGGCCTGCAGATAAATCATCCTGAAGGGTCCCGATTTTCCAAGCCAAGAGCCTGCAGCGGCAGCAACAGCAATGGCATGCTAAGTTAAAGGGCCAGCAAGGAAGGAGGGCCAGCTTTAGATGCAGTGACAAAGACCACACGGCTCTATTGTTTGTCTTTGTGCCAGCCTGAAGGGTCGAAGGGATGAAAGACAGGCCCAGATCCATCGAGGTAAGTCAACAAGAGCCCAGGGAGTAGAGGGCAGGGCCGCAAGGCAGCCTCACTGTTAAGGCACTGTTTACATCTCACTGCTACATGGGACCCAGCGGATCTGCACCCCTCTGCACAGCCTGGATAGCCCCGGGCTGTTTGCGTAAACACAGCAGCACAAGAGAGGGCACACAAGTTTGGGGAGTCCTTCTGAAGGGCCAGCCTTCCAAGGGTCTGATGGAAAGAGGCAACTGTGCAGAAGCCAGTCCCCAAATGAAGGCAGTGCCCACTTGTCCTCAACAGTGCCCCATGCGGCCCTCCCTAGCCACTGCAACTTGGCAATCGGCAGCCTCAGAGACCTAGGGTTTGCCCAAAGCCCTCAACTCCTGTTTTCACTTCCCCTGTTTATGATAAGCCGCTCTCCTCCGGTAAAGCAGAAGCTAGGATGTCTAGGCCTCCTTCCACGCGATAGAGAAGTGTGCTGGCAGGAAGTACTGTAATAGCCAGGATCTACAGGTCTACGCTTTAAATCCATTAAAATTCAGTGAAAAGAAATTCAGTTCTTCCACCAGGCTAGCCACAGTTCAAGTGTTCGGTGGCCCCATTTGCCTAGCAGACACACTGCACACACAGATGTGGATCAGCACTGCCTGCCCAGCAGTGTTCCACTGGAAGATCAGTTACAAGGCCAGAACACAGGATCAGACAGCTCTCTGTGACAGCAGTGATGGAGCATGGAGTCGCCATCATATTTAACAAGTGCTCAGGGCTGAGGGTATAGTTCACAGAGGAACATGTGTTCCGCATGCACAAGGCACTGGGCTCAACACACACACACACACACACACACACACACACACACACACACACACACACTGGACACCTGAATTTCACAATCACTCTTTAATTCACTATTGCAGTTAAGACTGTTACTAAGTCCCACTCTTGTGGAGTCCGCTCAACTATTCATGGTGCATTGCTGTCTTTTGATTTTTTACTCCAGGCATCTCACAGTAACGTAGGATACAGCCCATACCTTGACCCTGACCAGCAGCCCACCCTGCTTTTCCTACTTTTTGGCATCATCAGCTGCTTTGATGCTAAAAGGCCACCCAGGCCATTTCTTCGAAGGCCTAAGGTTCCCAAGTCGATAAACCAATAAATTAGGTCGAAATTAACTGTGACTCATTTTAAACTGAGGAAATTGATTTCTGAATGTACGTGGCTGGACTGAATATGTCATCTGCCAGCAGATCCTGGCTTACCTGGAGAATGCACAGGAATGCCCTGTTCTCATTAACAAAGAAAACACCTCCTCCCTGAAACCCCAGGCAATTTCCAGAGAAATACCAATCCCCAAATGTTCAAACCAAAAGAGAGTGAACTCTCCTGTCCATCACATTCATTTAAGCCTGAAAAAAATGAAGGAAAGGTCCACATAACACCCCAGATTTTAATGCAGTTCTGTGTAATCAACCATCAATTATCCATAACTGTCAAATATTCCAAACTCCACAATGGCTTTCCCTGAAGACATTTATATAGCCATTTCCCCTATCTGCAATTCAAAGAATGCAAACTCATTTAATATTCACCTGAACAAACTTTAATTAAGAAGGTAAACTGATGCTTTAAAAGAGAGAGACTAAATATATACAAAAGCAAATAAATTAGTCCAGGTATTTCATGATTTTCAGAATATCAGTCTGCCCCCATATCTCTTTATGATGGACTGGACAGGGCCAGCTTGATCTATAGCCAGCTGCCTTGGGATTAAACCATAATGCCACAAAGATGCCTGTGATCTCTAAGGAGGAAGAGATTCCAGTTGACAATGCAATGATCCTACAGCATCTGTTCTTTGTCTTGGGATAGGCAGTGTTGTAAGGATCTGCCTCTTGGATCCAGGTCTTAAAGCAATTTATTAAGCATACCATTAACTCCATTTTGCAGTTTACGGTGAAAAGATTATCCAAAGGAGCACAAAGCTATAATGTGGTCCCTATATTCTGAAGTCCTCACAAAGTGGGTTCCATTTCTCTAGGGGCTGCTGAACTCTCTGTACGCTATGAGGGGGCTCCGCAGTGCTGTCCTCCTGGACCACACTGGAGAAGGGGGAAAGGACTAGTCTTACACCTAGCCTAGAAAAAGAATAACAATCTATTTTATAAGTGACACTTCAGGAAACATCTGAATACCCATGGCCACCACACCACAAATATATTTAGAGTTTAAATTAATCCCATTATTCAGGACACCAAGGTTCCAGATAACAAAAGGCTGCTGGTAGCTTGATTGTGTGTACATTCACGTTATGTACACTTAGCCTAGTTCTGTAAGGAGACCCAAAAGCTTGGAGGCAATAGTTACCAGCTGAGAAAGGACACGCTCGTGATACATGAGAACTTGAAGAATTCACCTGTCACTGCTCATCCCTTCCTATAAGTGGCTTTGTTAGCATGAGTTACCTGCTACAGGCTAGGGAAACAGAGGGTGAGGTGTCATCCTTTTTAATTCTCAGTGCCTCTCCTCAAGGGCTCCTTTCCTCCATTCCTCCCATCTCAAAGCCTCTACTGTTCCAGGCTCCAAGCTAATGATGAGCCAAATGGTGCCAGACACAGCCCAGAGCTCAATAGAGGGATACACCCACAACCAGGAGAGGTTTCTCAAGGTCACATCCCTCACCAACCCAAGGGGCCAACCAGGCCGCTACATACACAGAACCCAGCTTGGAATGGTCAACATGCTGCCTTCTCATCTTCGTCTGGAAGAACACAGGTCAACATCCCGACTTCAGAATCAACTAGCCAATTCTTTCCCAAGCTAGTCTATCTTGTAAGAATCAACACCACAGTGATCTAAAGCCAAACAGTATTCTCTCCCCAAAGAAAGCCTTTTGTCCAAGGTCCTTGTGTTGCAATGAACACTTTGTTTTTAGTCTGAAATCAGGACACTGTATCCTTTCTGTCCTCTAAAATGCAAGAATTAGGAACAGAGAACTTGTTGCAAGCAAAATAAACCTGTAATTCTTGTTAGGCTTTGTGCCTCATTCCAAAGGATCCCCACCCCCACCTCCAAAAAATAAAAATACCAGTAGCAAAAACCAATATGAGTCCTAAAAGGGAGAATGCAAAAAGAACATGAATCCTAGGTCTTTATTAGAATTTACTCTCAGATTGCACAGGAAAACCAGGGCTACATTCCTGAGGGCCATCTCATTTGCTTCTGCACCATGGAGTGAACCATTCTGTCTATCTGTGGCCTCCCCGTGGCCCTCCTTATACATAACTTTATATAACCTAATGTGTTCCCTACTCTCTATGCCTCTTCTTCTGGGTAGAAAATGGATCCACAGATAGCTATTAAGGGCCTCCCATACTGTGAAACACAGAGAAGGACCAAACCAGGACTTCAAAGGAGTCACAGGAAGATGAAGCATTAATTATAACCCAAGGCAGGGCTGGAACCAGACTTAGAACTGCTCCCACAGGACTGAGAATACTAGGGGCTCTGGAGTATCGGGGAACTGAACAAGGGTTCTGCAAGCAACGAGTTGAGGAAGATCTTTGGGGAAGAGGGCAAAGAAAGTGTGATGGCAAAGGGCAGGGCAAGAAGTCAGTGTGGTACCCACCTGGGGTGGGGGTGAGAGTGGTATAGTACGCCTTTAATCCCAGCGCTTGGGAAGCAGAGGAGGCGAGTTCCACCTGGTCTACAAAGGGAGTGCCAGAACAACCAGGGATGCACAGAGACACCCTCTCTGGGGGGGAGGGGTCAGTGTGGCAAAAACTATAGACTAAGCTGGGCTTGGCAACACACACCTGTAAAGTCAGCACTCTGGAGACAGAAGCAATAGGATCATCAGTTAAAGGCCAGTCTGAGCTTCATGGGAACTTTCAGGCCTGCTTGGGCTAAATGACCCAAGACTCTCACCAAAACAATTTTTAATTAGATACATTTTTATATATTATTAAATTTAAAAGATATAATAGCTTCATCCTCTGATTTTACTTTTTTTGGGGGGAGGGGTGTTCTAGACAAGGTTTCTCTGTGTAGCCCGTGTTGTCAATTCTGGCCCTCAAACTTAAACCCAGAGATTAACTTACCTCTGCTTCCAGAGTGCTGGAATTAAAGGCATACGCCACCATGGCCCAGCTTTAATTTGACCTTTTGGAGGAAAAATACAAACAAACTAAAAAAGGTTTTCCTTGTAACCTTTGAATTTGTATAGCAGAAAAAGCCTACTATCGGGCATTAGTAGCACATGCCTTTAATCCCAGCACTCGGGAGGCAGAGGCAGGCGGATCTCTGTGAGTTCGAGGCCAGTCTGGTCTACAGATCTAGTTCCAGGACAGCCTCCAAAACAATACAGAGAAAGCCTACTATCTGGTCCATTGGTCTCCACTATTACAAATATGCTCCTGGGTGACCATGTCAGAACAAGTTCTCCAGATTAGAAAATCTTCCTAAGAAGAAGGAACATGGTCAAAATAACAAAATCTTTCTACCCCGTAAGTCAGGAGGGCAAAAGAACAGATGCTCCAATATGATGTGCCAACCACAGGTTCCTTCCTCGGCCAAACTTTCCCTGGCCAAAGCCTTCCTTTCTCTCCTCTCCGAAACTAGTGGCCTTCCGCTTCCAGCCCTGACAAGTGTCCCTATGTATTCCCTCACCCTCACCAAGATCCAAGGACAAGAAGCTGCAGAGCATGTAAGTCTCCCTGCCCCCAGCTATCACTCCACCTCCCGAGCCTCACACAGCCACAGGAGGGCCATGGCTGGCTGAGTGGGCACAGGTGTACTGGTTCCCGCCGGCTCACTTACAGCACTCTCTCCTGCCTCCTTGAGTTGCTGTTTGTTGTTTGTTTTTGTTTTGAGAAACACACTCCCTTCAGACAACTGTTCGCTGTAGCGTTTGGGTTTAAAAACTGAAGGGAATTTAAGACACTTGGTGCAGGGCAAGAGTTACAAGGAACATATGGATTAGTAAATAGTACAGCCGCATCCTGATGCATTTGGGGGTGACTGAAGCACTATTCATAACCGGGTCTGTCCCAGGAAAAACAGGGGGCACACAGCCACCTTTGCTCCCAAAAAGACATGAGTTACTCCAGAGACCCAGAGAAGAGCCCCTAGCCACACCACCACTGTTTCCTGTGCTTATAGCCTGAAGGGCCCAAACTAGGTTAGAACATGTGGTAGAAGCCTCAAACCCTGATGTTCTTCCTTCTGTCTGACTCAATTCCTTGACTATGAAGGTTAATGCTATTTCTCATTAACCTGGGGCAACAGAGAACAAGGGTACAGGAAGGCAGCCCCAGCGAGGAAGAGCACAGTGAGGGATCCTCGCCATTCTGTGGGAATTCCTCATTCTGAGTTCAACTGCTGGCTGGATCTGCACCCTTCAATGGAACCAGTCTGGCTGGCCTGGAGACATGAAAGCAAAGGGAGGGTTTTGGAGTCGCTCCCAACAAGAGCAGAGTTCATCTCTAGCCTGCTCCAAATCCCTGGGAGATTTTCACACGGCAAACCCAGAGAAAGGAGGAGATGGAGAACAGCACCGGTATGGATATTGTAGCGACTAGAAAATGCCTCTTTCAACTGCTGCGGAGGACCTGAGCTCCGAGGGACTGTCCCCTCCACTTCCCACTCCCAGCCTGCACAGTAGAGCCAGCTAGGCAGGCTGGGGGAACCCATCCTCACCAGCTCCACACTGACATGCTTGCTGACTTCCAAAGCTCAAAAAAGGAAGTTCGGATGGAGTTGAAGTGGGGGACAAGGATCTGGGCCCAAGAGGAACAGGGCAGGTGGACTTCAGTAGCCTGAGCCCTGAGCCTCCCACCCCCAAGCAGTTACAGGTCATCTGGTATACATTTCTTCCCGGGGGAGGGGCTGCTTCCTGTTCCCACCCCTCTATCCGCAGAGCCAAATACATTTTATTTTGGAAGGAGAGTGTTTAGGAAGCACTGAATCCTGGCAAGGTGACTCCCGGCACCCAAAGGTCAGTGGGACCGTGTAGGCAAGAACTAAAGCACTCCAGCCCTCGCCTATGTGACCTGGGATTAGTCACTGCACCTTTCACACCTTGGATTTCTTCACCCAAAGCATGCCACCATAGGATGGCATGTTTTATGAGAGGCTCTCTGGCTCCAGGAGTTGATCATTTAACTCTACGTGTAGCCTGAAGGAAGGCTTTGCTATGGCCAAAAACCAGAAAGGCAGAACCCAGGCTAATCTTTTAATTTGTACTTTAGAAAGGACCATACTTTAGGAAGTGATCATGTTTATGATCACTTTTTCTCTCCCACCGACCTTCTGGCTTTTCTGATGCCAATCTTAACCTCAGGACTGGGAGTTTCTCGGGAGACAATAACACCCGGTAAATTAATTCTGCCAATGCTGATAATAATGGACAAACTCGGCCTGCCATCCCTAGTCAGTGGGGGCCCTAAGAGTAAAACGTGTGTTACTTATGACCTAATAAACCCATTACCTGGATAGAGATTAATGTATATGAATACATACATAATGTAATGAATAATAAGTCCACCAATTTCTTGCAGTCCTTTCAAATCCCTGAGTGTCATAAGAGATAATTCCTGTCTAAATAAAGTCATTACCCTGAAGAGGTAGGAAGGAACGGGGGTGGGATGGTATGCCACACTCCCACGAAAATAAAAATCCAGCCTTACATATACACATGCACAAGCACACACGCACACATCTACCGGGTACACAAGGGACAATCGTGGAGCTTTGAGAGTTGCCCACCTTTATTGGGGTTCTTGAGGGTAAACGCGGAAAGCCCTCCTCTGCAATTCTATGTAAGAGCTTTACAACTGCAGGGTTCTCGCCCCCACTGCCAAAGGATGGGGGGGGGAGGTCAGGTTTTTATCCTGATGTATAAATGATGCTGTACTCCTCCAATACCTGCTGGAAACTACACTGGTCTGTCTGCATACAGCCTGGGAAAAGAGGCGTTGCACCCTTTGAGTTACCTGGAATACATTTTCTAAAATCGACAGGAAGAAGGAAAAGATCTATGCGACCCGAGTGTTGACGACTGTACTCATGTGATGTGGGGGGAAAGAGAAGAAAAGAGAAAGAAACACATGCCAGCCGGGAAGTCCCCAAGCGGTGCCTGCACCTGGGAAGCGACTGCAAAGGATGGGTGTGGGGGCGAGGAAGTGTTGGGAGAGGAAAGGGTTGGAAGGAGGCGGCTGGCAGAAGTGCTCACCTGTCCATACACCTGGATGGGCTGGGGCTGCACAGTAGCGCTCCGCCGCGTCCTGAGTGGCTTCCCGGCCGCCGGGCTCGCCCCCCGGGCATCCCCGTGAGTCCCCAGTCGCAGTTCCTGCAGGTCGCCCTGCACCACGAAGAAGCCCCAGTCCTGGGGCAAGGGCGTGCGGCCACCGTACAATCTCTTCGTCCAGCCCCCGCCGAGAGCCCCGGGGGGCAGCAGCGCGACCAGGGCGAATAGGAAAGGGAGTCGCGACTCCCTCCTGCTGCTCCGTGTCGCCATGTTCGGGCGAACGCTCCCGCAGGTGGCGCCGCCGCCAGGAGAGAATGTGCAGCGCGCGCAGGGACAGCGCCGGGCTAGAGCCGGGGCCGCGCGCGCCGCTCCCGGAGCTCCAAGCTGCCCGGGCCGCTCCGCTGCGCCCGCCACCGCTGCCACGGCCACCGCCGCCGCCGGGTCCCGCTCGCTCGGCGCCGCGCCGTCACGTGTGCGCTCGCAGCGCGTCCCCTTCGCGCACTTTCTTCGCTCGCCGCGACTGCGGCCCCGCCCCCTGGGATGGGGAAGTCAAGGCAGAGAGCGCCCGCAGGTCCCAGGCGCGCACACCTCGCCCTCCCTGCCGCAATGAAGAATTGTGTGGGCCCTGTGCTCCATTTCCCCGGTGTGAGTTAGCTACTCCACGGATTCCTGGGGTCCCCTAGTCGCCCGAAATCGCCGCCAATCTCCGCCCCTTGTGCAGCCACTCGACCACCCTTCCTGGGCCTTGGCTTCATGCCTACCTCCAATGGCGAGCAGCAAACCACAGAATTAGCCCCGAGCACACCACCGACAAGAGTCGAGATGAACCTGCCCCGTTGTGAAACTTACATGGTTTCAACTATGGCACAGAAATGTACTTGAAGTGGCCGCTGCTCAAACTACCCTTGATCAAGCTAAACTGCCTGTGTCCAGCAGAGCATAGCAGACAAACACCCTGAACGGAAGCAGTGAAACCTAGGCTGCACCTCACCAGGAACTTGGCCCACCTGGACCTTTATACAGTAAGAAGTATGACCCCGCACACATGGATGGATATCTGGGCATGGCCCAGGGCCCCACCACGATCTCTTACTTTGATTCCCCCCTCAAGGTGTCCCAGCACTGAGCCACTCTCAGTGGCAAGATGAGTGTATCTCCCAGTCCCTTCGGCCAACACTGCTAGTTGTAAAGGCTGTAAAGATTGTACTTGTGCAGGAGAGGGCAGGAGCCCAAGGAGAGGAGGGAGTGCACTTTCAATGCACCTTAAAATCAGCTCCAAGAGTCAGGTTTTCTGGAACTGCTTTTACACTTTTTTTTTTCCAGTTGGTGGGAGCAGCTAAGTGTTAATGCTGTATTTCATCCTATGTCTCTCCGGATTCAGGTCCTGGTTACCGAGATGACTGAAGGCAGAGCAGAGCTGTTGCTGAAGCCTCTTCAACAAGCCAGTAGCTTGGTTCTGCCTCTTGTCCAGCTGTCACTCAAGCTCCTTCTAGTTAGCTTAGTCTAGCTCCTTCCTCCAACCAAGACCTCCATTGACAACCTGCCAAAACCTGTCATAATATGATCTGGGTTTGTCCCCAAGTTGAAATGTATGCCATTATGATGGTGTCAGAAGCTGAGTGCCTTTAAGAGACAATTACACCACTGAGAGGGAGCCGTGACTTCTCAGTGGAGGCAGTTTGTTCTCCCAAAAGCAGTTGGTAGAGCTTTACCTTAGGTCAGTCCTCAAAAAGTAATGTCAGCCTCACTGGCTAGTCCTGCTTCCCATAAGAGCTGAAGCAGCGTAAGGCTCTCAGAGAAGCTGAGCAGACACCAGCATCGTGTTCATGGACTTCCCATGAGTCCAAAACTCAACTGTTTCTATGTCACCTGACCTCTCTTCCAACAACAGAGAAAAGTAAAAGAAGGCCAACATTTCTTCACCTCCGTAAATCCATCATTCTACTGCCCTGCTCCATCCTATAGGAGGCTTTCTGAGAGCTTCGGCTCAGGTTCTGCAGCCTCCCAACCAGCCACTTTCCCTCTGGCCCCTTGTCAGATGTTGTCCTTCTGTTATCCAACTTGGTATCATTACTGAACCACCTAGCTGACCCCCAAAAGCCACTGCGCCATGGTTATCTCCCATTGCCCATCAAGGCCAGTCCTACCTGCTCAGTATCACCTACCTCACCAGTTAGAGACCACTCAGGGGTCCTCAGCGCTTCTCCTGCTTTGACCCCCAGTGGGAAACTAAAGGAACTGCCTGCGGTTAGAACACCCTGCATGTGACTTAATTATTGGTTGTTTTTCAGCCTATATTTAATGAGAATAGTCTTCTAAGAGTTAGCATCTCTGAAAAACAACAACAACAACAACAACAAAGGCAGGTGTCTTCTACACGTTATGTGGAAGATGGAGAAGCTGTTTGGTCCTGTGAGCTGCTGGCTTGAGCTTCAGGTGGCAATTTGCATGGAAGGATTTGTAGGGCAGGACCAGCTACTTGCTCATTTTAATTTGGATTTGTAATTTCAATGCTATAAAACTGGCAAGAATGCTCAAACACGGTTAATTTACTCCTGGAACTCCCTCCTCTCTAGTCATTATCTACATCCCTAGCCATTCTCAGGTGGATAATCAGCACCCTGGGAGACTGTGGGCTGCATAAGCACAGGGCACGGTGGAAAGAAAGCACACTGAATCTTGAGTCAAAGGTTCAACTTTCTAGCTATGGGAACTAAGCTAAATGCCCTGCCTGGAGCTTCAGTTTTTCTCTTCTAGCAAATAAAAATCTTAATTCTTATCCACCTCTCTGAACAGTTACAATACCAGATGAGATCTGATATGCTAATAGCTGTGAAATCCCCACAAACACACAAAAAAGACTGTGTTCAGGCAACAATGGAGGCCTGCACCAGGGTTCTGGTATCGCAGTAAGTTACTACATGGGTTTTGGAGGGTTTGTTTTTTATTTGTTTTTGTCCCTGTCAAAGAGACCCTCCAGTCCTGACCATTCTCTACTTTCCAAACCTTACAAAATTGTGAGACAGGAACAGTCATACGGCAAGTTCACCCAAGGCACAAGTCGGAGCTGACTTGTGCAATATGACTGGGGTGTTTCTCTTAACTTCAAAAACAGATCTGGGTTGAAAACAAGCCTCCACTTCCTCCATTCCTACAGGGTTATAGATGAGGAAGGCAGTATTCTAGCCCCTCTGCCCTAACCATGACATTGCTCTGTCCTCCATCCCTCCAGGACTATGGATAGAGGGGAGGTAATATTCTAGACCCTCTGCCCTAACCATTGCTTTGATGATAGACAGCATCACTACAAAAAAAAAAATCAACATGCGTGGAGCCATGGAGATCGTGCAGCAGGTAAAGGTGCTTGTGGCCAAGCCTAGTGACCTGAGTTCAGTTTCCATAAACCACACAGTAAATGGAAAGAATCAACTCCTGCAAGTAGTCCTCTGATCTTCACATTAGCTCAAGCTCACATGTGCACACATGACATACACACATGTATGTGCCCACACACATACACATACATGTCATAAACTTACTGTCAGTATTTTTGTATGTTTATGGCTCTTAGTTTATCAACCATATGCTTTTGTCTGCCCTAGGCAAATGCTGCCCTATCCTTCTGTCCTAATAAGGGATCTAAGCTAGAGTTGGGGTAGAACTTGGGAAAAATCATAGCAATCACCGGCAGCATGGTTTTTATCCAGATGGAGTAGGGAGACTTGGGGAATGGCTCAATGTAAGAATTCTTACTGCACACACAAATGTGAGGACAGGAGTTCAGATCCCCAGCTCTCACATAAGTGCCAGGCAGGCAGGGCAGTCTACCTGTAATCCCAGGCGGCACAGACCGGAGACTCACAGAGAAAGCTCACGTGCCATTTGGCAATCTCTGGGTTCAAGTGAGACATCTGTCTCAATATAAGGTAAGACCCATCAAAGTAGATAACCTGTGTCAACCTCTAGCCTACACACATCCACATACTTGCAAGTGTCTCTTGTGTGCTCATGCATGTAAACAGACTTGCAAGCACACATATATGAGTACATATACCACACATATATACATGAAAAATAAATAAATAAAATAGCTAACAAGAGCTGGGTATGATGGGACATGTCCATAATCCAACAGTAGGGAGACTAATGTCTATAATCCCACTGCTGGAAAGGCTGAAGCAAGAGGATCATGAGTAGTTTGATATAAGCCTATGAGCCACAGCAAGCCCCTGTTTCAAAAGACAAAGCAAGGACTCCCACGCTGGCTCAGACAGTAAAGGCTGCCAAACCTAATGACCTAAATTCAATCCCTAGGACCCAGCTGGTGGAGGGAAACAACCAAACTCCTACAAGTTGTCCTTCAATATCCACAAGGTTACAGTTCATGGTAACCTTGACTATACCTAAACCGCACAAGACCCAGACTCAGGTCCCCAGTGTGAGAGGAAGAAGAGGGAGGAAGGAAGAGAGGAAAGGAAGAATTTTAAAAGAACAATAGGGACAGCGGTAAAGACAAAGGTGGGGGTGGGAATTCTGAAAGCGCATTTTGATTCCTTTCTTACTTTGTGAATACCTTCTCTCCTCCTTGGACCCCTGCTAGCCAACTTTACCCATTCTTTACTTTGCAGAGGCATCTCCCTCTGCACCTAGGTGAGCAGTGTCCCTCACTCCTTGGTATTTTCTCTCCGGTCATGTTACCTTACTCCATTTTTGTCTTAAGACTCAAGCAGAAGGAGGTGTGACATCAGCCCATGTTAATCATGTCTATAGTCTGCGTCCAGCAAACTCCTGGCAGGTGGTGGGAAGGATGGGATCAATGACCTAGAAAGCGCAGAGGCAGAGGGAGCTGGCCTTTTACCCTATGAAGGTTCAGTTTCAAAGGCCTAAGAAATACGCGGACAATAGTCAACAAATTAGCAAGAGAAGAGACACAAACTTAGAGTGTGCACTTTCCGTGGGAGCCACACAAAATACAAGACTCAAAGGAGGGGCAGATTTGATGTTTGTATAGTCCGCCCCTCTGAGCTTCAGAAGAGAAGAGGGGGTGTGTAGACTCTGGGAGGTGATGGCTGAGGTTATATAAAAGAGGGGTGCAGGAAGCAGACCACAACGGACGTTCTTCTTGTTCTGCAGCGATGGAGCCCTAGCTAGCGATTCCCAGAACTGGTGCAATGGACGGATGGACCGTTCTTGTGTGTTTATTGCTTGGTGAGATTCCAGCAAGGGTGCTAAAGACAATTACTTGAGTTCTTACTGAGGAACTTCCCTTGGCCAGATAAGGGAACTCATTGAAGACTCCCTGCTAGCTTCTGTAAATAAAGTGGGGGTTGGGGACAGAAGTCAGCCAGTCCTTGGTTCTCAGGCTGCTTCTGAGGCCTTTGCAACCTTACAGTGGCCATATTGAGGGTTTCCTTTTCTGTTCTCCAGCAGACCCATGCAAATGAATGGAGAGCAGAAATGACACCACCTTCCACTTTTGGTGGTGATGGCGGGTTATGTGACCAGTATTGCTGGGCTTGAAGACACATGCCTATAATCGCCAGACAGAACTTTTACTTCAAATGCAAGTCTGAGCTACAAAGGGAGACCTTGTCTCAAAACAAGCAAGGAAAATTAAATAAACAAGAAAGTCACAAAGTAGGCAAAGCCCAGGAAAGAGGACAAAGATTAGGATACATAAACATTTAGAATATAGTGAGCAGCTTAGAGTCTCACCTACGAATACATTAAGTTTGTAAAGAGGCTTCTGTAACTAGAGGTAACTTACTTTTGCATAACAGTTCATATTTGCATAAGGGTGTGGTCCATTGTAACTCACTGTGACTCACTGTGCCAAAGCTGGTATTATGGCCACTCCCACTTTAGAAAGTAAGAGCTGTACTAGGGAACAGATTCAAACCCAAGTTCTCTGAGGTTTACAGCCAAGGCTAAGAGCCCCCTTACAAAGGGAAGATCTGGGGCTTCAAATCCTAGAAAAAAAGGACACAGGAAACGGGGGGGGCTGCATATGCCCAGAGAAAACTGCAACTGCAGGCGAGGAGCACAGTATCTAGGGGCTGAAGCCACCACAGGGCTGTACTGCAGCAAAGTGTCATGTGACTGCTCAACAGTGAAGACACAGGATCATGTCAAACCAGCTGTCCTTAGCTTCATTATAATAACATTTCCATGTCATTAGCCTTGCAAAATTGCCTGCAGGTATTATGCTTGTGACACCCTGACACCTCTAGAAAAGCCCCATATAAAAGCCAGAAAATGGGAGTCAATACTATTCCAGGAAAATCCTTACCATCCATGGGATTTCCTGCCTTTTCCCACTTTACCTGAATAAGCCTCCCGTCCATTAATGTGTGTCCCCGAGACACCAGCCAGAAACTTGGCAATCTGAATTCTTTTTCCGACAGTCACAGGATCTTGAGCACACTGAGCCAGAGTCGATCAGCTGCACAGTCTTCCTGGAACTGCAGCATCGAGACCAGGGCAGAAAGAAGAGCGATGAGTATCCCCCCCCCTCAGTCCTCGGCAATGCCTCCTCTGCAGGTCATAGCTGCCTTCCGCACCAGGCACCTCAGGTGTAACACTGAGTCACTCTGCTCTCTAATATTCCCATGTTCAACCCTGAGAGATTCATCTGTCCAATTCTGTTTTCCATAACTGTCTAGAAGACTCACTGAAGGAGGGATTTGTTTTCCAGGGGTCAAGGCCTGTGAGAGAGTACAGGTTTCTAAAGCTGCCATTGAGTTCTGGTCTTCCTCTGGCTAGATGGCTCAGTTAGAAAATCAACTTTTCTTTCTTTTCCTTGGCTTGACTTTTTCAATTAATTGACAGGTTTTGTTCTGACATTTCCACACACATATGACATTATGCTTTGTTCTTAGTCATCCGAGGGCTAGATTTTTGAAAATGTCTTTCTCTTGAGATAAGGTCTTGCAGTGTGGCTTTGAACTTGAGACCCTCCTGCCTCAGCCCCTCCAATCCTGCATCACAAGCATGTCTGTGCCATTGTGCAACCTCTTGATCTTTTAGAAAGAGGAAGCATTTGCTATTTCCTGAGTCCAGTGAGTCAGCCTGGGCAAAGATGAGTCCTTTTGCTGCAAGACAAGTCCCATGTTTGTCCTACATGTTGTCTGTCACTTGATAGGGTATAAATGTCCACAATGATATGGCCAGTACCTGCAAGGGACTTAAAGAGAGATAAATCAAGACTAGCAGAAATGTGTGAAACCAGAAAGAGCTCTACTATGAGTCATGAGGTACTGAGTATTAAATCTAGAGCCTGGTGCATTATGGTAAGTGTTCTCAGCTGAGCTACACCCCCAGGTACCGGAGCTCTAAGATCTTAGATTGCAAGCACAAGGTCAGTCTGAGCAATTTAGTGAGGTGTCATTTCAAAATAAAAGACATACAAAGGGCTGGGGCTGTATCTCATTGATAACGGTGCTTGCCCGGTCTGTGCAAAGCCCCGAGTTCAATGCCTGTCACTGATGCAACCGACCTTGGAGTGGGGATTTCAGGTATATCCATCATGGGAGGGAGCCGGGTGGGGGACACTGCCATGCTCCAAGAGAAAGCAGGAAGTTATTTTTGGTGTCTGAAAAGAATAAGTGTGGGTGAGGAAGGGTATAAAAGCAATTAGCTAGGGTGGTGCCTGTTGCAAGAGGCACCAATAATCTCCCCCCAGATACCACTTCAGTCCATCCTCAGCTAGAACACAGGGTGTCACCTGTTTGCAATGCATATAATCTTCCAGAGCTTGCTGCAGACTGATCAGACATCTGCCATCTCTAAATCCATCACCCTGGCAATTTTACACGGTGTCATCAGCTGAATTAACACCTGTTAAAAACCATCATTCCCACTAGACTCAAAGCAGCAAGCGCCTTTAATGAGGACCTGCAGAAAAGAATACATTTCCTCAGAGCCCTTAAATAAATGACATTAAGTCCTCTATGCTAAATAAATTATTGAAACAGCGATTAGGGCTTGGATCGTACCAACAGACCTGCTCAGAGGCATATATAATCTCATTTGGGTTTGACTGCCACACCCGGACTAGCAAACTGCCCAGCCTCCTCCGTTGATGGGTAAGTGAAAATTGCATTCCTTTTTAGCATGTATTGAAACAAGAACTTCAGTGCTAAATTAGCAGTGGGTTTTGTGTATGAATTTTCTTTGCATTCTAACATTATGTAAATGAAAAACCCAACGAAGTGCAAATTAGGACTATTCTTAATTCTAAAAGGCTGCTATTCTGTGATAATGACGCCATGGAACACTTCACAGTCTGCCAAGCACGGTGTGTGGTTCCTGCTCCCCCATCTGCCCTGTGAGACTCCCAGCAGGGGGACACCCACTGTGTCCTCATTTTTTTCTCTTGCCCACTAATGTCAATCAGATATAATCCACACATCCTCTCCTCTTCCTCTGTATAATTTCATCTTCCAAGGATCATTTCCTCACTAAAAACAGAACAAGAGGTCGAGAGGAACTTAATCTGTATGAACAATGGTATTACAGGATATTAGTGGCCTGACATTCAGGAGGCAGGTCACCTGGATTTTATCCCAGTTCTTTCTGGACCAGCTGCCTCATCCTAGGACCCTACTTTTCTTCATCTGGAAAATGAATTAGCTACCTCTGCAGCTTTAAAAGATTACATGAGATTAGACACCTTGAGGTTTAAATCTAAGCCTGGCATAGAAGACTTGTTCAGCAAATGATGTACCTATTGTTGTCTGCAAAGTTCAGCTTGGTTGAGCCGGGCGTTGGTGGTGCACACCTTTAATGCCAGCACTTGGGAGGCAGAGGCAGGCGGATCTCTGTGAGTTCGAGGCCAGCCTGGTCTACAAGAGATAGTTCCAGGACAGCCTCCAAAACCACAGAGAAACCCTGTCTCAAAAAAAAAAAAAAAAGGTCAGCTTGGTTGTAGTTGTTATATCAGTTTGGCCATTCAGCGGATGGCAGGTTTTTATTCGTGTTTGTGTCTCCTTCAACCTTGACACCAGGCAATAGGTTTGTGTAAACAACAACAACAAAATCTAATTGGGGGGTGGGGAGAGGAATTTAATTCAATGGTAGAAGACATGCCTAACAACGATAGGGCCCTGAGCTCAATTGTCAGCACTTTCTTCAATACCTCCCCTGCCCCCCCCCAGACACACCAGACAAACACACACACACACACACACACACACACAGAGAGAGAGAGAGAGAGAGAGAGAGAGAGAGAGAGAGAGAGAGAGAGAGATGGTCTGTGTAGGACAGATCTACTCTCAGTGTTGCTCTCTTCTTCATGTTCCTTAGGATGGCAGGCAGATGCAATAATGTTCCAAGAGCAGGATTGGAACTTTAAAACAAACCAACTTCAGTTTCCTATTAATCATGGGGACAAAAGGCCAGAAGAACTCTACTCTGTGAGTATGCTCTAGAGGAATGAGCCCACCAGGCCTGCTGAAATATAGCTTATTCTTATATTATTTACTTTGTATGTATGGGCATTTTGTCTTATGGATGTCTGTGTGCCACATTCATTTCTAATATTTTCAGAGGCCAGAAGAGGGTGTCAGATTCTCTAGAACTGGAGTTATAGATGTTTGTGAACTGCCTTGTGGGTACTGGAAGTCAAATCTAGGTCCTCTAAAGACACAGCCAGTGCTCTTAACCACTGAGCCATCTCTCCAACCCCACTCCTTGGATCTGTGTGCTTTATACATGCAAACCAATTCCTGGTAGCCTCACTTCCTAAATAGTATTAATTTCACCAATGGAAAAAAGTATTCCTAGTATCCTTTATACTAATATATCACAATTCAGGTTTAGTTTGTGATAGCTGATAGCCTCTTGTCCAGCATGGATCCTGTCCAAGATGCTTTACATGCTAACCACACCTCATTTGGAACATGCATTCCTAATGAGGACCTTTACTTGTTAATTGTCTACCCTCTGTGTGGGTTATAGTGAATCTATACTTGTGTACATAGCGTTGTGTATAGTAAAGCATTTAAAAGTCAATTACAGATAGCAGGGCAACTGTGAAGAAGGACAGGCTTCTGCCATTGCTGAAACTGGAAAACAAGTGTAAAAGAGTGGGTTCCCAGAGTGAGATTATTCATGCCTTCAGTTCCCTGACGCCCAGAATCTACTTTAACACCGACAGCTAGATAACATTGTGTTCATTTAGGCATCACCCTAAAGGAGCCATTTACCCAAATAAGGACTTCATGCCTCCACTGTGGTCAGCTAGATAAGACAGCCCACACTCCTGAGTAGCTATTACAAGTGCTTAGGGTATTCTAATCCCAATCAATGCAAGTGATTTTTTTTTACAACTGACATAACAATATAGAGAATGATCTTCATTAGTGGCTAGCTAATTGGCTGGGTGAACATTAGAAACATGCTCTCAGTAAATTCAGAAGTATTCAAGGCTTAATGCCAATCAAAATTGTAGTGAAGACATGCTGTTCCATTGCATGGAAATGTGTAAAACAGCACAACTCCCCTAGCCTCAGAGATAGGAACTAAACTGGAAATGCTGGCTCCTGCCTGTAGTCCCCAGCACTTGGGAAGATGGGGCAGGCGGACTATAATGAGTCTGACACTAGCCTAAACTAAACAGTGAACTCTTAGCCAGCCTACTCTACAGGATAAGACTTTGTCACAAAAAAAGAAAGGAAGACAGGAGAGAGAGAGAGAGAGAGAGAGAGAGAGAGAGAGAGAGAGAGAGAGAGAGAGAGAGAGAGAGAGAGAGAGAGATCAGGCTACAGAAATAGCTCAGTATTTTAGTGCTTGCCTCAAAAACATAAGGATCAATATACTTTGATCCCCAGAACCCATACACAAAAGCTTGGCACGATAGTGTGTCTTTGTAAGTCTAATGCTAGGGAGTCAGAGAGTCAGGTCCCTAGAGCTCCCTGGCCATCTAGCCTTGTCTGCTTGGCAAGTAATGGTACCTGATATTGCTCTGCACTGTGCTGTCTTCCTCATATGCATGCACACACACTCACATACAAGTGTTCACATGCATATTTACAAAGGAGAGACAGAATGAGGGAGGAAGAAGGGGTAGGTGGGCTAAATCTTATTCCCTGATCCATTGTTCGTCCTTGGCTCTGAGGACTCTGGCTGCCTCCTATGAGCTGTAATTCTAGCTGCATGCCAACTCTAGAATGTTCTTTCTGCATCTGATAAAACACATCCTCCAAGTAAGGTGTGATGAAAGCACCTAAGACAGAGCAGGGACTTTCCTATGTCCTGTTTTAATAACTGTTTAAATAACATTCGCATGTGTGATGGAGTCCAATGTGAGGTTGCTACTGTTAAAATGTATCTGTGAGGGTCTGATGAGGGTCTGAGCCATAGTTAACCCTGGCTATTCTAACCCAGTCCCTTCCTATCTGTCAGAAACAGGCATGACGAGCCTAGTATAGGACAATTATAATGTGTGCTATGGAGTGATCTGATGGAAAACTAGGGTTGGGTTGGAGAAGTGGGACAAGGGTTTTCAGGACCAATGTATAAGCTGGGAGAAGAATTCGGCCACATGTCATAGAGACCCAGGGTACTAAAGTTTCTACAAGACGTATGTTTATTTCCCTCGCACACTAGTCTCTAGGTTGGGCTGCACAGCTACCAGCATTTCAGGTTTATTCTACCTCATTTTCCCTGCTATCCCAGGTTATTTGTTTTGTCTTATAGTCCATAGTGGCTCATCGCCTCTTCCTCAAAAACCAGAGGGAAGGAGAATGGGGCACAAATCAATACGCACACATCACTCTCACTCACATACTGATGGTCAGAAATTAGTACTCTGTCGCTTAACTGCAAGGGATGTTGGGAGACAAGCTATCTCTGAGTAGTCATGTGCTCACCTGCAGGACAGGGATTCTTTTCCTTTAAGAAATGGAAAACAATACCTAGAAGCAGTTGCTTCCAGAATCATCAGGAAATAATAGAGTGACCAGGGCTGATAGCTAGAAGGCAAGTCCCAATAAAGACTGTCATTTTAAAAATACTGAAATGTGTGTGTACCCAGTGCCACTCCTCCAATCCCTGAGCAACACTATGCCACTATTTAGGTCCCAGCTACCCTGGCCCTCTTCTAAGATGCTTTGGACTTTTAATGCCTGGCTCACCAAGGGTCTCTTTCACTCTGTCCTGTCCTCTCGCTGTAACCTTGTACTGGTTCATAAGTTCCCTTGCCTTACCCACTTTTTAAATGTTTTACATATAAGATGGCAGCCATGTCTGGAAATAAGAGTGTGTGACCCTCTTGAAGAACTTGAGACTTTTGACCTAGAATAGAGGAGGTAGAGACAACTCCACTGTCTCTCTCATCTAATCATTCATAATAACCATTGACTTTTAAGTTTTAAAAAAAGTTTATTTTAACTATTGACAATGTGCTGACACCTGGTTTGGGCTGAGTGATTCGTGTATGTTCTCTTAGACTCTCAAAGCAAGCCTGTGTGATGGAAATTATTTTCATTGTATGGCAAAGTTGCTGAAGATCAGACACACTGTACAGGTAGTACAGGGAAGCCTCAGGAAAGTACTTGCCATGCAAATATGAATTCAAACCCTAGCCCCCACTTGAGAGTCCAGGCAAGTGTGTTGGCATCCTAAAACTGGAGAGGCAGAGACAAGTGGATCTCAGGTAAGAGAAAAACACAGTCTCAAAAAATGGAATGACTAAGGAAAATATCGTACATTGACCTCTGACCCACACATATACACAGGCCACACAGAGTCAATATGCACACCTCCACATGTCTGACTCCAAGGCCGGAAACTTTCTCCATAGTGCCAACATACCCACAAACAGAATGTTTGAACAACCTATAAAGCATTTTCTAGGCAAAAGAATCAAGTAAACACTTCACAAAGGAGAAGGCCTACAAGGCCAAACAGTACATAAAAATGATGCTCAGCATTGTTGGTTATCAGGGAAATGCAAATGAAAACCACAATGGCTTTGCCACACACCCACTAGACTGGTGACAATAGAACTTAAAAATTCAACAATGCCAAATGTTGGAATAGCCGTGGAGCAGCTAAATCTTCACAAAGTGATGGAGAAAAATACAGAATTGTTCAGTCATTTGGAAAGTTTGCTATTTTCTGCCTTTCTGTCTTCCTTCCTCCCTTCCTCCCTTCTTTCTTCCCTTCCTTCCTTTATTTCATTTTTTTTAAGACAAGGTCCCCATAGTCAAGGATGACCAGGAACCACACGCATGAACCACCATTCCTGATGTACGCAATACTGGGTATCAAACCTTGTGCATGCACTAAGCAATCACTCCACCACCTGAGCTACATCTCCAGGCCCAAACTGGCATTTTCATATAAATATTATTAGTCTACTCTATGATTCAGGATTTATAAGATAAATGAATTCATATATCTACCAAAAATTCTGCTTAAGAATGCCCACTGTAGCATTCTTTCTCAAAGCTCAGCTTTGGAAACAAGACAATGTTCATTCAAAAGAGGAGAATGGAAAAACAAACTGAGGTTTTTTCATACAAAGAGATATTGTCCAAGCATAAAAGGAACACATTATTTAAATCTACAACATAGATGAATCTCAGAAATACTGTGTTAAGTGTGTTTTAAAAAAAAACAAGACACACAAGAGAACGCATACCAATTACTTCATTTACGTAAAATCCAACGTGCAGATCTAATCTATAGGAACGAAAATTCAGAATCACAGCTACCCTGCAGAGGATGGAGGGAGGACTGCTAACCAGAGAATGCTGTGGAAGGGTTTTCTGGATGATGTAGTTAAAAAACACTTATTTATATATTTAGTGTGTATATGGAGGCAGGCATGGTATGCATGTGATGATCCAAAGACACCTTGCAAGAGTTGGTTCTCTCCTTCAACCACGTGGGTCTTGGGAATCAAACTAAGGTCTTCAGGCTTGGTGGCAAGTATCTCCACCCACCTGGCCATTTCACCATCCCAGTCTTCTACTTTCTGATTATGCCATTGGATACACAAGTCTATCCATTCAACTGTATTTCCCAGTGTGTAAATACATTTTGACTCAAAATTAATTTAAATGAGATAAAAGAATAAAAGGGGTGGCCCCTTCTACTCTCCTATCCCTAATCATGTAAGCTTCTGGGATAAATTGATGCTTATCAGAGATACTATTGGGAGGTTCAGGTTGAAAGTTCAAATTAAGTAACTAAAAACATTTGTAAATATACAGAATTCTGAACTAACAAAGCAAAGCTGCCTTCTGCTTCAGAGACTCAGCTCTCACAGTGGGAACTTTATGTTACCCAAACCTTGAAACTGGAGATGGGGAGATGGCTCAGGTGGTTAAGTACTTGCCAGAGCAGCTGAACAACCTGAACTCCAGTGCCCATGTCAAAAGCTGGGTATGGTAGCTCATGCTTATCATGTGGCACCAGGGACATGAAGACAGGAGGGTCCCTTAGCTTTCTGACCATTCTGTCTTGACAATTGGTGAGCTCCTGATTCAGTGAGATAGCCTGTCTCAAATAAAAAATGAACAGATAAATAAATTGGTAAATGTGCTGTGGATCAATCTTTGGACACTGTAAATTGTATTACTCTCAATGGTTGAGAAAGAGCTGACTGGCCTTTAGCTGGGCAGGAAGAGATTGGGTGGGAGAGCCAGACTAAAAGGATGCTGAAAAGAAGAAGGGTGGAGTCTCAGGAGTCACCAGTCATGAAGTAACAAGTCATGAACCACGTAGCACATAGATTAATAGAGATGGGTTAATTTAACATATGAGAGTTAGCTGGGCGTTGGTGGCTCACGCCTTTAATCCCAGTACTCGGGAGGCAAAGGTAGGTGGATCTCTGTGAGTTCGAGGCCAGTCTGGTCTGCAGACAATACAGAGAAACCCTGTCATAAAAAACCAAAAAAAGAAAAGAAACAAAACAACAACAACAAAAACCAATGTGAGAGTTAGCTAATAACAAGCCTGAGCTATTCGCAGAGTATTTATAATTAACATTAAGTCCCCATATTGTTCATTTGGGTACTGGCAGGTAGGAAAGAAAAGTCAGCCTACAGAAATGACTGAGGAAGAGTTTACCTCTTTCCACCACATACACAAACATGTATGTGAAATTTTGACCCAGGCACCTACATACAAGTGCCCAACTAAATATACATACATACATACATACATACATACATACATACATACATACTCACATGTGCATACTCATATATACTTACACACAAGCATAACTTTTAAAAATATATTTCTTTTTCTTTTCTGAAGTTTTCCTCTTTTTATAGAGGGACCATTTTTAATTATGTGTGTCTGTTGTGGGGGTATGTGCATGAGTCCCTGGAACTAGAGGAGCTGGATCCCCAGGAGCTGGAGATACAGGTGTTTGTCAGCCCGGAATCAAACTCTGGCCCTCTGGAAGAGCAATGCATGCTCTTAACCCCTGAGCCACCACTCTAGCCACATCTGAAGCTTTCTTATTTAAAATTACATCATTTTCCCTTTGAAGCCCAGGCCCTTCTCTGTTCCCATATCTTAGAACATATGATGTCTACACATCTCCTCTGTCAACATCCTTTCCAGTCCCTCCCTGAAGGCTCTAAGGAAAAGTTAAGAGCACCCATAAGTTTTTCCTATACACTCCTCTGGTTAAATTGGTGTTCTACCTGATGCTCAGTTTACCTGTGGCCCAGCGTTGATCCCCAGGCTAAATGATACTAAGGTTGCCTTAAGCTCAAAGATTCCAGCTCTTTGAACATGTGATTCCAGGCTTGAAGAATGAAGGCAAACATTCAGGCCATCAGCAGTAGCATCTTCATCTACACAAGATGCAGTCAGTGACAGGGTCTGCCTTGTAGCATTCTCCTGTGGAAATTGCATTACTTAGAATAAGGTTGAAAATCCCATCTCCAGCAGACAGAAGAAGTGTTGAGACTGTCAAGCTTGTACAGAGTTGGAGTCTTGCAACCTTGGGACTGACTGGATGGGAAGAAACTTTGCTCAGTCAGGAGAATGGTTTTGTGTGGATTCCGTGGACATGGGGATTAAAAGAATAGAATGGATAAAACTTAAGACTAGAGGCATCTATTTTCCTAGGGCTTCCTATCACGTCATAGCCTACGCTAACCACTTTGTGTCCATTATTCTTACTTAATCCACATTAGAACTCTGTACAGAGGTTAACTAGAGTGCTCAATATTTCCTAGCTAGTGAGTGATAGAACTGAATCTCATTTCCATGTCTGTTTAACTCCAGACTCCACACTATTAATCACTAGGCTGTTCTGTGTCTCAGAAAGGAGTTAGCAAAGGCATTGTGCCCTATCTCTTGGTTCGAGGTTGGTCAAGCAGCCCAAGCTCAAACACTCCTTTCCGTAGCCATTGCAGTGACCTGCCAGTGTCTCTCTCATCTTCAGCAAGGGCATTCTTCCTGCTTTACTCCACTTTTGTTCTATCATTGGTGATCCACATCAGCCTTGACACCAAACAATTTCAGTGGCAGAAGGAGGGTGCCAAGTGGCTGCAAACAAATTTGACGCATTCCAGCGCATCTTCTGATTACCCAAGGTCAGTCCGGTCTCCATAGCCGGTAGTTTGGAGGAATATTAATGAGGGGATTGCATGGCATAAGAAGAAATGGTTCCTTAAGAGATATATCCTCATTAAGGTGCCTTTACAGCAGACTACAGGGCATATGGTAACATGAAGTTATGGTCTAACCAAGGAAAGCCCAAGTAACAAATCAGCAAGTCATGAGAAATAGGATCTGGAAACATTAGCAATTCTGTGCTAAAATTTCTGAATAGTCTTCCACTTTTGGTCATTTTGGATAAAAAGGACTAAAACCACATCTAGTGTATCAAGCACTTGCCAGGAACTAGTCTCTCCTTTTTCCCTGTTTCTTCTCTGAGGATGAGAGTCAGGCTCTTGTACATGAAGGGCCCGTGTTGTGGGTTTTCATGTTTCTGGATTTGATTGCAGTGGTTTCTCAGTAAGACAGTCACAGGTATAAAAGAAGAAACAGGGAGATGTTTACTTTGATAGTGTCAGGAAGCAATTCATGGGCTGTTTTCTAGAAGAGCTTAGATGAGCAACGCTTTGCAGTGGTATGTTTAATCAAGGCAAGACACTTGAGACTCTATGCAGGTAAAAGGCATTTGTGCCTGATTTAGGTGTCAGGGGCTTTTAGAAGGCATTAAAGAGAACTGTGAACTGGGCCAACATGTTGACACTTCTCCTCACCTGATGCTCTGAGGAAACGCAGAGGCTCAAGCATCTCTTCCTGTTTCTTATGCAACAACCACCTGGGCTTATGAAAGCCCCAAAACAGGAACCATGTCAGTCATATGGCATTGACATTGCTTTCCTCTGCAACTTTGGTGAGCCTACCTCCGAATGAAGTGTTCTCTCCCTCCCTCCCTCCCTCCCTCCCTCCCTCCCTCCCTCCCTCCCTCCCTCCCTCCCTCTCTCTCTCTCTCTCTCTCTCTCTCTCTCTCTCTGTCTGCTAAACTTGATTTGAACTGGGAGAGGCCTTCAAAGCAAGAGCATAGAGGAGACCAAAGTCGTGGACTGGCCTATTTGCTTGAGAGGCCTCTTTAAATAGAAAGGACAGAGACTGAGAGAGTCCCACTGATCAAATGCTTAAGTTGGTATTGGACTACACTTGGAGGGGCTTGCCAGAATCATGAGCTAGATCAAGGACCTGCCTGACCTGAGTCACCATCCATTTCATGGGTATTGTCTATTAGCCTCTAACGTGGTCCTTATCATTTTTCATCACCATCTGTGTTTGAGGAGGCTGTATCAGCTGTATCACTGGGCTCCCAGGAGCTCCAGATTCCAGTTGACTGTGGTCAACTGGAGGTACTGGTAGGGAGCCATGTGTGACATGGAGAATAGGGTGGTTCTTCCCCTAGCTTCCTTCCTTTAAAATGGCCAGAATTTAGCCAGGTCCCTCTTCTGATAACCTCAATTCTTCTTGGGTTGTGCTCCTGCAGACAGATACACTCTCTTGGCTCTAATGACTGGCTCCAAATACTGCCCAGTCATTGTACATTTCACATGCTCTTTTGATGCAGAGTATCATGTAGCTCAAGATGACCTTATACTCCCAACATAGCCCAAAGCCATAATAAAGTTCTGATCTTCCTGCTTCCACCTGCTAAATGCCAAGATTTCAAGTGAGATTTCACCATGCCCTTCAAAGGCTTCCTAATGTACCTGATTGCAGGTGCCATCAAGGTACAGCTTCTTTTCCGGGTGTGATTTCATGTAGCAATGACTGGCGTCAAATTACTATGTAGTCCAGAATGACCTTGAACTTGTGATCCACTAGCCTCCACCTCCTTATTGCTGTGATTCCAGGAGTGTGCCACTATACCTACCCAGTTTTATGTAGGCAAGCACTCTGCCAACTGAACTACATAACCAACCCTCAGAATGCTTCAGTAACAATCACCTACCAGATTGACAGCATTGAAATTAAGATCTGAATAATAATAGTCCCTAAACACAGGTTTCTATCCTGACAATGTCCATGCTCTAAAGCTTCATCAATGTGAATTGCTGCAAAGGGAACTTTCATGAGTTCTGTCTCCAGTGAGAATAAGCTCTCTTATATGGATGGTGGTACTTGGGTAATACCCTTGTTAAATATACATAGGTATTAGATACACTTGCTTTTTTGCTCAATTGTGTAAGAATATAAAACTAAAGCTGTATTGAAATAGTGAATTATTGAAAGTAACTAAATATTAATAGATTAGAGTGCAGTAATTCAGGCTTTTAGCTTGGACACATAGAGAAACAAATCTTAACTGTGTGCCCTAGAAAGTTACTTAATCTCTTCAAGTCTTGGTTTTTCTTTTCCATAAAATAGTCATGCAACGGGGATCAACTGAACAGTTTGTCACTGCTATTGATTCTTCTGTTCTTAGAGACTTCACAAGTCACAGGGAAAGCGATTACTATTGCCACTGGGATTTGGGCCCTGCTGTGACTTGTACCTATGATTTCTGTCATACAGTGTACAAGCATTGCTTTGAACAGCACACAGCATGGTATTAGGGTCATTCTCACAAAACCAAGATGACTGACATTGTTCCCCCAAGAAGGATTAGTGGTCTTATGATATCATGCATCCTAACTATCATCCAGCTAGTGGCGATTTAGAAATTGCTAGCATAACATCTGTCCAAGTGTTGATGACTAAATTGCAATGAACAGCTTGTCCTGTCTAAGACACAACCCCCAAATAGCAGTCAGCCCCTTCTTAGTTTCTAAAATGCTTGGGTTAACTGTGATGATCCTGGCTTGCAATGTATTTGCCTCTTGGCATGCATTCCCCAAGCGCCAAGTCTTACTGGAACAAAGGGTGAAACAAACTGAAAGATCAGAATAGGAGGCCATGAGATGTGCTGACCTCACATTTGCCTGCCTTTACTAGCCCAATTGATTTCTAAATAAGGCTCTCAATTCATGTTCCCCCATTACCTACCTGTTTCTTGTCAGTTTCATACATGTATGACAACTAATAACGGTGTTTTGACTTTGGGTTTTAGTACAAATATCCAGGAGCAAATTCAGCTGAGTACATCTGAGACACAGACTGTGCAGCTGGTACAACAATAGCAACTACTTGCTATGTGTGTTGTGGAGGCTAAATGAGATTCAGACAGCGTGAACACAGTAAGCTCTTGAAAAGTGTTACCTGCCATTGTTGCTGTTAGTTTTAATTTACAGCCTCCCGGTGACATGGGCACCTTTTCAAGTGCATCTGCCATCTGCTTATCAGCCTGGGTAAGGTGTCTGTTCAGATCTTTAGCCCATTTTTTTAGTTGAGCTCTTGACATTCTTATCATTGAGTCTACAAATTCTTTGCAATGTCTGGACTTTATCAGATTTGCAAATAACATGCTCCTACCTACCCTTTGGCTCAGCATCTCATACTCTTGATGGTGTTGCTAGTAACAAAACACTTAAAATAATAGTACACTCTGAGTTATCTCATATATTTAGCGGGTTACTATTTTAAAGAATCCCAAACAGTTGCTGCAACATAGTTAAGAGCTGCATGGGTGTCAGTTAATACACAAGTAATACGTAAGTATAAATACCCATTTGAGCCATTCCTACCTAATGAAAAAATGACTCTTAGTCACTTCTTAAACTACCTTCTGACTTCCTCCTGGATGTTTTGTTGTAAAACCTTCCTGAGTACATGTCTGGTTTAATTTCTCATTTTTAGCATCAGGTCAGCTTATGGCCAAAAGCTATTTTAAGTAACTTCCCCTAAATATTTTATTTCTTACTCTTACATGGGAGCGTCCCTATCTTTCGAGCCCAGTGGAGGAGTAGCTGAAGCCATGCTTCCTAATCCAGTCGCTCCCCTTGGTCCCACCCCAGGGACAGAAAACAGAAGCAAGCCTGGAGCTCTTGATTCTCTCTGCTAATTTAGAGATTTATGGTCTGTTTGATTGGATGTTAACTCAGGACAGTGAAGGCATAAATGTTTTCTTTTAAAAGTGAGTCAGAATTACTGTTCTCTGGTGTAAATTCACGATAACAGAGAATATGAATTTCTTATTTAGATCAGATAAATGTTTTCATGACTGAATTAATCTTTGATTTTGAGGCCTGTGGCTGGTTACAGAGCAGAGGGCCTTTGTGGTGCATGGTGAAAGCTTTCTATCTTACCCATCCCTTCCCCATCCTTAGAAGAGATACTTAGCTGCCTCCTGTCTTGGGGAGTCAAGAGACCCCGGCACTAGGACCTTCATTGGAGCTGCAGAGAAGCAGAGTGAGTGTTTGAACAAATGCCCTGACACCTGTGAAGGTTGTCAGTGTGATGTTTCCCATACAGGAGGAAAACGGGACTGAAGTTGGATTATTTCTCTAGGGAGCATATTGCCCACAACCCTGTGGTGATTCTATACCCATGCACACGTGGTGAGAATGAACTGGACTCAGGGGGTGAATAACAACAGCAATAATAATAGACATGAAGCCCCTTGGAGAGCTGAAGGGAGTAGTGGGTGGTGGGTGAGATTAAAATGTTATATATACTTTTTTTCAAAAAATAAATGAAAATTATTTTTTAAAATGGGTGACGCAATTGTACCTCACCTCACCAGCTTGCCTTCCTACCTCAGCTAGTGGCTAAAGACACACCTGTGAGACACAGAGTGTGCAGCCACAAGTCACGTTGTGACATCTGCCATATGTATTTGTTCATACTCTCAGTTCCCCAATCAGTTCCAGGGTAAAACCACAAAGACAGAATAAAAAGAAGCCACAGTGCAGTACTTAGAATTCCTCTGTGATAATTCTATGACAGCCCTTTATTTTTCAGTGAGGGGCTTGACAGCTCGATTTTTAAATTCATCTTACGTGATAGCTCCAATTTAATGACCAATTTCTCTTTAATAATCTTTGCAGCCCCCCTGGAGTTTTGGCCATTTAAACAGAGCATAATAGAATTTCCTCAAGAAATGAAAAGTGATTTCTTTATATGGCTTCTCGGGTTCAAAGACATTTACATACTCAGTTCATCTGAAAATATAGAACAATGGCACTTGTGAATAAGAATCTCTCTTTCCTATTCTCAGAATCTTTTACCTACCCCTCTTAGATCTTTCAGGAACCTAATCTGGAATTTCTCCTTTCAGGAGGTCTTTCTTGAAAAATCACTCTTAGATCTGATTGCGTATTTTTTCTTCATATAATCAAGAGCTGTGGATTCCGTTTCGATCAGATTCATGAATGGATCTGAAGTTTCCTGAGTCCTAGCATATGAATGTGTCCCTGCATCCTTGACTTTTGTGTCAAGTTTCTTCTGTCTCAAGAGAAAAGACAGCGATGAGCACTTGCCTGGTGTGTGCTGCACTGTGGACTTACACATTAGTGCCACAAATGAGAGAGACAGGGGGTGGGGCACCAAGGGCACATCCCTGCACCCTTGGTGTAATGTGAGCTCTTGACATTTGCCACTGCGTGATGCTGGTGCCACTATTCACTAGCTATCAGGTGGCAAGATCACTTTTAGAAGCCTAACTTCTCTTACATATATAAACAGGATCTGTGCATAAAAGACAGAGAGTTTTTCCTGGGTAATACACACTGGTTATCCCAGCACTCAGAAGAGGAGTCAGGAGGGTCGGGAGCTCCAGGTCATTCCATTATTTCTAACAAGACTCCGTTTTTTGATGTATTTATGTACTGCTTTTGTTTATGAGATAGAGTCCTTCTATGTAGCCCTGGATGTTGCTATCTAGATCAGGCTGGCCTTGAACTCAGAAAGATCCACTCACTTGCCTCTGTCTCCTGACTGTCTCCAAAGTGCTGGGACTAAAGGTGTGAGCCATCATGCCCCGCAAAACCCTATTTTTAAAAATGAGAACCAAAGAAAAAGAAAGTAAAAGAAGGAACAGTGGAAGGAAGAGAAATGTGTGTTTGGACCTCTTAAGGATGCTGGAGAAGCCTTTGAAGCATTGTTGTTTGCTGAATGACATGATTGTAGAAGCTACTGAGTCCATGAAATATCTTCCTCCGTTTGTTGACATCTGAAATTGTTTTCCAGAAGACAGAGCCCTCTACTCTAAATTAGAAATCAAACTGAAGCTACAAATGATATTGAAGCAAGTACTGAAGAATTTAAATCTACTCATTCTGCCTCATATGATAGATATTTGATGCAGCATTTAGTCATGGCTCCTGCCATTACCTGTGATTGGCAGTGCTAACTAGGCATCCCTTATCCATGATTGACAGTGTTAATTGGTCATCCCCATTTAGTCTGTGGTATGTGTCAGAACTATCCACACAGGGCTCTAAACACACAATGCAAATGAACTGAGATGTGAGAGGTGGAAAAAAGTCTTTTGTTGTTGTTGTTGTTCTTTGCCTTCCTTCCTTCCTTCCTTAATTTCATTATGCTTTGGTTAATTTTTTTTGAAGTGGCATCTTGATATCCAACACTGACTTGGCCTAGTACCCACTATGTAATATCCTAGACAGGCCTCGAACTCACAATGATCCTCCTGCCTCAACCTCTCGAGTGCTGGCATTATAAGCATCCCACTGTTCCCAGACTGATGTTGACCTTTTCGTTCCTAAGAACAAAGTTTGATTAAAGGATAAGAATGAAGGACTTAGAGGAGGAGAAGCAAGAAGCAATTATTGCTGACTGTGGAGAAAAGGACAAATTCCCTGGCCTCATATTTTGTAAGCTATTGCCACTACACGTGGAGGCATTCATTCTTCCACGGTCCCAGCTGAAATGACTGACCCACTGGTATGCTTTTTTTTTTTTTTACCAGTCCCTGGTTTTGAGAAGAGAAAAGAACTAGATTATGTTCAAGACCTTCTGAGACTCTAGAGCCTTGGCTTCATGCTTCTAACTCCAGGCTTTCTTCTTCCACTCAGCCTCCTCTTCTGGACTGACCACCCACAGCTGGTTGCCAGAGTAACCCAACAGGAAGTCCTGGGAGCTGCTTTCCTTATGCATTGATCCTATAGGGCCCCAATTTTTAAACCACAGGTCCTTAACCCACATAAACTGAACTGAAGTAGGGGGGTCATAAAAGTTTGTCAACAGTAAAAGGTTTCTGTATGCTTGGGTACAAAAGTTTAATCCAAAATCAAATCTATAATGTCCCCAGGTGTTATATGGCTGTGTTGAATTACATGCTGTCATTGTGGCCTTGGTTCCCACACAACGTGTTCACTCTGTACTGTGCCGGCCCTCATGTGACATATACCAAAGAACGATGCCTGAAACACCTGAGCTCAGATTCAAGATTCTTTTCTGTTCTGAATGGCAATGTTTTTACTGTACATGCCAGATTTTCTATTGTCATAGAAACCTAATGGCTTAACTGCCGAAAACAAAGACTTTTAATACTTTCCTATAATCATTCCTCAGGATGCATCATATTGGTACCTCTCTGGTTGTTTGTGATAGCTTGCTTGGTATTAAAGATTGATAACATGAATTTCATTAGAAAAATTACCAAACAAAATTTGGCCCTACATATACTATGCATTTTTCAAAGTGTTGTTCTCATGACTGACAATCATAATACTGATCAGCTCTGGCAAATGTTGATGCTATCCTATATCCTGCAGTGTCAAATGTTCAGCCAGGACTTCATTCTTTGTGACTAAATAAAACAAGCACATGTATCTCATTATTATTTTGATTTTAATGATGAAATCATGTATCAAAGAAGTGTTTTTAAAATATACTTGGTTATTGTTTGCTATCATTATTATCATCAAATATTTTACTTTGCATACCTATTTTACACACCTGTACATTCAGGGTTTCCTAAAAATTTCTCAGGCAAACAGGGATATAAAGCACTGCTTGCTCAGTGTGAGGCTTACACGGACTAATCTTGTGAACCTCATTTTTTTTTTATTTCCATCTTTACCAACCTAGAAAAAGGCTATTCAACTGACAGTTAAATATAATGGCGTCATCACAAACTCATTTAGGAATGCTACTGGCTAGGGAAAATTCTTACAGTTCAGTTGTAACTTTCCTATAAATTAATCGTGTATATCCATGCTTACATGTCCTCCGTTTCAACTTGTTTTTCTGTTCTGAATGAGGAGAAAAACTGAACTAGTGCAGATCAACTTCACAGCCCCTGCTAATTTTGTGCTTCTCTAGAAGGGATAACAAGCTGCTGGCGAATGGGCCCCACGTGAGGTGGTCCAGGGCTTCGGACATCAATAGTCTTATCTCTCCTTTGTTTTCACCTTCCTTGTCAGGTTCAACAGCAGGTGGCACAGGCTGAGCGACCCTAATGCAAGAATCTGAAATCTGAAATTCTCCAAAATCTGAGACTTTTTGGGTGCCAAAATTGACGGTGTGCCTGAAAAATTACATATCATGAAAATCAGTCTCATGCAAAAAAAATTACTAAAACTATTATGCAAAATAGTTACATATGTAGAAGTTATACATGAATCTTCTGTTTAGGCTTGAGTCTCAATTTCATTTTGTATATGAAAAAAGTAGGAAATCTCAAATATGATGGTCCTACATGTTTTGGATAAGAAGTATTCAACCCAGAGTTGTCTATAGAGGCACAAATAATTCTCCACTCGTTGATCCATCCATCAATTTGTCTGCTTATTCATTTTATTGTCTATGAATATATAACTATGACTAATATCTATGACATTAGGCTACAGTAACAAACAATGTGAAGTAAACATCACTTTAGGGCCTACAGCTTCTTCGTGGGAACAGACATTAGGCAGGTAGACAACTAAGTACAGCAGTTACCAGTTGTGAAGTTTTTGAAGAAACAGACAGGGTGTTAGGATAGAAAATAACACAAGGACACAGACTATGTATAGTGGTATCTATAAACCCATGTCCCAGAACACCCAGTAAGGCAATGTGGAACTGGGTTTGGGTCAGAAGCTCCAGGTTGGTGGTAGCTCCCAGCTAGGTGATCAGGAAACAAGCATAGCAAGATGAAGGAGACACAGGGCCCAGGAGTGTGGCTTGTGAGGACCCAGCCTGCATGTGTAGATACTACCCACCCACAACAAGGCGGCATCTACACCTTGCAGCAGGACCTTTTCTGCCTCATTCCATCAGACAAAAATCAACTTTTCCTCCCAGAAACAGTATTCCACACATCCGCAGTGTAAGTCTGCTCATGTCTCCATGGTGCGAGCTGGGTCAGAGCTGAGAGACCACAAGGCACATTATCTAGTGAGAGGCATCAGAGGCCAGCTGGGAGCTTGGGACATAAGCAAGCTTGTGCACAGTGGGGTGATGCGGATCACACCATTCTTCTGTGAAGAGCTTGAAGCTGTAACAGAAATGGAAGGAGAGATTATACCTGAGGCGGAGAAGGAAGAGGGCTCTGAGAGTACAGTGAGCAAAAGCACTTGAGGAGGAGAAAATATGAACCCAGAGAAAATCCAATTTTCTAGAACTTTAAAAATCAAATAGCCCTTGAACCAGAACAGACTCTCAGCAAACAGCCATGAGACTGGACCGATATGGATTCCTGGGAAGATATCCACGAGTGAGGGGATGCTGCAGGTCATTCCCGGAGTGTGATTATTTCCCTAGGATAGCCCTAGAGAGAGAATTGCAAGTAGAGATGACACATTTTAATGACTTTAAGGGGTTGTCCTTAAGTCACATCTATTTTTCTTGTCTCTACACACTGTGCTGTGTATGTTGGCTTCAGAATTCTTCAGCACAGGTGAAGAAGCCAGAGGTACCCAGTAAATCCCCCTCAAAGACTGCTAGGGAGTTCAGCCACTCAGGTACTACCCAGAATTCAGAGGTTCTCTTGGCACCCTGGGAATGACATCATTTAAAATGGTCACATTAGTGAAAGAAATATGCCCAATGACAGAAAATTAAATACATTTTGATAAAGGAAATAAAAACAAAGGGATGAGAGAACAGAGAAAGAAAAAGACAGAAAGAAGGGAGGAAAAACAGAAAGCATAAAAAGAGGGCTGGGTGTTGGTGGCCCACACTTTTAATCCCAGCACTTGGACAGCAGAGGCAGGCAGATCTCTGTGAGTTCAAGGGCAGTGTGATCTACAGAGAAAGTTCCAGGACAGCCAAGACTACAAAGAGAAACCCTGTCTTGAAAGAAAAAAGAAAGAAAGAAAGAAAGAGAGAGAGAGAGAAATAGAGAGAGAGAAAGAGAGAGAGAGAATAAAAGGAGGAAGGAAAGAAGGAAGGAAGAAAAGCGGGAAGGAAGGATGGTCAAGCAGAGGAAAGCTTACACACTAGAGGTTATGCAATGCCTCCCCTAGCTTTCTTGTCACAATGACAAATACCCAACTTAAAGTGGGGCCAGGGTTGATTTAGTTCCCAGTTCCACAGGGTTAAGTCCATGGCTGGTTGGACCCATGCACTTACGCAGAACATCACAGTGGCAAGGAGGTGACACAGAAAAGCTTCCTCACTTCTTGCAGAAAGAAAGCAAAGACAGAAGGACTGGAGGTCAGGGATAACCTTCAAGGGCATCCCCACATCAATCATTTCCTCCACCAATTTCTAGATCTCCTAAAAGTAGTGTTACCTCTGGGGACCTGTGAGCCTGTAAGAGGCATTTCATATTTAAATTTTAACAGAGATATTTCGTTTTTAGGCTATAACTGATGCTGTCTTAGTTACTGTTCTATTGCTGTGAAGAGACACCATGGCCAGGGTAACTCTTAAAAAAAAAAAAGAATTTGATGAAGCTTGCTTACAGTTTCAAAGTGTTAGTCCATGACGGTCATGGTGAGGAACATGATGGCAGGCTGGCATAACACTGAAACAGTAGCTGAGAGCTTACATCTGACCCATAAGTTTCAGGCAGAGAAGGAAGTAAGCCTAGTGTGGGCTTTTGAAACCTGAAAGCCCACCCTCAGTGACACACCTCCTTCAACAAGGACACACCTACTCCAGCAAGGCCACACCTCCTAATCCTTCCCAAACAGTTCCACTAACTGGGAACGACCAAGCATTCAAACATATGAGCCTCTGGGAGCTATTCTCATTCAAACCAACACAGATGTCTTTATAATGAGGTGGCATTTGGACCAGCATACAAAGAGTGGTCTTCAAAGAGGGGAGGGAGCAATCAGGTGGGTAAGTTTCAGATAAGAATGAATTCAGGGTTCTAAAATATTATACACACACTAGTGGGGCTAGAACATGGGTGCAAAGGGTGAGTTGAAAGCAATGGGAAGGATTGAATTGAACAGAACTCTGCAGACTATGATGTGAAATGTATGTAGCTATCAGAGGACTTCTAGACAGCAGTTTGTCCTTGGCCAGTTTGTTTCATACTTCTCTGGCCAGTTCATGCAAATTGGATAAGGATAAGTCAAGGAGTGAAGAGAAGAGAATAGTTAGCTAAAGAGAATAGTGGCTGCCAGTGACAGTCCTGGACAAGGACAACAATATTTGCCTTGGAGGCCAACATGATGGGACTTTCTGGTACACTGAGTGTGCAGATAGCGAAGAGGAGTGCATGTGTACAGGTGTGTAGACGATGATGCTGTTTGCCCAGGAGAAACATTGGGCTTGGGTTACAATTGCTTGCATGCCAGATCTCTGTCTTAATGACCTTTTTTCTCTTACCCATTGAAAATTCTTAGCTTGAACAGAAGAGCAGAAAAAGAATAAGGCGGAATGTGTTTTTATTTGAATAATTCATTCATTTATTCAACAGATATATGTTGGGCATCTGTCATGTTCCAGTCACTCTTATGCATTCTGAGATTGCATAAATTCTTGCCTTAGTGCAACTTATTTCTACTTGCTGTGTATATTTGCACATGTATGCAAAGGTAAGTATGTAAAGCCAAGTGTGATGGTTCACACCTTTAATCTCAAGACTCCAGAAGCAGAGGCAGGCCTTTGTGAGTTCAAGGCCAGCTTGGCCTACATAGCTGAGTTGCAAACCAGCCAGATCTACATAGCAACACCCTGTCTTTAAAAAAAAGTACATTAATACATTAATTGCTTGTATTATGACTTTTAAAAGGCATCTCGGGGTAAAAAGTACGTGTTTGAGAAGAGGGTGGCTTATTATAGTTTATGTGGTGTGTCTCTGATAAGGTATCATGTGGCTGAAAGTCTCCGAGAAAAAGCAAACCACATGGATTTGTGGGGCTACTCCAGTCAAAGGAACAGCAAGAAGAGATATCCGTTGTATCCCAGGAGCAGTAGAAAGGCTGGTGTTACTCCTTCACTCATCATTTTTCCATTCCCAGCTCAAGGCTGCAGACCACATGGTGGGGGAAATGAAGATGACAGGAACTTGAGGAAGGTGGTCACATTATGTCTGAAGTTTATGCTCAGCTGGCTTCCTGCTCTTTGTGCAGTATAGAACCCATGCTCAGGGAGTAGCACTGCCTTACTTCAAGGTGGGTCTCCCCACCTCGATGACATAGTCAAGTTAATCCCTCCTAGGTGTCCCCAGAGGCTAACCTAATCCAAATAACCACTCACAAGTATGGTTTGCCTGCTAGGTGATTCCAGAGCATGTCAACATTCACCGTCATGATGATGGAAAGGTACAATGGGAAGCGATGTTGGAGAGGAAGTGGGGACCAAGTCTCTTAGGGCTTTATGGTAGGAAATTTGGATCTGGCTGTAAGGTTAGGAACCACTGGAGTGTCTGCCTCTCTCCTCTCCTTTCCTTTCCTTTCCTTTCCTTTCCTTTCCTTTCCTTTCCTTTCCTTTCCTTTCCTTTCCTTCCCTTTCCTTTCCTTTCCTTTCCTTTCCTTCCTCTCCTCTCTTCTCCTCTCCTCTTCTTTTCTTTCCTTCCTGCCTTTCTTGGTGTTTTGTTTTTGTTATTTTGAGACAGGGTTTATTTGTGTAGCCCTGACTGTCCTGGAATTCACCGTGTACCAGGCTGACCTCAAACTCAGAGATCTGCCTGCCTCTGTCTCCTTAGTGCTGGGACTAAAGGTGTGTGCCACTACCTCCTGGCTTCTGCCTTACTTGAAGACCGTTTGAAGAGTCCCATTTACAACCTCTGTTCCTATTAAAGGAAATTATATTTCACTCTCAACTTGTCTACAATGAAGCTTAAATAGAGCAATACCTCACACCTATCAGGATTACTCTTACGGGATTAAAAAACTTTTGTTTTAATTAAAATATAACATAGAAGCATGTTTTAAGATATAAGCTTCAAAAGTATTGAAAGCAAGACCTTGGGGAAATATGTGTACACCTGTGTCCAAAGTAGGGCTACTCCTAGTAGTTCAGAGGTGGCAACAGCATCAAATATCCATCAATGTATAATAAATAAATAGCAGCCAATGGAGTATTATTTGACATTTAAAAATGTGGGAATCCATTCACAAGCTACAAGCTGTATAAACGCTAAGGTCATTGTGTTAAATTAAATAATCCAGTCACAAGAACTCAGTAATTTTGTCATTGCACAAATGTGAATTACATAAATGTTGTCAAGTTCATGGAGACAGAGAGTAGACTAGTAGCTGTGTGGTTAGAGACTAGGGGAGGGAGGAATGGGGGATTGTCAAACCAATAGTTTCTGTTTCGAAAGTTGACAAAGTTCTGGAAGTGGGTTGCACAACAAGACAGATACACTTGCTACTGAACTGCATATTGAGAGGTACTTAGGAAGCAAATTTTGTTGGGAATGGTTTACCACAACAAAGAAAAATCCCTTATTGTTTGTAACTGTCTTCCCTAAATTAAACGTTTCCTAACAAGATGCAACTCAAAGACTGGGGAGGAAGGAAACAGATAAGAATAAAATGATGGCAGAAGCATACATATTATTAACGTTTCAAAGCTGCCGATGCCCTCATCCCCATCCCTACCCAAGTCAAGATACTGTTACCCAAACAAAGCAGCTTGGGATATTATATCTTCCGTTGGCAAATTCTGTTCTTGTGGGGACAAGGAGGGCGCATAGCTGAAGGAAAACGAGGAACGGCTCATTATTCTTTCAAGGCATTTCAATCCCCAAGTAGCTTTCTTCTGTCTGTCATCAACCTAAACTATAGTTCTTTTAAAAAAGATTTGTTTCATCTAAAAAGTCATGTGCATGTGTATGCTGTGTGTGCGGTATATGCACAGACACACAGGTGCCTGCAGAAGCCAGAAGAGGGCCAAACCTTGAGCTACCCACTCTGGGTTCTAGGAACCAAACTCGGATCTTCGTAGAAGCATATGAATTCTTGACTGCTGTGCCACTTCTCTAGGTCCCAAGCTACGACTGCGTGTGTGACAATAACCTAGGAATCATGAATATGTGCAGACAGATGAGACACCCACTAAGATGCTCTCTTGCCCCTCCTCCCTCCTCTGGATACGTCTCTTCCTTTCTTTTTGTTCACTACCCACTTTTCTTTCCCCTGTGTCTGAAATAGGGTTCCTATGCTCAGACACCATTGGTCTCTGTCACTCTGGGCCTTTGAGACTTAGACAGTGTGCATGGGCTGTTTACTTAAGGTTTCTTATTATGTGGTGCCATCACTACCAGGCGGAAGTTCCCCTCCTCCCTGATAACCCTCTATGAAGACATGGAGTATCTTCAGGTCTTTGCCCCATCTCAGGGATCCAGTCCCACTCTAGTTATCATGGTTAGTGTGTGAGATTTTAATGCTCCCTCCTGAGCCATGCTTCACCCAGCTAAGTCAGGCTTTGGAGATAATTAGAAAAGAGGTGACCATCATGGGAGTTTGATTGGCTTAGTTGTTACAAGACGTATATTTTCTAAACTGCTAACTTATATGACAAATCTGAGAGGCTTTGTTGGCTAGCATAATTAATTTTATTGAAGTAAGAGGTGGTGTTTTTTCCTAACACTTTACACAAGCTCATTCATTTGTATAAACTCTGAAAAACCACCTAATATTGTTTAAGTACCCTTACAGAAGCTAGGTCAAACATCAGCAATGGAGTTCAAGTGCTTGCAATAGGTATCCTAGGAATATTATTATCCAAAAGCCACAACGGTTACAGAGCACCTGAATACAATGCAGGAAATGTGTGAACAGTCATGGTTTAATCACAATTAATTATTTCCTAGCTAGCATTTTCAAAACTCAGCATCTGCCTTTTCCTCTCTTCAACAACCTCCTGGGATTGCTGGGTGCTCAGGCACTGGCCCCATAACAAGATGACATTTGGTGATTTCTCCCCCATGTCTTAGTCTCCAACTGACTTTACTCTAAAGTCCTTCCATCGTGACTAGCAGATGGGCTTGGGTTCCACATTAGGCTTTCACCTGGCTATGCCTTATTAAGTGAGGCCGTCTTCCCCATGGTACAGATCCAGTGAACCCACTTGTAGTCTTCAGACAAAGAAGCTGTTCTCATAGCACAGAGAAGCGATCTGGTTTTGCAGCAAATTCCTGCCCATCCCCCAGAGCACCAACCACTGCCCCAGTCTTAATATCTTTCCATACTGCCCATGGAGTGGATTCTACCAACTCATTCTTGTATTTTCCAGGTCAACTAGCATTTATAAGAGTATTAACAAACCTAGTTCCCTGCTATGCTAAAGCTTTTTGCCTGCTGGTCCCCAATCTTGTCAGCAAATTCATTTGTCCTGTTACTGAGGTATCCTGTTATTGGGGCATTCCTTTCCCAGTATTAAAATCAACTTCTTTGAGATTCCAGCAGATTGCCTCATGGACTGAACAACCAAGCACCTACTGGGTTCTCAGCCTTTTCCATCTCCAGTTCAGTTCCTTTAGAGCAATAGCTACAGGTTCCTAATCCTGTGTTTACCCCTGGAATAGATTTTTTTAATTGTTATAGCTGTTCCTGGGGAAGTATCTACTGAAACTGGAGTTACAGGTGGCTGTGAGCCACTTTTGAATGCTGGGAATTGAACCCAGGTCTTCTGGGTGAGCAGCCAATGCTTTTAACCACTGAGCCATCTCTCCAGCCCCACTGGCACACATGTTGGAGCTCGCTCGGTGTTGTAGGTCACACTGCATGCATGAGTCTCCCTTTCAGAGTGCAAGGGGAAAATCATTCTCCATTTTAGAGACGATATTGCAAAACCAGAAAGAGGGGAGTGAGAGAGTGTCGTTGGCACATCCACTGAAAGAGAAACCACAGACTGTCAACATAAGTTGTAGAGGGAAATAGGAACTGAAAGCAAAGGGAGTCTGCTTTCAATGCCATACCAATGGAAGTCTAGAACACAGGCATCCATTCGGACAACAGTGTGGAAGTTACCATTATGTATCTGCAACTTTGAAAACACCACATCAAACCTTTTATTTTTTCCTGAACTTGAGAACAAAGAAACTGTCCAAACGGATTTGAAGAAGGGAGGTGAGAGAGAGCATCATGCTTCCACTTGAAAGCCCCCCGACCCCGTCCCATCGCTTAACTGCTTTTTGAAGATCCACGGGTTGTGGCTATTACCTAGTAGTACAGTGCTTGCCAGCCATGCACAAATCCATGGCTTGACATTTGTCATCACCAAAAAATAAAAATAAAAATTGTGCATGTAAGGTCTTAACATTTTCCTCTTATTTTTGAGGTTATGATTGCATAGTTCCCCCTTCTCTTCCCTCTCTGTAAGTCCTCCCACATACCCCTCATTACTCTCTTTCAAATTCATGGCCTCTTTTTCATTAATTATTGTTGTATACATACGTATATATGTGTATTCACATTTATAAGCATATTCCTAAACACATAAGTAATGCCTGCTCAATCTGTGTAATGTGTACATGTATGTTTACATATTTTCAGAAATGATCATTTGCTATTGAATAGCCAATTGGTATGCTCCTCCCTGAGGAACACTATCTCTCCTGTCCCCAGGATACCAGTTGTCTGCAGCTCCCTATGAAGAGCTGATGTTCCCTGACCCCTTCCCCATACATATTAGCGTGTGTGTGTGTGTGTGTGTGTGTGTGTGTGTGTGTGTGTGTGTGTGTGCGCGTGTGTGTGGTTGCTGTCCAGCTCATGCAGGTGAGACTTTATGGAGATGTAGCCTCTGACATTACTACAGCAAGTTCCCTGATACTCTGACTCTTAGACTCTTTCTGCCCCCTCCTCTGTATTGACCCTGAACCTTATGTTCAGGAGTTATATTGTAGCTATTCCCATCAGGAGTGAGCTCCACAACTCTGCGTTTTGATTAGTTGTAGTTTTCTATAATGGTCTCTGACTGTTGCAAAAAGAAGTGTCCCTGATGAGGGGGTGAAGACTACATTTATTTGAAGGGGTTTTTCAAACTCCCATGAAGAAAAAAAGAAATGTCATTTTTCTTTTTAATCAGCTTAAACTTTGAGGGAAGAAAAAGTGCTTAAACTTGTTTTACAATAATTGAATAAATAAATACTTCATTCTACAGTGTAACTTCTCACTGGGGTGTAGGTATGGGAAAAGGAGGCCTGTGGTGGGGACAGCAATTTCAGAGGAATGACCGTCAGACTCTGCATATAATAACCGTCTGTCACCGCAAAGATTATCCATTCGAACATGTTGCCACTGTGTGATTTTTAGAAATGGGAATTTTTTAAAAAAACAATTCTTTCTGTTTGCTATATTTACTTTACAACAGGTTCACAACTGACCCCAAGTTAAATTTGGATACTTACTAACACACATTCTTAAGTATATTTTAAGTCTGTGTGTAAATTCATGTACTTATGTGTGTTGATATGAGTGTGTATAACACAGGCTGCATCACACATGGGGATGCCAGAGGACCACCTGAAGTACTGGTCTTGTCTTCTGCATCCCACATCTGTAGGAGTGCTGGGATTACAGATGTGTACACCACTGGGTCTGACTTCACTTGGTTATGGGAATTTGAACCCAGGTCTTCACAGTTATTCAGCAAATATTTTATCCATTAATCCATATCAGCTGTCTATTCTTTATTTCCAAAGCGTAACTGAAGTATGGTTTACTTATAATAAAGCTTCCATTTTCAGTGATTCTGACTAAGGCATGGAGTTGTGCACCAGCCCAAGCTAATTTCAGAACATTGCCATTCCTTGTCCTCATCCTCATCCTCATCCTCATCCCAGGGGACACCTCTCATTCACTTTGTCTCTACCTTTTGGAGACTTTCTTTGTAAATGAAATCTTATGATAGATCATCTTTTTCCTGTGGTGACTTTCACTCAGCATATGGTTTGAACACTCCCCCATGTGGAAGTGTATATCTCTTCTCCATTCCTTCTTAAGGCCAGAGAGTATGCCACTGGGTGGAGACAGCAGAGGCTGTGTATCCCTTCATGGGTTGCTGGGTTCTGGGGCCATTTCCAAGTCCAGACTATTATAGATAAAGCTGCTCCAGATGGTCACATATGACTTGTTTGTGTGTGCATAGACCCCATTCCTGTTTTTTTTTTTAAAGATTTGCTTTGATTTCTGTCACACCTGAACCCATGTCCATGCTTCTGTATGCGGGTATGTGCACATGAATGCAGTACACAGAGAGGCCAGAAGGGAGCATCGATCCCTTGGAACTGGAGTTTTAGGGAGTTGTGTACCAGCAGACGTGGGTTCTGGGATCTGAACTCAGGTCCTCTGCAAAAGCAGAATGCACTGAGCCACTTGTCCATTTCTTCCGTTTCCTTTTCTTAAATCAGAGACTACAGTCTTCAAGCTTTTCTTACTTCTTTTTGCCACATCTTCCCAATATCAAGCATATTCAAAAGAATGTGCAACAGACTCTGGAGGTGAAGCCCAAAGAAAATATTTTATAAAATGACTTTCTTCTTACGTATCACCATTGGGCAAAGAGCATGATCTCCTGGTGTAATTGCTGTAAGAAGACGAAACTCACCACACAAATGCACTTAGGCATATAGTTAATTTCATGTGCATAGTTTAATTACAATATCCTGGAACCTACAACAGTTTAGTATAACACCTTTCAAGTAGCTGGCTGTTTGATAAATATTTGATGATTTGTTTTTTTGAAATTCCCACCAAAGTTCATTTTTGGAAAGTAAAACATCAAAAGGTTCAATATTTTAACAGTGTCTCCCCATTTTGTGTAAACAGCTAAGGCCCTCTGAGAAAACACAATAAATTAGCCTAAGAGGGCTCCAAGTTACAATTACCTATTGGGCAGCCTTATTGATCTTTCTTGGCTCAGAAGGTCCCACTGGAAGCAATTGCTTGAGAGCTTGGGCTGGGGAGGGTGTTTGTGTTGGGTCTTTGTGCATGTTCAGTGGACTGCGATTAGATCTTCCTAATGCACAGGGGAGGCAAGTTTCTCCTAGCGAGCACCAGAGCCCTGCAGGCTCGTTTTCCTACAAGGTAGATTGGCCCGCATCCAATGTAGGCTAACTTTGTCTCAGTCACTTCTTGCACTCTGTTCCAAGCCCGTGTGGTTAAATTTGAGCTGTTAACTCCACGCACTCCAACCACAGGGAAACCCAACCCTCCCAGAGGCTTTTCTGCGGACACGTTAGCCACCATGTTGCGTCCAGAATCCTGCTAATGTCTCTATGTCTGTGGTCTGTGGGCTCTGAAGTGGCTTGCGATGAAAGCCCATCACTAATTGGACAAATGAATATCCTACTCCGAGTTTTCCCAGAGCTCAAGAAGATAGTGGATTAGACAGACATCCTATTTGTCTGCCTGCAGTTCCTGCTCTGTGGCCTCTTTGCTAGTCTGACTGCCAAGACCAGAAACACATGGGGTCTTCCAGCCAGGCCCAATAACTCAACAGCCTCAGCCAGGTGATCTCTACTGTCTTAGTTTCTTTTCTGTTCCTCATAATAAAACATTCTGACAAAGGCAACTTAAGGGAGAAAGGAGCTATTCTGGCTTACAGTTCAAAGATATAGTAATCATGGTGGCAAAGTTGAGCTTATAAGAGCTTGTACCAGCTGATCACATTCACAATCAGAAACCAGAGTGCGATGAATGCCCAAAACTGCCCAGGTCCTTTTCTCCATTTATATATCCCAGGATCCCAGGCAGGGGATGATGCCACCCACAGTCGGTGGACATTCCCACATCAATTATCATAATCAAGATTTTTTTCCCACAGACTTGAAAAGAAGCTTGTCACCCAGACCATTCTAGATTCTATTGGGTTGACAGTTAACACTAACACAATGTTCAAGAGCGCTTTCTATTTTAATTTTCAAAACATATGTTCTCATGAATATGTTCATCTATCAAGAATGCCGGCTTTCAAATTTATTATAGATTAAACTAAGGAATGTAATGGTGCATGCCTGCAGTGCCAGCACTTAGAAGGCCGAGGCAGCAGGAGCATAATGAGTCTGAAGCTATCTTGGTCTTCATGGTGAGTTCCAGATCAGTAAGGGCTACCAAGCAAGGCCCTCTCTATAAATAAACAAGATTTAAATAATTTTCCCCACAAAATATCAAACTTCTTTTAATAGATACCAATTTAAAAACAAACTCAACACTTTAATGTTTTCTCATTATTCAGTTTTCTTCCTTAGGGAAAAAAAAGAAAAACATGAGCTGAAGAGATAACTGTATGTCCTTGCTGCTCACGTGAGAATCCGATCATGAAACCCACAGGTGTCTGTACCCACAGTCCTATGGGGTGAGGGACAGAAGGATTGCTGGCACCAGCCTAGCTCACGCTCCAGTAGGAGACCCTGACTCAAGGGCATGTGGGAGAGGATGATGTAGTGGGACATCCTACATCCTCTTTGGTTTCTGTGAGTAGACGTACAGGTCTGTACATGAGCACACACACATGCACATACTCTATGTGCACACTCATGAGAAAGTCAGAGACAACAAAAAGTGAAGACATCAGAAAAAAGCAGCCATAGCAAAAATAATTCCAACAGTCTGAGTGTCCAGCTATAAAGCGAGCTGAGGCAGGGAAATTAGGAGTATGAAGCCAACTTGCGCTACAGAAAACAAATAAGAGACAAAAATCTTTTTTTTTAAATCCCAAGCAAAACAATAACCTCCCTTCTCCTTAGTACCACATTTCTTTTCTTTGGTTTCTTGCTATGTGCTGTTGTCTAAATACTAAATGGAAAATTCCAGAAATAAAAAATTCATAGGTTTTAAATTGCACACTGTTCTGTGTGGCATGCTGATATCTTGCATTGTTCTGTTCTACCCTCCCAGGTTGAACATCATTTCTTTATTAATAAAGATGTGTCTACACAACTTTCACCATGACATAGTTCTGTAGTCACTGCACTACTTGTTAACTATGCTTAATTTGTGGATGAAACTTTATCATAGGCTTGTACATGTGGGACAATATATATGTATAAAGTTCAGGAACATCCACAGTGTCAGATGTCTGCTGGGGGTCTTGGATAGTATCCTCATGGGTACTATCACGTGGGTGATGTCTCCTTAGGTAATTACATTTCTTCTCCTGGGATTACTGCTGTCCAGCTCTATTCTTATGCAGTGATCCCCACTTTCCTTTCCCCTTCAACTATAATCCTCTTCATCTTTCTCCGAATTGTTGACCCCGTCAGGGCACTTTTATTTTGTTTGTGCAGCATTCTTTCCTTCTCTCCTCCAGCCTGGTGATCTAAGGGCACTTTCTTTTTCTTACCCAGGAACAGGCAATCATCCAATTGGCCAACAAGAGCTCTTTCCTGTACTTTTCCAACAGAACTGGGAGGGAATGAGGTTCTTTGTTTTCTGAGGAAAACTTTCTCTTACTTAAGCAGGTCCCAGATTACTTTTGTCAATTGTAACCCAAAGCTTTGGTTTCTGTACGAATTCCACCTCACCCCCCCCCCATTTTTTTGTCCATGATTTCTCTCATTTGGGAAATTTAATGCTGACTTTTTAATTAACAAATTTTAAAAAATGGTGTGAGGCAAGTGAGATGACTCAGTGGTTGAGATCACTTGTTATACCATTGTGAGGACCAGAGTTTTAGATCCCAACACCCACATAACATCCATATAAACACCATCCATAAGCTGGCCTTTCGCTATATAGCCAAAGATAGCCTCAAACTCCAGTCCGCCAACCTCCACCACCCAAATGCTGGAACTATAGGTGCATACCACAGTACCCATCCGAACTGTTTCTGAAAAGGAAAGAAAGAGATCAACACAAAAGTATCACACCACTTTGAAGATTTAGGCATCCATACAAACACCTGTAACCCTAGCTATAAACGGGACAGAAACAGAAGGACAGATGCTGGCTTCCCTCCTAGCCCAGAAAACCTGAGCCCTGGATTCAAAGAAAGACCCTGCCTCAAAGGAATAGAAGGAGAGTCATAAATGAGGCACTTTGTACTACCTACAGCCTCTGCCTTTGTATATCTGTGCATACACACACGTGCGCGCATGCGCGTGCACACACACACACACTATATATATACTCATACACATACATAAACAAGCAAAGTAAATCTTCAGTGTGATACTTTTGTTTAGAAGCTAAGCATATTATCATCGCGACAGGAAGCAGACAAGCATGGCATGACACTGGAGCAGTAACTGAGAACTTTACATCCTGATCTGCAGGCAGCAGGCAGAGAGAGAGAGAGAGAGAGAGAGAGAGAGAGAGAGAGAGAGAGAGAGAGAGAGAGAGAGACAGAGACAGAGACAGAGACAGAGACAGAGAGACAGAGAGAGAGAGAGAGACAGAGAGAGAGAGACAGAGAGAGAGAGAGAGAGAGAGAGAGAGAGAGAGAGAGAGAGAGAGAGAGAGAGAGAGAGAGAGACTCTGCCTGTTTTTGAAACCTCAAGCTCATATGCAGTGACACACTTCCTTCAACAAGGCCACACCCACTCTGGGAAGGCCAGGCCTCCTAATCCTTCCCAAACAGTTCTGTTAACATAGGCACCAAACATTATAACATATGGCCCTTTGACGTTCATTATCATTCAAACTACCACAAGAAACATCTGTTTAGGAGAATTTCCCATTTATTGGTTAGATTATTTGTTCTTTTGTTTTTTGAGTTTTTTATTAGCTTTGTGTTTGATCTAGATATTAATCTGCTGTTCTGTGAGTAGCTGGTAACGATTTTCTTACATTCTGCAAGCTGCCTCTTCACTGTTTCCTTTGTGGCGTAGAAGGTTTTAATGTCATACAATCCAATTCTTGATATTTTTCTCTTGAGCTGTTGTAGTCTTGTTCAAAAAGTCCTTTCCTAGGCCTCTTCTTTGAAATGTTGCTCCTGTTTTTTTTTCTAGTAGTCTCAAGCCTTACATTAATGCTTTTGATCTTTTTAAACTGATTTTTGTGAAGGGTGAGAGACAGGGATCTAGTTTCATTTTTCTATGTGTGGACATCCTGGCTTTCCCTGCATCATTTGTTGAAGAATATCTGGTTGTTGAATATACATCTTTCCACTTTCATCCAGTATCAGGTGGTCCTAGAAGCACAGGGTTACTTGTGTGTCCTGGAACCTCTATTCTATTGTGTTGGTCTATGGGTCTATGTTTTAAACCAATGTCACGCTGTTCTTGTTACTATTGCTTTGCAAAATAATTTGAAATTAGGTGTGTGATACCCCAACACTACTCTTTTGCTTGGGGTTTCTTTGTTCATTCAGTATCTTTTGTATTTCCATCAGAATGTGAGGATCAATTTCTAGATTTGTGAAGAATATCATTAGGATTTTGATGGGAATGTCTTTGAAACTCTAGATTGTTTTATCAAGTTGACAATTTCACCAATACTTTTTCTTATAATCCATGAACATGAGGATAGGTCATTCTAGTTTTTGTGGTAGATATCTTCCACATACTCAGTTAAGTTTCTTCTAAGGGTTGTGAATGGAAGTGTTTTCTCAATTTCCTTCTTGGCATGTTTGTTAATGATACATGGAGAAACTAGTGATTTATGTGCAATGGTTTTGTATTGTGTTACTTTGATGAAAGTGATTTTTCAGATCCAAGAGTTTTCTGGTGGAGTCTTTACACTCATATTGTCTGCAGAAGAGAGTGAGTTGACTCTTACCTTCATTGTTTGTACCCTTTCTCTCTTTCATCTTATAACTCTAGCTATCTTAAATGAAATGCTTTCAATTTTCCCCTATTGAAAATAGTGTTAACTATAGGTTTTTCATATACAGATTTTATTATATTGATGTACACCTATTCTTATTACTTCAGCTGCCTCAGTGAGAACAGCTCATGGGGCTGAACAATCCCCAGCTTGAGGCTCAGAGCTCTCACACTCACAGACATCCACAGTTGCAAAAGGGCTTGCTCTCCAGCACAGAGGACAGGGTCACCAAATACCATGCCTTAAATAGTCAAAACCTCTCAGCAGTTTGCCTCTAACGCCCCCACTCCATCTGTTCATGACTGTCTCTCTTGTCTGTCTCCTACCCAGATACTGTGGCAGCATGTCCTGAGGCTCTATGATTTGTCTTTATTTCTTGTTTTCAGGTGCCCAGTGTAGGTCTCACACAACAGGTACCCTGTCAACATAGTGCCCTGATACAACATTCCAAGACAGAGGGATCAGTGAATTTCTCTAAAGCTGGCTTGTCATTCTAGAAGAGTCACCATTACATTAAATCCATACAATGGACTTAAGACTTTTGAGAAGTAGGGTTTCTCTAGTCTCTTTCTCTATTCCTCTCTGTTTTTCAGTGTCTGTCTCCCTTTCTCTTTCTGCTAAGGACTGAGCCTGGGACCTTGTCTACGTTAGGCAAATGTTCTATTACTGATCTGTTCTACCCCTTCCTCCCAGGTAGCTTTCTACATGACAGATGTGACCTCACAGCCATCCACAGTGTTGAAATGGAGAGGAAGTTGGGAATATCGTAGTGAAAGAACACAGGGACCAGAGGCTCTGCCTGAGGTTGGGCCCAGGCTGTATTTGAGACAGCACGACATCCATGTCCTATATGCTGCCATGCAGTACTTCCTAGGTTTCATGCTTTTCCCTGGTTCTCCATATGAATTTCATTTGGTCTAATAGAAAAGGTAACTGGAAAAGAATTCATACAACATCAACATAGCAAGTCCTGTGCTTCACTGAATCATGGTCCTCTTCTATGCCAATAGCTAAGAAACAGATTGTTTTAGAAACTTCTAGATTTTCCCACTAGGAGTCACAGTAAGTCAGAGAAGTAATTCTAAAGATGACAAGATGAGAAAACACAATTCCCAGAGTCCACCAGCCTTCCTAGCTTTTTCCAGCCAACAGAATTGATTTAGGGCAGGAGAGGTTCAAAGAAAGGGGAATGGTGGATTCTGGGAGGATGTATGCAAGACTGTGTGCATACTGTACAGCCTAGGGCAAAATGAAAATGTGGGATCCCACATTCAAAATTGTCCATACTGTCAACACATCAACACAATATCATTAGACCAAGCCTGTTCTAAGTGCAGGGCTCTGAGCAATTGCACAGGAAAGACACTCACAAAGCCATCCTTGGGTAAATGCCAACACAGTGTTCCCCACTGGACCTTTTAGTCTGGGAACACAGTTCAGTGGTAAAATGTGTGTTTATCATGCACAAGGCTCTGGGTTTGATTCACAGCAGAGAGAGAGAGAGAAAATAAAACCAAACCACAGTAGCATCAAAGCTGAGTGTCAGGATCTCTCTCTTTCTGTCTCTCTTTCTCTGTGTCTCTCTCTGTCTGTCTGTCTCTCTCTCTCTCCAAGACAAGGTTTCTCTGTGTAACAGTCCTGGTTGTACTGGAACTCACTCTGTAGACCAGGCTAGCCTTGCCTCTGCCTCCTAAGTGCTGAAACTAAAGGTGTGCACCACCACAGGCTGGCCAGGATCTCTTTTAAAAGTCTTCTTTTGGGTATCACAGGAGCTCCCCCAGAACTGAGGGTAGGGTTCACTGCTAGATACTTATCTAGTACATGAGGTCCTACCACCACAAAAATAAGTAAGTAAATAAGTCACTAAATAAATTCAAAGCTTCCCAGACCATCCTCATACTAAACATTTTATAGTTGGGTAAGTAAATAATAGAAGGAACAGATAAATGCCCAACAATCCTAAATTTCTTTAAATCCTCCAAAATCACAGTGGTTGTGGCCTTAAGCCATCCCAGCAATCTGCCTACAAGAGGCTGGCTCACCCAGCTGTGCAGGAGACCTGCCTATAGCATTTAAACATTCATTTATCCTCATTTGTCAGATGAGTCCCTTTACCCTCTCCTGGGATCAGTGTCAATGAAGCACTTCCCCCCTCAGATTCCCTCAGCAACCACTTAGGGGATACTTTAAGGACATTTTTTTTGTTTCGTTTTTTTGTTTATTGAGACAGGGTCTCTCTGTGTTGTTTTGGAGGCTGTCCTGGAACTCATTCTGTAGACCAGGCTGGCCTCGAACTCACAGAGATCCTTCTGCCTCTGCCTCCCGAGTGCTGGGATTAAAGGTGTGCGCCACCAACGCCCGGTCCTTTAAGGACATTTTAAAGCACACTACACTGGAAATCACTAGAAGGCACTGGCAGCAGAGCCTCAGCTGAGGATGGCAGTGAGTCTGGATGCAGAGTCACTGAAGGAACGGACTATCAAGAGCCTTGGTTTAAAGGTAAATATCTCAGGTTAGAATACAGCAAGGAATCCCCAGGAGTGTCTGGAGGGTCAGATGTGTCTGAGGGAGGAGACATGGGAGGTCAATATGGAAGGCAGCTTAGTGAGTGAAGAAGGCTTAAGGGTTTGTCTCTGAGCATGTCAACAAGAAGCCATTTGGGACAGAGAAGAACAAAGATTCAAACTGTCCTTTACGGATTTAATTTGAAGCCACAACACTAATAAGTGTCAGCTGTGATCATTGTCATATTATTATTATGTGTTAATTTGCATATCAGTTCTTACTTTAGAAAAAGTAACGGGAAATGATGTGTAGCAGTGCCCTGTCCCAGTGGCCTCTCCAGAACGGTCCTGGGCTGACTCTCACAGTGCATCCCCAGAATTTAGCCCTCTGGAATTTCCCAGGCGGAGGGTTTACACATCATTCATTAACTTCATTCCAATGGCGTTTTCTTCACCTCTGCCTGGTTTACTTTGTGTGACAGTGATAAAAGCCACGACCAAAAGCAACTTCCGGAGTGTGGTGAAAGAAATGGCCCTCAAAGGGAAGTGGCACTATTAGGAGGTGTGGCCTTGCTGGAGGAAGTGCGTCACTGTGGAGGTGGGCTTTGACTTCTCCTGCTACTCCCAGTGTCATGACTGCTTCCTGTCACCTGCAATTTGTGTGACTCTCAGCTACTTCTCCAGCACCATGTGTGCCTGCACGCTGTCATGTTCTGCCATGATGACAATGGATTGAACCTCTAAAGTGTGAGTGAGCCACCCCAACTAAATGTTTTCCTTTATCAGAGTTTCCATGGTCATGGTGTCTCTTCACAGTAATAGAAACCCTAACTAAGAAGGGGAGCAAAGGGTTTATTTGACTTTACACGTATGTATTAGTCAGGTTTCTCTAGAGAAACAGAACTGATAGTATGAATATATATATGAGTATCTATTATATATAATAATGTATATATAATCTGAATATATATATATATATACATAAATTATGAGAATGGCTTAGCTTGCAGGATGCAGGCCAACTAATCTAACAGGGGCTGTCTATGAATGAAAGTTCCAAGAATCCAGTAGTTGTTCAGTCCGCAAGGCTGGATGTCTCAGCTGGTTTCAGTATACTCCAAAATCCCGAAGAAGTATGCTCAAATGCCAGTGAAGGAATGGAGCCGCCCATAAGAATGAAAGCAAGCAGGCAAGAAACAAAAGCTTCCTTCATCTGTGTCCTTCACATAGGTTGTCAGAAGGTGCAGCCCAGATTAGAGGAGGATCTTCCCACCTAAGAAGATCAGGTTAGAAGTGAGTCTTCCCACTTCAAATCATCTCCTTAAGAAAAAGACCCTCACAGATATAACCAGCGCTTGGAGATCAGTGGATCCCGAATATAAAGTGGACAACCAAGAATAGCCATCACATGTGTCCCAATCCCAGTCTACCATAAAAGGAATTCAGGACAGGAACTCAAGCAGGAGCAGACACAGGAACTAAGGCAGAGACCATGGAGAAACACCGCTTATTGGCTTTCTTCTCATGGCTTGCTCAGCCTGCTTTCTTATACAACCCAGGACTGCCAGTCCCCACATCACGACACAAAGACTTATTATTAATTATGAAAGCTTGGCCTTAGCTGAGGCTCGTTTCTGACTAGCTCTTATAACTTAAATTAACCCATTGCTATTCATCTACATGCTGTCACATGGCTCGTGGCTTTTACTTCTCCTCCTGAATGTCCTGCCTCCTCTCTCTCCTCTGGCATCTCTCCTGCCTAGATTCATTTCTTCTTTTCTCTCTCTGCCCAGAAGTCCTGCCTAACCTATTCCTGCCTAGCTATTGGCCATTCAGCTTTTTTATTAAGCCGATCAGAAGGTGCCTTGGCAAAGACACATCTTCACAGTACACAAAAAGATTATTCCACAACAGGATGACACCACCCACAGTGGGCTAGGTCTCCCACATCAATCATCAATCAAGACAATACTCCACAGACTTGCTCATGGGCAGTCTGATGGTGGAATTGTTTTCCTAATTGAAGTAGCCTCCTCCCAGATGACCTTGGCTTGGGTCACGATGACAAAAACCTAACCAGTACAAATCTATTATAAATGACACTTTTCAAAATTACATCAAACTGTTTATTGGTATTATATCAGCAATACAATTGCTTTTTGTGTGTGTTAACATTGTACCCCATGACCTTGCTGAGCTAAATTCACTTACTTCCAGCAAGGTGAAATTTGGGATTGATGTAAAGGAGCCATTTCCCAAATATATTACAACACTGACCTTGAATAGGGTGATTTCACAGCTTTTTGATCTGTAAGCCTTTCTCTCTTGGTCTTTTTTCACTGATAGGTGTTAAATGGATTGTAACAGCAGCTGCTCTCTCTGTTTCCAGTCTTGTGAAAAGCATTCCATTCTTTATGGTGAAATATGGTGTTAGAAGTGTGTTTTGTAGGCACCCTGATCAGGATATGCTAATCAGTTTTTGTTTTTGCTTTTGTTTTTTTTTTTTTTGTTTTGTAGTCAGGACAAATACTTGAGAGTCTTTTAAATTGTTTCTTAAGGGAAGGAAACAGTTGTCTTTTTTAATTTCAGTGAAGTCTAATAATTTGTTATTAAGTTTTTTCTTTTGTGGCTTGTTTTAAAACTTACATTGTGAAAGTTCTTTGTGCATGGTAATGAGTTGCATAAAGATATTGTCATGCAAGTATATATTATATACTGAGCATGTCTTCCCTCATCTGCTCTTCCTCTCTTCACTCCTCATCCTTCCCAATTCCTTTTCCTCCCCTAAGAAAGTTTCGGTTCTAGGGAATATTTACATTGACTCGTACTTTTCATAGGATTCAGTCACGTGGAGCCATCGTTGGCGAAGCCTGTCGTCAGGCAGAGTGTCATGGCAACACAAACGTGTGATACAGTGAGGCTTCTCACCTCCAAAAGAACACCCAGCCCCTGAATCAGCACCAACAGCTGGACACCACTGTTCAAATGCATGAGCCTGTGGGGCATGTTTCACCCTCAAACCAACCACAACATTCTTTCGAAGGAAGGGATTTCTGGGAATGAATTTATGGGTTACAAAGATGCAAGCATGCATCAGCTACATGCCTTCATCACCACGAAGCCACCTACTGCCATGCCTTTCAGTCACAATGGGCTGTGTCCTCTGAAACTGTGGGACACAATGAATCTCTTTCCCTTACCACATATTCTCATCGCCACGGAGAATATCCTTTGCCATGCCCCTCCTGCCATGATTCTCATGCAATGCTCCCTCAGAACCAAAACGGACCCCTCCCCCTCAAATTATTTCCCTTATGTATTTTCTCACAGTGATCAGAAAAGTAGCTGATACCGAAAATCGGTACCAAAAAAAGTAGGGTTGTTGTTGTTAACTCTGAAAAATTGAACCAGGTAGTTTGTAGGCCTTTGGGACTGACGTGGAGAAGTATGTACAAAAGTTCAAAGCTGTGGGCTGAAATGTCTGCAGTGCCACCAGCAGAGCTGCATGGGCTGTTCTGGCTAGAGTGAGAAAGGTAAGAATGCAGACAGAAATACAGATGCTGATGGCCGGGGTCTTAATGTTTTATAGGAGAACTGCCCCTCACAGGTTCATATGTTTGAATAGTTAGTCTCCAAGGGTTGGCTGTTTGGGGAGGTTGTGAGATCTTCAGAAAGTGGGTCTTTACTGGAGGCCTTGTGATCAATTCTGACTGGAGTTTCTACTTTGCTTCCCAGTCTGCTGTAGTATGAGCAAGACATTGCATTTTTCCAATACCACCATCTCTATGCCTTATCTATCATGATAGACTGAACACCTTCAAATCACAAGCCAAAATAAAAACCAGCCTCCTTTGTGTTGCTTTGGATATTTTATCACAATAATGAGAAAAATAACTAATGCAGACTCCATTTTATAGTGTTCCCATGATGGTGAGTTTTAACTGTCAACTGGACACAATTAGAAATCACTTGAGAAGAGAATCTCAATGTGGATCAAGTTGTCCCATAGGCAAGTCTATGGGGGGGGTTGTCTTGATAATCTGAATTGATTGAGATGACCCAGCTTAAGTGTAGGCAGCATCATTCTCTGGATTTGGGTCTTCGATTGTATAAGAACAGAGAAGGGTAGCTGATTACCAAGGATGCTCATGACTGAATGTGATATTACTAACTTTTTAAGCTTTTCTCACCTTAGCTTTCCTGCTATAGTGGACTACTAACCTGAACAGTTACTAATGGCTATTTAACTATTACTTGACCCTGTAGAATTGGGGATCAGTAAAGAATAGCTCTCTTTCAAGGTAGGCATCCATTGGACAGACATACAATTGATTTCATCATGTCCAATTCCACACATTTATCTTTTTAAAAAAATCTTATAACTTTCTGCCTTTGGTCTAGGGTGACAATACAATGTTACAACCTAATCTAACCTCATACCTGCCCAAACAGATAATAAAATGGGCAAATGAAAATCAAGCCCAGACATGGTGGTATACACCCACCCACAATCCCAGCATTCAAGGAGTCTAAGGCAGGAGGGTGCAGAGTTCAGCACCAGCCTGGGCTACATAATGAGTTCAAGGACAGCTTCCGCTACATGGTGAGACCCTGCTTCAAGGAAAATACAAACGAATAATCAACTCTGGGGAAAAAGAACCTGTCCAACAAAGAAAGCAGCACTATAGTCCCATTCTTAAGTTACACAATTCATTGCTACTACTGCTGACTCAAGGACTTAGCACTACTTAGTTACTTTACTACTTAATGAAAGTATAACCCTTCATTCACTAGTACTATGCTACTTTAATAAATGTCAAAATTGCTATTTAATAACTATAATGAAAAATATTGACTGCAAATGGATAAAATGGAATTAAACAATTTTGAAAGAAAGGGGTAAAACATGACGAAATTCTCATTTTCAAAAGTAGAACAATGAATAGATATCTAAAACTGATCAGCCAATATGTAATAATGTAAGCAAATCATTTGTAAGTATAAAGGTCAGCGTTAGAAGAGAGAAAAACTGAAAGCAAATTTGTCTCGGATGGCCTTACAGACAGGAGTTACAGACAGTTGGGAGCTGCCTTGTGGGTGCTGGGAATCAAACCCAGGCCCTCTGGAAGAGCAGTGTGTGCTTCTAACTATAGTGACATCTCTCGAGCCCTTGGGAGTGGCCTTGCAGACAGGAGTCAGAGGAAGCAGCTTTTTTGTGTGTTTTTTCAGAACCATCTTTTTTTTTTAATTAAGCTCATTTATTGCTTTGTAGAATTAAACATTAACTTTTAAAACTCGGCTAATTGAGCTTCTCCACCAGCCCCAGTTTCAGAATCTATTAATCACTTCTTATATGTCATTGCCTAATATTTTAAAACAGGAGAGGGGAAGGTAGCTTTCTTCTCACAGTATAATACTGCCTTTGGTATGTGGTTATCACTTGTGTCAGAAAGATAAATTTAATCACCCTCCGGTGTCCTATTGTTATGAAATGACAGTTAATGCAATTTATTCAGTACTCTTGTTCCATTACTAACGTGTCACTCAGAATCAGGCTCTAATTTTACAAAATGATTTCATTTTTGTTCTGGATTTTTAAAAAATTATAATTTCTGCCAATTTACTTTTTTTAAACAGCCAGGAATTTCAGTGAGAAGTTAAGATGTAATTCCCTAAATTGTTTCTGTTCAGAAAGAAAAATGATTTTTTTTTTTGCATCAAGGGAAAATGTGTGAGTCCAACAAACCAACCCTCTGTATTTGACACCCAGGTAAACTGAGGTCGTGAGAAAGGCTAGAATTTTAGCAGCAGTCTAGAGATGCCACGGCCTTATCCGTGAGGAACTTTAGTTCTGGGCTCATGTGGTCACAGAGCCTGCATCCTGCCCTTTGTGCCACTTGCAACAGCTGCCTAATTTGCATATTCCTCCTGTCAGCCAATACTGACTTGCTCCTGTTGTGTGTGAAATGAACACTGAGCTCAGCTTCTCATCTTGAGGAAGGGATTACAGAGGTGCCTGTAGGACCCGGCACTCTGCTCCCCTGCAGTGAGTCCAGACACTCAACTGTGCCCAGGAAAGACTGAGGTGTCGTGGCCATCATATCATGCCCTCTGGCCTCCGAGGAGGGAGGCAGAAGCTTTTTACAAATAATGAGCCATTGTCCCCAGAATAGTCTCCTTTGTTCAAAGCAAAGCTTGTGTTTGTGTGGGAGAGCTTGGGCCTGGCACAAAGTACTGGTGCATGAATGCTGACATGTATGCCTGGGGTCCTTTGGGATCCCTACGGATGAGGGATAGGGACGGGAGCTGATTGAAAACCTCTCCCAGGTGTCACAGCATAGTGGCAGTGACCGGAGCCAAAATGATTGTACGGGTGGTAATAAACTGGCTAACGCAGAGAATATAAAATGACTCCTTTTCCTTGTGTTCTTCATTATCATGACACTAAGGAACCCTTGTGGGCAAGAGAAGACAAGCATTCCTAGAGAAAAGCCGCAGCTGTGTTAAAGATTCTGCAAGGCTGATGATGATTATTCATTGATTGACTGATTGATTGGAATTCTAGTGATTATTCGGAGTTGGAACATTGAAGGTCTTGATCCAAATTAATTTGGTCTATCTTCAGCCCCCTTAATAGCCATTCCTTATCATCTTTGTATTTGAACTAACAACTTCATGAGCATTAGGCAAATTCTAGTGTGAATAGACCACTAGCTCCCACTAACCAGAAAGCTAAGAATTTCATGGGATAGCACCCAAGGCCCTAGCAGAGATTTCCCCCACTTTGGTGTTCTGGGTCTACCAGAGAGTCCCACCAACGTATTTTAAAAGTGCCTTCATTTATGACTTTCTTTTATTCTGTTACTATACAAACGTCATGAAATCGTTACCACTTGGAACATGGTGTTTGGCCAGCCTTAATCTGTCCTCCTGGGTCATGGTGTTGGCAGTGGAGGACTATAAGGGACAGTTTATGTTTAGACATCATGGTGTTGATATGGGTATCCAGTATGAGCTAGCACAAAATGGCTGACACTGGATGTCCTGGGTCTGCCAAGATAAACAGTGATGCAATCTGTTATGTAACCAGTTTTTGGCTGAAAGCCAATTTTGTGTGAGGCTATATAAATATGGTTGGGAGACGAGAGACCTGGGCCTTTAATTGAGCATTAGCGAGAACCTGGGGCTTTTCCTCTGCCAGTACCTGCGTGTGATTGCCTGTAGGCCTATGTGCCTGCGTCCTTGTGGCCTGTGCCTGCCTTTGTTGTGACCCATGTGTGCCCATGCGTGTCTGGGTACCTGCTAGCCTGGCACATTTCCCAAGAGTGAATAAAGCGCGCCTTCAAAACCTCTCCAGCTCCCCAGCCTCCCATGCCCCTCCTCCTTTCCTGGCACCTGGGCATGGCCCTCACATGTGTTCACTCGTGTTTGGCTCCTCAATGCATGTCTGTCAGTCAGGTCAGAGCTGAGATTTCATGTCAACAGGAACTGCTGAAATAGTCTTTATGAGACATCGGTTGACCTTGGTATAAGACTTATAGACAAGGCAATGTCCAGCTCACCTGAGAGAGCTGGAGAAACATCTGTCTCAGCGTTATCTGGAGCTCTCAATCCAGAACAGTCTACAGACCCAGCCTTGGCTCCTGGCGGAGTCCTGAGATGCTGCTGACTGGAAGTCTCATTTGCTGCTGGCCCTCCCCAGAGTTCCATCAATACCAGTGAACATCTCCCAAAGCTCAAACCAAGGCTTTCTGCCTATGAAGGGACTTTATTGTCTTCAATTGATGTTTATCCAGACTGCTCTACAGCTCAGAACACACCTTTCCTGAGTCCTTCCTTCCTCTCTCCTTCCCACTCTTCTCTCCCTGTCTTCCTCCCTTCCTTCCTCCCTCTCTCCATGTTTCTTCCCACTTCTCTTCCCCCTCTTCCTTCCCCCCTCCTTTCTTTGCTCTCCCCGCTCCCTTTTGACGACAGAGTTTCACTGTGTGGCTCAGGTTGTCCTTGGATTCACAGGGCTCTGGCCTCCACCTCCCCAGTTCTGGGATTACAGGTGTGCACCACCACACTCAGCTAAGAACCCATCTTTCAGACAGGCCACCCCCACCTCTTGGTACATTTCTCAGGAGGAGATCCTGTGGGCTCAGACCCTCCCCTACCTCTGTGCAAATCTCTCCTTCCTGCTTATGCTGTTTGGGCCTCGTTCTTCAAGGCCCCCTTTCTTCTAATTCATTGGGGGGGGTGGGGGAGTAGAATATTTTAACCTTAAAAGGGATCTGATGCCCCCTTTGATTTGATGTCAAAGAGGCAGGTGTTTGGTGGAGGCCTGGGAAGTTTGAACAACCTTAGTAATACTCTCAAACTTGTTTGCCCCCTCAAACACAAGCCTACTTCTTCTCAGGGGCAAGTAATGTTTCCAGCCTTCCTCATGCATCACCAGACTGAGAGTTCCCCAAGGGTCCATGGGGTCACTCCTTAGGGTGGTGCTGTTAGGAAGTTGTGGAGCCTATGGCAGGGTGCGTGTGGGTGCGGGGGGAGGGGGGCGGGGTGCCTAGTAGGAATTTTTTAGGTCGTTTATGATATGCTCTGGAAGGGAACAGGGTCCAGTCTCCTACCCCCTGCCTTCCTGACCATGATGTGGCTTTGTTATGCCACCTGTTCTCACCAACATGTCATGTTAACTCTATAAGCTCAAAGCAGTGGGGACAATATAGATCAAGGGTCGAATTTCTGAAACCGTAAGCTAAAAGGAGCCTTCAGCAGCTTTGTGAGTTGATTATGTTGGATTTATTTGTTATATTAATGGGAAACTGGTTAGATGGACAAAAGGATGAGAAAACATAAACAAAATAGGAACAAAACTAGGAAATATCCACAAGCCAGATGTGGTGGTGATACATGTGAACCCAGAGCTCAGGAGGATCACAAGTTCAAGGACAGTTTGGGCCATATAGCAAGAGCCTGTCTCAAAACAAAGAAAAAGAAGCCCTCTATAGATAGATCCCATCCCCCCTTCTCTCTCTCTCTCTCTCTCTCTCTCTCTCTCTCTCTCTCTCTCTCTCTCTCTCTCTCTCTCTCTCTCTCTCTCTCTCTCTGTGTGTGTGTGTGTGTGTTTCATGTGATGCATATGAAATGGCCACAGGCTGACATCTAGTCCTCCTTATTTTCTGACACAAAGTCTCCCTCTAAAACTAGAATTCACCAATCCAACTAGTCTGCTTGCTAATTGAGCACCACGCCTGGCCTCAGCACTGGGGTTATCTATACCTATATGTGATGCCGTGCCTGCCTTTTTGTGTGGGTGCTGAGAATGAGCTCAGATCCCCAAGCTTGCACAGCAAGCCCTTTACCAACTGAGCTATATCCCCAGCCCCCCACAAATGGATTCTTAATAGACCATTCTGCAAGCAGAGTCTGGGAGTTACCGTGTATACATTTGCATAAATTAATGTAAATTTACATGTACATAAATGCTTCCTGCCTCTTATTTCCTTTGAGGGCAAGGACTTTCTCCTCCTTTCCATTTCAGTGGCATAGCATTAAGCTTTACACCTGGAGGGCTTCTCCAGAAATATCCGCAGGCCCTCTGACGTCATCATTGGTGCTTTCGCTACTTTGTTACCCTCCCTCAGGTCTGATGCGGTTTCAAGTCTCTTCATTGTTCCATCAAGAGCCCTGACATATTCTCCTATGTCTATATCCCTTTTCAACCAAAGTCCATAGGAGAAAACAAAGTATTTCAATTGTGATCTGACAAGTTCAGAGTCTGGACTAAAATGTCAAAATTGTTCCATAAAGATTAATGTTAACCCCATAGTCTGTACTCTATGGTCATTTACCACCCATAAACCTACCCAATTTTCTTGGTTTTGCCCACCCTATTTCTCCATTTTAAATGCACAGATATTAGCATCTTTAATAAGCACTACTTCTCTGAGAGTTTCTGCCAATTATATTTCCCGAGTACTGAATGCTGTCTTCAGTGAGATACAATTATGCCTGCATAGCTTGAGCAAGGTAGGTAGAAGTTGTCTCTTTCCCTGAACAGAGATCTAAGCTGGTAACTGACATCCCTCCAACAATTATAAAGTTGCAGACTTATTGTTGACCAACACCCAGGCTCTGGCCTCATCTGCCAGGTTCAAACGGCACACTGTTCCACTTCTCCAAAACAGCAAGGGCCTCCTTTAAGAACAGGACTCAGAGCAAAGAAAGTACCTTTTGCTCTGTGAAGCTAAGTAACAGGACCAGGGGTGCTTGGGAACAGTGGAACAGTGAGAACACACTTGGGCTAGCAGGCTCTGTGTATGCTTGCAGAAGAAGAAAGTATTTAAAGGTGGGTTGAGGAAGATCACCTATGATGCTTTCAAACAAACTTGATCCCTGACTCCATGGTGCAGTCATGGTGGCATCAGCCCAAGATCAAACAGGCAACTGAGAAGCAGATGTCCCTGCAGAAATGTGTGTGTGTGTGTGCGTGCGTGCGTGTGTGTGTGTGTGTGTGTGTGTGTGTGTGTGTGTGTAAGGGGTGCAAGTGTGTAATGCTATCTAATTTCTATGAATATTTCTTACCAGGCATATTTGCATGAGACTTCCTTGCCTGCCTTTTCTTTTATTTTCTTTCTTCCTTCTCCTCCTCCCTCCTTCCTTTCAGACTGGATACAGTGGTTTCATTTTTATTCTGACAGTTTTCAGAGCTCATATCTACCGCCAGAGCTTGTCACATGCTTTAAGTCCAGCTGCAAGTGAGGCTGGGAAGTTCTGTTTTTATTCGGGATACAAGGCATAGTAGGAATCCCCAAAGATGCCCATTATCTTGTCCCCAGAGGTCATGACAAAGATGCTTCCCAGATGTGGTTAAATTAGGTATTTGAGAGAAGAGAATTATCTTGCTTTATCTGGATGGGACCAATGTAATTATGAGGGTCCTTCAGAAAAGGATAAAAAAAAGTCAGCTTAAGGAAAAGCTGGGAGAGAGAATGGCTGAAGATCTCTGCTGCTGCCTTTGAAGATGGAAGGAGGGTGCCAGAAACCAAAGAGGAAGGGGCCTTTAGACAAAACAAGAATGCAAATGGTCTCTACTAGTCTCCAAAAGAAATGTCGCTCAGCTTACCCTTGTACATTTCTAGCTTCCCAAACTATAAAGTAGTAAATCGTGCTGATTTAAGACACTAACTTTATGGTGATTTGTCACAGCAGCCACGGGTAGCTAATACATTTATTCTAATTTATTTTTCTTGTTATTGTTTTTGTTGTTCTTTAACTATGAAAAAATGAACACAATAAATATGAGGACATAATTAGCATCCTCTTTTATGTTTAAAAATTATTAATTATTAAACATGTACAGATGTTTTGCCTGAATGTGTGTCTGTGTACCATGCACATGCCTGGTGCACACAGAGACCAGGAGACAGTGTAAAATGATCCCCCAGAACGATGGTTGTGATCCACCATAGGATGCTGAGAACTGAACCCAGGTCCTCTGAAAGGACAGTGAATGCAGGGGCCATTTCTCCAGTCCTTGCCAATGTTTTATTTATTGATTTTGGTAATGATTTTATGGATACTCCTAAAGATCACTTCTGTCATAAACATTAAACTGAAAAGCCCATAGTATATCTAGCTTGAGTTCTCCATTCAACTCGATGCCTGTAGTTGGTAAGCATCCCTTTGGTTTTCTCTGCCTTTCATGGCTTCTGGACTCTCCTATAGATCAGAGATAACAAGATAGGCTGACCCTAGCATCCTTGTAGTGGTGTTTAATAGGAATGACCCACATAGGCAAGTGTATTTAAATGTTTTACCATCAGGTAGTAGCATTACTTGAGAAGGATTAGGAGATGTGGCCTTGTTAGAGGAGGTGTGGCCTTGTTGGAGGAAGTGTGTTACTGGGGGGGACTGGAGGCTTCAGAAGCTCAAACAAGGCCCAGTGTCTTTTGCTCCCTGCTGCGTGTAGATCCAGATGTAGAACTCTGAGCTCCTTCTCCCGCACCATGTCTGCCTGCATGCTGCAATGCTTCTCGCCATGGTGATAATGGACTAAACCTCTGAAACTTACGCCAGCCCCATTAAATGTTTTCTTTTATATGACTTATCTTGGTCACAGTATCTCTTTACAACAAAAGAACACTGACTGAGACACTTGTGGTAGCCAAGATTCAGCACATCACAGTTTCTTCACCTACCTTGGAATCGCTATCCTTGCCTAGGAATGAACATTCACCTTGCTCAATGGGAAGCCCATTCTCCCTGAGCCAGAACTCTGAAATAGCAGAAAGGCTGAGAAGATCTATTTCCCTGAGGTCATCCCCCAGCAACAAAGCTCAAAGGTTTTGGCTTACGCTAACCTCAGAGATAAAAGATCACCCTCACTAGGGTTCATGGCTGCAGAAACCACAGCTATTCTTTTCATCCATCCAGAGAGCTTTAAGATTCCAGTTTCTCCACAGGCTTCATAGTAATGGCCTAATTGCCTTTCAAGAAGGATAAAATGCCCACATTTCTGAGCCTCTGCCCCCAACCCCCTAAGCCTTTGCTTCTTACACCAGTAATGTTTGGGTTTGCTAGTTACCAGATCTGTTCTATCTTCTCTGAGCTGTTTGCTTCCAGAGAAACAGCCCATGGGACGACAGCCAGGGTAATGGGGAAATGAAACAATCCCAAAGCTTTCACGTTTCCGAAAGATGAGCACATTTTCTTCTGTGTTGTTCTCCTCACCTGCTCCTTGTCCTCTCTGCCAACACTCTCTGCCCCAGATTCGTTGGCAGTCCAGGCAGGAGCCGACTGCCTACCAGGCACCCTCATTAAAATGCACTGCTCTTGCTAATTACGAGCCAAGATTCTCCCACGGTGGGCCTGGGCTGGGCATTGCCATTATCTTCATAAATAGACTCTTTACTTTGCAAATGCTGCTGTCATGGCCAGGCATTCTCAACCTGGCACAGGCTCTGTGCATTCTTGAGTGGTGGAGGGAATGTGTCAGCAAGAGAAGGCAGAGGCATTTATGCCAAAGCTGGGCTCTGTCCTGAGTTCACCCCGCTCAGTCTGGGCAGCAGGCAGCCAACACAATGGTTGACTCTGAGAGTACAACCATGGTGCGCAGTAGCATATGGCTCAGATCTTCTGGGAGATTTTATTTCCTGTCATTTTAATCTTTACAGCAAAGGCAACTTATTTGATGTAAAAAAGAGTATAAATATTTTTAAGTGCTCTATTTTTTAAAAAGAATGTTCCTAGCCAAAAATTTTTTTCGGCAAATTGGATGTGTGTGTGGGGGGGGGCGCAGATGAATCTTGGTCTCGCAAATATGCCGTTTGCAAACTCATCTATGAGGTTTTGTTTATGTATTTAACTGCCTTTGCCTACAGAACTCTTTCTGTGTACAGTTTCTATTTAATGCTCAGCTGCTTTCTCCAGGGCTAGTTCTGTCAGTACACTGTCTGTTTTGATTCCCTCACATATGGTTGTCCCCCTCTTTTTGCAATGCCAGGGTGGTTCTATGTCATCTGCTAAATACCACTGTCGTTCCCACTGTGTAGTTTGTCCCCATACCACACCTGTCATACCTGTGGGCTCTAATCCTTACAATAGACTTGCAGCTTTTGTGTTCGCATTTTGTAATAAGACTAGTGCAGCACACACACACACACACACACACACACACACACACACACTCCTTTGCCAGGAGCAAAATAAGGCTTGGAACCTTCAGTTGCAGCTCATAGAGAACCTCAGCCCTATACTAGATTACAGACTCCTGTGGAGAGACTTTGCTCCTAGGTGCTCAATAGAAATGAGTCAGAGAAACATCCCTGCACCACAGTCTAATTAGTTCCCTAAGATATGTTGTCAAGAAGAGCCGTGCAAAAAGGCAGCTCAAAGTGTCACTGCAGAGAATATGCCGTTTTGCAAATTCACAGTTTGCAAAATTTACAATTAAAAGGGTCACAGGGAAGGTTACATGTCAAGGCACTGGCCTTCCCACTAACATCCTTGCCATAATAAAGCACTTCTCTAATTCTGAGGTGCGAAGGAACCTTGGAAAGAGCCTGTTAAAATGCAGGTGGAGATGCAGGTCTGGGTGAGGGAGGCCTAGCGGAGCCACTCTTTGAACAGCCAGACAAGAAGTAGCTATTGGGAACCACACGAGAGCACATGGGCTACACAGAAGCAGAAGGGAGACCATGAGGATTTGAAACTAGAGAGGACCAGGAGTGAAGAAAAGAGGAGGGGAGATTTCATTTTGGTCTCTCAGATCTCTGTGTCTGCCCCTATGTGATATCCTTTGCCTGGAAACCCCTTGCATATCCTTTGAGCCAATAAACTTTCATTCATCCTTAAAAACAGCTCAGAGGTAATTGCCAGTAATTTGCCACTCCTCTAGGCTAAGTCTCCTCTCCCACCTCTGGATAACGAATGGTTGGTGCATACCTTAGGTTCTGCTGCCCCCCCATCCCCTCCACCATGACTGTGCAGTCCTTGAGGTTAGAGGCTAAGAATGAATGAGATGACACATGATGGATAGTCTTTAATATGCTGAGCTTACCAAAAGGGCTAAGAGGGATCATGCAGAAGAAGTCGACCATTCCCATACCCACTGCTAAGAGTCAGAATGAAGTTGACTAAAATGGATGCCCGGGAGAAAAGCATACAAACTTTATTAGCGCAAGCTGAACATGGTACAAGAGACTTCATAAAGAAGTGAAGGTCCAAGACCCAGAGTGGAAGTCTTATAGAATGAATGAGACAGGGAGGAGACAGGGAGGCATAGAAATACAACAGCAGACCAGACCGAGATAAGTCATGGGACTAGAGATGGAAAAGGAAGAGAGGACAATGAAGACCACAATAATGCCACTTAAGGAATATCCTTGAAACACAGTAACTTTAGACAGCATGTATTTGTTGAAAGCATGGGACATGGACTAGGCAGACATCTAGACTCGATCATGCATCTGTACTCAGTTGAAAGGTCAGCTACAATGGCTTTGTCAAACATCTAGGGCATCAGGCAAAGTCCGTGTAGTTCTTTACCCTAATGGGTCAGCCCAGGTCCAACGCAGGATTCCATGACAGAAAATGAAGCATACTATGCATTTTGATGCTAAATACACCTACAGTACAACATCACCATTGTTCATCTGATTGGCCAGATCAAGTTCACAGTCCTTCCCAGAGTCAAGAGGTGAGGAAACAGATCTACGACTTGGTGAGAGAAGAACTACAAGACAAATGAGAAGGTTATAAAGTAGGCTACAAGGATCAGGGATGTTGATATCAACTGCATCATTTTACGTTGGCAGGCACTAGGTCACCCTCACGATGGATCTGACTTGAATGGTGTCATCTTCAGGAGGTACTTGAACTGCAAAGCATGACCACTCCTCACTCTTGGCTCACCAGTCACCTCAAACAGATGCTCTCTTCCCAGGCAGGCTTCTCTTCATATGTGCAACTGATGTGTGTCTGTGTAATTCAGACTAGATCTAAGAGTAGGGTAAGTGAGATATGACCAGAAAGAATAATAGTTAATAAAAAATAACTAAGCAAATAAAAATAAGTTTAAGTTTAGCTCCATTCAGACTACCAAGTTCTCCATAAACCCTTGAGTTGTCCAAGGGTTTTGAGTACAAGTATTTTCTTTTATCATCCTCCTTTTTATGTTTATTTTCTGAAATAGGATCTTATGTAGTCCAAAGTATGTAATGGTTTGAATAGGTGATTCATTAAATACAGTTTAAAATACTATGCAAATCTCCCCTCATTCCCAATGACTTAGTCCGTCTCAGAGGCAAATAATGTTATTTTAAACAACTGCTATCCAAAAAAGGAATATAAACAAATACATATGCTTTGTTCTTGATGGTATATTTCAATTTTATTTTTTTTCAGTTAACATTATTTCAATAAACATCTTTCTAAACTAAGGCATGAAAATGTTCTTGTTCTTTTTTAGGGCTTCATGATTTTCCATTGTGTGAATGCATCAAAGTTCCTTTAATCATGCCCTACTGACAGCCATTTAGTTTATGTCTATTCACTCAGTGTTGTATAATTAAATACAAAGTGATGTACAGGAAGACACTGACAGAATACAAGTCTGGGACTGATGAATGGATTGATGACAGTGACTGCTCTATTGTCTTCTGATTGGAGTCTTTGTCTTAGCCATAATCCTGAACAAGCAATACAAAAGCTGGTCAATAAAATAGCTCAGAGGATAAAGGCACTTGTATCCAAGAGTGATGATCTGAATTAAATTCTCAGGTCCCAAATGCTGGAAGAAGAGAATGGGTTTCAGAGAGTGGTCTCCTGATTTCCCAACAGCACTGTGGCATGCATGAACATAGTTACACATACATACATACATACATACATACATACATACATACATACATACATACAAAATACACACACAAATACTACATACATACACTCACACACACACACAAATAAGTAAAAATGCAACTGAAAAAATAAAAACCACAGAAAATCTCATGAGGTGCTTGACATGCATTTGGTATTTGGGAACTGTATGTGTTAACCTGAAGAGGAAGCCATATGAGAGAGCAGGATGATGGGAAGGAACAAAGGACTATGTTTCAAAATATAAGCCAGTCTGGGAATGGAGCCCAGGGCTGGAGTGCGTGCTTAGCGTGCACAAGGCCTGGGTAGAACCCCCGGCACTCGTCCCAGGTTTACAAGGCTGTTGAGCACCATCAGGGGCAAGCCAGTTCATTCAGGCATCTCCTCAGGCACAGTTGTGGCTTCACACCAGGTGCCTCTGCTCTGCTCTCTGCACTTTTTCTGTTCCAGAGAGTAAATTCGAGGTGCAAAGAACTAATCATTTGGAAACACCATGTCATGGCCATGATCGTTGGATTCATGTGGCTATCGGGTTAACTCAGACTAACCAAAAAGACAGTCACCATGGAGAATTCAGGGAGGATGTTAATCTATCCGCAGTCACAGTGTAGATGGATTGTTTCTGAATGCTAGCTTGTGAACCTGTTGCCTCAGAATGACTTAGAAACAAGTAAGGCCTCACGAATCAGATCCATGAAACCTGTCTCTCTGGAGTCTACAATAAGCTCCTGTCAGGTCTTGCCAGGTCTGGGAACTCTCCCAAGACAACAAGGAAACGTGACTGCATTCAGAAATGAGGAAACTCAGCCCTTCCAGAGTCTACATATGGAACACACCAAATGTTCTGTGCTCTGGCAGCCTGATGCTAAGTCATGGAAGGACTGAGCTTTCCTTCAGGCTTTAAGAAGCTCAGATGTGACACCTTGTGTCTTTGTACCGATAATATGAAGAGAAATATGATAGGGCGGTACTGGTCAGGGGACCAGTCTAAATCTCCTTCTGTACAGGTCCTCCCAGATGTGCAGTAAATGATGCAGGCAGGAAGTTTGGTTGTGACATTGGGGTAGTTTGAATTGTAAAAGAACTGGCCTGGGAGGGATAATAGGTCTAAAGCTCAGAGCCCAGGTGGGCAGAAATGGAACCTAGGAGTTACCCTTGCAGCATCTGCTCTCTCTGGAAGTTGTAGGCTAGTGACTATGCAGAAAGGGGCTGAAGGGGGAATTATTGTCTGTAAAGTCTGGAGTCAGTATGGAGAGAGTATTTCTCATGATGGAATGAGGTATTCTCACTCAAAATCCTAGTTGTTGACCTGAGCCTGGGTCCTGCCCATAAAAGGACATGTCGACCCTGGGGTTGGGACATCTGGGACAGCCTCTCTTAAGCTTAACCTGATCCTTGACATAGTTTCTGTCTCCTATGTAATTGCACTTCAGATTCAGCCTCTGAACCCCAACCAGGATTCCAGAGCAATGGGTTAAGACACTTTGCCACTCCAAGGTAGAGCTGAGCAAACAAACCCCATTTCAGACAGCAGAGGCAGTTTCTCAGAGTCCTAACCATGCCTTGCACAGAGTTGGTGCTCAATAAATGCGTGGTGAGTCCAGGAGAGTAAGTCAGCAGTTACCCTGAAGAAAGCGGTGTCTAGAGATATATGGCCTCTCTGATGGCATAGAGATACTCTGCTGGTCTTGTGTTTCCTAGGATCTGTATTGGTGTTCTGAGTCTGCACTATAGTGTTTGTACAGAATGGTGTGCAATAACTCTTTGTGCTCTGAAAATATTTACCACTTTCATGAGTGACAAAAAAGGAGTATCTTTCCTCACTTGTCATCAGGGTCATGATTGACATTCCTATAACCAAAAACTCATTAGTGATAAAGTGTAAAGTGTTTTATGTGACACAGCATATATCAGCAGATATCAAAAGTGAAGCTTCAGGCTGGGGATGGAGCTCAGTTGATAGGATGCTTACCTAGTATTTAGTTTTGACTGTCAACTTGACTGCCTACAGTCATCTGACAGAGGGATTGCCTGGAGGGGATTAACTTGTGTATTCATATTTTGTACAACACATCACTGTTTGCTGTCCAGAATTCTCAGGTTGATACCCGGCACTCATTTAGGTTTTGGTGGTTGAATACCATGGGGAGATGAGGGATGTGTGTTGATCCTCTTCCGTGCCTGTACAAATGTGCCTCAGTTTTCAGTGGACTGACTCACAAAATCTTGACTTGATAATAGTGTGTGATAGCTACACACACATCTAACAGGAACCACAATTCAAACTTCAAATTTTGAAATTTGACACCCCCCCAAGGCTAGCAAAACAAGCTACATTCTTCACATATGAAGGGAGCAGAAGAGTAGTAAACTATCTGCTCTATAGTCACAAGTGGAAGCTGCCTCATATTGATGTTAAACTATGACATTTAATTCAAATGAAGGACAGTGAATGACTCATTAGCCTATGATGTTTTCAACTTACAGTGAATTTAATGGAACATGCCTTCATCATAATATGAGGAACATCTATATTTTACTTTGCAAATATTTCATCTAGCTCTCTGCTTGGTCAATTGTAAACTGATAGAGTAGACTTTTTATGTTCACCTTATTTCATTCTAAGTCAAATTTACAAAGGAAGCAAAAAACAACCAAAGGAAAGTTTATTTCTTAAGGAAAGTCAAACATGCTAGGTTTCTTATCTCTTAGGAAAATAAAAGGATTTCTGGCCCAGTGAATTAAAGGCTTGGTGCAAGCATTAAGCTTGGATCTCTAGAATCCATGTAAATGCTGGTGGTCACAGCAATCAGTCTGTAATCCCAACATTTAGGGGTGGAAGGAAATATGAGGTCCCTAAGAGCTAGCTGGTTAGACCAGCCAGCCCAGCAAAATCTATGTTCAAGTGAGAGACCCTGTCTCAAAGAATAAGGTGGAAGAGCAATTGAGGGCTCCACATGTCTGCACACATACATGCATGTACACATGCACGCGCACACACACAGAGGTTTCCACATTTTTGAGCATGCATATACACAGGCATATTATATTAAAAAAACACATGGAAATAGCAAAAAAAAGGAAGGAAAGGAAGGAAGGAAGAGGGGGAAGGAAGGATGCTTTACAGGCAAGTGAAATCAAAGACAGGGACTGTTAGCTGTGCATTAGGCTTTACTACCTGCTGAGAAAACATGTGATGCCTCCTGGCACTCAGAGGGCAATGTGAGATGAATGGGGTCTGAACTCAGAGTTGTAGCTCTAGGACATAAGGTTGCTGCCTGGTGTGAGTGACTGTCCTCCAAGCCAAGCAAATGCCATCTTGGGGCATTCAGCTGTTGCCCCTTTCAAAATGCTTATCCCAACTTGTGAACTGTTTATACCCCTTCATGGAGGGATGGGGTGGGTCAGGAGACCCTCCCCTGGGGATCCAACTGCTCCCTACTACCTGCTAAGCAATTCTGCCTTGATTGCAGGTGACCTTGGGGAACGACCAGAGTTTGTAGGCAAGGGAAATCTAAGAAGAGGCTCCATCTATGTGGTTAAGGGGATGCCTTACCCGTACTGGTTATAGATTTCAGTTGGGAGGGAGGAGCATCCATGCCTCTGGAAGGCTCCCCTACCTATGCTCTGTAAGGAAGCCAATAAACTCACTGACTCCTCTGGGTAAACTTAAGCAGAATTGTGCCTGGGTTTGTAGTTGGGACCTTATGAGAAGGGGTAGACATTGCCTACGTCTCTGTCTGGGAAGAAATTTTAGCAACGGGTCTCTCATACACATCCCGGGAGTTAGCTGCAGTTTTCAGAAGATCTCTAATGACCCTGCTTTCTTGAAGCTATTTGAAAACACACAGTGAGCTGCCAAGACCAGGGTGTTCTTCATCAAGGACTCTGGAGGAGATAACATTTAATTTGCTCTTCTGTAGGCCTTGTTATGCTGTTATGCGGGTGAATTCCAGGGAGTGATGTATGTCTTTTTGTAAAGTCAGCAAGCCATTGTTGAGCAGAATTTCTGCAGATATTGTCAGCGGGAACATAATCTGGGTCAATGAATCATAAATTCTATTTTGGTAGTTTGCCGAAGACAATGTTGAGGACATAGCTGTCCCGATGGGGAAGACTGGGAAGAGACACTTATAATGAGGCAGCCATGCAGCAGGGCAGGAGAGAAAGGAGAGAGACATTCTGCCCAACAGACTGCAGGCTTCCCTTCAACTGTTTAGTCACCAAGCAGGGTGGGTCTTCCTTTTTCCCCTCTGGGTCCTGGAAGTAATGGCATAGCAGGGAACACGCAGATGGCACAATCACACAAACAGGAACGTGACCCGGGCATAAGTTCCGGGGGCGGGGGTCCTCAGATGACTGCAAACTACTCAGTTTATCAACCTATAAAGAATCCAGCTTTGTCCCTGAGAACAATTCCACAGACCTTAAGTGGCAGCGGTTCACACTGTCCTGGTTTGTGTAGCTTACAGAAAGCAGCTAGGTTACACGCTAACTTACCTCTCTGCTTGGCTAATGACATTCAGGTGCCGCTATTGGTGGTGGGGGTTGTGAGGAGGGAATAAATGAAGACATTTTCATTATACATATAAACTGACATCGTAAATGAAATCACTGAATATAAACAGTGATACCAGGTGCATCATTGTTACTCATACAGGAATGACATGCGACATCTTCACCTCAAATGCCCTTCCATATAAGCTTATCATCATCAAGGAGGAAGAGAAATTACCTGGGGGCTTACTCACAACCAAGGCAACTGTAGTTTACCCCTACTACAGTCTCCACTAGTCCACAGGCTTTGCATGAGTGAGAACAGCTGTCCTTTGTTTCCAATAAAGACAGCAAGAAAATGAAGCTTAGTGGTAGGAGGAGGGATTTGGAGGAGATATGGGAAGGAGTCACTCTGCTCCAAGTGTGAGACCAAAAAACGAGTTACAAGGGACAGTGGCAGGAAAGGCAGGAAGATCAGTCACCAAAACCAGCCCTGAAATGGACCGTTTCTGTACTCCTCCTTCTGGCCAATCCAGGGTTCCGCTCGTGCCCTCATGAGGTCTGTCAGCCATGACTGCTGAGGCAGATGGTGTTTGCCTCCACTGGAGAGTGTCTGCTCTCCAGAGACTCCAGTCCACCCCTGTGGATTACCTGGTTTGATCTGGGAAATGAAAGATAAGTGAGCGTCTTTCAAAATGAGCAATTATCATCCCTCGTTGAGGGCAAAAGGACTCCCCCTTCCCCCCCCCACCTGAAGGGGGCAGAAAAACCCCTTGCAAAGTTTAGAAGGCATTCTTCATACCAGACTTACAGGGGTGTCCTAAAGCTTGGTCCTTGGACATGATTGCCCACTGGAATTACCAGCAATATTAGGATTTACAGTCCAATTAACCAGTGGTGCTAGAAATTTTTAAACAGGTTCCTAAGTGATTTATATAAAAATAAATTTATGGAACATGCTACAGATAGGTCCCAAGTATCCCTCAAGGGACCAATTGAGAGATAGTGGTCCCTTTAGGGACTATGGCCTATCGGGAAGTCCTTCCTCACTCCTTGGCTCTCTGGCTCATGATGTTCGGCCACTTCCTCTGTCCCCAGATACTCCTCCCTCTTGTGCTCCCTTGTTACAGGCCCAAAGATGATGAAACCACCCTCCAAGGCCTGAAAATTCCAGAAACATGAGCCCAAACCAATCTTTTCTCTTTATAAGCTGATGGTCTCAGTTACTTCTTGTAGTAACAGGAGGTTGACTCTCATGAGGGTACACTGGTTGAACTGAGCTCCTGTAGTAGGCACAACAGACCAAATCAAACAGGAGCTACACTGGGGCTGAAATTCCACCACTGAGATAAAACCAAGTTGTTTACTGACCTTCTGATTAATCAAGAGGGAGTGAAACGATGTTCAAATACCCAAATAAGCAAGTACTAGTGGGCTAATAAAGGGGTCTCCGCTTTATCCTTACAAGCAAAGAGCCTGTTGTTAACCAATCAGCTTTTCCCATGTCGTTCTGTTTCCTAGTTCATTCCTTACAAGCCCACTGCTTTCCTACCATCCAAAGGGAGCCTATTTTGCATCATGGAGGATTCCCTAAGTCAGGAATCATAAATAAAAGACAATTTAATCTATAACTAATTTGTTGTCATTTTTTGTTGTTTGACATTCAACAGGGCACTCGGGGCCAAAAAGTGCATCCTAAGAAGTTTGGTTGAGATGGTATGTCCTCTTTGAGGTCATTCTCTGAGTTCAAACACAGACTGTGGGAAGGGAAGTAACCACGTGCCTACACCTAAGAGCAGTTCCCTTAGTGCTGTTGGGTTGTTGGATTGGAAGATGAGACCTCCAGATATCCTATGATGGAACAAAGAAGCCTGTTCCCTAGCCATCAGCCCAAAGGGAGACACTTGTTACCATGTATCCTGACCCCAAGAAAACAGCTGGGGCTCTCTGGATTGTCTGCAAAACTTCCTACAGCCAGAGGAAGTTGTGACTCTGTTCCTGGCAGAGGGCAGAATGTGTAAGAATTTCCAAAACCCAATAGAACAATTCTCTGCAGTACAAAGAATATGAGGCAACTCATGGCTACTCAGTGGGTAAAAATACAAAGGTAACAATGAAATTCCACAGGTTTAGATTAGGAATCTGGATTTGAGGCATGTTGTGATCTGCCTTGATGTTATATACCTTTAGGCAAATGACTAATTCCTCTTGGTGTCAGTGTATCTGTAAGATAAGGATAATAATAGAAACTATTCAATAAAACAATGGCTGTTACTTTAATAAATCACATTCATTAAGACCCACCCAGCTTTGTTTAGTTGTTGTTCTAGTTGTAGTCTGTTGCTGTGTTAACATTCTCTGACCAAAAGCAACATGGAGAGGAAAGGGTTTAGCAGGTTTCTACTTCCAGGTCACAGTTCATCATTGGAGGAAGTCAGGTGATAACTGGGGACAGGAACCCGGAAGCAGGAATCAGGGAGGAATGCTACTTGGCAGCTCTCCCACAAACCCATGTTTAGTTATTTTCTTGTACAACCCAGTAGGCCCTGCTCAGGAAATATGCACTCCACAATGGGCTAGGTCCTGTTAAATCAATAAAGAGAACCAAGACAGTCCCTCATATAAAACGATTTGATAGAGGAAATTAGTCAGTTGAAACTTTCTCAAGTGGCTCTAGGGTGGGTCAAGTTGATGGTTAATGCTAACTAGAACAGATAGATGAGTCTATGCTGAGAGGCACACAGGGGACTTAGCTCCTCTTTATCGCAGTGCTTACATTGGATATTAACGGAGGGGATGTGCTCTGCCCAGGGGCACCAGCTGGTACTCACAGGCTTCCTTCCAAGCCAAAGGTGCTTGTTGGCTGGTCTTCCCAGCTCCAGATCTTGGTAGGGAAAGGGGGCTTTCCTGGTCTGCTTAACCATTAACTCAGGGAAGCTGTCACTGGACCCAGAGCCACAATCCCCCTCATTACCCGTGGCAGAGAGCCAAGGAACCAGTATTTTTCACCCAAGAGTTCTCCAGAGGATCTAGCTGCCAAGCAGGTTTGGGAACAATGGTAGGATCAGCCAAGACAATTAAAGGGTGTCATGAAAAGGTCTCTGCCTGAGCCTGCTCACTCACTCTGTGTTAGAGGCATCATCAGGCAGGTGATTCCACAAGCAGACTTTTATTTGGCTTCCCAAGTCTCCTTATATAAAATGTACTTAGATGTGAGGTCACAGAATCTTAACACCTAAAATTAACTTCAACGAGTTTACAGAATTTTGCCCTATAGGAGAAGGGCAAGGAGTGACTTAGGGACGGAGATTGATGTGGGAACTGTAGACAGTGTCCAAGAAGAGGAATCTTTGAGTTATGTGACAAGCAGAGGAGTTCACTGAGTGGAAGAAGAAAAGCCTAGAATGAAAGAAATAAATATTTCAAGGACTAAATGCCTTTCTCGCTTGGTGTAGTCTTTAAACTGCTGTCCACAGAGCCCCTCATGGGTGATAGGCATGTTGCCAGATATTTCGCCAGCCATTTGATTTTCCTAGTAGCACAGAACAAATGGTCCTTCATTCCTGTCTTACAGAGGAAGAAACTCCATTACCTTGTCCAATGAGGCAGACAGGTGGCGCTGTAACCCCAAGTCCTACTGAGCAGAGGTGAGCAAGGCGTGCCCTTATGAAAATGGTGCAATGCTTAAAGTGCTCAACACACAAGAGCAAAGACCAGAGTTTGGACCCCCAGGACTCACATAAATCTACTGGGTGTATCAGCCCATCTGTAATCCCAGGCCCCAAAAGGTGGAGACTGGATTCCCATAGCAAGCTAGGTAGCTAGGATAGTCTGTGTTCACTTGAGGATCTCTACCTCAGTGAATAAGGTGGAGAATGATTGAGGAAGAACCTCAGCGCCAACCTTAGGCCTCCACAAGCACACATATATGCACCCACAGACATGTGAGCACATGTATAATACACACACCACACACACACACACATACACACACCATACACACATACAAAAGCAAAAACAAACGGAAGAGAGAAAACGAAAAAGAATCATCATCTTTGGAGAGAAGCTCTGGCTGCTGGTAATTGACTCTCCTATCATCTTTAGCATCTCATTATCCCAGACTCATGCAACAGCAAGCAGGTTCAGCCCTTCTGTTTCCAGGGCTCTGGTGGAGGTGGGAATTAGCCCCAGATGAGTTGTCCTCTGCTAAGTCTGGCAGCTAACTACCTCCCACAATCCTAGCTCCCAAGATTCAGACAGTATGAGCATGTGGAGGGCACATAGAATGTGTTCAGCAAACACTTCCTACACTGATCTAGAGGAACCAGTGGGCCAGGCTTGGCCATGTTTGCTGACAGTCAGTTTCCTATCGCTTTTGGCTCCCTTCTGGAGAGCTGGTCCTCAACAGGTGGAGTAGTCTACCGTACCTTCTGGAAAGATTGTGTAGCATGAATATTAAAAACCCAGAGACAGATATTGGGGTTCAAGCTGAAGATCAGAGAAACAAAGCAGCCAGTCACTAGCTCTTGCCTCTACCTCAGTCCAAAAGGGTTCCATAAATCCTCAGAGGCAATGCTCTCCCTGTCTGGAAACTGAATCTCCTATGAGACCCTTTGTTTCTTCCTTTTATACCTCCCTCATGCTGGGATTAAAGTCTTGGGATCCCAAGTGCTGAGATCTCCTTTATGTGAGCTGTTTCTTTTTTAGATTGATTCACTCTTACGTAGCCCTGAGTTACCTTGAACTTACAGAGATCCATCTGCCTCTGTCTCCTGAGTCCTGGAATTAAAGGTGTGTACCACCACCTCCTGCCCTCTATGGCTGAGGTTAACTTTGCATTTTGATCTCTGGTTGCTTTATTAGGTTATAAACAATATGTCACCACAAGATGGTCCTCTGCAGGTGGAGTAGCCACCATCCCTTCTGGAGAGCCAGTCCTAGGCAGGTGGCGTAACCCACCATTCCTTCTGAAGAGATGGTCCTTGGAAGGTGGCGTCCTAAGTAGCTCAGCATAGCCTGGCTTCATCACAATCATCCTCTCAGTGATTCTCCAGTTAGGATTCCACACTCCAGTCAGACATAAACTTACCCTTCTCCATGCAGAAAGTTGAATGCCACCCCCCTCCAACCTCCATCTTCCATGTTCAAAGTCCAGACACACATAGAAGAAAACTCAGCATACCGCTGTCAGTACACCAGCACTTCAAAATCTTTCCTGAAGAAGTTGTTTTAAGAAGTTACTCTTGCTTAAAAATAAAGAAATGGAGGCAGTCCTTCAAACTTCCTATATTTTTAAGATGTACCATGTGGGTACTGGGAACTAGACCCAGGCCCTAAGCAAGAAGAGCAAGAGGTCATACTCATGAGCAATCTCCCCAGTTCAAGCTTCCTCTTCTTACTATTGTGTTATTCTGTTTTCCTTGATGAATATCATGTTATTCTTGTGGACAATCATTGTGGTGTGGTAGAAAAAAAGAGATTTGAGATTAGGAATATCCTGTCTTGACCTGTGTGACACAAGTGAACTTGAGCAGGTTATTCTCCTCCTCTGGGGCTCAGTTTCACCAACTCTAAGAAGGGTGAGTCCAACCAAATACTAATGAGTAAATAAAGGACAAGGACTTTCTTAACCTTGACTCTTGAGTCACAGAGATTTGCCCTAAGTATCTGCTCTCTTCCTTTGCCTCCTGTACCTTCCCTATAGTCCTTTACCTGAAGGTATCTCAGCCTTCCAAAGTCATGGGTCTTCAAGCTTCCATGAACTTCTGCAGGGCAGCTGGGACCTTAGGACCCATGCTGAAGTGCCCATGCTGGTCTAAGAATAAGGGCCAAATGGGATAAATGTGTCAGGACTCTGTGAAGGAAAATGGAGAAGGAGGCAGGAGAGACCACATAATTATCAGACTGTGATGCGAGTCCAACAAGACGAAGGAAGGTTGGGAAGCATGGCAGAGACTCATGAGGGCTACAGGAGGCTTGCAAAGGCCTTCGGGGAGCCCTTGAGCTACTGTTGCTGGAGGGCTGCCTGTATCTCCCAGGGGAGGATCTCTCTTATTCTCCACGCTCTGCTTAGTGTTAGCTGGAAGCAGCCCATGGGAGGCCCTGATGGGTTTTAGAGCAGAAGTCATGGCATTGCTCAGCCATGCTCACTGTCCCTGAGCAGAGAGGTGACAGAAAGAAAGAATAATGTATCTCCTAATTCCACCACTCATAAAGAGTAAAGCTTTAAAGAAAAGATTGTGAGTTCTTTGGCTTTATGTTTGAGCAATCCCACCTCCAGCTTTTATAACAAGTGGCTTTGACTCTCCACTCACCTGAGATGTCTGTGTCCCTCCCTCTGAGGGGCTAGAGAAGTGGCTTTGGTTCTGGTCTCAGCCGTGTCCACCTCTCTAAGGGCTGGCTACCACCCACTTTACTGTTGTCTGTATGATTGTCTACCAATCCCACCTAGTGCAGCTGCAGCACACGACCATCATGGAAAGTTGTCATAATGCAGTCCCTTGGCCTCTATGGGGTAGGACCCATTCTGCACTTTCAGAAATATCCCCAAATGATCGTTACACTCAACTAAGCTTGGAGGTCAAAACTTTTGTGAAGAAACCACACAGCCAAGAGAAAGGGCTTACCAACTTTGTACCTACCCTGTGAACTACCCTGTATCTTGGTAACTATCCTTTATGTGCCTCTTCCCCTGTCCCATGTGTCTTTCTGGGCTCAGACTTTTTGTATGCAATATTTCCGAGGACATATGGTGAAGGGATTAGATGGCTCTTCTGCACACGTCTTGGCATCCTCAAAAAGACCCAGTCAATATATCCCTCTTGTATGCTTTCTGGGGATTTTCACTTAGGGTCTGTGTGCCCTGATAACTTTTCAGCCTCCCTTAGTAAATGAGTAATAGCATAGTCATTATGTCAATAGAATGTAAAATTCAAATAAAGGAATAGAGTAGAAACACACACACACACACACACACATTTACTTAAGAAGTACAATCAGAAGGTGGAATGAGGCAAGATCTCCTGAGTAGATTGGGAGCACAGGGTGGGGGAGGGGAAAGGGAGCCAGGAAAAAGAGCACATGGGGGAGCAGGAAAGTTGAGTTGGGGGAAGAATAGAGGAGAGCAGGATAAGAGATACCATAACAGAGGGAGCCATTCTAGGGTTGACGGGAGATCTGGCACCAGTGAGAACTCCAAAGATGTACAAGGATGACACCAAATGGAAAACTAAGCATTAGCAGAGAGACTACTTTAAATGTCCCTTCCTAATAATGATTTTGACGACTATCATCCTAGACATACCATCCTAGAACCTCCATCCAGTGACAGACGGAAGCAGGGGCAGACACCCACAGCTAAACACTGAACTGAACTTCTGGAACCCAGTGACAGAGAGGGAGGAGTGATGAGCAAAGGGATCAAAACTGGGCTGGCTAATACCAGAAAAACAGCTGACTTGAACAAGGGGTAGATCTTGGACCCCAGACTGATGGCTGACAGGCCAGCATGGGACTGATCCAGACCCCCTGAATGTGGCTGTCAGTGAGGAGACTCAGGAAATCTATGGGGCTTTGGGTAGTAGATCAGTATTTATCCCTGGCGCACAAATGGACTTTGGGGACCCATCCCACAGTGAGTGATGCTTTCTCAATCTGGACACTTTGGGGAGGTCCTGGACCTTCCCGGAATGAAATGACAGACTCTAGAGATCACCCATGGAGGGTCTTACCCTCCCTGGGGAATGTAGTGGGGGTTGGGTGGGCGGTTGGGGGGAGGGAGTGGGCACGGAGGGGAGGGAGAGGGAGCTGGGACTGACATGGGGAGCAAGCTTGTTTCTAATTTAAATATATAATAAAAAAGTGTTATAAAAAGATTAAAAAGAAAGACAAAAAAAGCCTGTTGTTACACTTTGGTGACAGGTGTATGGCAACTGAATTCAGCCTTCTGAGACCTGTTCTTTGTGTCAGATGCCTAATTGTACCCACTAAAGGTTCCCATAGGAGGGTGTGACCAACTGTCCGTGTTCCTGGCATTAGTGTCTGAAAAATCTTCATCAAGGATCACAGAACAAAGAAGAAGGGCTCCTTGTTCTTGGCTATGACCTCTGCCAAAGTATTGAGTCTGCTCAATGCCAATACTAATTCGCTCTTGCAAATAAAGGAAATAGTGATATTAAAAATTTACTGCCAGGCACAGTACAAAGTGCTTCCTCCCAACAGCTATATGAGGAAGACATTTAATGGACAAAGATGTCTAATGTTAGAGAGATGATGGTCTTGGCCTTGTTCAACATGAAAGCTCTGGAGCAGAAGAGGTCATACTCAACCATCAAGACCAGACAGCTTCATTCTCTTCCTGGTCTTCCTCCTTCCCTCTGAGAGGTTGGTTTAATCTGGATAGGTCCACTCACCTATTCTCTAGGCTGTCTCCCTGTCTCAACAATTTCATTTGCTTGCTCTCTCCCATGACCGCCCCCCAAATTTTTATAGTCCGTCAAGAAAGATTATCAAAGTCATCACATAATATAGAATTATTGTTCATCTTAAGACACATCTTTGGAGTCCTTCACTGACTTGGGGTACTCTGACACTCCTCTCTGGTTAAGCATAGTGATGCTCTCTTATCCCTTGAGAGTGTCAGATGGGTCTTCTTTCTGACATCAAATCTTGAGTGTTGTCAACCCTAAAGATAAGAGCACCCGTGTGCACAGAGGGTTTTGCCCACAAGATTATGGCTAATAAAGCTGATGTCAGGACTGGGTCATGAACTCAACTGTGTTTGGGAAATGGAAATGCTACACCAAGAGGAATTAATAGCTGTCAACAGATTTTTAGAAAACAACATTATGTGGCTGGACAGGCTTAGATGGCATGTTAGTGTGATCAAGCTGTTCTGCCTTTGACATGTGACAAGTTAGTCATTCAGACAGCAGCCAATGTTTAGTAGGTGTCTTCTGCCTGCTTGGGGACAGCATCACGGAGAAGATTCACTGATCCTGGTCTTCGTGGAGCCAAAAATCAATGGATACAGACTGTTTCTATACTACCATTACTTTTGATAATGTTATAAATAATTTGAAAAGCCCAATGAGTGATTTTTTTCTAAGTGTTATGGATGTCTTAACATGAACTTTAATTTCACTTTGCTGGTTATTTCTACTCTGCACTCTTCAGTTTGAGATAGCATAGTAACAAGATGGAGAGCAGGGTAGGGAGAGAGAAGGATGAACAGGTAGATAGTACAGTCTGCTCATCCTAGACGTGTTTAAAAATGATTGTTGATATAGCCCCTATACTGTACTCATCAACTTGCTTTTATTCATTCATGCGTTCAAGTATTCATTTACCAAATATCCATCCTGTGCTTATTATCTGCCTGGCCTTGTGCTAAGTGCTATAAGATCCATGTCAATTAAGACATGTATCTTAATCCCCTGTCATGCATATAAGCAATTGTAGAGACTAAATTATGGGGTACAATATAGTGGGAGCCAAAAGAGAGACTGGCTGGCTTGTAATGTGTCTTGACTAGATTATGAAAGATAGATATGGGCTTCCCAGGCAGATGAGGATAAATGACAGGGGAAGAGAAGGAGCAAAGAAAAAAGCAAGATAAAATGAACATTGTTATGAAGCTTGTGTGTGGTGCATGTTCCCTGATGGTCTTCTGTAGCCATTAAAAGTAATAATAGGGAAACAGTTAATCAGATCTTATGAGGTTTGGATAGAATTCTGTCAATATACTGACTCACCGATGGTTCTTAGATAAAGAAATAGCAACCATAGTTGCATTGTGTAAGCTGTGCTATAGTCTATGAAGTTCTCGCTGTTCTTGTCAATGAAATCAGACTGAAGAAAGTAAGAGTAAGACTAGAAACAAAGACACTGTATTTCATAAAATACAAGAGGAAAGCCCAGCATGGTGGCACACATCTTTAGTTGCAGCACTCTGGAGGCAGAGGAAGGAGGATCTCTGTGGGTTTCAGGCTAGCCTGGGCTACACAGTCAGACCCTGTCTCAAAATAAATAAATAAATGAAAAAATGAAGAGAGGGAAAGATAGGGGTAAGGTGAGGGAATCGGGGGTTGGGGGGAGTAAATGGGGAGAGGAAGAAGGAGAGAGACATAAGGCACACCTGGATCTGCATGGAAAATATTTCCCTGAATATATGGATGATGTTTCTCTTTGGAGTGGGGGCATCGCATACACTGTAGACGGTTGTTTCTATAGGACCACATGGATGGAAGAAGCACACTTCCTGAAAACATGTACCGATAGAGTTACCAAAACAAGCAGAAAAGTGTACATGTGACAGATAAAAACCACACCTGCTGTGATCTCCTTCACCCAGGCAAAGCCAGTGAAGGCCTGGGCTTGCGGAGAATGAAGCATGTGCCTTAACTGCGTAAAAAACAAATTTGAAAGGGTTGGAATGAATCGGAATTTGTGTCAGATTAGGAGATGGACAGGAAAGAAAGAACAAGAAGGCATCTCTAAGCCCCTGGGGTTCCCCCCCCCCGATGGGTGAATGTGGGATGGCAAATACATAGAGCTGGAGGGAGATGAGTAGGTGTGAGCTAGGTGGGGAGTGTGGGCGCAGATAGTGGATTCATATGGACTGCAGTAGGGTGTTCCGTAAGGCATGCGGGTTGCACTGAGGATGGTTAAGGAGTAGGTGACATGGTTGGGAAGAAGGAAATAGTAGGTAAATTCAGAGCTCCCGCCTCAGATGTGACAGCTATGTCAACCACAGGTCACAGGCTAATGAGTGAACTTTATTCATGGCTAGTATCGGGGTACATGCAAACACTTGATGAGCGCATGCACCACCAAAGGAGGCTCAGTGTATCCTCGGCTCCCTGCTGCTGGTTGTGAGAGATCTAGTGCTTGTTGGTGTACCCGGAACAAGCAGGACCTCCAGTTTAGATTGCCTTCCAGTAAGGAATTGTCTCAGAGAAGGATGTTTAGAGGTAGTGATTTCCGAAGGGCAACTTCCTTGCCTGACTTGTTTGCAGGGAACACTAGGATGGTGGAAACTCCTGTCTCTCGGGAAAGAATTGTTGGTGAGACTACAAGGAGGCTCTCCCATGGGCTCATAGCCTGAGAGAGAGGCAGTGGTGAGGGGGAGAGTGCCCAGGACATGGTGACTCTCGCAATAATTAGGAAGGGAAGCAACATTGTGCAGGCCTTCACTGGTTGGTATTTTTGCTAAGCATCAGATCGCAAGCTAGACTAGGACCTGTGCTTTGGAATTGGTCTCAGAGCTGGTGTTCCTGGCTTCATCCTTCTTGTCCTCATGAATGTAGAGGGTTCAGCTGCCTCTAATGGGGACACAAAGCTCCCCATCCCAAGTCATCTTCACAGTCAGGATGCACCACAGTTGGGTCTGGAAGCATCCTCAGAACCAGGGTAAAATCCTGCTCCTGGTTGTACTGGTTAAACCCCTTTGGAGGTTTTGACTCCTGTGGACATGCTTAGGGAAAAATTTCCCTCTATTTGCTAATTATCCTGATATCCTGTGTGTTGCTCATGAGTCCAGAATGTAGTTGGTTTTCACTCCTTGAGGGCCTACCGCCCACCTCCCAAATAAATATATGGAGATTTATTCATACTTATGAATGCCTACTCTTTGCTTGGCTTGTTTCTAGCCAGCTTAAATCATCCAGTTTCTCTTTAACTACATTTTGTGTCTGTGATTTTACCTTTCTTTATTCTATATATCTTTCATTCCTTCTTACTCCATGACTGGCTGGGTGGCTGGCTCCTGGCATTGTTTTCTCCTTTTCCTTTTCTCGCATCTCTGCTCTGCTCTCCTTTTCTTCCAAGCCTAGATTTCTTCTCCTATTTATTCTCTTTGACTGACAACCCCACTTATCCCTCTCATGCCTAAGTATAGGCCATTCATCTCTTTATTAGACCAACTAGGAGTTTTGGGCAGGCAAAGGAACACAGCTCCCAGAGTTAAACAAATACATAAAAGAATGCAACATATCTTTGCATAATTACACAAATATTTCACAGCATAAACAAATGCAACACATCTTAAACTAATATTCCACAACACCAGAAGGGTTTATAAGCCTGTGAAAGATGTCTACAACACAGTTTTAATTGAAGAAATTAAGTTTCAAGTCAGTAAACACATTACGTACCTGGTGGAAATATACGGTGGATGCATACTCTGTGAGGAAAATTAGGCTTTCTCTTACATTTTTTATTTACATGCACGTGTCTTTATGAGTGAAAGCCTCATGTGTTTAAGTGCCCAAAATGGCCAGAAAAGAGTTCTAGATCTTCTGGGGGTACAGGCCATTGGATGCTAGGAACAGAACATAGGTCCTCTAGAAGAGCAAGAAGTGCTCTTCACTACTGAGCTGCCTCTCTAGGCCAAAATTATGCTTCTCAAATGTCATACCAGCATATCCATGGTTCCAAAATCCCTGAGGAAATGAAAGTTCACTGAAGTCCAAGTGGTATCTGCACAAGACTCACATCTTCCAGCAGGGCTCTGAGAATGTCCAGACCACTTTTAATCCCCAGAATAAAGTAGAGGCCATGCCATGAAAATAGGAGTGCTCATATAGTATAGAGGAGGGCTAAGAGCATGCTGCATGTAGTTACACAAAAAGTCTGGACAATATACAGCAAAATGTTAGCAATGGTTTTCTTTGTATTGTAAAATTGGTGGGTTTTGTGTGTGTGTGAGTGCATGTGCGCGCGTGCATGTGTTTGGCTTGTTTTCTTTATTCTTGTTTTCTAATTCTTCTTTGATGAATATCTATTACTTATATGATTATGGCAATACTAACAATTAAGACGAGAGACTTAAAATCATCTTCCAACCCTATGCTCTTCCTAGTCTAAGGCATGAAATACAGTCAAGACAGGCCCGAGGGAAATGAAGGTTACAAACCTGAGAGGTTTCCTTGGACTCTGCCTCAACCTTGGTCAAAATGTTGTATGGAACTTGTCTGACATGATGGAACCCTGACGTGTCAACCCATCTCAAAGCAACCTTTCCCTTTGAGTCTATCCCTGCAGGAACAAGAGGCTATGAGAGCAGCCAAACTGGTGCAGGAATTGAGAAACATAACAAATGTTCTTGTATGTACATGCATGTTTGCGTGTGAGTGAGTGCCTATGCCCATGTGTAATTGTATGGAGGCTAGAGGTTGATGTTGAGGGTCTTCTTCAGTCACTCTCCAAATCTTATTTATTGGGGCAGGATCTCTCCTTGAATCTCACAAATTTGATTACTTAGTTAGTCAACTTGCCCTCTGCCTTCATCTCCCAAGTACTAGGATTACAGGTCGGCCGTTATGCTTTCCTGGATTTTACATGGTTCAGGAGACCCAAACTATGGGCCTCACACTTGCAAAGCAAGCACTTTATTCAATGAGCTATCTCTCCAGGACCATGAGAAAGACGTTTTGTGTGTTGTGTGGTGATTTTTTTCCTGAGACCATAATGCTATCTTGGGTTTTGCTTCTGGTAGCTAGGGAAACTAGATCAGATCAATACAATGCTATCCAGGTCTGTGGTGATGGCAATAGAGCTATGGATACTTGCTATGTGGTAGAAGGGAGGGTTAGGGATCCTCACTTGAAATTCTTCTTCCCCCAGCTGCAAAGGAGGAGATACCAACCTATGTAGAAGTTGGAAGGTAAACTGAAAACAGGACTCTGTGATGCAGCTTCCTTGAGGTTAGCATCTGTATGGGGGTGGGACTTGGTGATCCTGAAGCTGTTTGGGGGTTACCATGCTCCTGGAAGTAACCCTCCAGGTAAGTTTTTTAAAAAGCTCAATAAATTCAGTGGTCTCACTAAGTTGGACTTTGATGAAGTCATACTTTCGTCTGTTGTTAATGCCTATGTGTGGTCACTAGACATTCATTGTGTCTCTCTAAGAAAATAAGGCAACATAATGTCAGATATATGGAATTTTTACTATTATATTATCTGCAAACAACATTCATAAGACCCAAATCTTCTACTCAAAGTGAGGCTCCTTCCATTAATTTCTCTCTGATTTGGACAGGGCTTTGCTATTGTCCCTGTCCACCTCCCTAACCTCCATTATTGGATCATAAACCGCAGCACAGAATCTGAGTCCTTGGGGTTTTTGTAGTCTGACACATTGGAAGTGTGAGATACAGCCATCTGGCAGGCTAAAAAGCAAGAGGTTTTGAAATATTTATGTCCGTGAAGAATGAGCCATGATTTTTAACTGTGTTAGAGGCTGAGCAGACACAGCATTTGGGGCCCTGGCAATGTAGTCTGCAGTTCTCTGCTGAATTCTCCCTGTAGGAGAGAGCGGGTACAAAGCCTGGCTCTCCTACCCCTTGCTTGGCCTTCTGTTTGTCTTCTGAAGGAATGCTGGTGGAGAGAGAGTGAGCTGATGCTGCGATTAATAACCCAGGATACTCTCGGAGGTCCCATAAGCTTTAGAGATACTTTACAGAGCTGGGTGATTAAGAGTAGAAGAGAAGAGCCCGTCTTAATCAGCAGTATGAGTTTAATTTTGGGGCTCTCTGGCAAAGTATCTGCAAGGGCCATTAGCTTTCATTAATTACACAATAAACAGAGCTCTAGTGGAAAGGGTATACTGGCTACAGGAGGCTGAATTGGGAAGGCAGTTCAGGTGTCCTTGGGTGACAGTGGCATTCTGGTCCTGGATTCACAATTCTCCCTTGAGCACCTTTCTGCAGAAGAGCTGCATGGGCCAGCCACATTTCCAGGGTCGGGGAAGGAGGACCCATAATCTGCAACTTAGGAGGTCATCATTTGTTATTCTATCAACTCTATTGTCAGATAGAATGCAAAGAATAAAGACCCTGTTTCTGCTTTCTCCTTTTCTCTTACATTTCCAGCTGCATCGGTGGGTATCCACTCACTAGTGTGAACTGTGTTCTTGGGGCTTTTCCAGATTATTATAAGAAGGCAGGCACTAGCTGAAAATGAGCAGTCTGTTTTTGTATTAATTTTGAAGACCATCTGTGATGGATTTACTAGAATGCTAATAATATTTTTGCTTTCCTCTTATTTTCTTTGCAGGACCTTCTAAGTATCTTCCCCAGTCTTGTGATGCATATGTATTTGTATGTGATATATATGTACATGTATATGTACATGTATTTGTATATGATGTATATGTATTTATATGTCTCCAGAGATCCACTGCAGAGGCCATTGTCACAGATGGCAGATGATAGGACTTCCTGGTAGCTCCAGTTACAGGAAGCCAACCATTGAGGCTGATTGGCTCTTTTTCTTAAATTTAGTGTTGACGTGATGGATGTCTTCTTTCTAAACACTACTGTACCTCAGTTTAGAAGGTTTGTGTTCTGGGGTGCCCTTCCTACCTCAAAAAATAGAGTCACACAAGAAATGAATGATTGGGCTGCAGATAAGCCACTAAGTAGCTACTGGTGAATATTGAGCCAGACACTGTGACAGGGAGTTCTCATTTATTCACTCCCTTCAATGACTTTTGCAGCACTGTGAACACAATAGCTTGCAGAAACAACTCAAGGAAGGGAAGATTTACCAGGGCCCCAGGTTCCTGAGAGTTTCCTGTCACAGTGGGAAAGGCAAGGCACAGACACTCAGTTTGTGCTGGGGGGTGCATGCGGTGGGGCTCTTCACATCAACAAGGATTAGAGGCAGAAAACATGGTAGGAACTAGAGACCAGGTGTAACCTTCAAAGGCCCACTTCCTGTAGTTATGCCCACTCCAAGTGACCCACTTCCTGTAGTTAGGCCCCGCCTCCTAAGGTTCCACAGTCTTCCACAACAACACTGCTGTCTGGAGAAGAAATAAGCCTGGGGAAGACATTGCACATTCAAACAATAGCACTACATAGCAGCTCTGTGAGGGACTGAGGGACTGTTAGAGCACATCACAGATGGGAACTTTATGGCTTAGAAAAGCAATGCCCCCAAGTCTTCATGGCAATGTGAGGCCAGAATTTGAATGCATATCATTTTATATAGTAAATTGAATTCATATACAAAGTGTTGTATTTTCCAGAAAGATGTAGTAAGGAAGCATTCGGAAATTAATCCATTCTTGTAAGAAATTATCTTTTGAGTCAGAAGAATCATTTCCTATCTTTAACCTAACTCCTTTAACTCCAGGCATGGGGGCCACTTAGGGTTCTTGATAAATTACCAAATGTGTGCTGTGGCTGTGATGTTTTGTCAACTTAACTGCATCTATACTCACCATGGAAACACATCCCTATGTGTGTCTGTGAGGGATTGTTATAGATTAGGTTCAGGTGGCAAGGTTCATGCTAAATGCTGGTGGTTCCATTCCATGGCATGGGTCCTTCATTTCATAAAATGAGGAAGCTAGCTGAGCATCAGCCTTCACTTGTCTCTGCTTCCAGACTGTGGATACATGCCTGGCCACCATGACCACCGGGTCCACCCAGAATAGTGGACTTGGCTGGAACTGTTATTCAAAAGAAACCCTTCCTTTCTTAAGTTGCCGTTTCAGTTATTTTGTAGAAGCAATAAGAAAACTTACCAATATAGCAGCTCTTGGTGTTAGTAGGAGTATAATTATTTTAAGAATTGAGGGGTATCCTAACAAAGAACTTATCCAGAGGGCCCAAACAGCTACAAGGGTAAATCTAAGTACAACAGCTTTCTCTGATCTAGACCTATGTCTGTGCCTCATCTACAGCAGGGAACGAGCCAATATCTTTCCACTCTTCTCTTGGCATCAGTCTTGAATTCATGTAGTTCACTCAAGAAGCTTTTGAAAGCACCATGCTAGCAGCATGGTAGAGGACACTCTCGGGGCTGTTTGCTTGGCTGGCCCACTTTCCCTGACATTACCACTTCCAGACACATCTCCACTTTGCACAGCCGCCTATTCCTGGCCTCCCCTCACCCTCCTGTACCTACCGCTGAAGAGCAGGACTCTTCACTAGAATTGGATTGAAGTCCCTTTTCAGGAACGGCAGCTGTCAATGAGACAAGGCTGATGGCTGGACCCCTAATGTGTGAATTTGTGAGCCAGTTCTACCAAATCTAGTCTTCAGACAGAAAAAAAAAGACAAGCAAGTTACAAAGACAGGAACAGAAATGAGTCAAAAGCAAAGATGGAGAGCTTTCTCCCCTTCTTCATTTATTCCCCTGCCTCTGGCCCTTGTTTCCAGATATATCCTGTTTGTCATTTTATAATCAAATCCTTTTGTTTTTCTGTAGACTACCTTGAAATGGCTTCAGCAGATTCGGATGTCTGAGCTGTGTGAGTTACTGTCCCATCTTAACTGTTCTTTGAAGCACCAGTGTTAGGTCCATTTTCCCTGTAGGCAAATTAATTTTGCTTGGTCCTAGAGCAACAGTTTATCTCTGTATCTGTTTTCACAGGTGAGAAAGAGGCATGGATCAGCACTATTGGTAGATAAACAGCTGAAAAGCAAATGTACTGTAGAGAGTGAGCATCTATTATCCTGGATTATGATCGATGGTATGTTATCTGACTGGGTTTTTTTTTCCCTTCCTGTCTGTGGAGCCTATAAACCTGAAGATTGGAGGAGAACAAATCTTGTCCATAGAAGCCATTGCTTTTCTTTATATCCCTAGAAAGATGTTAGCCAAGAAGACAGAAAGTCTTCGCTGGTATCAAATCAAATGGAAAGGAAAATGAGCACAAGCGAGGGCCAGGGGGATCTGGATGAGATGACGCAGCTGCAGGGTCTAGGAGCCTGCATGCAGTGTCAGTGTTTCAGGGCATAGTAGGGCTCACCTTTGTTTGCATTGCCCAATTAGAATACAGAGTAGGGGGAGCAGGCAGGAGAGCAATGTGGCACCTGTATGGGTTTCCTAGGCAGCTGTAACAAAACACCACAAGCAGGTGGTGTTAAAAGTAGAAAAAACTGCATTGTCTTACATCTCTGGAAGCTAGAAGTTCTTAAATGTTTGCAAAGAGGAAGGGAAGATGCTGTCCCCCTTTCCCTGGCTCCCTGTGGTCCACGCTTACGGCATTCTCACCACGTGCCTTCACATCATCTTCCACCCGTCCACACCGCTTGTGTCCACACTGCCCTCTTCTTATAGTGACATCAGTTTTATTGGATTAAGGACACGCCCTGTTAGACTATGACTACATCTTAACTACACCGGTAGCAACCACGTTTCCAAATGAGGTCCTATTTTGAGACACCATAGGTTTGGTTTAGGAATTCAACAAATCTTTTGGGGTGGGGAGTCACACTCATTTGAGCTTAACTTGAAGCAATGAGATGTATCAAAGATTTCAGGCTAATGCAGTGGGTATATTAAGGTGCTTATGAAGCTCAGAAAAATAATTGTTTTCAAGGCAGGATTTCCCATAGTAGACCAGGTTGGCCTGTAATTAATGTGCAGGTCCCACTGACCTCAAACTCATGATCCTCCAACCTCATCCTAACAAGGTCTGTGGTGACAGACATTCTATTTTGCTTTCGGTGGCTGTGATGAAACACTCTGACACAAAGCTACTTGGTGAAGAAAGGGTTTCTTTCAGCTTATAGGTTTCCATCCATCACTGAGGGAAGCCAAGACAGGAACTCACCATAGAAACCTGAAATAGAAACCACGGAGAAAGCTGCTTCCCAGTTTGATTCCCCAGGCTCATACTTAGCTAGCTTTCTTATAGCCTAAGACCATTCTGCCTAGGGGTGGCATGGCCCATAATAGGCTAGTACCTATATCAATTAGTAATCAAGAAAATGGCCAATAGACATGCCATAGGCCAGTCTGATTGAGGTGATTCCTAAGTTAATGTTCCCTCTCCCCAAGTGACGCTTGTTTGAGTCAAGTTGACAATAAAATCTAATGAGTATAACAGGTTTGCATTACCATACCTGGCTTCCTTGGAAACTTGGTAATTTTTTATTTAAATTAGAAACAATCTTGTTTACATGTCAATCCCAGTTCCCTTTCTCTCCTCTCCTCCCCTGCCCCCACTGACTCTCTATCCCATCCCCTTTCTACTCCCCAAGGAGGGTGAGGCCTTCCATGGAGGAGGATCTTCAAAGTCATATCATTTGGAGCAGGACCTAGACCCTCCCCAAAGTGTCTAGGCTGAGAAAGTATCCCTCTGTGTGGAATGGGCTCCCAAAGTCCATTCACACACTAGGGATAAATACATATCTACTACCAGAGGGCCCATAGGTTGCCCAGGTCTTCTAACTGATGTCCACATTCAGAGGGTCTGGGTCGGTCCTATGCTGGTTTCCCAGCTATCAGTCTAGGGTCCATGAGCTCCCCCTTGTTGATATCAGCTATTTCTGTGGGTTTCTCCAGCCTGGTCTTGACCCCTTTGATCATCAGTCCTCACTTTCTGCAACTGGATTCCAGGAGTTTGGCTCAGTGTTTAGCTATAGGTGTCTGCTTCTGCTTCCATCAGCTACTGGATGAAGGCTCTAGGATGATATAAAAGATAGTCATCAATCTCATTATAGGGGAAGGGCATTTAAGGTAGCCTCTCCACTACTGCTTAGATTCTTAGTTGGGGTCTGGACATTTCACTAGTGCTTGATTTCTCTTTAAACCTATAATGGCTCCCTCTATTATGGTATTTCTTTCTTGCTCTCCTTTATTCTTCCCCTGACTCAATCTTCCAGCTTCCTCACATCCTCCTCTCCCCTGCTCTTATCCCCATCTCTTTCTTCTAACTCCTTCTCCCCTCCCCTCCCCCATGCTCCCAATTTTCTCAGGAGATCTTGTCCCTTTCCCCTTCTCTGGGGGACCGTATATGTCTCTATTAGGGTCCTAGCTTCTTTGGCAGTATGGATTATAGGCCAGTAATCCTTTGCTCTATGTCTAATATCCATATATGAGTGAGTAATACTATGCTTATCTTTTTGTGACTGGGTTACCTCACTCAGGATGGTTTCTTCTAGTTCCATCCATTTGTCTGCAAATTTCAAGATTCCATTGTTTTTTCCTGCTGAACAGTATTCCATTGTGTAATTGTACCACATTTTCTATATCCACTCTTCTGTTGAGGGTCATAGGTTGCTTCCATGTTCTGGCTATTACAAATAATGCTGCTATGAACATAGTGGAATGGATGTCCTTGTTGTATGAATGTGCATCTTTTGAGTATATGCCTAAGAGTGGAATTGTTGGTTCTTGTGGTAGATTGATTCCCATTTTCCTGAGGAACCCACATACTGATTTCCAAAGTGGCTGTACAAGTTTGCACTCCCACCAACGGTGGAGGAGTGTTCCCCTTTCTCCACATCCTCTCCAGAATAAACTGTCATTGGTGTTTTTTATTTTAACCATTCTGACAGGAGCAGGATGGAATCTCAGAGTTGTTTTGATTTGCATTTCCCTGATGGCTAAGGATGTTGAACACTTTCTTAAGTGTCTTTCAGACATACTTAGTAAATTGATTGGGTAACTAGTAAAGACCATTTTGATGAGGAGTCATGACTGAGGATTTCTCCCAAACAAAGGAATAGCCAGGAAGCAGCATGGGGACTGTGAATGTATAAGGAGAACCAGAGGTTCTCTTAGCCCCATCATTATATATCTGAGAGAATAAAATGGAATTGATTAGTAGAACTTCAACGAAGGGACATAGGGCTCAAGGCAGGTCTATAATCCCAGTGTGGAGCTAAAGAGCCATAGAGAAATTGAAGCATCAATCCCACTGGATTCCTAAAGTGCATGTGGTTAGGATGAAGGAACATCTGTGGCTGAGGAGGAGTTACAGCCTCCTCACTTCTAGTCCCATTGCAGAGAACAGATTTCAAATAAAGGACTCAACAAATAGTGGTTGACTGAAGGAACACATGCCTGTACCAATTAGTCAAAACTGGATGCCCAACAAACAGGACTAAGTGTATGTAAGTAGATTCTATGTGGGGAGAGACAGAGGGATGGGAGCTGACATGTTCAATATTAGCATCTATGCGATCTATGCCTGATATGGAGTGAGAAGGATGAAAACTAAAGGTAGAGAGGAGAGAGATTGGGCTGACTTTTACTAACTAAGTTTATTTGTGGTTTATAATAAATCAATAGGTGTTCCATATCAAATGTAAGAATTATCTCCTCAACTGAAAAATGAATTTGAAGTAGCCTTGTCATTGTTTCTCTCCATTCCATAATTGGTTATATTGATTTCATCTGTCTGGGAAGTATATCAGAACCAATGCATAGTTACCATGAAGTTGTATTCCCGTTAAAGTAATAGGAATATTCCTGAGACAGTTAAGTGTTAAATATTCCTGAAGGTGATCACTACCACTCCATTGAATACCTGGACTCCAATTGTGTCAGCCCACTAATGGTAAAGACAGAGAATTCAAGAAAGAGATTCTAACTTCTATTCTTAAAACCAGAAACACATAGCTTTAGAAGTCATAGTAGAGAGATTTTTTAAAATAATTCAAACTAGCTACCAAGAAAGGAATTTCTATTGACTGTGCAGAAATCTGATCATCCTGCCAGTATGAGAATGTTTCCAGGGATGGATAGCTCATCTGTTTGCCAGGAAGTCAGCTTTGTTATTGGACAACAGCCTGAGAGGGAGGGGCTGGGATGAGACCCAAGAGTCTGATTGTAATATCAATGATTTTGTGTCATGTTATCGAGCCATAGCAATGCTCGACTGTGTTTCAGAATCAGATTGATGCTTTCCAACATTATTTCAGCCAAGTAACCTATAGATGAGGATACGGTCTTATACAGAAGCAGGACATTATGGGGGAGAAAGGAGGGTTGGAGAGACATCAGGTTGGTACTCTGGATTCAAGGAATCCTCCAAATAGCCAGCTTGCCTAGCAATGATGGGGAGGCCTAATTATAACTAGTAGCTACACCTGTAGTTTGCCAACTTCTAACGATCAACTCCAAAGGCTAGGCCTATGAGCATGGAATGTTATCAGCTTAAAATTGTCCAGGCACAGGTTGTACAAAGCCCATTGGGAGCTTAATAGAGAGAAGGAAGAAGGAGGGATGTGGGATGAACTCCAAGGCCTGCTTAGTGTCCTCCAGCCCTCTCATGCCCACAGCAGCAAAGAGCTTCCTGTTGCTTATAGTTTGCACACTACTGCTAAAGAAATACTGGTCTAGGGCCAGGAAGACGTTCAGTAGGTAAAGGCCTTTGTCTTTAATCCTGATGACCTGAGTTTGCTCGGTAGCAACCCAAGTGATAAAAGGAGAAAACTGATTGCCACAAGTTGTCCTCTGACCTTCACATATGTACTGTAACAGATGTGTGTGTGTGTGTGTGTGTGTGTGTGTGTGTGTGTGTAGCATGCACGCGCGCGCGCACACACACACACACAATAAAACATTTTTAAATTCTAAAGAATAGACACAAAAAAAGAATCACTGGTGTCAACACCACTCTTCATCTACAGCTGGCAAAATGGCTCCTCTCCCAACAACCCTCCACAAGAGTATAGCCATCATTTATCACAAGAAAACACATTATCATTTTACCAGAAGCATACAGGGCCCAAAAGATGTTCTGAGATGTTATGTTTAATCTTGATGGATAACATAATTGCCATTTTTGTGTGGGTATGTCTGTGGCAGGTCAAGTGTACATGTGCATGTGTGTGCCTGCCTGTAGAAGCCACAGGTCAATGGCAAATGTCCCCCTCAGGTACTGTCCATCTTAGTTTTTAAAACAGGGCTTCTCACTAAACCAGGAACTCACTGTGGCTAGATCTGCTGGCCAGAAAAATTCCAGGTATCCTCCCAGTGCTGGGATTACCAATACACAGCACCACATCCAGCTTCTTATGTGGGTACTGTGGATCCAAACACAAGACCTCATGCTTTCATGCCAAGAGCCACACCAATTGTCCAGCTCCCTAAACACAGAATGTTCTTATTTTCTGAGGTGAAAGGGCCCTAGTCCTTTTATTTGTGCATATATTGTTGGGGACAGAACCAGGGCTTCATACACAGTAGGCCAGTGACCTGTCTGGGCTATTCTCGCAGTTTAGTGACAACCTTTGTTGAGTAGGTCATTTTGAGATGGCTTAATAGATGAGAAGAGGGTTGCTGTGCCAAAATAGGATAATGGAGGATTCTGGGTCATAGAGTGAGTGAGAGGAAAGTCCATGTGGTATGGATGAGTTTGAACATTTAAGAATGAAGGTCCGTGTGGTTCAATAGACTGTGAATATGTATGTTTGGCAGGTGTGGAGTGAGATGTTAGGGAAGCCAAAATCAGGCACCCGATAAGGACAGGCCCATGGCATTGTAAGGACTTGAGAGATGATGCTGATTTTAATTGTTCTGGCTTATGTAAAACCATGCAATTTTGGGGTGACCACTGTATCTTGTTTTGAAACATTCAGGTCCAGATGTTTGCTAATTAATTCTGGATTTTGATGGGTATTTGTCTTTATCTATTTTCAGTCATTATAACAAAATACCCAAGACTGAGTACATTTGTAAAGGCAGGAGATTTATGTGCCTCCAAAGCCTAGGAAATCTAAGAGTACGCTCCTGGCATTGGCTGACAGTGCCTGTCAAAGGTCTTCTGGCCACATCATAATGTAGCTGAAAGTGTCACATGTTTATCAGGGTTGGGCCCTCTGCTTCTACTCAAGTCAGGAGTTTCATCATGGGGTCTCCAGTCTCATGACTCCTATTCCTAAACTCCTAAAGGCCCCACACCTGAATACCATTGGCTTCTGGACTTGGGGGTCACATTTCTAATACACAAATGTTTATAGTTCTCATAACAGGGCTGGTGTTGGATCCTAGTGTGTATTTTCCAAAGCTGTTCCTTTCCCCATGTTGAAAACTAGGGCATGATATCTCAATATCTTGTTCTCTTTTCCATGACTTCTCAAAGATTTGCCAGGGTTGATGCTGAGCCTAGACTAACAGGTTCCCACAACATACAGGCTGTAGATACAGACAGTGGGTGAATTTTTTTCTACAATGCCCAGTATATTCACATTCTTTTCAATTGGAAGATCTCACTTGACAGCGATATACAGCAGCACCAGAATGGACCCCACTTTCGACTACCAGTTAAAGTTGTCTCATCTTTTTGAGCCTCCTTTCTGCTACCCTAAACATTAACATCTGGGTTGAATATTTTCAATGCTGATAGTCCAGATATCTCTTCCTCTATTGGACAACAGATGGTAATAATCACCTTTTCTGCCAATACCCAAACTTCAGGGCAGTTCTGATACTTTGGTCAGTTCTTATGCTGACCAGAATCCTTATTTGAACATGACAAAAATACAGATCAACAGATTTAATAATAGTAAAAGGGGTGGTCCTTATGATTCAGACGTTCGAAGGTTGCAAGCAGAGAAGGCTCTGAGGTCTTGAAGATACGTAGAGGATCCAGTCCCTCTGCCTTTGCATATTGCTGTCACTTGTTTTCATGTTTCAAAAGCTCCCTGCCTTAACCTGTAAACTGTATTTATTTATTGTTTATATGTGTGGGGATGTGCACTTACCACCATGAGTGTGTGAAGGTCAGGAGACAAAAGTCTATTCTCTCCTTCTACCATATAGGACCTGGGAGTCATCATTAGGTCATCGAGACTGCGTCCACTCCAAAATTCTCCCTGCTGGAAGTATTAGCAAAGTCTCAGGGAAGGCATCTGTTGAACAGGCTCAGGGCATACCCTACCCTAAATCAGTCCTTGGGAGATATACGGTTGCCATTGGCCAAGTTGGAGGTATGTGCTTCACTCAAGCCACCAGACCTATGAATGTTAAAGAGAGTTAGTCCCTCAGAGAAGGGCCACCCAGAGTTCTCCTGGGAGAAGAGGGGGGGGTGGATACCAACCAGTACGACACACCTAGTGATGCGTGCCCTCTTGTGCTTTAGTCTCCTTTAAGTGACATTGTATTTGTGTGTTCTTCCCCTATTCTCTGTTCCTACCAGAGCGGCAGCCGAGCGTTACATTTGAATTTTGCCAAGGTTGTCTGGAGGGGCCCTCTGCTTCCCAGGTCCTGTTTTCTTTAGAGAAATCCACATGACAAAGCTTATATAAAATCGTATATTCAGTCAAGCTTTTATACAGGAGCATTCATCTAAATCCTAGCACTCAAGAGGCTGAGGCACGAGGATCCTGAATTTGAAGCCAGCCTGGCATCTTAGCAAGCCCGGGCACCCCTATCCCAAGTCTACAAAAATGTGTTGTATATCTCTGTGGACCTAACTTTCCAATCCCAGTCCACCCCCAGAATAATCTTCTAGGATGCTTTGCCAATGGGCAGCCATCTGCAGAGGCCATCATACCAGGGAGAGAGAGCATTAGAGACATCATTATGAGGAAACATAGAAGCACCCTGGTTAATTGGACTAGCTGATGGAGAATTCAAGGAGGTAGCAGAACTAGACCCCAAACACAAAGAATTTGCAATATTGAAAAGAGAGAGTATGCATGGACCATTTACACTAGTATGTAGGAGCTATATGAGGGACACTTTGTATATTTTATACATAGCTTATGGCAGGGTCAGTACCATGCTGGAGAAGTTTTATCTGCCTCTTGAAGGGTGGCCAAGATGCTTCTAGCTAAGAGGAAAATTCTGCATGGTGTTGAATAATGCCAGAATTTGAAGATGGTGCTGATGATGTGTTCAGTTGCTAAAAGAGAGGTGTGGTCCCAAGGTTAACCAACCATCTTCTGTAGTCTGAAGGGTTAATTATCTTATGCTCCTAGGAAAGCTAAGTCCTTGGATTGACACCGTAAGCCTTTTCCCCCATTAGAGTGGGGCTGGCTTTTTCTCAGCAGCAGAGTGTGGGCTGGCACCTCTGTGATCAGGACTCATGTCCAGAGCAGAGTTCAGCTCTTGGGCCTGCAAGACGTTTTGAGATTTCCTCCTGACCCCCAGCCAGTCTGGGTTCATCTGGTGTTTTCTTGAACAACAGCAGCAGTTCCAGGGGGCTGTGTGCGACCTTACAACAGGCAGTGGACCGAGTGGCATGGAGCACAGTCTGTCTGCATGCTCCGTGTGTGTTGCCATTTCCCAGCTGGCCTGAAGGTCAGCCAAGGGAACGTGTTTGTGAAACTGGACAACAGTCTAAGTCGCTGATGCTGGGTCCCTTTCTTCATTCTTCCTCTCTCTCCTAAGCCAGGACTGGGAGTCGGGTTTACTTCTGGCCAGGAGCTTTCCTTCTTTCTCACTTGACCCCCCCTACCCCCCCACCCCCGCCTCTCTGAAAAGGAAGGGGTGGATTTCTTGGCTGTATTTCTGATGGTTTCTGAAAGGCCCTCAATTCTCAGCTGGCAGTGGTAGCTTCGATGTTTTGTGCAACATGAGACAGTGTGTGTGTGTGTGTGTGTGTGTGTGTGTGTGTGTGTGTGTGTGTGGACTTTGTTCCCAGGTACCCTGGGAAACACTGCATAGGCAGCCTCTGTTGTCCCTGACAAGGGGAAGTAAGGAATAATGGGGTGAGCCATGCTTGTGCAAGGTATCTAGTTTGGGCAGCTTCTCATTCCCACGAGGCCTGTCTGTTAGGATAAGGTCACAGATGCCTTGACCAGCTTCAGACTAGTTTAGAAAGTGCAGAATGGTAAATAGAAGTCCTAGGGGGAGAACTCCATTTTGGAAGACTGTCTTACCCCTTGACTGCTTACCAATCAGAGCCTGTCCCTTGGTCCCTATGTTCTGTTGCTAGTAGTAAGGTTAGAGGGGGAGCTTACTCCCTACTCCAAAATCCAAGTGTCTTTGACCCAGCCCACAGAAAAGTATCAGGCAACTGATAGTGATCCGTCAGTTTCAAATACTTCTGAGGGTTTGCTTCAATTCACTAGAAAACATCAAAGCCTGCCTTGTGAGGGAAGTCCACCCCCAACTCTTCAAGTATACTCTGCAAATCAAGAGAGTACCTGTTAGAAGCCAACAGATCCAGATGAAAATTCCAAGGTCCTCCAGGACTGACAAGTCATCATCAGGGCACCAGTGTTTGCGCCTGTTACATAGGACACACCCCATACTCACTTTATAGTGATGTTAGTGAACCAGACAAGGTAATGCCTGTGCTAGCTTAGCCCAGAGCTTGGTACAAGCCACACACTGTGATGCTACATTTGCTGTGATGGTGGTGATGTTGCCGTGACTGTTTGCCACTGACTAACTGGTTGTGGGAAATGGTCCCAAGTTGAGCCCCTGAGTTTTTCCGGCTGCGGTTGCTCCCACAAACAGTCCAGGCAGGCTGTTAAACAACAGCATTTACACAGGGCTAATTTAACACAGTATTAATTCTAGGATGCAGCTGGGCCATCACCCCATCTCGGTAACTCCCACCCATGACTGGCACACTGCCCTGCAGATGCAGCCTTCTTAGTGGCTTCCAGATTGACCTCAGGAGGGTGTTTGGCGCTCAGCTATCAAAGGGTTGTTAATTTTACACACATACCACATTAACACATGCATTAACTGCTCTCATTAGCTTTTTTGCTGATACCCAGCTTTAAAATTATCACTCTGGCTACGGATACCCTGCAGACATGAGCTCTCATGACTGGGGGGAGGGAGATAATGCCCCCACTCATGCATTAATCTAGAACAGCTGCTATTTGGGTTTTTCCCATGGTTCACTTGGTAAGTTAAATCGGACAAGTGGTATGTCAGAAACCTGCACTTTACTGAGCAGCTATGACAAATGAAAAAAATGAAGAGACCTAGGTGCTTCAGTGACAAGCAGGTGCCACGGTGGACCGACCACAAGAAGACAGCAGAGCCACTGATGATGGTGAGTATGTGTCCATCTAGGCCTTATGTTATATCTGCTTCATCGTCCAAAGAAAGTTTAGGCAAAAAAAGGAACTCAGCATCTCGCACAAAAATGCCACAGCCATTTATTAAAGTCCAGCCTTGGGTGTAACAACCTTAGAGCTCAATCATTTAAGTATAGCTCAACTCAGAAGTTGACTTTCCAGGAATATCTTTTAAAATAAAAATGACCTCCTCTCTTTTGATGACTGAAGCCTTGTATGATGGCAGCACTGACCACATTTCAAAGAAAACGGGTGTGGGACCACGAGCGCACATGAGAAGCCCTGTGTCTCTATTGTGCTTGCCTTTGCCGGTGCAGGTGGTTAGGATTGTTTCTCTGGTCTACACTGCTGTCTGCTCTGGAGGCTGTGGCTGGGCTGCCTGAATGCTCTTCTCCCTCTCTTTTGTGCTGATACTCAGTGAAAAGGGACCATTTCCTGCTAATGGGACAACTGTGAAGAGGGCTGAGGACACAGGATCATTTGTCACAATCAGGGTCCCTGTCAGAAATCAAGGAGATAGAATGTCATTCTGCAACCTCCCTACAGAGTCCTTGACAGCCATCATCCATAAAAGAAAGACCCCCTTGGCTGACTATGTACACCACCGTTCAGGTGGGCTCCTGAGTGAACTGTGTGGATCTCACCAGAAAGCTGTTAGTGGGTAGCTTCCAAGTGCCAATTGAATTCAGGATGCATGGCCACGTTGCAGAGTCAGTTTATGTCATAGGGTGCCATTTGGTACCCATCTCCCCATTGGGTTGGGTCATAGGCTCCATGTGTTCAGGTCTGCCCAGCACATGGGGCAAGCTCAGGACCCAGTGGGCACCAGTGAGTGTTTGCTACACATGCCTGCAAGGAAGATCTTTGATCTGAACCATTCTATGGTGACTACGTGCTCAAGACTGGAAAACATATTTTTTATATATAACTAAGCAATAAATGTAAGCATGAGAGCATCTTGTACTAATGATTCCATTTTACACAGAGAAAGCCAATGCTAAGAGACTCAGAAAAGTGGGAGAACCCAGAGAAGATCAACCCCTAAACTGACTGTCATGTGTTTTATTCTCTTCTTGTGTTTGTCTCTATTCTTCAAAATTTTTATAGTTCACATATATTAGAAACGATCTTCATTAAAGCCATCAACAGAGCTTAAATCCTTTGAAACCCACACACCTTCATTATAGAAACTCAGCAAGCAAAATGTCACCTCCTTTGTAGAGTCCCTTTCATCAGGCACAGCCACCTTATTTATGTGTCCTCCTTTCTTCTCCAGGATATAACTTGTATTTTAGTTTGAAGAACCAGGTGACAAAGAAGAAAGAAAACCTCAACAAAGCTCCAAGCAATCTGGAGGCTGATTTTTCTCCCAGCAAGTGTGTCTCTGTAGGGAGGGGAGGAAGGAGCAACTGTGCTGAATGGGTGTGAGCTAAGGTCAACACTAAATAGATGTGCCACTTTTCCCAGAGTTCCCTGAAAGGATCAAGTGACTTCCTCTACTGAGAAGTTTCCTCAGAGCTTCAGCAGCTCCCTTCCTTTGCTGCCTCCTCCCCTCTCCAGGGAGGAATTCCATGGCTTGACTTTGCCTGGGGAGGCTGGGAATTGGAAGAAGTGAGTGAGGGTGGGGTACAGAGAGGATGGAAAAGGAGAGAACACCCCAAGGAAGGCTAGTGGGCATTTCTGTCCTCAGGTGCTTGCTACTTTATATTCCTTTTGAAATGAGGTCTCTCAATGAACCTGGAGCTCACTGATTGGGTAACCAGCAAGCCCCAGTGTTGAGATTTTTTTAAACATAGGTTCTGAAGTAACAAACTCAGATCCTCATGTATTCATGGCACCGACTTTCCCTGATGAGCCACCTTCCCAGTGGTGCTGGCTAGTTTTATGTCAACTTGATGCAAGTTAGAGTCATCTTAGAGGAGGGAATGTTGATTAAGAAAATGCTTCTGTAATATCAGGCTATAGGCAGGCCTGTAGGTATATTTTTTTAATTAGCAATTGATTAGGCGGGCCAAGTCACTGTGGGTAGTACTACCCCTAGGTTGATGATACTGGGTGCTGTAAGAAAGCAGGCTGATCTTGGACCCCAGATTGATGGCTGTGTGGAAAGCATGGGCCAGACCCCCTGAATGTGAGTGTCAGTGAGGAGGCCTAGGTAAGCTGTGGGGCCTTGGGTAGTATTTATCCCTGGAGTACAAATAAACTTTGAGTGCCCATCCCACAATGAGAGATGCTCTCTCAGCCTGGACTCTTGAAGGCGGGCCTAGATCCTACCCTGGATGACATGACAGACTCTGGAGATCCACCATGGAGTGCCTCACTCTACCTGGGTATCGGAGTGGAGATTGGGTGGGAGACTGGGGAGCCTGGTGGGGAGGGATGAGGAGAAGGGGAGGGAGAGGGAGCTGGGATTGACATGTGAAACAAACTTGTTTCTAACTTCAATAAAAAAGGAGAAAAAAAGAAAGAAAGCAGGCTGAGAAAGCCATGAGGAACAAGTCAGTGACATGACCCCTCCGTGGCCTCTGCATCAGCTCCTGCCTCCAAGGTCATGCCCTGACTGCCTGCAATGATGAGCAGTGATAAGGATGAGTAAGTGGAATGAGTAAACTCTTTCCTCCCCAAGTATCATAGCAATAATAACTTTAAGACCCAGCCCGCACGGGCAATTATTTTACTGTTTGAAAACCCTCTCTTGATTGAAGCAGCAAGCATAGGACCTACATGGGTCTTCACCAGGCCTCTGCATATATATTATAGCTTTTGGTTTAGTGTTTTTATGGGACTCATGAGCGTTCTAACATGCAGATCTCTGATTCGTGTGCCTTCTCTTGGGGCTCTTTTTCTCCTGTTGGGTTACTTTGCCCAACTTTGATGTGATCATCTTTGTTTCATCTCATTACGTTTTATGTTGTCATGTTTGGTTGTTATCTCTTAGAAGACTATTCTTTTCTAATGAGAGACAGTGGATTCAGATGGGAGGGGAGGTAGGAAGGAACTGGGAGGGGCAGAGGGAGGGGAAACTGTAATCAGGATGTATTATGTGAGAAAAGATCCTATCCTTTAATAAATGGGGAAAATAAAAAGTAAAATAAAAATTTTAAAAAAGAAAGAAAAGAAGACCGTTTTCCACTTCCAGTGATTGGAAGACTCTTTAGCTATAATACACTGTCCTAGGAGAGACCTGTTCTGAAATCAGACAGACAATGATGAATAATAACCCTTCCTATTAGGCCTGCCAGCTCTCTAGCCCCAGAGATTTCTTCACGTGGCTTGTGATGTGCAGCGGCTTCTCTGGTCATTTTCCTGGTGGGTTTGTTCTTTTCCACTTTGGCATGATTCAGTTCATTTCGATGCTCTCTTTTTAAGATTTTATTTTATTTTTAAGTGTCTGTGTGTGTGTGTGTGTGTGTGTGTGCAAGCATGCACATGTGCATGCATGAGTGTAGTTCCCACTGAGACCAGAAAAGGGCTTCAGATCCCCCCAAAGTTAGGGTTAGAGGTGTTTGTGAGCTGCTTGATATGGGTGCTGGGAACCAAACTCAGGTCCCATGAAAGAGCAGTATGTGTTCTTAATTGCTGACTTTTCCCCAACCCCTCAGTATTCTTTTGAGCAACAGTGTGGTCCAAACTTGTCTACTCATTCATTTCCCCCACTAGGGTAAGTTGAAGTCTAAGCTGCCTTAACAAAAAACGTGGTCCCTTCATTTCCCACATTGTGTGTGGGGCTATACCCTTCACAGTCCCTTGGGAAGTCAGGTTCCTAAGTTCAGCTTTCCTTCTCTGCCTGCTGATATCACTGCATGGTTCAGTGTGGCCTATGAGTGTGTCTATGGGAAACCATGTCAGGAAGTCTAGGGTACACTGCTACCTTTATTAAAATTAATGAGATTCATTCTTTAGAGTAGCTTTGCCTTTACCTCACTGAGCAGGAAATCCAGAGAGCAGCTGTGTGGGCTGTCCACTTGCTGTCCTCTTAAATGCACCAGTTGCTGCACTATTGACACCCAACACCACAGTGGGGTGCTAGTTGCAATCAATGAACCAATATGGAGACATTGCCATCACTAGAAGTTCACAGTTTCCATTTGGCCTCCCTCTCAGAGTTGGAGTAACATGCTTTGTGGTCTTGACAAGCGTATGATATGTATCCACCATCATAGCATCATACAAACAGCTTTATCATTCTCCGAATCTCTGTGCTCTGCTCCTTCTCTCCCTCCTTGTTAGCCCAATCCACCTCTGATCTTTTTATGGTCTCCATACTTCATCTTTTTTCCAAAGTGCCATGCAGTTGGAGCTACACAGCAGCCTTTGTGCTTCTCCTATTTAGTCATAGGCTAGCTCATTTTCTCCTTAGCATTGACTATTTCCTTATATGTGCACACCACAGAGGAACATTGTGGTTGGTTCAAAACTTCTGGTAACTATGAATGAAACAGCTATGAACATCCATGTTCAGACTGATGTACATATGTAATTTTTCCATTCTTTAGATACATAACCTGGATCGTGTCTTCCCAGGCTATGCCATTTCGAATCCCCGCAATAGCAAATGAAAGGCCATACTAGTCTCCACTCAGCATCCCTTGCCAGCATTTTCTGCTCCTTGTTTGGAGTTTGACTATTTTAATAGCATCCTAGTGCTAACTTGTTATACTGTCTTGTTTACTCTTCACCCACCCGTGGGTAAGGGGCTCCCTGTCAACTTTTACCTTCTTTCTGCCTTTATTCCTCATGATGGGGTGCATTCTCATCAGTAGGTCTAAGATGTGCTCTTTCTGACAGGAGAGAGGTGTAGACAGGGACCCAGTGTTCAATTCTTCCTCTGGTCCACACGGAGGGAGTGAGCAGTCTCACCTGCAGATGGAACAGGTTCCTCAGACCTGACTTAATTGGTAGCAAAGTGGGGGTGGTGACCACATGGGAGCTCTCTTTGTCTCTTGCTAACGGTCACAGCTCCACCAGGGAGGTAAGGCTCTCTGGACCTCAGAAGACTTCAGCATAAAGGGAAAAGCCTGGTGGCAGGGAGATGCTTAGGCTGGAAAGCTGTGTTTGTGTGTGTGAGGGCTTTCTAAGCAGAGGATTGGCACATTCAGAACCAGGTCCCAGACTACGCTCTGCTGTTGTTTGAGAATGCTTTGAGGTTGGTTCCTAGGGGGTCATGTGTTGTTAGAGGATGGGTTACCAGTGTGGCATCATGAGAGGTGGCAGAAGCCTTAAAAGATACAGAGCCTTGGGTGAACTCTTTGGTCACTAAGGGAACTGTCTCCATGAAGATGGATGGATCCTTGGAGCTCCTAGCTCAATGGCCAGCCAGTCTCCCTAAATGAACGTGCTCCAGATTCAGTGAGAGATCCTGTGTCAAGAACATGGTGTATAAGGGTTTGGGGGATGGCTCAGTAGGTAGAGTCTCCTACTTACAGGAGAATTTGAACCAGAGTTTTAATCCCCGACTCCAGCGTGAAAACCAGGCATGGCCAGGTGAACATAATACCTCAGCTTGGGAGGCAGAGGCAGAGGACTCTTGGGAGCTCCCTGGCCAGTCAACAAGCCCAGCTGGAACAGCAGTCTTCAGGTTCAGTAAAAGATTCTGTGGCAAACAATAAGATGGGGGAGAGTTTTGGAAAAAGACTCAACATCCTAGCCAGGTGGTAGTGGTGCACATGCCTTTAATTCCAGCACTCAAGAGGCAGAGGCAGATGGATCTCTGAGTTCAGGGCCAGCCTGGCCTACAGAGTGACTTCCAGGACAGCCAGGGTTATACAGAGAAACCCCATCTCGAAAAATCAAAGGAAAAAAAAATGACTCCGACATCCTACCTAACACACACACACACACACACACACACACACACACACACACACACACACACACACCAACCTGGGGTACATTGTAGTGTTCTGACAAGTGGAAACTGAACCCATTGAAGAGAGAGAACAAAGGAAAGGTATCCAAATCGGAGCACATGGAGGAGTTATACCTTGAGTTTGAACCATGCTCACTTCCATCTGCAGCTCTCAGGGGAGGTGCTGAGCAGACTACAGATGAGCGGGAGTCTGAAGTGCAGCAGAAATGCTCATCTCAGAGTGAGACCTGGAGCCTTCCGCATAGGTGGTGATCACCAACACTGTGTTAGACACTGCAGGAAACTGAAGTCAGCCAGTAGAGGGGAACCCTAGGGAGGGATGTGAACATTTTCTTAAGAAGTGGCAAAGGAGGGAACGCTGTGGGAAGGGACACATAGCAGTGGTCAGAGCTGACAGAAGAGATTCAAGAGAGATGCCCAGGACTGGAGGAGAGACACAGCAAACGGCAGGCTGGACCCAGCTTGTGGGTGCTCCTGTCTCTCACCAGTTGGAGGCACTGCTTCTGAAAGCAGCTTGAGGTGAATCGTGGAGTCAGAAGGCTGGTAGGAGCCCCCAAGTGGGTTTAAGAATGGAGAGGTCATGATCCCGTGTCTGGGTGCTACAGTCAAGATTCTTGGCTGAGAGGTAAAGGAGAGGCCAAGAGAGAGATTTGCATTTGTATAGCTGGGTCTTGATGTATTTATAGACTCAGGGTAATAAGCCAATCGGAAAGCAGAGAACAACCTGTTGAAGAGGGGGATCATGGATGGAGCAAGATTCCGAAGACGAAAGTAGACAATGGAGGAGAAGATGAGCTGGGGCAGGGAGAAGGTTGTGTGGGTGCTGGAGTAGGGTGGGGAGACAGTGCGAACAGGAGAATCTCAAATAAGAGAGGACGTTAATAAATGAGACAGAAGTTTCTAGATCGCTAATGCTGATTTTAATGGAAGTGGAAGGAAGCAGAAGTCCATGCCAGTGGCCTCCATTTTTTTTTTGGCAGAATGGGAGATCAGGATATATGCTGGGAGAAGATTAGAGCTAAAGATGGCACGTTATAGCCTTCAGGCAGGACTGAAGATGCCAGTCAAGAGTGGTAGTCTGGGGCTGAGGCGATGGCTCAGCAATTAAGAGCACTTGTTGTTCTTGTAGAAGACCTAGGTTTAGTCCCCACCATCCACACAATGGTTTACAACCATCCATAGCTCCAGCTCCAGGGTACTGGATGCCCTCTTCTCCTCCATGGGCACCAGCCATGCATGAGCTACAGATAAACCAGGGGCAAAATACTCACGTATATAAAATAAGATGTATAAATCTTTTATAAAGGCTTTAAAAAGAAGAGTCAGTCTACACTCTACTTAAAGATAAAGAAGCCAGGAGGGTCCTATAGCCCATGTAGAAAGTGGAAAGGACAGAAGACAGGTGTGCTTCAGTCCCAGGGGCAAGGGAAGCAGAAAGGTCAGGGATCATTAGCAGATAATTATATCAGGCGGGTCCTCAAATATCTTCCAGTTTGACGCTTTTAAACAGTAAGCCATTCTTGGCCATTTTAGGGAATGTTTTCATGGACATGTTCCATTTTGTTTTCATAGCAGCACTGTGAGGCGTGCGCTATTCTTTCTCTTCTCTGCAGATAGACATAGTGTGACTCAAGGTCAGACAAATAGCAGAGGCCAGATAGGTCACTAGGTACTGGGTCTCCCGGCTCCACACAGATATCATATGATATTTAAAGACATTGATGATGGAAGCGGGAAATTGAATATGCTCCTGGGGTTAATTTCTCTAGGACCATGAGGTGAGTGTCCCATTTCTCCCAGTGTTCATAAGCACAGTGCAGCCACCGAGGTGAACTCATAGTCACACCTTGGCTTTCCTCCTCCAATCCACCCACACAGCCCTCCCAGGCTCCCACACCCCATGCTCGGTCACACCTCAATGCCTCTGCACCTGCTGTCCCTCTGCCTGGAAAAGCCTCTCCTCAGCTGGCCCCTGGTTAGCTCCTACATTTTCAAATTCACTAGTCACCTTCCTGCAGGCTGAGCTGAATGCCCTACTTTATGTTTTTGTTGCTGCCTGGGGCCCACCATCAATTCTATCACAATGGTATTGCTGCCCTTATACCTGTCTCTCTCGGCAGACCAAGAACTCCTGTGGACAGGCATTGGGCCATGTCTTTTCAGATCTGTGTGTAGATAGACCCATACAGTGCTTAGTGGGTAAGTCACCTGTAAATGCAGGAGGGTACCTGCCCTTGTTTCTCAGCAGAAAGCAGCCAAAATCATCAGAGAGCTCCTCACAACCCAGGCCATCCGTCACCTCCCAGCCTCGCTGCTCTTTAACTGAGATGACAAGATGTGACAGAAGCATGAAGAGACAGCTAATTAACAAAAGCTCTCTTCCTTTCTGTAGACTTGCCTCCCCGTTCACCTTCTAACATGTAGTATTTTAATGCATACAAACCTCGACTACTTTCCCTCACTTCAATAGCACTCTGAGCCTGGGTGATTACAAGAATCCTGGTCCCCTGCTTTCCTCTCCCAGGGTACAGTGCAGGCCCTGTCCTCGGCTCCTGAACCTCAGTGACCCCATTACAGCGACAGTCAGATAACCTGCCTATTCTCACCTCTAGCAACCCCTGTCTCGTTCCATCTGAAAGCCACAAATCCTTTCATATCTGCCCAGTACTCTGCGCTGCTCACCCTGTCACCAACGACCGCATCCTCTCTGCTGCTACATGGCCATGGTTCATAAGCTCACAGCCACCTCCGCCACTCCCTCGCCTGGTTCTCCATCTGATTCGCTGCTGCACTTGGCTCTCTGAGCTCACTCAGTAGCTCCTTCTTGGTAGACATCTCTGATCACCCTCTCAAACATCACCACTTCCTCCTACAGCCCCTGATCATCCTATTCATTCTTGGCTTTACTACCTACTTGGTACTTGAGGCACATGTTCCCCTTGGTGTCTTGCCTGTGTTCTGCTTGCTGCTGAAAGGCAGCGACTCAGAACCCTCTGGCTTCTGTCTGTGCCCCTGTCACCTAGAACGATGTGTGTGGCACCGAGCGAGCCGACCTTCAGCCAACTTTTGTTGATTGAGTCCTGATTCCAAGATGAGCCTCTTATTTCCTGGTTACAATGTGTGCATCTCAATTTCTTTCATACGTGTTTATTCTGTTTAATTAGAGTATATTGTATATACAGTATATATTCTGGTACACACAAAAGCACAGAGTTTATGCCCTGGGGCCTGTTGACTAATACACAGCGATGGTCCTCACAGCTCAGCGTCTGGGCCCCCACCTCCCTGACTGCTACGCATCCTTTTCCCCTCTCCCCCTCCCCTTATTGCCTTGTCTTAGGACAACATTATCACTCCAGGGGAAACCCTTCCTTCCCACTGCTTCTGCTAATTTAATCCTGGCTTTCCTAATCAGCTGTGAGGGGCGGGGGCAGAAGTGGGCAATGTAGCCAGGCTGCCATGCATCATTTTATGGAAGAAAAGGCTTGACATTTTCATTGGCAAATCAATCCTGAAGCTCTGGGACTGGAGAAGACCCTAGAGGTCAGCCCATCCATCTTCACACCTCCAAGCAGTTCTGTACAGAAAATCATGCCCTAAACCGACTGTCTAGCTTTCTCTCCGGCTCTTCTCTGAGGGACCTACCCTCTTAACCTCTCTTGATGGGCCATTTTGGTGTTTTAGTGGAAAATGTGAAATTATTATTAAAGCAGTGGCAGTGCTGTAGGGCGGAGAATTGGAGCATAAATGAACAGCCTGGAGGCCTAGGCAGACGGCTCAGCTAGGAGATGAGGCCAAACTGGGTGTGAATTTTGAAAATGACCACTAGCTAGCTACCTCGGTGACCTTGTATAAATAAATTAGCCTTTAAAAAAAGATCCTTGAGGTAAGAAAAACAAATGCAAAATAGATCTTAAGCACTTAATTTAATTCATTCCATCTTAAAATTTTAAGTGGTGTGTGTGTGTGTGTGTGTGTGTGTGTGTGTGTGTGTGTGTGTGTGTGTGTGTAGGTCATAAGACAGCCTGTAAGATTTAGTCCTCTCCTTCCATGATGCCAGTTTGGGGATCAGACTCAGACTGTCTGGCTTACAGCATGCTCCTTTACGCACTGAGCCATCTCTTTGCTTCCCTAAAGTCTTTAGCAACACACGGATACATACATATGTACATATGTAAAATAATAATTGCATACGTTCAATAAGCATACAAACACATACTTTCCTTTTTCACTGTTCCCTCTCCCAAACCCAGATGCACATCCTGCTCAATAAAGCTCTAAGCCAGTGGTTCTCAACTTCCCTAATACTGCAATCCTTTAATACAGCTCCCCATGTTGTGGTGATCTCCCAACCATAAAATTATTTTCACTACTACTTCATAACTGTAATTTTGCTATTGCTATGAATTGCAATGTAAATATCTATGTTTTCCAATGATCTTAGATGACCCCTGTGAAAGGGTCATTCCACCCCCCAAATGGGTCACAACCCACGGGTTGAGAATTGCTTAGAACAGCCTTCATGATAGAACTTTCAAATTCAAGAAAATTTGTCAGCTTTATGCTATCTCAAACTCTGCAAGGCTACCCCCAATCTAAAGATGAATACTGACAACTTGAAAACAGATATGCCTTGTGAAGATTGGATTTCAATACCAACTACAAATGTACCCAATGTGTAGGTGTGAGCACTTGAGTTCTTGGAATCTTCATGCCTTCATCTGTAAAATGGGTTGGCAATATCTCCTACTCTGTGGGGCATCTTGCATGGATTAAATGAAATTATGTATAGAAAGTATTTGGCATAGCAGTCTGGCAATGCTGTGTGCTTAATGCATGACGATTACACTAATAGTTGATGTGTATTGCCCATTCTGTCATGTCAGGCATTGAGACGTGCCTGCTCTATTAACTCATTCCTTGTAAATGGTTATTATGTCCATTCAAGGTTATTGCTTCCATTATCATTACTATTATTGCATTTTGAAGACCCAGGAAGGAAAGTGACAATGGGCTCTTTCCTGTCAAGTATCTATTATTTTGTTATTAAAGTCAGTAAGGTACATTCAAGTCAATTCAATTGAAAGGCACCAATCAAGGAGAAAAGATGAGGCAGGGTTCAGAGAGCAGCAAGGGGAATGAGGAGTCAGCCTGTTGCCTTCAAGCATCACGGCTGGTCCTAGCTGCATGATGGTTGGGTGCCTAAGTTCTTTTCTCAGGCCTGAAGCAGAGAAAGATGTCTCTTGCCAGGATATGGGAGGTGACTGAACCTAGAAATGGGTGACAGAGAAAGGGCATAATGCTTGCAAGGCTGTCTGCTTGGTGTCTATGGTTGTTGAGTCTACATCTCTCCAGAGAGGGAGTGAGGAGGATGGGAGGGTGTGTTTTATTGTGAAACAAACAAAAAACCAACCAGCCAAACAAAAACATCCCAACCAACCAACCAACCACAAAAGCACATCAAGTAAAACTGACCTGGCCTGTTCAGATGTTTGATTTGAGCAGAACAATGAAGCAAAGATGGAGGAAGAGACTGAACTCCCTCAGTGTACTTAAGAGCAAACCTCCAATGACTTAACTTCTTCATTTCTCCCACCAGTTCCACTAATTCACTACATGTCAGAGGGTGGGAACCACACCCCTAATGCATAGCTGGGGTTTGGGGGACCAGGACATACACATTTATCCAAACCATAACAATGATGTTGCAAAGGTGCTTCAAAATTATTTTTAAACTAGAAACAAGCTACAGTCATTAACTTCAAAAACACTAAAGAAAGTGGAGCAAGAGAAGATTTTGGAAACTACAACTCAGTTACAATTCACCATGAAAGAGAAAAGCTGTTACATGTTATCAGTGCCTCTAGCCACTGAGCATCCAGATGGTTCTTAATGCAAAGCTATCGGAGGTGTGGCATTTTCTGTACTAAAAAATGGTGATGGACCATTTAGAAAGAACAGCGTGAATCAAATAACCAGCTCAGCGTACCAAACTTGCAATGCCCTTCCTAAATGGCTGCACTCCCAATTTAATTTGATAGCATATTAGTTTGTAATTTGTTAAATAGGCAGGTTGGTGCTTTCTCCGAGTGTATTTGGATGGGTTTCTGAAATACTCTGGGAGGCTTGCAGGAGGATTATGTTTCTTAGGAAGACCTCTTACTCTGACCAAGCACCTCATAATTATTTTCTTTGATTCCTTCCACCGTGTGTGTGTGTGTGTGTGTGTGTGTGTGTGTGTGTGTGTGTATGCATACACTAGGGCACACATATGCAGGACGGAAGTCAACATTGGGTGTCATTCCTCAGGACAAGGTCCACCTTGTTTATTGAGACAGGCTCTCTCATTTTTACTTGGTACACAGATTCTGATTTGGCTGAACTGGCTGGCCAGCCAGCTCTAGACATCTATCTCCCTGTCTCTGGTTCCACAGCACTGCCATTGTGAACATGTGTAGCCATGTCTAACATTTCTATGTGGCTGCTGGGATCAAGCTCACATTCTCATGCTCTTGTGGCTAGCACGTGAGCCACTGAGCCACTTACCCAGCCACAGAGCCTCTGCCTTTATATGAGGACTTCTCCCCTTGGCTTCCCTCTGCTTTTAACTCCTCACCCCCTGGGAACTTAATCACCTTTTAAAGGAGGATTTTCCTGAACACTCTGTGTAGCAGGTTTTCCTACAACTACTCTAACTGGTCTGAGCTGATTCACACTACTCCTTGTAGCACTCACACAGGCCTCGTTTCTCACAACAGCTCCAGTATCTTAGCTGAGACCTAGTCAAAGCCTTAATACATATTGGTTTGCTAAATTTGACCTAAGATATCTCTGTTTCTATCTTTTTCCACTTATCTCAAAGGTGTCTTCTTATACAGTGAACTGTAGCCTAACTTGCAGTGTTAGCAAGATGGTAACTTAGCCTTGTAATTCATAGCCGAGTCTTAGCCAATAACAAGCAGGTAATTGTTCAAACCACCTTTGAACACGACAGGCAGGAGCTGCAACCAATCTGCCTGTCTCTATAAGTTTTGCTCAGCCTCTGGATTTAACTAAAATTTGCTTCACTTTTGGTCCACACTGATGTCTGATGTCTGGCCTAGAATTGTAAATAGCATGCTACAAAACTAGATTGTACACACACACACACACACACTGACACACACACACTCACACACACACTGACACACTCACACACACTCACACACACACTCACACACACTGACACACACTCACACACACTCACACACACACTGACACACACTCACACACACTGACACACTCACACACTCACACACTCACACTGACACACACACTCACACACACTCACACACACTCACACATACTCACACACACACACTGACACACACTCACACACACTCACACACTCACACACACTCACACACACTGACACACACACTCACACACACACTGACACACACTCACACACTCACACACTGACACACACTCACACACACACTCACACACACACTGACACACACACACACTCACACACACTCACACATTTCAATCTTGTCTGTAGTGGCTTAAATAAAAGAAAATAAAATTATTTTCTTTTTTAAGAAAGGTAAGGTTTCAATATTTCCTTTAATTTACGACACACTTGTAGAATGTAAAAATTCCCAGAAGGTTAGTCTCTGAGTCATGTTTATTTCTAGGTAGGAGACTTGGTGTGGCTGATTTAACTGAAGAGAGATGACATATGACCTTTGGTTATTCAAGACTGGGAAGAAGACTGTCGTAAATATTAACTCTAGCCAACATCATTTGATTGAGCTCCTCTCTGGCTGGATAGCTGGAGACAAAGTTCTTCTTGCCAGTTAAAGAAGAAATGGAATGTCTGTCACTTTCAGCCATTGGTACCTACAAAAGAAATACATGGAGTGGGGTCAAAAAACAGTAGTAGTTCCTATATGACTACAAAAGGCAAACCAGAGTCTCAGACTCATATTAACATCTACACTGATGACTCACCATCTGCCATGCATTGAATCCATACAATAATGGATGGCCTGTCCATTACCTGGGTAATTATATTTATAGCAGAGAAAGAACCAGAAATACAGGATGCACCTCCCATCTCTCCTGTGTGAAGGTGCTATGAACAACTGACACCTGCAGTTGGCTAAGACTCCCCTACTTGTTAAAGGGGAGATCACCATCTTGTTTCTGCATCAAGCTAAGTTACAGTCTGCTGAGGCCTTAGTGATCTCATCTTATTGATGGCCACATGAGATCTACAGCAGTGTAACAACTTTTTCAAGTCTTCAAAAGTAGTAAGTGACAAGAAGTGAGGTTCAAAGGCAGGATTGTCCTGTGTGACACTGATGCCCTCCCCATTACAAATGGCTGGCTTCATTGAGAGTTGTATGCTCTGAAGCTGTATCACAGAGAGACAAGGATAGCTAGCCCAGTCTTCCCCAGGGTTAATCGGCAGACAAATGCAAAGGTACCATCCCTTGCATACACCAAGCACAAATGAGCCTTGCAACTTCTGCTTGATTCAAAAAGTGGGGGATGGGCAGCATAGTAGTCACAATGGGCGGGACTTATAAGGAGGCTCTCAGGAAGAACAGTCATCTGGATTTTCACAAGAGTGTGAGGAAAAGTAGGAAGGTCACAGTGCAGCCATCTTGGTGGTCACTGTTGAGTCCTCCAACAATATCCAGCATCAGCTAGCCAGCCTCTGGGTGTTGGCTTGAAATATGGCAGGGGGTGGTGGGGTGGAGGGAGAGTCAGAGCATTAAAGCCTTAGGATGGTCAGCATGGGCATATCTGACTCAAGGTTCGTGATTCCTGAGGAACCAGAGAAGTGGATGTCTTTGTTTTGACTATGGGTGACATGGATAGTTGCTGAAAGTGACATCCGTGTCTTTCTCTATTGTGGTAATACATTCATCCAATGGTACACATTATATATGTTCAGAGGCTTATGTATCAGCGATACCATAACTAAGCATCTTAAAATAAGCAAGTAAATTAACAAACGCATAAAGTTGAATCCTGACTTTAAAAGAAAACAGGAAAGGGAGAGGCCATGAAAGCACACGTTTGCAGTTCCAGCTACCAGAGAGGCTGAGGTAGAGACCCACTTGAGCCTATGAGCTGGAGGCCATGTAGGGAAACACAGTAACACAATTTCACCCATCTGTGCATGCATGTGTGGGTGCATGCATGCGTGTGTTTGGTGTATACATATGTATATGCCCATGTGTGTCTGTGTTGAATATGGAAACCAGAGGTTGACATCACTAGAAATTCCAGGTATATGCTGGCAAACCCATCTTTTTCTTTTCTTTTTTCTTTCTTTCTTTCTTTTTTTAAAATATGGATCCTGGGATTCCAAACTCAGTTTCTCACATTTGCACAGAATGATGTGCTGTAGCTCAGTGGCAGAGTGTGTGCGTAGTATGGTATGATTCAAGCCCCAGCACAACAATAAAGACAAGAAGGAGAAAAGAGAGGGAGAGGAGGAAGGAGGGGAGAAAATGGTAGGGAAGCTTCTTTCTTCTTAAGCTTTCCTAAGTTTCAAGTTCACCTCAACAGAGGTCGGTGGGGTGGCATGGAGAACCGGATGGGGGATTTCCTGTAGACTTCAAGCAGCACACCCCCCCCCTTTCCTGTCTATGAACCTGGCTTGGGGAAAAACAAAATTATAGTCTGAGCTATTGCAAGCAGAACTCTTGGTGGAGACTTCCTGTTGCTTTATGGGTCCTTCTCCAGGGCTTGTGGGCTCCTCTTCTCCAAAAGAATACCACAGAAAAGGATGTTGCCCTCCCAGGAACTCACTCTGTGGGTTTTGGATCCCTGGATCCCTGGATCCCGCATTCCTGCACCGAGACACTGAGACCAGGAAAAGGGCATGCTTTCCTGTGCCTGTCCCTCCCCCATGGTAGGCTCCACATGAATTCAGTGTGGTTTATTTATCCTGTTTAATTTCTCCAAAAGTCATTAGCTCTATTTGTGTCTGCCCTTATTGGACCATGCTGTGATATTTCGTATACATTTAAAATGGATACCAAGGAGAGCGGCTGCTTATTGCCAGCATTTAATACAAGTATCTAATTAAGTTCAGGTTATTGTGTTAATTATCATTCAGATCTATAAAATTTATTAAGCTATCAGATTTTCATGTCATCCTTCTGCAATTAGTGGTTATGTGTTCCTTCAACTGTTTAGATTTGTTTTAGGAAAAATTAAGTCTGGCCATGTCCAATGAATTGTTTCAATTCACCTCGCCATTAGGTTTGATCATAAAATGTTTATTAGAGTAAGGTATGAAGTTTTAGCTTAACCTTCTACCTTTAGCGTACCCGCCATCAAGTGTCAGGGGTACATCTTTCACAATGAGAGGAATAGTTATATCCTGCCTCAGTCATGAACTCCATTTGCCAAGATTTGTTTTAAAAGTATGTGTGTGTAAATGATGCAATTAAATTTTAATTTCAAAAAATGAGTGGCATTTTCAGAAATTTCTAGTCCCCTCACCACTTCATACATACTATTTTAAAAACTCTCTTCAGCTGGGCGGTGGTGGCGCACGCCTTTAATCCCAGCACTCGGGAGGCAGAGACAGGCGGATCTCTGTGAATTTGAGGCCTGGCTGGACCGATAGCCTCCGAAACAATACAGAGAAACCCTGTCTCGTAAAAACAAAAACAAAACTCTCTTCAACAGGGACTTCAAACTTACCCTTGACTATGAAGAGAAGGTTCCCCTAGAACCTATGACACTCACAGAGAAAACGAAAGTTACCACGGGACTGCCCTCTGCCACCGAAGTCAAAGGTGCCCTCTCTCCCCTCCCAGCCTCCCCTGGTATGGATTTTAGACATAGATCTGGGGAGTGCCAGCCTACAATCCTATTGCCAGAGAGTCTGGGAAACAGAAACTTCATTTACTGGCTGGTTAAGTACTGAGCTGAACTCAAGAAAGCCAGTATCAGAGAGGGAGGACTGATGATCAAAGGGATTAAGACTGGGCTGGTTGAACCCCCAGAAACAGCTGACCAGACAAAGGTTAACTCTTGAATCCCAGGCATCAGCCTGGGAATCCAGCATGGGACTGATCAAGACCCCCTGAATCTGGGTGTCAGTGAGGAGGCCTAGGTAATCTATTGAGCCTTGGACAGCAGATCAGTACCCATCCCAAGTATACACACGGTCTCTGGACTCCCATAGAACAATGTGAGGTGCACTCTCACCCTGAACTCTTGGGGAAGGGTCTAGGCCCTGCCCTATATGAAATGACAGACTATGGACACCCCCATGGAGGGCCTCACCCTCCCTGGGGGAATGAGGGATAACGGGGGGGATGGGGGGAGGGCACGGGAGGAGGGGAGGGAAAGGGAGAGGGACCTCGTACTGACTTGTGAAGCAACCTTGTTTCTTATCTAAATTTAAAATGGAAAATAAAAAAAATATTAATAAAAAAAAAAAGAAAACCACTCCCCCTTCTCGCCACAGTTAACATCTCCCTTGGAGACTGTTCTCAGTCTCTGCAGCTGCTGGCCTCTGTCTAGCGTTCTCTACGTCCTCTCCTCAACCTGCTGTCAGTGCATAAACATCCTCCAAGCTTCTCAGAGAACATCCCATGTGAACCTGATGCTGCCAACCCTCCAGGTTCTGTACCTGTAAGGCTTCAGGCAGTATGCTGGCCTGCCCTGTCACCTGGCAGAACGCACTCAGGCAATACTCTGGTCAGCCCAGGGATCCATGGCAGCTGTCACTACCTAGTCTGCAGCAAGTGCAAAGGACCCTTTAATATGAAAAAAAAACAAAAACAAAACAAAAATACCCTGCCCACTTCTGCTCTCTTTCCAGCTGTTCTCCTGAAGGGACAGATAGGACGTTTCCTGCCTCCTCTTCTCTCTCTTCTTCCTTCCCTCTCTCTCTCTCTGTCCCCCTTCTTTCTGTTCCCTCCCCCCCCTTCCCTTTCTAATAAACCTTCTCACTTAAGCTCTGTCTGCCTGGCATGTCTGTCCCTTGCATGTCATAGAATCGGACAAGGCCCCCCACACCCATTATTCCTAACAGTACCCGGCACAAACACTGGGTACACCTCGCTGTCTCTTCACATCTCTGCTCACTCCTGCGTCTTCACACAACCGTTAGGCAATTTTATAAGATTATGGAGGAAGAAGTTGCCACTGCCAAAGACAGCTGTGCTGCTGGCTGCTATAAGACACAGGATGAGAATTTAATCAAAACATCGTAGCTACCATCTGATTCAGATAACTCCTCGCTATTTTGTTTTCCTTCAGACTTTCTGGGAAGCCACATATACACTCCAAAGCCTATAGTAAGATTGATAGGTGATCATGAAAAGAGTTTCCCTCGACATCAAAAGTGTTCACTGTATCTCACGGCATCATTAATTCTTAGATTTAGCACTTGTCTAACATGTGTGAGGCCTTGGGTCCTGTCCCTAGCACCACAAAGAAAGAAACAGCAAGAAAAATTCATATGAATTAGAAAATCAAAATTAGATGTGGAGGCATTTCACCCCCTAAAATTGAGACCAGTTTTTCTGAAAACCTCCTCCCGGGTCTTCTCCAAGCTGTTAGAGATGTTGCCTCTTTCTAAATCTTGCACTACTTATTCTTTTTTTTTCTTTTATCATTTTTTATTTTAATTTTAAATAGCTTGTTTTACATGTCAATCCCAGTTCCCTCTCCCTCCCCTCCTCCCACATTCCCCCCCCCGGCCTCCCACCCTATTGCCATTTCCTTCCACATAGGGGATATCTAGAGTCTGTCATTTTACTCTGGGTAGGGTCCAGGCACTCCCCTAAGAGTCCAGGCTGAGAGAGCATCCCTCTTTGTGCTATAGGCACACGATGACTGTTTGTATTCCAGGGATAAACACTGATCCACAGCTCAGGGCCCCATAGGTTGCCCAGGCCTTCTTGCTGACACTCACATTTGGGGAGTCCAGATCAGTCCCATGCTGGCCTCCCCGCTGTCGGTCTGGGGTCCAAGAGCTCTCCCCTGTTCAGATCAGCTGTCTCTGCTGGTTTTGCCAGCCCATTATTTGCCAATTTGCTCATCACTCCTCTCTCTGTCACTGGGTTCCTTGGGTTCAGTTCAGCGCTTAATTGTGTGTTTGCCTCTGCTTCCATTAATCACTGGATGAAGGCTTCCGGATGGTTACAGACATCAAGTTCATTATCAGGAATGGGCATTCGAGGTGGTCTCTCCACTATTGCTTAGCTTGCCAATTGGTGTTATCCCTTTAGATCACTCGAGGTCACTCTGGTGCCTGAACTGTCTTCTAAACTATGATTCCCTCTTCCCCCTATTCTACCCCCACCCACTCAACTTCCTGTTCCCCCATGACCTACTCTCTCTTCCTCTTCTCCCCCTCTCTTCTTCCCAGCTCCCACTCCCCCCCACCCCTTGCCGTGTTCCCCATCCATTCAGAGGATCTTGTCTCAATCCTCTTCTCTTGGGTACTATGTATCTATGCATATCTTTTAGGTTCTTTCCTGTTTCCCAGACTCTCTATCAGTGGAAGTGCAGACTGGCACTATCCTGATCCGTGTCTAACATCCATATATGAGTGAGTACATACCATGTTTGTCTTTTTGCGACTAGGTTACCTCACTCAGGATGGTTTCTTCCAGTGCTATCCATTTACCTGCGAATTTCAAGATTCCATTGCTTTTTTCTGCTGAGTAATACTCCATTGTGTAAATGTACCACATTTTCTCTATCCACTCTTCAGTTGAGGGGCATCTAGGTTGCTTCCAGGTTCTGGCTATTACAAATAATGCTGTTATAAACATAGTGGAGCAGATGTCCTTGTTGTATGAACTTGCCTCATTTGGATATATGCCTAAGAGTGGAATTGCTGGGTCTAGTGGTAGATTAATTCCCATTTTCCTGAGGAATCTCCATACTGATTTCCAAAGAGGCTGTATGAGTCGGCACTCCCACCAGCAGTGGAGGAGTGTTCCCCTCTCTCCACATCCTCTCCAGCATAAATTGCCTTCGGTGTTTTTGATTTTAGCCATTCTGACAGGAGTAAGATGGTATCTCAGAGTTGTTTTGATTTGCATTTCCCTGATGGCTAAGGATGTTGAGCACTTTCTTAAGTGTCTCTTGGCCATTTTAGCCTCCTCTATTGAGAATTCTCTATTTAGTTCTGTACCCCACCTTTTAATTGGATCCTTTGGTGTTTTGGAGACTTGTTTCTTGAGTTCTTTATATATTTTGGAGATTAGCCCTCTATCACCAGCACCCCTTCATGATAAAGGTCCTAGAGAGATCAGGGATAACAGGAACGTACCTGAATATAATAAAAGCAATATACAGTAAACCAACAGCTAACATCAAACTAAATGGAGAGAAACTCAAAGCAATTCCTCTAAAATCAGGAACAAGACAAGGCTGTCCACTCTCTCCATATCTCTTCAATATTGTACTTGAAGTTCTAGCTACAGCAATAAGACAACAAAAGGAGATAAAGGGGATACAAATAGGAAAAGAAGAAGTCAAACTTTCACTATTTGCAGATGATATGATAGTTTACATAAGTGACCCAAAAAACTCCGCAAGGTTACTCCTAGAGCTGATAAACACCTTCAGCAATGTGGCAGGATACAAGGTAAACTCAAAAAAATCAGTGGCCCTATTATATACAGGCAATGAAGTGACTGAGAAAGAAATAAGAGAAACCTCACCCTTTACAATAGCTATAAACAGCATCAAATATCTGGGGATAATGTTAACCAAGGAAGTGAAAGACCTGTATATCAAGAACTTTGTGTCTTTAAAGAAAGAAATCAAAGAAAATACCAGAAAATGGAAAGATCTCCCATGCTCTTGGATTGGTAGGATCAACATAATAAAAATGGCAATCTGGCCAAAAGCAGTCTACAGATTCAATGCAATCCCTATCAAAATTCCATCACAATTCTTCAAGGACCTGGAAAGAACATTAATCAACTTTATATGGAGAAACAAAAGGCCCAGGATAGCCAAAACAACCCCATACAATAAAGGAACTTCAGGAGGCATCACCATACCTGACTTCAAGCTCTATTATAGAGCTATAGTCCTGAAAACAGCTTGGTATTGGCACAAAAATAGGCAGGTAGACCAATGGAACCGAATTGAAAGCCCTAATTTTAACCCACACACCTATGAACACTTGATTTTTGACAAAGAAGCTATAAATGTACGATGGAAAAAAAGAAAGTATCTTCAACAAATGGTGCTGGCATAACTGGGTACTGGTATGCAGAAGACTGCAGATAGATCCATGTTTATCGCCTTGTACAAAACTTAAGTCCAAATGGATCAAAGATCTCAATATAAATCCAGCCACACTGAAACTTTTAGAAGAGAAAGTGGGAGATACTCTTCAACGAGTTGGTACAGGAGACCACTTCCTGAACATAACACCAGTGGCACAGACACTGAGATCGACAATTAACAAATGGGACCTCCTGAAACTAAAAAAAAGCTTCTGTAAGGCAAAGGACACAGTCAACAAGACAAAAAGGCAGTCCACAGAATGGGAAAAGATATGCACTACTTATTCTTATTCCTGCTGTTTGGAATACTACTTGCTTGATGGTATCCTTCTCAGCCTCATCCTGCACTCACCTCTGGACCTAAGAATCCCCATCTCAGATAAACAGAATCCTTTACTCAGTTATGACAAGGGAGGAAGCGGCTCTGGTGACCTACAGCAGCCCCACCGGTGTAATTTTATCCCCACGAAAAAGATGCGCGCACACACGTGCATGTTGGATTTTATTGGGGATTTGTTGTTCTGCTGGTTTGGATGTTGCTGAGCCAAGCATGGAGCAAGAGAGCTTTAACCACGGTTGAAAGGAGCACAGCAGAGAGCTGATTTAGGAGTCCGGTTTTCTAAAGACAAAAGAGGGAGTAGATGACCTTTCCGGATCCCTCCAGTGTGAAGGTTTTATGATTCTGTGCACGTCCTCTGTCTAGACTTGAAATGTGGACGCGCTCGCCTTTATGGCTGCAACATGAGAAAAGCCTAACTGCGCCACCTACAGTCTGATTCTAGGAAGTGCTCCGCTTCAGCGGGGGACAGGACCAAACCCAGACAAAAGCAAGGGAGAAAACCCCGCCAGAAAGAACACATTTCAGAGACCGTCCCCCAAGATTCCACGTGTGTTCTTAGCTTAACCTTTCAGAGGAACTGTAAAATTGCTCTCCGCAATTATTTTTTCATATAGTCAATATTTCGTGGGTTATGGAGATATAAAATTTGGCTCTTCTTTTGACGACCAGAGGAAGACAAAGACCCATAGAGGCAGATTAGCCATCCATGGCTACACAGGGATCACACTAAGACCAACTTCTTTGACTAAGAATACAACACTTGTGTGACGCCTCTCACACGATGAAATGCTCTCACTCAGAGGTATTACACGCAGTAGTCCAAGTCCCAGGCAACCTGAACCCACCCATCTTGTACTTTCTGGACTCGTCTTTGTCCTTATAAATGCCTCCCACTCCTGTAACTTTCCAGCTCCGTTCAGTAGAGCACAGAGTAAGGTAGCCTCCTTCTTTTTCAAGAACACCAAAGACCTGCCCTGGATATGTTCTAATTCTCTGTCCCCCACAGGCTCTACTCTGTTTACTCCCAGGAGTTGGGTTCAACGTTACCTCCTCAGAGAGGGGCACCCTGGGCAATCACAGTGGGAGTAGCACCTCTGGGTCTGTCTTACTTGTTTTCCTAAGGTCATTTTAGTGTATTCTACAGATCCTTACTTATCTGCGAATGGATCGAGTATACTGAAGGATACATGGAGCTCAAAGCTCCCATCAGTATGTTGGGGCTGTGGTTCCCACACCAGGCTCTCTCTAACATGGATGTCTTCCTGTCTTGACCCCATTTGATGACTTCAAGATTGATTGATTGGGAAAGAAGACAAGAGGAAGAGAGGAAACACTTCCACACCATGTGGAGTCTTCACTCCTACCTCTCACCTCAAAGAGAATGAGAATTTATTTTGGAACTAAATATAAGTGACTGTGGTCCAAGAACACAAATCCACAAATACTGTGCCCCAACGTGGCAACAGTTTATAAAGCTTCCATAGCAACAGAACAAAGAGAGTCATACATTAAGAGCTTTTAGAATATGTCTGTGGAAACATCAGATAAGTTATGTCATAGCCAAGTGAGGAAATCTGTTTTAGAGGACTCAGGCTATCTGATGACAGTCCTGTCCTGAGGGCTGGTAGAAGCTAGTGGTCTGTTTCCACATTACATAGATAAGTAGTGAAGAGGTGTTAAGGAGGCTAAAGATAGCCCAAGATAACTTGGTGTGGACTGGTAACATTCCAGTTCTCCACAACCCACATGTTGTAATCAGTCAGTGAGCTTGGCTTTCCCCCCTGGGAACTTGAGTTCACACTCACCAAGTTCTACACCTTAGCCCAACATAGGCCCTTTCCTGCCACCCATATACCTACTTCTAGTTACTATTCAAGTACCTGGATGCTAGACTCTCCAAAAGGGGAACTTGCCAGCCAGCGCCTCACCCAGAAGCATGGAGAACTCCTGAGCTTCCTATAGAACGGAACCAGGGATGGAATCGTGAAGGGATTACCTGTAGTCACTGAGTGAGCTCACTCCTGAGGGACGGCTTTTCTCACAGCTGCAGCACTGCCAACCAACATCGCAATAGGAGCCAGGCTTTCACCAGTGTAGTAACTGTGTTTAGCAGCTTTCCCCATTCCAGTGACCAAGCAGCAACTTAAGGGAAGACATTTATTCTGGCTTCAGTTCAAGGCGCTCATTGCATCGCCGGAGGGGAGACATGGTAGTAGTCAGAGAAGATATGGAAGCAGGAACAGAAGGCTGGCTGGTCACATTCTATCCACAGTCAGGAAGCAGAGAACCATGAATACTATGCTTGGCTCATTTTCTCTTTACTCAAGATCCCAGCCCAGGGAATAGTGTAGCCAACTAAGCAGGGTCTTTCTGCCCTAGTGAACCTAATTTAGGCACTCCCTCACAGGCATGCTCAGCTTGACTCAGTGATGATTTTAGAGCCCACCAGGTTGACAACAGATCTTTTTTTTAGATACCTGTCTCTTTTTTATTTATTTTGTATACAGTGTTCTGTCTGCATGTATGCCTTCACCAGATCTCATTACAAATAGTTGTGTGCCAACATGTTGTTGCTGGGAATTGAACTTGGGACCTCTGGAAGAGCAGCTGGTGTTCTTATCCACTAAGCCATCTCTTCTGCCCCTTGACAACAGATCTTAACCATCATTTCTTTACAAGGAACTGGCCTTCTCAAAGGTTACCATTCAAGCTTAGGAATTCATCATGTCATACTGAGGAATGGACCTGGTCTCTTTGCATGGTTTGCTCCTTTGCAAACAGAAATTTGAGCTTGCAACATCAGGGTCCTACATGAACTTCCCCTGATGTGAATCTATAAAAGATCATCAAAGAATGGTTAAGATGCTAGTGATCTAGTGACTCACCCCATGACTGAATCATGGGGATTTTCACATGAGGACAGAAGCTTGGAGTTGAACAGAGCTTGAAGAGCCTCATCCCCTAAGGGGAGTTGACTTTTTAAAAGGCAAAGGTGATGCATGATCACACAAAATGGGCCTTTGACACAGGAGTTACATACAGTGTCAGAGATGCTCAGTCCCTAACCATGAGCACTGAACCAGTACCTGAACGCTCCTCAACTTTACACTATGTCTCCTTTGGCTAAACAGTCATACCTCAAAACACTGTTCCTTCAACAGAATCTCTCACTGAGGGGAAGAAGTGAGCAGTGTTCCCAGCTTCATACAGATTACCACTTTTAAGTTTTACTCCTTCCTAACTGCTTGAGTCAGGGTTTCTATTGTTACAATAAAACCCTGTGACCAAGGCAACTTATGAAAGGGTTTATTTGGGGCTCACAGTTCCAGAAGGATGAGTCTATCCCCACCACACTGTGGAACATGGTGGCAGGCATGACAAAGAGCACACCGAAACCTCACTTCTTCATTCACAAACAGGAAGCAGAGAGAGCTATGACTCCAAGTGGCATACTTCCTCCAGCCAGGCCATACCTCCTAAGCCTACCCAGACAGCCACCAACTGGAGACCAAATATTCAAATGTCTGCAACTTCATGGGGTCATTCCATTCAAACCACTGCACCAATCAGTGCCGTAGCTCTAGTATGAAAGATACAGTGAGATCAAGTCCAACTTGCTCTCAGCACAGCTTCACTTTGAGGTAGTTTTCTGAAAGCCTGGGCTTGCAAACTACAGGAGACATGGGTCTAGTTTAGCAAAGTTCCTGAAGTTTTGGGGTGTCTTAACTAGGCCCTGAACTGGGACTTAAAGGTTCATCATTTATTTGCTTAAGCTTCTTAGCATTCTTAGGGGCAACCAGCCAACCCTGTCACTTTGTTTCCACTGAAGTGCTATATGCAGTAAGAACTTGCTCCTCTAAAGCTTTTCCTATAAGCACTATATAGATACCCATAGGGGATCTTAAAAAAAAAAACTCTGGTGTATGTGTGGTGTGTGTGTGTGTGTGTGTGTGTGTGTGTGTCTGTCTGTCTGTCTGTCTGCCTGTCTGTCTGTCTGTTTGGGGGGGCCAGCTCATGGGAGGTGATTCTCTCCTGGCACCGCTTAGATCCTAGACAAAGAACTCAGGTTGTCATGTCTGGTAGCAAGCATCTTTACCCAGGGAGCCGTCTCACAGGCCCTCCTCCATAGGTGAGCTGTAGCTGTTTTGCTGTTGCCTATCATGAACGTCCAACATCCCTATGACTGGGAAAGAGTGTGGGTGACTTTAGTTCAATCATGTCAGGGAACCCATAGTACAGGGAGGAACGGTTCTGAAAGTGCTGACCTCTGGAGTCTGTTTCAGGGTGAAACCCTTCATCAGTGTGGATCAGAGCAGTGAGGATTGACTGGGACAAGTCAAAGCTCCTGGCTGTAGGGTGGGAACCAGAGGCACAGAGCAGGACAGGAAGGAAAAATGAACACGATGAGGAGACAAGCTGGAATTTGGGATTAAGTTGCGCAGATCCTTTATCATCCCCAAAGCTTCAACATACAGTGTTCTTAACTTTTTTATTTATGTGTGTGAACATTCTCTTGCAAGTACCCACAGATCCCCCGGAGTTGAAGTTACAGGCAGTTTTAAGTAGCCTGACTTTGAAAGAACAGCAAGCACTCTTAACCTGAGTCACCTCTCTGGTGTCAGGAAACCTCAGCTTTGAGGTGAGACCTCAGGGCCCTTCACTGTTGTAGTGAAGAATTTGGAGAAGCTGGAGAGGATGAGACAGGAAATGTGGTGTGGTGGGGTCAGCCAAGGGATGTGGCAACGGCAGTCAGGTGGGGTGTTTTCTAAACAGCTTCATCTTCCCAAGATCTAAAGAAGGCCACTGCCACATGTCCACCTAAGTCTCACATGAGACCACAGGGTGCCACCAGGAAAATCACTGTGGCCACTACAGCCGTGGCTCAGATGAGGAAGCTACGCATGACCACCATACCTCCGGGTGAAGAGGGAAACCCCCTGGAATGGAAATCTCAAGTCAAGAATAAAAATGTGTGAACCCCAGCCTCAGCAGTCCTGAGAGAAATTGGTTGCATCAAATGTTTACATTTATAAGAAAAAGAGAGAGAGGGGGGAGAGAAATTGAGATTCAGATTAAATGTTTCATCCTCCAGAGATGAGTGTGGGTCCTCAGGAGGGTAGGGAAGGGTGGGGAGCAGATCTCTGCAAAATTTCTGCATTGACCTCATTTTAGGATGTGAACTAAGTCAATACTTTCCAAGTTTCTCAACTTGTAGCCCCTCTCCACCAGAGAAGTCCTTATGTGGCCTCAAGTTTAGAGGTATATAAAATAGGCATACAAACCAAGTATCTATTGATCACACATACACACACAAACACCTTAAACAAAGGGAACAGATTTTTGGAAAATAATACATCAAATCTAAAGAAAATAACCCACAACTTAAAAAGTCTTCGGTCACTAAAATAACTGAATTTGCTGTGTGTTTTTTGCTCCCTACAGGCTCCCTGGCATGATCTTTTGCCTGGCCAGAGCCCAAACAAAGCTACATGACCGTGGCTGAAATTTCTGAGCTCACCAGTCCACTAGAGGTCACACCTCAAATGGAGGAGAATGTGCCTCACCTTAGTCACAGCCCTGAAACTGAATGAACTTTGAACCATTGCGAGGGAAGGGAAAGGAAGTAAGTGAGGGCCACACAGTGAGATCTTGTCAAAAAACAAAAAACCCCAAATAACAGTGTCCAGGCACACTTTGGGAGAGGTGAAGATGCCTTAGGATGAACATTAATGCAGTAACAAGGAAAGACAAAAGCTGTTAAGCTGTTATTAACCTAAGGTCAACATTTTTTCCTTATAAGACATTAAGGAAGTGAAAGGACAGCTAAGGCTACACAGACAAGCCCTGTCTCCAGAAACAAAAAAAGAAAAAAAGAAAAAAAAATGAAATAAAAACACAAGTCCACACAATGATCCATTCACAAATGTCTGTAGTAGCTTTATTCAAAATATTTCCACATTGTAAATAACCCAATAGCCACCAACAGATACACAGATTAGCCAACAGTAGTATATTATTTAGTATAATGTCATAATAGGAATAATACTCATCAATTCAAAGGAATGAACTATTGATAATACAACACAACATGCACAAAAACATGTTAAGCTAAAAAAAAAAAGCTCAACACATAGAGTATATCTCATCTAATGTAATTTACATGAGATTCTAAAACAGACGAAATTAATCTCCAAGACTGTAGTAGATAAGCGGTATCGAGGCTGTGGGGGTGGGAGATTGCGGAGAGGAACAGTGCACACTCTGGTGAAGGACACTTCTGTCGTGCCTGGGGGTGGTGGTAATATTGATACGCAAATGTCAAGGCTGAACTGCACAGTTAGGACAGGTTATGCAACTGTATGAAAGCAAGGAGCACCCAATGCTGGAGCTGCAAACAAGAACCGCTAGCACAAGGCCGCCTTCCAGCTGAATGTGCGCTAAGCTTCTGTTTGTTTCTTTATAGCATGTCAGGGGGTCAACTTTTCACCAAAAGAACGGCCAAATGAATCACAGTATTAAGAGAAATAGACATAAATAATGGAGGGGATTAACAGAAACCTATGAGGTAAGCTGGCTCCTCAAGAGGGCACGGATGGTTTCAAGTCAAATGACTAACTTCTGACACCATCCCACTGTTTGGTGGTGACATCTGAGTGTTGGGACTCTGCCCAGGTACCCAAACACAAGTCCAACCAGGGGACTGAATCAACATGTTAAGTCTCTTACCAAATTGGAGAAAATTTCATTATAAAAAGACAAATGGTTACATGTTCAGGAGAATTTGATAGGCTCAACTTTGAAGCTCACTGTTAAAGAAACCAGCATAGAACTTATAACTTATTTTTAAGGTCTATTGCACTTAGAATTAATAAAAATCTTCAACCTGACTTGAGAGATTTAGGGAGAAAACATTTTTGCCAGGCTGGGGAGTAAGTTGAGGGCCTCAGACACGCCAAGATGCACTCTACCATTAGGCTACATCCTAGTCTCCAGACAATTATCTTTAATGTAATATCACAAAGCAAATTATTTATTAAAACAAGTTTTTTATGAATATTTTTCTTCTGATACCAGACCTTGCCCTGGTGGTAAACCCCCTAACATCTGGATCATACAATTCCTGTCCTTGAGAAGTTGATTCTATTGGGGGTGGGGGGGCAGGATTGTATTTTTCTCTAAATTTTACTATAGACTGGCTTATGACATATTTTTAAAAAGAATGCTACAATCACAAAACACTAGCTATTTTACCTCATTAAAGAGAATTCACAATGAGCAATGTCTTGTTTTCAACTTTACTTACACATTCCTGTAACTCATCAGATGCTTTTCACAGTCCAATGTGAAGGGGAAAGTGGCCTCCTCTACCATCCTCCCAGTGAGGACTCAACAGAAGACCAACAATGATCATCACTGCAGTCAGGAAGCAGAGGCCACCATTCTCTGCCCTTGATCCTACTGGGGAGCAGTGGCTCATCCCTGATGGAAAGGGTACTTGCTGTGACTCACTCTTCCTAACTCCAAGGTTCCCAGCAATAACGCCTGGGGTGAAGCTGAAGGTTAACTTCTCAGTTCTGTCTCTGAAATTTTATTTAGCTAATCTTTATTTCATACACACACACAATGCATTTTGATCATAGCCACTCTACTTTCCCCAGCCCAACTTCCCCCAGACACCCCCTAGCCCTCTCCCAATTTCACATCCTCTTTTCCTTCTTCTGTATAAGCCCGAGTCCAACTAGAGCTGCCCCTAGCCTCAGGAGTGCAGGGCCACCCACTGGCACAAAAGCAACTTAGAGATTGCACCACTGCAAACTGAGTCTCCCTTCCTAGCAGCCATCAACTGCTCTACAGCCAGAGGTGGGACCTTGGGAGCCCCTCCACCTCATCCATCTGAACGTTCACTGGTTGAATGGTGTGTAGACGGACAAAGTTGCACAATGGCCCCTCACGTCCAGTCTTACAGCATTCTTCCCTGGCCTTGGCTTCTTCCTTGATGCTCCCTGAGCCTTGGGGAGAAGGGGTGACAGAGCTGTCCCGTTTGAAGGGTTTGTCCTTTCTTGATGTAATATCAAACAGTGTATCTTTAGGATCCTTTTGTATCCACAACACACTGCTACGAGTTGGGTATTGGGTTTATCCAACATGCCAATCAGTCCTTATCTTAGTTATGCTTATGGATTCAGAACCCCAGGTCCTGGTGGGTTATACTTCCAGGGAAAAGGAAGTCTAGATCCTTACACAGAGCCTCTTTATTTCCCATTTCCACTCCCTCAGGGGCACTTGATAATGTCAGCTAGTAAATGGAAAAGGATTTGCTGAGCGAAAGATCCTTAGCAACACTCAGATCCAGCAGTCTGACCCTGGGTATCAGGGATGCTCTCGACTGTTACAATCCACATCACCTCTGTGTCTTCGCTGACACTAATTTAAACGAAGGATAGTTTGAGCTATAACATTTAAGTGGTTAATAGCAGTCATGATCAACTTTTATTAGTTTTTGTATAAACAGCCAATAGAATATCTTTACACCAACATATTCATCTTACAGCACCCACCTTTCTTCATGGGGGTGTTTGTGAGATTTTTGCTTTTGCAGAGGCAGTAGGAAGAGAGGGAAGAAATGAAGGATGAGGTTTCAAAGTGTATCTCAGGTAGACTTAAGTATTTGGCAATTATTCCCTTCATTTAGAAAGTCAGCTTTATAACTTGGAAATACATAAGTACAGTGCATCCACTTTATTAAACAGAGATGTGCCACCTAGGTGCCCCAAGTTTTTATCTAGCATTATCCAGATTCATGTCTGTAGGCTTATTAAACAGTAGTTTTAAATGACACGCATCAAGACCTTTAGTTAAACAATCTCATATCTGGATTGAATATGGAAGAGCTGACATTTAAAAAATTACCATTTATTTATTCATTATTAAAATCTGATAATGCCCCCAGAGAGTAAGGCGCCTATGTATAAGATAATATAGTCTTATTAACCAGCCATTATGTAAATCACATACATAGCCACTCATGTATTAGATTGTTCAGGCTGATGTTTCTATTTGAACAAAGTCGTGCAAGTCCTCCACCACCATTGCAAAGCCAGCCACTCCTGGACAGGAGCCATCTTCATATTAGTATTTCTTGGCTAGTCTCAGTATTGTTAAGCACAATGGATTTTTTTTCCCTTAATGGATATGAGTGGATTAAGGCAAAAGGACACAGACCAGCTTCTTCCATAGCTCATCTTCTGTCTTATTTAAAGTTGTTGTTAGGGCTGTACAGGCTGCAGATCTGCTGGCTGCAAAGATGCAAGTTGTCCCTGAACCAATGTCTGACACATTAGCCATGAGATTACAATCTTGGTGCTCCCAGTATCTTCCCTCAGCTTATCGTCAGGACTGCTCTTCAGCATGACACACAATGCTGACGTTCAAATGACACCACCTAGTTGCTATGTATCTTGGCTGTGTGGAGATTATTTCCTTATTTAAAATATTTAATAATTGGGCAATAGTCTACTTAGTCTTTGCAAACTCTCCATTGCACAATTTTTCATTTTTACAGCCATTTTCTGCTAGGCCGTTGGATTCTCCTTCTGCCATCTTCCTCACATAACTAAGTGGTCCTTTCCCTTCAAAGGAGGAAGGATTTTTAAAAGAGCCTCCAATTCTATCCCACAATGTGAAATACTGTCCGTAGTTATAGTCAAAATACATGTGGTGGTCTGTGTGATGAGCTGACCCATTAATATATGGCCTTAATATCTGGGGGACACGAAAATCACCGTCGTGAATAGAAATTGTCCAGACATTAACCAAGACATATAAACCTAAGTAGACCACCTTGTGTAGTGGAAAGACAAACGGGTATATATGGTAAGGGAGACTCTGGAGGAAGCCGTCCACAGGGTGAAAAGCATGACTTGCAAATGGAGTGGGGATCTTCCAAATATGATGAGGCTTATGTATGCGCTGAGGAGGAAAAGGATATGGTTAGAGCCATGTGCAAACTTAGCTTCCACTCCTGGTACAGATATGCCCTAACTAGAATTGGCAACGTCACTCCTTCTTTACCCGCAAGGTTAAAATTGTAAGACAGGCACTCCAGACCCACAAAGACAACTATAAATAAAATACATACAGGGCCTGTGATGAGTGATGACCAGAAAAGCTTTTTGGGCATTTAATATAGGCAAGAGAAAGTCTTACTCTAGAGTACAGACTTTATAATATTGAGGTGTGTGGTATCTTCCCCCTCGTTTCCCCTTTAAATGAGTCTACCTTGTAGAACAGTCTATGGTGCAGGCCCCTGTGAATCCAGTAGATCAGCATGTCTGTGAAAAACAGGAATGATACCACGCTAACAATGAGATGAATCCAGCCTAAAAGAGACCACACAGATCAGGAGTCAAAGTTTCGCTCCACAATCAGTATTCCCTTTCCACATGTCCACATAAATGCAAACGGAGATCCTACACTCAAGCATGCTCAACACATTAGAGGGTCATCTCCCTTTACTACCTAGAATCACTTCCATCCCTACTAACCCTCACCTAACAGCTTGGAATGTTCTTTCATTAATTTTGTAACTTTAATTAAATTTTGAACTGCTATACAAAACCATAAAAATGGCCTATGTAGTATTTCATTTCTTTTTTATGACTTAATGTTATTATGTTGCTGATTAGTTTTTCAATACAGGGTTTCTCTATGCAGCTCTGGCTGTCCAGGCACTTGCTCTGTAGACCACAGCGGACTCAAACTCCGAGAGCTGCATGCCTCTACCCCCTCCCCCAAGTGCTGGGATAAAAGGGGTGTACTACCACCACCCAGCTATCAACTTTATTACTTTTAATTATGTGTATGCATGTGCTTGTGCATGTGAAAGTTCTGGTTCGTTCCCCTCTGACTAGAGTTTCTAGCAGTTGTGAGCTACCCGATGTGGGTGCTGGGAACTGAACTCAGGGCCTCTTAACTGCTGAGTCATCTTTCCAGTACAAGTATTACTTAATTAAACTACAAAGACATCCATGAGAAAGGACATTCTTACTGCTTTCCTTTATATTAGCATTCTTAAATCCTATCTTTATGCACTACCTCCTTGCCTGGAACTTAATTTCACACTAAATACCTTCACTCTAGAAACCTACCCCATTGGGAGCCCTTTTTAAATATTTCCAGCTTCATCCTCCTGAGATTTTGCTCCAACCAGGTTGATACACTCAACCTCCCCCGTGCCTACAGCATCTTACTGCAGACTCGGGCTCACACTATCCCAACATGTCCCTGGTTTTGCTCATTCCCTCATTCATTGCCAAAGCCTCTTCTAATTAAGCACCTCCTACTTTGAGAGCACAGCTCTGGTATCAGCAAGCTGGGGTCAAGTTTCAGGCCCATCATCTATTAGCTGAGCACACAGGCAGGTTCTCAATGCTTTCTTCCCTAATATACCCCTCATAAAGCAGCCCAGTAGCAAGACCTACTCTGCAGAGCTGCTGGCTGCTGCTGGTACCTGTCAATCTCGGTGAATGCTACTCTGCCTTCCTATAATACTCTAGATGTCAGGAACGGGTCTTGAAGGAACTTCAGAACTGCACAGAGGTCACATCGCTGCAAGACCACCTTTAAAAATAGAAAATCTATAATCCCAGCACTCGGGAGGCAGAGACAGGCAGATCTCTGTGAGTTCGAGGCTGGACCGACAGCCTCCAAAACAATACAGAGAAACCCTGTCTCATAAAACCAAAAAGAAAAAAAAAAAAGAAAATCTAAAGCTGTCAGGGCCAATTTCTCAATTATGGACAGAGATGCAATGAACTACCATGACCACATGTATTAAAACCATCAGAATGCAAACTGCATACGTGGTGTTTCGTTTCTGCAATGGAATCAAGGAAGCAGGCAGGCACAGATGAGAGGGAGGATAAGACAGACATATGGACAAATGACAAATGACTCCTAGTTTCTGGGTAGCAGGGCAGTTACTGTGACTTTTAGTAACTCTCACATACTACTGGAATTACTTTCCCAGCAGTTTGAAATAAATACAAAGGCTCAACCTGATCAGTATTCCCTTAGGCACAATGTCATCCAAAATTGACTTTAAAAATGACAGTGAAGTTAGGAAAGTCCACATGTGTGGTGAGACAAGAATGGAAAAAAGCACAAGAGTCAAAACACCTGGGCATTTTGAAAGAAAGGAGAAAGAGGCACCTTGTGCTTTAAAGAAAGTTAACTGTAAGACAATCATGGAGGCCCACTTTGCAAACTTAAAGCCAGCCTGGGCTACCTAGCAAGACTCTGTCTAGAAAGAAAAGGAAAATGGGGAGAGGAGATAAGAAGGAAAGGGAAGGAGAGAAGGGATGAATGCAGGCAGGCTCTGGAGATGGCTCAATCAGGAAAGTGCTTGTCTCACAAACACGAGGACCTGAGTTTGATCCTTAGGAACCACATAAAAAATGATGGATGTGGGGATGTGGACTTAGAATCCCAACACTGGTGAGGTAGAAACAGACTGGAGGTAGCTGGCCAGCCAGTGCAGACCAACGGTAAACTCAGGCCAATGAGAGAACCTGTCTAGACTTGGTCTATAACTCCAGCACTTGGGAGGAAGAAGCAGACGGATAGATCTCTATGTTATTTGCTCTATTTAAGTAAGCTCCAGGCCAGGCCAGTCTACTGAGGTTCTGCTCAAAACAAACAAACAAACAACCCCAAACACCCTATCCCCTCACCATACAAAAATCGACAACAAAAACCCAGGAGGTAAAGGGTATTCCTGAAGATGACATTTGAGGTAGTCCTCTGGCCTGTTACATGCATGAACATACATGCACACACAAATGAACAAAGAATGAAGAACAAACAACAGATGGGGGTTCTACTAACTTGTACTTAGACCCTCCCAGTATCTGCTCACCACTTGGAAAGTCTCCTATGTCATCATAGAGCTTGCTGTAACCTCTCAACTCCAGCAGGAACAATGAAATGGTAGGGATACTTATCCAGGGCAAAGACTTGACCGTGAACATGATCTCTCGAGAGACTTGATTCTGAAGAGGAAAGTTCCAGTTATTTAAAAGTCATAACATCTGTCCAACAAAACTGTCATAAAGTTGACTGGGAAGGATTTTTTAATATTTTCTGTCTTTACTTGAACTCTGGCTCATGTCAGACAAGAGCTCTATCACTGAACTATATTCCAACCCTCAAGTCTCTTTTCCTCAGATTTTATTTCACATTTTATTTTTAAATATGTGTATGTGTAGGTGCACACATGTGTATGTGTGTGTGCGTGCGTGCATGTGGACACATGTACATGTGAGTGCAATGTCCACAGAGGCAAGAAGACCCCAGGAAGTTGTGAGCTGTCAACATGGGTGCTAGGTACCAAACTTGGGTGCTCTGCAGAAGAAATATGAACTCTTAACTGTTGAGTCCACTCTCCAAGGCCCACTTTTATACTAAAAGGCCAATTTCTAAACTTTTCCTGTGGAAATTTTAATACACAGGAAAGAACAAGAAAAGTGTTCCTTTATACCAGCCAAAGGCAGCAGCAAGTACCTTTACTTCTGACTTCTCTCTTCCTCACAAAATCTGTATTGTTTCTATTTATGGAATAATCTTTAAATGAACTTCCTTCCCCAGCTCCTTTCAGTCCAGGGACTATCTGACAAATACCAGTGGCGGTCACAGAAAATTACTCCAAGCTGCTAGACTTGAATCCCCAGCTCAGTCAAGGAAAAACATACCTGGTAAAAATACCTTTCAGCTTGCAAAAGCCAGAGAGTAAAATATTTACATAAGCACAATAACTACACACATAGATTTATTCATCCGTATCAGTGAAGTAACTCTCATCTACATACATGGGGAAGTAAGATTTCCAGGCTAACAGAAAAACGGGATCCACTTATTATTTAGAATATAAGAAGGAAAGAGGTGATTAACCCTTATAAAAAACATCCAACCGTTTCAGGGAGCTGTTTTCAAAAACTTTATTAACATATAACCAGTTAAACTGAAAAATTATTTTTAAGGTAACAGAAGCTAGAAAATCTCTTACCTTTAAGAACTGAGGATGCTTCATTAATGAATGATCATAGACAAAATAATAGCTCAGGGTTGCACAGAAGAAGTAGAGGATATAAGCACCCAGGTTGGTGACAATCAGGAGACTAATAGTTTGCCGGACGATGTTGTCCTCTGGCCACGTGGCTGGGTACACATATGGAGTAAAGAAGTAGTGATCGGCAACGTTGAGAACCAGGTCCATTGCAGCCCCTGCAGGACAAGTGTGTGGCAAGTCACTCCTCACATCTCTACAATGCTCCAGAAAAGCTCTATGTTCAGTTTCTAGATTAAGAGCAACTTATATAGTCACTCCTCACATCTCTACAATGTTTCAGAAAAGCTCTATGTACAGTTTCTAGATTAAGAGCAACTTATATAGTCACTCCTCACATCTCTACAATGTTCCAGAAAAGCTCTATGTACAGTTTCTGTATAAGAGCACTCTTATGTCGCACAGACGTGGCCACCAGCCTCCCCAGGTGCCACCTTTGGCAGCAGAAGAGAGTATTGATTAGATTATCCCTAGGCTGACTTCTTCATGTCATACAGTGTTGAAATTAGATATTAATCACATGGCAAGGTGAGGATTCCCAAGTGATGAAGCAACATAGCAAGATGCCTTTGATAAGATTTCTTCTCCCGTGTTTATCACCCTAAGCTACTACCACAAATACCTTTAGCAATTTTCCCATAAGGGTTCACAACATAGCCATTCCTACTGTCATGCTATCCTCAAGTGAACCCATTTAAAAACCTTCCAGTCATTTCCCAATCATGCCACCAGAAGTAACATGATCAATGTGCAGCGTTTCTTCCAGGGTAACCTCCCCTGAGTTATCCATACCCTCATGAGGTTAAGTCTTTTGTGTTGGCCTATCCTTCATTTGGGCTAGGGAGATGGCATAGTCAGCCAAGTGCCTGCCTTGCAAACAAGAACCCTGGTGAAGATCAGGGCACGGTGGCTTTTGTCTAAATAATCCCACTGAAGGCAAGATGGGAGGGAGACACAGGAGTACCCTGGAACTTCTGGTTGGCTAGCTCAGCCTACCTAGGAGAATCTCGACCACTGAGAGACCCTATCTCAAACACAAATGGAAAGTACCCAGGACAGCGATTAAAGTTGTCTTCTGACCTCCACATGCACACATACATGCACTCACTCACACACACACACAAACACACTGACATACACACACGTACTCACATACATACACATGTACTCACACACACATGCACTCACACACACATGCACTCACATACACAAAGAAAGAAAAATATTCCAACTATCTGCCGGCTTATCACTGTCTGCTCATATGGCAAACATTTCTTTTTCTTTTATTTTATGTGGATATGTTTACCTAAATATATGCCATATGAGTGCAGGTGCCTGCAGAAGCCAGAAGAGGATACTGTCTCCCCTGGAGCTGGAGTTTCAGGTGATGGCAAGTTGCCTGATGAGAACCGAATTTGGTCCTATGCAAGTGTTCTTAACTATTGAGGCCATCTCTCCAGCCCTAGCAAGCATTTATTAATGTTGATCTACCAACCCTATTTCACAGTAAGCAATTTTGAGACTAGTTCTTTATGGACAAACTATTCTAGGACACTATGATGATCAAGCCTATGTTACATAATGGGGCAGTATATAAACACTTGCTTTTCTAAGCACGACACTGCTTGGTAAGAAAGGCTGTCTTGAAGGTACAGTGCAGAGAAAAAGAAAATGATGTAAACATTCTTTTTAACATGAAGTTAAGGAGAAGAATGTGCAGGCAGAAGAAAAGTTCCCAAGCACCTCTCACCAGACTCTGAGACATCTTTCACTGGCCACTTTCTTCATTTCCAAGCTTTGCCTTCTTAATGCTGCTATCAACTACTGATATGCATTAGCAGTTCTGCATGTACGCCATCTGGTTTCATGGTCAACGCAACCACTAGTGACACCTATTTACTTTTTTACTGTCAAGACCATTTTATCAAACATGGCTACTATTTCATTTTTCTCTCCGAGGCAATATTTTGGCCGTCGTCATTTACAGTTAAAAGTCAACTGTTTGCTTTGCCGGTCCAAAAGCCGAGTCTCTTTCAGTAGGATGTGTCAGAAACACACCACACACCAGCAGCACCCTCAATGCTATCCAGGGCGGTACTGACAGCAGTTTCAACTTTGCTGCCACCCAGCAGGCTCTCTTCACCTACTTTTGGCATTTGCACAAGGAAGTAAATCAAAAGTTAACGAAGAAACAAAAAAGCAAGCCTCTGCCAGAAGGCACCTACCTGGTAAGTTACCCAAGAAACAACAGGTGTACGTCAGTCACTTGGAGTCAGAACCTGTCATCAGATGAGTCCGAGTGCTGAACCTATGGCAAAAAAAAGAAGCAACTGTTTGGTTTTCGGGCTTTCAGGCTTGGCAGCAGGGACTGCTCCGGTATTTTACAAGTAGGATGCTTTCAAGGAGAAACTGTGTGCGTAACCTGGGGCAGATTGCTCAGCGGCTCTCCATAGGTATGGAACTGCTTTGTGTGCCCTCTAATGATGGGGGGCAGTGCCTGTTTCTCCAGAATCCCAGGGATCGGTGTCCTCAACTCAATAGGAGTCTTGGTGCATATTTAATTCCTATCTACCGTGAGTGATACTGAGCACAACTTCATATATTTGTAATAAATTGCACTTTTTATGTGGGTGATCTGGATCTTAATCCTTTGCTCACTTTCCCCTGTGACATTTTAGTTTCTTCATTAAAAATCTCTACCTCTCCTCCTCTCTCTCCAGCTCCATCACTCAAGCCATCCACCCTCCACAACTTTCCAAGTAGCCTAACCCAGAGGTTTGCAGCACCACACCCAGCTACGATCTTATGTACTAAGTAAGAGGCTTAGCCCTTTGCTTATAGGATGAATCACAAATGCTTTCTCTCACTTTGTCAGGGAAAAAATTAATTTACATTAAGTGTTAGGTGTTCTGATATCCATCGTATATGCCACTAATCGTTCAAAAACACCCAATTTAACTGGCATCAAATGCTATACAGTAATAAACATCCACATGTTCATATAATTTTGTATATAATATTAAGGGTTAAGTCCCTTAAAGTCAGAGGCTCCGTGAACTCTCAGTTAACCAGGCATTACTGCTTGAAACTGAAGTTCACAAGAAATCTTATACTGCCTTTGCAGAAGAAGCATTTTTTTCCCCTTCAAAACATGATTATCAATTAAATAGGCGGGGCTGTAGTTCACTGATATTTCTCCAGCCTAGTACGTCCAAAGTCTTGGTTCCTTCCCCAGCATCAGATAAGTAAGTAAATAAATACACTATATTTAGATAACTTAAAACTATTGTATTTTTCTTCACTAAAATAAAAAACATAGAAACAATAGTTAGCATTTATATATTTCTCAAAAAGCCTGCATATTATTAATCTCCCCCCCCCCATTACCCAGGGTCTTGGCCTTGCAGCCTGGAACCTCAATTCTCCTGCTTCAGCCTCCTGAGCTCTTGGATTCCCCGCACCACATCTCATCTGACTTTTCCACATTGGAGAAGTTCTTTCATCTAATTCTCACAAGTCTACAAGGTATATATGTGTATAATCTTAGTACACAGGACAGTGAAGGCAGCAATACTTTAAATAACCTTGTAAGGAGTAAGTAATGTGATGTAGGGCCTGTTCCTTCCACGTTGTTACCTCTCTAAAGACACACATATGAATAAGGTATTCTGAGTTCTTCTTCACACTAATCATATTACACAATGAATGCCAAAAAAAAATCCCAGTAAGATATCAAGGGTCATACGGCTGTTTATCATCAAGCACTTTAACAAAACTGATGGTGACATACTCAGCTAACCCACAAAGTTTTGACCCCAATCACTTTCCAAACTGCTAACTTCTCCAGTGAGGCCATGTTTTCACTTGGACCACCTTCGAATTTACTTGACAGTAAAGCAGGGATGCCAGTGTACGCGAGTTTTTGTTTGTTTGTTTTGTTTTAACGCTAAAGTACGCAGGACTCTTCAAGACCGCGGTGACTACTGGCCCACCACTCTCACTAGGTCTCAGTCATTGTCAGGCGCAGGTTCTCAACCTGATCTCTTCTCCCGGAGAAGCACACTGCAAAGCAAAGCACCAGCGTTTCCCGTCTCTACCTGGATGTGGGATCCACAACGGGCAACCTCCAGCACTGGCGGGGACCCAGCTCTCCCGGAGTCGGTGTCCTTCCTGCCCCGCAATAGCCCTGTCCACATCACAGGCCCCTCGGCCCAAGGTGCCCACCCGGCCACCACCCCAAGCCACCTGCGCCTCTAGCGGGGACCGCCACACTTGTGCGTGCGGAGGATGTTCTCCCAGCCCCCGGCAAATAGGGATCCCTCGCGATCGCACGCAGGTCCTCCCACTCGCGGATGACCAGCTGCCGGCACAGGGAACCTACCTGCAGGGCCCAAGCCGTCCGGTACGCCGCCGCCGCCGCTACACCAGCAGGAGCTGAAGCTGAAGACTCCCGAGACACCGCCCGCTCAGCAGAACCCCGCCCACGTGCCGGCAGTCCGCCAATCAGCAGCCTGCGCCATAAGCTGATGTGACGGCGGATCGCGCGACCTGGAGCGGCGCGGCCTCCGTGGTCACGTGGTCCCGGCTCGCGAGTCCCGCCCCCCTCCCCCCATCCCTCTACCCCACTCCCCCAGCGAGTCGGCCCGGGACTAACCAGGCGCTGTGGGCCGCCCCTTTGAATGCTCCCGGTTGGAGCATGCTCTCCTGCCCAATTTCTTCCCGCCGCCCAAGGGTACGGGATTCGTGCAAACGACCCGGTAAAGGAAGATCACTGACGTTTCCTTTGAAGTTAATGGCAGAGGCATTTGTCCCAAGCTTGTGGCTCTGACATTCATCAATCTGCTATTTTTCACCTCCCTGGAACAAGTCCTTTTATGTAACATAAGGTTAGCGTCTACATAAAATCGGAAAATTGAAGAATATGTGTAGCTTAGTAAATTAAAGAAGCAATTATTTATGAGGATAAAAAAGAAAAAGGTTATGATCTGACCGAACTAGCTTTACATAGGTGTTTAAATACTGACAACATGAAGATATAGATAGGAAGAAAAAAAATTAATTTAAATATCAAATTGGCTAATTATGACTCAAGAATCTAGGCAGCAACGCATTCTATGAAATACAAGAGCTCCCCGAAGGTGAGCAGTAAAGATTGGCTGTATCGGCTGAAAGGTCATGAACCTTAGAAGAACGGGCCAAACAAAACAAAGATGAGTGCTTTCCAAGTTGTATTCAGAGAGGATTTACCTGTTCTGATTGATTGCTGTGCTTTTTTTTTTTTTTTTTCATGGAAGGGTGGGGTATTTCAAAAGCCAGTTTGATTAAGTGGCATTGAGCATGAGAGACTCCATTCTGGCTTGGTCTAATCTTGTAGATCTCTGAGACAAGAGCCTAGTTCAAAATAATGACCCCTCTATAAATTTCATTTAATAAGTGTGTTTTCCAGGGTCCTCTAGAGGAACAGACCTGATAAAATGAATACATAATCTATGAAACCAGCTTATATTAAAATAATAAGTTGTCGAACTCCTGAGGGGTTGATAGCCCAGTAATTGTTCCATCCTGGAAGCTGGATACCTCACCAGCCAGACTATAGTGGCTGGATCACATTGAAAAAGTAAGCAGCCAGGTAGATGGTATGTCCACAAGGCTGGGTGCTTCAGCAGTGCCAGTCTAGCAACAAAAACCTGGAAGGTTTGTGGAGAGTCCCTGGTGCTCTCTTAACAATGGAAGCTTGGAAATAACTGGGTTTTGCTGTCAGGGAAGCAGCAAGGCCAGTGGCAAGGGGAAGAGGGAAGGTCAATCAAGTTAAAGGGAAATAGTCTTTCTTTTGCCCTGCTCCTCCCCCTTTTTAATTGGAGGGGAGCTATTACCAAAAAACGCTGCCCACATTTAAGGTAGCTTCTTTCAGATCAATTAAGACAGTCAGATCAATGAGGCTCCCTACTCAGTTGTTTCTAATTTGTGGTAAGTTGTCACTAAAACCAGCAATCACACGAAGCTAAAACAAATCTGTGTAAAATTAAGCAGGAGCATGTGTGCATTCTAGAGGTGTGCCTTGGTTTTAAGAGTATGGATTTCGCATTGTTGCAGTGGATCTGGTACATTAATTTTCCACTGGGGCTTCAACTACTGCAGTTCCCAAAGTCCTATCTCCCATCCCCGGTATCAACATTATCTGGGCAGTTACTAGAAATGTAGAGGTGGGGGTTGTGTTTCAATGTTCAAAGTTACCTGATGACTTCCATTCTGGATCCTTATATAAACAAGCTGTTCCCCCACACCCAGGGGAGCCTTTGGTTTATTTATAGAATAAAACACTGTCCAACACTAGAATGCAAGTGGAAGCCAATTCAGTTTCTAAGCATACCTTGTCATTTTGTCTCCTGACATTCCTGTGATGATTAGTTAACCTTGGTTTTCAGTCTTTTGGATTAATAAACACGTAAGAAGGGGCTGATGAGATGGCTCCATTGTTAAGAGCACTGACTGCTCTTCCAGAGGACCTGAGTTCAATTCCCAGCTCACAAACATATATAACTCCAGTTTCTGGAGGCACCAGGCACACCCACAGTGCACAGATGTGTATACAGACAACACACACACGCACACACACCCCTAAGGGATTAGTAAGGCAGACACCATATTGTAGCATTTCTATCAAATCATGAGGCTCTGACTTAATAATGGTATTATGCATTGATGGATTCAAAATCTAAAGACTATTGCAAGATAGTACAACAGCACAATGCAGGGACTGGCGGGAGAAAGGTCACAGATGAGGGGAGCGTTGCCCTGGCTTCCTTTCTGTATCTCTTTCTCTGCTTCCCGACCACTTTTTAGTGGACCACCATCCAGTTAGTGATGGACTAACACCTCTGAAACAGTGAGCCAAAATTAGGAATACCTCCCCAAAGCCAATTATGGAAATTATTGTGTCCCAGTGATTCGATGGCTGACTAATACAATCCCCTTTGGTTGATTGGATTTCATTTGAAAGACACAAACTTTTCAGAAACGATTGTGAAATCTGACCTGGATTCCTCGGTGGGAAAACTAGCTGGGGTAACATTTGCTGTTTCCTTTACATGACACTTGGCCTTCTGGTTTAGATGAACCACCACAGATCTTATTAGCGACTTCCCCGTTGCGCCATTTCCCTAGTAACAGCAGTCGTTGGATTGTGGACCTTCTGACCTAACATCTTGTTATTAGGAGGAGAAAATACTTCACTTCTGAAATTAAAAGTCAGTGAGAAGAATACATGGTGAAATACAGTGTGTGTGTGCCTATTGTGTGTGTGTGTGTGTGTGTGTGTGTGTGTGTGTGTGTGTGTGTGTGTACTGTGTGTATGCCTATGATGTGCAAGCTTATGGATGTGGCCCTCAGAAGGCAACTTTTGGAAGTCAGTTCTCACCTTCCACACTCTTCTGAATGCGCAAGAGCTTTTGAAGGAGGATAATCCCCAACACCCACACAATAATCTGGACATGTTGGTACATAATTGTAATCCTATCCCCAGGGAAATGAAAACAGGAAGATACCTGGGGTTTTCTGTCTAGCTAGCCTAACCTAATTAGTGAACCACCGGTTTGTGAAAGACCCTGTCTCACAAAACAAGATATCTATTAAAGAATGACATTGGCCTATACATGCATGTATACACACACACACACACACACACACACACACACACACACACGGAACTGTACAAGGGCTTACACACTAGAAAGGAGAGTCATTGGATACTATTTTTTTAAGTTATCTAGCACAATTCCTCTAGAGAGGATGAGAAAATGAAGTTACAATTTGAATATGGGTAGCATCCCCAAAGGTCCATGTGTCAAGGTCTTTATCCCTACACTGGTGCTTCTGGGTGTTGTATTCTTTAGGAAGTGGCATGATTGGAGGTCCTTGTGTCATTCCCTATATATATTTGACAAAGAAACACATATATTTAAAGGGGTTTTGTTTGAACGGCTTACAGGCTGTGGTGTGGATAATTCAACAGTGGCTGTTTTCTGATGCAAAGAGGCTCTCAGTTGTTTAGTGCACAAGACTGGATGTCTCAGAATCCCACCCTGGTGCTGGAATCCCACAGGATTCTTAAAGAGCGGTTGATCTTCAGTACACAGAGGAATGACTCAGCGGAAGAATAGACGAACTTGATATGGAGAGTGAGGGGAGGCTGGCAAAAAGGAAAAGCTCTTCCATGTCCTTGTATGTGAGCTGCCACCAGACGGTGTGGCCAAGATTTAGAGTAGTTCTCCCTCCTCAAACACTCCATTCAAAACATCCCTCATAGGTGTGTCCAGTGACTTGTGTTTTAGTTGACTCCAGATTCGGTCAAGTTGACAACCAAGATTAGCCACCACACCCTGGAAGGGAGCTATGGAACTCTGGCCCGTTCTCCCTCCCTCTGCTTTTTAGCTCCTGGTGTAAGTAGTTATTCCACGCATGCTCCCCACCATCATCATCTGGCATCATTAGTAGATGACCAAAGCATCTGGACACCCATGTAGGGCTGGACACCTGCACAGCTTCAGAACCATGTCCTGCAATCCCTTTTCTGTTTATCAGCCAGCTAGCTGATTAGCTGAGAAATACAGAAAGTTGGTACCAAAGAGGGGGCCACTATCATTCACTTGAACAGGTGGAGGAGCCTTTGGGATTGATTTATGGGAAGAGTGTGGAGGGTTCTGTATGGACAAACTAGAGTAACCCCAAAATGCTACTAAAAGGGAAGGATAGATGGCTCCATGGTTAATAGCACACAATGCTCGTCTAAAGGACCCGAGCACATCCATCCTGCACTTTTAAAGGATCGGAGTTCATCTCCCAAGTACCCAGGACAGGCAGCCCACAGCCACTTTTAACTCCAGCCTCAGGAGATCTGATGCTTTTGGCCTCAGCACTCTCTAGTACATGTACAAACATAAGTGAACATGCACACACACACATATGCACACACACAGACTTACACATACAGTGATAGACCCATGTATACACAGTTACATACTCACACAGAGACACACACAGATATACACATGCAGACACTTGTACATACACATAAATATACACACATATGCTTGATTAAAAATAAAATAAATCTTAACAAATAAATACTGCTAAGAAGAGATTAATGTGGGACAGTTGTGACAACTCTGAAGAAAAGAATGCTGATAGCAACGTGGATAGTGGAAGTCAAGGATTGTTTGTGAAACTGGAGAAAAGGCTCTCTTAGCAACACCAAGGGAAAGACTTTAACCACACAGTGGCATTTTAAGAATGTTTAATCTTAAAGACAATGAACTGGTTTGCTCGACAGACACTGATTTTTTTCTCTAATTTCTCATTTTTATTAGTTCTTTGATAACTTCCTACAATATATCTTGATCATATTCACCTCTTCTGACTCCTCCTGTTTCTGTTTCCCCTTCCCAACCTACCCAACTCTGTCCCCTTCACCTGCTCTCAAACCTCTCTAGTTCACTTTGTGCTGCCCATATACTCTTGGCTGTGTGGCCTTCACTAGAGGGTAGTCTACCCATTGAGGGCAGCATCCTTAAAGAAATCTCACTCTCCATTGCCCAACAACTATTGTTGCCAAAAGCTCATGGGCTGTGGTGAGCTTCATGCCCACCTCCCTGCCCCACACTGGAATTTTGTCTGGCTTGAGTCTGTGCAGATTTCAGGCATGCTGTCTCACTGCTGTGAATTCATATGTGCAACTCCCCTGCTATGTCCAGAAAGCACAGTGTCCTTACACTCCTCCGCCACCTCTGGCCCTCATACTCTTTCCAATTCCTCTTCTGCAATTATCCTTGATCCTTGGGAGGAGGAAGAGATGTGATATAGTTGTCTCATTTAAGACCGAACTACTTGGTCTCTTATTCTCTGCATCTGGACCACTGTGGGTGCCTATGTTAATTGCTATCTACTGCAATTAACCCTCTGATGAGGGTTGACAGGTTCATGAATCTGGGTCCATACCATGTGTCTTGCAGAGATTTTAGGACATCAAATCAAAGGAATTACTGGGTGCTTTCAGTCACATTTGCTGTGAGGCTAGAAAGACTGGAAAGACCTGTAGTTTAGCCCCCCACACACAAAAAATAAATAAAAGATATATAAAGGTGTGGACAAGGAGGTTACAGTTGTTAAGCCTTAGTAGTTGTGCCAGCTAGTCTTGTATCAACTTGAAGCATTGGGAAAATAGGAAAAATGTCTCAAGGGCTCCTGAGAAATCAGCAAGTGCTAAGTGTAGAGACACAGATTTTTTTCCAAAGACTTTTTACTGTAGACTCATTTCAAAATGTACCCCCGGGGAAGCCTGTGGGGCCCCAGGATTCCATTTCTTGTGTTCATCAATTGCCATGCACTCTGTGGGGTCTGGAGTGGCTTGTTCCAGCAGCAGACATCTGTGTGTCAGCACAGTACTGACTTTATGGCTGTGGCAGACGGCAAGAGTTGCACAGTCATGACTATTTCCAAGAAGATTTCAAAAACCTAGACGACCGGTCAGCCAGTGAGTTGCAGAACTGAAGTTCTTGCAAAAAGTCTCCGAATAGGAGTTGCGTAGTGGAGCTGTGGGTGTCAAGGGAGTGTTCCAATGACGACAGTAGGCAGAAGGGTCAGTGACTGCAGACAGCATACAGAGGCAACCCAAGACAGCAGTCTGACTGACAGCTGGTTTCAACTATGCCACAGGCATCATGCAAATAATACGGAAGCATAAGCACATGCAAGGACATGCCCATGAACACACATGAAAGTAGGCTCAAAGATTTTATTGATTTCCTTTAGATTTCTCATTTGCCCGTTTTAAAGATTAGATTGCATCTGATTATTTCCTACATAGCACCAGTAATCTTTCCTCTGAAATTTGCACTTCCAAGAACATCTCTTAGAATTTCCTTAAATTAGGCCACAGGTTAGCAGGTGCAGCTTGGTTCTGTAGACATAAGGTAGTATTTGCACCTGTTTCCAAAAGCTAAGCAGTAGAGGGAGAAGGTAACTAATAGGAAGTTTCTCCACAATATCAATTATAGGTCATTTTCTTTTTACTTTCTAACTTATAGTTACTTACTTATATTCCCTGTATGTACCACTACATCCACAAGAGAAAGAAAAATAGCCTGGAATCCTCACACTCCTTCCCCACCCTACACTAGGCATCACTAGGCTTGTTCTGTATTTAAACAGCAATCCTCACCATGAGTTCCCAAGCTGTACTGGACACCACTAGTTCATCCACAGTAACTAATTAATGGACAGTGAGCATACCAGTGGCCTGGACGCCAGATTTTTAGGTGATGTCCCTATATACTATCTCTGAATACATCAAATTCAACACACATGCACACAGGCATGCATGGGTGCACATGTTATCTGAATTAAGAAATGACTCCTCACATTAATTTATTGACTGTGTATGAGCTTGTTCATGTTTGTGTACATATATGTGCATATCCATGTTACAGCACATGTGTTGCAGGTTCAAGGTGAGAAGACAGAGTCGGGGAAGAGGTCAGCAGGTGCTTAGGTGTGCAGGCCACAGTCTCATAGGAAGCATTAAAACAGGAAAAGTAGGGAGCACGGTTAGGAAACTGAGGTGGGGTATCAAGGGAAAACGGGTACAGAAGCAACTGTTGTTAAGGTGTTTGGGGTCTAGAATGTGCTGCCTCATGAAACTTGCCCCTCTGAGTATTGACCAAGTCAGTTCACCTCAACAGGGTATCAGGTGGCTCTCTTGCAGGCAAAAGAGTAGCTTGGGATATTGGTGCATCAGTCCCTACCACAATGTATCCTTGATAGTCATGCATTGTTTCCAGGAATAGGGTATGGATAGCTCCAAGGAGATTCCAGTCCTTGGCCATTTGATGGCATTTGTTAACTACTATATGAGCTTCTACATGAAAACCAAAGTGAAGAAACCAAAGTACCAAGTAAGCCAAGAGCAGATCTGAACAGCTGTTTCAGAATACCCCTGTGTGGGTCATCAGGGATGCCAGAGACAGTGTAGCAGGGGTGGGGGACACAGTGCCACACTGCCACCCGCAGCAGCCTGAGGAATTCTGTTTGGAGACTTCTCCATTCAAGTGAAGTTGAGATTCTAAAGTTTAACACAGGAAAGAATTTCTGGGTAAGCCAATATGAAACAACATTGAAGCTTACTAAAAGTCTTTAAGGCTGAAGAGTAGAGATGGCCCCACTGGGGAAATGGTTGCAGTACAAGGACAAGGACCTGAGTTTGAATCCCCAGCGCCTATGGGAAATCCAGTTGTGTAGCGTGTAACTCTGCACTGGGGAGTGGAGATAGGTTGATCCCGGGAGCTGACTGGCTCCCCAGTCTACCTGAAATAGTGAGTTCTGGGTTCAGTGGGAGATCTCATTTTAAAACATAAGATAGAGAGTAATGAAGACATCTCAACGTCAACCTCTGGTCTCCACATGTGCCTACATGGATAAGCTCAACTGCAACCACGTGTATACACATGTGTATACACATGGATACCTCCCACCCACACAAAGAAACACCTGTTGGGTGGTGGCGGCACCACCTGTTGGTGGTGTACTCAGGAGGCAGAGACAGGTCTCTCTATAAGTTTGAGGCTAGCCTGGTCTACAGAGCAAGTTCCAGGACAGGCTCCAAAGCTACACAGAGAAACACTGTCTCAAAAAACCAAAACCAAAACAAAAACAAAAAAAGAAAAACCTAAGTATAGACACCAACTAGAGGGAGGGTTCCTCAAGTAGGGTAGCCAAGATGGCCTCCACCTCATGATTTCTCTGCCTTTATCACCTTCAAGCATTTGTTGACAAACTCATGTCATCACAGCCTCCAAGCCAGTGGTTCTCAACCTTCCTAATGCTGCAACTCTTTAATACAGATTCTCATGTTATGCTGACTCCTCAACTGTAAAATTATTTTTGTTGCTTCTTCATAGCTGTAATTTTGCTACTAATATGAATTGTAAATGTCTGTGTTTTCAGATGGTATTCCCACAGGTTGGGAACCCCTGCTCTAGACTTTTTGTGACAGGTGTACACCAGGGATTTTGGAGATTAGCTACCTATCAGATAGATGATTTGAGAAGATTTTCCATGACCCGAATCCACATTTTCTTGATTACTTACTTCATTTGCTGTTCAGACAGTTTAATATTGTCCCATTTGTTTATTTTTACTTTTATTGTTCTTTTTGTATCTTCACCAAAACAAAATCATTACCAAAACCAATGTTTTCTTCTGGAAAGCTTATGGTTTAATGAAGTGACTGAGATAACGCTATCTTGTCCTGATCATATCTTGTCTCCATTTTGTGTCTGCTGAGGCATTTTTCAGTCTTAGGCCCCTGAACAGTCACGTCAGCCTTGGCAACACACTCAGGACTTTCCATGATCTTAACCAAAGCCCAGATATTGAACCAAAACAGCTGATGATGTCACAAGTTTCTCCTGACCCACATCTGACAATTATGTTACTGTGGTTTTGCCTGTCCCCCTGAGTTTCGATAGCAGAAAGTTAACCAAGGCACCAACCTGTTTGTGGTCAATGGCTAATAAAGGACTCTCATTTATCCTTATATGATATGATGGTCTGTAGTTTTCTCACCTGGACTATAACACTAGGTCTTACAGTCTAGTCTTTCGTGTGTTGCATATAGTGAGGGCCAGATTTCATCCTCTTGCATGCAGAGATCTAGTTTTCTCCTTATCACTTATTGAATTCTAACCTATGAAGGATAGGTAAACATCAAGTTTGGAGGGACTAGATGGGGAGATGGGGAGAGAACTGGATTGGACTAGAGGGAATCAAGGGTGGACTTGATCCAAACCCATTGTCTGCATGCACATAATTACCACTGTCTCTTTTGCTGGTATACAAGTTTGTGCCAGGTTAACACTTGTGGTCAGCCACATTGGTTACCAAACTTGAAATGATGCCTAATGAATGTGAGCAAGTACCATAGCAATCTGGAAGATAGCGACCTGGGTGGTGGCCACAACGATCTTTCCCATTTTTCAGAACATATCCTTGGCTATCTCAGGCACAATTCAACGAATAGTCACAAAACAGAAAGAAATTCCTACAAATAAAAGAGTATCAAGGGAGCTCACATCGGTATAGAGCCTGCCCTTGACCTTAAAGAACCTGTGTGTGGTTTCTACCTGGTCCACTACATGAGAGCACATTGTCCTGTTCTTTGGGAAAGGATGAGAGAAAGAGCTTGATAGGACCAGGGGATGTAGGAACAGCAAGCACTATAGTCAGCTTGTCTAACATCTAATGCTGTGGAGCTGCTCCGTAGTTTAGGGCATGGGTCGTGGATGCTCTAGGCACAGAAAGCTGAGGGCAATGTGTTCATTCAACAGGGCAGGTTGGCTTGCCCTACACCAGGCATATAGGCAAAGCCAGGGTGTGTTTATTGGCCTTTCATCAACTTGACACAAGCTAGAGTCATCAGGGAAGAGGAAACCTCAGTTGAGAAAATGTCTCCAACAGATTGACCTATAGGCATGTTGTTGGGGGCATTTTCTTAACTGAAGATTGGTGTAGGGGGCAGCTCACTGTGGGCAGTGCCATCCCTGGGCAGGTGGTCCTCAATTGTATAAGAAAACAGACTGAGTAAGTCGTGGGGAGTAAGCTTGTAAGCAGCACTCCATGGTCTCAGCTTGAGTTCCTGCCTTGGCTTCTCTCAGTGATGGCCTATGATTAGGATGTTTAAGTCAAATAAACTTTCTTTCCCAATAGTTTTGAAACAGTCATGTGGAATTCTACTACTGTGGAAACTCCCTGAAAAATTATATGCACATGTATATCATGCATATACAAAAACCATTTACATGGAGTCAACCTGACTTATAAAATATATACCACTAGAAAAAACTTTGCCACCAGTGTTTATAACATGGATCTCACTGGAGAAGACGGCAGATGATAAATTCATCCATTTCCTCATGTTCATTCCTTTACATGCTATCGTGACAGCATATTGGACACAGGCAATTTAAAGGAGGACAGAGTGTGTTTTGACTAATTGTTTAAGGGGATACAGACCATCAGCTGATGGGGAAGTGGTTGTGGTTCTGTCTATGATGGTAAGGAGCTTGCAGCACACAGCATGGTGTGTGTGTGCGTGTGCATGAAAGTTAATGTGCATATATATATCAGGAGATTAAGAGACACAGAGAACTCATCCTGGAACTATGGGTCAAGCTATAACTTTTAAGTCCCACTCCTCAGTGCCCAAGTGTTCACTTCCTCCAGCTAGCTTCTGCTTTCCAAAGGTTCTACAGCCTCCCTGCTGTTGTGTGAGACAGACTTTCCCTGGGGTGATTCAACACACACACACACACACACACACACACACACACACACACACACACACACACACACACACACCTACTCATCCAGATAGAACTGATGACAAACCAAATCTGACTTGGTGAACCACTGAGTTTTAATGGTGTTAATAATAGGAATATAGGTGAGAAGTTACTTACAGGAACAGAAATGACTCAAAGACAACTGCATCAACAAAGCACCACCAAGCCGGCCATCAAAGCTGGGAACCTGGAGCACAATGCACAACCTGCAGGCAGCTCAACAGCTAGGGGGGCGTCCTTCTTAGGTGCCTCAGTTGGTTTGAGCCTCTTCCAGACGGCTCATCTGGTTTTCCTTTCCTTTGGACAGTTTCGCTAGCCTCTTCTTCCAGGTGTTTGGGATTATTTGAGATTGACTCTCAGCAGTCTGCTGTTATACTCTTGAGGATGGGGGTGCCTGGTCAGTCTGGCCAGTTTCAGTGACTTCTGGAAGCTATTTTGGGTTGTTGACTTCCTGTCTTAATGGAGCTTCCAGGCAGCATGGACTGTCACCCCACAAACATCCTGTTGTTTTACCTCACTGTAAACACCCTGTCCATTATAGTCTGTTGTTTCTCTTCCTTTAACAGTCTGTGTCTTAAGAAATTTCCCTCCAATATAAAAGGTTTTATCCTTGGAGAAAACACATTGTCACCTGAGAACCAAGTGATAGAATTTTGAAGTCTGTGGAAGACATCTCCTATTCAAGTCACAGCATCCTCCAAGAGGTACTTGCTTCACCCATGGATGAAAACAGACTATTAGCCAATAGAGCCATGGGAGGAATTGTGAGAGAAGAGGAGACATCTGGGTGGGTGAATCAGAGGTAACACTAGAGTGAAGGATAAGATGAAGTAATCCTTTGTCCCCAAAACCAGGCATTCATAATGTAAAAATAAATTAAAATATTTTTTAACTAAAGCATACAAATTAGTCACTGTAGGGAAAAGGAACCAGTCAAAGAAACACACCCTGAGCAGAGCCAAAGAAACATACTTTGGCCTTGCAACCAAAACTAAAGAAATGTACCCTAACCCTGAAACCAGTGCCAAAAGAACATACTTTGTCCCTGGAGTCAGAGTCAGTGAAAGAAATGTACCCTGTCCCTAAAATTAGAGCCAAAAGGCTAAAAAGGACCAGAGAAAGAAACACACTTTAGCCCTGAAACTAGAGCCAAATCTGACCCTAATCTTGTGCAGAAAACTAACCAATCCTCGAGCAGAGCTCCAGCCAATCTGAGCTCAGCACTGAAATCGGACCAATCCCCACCCTGGAAAAACTTCCCCATCGCCAAGAATCCCTATATAAACCCTGTGCATGTTCAGCTTGGCAGGTCCAGCTGCTTCCTTCCAATAAACCCCTTTTTTTGAGCTTTGGGTGAAGATCTTTTGCAGCAGCCACCGAGCAGAGGCGACCCTGGGCAGAGCAGAGCAAGCAGGGCTATAACACTTTTGCCCGGGAACCTTCCCTTGGCAGAGCAGAGTTGTTACACTCCGCTGTCCACTCTCCGGGAGCAGAGCTGAACTGTAGCAACTTTGTCAGGGAAACATCCTGCCGAGCAAAACTGCTACACTGGGCGAACATCCCCAGCTGGAAGACCCTGTCCTGTCTGAGCGGATACACTGGGGAAGCCTTTCCCTGAGGCAAAGCTGTAAGCTGCTAAGCTTACTACAACCTGTGGTAGTCCTTGGCTCCCGAACTCCAGGATATCTTTCCATCTGAGCCGTGTAACACTCAGTATTCTGGGACTCCCGAGTGCCAGAATACCTGTCCCATCCTGAAACACAGTCACACTGTCCACCCCTGGGATTGTTATTGGAGTTTTAGATATAGATTGAGTTAAGAATGTCTAATCTATCTAAATTTTAGCAACTTGGGTCAATTGGAATTTTTTAAAATATTAATCTATCTAAAATTATGTTGATGAATGTGGGTTTGTGTGTACTTATGTACAAGAGTGCAGATGTTCTCAGTGGCCAGAAGCCTTTGACCTGCAGAGCTGGAGCTATGGGGAAGGCTGTGAGTCACCGGTCTTGGGTGCTGGGATCTGATTTGTTTAGTTATATTTTGTTCCCGAAGCTAGCTTGGAGATGGTTGTAGAGGTATCAGCTGGGCGGGCAGCTCTCAGCAGGAGAACATTTGTGGCATTTGGGGAGCCTTGACTTTGACCCCCCCAGAACTGTAAAAACAAGCAAACAACACCAAACTCACTTTGCCTCAGAGCCAAGGGATATGGCTCAGTTGCAGAAAGCTTGCCCAGCAGACACAAGCTTTGAATTTGACCCCCAGCACAGAGTAAACAGGGCATGTTACCTTACACCTGCAATTCCAACACTCTGGTAGCAGAGGCAGGAGGATCAAAAGTTCAAGGTCATCCTTGACTACATAATGAGTTTGAGGCCATCCCAGGATATATGAAACCCAATCTAAAAAGCAGTAAGCCCAAGTAAACAAGAAACCAAACACCTTGTTTTCATTGGTGAAGGGACTCTGTCCAGCCTGAGCATGGTAAACACGGCTCTGGCAGGCCTCGCTCTCCCCTCTTCTCCATAAAAACCATTAGATTATATTCCTAAAAAGGGGTATAGCTCAGAGGTAGAGCATTTGACTACAGATTATATTCCTAAAGGTAGCTCCAAGATCTAGTGCCCTATTTGGCCCTGTCCTCCTCCTGAGGCTGACTACCACAGTCCAGATATCACAGTATTGAAGTCCAGCAAACAAAATCCCCCTTTGACTACCCTAGTCAACACGCCCAATCAAAATTAAATACCTCATCCGAACACAAGGTTTTCCCTTTTCCCTTACAAACTGCCCTTTGCTTATAGACCACATCTGTCTTCTCTCTATCTAGAGGTCACTTGGGGACAAATATCTCTTCCCCCTCTCCCTTGTTCCCTTCTCCTTCTCCCTCATGTTCTATCTCCTGTCTATGTCTCTTATTCCCCACCCTTTGTCCTGGGGGCAAATAAATCTCCTTTATGCTGAGAACTTGATCTTAGGGTGCCTTGTGTCAATATCGATCCTTTCAGTCGGCACTATTTAAGTAAGTTCATTTTATTCATTATTTTGTATAAATTACTTTTTTATTTAAAAAACAAACCCAAGGTTAAATATTGTTTTAAAAATGAGCAGTCTAAATCCTGTCAGAAAGACTTCATTGTGAATTTGGTGCTTTTTCTTGATATCCAATGGGGCCATCTAGTGATGAGTTAGAGAATCTCCAGTGTTCCTGGACGTAAGGTTCCTCCAAAGCTGTAGATGGAATAAAAACCAACAGGACGACAACAACCCTTCATTCATCAAGTGAATAACACTTTTACAGAAACAAGGTAAAATTCCTTACTTCGTCCTCAACTTGTTGAAAGATTTAAAACCAACTTCCTGCAACTTTGTGAGGCCGGAAAGTCTTTCCTTCCACTATTCTCACCTCTTCCGGGCTGGATTTTCTTCTCCCTTCGGATGTTGCGGTGTTTGCCTGCTGTGTGACATCCTTGCAGCCTGGATTCTTCCCACGCCTTCCTTCATCTGCACGTACATGCCGCCCTCACCTGCACTGCCAGTCTTGAGGTGTATCCTCGCAGTTGCACACATACTATATTTGCCTTTCTGGGTCTGATTTAGCTCACTCAGGATGTTTTTTTCTAGTTCTGTCCATTTGCCGGCAAATTTCAGGATGTCATCATTTCTTACCACTGAATAGTACTACATTGTGTAAATGTATCACGTTTTCTTTATCCATTCTTCAGGTGAGGGGCAGCTAGGTTGTTTCCAAGTTTTGACTATTACAAATAATGTTGCTATGAACAAAGTTGGGCATACCTATCATCATGCACAAAACTCAAGTCCAAATGAATCAAAGACCTCAATATAAATCCATCCACACTGAACTTCATAGAAGACAAAGTGGTAAATACACTTGAATGCATAGGCATTCCTAAATAGAGTGCCAGTAGTACAGGCACTGAGAGCAGCAATTAATAAATGGGACCCCCTGAAGCTTCTGTAAGCCAAAGGTCACAGTCAACAAGACGAAACAGCTCCCTACAGAATGGGAAAAGAGCTTCACCAACCCCACATTTGACAGAGAGCTGATCTCCAAAATACACAAAGAACTCGAGAAACAACACATCAAAAGAACAAATAATCCAATTTAAAAAATGGGGCACTGATCTGAATAAAGGATTCTCAACAGAATAATCTCAAATGGTGGAAAGACACTTAAGGAAATGCTCGACATCCTTAGTCATCAGGGAAATGCAAATCCAGACAACTCAGAGATATCATTTTACAACGATCAGAATGGCTAAGATCAAAAACTCTGATGGCAGCTAATGCTGGAGAGGATGTGGAGTAAAGGGAACACTCTGTTTCTGGTGGGAGTGCCAACTTGTACAGCCACTGTGGAAATCAGTATGGCGATTTCTCAGGAACCTCCTTTTTAAATAGTATGAGGGTGTATGGTATACAGTACAGTTGAAAGCTGTGCTGGAGAACTTAATACAGCAGAGGTCTGTAAGAGACTTTCCCTTCTCTTCTGCTGCTCATTAGGGCTCAGGACTCAGCTCCTTAGAATAGAACATTCTCCTCCATGGTCTCGCTGATCCCCCCAAACACACAGCCAAGAGAGTATACTATACGGAATTTAGATCCAACAGGTTAGGGGACATGGAACTATATCTCCCCCATCCATGAAGGAGAATAAAAATGTGGAGGGAGGGGCTGTACTATCCCTTTCTTTCCAGCCTTTATCTCTTCTTGTTTATATCATATTGCTTTGAAAGTTACAATGTGATAAAGAGGCAAGTTTTTTTTATGTCATGATTCAAAAGAAGGCAAAAAATATTATTCATAGATAATACTCAGAAATTCCTAGAGCAGAACTAAGATTCTAAATCTTTGTGGTCAACTTGACTGGGTCTGTCATCCCCTCAGGGGCGGATCCAGGTAAGTCAGTGAAGGCATTTCCAGAGAGGATTAACTAAGGTGGGGAAATCTACCCTGAATGTGGGTGTCACTATCATATTATGGGGTCACCGTGAAATAAAACGGGAAGGAGGAAGCCCAGAGCACTGCAACCCTCCTTTCTCTGCTTCCTGATCCCCATGCATGCTGTTCTGGTCTGCCTGCCACCCCTGCCGTGATGGAGCAACAACTCTGAAACAGGGCCCAAGTCAGTGTCCTCTCATAACTGCCAGGGATCTGGTCATGTGACAAGAAATGAAATACAGGAACACACATCAGATAATTGCATTTTTACTTAAGGAAAAATGTAACTACCCTTAAATGGGTAATGGAAAGAGATCCCCAAACAGTGGGGACTTCCTCCCGGAACCTGGATTAGGCACAAACCACACCCAAACTCCTTTTATCACGGAGAGATCCTTTATTAAGCAGAGAAGGAAAAGCGGCTGCTTTCTGACTCAGGCAGAAAACATCAAGTGACCTTGCAGGTGTCATTTTCAAGAGGAGGAAAAGGGGAAGTCTGTGTTAGAATGGGCTAGGATGGGGTGGTAAAGGAGATAGAAAATGAGGGAGAAGGGGAAGGGGACAAGAGAAAGGAGGCAGGGATATCTGTCCTGGAAGGACAAAGGACTGCCTCTGGATAGAAGAGACAGTGTGGCCCATAGGCAAACCGCAGTTTATAAAGGTAAAGGGGAAATTCCATGTTAGGGTGAGGAGTGTAATTTTAATCGGGCATGCTAATTAGGTGAACCAAGAGGGCTTTTGATTTCTGGACTTTGGTAATCTGCCTGAGGAGGCAGAAGAAGCCAAATAAGGGGACAGACCTTGGTGACTAGCTTTAGGAATGCAGTCTAACAGTTGCTTTGGAGGAAGAGGAGAGAGGGGAAGAGCAAGGCCCGCTAGAGCCATGTTTGCCATGCTCAGGCAGAGGGAATGGGGAGAAGGGAAAGGCCTGCCAGAGTCGCATGCTTGAGTGGGCCAGTGCCCCTTCAGTAACAGCATTTGCGACATGCGATTAAACTGAGACTTTAAAGTCAGTGAGAAACGTTCCTTCTTTTCCTCCCCTCTTACAATCATGATGCAAAAAAATTCATTGTCTGTGACAGGAATCTTGTAGGAAGATAATATTTTTAGTTGACTAAAAAACATGAAAAATTTGTTTGAAACGCTTAAAGGCAACAGAGACTTCATTTGATAAGTTAAAATCTAAGGTCTGAATTAAGTGGCATATGCATGGCTACTGCAGGTTAATGATGAACTAGTAAGAAACAAAAAGGGATATTTCAGAGATTTGGAGATCTCCTGAAGCTGTGTAGAGTACATTATTCAACACCAATCAAAATTCTGGCTTGTTCCATGGAGATCAATAACATAATTCTGAAATTACTTTGAATACACTGGCAAGCCATGATTATTGTCAAATTTAAAAAAGAGATATAGGTATGGTTGTACACTGCTATAATTCCTGTACTTGGGAGGCAAAGGCCAGAGGCTCATGAGTTTATTGTCAATCTTGCTATATAATAAGACTGTGTCACAACAATCAGTCAATCAAATAAACAAATTAACAAATCAGAAAACAAAACAAGGTGAAGGAAAAGAAGGAGGCAGAGAGAGGGAGCTATAATAGTCCATCTGTGTTTTGCAGTGAGTTTTAAATGTGATATTGACACAAAGACAGACATTTACAACAGTATGGTGGATTGGCCAGTCCATAAGTTTGTGGCATTACATACAATAGTCTATAAAGAATGTTTTAAGCATAATACACATCCATATTCATGCCTATAATATATTTTGGTAGTCTGTGTGTCCTCAGTGAATATAGGAACAGTCCACTCACACAAAATAAAAATCAGTTCACAGACATTTGAAAACCCAACATTGCTAGTCACAGCAACATTGGTTCAAACATTAGTAAGATCCTACTTCTAAAAACAGGAAAAACTGGTGAACTCTTAATATGTTCGGAATTATTTATTAATTTCTTCTGGATCTCTATTTGATGATCTACATTAACATATATGGAAATATTTATATTCTTTGTCCTAGTGAAGTATATTATGTTGGTTTATCTTTGAATAATTTAAAAGATATAACTATACTCATAATAATGTTAAATGAAGTGTTTTAAAAATAAAAATAGAAAATAGGAACAAACTTAAAATATTTTACAATGGAAGCTACAAATAGGGGAAGTTCATTTTATTTATTACTTTTTATATATTTATTTGTTTTATGCTTGTGAGCATTTGCATGCATGTATGTACACCATAGACATGTAGCTCCTGAGGAGGCCAGAAGAGAGCAACAGATCCCCTGGAACTGGAGTTACAGGCAATTGTGACCCATCATGTGGATGCTGGAAATTGAATCCAGGTCCTCTGTAAGAGCAGCAAGTACTCTTAGCTGCTGAGTCATCTCTCCAACCTGAACATTTCATTTTAAACTGAGTTAAGCATCCACTGTTACTCAAAAATTAAGAGTGTTGAAATTTGAGATGTTTGTCACCTTTATTGAGCTATTACTCAAAGAAGCAGATCGATCTCTCTCTCTCTCTCTCTCTCTCTCTCTCTCTCTGTGTGTGTGTGTGTGTGTCTGTCTCTGTCTCTCTCTCTCACTTTCTCTGTCTCTGTCTCTGTCTCTCTCTCTCTCACACACACACACACAATCTTAGGATCTTAGATTCTCACAATCACTGTGAGAATCTGTAGGGATTTCCTGTTTTCAGTGTCTGGATTTGTGGTCCATGCTCTAATGAAATGGCATTTCTCATAAAGGCAGCACAGATAGTAAGGGATGAAGCTTCCCTTGTTGCTCACCTCACCCACAGCTGCTCAAAGGGAATGGACCTTGCTCAGTTCCTGACGAAGCATCATTTTTTTTGGGCAGGTTCACTGTGAGCTATGATTTCTAAACCCTCACCCAAACTGACCTTTCTCACCACCCAGTCTGACTCTAGAGCCAATCCGACTGTAGACTCCTGCCTTCCACTGTGGGCTGACATACAAAGCTCTGCCAGAGAGAGATGATGGGAATTGCGCACATAATCTCTTTCTAATTTGATTCTAGAAATAGCCAATCAGGTAGTTGGTGGGGCCAAAAGTTTGGAGAATATGAGATAAGTATTGAGGGTGCTGTTAAATAAAGAACTAGAAGAAGTCATTGGTTGGGGCTGAACTTTTCACAAGGTCTCAGTAGACCAAACTACAAACCAAAGTGCACTCACTTAAAGGAAATCATAACTTCTAAAGAACTGGGAGAAAGAAATATCAGCTGCACACCAGGCCAGTATGAAGTATGACAGCAAGCTTGCCTCTGCCTTAATAATTCCCAAAAAAGTACTTCAAGTTAACCAGCTAATGGTTTTTCTAGTGTTCTCCCTCTGTGTGTCCTGCCTTGAAGGAAAATAATTGAAATAATCAATCCCCCTAGTGTTCTTTGGTTTTAGTTTTGTTTGTGCAGTGTGGGAAGTCAAACCTGGTGACGCTCACATGGCTGATCTGCGTCTGAGTTGTGTTCCCCAGCCCTATGTTCCCCATGCCTAACCACCTTAGGCTTTCTCAATCAAATCAGATTCCTCTTGTTCCTCTCACTGAAACAATTCATCTTTTTCTTGGAATGAAATAGTGTGGGATTCTAGAATCACAAACCAAGTCAACTGAGAGCACAACAACTGAATCTGTAACTTTTTTCTTTTGACTCAAAGATGTCCTCTGCAAAGTTTATGTGTTAGAAATTTAACCTCCCATACAACACGGTTGTAAGGTGAGGCCTTTGAGACGTGAATGTAGTCTCGAGCCCATAAGTGGGTTGATGTGGTTGTAGAAATATAGCTTGTAACTCATTACGAGTGTGGGTGTGTTATAAAAGTGATCACAAACAGGCAGTGGTAGTGCACGCCTTTAATCCCAGCATTCAGGAGGCATTCTGTGAGTTCGAGACCAGCCTGGTCTACAAGAGCTAATTCTAGGACAGCCTCCAAAGCTACACAGAGAAACTCTGTCTAGAAAAACAAACAAAAAGTGATCACAGCCACAGCCCTGTCTTGCTTTCACACCTTTTTATCCATAGGATAAAGCAATGCAAAGCCCTTGCCTGTAGCCCTAGATCATGGACTCTCTAGACTGTAAAGAATTAATTTATTTTCAATATAAATCACCCAGTGTGTGCTGTTGTTGGAGCCACAGGAAAAAGAAACAGACAGAGGGAAATTAAGCTTCTTCTCAAGAACAGCTCCTAATTAACTGAAGTAGAGCTAGACTGTTGTATCAACCAGTGACAGAAAGACCAGGGAAACTAAGATGGATAGAATTGATCAAAAAAGAAAAGCAAAAAGAAACAATTGCTGACTGTGCTAAATCCTACAAACAGTGCCTAAGCTATAAAATCAAACTTACGTGATGCAGTATTTTCTCATGCCCACCGCTTGTTATTCAGCAGGAAGTTTTAAAAGAAGGTTCATTAAGACCCTGAAGAAAACTCAAAAATCTCAGGGAGTCCCTGAAACTCATCAGATACACAAACTCCCCTCCCTGAAAGGTTATAAAATAAGTTAAGGACTGCTGAAAAGAGGAGACTTACCCATCTGTCCACCTGCTTGCAAGTTGTTCAGAGAAACCAAGGGTGCTAGCTTTCATAAGTCATCACCTATGCTACAGTGAGCTTTTATTGATCCAGTTGGCTCTGTGTTACTTATGCTTCTTTAAGTAACCCCTCACCCATATGTCTGTAAGCAACCACAGAAAACTCACCGGTTTGTCAGGTTGGGCTTGGGTGGTACTGTTGCTTTGGTCTGGCATCAAGTAATAGTGTCACATAATATCACCTTTCCAGGACCACAGAGTAGAGATGATAGTGGCTGCAGTTTGTGCTTGTACAAGTAGAGTATCTGTTCTAGATGGTCACATCATTTCAAAATATTCTATCTTTTATTCCTAGTGTATCACCGAAAGCCAAGAAGGAGTTACACACGTTTAAAAGAATGATACAATAAGAACTCTTCCCAGTTGGTTTGCACCAGTGTGTGTGTTGTGATGTGTACATTCCTAGGGAATGATTCTTTTAATACAGAAACTAGGTTTTTCTTCAACTGACTGTCTGGCACCCCATCAATTCATCAGTGATGCCTAAAGTTTACCAAATGATGAACTTGAAACTAGAAATAATAAATCACAAGACACAAACATTGTAACCTAAGAAACTTGATAGTAACTTCTTTATGCTGCTTCTGTGAGTAAGACACTTACTATTTGTCATCACATAAATAAACATTTTACTGAAAATTTAATGAAGACAAAATTTTTAAAATTGAAAACATTAAAAGTAAAAGGAATAAAACAAATACATGTGCAGTCTTAATATTCAAGAATAGCTATTGTCAGTTGGGTGGTGGTGGCACATGCCTTTAATCCCAACACTCAGGAGGTAGACACAGGCAGATCTCTGTGAGTTCAAGGTCAATCTGGTCTACAGAGTGAGTTCCAGGACAGCCAGAAACCCTGTCTCTAAAAATAAAACAAAAACAAAAAAAATAGTTATCACCAGCCATTTGGTATATTTTTCTCAGTCTTTAGGAAGTGCTTATGTGATTCATAGCATTCTTACTTTTGCAGTGGCACATTACAGTTTCCAAAGTGATGAATATTCTTCACAAACTCCATTTTAATGGCTATAACTGTTACATATTGTTTTCTACCCATATCGAATTATACTTCTCCCACTGCCACCAAAATAGAAAATTGTCATGACCTATGAGACTGCAGTTAAACTTTATCCCACCTTATCTCTTCCCTTTCCTCATTGACATTCTAGACTTCTGTAGTAGCCTGTGGATCTCTGTGCATCATGCTGTCTCTGACATCCTGCATCCTCTCTTGTTGGTCCTCCGAAGACAATGATTCTCAACCTTTATAATGCTGTGACCCTTTAATAGAGTTCCTCATGTTGTGGTGATCCCCAACCATAAAATTATTTTTGCTGATACTCCATAACTACTGTTATGAATTGTAATGTAAGTATCCATGTACTGAAGGTCTTAGGCGATCCTTGTGAAAGGGTTGGTCATATAACCCAAGGGGGTCATGACTCATAGGTTGAGAACCACTGTTTTAGCACATCTTACTTTCTTAACTTCTCCATATCTTCCATCTCCCTATTTATGCTTGTCTTTTCCCCTAAGGAATTTCTGCTGATTTCTGATTATCAGGGTCAAAGTGTGGTGGTGGTGGTCCATGGATAGAAAAAAGGATAGGGAGTCTAGACTTTGGTCCTTAAGTTTTAGAAGGATATGCACAAAAGAGCTCCCAAAGGAAAGCCAAGGAGAATATGCTATCTTAGAATTTTAGCAGGAAAATTTGTCAAAATTTATAGATCAACTGAAGCCAGGCATAGTGGCATATTCCTATAATCTCAGCACTCAGGGAGGGGGGGAGGGGAGGCATGAAGATCCTGAGTCAGAGGCTAGCCTGTATATTTGTTTCTTTTCTGCTGCTGTGCTAAAATGCCATGCCAATGCAATTCATATAAGAGAGTTTATTTTGGCTCTTGGTTTCAGAGGGAAAGAGTCTGTCCATCATGGTGGGGAGGTGTGACAGCAAGTGTCAAGCCTGGCAGCAGGAGCAGGAAGCTGAAAGATCAGTCACAAACACAAGGCAGAGAGAGAGATAACTGCAAACTGGGCAAGGCTATACATGCTTAAAGTCCCCCCCCCCCATGGCATACTTTCTCCCATATCATTCTAACACTATAGCAGACCCTCTGGGGTGAGCTCTCAATGTCTCCCCATATTCCAAGGACATGAAATAAGCAGACCAGGGTTGGACACCCTGCTCTCCTCCCTCCTGTGAAACCCTCCTGATCCCTAACCTGTCCCCTTTCCTGAGTGTCAGTTCCAAGTACTCAGAAACATATCTTGCCCCAGTGGCCAAAACCATCAAGTCCAAAGAAAATTTCCTCTCAGGGAACACACAGTCATCATGCTCTCTGAAAATCCAGAGCATAAACTAAGGAATATAACACACACTGAACAAAAATAAATCCAGAAATCAGCATCTAGACTTACAATCATGTGGATCCTAGATGCCAGCATTTTGTCTTTTTTTTGGGGGGGGGGGGGTTATCTTGATACCCAAATCACAAAGAAAGAGAGTTACAGGCCAATTTTCCTTATGAACATAGATGCAAAAATACTTGTAGAGAGAATCCAAGAACATATCAAACAGGTCATCCACCATGATCAAGTAGGTTTCATCCCAGAGATGCATAAATATATAACAATCAATAAATGTAATTCACCATGTAAACAACTGAAAGACAAAACCCATATGATCATTTCATTAGATGCAGAAAAGGCCTTTGACATAATCTAACACCCTTTCATGATAAAAGAGAGATTAGGAGTACAGGGGACATGTCTAAACATAATAAAGGCAGTTTACAGAAAACCCATAGCCAACATTGTAGGCAAAAAGGACCAGCCAAAGAAACCCCTCCCCTGTCCCTAAAACCAGAGCCAGTGAAAGAAACCCACCCTGGCTCTGAAACCAGGGTCAGTGAAAGAAACACACTTTAGCCCTGAAGCTAGGACCAAAGAAACACAACCTGACCCTGAAACCAGAGCCAAAGAAACACACTTTTGCCCTGGAGCCAGAGCCAGTAACAGAAACACACCCTGACCGTGAACCTAGAGGCAAAGATTAAAAGAGGTCAAAATCCTGAACCAAACCTGCCTCTGATCAACTAAGCATGAAACCAACCAATCCATGAGCAGGGAAACCAGCCAATCCCTGAGCATGAAATCTAGCCAATCTAGCTCAAGGGGATTGAAATCTGACCAATTCCCTCCCTGAAAATCTCCCTGGAAAAACTCCATCCCTAAGAAGCCCTACATAAGCCCTGTGCCTTCTCAGTTGGCAGCTGTCCTTCTCCACCCTGGCAGAGGCAGCCACTTTCCTGAATTCCTCCTTCCCAAATAAATCTCTTGAAAGAGTTTTGGTGAAGACCTTCACTCGCATGGAGCAGAATCTCTGCTGGGAAGCTCCCTTAGGGGAGCAGACCAGAAGTAACAGCTTTCCCCTGTACCTGAAGCAGATTGTAACATTTCTGAGGGGTTTCTCCCTTAGCAAAGTGAATCAGAGAAGCTGAGAAGAGAGAGACCTCACTGTTGGGAAGCTCCCTAGTGGAGGGGAGCAGAGAATGCCTCTTTTGGGAAACTCCCATAGGGAAATGGAGCAGAGTCTCAGAGAAGAACAGGGTTGCCACATCCTGCAGGGAGATCATCCCTCACCAGAACTCAGCTTTAGGTATAGCCTGATTTCCCTACAAGTCAAGATGCTTTCCCTACAGAGCCGTAACACTTGCAGGTATAGCCTGACTTCCAACAGTCAGGGTACTTTTCCCACTGGAGCTATAACACTTGCAAACATCAACTTAAATGGAGAGAACTTAAAGCAATTCCACTAAAATCTGGGACAAGACAAGGCTGTCCATGCTATGCTGTCCATACCTACTCAATATAGTTCTTGAACTCTTAGCTAGAATAATAAGACAATTGAAGGAAATCAAGGGAATACAATTTGGAGATAAAGAAGTTAAAGTATCATTATTTGCAGATGAAATAATAGTACATAAGTGACACAAAAATTCCATTGCAGAACTCTACAGCTAATAAACGCTTTCAAAAAAGTGGCTGGATAGAAAATTAATTCCTAAAAATCAGTATCCTTCCTACATAGAAATGACAAACAAACTGAAAGGAAATCAGGGAAACAATACCCTCAAATAATATAAAATATCTTGGGGTAACTCTAGCCAAGCAAATGAAAGACTTATATGATTTAAAAGTTCAAGTCTTTGAAGAAGATATTAGAAGACGGAAAGATCTCCCATGCTCATGGACTGGTAAGGTCAGTATAGTAAAAATGGCCATTTTACCAAAGCTATCTACAGATTCAACACAATCCCATCAAAAATTCCTAAGCAATTCTTCACAGCCCTTGAAAGGACAATTTTTTAACTTCATATGGAAAAACAAAAAACCTAGGATATCTAAAGTAACCTGGAGCAATAAAAGAACTGCTGGAGGTCTCACCAGTCTTGATTTCAAGTTGTACTACAGAGCTATAGTAATAAAAACAGAATGGTATTGGTATCAAAGAACCAGACACAGATCTGTACACCTATAGATACCTGAATTTTTATAAAGAAGCAAGAAACACTGGAAAGAAGACAGTGTCTTCAACAAAAGGTGCTGGACAAACTGGATGTCTGCATGTAGAAGAATGCAAATAGACCCATACTTAACACCCTACACAAAACTCAAGTCCAAATGGATCACAGACCTTAACATAAAACCAGATACACCCAATCTGATAGAAGAGAAAGTGGGGAATAGCCTTGAACTCATTGGCACAGGAGACAACTTCCTGAACAGAACACTGATAGTGCCTGTACTAAGACTGATAATTAATAAATGGGATCTCACGAAACTGAAAAGCTTCTGTAAGACAAAGAACACTGTCATTCAGACAAAGGGGTGTTGGGAAATCTTTTGTCAATAAAGCACTGTTGAGCCAATAGGAATCTAGATAGGTGGGACTAGGAGTCCAGGAGGATTCTGGGAAGGAGAAACACAGGAGAGTCAACATGTAACGCCATGGGGTCTGAAGCCCGGAACTATTCTCCGGTAAGAGAAATACTTAGATTAACAATTATGGGGTAATTACTTAAGTCAAAGCTAGCCAGTAAGAAAAAGCAAAGGCCAACAGCTTCATAATTAATATAGTCTCCTGTGTGTTTATTTGGGACTCATGCGGCTCTGGAACCAGGCTGGCCAGAAGGCTTCTCTCAAAGAAAAAGCTTCTCTTTACAAAGGGGCAGAGCCTGGAGGTAGTGGCGCACGCCTTTAATCCCAGCACTCGGGAGGCAGAGGCAGGCGATCTTTGTGAGACCAGCCTGGTCTACAAGAGCTAGTTCCAAGATGGTCTCCAAAAACCACAGAGAAATCCTATCTCAAAAAACCAAACCAAACCAAAGAAACAAACAAAAATCAAAACAGACAAAGGGGCAGTCTTTAGAATGGGAAAATATTTTTTACCAGCTCCACATCTGATAGAAGACTAATATATAAAATATATAAGGGAGCTGAGAAAGTAGATATTTTTTAAAAACAAATAATCCAACTTTAAAATGAGGGTACAGATCTAAACAGAGAATTTTAAGTAGAGGAAACTAAGAGACTCTAAGAAATGTTCAACATCCTTAGCCATCAGGGAAATGCAAATCGAAACTACTTTGAGATTTCATTTTTACACATATCAGAATGGCTAGGGTCAAAAACACTAATGAAAGCTTATGCTGGTAAGGATATGGAGCAAGGGGACCATTCCTCCATTGCTGATGGGAGTGCAAATTTGTACATTCACCATGGAAACTAACATGGCAGTTCCTCAGAAAGTTGGGTATCAATCTACCTCAAGATCCAGGTATTCCACTCTTGGGCATATACCCAAAGGATGGTTCATCCTAACACAGGGACACTTGCTTAACCACGTTCATTGCTGTTCCATTCATAATAGTCAGAAATTGGAATCAACCCATGTCCCTCTACAGAAGAATGGGTAAAGACAAGTGGTATATTTCCACAATGTAGTATTACTCAGTTCTTTAAAAAATTGCCTCACAGTATTTTCAGGCAAATGAATATAACTATAAAAAATCTTCCTGAGTGAGGTAACCCAGAAAGATAAAATGGTGTGTATTCATTTATATGTGCATATAAGCAAATGAATATGGATAAAAATGATAATGAATATACAATCTACAGACCCAGAGAGGTTAAGTATAGAGGAAGGGACTAGGAGGTATGCATGGATCAAACAGAATAGATTTTATAGGTGGACTGTGGATGGGGTGGACAGGAACAGGAGAATCAAGTGTGAAGGGCAGATAGGGTTGAGGGAGGAAATGTAGGGAGAGACAACAGGAATTGAGGGATGGTATGGAAACCTAATGCACTGGAAACTTCCTAAAATATATGAAAGCAATTCTAATAAAGTCGCCTAATTATATGGGATATGGAATCCCAACTGGCCATTTCTTGTCACAAATGAGGCTTCCAGTACTGGGACTCCGTTGCATTCAATTAAATAGTTGGTCAATGGGGTCCCATGGAAATTCCCAAACAACTTATGCTATTGTCAAGACAATGGGTTGCTCCCTGCAAACCGGCAGTGGGGTCCCATTACTGAAGATAACACCCACACGATTCATTGAACTTGGAGAAGTTGAGCTGGTGACCACATGGAGCCTTCACTTCTATGTTCTAGTGTCTTTGGTGGGAAAAGGGGTTCTCCAGGGTACCAAAGAAAAAACGTAAACACCAACCCAGCCAAAAAACCTTTAACTATCTGTCCTGCCTGCAAGTTATGTTAGGGCTATGATGGCGAAAAGCTTATGGGAGGAGTCAACCAATGTCTGATTTGACTTATGGCCCACTCCACAAGATGGAACCCGTACCTGGCACTGCTTGGGTCACAAGGAGCCAGAGATTAGGTATCCCAGAGACTCCAGGTAAAACCAAACACTACTGTATCAATAAAATGACTCCTAATATTTTGCTATATTCATAGATCAGTGCATATTCAGTCATCATTGGAGAAGCTTCCTCTTACAGTAGACAGGAACAGATACAGAGACCTACAGCCAGACATTTTACACACACACACACACACACACACACACACACACACGGAGAATTATTGGTACATACAGCTCTAAATGGGATGTCTCCATCAATTCCTCCTATTCAGAGCTCAGGAACATGAGGCAGAAAGAGTGTAAGTGCCAGAGGGAATGGAAGACGCCAGGAAAGCAAGGCCCTCTGAATCAACTGAGTCTCATATGAACTCACAGAGACTGCACCAGCAAGCGCAGGGCAATACAGGTCTGCACTAGATCCTCTGTGTGAGCAATATATGTATTAAGCTCAAAACTATAGTGTATATGTATTTATATACACATATATCAGATGTATAATATATAAATAAAATACATAATAAATATGAGATTATTGTATATAACATATATATTATGGCTTTCAGTTTAGTATTATATTTTTTGGTGTTTCAAGACAGGGTTTCTCTGTATTGCTTTGGAGATTGTCCTGGAACTTGCTCTGTAGACCAGGCTGACCTCGAACTCACAGAGATCCACTTGCCTTTGCCTCCCCAGTGCTAGGATTAAAGGCATGAACCAACAATGCCCGGCTCAGTATTTTATGGGACTCCTATGTGTATGAATGAGTGGCTCTCTGATTCTTGTGCCTGCTCTTGGAACTATTTTTCTTCTGTTGAGTTGCCTGTTCCAGGCTCAGTGTGATGGTTTTTGTCTTTTTTTTTTTTATGTTTGGCTTCATCGTGGTTGAAAGAAAATGGCCACCAAAGGGAGTGGCACTGTTAGGTGGTGTGACCTTGTTGGAGTTGGTGTGGTCTTGTTGGAGGAAGTATGCCACTGTGGAGGTGGGCTTTGAGGTCTCATATATGCTCAACATACTGCCCATTGTCTGAGAGCACTTCCTGTTGCTTGCATAAGATGTAGAACTCTCAGCTCCTTCTCCAGCACCATGTCTGCCTGCACATTTCCATGTCCTGTCATGAAGATAATGAGCTGAGCCTCTGAACTATAAGCAAGCCACCACAATTAAGTGTTGTCTTTTATAAGAATTTCTGTAGTCGTGGTGTCTCTTCATAGTAATTGAAGCCTTAACTAACGCAGGTTGCCATCTCTTAGAAGCCTATTTCTAATGAAAGATAGAAAAGGAGCAGATCTGGAGGGGGAGGGAGGAGGTGAAGAACTGGGAGGAGGAAAGGGAGGGGAAACTGTAATCAGGATATTTTGTATGAGAAAAGAACCTGTTTTTCAGAAAAAAAGAGTATTTTTGATATAAGTAGGCTTAAGAGTGAAGAGAGCTTAGGGAGTGAAAATAGATTTTACTTTTATGTATTTACTTATTGTGTGTGTGTGTGTGTGTGTATGTGTGTGTTACTGTAGGCATGTGAGGATTAGAAGACAAGTTGAGAGAGTTCGTTCTCTCCTTCCACCATCTAGGTTCCAGAGGTCAAACACACACAGTCAGGCTTGTTGGCAAGTCCTGTAACCCCTTGAGCCATTTTGCTGCTCCCTCTCCTATTCAGTTCTTTCAAGAACGTTTGCTTTAAGAAATGTGTGGTAGCATGGGGTAGGCAAGTATGTTTCTCACCATTGGTATTATTGAGGGTGTGGCTGGATGCTGCTGGGAACAACTCAGTGATGGAAGTGAACCCAACGATATGAGAGAAAACTGTGGAGAAAGCCAAAGTGTTCCGGATACTGAACTCAAAGAAAGCATCCATCTTGGACCACAGCTGGAAGTGCCGCCACATTAGCTAGTTGGTGGGCTTGGTGAAGGGCAACAGGTGAGTGATCCTCTTTTATGTCCATGTAAGTTAAGGTTGACCTGGGAGAAAGCTATTCGGGGCTTAAGGAGAGACAGTAATCTGGGAAGCATTCTCTAGAAGACAGAATTTTCTAGACAATATGAGAGGGTTCTTTGGTGGAGGTGACTCTGGTCGCTTACCCAGTGGGAAGCCACGGGCACAGGTGTGTGGTTTCTGGAAGCTATTTTCAGTTCCTGGACCACAGGCACACATTTTCCAGGATTTTTTATTATCTGAGATTGACATATTCCAGGTGACATTTAAATAGAGCTGCCATAAGGTGAGGTGTGAAGTAAAAATGACAGTTGTGTCCTAGATGGAGAGAAAGCGGCCGTTAGCAGAGAAAAAGCTCTGCCAGGGTAAGGGAACTGTTGGGGGGGGGGGGGTAAGGAAATGAGTTTTGCAAAGTTAAGGGATGGGGAATATGTGAATCTGCTTTAAAATCAAGATGGCAGATTTGTTATTCCTTCCTTCCTTTCTTTTTTCTTTTTTTTAAAGTGGGAGTGATGACTACAATGAACAGAGGTCAGACCCTTGCCTGTCTATGACTTTGGATATGTTTTCTGTATGCATTTGAATGCAATCTCCAGGAGGGATTGGCTGCAGGCATAGACATGGGAAAGAGAACTATAAGCCCAAACTAGAGGCTAAATTAGGTGGCATGATTGACTAGCTGGGAATCAGCAGGTGATGACCTCACCCAATGGCAGAAATCTAACTGACAGCTTGCTCATCCTTACTCCTAATCACTGGCTCTGGCCTGATAGCTCTTCATGCTCTCTTAGCGTTGTTTGGAAGGTGGGAAGACGGAAGCAAAGTCAAGTTGATTTTAGCTGTGGGTTAATGTGTGTTTCCCTCACCTCCACACCATCCATTTTCAACCTTGAATTACTTACTCATGTTTTGCTGGATGAATGAGGTTTGGAGCAAAGTCTGCTGATGGGATTAGAGGTGTTCAGAAGGATTTTTTCCATGACTGCCTGATGCTAGCAGCTGTTACAATGTTGGGTGTAAAATTCCACTGATGGAATTACTTTGCTGAACCTTGTTCACTGGTGCATACCAAAAGCCAACTGTTTGCACCTGGTATCATGCCAAGATTCACCCCTGCCCCATCCGCCCTCCTCAGTCACCTGCATGGGGCAAACCTTCATTGTCAGCATGCTTTTTCTATTAATAATAACAAAATGATAAGAACCAAGCCCATTATTCATAAGCATAATCATAATAATGACCCTTTTTTTAATGTCTCCCCACATGCCTGGCACTGTATTAGTTATAATAACGCCTTAACATCCAGCACTTTGCAACACACACGGTAACTCAGCAGGGTCTGTTCTGTCCATCTACCATGCGGTTCTGGGAATTGAACCCATGGGCTGTCAGCGAGTGTCTTTACTTCTGCAGAGCCATCTCACTGGTCCTCGGAGGCTCTTGTTTTCCTTCCGGACTCTGTGCTTTGGTCATGTAATCTGCTGTACTCTCGGTGACTTGGTGAGGGCTTAAGGCTGTGATAAAGAGGTTACACCTCAAAAGTTCTTGAACAAGATCAGATTTACTAAAAACTGGCTACAGATGGGGACGCGGAGTTGTATTAGAAATGGACGTGTTCACACTCTTGCATTTGTCCTCATTTTGCGCTGAAGTATCTGCAAAAATGGGCATTCCTCTCAAAGGCTACGACTACCCAGGAGAGAGAAGCAGGCCCTTGAAGAAACAGGCAAACGAGAGAAACTCCACACGAGATGTAATTGATAGATCTGAGAGACATTAAAGAAACCATACACTTAGTGGCTCGCTGGTTAGTCACACCAAGGTCAGTCAGGGACGCCTGTTGCCAGGTGTTTCTTCCCAACATTCCATCGCTGATGAGTCTATGCTCCTGAAACAGCTTTGCGGAATAACACCCACCTGCTCCAGTTTATCTGTTACTGGGTGCCTACATGTAAGATTAGTGTTTTCATGGCTGGCAGTTTGGTTTCTGGTACCGGGATTATGTGTTGGGCAAGTACTCTACCACCAAGCTTAGCTTCCCACGTGCTTAGCTTTCACCCCACTCTGTTTCATGAACTTACCCCTAACTCTTGCTACAGTGAGCACACGGAGCAACTCTTTCCCAAACTGTCTCTTTCTGTGACTGCCCTCCATCCTTTACACACAACCATCTTCCTCAATCCTGGCTTCCCCTGCACAGCCGGAGAGGACCACCAGGGGCTCTGCCTTTGATATCATGGCTTTCTCTGGCAAAAGAGGCCTCGCTTGTCTTCAGCCTTGACTCTGAAAGCCTGGGACGGACTTTGATGGACAGGGTGGGGTACACAGTTCTGAGAAAGTGGATGACTGCTAACAGCCACAATATAATGAGCTCGGTTGCCGAGCATTAAGAGGGAGAGAGAAGACAACAGAGCAAGGCTGTATTGTGCGATGTTTCGTTTTGTTTTGTTTCATAAAGTTTTGGAAAACTGGGGAAAAGGCTTTGTAAGGTATATAGGGAATTATTGGTGCTGTTTTTATACTTTGATCTGAAATTTTGTTCAATAAATGTTCAATCAACTTTAGCGTATGTATGTTTAGCCCAGTTTTTAATGGATGTAAGCAATGAGCACTCTGTTGCCTTGAACTTGTCCTCACACAGATATCATGCCTATCAAACCTCTTCAGGGTATCACTGATAGGAGATGATTTAGAGTACTGGGAGTGGGAGGTGTTATGTAATGTTAATAGGAGTTACTTGGACAATTTGAGCAATTGATAGACTGATACTGCACAGGAAAAGCACCCTTTGGGGAGGACAGATTGGAGGAGGAGAGAGATTGCCAATAGATGTTGAAATGGGAGAGAGAGAGATGGGTGTTAGATTTTAAAGGTAAAATTGACAGAGTCTGGCCTTTCTTGGTGATGTCATCAAATAGAATAGAGGACATTGGACATTAGCAAAAGAAACAGGGCTGGAGAGGAAGCAGAACAGTTTTGGCATCACCAACTTGAATTTGGGCTGTCCAGAAGGCATTGGAAGGATCGTTTAGGTTACCACAATTACCAATCCAGTGGTACGAACCTTGAAGCAGGTTATCTACATAGAAGGGATTGGTGGAGCTGTAGGATGAATGGGGGATCATCGGGAAGCCCAGCTGCCGGTTAGGACTTGGACCTTAAAACAGCAATCTCCCACTGGAGGTAACAGAGAAGGAAGGGAAGCTGATGAGGAGCAGCGAGGAAGAAACAGGAGAAACACCTTGGTGCTGAGGATCCAAATGCAAATGAGACATTTTTAAATGGTAACCCAGATGCTCTGTTGCCCTCACCATGCTCTCAGTCTCTCCAGGCCAGTGCTTTTCCTCTGTGTTGCTGTCTTTATCTGGGTATCCAATATCAAAAAGCCAGCATCCATGATAATCTTCTTGTTGTATCCCAACACGGCTGAGGAGACGCGGTGAGACAGAGAAACTGTGTTAACTTTATTCTTTCTTCCTTTAAAACCCACCGATTCCATCTCACCCCCCACCACGTGATGTTTTTAAATCCCAGTTCCTCCCTGTAGAGCCCACCTCCAGACACCATCAATGTATGTGCCATAGAGTGAGCTTTAGAAGGCTTTAGGGGCCATTTGAACCATGATCATCACCTCGAGGGAGGAATGATAAGGCAAAAGAGTCAAGTATTTGGATTCTGAGTTTCAAGGTATGTTGTCCAAAAACCAAACAAAATAATGAACATTAAAAATGGACTGATGGGGTAGGGAGATGGCTCACAGAATAAAAATTCTTGCCAGCAAGCCTGATGGACTGAGTTCAATCCCTGGGACGCACATCATAGAAAGAGAGAGCTGAGTCCCAACAGTGGTCCTTTGGCCTCCATATACACACCATGGCAAGATGTACCCCCATCCCCACATATTCAATAAATACATACATATAATAATTTTAAGTGGGCTAAATATAAAAACAGATACTTCAGCAAAGAGGATACCCATGTGGTAATAATCACCTCGAAAGACAGGCAACACTGTGTGATTAGAGAATTGAAAACTACAACTGTGATGGGCATGAGTACATGCTTATAGAACGACTAAAACCAACAAAAGCTGGCAATAACAAATGCTGGTGAGGAGGCAGAGCACCAGGAAGTCTGACTCATTGCTGGTGGGAGCACAGAATGGTGCGGCCTCTTTGGAAGAGAGTTTGGCAGTTGCTTCTCTAGATCCGCACTGTCTTCCCATGCGTAGAGTACAACTTTTAAGCTGGAAACAAACACACTACTTGGAATGGGTTGGAGGAAACTTGTTCCATATGCAGGCTTCCTTGAAGTGACTAAACAAAGAGTAAAAGTGGGGTAACAAGAATAGGAAACGCTCCTAGCGCAGGCCCAGCAGCACAATCGGATCCAAACACCTGCGGGACACACCATTTGCAGCTTTCTGTGCATACGACTGACACCCTCCCCAGAGTCCATGTGGTTATAGCTTCTCACTGTAATACACTGACACTTCCTACACACACACACACACACACACACACACACACACACACACACACACACACACCATTATTCTTAAAAAAGGCATAATGGATGTTCCCGCATCTGACCGGTTCTAACTTTAGCTGTATTCAGAAGCAGGCACCTGCAAAAGATCACTTAACCAGTTGTCAGGCCAATGACAATAAAATTTAGGAGGAAAACGACAGCAGAATGAAGTCCTAATGGACACACATGTGTATTCATCTGGTAGGTGAAACTTTCATAGGTAAATTACAGGTGGAGAGAAAGCAACAGAACAATTTTGGCTGTGTTTAGGTACACATTCTTCTTCACTCTGAAGCCATCATTTGTACACACTTATTCAGGTTCTTTAGCTCAACTGATACTGCTCACCCAACAAAAAACATTTTGACACAGAAACGTGCAGAGAGAAGGCTCATGAGTAATTAAAAGCATAAGTACCCCTAGCCATTCCAGAGGCAACCAAGGGTCATCCTTCAGTAGGTGAATGTGGACTGATGGGGTGATACATCCATGCAATGGGATATTATTCAGTTTCTAAAAAAGAAATGCCTACAGAGTCACAACAAGGCATGGATGGATGAACCATATTGTATATCCTAAGTCAAAGAGGCTACATCCTGTATCATACATAAATCATCTTCTTTTTCTCTCCGTCTACCACTTTCTATAATTAACATCTTAAAGGTACAGTGTCTAGCTTAGAATTACTGGGAGAAGGTGGAAAATTCTATCTTTTTAAAAACTAGTATTTATTAATTATGCATAATGGGTTTCATTATGACATCCTCATATTTTCGTCATGTTTACTCCCATTACTCTCTCTTGCTCCTCTCTCACTCTGCTGATCCTGTTTCCCTTCCCAGCCAGTCACCCTTCCTCTGTACCTTTTGTTAAGTGCTCCACCGAGTTTCACTACATTTGCTGACAGGAGCACGGACATCTTACCAGCGGCTTCACCTCTAAAGAAAATGCCCCTTCCTCATCCAACAACCACTCACTGCCCGTAGACCCTCAGGGACAGGTGGTCCCAGCAACCACTCACTGCCTGCAGATGCTCGGGGACAGGTGGTGCCTCCTGAGATAGGGTCCAGGGACAAGTCTTGTGGTTGTTGAAGACTTGTGTGCTGTGACTCCAGAGCCTATGTCTCCCTCTTTTGCCTCCTGGCCATCAGAAATGTGAACAGCTTTGGACCACTAAGTGTGTCCTAACAGAGTGTGGTGCTCCCCAGGGGTCCAAGGGCAACAGAGCCGTCCAACCACCTAATGAAACTCCATATACCTTGAGACAAAATGAAGATTTCCTCTCTATAAGTTACTTAGCATGACTTTTCTTCCAGTAACAGAAAGGTGACTTGGCATATCAATTTAATAGTGAAATGGCTAAGTGTATAGAAATAATAGAAAACCATCAGTGGTTTCTAGGGGCTTGGAGATAGAGGGGAGGATAAATGGAGCATGGGACTTTCAGGGCAGTGAGACTATTCTATATAATATAATAATGGTGGATAGATGACACTGTAGATGTGTCAAAACCTGTGGAATTTTACAGCATAGAGTGAGCCTTGATGCTTGGAAAGTTTATAAAAGACTTTTAGAAAGGAGATGAGGATGAGCGTCTCCAGGTGAAACGGAGAACATGAAAAAACAGTAACTGTACTGTGAACATATGAAATAAGAGTTGCCAGCAGCAGCATTATTTTAAGTATGTCCTAGAGGTAAAGTGACCAAATGGACGGCAGGTACTATGACCCAGGTTGTCAGCACTTATTTTCTTATTCTATCAGCTGTGAGGGCTTGAGAGCCTGCATAGCAGCAACAACAACACTTTACACTAGACTTCGGACTTCTGGAACAATCTTATGATTAAAGGAACAAGAGACCCTTGGAGAATGACAGACTCTGAACATGTGGCACATTGTCATTTAAGAAAGTAAGTGTAAAACCTCCTCTTAGAGTTCAGATCTGATGCCTTCCACCCATGCTTTTGCTTGAAATATGTGTCCCCTTGGTGGTGGCCCTATTTGAGGAGATCGTGGAATCCTTAGAGGTGGGCTTTGGCAGGCAGAAGTGAGTCACTCTGCCACAGTCTCTGCTTTCTGGTTCTCCGTGCTATGAATGGTTCCGCTGCACACTCCCCCTGCACGCTCCCCCTGCACACTCCCCCTGCATGCTCCCGATGCACATAGCCACTGCCATGGACTGTCAGGAACTACTGTAAACAATGCTCCTGCCTTGGTAGACTGAAACTTTTTGAAACCACAAGCCCAAAGAATTCTTTCCTCCACGTTGTTTTTGTCAGGTGCAGAAGTGACTAATGTATCCAACAATGATGGACTCACAGTGACAGTCAACAGCTGTGGCTTCTATTTCCACCAGGCCTGGGGCATGTGTCCCCAGATGGACAGCTCCTGAAGGAAGGCACTAGGGAGACAGGGTTTGCTGGCATTAGGTGCTGTCGTATGATGGACAGACAGACTCTGTAGCCTGATGAAGATATTCTCTAAGACTGTCCCATCAATGTCCAGAACAACTTTTGATTTCTCACTCTTCCTGGTTCAAAAGGCACCCAGCTTTTCCAGGCAGCCTGTGGGGCTGCTTCCCTTTGACCTTGGTTCTTCCTGTTGTCTCTGAGACTGAGAAGTTGGAGTGGAGCTGTGGCCACCTTTGCAATGACAGAAGATTGTCTCAGTGCCCGACCTAAGGCTGTCAGTGTGGGTTACAGCCACTCTGTCTCCATATGCCTTGAAGACCTGTATGAGCTTTGTGTGAGCTCTTGTCATGGGAATGGTGTGAGATCCAACAACGTTGAAACTGCTGATTATTTGGATTTTCAAAAGAACTTTTTTTCAAATCCATCTGTCTAAATCTAATAGAGATAATCTCCCCACATTATATCATAGAGAGACTCCCAACATGTTCCTGGGCTCTCCTGGCTCTTATTCATTTCTTTTGTTTCCACACTGACATCAGAAACCAACCCAGTAGTGGCTTAGTCCAGGTTTGATCAACCCAATTCTTAATGAAATAAATCCTACACAAATGATGTCTACACTGTACCAGGTAGGTTAGGAATAGATGCTAGTGGGAGGGAAGGACCTCTGCCCATGTTCTTGCTTTTGAAGAATGGGGATGTTGGGGGCAGGATATGCACACAAAATGAACCAGGCAAAATGTGTTCCAGCTGTAGCATGAGGTGGCCACTGTGACCTCCTGAGTGTTGAAGAGGAGAGAGACTGTCAGAAGCTTCAACCACAGTATGGCGCCTGGGGAGGGGAGAAAAGGATCTCATTTTCTTGGTCATCAGTTGTTTCCTTGTGTGTGTATGTGTGTGTGTATATGTGTATGCATGTGTGTGCATGTATGTGTGTTCATGTACATGTGTTTAAGTCAGTGCTGTCTTTTTGTATTTAAATATTTTACTTGATTCCAAGTGATTTTAGGGGAAGGATTCTGAGATATAGTCTTACTGTGTTTCCCAGGCCAAACTCAATTTCATTATGTATCCCAGTATAGTCTCACACTTGCAATAATACTTCTGCTTCAGCCTTCTAGGTTTGGGGTCCATAGGGATGAGCCAACAGGCTGGGAAAAAATTAATGATACAATGTAATTTCTAAAGATCCATGGAAGAATTTGAAAAAATAGAATAAAGCATGGTTAGATTGTAACTCAATGTGTAAAACAAACGCTCAAGAAGGCTCAAACTGATAAACATGAATGATTAAATGGGGGATACTAGTAAAATCTTCCAGGCAGGAGAATTTCAGATGTGTGGATTTTCTGCACTGTGAAACTAATGCAATTTTTCCCATCTTCAAGTGTGGACTGTGCACACCATCTTCCTTCCAAAGAGTGTAATGTTGAAAAAAGAACAAATAAGAATGATTTAAAAATGGAGAAATCTAAATCTACCATGACACCATGTTAACATCAACATCTCAACATAAGTCACATGGATGTGTTGGAATGAAAACCTCACTTGGCCTCTGTGATCTTTCTCCCACAGGGATACAATCTTAGTTTAATTATAGTAAAAGCATTAGTCAACTCCCAGTTGCATACTATTCTGTAAGATTTCTGTAACAGTGTGCTAACAAGCACTCCCGAAGACTGCCTACATCATAAAATAACAAAGAAAATTTTAGAAAATGCATAGCCAAGAGACTTCCAAAGGAACATGTTGTCTAAATGTGCTATGACATCTAGCATCAACCTTGACATAGAAAGACATTGGGAAGTGGTTATAGAAACTTGAATAAAATATGGGATCTGTCAATGACCATGCATCAGTATTGGTTTATTAGTTGTTAACATGGTACCATGTAAGATGTTTAATAATGAGGAAATTCAGTGAGCCTTGGGAATTCTCTACACAGTTTGCAATTTTTCAGTAATTCTAAAGTAGTTCTAAAATGTAAATCTGATTTTAGAAATTATAATATATGAGAAAAGAAATCTTGAGCTTAGAAAATGTCAAACTTAGAAGAACATTGGTTAGTCAAGGGCAATTTTCACCTCCCAGAGGAAAAAAAAAAGTTTCCTTCGCAAAATGAAAAAAATAGAAAATTACCTGAGAATTAAAATCTTGTGTTTTGGGGTTGCCAAAGATTCTTATACCTTGCTAATTTATCAGCCTCCTAAACTTGGATAAGATCTTAAAAAAAGACAACAGAAGTCGCTTCAGTGGTTGGTACTGAATTAGTGAGAGTTTGGAATCTACCACCTAGAGAATCTAAGTCCAGATGTAGAAAAATAGCTATATTTTGTATACCCTGAAGTGTGTAAGCTGATAATCCATGCTCATTGGGCAGAGGATGGCCATTTTAAGAAGAGTAACACTGATCTGTTTTCTGGGCTAATGATAAATACAGATTAAAGGTCCTGTGTTGGTTTCCCAGGACCATCACAGAAACACACACTCTGGCTTCCTGGAATCTAGAAGGACAAAGTTAAGGTGCCAACTGGACCATGCCCCCTCTGAAGGCTCCAAGGCATAGTCCTTTGTTTCCTTTTAGTTCTGTTAGTTGCTTGCTACATGCCGTGGGCATTCCTAAGCTTGGGGTTATATGACTCCAAGTACAGCCATTGTCAGAGGACTTTCTCACTGTAAAACTGTGTCTCTTTGTTTTGAAATCTTCCTCCTCACTCCTATATAAAACCCAGACATCATGTAGAGAGCCCATCCTAATCCACTGTGGTCTCATTGTAACTGGATATACAGTTTGAAAGGTTCTCCTTCTAAATCCTGTGACTTTCCTATTAAAGGAATTCTACAGTACATCTCCTTTGGCGACCAATGATGTCTGTCATTGTAACTGTAGCCACACTAGTGGGGACGTGAAGGCCACTGCAGCTTGGGTCTGCAGTTCCTGTCATTGGAATGCTAAAAACATCTTTTAGCATTCTTTTTGGTCATTTGTGTATCTTCTTTGGGATACTATTACTCAGATAATTTACTCTAAGCACTTTTAATTGGATGATTTGAGTTGGAGAAGCTGATTGTGTATTCTGTATATAATTCCCTTATCAGATGCATGATGTCAAAGCATTTCCCCCTAGTTTTGAGTTGTTCTTTCAGTTTCTTGACGTCTTTTACAGCACCAAAGTTTTATATTTTGATGCAATCCAATTTATGCATTTTTCTATTGTTTGCATTTTTGATATCATATCTAAGAAGGCATCGCCTAATCCAAGAGAGCCAATATTTGTCTAAAAGTTTACCTAAAAACATACAAGGTGTGAATCATACACTTTGATCCACTGATGGATGAGTTATGTTTGTGTGTGACCTTCTGTCACACACAAAGGAAGAATGTAACATCACTTTATATACACTAATAATTAGTTATTCCAGTATCATTTGTTGAAGGATTCAAAACCACTTAGTCTTTCCCACTGATTTCCTGGCTCATATATATATATATATATATATATATATATATATATATATGTTTCCAAGTTTGTCTGTTTTAATGCAGTCTTAATTAACATAGCTTTGTGTTAAGTTGTGAAATCAGAATGTGAATGTTTTCCATGATTGTTCTTTTTTCCTTTGACATCTAGGATCCTTACATGCTCATATGCACTTATCTATTTCTGGGGGGAAATTACATCTGTGTGATTTTGTAGTAGACTGCATTGAATCTGTAGCTCAATTTAGAGAACATTGCTAAAGTATGAGGTTGACTGGCAACCCCCAAAAGTTATATCAAGTCTTAGGTCGCGGAAGCCATGACTGTGGCTTTTAAGAAAAGATTTTCCTAGATAGGATAAAGTTAAGAATCCTTCCAGTGTTGTTGGTCTAGGCTCAGGAAGCTGAGGCAGGAGGATCACAAGTTCAAGATGTATCTGCGCTACAGAACTAGTTCAAGGTGTGTAATTCAATCCACTGATGTCATTTTTTAAAGAAGAAGGTGGGGGGAGGAGGAGGAGGAGGAAGCAATGTTGATGGTGATGTTGATCCTGGCTATAAGATTATATGACAGACCTTACATCTAATGGATTCCTATTTTTTTTAAGGAGAAGGTAGAGAGGGGGAGGAAGAGATGGTGATGGTGAACATGGCTATAAGATTATATGGTGACCCCTACATCTGATTAGAGTTGTGTTTATAAAGGTACAGAAGGAGGTTTCAGACTCAGTCATGTAAGCATGTAAAGATGGAGAAAGAGACTGTCATCACACAGTTCCAAGACAAGTGTGCATGCTCTCACCAGCGACTGAAAGAGACAGGCAAACATTTTCCCTAAAGCTTTTGGAGGGAGAAATTCCTGTTGCAACACTGATTTCAGGCTTCTGCCCGCACTCTGATTGATTGATTTTACTTGAACAATGTTAGATTTGAGGCCTTGCCTCTGGGCTTCACTGGGGAGTTCCTGTTGACTGCTTTTGTTTCCTTGTGTGGAGGCGACACTTGTGGGAACACCAGACCTTGAGCAGAGACCCACTTCCCCTTCTGCCTGGGAGTAGGCAGCTGTAAGACAATGTTTAGTAAAAACATGTTTACTAAAAACGATACAATAAGTTCCTGGCCACTTCCCCTTCTGCCTGGGAGTAGGCAGCTGTAAGGCAATGTTTAGTAAAAACATGTTTACTAAAAATGATACAATAAGTTCCTGGGAAAGGCCTTCCCACAGAAACCGCCCTGACCTCGACCTTGTCCAAAGACTAACCGCACCTTCAAAAACCCACACACATCCACCTCTGGTGTCAGAGCAGAACCAGCCAGGGGAGAGGAGAGAGCAGAGGCTTCTCTGGTGGGAGCCTTTCTTAGGAAGTTTTTCTTGAACCTTTTTGGAGCCTGTTTAAAGTTCTCTTTATATCATTGAACGAGTCTCTGTGTTATCAATACCCGACACCCTCCGCACGTTCTCGGACACAGGCCGCGCAGCAGACGAGACAATTGGAGGTCCCACTGAGATCGTGAAAGCGAGGTAAGTGGACGGGGTTAAGAAACTATGGGGAATAGTTCCGGGAAGCTAGAATCATTGCAGTATCAACTAAAAAGTTACTTAAAGAACATGGGACTGCAGTCAAGTCTAAAACCCTAGAAGGCTTTCTAAAATCGATCGAGCGAGCCAGTCCATGGTTCATTACTGGGGGAAGCTTAACTATTCCAGATGGGGAGGAGGTTCGCCGTGATCTTCATAGACTTTTACGAAAAGAGGGATCTGAGTCCTTGCCCCCTACGACATTCTCCTTATGGAGATTAGTGAGGGGAGCACTTTTGACAGATAAGGTTCGTCACCGCCAGGTAGTTCAGGACACAAAAGAGGCTTTTTAGAGTTACAAGAGACTGAGACTCAAGCCTCCTTGAGTTCAGGGGCAGAGAGTGATGATGAAGAGACCGTGATTGAAACTAGAGGCTCCATTGTTAGTGAGGATGAGGAGGAGTCTCTTAGTAACAACAAAAAACGGGTAGACATCTCCGGGCGCGACCCAAAAGAAGGACTCCGGTCAGAATCGGTTATATCCTTCTCTATCAGACCTAGAAAATGGAAGTAGCTCAGACTCAGACTCGTCACAGTCTGAAAAGGAACGGTTACTTGCTGAGATCGCGGCCCTTAAAAAGAACTAAAAAAGATTCTAATTAAGGAAAGACAGGACAGGGAGAGAAACCCTTCCCCATACTCTGAAAAAGGGACTCCTCCTATGAGATAACCCAGTCCTTCTTGGACCTGGAGGGAAGACCCAGAGGAGGGGTCCAATGCTGCCCGGTGGTGGCCCCGGTAATGGAAGTTCCAGACCCGAACAATTCTCGACAGGTCATTCGGCGCCATGACCCTTTAAGTTTCAAAGATATAAAACAACTGAAAGAGGCAACTTTAAATTATGGAGCACAGGCTCCCTTTACACTTTCCTTAATGGAATCTTTTGCGTCTCTTAATTTGACACCTGGCGATTGGCAGCAGCTTTGCAGAGCAGCTCTGTCGGGGGGAGATTATTTGATTTGGAGAGGTGAGTTTCAGGAAAGATGCAGCCAGACAGCCCAAAGAAATGCACAGGCCGGACAGCCCCAGAGAAATGTGGAGATGCTTACAGGAAGTGGTCAATATGCCACCATTCAGCAACAAATGCAATATGACATCGCAGTCTATGCCCAAGTGGCAGCAGCAGCCCAAGGGGCTTGGAAAGCATTGCCTTCCAAGGAAGGAGGGGATCATCTGTCCAAAGTCCTTCAAGGACCTTCCGAACCTTTTCAAGACTTCGTAGACCGTCTCAGTCAGGTAGCAGAAAGAATATTTGGGGGCATTGGGCCTGCGATGCCAGTCATAAAGCAGATGGCATTTGAAAATGCAAATAAATATTGTAAGGAAGCCCTTCGCCCCTATCGCAATAAAAGTCTAAATGACTATATCCGGATCTGTAGGGACATTGATGGGAACTTCATCCAGGGCCAAGTGTTAGCTGCTGCTATTCGGCCCCAAGTGGGGAAAGAAAGACCTACTCTGGGAGGGAGAAAAACATGTTTTAGCTGCGGTAGGGAGGGACACTTCCGTAGAGAGTGCCCTCAAAATAGTACTACGGGTCTCAAGAGACCTGGTTTATGCCCCCGTTGCCGAAGGGGATATCATTGGGCCAAAGACTGCTACTCTAAAACTGACTGGGAGGGAAATTTCCTTTCTGCTAATAATAATCAGGGAAACGGGAGGAGGGCCCCGCCCCAGGGCCCCAAAACCAATGTGTACGGGGCAATGACCCCTGCTCTGGGCAGTGGCAGGACTCATTTTCTCCCCCAGAGCAACCCCTTCATATCTCAGACCTCCTTAGAGCCACCTCGGGAGTGCAGGATTGGACCTCGCTCCCTCTGCCCGGGCAATCCTAACACCGGAAATGGGGATCCAGGCCCTCCCTACTGGGGTGCATGGGCCATTGCCCCCAGGCACGGTCGGACTACTTTTGGGACGGTCCAGTACTATTCTTCGAGGCATCCAGGTACACCCCGGTGTTATAGACCAGGATAGTGAGGGGAGATTAAAATAATGACATCAGTGGGCAGTGGGGTTGTTGCCATCCCTGCAGGAGAACGGATTGCTCAGATACTCCTTCTCCCTACAGCTCCTTGTGAGGCTAGAAAAATTAAAGAGAAAAGGGGCAACCAAGGTTTTGGAAGTACCGGCCCGGCAGCATTTTGGGTAGCCACTATGGAGAACCGCCCCAGCTTACATTAAAGATAGAAGGCAAGTCCTTTAGGGGCGTCTTAGATTCTGGGGCAGATTTCTCTGTCCTCTCAGATAAATTCTGGCCCCCCACCTGGCCGAAAGAGGAAGGGACAGTGACCCTCCAGGGAATAGGACAGGCTGTGCCCCAAAAAGCCTCAGAATCTTAAAGTGGCAAGACTCTGAAGGCCACACAGGGCTTTTCCAGCCATATGTTTTGCCTGGCCTCCCTATTAACCTCTGGGGACGGGACCTCATGCAAGAAATGGGAGTGGTCCTCACCACTCAGGCACCCAAGTCCAAAAGCAGGGGCCCCAGATGATGCAAGGGAGGGGCTGGAGCCCGGGGAGGGAACTAGGTAAACTAGAACAGGGAGAGGTTTGCCCTGTGGCATCCCTCCCTTTGGAGACCAGGGCCCCAGGGGATAGGAAGGGTTTTGGCCATTTTTGATGAGGGTCACTGTTGCGCCGCCAGCCCCCATACCCATCACATGGCTATCAGATGATCCGGTATGGGTGGAACAGTGGCCCTTACCAGCGGAGAAACTAAGGGCGGCTCACCAGCTAGTTCAAGAACAATTGGAGGCAGGTCATTTGGTTTCTTCCACGTCCCCTTGGAATACCCCTATATTTGTAATAAAAAAATCTTCAGGGAAATGGAGGTTACTACAAGACTTGAGGGCCGTGAATGCGACCATGCAGCCTATGGGGGCTCTGCAGCCTGGCTTGCCCGTGCCTGTGGCCATTCCTAAAGACTGGCATTTGATTGTCATTGATTTGAAGGATTGCTTCTTTTCTATTCCCTTGCATTCTCAAGATAGTCCTCGGTTTGCGTTTAGCCTTCCTGCGATTAACTTTAGGGAGCCTGCCCTTCGCTTCCAATGGGTGGTGCTCCCCCAAGGGATGGCTAATAGTCCAACTATATGCCAGATTTATGTAGCTGCCTGTTTAGATCCCCTCAGACGTAAGTTCCCTGATCTTTACATTATCCACTACATGGATGATATTCTTTTGGCCGCGGCCGAAGAAAGACAATGTTACATAGCCTTTGCAGAGCTACAGGAGCTTCTGGAGGCCCGAGGATTTATTTTGGCTCCTGAAAAGATCCAAAAGAGACCCCCTTATACTTATTTGGGTCATCAAATTCAACAAACTGGCCTCCGGCCACAAAGACTCCAAATCGATTGTTCAAATTTAAAAACACTTCATGATTGGCAGAGATTCTTGGGAGAGGTGCAATGGTTTCGCCCTTCTCTTTCTATTAAAACAGGGGCTCTTAAAGCGCTTTATGATATTCTTCCTGGGGACCCTGCTCCAACTTCCCTAGACAGATTACCCCAGAGGCCAGGGAAGCCCTACAATTGTTGTTAAGAAGTATAGAGCAAGCCCACCTTTGGCGTATAGATTATGGGCAGCCCCTTGTTCTGGTTGTACTTTCATCTAGCTTTTCGCCCACTGCCGTGTTTTGGCAGACTGGTCCTATTTATTGGGTACATTTGTCAGCCTCCCTAAGAAGGTAGTGACCCCTTACTATGATCTCATTTTACAATTGTTGTGGAAGGCACACAAGTTTAGCATTCAAACCTTTGGAAAGAGTCCTGATAAAATTATCCTTCCTTATGGTAAGGAGGAGGTGGAACATCTACAGATCTTCCATGATGGGTGGACCCTGTTTATTACATCTACAGGCGCACAGTTTGATAACCAATATCCCAACAGCCCCTTGATGTCTTTTTTCAAACAACACCCTGTGATCTTTCCCAAGATTTTAAAGGAGAACCCTCTAGTGGGAGCTCGCTCAGTCTTTACAGACGGCTCCTCCAAGGGTTTCGCGGTGGTGGTTTCTTCTCAGGTGCAGAAGAGGGTACCCATAGGGCAGATGTCAGCACAAGCCGCCGAGTTGTTTGCTTGCTTGATGGCTTTCCAAATGTTTGAGGGAGAGCCCTTTAATTTATATACTGATAGTGTTTATGTTGCCAACATTGTTAGACCTTTAGAAACTTCTCCATATGTTCTTCCAACCTCCCAGGTTCATTCCTTATTAGTTCAGCTCCAACATCTTATTTGGCAGCGCATCCACCCTGCTTATGTGGGATTTATTCGTGCACATACTAACCTTCCAGGACCCCTTGCCCAGGGCAATGAAATTGCTGACTCCTTGACCCGCCCTAGGGTCTTATTTACTCAGGAGCAGCTGGCCCACCAGCTCCATGAGAGGTATCATCTAAATGCCCGCTCCATTAAATTTCACACTGGGTGCCCCTTATCCATAGCTACACAGATTACCTCTCAGTGCCCTGATTGTGCCCCTTATCATAATTCTCCCAATGAGGGGTAAATCCCCGGGGCCTCAGGGCCAACCATCTCTGGCAAATGGATGTCACTCACCTGCCGCAGGCAGGGAAATTAAAATATATGCATGTCTCTGTGGATACGTATTCTAAACTGATTTTTGCCTCTCTCCACTCAGGAGAGAAGATTAAAGATGTTATTTCTCATTGCCTGCAGGCCTTTGCCTACATGGGCGTACCCGATGCCCTGAAAATGGACAATGGCCCTGCCTATGCCAGCAATCGCTTTGCTGCCTTTTGCAGGGAACATCACATTGTCCATTCTTTTGGTATTCCTCACAACCCCACGGGACAGGCTATTGTGGAGCGCACCCATGCCACTCTCAAACAGTATTTTAAGAAAATAAAAAAGGGGGAGTATGTTACCTCCCCCAATATTCAGTTATCCACCATACTTTACATTTTAAATTTTTTGACCGTAGACCGTAATAATTTGTCTGCTATGGAGAGACATTGGAACAAACCCTCCCAGTCCTTGGGATGGGTCAGATGGAAGGATTTGATTACAGGAAAATGGCAGCCACCCACTCCCCTACTAGCTAGGGTCCGAGGGGCTGTTTGTGTTTTCCCTCCAGGAAGTGAGAAGCCCATTTGGGTCCCCGAACGGTGCATCAGGCATGTCGACCCCAATACTACTCCGGATACTAGTAATGCTCACCATGCTAAAGATGATCCAACCATTGCTGAACACTCAGGTAAGGGAAATATGGGCGTTGGTGAGGATTCCCCCATGTTGATGCCAGTTAGTCATTCCAGCTCCCTGTTCATCAATTTTTATAACACCAATAATACATTGGAAGCGGCTGCTGCCAATGAGATTAAAAAGTCAGAAACTAGACATTCTGAGTTTCCCCTCCTAAGCCTGATACCAGGGTCAGGAAGTAGGGGAATCCAAGAGATTCCCAGCGGCATACGCTTTTAATCCCAACACACCTTTATGCAAGTCCCAGGACAGCCTCCAAACAATACAGAGAAACCCTGACTCAAAAAAAAAAATTGGTACTGATATTAATTAAAGAAAAAGACAAAGACAAAGGTATATGGAATGGAAAATTTTGTTTACATTTAAGTTCTATTTTGTGAGTCATCTCTAAAAACTTTTGGCCAAAAGCCTGGCCTCTCTACCTTGCATCTACAGAGTTACAAGGAGTAGGTACGGCTGTACCCCATGACTGTAGCTCAAATGGAGGAATGATAAAAACATATAGGACTTTTTAACCCTTTTAGTTCAAGGATTGGCTGGAGTTGTTCTTTTACATAGATTTCAATTAAGGAAGCTTCATTGCAACAGACTAATCATGACCTAGGGAAAAAGGATGACTGAAAGATGCATGTATGTTCTGAATGTATGGTGTGGCCACACCGGTATGTATGAAATGTGATTGTGAATGTGTGAGTGTGAACTGCTAATATGATTAAAAGGATACTTAAATCCCTTCAAAAATAGTTAAGAAGCTACCTAGATTGCTTTAAATATAGCCAAAAGGAACATCCAGCCAGTCTGTTAATGTTTTAACAGAAAAATTTAAGATGCAAACGAGGCCTTGTCAGCTAGTGAGAGCTCTACAGGTTAGATTGGGAAAGACTGCTCACAGACTTCAAATAATTTTCAAAAGTTATTTGGACACAGTATAGTTTACAATCTTTGAGTGATTTTCAGAAGTTTTTGGGAAATATCCAAAGGATATGTCCTTTTTAATGGGCATCTACAAATAATCTAAATAGTAATCCCAATTTACCTAGATAGTCAACCAAAGAGGGTAAACAAATCCTTCTACTGTTATGGTCCAGCTTCAACAGTTCAAAAAAACTTTTTTTTAGAAAATAAAAAAGGGGGAATAATGTTCCCAGTCCCCACATGACTCATCAAATAATACACTCCTCATTTTAAAATTTTATAATGTGAATGCCAGTGAGCTTCAGACAGATTCTGGCATGATGGAACTTGAGCAACCATTGCTCAGGTCAAATGGAGACATCCATACACTAGACAGTGGAGAAGACCCTAATTTGGGGTCGAGGGCATGTTTGTGTTTTCTTGCAGGAAAAGAATAAAGCTTTAGCAGCTGTCAGACCATTTAGTGAGATACATGGAGCAGAGAAAAACTGGACCTGATACCATGGGAGCCTACCTAAGCCAGTTTGAGTGAGATCTCCTAAATCAGTGTTCCTGACCCTTGATGTCATCGAATCTACAGCCCAAGAAAGAAAGAAAATAGTTGGTTCGAGATTTCCAGTTTCTCAACAGACCTGCTGCATCAACCTTCCAGACCCATGAGTTTTCATCGTGAAGCCAACAGAGAAAAAGGACCCATTTAAAGCATTTGGACATTGGTATGGACTATGATGAGTGGCAAAAGCCTCTTTTCAGTATTTGAACAGGACATGGTCACTTGAAATATCAGACTTGATGGTTCCTGTTTCTGGAATCACGACTAGGCCAGTGTATTTTTCTGGAGAAATGCAACTTGTCCTAATGTGACAACTATTGTTCATATTTTTCATAATGCTACATGTGTAACATCAATGATTGTGCCCAATGTATCTGTGCAAGTGCACTTTCTAAATGCTTTCCTGAGCAGATCTTAAAACGATTGGAAACTTTATCAAATTGTAAATGTAAATCACATGCGGGTTACCCTTGTAACAGACGAAGGCTGGTAGAATGTTATGGCCCAGATCTGGTGATGGGTATGGTGATGGAGAGGCGCTATGTCAATGGGGGTCCTGGAAATGGTGGCAGTGGCGGTAGGCATTCTGGCTTTATGCCGAGCTCAAACGTGCCTTGTTCCAGAGGCAAGAGATCCGTAACCAAGTATTGCTTAGCTTAGCCCATGGCAATCCCGATAGCCATGAAGGTTGGTTACAGATGATTTAAGGTTGGGGTATCTCCGATGACGGGCAACCTGTGGGGAAGACCCCTCCCACCTAAAACAGGGGTTCAAGGTCCCCCAAAGACGGGAAAGGGAGGATGACCCTACTTGACCTAAGCCAGGAGTGCCTCATTTGAAAATAAAAAGGGGTGAATTGTGGGAACACCAGACCTTGAGCAGAGACCCACTTCCCCTTCTGCCTGGGAGTAGGCAGCTGTAAGACAATGTTTAGTAAAAACATGTTTACTAAAAACGATACAATAAGTTCCTGGCCACTTCCCCTTCTGCCTGGGAGTAGGCAGCTGTAAGGCAATGTTTAGTAAAAACATGTTTACTAAAAATGATACAATAAGTTCCTGGGAAAGGCCTTCCCACAGAAACCGCCCTGACCTCGACCTTGTCCAAAGACTAACCGCACCTTCAAAAACCCACACACATCCACCTCTGGTGTCAGAGCAGAACCAGCCAGGGGAGAGGAGAGAGCAGAGGCTTCTCTGGTGGGAGCCTTTCTTAGGAAGTTTTTCTTGAACCTTTTTGGAGCCTGTTTAAAGTTCTCTTTATATCATTGAACGAGTCTCTGTGTTATCAATACCCGACACCCTCCGCACGTTCTCGGACACAGGCCGCGCAGCAGACGAGACAGACACTCTCATTTCTTTGCACATCACATAATTTTGTGGTTGAAAACTGGGCCCCTCAAGTAGATTCTGCATTCTCCCCACTCCTCAGGGTTTGTTGTCTTCTGCCTGTTGAGTGACTTTTCTGAGCTAATTGCTTAGCATCTGTCTTCCCTTTCAGGTGTGGCTACTGAACTGTCTGCTTGGTTAGATTAATGGTGACTTTAACGGTTAGAAAGATACATCATTTGATACCAAAACCCACTGAGACTCCCAGTCTTCTTGCACGTTTGAAACTCACCATTCAAATACCAGGACTGTCCTTCCCACTTCTTAAGAAAAAAAAGACTCAATGCATGTTTTGGGGGTATTTCCTCAACATCAGCCAGCTAGTTGACAATTCTATCTTAACCTTCATTTTTCTAATTGAGAAGGATTAGAGGTGAGACCTTAGGACCTTCTTAGGAATGTTCACAGGCCTGGGCTCACATGAAGTCCCACTATACATCTGTATGGTTTTTGAGATTCCCAATAACATTCTGCTATAACTTTAAGGGTGAGTCTCCCCAAATATCCATGATACTATTGGGTGTGGTGAGGGTGGAGGCTCTCAGAGGTTAGGACTAGCAGAAAGCTCTAGCAACTCTACAGGAACAGAAAACATATGATGAACATATATTAAAGGACATTCCTTAGACTGACTTACACAATAGGATCAGAGTAGCCCAATGGTGGCTGCCTCACTCCAGCAAGCCTGAGAATCCAGTAGGTCAGTCTACAGCCTGAGTGGCTCAGCAGTCCCAATCTGAAGGTGTGAAGGAACCAATTCTTTGAACGCTGTTGGTATTCAGTTCACCTTGGAAGCCAGAAGAAGCTGGCTTCTGCTATCAGTGAAGAAATGAAGCAGCTGCAGCCAACAGCACATAGATGAACTTGCCAGGGAGGGTGAAGGCAAAACCAACAGCTTCTTTCTTCCAGCCCCTTTCATCTGGGCTGCCACTAGAAGGTGCTCCCCGCATTTAGGGTTGATCTTCCCACTTCAAATAATCTGGCCAAGAAAATCCCTCATGGGTACTCCCAGAAGCATACCTTTCAGTCGATTCCAGATCTAGTCAAGTTGACAGTCAAGGTGAACCCTCTTTAAATCTTTGGGGACCATACCTCAATCATGCTGGGCCAACAGGCCCTAAACAACCATGCCATCATGAATTCAGACTGATAAAAACAAATTTTCTCTTTGTAAGTTTATTGTCTTAAGCATTTCTTTTAGTGACCCCCCAAACTAACTTTCTTAAACCCCCATGTAGACATACCATACATCGGTTTCCTCTTCCCCACCTTAAGCCTTTTAGTTTTCTGGCACTCTGAAGGGATTTTAGTTAGGGTTTCTGCCGCTATAAGGAAACACCATGACCAGAAAGCAAGTTGGGAAGGAAAGTTGCTGTTAATCATTGAATAAGTCAGGATAGGAACTCAAACGGCCAGGAACCTGGAGGCAGGAGCTGATGCAGAAGTCATTGGAGGGGGGATGCTGCTTATTGGCTTGTTCCTCATGGCTTGCTCAGTCTACTTTCTTATACAACCCACCAGCCCAGGGATGGTACCACCCACAATAGGCTGGGCCCTTCCCCATCAATCACTAATTAAGAAAATATCCTACAGCTGAATCTTATGGAGGCTTTTTCTCAATTAATATTCCCTCTTCTCTGATAACTCTAGCTTGTGATAATTTGACATAAGACTAGCCAGCATAAAGGGCATTGGTTAATTCTTGCTGTCTGTATGGTATCTAGTCTGCTGACTTTCATGGCTGCCAGTGAGATAGAGAGGAATGGATCAGAGTAAATTAGAATGCCCCATGATTCCCCAAATCCCTCTTTTTCTGCATGTGTGTTGCTCTGGTCTATCACTTTCTTCCTTATTCCCTTGAGGCAGAATCTCTTACTGAACCTGGAGCTAGATCCATGCTCAGCGAGCCCCAGAGATCCTCCTGTCTTCATAAACCCCAATAGCGCTGAGGTTATATGCACGTGTGACTTTGTTTGGGTTTTTATGTGGGTGCTAAAGATTTGAACTCAAGTCCTTGTGTTTGGATAACAAACACTCTTACCCACAGAACTATCTTCCCAGCCCTCAGAGATTTTTATTTTATATTTTTGTAATTTTGCTTTCGTTCTGTTTGTTTTCAGTCTGGGGATTGAACATAGGCCCTCATGTTTAAAAGGCAAGATCTATACCACTGAGCTAAAGATAAAGCCCCAGCCCTTGAATGTTTTTCCCCTTATCCACATCCAAATGATTTGCTTGAGAGAGAGCAAACAAAAGCTTCCTGATTGCCTCAGACCTTGGGTTAGTTACCCCAGCTTCAAGAAAGTTGGTTCTGGTTGGCTTTGCCAGTGTCCCTTGCTGCCTGTCTGGAGGAGTTTGGAGATCCCCATAGGCCGTTCCCCTGATGTCCTATAGTCCTTGAGTTTTGTTGTCGTTATTTATTTTTTAAGCTGAACATATATTGTCAGATGTGTTCCAAATATCAAGAGTGGTTTAGATGATTGTTTACACTGTAGATTAAGAATACTAATGAGGACCTTGCCAAAGCAGAGTATCTTCTATTGCAGTGAGATGAGGAGGAGGGGGAACCTGATTTACATCTGGATGCTGCAAGTTAGCTGTTTGCCTTGGAGCTGCATGTAAATGTCAGCTTGGAGAGAGGGATAGAAGATTGTGTATATATGTAGTGAAGTAGAAATAAACATCCAAGCTCCTCAAATGCCACTAATAAAACATTGAGGGTGTTATTTTGAGTTAAGCAGGTCTGCATGGCTATGTTAAAGATGACTGAGAAATGTTTTCCTTTCAAAACTCAATTCCTTAGGGGAGGACTCAAAATCCATTTCTCACTTAAAAACATTTGTCTTTCTTTCCAATAAAATGTCACAACGCCCACAGTGGGACCTCTCCTACACCATTGCCTCTTTTGAAGATGCTCAGCCCTTCAGCATGTGAAGGGGTATGTGAGTCACTCTGTCCTCCAGCTGGTGGGCGAGTCAATTCAGCACAGCTGGAGTGGGTACCCCCTGACACACCTGCTAGCCTTCAGCCTTGCTTTGCTTCTGTGACATGCTTGATAAGCAAGTCTCATGCGAAACACTGTAAGGACACATTTGTATTTTGACAAATGTTTCCCAAGTTTGGAAACCACGCACTGGGGTAATGTGCAATCATCAGGGGCGTTAACTACCCACCTGTGGTGATGGTGATGGCTGTAGAGTTGAACTGGACCTTGTGTGAGGACATTGCTCTGCATTCTGGCTATAAGGTCCTTCTCTCATCTCCCAGCATGCCATGTAGGGAGGTTGATACTGTAATACTAACGAGATTCCATGGACTCTATTCTAGTTTAAAATCACACACAACTCTATGTGTATATATATGATTTTTTTCTATCTCACCACATCTATTTCAGCTCTGAGATCTCTGAAATAGTTGGTCTGGGCTATAGGGCAAGAATGTGCATTTCTCACTAGTTTCTGATGAAATCCGTAGTCTCAGGAGATAGACAGAATGCCTGACACAACACAAGGGGTTATTTTAGATCTGTGTTAATCTGCAATCTCATGAAAATGCTGAGTTTTCTTTTAATTCAGCCAGAAGAGTGTTTGGATTCTTCCTGTGGGCCAAGCAAGAACTTTGCTAAATCCAGAGAGTGAAGACCATGAACTCATCCACCTGGGGAAGACATGCTTATAGGAGGTAGACAAGCAAACAGGCAATTGCCATAAAATGTGATGGGTACCCTAACCATCCACTCCATGGGAACTCAGGGACCATTTCCTCAAGGAGACAGATTAGCTGTCTAATTTTATTAGGAAATTTATATGTGTTTGCTTTGTCTAGTGTAGTATTTGGGAAGATGTATGCACTTTGGAAGCTGATTAACGTGTACACTGCTTTGTATATATAATCTCTTTGCAGTGAGAATACTTCAGTATGCCGTTGGATTTTTTTCAGGATCACAGTTCATTGTGACTGACTCCAGTTGCTATGTGGCACAACAGGTCTCTTGGACTTGTTTCTCCTGTCTAAATGCAATTTTAACAATTTCACCAGCATCTTCCCACACTCCCTTGCACCACATCCACTCTTCCAACGATCGCTCTTGGAAGATAACCTAAGAAACATTTCATAGGTTTTGGTGTGTGGCTATTTTTATGATTCAAAATGATTTTTATCTCTGAGTGTAAAGTTCAGTTCTTTGTTTTCATATTCCCTGTTCCAAGAGCCACAACAAGTTTTTGGCAGTTCACAAGCGCATGACCTCCTGTACAAGCAAGTCTGGAGAAGGGAATTCTTCACCATGTTTAAGCAGCTGGGGTATTAGAAGATTCTCCTGTAGATGCTTTACACTCCTGTTCCTAAAATAACTGGTCTAGTGCGTAGGTTACAGTATTTTCTGGTAAGCAACTTGCCGATGCGGTTCCTTTGAAACCCTGGATAACAGTGATTAAAATGCATGAGGGGGAGTTTTCTGGAATAAATCAGTCAAGCACCGTTTTAGATGGTGAACACTGGATGAGAAAAATGACAGCCCACATCGCTCGGTTCATTTCAGCATTACTTGAGAATCTCTGTCTTGTATTTTTCATAAAAGAGGATTTTCACATTCCTCATAAACATTTGCCAACCTGCTAATGCCCACTATTTAAATTACTCTTCATAGCATCTATGCTGATAAATGAGGTGTCAAAAATATAAAAGCCATTTCTTTATCTTTTTCTCATTCTTTCTTTTTTTTCCTTTTGGTTTTTCAAAACAGGGTTTCTCAGCATAACCCTGGCTGTCTTGGAACTCTCTCTCTCTGTGTGTCTCTCTCTGTGTGTGTCTCTCTCTCTGTCTCTGTCTGTCTCTCTCTCATCTATCTATCTATCTATCTATCTATCTATCTATCTATCTATCTATCTATCTATCTCTGTAGACCAGACTGACCTCAAACTCAGAGATTACCCGCCTCTGCCTTCTGAGTACTGGGATTAAAGGTATGTGTCACCATGACCTATTTCTTAACCAGTGCCCTATGGTACTTGGCTGTCATGGTGTCCCTGGCTTCCTTATACCCTAGCCTACTTTTTGATTGAGATGACGGAGGAGGAGGAAACTTCAGGACATGTACTAGAGAGGAGAATGATAATGACTGGTGTGCCTCGTCTTCTCACAGAACTTTCGGCAGCTGTGTGACAATGGTTCTCTCTGCTTGGCATCAAGTGTTGACCACACAGTATCATATCAAAGTACTTTTGCAGAGATTATGACGCAGATTCTGTTTTGGAGTGGACAGGGTCTCACAGTTTGCCCCAGCCTGGCCTCAAACTTAAAATCTCCCTGCCTGAGAGTGATGACTCAGAGTGCTGATTTCTTGAGAAACATTGACTCCTTCACAAATTCCATCCGCTGGGATGACATTGTTTGTGAGTCAGAAACTGACCTGTCTCTACTAAGGGAGTAGTAACTTTATTCATTATTAGTAGTAACTTTATTCATATGACTTTTTAGTTACCAAGGAAACAAATTAAACTTTGCTAGCATTGCGTATTATAATTAACACCAATACCTTCATTCAATTTGTAAATCAGATGGCTGTCACCTACTCTAGGCTACTCCCCAGTATTCCAAGAAAAGAGTGGAGATACCACAGTATAGCAGTCTTAATAGTGATGTTTACAGACGTCATCTATCATAGTGTGATTTAGGCAAGTTATCTGAACTACTTTACGTAAAATTCATAGTTTCTAAAAGGTCATGGCCAAAGAAGAGTCTGACAATGAGACCACAGATAAAATACAAAAATAACACCATAAGTCGTACAACTTAGAAAGAAGGTGAAATGAAGAGTCCCTATGTGAAAACCAACCTTTAAGACATCAGGTGAGTCTTGCCATGATACATTTTATATATAGTTTATAGAACTGTGCCTAACTAAATGCTACATTTTTTGTAGTAGAATTAAAAAAATTTTTAAAGTGAGTCATCATAGAAATGACGCACATCAAATTTTTAGGACAAAAACATGATTAGAAAAGATTAGCAACATTAGAGGCTGGCTTTTTGAAAAGTAAGTAAAGTTAGGGCTAGAGAGATGGCTCTTGGCTGAGTGCTTCCTTTTCTTTCAGAGGACTTGAGAACCCATGTAGGGTGTCCCACAACAACCTATAATTCTATCTCCAGGGGCTCCAACTCCCTTTTCTGTCCTCCATGGGCACTGCACTCATGTGTACACACACACACACACACACACACACACACACACACACGAATGTAATTAAAAATAAAAACCTTGCTGGGGTGGTAGCCTTTAATCCCAGCACTTGGGAGGCAGAGGAAGATGGCTCTGAGTTCCAGGCCAGCTTGGTTTACAGAGTGAATTCCAGCACAGCCAGGGCTAGACAGAGAAATCCTGTATGGAAAAACAAAACCAAAAAAATCTTGAAAATACAATAAGTAGGTACAATAACGTATAACATAATATTTAAATTTTAATTAAAAATCTCTGGAAAGACATAAGATCAAAATTGACTCAAGAAGAAATAGAGAATTAGAAGATCTTACAACTTTTAAAGAAACTGAATCAATTAAAATTTACCCCCCCCAAAAACCTCTAACCCTATGTAGGTTTCAAGAGTGAAACTTCTAAAACAAACAAACAAAAAAGAAATTTTAATCTCCAAAGCAATTATAGACAAAACCAAGAAATACTCTGGAACCCACAAGGGCAGCATAATTTTGGTTTAAAATTCCAGTGAGGAATATACATGCAGAAAAAAGTATAGGGAAGAAATATAAACTAATTATTAATAATATTACAATGTTAAAGTAATAGGCTTTCATAAGTAAATTATCGTTATGTTAAAATTATAAGCCAGGTAGATGTGGCACATGCCTTTAATCCCAGCATTTGGGAGGCAGAGGCAGGCAGATCTCTGTGAATTTGAGGCCAGCTTGGTCTACAAAGTGAGTTCCAGGACAGCCAGAATTACACAATGAAACCCTGTCTCAAAACAAACAAACAAACAAAAAAGTAAAGTAAGTGTAATATTATAAAAATCAAGCAAGTGGCCACATTAATCAATCAAGAAATAAACTATATGTTCAACTCAATACATACTGAAAAATCATATGAGAAAATTCAGTATCATCATAAATGCAAGTTATTGGAAAAGTAGAGGTGTAGGAGAACTGTCATAGATTGATGAAGAATATTCACAGACAAAATCAAAAGCAAAGGTCAACTTAATGGGGAAGCATGAAAGTTTCCATTTGTCATAGTGAACAGCCCAAAGCTCCTGCTATGCATGCTAAACAGTGTTCTGGGTGTCATAACAAAGCCAGGCAAAATCATCGAAAGACAGGAAAATTAGACTAGGGCCTGGGATGTGGCTGAGTGTAGAAGGCTTGCCTGTTTGCAAATCGACCCAAGGCAAAGAGAGACAGAAATGAAGATAATAGAGATGGGTAGAGACAGAGATGGATAGGGTGATAATGCAGAGAGAGAGAGAGAGAGAGAGATATCAGATCTACAGAGAGTATCAAAATAGAAACATTCAATATACAAAAGCACCCATGTTTCAACATCAGCAACAATTAGAAAATATATTAAGAAAGAAATATCATTTCCATTAACAACAAGTGCCAGGATTTTAAAAACCTTATGAGCAGAAATTAAGGATATTTGGAAAGAAATTAAGACTCAGAGTGGGTACAGATACTATGCTTGTCATACTATGTAGTTTTATAAATATCATACTATGTAGTTTGAAATGAATCTTTGGATGTAATACAATTCTTATAAAATTTTCTCACAGTTTTTGGTTGCTTTGTTTCGATTTGGGAGAACTTGAGCTGATTTAAAATATGTATTCAAGAGTAGAGACCTGAGACTATCTAAGACATCTTAACAAAGGGAATAAAACAGGAAAATGTATTCTCAGTGTATTGAGACATGTCATAAAACCATAGCAATCGAGACAATGACTTTAAGGCACAAGTAAATAAATAGGCTAATAGATAAAACAGAGAGTTCAAAAAAAATCTGTATTTAAAGGAACACTGAAAATCAGTGGAGAAAAGATAGGCTATTACATAAGTAGGCTTAAGCTTCTCATTATCCAGTGGTAAGAAAAATTGAATTTATTTCAATTTCATATAAAACACGATCCTAATGGATTCATTATGTAAATATGAATTTTTTAATTAAAAACATTTAGGGGAATAGCTTTACTCTCCTAAATTTTGGGTAAGGAATGATATTTTAAAACATATGCAGTGAGACACTTCTAATTACTGATGGAGTAAATCAGCTGTATTAAAGTTAAGAATTTGTGTTCTGTTTAAAAAAATAGATAGAGAACAAAACTACATCTCAAGATGGGAAAATGCATTTTTATTACATTTAAGTATAAATATTAGAGTCTGAGCTATACATGAATTATATGATTCAAAAAGAAAGTAACAAACAACTAATTAGCAGACACAAAGAGATGACAGTAAAAATGGTACAGGAATTTGCATACTGATATAATTTACCCCAGCATAATTTAAAGATATCTATTTTCTTTTTTAAAATTGGGTATCCACATGAGTGCCGGTGTCCACGGAGGCCAGCAGAGGGCATCAGATCCCCTGGAACTGGAGTTAACAAGCATTGTGAACTACTGGATGTGCTGGCTTGTTAGGCATTGAAATCAGGTCCTGTTGAAAAACAAAACAAAACAAAACAAACTTGCTCTTAACTGTAGAACTGTCTCTCTCCAGTCTCCATTATATTAAAACCTTGAAATGTAGTCTCAGACTCAACAGACTTGGGGGAAACAACTTTGCAAATCTGGATGTAGGCAAGGCTGACATAGTAGCAGAAAAATTGAGACAAACTGGTAACAGTCACTTGAAGAAGCAGTCAGCATTGCCCTTTGTGATGGTTCACATTCCCCAAGATCCAGCAAACTCATGGAGACATCTGTTGAGAGACTTTTAGGTCTGTGCACCAGAAAACAAGAAGAAAAGGTTCATGGTGGGAAAGTGCTCATTCTTAACTAAGTGGTAAATTGTGGCTTGCTTCTGCCACCAACTCCTAAGCCATGAGGAAAACAAATGAACTAGAGCTATACACATCATCCCGGATGATTGCCAGAATGACAAGGATGAAAGTCATCACTGTGCAATACCCAAGAGAAATTATTTAAGAGGGGAAAGGGTTTTGCTTTTGTTTTATTTGGGAGGTTTGTTTTTGGTGTCGGCTCATGGTTTTAAAAGTTTCAGATTGTGGTGAGAAGGGCAAGAGAAAATAATGTTGCTTATGTGAGGGTGGTCAAGAAGCACACATGGAGAGAGAAGGGGGTGACGGACAGGGTTTATCCTTCCAGAGTTTGGCTCCATTAAACCACTCCTTCCAGGGAGGCCGGCCTTCGGCCTTCCACCATCTCCCAGCAGCGATGTCACTTTATCAGTCCATCAAGTGACTTGCCTACTGGTTAAGTCAGAGCCCTCGTGGTTTAATCACCCCTCCATGAGTGAATGTATCAACCTTCAATGTACCAACTGGGACTCAGTTTTCATCAGCGGAACCTTTTGGAGGTGCACATGATACCAAACTCTGACAGGACCTATATGAATGTCACACCTATTATAATTCTTCGAACTGTGTATGTACTCCTTTATAAATGTGCAGTATTTCACAACAATAATGTAAATTAAATATTTATAATTCTGTAAATACTTGGACATTTTTCTTTGATTACTTGCAAATATGTTTCTCAAAACAGCTTAATAAATTAGACATAACATTCCTAAGCTAAAATAGCATTAACATTAGAAACCCTTATTAATTTTTGCTAGTACTTATGGAATGCATGTAAAATTCCCAAATATTTCAAGGTTTTCAGAAATAGAGTGTATAAACATTTGTCTCTTCTATGCTATTATCATACAATAATTATTTGAATTTTAACCCTTTAATAATTTTTGTATGCTTCATAACACACATTTGTAAACTCATGCTGACATTTAGTTTGGTAGGGTAGCAGAGGTTGAGATCAAAGTCTGTCTTTAACGCATGCTAGTCTTGAATTCACGGCAATCCTCCCAGCTCAGCTTTCCAGGCACTTCCATAGCAAGCAGGTGGCACCACGCCCAGTGAGATCTTACTTTTTTTTTTAATAAAAACATTTTTTCTTAAGACAGGATTTCACTGTATATCCCAGGCTCCCCCTTGACATTATAATTCCCCTCCCTCCCCCTCCTGAAAGTTGGGGTTATAGGTGAACACCACCCTACCTCACTACTCAAAAACTCTTACCAGGCTGTCCAAACATTTGCAGCTCATTGGTCAGGACAGGGTTAAACAGTAGCACTCCAAAGAAGAGCTTAAGATCCAGGAGAGCTCATGTTCAGCCTGCTGCTCTTCTCATTCAACCAGGCGTCCTAAAATGCCCATGTTTTGAATTGTACTTCACTCAGTGCTGCCACAAGTAACTCACCGTTTGCAATTTTGTACTTAGCTTAGACCCCAATTAAGAGCCACCTTTCAAGAGCTATGTCTATGGTCTAGACGGTACAGATCTGCTTTTTTCTGAAATTAATGTGGACATGATGCCATTGACCTGTATGGAGAGTCTCCATAAGGACAAAACGGCCCTTCAAATTCATGCCAGCAATTGGAACAAAGATGTAATTGAAGATACAATGTGGGGGTGAGGGAGAGGGGCGGGCAGATGGGGGAGCTGCTACGCAGTGAGAGCTGGGTCAGCGATGGCTTCTTGCTGCTACAACGCAGCCTTCCTCACAGGAGCACTTAGGAGTCAATGTTTTCTGTTCTCTGTGTAAGGGATAATTATGCTGTTCTTCGTGATACAGAGACTTGACAGTCTGACTCTGCCCCCCGACATCTGATCCTCGGTTTAAATGGCTGTCATGACTGGCAGAAAGAACCTCCTATGGATAAGAAGTGACTCAATGGTTGCACCTCCCACGCACACTAGACTAAGAAAAACATGTTTTTATCCTACAGACGATTGTGTGACTTTGGGATTGTTTGTTGGGGAGCCTAGAAGTCCATCCTTAGCATTTGACGGAGATTTCATCCCTGCTTTCTAAAAGGTCTAAGTGTCTCCTTATACTTTTCATACTTTTCCTCATCTATGTGCAATGTTTCAAACATAAATTTTCTGTATGCCTGTTACTGCTGTAAAGAATTGTTGGGATGCTTTGAGAAGAAGGGAAGGAGTGGCAGTTAGGAATGGGAATGAGAGGAAACCTGAAAAAGTGAGTTGGCCGGGTCGAGTTTAGTAAGTTCAGGCATGGTATCAGCATGCATTGCATCAGCTCACAATACAATCTGTCACGTATGCTCGCTCCTCTTCCTCTTTCATGATATTTTTACAGTAATTGGGTATTCCTGTAGCAAAATCTAACAAATGTAGGAGCTCTTTGTGGCTGTGTTGTTTTGAGACCGGGGTCTTCCTGTGTAGCCTAGATTGGCTTTAAACTCCCAATCCTTCTGTCCCTACCTACCTCCCAAATGCTATGAGTACAGGCCTGTGCCACTGACTCTGATGCTTCATGGAGATCTAAGCACAATTGTGTTGCTTTTGCTTATAAAATGATGTTCATTGCCCCATAAAACATAAGACTCACTTTAGGTGAGTCTTTTTAGTTAACTGGAAAAATGTTCAAGTGTTCATCGTCTGAATTTTCTTTAGCGCTTGTGTGTGTCCATGCTTGTGTGCACATAAACATGCGGTACATGAGCATGTGTGTGCACACATGGGCAGAGGCCAAAAGTCATCTCAGGTGTCATTCCTCAGTCACTATCCACCTCGTTTTGAGGCAGGGAACTCCTGACACTGAGCTCTCTAGTTAGATGGTGCTGACTGGTGGTGAGCTCAAGGCATGTGCCTGTCTCCACCTTCCTGAATTATTTTTGTTGTTGTTGTTAGTTTGTTTTCAGCTTTCTTTTTATTTATTCTTTATGTCTCTCACATCATGCATCTCAATCCCATTCATTTCCCTGTCCCTGTCTATCTGCCTTCTGCCCTTGCAGTCCCTGCCTCCCAAATAAAATTTAAGAGAAAAAAGAAAAGAAAAAAACAGGAAAAATTATTGTCATGGAAGCTGTAGTGTGTCACAGTGAGTCATGCAATAAACCCTTTTATCCACATATCTTTGCTTGCAAGTGTTCATTGCAGAGGGTCATTGATCTGGTTCGAGGCCTCTGTTTTCTGCTACTCTATAGATGCTGGGTCCACACTGGAAATCCTCTTGGTTATCCTGCTGTTGCCGTGTTATGAAATCCTACAGTTTTGGGTCTGCAGGACCAGCCCCTTCACAAGCTCCAGCAGATCACAGATGGGTGGATGTTGGGGTGGGCCTTCCTTTAATCCCGGTTTGGACCTAGGTAGTTGTAGGGTTGGTTGGCTGGCCAGCTCTGCATTGTCCTCATCACCAGGGTGCGCTCTCCTGCATTGCCTTGCTGAGTTTACTTTTTGGAATGATGAGTGAGGGATGGAGTCAGTCCTCCTGATTTCTTGTCCTCAGGGTCTGTTCTCCCACATCTACACCTTCAGGGCCAGCTCTATTGTGTTGCCCATGTCATTGGTAGGGGCCACTCTCCTGGGTGCTGCAGCAGATGAGGGGCAGGGCTAACTGTCCTGCTCTTACGACCTCAAGGCCAGCTTGTCCACCTGTCTCAGGCATTGACGGACCAGGGGTGGGAACAACATCTCTCTCCTGCCCATGCTGCCATATGACAGGTCAGTAATGGGGACAGCTCTCCCACGCTCGCCCACACCTCCACCAAAGGGGTTGGCTCTATTGTGCTGTTCACACAAGGTGCAGGGAGGGCCTGCTCTTCTGAGTGTTGCAGCTGGTGGCAAGCAAGTTCTAGAAAGAAAAAAAAACTTGGGTCCTAATGTTTGCCAGGCACTGGCTGAATTTTCCTAATCTGAAGCATTTGTTTGTGGGGAGAGCCATCCTAAAACAACTTTGTATGTGTCAGTCTTTTAAAAAGGAGCTCCAGGTTTGGTTTTGCTTTGCTGCACTAGTTGAGAACATTTTCATCTTACATTTCTACCTGCTGATACCATTTAGCAAGAAGATCTAAGTGCATTAATAATGGGTCGGAAATGAGTGTGTTTACATAATTTTTAATAAATGCAATCTGCTCATTTTCTTTTCATTAATGCATTACTGTTTTTAGTAGCTTTTAATTTCTCCTGCCTTTTAGGAAAGCCTACACGCTGAATGATTTTTCCTTCTTAAATGGCACTTCAGCATTCAGAAACACCAGTAAGCTCTGGGAAACTATTCCCACAAGAGGCTTCTGGGAAAAAGCTTTTCCAGTAAGTGGATCAGTGTTTTTAAGACGCTAATAACTGTGCTGATTTGGTCCCTCCTAGGGTTGCAGTTAAAATTAATTGAAAAACAACAACAGAACACTCCTACATTTCACACAGAAACCAAATAGTGTCAGGAAATGGTAAATGAGCAAAGCAGAGCTTGCAGTAATTAACGGCACCCTTCCAGTGATGTTGAAAACTAGGGTTTAGAACAGGAAAATATTTCTTCATATTTTAAAATAATTTATGATGACCAAAGGATAAGGAAAGTTAGTTTTGCATTTTTAGTGATTGATTTTATTTTGAGTTACATGTATGTCTGTGCCTGTGGGTGCAGTGCCTGCTGAGGCTAGAGGAGGGCATCAGATTCCCTGGAGCTGGAGTTATGCCCCACCTAGCATGGGTGCTCTGGGAATTGAACACAGAAAAACCAAGAAGCACTCTTAAACACTGGCCCATCCATCTCTCCAGCCCTGTTGCTACTATAGGGATAGCTGGCTAATCCACTAATCCATTCTACAGCCACTGAGCTAACACAAGGTTTCTTTAAACTACTACTGTACAATCAGTACACACAGGGACCCGTGTTTTGTGACCTAGAGTTGTCTTTTTACTTGATAGTTTGGGCAACTATCACTCATCTGTAGGTTGTCCAGCTTCTAAAAAGGCTAAATACAAAAGACTGAATGAGTCACAGTACCTTTTGAGTCTCACTGGGCTCTTTCTGGTCATTCTTCAGTCTCATGAGTTAACTTCTTCCTCTGTTGCTAACTCCTAGCTTTTCAAACCCTCTGTGTGCATGCACATGCAAGTGCACTTGTGTATGATGTATGTGAATACACATGTGCCAGGATGCTTGTGTGGAGGTCAGAAGAAATCCTGGAAGGTCTGTTCTCTACTTCCATCTCTGTGTGGGCTCCTGGGATCACTCAGGTCATCAGGATTGCACAGCAAGCCCTTTACTCACACAGCCATCTTGCAGGGTCCTAACTTCTACTTCTTGTCCCACCTATCTTAGGTCTCTATTCCCTGTCTCTCTCAATCCTGCCCAGGGTTTAAAATACCATCTAATTGTACATGGCTGATCTCTGCAGCTGGTCTGATGAGCCCCTATCATGCATCTTGCTGCCCACTTGACACCTCTTCTTGCATCTCTTACAGACATCTCACATTCAACATGTACAAAACCACAACTCTTGATTTTCTTCTTCAAACTACAGATGTCTCCCAGCTTAGTAGATGCTGTCAACACACATTTATACAGGCCAGAAACATTTTTTCACCTCTTTGTCCTCCCTTCAAACCCCAAATATGACTCAGTACCACAGCCTCCACCTCCAAAATGGAGCTCAAGAGGCATCCATTTCTCCCTACGCCTATGTCTTAAGGCTGAAGCCAGAATCTGGGAATGATCAAGTCCCTCTTGCATAGTATTACCGTATAACCAGTTCACATTATCCTGAATCTCGTTAATAACTCACCTTGCAAGGTATATTGCAACGCGGATGGTATGTAAATAATTGTGACCTTAAACTGCTTAGGCAATATCAAAAAAGAAAAAAAATACTACCTCCTTTAAGAACAGTGTTGGGAAAGGCAAATGTACACATTTTCCCTGGTTTACATGTGGAGGTCAGAGGACACCTTTTAGTAATCAGGTTTCTCAATCTACTGTGGATTCCAGAGATTGGACTTAGGCCATCAGGAGTTCATGGCAAGCACTTTGATCCACTAAATCAGTTCACTGACCATGGTATTAAAAAGGTAAAATGAACGGTTTCCTCACTTGCCTACTGTCTTCTAGTGGGTACTTGCCTATTTGTCACTCGAATAAATTCAGACTGCTTCTCATGGCTGGCAAGGCCATGCCTGCCTTTCTAAAGCACACCAACCTAAAACATTCTAGCCACAATGGCCAAGACACAACTCCTCCTGGCTCTGCCCTGTCTGAAACCCTCTCCTGACTGCCCCATCTTCATGCCTGCCTCCTTCCTCCTCCCTTCTCAGGACAAGTTGTGGGGGCCAGCTATCTCCTTCCATCCTGTGTGTCCCAGGGATGGGACTCAGATCATCAGATGTGACAGCGGGCAGAGGCATCTTTGCTGGCCCTAAGTTGGTATCCTTCTTGAAACTCATATTTAGTCCATGAATTTTCACCTTGCTCTAAAGCATAGCTTCTTTTTAATGAGGATATTAGACCCACATATGTAATCTTTTAAGTTACTTTTGAAGAGAAGTTGGTTCCCGTTGTTCTCACATTCTGCCTAAACAATAACACAAGGCGAAGATGTGGGCGTTTCTTTCCTCCCCTTCTTTCTCGATTCTCTTCCTCTGCATCCGAGGGATTTGTTAGCTTGTGTCTGCTATGTGTCCTAGAGTTCTTTCTCATGTGTCTAAAGGGCGGCTTTTTCCTTGCTAGCCGCTTTGGTTTATCCCCTGCCAGCAGCCTGGGCTCTGCTGCGATGTAGTCCCCAAATAAACACACAAGACGCTGTATTAATTATGAAGCTGTTGGCCTTGCTTATTTCTTACTGGCTAGCTCTGACTTAAGTAGTTACCTCATAATTGTTAATCTAAGTATGTCTCTTACCGGAGAAGTTTCCGGGCTCCTACCCCAATGGCGTTACATCTCGAACCCTCTGTGTTTCTTCTTCCCAGAGTTCTCCTGGACTCCTAGTCCCTCCTATCTTGGTTCCCTATAGGCTCAACAGTACTTTATTGACAAATGCACAGGACTTCCCCCAACATGACTGTCCAGGCAGTAAGATGTCTCTGTCAATCCTAGTGTTTATATATTATCCTTCTGTGGTCTTTGATGGAGTTGAAGATAGTTATAATTATAGTTTTCCTTAGTTATGATAAAAGATACATATGAACTTTGGACTCACAAGGATGGGATGGATGATATTTTCTTTAAATCTTGCTAAAATATTGTAACTATGTTCTTATTTGATAACTGTTCTGTTATATACAATTTGACTGTGTTAAAGTTAAGACCTTTCTTTTGTTTAAACAGAAAAGAGGAGATGTTGGGGAAGTCCTGTTATTTGCCTGTTATTTGTCAATAAAGTACTGTTGAGCCTATAGGAATCTAGATAGGTGGGGCTAGGAGTCCAGGAGGATTCTGGGAAGGAGAAACAGGAGAGTCAACATGTAACGCCATGGGGGTAGGAAGCCTGGAACTATTCTCCGGTAAGAGACATACTTAGGGAAGGACCACCTCGAATGCCCATTCCTGATAATGAACTTGATGTCTATAACTATCCGGGAGCCTTCATCCTGGGACTGATGGAAGCAGAGGCAAACACACAACTAAGCACTGAACTGAACCCAAGGAACCCAGTGACAGAGAGAGAGGAGTGATGAGCAAATTGGCAAGGAATGGGCTGGCAAAACCAGCAGAGACGGCTGATCTGAACAGGGGAGTGCTCTTGGACCCCAGACCGACAGTGGGGAGGCCAGAATGGGACTGATCTGGTCCCCCCAAATGTGAGTGTCAGTGAGAAGGCCTGGGCAACCTATGGGGCTCTGAGCTGTGGATCAGTGTCTATCCCTGGTATACAATCTGTCTTCATGTGCCTATGGCACAAAGAGAGATGCTCTCTCAGCCTGGACTCTTAGGGGAGTGCCTTGACCCTACCAAGAGTGAAATGATAGACTCTAGACATCCCCTATGTGGAGGGATTTGGCAATAGGGTGGGAGGGAGGGTGGAAGGGGAGTGCGGGAGGAGGGGAGGGAGAGGGAACTGGGATTGACATGCGAAACAAGCTATTTAAAATTAAAATAAAAAATGATTAAAAAAAAAAAAAAAAGAGACATACTTAGATTAACAATTATGGGGTAATTACTTAAGTCAGAGCTAGCCAGTAAGAAACAAGCAAGGCCAACAGTTTCATAATTAATACAGCGTCTTGTGTGTTTATTTGGGGACTACAAAGCGGCAGAGCCCAGGCAACAGGCGGGAGATAAACCAAAGCGGCTAGCAAGGTAGAGCTTCCCTTAACACATGTGCTTTAGTGCAAACCTTGAATCTCATTTTCTTTCTCAAGCCTCCTTTCTGCCTCCAGGGCCATGGGAGTTCTCCCAGAAGCTGAAAGACCAGAGATTGGAGACAGTGACTTCAACAGTCAGTTGGTTCCTGGTGCAGCAAACCGTGGGGAGAGGGGTAGAACTTTTCCTAGATAGTTACATGGCTTGGAAAGGAAAAGCTTAAGACCAAATACTTAAAAATATAAGGTTGGTGAGAATGAAGTTTGTTCTTTGTAACTCACCCTGAGGTCTCAAACTTCTGTCTGTCTCTGTCTCTCTGTCTCTCTGTCTCTCTGTCTCTCTGTCTCTCTCTCTCTCTCTCTCTCTCACACACACACACACACACACACACACAAACACACCCCTCTAAAGAAATAAAATAGAGCTTGTCTAAAGGAAATGTCCAAGAAATAGTTTTACAACATCTTGGGGGGAAATTATGGCTTCTCCTAGAGGAACAACCAATCCAACTCCTGTGGATTGGTCTTAATATTTATTGGCTGGCTGTTTCAGGTAATCCATTAATTTTCTTGTTATGAAATCTTGTGTTTATTCAAAAAGAATAGTATCAAGATACTTTTTTCTTTTGTTTCCATCAGCTTAGCATCCACAAGGAATATTTTGTTAAACTCAACTTTCTTCCTCAGGAAACACTCGTCTATACATTTCCTTCTCCATTCTCAATTGCAGTAGGTTTTTTTTTGTTGTTGTTGTTGAATTAAGACTAAGAGACATCATTCTCATAATGTTACCACATACCTCAGTGTTAAGGTAATTCTATTTGCCTTTGTGTCACCTAATATGACGTCAACTTGACACACAAATTAGAGTTATCTGAAATGAGGGTACCTCAATTGAGAAAGTGCCTTCATAAGATCCAGCTGTGAGGCATTTTCTTAATTAGTGATTGATGTGGGGGGCAGCCTATTGTGGGTGGTTCCACCCCTGGGCTAGTGGTCATGGGTTCTATAAGAAAACAGACTGAGCAAGCCATGAGGAACAAGTTAGTAAGTAACACTTCTCCATGACCTCTACATCAACCCCTGCCTCCAGTTTCCTGCCCTGTTTGAGTTCCTGTCCTAACTTCTTTGATGATGAACAGCAAATAAACCCTGTCCTCTCCAACTTGCTTTTTGGTCATGGTGTTTTGTTGCAGCAACAGAAACCCCAACTAAGGCAGTCTTTTAGTACAACCTGCTCAGGTGTTTTAGAAATAACCTCACCTTCTCTCAACCTATTTGGAAAAAGATGAGACCTTGACATTATCTGGTCATCCAGGCTAGCTAATGGTCCCATGAGAAGTGGGGGCCAGGGTAGGGCTCACCTCAGTCTCTGGGCCCCTTTGCAATCTCTCTGCCACTGCTAGCTGTGATTTTTTCCATGGCTGAGCAGGCTCGTCTTGTCCTAACTTCACACAGTGAACGGGCTCTGCAACTCATACTTTCCTGGTCCACATGTGTTTGCTTTCTTCTGGAGAGAAGGAAAACTCAGAATAGAATTGACATAAGTAATGTAGGAACCAGTGAACAGGCTTTCTTCCCCCTCCCAGGTGTGTACACAAGTGAAACATTAGTGACAGAGAGCCAGTGTTCAGTGACCCAAGCTCATGTTTTAAGAAAGGACACATTTTTAGCAAGGGATCTAACGATGAAGATTTTTGTTGTCACTGTGTGTGTGTGTGTGTGTGTGTGTGTGTGTGTGTAGGTTTAGAGGAGAGGGTCATGTCTCTGTCTCTACTGTTCTCTGCCTTTTAAGAGGAGTCTCTCACTGAATCTGGAGCTAGGCTAGCTAGTGTTCAGTAAGTCTCAGCAGTTCTCCTGACCCGCACTTCCACAGCAGTGGGGTTCCAGGCCCAGACAACCATGCCCGGCTTTCTGTCTGAGTGCTGGGGATTTGAACTCAGGGCTTCATGTGTGAGCAGCAGACACTGTCACCCACTGAATTATTTCTCCAGCAGCCCTTGCTGTTCTGTCGTATTAGAATACTTCAGAATGCTAGTTTTTGGTGACTCTGATTAACATACACATTTTGTTGTAAAATTTTCAAATCATCCTACTTTAAGTCCTATCATTTCATGCTCCCCACTCAATAGGGGAAACCCTCAGGTGGTTTAAGTAGAAAACCTTCATCTTGATATAGCTGTGAAATCATTGGTTCCCTTGGTTTTGATCAATCCTGGTGCCTCTCTTAATCACTTTTGGTGCCTCTTTGGGGGTCCAGGGAGAAAGCTACATTTTTTTGAATCTGTGTTTTTAAATTATAATGCTGAAATTACAGTAAAGTTCTTGTGGTCACAATGATCTGCTATCATAATAAAAAGACATTTAGGATTGTATAGTAGAGACTCATTTCCTATGATTTAGGCAGCCATTGTTTGGGGACAGTTTGCCTTCTCAGAATATATTTAACTAGCGGTCGTCTTTGAGTAAATTGTTCACTGTGGTCCAAGGGAGGGAGCGTTGAAAGGTGTAGGTGCCAAGATTTCTTGCCCTTTATTAATTTAGTTTTCTGTATAAAAGTTAATGAGTAAAAGGAGTTCTCTATGAAGAGAGCAGGCTAGACTACAGTTAGAGTATGCCAGCCTGTGGGAGACATATCTTAAAATCGAACATCTCCATGGGCCAAGATTCTGCTTATCCTGAATTAATATTCAGGGTATTACCACAGGTCTATCTTGGAAGTTCAAAGTAAGTGTTTAGAATTTGGAAGATTGTTTTGAACAGGCCACCTTGTGTTTATGTTATTCACAGTTCTTTTTTCTCAATTTGTGCTGTGAATATTCTGATATGACACCCAGGCGCACTCACATTAGATGTTGAATCATTTTCCCCTTGTCAGATCAGTTTGCCAAATTACATTTTGATCGTGACTCTTCATGCCGCAGACTCCCTGATCTGCATGGATGCAAATATTCCTTAACAGCACGTTGCAAGCATCACTGCAAAGGTTCATAAGAAATGTGGAAGAATGAAAACACTTGTGACCACACGCACTTAAGATGCTTGACACCACAGGTCCGTGGAGAACATAAAATACTTGAGAACCAGCATGAATACTGAATTATAAGTGTTTATGGAAATTGTGGTTTGGATTTGAAATGTCCCCCTCCACCCTCCACTCATGTGTGTTTAAACATTTGGTCTCTAGTTGGTGGCACTGTTTGGAGAAGCAATGGAAACTTGGGGACTGTGGCCTGAGTGGTGGAAGTTAGTTGCCGTTGGGCCTTGAATGGGGTGTCTGTTTCTGGTTCCAGCCAAAATTCTCTGCTTTCTAGTCAGCTACAAGGCAAATAAGCTAAAGAACAAGATCTAGTGGTCATAGAATGAGTTACCTCGTGACATCCTTGCCACGATGAACTGTAGCCCTTGAAACTTTGAGCCAAAATATATCTTTTCTTCCTTAAGTTACTGTGTCGATATAGTAGATAAGAGAGGAACCATGTCTTTTTTTTTGCCTCGGACTAATGTAAAACCTAGAAGCAAAATTCTATATGACTACAGTCTTTAGAAAACATTAATGCTTTTATATGGGTTCAATGTAAAGAATTGGAATCCCCAAGACAATTAGCCATGGTATTGTTTTCAATAAAATGTTTTTATCCCAATTAAAATAGGATTACATAGTTGGATATTTTTGTACCCTGGAAGTATTACATTAAAAAATTTAAGAATTAAGAGGAGGAATCCAAGAGTTATGCCTCATGAGTTCCTTATTAGTAAAATATTATTCCCACTCAAACATTTCTCATTGGTCATTATAGAATAAATGTACATGAAAAACCCACATATATATGAGTGGGCCCATGTTTTCCCCGAGTACTTGATGCTATATGTGTTTTAACTTCAACTTAACACTTCTGTAATGTCTCCTAGAACATGCAGTATGATTCAAAGCCAAACAATATTAAATACAGTGGGAAAACATTAGTTATGGAGGATACTGCATTTGCATAACATACTGCTGTTTCATTTAATGGGAGAATATCTTAGTTTCCCAAATATTTCACAATGGATATATTATGTTAACAAACAAAACAATGGCTAACCTAGAGGCTATGCGCAAACAGAAACCTACAGCAAAATGTACAGTGAATATTATTCCTCCACTGGTTTCCTCAGCAAATAGAGTTTGGTTGCTGAGTTCTTCCTGGCATGATGAATCTTTTGTGTTTTATTTCTATCTATAGGCACTGAGATCTGTCCCTCTGCCATGGCAGTGTTTTCTTAGAAGAGAGCCGTATTTCAGTGAACATAATTAAACCATCACTAACAGAATCTTCCATTAGTCAGAGCAGAGAGTTACTGCTCTTGCTTGGTAGATGTGTGGCAAAGTAGTTTACGTTCTCCTGGAGGGAAAAGGCCACTAAATATTTCATGAGCTCCTCTCAATCCGCTTGTTTATTTCACAACATTTTAAAGAGATACTTAATTTTTTTGTCAGCTATTTTTGTCATCGTGTTAGAGAAATAGATATTAAGGGCAAAATTTGCATGGGATGCCCAAAGCTGGTATTTTCTCGAAACAAGGCTTACTGTGCACATAAAAATAAATCGCGTGATGTTCTCCAGAAAACGCCCTTGGCACTTGATGTGTTTTCTAAAGCTATATTCTGGTAATGTTCTGTATCTAAGGTGTGGGGAGGCTGGGATTGTAATTTGATTGCTCTGGTTTGATATTAATTTGGGTTTCATGCTAAAATTGCAAGTAGGCACTAGAGGGTGCTGTTTGATCTTCTTTTTCACTGGTCTGTCTGCCTATGTCAGTAAACCCATGCACTAAAAAGTCCCCCAGTAATGAAATACGAGGTGCAGAGATACTTTACGATTTGGGAGAGAGTTGGAGAGATTCTAACAGGGTAGCTTCTTAATTAATTCAGAATTAGTAATAAGCAATGCTTTGGATCCCAGCCCTGGTGGTTGTTATCTTTTGAAAATTACTTAATTCCTTTGGTTACAAGGAATTTTATTAGATTTCAAGCTCTCGCTAAATGTCAAATGGTTCTAAAAATAGTTGGAATATTAGACTATGTTAAATAATTGGTGCTCTCAAACTCTGCCATGAAGATTTTGAGTAAAGCACATACCTAACACTTGTTAAGAAACCAATTATAGAATCCCCAACTGTCACAAATACCATATCCCTGCTCCTCAATGTTTCCCCAGGTATCAAACACCCAGTCAACAGCTTTTCAACTGGATTTCTTCTCTCTCTTCTACCCTTTGCTGAGCACACTCTCTCTCCCCTTTCCTCCTTCAGTACAAGAAAAAGACAAAGTTCTAGAATTATCTTTCCTGTTTGTTTGTTTGTTTGAGATAGGTTCTCGCACAGCCTTAAGTTACAAGACCCAGCTTTGAACTCCTGCTCCTCCTGCCTCTACTTCCTGGAGATCAGGATAAGAAGGCTATACCACCCTACCTGGCTCCCAAATTCTCTTAGTCAGATGTCACATGGTTTCTGTTTATCTAGTATCATTTTTTAACATAAGAATATTTGAGGGCCAGCACGATGGCTCTTTTGGTGAAGGCAGTTGCCATCAAGCCCGATGACCTGAATTGGATCCCTATGACTCAGGCTGAAGGAGGAGAAACAACTGTCACAAGCCACCGTCTGACTTCCAATGTGCGTGGGTTAGCACATATGGACAAGAAAGTAAATCTGAGACAGAGACCTTCAGACCAGTCAAAGAAAAGTGTACATTCTCCTTTTACAGGGAAGAAAATGAAGGTGAGGCATTGAGGGTGTAAAACTATCTGTATTTGGGACAAACTGTCAGATGACTCAGGGGTGGGTTCTGGTTTTTCTGCCTTCAGGGAAATGGGCTAAAGGGCTGTCTGTGTGTTGTCATTTGTGTGGGAGTATTTCTCAACACAGAGACAAGTGCTTGCCCCGAAGACATCATGGAAGCCATTGTGCTGACTTCCAGTCTCCCTTGCAGGCACAAGGCCAGTTTCCTACTCGCAGGGTCTCTAAAAGGTAGTTATAGTCACATAACTTGCATTAGCCAGTGGAATCGGGACAGCAGCAGTCAGTGAGACTTCAGGCAGAGAAGTGACAGAGCTGTGGTGGGAGGAGTATGCTCATGCATTCCCTCTTCTCTTGAAGCCACATATTGATCTGGCAGCATCAAAAAATAATGTCCCCTCCATCAACCTTCATTCCAGGAGGCCAGTGAACAGCGGAACCCACAGATAGGAGCAGGAAGTAGGCCTTTGCTGTTTAAGCCTCTGAGATCTCGGAGTCTTGTCCTGTGGCACCACAGTGTGACTTACTCCAAGCACTCCAGACAAGAGAGAAAACCAGAGGAATAAAACTATGGTCAAAAAGATCAGTTTATTTTATTTGATTATGTATTACGGTATGTACATGTGTGTATGCTCACATATATGCGTATGTGTGTACACCTTTGTATGCATGTGTTGGTGGCCCAGAATTGATAGCAGATGTCTCTCTATCCCTCTCCAACTTATTCCTGAGTCAGTCTCTTTCAGCTGAGCCCAGAGCTCACTGATCAGATAAATTCATTACTCCTCTTGCCCCAGGAATCCTGTCTCTGTCTCCTGAAAGTTGAGAGTAGAATGGGCCACCACACCTTCCCAGTTTTTACAGGGGTTCTGAACTCTGATCCTCAGGTTTGTCCATCAAGGATTTTATCCACTGAGCCCTCTCCTCAGCCCAAATAATTACTTTAAGGCTCAAACCAAAAACAAAACATAGTATTAAATTTGGTAACTTATAATGACATTGTCATGAGATTCAATGAAGATAAATTACTAAGTAATATTTAATTTCCTTCTTGATGTTTTTGTTCACACGTATCTAAGGCACTCAATGAGACCTTATTGTGCTTGACCGCTCTGATCCAATTGCCAAAGCCCTGGCCTTCCCTGGGGTGGATGTCTCCAGATCTCAAGCAGTAAGGACTTGAAGTTTTCACATAAGCAGAGAACATGCAGCCAACCATCAGTTTCTGTCCCAACATAGATGAATACTCAGAGTTGGCTTGGATTGATTGGCTTGAATCCTTCAACCACATTCAGTATTTTCCCCAAAGACCCTCAGGTGTCCAAGCTGAAGCACACGCTTATTGGTCTCCATCTGTCCCCATCCTCCTCCTAGCTCCAAGGCACCTGTGAATATGCAAACCTGATGCAACTTTCTGGTCTCCCAGCAGGGGTAGCTCAGGGCTACACCTCACTTCCTCAGCTCAGTAACAGAGACACGCAGCAGGTGCCTTGGACAAGTAAAATGACAGCCGCCGTTGCTCAGAGCCCATGGACAAAGAAGCTACACTTTTTTATCTAGCTTTTCAGAGTTCCCAGAACAAAAAAAATTAATTACCACCCATTTGAATCCAAGATAACTTCAAAACAAACCTGAAGTATGGTTTCCTGTGTTTATAACCTTCAAAAGGGAGGTACCCCAGAGATAGATTTAAAAGGCTGTTTTTCTTGTGGTTAATAATAGTATCTGCTTATGTACCACCTACAAAGGAGGATGCTGCCTGCCTCTCTTTGGCAGAATACGTTTGTGCTCTGAGGATGCTCTGTGAGTGCGTACCAACAAGGACATCACCCACACACTAAGGATCTGGCTGCCGATGCCTACCCAGCCCAGTGTCTACTGCTGTTTTCTTTTTGGTTTTGTTTGTTTGTTTTTGTTTTGTTTTTGTTTTTTTCTTGACAGGGTTTCTCTGTATTGTTTTGGAGGCTGTCCTGGAACTTGCTCTGTAGACCAGGCTGGCCTCAAACTCACAGAGATCCGCCTGTCTCTGCCTTCTGAGTGCTGGTTCTTTTTGTTTTTTAATCCTAGCATGCTACTAGCCTACATATAGAACTTAACATCCACAGGAATGAGTCAAGACACCAAATAATGAGAATACTTGAACACAAAGTTTATTTAAGGATAAAACACATTAAAAGTATTTGGTTGATTTATAAAAAGTGAAGGACTGGGTTTGAGGGTGGGCATGGGGTGGGTGAGGTTCTCCAGGTCTGCAAACATCATATCCAGTGGCTGAAGCTGGCATGGCAAGGTGGAGGCCACAGCAGGTGAGGAAGGAGCTAAGCATGGGTAGAGGGCAGTGTTTGCACAGCAGAGACCACACTTCCTTAGAGGAAGTGGCAGCTTTCATCCAAAGTTACAGTGATAGGCCTGTCTCTAACCACTGGGGCCCAGAAATCCCAGGGGACAAACTGAGTTTTCTGGCCAGATTTCCCATCAGACTCCTGTAACCAGAGGCTTCCCTTGACTGGTTTTTGGCCTGAACCAAGGTCTTCAGTGGCATCTGTTTGGGTGGTTAGGGTAAATACATGTTTTGTTTTGTTTTGTTTGTTTATTTGTTTGTTTTTTGTTTTGTTTTGTCTCCCTCCCCCATTGGCTTTGAAAAGCCACCATTGCATACCGTGAAAGAGGAGCCAGGGACTTCAGTGTCCTCCAGATCTGACTGCTGGAGGAAGGTGCCATGAGCTTGAAAGACTGTACACGTTCAAACAGGTTTTGACTTGGGGGACACACACCTTTTATACCTACAGAGACTGAAGGAAGCACCTTGAGTTCATTATGAGGTTGTGCCTGATTTATAGACAAAATGCCATAGTGACATCTGGGTCATGATGAGAAGAAGGGTCCAAACTTGAAGTTCGACTGAAGAATTCGAGGCTGTGGACAGAAAGGGTCATAGCAAGAACATGTCAGCTCAACAGGCTTCAGACCTGCCCAGCAGCACTCAAATAGAAGGTAATGTATTGGGAAAACCCAAATGGCTCTGATTAAGAAACAAAAAAGCGGGTTAATCCAACCTTTAAGAGAGCCCTGTGCACCTCAGAAGATCAGGGAAATCAGAAGCCAATGGCTTTCTGTCTGTTTGGTTTTGTTTCTTTGAGACAGGGTCTTACTGTACAATCCAATCTGACCTGGAACTCATGGGCCTGGGACTACAGGTATGTGCTGCCATGTCCAGAACACCAACATCAGTGTAAGAGGACTTGGCTAAAGTTATATGATCAACAAATAGCCTAGAAATTACTGAATCAATTTTTTTTAACTGTCCACATCTTTTAGATAAAAGACCAGGGCCCAAGGTGGTTGTTTTTTGGGGGGAGGGGCTCTGGAATTCCTCGGGGCTGTCACAGACAGGATACTAAGTGGGCTTCAGTTGATTTCTCCTTGTCACTTAGCTGGCCGTCCCTTCAGAAGGAGCCCACCTCTGCAGCTCCTGCCATCCTCCTGCAGGGTTCCAGTCACACAGCTGCACAGAGGCCCGTCTACCCGGCTGGTGCAGATCTGCTCACATCCTCCATTGTCCTCACACCAGTCCAGCCCTGAAAACGAGCATGTGGAAGGCTTAATCAGAGACATACCAACCCTGCAACTCATAATCAAGGCAGGGGTGGGGGCACTAAAGAGAGGAAGGAAGAAAGAGTTGTTAAAAGCCAATGAAAAGCTTTTCCTGGGGGACACAGGCAGTCCACACATACCAGTGTCTCCAGACCACCTCCTTATCTGCCAGACTACACGTCACAAGTGAGGACGTCACAGCCCTGAACTCCCATTGTCTTAGTAATTTATAGTGTGTTTTAGGGAACATACATACTTTTTCTCCTAATAGGTCCCACTGAAATGATCTGTTCTTTGGGCTCTTTTGTATAATCTGTGGCGATCCTGGAATTTTGCGGGCAATTCTGAAAGACAGAACACCAGAGGGAGATTTCACACAATTAAGCTGATAACTTATTCTTCACCATGTTTCCACCTCCAAGAGAGACAGAGGCTTCGGCCTCCAGCACTATCGCTGCTCAGATTAATTAGAACCAATGCATTCTTGATCATCGAGCCCACTGGGACTCTGGGCTTTATGTCAAGCAGAATTAAATATACTCTCCACACTAGAATGAGATTCAAAGAGGCTCTCTGCTCAGGAATGAAAATTGTTGGATCTCGTCTGATACTAATATATGCGGTGCCATCTGATAGTAGCTCTGACCATAATTCACATCTTGCTTTTGTAAACACGAGGGAAGCATAAAGATGGAATGTGAAAGGCTAGGAATAAGGATCTAGAGCAATACCATCTTGAAGACATAACTATCGTGGTAAGGATGTCAGTCTGGCATAGAGAAGATGATGGATTTGTCCCTTGTCTGCAACCCCACCCAGTTCCAGACTGTTAGGTGTGAGTGCTTGGATAAACTGTATTATGACTTTGTGTACCAGTGGAGTGGGACTCAGCCCATAGGCTATCCAATTTGGGATCCATGACTCAATACACTCCTGGGGACTACTGTGATGGTCCTTACCCAGGCCTATCTTGTCTGTTTAGAGTATAGACATTTTTGAAGACCATTTTCAAGGTGTTAAAAACAGGAGAGTAAATACTACTGATGTCTAGAGGTCCATAATGCTGTTAGCACCCTACATTGCACAGCTCAGCTCTCCTGCATAGCATTTCTCCATCTAAGATGTCAACAGCTCCAGGAGCCCTTGCCTAGCGTGATGCCAATGACCTGGCGGTACTGCAGGGACTGAGCAGTTCACACATGGACGTCACTAACTATATGCTCTCCATAAAATATGACCACTCGCTCTTGACTGTGTGGAGTGGCTCCAATGCTGCCACCAGGCATCCACAGTCACTGTGGGGCAGTTAGAGAAAGGCTGAGTACATCGTTTCTTACACTTACAATTTTGCAGGAGTATTTTTCTGAGTCACAGAGGGACACTGCGCAATGAAGATGAACTTCATCATAATCTCCGATGAATTTGAAGACCGTGACATGAAAACGACAGGTTAGAGACACTCCATTCTCTTCAATGCCAATGGTGTTATCTTTGATGTTCTGACATCTATTCAGGAAAAAAAAATCATGGACTCCTAGCTTTTGCGTTATTTTTTTCCTCTTAGAGGTTAATCCTCATCTTCATTTCAATTTTTCATATTTCATACAAAGTGGTGGGCATAAGTGCTAAAACTGACTTCACATTTGAAAGTGACCTCTGGATTGCTTCAGTGTGCCATTTATTGTCACTCCCTCCTGTTTTCATTGTTGGTTTTGAAACATCGGCTGCCACCTTGAATTGCTATCCTAACAGCAGCTACCAGTGAAACGTCTATGGGGACCGCTCTCAATTTCCCCATGCTTCTGGATCTCAGTCCGCCCCCTCACAGCGCTGTGTTTCACAACAGACAATTTAACAAACACAAGCCCTACTTCCTCTGTTTTCTCCAGTTAATTATCGATCTTGGCAGGGGCCCTGATTCAAATCCCTTGGGGACTCTTCCTACGCTAAAGAAGGTAGGAGCTGGAGGGAAGGAGGAGCAGGATGGATGAGTCTCAGGGATTGTTTTGATGGAGGAGGACTGCCTCTTTCCCACCTCTCTGGCTTCTGGTGGTATTTCCAATACCTAGTTCTCACTGCCAGCCCATCCCCCAGGCATGGTGACTTTGCTTCTGTACAGGCACTTCAGAGTTCTCTAAATGCATTTTAGTTTCGTTGCTCGTGTCTTCATGTGATGCTTTCCCCACAGGAAGACCTTTCTGCTCTTCTTTCTTGGGCCCCGATTTATAGCACCCACTCACATGTAAGTATCTCTTACATGCATGCCTGAAGCAGGCAGGAATAGGTAGCCTTTTCTGGATTTGACAGCAGGACCCTGTTGAGTTCCTCAAGTGTAAGGACAAAGTCACAGTCACCACTGTGTCTGTGGCACACCACATGGCATATGGCAGGTATTTGAAAATCATTTTTGGTTAGAAAGGAAGGAGAGAGGGGAGGAAGGAAGGAGGGAAGGAGGTAAGGAAGGAAGGAAGGAAGGAAGGAAGGAAGGAGGGAGGGAGGGGAGAAAGGGAGGAAGGAAGGAGGGAGGGAGGGAAGGAAAGAGGGAGGGGAGGAAGGAAGGAAGGAAGAAAGGAGGGAAGGAAGGAGGGAGAGAAGGAAGGAGGAGGGAGGGAAAGAAGGAGGGAGGGAAGGAAGGAAGAAAGGAGGGAAGGAAGGAGGGAGAGAAGGAAGGAGGAGGGAGGGAAAGAAGGAGGGAGGGAAGGAAGGAAGAAAGGAGGGAAGGAAGGAGGGAGAGAAGGAAGGAGGAGGGAGGGAAAAAAGGAGGGAGGGAAGGAAGGATGGAAGGAAGGAAGGAAGGAAGACAGGATGGATGGATCCTGCCATGGCCACTGTGAGCCCACAGCAGCCAGGAGACTTTCTAGGTGATAAAGATTTTAAAAGGTGCCTTTTTTTCCTTTCCATTTCTTTCCCCCGAGCCCACAGGATTAAATAGCTCAGCAATAAGGAAAATTAAAAATTGAAGTTATCCTTCAGCGTCCCCACACCTATTAGTTTTTGTAATTAGACAAAATGCAACTTGACTTTTCAAAGCAATAGTCTCTTAAATGCTTTGAAAGGAAAACTAAGCGTGCTACAGTGTTCCTTGCTATTATTATTCATTTGGAGGATCTAAATCGGTTCAAGGATTCTCAGACTCCCAGTCTTCACAGGGGCCTCCCCTCTTTAGCCAGGCCCCCTCCTTTCTCACATGTGAATGGTGTGAAGTTTAGGCATCAGAAAACCATGCAACAGAGCAGAGGGGATGGCTGTCTGGACACTCTCTTGGAGAAAGCTCTTTTTTAAGAGCTCTTTCCAATAGCTTTCTGGCTAGACTCTTTATTTGGGGGGTGGGGGTTGTCATAGAAGCCTTCACTGTCTGGAATTCTCAACTATGGTCTGTAGTCACTGCAAAAAGAAGCCTCCTTGCCAGTTACAGTCAGCACTAGGATAGATCAGAGACTTCCACATGGTTTCTGGCAGCAGCACGAACCACTGACACCTACAAGGCCTCAGGCAGCAGCACAGACCATGGCCTCAGCATGGCCTCAGCATGGCCTCTGATGGCAAGACAGACATCAACAAGAGAGTGCTTAAACATTGTGACAGGGATGCTGAAGTGTGGCTCTTCACAGTTAATGATTTCTGGCTGGCGGGTGGGAAAGGACTCAGTTTTTTTTTTTAAGGGGCTGACCCCTGGGAGTTTGACCATGCTCCCATGAGTACATGGGCAACACAAGTTGGACTTGGTGTATTTTTTCTTTTTTTCTTCTTTTTTGGGGAGGAGGGCACTAGGGTCGGGGGATGTACCTAAGAGGAACAGGAAGTGAGCCTCATTGGGATGCATTATGTGAAATTCCAAAATAATCAATAAAAATATTGTGTTGGGAGGGGGTGGGGAGCAAGTAAGCTAGCTAGGTATATTGGCTGACACTTGTCCTTTTGCCTGTCTAGGCTCCTGAATAGAAGGGAGAAGGGTCTTGGGTTCCCAGATGGTTGGACTGGTGGTAGAAACTGGTGTTGTCTCTGCTGTCCATGTAGCTGGGGAAGAGCAACTTCTAGTGCATGAGGGGGTCCATTTTGCTGCTCATTCATTAAGCTGAGCATGATTCCCCATCAGTTCATTGAGGGTGGGGAAAAACAATAAGCACATGCCTCTAAGAAAGGTTAGAGGGACCGATGGATTCTAGTTCTCCCTGAGGATGAGATAATTTCCCACATAACAACGGTTTAATTTGAAGGCCTTTATTTAGACAGACCCAGGGGTAAGCTGAGATTTATGAACATGCTTGCTGGCTTGCTCTCCCTCTCTGGGTCAAGTCTATTAAGTACTATTTTTAAAATGCTAAATACCACCTCGTCCTTCAAAGGAGACCTAAACTTTGTCATTTGGGTTTGTAGCTGTAGAGTGACTCGTATCTTAGCTCATTTGCTTCAGTAAAGGAATGTGGTAAGGGGAAGGAAGAGGCACGGGAAAAGAGAAAATGGCACTGCTAATGGTGACTTCAAGGACTAAGAGGCACCTAGCAGTCTCCAAGTCCCCTGCCCCACCCTGCTCTTGGAGCGTTTAAGTGAGGTCCTTGCCTAGAAATTCCATGACCCACCTGGACAATGCACTAGGTATCACCCAGGGCATTAGGTCACTGTGGGTTCTGAAACCTAAAATGACTCCGCTGCTTCTTGCTGGTTGGTGGCCTTGGGCGATCTCTGCCTAACCTCTCCAAGGTTGTGCTATCAGCAAAATAGGGGATATTTGTAGCTTTTCCAGAGACACTCCCCTCTTCTTCTCATGGAGCTCCCATTCCTTTTCTTGTAGTCACAAAGGTAATAACAACTTCTAGAGTAGCACTGCTCCATCACAGAGGCAGATGGCAGCCTAGGCCAAGGAAGTTCAGTGGTGCCTTCCCAACAAGGGTGATCCAATATGGGCAAATCACATCCCTCCTTGGGAGTCTGATCTGGAATTAGATGTGTTCTGTTCTTAGTGATGACAATAGTAACAGAATGTGAGGCCAGGATTGCCAGCAACCAGCTGACCAGATCAATGGCAGAGACAGACAGGTGAAGGCAAGAGAAAACTGAAGAGTCTTGACATCTCCTTGAGCCCAATCATCCATGACATCCTCCCACATCTGTGACTTATTTTGTAACCAGTAGATTCTTTTTTTAATTTTTTGTATAAGCCAAATCACACTGAATTCTACGAGTTAGACTAGAAAGAAATCTGATTAACGTAGTCACTCGTAATAAGTACCAAGTACTGGGGTGATGACACCAGTAGAAATTCAGAGGGTGGGGATGTTTGTGTTCTGCTGACATACTAAAACGTTTGCATTTTACACTTAAAGCAGGCCCACTTCTTCGTATGAGTGTGTGTGCCATGAAAGTAAAATAAATTATTAGAAAATTTATCAGCATAGGTGTGTTTTGCCCGACACAACCAATGTTTTTACTCATTCTTGTTCTTTGGTCTAGTCTTCCCACTCATTAATTGAATACATTTTGTTGTGCAACCATGTTTCAGGAAATATAGGAGGGGAAGGCATATGATATCGAGGGTAAAGAAGCTTGGCGAGCATAAGAAACCTCCTCCAATGTATGGTTCCACTTTCTATAGTTTATGTTATTCACATTCGATCCCATTAAAACCATATTAGATGGGAAAACTAAGAAATAATTCAGTAGGTTTGAAATTGCATGCCATTCTGAATACTATGATGCGATCTCATGAAGCCCTGCTCCAGCCAGCCAGGAGTCAATCATCCCTTTGTCTAATGTGTTCATGCTGTATATGCTACTGACCCACTAGCCATTTAGTAGCTGTCTCAGCTATCAGATTGATTAGTGTGGAATCTCAGTGAGTGTGATAGTAATCTGTATGTAGTAGCCTGAAGCTGAATCCCAGGGCTTACATCATTCACCTCACTCCTCCCGCCAGCCACATCAACACTATATCCCTCACATCATCATAAGGAGATGAAGGGTGAGTGCACTACAGTAAGATGTTTGGAGAGAGACCCTGCTCACATGACTTCTATTGCATCAAATTGTTTCAACAGCTCCTTTTAATTATTAGCTATTGTTGTTAATCTCTTCATGTGTCTAACTTGCAAGTTAAAATTTATTATGGGCATGGTGTGCATATAAAGAGAAAATGTAGTGTGTTCAGAACTATCTATGGCTGCAGGAAGTCATTAGGAGTATTGGAATGTGTCCCCTCTCAGATAAGGGGGTGCCATGGCATTCTAATTGCTTTTTACTTTCAATATTATTGCTGTTGTTGTTGGTTGATGGCACCAGGAGCTGATCCCAGAGCCTTAGCACATGCTGGCAGAGAACTCTGCCACTGAGTTTTGTCCCTAGTCTATTCTTTCTTATAGGCACATCCATCACAGACCTTGATCTTCAGCTACTCTCTTTGTATCACTCATTTTCAGAATTCCAGATTCCTCTCAAATTGAAGGTTGAGGCAGGCAAGTCAGAATCCCTCATTTAAAGCATCATATGGCAAACACACTATGATAGGGGATCTGCCGCTAACTTGCGTGACTTTAGACAAAGTTGCTAGATCTTATACTGTCTACCTCCCAGGGTGTAAGAGTGAGATGAATCTGCTGATACAAAATGCTGGTCCTGTGGGTGTCAACAAAAACTGGCACCTATCCTCACTCTTAAAAGATGACACAGAAAATATTACACTAAAGGCTCTGAGTGTGTTACCAATGACAAGGCTGCCACAGTCACTTACCCTCCTTCAATGATGAAGTACCGAAGCTTGTCATTGCTGTCCCGGGAGGGCGTGGCATAGCATTTGTTGAGTGTGAGGATCAAGTGTGTAGAGTCAGCTCCAACCACGAAGACCCCCACATAGAGCACGTCTCGAGTCGTTAACACGACTTCCCCCTGGCGGTAAGGGTGTTTGTAGGAGGCATTTTTGTAGAGTGCCATCTTGGTAGTGAAGCTGCCCTCCTGAGTTGGAACTGTTAGGTTGATGACACTAACAAAGAAAGGCAAGGAACAAAGAAAAGTCTATTATTTATTCAATTACCTGCCATTTTTCAAGCTAAAATGTAGAGGGAAGGCGGAGCACATAAGGCTGCCTTGTACAATTTGGTCCCTACATGGGGCAATTTACATTTAAATGAAATTAAATAAAATTAAAAAATCAATCTATCTGTCCCCCGAGCCAAATTTCAAGTGTTCATTGGTCACAGGTAGTTACTGTATCACATGATTCAGAAACAAAGCGTTCCCACCATTAGTTGAGAGCATTTTGTTTCTAGAAGCATGAATTATATTTTCTCTTGTGCTTCAAAGACAAATGCCAGCTGTTGTGACGCTGCTGACCTTAGCTGTCAAGGAGAGAGAAAACATGAGGGCAGTCATGAAATTCTTTACCTTAGCATAGGCTTCACGACAGAGTCCAAGGAGATCTTGATATCCAGCTCGTAGGCGCATGAAAATTCCACATTGATCGTGCGATCCCTAGTGATGATGTTGCCCGTGTTGTTGGCACTCTCTATCCAGATTGTGTTTTTATACATGATATGAGTACCATTGGACTGCAGATCAAGGGGAGGTCAGAAATCATTAAAATATGGGAGTATGCGGTTAGCATTTCAAACCCATCTCCTGGAATTGCAGAGAAATGGCTTCGTTCCACACCAAACCCAGAGGCTAGAATATAGCAGCATGAAAGCAGCCTCAGCACCAACCGGGGGAAAAAAGTATTGCCGTAGATACGAGCAGTGCCCTTCAGTCTGGTAACCTTGAGTGCCCATGGAAGGCAGATTCCATGTACCACTGAATTCCAACTACAAACAGATATCTGTTGGAACTCGGGCTAGAGAAAGCATGAGATACTGACAATGCTCTGTGAATGTAAACTGAATCAGAAATTCTTTTTCAGTCCTTAACTTGAAATCTGTCTAAGAAATATTTTACCAGGTACACTTACAAGTAGCAACAAAGCAAGCGAGTTTCACCTCCTTTAAGCAATTCTCGCTCTGATTAAAGCACTAATGAACAGAGGCGTGATCTTTACTACATCACAGAAAGAAACAAGAGAAGATATGAGATGCTTCATTAAACCAAATACTGGAAACCCTGACACTAAAAGTCAGGACCTTTCTGAATATATACAGCCAGCTCCTTACTTCAGTTAGCACTCTTTTGACATAAAACAGCAGGACCAGGCTCCATTTACCTGGTAAGACAATAGAAGCACATGAAAGGTAACGTGCCTTGCAGATCTATGGAACAAAGGACAGCAGTGGGCACTACCAACCAAGGAATGAAACGTACCACTCAGAATGCTTTTTTCAGTTCACTCAACCACTTAGCACCAAACGATGATGCTCTTTCTGTCTTTGATTTTTGTATGCATGCTCTGCTATTCATTAATAAGTGTGCTTTAAGGGTGATCAATGTACAAACTCCAGGAGGTGTCACCACCTCGACCAAGTGCTCCCTCCTGCCCCATTGTCTCACCTGAACGATATTTCCACAGTTCCCTTTGGTGTTGTTGATCTGAAAGGAGATAAAATCTTCTCCCTCAATGCCCAAGCATTGTCTGTCATTGATCCTCACACCCTCTCTCTCAAAGCCCAGCTGGAAGAGCTTGCATTTAGATATGGACACTTCCATCTGGGCGGCCTTGCAGGTCACCTCTGCGTCGATGATGTCATGGGAATCTGTGGGAACAGTGAGGAGGACAAGCCTGTCAGTGGGAGTCAGTCTCGCCGCAGGGGTGGGCTGGGGACCCCATGTCTGTGTTTCTTTAGAAGCAGGAAACAATCTCCACTCAGAGGCTGTAAGCCTCTCTAATTACGTTTTGATCACACCAAATGAGTACATGAAATCATTCGAGGCAATAACTTGGGCGTTGGTGGAGGCTTATTAAAAAGATAAAAATGCTAATAAAGTGCCTTTTGTCTTCTCTGTAGAAACCCAGGCCTTCCTCCCACACATGCTGGTGGCAGGTACTTTTCTGTAAGTGACACACAGAATCTGTCACTGTGTGGTCTGGCTGAGAAGCAGAAGCCTCAGGAAGAGCAATGCTGGCCTGACCCCACCACCCACAGGCCTGGCTGAGCCCAGCTCAAAAGAGCCTCCAGTGAGTCCTGGTGAGCTCCAGTAGAAGGCTTTTTCTATGAGTATGTCAGTACTCAGTAACAAACACTATAGAAACAAAGAAAAACATTTGCATGCCCCCTCCTATGGAACATTCTAGTCAACTGGGCTTTTATCTTTGAATGATGCTAATATTAGCACGTGTTGTGGGTTACTTGGTTTGGAAAACTTCATGGAGCCAAAAGACAAAGCACGCCCCCTTTAAACGGGCATCCAGGTGGGCTCTGCTGAGGACAAGGCCATTTGTAACCCCGGGAGAACCGACCTTAGGAACAGAAGGAGTGCTGGCTATCTGCCTTTCACGTCAAGCACTTCAGCCATGTCTTTAGGATCAAACACCTTTGGGCCACATAAAGGTAGCTTGAAGTCAGTTTCCAGGCGCCTGGCACTCTCCTAATCCCTTCTTGTTAGCATCACACCATTTACTTGTCTGGGGGTCTAAAAGACCGACTTTGAGCCTCACTGATGCTACTTGGACTCGCGTGGAAATGGCTGATTCTGTTCATATACACTGTTCAGAGTCCACTGAAGAAAATGACGTAGCTACGAGGAAATGCTCATCCTAGCTCTTGAGTGCTTTGCTTTTTTGTGTTCCTAACACTGTGGCGGGGGCACACACAGCCCCTTGTCCGGCATTTTATTGATAAGCTTCCTCACTGGACCTTTTGGGTGGAGATGCACCAGTCACTCACTGTTTCCATATGGGGGTGGCTCAATGCATCCACATAGTTCTCCTCCATTATCCAGCTCACAGGTCCTGTTGGGACAGTCTACCCCCACACAGGGGTCTTCAACCACTCCTGCTAAAAAGGAAAACACAGAAACACACAATTTGATTTTCACACCTACACACAGTAGCAGTAGACTTGACACAGTTCAGTTGGGAAGTCAGGTGGGTACCTGCAAGTCGACAGACGTGGTGACCTCCAGGACGTAATGGCAAGTACTGGCAACTGGGTGTTTACTATGGCTCTGCACCACACCTCAAGCTTTAACTGAATTAGCATGACTGACTCTCACAAATGCTCCTGAAACTGAGTATTATAACACCAATTTCACTGCTAAAACTTACCCAAGGTCATCCTGAAAGGTAAGCTATAGAATTAAAATACAGACTTACCTACCAAGTAATTCTATAATTTCTGTACCTACCATACCATATCACAATTAACACCCACCACATTCTATAATTTCTGTACCCACCACCCCATACATCTAATATGTTTTGTACATATTATAATTACTTGAATTTTCTTTATTTATTGAAAAGTCGCATCCAAATAATTTTGTTTCTCTGTTTCCAGCACCCAGCCATCTCATAGGCAGTGCTCAATAAATATTTATCCATTACAAAAACCTTAGGACTCCTAAGATCCCAGAGAAGCCCCTCCTATGGAGACCTCTTTGATTCATGGGGCACTTTCTCCACAAATATATACTTGGTCTTATAAAAGTACATAATTTTCCAATTCAGCCAACAGTACCATTTGCTAAAGGGAACAAGGAATAAGGTAATAATGTGAAAGCTTAGAAGATGTAAAACACCACCCTGTGGTTATGAGCAATATTCCTGTAACAGATGACACTTCGTGCAAGATATCCCCCACCTATACTTGACATTCACTAACCAAGAGCTTTCTCTTTAGAGACCGATTCTCTACATGATGCATTTCCTTCCAGTCAAAAGAGAAGAACCCTTGTTCAACGTGCCATAGCTCTTTGCTAAGGAAGCACTTGCCCATCAGGAGCTAAGACTGCGTTGGGAGTTTTTATGGAGCTTACAAAGATCTCCCATGTCAGTTATAAGAAACAGGTTCTGGAGATCAACTGTATATGTGGTACAACAGGACACTGGGTACTTAAAAACTACTAAGCAAGTGGATTTTTGAATGATTCCATCACAGACACATACAAAAATAAGGCCAATAACAAAATCCAGGGCCTAGAAAGATAGAAGTTAAGGGAACTTGCTGCTCTTTCAGGGAAGCCAGGTTTGGTTCTCAGTCCCACATGACTGCTCACATCTTTAACTGAAGTTTGAGGGGACTTAACTTCCTCTTTCGGCCCCTTCATACACCAGCCATACACATGATGCACATACGTACACACACACACACATATATATATATATGTATATATATATATATACACACAGACAAATACAGTAAGATAAAAATAAACAAATCGTTTTTTTAGTATATCCTTCATCACACACACTTTGTTTAACGTGGCTGCCAAGCCCTTCGAGTGAGTCACTAATTGTACATGGTGAGAGTACAGAGCCTTAATTTCTAGAAAGACAAAGGAAAACCATCCACACCGTTTAACTATATTATTCTGAAAGGGCTTTCTGTTTTTAAGACCTCCCAGTACTCACCCCACGTGTTCCATGTGTGACGCAGGGACAAGCACACAGTGAGCAGTCAGCAAATGGTGTCAATGGCTAACAGCGAATAAGAATGCCCAAGGAGAACAGAAATGATGGACACTTGTAGTCCGCAGGAAGAAAGTAACACCCTCTGACAGGAAGAAGCGCAAGCGTGTGTGTGTGTGTGTGTGTGTGTGTGTGTGTGTGTGTAGATAGAGCCAAAAAGTTCAAACACTTTTAAATTACTTATGAACACAGTAAATTGCTAGTTACCAAACAGATTTCCAATAGACTAGTAATTTTCCTAACAGTTTCTGAAATCACAAAATATATATTTTAATTAACTACATTATTTTTAGGTTCTGAACTGAATGTACCTCCACTTGAATGCGACTCACCAATGTTGGTGAGGTTTGGGAATGGTCCTGGATACCATTCTGGCTCTTAGATGCACTCAGGGTTGGTATTATGTATCTGGCTATAAACATATTCTTTTGGTCACACCACAATACTGTACTCATGGAAATGGCCAATTATATAATGGCCATTTATGTATATACTTACTTCCCACTTATATGTGTATGTATATTTTAAGAATTACTTCATTTATTTAGTTAACACAGTAAGAGGGTAAACACATTGAATCTTGGAAATACTACACACATTGAAGTTTCTTAGCACAGAAAACAATGTATGGAGTAGAAGTTTTTATTTCACCATCTAGTTTAATGGACAAACCCTATAGACATCCATCAGTAGCTCCCTTTGAAGTCAGATAGAGCCATCCCAATGCCTTTCCCTTTCTGATAGTGGAGCTAAGTTGAGAACTAAGAGCAACAAGGAGTCCAAGACTAACTATGTCCTTCTACCAAGTCACTAAACGCGTACCTTTCTAACCCAGAGCCCCACCTTCAGCTTGCTTTTCAGAATCTATCACTGAACAGGGGTTACAGGTGAGCTAGGCTCCCCTGGAAATGCGCCCTTTGAGTCCCGGGGGTCGCTCACAGCACCCTCCTCTCTTCCCCGTGGATAAGTAAAGTTGGGGTGGACATGACATCTGAAAAGCCGGTGCTACCCACACAGCACCCACATGGAATAAAGAATTCTCTTACAGCAGTTCTCCTTCTCAATCCACTCGGTGCTAAGGATGCCGAAGGAGCGGCAGGCCTCGCCGTAGGCAGCCAGGGAGCCGCACAACTGGAACTTCTTGTGGTTGTAGCAGCCATCCAGGTAGCAGCTCTCGTAGAAGGGGAGGGGATCGAGGAGCCCATAGCAGGGCTGAAAGAAGCCCTTCATGTCGGTGAGCTTCAGGCAGTAGCCATCACCCTGCATGGTCTGGATATGCACATTGTCACACGTGGCTGCGTATTGTGAGAACTGTAGCTCGTTGCAGCTGGGGGTGAGAGGTCTGGTCAGAATAAGTGAAGCAAAAACAGTCATCTGAGTTTTCCCATAGAAGGTATGACCGTGCCTGTTGTACCTGTTGGGCTAGCTAGCCCTGACGTTCATATAACATGCAACTATTAATGCTAACCAGCAATATGACCTTAGGAAAGCCAGGCTCCAATGGTCTCTACCCACTTAAAAAAAATGAAACAATTTCTATTGTTCATATCACTGGGATAGAGTGAAGATAAAAATACCAAAATGGACTAGTAGCCAAAGGGCTACATGCCAACAGACATTGATATAACAACCATTCATACTTTGACGTAGTTCACTGATATCATTGACATAATAATGCCGAACAGCGTATCGGTAGAGTAACAATAACAATAATGATGCCCACAGAATGAAAGACCCAGGAGGAAATTCAGGAGCTTCTAGCCAGTTCCAATTTAGCTGTCAGAGATCAAAAGCAACACTTCTGCAAGAGAGCTGTGTGCAGCTGAAGACAGTTCACAGAAGGAAAGACAAAGAAAGGCAGGAGAAAAGAAAACAAAATGAAAACAGAAGCACAGCCTCTCCAGCCTCTCCAGGGACTAGGACCTTATTGGTGGGAAACTCAGAATGACTTAAATGCCCCAAAGCAGCTGTTGTACCTGTGAGCCACTGAGTGGGATACAGAGAGAGGCAGCACCAAATTTGGAGTCAGGGACTCTAGTCCTGGCTTGGCACTTCCAGGACCTCCTCGTGCAAATGAACCATTAAGAATGTTTCTCCAAGTAAAGAGAGACGCCCAGCTGGATGCTATGGTGCTTCCTAGCTCTGGGTCCACTGTTTTACAGGATCATCTTAACATACTATATTATTCAGGGTTTGCTTAGGGCGAGGCCGGAAGCTTGGAGCACTCTTCCTGTATACAGCTGGGCACTTAGACAGTATCTGACATGTTGGGCATGAAGGAATCAGGCAAGGAAACATCAGGAAGGAGAAGCATGTTCACAGAGCTAGGAGAGTGCCTGCACCATGCAGCAGCCAAGGGGGACCCTAAGTCAAGATCTTTGCAATAACTTGTTCAGCTGTGTCTCGGCTGGCCTGAGCGGAGTGGCTGATAATCACCTCTATAGCCCATGTTTTTAAAAAGGCTTCCTTGATTCACAGCATCAATAAACCCTTCCGGGAAAGAGTCCAGCACTAGGGAGCAAAGGGCTGCTTTCCTTCTGTGCTGACCCTCCATCCCATTCCCAGCAGGGGACCCTAGGTCTCAGGTAGATAGCTGGTGACAGCTTCAGTTCTAATGCCAGGCCCATTATCCTGAGTGGCTGAGAGCAGTATCACACGACAACTGAGAATTCTATCATCAAAGCCCAGCTCCTGCAATTGGAAAAATTCCTGGGGCCTCTAATACACCTAAACTTCAAAGGCTAAACTCAAAGTTCTGCATGACAGGAAGGAAGATGGCCACTAAGAAAGGGGCACTCCCTGTTCGTACCTCTTATGGATGTGGGGAGATTGGAGCAAGGAAAGCATGGTCATGTTTGGACTACTGGGCTATACTCACCTCTTCTGCATGCCATTGGTCTTCCAGCTCTGGGCCAGCACCACACTGCTCACCACTGGTTTCCCCCGCAAAGTCACATAATCGTCAGTCATGTCTCCATTGAAGTTGCCGCAGAGGCCACACACTTTGTTTTGCAGCCTCTCACTGATGCTGATTTTGATGATGTTGAAGCCATTGTAGTATATCTGGATGTCCGGGCTGGTGTCAATCACCAGAAAACCCTCGCTGCTGTAGATTTTGGTTGCCAAGCCAGTTACAAATGGAACATTTACTTGTGTGCCGTTTACCTAGTAGATGCAGAAAAAATAGGAAATGCTTATCTGAGCATCGGGATTAGCCCATCTTTTCAGAAAACGGTCAGATGTTACAGGCCCTGTCTTCCCTACCACAGTTATTCAATGCTGTCCTTGTGCTGGGCTATCAATCACCATGTGTGACAAAGTGAGTGACTACCTTCCAATAAAGCTTTATTTACAAAGTCAGAGAGGTTGGGAGGCAGCTCAGTCAGCACAGTGCTGCCCTCAAAAGCATGAGGAACACACATTGAAAAGGTTGGGCATGGTAGCTCATGCCTGTAATTCCAAAGTGGGGGAGGAGAAACAGAAGAATGTCTTGGGCTTGTAGTGAGAGAACCCATCTCCAAAATAAAATAGATAGGTAAAGGTGAGCAGAGCCTGAGTAATGATACCGGAGACTGTCTGTCCTCTGACCTCCACAAACACCAGAGCACACATGTGTATACATACACATTAACACACAGACACAGCAAGCAAATCTGGCCACAGGCCATAGGGTGACCACCACTGCCCTAGAGTTTAAGGACATACATTTATCCTGCAGTTTAGGGACAGATAAGTTAAGGAGGGAAGAAAACAGAATAGTATTGCCCTCTGTGAATGGATAGATTTTTGTATTAAACTTTCCCCAGCATCTACCAATTACTGAGAATGACATCATAATCTTGTTCTAAGGGGAGTTCAATATGGTTACAATGGACCTGTGGATCACTGCCATGTTTATTGTTTTCTTATTTATAATGTGCAAACCTGAGTTCTTCCCAGATGTCTTATAAACACAGTATTTTCTACATTTGTCATTTTCCAGCTTTGTAAAATTTCTTAGCCCTTGGGATTGGATATAACATGTTTTTCCTGCACTTACAAAATAAATTGGATCTCCCCCTACCATGGTTATTAGTAATGTTGTTACAGAAAAAAAGATGACTTTAAAAAAATTCTGCATTTCCTTTTGGCTAGCTTGGGGTATTATTCAGCAGTGATATCTCCCGAGGGTCACTATCACCTCTTCCTGTATTCTTGCCAGTGTGGCTGTTTCCATGCAGGCCAATTTGCAAAAGGAATTGGAGTGTCAAAAACAGTTGCAACTTTCCTGGAAGTTAAACGCCAGCTGTAAAACCCAGATTCTTCGTTTTAATCTTGCAAAAAGCCAGCCTCTTGCCTAACACTGTGCACTGAGCTATTTGATGACTCTTTAAATAAAGGGTCATTCAGTGCTAGGTTGAGCTGAGCTGGTAGTGGAAAGCAGGTGGAAGGCACACTATCCCAGAACATGTTGATGTGCCTAGCTTCTTCCCATCCCCACCTCTTTCCTGAGCTCCCTGTAATGGAGCCTGACTCCCTCTTTTGGGTCAACCTGACGTGGCCAGTCTGGTATAGCTGCAGACTGAGGGCAGATTATTTTCCTAAGTGGAATGAGTAGGGTATTCAAACCAAATAGTAGTTATGTAGATGAGTGTACCTTTCACATGTATTCACATACAGGTCTTAGATTTACAAGCAAAAACAACCAAGGCAATGGTCTTAAGGAAGAATCAATCTAAGATAAATTCGACATTTTCTTTCAGTTGGAATGTTATCAGGGGCCTCTGGTAGAGGGGGTTGATCTTCTAGGCTTCATTTACATCATTGTCTTTATGACAAGTACTTGCCTTCTCTTTTGAGAAAGTATGGCAGAGATGAGGATTGGTCTTAGTATGAGTGGGCAATGCCAAGAATAATTGCAAAGACTCTTAAAAACTAATGAGATGCCTTTTAGAAAATAATCCAGAGTAAAGCTGCCTTGTCTACCATTTGATAACTTGGAGCTCCATTGCTGGCCTGCTGTAATTATAGCCTGAGAAGCTGTTTCCTGCAAGGCCTTTGGAATCTTGGGTAACAGAGACAGTGGCCTATTCGTATGCCCATAGGAGTTTCATGTTTCAGTTCTCTAAAATCTGGCGTGTGTGTAGGATATTTAGAGCAATCCCTTGTTCTCCTTCAACTCAGATATTTGGGATAAACTACAATGAAGAGACCACTACCAAATTCCTAGTTCCCTTGGCACATTTCTTAAGAATCAAACCTTGACAGTGTTCCGGTCATTGATGAGAATCTGCTCTTCGTTAATGTAGAAGTAGACAGGTGAGATTATGGTGAGGTTGGGCGAGGACCACTTGTCAAAGTTGATGATGAGCTGGAAGGAGATGTCCGGCAGTTTCTGGCAGATGGTGGAGAGCACAAAGGCGCAGTTGGCGGGGAAGCGCAGGAAGGCACCATCGAAGGTGCGGAAGACACCACCCCCCGCGGCCAAGCAGTAGGAGGTCTTGGTGCTGAAGCAGCCACGCACCCCACTGCGCAGGGCACACTCTTCGTCTGACTTGCACTGGCGTGGGTCGCACTGGATCAGGTTGCGCCTGAAGCAGCGGCAGCGCCTTGTGCAGTCTCCATTCCAGAACAGCTGCTTGGGCTGGAAGAGAGGTTTCACTCCAGTTAAGTTGTGACCTCGGATTGCAGTCAAGGCTGGAGATCCCTAGCCTCACTATAACGGGGCTGGGGGGTAGCACTAGAGCCTGGATTCAAACGCTTAGTCCCTTGGTGCAATTCGGAGGCCAAATAATACGCAATTTAGACTTTATTGGTTTCAATCAAGAAGAACTCTGGAATCTTTACGGCTGGGGTTGTTGAACTAATCAGAGCCTACCTGACTGTGCAGTGAGCTGTTAGAAGAGCTAGTGTGAAGAGGGAAAATACATTGTAGATTTTAAGCCCCGAGAATCATGCTTCTAAGAAATATAAGCTCTTCTTTAAGATGAAATTTAAATTCACTTGGGAGTGAGAGACCTGTGCTTTAACTCTCAAAAAGAAAATGATAATCAACTCCTATGATCAACCATTTCAACATTTCCCAGTACTCACCCCTTCAAGTACTTCCCTCACTCCAGCCTACTTCTGATTTACTTCTACTGCAAGCACCTCCCTTTCTCTGGGTGCTGAGGGTGAGAGGTATAGCCAGCATCTAGATCTCATAAGGGAAACTCTAGGATCAGGCCACTAGCCCATCAGTCCCAGCCCGGTCACCCTGTGTACGCCATCTGGGGGTCATCACTAACTCCCATAGCGCTGGTTTGTTCATCTGAATTGGAGGTCATAATCACATGTCACAGGGCATTTGTGAAGGTCAAGTTAGGGAAGACAAGGTCAAAGCACGTGTCCTGGCATCAAGTAACTGCTCAAGAGCTACTCACTGTTGTTATTCTTACAGAGGGGCCACTCAGTCTCCTTCAGAGGAATTACACAAAATCATTTACTTGCCTGTAGCACAGTGTCTCCTCAACAGGGGGGTAAGCATTGTTTTATATTCTTCCCCAGATGGGCAACAATCTGTAGACACAATTCTACTTGGTAGAGTTTACAGTCTTAATCTTGTACTTGCTCTAGATTGGGAATGTTGGGAAACAGTTGCGGTCGTCCACATGGGAGGACCACAATACGTTCAGGCTGAATACCCCTTGTCACAGTGCTAAGGACTAGAAGAGTTTGGATTTGGGAGTATTTTGGACCTAAGAGTTAAGTGCATGTACATGTGATATCTTGGGAATAGGACCCATATTCAAATGAAATTCTACATTTAGCTTGATAATTTAATACAATATTTTGCATGTCTTGGGTCAAAGTTTCACAGTGTGGAATTTTTTACTTGTTGTATCAGGTCACAGGTCAAAGGGCTTCAAAGAGCTTTATATTCTGTAGCATTTTGTATTTCAGATTTTTGGGTTAGAGATCTGTAATTTATATCAATTTACCAGACAGAAAAGATGTCTTAAGACATACAAAGGAGCCTATGGTTCTATCTGGTCCCTGTTTTCTTCTCTAACTACAGATTTAACAATACCCTGAGATTGACTGATTCCGACTCAGATTCAAGGGTGAACAGAGGTCAAGCTCTTCCAACCAGTGTATCATTCATCTTCCAAGTGAAGACATCAGAAGCCAGGTCCTTGCTCCTTCTAGATCTATAACATATTCTGGGTCCCAGAAGTTTCACAAGCTGACTTCATTTCTTTTTATCAGATTTATACAATAATGGAGTGGTTGCCCTGGCCCCTGTCTGATTAGAGCACAGGCATTACATTGGTGGGAAGGGAAAAGCAACCTGATGTCTGTGGATGTGACCAGGGGTAAATAACTCATCCGCAGAAGAACTTGATTGGGAAGCCAGCACCAAAGGAAAGTGTCTGGCCCCATCCAGCTTTCTTTACCTTAATTAGACATGACAACGACAGCTGGGTGATTACCCTACATGCTAATGACTAGATGTGTTCTCTCTTTATTTCCAAAGAAATCTGCTGTATAAACAGGCCTCCGAGCTTGTTTGAATCGAGGCAAATGGATGTGGATTATTTGTTCTGTGACTTTGCCGTTTCCCAGATGTAAGCTGTTGTCAAAACCCACTGACTTTCTGATGAAGAACCAGATAATGATGTTTATAGAACTAACAGCTGACATGGGTCGTCATGAGACATTCTGGGGGATTCGAAGTGTCCTATATGCACCATTTCACCAACATGCGTGGGTTTTTATTTATTTACTTACAAAATGTTTCTCAAGAGATGAGAGCCACCACCCTAACAACAGCAACTACCAATCACTGGAGGACAGGATGCCGGGTACCAGGCTGGGCAGCTAGCATGGACCATACGAGTGATGCTATTAGGGAGTCACTTGAAGCTGCATTTCATTCATAGGGAAGCAGGTCAGCGAAATGACACAGTTGGTTCAATGTCACTCCTCCAACATTGAGACAGTCAGGGCTAAGCTCAAGTCCTGTTGCCTTCGGCCACACTGACACTTAGGATCCTTGTGAAGGGGTACATGACACAGCTAAAAGACAAACACATTAGAGCCATCTCCGGGCTAGGAGCAGAGTTTAGAAGTGTGCTCTTTGAGTCATCGCTCCCAGGTGAGGAGAACATGGAAATGATTCTCTTCCACACGCTCTGCTTCTTCCTCTCAAATGATCCTCCTAAGAGTTAACTTAGGCACCAGCTTTCCGGGGAAGCCCTCTTATTAATTCTACTATTCTATGCTACGTTCACCCTGTCTTTCTCATATAACCCCCAAATACCTTTTCCAATGAAAATGAAATTAAGCATAATGCTTACATTTCTCTTCTTTTATTTATTTTCCAAATAAAGGCAGCTCAGTCAATCTCAAATGAGTCAATGCATCTTTACAGAAAGGAGACATTATTTATTTTTGCCTAGTTGAGTTCCAGTTCAGACACTTCAATTAGATTTCTGGCAAGCTCTCCCTCCTTCATTTAAAATTGATCTGCTCTGCAGGGTATCATTTTTCACTTGTTGATATGTTATTTTGTAATTGTTCCCTTCTTTAAAGCACAATTTTTATTTCTCTCCTGAATAGGTATTTTTGAGTCCCTTAAGTCAGGGAACTACGCTTCCTTGTCCTTTGAACATTACTCAAATAGTGGCTGGCACACAGCCCATGAATGCTCAGTATATGGAGTTAACTGTCTACTCACATTTAAATGACTGGCTGAAGACCTTCTCATCAAGGCTTTTCTTAGCTTGGTGTTAATGGGACATTACCTATTAGAGGGCTAGGGACGTGCCTCCATGGTAGAACACTCTCCCAACGTGTTCAAGGACCTGGGTTCTATTCCCAGTACTGCATCTTCCCCCAAATCTAAATAGTAAAATGATTTAATAAGTCAATATATTTTCTTGGGCAATGTGGAGGAGGGGCCTCTTCATCAGCATTCTGTTTATGCACCCCTGCCCCCACCCAACTGCACCCCACCGCACCCCACCCAGTTAGAAGCAAAAGGCAGGAGGTAAGCAGTCAAGACTCAACTGTGTTGGGATGGTATGAGAATGACAAATGGCACATGTGTGGGAGCTTCAATAGCCAGAGAGGGAAGGCCACTCCTCCCAGCCTCCAGTCCCATATTTTCTGCTTAAAAACATCCTTAACGGAGACAGCCACAAATGTCAGATTCACAGCCACTGTATTTCCAAACTAGAGCCCTGTCAAAAGCTTTCAGACCAAGATTTACAGGGAGGCAGTCAGAAAGGCATGAGAGAGAAAAGGAGGAGGCCTTGCCCATGCAGAAGAGGCAGGAGTGAGGCCTGGCTGCAACTCCAACTGTGAGAGAGCAAAGCTCTCCCCAGAACACTACTCAACTCCCCCGCTTCAGCTCACACCTCACAGGAAGCCCCACATTCATCATAACTGAGCAGGAAGCCTGGACAGTTCTGGCTGCCCCCTTTGGCCTTGGAGAGAAGCCAGCCTGGTATGGAAGAAGAGGCCAACTGCCCCCTGTACCCACCTCGTAGTATTTGCCATCCGAGTAGCAGCCACAGTTGTGGGGCAAGATGCAGCTCTTGCCGTTGAGGACATAACCCGTGTCACACTGGCAGCCCTCCACACAGTAGTGGTTGCAGTCACTCTTCAGGCGGATGGCGGCACAGCGAGGCTGGCAGACGCTCACACAGCTCTCATAGTGGCTGTTGGGAGGGCAGGTGACCGCTGGAACAGAAGGGATTAGTCAAGTCTCAAAGAATCACAGGGAGCTATAAATGGCTTTCTCACGGCCTTGCTTAGGGAAATAGAGGTATGGAGTGAAGGAAGAGGTGTGAGGCTTGTCACTCTCCCTCATTCATACCCTTTGCTTATGAAAAGCCTCTGCCTAATCCCTTAAATATCAGCCTGGTGTATGGAGGGAAGGCGCTGGAGTCTCCTCACAAGATCTTCATTCTTTCTTCAGTGTTGGCTTTTGCACTCTGTATTGCCTGCCACTGTAAAACCCCACCAGTCACAACAAATCCCCACTTGGGCTAGAAAAGTCTCTGCCTCCCAGGCTTCATCATACTGATCCTCTTATTCATAACCCATTTACCCCCGCTCCCCATTTCGGGTCCCACTTAGATCCAGTGGCCTCTCCCTATTATCAACATCACCTACTCTCACCTCAGAACTTCTATAGAACCTTTTGTTTAAAATGGTGGTTTATCAGCAAGAGTCTCCTGAGTCACAGGTCTGAAAGTGTGTAGTGTGCAGTGGTGTGTGTATGTGCGTGCGTGCGTGCGTGCGTGCATGCGTGCGTGCGTGTGTGTGTGTGTGTGTGTGTGTGTGTGTGTGTGTGTGTGTATAACTTGACCTGAATCAGTTATGTTCTATGGGTCTGAGACATTTAAAACTGCATCTATTAAGGGTAGACAAAATATTGGTGAATACTGTTGTTTTCAGGTTATTTAAGATCTCTAAGCCTCAGTTTCTTTATGCACATAATGTGGATACCAACAACACCCGAATTTGTGTGCTCAGAAAAGTGCTAGGCAAGTAGTGTTCAATAAGTATTAACTGATCATTAAAGCAAGTCTTGCTTGAAAGTTTTATTGAAGCTGATATCTTAATCAATGCACACTAAAAGCACAACAACCATTTATATGGAAACTTCTACTCTATGCTATATGGACAGTTTGGGGGGCTGTCTTTTGTCTAGTGGTAAAGAGATACTTTCAGAGTGCATAGTCCTAAGAAATTTAATGCATGGGAACATTCATATAAGCACTACCATAGTATGCTATTACATGTTCAAAATTGTTTAGTTCAAAAGATAGTATCCTCGTGTCATAGAAAATACAAACTGCCTAGGCTCAAAAACTAACAAATTACAGCGGGTTCTTGCATAAATTGTCTATGAATATAGATGCATGTACATGCATCTTATCCACAGCCTTGGTTTTTACATAAATGGGAACATAACACACAAACCTTGCTATACACTGATTTTTCACAATAATATTTCTTCCACTCAGTCCCGAATTCTTGTCTTTACACCGCTTCAAGGTGTGTGCCTTTTATGTGAATATCATCATATGTGTATTTTTGCCCTCATAAATTAGGCTGTAGAATAAGTTCCCAGAAGTGGAATTTTTAGCCAAAGGATAGGAATATTATTGTTGTTGCTGCTGCTGCTGCTGCTACCACTACTTCAGTGCTGGAGAGCCAACCCAGGTCTCACATATGCTAGGTAGGCGCTCTGCCATTGAGTTATGCCTCCAGGCCTTAAGTCTTTGGCAGATACCATTCAGCTGCTCTAGAAGGGTAGAGATTGTGCCAATGAGCACAAGGAGACTTAGTCTCCTGAGTTCTTGATGACTACAACCATATTTTCTCATTTCTGGAAATGTGGGAAAAAACTATTTCTGTGGTATGTGCATTTAGTTCACATTTCTTTGGGTCTTATTATCTCCTCATTTGTTTGTATTCATTTTTCTGTCTCCCGAGAATTGCTTTTTCTCATCTATTACACACTGTGTTGTTGAAGTTTCTTCTTATTAAACTGTAAGTGCTCTTTTAAATTAAAATGTGCCTTTGTGTGTCACATGTATTATAAAATATTTATCATTTGTCTCTGACTTTGCTTCTTTTAAAAAAATTTGCACTTTTAAAATTATGCTTTTGCCATGTGGAGAGGTAAAGATTTTATGAGGTCAAATTTATCTGGCTTTCCTTAACAGTTTTGAGAGTGTGGCTGGAGGGAAAAAAGAACCCAAAGTCCTTTGTTTTGTTCTAGTACTTTCATAATTCAATTTTAAAATGTTTAATCTTTATTCTCTCTGGATTTTATTTTGTATCCAGAAGTGAAGGAAAGACTAAACTCTTATTTTTCTCAGAGAGTTTCCCCACCATCTCCTTACTATTTATTAGATAAATCTTCCTTTGCTCAAGTTATTTGGACCAAGTTTGCTGTATTTTGATTCTATTGATTAGTGATCAGGTCTTTTGCTGACATGCTCATCTTTGCACTGGTTTGCCTTTCCACCACAGTGTTTTAGTCTTGTTAACTTATACTAGCTACCTTTTCCTGTGGAAGTATTAATGCTGAATATTAATTGATTAATATAATATTAATACTATTAATAGAAAGCATGGGTAGCAAAATATAGCATTTTGGTATCTAGGAAGACACTCATTCTCTCTTTCTCCATAGTTAGGACCTTGGAGTCTTTCCTGGCCTCCAAACAGCACTGAGAACATGGCGGGTGGTGAACAGACACCTGATTGTCACAACTAAATTTGCAAGTTTCAAATATTGATTTATTGCTCTTCTCACTCTCTACATGAGAGCTGGGGAATGAGAACTGGTCATGTGCATTGTGTTCAAGAACATGACTCCTGTTGAGGCCAGAAGACCTACTTAAAATAGAACCTGGGTGGATGGCAGGGTATGCAGATCCCTCAGGAAAACCAATGTAACAGAATGGAATGGACAAATTCTTTGCAATCAGACCAACATCGCTCTGAATCCTGGCTCTACCATTAGTGGGCAGGGGCACCTTGCGCAGGTTCCTTGTGTTCCTTGAACTCATTTTCTCCCCTATAAAATCGGGGTGATGCCACATCTCTCTTACCAAGCAGCTGCTAAAATGAGATAGTTTGGAAGCTGCTGGCTCATTCTTTCCTTTTCCTTCCCATGAGTAGCAAGATACTCTATACTTCCACAATTTTGATGGTGTCATTGATGGTGGGGATAGTTGTAGTAGCTATTCACTTCTAAAAATTCATCAACAGGAATTTGTTAGATTTGCAGGGAGAATAAGTAAAACAAATGCCGAATGACTAAACTCTGATAAAGAAGGAAACCCAAAATGATGACGCTAATCAGTTTTGACTGATCATATGCCAAGTGCTTAGATGGAGGTGGAGAGAGACAGCAGTTCCTGATGGCCAATGGTACACTACCTCTGTACACACTTTCTCCCTTCCCCAAGTTGCCTTCTTTATGGATGCTGCCTACCTCTCAGTTTCCCCCTCTAGAAGGGGTCCACAAGTCCACATGGCACATCTTGAACAAGGCGTGGCAAATGGCAAGTGCTAAGGAGCACTCTCTACTTACTTACACTTTGTACCTCTTACTGTGATCTCATCATCTTCTGCTCCTAGTCCCTCATGGAGCAACTGAAATTAGCCCGACAGCTTCAGCTGATGGGATTGTAGGTGGGGTGAGTAATTAAGACAATTTATCTCCCATTTTTCCCTCCAAGGTCATTTGTTCAACGTGGGTAGAGAGCTTTTCAATGCATTTACAAATAAGGTAATTGAGTAATAAATTATTTCATTGATAGGAGCAGCCGATATTGTTGAGAAAAACTGGCATTCTACCTTGTTACCAATAAAGCACACGCTGAATGGACAATTTGGTTTAGTATCCCCTTCTTTTTCCCTGAAAGTACCATTCTTATACCTAACACGTGAATGATGAATTGGATTAACTTTTAGAGGAATGATGACCCTGACTTCCCAGAGGTCAAATTCACTTGAGATACAAAGACCTTGCCAGGCCATGCTTTCTGCTGAGTGACTCAAACTAGAAAAACTCAATTTGGAAAGCTAAGCCACCTACAGCCCTGCCTTGCTCCCCACCCCATCCACATACCATCCTCAAAGGATAGTTTGTTCTCTAGTTTTAGTTTTCCTCTTTCTCATCCATTCACAGCCACCATCCTCCCACCTGCTCTGTATTTTGGATCTTTACCCCTGTTGTGAAATGCTGAAACAGGAAAAGCTAAGTCACTCTGCACTGGGAGCCATTCTCAGTCACCTGCTGACTGTGATGTGTCAGCCTGGGACAAGTGGGGGCAGTTGGTCTATGGCAAGAGTGGACTCTGAGGCTGAGAGACTGAGGCAGGCAGACTTTAGTCTCAATGCCATGAGTAGACGTCTCCATGACTAGGCCAACTAATGCACACAGGAAGCAACCAGTGTTCAGACAGAACTTTGAAAAGCAAAGAGGACCAGATTACTGGTAGGGAGGACAGGAAGAAATGAAAAATCTTCATATCTTTTACCACAAGTCAAACTTCATCACAGAGTAATTCTGTCCTTAGGTGGAGAGTCATAAGGTGTCTCAATTCTTTTTCCTTCCCATGAGTGACAAAAACTGAGGCCCATTAGTTGAAGGTGAGTTCTTGTTGATGTTAGATCCTTTAATGCATTTCCTTATTCATCACAGTTAGACATGATGGCATTTGGCATACATTATACCTGACTGTCTCCCACCCCCCTTCCCCATTTCAGTCATCCCGGAGCTACAGAGCCAATAAGCCAATAACCAGAGAAAGAGCTAGCTCCCTGTGACAGACCTCAAGAAAAAGCAGGCTGCAGCTCCCCTCCCAAACTTGCTTTCTGATGCCGTGCCATGCATAGGGCTCTCTGCCAAGAGCCTGGTTTTCTGATTTAAAGGAAAGCAAGCACTCCAGTCCCAGTGCACTGACTCCAGTGAATCTCCTGTAGCCCTGGAGACTGCTCTAGTCCCAGATCTTTTGTAGGCACATTTGTTCGATTGAAAACACTAGAGGCTGATTTGTTTGGACATCCATACACAGGTATCATGTCCCCCACCTTCCTTGCTTGAGAACTGAACTTGGATGATACAGTGTTGGACTCTTTCCCCTCCCCTCCCTTCTCTCCCCACCACAGTTTCCATCAATCGAATGGCTGTGTATGGAATGCAGACTGACTGATCATTAAACCACAATAGCTCTGCATCCAAATCTCCCATTTCCAGGATGAAAATGAGAGTTTTGTTCTCTGTGAAGCCTGCTGCACCCCTTATTTAGAGCTCTGAGCATCCAGCATTAATTTGCAGCCTCTTTATACAATCAGATCTTTTATACAAAGAAATGTGCTATAGCTAATGAGACTAGGATAGGGAAATAGGACATGACAGGTTAACTAAAGACCCTTAGTGATTCCATTGTCAACTTTTTCCTACATACATATGATGAATGCCAGCAAATACTCTCGCTAAATCTTCCTCCATACTGTATAGTATGCTGGTGTAGAGCATGGGTGTTGGGGTGAGAGGGTCAGATCCATTGAGACTGTTTAACCTTAGTCAAGTAGCTCAACTCCTGTGAGTTTCAATTTTGCCTTGCCTAATTGGGTTATTGAAAAGAATCAATGAGATAACATTGATAGAGTATTGTAGCAGTGGAATTGACTCACAGCAAGTCATTAATATAATACCGCCTAGCATGCGTGTGTGCTCAGATTCCAATGATCTGATTTGACCTTTCTGAAGTTACTGTGGGTAACTGGTACAGGCAGCATTATGACTGCTCTTCGGAGAGGAAGCTGAGTAACATGGAGGGGAAGTGAGTTGGTTACAATGATCCTTCAGGATTAAGCTGAGGCTAGAATCCATGAACTTCACACCCTTTTCTAATGCTCTTAATATTCTGTCATGCTCTACAGTCATGAAGTCATGACTATATATACATATATATCAAATGGAATGACATATATAAGGAAAGTATGTAAGTTATCCATGCAGTGATGGACCTTGAGATTCTAGATAAATGAACAAACTAACCATCCAACTCCCCCACCCCCTCCCCGTTAGTCTCTGGGAAGCGTTTTATTGTGTACTTGGAATTCAAATGCAGCATGTGGTGTTCTGTGCTTTAGATACATGTTCTCATTCCATCCTCCAGGGCAACCCATCAAATTAATGGCATTGGCCCCTCTCTACAGAGACAGAAAGGAAACAGTAGGAGGTTACACCTTCTGGTTCAGATAATGGACTCAGTTACAAAGTGCTATCCTAAAGCCACTCTTTTCAACTTGTGCTCCCTTCTTTGGAGTCAGAAGACCAGCCACCCACACCGATCGGAAATAAAGAAGATCAAGAGAGAAAGAGAAGACGGACTCACTGCAGGATGTGTAGTTCCTCCAGCCAGTCACTGCAATCCCTTGAGTCTGGCAGGTGCTGGCATAGTTTTGTAGCCAGCTGCAGGCCGTTTGTACAGCACCCCCATCGATACAGGAGTCAAACAGACAGTTTTTGTAGAAGAAAGTGGGGTTGACTTTGCTGTGACACTTGGCAAAGCCAGAATTCTGGTTGGGGATGAGGCTACACAGCTGTTGTACTTTGGAAAAACCTTCAACTTTGGCACAGGATGGGCAGCGGTCCCCACAGCCCACCTGGCAGAAGGTGTCTCTTTTCACCCAGCTTTGTCCAAACTCATTGATACTCAGTGCAAGCAACCCCATAGGCATCTCCAAGTCATCATCGGGGTTGCCATTGTAGCGTCCGCAAAGGCCATAGGTGCTGTTCTGCATGCTCCGGGGGACAGTGATGGACAGGAAGGTTTTCCAATCATATACAACCTTCAGGCCAAAGTCAGTTTCCACCACCACATGAAAGCCAAAAGAAAAGATGTTTATCTTCCCTTGTCCTAACTTCAGGGGCAGGTACAACCTCTCATTGTTGACCTGGAAAAAAACCGAGAAGAGAATAGAAAAGCCCAGTTGGATCAAAGATTTCTCAGCCCTCCTAGTCATCAGTCTCTTGAAGGGCAAATTCCACAGGAGGCTTGCCCAGGTAGAATACAGGCTTTGTATGTAGTGCTGTTATTGCCAGTCAAATCTTATTATTAGGATTTGAACAGACTTAAATGACTATCCTTTGTACACTAATATACCTATTTATTTCAGTGCCTTCTGTTTGTTTATACAGCATTATTTTCCCCTAGGAGTTCAAATTGTTTTCTCTAAGGTAATGAGAGGGTAATAAAAATTCAATTAACGTTGAGAATAAAATACCAAAACCTAGAACTCCTGTGTTTCTATTTCTAGCTCTCCTGTGGATTTATTTTAGGCAATCTCCACGTTATTAATTCCATTGGGTTTTGTTTTGTGTTTTTGGAGGATGACTGTTGGTTCCTATGCCTGACCACCACTCATCACACATCAGCATCTCTCGAGTCCTCAGACCTGCTCCCATGTTGCCTCTCCAATAAAGCAAGATTTTCTGAGTGTAATACCATGGTTATAGAATCACTCCCTTGCTTGGGCAAACACAGCATGTTATATTTATAATTCTCTTACATTCCTCTCTAGGTCAAGCATGTGCACATGACCACTGAGGTGTACATTACAACCTCCCCTTTGGTACAACCGGTTATGTCCACCTTCTCTTTATGATCTTCTACATGCCTCACAGCTCAGTTTCCCAAATGAACCAAGCACACCATCCTATCCACCATCTCCTATGAATCAAGTGTAAAGATGTTTTACTGGTCCTGGCCAGGACCCTTATTGCAGTCACTGTGGCTGTGGTACAGTGACAACACAGATGTCCATGGTCTACACAAGGGTAACCCCTAGTCAATGAATGCCCCCCAACCAATGAATGGCATACATTGGTAATCGTCTTCATGATTTAGGTCATTTTCAGAGTTTCTAGCATCCCATTGCCTAACACCAGTCTTTATCTCTTCCCCTGAGCTTTCCCTCACTTTCTTAAGAAGCCCCATCTTTGAGCTTGCTTCTAAGGAAACCAACAAGATCTTTCCTTTATGCCCTTTCTCTGGGTCCATATTTACCCCTCAGTACTTAGTTGAGCTCTCTACTCTATGCATGGTTGTCTAGGCAGAATCCATTTGTCTAACAGACATTTGTGTGGCAACTACTGTGTACCAAGCACAGTGCGAGATGGGAGCAAGGCATGAGCCCTTTCCCTGGCATATGGCAAGGCAAGGACTCCAACAGTTAGTGAGACCATCTGATAAAAGCAGTGACGCAGGGACAGAGATGTAAGGCCTTGGACTCAGCGTGGGGACAGAATCAGTGGGGCCTGCAGAAGATAATACTCACATGGAGGCTTAAAAGATGCATGGGGGAGTAAGGTAAGAAGGAATGAGAGTAAAGATAAGGAGTTCCAAGGAAAGAGCATAACCCAAACAAAAGCCCAGACAAGATGAAACAGCTTGCAAACAATGAGAGGTGACCACACTTCAGTACTGGCAGAAAATCAAATGCAACCTTGGGAGTAGAAGATGACCTGAAGGCAGAGAGGTCGGAAGGACCTCAGTCAAGGATTGCCTCATTTTTAGTGTCAAGTGGGCAAAGAGGCCATGGCAGAAAGCCTGACCCATGGAGGTCAGGCTTTGGGTGAGGGGACATTATCTAAGATCTTAACGGAAGAGTATAAATCATGAGATCAGAAGTCAGATTACAAAATACAGTGTACATAAAATGACAAGTAGGAGATCCGGAAAGAAAGACGACCCACAGAGGAGTTCTGTTAGGAAGGAAGTGGGGATGGGAGAGAGCTTGAGGAGGGATGGCCTTTGGTATAGAGTGTGCCTGTTTGTGCGCTTCAGGGAAAGGCTGTAGAAAGAGAAGGCTGAAGATAAGGGAAGAAGGAAGAGGGCAGACAGGCCACATCCACACGGTTAGAGACAACGGAAAGAAATATGTCTGCATCTGGGCAGGGGGAGAATTGAGTCATTAAGAGACAAGATTCCTCAAGGATGGAGGGAGGACAAAGAGGGCGGAGCACAGCTTGTTTTCCAACAGGAAGCTTAAAGGCAGAAGTAGGTGGGCCATGTGCTAACACAGATGGCAGCCCAGAAGCTCACAGGGAAGGAGAGGCCACAGAAGCTCACAGGGAAGGAGAGGCCACAGAAGCTCCCTGAGCCACCTTGAAGGCTCGTGATCCTGGCCAATGAGTGCAGTTTGCTCTTCTTGCGTTCTTTACTACCTGTTGCCACACAAGAGACACCACCCCAGGGAGGTAAAATAATGGGATTAAACCTTGCAAATGTCACTACCAAAAGGGACCTTGAAAGAAAGCATACCCTTCAACTCTAACAAGCTCTGTTAGAGTTTAAACTCTAACAAGATACACGTCTCTGTTTCCCCATGGTGCTACCTGTGTCATAGTCTACTGCCCCGACTCCATCTGGGAATAAGGAGCAGGAGAATTGGGACCCCAGGGAGAGGACGGAAGAAAAGCAGGAGGTTGGTATTATGAAAGAGTTCGATGGGTGGAGATAATGGTACATCAGAGCTGGACAGTGGTGGTGCATGTCTTTAATCCCAGCACTTGGGAGGCAGAGGCAGGCAGATCTCAGTAAGTTCCAGGTCAGTCTGGTCTACAAAGTGAGTTCCAGGACAGCCAGGACTGTTACACAGGGGAAACCTGCCTCAAAAAAAAAAACAAAAAAAACAAAAAAAAAAACAAAAAAAAACAAAAAAAACAAAAAAGGTACATCAGAGGGTGAGTAGAAGACACAAGGATGGTACTCATCATGCATAAGTACTTCTATGTCCAGAGGGAACTGAATCCATCACCCCTGAAGATGCCAACTCCCAGAATGCCCCAAGCCCTTCTGTAAAGTATTGGCATTCTATCCATAGAATCTATACATGTTGTCCACCACGCACGTTCAACCACATGTACCCCAGGATAGCTATGAACACAGCCCAACACAAAATGATACATTTACTTAAAGCATCATGAATTGTTTTGTTGCTGTTGTAGGGGGTATGTTTATGTGTGTGCATGCGTGTGCACGCACATGTGTATGTGTGTGTGTGTGTGTGTGTGTGTAACTCAGGTATTAGCTGTGCAGATGATGCTTTGTGACAATATCAAAGAGATGGACACGCCTGCATGACCACCCTCAAGTTATTTGTAAGATGTGGATATCATGTTAACAGTGCTACACCACATAGTTTGTGAGAGAATGAAGAAAATCTGCGCGTACAGAGCAATGCAAATATTATCTGCACAGTTTACAGTATAGGTTGGGCCTGTGGATGTGAGACCTGTGGCGGAGAGCTCTGACTTTACTGGAGATGAGATAGCATGCTAGCATTTCAGTGACGGTTTCCCTTGTAGGTTTCAGCCTCACAGCCTATGCTCTGCCTTTTCTTCAGGCCTACTCTGGTGCTTCCCTGACTGAGATGCCCTTGGCTCATCCTCTGCCTAGTAGATGGGCTCCTTCAGGTTTAGATCAGGGCCACCTCTTCCAGGAAGACTTCCCTGAAGCTCTACACAGACCGAGACAACTTCTGTTCTGTCTTTTGGCCCTTTGTGCAGAACATCTTGTAGGCTTCATAATTACACTGACATTGACTGTCAACAGGCCTGTTTATCCCACTAGACTCTTGAGGGAAACCGTGTTTACTTATGCTTGCTGCAAATGTGTTTTTCATTCTTGATGCCATGTGTAACACATTCTTTGGCTGAGGAGATACTTCCTATATAACCCCAAGGACCTGGGTTTGAATCCCAAGGACACACAGATGGCTGGACATAGTAGCACATGTCCATCATTCTGTATCCCTGTGGGAAGATGACAGGCACAGGCAGGAGAATCTACAGGTGCTTCCAGGCCAGCGAGCCCAGTGAACTAAGTGATGAATGAGAGACACTATCTCAGACAAGGTGGGATTCGAGGACCAGCATTCAATATTGCCCTACGAACTCCACATGCATGCTGTGTGGACTACACACATGCTTATGCTCAAACACATGAATTTGCATACGCACACGCAGAGGTTTTTTCTTTTTTAAATTTCCGTTTCTTGTCTCAGAGAAGGTTGTTGAAGCAAACTGTACCAGAGTGAAGCTCCAAAGCCCAATAAGGCTGAGAGGATCCTCCACAGCCTGGTCTACATGGAGCCTGTTTGTTTCCAGCTTTATCTGGTCGTGTTGACTCTCTCATTTCCTGCAGCACAGCTCAGTGCACAAGAAGGTCAGAATCATAGAAGACTCTCATGTCCCAGAGAGTGACTTCTATGTCATCCTCCATTTCTAAGAGCACCAGTGGTGACCTGGGGCTCTGGGCTACAGTTGGTCTTGCACTTTATGTCACACTGTCATGACGACAGCCATTATTCTTCAGCTATGATGACTAATAATAACATCATGGGAAAAACAAATGCAAATCACTGAATAAGCAGGCCTTGTAATGCATATTAATAATTCAAAGGAAAGGCTAAATCTATCCCATGGGCTCCCAAAGTAAAGAGCCGTCGGTGAATTCTGAATTTGGCCTTCTTGTCAGGAGTTTGAAAGCTATGTGTCTGTTCCCAGCATGACACTTAGAAAGAGGGGTCCTGGCCAGGGGTCCTCATGACCGCTTCACCTCTGCATCATTTCTCCCCTGTTGTGAGTGGAACTCTGTGCCCCACAAAGATAAACTGAGGCCTTAACTCCTGGTACCTGTGAATGTAGCCTAAACTGAGAAACTCAGTCCTTAAGAACATAACCAAGATGAGATGAGGTCATGGTAGACTAAGTGGACCCTGCATCCAATGATGGCTGTCCTTAAAAGGAAAGGGAGATACGGATACCCATAAACAGGGTGCAGACGACGGTCCTTACTGTTCTTGTCCGTGAGTGTATCTCTTAAGATCGGGACAGGGCCTGTGCCTGGAAGGTGAGCTGACTCTTTGTGGGGCTTTACCCAACAATGGAAAGGAAAGACGTGTAACCCCCAAAGAGAATGGGGGAACTAGTTCCTCTGAAGGAGAGAGGAGGCATGAATGTGCTGGCTAGTAGGGCTTTGTTTTGTTTTGTTTGTTTGTTTATTCATTTTGTTTGTTATTTGTTTGTTTTGTCAACTTGACACTAGCCAGGATCATCTGGGAAAAAGGAGCCTCAACTGGAAAAAATGCCTCCATAAGATTGTCCTTTGGCAAGTCTGTGGGACTTTTTCTTCATTAACCATTGATGTGGGAGGGCCCAGACCACTGGAGGCAGTGCTGCCCCTGGGCTCTTGGCCCCGAGTTATATGAAACAAAGCAAGCTGAGCAAGCCAGTAAGTAGTGTTCTCTTTAGTCCATGGTCTCTTTAGCTCCATCCTCCGATGACGGAAGCCAAATCAACCTGTTCTCCCCCATGTTACTGTTGGTCACAGTGTTTATGACAGCAATAGGAAGAAAATGAAGGCAGTAAGAATCTAATGAGTTGTCTGTGCAAATAACTAGGAAGAGGTTAAAAGAAAAACCTGTACAACCTCAGATATCTATACCTTCATGCAAGGCAAGGCAGAAGCGGGGTGTGCAGTAAAATAGGAGGGAAAGGCTTATCAACAGATACATATATTTTAAGGGGGAAAAATCCAACCACTTTGAAAGGCAAGAAAAACGCAGAAGGTGGTGAATAGCAGGGAGATAATTAACTGCATGAAACTTTATAAACCTAAGGGTAGAAACGTGTTAGATAAGGTGAATGGAGGAAAGGGCAAAAGTGAGGTAATACGACAGACAAAGAGAGTGATACCTTTGTTTAAACCCGTGATCGGAACTGAATGGACAGAAGATGTTATAACGAGTAGCTTCAACTGCCACGACATCTGCTAGAAATTTTGAACTCAAGGCTGGGGAAGCGGCTTGGTTGATAAAGCGTTATGCACAAATGAATTCCCAGAAGCTGCATAAAAAGCCAGGCCTGGTGGTACATGCCTGTAATCACAGCACAGGGAGAAAGAGACCAGAGAATCCCAAAGTCATGTTGGCAAGCTAACCTAGTCAGTTAGCAAGCTCCAGACTCATTAACAGTGAGAGATCCAGTCTCAAAAAATAATAATTGGGACTGGAGCACTGGCAACTCTTTCTGGGGACCCAGGTTCAATCCCCAGCACCCACATGGTGGCTCACAACTGTCTGTAACTTCTGTTTCAGGGGATTGGATGACTGTATTCTCTTGGCCTTTGTGGGTACCAGGCACATGTGTGGTGCACATGCATGAATGCATGCATGCGCACATACATGCATACATACAGGCAAAATACTCATACACTTAAGATAAAATAAAAATGAAAAAATAATGTGGTAATCAATAAAGGAAGAAACTTAATGTTGACCTCTGGCTGACAAAAATAGACACATACACACAGAGGGATGGACACACACACACACACACACACACACACACACACACACACACACATATATATATATATATATGCACATGAAATTAAAAAAGCTATCTAATCTGGCTAAGAGACAACCACCTGGCATATTCTTCACTAGTCTCATCGGTACATTTAATAGCTCACATTGCTAAGGAAATGAAATTACCACCAGCAGAAGGAAACCTACAGGAACCTTAAAAGGGACATGATGTCACCTCAGTCATTCACTTGACAAGTGTCACTGTGTATGGGTCACAGTTCAAATCCAGCCTGAGCTCCACAGTGAGACTCTTTGTCATAAACAAAAAAAAACACTGTAACAACAAACCAAAGCTACTGTGTTAGATGCCAAGAAGTAAGACTATCCAATAAATGTAAAAGGAAGGCAGTTCTAGAAGCTGTACCCTCTCTGTGTCAAAGCTAAGTGGATCCCTGGGAGGAAAAAAAACCAGGAGGGCCTCTCGGGTAATACTAGCCCATCGTGTTTAGTTTAGTTCACATCATTCCAGTGTTTAAAAAGGAGAGTCTACAAGATGTAAAGACGTCTCATCAGAGATGGTGGGTTATTCCGCAAACCTTTGAAACAGCCCCACGGTCTACTGGCTAGCTGGTAATCAACCTCAGGCTCAGATAAGACAGTGGAGCAGGGAGGGCTGCTCAGCCATGAGGCTGTTGTCTACAGGCTATTCAAGGAGTTCATGGGACTCCTTGGCCCTACTGCTCCCATCCTCATAGTTAAAGAAGGCTTCATGGATGAGAGGGTTGTAAGGGTAGAAGGAGGGACCTGAGGCCCTGGTGAGCAAAGACAGGGTAGAGCGCCTCCAAGTGCTTCAAATGTGAACACGACTCTGGAACTCATGGAGAATGGAAGAGGTCAGGGAGGCCAGAGCAGGCAGATGACAGGTTGATCTCAGAAAAGGGGGTGACAAATGAGGACACTGGTCCCATTGAGAGAAGCACCCAGTTTCTTACAGATGAATGATAGTAATAGAAGGTCATGGGATTGCCCAAGGCTGCACAGTGGTTACCAACACTAGATTTGAATCTAGATCTTTGCTCTTGCTGCATCCTTCTATGATCTAAGGTCCATTGCTATCATTACCTCTGCTCTCGCTTTGCTGTCTGTGAATTGGGCAATCCTTTGCTCTCTGACCCCCCAAGGCCTCTTTCTAATATCACACTATGATTGCCTTTGGATGCTGGACCACCATGGCTCAGCAGCATCTAGCTGGACCAAGACACTGTCTCCATAAGTACTGAATCCATTCTAGAGGTTGGCCTTTTATACTCACCAGCACAGTGTGCTTGTAAGCCCGGTGAATCACAATGCTGTAGCCAAACACGGTCACGTCCACCTGCTTCACCCACAAGGCCAGTGATGGGTCCCGATCCTCGTTCTTGGCTGTTACAATGAACTTGGGGAAAGAGTCAGAGATTGATCTACTTCCTGTAGTGCAGAGGATGAGAGGGCAACTGGTCTGGAAGTCAAAGGGGTAGCCATCAAAGGTGAGGTAGTGGCCATAGCCGGAGACGATACATGAAGCATCAGTACGGGGCTGGCAGTAGTATAAGCCACTCTCTTCCATGCAGTATTCATCATCTTTGCAGGGAATGGTCTCACAGTGGACACTGTTGTCTGTGCCATTGCAATAGCAGAAGATCTGGCAGTCTTGGTCCACCCAGAAGGTCTCATTGGTGGCAAGTTGATGTCCCTCAAAGTTGCAGCCACACTCGCTCCGAGGCACACACTGGCTACCCTGCAGGGCGTAGCCTTCATCACATTGGCATCCCTCTGAGCAGCTATCCACACAGATGGGGCCCAGGGCCAGGGTCTCACAGGTCTCTGTACATGTCATGCACTCCTCAAAATGGCTATTCTCTGGGCACTCTAGAGCTGAGGGTAGTCAAAGAGAAGGCAAGTTTGAGAAATGAACAGAGGGCAGAGACATAAGTATGTAGGTATGTGCACATTTGTGCAACTGCATATTGTGCAATCACAGGTGGGTTCATATTTTTGTGGCACAATGAGCTCAATGAAGCTGCATGATTGAATACTGTCATCCTCGCTGGCGTGATTGAGGGTCAGAGGACACCCGCAGGCTCCGTTTGTGTATTTGATTGTCTACATAGAAGAGTCTTTGTCTACAAACCAGTACTGAACACCTGTTAGATGTGGACCCTCTCCTGGGCCCTTTTGTGTTCCTCGTCTCAATCACCTGGATTAAGACAAGTCTTTTTATCACTGTTCTATAGGTGAGGATATGGGAGGCCAATGATTTAACTTATCTACCTGATAAGAGCCAGGCAAGGGTTAAGATGTCGTGACATATATTCTAAAGACAGTGTGTGATGTACTACAAAAACATTTGCTTTGTAGCCGTAAAGATATCTCTCAGTTTAGGCTTGTGAATATCTCTGAGCTCTAGTGTCTCCTTTGTTGTTGTTATTGTTCAACAATGGCCATATTTACCTGATAGGATTATTCTGAGGATTAATAATCTAATATTAATTCTGAGTCCATAGTAGAGTATCAAAAAATAGCACACACTCCCCCCACCTGGACCATCCTTCTTGCCTTGGCCTTATGTCTTTCTCGTTGTCTTTTATTTTTCTTTATCTGGCACCTGAGGTCTTCTTCACCTCCTCACCATGCTCTGTGTGCAGTCAGCCCTCTGCCCCTGCTCACACTGTCCTCTGCCAGGGTAACCCCCTACAAAGCCACATCCCATGACTCTTTCACGCTTCTTTTCAAACCACACTTTCTCCCAGAAGTCTTCCTTGTTAAATCAAGTCTCTTCCATAGAGGAGCGTGTACAGCTGTCTGTGAGGTTCTGGGTTAGCACCCTACTTCTCTCCATGCCTTGACTGGTGACAACTTGACAGGAGCAGTGACAGAATCCAAGAGCACAGAAGAAATCTGCCTACAAGTCTGTGTGCTCTAAAGATCTGCAAAGGTCCCCAACCCTCTGGGAAAACAGGATCTTGCCCATAGAACTTTCTTTGGCTCTTAAACATACAATCCTTCCTTGCCAGTGTCTTACGAACCAAGGACGTGAAGGACACTACAGAGAAATAAATTGCATGGACATAATAGCTCTGCCCACGAGGACCAACTCCATCATTCTGCACTGTGGACTGAAAGCCAATCTTTTTATTTTTTTCCTCTAGGCTAAAGGACTCTCTCCATTTCCATTGACTACAATACCATACGGCTTTGGAGTTGAAGGCTAGTTCAACACTGATTATATATGTCTGGATAGAGGGATTTTCACACTTGTCTCTAAATTATGAATGCTATAGCACTGACTGCAGGTTTATGGGGAAAGCAAATAACATGACTTATTTAAATGGCTGTCGCTTATGACTTATTGTATTGTCTGGATTTGTCTGAAAGTCTGGAACATAGAGACGTGGAGTAATAAAACTTTCCCCTGCCCCTGAAATAACTCTGGGAAATTACTAAATTGGGGATCCAGCTCTGCCAACAAGAGAGTTGGTTAAAAATGTTCAAACACAGATAGCATGGTAGTCTCTTTCCAAGCTCAAAGAAGATGCTGTTCCTTGAAATGAACTGGGTAACAACTACAGACAAGGAACAGCATCTCCTTTGAACTTGGATTGGGTGACAACTACAGATTTTTAGGACCCAGTCATAACATTCCCTTACATACTTAGACAGCTGGCTGATCAAGTGTGCACACTTTGGTCATTACCGGCAGATCCAAATGAGCCAACCTAGTAGGTGGGCAGGGTGTAAGCCTGTCTTTCTTCCCAATGAAGCTATGCTCCATGTGGCCACCTCTGCCCAAATCCCCTTTAAAAGGTTCTTACACGAGTGACCTCCACTCCACTGCCCTGGATGAGGATTGGGGACATGCCTTTCTCAAGAGCCTTCACAACCAGGTCAGGCTAAGCTAGGTGCCACCAAAATGTGCTCTGCACAGTACAAAACCCACAAGTACTCCCTGCCAGGCAGGAGCTGGTCGTCTGGAAGGACAACCTGGTAGCAGCATAGATCTGGGATGGGGAAACTTGGCAATTCCACACCATGTGTGAAATCCATCTAGAAATCTGGGTGTGAGAGAAGGGGCAGAAGCCACACTAGAGAGGCTGGAGGAAGGAAGGAGGTGTGGGAGACAGCAGATGGATCAGAGAGGCTTTGGGGGAGTATTTCAAGACCCCACTAAGCAGAGCAGTGAGCAAGAGCACAGTGGCTCTCCTGCTGAAGGTGACTGTACACAGAATTCAGCTTCAGGACTCATGGAATCTGCCTGCCAGTCCCTTCTGAAGGAAGCTAAGGCTCATCAGAACAGACTTGCTCAAGTTGACAGGCCAGGTGCACACTCATTGGATTTCTGAAGTTCATAAATCAGAGGTTTAAAGGTGTGTGTGTGTGTGTGTTTGTGTGTGTTTAACTGCTGAAAGATATCCCCAAACAAAAATACCCCCAAGAGCACTGTGTAACTGGTACCCAGATGTTTGTCTCTGTAACACCCCTCACCAAAAGGGAGTAGAGTCTCTTGGTATAAGGGCTGAATGTTGCCCAGGGTGGAAAGAATACAGAGAAAACTGTTTGATCAGAAAGTAAGACAGTGCTAAAAACCACAGCAGAGGTATGACAAAGGACAGGAGTCAGTTCGAAGGTTTCTATAGGTCAAACATGGAACAATTTTAGCACCAAAATACTTTTTAAATGTAATATGAAATATAAGACCTTTTTGAGATGAGGTAAGATAGACAAGAGGTGTGAGAACGGATGGGTGGATCAACTGAGGAACAGTTGGGAGAGATGGGAAGACTCTTGCCTATATTGGGATAGCAACTCCTGACTGGTAAAGTAGGGAAGACAGTGCTGGACCTGGAATTGTCATTTGGTAATCACAGTGCAACAGTATAGCACAAGCCAAAATCAATCGACAGTAGGTACTGAACCAGGGCAGAGATTTTGACGGACAGCAGTAAAGGTGCATATCAAAAAAAAATATCTCCACACACTTTGCATTTTGGTTGTAAGAGAAAACTCATGGGAAATCTACAGAGGAGCATTCTGCCCATACCTTGGTTTGGACAACAGCACGCAGCTCACCCACAAGGGGGCAGAGTGGACATAGACTTTGTCTGCTTGTAGAGCTTTCGTGGGAATGCTGAATGGGCGCAGAGTTAAGGCTCACCACGAGTGACAGCCAAATCTACATAAGAAGCCATTCTATTTTAGAGGGCACAGAAAGCTAAGGGATTGTTCCAATCATATTACATAACATATTGTAGGAGTAAAGAAATGTGTATTAAAATATGAACCTAGACTAGGTTCATGCAGACAGGGAAAAACATAAAAGCCACTACCCAGTTAGATAACAAAATTGGGAGGTAGATGTTAAGTTCTTCTATATAAATTAGATAACTGCACTACAGTAATATGAGCCAATGACCTTAGTCTCAGGAAATAATTATGGAAGAGCTAGTGGGGATGGGTGATTGATTGGAATCTCAAATGTCTCCCAAAAGTTAAAGGTTTGGTCTCCAGCACAGGTCTTTGGAACATTAAGGGTGTGCCTTGAAATGGATAGGGAGAACAAAGTCCTTCCTCTCCCTCCCATTCACACAATGAACATTTTTTTTCTTCCCCTATATGCAAGCCACCATGCTCTAACCTCACTGCAGACCCAAAAGCAATGGGGCCACTAGGTCCCATCAACCCTTGAGCTGAAACCATGAGCCAAAAAATAATACCTCTCTCTGTAAGTTAGTTTCCCCTGGGTATTTTGTCACAGTCACAGAAGCCATGGTTACAATTACTTTCTGATTGAGGTGCAGCCAATGGGAAAAGAACACAAAAGGGACAGACTGCACATGACAGGTTTAATCTGGGTAATGAGCACATAGGTATGCTCACAATGTTTGTGTAACTTCGAAACTACTTAAAAAACTTTTTAATGATTAAACTTAAAGTGGGTCATGACAGAGAGATACACAGACCCAGCTGCTGGCATCTTCATGGTTTAAGTTTTGGTTTAGGGCCAAAGTTTTCAGTGGAGAGAGTGATGTATAGCCGTTCTTACTATCCTGCATGGGTTCCATCCTTTCAGTCCCTCCCGTCTGCTTCTTCTGATAAGCCAGGTGCTGGCTATCTTGTCTGCTCAGGAATTATTCTAATGACGACTAGTATCTCCACTGCCTGGCTGAGAGGGATCACATACTCTGGGGACAAAATGAAAAGCCAGGTACATGGGACTGTCTTAATAGCCTTTGTCAGGTTTGCCCCAGGGAGAAACTCTGATCTCCAACACCCTGAGAAGCTCCCCAGCTGACTGTGCCCTTCCAAAATGAATGGGGCTCTTCTGCGCCCCATTCCCCATGAAGCCATTACTAAGGTTTCTGGTTGTTTAACCCAGTGTCTGTGCTCTCTGTAGATAAAACCACCTGTCAATGGGATGGCTAACTGTTCTACAATAAAAAGATATTGTGTGTTTAGAAATGAAAAGAAGGACTTGGAGATGGCTCAGTTGATAAAGTATCTGCCACACAAACATGAAGGATACCACATAAAAGCTCCAGTGTTTATAACACCAGCACTGAGAGAGGTAGATCTCTGGTGCTCTCTGGTCAGTGAGTCTAGCAAGTCAGTGAGCTCTAGATTCAGTAAGAGATGTTGTCTCAAAAGATAAAGTTGGAGGGGCTGAAGAGATAACTCACCAATTAAGAGCATGCACTGCTCTTGCAGAGGACCCAAGTTTGGTTCCCAGTACCCATATTGGGATTCTCACAATGGCCTGTAACTCTAGCCCCAAGGCATTAGATGTTCTCCAGCCTCCAATGACACTTGTACCTGCTTGTGCACACACACACACACACACACACACACACACACACACACACACTGTTAAAACCTAAATCTTTAACCAAAAAAAGTAAGGTGGAAAGGAATAGTGGAAGATATCAATGTCAATCTCTAGCCTCTACACACACACACACACACACACACACACGCGTGTACATGTGCACATGCACACATACAAAACACACACACACATGTGAAATGAAAATAAGGGTGAGAAGCTGTCAAGTTTGGGGTAATGAGACCAAAGACAAGTCATTAGACTCCCCTTGAGCTCTGTCCAACTAAGAAGACCTGACTAGGAAACCATTGTAGAGCATGTGTCCCCAGCCCTAGCCTCCCCACCATGGAGCCCGAACTTACGGCAGAATTCATAGGTCCTCCAGGGGCCCACCTCCACATCTGCATTCTTGCAAGCACTGGCATAACGGGCCACAGAATCACACAGCTCCGACTCATTGCCCCCACTCTGGCACAGGCGAAAAAGGCAGGTGCGGTAGTAGGCAGTGACATTGACCACCCCATGGCACTCCAGGAAGGAGCTGTTGGAGGGGTCATTGATGATACCGCAACGGGAGCGACCCCGGTAGAACTTGAGCAGTTCCGAGTCGTTGTTGCAGGCCTTCAGCAGGTCCCCACACTCGCCATTGCAGATTTCCTCAAATGTCGTCCAGCTCTCCAAGAACACTGCCAGGTTGTCTGTGCATTTGCCATTAGGAAGGCAGAACTCATCACTGGCATTGGCATTGAAAAAGCCACACAGGCCTCCAGTACAGTTGAAGTACATGGTGGACAGTCGGATGTACAACAGGCCCACATCAGAGTACTGGACTGTCACCACGCCTTTGGACTCTATGGTCGTGCTGTTTTTGTTTCGATAAATCTCCAGCCTCCCAGAAGGATGGAAAAAGGGTAATTCCACATCTTGACCATTAAGCTGAAAAAAAAAAAATCAAAAGCACTGCCATTAATGACAGGGACCCTTGGAGGATCCACTGCTTCTGAGGCTGGGAAAGAGCCCGCTCTGTGCCAGGACCAGCTCCTTGAAAATACCAAGGAGCTGATGGTGTATGTAAACTGTACACAGAAACCACCTGTTTATTCACAGGCTTGTTTCTTTCTTTTGAAACCTCCGTTCTCTAATTACTTCAGTGTGTCCCAGACCTAAAGTTCGTCCACACAAACACGTTGAGTGAAACTGTCTTGAAAGACTGTATTCCTCCTGCAGCCAATTTCCCTGCAAGCACTGTTTCCCAGACAGCACCCTTCCGCCACTCCTTTCTGGCTCCTTTTTTGCCAGCAGATTTTAATTTTTCTTGTGCCCCAGACCATTGGGGTGCATCGAAGAGAGTTAATGTCTAGATGTCCATTCACCTATGACTGCTATTCCCTTACTAAATTAATCTCTATCAATTCACTAGTGGGACTGAGAACACAGTCTTTTTTGTCTGTGGACATGTTTCTTGTAATCTCCCTAGGCTGCATGATGTTAACATTTGTTTTTAGAATGCCACTTAATTCACCTTAGACTGAAGGCATGGAAAATCCTTTTCCCTGTACCACCTCATCTCAGCCAAGTTAGCTTGGGACAATTACTTAGCCCCTTGGCATCTCCTGTGGAATCAAACATTGTTCTAAGTGATTCCCAAGATTCCTTCCAGAGCAAATTAACCTGGACACCTGGTCATGGCTACATTAGCCCGAGTCAGAGGGAGAGGAGGCAGCATGCAGGCACCCCAGTAAATCTTACCTTGACTTCTATATTGTGAGCATGAACTCCCTTCTACATACAGAAGGGATATTACAGTACGAAGAACAGAAATGACAGCATTCAGCCTACTTGCACTTAAATCCTATTTTGAAAGCTGTGTGTCCCTGAAGCAAATTTCTTAACCTTTCTGTGCCTTTTTGACAGCTATATGATACAGGTAATACTACAACCTACAAGATGAAAAAGGCTTAGAATAGTGGTTGGCACACAGCGCTCTGTAGGGACTTGTTCTTATAGAGAGTAAGCTTTACTCTATTTAATTTAAAAATTCCCACCTGGGTCTATTTCTCCACCTGCTAGAGTCTCATTTTGGGTCAATTATTTTAAAATGCCACTCCACTGGAGCCATGTTCTTTTTAGAATCTTCTCACGGCCAAAGGAAGAACGCCAAACCAGATGAAAAGGGCAAGTTCTATCACTCAATATGAGGACCCTCAAAGGAAGCAAGGAATCTTACCTTGACTTCCAAAGCCCCGACTCCTCCTATCTTGACCTCTTGGTCAGCCACGAGGATCCGAAGACCCCGGAGCCAAGCAGGCCCGACATCAGGCTTCTTCTTGTTGATGTCAATTTCCAAGTACTCAGGACGCTCAGGGCAGGTCTTGAGTAGTGTGTAAGAGAACTCGGATGGGAATGCGTAGGCAGCACCATCAAATGTGTGTAGCACCTGGTTCTGGCTGAGCAGGCACACAGTCTCCCGCTTGGGGAAGCAGCCCTGGTAGCCATCCTCCACAGCACACACCTCCCCACTCCGGCAGGTCTTGTTGAAGCAGTAGACATCCCCTCCCTCCTCACATAAGCACTGCACCGTACAATTGGCCGTGGCCCAGAAGAACTCCCCCATGGTATAGTAGTGGCCATCGAAGTCACAGCCGCACTTGTGCAACGGGACACATTGGCTGGTGCTGAGGACAAAGCCCTCGTTGCACTCACAACCTTCCGTGCAAGGTGTGGCACAGTTTTGAGAGGCCGTCAGGTCCGAGCAAGTGTCGGGGCAGCTACTGGTGCACACAGAGTAATGGCTGAAACTTGGGCACCGCACGGTAGACACTGGTACGGAGAAAGGAAGACAGCTCGGTCATAGGTTAGCAGACCTGAAGCCAACCAGCACAGAGGCTGAGAAAAATTAAAAAAAAAAATCTCCTCCCAGATCACTCAGGCCCTACAGTGAGAGTCAGTTGGCCACTTACTGGGGAAGAGGCTGAAGGGGGACACCTGTGAGTATTGACACAATTGGTTTCTCTGCATGCTGGGGCTGTGAGATTCTTTTTTTTACCTGAACTTGAACCCACTGAATTTCACCTTGAAGCTGTTTGTCCTTTTTAGCTTAGCCACACTCCTCAACAGAGGGTTATTACTTAGTGATCTGCAGTCATGAAGATGTTTTCAAATCCTCCACCAAGGACACAGGAGATGCCTTGATTTTAAAGAGCATGGCCCATTCTTAGAAGGAAATAAAACTTTCAGGAGAAATGAAAATTGTACCCGTTAGAGCAGCAATTTGAAGACATGAAATTTCAAACAAGAAGGCACTTAAAATATCTGAGTGTGACCGAGGCAGACTGTGGAAATGAATTCCTGGGACATTAAAAATGAGAAAGAAACTGAGCAGTCTGCAGAGCTGGTGTGCCTGCTCCTCTGGGAGGCTTGCTGGGAGCCAGCGGCTGCCTTCCGAGGGCAGCCCGTGCCTTAGAAGCCGACTTCTCTTATTTAAAAGCATTCAAGTCTACATAAATGTTGGAATCTAGCTGAATCCAGCAGGCATATGTCTAGTAAGCCAGCTCTGAATTAAATATAATTTATCCCAGTAAGAGAGAGTGAGGGTGGGTGGGTATAAGATGAGAGCCAGACCACTAGGAAAAATACACAACCATTGTTTATAAAAATTTAGTTGGGCAATTTGGATGCTCTCAGATTATATAAGGCTCGAAGAGAAGCCATATCTGACTTGAATGTGAATTATGAGAGGGCTGCACTGGGTATAACGGAGGCTGGTCGGTCAGTCACACAGCAAGAAAGATACACTGTCTCTTGGTAGTGCGACCAATATACTGAGATTTGAATCTGACATATGATGATTTATGTGGCTCCAACCCACGCTTGTGGAGGGAAGCTCCATCTAGCCTTGGAATTCAGAGAAACTTAAATCTCACCTCCACACACAGCCTCTCAAAGGTATGAACAACAGCTATCTATTTGCTATGCGAAGGGAACCAGGGACCAGGAAGGAGACAAATTGTCGTTGTGCTTTTATCAGTAAGAAAGGGGAGATTAAAATGGGATAGTTGGGTGGGGAGAAATGGTCAGACAGCTAAGCGGTACCAGAAAACTTCATCCAAAAGCCTATTGTAAAAGAAGCTGGTTACTCCCACAAGCCCAAGCCTCTCCTGACCAGTTCTGGCTAGGCAAGAAAAGGCCTTCCTTACTAACAGGCTCTATTTTCTGTCCACAGCCCTTTCCCTGACCATATGGGATGAGATGCTGCAGAAAAAATGGTACAAACTCTGAAGGTCCTGGAGATGGGGGACCAAAGATGAGGAGCTAAAGAGACGGGACCAAAGATGAGGAGCTAAAGAGACAGGACCAGACTCCTCCACCTAGGAGGGAAGCCATTTCCCCAAATGGGCTCTAACCCCTAAGCTACCCTTTGCATTTCCTCAACAGGCACTCCAACTGTGGAATCACCTCCCCCTGGTTCAGCTCTGGGCTGTCATCCCTACTGTGGGGTTTCCTCTAGCGACATATTTTCTGTCATTAATTTCCTATCTCTCGATGTCTTATGCTCATCGATGGAGCCTTAGTTCTTGGTTATGACAGTGGGAGGGGTAAAGATCTCTTCATAGTTTATTCTGTATAATTTGTGATATTTCAACACCACCCTCGTTCTTGGACCGTGAGTCTTAACAGGGTCTGGAGGAGGTTTGAAATCCTATCCCTGCCCCTGGCATAGGGACACCTTTCATAAGATGGCATGCCAGCTTACCACACCCAGTTTGGATTCTCCAGTCTCCGATTGGGATGCCCAGGGCTTGACACACCAAGGCGTAGGCTTGAATGGCTTGGCAGAGGAGCGTGCCGTTGTCCCTCACGCTGCACAAGTCGTACACACAGCTGTGCACAAAAGCCGTGGCATCCACGACAGTGCCACACTCCCACAGGGGGCCGTCTGTCTTGTTGAGGAAGCCGCAGTAGTCAGAACCAAAGTAGAGGGCTTCGGTGGCAGCATCACACTGAGTACAATTGTCCACACAGCCAGAGCCACACTTCCAGTCAGCATGGTAGACACGCCAGCTCTCTCCCAGGTCCAGCACTGACATGGCGGGCCTGCCATCTGGGCGGAGGAAGTCATCCAGTGGGTTTTTATTGTAGTTCCCACAAAGCCCACAGGTGGAGTTTATATAAGAGCCTGGGATGGAAATGGAGGCGTAGTGCTGGCCGTCAAATGTCACTAAGAGCCCAAAATCTGTTTCCACAGCAGTAGACATGCCACTCTGGTAGATTTTCACGGCCCCCAACTCTAAGGTGACTGGCAAAGAAGTCACTAGGTCATTAACCTGCCAACAGTAACAGTAAAAGGCAGATGAGCAGGTGGCCATGCATGCGCGCCAGCACAGGTTGGCGAGGAGGGGCAGAGCAACTGTTATGGAGGGAACAGTCTCAAGTTTCCAGGTTTCCATGGCCTTACCTCTTCCTGTGGCTAATGGCTAATGCCTGAGGGAAATATTTAGGTAATGGTGAACTATGACCCAGAGGGCACCAGGCGTTTGAGCCCAGTAACTCTGACAGTTCTGGTGCCATTGTGCATGCCTCTGGGGACTGGCTGACTGGTGCCCTTCTTGCCTGGAGAGAGGTGCATCACTTTGGTTTCCATGAAGATCCATTAAATATCACATATGTTCCTCATCACCCCATCACTGCCCTTTGTACTCACTGGCCCTCCTGCCAGATCATACGTGTAATGATGATAATCAATGCTATAGGGAATACAATATATTTATTTACCAAGGAGAGAGAATCACCCAAGCTGGGAGTCAGAAGTGTGGCCAGCTTCCAAAAGAGGATGTCCTTTTTCCTTTCGCTTCCTTTTATCTCTACCTGTGCTAATTTACTTGTCCCCGTCCTCATGGGTGGATAACTTTGTGGGGTTCACTCCTACATATGTGATTGTACCAACTTTGGTATGCTGTCCATCTTGGAGGGCATGCTATGACCATACCCTAAGCATGATGCATGGTGGCTTCCTGATTGATATTTGGACTACGCCATTCAAACACTCAATGTCAACAAGTCTGAATACTTGCTAAGTACATAGCAATATGCCAGGATCCAAGAAGTATGGGGTTAAGGAAATCATCACCCTTGTTCCTCAAGGGGCTCTCAGCCTAGTGAAGAAGAGGAACACAGATATTTATAGTAGTCAGGTTTAAATATGAATCGATGGATGCAATGGGAGAACAGAGTGAACACTTAACCCAGCCTTGGGGACTCATACAAGGTTTTTAGAGGCAGTTAAATCTGACTTGAGTTTTTAAAGATAAACTCAAGTTGCCAGAAAAAAACCCTGGGGTTGGTGTTGAGCAGAGAATTCCAGGACAAAAAAAAAAAGGCAGGGGATTAGAGGTAGCTGTGTATGGTAGGAATAGTCATGGGATACTCAGGATTGCTGGGAATATCGGTAGCTAGAGATGAAGCTGAAGACAGACCAAGTCCTGCAGCTGCTCTAGTGTCAAGCAGTGTTCTGAGAGTTTAAGGTTACCAACAAGTGAATCGGTCAAAATTCCCTTCCTTGTGTAACCTAGCATCTAGCTTAGGGAAACTAACCACTAGCAAAACAAAGGCACACGGCATCTAATAATGTGTGAGTGAGGATTCCGGATCCCAGTGTTCAGAAAGAACCTTTGTAACTATAGGCCAATGGTCAGGGCACAGCTCCGTGGGAAGGTGACAGAGAGGAAGAAGCCTTGGAGGAGATCACAGGGAGAGATCAGCAGGCCCTAAAGTGGGGTATTTCTGGGGGCTCTAGCCATCAGGGTCTCCAAGAGGCTGGGCTGAGCAAGCAGGAGAGGGCAGTGGCAGCTGATATCAGGCAGGGTAGCAGCAGGGAAAAGAGAACTTAGACTTTAGCTCTGAGCAAAATGTTGAGCCAAGAGGGTATTTAAAGCAAAGGATCGACAAGATCTGACTTCCACTTTGAAGGAACCACTCTGGCTCCTATGTTGAGAACAGACCTTGAAGGGCCTTTAAGCCATGTTAAAAACAATACAACTCAAATAGAATTGAATTTCTACTCAGTAGGGAGAGAGCCCCTGAAGGGCTGTAAACTAAGAAATAGCACAGGAGCTTTGCATTTCAGGAAGCTCATCCCTCGCTGGCAGGAAGTGCTTGCTGAACTAAGTCAAGATGAGAAGCCAGGAGCCTAGACAGCAGCTGCTGTCAGGGCCCAAGAGAAGACAGGAAAGAGCTAAAACCAGACGAAGTGGGAGGACAAACTGCATAGTCCACTCCGTTGTCCCTCAGTCTCTCCTGTGGTTGAATTCCTCCTGGGGAAGAATTGAGAGTGAATCTCAGTTATCCGGAGAACATGAACGGGTCGTTTGAAATGCTTTCAACAGAGCGTCGAGCTTTATCTTCACAGGCACTGTGCTTTTCAAGGCGTTTGTGTTCAAGAGTTGGGGTGAAATGATTAGTCCTGTCCCTCAGGGTCCTTGGTGGGTGACTTTAAATGCATATCATCTCTTCAGGCTGACCTAGACTCACGCTGGCTTCCGGTATATGGAAACATACCAACAGGAGTCTTAACTGGGTACTTTCCTTCCCTCTCACCTAAGTTCCTGTTCCTAGCAAGGAGACAAAGTCTTCTACACCTCAAAGCTACAGCCATCAGCCTCTAGGTATTACTGTAGTCCCTGTACACCCCACCCTAGGTTCCTTGCCTCATTCTATTCTGGTTGTCATCACTACAGTCGCCTGTAACTTACAGTTGGAGAGCTTTTCTCCTGCCACAGTTAGCCACCATATTTATGCTCCCCAAGGGTCAAAGCAGGAGTTCCTAGAGAACAAGACCCTTGACCCATGATGTATTGGTTCATTCCTACATTTAATTCACTAGTAACAGACAAACCACTTTGCTTTTCCTTCTCCTTATGTTCCAGGCACTTTCCTTGTCAACAGATCTCTCCGAGGATGTCTTCAGGGACAGTATGGGGAGGTTTAAGAGGAATCATAAAGTGTGGGTCTTGGAAATGGTAATATGGAACCAACAGGTTCCGAGTGCCTCTGTGCCAGACTCTGTGCTGAGTGAAGCACATGTTTGTTCTAGTTAATGATAATGAAACCTTAAAGGGTCTTATGTTCTCTTTATTTTTAATTGGGGATAGAGCTTGTGACAGAACCTGCCACCTGCTGAGGTCCAAAGTCATGCTTCACCACTGCTTCAAGATGCCTGTATCAGCTCTTGAGAGGGGGTCGACCAAGTCCAGGTTATAGCCTAGGTGCCTAATCGAGGGGACACAACCTCTCTGGCTTTACAGAAAAGGAGAAAGAAGCAAGATGCCATGCTGCTGGCAGTTATAGCAGGGGTATTGGGCAGGTCCCACTCCATAGTCAGAACTCTCCATCCCCTGTGGGAGAGATGGCCTGCGCATCCCCTGGAAGTATCCTGAACCATTCTGGTTCATGTTGAGGGGAAACCAGAAAACCTATAATCACTAGGAGACATTTGCCAGGTATGGATACTCAGTTATGCTGGCTTTCTTTGAACTTAGTTAGCATATATTACCCAAATTGTTAATTTTATCATTTGAGAATGGTTTCAGTGGAGAAAACCCCAATAAAAAATACTGCTTCTAATCCAATAAATGGGGATAAGGTTGGAGAAAGAGGACCTGTGGTTTGCAAGGATGCAACTTGGGCCATTGCAGGCTTGGCACAACATGGCTAGAGAGTCAGCTGCTTCTCAGGACTCTTGGTCTCCTTCCTGTTTCCCCAGCCTCTCCCTGGCTGTCCCCACATCACCCTGGGTCAGGGGCCTGCATCCATCTCGCCACTCTGCCCAGTGTAGCAGGTGTATTCATAGGCACTGGAAACCATTTGGCAAAAGGAAAAGGACACCGTTGTTAGCTTGCAGTTGGAGTCACATAACCTTTTCTTTCTGGAGCATTTATATTCACATCCACATCTCTCTGTCGCTACAGAAAATTGAGGAATCCATGCCCTACGCCTGGACGGTGGAACGGAGCCATGCAAAATTAGCAGAGCTGCTGGGCCTGAAAGAGATGACAGTATCCTTTCTTTCATTAAAAAAGAAAAAAAGAAAAAAGAAGTAAAAAGTCTGAGCGTGAGCAAAAAGAATTTTAATCAAAATGGAAAGTAGGGATGGAGCATGACACTTTCTTTTCAACTACTGGTATCAGACACACTGGTTTGACAACACAGGCAAGTTGGGAAAGCTGGTGAAAAAAAAAATTAGCCGGAAATGTATGTATCCACAAGCATAAAGATGGCACCCAATGGCACCATATAAATTTACAGTGGAAAAACACCATACTTTTGTACCAGAACCCTTCACTGATACATGAACCTGTCTCTAGAGAGACTAACCAAATAGCAAGCAAATTGGCATTTCAACTGTGGTCATAGCTCACTTTCCTAATTATAAAGCTGACGAGCTGCATAGACCTGAGAATGGCAGAGCCAGAAAAAGTGGAATTAGTTCCCTGATTTGGCCTTTTGTTGGATGTGCTACAGTAATTAAAACTACAACACATTCTTTATTAGTTCCGGATGGTACTCTATTTAACAACCATGCACCAAGATTAAGGATTGCATGGGATACGGCAACCACCCCTGGTGATCTCCAAGTTCAGCAACTACCCCTTGTGATCTCCAAGTTCAGCAACCACCCCTTGTGATCTCCAAGTTATGATTGCTTAAATAAACACATGGTTACAACAAGGTCTTCATTAACATTATGAAAATTGAGGCCTTCACCAATTGAGTAATTGCTAGTAGCATCTGGCTTTCCCTCTGTATTCAATGCCCCTATAACAGGAGTCATTTACATATGCTAAGCAGGCCAGCAGAGATTTGTGTTCTTCTCTGTTGGTGTTGTCAGATGTGGGAGGTTTCTTCAGAGGGACATTTGGGTAAAGCTTTCCTGGGATCTTTTCATACAAGACTCACTAAGGAAGTGACCAAAGCCACTCTAGGGTGATGCCTATGGAGATATCGATGAAGGTGGGACTTTCTCTGTGAATCAAACAATAGCTCTTTGGGCAAACAGGATGGGGGTGCTGAAGTGGGCTAAGGATGAATTAGGGGTAAGCACCCTGTTTGCCCTGTAGCCTGAATATGGCCATATGACTTTAATTATTGTAAGCCAAGTCAATGAGGAACTGAGCTTGTCCTTCTGTTACTGTGACTTCTGAGAGGCATATACCTGTATGTATGTGTATTCATGCAGATGTGCAAACATGTGTCCACTAGGAAGGGAACTAGGAGTGTGGATATGCTTTTATTTTCCCAAGATACGGTATCACTATGAGGCTTTTGCACCAATAAACTTTGGCTTATTGAAGCATCATCCAAGGCAAGAAGTGTATCTACCTGTTTGGCACTATAGAAAGACAGACAACAAATCAGGAGACAGAGGGAGACTTTCCCCAGGCTGAAGCATCTCTGGATTCTCTATCTCCCCATGATATACAGAAAGGGTCTTACCTTGACTTTTCCATAGCTTCCTTTAGGGATGAGAATCTTGTAGCCATTGACCTCAACAGAGAGCTCCTTCACCCACGAGACAGCAGAGCCCCCTCGGTGCTCATTCTTGGCCTCCACACTGAAGAAGGGGAGGCTAGAGGTTTGTAGACACTGCCGGGCCAATAGGTAAGCACAAGAGCCTTGAAAGTGGAAGAGGAAGCCATCAAAGGTGTGGTAGTGTGGCTCCCCAAACACCACACAGGTGCTGGTCTCCACGGGGCTGCAGTAGAAGAAGCGGCCCTTGGGTTCGCACACCTCATAGGGGCTACAGGAAGCCTCCTGACAGTAGATCTCGTTGTTAAAATCCAGACAGCGGCACTTGATGGTGCAGTTCAGGTCATCCCAAAACACCTCCCCTCGCCGAAGGAACTGTCCTGGGAATAAAGACATCAGATTCATCACTTACTACTTCCCTTCCATGCCAGGCACTGGGACAGTCTTTCCTTTGGTCATGCCTTCTTATCCTACTCTCGAACCCATTTAGGTAGAGATCACAGACTATCACCCTCATTTGACAATCGGGGAAACTGAGGCTTAAGATCTGTTGAATAATTCATTCAATGTCGCCCAGCATCTCAGCCAAGATTCCTAGCTGAGTGTGTCTGAATCCAGGGTGAGCTGCTGGCATTGTTAACTCCCCAGCTGGTGAGCAAGCCCACATCCAAGCAAAGACACATTGCCTTCATCTGTGGGAAAGTCCCTGACACTCAGGAGCCATTTCTCTTTCAAGAATACGAGCAAGGGCGTTCCAGAAGCACAGCCAGCCGATAGCCACAGGACTCAGCAATTGCTTGTTTACTCCCTAATTTGCTCATTTAATCAACAGTCTGGGCAGCATGTGCCCCAAAAGGTCAACACCACAAATCAGGTAGTAGACATAAATCCCAGCTTTCTGGGAATATTCTAGAAAAGACTGACTTTCTTGTGCTATTTGCAAAAGTTCATAAATACTACCGATGCTACTCAGGCTGAATTTCAACCCTTGCAAATTGTTTTTCCTCCAGCTCCAGGCCCTGCCCAAGTCTGGTATTCCTCTCTCTTTATCATCAGGAGAGAACCTGCTGACCAAGTCTAGGTCAGGAGGCGGGCCAAGGGAATGACTTTAAGGCATGTGCTAATTTTTAATAAATATTCACTACCATTTATTTGGCAGACATTTAATCTTTAAAATAATTTCCCTAAATAAATTATCTAGAACACACACACACACACACACACACACACAGAGAGAGAGAGAGTCCTGAATATATATTTTGTAAGTTGTACAAGCCTACCAGCTTAACCTCAAAAGAAGACAGGAGACATTAGGAACAGCTCTTTCTATGTCTGTCCAGCAAGAACATGTCTCAACAAGCAATTATGCCTCCTACCTGTTGAAATTGCACCTAAAGTGAGATAATAGATGTATTCATAGTCCCAGTAGGCTGCATGCATCAGCCCTTTAAACAGGCCCTAAATCCTTCAGTACTTTGGCATTAGATCAAGGTTGAATATCTTTTAAGAGCCTTCACTCTGTATCATTTCCAGTCTCTGCATTTCCAGGCTTCCAATAAACGAGAGCAAAATGTCTCTGAATAGAGGATGTTTGGACCAAAAGGTAGATGCCCTATGATAATTTTGTTTGTGAAATGATGATTTAATAAGCCAGCTCTATGGAACCGAATCCCTTGCTATCCTTGCTATAACCGAGGCCAAATCCCCATCTCATTAGATTGATATATGTCCAGTGGCACATGAAAATGCACAGTCCTATGTGGATATTGAATTTGCCCTGTACATGAAACCCAAACACATAACTCAGGAGGAGAAGAAAGCCGTGAGAGTGGGAACATTACACACTGCTGTCATCAGACTGTCCCCACAGCTCTGCCAGCCACTGCTGTCCATCTGCACAGTGTTCATTCCCAGGACTCAGGTAAGAGGTTGCCCCTGAGAACTCATGCTGCAGTCCACAGTCAGTGAACTCTTCAGCAATTGAGCAAACGGGAAGATGTGTTAGGGTGAGCATCTGAGACTGACATGAGAAGGCAAAGGGGACAGTATCTCACACAGATGAGGTGTTGTGTTGACCTTCCCACAAGAGAGGAGGGAAGATCTCAGAAATCATGGGGGGCTTTGGGACTAGACTCTTTCCTATTCAGTTCAATGACCTCTTAACTGCGTAGAACTTACTTGCTATTTCAGCGTGAAGGACTTCAGAGTCCACAAGACTAAGATGCCCAGGCAAGCCATCTTCACACATAGCCTTGCCTTGGGGCAAAATCAGAGGTTAGGTAAACCAGTGGGTGGATGTGGAGGCCATGGGAACTTCGGACCATATGAAACTTTTCTGTATGTTGAAAATTGAAGCTGAGTCAAGAGAGGTGTGTGGCAGCAAGCTATGCAGGCCATGCTTTCTCCAAAGAGGAGAGATTTCCTTATCCAAACGCAAAAGGTGCTTACAGGTCTGCAATCACTTTGCCCAACACTTCCTGTGTTTCCACAATACCCTGTTTATTATAACATGTGCTACATTACATCACCATCGCTTCTATGTCTATTTCTTTTGCTGTAGTATTATTATGGACAACTCTAAAACTGATATCTCTGCTACCTGAAGAGTAGCCGGGGTCCAGTAGGTCTCTTACATTGTTCTTTAGAAAGATAAAATAGATGGACAGGTGACTCGGTGGATCAGGGGACAGATGGAGACACATAAATAGATGGATCGATAGAAAGAATAATGCATGGCTGGGAGGATTGTGAATGGGGCTAGGGGAATGAATGGATAGGACGGTAGATGGAGAGGGGAATGCTGGATGGGTGAGTAGCTGGCAAGAGGATGGAGAGGTAGATGATGGGGGTACTGGAGATGGATGGGTCACTAGGTGGGCATCAGATAAGCAGATCATTTCTTGCTTCTTATTGCTGTAGCCTCTACTTCTACACGTAGAAGTGTTAACAGAAACCCTGTCTCCTAGATACTTTGAATACATAGGAGGCAGGAATCAATACAGAGATGCTTCTGCGAGAACTCCGGGGCTATTACGCACATCTGAAGAGATTTTGGTAGTTGAGAAAGGATGCCCCACTATGGAGGCCAGTGTAAAGGGAACTCACAGGAGGGGCCGGTTCACACAGACTTAAAGCGGCGTTGATTCCCCCAACCCCTGAAACATCTGTCTACTCCTGAGAGGATTGTAGAAGCTCCCCTAAAAACCCTGCTACTTTTTCTTTCCCCTCATATTAGGAGCTACTGATATACCATTACAGGGTCTTGGCGACACTCCAAGATCACCCACTCCTGTGGATCTACAAAGTGCAGATGGCAGAGCAAGAGTAAAGATGAGGATGGAATCTTAAACGGGGAACAACAACAAAAGCAAAAATAACGTGAGACAGGAGGGCTCCCTTCTGTCCATCTGGCTGAGAAATCCCTTAAGATGCTGGTTCACTTTGGAGACATTCCAAACTAGCAGCGGCAAGCACCCCACAGGGGAGGGCTCGGAAGTGTACCACATGCAGCGTTACTCCCAGGGTGATGAGTGTGCACGCTAAAATTACCTTGATCTCCATCACGCAGCTGAGAGGTGTCAAAAGAGTAAGCCATCAGGAGTGAGTCCGCCCCCGTGACTGGAAAGCTCACCTGTCAATCTAAGGGAAAGGAACTCTGCTCTGTCAGAGAAAAGAGGAGAGGTTTACCCCTGGAGGTGCAGCCATTGGCTGGGTCAATTTCCTTTCCATCAACTTTAAATGCCCAGCGGCCTGGAACATTGACATTCGTGGTCTCTTGGATATTTACAATCTCAGGAGTTCTTGACCCCGGAAGGCTGAAGAAATTCGTGAGGTTTCCACCATTAAATCCCGCCTGGAGCACAAGAGGGAGAGAAAGAGAGACAGGGGCGGGGGAGAGGGAGGGAGGGAAGGAAAGAGGGAGCGTGAGTTTTGAGTGCACACCATCCCTATTAGTTAGCTGAGTCAAGCACTTTATTTTAAGAATTCATCACACTTGAAAACAAGAGGTTACTTTTTCCTGGATTCCACCAGGCCACCATTCAAGGTGTGGAAGGCCTGTCTACTTCACCCCATCCCCAGATGAAGGTATCTAAGATGCTCAAGGCTATCCCCTCAGAGCAACTACAAGATCAGATACGTTTCTAGAACAAAGGTATTGGCAGGACTTGGTTCACGATGCTGAGCAAAGCAAGAAAGGGACAGAGTGATTTAAACCTACACGAGGATGATATGGGGAAGCTCTTACCTGTGCCATCACACCTCCAAGGCCTGTCAGGGGGTCGCCACCACTCGCTGTCCCGGTAGTCCAGGTGATTTCATAGTAGTTAAAGAGTGTGAATGTGTACGAGCCATCAGATACCAGCACGGCCTGGAAGGTGTTCACCTGCAGAATGTGCAGAACAAGCTTAGGAGCGCATCACCCAGTGGTGGCTGCCACCCCCCCAAAATCACTATGTACTCCCCTAACCCCCACCCTGCCCCCAAACAGCTCCAAACTGCACTGCAGCCCGGCCTGCATGCTGTTTTCCCTCGACACTTGTTCTCGCCTCCAGTGCAAAAAGGCAAGATGTGTAGGACTCTGCATCCAAATGAGAAATTGGCTGAGATAAACCTGGAGACTGACTCAGTGCACCCACCCACCACACACCCAGCTCCACCCCCCCCCCATCTCTTTTGTACCAAAACAAGATTCCGAGGACCTGTCTGAGCATGCTATGACTTGACAGCACCTATAGATGGCAGCATGAGAACAAACTATAGGAAAGAGTCAAGCCAGGGACCTCAGCACAAATACCTGCACAGACAGCAGAATGGGCAGGGTGGGGAGGGACACAATGAACCCAAAGTTACATTTAAGTGGTCCTCTGGAGTGGGCTCTCCCTGTTCCTGGAAGAAAATCGCTAGTCTGGATGAGATGTCCCCCCTTCTTAAAATGAAAGTTGGGAAGTGATTTTTAAGGAGCACTTTCTGGAAAGAAATTGTTCATCTAATTGAGCATTTATGCATTACTTTGTATCTGTAAAGTCCTCATTGCTCATCTGTAACTCAGACCAAAGCTAAGATGGGCAATGGTTTGGTTCATTCCATTTAGAGCTAAGCAACTAAGGACTAAGTGAAATGAGTTGCTGGAAATTGAACAGTGACAGGGCCATGGAACTTGGGATTGTGGCCAGAGCACCCAGCCTCTGAGTACTGTCACTCCATGCTTTCCAGAGGACAGGGTTCATACATCCAAACCAAATCAAGCTTCGGCCTTTCCTATTTCCCTTTCTTAATCCCCACCTTTGAACGTGTGTTTTCAGGAAATGCAAATCAAAATAGAATTTAAAGTAGCAGTGATGACCTTTCTCTGTTCAAGCCTACCCCTTTTCCCATCTGCCTGATAGTGTCCCAGTTAGCATTCAGTGAGCGAGCAAAGGAAGGCCCAAAGTCCTATCCTGTGTAATCAGACTGGGGTGGAGGATCTTGGAAATCCATTCTAGACTGTCCCAGGGATGAGCACCTTGCTTGTAAAGAAAGCCCTTTTTGTAAAAGAGAGCCTTGTCCTCCGGCACTGTGCCTGCCACAGCCGATGGCGTTTATGATAGAGTTGGCTGGTACGTGCCTTCATTCTTTGGGCCCGTTCAACAAACGAAGAAAGTGGGACACAGAAATGAATGATCAATGAACTCAAGGTTTCTACAAGATCACTAGTGGGTCTAGGTTCAAAGGACAGGTGCAAAGTTAGGGTCATGAAACGATTGAAGCTGTACCCTGTTTATACTAGGATTCCCCTTCAGAACTGAATTTCTATCAACTTTAAGTTGGAAATACCCTTGGTTAGCAAGTCTTGAGAATACCTCCCAAAATCACGCCATCCCTTCTTACCCCTAAACCAACCAGCCACTCTGAGTCCAACTATATCACACATGCTCTTACACACACACCCCTCTACAGACATATTTTTCCAATACGCATTTTAAGATCTTTCTAATCTGTTTTTACTCAACCTTTTTTTTTTTCAAGAATTCAGAGAACTTCTCAGGACACTACCTGGAGGAAGCACCCAAAGAAAGTGTTTAGGGGCTAGCCCACAGGGTTCAGTGTGAAGCCTTTGTTTTGTCTCTTAGGAGGCTTGAGTCCCTATTATTGTCCTCTGGTAATATAGCACTTGGGGAACTTTTTGTAGGGATTAAGCAATAGCAGACTATAGGGCTGTTACATAGTTTAAACTTCAGTAAACACTGGTTCTCTTTAAACACATACTTCACTCAAGCTTCTCTTACACTTATCTCTCTTAAGGTCTCTCTAATCCCGTGTTTAGTGGACTGGGTAATAAGCAGTCTTGGGGGCATAACTGGATCCATTCCAAAGATAGGGATGGTGGACACTTTGCTGTTCTACAGAAACCATCATCTTTTTTTTCTCTCACGGAGCTCAGAGCCCATCAAGGTTTCGCCATTCATCCTCATGGAAAGCGGCCTTATTTGCTTTAGAAACTCACTCCAGACTACAGAGCAGGAAATGCCCACATTGTCTTGCCATTTTTACCACCATTAGAGGTTTTGGTAGGGGAAAAACTGGTGGTCAGCATTTGACGGGCATTTCTTCTCTCCCCAATCCCTTCACTGACACTAAAATTTATCGATTGCTGGCACCCTGCATTCTAGCGCTGTAAGATACGAGGCTTAAAGGACATAAAATATCGCCCGAGGAGTCATTAGTGATCCATAACATGACAGTGGGAAATGCATGCTTCTTTAGAGGTTATTTCTAGCCAATGCATCTGCTGTTTAAACTCGCGTCTTCCTGTTCTGCAGGACCTCTTAGCCATAAAGTGCTTTGAGCTTCTCTCGTCAGACAATGCCAAAACACATGCTCATTGATGCTCACTGCATCCTAGCTATGAACTGCAAGACCAGCACTTTTGAACCTCTCTCTGCTACACAGGAATTTCTCTTCCACCCCTAAATAGTCAAATCATTGCCAGGAAAACAGATGGAATTAGAAATAACCCTAAGAAAGAAGAGGATAGATTTTTAAGTGTCTTTGTTTAGTAGGGAACTGTAGTTGAAGATGCACATGTTTGCAGCTTCAAAAATCTCCATTATCATGGCCACCCAAACAAGCTGCGCACATTCACGGAAACTGGGGTTTTGCCCCTTTAGGCAGAAAGTTGATTGTCTCTATGATATTACCAGAGATAATCTTTTTTATTTGACTTTTATTTGACTGTTCATTTGGGACTCTCAGAGCAGATGTTGAAACTTTATTCAGGAATTGCTTTAACTGCCCACTCTAATTAGCATCAAATATGAATCATCTCAGCCCTGGTCACAATTAAAAAATGTCATAACATAATAAAACGAACCAGGCTGTTTGGTTCCAGATCTAACACCCTGCTTTTCTCTTGCTATCAGAATTTATGGAGGCGGTGGGATGGGGGGGAGGAAGTTATTGATGATGAGAAACATCTGTGCCCCTGGCAAGAGAAAAACACCTTTGTGTCCCTCAAAAGATCCCTAATCACATGGTCTGGAACAAGTCTCTGTGTCTTGCTCGCTCTCACACAAAATAGAACGCTACCTATTGCAAGAGTATTGTCAAGGGACTCCTGTTAGACATCCGTAATGAATTGTGATTGGGCTGACACATCTGAAGTGTCACAGCTGACTGGACTGCTTCACGCTCATATTTCCCTCTGTTTCCAGGAAAGTGGGTGGCAAGGCCCATTAGTTTAACTCAAGCGAACTGACATTCCCCAGCTCTACCAATTAGACTCCTGCTCGGTAGTGAGGATGGACAAGAATTAGATGTCAGGAACCAGGGAAAAGCAGAAAAGTTGAATGATTACAGGTGTGGTACTGCTGCCTCCATAAAAGGTGACTTCCTCCCAGGTCACAATGAAAACCCAAGTAGCAGAGAAGGTTGTCATGTCTTTGAAGTACTTCCTGATGTCCTTGGTGGCTCTTCTCAAGATGGCAGGGTCCATGGTCTCTCTGTAATAGATCTCCCCCCGAATTCCATTGTGCACATCTGCCCAGAACGGAGCAATGAAGGCCCTCCCGTCTGTCAGGGGAAAGGACTCCGGCGTAAACTGGCTCACTAGCACGTTGAAGGAAACAACACCGTTGTTATTGACCTACAATGATAAAAGAGGTTTTGCAAAGTGGACCTGAGAACAGGGAAACTTCAGAGTCACAAACTAAGAAAGATATATCACACGAATGAAAAGGGCTTTTAAATTGCTGACTTTGGACCCCTAAATACCAGCTCCCATTGTTCATATGAGGAGGTCCGTTTACTCCCAGACACTCTCTTTGGTTTTCTTTCACTTTCAATTTGTAGTCAGCATCATTCCTTATTAATAATCAATCTCATTTTTCATGCTCTCTGTCCCATCTCTATCTGCATTTATTAAATGCTACTGGGTTGTTCGGTGTGTGTGTGTGTGTGTGTGTGTGTGTGTGTGTGTGTGTGTGTGTGTGTATTTGACCCCAACCTGGAGATAATGGAGACAAAAAAGACAAATTTGTTGAGAGTCACAGATGTAGAATAGACAGGGAAAAACAAACAACCATAAAAGTACAGTTCAATTTAATAATTGAAGTGCTTCATAGTGTATCTTGAGTCTTACTCTATAATGAGTCAGAGAAAGATAAATCAAACATTCCTTTGCTGAACTCATCAGGGTGAGCCGTATATCATGCTCTGGTAAGACTTATAACAAACAAACAAAAGCTTCTCTGGGTGTCATAAGTACTTCCTCACTCAGAAAAAGGACAAGATTAAGACCCAAAGATGTCCCGTTTCTGTCTGGCTCTTTGTGCCACCTCTGCACACACATTGGGACGTGAGTACTGCACATTGCATGTGTAAATGACTACCTCATGGTGACTGTTTCCTGATCTGTAAATGGCTTAGTGAATGCAGGAAACAACAAAACCGTACTGCAGTGTGTTCCCTCGGCTCACTCGGGACCTGAAATCAATCCTGTGTCTGATAGAAATAGGCTTAATCCGGTGGCTTGTGTGACTCTGGGGGCAGAAACATGTGTGGTGGGAATACTCGCAGTTCCTGGGCAGAGCAAATCTGGGGATGATTGCCCTCTATGTCAAATTGTTTGTTAGATTCCTATCAATCAGAAACAGGGTAGATATTAACAGTGACCCTGGTCCCTCAGGGAAGGGCTTTGCCTCTGGACTGAGGGTACCTCAGCATGCACTGGAAGAAATTCTGTGAGATTTAGGGTGTGAAATGGCCAGAGTAGGGGGATGTTGGAAACCTGTTGTCTTCAAGGGACAAAGAGTCGCCTAGAGGCCTTTGAATGATTGAAAGACTGCATACTCAAAGCACTGGAAACTCGGTACAGTTCACCCTCAAATGATCCTGCCCTGAACTATGGTTTGTCCTTCCGCAAGGTCATGAACCTTTAAGCTCTGTGTCAGACTGTGCAATGGAAGAGAAAGAGAAACTCAATAAAATACACACTCCAGAGGCCTGGGAGGCCAAGACCCCCAGAATGGAAGGTCTCTCATTTCCAAAGGCAGGTCAGCACACTTCAAAACTCACAGTCAGATCCCTCAGACACAGACTAGGGAGACTCCCCACTGTGAGGAGAGCATAAAAACACATTAGGATGCCAGAGGCATGTATTTGCTAGGGGAAAACCGGTGTAATTAAAGTATACAGGTTCACCTACGGAGACTGGAGGAAGCTCACTGTGTTTTGATTGTATTCTATGGTTGAGAGCAGTGGCTCTCAGTTGTGGGCATCAGGATCACCTGGAGAGCTCATTAAGGTAGATTAGTAGACTCCTCCCACTGCCCCACCCCACCCCTGCCCTGACCCAGGCTATCTGAGTCAGCTTCAGTAGGTGACACTGCAGGTGATGCTGCTGGCATTCCAGGAGCCCTTTGTCAGTAGTGTGTGTGTGGGGGGGGGATTTCCTAGCTGTATCCCAGAAACTGCCAAAGTAGCAGTCTCGGGGCAGATGTGGAAATAAATGTTCCAGATTTCATTTGTTTATTCCTCCAGGGTAGGGCACAGACCTGGGGTGAGATACGGCAGAATGTACCTATGTCTCCCTTGGTCCATGAGGGCAGAGATGAAGCCGGGCTCAGCTGCTCCAAAACACACTTCTCCCCGGCAGCAGCAACTTCAACCATCCATACTATACAACCTGAGAATGCAGGTGCCCGGGAGTGCTCCGACAGCCGTGGAAGCACTTCCCAGCACAGGCTGAGCAACAGCACAGGGTTGACAATGGCACCCGCTGGCGTAGCTACAGACCTAAGAAGGGTGGCCAATTCTGCAAACAACTTTTATTATCCATCTCTCGCGCTCCAGCTCAGCTTCAAATTGGTCGGAAGCCCAAGAAGAGCAGATGCCTAAACTTTTCACACCCCCAGAAGGGAGCAAAAAAAAAATGATATTGCTCCTATTGTGGTTCATTGTATCTTTTTTATCTTGTTGAGTAGCAGAAATGATGTGCACGGCATTGGTGCCTCTGCTTCACTTCTGTGTTTAATCACCCACAAAAACAATTTATTGCCCCGTGTACTCCTCCACTATGAACGTTAGCCATTAAATATACCTTTGACTTTCTTAATCATAAAACCCATCAGCTCATGAAATCTCAGAACTTGTTGTTTTGGCCGCCAATAAATCCTCTATCCTAGAGCCCTGAGAGGGGCATTTCACAGGCGTTCCTTAATGACCATGAGAGAGTAGCTCCTCCGGAGCTGCTGCTGCACTTACATAGACTGTGCGGTATGGAACACCGAAGAAGAAAACAGGGATGGCCAACTTGATCTCGGATGAGCTTCCATCATCTACTTTAGGGGTTTTGGTGTCATTCTGCCAAAATGGATACATGAGCTCCCTGGGCTGGGCTGTCAAGAGAGATGGTGGATAGATAGATTAGATAGCAGCTGCCTCTTCCGTTTGGCAAGCCACTCCCTCCCACCCACTAAAGTCAGTTTGTCTGAGTATGGCTTATAAGCCAGAGGTAAGGCAGACGGCCTTTCCACCCTGAGTCTATGCTTACACCTAATCGGTGATCTTCTGTCTCTGGGAAAGGAGAGAATTTTGGGGACACAGGCTCTACCTATGTGCTTTATTCCTGTGTGCCCATGCATTGGAGACCAGTGGTGACAATGAGTGTGAAGGTTGACAGTATGGGTATCTGGAGCTCTCAGTTCATGGAGGATGTCTTTAGATGTGGCATGGCTGAGGAAGACTTGCCTCCTGAGTAGACAACCAGACGTCGAGAAGGTGGATGTAACCACAGATCACCCTCCTAAGCTAAGAAGGCTGCTATTTACTAGGAAGGTCAAAACAAGCTTTTCCTAAGACTCCTGTCCTTCCTTCCACACAGCAGAAGGCATCAGAGCCCAAGAGGAATAATACTGGCACCAGCACAAAATGGGGAAGGAAAGGGTTGGTAGTAACTGTTTGTAAGTGACCTTGACTGAGACTGGTCCAAGATCCTATGCCAGCTCTAGTCACAAAAATCAGACATGGGATCCTCCAGCAGAGGGAGGGGTGGGGACCTTGGGGGGCTTGGAGTGCTTGGAGTGCTGGAGGACTCTGTAGGACAGACACAATGTTCTTCTTGGTCCTCTTAAGTCAAAGGTGAGGGGTTACACAGACCCCTTCTGGGACAACAGCACTTCCTGGATGCTTGTCATGCAAACTCTTGAGTTTCCCATGCAAACTCTTGCAAGAGGTGGCCCTGATGAGTGGGAAAAATAAGACAGTATCCCCAAGGCCTATGCTACCAAGGACCTGGTACAACTGCACCTCTGAAATGATCAACATGTCACATCTGGTGTCACTCCTCTCCACCACTGCTCTTTCTTCTTTTGAATGAAAGTTGGCAAAGGAACATTTTCCTTCCTTTGAAAGTTTATCTGTAGTTTTCTGGGGGTGGGGGTTGGGGCAGCTGATCCAAGCTGGACTGTGGCCATAGCTCTCAAGCTCGTCTGTCCAGAAGCTGACACCCAGTCTCATGCCACCCCTCTCTCCGGGAAAGTCCCTGCTTTGCCCCGATGAAGCTGATAGGAAGGAGGACAACTGGTCCTTGGCAGCTCTTCCCCTTGGGGAGCCTTTCAGTGAGCAGACAGACAGCAGCCTGGAGGGCAAGGCAAAGCTCCAGTCCCTAGCTCTGGAGCAGGGGTTGGTGCAGGTCCGCCTGCACAAAGCTTCACTCTCTTTCTGGGGGACAGCATCGGAAAAGCAGGGAGCTAGTGCAGTCATTAGTATTTACACATTGTGCCACATAGCTCAGGAGTTTCTGGGAAACCGACCAAATCCTAACCTGTAGGAGATGCTGAGGCTGATTGACTCTCAGGAGCCTTCAGCCTGATCTGTGTTTGATGTCACCATCAGTATTTAGAAAGGCCCTTTGAGCATTCTTATTTACATTATGGTAACAAAGTGCAAATTTCTAGTAGATAAAAACTTCAAAAATTTGCTTGCAATCCTTACTATGGCATTACACGCAGGCATTTATTAAATCTGAAGGTGATAGACTGCCTTGGATTACTAGCATACAGAGAGTCAAACTACAGGTTTATCCTTTGTGGGGAGTTTTTTGGGAGTCATGCCCAGTACGGACAAGGGCTCCAGTTCACACGGCATAGTAGTTCTTTCCACGCAAAGGTGTAATTGGCATTTTGTACAGTAGTGGCCAGTCTGTCTGGAGAAGGGAAGATCAAACCCCCCTTTTAAGGACACAGAGAACATTGACAATGATCTAATTTCTTTGTCTGTTCCAAAATTTTCACTTAGTTTGTGATTTTGAACAGAAATATCAGTTAAAAGTTTTCCATTTTAAGAACATTACAGATAAGTACATCTAATGTTGTACAATCTCAATACAGGTTTATTGAATAAAATAGGGCACTCAACTTAACAAAAGGGGACAGAAGTAAACAACAGTGATTTCCATCTCAGAACCTATTACCATTGAAAACAGGACATTTGGCAGCATGGCCTATGGATAGTGTCAGAGTTAGCACCAGAAACACTATCCTCACTCATGTTCTCTCTAAACTGGGAATTACACAATAAGTACAGTTGTGTTTCTAGGATTTCTCTTTTTCACCAAAGGAAAAAAATACACTTCCTTGGAGCAGAGGTGGAAGATGGAGTCACTGGGATTATTGTAGAGAAATCACTCCATTGTTACTTTGGGTTATGTCCTACAACTATTAATTCACCCAGTTCTAGGACAATGGGCATGATCTTAAAGGAAAGGTCCATCTGAGACCTGGAACCATGCAGCAGATGAACTAAGCACATGAATATGTGGAATATCCATGCTCTGGAACATAATTCCTAAAGGAACAAGATGTACATGGGTTGCCCTATCTTTCTAATCTAAAAACCCATGAACAACAGTAGGAGGAAGACATACACAGGGTCCTTCGCTACTTAAGACAGATACAGAGAGAAAAGAAGGGATCATGAGTGCTGAGGGAGTTAAATAGCTTATTTCATTTTCAGTTTTACATTGTTGGCCAGTGTCATAGGTCCCTAAGAAACAGGTCACCAACACCAAGGCTACTGCCACAACTTCGTAACTTGGAGTTAAAATAAGAACACTTTTTAGGCCAGGCGGTGGTGGCGCATGCCTTTAATCCCAGCACTCGGGAGGCAGAGGTCGGCGGATCCCTGTGAGTTCGAGGCTGGGCTGGACTGACAGCCTCTAAAACAATATAGAGAAACCCTGTCTCACAAAAACCAAAAAAAAAAAAAGAACACTTTTTAAAGTCTCCGACAATAAACTAAATGGGATCGATGATGAGAGAGGGTGTAAACAGCCTCAACTCCTACATGTACTTGACTAGAATTAGTCTGTATTATTTTATAGACCTTTATTGGTATATACAAATTGTGTTTGAAGTTAAATAAGAACAAGTGAGCATCGTTCAAAGTTAATGCATTTTACCCTTGACAACAGAATTTAATTTACTTTTTTTTTCTTGTGGTATCTGCAGACACATGTACACCTGCCCTTGCAATTACAGTGCCAACAAAAGTGTCTGTTTATAAATTCAAGAGCATGCTGATCAAGAGCTTTATGAGATTCTGTCGTACTCACCTTGGTGCTGTACAAGTGCGAAGATGAAAGAGACCCAAATTCTAAGTAATGATGAATAATTCATCCTGGAATTTTAAAAAGAAAAAGGAAAAAAAATCCCCTGCTTGCCAGAGTAAATAGAACACCAGGTGTGTTTAGTGGCAAATCCCGAGACACACACAACCATCACAGAACAAATTCACATCACAACATCAATCCTTCAGAGTCAGTTGTAATTCCCAGAAGGTTGTGGGTCCTCCTGAGTTTGACACTTGGGGAACAAAGTAGACCCCCAGAAGAAGGCTGCCTAGAAGTGTAGGTGGTCAGGGAGTTAGATGGGAGGATTACAAACTGCAAGGATCAAGGGGAAAGGTGTCTACTCCTCTACATCTGATTTACTTTTTTAAAAAAATAGCACCCAACTCCAAAAACACAGGTCCCTGGGTTTCTGGAATGCTACCTCTGTAAGATCCAACTGTCTGATCTCCACATGGCTTTCTCCATCAGGATCAAAGAAAAGTTGGTTAAAGTGCCACCTGTTTTTCTAGGTAGGAGGATTGAGAGTGTGTCATCCTCTTCTCAATGACATGGAGCCAATCCATCATCTTACTAATCAGACTCACAGGTGGCCTATGATTGTCCACCGACATTCCATAGTGAAATGAATGACGGCTACTTTGGCGCTTAAAAAGCAGCACACCGGAGTGGCTCCTTGGAAATACAACAGAAACAGAACCCGGCACGTGAGCAACTCGTTAGTTCCAGGAAGTTAATTAAAAGAAGGAACATCACAAAAACTGAACTCATTTGCATGTTCATTTACAATCAGTTGAGCGGGTGGCTTTACCCTCTGTCAGGAACGTGGACGGTCTGCGCTGCTCCAAAACAGCTGAGATGCAAGCACACACACAAGCTCCAAGTTCAACACGCACCCGCACCCGCTTGAGAACCAAAGTGCAGACCAGGAAGCCTGCTGCGGACAGCATTCTTAAAGATAAACACCCCGCTCTTATCATTTGAGGTTATCAATTTTTTTAAAGCCAAGCTTTTAGGAAAAAGCAATGACTTGATACTGTGAAAGTCCTATGGCAGTCTTCAGTTTTCAGGCGTGCACATTGGTGCCTCAAGCACACAGTACACTAACTCTAGCATGTTTTGTTGCAAATGTCAGAGAACTTGAGCAGATCTCACACAGAGTTGTAGCAGAGGCAGTGCAAGCTTAAGGCTGGAGGCCTTGGGAGAACAGTGCGGACAGCAGCAGAGAGGATTCGTTTAGACATTTGTATTTATGAAAAATGCCACTAACCTGTTCTGTCGAAGCTGGAGGAATTGAGGGAAAAATATTAAGCCAAATCTTGGTGAGCCCAGAAAATTAGGTACAAGAATTCACGTCAGTTCTCCTCACCTCTCTGCCAATTATTTCTGATTCCTGAAATGACGTCCGAATCCTGAACTCTTCAAACCAAAACTTCAGTTAGTCCTGCACTAGAGTCGGGGAGTGTTGAGTTGCAATCAAGTTTCTTTCTATTGATTAAGGAAAAGTAAATCTGCAGATCAGTTTCAGGATTTCGTAGAGAGGCTCTTTTCCTGAAAAACTAGACCTCCCTGCCACCTTTAAAAAGAAAAAAAAAAGTGGATTCAGATGGAAATGTCAGGTACTTGGAGCTGAAGCCTTGGTTCTCTCTGATCAGAATCACTTTGCACTGAAAAACACAAAGGAAACCCTCCCTTTCTCTCTTTGTACCCAAAAGAAGGCGAGGGTCTAGCATTACAGAATTAGCATCCACCAGCATGGGAGAAAACCCAACAAAGCGCTCCTCCAACATTTAAATGAAGCTGATTTTCTGCTGAAGCTTTCTCTCTCTCTCTCCCTCTCCTTTCTTTCTTTCTTCCTTTCCTTCCTTCTCTTTCTTTTTTCCTTCTGTCTCTCTCTTCTCTCTCACTTTCTTCTTTCTTTTCCTTTCTTATCTGTTCATCCCCCTCCCCACACGCAGGTGTATATAAAGTATTTAAAGAAACTTTCCCAAGTGTGTGTAGGTTTTTATTCTTTGTTCTCTCTTTGGTTCATACACAGATGCACAGTGGCACCTCCCAGGCAAATGAGGAAAGGGAAACTATGCCTGTTACACTTCCACTGATAGTCCTGAGGGTCTTCACAGGTAGTGGGGTACAGGCTTCTCCTGATGAAAGTGTCCAGAAAGGACTTTGGAAGGCAGTTCAAACAAAGGAAGTCTGTGTTCAGTTGATGCCTGCCAGTGAGCATAAGGCAAGTCCAATCCAGAGTGATTAGCTCTGGACAAATACACATACAAGTAACACTAAAAGGACTCAGTAGTTGCGCATACCTTTGTATTTGTGCATATGTATGCATGTCAATGTAACAATAATAATTAAGAGATCATGAATTGGGGAGGGGGAGTTTAAGGGAAGGAAGAAGGGGTAAGAGTTATATAGTACAATCTTTATGTACAAAAATCTCGAAGAAAAATTTAAACATGTGGAGATTGCAAAATAACTGTTGCTACTACCAAGATTAAAATACTCAAACTGGAATTCATTTTAAAAAATTATGTAATTTGAATGCAGCATGAAAGTTCCTCATAAATAAAATCAATGGGAATGTTAAATTCCTCCAAATCTTCCTCTGGACAGACACTGAAATGTTGCTTGTACCAGAAATAAAATGAATCAAAACAATCTCAGCTTTGCATATGTTGTGCTAAAAGGACAAGAGTGTTAGGAGAACCAGGTTTTTACCATAAGTTCCCCCCATCTTTTGCCAAAAACCTGTGATAATTGTGTAGGCATTGCACAATGCATTCATTCTTTCCCTGGTAATGTGAATTCTCCCATTAGACCCACTTACATATGCCAAGTGACTCCTTTCTTCCAAAATTTATGTAACAGAAGACATAGTTGTTTGATGCTTGTGTAAAATAGAATTAAATTCAAGTCCAAGTCTCACCTAGAGCAGTATAGCCCTTTGCCTGGTCTTGATTAGGCTTTTAGTCCAGGCTCATCAGACCTGAATGTTCTGAGGCAAAACAGGATCTGAAAAATCCTGCTGTTGGCATATACTAATTGCTTCTGTTTCCTTTTTCATGCACTCTAGGATATTTCTATCTCAGCCTTTTGACCCATATTAAATTCTTTGTCCTTCTTGAGGCGGGACTATTGCTGGGATGGAGGCCATTTGGGCAGAGCCAGATTTACAAGATGGCAGCATAAATGAATAAGAACAATTTTGGGACTCTGGTGACCAGTGAGATCAAGGTGCTTGGGAAGAGGCTGATCTGGCAGACCCCTGGCTGGGCTGGAAGCAGGTCAACGGGGTCTGCTCTGGTTGCACACTCAGTGGTCACAGATGGATGAATAACAAAAGCTTCTATTCATGGCAAGACACATTTGGTTGAAGATGTGAGGTGCTGTGTGAAAATTCCTGTCAGGATTTAGACTGGGGATGGATGAAGTTGGGGTGGGTTGGTGCCAGTTACCCAAGATATCCATGCTTTATAAATGTGTCATAGATTGATGTTGCTTCTTGATTGGCAGAAAAGGCACTAGGGAAAGAAACAAGCAGAAATGAATCTCCCCGAAAGCAAATAGAACAGCTGTTATGCACCGAATGTTTGTTTTGTGCTCCAGGTTTCTTATACACTTTCTATGAAAGAGATGGTTGAATGGAGTGACCCTGGAATGAGCAACTGTGGAATGACACAAGATGTCCTGTTGGGAAGGTTTTTGGTCCAGAGTCTCCTGTTCAATGACAAGATTCTGTTAGGTGCTCACATCAAGCAGCTCTACTATATAGCATCGGGGTCTGTGTGGAAAAAAAATATTATGTATACACATATGCATATTTATGTATATTCTAGGTTAATATGTAAATTAAATATAAATATCTTTATATATATATATGTAGTCATGTGCCACATGACAATATTTCTGTCCACAACAAACCACATGTATAACAGTGGTTGCAAAAGATTGCATCACCAAGTTATATTGCAGTCTTATTTGGTGTAAGAACTCCATAACATCTGCATAATGACAAAATCGCCAGCAATATCTTTCTCAGAAAGCATCACCACCATTAAGTTGGGAGATACATGTGAAATGGAAAGATGTCCCCAAAGATGTGGACTCCCTTTGATTTCTCAAAACTTCTGGGCACTCAGATACATCCCACTCTACTGGGTCCTCAGATACACTCCATTCTATCTCAGTAGCAGATAAAATTTCTTCCTGTGCACAAGCATAATAGAAAGGGATTTCCCCCCCACAGGACAGCAAATTAATCTGGCTCGAAAGCTGCTCCTATTTCCTCTCCTAATCGCAAGGCCTAGATTCTGGCTCCAGTTGTAGTATAACTCAGCTAGAGATGTGCTGGACAGGCAAGAGAGGAAGGGATCATACTCCCAAAGGAACTGAGGGATGTAGCTAGAACATTGGCTCTGGGTGAGTGGGGAGAACCTAAGGGACTGAATTCTGAGGATGCTCAGCCAAGAAAGCTGAATCCTGGCACAGAATCAGGGAGATTCATTGGCTCTGGAGATAATGGCTTTAGTACTGGGTCAAAGGATATCAGGGAAGGCTCAAACACAGCCAGTCCTCAGGCATCTACTGCAAGTCTAGAGAAAGTGGTGGACCATATCCACTGAGATTGAAGAGCCAGAATTACTGTGGCAGGTGGCAAGAAAGGGCACTGAAAGTCCTCTGCCAGTCAGGGAGACATTCCCCTTGGGCAGGAAGCTAAATGCGCCCTGCCCCAAGCCAGAACTAAGCACTCATCACAGGATCTGCTTCTTTGGTAGCCATGGAGATGACCACGAGTCTCTGAAGCAGCAGTGGCCAGATGACAGCACCCTCCTACCTGAAGGTCTGAGGGAAGCAGGGATTTAGAATTTTCACAGTGACAGAGGAGATGACCAGCATGAGAGTCAAGGGGATCTGATCAGTAAAGATCTCTGGCGATGGTTAGCAGCATGCTGGCCAAGAGAGAGTCCAGGTGGTCGCCAAAGGTGTGTGTACTATGTACATTCTGAATGCAGAAGGACAGTAAACAAGGCAGAGAGCAGCTTCCCTAATCAGTTGTGATGCCTAGCTAATCTTAGTGACATAGGCCTGTAACCCCAGTGACTTGGGAGACTGAAACAGGAGAATCTCAAATTCAAGGCCTTTCTGGGCAACCTAGTGAGATACCTCAAAGTGTGATACCTCTCAAAGCAAAAAGGGAAAGTGGGTCTGGGGAGGCTCGGTGACAAGGTGCTAGAGTGTTGAGACACAAGGCTCGATCCCCAGTCTCAACAAAATGAAATAGCCACAGCTTCATAATTTCCAGACCTCAGTTGGGTTTCAAATCTAGAAGACATGTGTTGGAAAAAGTAAGCAGTCCCCCAAAGGAAGGACCCTGCAACAAATGGCAAAAATATCCTTGGATGATTCAACCAGCTCATCCTCATAAAGAGACCATAGACCTGGGAAAGGAGTCTCCTAGACAAACGGTGAACACCAATAGTCAATGAGAGGATGTAATATGCAGAGCCCAGGGGAGAAAGAAGGTTCTGGAAAAGTTTGCCTTACATGAATCTGCAAATCCATCTAGGTGACATTTTCCCAGTCTCAATATGTAAGTATGATCCATGAACTTGGCACACTGGGCTCTTGATCTGAAACTTGAGAACTACCACAGTTATGAAGGTGACTGAAAGTATCTGAAACAACCCGCCTCCCCCGGCTCCATGCCAGCCAAGTGAATACAAAAGTGGATGCATTCTAGGCTAGGGCAGGGGATCAGTTGGTCAAGATTACTGTGACTTTTAAAAGTCAAGGGGGTGCTGGATTCTCTCATATCTCCACTGGTCAGGATGGATGTTAGACATTGGTTGTGAACTACTGCAGACTCAGGCTCTCTTTTTCAAAGCCAAGGAGCATGGCTTCAGGTACATGAATGAAAAATTGGGACTGAAGGTTAGCAATAGTTTCTGTCATATGGAACAAACGGCAACACACATCCATAGCTTCATCCCAGGTCTATGGGCAGTCACTGCTATTGTTTGAGTGTCTCAATGAAGCAGTGTTGAGAGATGGACCTCAGGAGAAGTGTTTGGGTAGAGAAGAGTTAGGGGTGGAGCCTCCTGGATCAACTGACGCTGTCCTGTGAGAGCAAGTTGTAAGCCTGGTAGGACAGGGCCATCATGAGAGCAAGCTGTTGTAAAGTCACCTTCTCTGTTCTGTTCTCTCTTCCATGCTGACCTTCCTGCTTTTTTACCATGCCTGGAACAGCGGAAGGCTGTCAAGCTGATCAGTATCAGCATCGTGCTCTTAGATGTGCAGAATCATAAGGCCAAAAAAAGCACCCCGCTTTTCTTTATAATTTACCTAGTCTCTGGCATTCTGTTATAACACCAGACAATGGACTAAGACACCTTCTTTCATAATAGAATGCAGAGCATTCTGTACCATCTGGGTCTCCAGTATATCACGCTGATTCACTGTGTAGTACCAAACCTCAGCATCCTGGGCGTGATGAGCCAGGGATGGCAGAAGGTTAGATGTCCCGGTGCCATCTGTTCTACAAAGTGGAAGATAAATCCTCTAGACATGAGGATACTGTTCTAATAAAACTTTCAAACCCTGATGGCCAGGAACACCTCCTCCAAAGTGAAAGGCAACATACTTATTTTGTAGCCCTAAATGCTCTCCTTGCATTGCTTTGCCTTTGGGTTCTGAAGGTCACACATTTCAAACCTAGGAAAAATTGCTCCAGCCCATGAGGTCAGCCAGCATGGAGCTAGGCCTACAGTGTGAATGAATTCTGTAGCAGCTGTAGGCTAAAGCACAAACAGTTCTGCCACTCAGGCCATAGGGTCCTGCTGACCATTTGATGTTGGAGATGCTAGTGGTGGAAAGAGATGAAATGGGTAGTTCATAGCATAACTTTGTGGTTAAACTACAATGCAGGCCCCTGGTGTTCTGCAATAAGGCCATGCCTCTAACAGAATAAAAGATACACCTCTTCAAATTAAACTGTTGGCTTGTGACTGGGGCCTCTGATGGGACATTTGCCCAAGAAACAAATGGCCAGGTGAGCCCTATTGGATCCAATTTCCAAAGGCAGGTAGACCCCAGCAATCTATCGTCGGGTGGAAACGATACATAGAGAATAGCCACAAGCAAACTGCCTAAGTAGGTAGTTCAGGCTCCTTCATCTGCTACTCAGATCCCAGATCACATATTTCATACAGATGAAGGTATATATGACAATCTAATGTAAAGTTGGTGTAGGTTATGTGGCGTGCATATGCATGTGTGTCTGTGTGTATGTGTGTAGCAGACAGATGGTATCTATGTGACAGACTCATATGTACAAAAGTCTTGTGTGATTCTATTGGGAATTCTCATGAGAATGTTGGTGATTTTAACACTGAGAAGCAGTTGTCTTCTCTGCTGTATGGAGCTTTGGTTAATCTGTTGTGTCATGTACTTTGTATCAAAGGAGAAGTGTTTTGAGGAGATAGTGTGTGTAAACTCAAAGGCAGTGATGAACCACATTGCCAGATGGACAATGGCTTGAAAAGTTGGGAAACCAGTGACAAGGAGGCCTGGAGTGGAGACATGTGACAAGAAGGTCTGGAGTGGAGATGTGACAAGACAGAAGGGAATGAATGCAAAGTGTGAAGATCTTTGTGTCATGTATAAACACCCATCTGCTGCAGTAGACAAAAACACTGGACCAGCTGATTGGAGGCCGACTTTGTCAGTGCTGGTACAATGAGTACATTTATAAGGTGGCCACAGCCTCAGGGATGGAGGTAGAGGGGACCAAGAGCACGAACTCCCATTTCGCAGGGCTCTTCTAGTGCCTCAGACTCCAAGTGTTCAATCTGTGGATGGCAGAGCACAGCTGAGCCCCAGTATGCCACTGCTGCTCAGGGACAGTGAGTGACCTCTTGGCAGCACAATGATTGAATTGAACCACTTTTATCCTGGAAGAGTGAGCAGAGATAAGGACCTAGTTTAAATATTTATAGTTTAGATACGAAGTGTCCTCCAAAAGACCAATGTACACAAGGCTTGGTCCTGATGCTAGCAGTGTTCAGAAGTAATTCTTTGGGGAGGCAGCTAGATCCCAAGGGCTCTGCATTGACTAATGCTCTGCAGGTTTATCATGTTTTACAGACAGTTGGGATGTGACAGAACTGTGGAGGAGGGCCTGGTTGGAATAAGTATGTCACTGGGGACACACCACTAAAGGACACATCTGGTCCTGGGCCTTTCTTACATTCTCTTTGCTTTCTGGCTTTCATGAGGCAGAGCCTCTGCAGCATGCTCCTGTCACTGTGATAATCTGCCTTACCCTATGGCCGAAAGCAATGGCTCTAATCACTGGGTCCAGCCACTCCACGAATTGAAACACGAAACTGCTTCTTTCTCTCAGGTACTTGACACAGTGATGAAAAGTCTGCCTAACACATGTGAACATGCTTTTCTTGCCCAGAGGCTTGAGCCAGCACTATTAATGGGAGGAAGGCTTGCAGGATGCAAGATCCAGAGCACCACTAGGAAGAACATTTCAGAGAGATGGAGCCGTGAGTGGACCCTGGCAGTGGATATACAAGTTACAGCATAAATAGCATGGCTGAGATGACACCATCCCCAGTGAATAGTAAATTGCTTAAGAAGCAGATGCAGCAGGTTTGGGGGTACTCTCTTAGCAGAGACAAGGCAAGAACCCATGGAACCACAATCTAGGACACCCTGGGTTCCTTGTGTCAGGACTAGCTGACAAAATGAACATGAGGGCATAGGGCTCCGTTTATAAAATAAAATGGGTTTGAGGAGAGATCATAAAGTCGAGCTCACGTGAGTCATTCTGGTGTCTCCTGGTCGGACTTAGCTTAATTGTGACTGAGGGACATGTTTGACAGTCACAGACTGAGAAGCATACGGTTACCAGGGTCTCGGATATTCACAGATCAAGGTTTGGATGAAGCTATCAGGTAAGCTTCTGAGACCAGAAAAAGAGCTGAGGAGCTATAGTCGATGGAAGGGAGCCCACAGACGCCAGTTACGACCTGCAATCAGCTGCAGTGACCGGCCGGCTATAGATCATTCCCCTAGCCTCCCTCTGCCCAGTTCCCCTCAGGAATAGAGGGTACTCACAGCCTACAGGAGTTTCTCCCAGCGGTGAGTGAATTGGAGCTGTTCTTGCCTCAGGTAGATTGTGTCTCCACAAGACACACCTGTCAGATCCACCTTCAGCGAGTTCTAGACTACAAAGAGTGTGGTGTGAGGACAGTTCCCAACAGTCACCCCTTCAGTGTCTGCACCACATTGAAAATGGGGGTATGTTCCTATGCTTCTGCCCCAACTCCTGAGGAAATCGTGGGTAGAAATCCAGAGCCACTTCTGTTCATGACAGGACTTCCTTGTTCCCGAACATTCCCTTGGATGGGACTACCTTTGATGGACCTGCAGCTCAGTGTGAAGGCTTTTGCTGCCCCATCCTGATGCTTCTCTGGTCTTTCCCGGCTGTCATTCCCCATAGTCCTGCCACCCCCACACTACATCACAATGTTTGCTTCCCAAGAAACTGAACCTGGGGTGCCTTGAACCCCATGCAAACTCTGTGTTTTCTGGATACATTTATTTTTACCACTTACCTAGTGGAGAGATCCATCCCCAATACCCCCAGATCTAGATAACTATTATCTAAGGCTATATATACATTTTTCCCTAGAAAGGAGTAATAGTAGATCTTCAAAGTGAATGGCATTATAGAGGAAAATGCAATTGTGTTCCTGGGGTTTTCTTCACAATAGACTAACACACACACGCACGCGTGCACGCGCACGCACGCGTGCACGCGCGCGCACGCACGCACACACACACACCAAGCAAAAAGAAAACCCTCCAGAATCTAAGAGTCTCACATCTAAGAGTACACCTCTTCTATTTGTCTTCAGATCTTTACTCCAGGTCCTCTGGGTTGACTTCCAGAAGATGGCATATCATATAGGAAAATTTGCTTGTTTGTTTGTTTAAAATAGGATCAATGTAACCCAGGTTAGCTTGGCATGTACTAGGTAGACCAGGATGGCCTCAAACTCAGAGAGCTACCTCCTTCTGTCTCCTAGGTGCTAAAATTAAAGACAAACACCACCACAGCCAGTTAATTTTATTTTCTTTATTGTTATATGTGTGCATGGAGGTCACAGGACAACTTTCAGAAGTCAGCTGTCTCCTTCCACCTTTATATAAAGGCCTTGAGTGCAGGTTGACATGCTTGCACAGCAAGTGCCTATACCTGAGGTGCCATCTTGTAGGCTCAGTTTTTCATCCTTAAAAACACATTTTTTAAACCGTAGGTAATATTTCCAAAATTTTTCATATTTATCAGCAGATCAAAGTGATAATATTTAACTGCACACAGCAAATACTGAGTTTAGATGATAAAATTAATGCTTTAGGATTCTACTTTTTAAAAATTATTTCCCTAAGTTCTATTTCTTTTTGTTCTGGTCACATTTGTGTTCTATACTCTGGGCCAACATTCATATGAAAACTGTGATGTTGGATCTTTGAAAATCACAGAGTGATACTTATTAATATTTATTTATGAATTAGAATATTCCCTAAAGGTTCAATAACAAAAGATGTTCATATCTGAGATTTTAGTCATTTTCTGAAACCAACTTAAATGTGTTTAATCAAAGCGTTCATTATGAGTTTGTGGTGTCGGGCTAGGCAAATCCTTTACCACAGGGCTACTGTCCCAGCTGCAGCTAAGCAGTTAAAACAGTAAGTTCTATGTAGACTTACATAACTAAAACCTCAGAACTGGCTTTGTACTAATACCCTTGCTAGCTCGTTGAGATGGGAGAGACACTGGCTCAATGTATTCTCCATTCCCCCCAAGGAACGGCATGGACCCTCTACAGGACACTTTAATGGCAGGCAAGAGTCAGCGTCGACTGAAGCATATTACAGAAAATAAGCACAGGATTTCAGGGCAAGTGATCCGCCTTCCAGGGGCACGCGGCTGAAGAAGTGCTCACACATTGTCAATCATGAGTAACACTTATGTGGCAGAGATGAAACCTCCAAGGTCAGGCTTCAGAAAACAATGGTTCTTATGGTAGGTGATGTGTGCAGTCCACTGTGATGATTACATGTCTACTTGATGTGGTGGAGAAACTTCAACTTCAGCAAAGCACAGCTTTGGGCATGTCCCTGGGAGTGTTTCCGGAAACAACTAGATCTAACCCATGGTTGACAGACTCAGAATCTGATAGACAGTTGAGCCTATGGCAAGTGTTGCGGGTGGGCGTGGTTGAAGACATGTGATGTGGATGATATGCCTCCCATGAATCTACCTTGACCCCGCCCTTTCCTGCTTCTTCTCAGTCACTTTCACCTGGCACAGTGATGTTGTATCTCACCTTGAGCCCAGAACCAACAGAGCTGATTGGAATGAAGTATCTGAAAATTCTAAACTAGAACGAATCCTTCTTCCCCTGTGCCTAACTGGTACTACGTGACATTAGCCATGTGTTGAATCCAAATGCCTGGGTCTGCAAAACCTGGCTGGGAAGGTTGACTCTTTGCCAAGAACCCATGGTATCAAGTTCAACCACAGTGAAGCCTTCTGCAGGGCTGTGCCAAATAAAAAAACCACGGCAGCTTTATGTTATTTTGCTTTTGTTTTGTTGAGACAGAGTCTCACTGTGTAGTTCTGGTTAGCCTAGAACTCACTATGTAGACCAGGCTGGTTTTGAACTGTCAGAGACCTATCTACCTCTGCCTCTCAAGTGTTGGGATTAAAGGTGAAAATAACCTTGCCTGGCCCTTTATATGTGAATTTTGTGTTATCCCACTGGAGAATAATTTGATAGTATCTATCAACATTACAAATTCTTTCACCTTCTGATCCATCAGCCTCACATGTGGGAATGTTGCAGTTGATAGACCATTTCAAATATACAAAAGAATCTGTGTTGCTTCTGGCAGAGAGAGCCAAAAGAAAGAGAAGAGAAACTCAAATATCAAGGAATAAGGTACCCATCAGATACATCAGTGCATACAATGAATAATTACCATGAATAAAGAGGCTAAGGTGATTTCCTATGTCCTATTACAGAGATATCTCTAAGATATTCTTTATGGACAAAGAAAGCAAAGTTAGTGACTGTACATAATGTGCACCCCTTGCTGTGCAAGACCAAGCAACTAGAATATATATTTGGATTTGTGTAAACTCTGGGAGGACACAAGAGATGAACAAAAGATGCAGTAGAGATATTACTATGTGGCCTTCCAATCTCTACCTTCCTTACATTGCTGGAGTTTTGAATCTTATGGAGGTTACCTGTTTGGAAGTTAAATTTAACATCTTAATATTGTCTCTTTGTAATGTAAAATATGAAACTTACAACAAATGGCATTTTTAACACAACCGAGATAGTTTACATCACCCCTGCTGAAACTCCTGAGTAAAACAGACACCTGTCCTCAAATGTGCCCATGGCATTTTTCTCTTTAATTCCTTCATGCTTGACTCTCCTGTGGCTGTTCTTCCTTAACACAATAATTGTATTGCTTGAAGTGACTAAAAAGCACTCAAGGATGAGGCAACAATGAAGGACTCCACACATTCAAACTGCATTGGAAATGTCTTGGCAGTCCTAGACCCTACAGGCCACAATAGATAACCTGTCTCCTCTGTTTTGCAGGCAGCATTTATATGCTTCACACAGCTTCCTCTTGAATGCTAGGGAGGAACAATAGTGGCAATCACCAAAGGACTCCATCAGTGATAAGCATATTATCCCCTTCTCTGAGAAATGCCCATTGCAGCTCACTTGGAACCTTGGGGTGTCCTTGACATTAATCTCAGTTGGAACTGAGCTTCTCTCTCGCCTTGGGCTCCATACTGAAACCAAGAATAGCCTGAGGTAAAAAACCAAATTACCAATCTCCTTACACCATATTACAGGTTCATTGCGTTCTATCAACAGCATCAGTCACAAACACCCGATGCGGCATTTCAGAGGAACAGGGATCTCAGTAGATAGCTATCAACCACAACTTGACAATTCTAGACCTGATACAGGGGTCTATGAAGATGGACTGAGCACTGTCAGCTATACCAGTGATTCTGTTCTGGAGCAACACGAGGATTAACAGTGAAGGTGTGGGCTGGAGGGCAAGGGTTTCAAAACCAGGTACCACTCACTGCTGTCAATTTGCTGGAGCCAAGTGTCATTTGCCAAATGAGTTGCTTTGGGCAAGTTAAATAACCTATCTAAGCATCCATTTCCCTCATTAGAGAAAAATCTGGCACAATAGTGCCTGTTTCAAAAGCCAACAGGAAGACCAATGGGAGTTTCCTTTCCAGAGGCACTGGAAAGGGACATGTGACCTCAGGGGCCAATCTGTGACACTAGTCTGGAGGAGGCAAGAGCAGCTTCAGATCAAGTTGCATGCCTAGATGTGTATCCACCTTCTAAGTACTTGGAGCAGCTAAAAAGAAATGGTAACTGTGGTAGTATGAATGTAATTGACTGCCATAATCTTATATGGAGTGGCACTATTAGGCACATTGCTGGAGAAAGTGTGTCACTCTGGGGGCAGGCTTTGAGGTTTCCTATGCTCAGGGTACCACCTAGTTTCTCAGTTAACTTCCTGTTACCTGCAAGATGTCTCAGCTCCAGCACCATGTCTGACTGCACACTGCCATGCACACTGGACCTCTGAAACTGTTAGTGAGTCACTCCAATTAAATGCTTTCCTTTATAAGAGCTGCTGTGGTCATGGTGTCTTTTTGCAGCAATAAAACCAATAACTAAGACAGTAACCAAAGAGACTTTTAAACTAAAAGTTGAGGGTATTGATTCTCTGAAATCTGAACAAGAAGCAGACCTCACCTTAAGTTTATAAATGGAAGATACCGACGCTTCTGAAGCCCCGAGAGCACCATGGGCACTGTCTTCTAAGTACAGAAGCATACGCCTTGGTCCCTAATTTTTACAAGAATGTTAATCCTAACAGGTTACCGAGAAATTACTAATAAACAAATAAGGATAAAATGCCCAAACTTGCAGAAAATGTTTTCAAGAAAAATGGACCTTGAATAAAAACTGGCAAATTTGTACTTCATCAGAATGTAATTTTCAATCTTATTCAATAAAGAGGGTGCTGAACAGTTAGAAAGCTTTGTCCCCAAAGGATTAAAAAAAGTGTAGAAAGTGTTGGAAACCTAAACTTTTGCTAACAAAAAAGTAAAAGCTCTTTTTTTTAAACAAAAATTTTAATTGAGATTTTTCAACCTCAGAAAAATACCCATTACATTTGGCAAGATGGTCAGGCTTCTATTAGGCCAATCCTTCCAAGAAGGCACTCCAGAACCAATATCCATCTGTAGCTGTATAAAAAACAACCAGACATCTTTGTCCCAACAGTCTAGAAGAAACACTCAGAACGCAAGGAGTAAATGGACTTGGATTTTTAATTTTTTAAAGATTATCTCTCTATATATATTAATAAAAAGTGCAAAGAATAGACCTTCATGTTTAAATTATATTCTAAAATAAAATATATATATATATTTATATTTCCATTAACTGCAGGAGACAATTGTAAAGGGCCTGAGAGTCCAGTCCCTCTGTCACTACAATAAACATACATTTTAAGGAAGCACCTATGAAAAACAGTAGAGTTCACAACAACGTTTAGGAACACAAAGCTTCTGGGCATCTTGAAAGCGGTTTGCTTGCATTTCAGTCTTACATGAAATGAAGGGAAAAGTCAAATTCATAAGCAGAAGTGACAGTGTGGAAGAACTATCGAGCATTCTGGAGTCATGTTCTACCTGCTCTTGGGCCTAAGCTGCAGTGTAGAGAGCCACACTCATGTGTGTTAGGAAAAGCTATTGGTGGCACCGCTCCCATGGTGACCAAAACTGTATAACAAAGTGTCCTCTGCTCCCAGCACGGCTGGTCGGGTGACATGGCTAAAAATCCCAGTTGCTATTGCATTTGCTCTTCCCGTTAGCCAAGCAGCAATTTGTGGGTGACACAGCACAGCTCTCAGCCCTTCCACTCCATTGTCACCAAAAAGGCCTTTAAGAACAAGGAGTGCTCATCTCTGCTGCTTTCTTATGCATTTATGGCAACGGGCTGCAGAAATAGGCAACTGTGGGCCTTTGCTTCTTGTAAAGAAATCTAGGCGAGCTCAACCACGGAACTCACAAATGGATTTGGACCACAGCTTTAGCAGCTCTACCCACAGGTAGGACACTTAGCTTGGCTTTGGCTTTCTTGTGCTATTCTTTTCCTTTTCCACAACCGAAAAGAAGTTCTACTTTACTTTAGAAAGGCATGTTCTCTCTGCTGTGCCTGAAGGCACAGCTCTGTAATACCGGTGAGGATAGCATTTTGTCTCTTAACTGTCAACAATATGCTCCCACTCAATCTGATGAAGTCAATATTAAAATACAGACAAGCTACAGACAAGCCTGATGCATAACGTGTAGACTCAAAGGTCCACGGTCTCTTCTCTCTGCCTTCTGCAGCTGTTATAAAAATAAGTTTGGTTATAAATGTCTACACAGCACCAATTTTATTTTAAACGCAGCTTCTTTACACGGCCACCGAAATAAAACTCTAAATACGCATGCTCAGTTTTCCTCATTTACTTCTGCAACTCTAAAAGCCCAAGGACTGTATTTGAGATTTTCTTAATTGGAAATGAATCGGCAATCATTCAAACCACCAATTGCAATGCCCTAGAAATACCTACACCAGTTAAATTGGATGAGAGGTTCCCCTTACATGCAACTGTAATAAAGGATTGGGCCTGCAGTAGATAAACACTGTATTCTGTAATAACAGAAGAAATGGGTCTCAAAGAGTAAAAAAGCATCTCGTAAAACTTTGTCATATATAAAATATCTTATTGTGACCATTCCACTTATGACCAAAGTGTAAGTGCTCACGCTTGCCTTTCTGTGGGACAGTAGTGGCTCCAAAGTTCAAAAATAAGAGTGCATTTGTTTCCCAAGCTGACAAAAGCAAAGTCTCCATTACAGTGTCTCTCGCAAACTCCTCCGCACGCACTCGCGCACACACACAAAGCACCCAGTCTTCATCTTCGTGACACTGTTGCCACACTTCTGTTTTCTTATTTCCAAAAATCTGTCAAGAAAAGGCGACTGCAAAATAACTGTCCTTGTCTATACTAGCCTGATCCCTGCTGCTCCTTCTTAGGATTCGGAGATAAAGTCTGCAGCAGGAGAACTGGCCTCGTTCGTCTTTCTATAAACCCTTTGGTTTTCACCTTTAGCGCTGCGGTGAATGCAGGCCCGCATCCGTCTGTCTGTAGGCCTGAGTCAACCAGCTTTAGATACTGAACCTGAAGTGCATCAAGAGAACAGACACCTGCCACATGGCGGAGGAAACTTTAAAAAAACACAACTCCCCATCCATGAAGAAGTCGCAAGAGTAAAAAAAAAACCCCAAACAAAAGAAAATACCCAAAAAAACAAAACAACAAACAAACAAACAAAAAAACCAACCAGGCAACAGTTGCATTCTTTGAAAACCTCTGATGCCTCCCACCAGTAGTAGCCAGTGAATCAAAAAAGAAAATCTCTGTACTATAGAAAGGACTTACGTCGAATAAACAAAGAATGGAAGGCAAGGAAAAAGGTCTAAGAGAAGGTAAACTGGTGTGAAACAGAGGAAAGTCCCTTAGATACACTTCTGCCAAAGAAACCCGGGGAGTTGTAACACTGGAATTTCACTCATGGATTAGGCAAAAATCATTCTACAGGGGACACAAAGTAAAACACAAAACAAAAGCAGCTGCTCAGTTATGATATCACTAAATCCCAGGAAAAAGGTGGGAACCATAGTTCCCTTTGACTAAAGTCTCTCACTTTTAATGGCGTTGCAAGAACGAGGCAGGACAGCCAGCAAGCTTGCTCTCTCCTAGGCCGCCGCCTCCTTCACATACCCCGGCCAGTCCCTCAGCTGAGTCTGCTATGGGTTGCATCTCCAAACCTGTCCAGGCTCTTCCTTTATCCCCAGTAGCTTATGTGACAGAGGTGTCAGGAAATACAATCATTAAGCAGAGAGAAAAGACTGAACGGGGGGGTGATGGCTGATCAAGTGCACAAAGGCTTTCCGGCCAGGCAGCTGCAGCAGAGAGTTTAAAGTGCTCCACCCATGCTTCCAGGATCACAGCAAGTTTCCTTGGGTTTAACTCTCCATCTACATCTCTTTAAAAGCCTAATGGAGTTCCTGAGATCAGAATCAGGCTGAAAAAACGCTTAAAATACCCAAAAGCATTTAAAACAGGGAATGTGAGGGAGGTCAAATTTGAGGGGAAAAAAAACCAAGTAAATTACCAACAGAATAAGACTACCAGGTGAATGTGTGCAAGTCGGAGTCAAAAACAGACCCCAGAGAGGAAAGGAGGAGGACATTGGGGAAAGAGCTGGAGCTAGAGAGGGAAGGGGCTGGCCCTCCTGGGAAGAACCCCATCTCTGGATCTGAGCACTGGGCACCACCCCTCTGAGGACCACTGTCTTCCAGCCTGGCAAGAAAGAGCCCAGAGGCTGGCAAACTCCTGCAACACAGTTAGGAGTCGGTGATTTCTCTGTCATCTTTCATGAGAGAGAGAGAGGAGAGAGGAGAGAGGAGAGAGGAGAGAGGAGAGAGGAGAGAGGAGAGAGGAGAGAGGAGAGAGGAGAGAGGAGAGAGGAGAGAGGAGAGAGGAGAGAGGAGAGAGAGAGAGAGAGAGAGAGAGAGAGAGAGAGAGAGAGAGAGAGAGAGAGAGAGAGAGAGAGAGAGAGAGAGAGAGAGAGACTGGACATGCAGCAAGGTCTGCTGACTGAGTTAAAGAAATCTGTGGTAGAAAATACCAAAACAATCCCCTACCCATTCTAGGGGAAGAAAATATACAAAACCCCTCCAAAAGTTAAACAAAAACCAAACGAAACAGAAATGTCGTTCCTCCTAAAGAAAATCACGCTGGAAACAAACACCCTGCAGGAAGTCATATGTGAGTTTTTTACAAGGCTGGTAGAGGTTATTTTGTTTTTGATTCCACAAAAATTTTATCTCCATCCCTAATGCCAAAGGAGTGCAGAGCTCGGGAGCTGTACTTCATCTCCTCTGGGCCGAAGGGGGCCTCGTGGTCAAAGTAGTAGAGAAGCATGCTGCTCGTGGGCAACTGCACCAGAGTTTTTAGTTGTTTCTTCAGTTCTGCTACTGTTTGGTCCAGACGGATGCTCATTTCTTCTACTTGGTCATTAAAGTGGACTTCTACCTTTGCACTGCTCTGGGGTCTTAGGTCCACTTCTGCCAAAGGCTCCAATTTCCCGTACTTTGTGATGAGTTCATGATACCTAGATGTATTAAAAGAAAAAGTGTCACCTTAAACACTCACAACACACAAGCAAAGTGCACTGTTGCTCTCAGCATCTTTTCTCACCTTGTCCTACGACTGTTCCTTTCTTCCTACCTACAGATCTAGCTACTTGAGTGACTGTTGTGGCCTCTGTGTCTTGATGTAGCTGCCTGCTGAGGCCACAGTAAAACCACATGCTTGTGGAGAGAAGCATGTCTCTTGAAGATGGCCCCCATACCTCTGTTACTTACAAACGGGTTCACAGGGCCTGAGGATGTCTTTCATTGCACACCTGTAACCCAGCACTGGGGAGGCAGAGGCAGGAGGACTAGAAGCTCAAGGTCATCCTCAGCTACAATCACAAGGTCAAGGTCAGCCTGGGCTACACGAAACCCTGTCTCAAGCAACTGGGGATGGAAAAAAGTTTAAGAAAACAATCTAGAGAAGTGGTTGCTACAAAGGCAACAGGGAAGAGTCCAATCCCTCCCCACAGTGTTTTTTTGGGTGTTACTAATGAGAAAGGAAAACGCCTAACTAAGCAGGTTTCTTGGTAATGCAGGGGAAGGGAGAGGAGCAGTTTCTCAAAGTACCAAGAAGCCATAATTTATAGAACAACAATACCATGTATTTCAGCTATTTTCCAACTCTTTCAATGAAGTCTTGTTTGAATGTTCCAGCCTGGCCCCAGCTAAACACAAGAGTTATGAAAGGATCAAGGACTTGTTCTTGGAAAAAGAAGACCATAAATAAAGATGTCCTGTCATCAGGGCAGAAATAATAAAGCAAATCACACTAAGAGGAAAGTGAGTTACAGAGGTGAGAACAGGGTCCCCAATATTAAGTTACTACATGGAAATCCTTGTATCCGCTGTCAGCCTTGGGGTTATTAAGCCTGATTTGATGAAGGAAGTTGGGCAGTCTCCTACATAGCAGAGAGGGGGAAAGAGTCACCATTAGTTTTTCTGTAACTAAGACACTCTGAGGTTAATTAAGGACCAGAACTTGACAGTCACTTAGCGTTATGCTCCAGCTCTCCCACTCTACTTCTGCCTTCTACTCAGTACAATCAGTGTCATAATAAGGTTAGTAGAACACTAATGACACAGGAAGACATTACTGTGGAGGGAGAAATGGTGTAGTAAAAATAGCACAGGCCCTGACTTTCAAGCCTGCCTTGTGATTAACATGATGACTTTGCAGATCTGGATCTGCTTCCTCATTAGCAAATGTAGGATGCTAAGTCCTGTCCTACCTGAAGGACAGTCATAAATAAAACAACTGGTGAGTAAACGCCCTGAACATTTTAAGTATATATATATATATATATATATATATACACATATATATATATATATATATATAATCAACATCATATCCCTACTGCTTTGGAGCTTACAACAGTAAAGCACACACACCTTAGAACCTACAACTGACGTCTCCACAGGAAAGACTTAGAGAAGGTGCTGGTGTGACATGGAAGCCTGTAGAACTGTCTCCCAGTGCTTGAGCCCAGATTAAAATAAACAAGAAAACAAAAACCCAAACCACACACCATCAGCAGCAACACAAGAATGGGGGCATAACCTCATGGCCAAAACCTTTCAAATGGAACCCAGAGCTCAGTTGTGTGGGGGACGGCAGATCAAAGCAGATCCTCAGACTGTGGAAACCACTGCGGTGAAGAGAGAAATCCTCTTCAGTGAAAGACAGAGCCAGAGACAAGGAGTAAGTCAGGGTATGGAGGAAACAGGATGGAGAATAGCTCCAGGGATCAGAAGCCTGCATGTCTGTCCACTGGCAGGTTCGTAGCCAACAGTAAGCCAATCACAACACAGTAGAACACATGCACACACACACGCGCACGCACACACGCACGCACATGCGCGCACACACATGCACGCACATGCAGGCACACATACGTGCACACGCACGCACACACGCACGCACACACGCACGCACACGCACACACACACGCACGCGCGTACACACACACACACATCAAATGACCCCAACCACCAGGACTTGAGATTGCAGGTGGCTCCACAATGAAATCTTTTCCATGCCTTCAGGCCACATGCTTTCATACAAGCAGAGACAATTGTGATCATACAACAGAAGATCAAAAAACGACAGTGAAACCTGTGTGGTCAAATGAACTGTTCCAATTTAAAGAAATGTTTGCCCTCCAGACTACAGAAAAGTAGAAACAAAAGCAACACCCTCATTCTCTGCCTAGAAGGGACAAAAGAGGCAATGACAAAGGGGTCAAGGAGACCTAACACATGCCATGTTCCAACAACCCGACAAGTGTCCACTGTCATACAAAAACTACATAGGCCACAGAAATGGAAGCATATACCACAGGAAAAGGAATGGAGGGAAGGAATGAGAAGTAAGTTGGAAAGCAGAGACAGAATGCAGTCTGAGAGCAAGCACACCGAGAGGAGAGAAGAAAGGACATCATAACCACTGCGTCTAGGAAGTAGTAAATGGTGCAAGAACAGGATAGGAGAGCTGAAGGAGACAGTGAACCACTGCAGGGGTGAGAGGGGCGAGGGTGGATGCCCCCATTACCAATCAGACACGAAGACTGAGAAAGAACAGCCGAGGCCACTTTCCCTAGCCTAATTCTGTTAAGCAATAATTTTAGCTAGGAGACATTCTAAAACAAGAAAGGACAGAGGGAATAGAGTCCCCATAAGTCTTTCCAGGGAGGGGATCAACAATAGTATTAGAGAATTAATAATAAACCCTGACCTTGCTTAAATACAAAACTAAATTTAACAACAATAACTTTAGTATTTCTCAACTCACTTGACACTGTAGACAAATGAACCGATCTCAACCATAAACATTACCTATAATCTAAGCTATAACCACACACAGCAACCAGCCTCACTGCTGCAAATGAGTGTGTTTAGAAATCAAATGATGCCTATGCTGCCGGGACACTGCACTGTCCTATATGTTTCTCAAGTTCAACATGCACAGAAATAACTCACTACTACCCCCAATTAGCTTTCTTCCAATGTTTCATGTCTTAGTAAACAGTACTGAAAACTATCCAATTATTCTAGTGAAAAACTGCACAATCTGGTTTCTTCCTGTCATATCTCTTTCCTCCACAATTTATAATTCCCTTTTCTCCTAAATGTCACATTAATCTATCGCTCACTTGCCCGTATACCTTATATATTAGAGACACTTATTAATGGTTGTAAGGAACACATTTTTTTAATACATGTCTATATTTGTTGAATCTCTTCCTGGTTGGCCTTCCTATACTGCAGAGTTTAAAAAGCTGAAAACTACATTTCCCACATTTCCTTGCAGATGAGATTTAGCTTCCACCAGTATCAGTCAGCCCTGAATGGATCTAGCAGACACAGCATGGGGACAGTCTGGGTAGCAACTTCTTAATCATCAGACTAAAGTTCAAGCAGGGTTCTTTCCTGGAGTCAGTCTGGCAGCACCCTGCTGGTCTGGAGGCCAAACTAAGATGGCCTGAGAAGCACCAAGGCCAGTGTTTGAGATAGGCACCCCACCTCCACCAGGGTTACGACAGTAGAGCTAACTGTGCCCTTGGGACTCTTTTGTGGTATTAGGCTAGAGGCAAGCCTAGGGAGGTGGCTGGTCTACTCTTTAGTTCTTCTAAAGATTTTCCATGGGTATCAGTCACTGCATGAAACTCCTTTTTAAGTAGTTTATGACTTCCCATGAATTTAGGGTGGCTCCAGGACAGACAGTCTCCTGGTATATTTGAGAACAGATGGCTTCCTAGTCTTTCAGTCTGGGCATTTCACCTGTTACTCAAAGTGCACCCAAGCTGAGACCCGTCTGTACTGGGGCACCTGAGCTTTGTACAGCATACCCTCAATGTCTTCCCTAAGCTGTGGTCTTAGATAACAAAAAAGTTCCTGGTGCCTAAGTATTCTTCAAAACCAACTTCTCAACTTACATCCTATGAACCAGTATCTTCATCTGGCTATTAACATGTATTTAGTATTTATAAGCCTTGCTTAGTAAGTGAGAAAATCCTATGCACTTGTGTTCAGAAGTTCCCTGTACAGAACTCTCCTTAAAAATGTAACATGTGAAATATGAAAAATTCCCAGTGGCCCATTTGGTTAATTATAATCCCTGATGAAATGAGAAAAGAGGATTTGTTACGTTTACTTTGATCCTGGGGCATTCTGGGAACTCAAAACTATATCTCAAGTATTATGATCCTGGGGCATTCTGGGAACTCAAAACTATATCCCAAGTATTGTCTGAGCACCTTGTTTGGTCTCCACTCCACTATTCCTTCTCTCACTGAAACCACACCACAAGTGTCCTCTGAACACCCCGTATGGTCTCTGCTCCAATATGCCGTCTCTTGAGACCGTACCATCCACAGCACAGCAGAGAAGAAGAAATCTTAATGTTCCTTAACAGATTTTACACTCTACCAACAGCTTTAAGGCCAATGATATTGTTACTCAAACACATGAGCATCACGTGTTGGAGGCAGAAGGAACCTCACAGACCATCTATCACATACTTTACTGACATGTCGTTAGAGCCTATTCACTAACCTCAAGCTGCAGAGCAAAGGGAGAAGTGAGAACTCAAGCTCTGTTCTAGGCCATCATCCCTCTTAGTTCCAACCACCTCGGTGGCTTGCTGTGAGAACGAGCACTAGTCTAGAAACCCAATCCTCACTCCTACTTGTTCCCTTTCAATTTTTCTTCAACAGTTCCTCTATTTTCTCCCATTTTTGGAAGTGTCTCACCATGTAGGCCGTGTGGTCTTGAACATCAGAACCTCCCCTCTCAGCCTCCATATCCTGGAGTTTCAGGAGGGTGCCTCATTTCTCATTCTGCCACATATGCTTGAATGGTCCTGACACTTGATTTGTCTCTGTCCAATTGGCTCCCACTGCAAGACACTGCCACTACAAGGAACGGGGTGCTATTGTTTGTCACATATTGTTTCTGCAATTGCATGTGAACCTACAGTTACCTCTAATGAATGTTTCAATTAAAAGGGGCTACAGACTGTACAGATCCTAGTGGTTTACTATTCTAGAGAAACCAAAACAGGGCATAGAAAACAATCTACAGCTGACAGAGGGTAGAGGTCAGGGGGGAAAGGTTGAAGAGGAAATAGTTTTTAGATGATGGGAAGTTTAGATTCTGCTTGTGTTGGAGGTTCTGTCAAAATTCAGAACCATAAACTAAAAAGGGTGAAAATGCACTCCATGTCAGTTATATTGCAATAAATCTGCTTTTAAAAAAGAATAATGTAGGGCTGAAAAAAAATGCCTCAGTGACTAGAAGTGCTTGCTAGGTAAGCCTGACAGCCTGAATTCAGACAGCAGTACCCATGTAAAATGCTGGCCAAACGTCAGCACTGTGGAGGGTGGGGCCCGGGAATTGTTGGGGCTAGCTGACCACCAGCTCCAGGCTAAGTTGGAGTCTAACTGAAAAGGAATATGGCAGAAAGTGACAGTGTAGGATATCCAGTATCCTCTGGCCTGTACATGTACACACACCACATACACTCTTATATACACACATCCCACATTTCTTAAAATGTAAAATGTATCCAGATACAAGATAACGGTTTAATAAGATCCACCAAGATAAACCGGAAAAGCAGAAATGTAAAAGGCAATGAACAACGGCATAGCCTGCTTTTCACATGGCAAGGATCTCACTAGGGTTGATACTGAAGATGTACCCCAGCTCTGAATCAACGCTTTGCTTTGTGGCCACAGACATTTAGCACAGAACTGCAGTGGATTTGTCAGAAATCTCTACCAGTGGTTGCCTGGGAACTGAGTACTTCAGGACTGCTAAGCATGTAAGTAGGAAGATGAACTTTTTACTGCAAGTTGAAATTTTCAACCAGATTTCATGTGGAAGCATTGTCCATCAAGATGAAAGTAAAGCAATGCAGAAACTGAGACACATACCCACAGATCCTAAGAGTACTGCAATGTGTATAAAATCTTAAAGCTAAGTGACATACTTACTAGAAACTCATCTTACAAAGCTAGTACAACACTTAAAAACCCAGAAGAGCAGAAAATTATTATAGGCCAATTTTACATATGAAAAATAAATGGGAACAGTCCAAATAGCGTAAAATTAAGTCCTACCTGCTTATAAAGGATATTTCTATTCCATAACCAGTTGAACACTGGAATGCAAAAATGGTTTAGCAAAGCAAACACAGTGTTAAAATCTAGAGTAACGGAAGAAAATGTTAATCAGAATGCAAAACCTGGTGCTATTCAGTGACCGAAGGAACTTCCTAGAAAACCAGGAATAAAACAATCTCAACTCAGTGAAGTCCAGCTTCATATCAGAATGTGTCACACTGAAGCCTTGCAATGCTGTCTTCATTGGATGGCTTCTGGGTTTAGATGGTTTTAAGGACTGAACTCAGAGCTTCCATCACACGTGTAACACAAGTGTTCTACCACTGAGTGACATCTCCAACCTGTCTGTCATTCTTAAATATCACACTAGGAAAAGAAATGAGTGGCACAGAAATTACTTGAAGAAACTGTGGGCAGAGAAATCCCTAAGGAAGTAAATATGAACTATTCCATATGCCCTTAGGAACAACAAAAGATCAGCATGTAAACCCTCCAGTGGCCTTCCTATTCTCCAGCAATAACCAACTGGAAACAGAAAAAAGGATCTCACTTGAAAGAGCAACAAAAATTAATAAAACACCTAGGAAGAAACACGACAATGTTGTGCAAGACATTTGTAAGAGAAACAGAAAGCCCTTGTGAAGGACACAGAACAATTTGCACCCACAGAGAGCTTCTGAGCTAAAGAAAGGGCAGTCAGCAGAGGCAGGGTGCTGATTCTCCCCACATACGTCAACGAACTCACTGTGCTCAGAATCTACACAGAGAGGTCTGGTGAAACTTCAGTTCTAAAGCCCATGTGGGACACAGACAGCCCTACAATCACTAAAATAATTTGAAAACCAATGGTGGGGAAGGGACTTACCTTTGCTGGGAACTAAGACAGTATAACTCTGTGATGTAATGATATGGGCATAGGTAAATATACCAGTGGACCAGATCAGGGCCCTGAAATAGAACCCTGAATAAAAGCAAGACGTGGGACAGAGACAGCATACAAATCACAGAATTCATGTCTGTATGGCAGGAGAGGGGAGCCCCATGTACTGTGTGAAACGACACAAGTGAAAGCCACATACACATCCAAAACTGAGGAGAGTGTCTTACATGTTCTTCAGATAGAAAAAGACTCCCTTTAAATGTGGCGTGAATAAGCAGCAGCTGTGACCGCATGCCCAGGACCAGCACAGGTGCAAGTCAGTCAAACTGCATCAAGGGAGGGAGGAAGAAAGACTCACAAAATGGCTCTCTGGTTGCTTCCTGGAGTAAGAAATTGGATGAGAGGAGAGGCAAAAAGAACCCCATTTTTTCCTGTTATGTTATTTCTTTTTAATTAAAAATAAAGTAAAAATAATGTGAAACATTAGCTTCATCAGTTCTGGATGGTGGAAATACTATTATTCTAAGTATTTTTCAATAAAGAAAAAACACCAAAAAGATAAAGCTGGCTACTTGTTCTGACCAAAGCTAAAGTTCAGAGAACAAAGACAATGTCCAAAAGACCAGAGACCTTGGGTGCCTTACTCTCCCTCTCCTTTGCAGGTATACTGGAATACTCATCTGTAACTGCCATCAAGATAGGGAGGGAGTGACCTCCTGCCAGGCTGAGAAAGAGTCAAGAAGTCAAAACCAAGCCCTGGGTAACTGGAGTGACAAAGCCTGCAAGCTACAGGGAAAGCTAACATTTCAGAGGGTCTCCAAGGAGCTGGGAGGAGAAAGCCCCTTTTGTCTCTCCTCAGACACCCAGCCTAACGTGAGCAGTGCTGTGTCACCGCCCTGACAGAGGATGATGGAGCTTGGCAGTGCAGAGAACCCCAGGAGACCCGTGTCCAGGGGAGGAATGTTCCCCACAACAGCAGTTCCTCTGTGTGGAAGGAATATGAGGTAACGGACACAGTGTGCTAGGATTCCTCCAGCATGGGAGACAACACGGGCCTTCATCAGGGTGGTGTCCAAATACAGCCCGCTGCCCTGTCTCACAATCACAGGCAGATACAATCAGCTCAGCTAAGAAAAGCCATTAGTCTCTAGCAGGAAAATGCACCCTCCATACTTGACAAAGCATACCACTGGTGACAACTAAGTAAGCACTTCGAGGAACTGGCCACCTTATCCTTGACATCATAAAGAAGCCTTCCCAGGACACAAAGTGGGGTGCAGCTTTTGAGGGGAGTAAAGCAAAGGGAAGCTAAGAAAGCTGCTGCCTGCCGGCTCTGCAGGCAGCATTCTGCTGTGGAACAGTTAACAGTTAACTTGGTTCTTACAACTCTTAGGATGAAGTATGAAATTTTAAAGTAAAAAAAAAAACCAAAACCAAAAACAAAAAACCAAACCCAATAACAAAAAAAAATCAAAAACTGAAAACCACCCCAAATCAGTTCCCTTACCTCCCCCTACTGTGCTCAGAACAAGAAGTCACCACACCCCAAATATACATGGCATGCTGACATTCAAAAGGAAGCTGCCTCCCTTTGTCCTGTTTCTCTCTTTAAAATTAAACAGAGGACTACATATTATTCAGTATTAAAGAAGCAATTTAAATCCGATCTCTCGGCGGAGAGAGGAGGCAAACACCAGATAAAGGGAAAACAGTAACCAGAAGCAGTGACAGACATCTGTGAAGGGCAAAATAAAAATAATATACGCACGTGCGGGAGCGTCAGCATGGAGGCTCCTGCCTTCCTGAATGATGTTTATATACCCCTAGGGGAATCGCAACTATAAATATCTGAAAACAAGTACAACTGTGCAATGTGTTTCCTGAGGACTAAATTCTATAATTCAGCCAAACGTGGGCATCCTCTTAAAAAGACCTGCGGTGTCCAGCACACGGTTTCTTTTACTACAGTTCCCACTACTAATTCAGTCTTCAGGTATCTCTCCGAGCCCCCTTCTAACCAGAACTCATGCCATCCTTTGAACCGACCCATACACACACCAAACGTGCAGCAATTTCCTACTTGCAGTAGGTGAAACAAAGGCTAAGTACTCAGCAGCCCACCGGGCTCCTCCCTTCCACTCACTACTGTCGGCCTTCCCCAACTTGTACCTTTCACCAGTTATGTGAAAACACCATCCAGAACGTTCTCCTCACCTTCACCAGGTCAGCACAGACATTTTCTAGAATGGACGGCCTTTTCCCTGACTTAGTCTCCCTCGTGCGCTCTGAGTGTGACAGTGTTACGAAGCACTATGACACTAGGTCCTGGGGAGAGAGAGGCACTGAACAGTGTTTTTACTTCTGCCCAGATGATGGACAGCACAGTGTGTGGGAGGGATGGAGGGACTAACACACCAATGGACAGACAGCAAAAGGTAAGTCAGGTGTTGGTGATAAATCAAAGTAAGTTAAGGGAATGGCAGGAGACAAAGGTGTGCTATTTTAGCTCGGGTGGGCAAAGGAACACTCTCAAATAGGGTGACAGTGAGAGAAAAAGCCACACAGGTAACCTGCTTGGTGCAGTCCAAACTGAGAGAGAGTGCCAGAGAGAGCCTGAGGGGTGAGCGTACTAGATGTGGTCACCAGCAAGCAGGTGCCTGCTTCTGTTGTTTGGAATATACACAGGCTTGAGTTCCTGTCAACCAGTGGGTTCACAGACTGGTTACTAGGCTGCTGTAATATAACAGTACAGGTGAGAAATAGTGAAAGTTTGGACACAAGAACACGACAGACAGAACTTACAAGCCATCCAAGGACAGTTTGTGAAGAGTCTAACTTAAAACAGGAAAAGAACCCAGATGGTCTAGATCAGCAGTTCTCAACCTGTGGGTCACGACCCCTATGGCAAAGCTCTATCTCCAAAAATATTTACACTATGATTCGTAACAGTAGCAATGAGAATAACTGTATGGTCGGGGGTCACCACAGCATGAGGGACTGTGTTAGAGGGTGGAAGCATTAGGAAGGTTGAGAACCACTGGTCTAGACAGAGGCTAAGAAGAACAAAATTGTGGGTGATTCCATAGCTCTGGAAGAGCTTAGGGTAGGAACAGAGGAGTGAGGAGTGGGCAGACGGGCAGATGTGGTGGAAGATTGGTGTGGGAAGGACAAAGCACAAGTCTGACCCACGACATTCCATCGTCCAGGTGATATGTCAAGCCCACATCTGGAAACACTAGTCTATAACTGAGGGGCAGTTGCCACAACACAGGTGGCATTCCAAGCCACAGGATTGGCTCTGAAATGGATGAGTGGCAAAAAGAAAAGAGGGATCTAAGGGGGAAAGTTCTAGGAAAACAGCAAGCCTCTCCAGACACCACCAGCCTGGCCCTACAGCAAGCCTCTCCAGACACCACCAGCCTGGCCCTACAGCAAGCCTCTCCAGACACCACCAGCCTGGCCCTACAGCAAGCCTCTCCAGACACCACCAGCCTGGCCCTACAGCAAGCCTCTCCAGACACCACCAGCCTGGCCCTACAGCAAGCCTCTCCAGACACCACCAGCCTGGCCCTACAGCAAGCCTCTCCAGACACCGTTGCTTGGCCATGTACCCCCCAGTTCCTGGCTCAGTGTCACTTGGTTTACAGAAAGTAATCAGTAAATAAATTAAACTGCCCCCTGAATCCCAGCTAGGATCTAGAGTCAATTCTTAGAAGTTCTCCTGGTGAGGCAGAAGAACCCAGTAACTGAAACATGACCAGCCAAGAGAGGCCATCTTCCCAGCCACCTGCAGCACACACTCATTTACTGTGAAACAGTACACCACTGCTCCACGAGCCACTGGGAGATGAGGCACAGACGAAGACTCTAAAAGAACGGGCCTATTGACCAGCAAACACGGGGATGCTCAGGGGCCAAGAATCCGAGAACAGAGGCTTTTCTTCTTTGGTTGTCTCACAAAGTAAATAAACATGTAGCCTATGTCAGGTAGCTCAGTTTTGTGCTAGTCAGTTATTCACCGTAAGCAGCCATAGCAAGGAGGCCCCACCCAGCAGGAGAGGGCAATGAAAAGGGTAACTAAGCACCTGTAAGCAATTACTGAACTCTTACACTTATAAAACACACTCACAACACTAGAGTATAGCTCCCTTCAGTGCCCTAAACATTTTATTCTGGGGTAGGAAAACAGCTCGGTAAATCTCTGGGTCTTTCATGGTAAGTTCCACTGGTAAGATGATCAATCACAACCAAACAGATGTGAAGAGAGCTACCGAGTCACCAGGTAACTCTGCTACCTAAGGGACCCTTAGCTCACATGTGCTACTCAGAGACAACCCGGGTCTCTTTCCTCACTGATGTTCCTTCAGAGGTTGTTGTCAGCAGATGTAGATCCGAGGATTCACAGGCATGGCTACACACGCCTGATGGTGATGGTGGCGTGCCACCTGCTGAGGTCTGTCCAACCTTCAACTATCAGACGTATGTCGCTCATGCATGGACACAGAAACCTTCAGTCTTCCACTGATCCTGCACAAGTACAACTCTCTAAGCTTCTTGTCAGTTGTGTAAGCTACACAGAAGCCATTGTTCTCTTACTAAATTCCTACCCGACTTAACTTGTCCAGAGTTGATTCCGCTGTTTGCACTAAGAAATTAGTATCAGGGAACAGATGAATTACAAGCAATAGTCTCTCAGGTAACGAAGGTCAATTTGTGCTTGGTTTCTGCTTGGAGAGGCCACAGAGACATGCGTTAAATCCTCAGTGTGGAGAAGTGAAAGGACTAATTATCGCCCATGGTCACGTGCAAGGCTCGGGGTGACTGGTAGCTCTGCCAAGAATGAGGAGCTTATGAATTCAAGGCCACCAGGCACAACACCTGCTAGCTTGTGGGCTTAAATAAAAGGGTATTTGGGTGAAATCCCCATAAACTATGCCCTGGGAGGAGACTGAAAATGCAGGTACTATTAAAAATACAATCTAGTCAGGCATGGTGGTGCATGCCTAGTATCCCAGCACTCACAAGGCTGAGGAAGGAGCATCAAGAATTCACAGCTTGGGGCTAGAGAGGTGGTTCAGGGGTTAAGAATGTTCCCTGCTTTTCCAGAGGACCAGAGTTTGGTTCCGAGCACCCTTTGGGCAACTCACAAACCACCTGCTAACTCCAGCTCCAGGGAATCAAGGAGCTCCTCTGACCTTCATAGGCACCCCACAACTCACCCCCTACTGTACATAAATAAAAATTAACTTAAAATAAATAACATGAGTTTGAGGCTAGCCTGGGCTACATAGTAAGGGCCCATTCCTATCTTTCCCCCCAAAATGCCTTTATTTTTCTAACAAACAGTTAAGGCAGCCATTAAAAATATACAAAAGTTTATATCCTTGCTCCTTAACTGCAAGTGAGTAAAGTCTGCAATAATCAAATGACCACAGGAAGGCTGAGGCAGTGATGGGAGAAAGAGGCATGAAGAGATGGTTCAGAAAAGCACACTATGCTCTTGCAGAGCAAGGACCAGAGTTCAGTTCCTAGCGCAGCCACTGGGTGGCTCAAAGCTACCCCCAACTCCAACTCTAGGGCTGTCTAATCCTCCCGCCTCCACCAGCACTGGCACTCACGTGCACAGACCCACATTTAGAGAGTTTGTTTCTCTAAAATCCCCTGTAAGTATACAGTAATCCCTTCCACATGCCCATCTCTGCCCATTAGCATCAGATCAGGGCACACTGAGAAATGGTAATCACAAAACACAACCTGGTCACTGAGAAGACAGACTTCAGAAGTAAGTATCCAGGTAGAGCCCAGGAGCTCAGACAAGGAAGGAAAGGCACTTTTAGTTCCTGCTGGCTCTGCTGGCACAGAACTTGCCAAAATGTCTCATATCTGATGGTTCCCATTAGCAGTCAAGAGTAGTTATAGTGTGCATCCAGTTGGCTGACCACAAAGTGGATTTAATCATGGTCTATACTAAAAGAAGCTGAGATGACAAACACAACACACACACACACACACACACACACACACACACACGATGGTGTGCAAGAATTCAAAACCTTGAGTGATACAAGAGTAACACAGCGATCATGACACCCACACTGCCCTTCCACCCACCTTCATGAAGCCCTTGAAAGTATAAGAGGAGCACCCACATCTTTGAAAAAGCCTTCAATGGCCAGAGATGCAGGCAGAGAACTGAAATCAGTCTACTGGTTTCCATTTGAAGGACAGAAGTATCCAAGCTGTGGCATTTAAGCCTTAGTGGATGGAAAAGTAGGCATGATGAGATAAAGAGGTAGGAAGGGAGGATTAGTCATTAAATTGTCTGTATCAGGGATGGAGAGGGCTCAGTCAGTACAGCACTTGCAGCCTGAGTTCAGATCCACAACACCACTGCAAAACATCAGGGATATCACACACCTATAATCTCTGAGATAGGAGGATTCCTAGAAGTTGCTGGCAAGCTAGTCTAACTCAGTCATTGAGCCCCAGCTTCAGTGAGAGGCCTTGTCTCAAAAAATAATGTGGAGAGAACTGAGCAATTGTTATCTGCTGTCCTCCATAGTCACAGGTGTGCACTAGTGTACATGCATATGCACACACACACACACACACACACATCCCTTCACCAAAATAAATGAATGTATTAAATTAAACAGTCTGTGAATCTTTGCAGCAGTGAATGGATCGTGGAGTCTTTAGGATCACTTAAAGAGCCCATGAACCTTGTTCAAATGCAGCATTAAACTGAAAGAAACAGTGTTTCCCCCAAGAGACCCCCAAGCCCTGTCACCATAGAGACTTGGGCTAAAACATAAAGCCAGTTCTTCCCGAATAAGAGCAGGTCTGCAATCCCAAAGGCTGACAGCAGAGTGCATGACATACCCCAAAAGTCCATACAACGAACAGCTTGCAAAACAGCTTTCAGACTCACGCGTTTACAAGGTTTCAAAGTTTAGCCCTCAGAATAACATCCTCCTGGAAACTACACTCACAGCAGCCATTCTATTCCTATGCCAGGCCAAATGTATCGCCCAGAAAAGTGTGTAGAAATGTCAGCCAAGGTAGGTGATTAAGTGTCAGGGGAAATAAAGGAGTCACATTAGGTGTGGATGGCATCCAGAGGCTCTCTTTAGCATTTCCCTGAACTAGCAGGTCTAGAGGGAGAAATTCCAAGACAAGAAAGCACAGATATGTAAAACTAGACAACAACAAAAACAGCTGGCTCTGACTGTACTGCCTGAAGTCAAAGAGAAACGGGGATGGGGGTTGGATGGGGTGGGGGGGTGATGGTGATGGGAGAAAGCAGTGAATGCCCACTGTGGTTCCAGGATCAGTGTATAAAATAACAGTATCACCCCACATTTACACATGGTTCATTGTTATGTGCATGCACACATTTGTGAATTTCATTTTCCTTTTCTTTCTCAAGGCATACTAGAGTGGTCAACTTCACTACTGAGTCAACAAGTATCATGATATAAAAGAAAAAGTAATATGGGCCACCCATGGGTCTGAGACTTAGCACAGGGGTCCCTACAAACTGGGATATCCAGAAACACATTGAACACACTAAGGACATGCAAGAACACCGTCTTTCTTACAACTGGGAAAAGAAGCACGTAGATGCTGGAAGGACTAAGAAGTAAGCTTTTATTTTTGGTGAATGGTTTCTATCTTGGGAAAGTGGAAGATCAGGATGCTAGGGATGTAGCTGAGAGAGGCGGGGAGTTCACCTAGCAAACCTGGGTTCCATCCTCAGCCCTGTCCAATAGAAAAGCAAAATGAACAAACAAAAATCTAACGTTTCAGTAGTTCTCAAATTCAGTTCAAGAAAATGCCTAGAAAGAAACACTGTGGTTAAAACAAGAATGGTGGTCACATCTGTAGTCTCCATACTCAGGAGGCAGAGACAAGGGACTAAGCTCAAGGCCAGCCTGGGGTCGAAGTGAAAGCCAATCAAAGTTCTGATTAGAATGGGAGACAGGAGGTGCTTGGTCATCCTCAATGGCTAGCTCTACAATGCCGCTAGTCACACAATAGGAACTTAATAGAGATTTTTAAATGACACAGCTGCAGGTGCCAGAGGGAGTGCCCTGGTGTCCAGAGACAACAGTGACACATCAAACAGGAGCTGAAGCCATGGCTGTCAGAGTCTCTATGGGTTCACGCCTAACAATTCTTCCCAATATCCTTATAATGCATTTCTTTGCTGATTAAAGCTAATCAAGGTTGATTTCTACGGCTTTCATCCTAGAACACCATTACAGAGGAATAAATGCACTTCAAGATAATTACACCATTAGAGACAGAAAACAATTTTATCTATTCCTTTTTGCCAATCTGTACCTACATAGCTATATCTGCAGGTATTAGTAAGTTAGCCAAATGAAAATAGATACTGGACCATACTTTAAGTTTAGGATCTATTTATTCTTTCTTTGTGTGCATGTGTGCATGTGCATATGAGAACATGAGAGCACATAAGTAGCCAGCATGCCTGGGTGCACCAGCCCGTGTTCAGGCCATGATGTATATGTGGAGGTCACAAGACAACTTGCAGGACTCTTGGTGAGCGCCATCGCCCCATTAGTTGATAAGCCACCTTGCCAGTCATGGACCACCTTTTAAACCTATTTTTTTTTTCATTTAGTTTAAACCTCATATGTATAGTGTGCATTAAAAGGTATAATAAAATCTCCCACCTGGTGGTTCTGAGTTAATTTAAAGAATCTGAAGAACCTTTAATTTCTCTAATATTTTAAATACACAGGAGCTTTAATATTTCTAAATAACCACAAAGAGTATGAAACTTGTAGAATGTCCACCAGTTTAAGTCACAAGTATTAGCCTGTAAATATTAACTCATCTGAGGAGAAAACATGTCCATCCTGCAAGAATCAGAATCGTGAGTATCTATAGACATAAGGTTCAACTAACCTGCCTCACATCCCTCCCCAATGTCCACCTTGCTCGGCTTAACCCTGGATTTAGTAAAGGATCCTGTTATTCTTGAAGATTTCTTGCTGCTGTTTTTGTCACTTTGGTTTGACTGTTCCTAGTGGGGGTTTTGTTCATTTGTTTAAGGACATTTAGCACTTGCTAACCTCAAACTATATAGTCAAGGATAGCCTTGAACTCCCAACTCTCCAGTGGACTCTAGGATTACAGATGTAAGCCATCAAGCTTAGTTTCTTCTTCTTTCTCCTCTTCCTTCTTTCCTTTTTCTCCCCCCAAGAAAGGCGTTCTCTATGTAACCATAGCTATCACTGAACTCCTGGTCAAGAATTACAGGTATATGCTACCATGCCGAGCTATTTCTTTTTTCTTTTAGTTTCTGTCTTTTTTCCTTTCTTGCACGCGTTTGCATCTGTGCACGTGTGCATGGATGTGCATGTACCTCAGTGTGCATGTGGAGGTCAGAGGACAGTCTCAGCTGTCAGGCTTCACCTGCCACCTTGTCTGAGACGGGCTCTCACTGTTGTTCTGCACTGAGCACATCAAGCTAGCCCAAGAGTTTCACATTCTCCTGTCTTCCCCTCCCACTTCCCCAGAGAGCCCAAGATGGCTGTGGGCACTACACATCTGACTTTACTGCACCTGTGGCCCTACAGTCAGCACACCATCACTCAGGTTGAGGCCTGGCAGGATTTCCAGTCCTGCCGTCCTGCCACTATGGGCACCAGCTTGGCCAAAGCCACCAAATGTAGGTTTTAACTAAGTCACTACTGTTCTATTTATCAATAAAGACTTGGAAGTTAGACGTTGGGGTGAAAACCTGCTGGATCAGAGAAGCCTAGAAGCAACCAGCTGGCATTCCTTTTTGGCAAGAGACTAAGCAAGAGAAGCATCTCTCTCTCTACTTGTCCCAAACCAAAAAACATTCCAATCTCCCCTCTGCTTCTTGTGCATCTCTCTATCTGTATTCCTCAGTCCTCCATACTCTCTATGGCTAATTCTTGTCATGGGCTCCACCTCCTGATCCAAGGTTAATTTTATTAACAGTCTCAAGAGTTTCACAGTGCTATCAAATATCCTGAAACATACATGTATGAATGCTTTGCTTACATGTATGTTTGTGTGCTGCATGCATTCCTGGTGCCCTAAGTAGTCAGAAGAGGGAGTTGTATTCCCTGGAAGTGGAATTATGGGTGTCTGTGAGCCATGTGAGTGCTGGAAAATGATCCCAGTTCCTTAGCAAGAACAAGTGCTCTAAACCCCCAACCCGAATCTCTCCAGTCTCCCAGCTTTTTCTTAAATAATAGGGATGTAGAACTTTTTGGGCAAGCAATTCTATTTGTCAACACCTGGAAACCTGTTCTCAGGGGAATCTTTTCTTGTGTATTTGGCAACAAACACCCTCAACCCTTCCTGCTATCTGTGGAGTATTAAAGGCATTTCTTCACACTAGCCAGGACATCCTCCCAATATTCAGACAATGCTAACTCAACCCAGCATTCATCTTCTTATGCAGCCACCCCAACTCATCCCTTCAAGAGTCCATGTTCCAGTCCTTTCCTCACGTGCCAAGCCTGCTGATCTGCAGAAGCTACCACTCCCAAAGCAAACACAAACAAACTGGTTTGAGAGTAGATGAAAATGTGCTCTGAAAAGAGAAATTGGTGATACAAAGCATGGTGTGGGAAAAACAGGTGCTAGCCAGATGCCTGTCCGTTGTCTACAGAAGACTAGAGAAAAATGTACTATGGCAGTGGTTCTCATTCTTCCTAATGCTTCAAACCATTAATACAGTTCCTCATGTTGTGGTGACCCCCAACTATGACATTATTTCATTGCTACTTCAGAACTGTAACTTTGCTACTACTATGAATCATAATGTAATCTGATATGCGACCCCTGTGAAAGGGTCATTTGATCCCCCAAAAGGGGTCACGGCCCAAAGGTTGAGAACAACTGTACTATGGAAAGGTAGATAAAATATGTCTACTTTTATGCTTTCCTTTTCTCTTTAAACCTGCTGCCAGAGTCCTCTAGGACGAAACCTTGGCCTGGTACTCTACCATGCCTTCTGAGAGCATTTTACCTGAATGGCACTTCCTCCTGTGGGACATCCACGTAGTACCGGATAAAAAACCTCTCAGAATCTTCTCGCTCTCCATCAGTGACAACGCTGCCATTGAGTTTGGAAACAGAGGGCAGTCTGTAAGTCAAAACCAAATAAAGACACTTTAAGAGGCTGGAAACAAAGCAGTTGGTCATGGATTTTGAAAGGACACAGCTGGTTGGGCCTTGCTCCTGTGTGAAGACTGACACACAGTGAAGTCATCAAAAGGACGAAAGAGAGAGCACTGCATTTCCAGATGTGACACCGACCTTCTGTTTTAAACCTAGCATTTCAGAGCACAACTCTAGGTCACACTGTCCAATTTAGGTGGATGGACTGTAACCTAGTTATGAATCTGAAGTACCTAGTAGCTCCACTTTAGAATTAGTTTTTATTTTTTGTTTCATATATGTGTATCTGTGTTTGTCTATGTACTCACATGTGCAGGTGCCTGCAGAGGCCCAAAGAGGGTGACAGACATCCTAGAGCTTGAGTTACAGGTGGCTGTACACCACGTGACATGGGTACTAGGAACAGAACTCCGGTCTTTGGAAGAACAGCAAATACTCTTAACTACTGAGTCATCTCTCCAGCTCAATTTTAAAAAGCAAAAAGAGGTAAAATTGTAACAATAAAGTTTAATTAATCCAATGTAACCAGAATACGAACATTTCCACATGCAATCAATATTTTAAAAAGTCAGTCATGAGCTCTTTTATAGTCTGTTACTCATATAAACTAGGGGAAATCCAGTGTCTGCTTTATATTTCAAATTAGCCAAGACATTACTTCAAGGGCTCGCAGACATCCAGGCTGGCAGCTGCCATGTTAAATAGCACAAGTTCAAAGTGTAGTTCGTACAGTATGAATATGTAACTCACAAATCATCTTATACTTGTAAAAGAATTGTGTGAAGAACATAAAGCCTAAAGCCTACCTACCATGAGACTCGGGCTTCCCCACAAGAGAACAGTGAGCCCTCTGACTGTGGTGAGAAGTCCCGGGATGGCAGTGTGGAGCGAGGCATTAGCATGGCAGAAAGATCAATACTGTGCTTAAGGAGGCACTCTTTGCAGAAACCCCAAAGCTCATTGCCCATCCTTCAAGAGCTCCCTGTGGGGTGCACACAGACAGCAAAGCCAAGCCCTGGGGCTCTTTCCTTTCTGCTAAAGATTCACGCAAACCTACACACTGGAGGGAAGCTGCAGTAGTGTGCAGAGGCAGAGTTAGGGGCAGGGAAGGTCGGGAGCGCACAAGACACTAAAAGGTGGCCTTCTTCAGTCAACGAAGGAACAGCCAAGAGGAAAACAGACACTCTGATGTGGCTCCATTCCCTGGTCTAGAGGCACTTTATGTGACCACTACGTTAGAGGAATCAGGACACCTGCACCAGATAATTCTCCACCAACAGGCTTTCACCTCATCACCCAAAATGGGCTTTCAAACAAACAAAACACATTTACAGGGCAATTTTCCCCCAGTGGTCTCAGCAGGACGGCTTAGGTCATGCTCAGGACATAACAACCCTTCTTATGCAGGCTTGGGCTCTCCAGAAGCAGTTCAAGCACAGCCAGCTAAGGAGAGGGACAATCCCAGCACCCCGAAGAGTACACCGCCCTTTGGGGCCCCTGCGGAAGGAAGTAGAAGGGGGCAGCACTACACACCTGGCCACCACCAGTTTCCTGCGTTCCTCGGTGGTGTATGGCTGCAGAAGAGGAATTCCCAGTAATCTCACTTCTTCAAGCTTGGGGAAGGAATTTAGTTTGTCAATGTCTTCCCATGACTGCAAACCTAATGCGGGGAGGGGAGGAAAAGGAAATTATGTAAGTAAATGCAGAAAAGAACGAAAGGAAGAAGGTAACGATGGCCAAGCAGTTACCTAGGAAGTCCTGACATGGTGAGGTGCAAACAGCCAGTCAGAGGCTGGCCCCTTTCCAAGGTTACAGGGATATGGTTAAACTCCAAAGTAACTTCCCCAGGGACAGGCTCAGTGCCGCATGTCCAGATTCACATGTGCTCAGAAGTTAAGGCAGGAGGATCTGGAGTTCCAGGCCAGCTTGGGCAGGGTAGTGAGGCTCTCTCAAAAACAAGCAACATAAAACCAACAAACAAACCTGTTGCCATCTTTGTGAGCTCAGTGGTGAAGGACAGAGAGGGGGCTGGTTCCCCCACACCCTCCCATCTCCCACTTGACAACAACAGCTTCTAACTTAGTCATCAATATGTCAGCAAACTGGGTGCATGCTGTGATTTTCTAAAAAGTGACTTGACTGACTTCTTACTTTTACTTAAATGCACACTCGTGGACTGTGACTGTCTGAGGTGATGGTGGCATACCAAAGTTCCCCTTAACATGCACTAAAATGGGACAAGTGAAAGAGAACCAGAACTAAAATTTACTACTTTCATGCTACCCTCATGCTGGCGCCAGGGAAATGGGTCCAAAATCACTGCCAAAACAAACCCGATCCATGAGTACAATAACCCCAAACCCTGAAGCAGGGGAGAGCACTAGTTAGCTGAGGATGCTTCAGTCTCAAAAGAAATTTTCTCTCTGGTTGTGAGTAATTGTACAAATCAAGCCAACATTTGACTTCTGAGTCAGACAGGTTTTCACACATGCAACATCTTAGGAGGCTGAGTGGCCAGTTTATGACACGGGAAATCCACTTCAGAGACATACTGTTTTGTATTTTCAGTGATCTTCAACAAGGGTGAAGTCAGAGGGAGAACAAGGGGGCTCTGGCACATAACTTTCCCAAGTCACAGCTGCCCAGTGGGCACTTCTAACCAGATGCAAGGGTCATGTCAAGGGGTGTCAAGTTGTGGAATAAAAAGTTTCCATGTGCAAAATATTAGTTTTCAAAATGCATTTCTGGGACCAGTGAGATGGCTAAGCACATAAAGAAACCTGACACCAAACCTGACAATCTGAGTTCAATTCCTGAGGACCTACATGGTGAAGGGAGAAAAACGACTTCTTTAAGTTGTCCTCTGACCTCCGTGTGTGTGCCTATATACCATCCCCAAGACACAAAATACATAAAGACGTGCAATTTTCAGAAAACACATTTTCCACTCATAATCATAACCTCTATGCTGAACTACAGTTTTAAGTCACAGTTATTTTTAAGTATGTAGTTGTTTTAAGAAATAGGATGAAAACCAGGCTAAAAGAAGGAGACTAAAAGTCATATTGCAAGAATTTTTTTTGCAAAGGATACATTTAGTACAAGTTCACTGGTGGAAACATACAAGAACTTTTAAAACTCAATAAAGTAGGTCTGGTGGAACAGGCCTATTACCCCACTTACTCCAGGGGCTGAAGCAGGAGGGTCATAGGTTCAAGACTAGCCTGCACAACTTAGTGAGACCTTTGTCTCAAAATTAAAAGTAAAAAGAGGGCAAGGACTATAATCACTGATAGATCAGCTCAAACAAGGCTCTAGGCTCAATATACAGCACTGAAAATAACCCAGCTACAACCTAGCAACACAACTAACATCCTGACTAGTAACTCAGATATCAAACTAACAACAATTCAACCAGCAACCCAACTACAAACAACCCAACAAAAATCCAACTTACAATCCAACTAATAGTTCAAGCTGTTGTGTAGCAGTTTCCTCCAGATTAAAATCTTCCACCTTGAAGGAAAATATTTAAGACAGGATATTTACATGGAGGTGAAGCAACAGGGGCAGTGGAATACTATAGGGAAGCACCTAAGACTGAAAGTAAACAACTTAAGGTAGCTTTAGGAAGTTCCTGAAACTGACATGATTCACTAGGTCCCTCCCTCCCCCAATAATATAAATAGTAAACACTGCTGAGAATCAATGGTAGACAAACCTACGTGCCTGGAAAAAGTAGAAAATAGTCAAACTGCCGAGAAGAAACAAGGACAAACTAATTGATCCACTTGGACAAGGACACCCTCCAACATGTTGAGCTGCCTGAAGGTTGTTCAGTGTGCTCCAGGTTTGCAGTGAACTGTCACTAGTGCTGGCTTTGGTGATACAACTGTCATTGTGTCATTTCTGCTCCTGTAAATAAGCCCTCACCCACATTTCTATAAATAACGCCAACAAAACTCATTGGTTCATTAAGTTGGACTTCGGTGGTATCTGTCCTTTGGTTTTTCATCAGTCCCTTATCTGGGGTGTTTGCTCTCATCTTCCCAAGAATAGTATCTCACAACTCAACCCAACTAGTGACCCAACTACAATCCAACTAACAACCTAACTATAACTAAGAGTGCAATAATCCCTGAAACAGATGCCTTTTCACAGATGGAAACACATGACAAGCAAACATACACTCTTTCCCATTTGGCAGTTAGGGAACTTCAAACTCAAGACACCTATTATAAGTCAAAAAGCATACATCACTGCCAACACCTGATGTGTTGGGGCGTGGGGCAACATAGCTCTCATTCACAGCTGGTGGAAATGGAAAATGGTGCAATTACTTGGAGAGTTCAGGGTTTCTTACAAAACTAAGTACAGTCTTACTATGATTCAGCTGTCACACCCTTATTATTTACCTAAACAAACGGAATGCTATGTCCACTTGAAAATCTGCACAGATGGTTAAAGCTTTATTCACAGCTATCCAAACCTAAAAGTAAACCAAAGTCCTTCAGCAGAGGATGGATAAACTGTGATACCCTAGAAAATGGAGTATCATTTGTACTGAAAAGAAAGGACCTCTCGAGCTATGAAAAGCCATGAGGGGCTTAAATGTGAACTCCTAAGTGAAAGAAAATGACTTAAAAGAAGCTCCACATGGTGTGACTCTACATAAATGACCCTGTGGCAAAGACAGAAGTGCAGAGATGACAGGGTCAGGATCAGAGCGTGTCAGCGTTAGAGGGATGAACAGCTGGACCACGGGGCACTGGGAGAGCACTGAGCCGATCCATGCACATCACATGGAGGAGCTTTTCTGTTCATTTCTCAAAGCCCATGGGGCTACATACACCCTAAGGGACACTATTGACTCTCAGATGCATGACCTGTCAGTACCAGTTCATTGATGGACATGTTACAAACGTACCAGTTGGGGGTGGGAGGAAGAAAGTGGGGGCAGGTTGTACAGACATGAGAACCATCTGTGCTTTCTACTTAAGCATGCTGTGAGTCTAAATCTGGTATGAAGTAAAAATCATTAACATGTATTCATTCTTGTAATGTACAGGATACAATAGCAATACGGTGATAATCAAGAATGTGTAGATGAGCATTTAAAAAGGCTGCCAGACTAGAATTCCTTACCCTGCATGTAGGTAATTTTTTTGTCTTAATAACTACATCATCAATTTCATTTTACCCCTTTATGACCCTTTTTAATGTATAAAATATAAATTATGAACATAATTCTATGGTCTTTAGTACTTATTAGTGTACTTACAAAGAAAATTATGTCCTAAGTTGTAATGGATCATAGGTACCTGGAAACCCACCACGTTAGCAGCACACGTTTTTATTATATTCCACCATGAACTTGACCAGTCTGACATAGAACGAGAGAAGCCTGTGCCTCACCTGACTTGTGAAGGCTGATGGATCGCAGATTAGGGAACAACCTAGCCAGGGAGTCAGCTGGCTCCTCGATAGCATTCAAGTGATTGTTGGCCAGGACCAGGGTATCCAGTGAAGGAAACATTACCCCGAGCTTTCGGATCTCAGTCCAGTCTTGGAGGTTATTGTCTGTTATGTGTAGGAGCTTAAGGGAATGACAGCAAACAGAAGGACAAGACACTGTTTCATAGTCATTAAGGCACAGGAAGAGCTCCTCCAAACTGCAGAAAGAAAGGAAACAGCCAATTGTTTAGAGCAGTTGAGTTTTACCTTTACACACACTGCCATTCATTCAATAACTAAACGATGCAGGTGCCAGTGACCCCAGGAGGCTGGGGTGGGAAGAGCATCAATTCAAGGCTAGCCTGGGCAACCCAATGATACCCTGTCTTAAAAACTAAAAATAAATAAATATTCACTATATGTTAGACTCTGGCATATATTATAGACAAAAAAAAGGAGTTTTCCTGAAGCTCAAAATAGTGTATCATTGGGAAGGCTAGTCCAATACAAAGCAACGGAGACTGGTAGGAACTGCTGCTAGGTTAATCCTGTGCTTAACTGAGCCAAAGCACAGAGCACTAACTCTTAGAACAAGTGGTTTTCTGCAGCAATGAAACCAAAGTGGAAGATTACACCAGGAAAGGATTCCTGGCTTTCAAGGAGGAATAAACTTCATCTGAGAGGCAAGAGAAGAAAATTCCAGAATATGACATAGAAAAATGTTAAAAAGAAATAATAACTACCAAATCCCTACCCTGTGTCAACCCTTGTGCCAGGAACATTAATATAATGGTGTCCACTTCACAGAGAAGGAAACTGAGTCCAAAGAGGTTAAGGGCTTGTCAAAGGTCACATGGTTAGCAAGTGACAATCTGAGTTTAAAGGCTAATAAGTTAATTCAACTGCCACATCTAATGGTACACACAAGTCATTCTAGCACCTGGGGGTAGAGCCAGGAGAATGAGTTCAAAGCCACGTTCAACTACAAGTGAGTGTGAGGCCAGCCTGGGCTTCATGAGACCCTGTCTCAAAGAAACAATTAATTCAACGTCATGCTGGAAGCTGTACATCGTGAAGAGAGATGACTAGCTTCACAGTGAGGAACTCCGGTGTAGTAAGTGGTGTGAGGCCAGGTTCTGGGGCTTGGAGAATTTCTATACTTAGAAAATCAAAGAAACTCCAACTTCATTTTTGTCAGAGCCTCCTCTGCACAGTTATATGCATAAACAGACACAAGCAGAACACAACAAAATATTCCTGAACTGACAACCCAAAGGAAAATCTCTTTCTATTTTATTAACTCTTTTTTTATCTTACATACTGACCACAGTTTCCCCCAACCCTCCTCTGCTTCCCTCCTGTTTTCCCTGCACTCCCATCTACCCTGATTCCCATCCACTCCTCCTGTCTCCATTCAGAAAGAAGTAGCCCACCCATCGGCTTGAACACAGAATGGCACATCAAGCTGAGGTAGGACTGAGCTCCTCTCCCTGCATCAAGGCTGAGGTAATCCAGCTTGGGGAACAAGTTCTCAAAAGCCAGCTAAGCACCAGGAACAGGTCTTGATCTCATTGCTAGGAGCCTTACAAACAGACCAAGCCACACAACTGTCACACACATGCCAGGTCCACTTTGCATCAGTCCACAGAGGCAGCTAGTCATCACAATGTCAACACATTTTAGAGATACTAGCATTGTTCTTCCTTCCAAAGGAAAGGGCTAAAGCACAACTGTTAAATCAGGTAATCGGACGATTAAAACGTATAAGGCTGAGGTGCTCAGGATGACAAGTGCTTCTCAGGGGTATTTTCTAGGGAAGGATGCCATCCCATGTCCGATAGCTATGCTCCTGGAAAGTGATCAGGTCACCCAACACCCCCACTCCAGTGACTTCACTTTTCTGATCCTTCTCCATTCCACCTACAGCTCTAGAGTTTCTGGGAAGAGAGATCAGCAGGAATTCTATGCAGAGACACAGATAGCAACACAGCCCCACTCCCCCATGCACACTGAGCTTACTCCGGTAACTCCTGAAGTATCGTGTGCACTGTTTCCCATGATGCTTTGCTGTTGTTGAGGACAAGTTTGCGAACCCCCGAGAAGGACCCAGCACACGTTCTCTCTAAAACCGACAGATTCAGAGGATTGGAACTCAGGTTTAGAAACTCCAACTGAGGAACATTTGACACAATCTTACTGACCTGTAGAGAAAAGGAAGAGGTGTGAATCAGGCAGTAATTGGGGCTTTTAAAGAGCAGTCATGTGCAGGAGGGCCTGAGTGAATGAGTCCTCAGGTGAGGGCCTTTTACCTCAGGGAGTCCCACTTAGCAAAGGCACCCACAGAGCAGCAGAGGTGACTTCCACAAATTGAGGCAAATAATTTAGTCTGTTTCCAAGAAAGAGTAGCCTAACTCAGAGTTAGTGGCACAGGGAAGGATTCCCTCCCTATGTGACCATTAGCAAGGCCCTGATTTTGCCCAGTATGATGCACTCTTGCATAAGTAAGATAAAAGGACAATTTGGATGGTATTCTAGGCTATACGCTTTTAAAGAGCTAAGATTAAGCCATGCAATTTGTTTGACTACCTTGTCCCTCTCATTCTCAACACCACATTAAGGTTGAGTAAAGGTGTCTTCAACCTTAGCCCCAGGCCTCCTGTAATGATGTGTGTGTCCAAAACTGCCTGGAGAGACATCATCATTTAGGGATGCTTCAGTTTGCTTCCAAGGCAAAAAGCAAATCAAACTTTAAAATGTATTTATTCAAAAGACCAAGACATCCAGTATAGAGCAATAGATAGACAGGTAACAGACAGACAGACAGACAGACACTGGTGAAGGAGGAAGCATGGTCACCAATTTATGGCTTACCTAGCAACTTATACAAAAAGGTGGGGCAGGGGATGTGACTGAGTCTACCTAATTGCTCTGCACAGTTCTAGTTTTCTGGACACACACTAACTTTCTAAACAATCTGCCAGATGTGACTCTCACTGTGACAAGGGAGGAAACTGAGGCTCAGAGACGTTAGATAATTTGGCTGTGGTCCCATAGTGCATCATGAATATAACCTGAGGAAAACGAAGAGTAGCTGCAGGGGAGCTGGCACTGTCAGTAAGGACCAAGTGAAGGAGGCGTGGAGTGGTGCTCAATGCCTACAAATGTATTAAGCGTCACAGGGCCAGGCAGTGTTGGAGTCAGAAAGGAGCGGCAGAACTGATCTCAGTGTTGGAAGGCTTGCTTTCAAATCAGTTCCTGACACTTGTTAGCTGACTGGTTTTGTCACTTAACCTTCCCAAGGCTGTTTCTTCCCTGGTGAAAGGAGAAAGTACCTGGCTGTCCCAGGACCTTGTGAGGGTTAAGTGAGATGTATATGGACGTCACTCGGGGCTGACATCTGTATCGGCTTGTTTTCAGAGCTCTGGAAGGAATGCTGAGTACATCCAGAGAGGACCATGAGCAGAAGAAAACGTCAGCTGCAGCAGCATCCAGCCACTGTGTCTGCTCCGCTCAGTGAGATCAATTCTAGGAAGGCTCCCAGGAGTCTGTCAGAGGAAAAGGCCCTCATATTCACTGTTCATCCATTCTGTACACTACATGCTCCACAAATGAAGAAACAAACTACGAGCAGGGAAGATGAACTGAAATGCTGTTTTAAGTGTAAGGGATGCCAAGAGTAAGAGAATATTCTCAGTCACTTCTGTGAGTGAATGTTACCAAACCATAATACAATACGTGGTTAGAATCTGGAATCTAGGCTGTGACTACAACACAGCTTAATAGCTCACACAGGGACCAACACTATATTACATTCCGTGACCTAAATACCAATGAGAAGGGCTTCCACACAAGACTATGACCAGCTACCCATCACCTCTTTTAAGGAGGGTGTTCTACTTAATTAATAATTTCCAACAGCAGTACAACTCCAATTAAATAGAAACAAAATGTAAACCCTTCTTGTACATCCACTCCTCCCTCTGTCTCTATAATAAAGAGCAAAATACTAAAATGTACGTTACTTCAAAGGTTGTGAAACAAATTCTGGGGATCCCAAGGCTAACAGCTGTGTGATCCTCTCTTTACCATCTACATTGGCCAAGTGTCCAGTGAGGGCACTGTGTGTATTCCCACATACTACACTGGGCACAAGCTAAGCAATCAGGCAGGAAATGTTTTATGTGTTAGAAACGAATATTTTCTTTTAAAGTATGAAGATGAACAAGGCTTCCTGTGTAACCTCCCATGGACAATAAGGAAATACACTATTGTTTAGACTTATAGAAAACGGCGACATACTTCACTGAATTTCTAAGGCAGCTCTTCAAGTGGTATCTTTAAATTAAAATTAAAGACTCCCTTTGCTGGAATGACTTGAGTTTGCTCACACAAAAGCGAGGACCTGCACTGGCATCACCTTCACGGCCTCCACAATGCTAGCTTCTCACAGGCGGTCCTCTACCCTGGCATCTCTAAAGGAGGAAACTAAAGATGGAAGGAAAATGGGGAAGGGATTGAGGATAACAATCTGTAATTTATGCTCACGCTTTTCTCTACCTCACTTGACTGGCTAACTCCTCCCTCATCTCAAACACTTGATTCAACTTCTTTTATAAATGGTTTCGATAAGAAAAAAATGGGGGAAACAGAGATATGTTGGGAAAGGTCGAACAAAATTCTATCCAGCCGAAAATTCAAGTCTGTAGCTAAAAACTGCAATTGCTTTATATACATGTGTCCAATTAAGAAAAATGGACACAGTTGTACCTCCCTCCAAACTATTACATTTCTCACCCATAGGTGTTTTAGCCTTGAGATATATAGCAGCCAAGAGCTTAAAACAAAGGGAATGGCTCATAACTTGTGATGTTAGTGATGACTCAGAAAACCCAAAGAACATTCTACATTACTCTGTTCTGCATTGCTATGTTAATACAGGCCGAAGTCGACTTGGTTAAAGCCTAGGAACAAATGATCTTCTTCATAGACACATGGGTTGTAAGGGGATTGAAATATGATGTCTTAAAACCAGCAACCTATGAAGCATTTGTCGCCTGGCAAAGGTTAATCAAAGCAAAAGAACCCAATATTCTTTTGTTGTCAGTACTCCTCCAGTCTGCTTTGCTCCGATATATTCTCTAAAAGAGTGGATCAACTACAGTCAGGAATAAGAGGGTTACAAGGAATGGTAAAAACCAGAATAAACTGGAAAAGAAACCTGAAAGCAACAGCATCAACAGGCTACCAAGTACATAGGGGGATGCTCAAACGAAGTGCAGACACACTTAAATAAATATGCTGCCCTGGCTGTAAGCAGTGTGGTCTTGGAAATACCACAGGCCTTTGTTAAAGCAGAGGAAAAGCCTGATTCCTAGTGTAAGCTCTGTGTGCTGGCCCATCCTACACACAGCTCCCCTCTGAAGTTCAATTACATAGTTATTAAACTGCTCTCACTACTGAGCAAAAGTTCGGGTACATAGTCAAAGTATAGGTCAAAATCCAGCCTGTGTAAAATTTCATATCCCCACACAACTAATTTAGAGGATTTGGCAGAGGATGGAGTCAGAGGAAGATCTGGTCTGAAACCCCACCTTCCAAGCCCCAGGGCAGTAGAGCATAAATCTACCCAACTCTGGGAGTCAGAGCTTTAGTAGCAAGACTGAGGAGAGTCACAGCTTGGGAGGGTTAGCAAGGTGGCTCTAACTGCACCTGGGCAGTGTGGGCAAAGCATGCCTGATGACTGGGTGTCTCAGAGGACTGAGAGAGCACACGCTATGATTTGTGGACAGCAAGGTAAGTAGTTTATACAGACAAATAGATAAATGTATGTGTAGAAACTACTTTTCCAACACCCTGAGGAATCTATACTTCACTTATAAATCAGGTGACATGAACATTCAAGAATTTGATAAAAATCCTATCACAACAGGAACTACCACTAAGACACAGACACCAGATTAAATAGAACAGTGGAACAGATACATAAAAATGCTGAACAAGCAGTTCACAGAGTTTTCTTAAACAAGAAAGCTGTTTAAGGATTTGTATAATCTTGATATCTGCACAGTACTTCAATGGCTAATTATCAGCACTTACATACTGATGAGTGAGAAGCGCTAATGGACCAGGTGAATTTTGGGAAGTCACAGTAAGAGTTACAGCAAGCAGTCTTTACTAATCCATAAATGCAGTCAGTCATTCCTTAACATAGAATGTTAGTGATTTTAAGAAGACAGAAATAGCCACTGAAAACAAGCTCACAGTCTCTAGGAAAAGCATGGAATCAGCAAGTGACCACACCAGGCTGGGATAAGTCCTTCTGTAGCAGTGGACACAGATGCTCTGGGGTAATCTGATGCCTGAGTTGAGAGCCGGGGGATGTGACACAGGGATGACAACCCAGGCTGTGGCCAGCAGATGACAGGAAAAGGAGATTGTTGGGTTTGCATGAATAAATCGAGGAAGTGCCCGTGCCATTTGCGTACGATGTGCTACAAATGACAGCAGGCTAAAGATAGACATGAAGTTCTAGAAACAGCAGAGAGCTATGTGATGAGGGCCACTCCTTGGGATTCAAACCTTGGTTGCTAAGCAAGGAAAAGCAAGGGAGGGATGTCATGCAGTAGGGTCCAGCAGGATTCGTTTGCTTCAGCAGTCTGTGGTGCACTATGCAATGATGGAGAAAGCAGGATCCAACAGCATGGAAAAACCCATTAAGCAAATGTCTACAGAGTCAAAGCAAAAAGTATGAGCATAATTTGAATGAACTAAGTAGGAAAAACTGGTTCTCCCTTATTCTTTGTGGTAGTTTCTATCAGGAAATGTTTAATCATGTAGGCAATGATATCTATAATAACAAGAAGGAATATTATGACACTGTTAGTGTGTAGTTAGAGTTACTCTGAGGTCAAAGGGCATCAGATTTATCCAACTACTCAACAGGTGGCTAATAAAAGGTAAGTTCTGAAGGATTTCTCGCAGATTTCAGTAACAAGAAAATGACTATAATCTTGGCTTCAGTGGAAGCAATTCTAAGTCAATCTGTAGAGACAAACACAAGAGGAAGCAGGGCGTGAGCACACGATGTATGGCTGAGAAATGGAGAGAGCACTGTTAGCAGTCGAAGCATCTGTAGACTCATTAACCTTTCGATGCCTGAAATAAAATGCCTCTGTGATGCCCACACTAATAAAAACAGGGTCGTAGCAGTAAGCACTAACTGAAAATTCACCATAGGTAGTTGATGACTTGCTGTTTACCTTGACACATGCAGAGGGCAAGGGGGTCCCAAGTGAGAACCACAGTCAGCAGGATGTAAAGGAACATAAGCAAGAACATAACCATGACCAATGCCTTCCCCCAAATACAGCAATGTTAAACACAAGCAAGAACATATAACCGTGGCCAATGCCTTTCCCCAAGCAGTGACACACAAGCTTTACCTCATGCCAGTCTTCGAGTTTGTTGTCAGAAAGATCGAGTTCTGACACATGAGCGCAGAAGGCAGCAATTTCTCTTTCATCTCCTGCACAGGTAATCCCGCAGCTGTTCAACACGAGCACACTTGGGAGGTTTAGGCGATCTAAACCATAGGAGAGAAAAACAAAACAAAACAAAAAAACCACTTGCTCCATTCAGCCTCATTCTTTTTAGAGTATTATTATTCTCTCACACATTACATTCCGACCAGTTTCCCCTCCCTCTCCTCCCTCCCCAGTCTTTCCCCTTTATCTCCCCTCCCCCAGATCCACCTCTCCCCCAGATCCACCCCCTCTGTCTCCTCCCAGAAAAGAGCAGGTTTCTCAGGGACATCCACCAAACACTACATAACATGCTACAGTAAGTAAGACCAAGCACATATCATCACATCAAGACTGGGTGAGGCAACACAGTAGGGGCAAGAGGGTCCCACCAGTAGGCAAAAGAGTCTGAGAACACCTCCACCCCTACTGTTAGGAATCCCATAAGAACACCAAGCTACTCAGCCATAACATATATGTAGAGGATATAGGTCAGTCCTCTACAGGTTCCCTGATCTCTTTGAGCCCGCATGAGTTCCAGTCCATTGATTCTGTGGGCCATGTTCTCATGGTGTCCCTGACCCCTCTAGTTCCTCCGATCCTTTCTCCCCCTCCTTTGGAGGATTCCCTTAGCTCTGCCTAATGTTTGGCTGTGGGGCTCTGCATCTGCTTCCATCCATTGCTGGATGAAGTTGCTCTGGTCTCTTTGATGACGATTCTGCTATAGCCTAATTCTTGCCTATGTCTTTAGCACCCAGCAATCATCAGATAACGAAAAACTAATTGTATCCCCACATTCCAAGAGGGTCTAGGAAATGTAATGGGATCTTGGGGCCTTGGGAGTTCAGTATGGACCAGAAGGAGAAACTCAGAAGTGCTGAACTCCCACCACGAAAAGTCTTCTTAGCTCCACCCCAGCTGGACATCTGCCAGTAACCATACACACCCACACTGTCGTCTTCTTGTCTGCATATCCATCGGACCTTGGTAACCTGTGTCTCACAGCACCACTGACTGACCTCAAGTCTGCAGTTCTAAAGCATCTGCACTCTCTTTTCTATCAAGTGCTCTTTTCGAAAATTATCTCTAACAGTTATTCATTGATTCGGTGAAAAGTTGCCCCCCCCCCCGCCCCCACGGTGGCAACATCCACCACATCTATGAACTGTTGGAGCATGTGAAGGTCCAAATCAGCAGGATCTCCATGACACAGGACAACAACAGGCTATCCAAGAAGAGCCCCAGTGAGAGCCCATTATTTATGGCATAGCAGAAAACAGAGACTCATGATAATGAACACTTGCAAGTAAAGACAACAGACTAAAGGGTAAAGTGTGTAAATCAATGGGCCATACTACAGTTTCTATAAGATTCTTTTTTTTTTTTCTTTTTGGTTTGGTTTTTCTTTTAAGTTTGATTTTGATTTGGGGGGAGTTTGCAAGGGCAGAGAGTTGGTTCAAGGGGACAAGGAAGATAAGTAGGGCCAGAAAGCATGATGTGAAATCCACAAAGAACCAATAAAAATAAAAAAAATGATCTCAAACCATAAATGAGCTACCGGTTAAGCCACCTCTTCAAGTTGTGTGTTCATAACATTTTCCTCACTTGCAGAAAGACAATTAAAACGCTGTTTCTTTCATTCCTGACTAATCAATTATTCCTATTTTATATTCATGTGTTAACACAATTTTCCCATAAGAAAATGCAGTCTTCTTTTAAAGCAAAATCTTAATTGGAGAAAGTTTCAGAATTTGAACTATGCAAAAATATGGTCAGCCAAATACCAAGTCTGGCTACTGCCTGTTCTAGTGTGCATATGTCAGCAAAACCACTCTTACTATCTTACTTAAAGGGACAAACATGACACCTCAACCACTTTTTCTCCCATTTGGGAAGAAAAAACAAGGGCTCTTGAAGGTCAGGATTTATAATTTGAGGACTTGAATTATATAGTTTTTCTACTAAGTGCTACTTAGTATCAAATTTCTCAGATGTAGAACATAGTCTGGGCAACAAATTGCCAATTCAGAGGTCCACTTCTACAAGGCTGGAGACAGTTATATTGAGAAATGACTGTCAGTAGACTCTGAGTACTGGAATAAGGCAATGATTCCCTATGAACTCCCCTTAAATACAAAGACTACTTCTAAAATCTGTTAAGTACAGTGAACATAAAACGGCTAGCAAAAGCCCACCTTGCACACTTCCCTCTTTAAGAACATCTTTGTCTCCTCTCTAACCATACTCTACATTCTCCAAAGGCTGGCTAACCTCTGAACCTTTTCCTGATAGTATTATCTTGTAAATTCCATTCTTAATCACTGTGATTTTCATTTGGCTCAACATAAACTACATTGAGTTATAGCTTCATAAATGTGAATGTCATATAATCTAACCCAAGGACCTGTGAAGGGTGCTCAAGGGCAACAACAGCTAGCCTTGCACCATTCTGTACCCTTCAAGTTGTACAGAAAGATTATTCCCCAAGTATCAGTGTTGCCCTGTAAAGACAACTAAAACTCATGGCCAATCTGGAAGAAAGCTCTTTAAGAAAACACTGGAATCATAACATGCAGTGATGACCATTGGACTCACGATTCCAAATAAAGGCACTCATTTACACATGAGGCAATGTTGTGATCCAGCCCAAATAATCACAGACAAATGCATGTTCTTTGTTCCATCTTCCTTACCTTTCATAGGAGAGCCCTGAGGAGTGGCTGGGACATGGACTCCCATCCCAGGGCCACGGCGGTAGGGGAAGTTTTCAGGACTGTATTTTTCACACAATACTTGCATAAAACTTCGTCCACTAGGCTGGTCCATCTTCTTTTCCGAAAAATCTACAAGAAACCGGGAAATTATCTACTTATTAATGTAAGAACTATTTTTTTGTTTATGATGCAGGTGGCTGGGCACTGCAGATTGGTACAGTGCGCTACTACCACAGGCAACCTTCTGCAGTGGGGAGACTATGGAACATGCAGAGGACAGCAATGATCACTCAGCATGGTGTGCACAACATCACTAAAAGGTAGTCCAGCATTTAGAGGAGAAGGTTTCTTTTTCTTTTTTTTGTTTTGTTTTTTCAAGACAGGGTTTCAAGGCTGTCCTGGAACTAGCTCTTGTAGACCAGGCTCCAGGCTCACAGAGAGAGGATGAGGGTTCTTACAACCGTGGATAACAAGGATGCCTTTGGTTGGTATAAAAGGTTCATGTAGTAATTAGAAAAAGACTGAACAGAAGGCGCAGATTAAACATCAGGCTAAGTATGAATAGTTTACACAAATCCTTTAATATTGTCCCTTGAAATTAATTCTTTACCTCTGTGTGTATATACTTGTGGTGCGTGTGTGTGTGTGTGTGTGTGTATGTTTACGTGCACGCACGCGCACACACACACACACACACACACACACACACACTAGACTTGTCTTTAGAAATCTATGAATAAACTGTGGTTGATGGAATAGAAATCTCTGTGGTAATTTCCAGAAATCTTGAAGACAGCTAGTGCTTTCCACCTAATCTTCCTTCTGCTTCCTGTTTTCTCTATTCTTCTGCTACAGAACAGATGCCTTGCTGGAGGGAATAAACCTGATGGACATGGACACAAGCAAAAGGGACCTGTCTCCAAGATCTCCATGGACCTAAGATCTCAGATTTGCAGGTACCTTAGGAATTCCAGTGACAGATAAGTCTAATGTAAGCCACTGTCCTCCATTTCCAGGTCGCTTAAGATTGGACCTAAGCCTACCTAATAGAGAATACTATTTCTTCTGGTGCTGAATTTAGGTAAAGTCGTCTCTATTTAATCTCATCTAAGGGCCTGAACATTCAGTAAATCTAGCACTTTCTCTACACTCATGCACACATTAAAGGAGAGGCGAGCAGACATGCTGACTTCTGACAGCCTGAAAAGCCACTACCCTAAGGGAGTGGCCGGTGCTCCAGGTTTCACATCAGTCAGAATACAGGCAACCACAATTAGTCTCTAACTATCAGCCAGCATACTACTTTTTTAAATTAAAGTAATCAATAAAAAGGCTTAGAAATGGCACCGTGATGAGAGTGCACAGTAGCCTATGGATAACTTCAAGAAACCTGGGGTCTCCAAAGCAGCTACAGTTAGGAACTGCTGTATACCCCACCAGTAGCTGAGCACAGTAGGAAAGATCTGGCCTTGGAGGAAGGAATACAGCTTGATTGTTTTTTGCTTTTTTAAAAAAAAAAACTCATCTTGGTACTAGAGTATTTGACAGACATGAAGGAACCGGGACAAAGGGGAAGGAGTTAGGACTATACCACAGAAACACAGGCAAGCCACGAGACCTAAGCTAATACACCAGGGATCAATCAATCAGTGAGCATGGCTGGCTCAAGATGGGATCAGCAAGCAAGGTTTAGGGGCATTACAGGGGCTAGCAAAAGGAGAGTGGGCTGTAAGACAACCCTCAGGTTTCTGGTGCTGACCACTGTAACTAATGTCTTTAACTCGTCAAGGGATGATGAGCTGCACTTCCTCCACGGACAGTGTGAGCACTTGGTGACATTGCAGGGAACAGCATAGAGTTAGGTGAGAAATGCTAGCTGAAGATGGAGACTCAGATGTCACCTGGATCCAGGACATGCTATGAGGAATAACAAGACAAAAGCACTCTGGGGGCTGGGACAGAGGAGGCAGTGAGTCACAAAGTAAAGGAGCAGGAACAACTAAAGAGCAGAGAACACAGCCAACAGGCTAGGGTCTTCCATGAGAAGAGAAGGAAGAGGGGATGACAAGGCCCCCGGGAACAAGGGTAGGGAGCAGAGGCAACTGTCGAGATCTCCTCCCTTAAACTAATGGAGTGGCTGGAGAGACAGCTCCATGCTTAGCAGCACTTGATGCTCTCCCAGGGGACCCTGGTTTGATTCTGAACACCAACATGGCATCTCAAAACTAACTTTGTGATCTAGTTCTAGGGGATCCAACACCCTCTTCTGGCCTCCTCAGGCACCAAGCACATGTGGTACACACACATGTATAACCAAACACTCACGCACACACAGAAAAGAATTAGTAAGTCATTAAAAACAATTAGCGATTTGAATGCAGTTATGTATTAGCCAGGGGAGGTGAAGGACTGGAAGACACCAGCAGGAACAAGCATTAAAGAGTTTCCCAGAGATCTAGGTACCAACCACATAATGCTTCATATTGCCCGCAGTGAGTGCTGACATTTATTTCACCGTAGCAATGCTGCTTTACTTGTGCTTATATGGCTAAATAAGCCAAAGTCTGGGTCATTTTCTCGGGCTACTATACTAACTCTACCATTAAATTACACAGAGAGCAGAACCGTGGAAGTCTCTATCTTCCAGCACTGACTCACAGCATCCAGTGTAGCATGAGGTATATGGCAAAGGCTTGATAAATGTTGCTAAGTATCAACATCATTCATTTCCAGCATGCAGAGTAGAAAAGGCAGAGACTTTGGGAAAGGTTGGTTAATCCCACTCAGTTTTCATCACTTAATAGCTCTGTGACCAACAGACAAGATGCTCTACCTTCTGCAGTAGTAAATATGCCAGCTAGCACTTAATTATTTCTGTAAAAATAAGCACATTCATCTAATTACTATGCAAATTTCATTTTTTATCCTTAATAAATGGTAAAATTATTATGTGTATCAAATAATTGCATTAACATATATTTCTATTATCAAGAAATGTTTGCTTTATATATTTTATATATCTATATACCTGAGGTCATGTAAAAATTTCTTGGATGAATGTGGTCACAAGTGGACAACGTTTTAAAAAACCATCATCTGTAGAGTACCTGGATCCTAGAGTCACTGGAGAGCTACAAATGTGCTATTTAGATTACAAGGCTGTAGTACAGCTCCAAATTATACACTGTTGTTCCTTCTGCCTGGGCATCATGGCGAGATGGAAAACCCATGGTCACAGGAAGTTTATGCTTCTCACAGACTAGGAAGACATGATCTAGCTCCTAACCTCTCTGTCCTCCTCACCCAAGGATGATCTAAACCTCCCTTTCAGGTATGCAGCAAGAATTTAAAGGAGAAAAGAACAAGAACACAGAAGTAGCCACTAAGCTGCATGTCTTCAATTGTAACCTGAGCACGTTCACTGGACTCTATGGAGTCACTGCATATGCCTAGACCACAGATGTTCACTGGACTCTGTGGAATCAGTGCAGATGCCTGGAACACAGATGTTCACTGAACACATGTCTAACCATGAAACACATGTTTTCTCTGCATATAATTTGCCAGAGGAATATTGTGGAGTCCATTTCACAAGTGTATCACAGGTCACCTAGGGAACACCTTAAACACAGGGTTGTCCTCTATTTCACCCCTTTATTTGTAAGCCTCCTGTCAGCACCTGCTGTAGTGCTGTTACTATATGACAGTTTATTTCAATGATCTACAGAGTGGTAAGTGTCTGAAGAACTATCGTGGGCTTCGGAAACCCTCAGATTGGAAGGTTCTTGTTCATAAGACAGCACAGACAGGTGCTCTGCCGCTGGCAAAAGGCATCACGGCTCTTGCCAACACCTGTCTCAAGCAGGACACCAGGGGAATTTTTAGAAATGGTTAACAAAAACATCAGACAAATTACACTGTCTTCCAAAAGACTGAAAGTATGTGGCGAAGGCAAAGTGTCACTGTGGCAATAGGGTCTCCATGTTCAAGCTGCATCTTTGATCTGGAGGCTTCTGAAGCACTTACACCTACCTTACTCTAGGGCAGCTAACTCGGACACAACTGGAAGACAGACCACACAAGCAATGCAAAAGTAAACACTGACTCAACTGGGGGTACGCACCCACCAGGAGATAAACAACTGTGGGTCTTGAACATTTTCCTGTGAGTCTTCAAGCTTGAAAGCTCCCCCAGAGCCAGGCCTGGTGGTGCCTGCCTATAATCCTCCATACTTGAGAGGCAGGGGCAGGAGAACGCTGGAGCCAAGGCAGCCTGGCTACTAGTGATTTCTAGGTCACCCTGCTCTGTCTCAAAATAAAAATGACTATTAAAAAGGCCAGGAGTACAGTTTGGGGGACAGTGTCTTTGCTCGGTATATACAAAGCCCCAGGTTCAGTCCCCATTACCCACCCCCCATAAAAAATCTCCCAAATATTCAGATGTGAAAATATGCAACGTTCTCTGTGAGACTACAGAGTGACCCCAGCACAGTTTACTGAAGAGCCCTCCAGCAATGCAGGCTGTACACACAGACACATGGCCGTCCAACTGGAACCCTCAGAGGGCAAAATGGATTGGCAACACAAAATCTACTCAGATCTGCTGTGTTTTAGGAGGAATGGTAGGCAGGTGGGAAAGGAAGCCTGAAGCCAAGAGGACTGAACAATGAGGAAATGCAGAATGGAAAAGATCTTTAACTGCAGCCTTTTAAAAGGTTTGGAGGCTGGGGGTAATCTATGGCTTTCTGGAAATAACAGGAGTCAAGTTACACCCGTCTACCTCTGCAGTTGGCAGAGTTCAAATGTACTTTAAACTGTTCTGAATTGGTGCTTGAAACCAGCGAGCCAGCGCCAGTGAGCCAGGAGTCTTGGGTGATGTTGCTGGGTTCCATTACAGGTGGTGGAATATGTGAAAATCTCAAATCCTTTGTGTCTCAAGATCCTGTAAAGCACCTGGAGAAAGTCACAACAAAGCAAGGGTGGGGGACAGGGTGCACAGAGCACTTGTGTCAGGTGAATAACTATCAGAGCAGAACATCCAGTCCCACATGTACACTAGCAAACAACCTGGATTTCATGTTCCCACCCAAAAAGGGTGAGATTAAAATAGGATGAAACTCAACACATCTGAGAGCAGAAAACGATTAGAGCTGACCTTGGATGCTAGGGTTAGTCAAGATATAACCTCCAGTAGGCAGTGTCAATACTGCCCACAAGAAACAATGCCAAGCAGTGTGCTGCATAAAGCATAAACACTACCAGCCCTGCTCACAACTTCCCAGAGATAGAAATACAACCGCAGAGCGTCAAAATGTAGTATCTAAACCTTATAAAAATACGATTATTGGCTTGTATCTACACAGACTATCTCTGGAAGGAAAAGAGAGAAATGAGTTAGAGGCAGCACAGCAACCGCGGCTGAGAGACGGCATGAGGAAAGAGGGCAGAGAGGAGCCCGGCCACTGCTGACTGAGGCAGCTGAACTCAGCAGACCCAGGTACCATCTTTCAGAGTGGGTGTTTTCATGTAATGTGTGCAGGTATGACCCAACGATTTGCCAACTTATATTATTCATTTATTTAATCTCCTCCAAGATGTACAGTTTCTATGACAAAAGAAGCTGGAGTTGTTAATATTTTTTGACATGTGGAATATATAGTATTCTAATAACATTAAAGGAATGAAGAGGAAGAAACGACAAATAGAATGGATGATCAAAGAGAAGCACACAGCTTTGTAAAATGCAATTGGGAAAAGTGGGAGAGCACATACCTGAGCCTAGGAAGCAAACTTCAGCACCAGGACTAGGGGAGGAGTGTAGGGAGACAGGCAGGTGACAGTGGCCACCAGGCCCTACAGGCCCTCACTGCTCCCTCACTAGGACAAAGGCAAAGCTCCACTCTGGACTATGGACCATGCACCAGGGCTTCAGGGACATCCAGCATGACTCTGCCAGCCAAGTTCAAGTACACAAGCATAGCAAGAGGCAGAGATGAACTTGGGAGCCTTGGAATTTCGGGCCAGCAGTTGACCACTGACTGGAGACCAACAAAGAAGGACTTCCACGGAGGCGTTCTCTGGCTAGTCTCAGGTGCTGCATCTGTCAATGGCTGGGAACCTGAGTTACACTTCAGGAAAAGAAATAAAAACAACTTCTATCCTAACCTAGGAAAATTTCATTTGATTTGGACCCACTTATACACAACAAGTCAATCTCATCTACTTATCAGAAGCAGAGGACAATGGCCGCGCATCTGACTCCATTTATCTAAGGGAGGCAGAAAACCACACTCTGAAAGCACCTGCCAATACTTAAGAATAAAGAAGGGAAACATTTTGCCGAAGTTTACACCATTCTCCCTTAAGGTTCTCATAGTCAGATGATAACTGACACCAGTGATGTTTCTTTCCATTCAGATGTCCATGTCCTTCAGAAGACAAACTAACAATGAGAATCTCTCACAAACTGTTGGGGCAGGGGGTAAACAATTGTGATTTCTTTTTGAACTTTACCATATCATCCCAATTAGGCTGATTTGCCTGCTCATTTGTGCATCAGATAGGTACTTCCATGAAGTGCATTTCACTTAGTAGGAATCAGTGAACATACATGTACCAGAGGCTGAATCTGTGCTGAGCACTAAAGAAAGGAAGAAAACGAAAGACAGATCTCTTAGGAGGAAATACATGAGATAATACCTGAATAAACAGTCACACAAAAACAGTAAAGTGGGGATTGCAGAGATTGTTCAGAAGTTAAGAGTGTTTCCTGTTCTTGCAGAGGACCTGGATTCAGTTCCCAGAATCCATGGGATAGCACACAACTGTCTCTAACTCCAGTTCTAGGGGACCAGTGTCTCTTCCAACGTCTATGTGGCCCCCCACAGGCATATATATATATATATATATATATATATATATATATATATATATATAACGAAACACGAGAAGTGGTTAACTTTTGAAAGCACAACAAAGTAGGTGAATCCCGGGCCATCTAGTGAGAGGGTCACTTGGAGAAGAATATTCCAAGCACAAAAGACAAAAAGCACGATCAGGCAGGGAGACCTGAAACATTACCAATACTGTTAGAATACAGGGAAAGTGGAGATGGAAGGTGCAGATGACTTTCCTGGAAGACTATGCTGGCCTGCTCAAGACAGTGGAGACAAAAGAAAAATAACTTCTCAAGGAGCACTGTGGACCCAGTGCAAAGATGAAGTTTCCTATCTTCAGCAGTAGAAACAGAAGCACGGGTGGTGCACACCTTTAGTCCCAGCTCTTGGGAGGCAGAGGCAGGCAGATCTCTGTGAGTTTGAGGGCAGCCTGATTTACAAAGTGAGCAGGATAGCTAGGATTGTTACATAGAGAAACCCTGTCTTGAAAAGAAGAAAGAAGGAGGAAAGGAAGGAGGAAGGGAGGGAGGGAGGGAGGGAGGGAGGGAGGGAGGGAGGGAGGGAGGGAGGGAGGGAGGGAGGGAGGGAGAGAAGGCAAGGAGGGGTGGAGGGGACGAGAGAGGAGGAGGAGGAACAGAAGTCAAAGAGATGGGACCTAAGATCCTGACAGGGTGGAGCAATTTGTTCACCTCAGAGAAAGTGGCAACACTTCAGCATAGACAAGGGAGATGAAACCACACCACAGGGAATTGAGAAATAAAGAGTAAGAGGAGACAAAGAACATGGGCCTGATCTTTGAGGGGCTTGGATGAAAGTGGAAGAGATGAACAGTTGAAGAAAACCCAGAGGTTAATAATTGCTTATTTTTAAGGTCAAAAAGAGAAATGAATTGGCTAAGTATGAGGGGAGTCTGGGAAGGTCAGCAGGTCAGTCATAAGTGACACAACAAAGAAGGCACTCACCTGGGTCACTTTCCACAATCCCCTAGGATACCAGTTTTTAAAATTTTTCCAATTTCTTTTTCTTTAGGCTATTTGACTTTCACTAAATGTGAATTCCTCCTTTAAACTTATCATTAAAAGGCTTTCTGTTTTTGACACCAAACCTCGCTAGAGCCTTCAACACCATACTCTAGAAAGATGCAGGTTTTTTACTCCCCCCCCCCAAGATGCAGGTTTTTATTGTTTCTGGGCCAGAGCACAAGCTCACCACCACTGACATAGTCACTCTAGGACAATGTATGAATGTGTAATTCATACACTTCCCTCTGGAAAAGATTTTAAGAATCTAAAGATGAGGGTCTAATAATCACCTTACTGATTTTAAAAACTACATTATCTGATCCGAATGTTTTAAAACATCTATTTGAAAGTAAGCAAGCAGTAAGGTCAGAACCACAGGACCTGTAACTCCCACCATGGGGCATTCCTTCGTTAGCTGAGACAGATGTGGCAGTAAGTGCAGCCAAATGCTTTTCGTCTCTGAGACAGACACAGCCACACCAGAGACGGAAATGGGGCAGATTCAGCAAACTGACAGGGCCTGGGAACGCTCTTATGGTGTTGTCCTTCAGACCACGTTTTCCACGCTAAGATGTGAGTTTCTACTCAAAGATTCAGTGGCTTTAGACACATAACTTTAGAATCTGCCTCGAAGTTCATAAAGCACTTTCTGTGTCCATACATACATACCTACAAAAACCTGTGAAGGGTCTTAATCCCATTACTGAGCTGTTACAATGGGTGTCACAAACACTAGCCATGCCTTCCAAATGGACAACAGACACCTAAAGGACACAGTCCAAGGAGTAAACAGGTTGGGTTTCCTTCTCTATGACACACCCAGTTTAATCTGTACCGAAGTTATGTTCCTCCTCAATTCTACCGATACCTCCAGGCATTATGTAATATATTTAGCTAGATGCTCTCTATGGTTGAGAAGTTAAGAAAATGTAAAGAAGTAAAATAAAAGTGAAGAAAACTCTAATAAACTTTTAGAGCTATCCTGCAAGGACATGGTTAGGAACTTGCTAACTTCACTCTTCACATTCCAAATGCATGACAATTCTGGTTAATAATCTATCATCACCCCATGACATGTCACCATGATCTCACACCCATCAATCAATCACCCTATTCCTAAAGCCTCTCTGTCAACTGCTTTCCACATAACATCTTAGTGTAATGTGTACCACATCATACTTTCTTGAATGTGAATGTGTGTGTGTGTGTGTGTGTGTGTGTACCCAAATACATATGCATTCAATGAAAACACTGGCAGGTGAAATGTGAATTCCTCAAATTCTACATCTCTAGACCACAGGTCTAACAACACAACAGGTCTCCTTACAAGCAACATGGACTTTAGACAACTTAACTAAAATTTCTTCCTTGAGTTAGTGATATTAGAGATGCTGAAACTGTGACTAGGTTGCCAGGGGAACTCTGTGTTTTCTACTGCAGGCCATATCGCAATAAGACAAAGTTTTTTTGTCAAGATACAGGTACACATTAGCAAACATGGCTAATGTGTCTGCTTGCTGTCTACTGTATTTAAGCACAGGACATGAAATGCCTGACCCAAGTGTACTGCCCCAGAGGGAGAAAACCTAACAACGTACCTCTTCATTCAAAACTATTTTAATGTATTCATTTCTAAATAATTCCTAATGTTCATAGTTTCTAAATTACTAAAAATACTGCAAACCATTATCTGCCTATGTCCCTATTAGGTACTGTGAAACAGAAAACAACACACTTCCCAGATACCTGATAACCAAAACATAAACACTAGCATTAACTATTTAGTTCAACATCTTCCAAAGAGACTCCCCCTGAAGTCCTCCCACCCAACTCCTTCACAAACAAATCCACACCCATCCTGACCTTTCCATTGACCCAAATCCCATATGAGGATATCTCACTTACTCAGAGCAGGATTAGACGCATTTATTCTTGAAGTGATGTCCCCAAACTAAATGTCTCCACACAGAGATTAACAATCACTTTAAAGCCTAGAAATTTTCCACAGGCACTTTCCAAAAGAGACACCCTCACACTTATCTGCGTTTACAACCTGGGAAACTGAGGAGATTTGCTCAGGTTTCTGGGGCCCGACCAGCATGCTAAATCATCCTTCCTGTATCTAATCTGCTGAGCCATGCTGACTTCATTAAAAAAAGGAGTATTTCATGTCAACAGTATACAGTACCACATACAAATCCTAGAACTAGACTTTGCTAAGGCATATGAAAATTAATGTAACTACATCAAAGTCACTAAATTCAAGCACAAAACAGTAGCCCTGCCTGGCCACTCACCAAAGGGGGAAACTATTCCCAACCACTCCAGCCCCAGGACAGCAATGCAGACATCCCCCTCTTGAATGGATTGCTTGTGTACATTTTCTTGCAGCTGTAACACACAAGTTACCTAGCTGTCTACAGATTACTTCATTATCTCTGCATTACAGAAGCAGCAAGGGAAGCTGCCATGTGAAAGCCAAGTCTCATCAGGAACAGACAGCTAACGTATCACTCAGCAGCCTTCTTGAGATAACAAAGCACTCTAGTAACCAGGAGTTGTCAGATGTTAGAGCAGTCACTTAGTATGCCAAAGTTTACATGTGAAAACAAAGTGGGAAGCTCCTTCCCACACAGTGCTTCAGCCCTGCTAACTGTGGCAGTGGGTGCTGACTCCAGAGATAGGCTGCTGGGAACTAATGGCAGAGTCCACCATCCCTTGTGGCTGTAGACAAGTTGCTGACGATCTCCAAGCCTCCATGTGCTTATGTACGAGAAGGAGTAAGAGTGCCCCTAACTTCTTCCTCAGAGACTTTCTGAAGAACAAATGGAGCCACACCAGGGAAAGCATTCAACACAAGAGCCACCTACTGAGGCTGGAGTCCCCTCATGACTACTACACAACCACTATTATCGCCTCTGAGTGGCCATGGCAGTAAGAGCATCCGGTTGGACAGCTTACTTATAGTTATTTAGATTGGTCTTGCTTCTTAGGGCCCATGACTATGCTGACTAATGCCAATTAATGAGACAGCATAGTAAAAATGTCTGGTGTTTATAATGCCTTACTTGTTAACTGGACGACTTTCTGTCACCTTTCTACCTGCCTGAAGGATAAAACAGGGAAGTCATAATAAATGCATTTGGAGATATGATTTATGAGGAATTAAATCATCATCTATTATTTCTTGTAATCATTTGTCAAGTTTCATGAGAACACATTGCTAAATGAATGAAATTATTACTATTCTTATTTAGGTTTTTCAAGACAGGATTTTTCTGTAGCTTTGAAGGCTGTCCTGGAACTCCCTCTGTAGACTAGGTGGGCTTTAAACTCACAGAGATGCACCTGTCTCTGTCTCCTGAATGCTAGGAGGCCTTAAATTATTAATGATGCCCATGAAAACATGATATTAATGAGTCACTGCAGTAAGGGTTTAATAATTTAGATTTGTTTTCAACATAGTAAGAACTGAAAATCTTTCCTAATTTGCTTCAAACCTGTGCACTATAATGCCATGGTTATACGTACAATAAAAGCATCCTTCAGAAAAGAAAGTCTTTTTATTGCAATAATGACATATGCCAATCAGAAAACTTAGTATTTTAAAGTCATCGTATTAAATTATTCTCTTAAGATCAAACATTACTGACATATGTGTATGACAACGGCAATTAAAGCTGAGGGTGTCCTGAAAAACCATCTCCAGTATGTCATAGCTCCATTCTGCATGTTCCCATGTCTCAAACCCATCTGTTTGCTAAAATGTAGCTACAAATCAACACTCAGTTACTGTAGCTACTCATGGATGCATGCAGAAGGTTGAAAATGTGAGTCACCCAATGAGTACCTGCAGCTGACACAGAATTGGGTGGAACTCTGCCTTCTGGTCCCAGATCTCATTCTGTAAACAAGCTCCCATTTGGGAATCTATTCAGTGCTAGGTTGTTCATGGGCTTTGTGCTTCTACTGATTTCACTATTTAGGAAGTCTCCCAAGACCAGTGCTGAAATGGTGTGTGCTCCAAAGACACAGGAGGCTCTGCTGTGCCTCATGGTGGAGACACACCTGGTCGACAGTTCCACTCAGGCAGATTACAGTGTGGAGAATTCACTGGGAACCAAGGGATCTAGCAAAGGTCTTACAACAAATTCATAAAGAAGAAGGTCATGTATTGTCATTGCTGTTTGACAGGCCATGTCCTCAGGGTCACAAGCTCACAGGAACTAACCTGTATTTCCTGTGGGGTCAACTGTTACACATTCACCAACTCAGGGTGACTTTGCAGAAAGCCAACTATGCTTCGTTTAAGAACAACTCTAGGGAAAGAAGACTAGACCAAGAGAAGAGAAAACAGACCTACATAAATAAGGCATGAAGGGGAAGAAAATCAGCAGGAAAAACTTAAACCAGTCAATGATTAATCCTGGAAGAAGAAATATACATCTGGAAAAATTTAAGAGGGGAGAGAAGACACTGTGAACACCAGCCTCAGAGTAGCGCAGGGCAAACCTCAACTCCAGAAAAGAGGCAAGAGCAAGCTTCCCCAGAGAGGTTTCTCCTAAGGACTGCTGTACACCCTTGCCTTAGATGGCACAACAAAGCATCTACAACACAGAAAGAAGCTGGACAGTGAAACTAAAAGCTTTTGCTCATCAAAAGACATTAAAAATGTAAAAGACACGTCTGAAACTGGGAAAAGATTTTGCACTATACATAAAATATAAAGAGTTGTTCTTAACAAGAAAAATTAAAATCCAATGGGAAAATGAATAAAAGACATGAACAAGAAGGTAATGGGAGATAACTTTCAAATGGCTAATAAATTTATGTAAAAGATGATCACTCTTAATAATCCAGGCAAAAATGAAAATCTTTGCAATTTTACACACACACACACACACACACACACACACACAAGCAAAAGTTTAAAACTCTGATGCAGAAGTACTGGAGGAAAAACACTCCTATACTGTAGAGAGCGCTCCTGTGGCTTCTGGTGCGAACATCTTACAACACAATGTATCTCTGGACAGCAAAACTGAAGATAAACATATCACTTCTCATTTTGAGACAGTGTCTCACTATGTTTTCCCAGGCTAGGCTGGAATTCGTGATCATCCTGCCTCCACCTCCAGAGTGCTGGGATTACAGGCATGCACCACCAAGTCCTGCCTGCAAATAATATTTGATCCATCAATTCTAGCTCTCAAAGAAAGATCGAGAGCATGGTTCTCAACACATAGGTAATGACCCCTGTAGGAGTCAAATGATTCTTTCATAGGGGTCACCTAAGACAATCAGAAAACACATTAAGATTCAAAACAGTAGCAAATTACAGTTATGAAGTAGCAACAAAAATAATTTTATGTTTGGGGGACACCAAAACATAAGGAACTGTTACTGTTCTGGAAGAACTGGTACATTTGTAACAAGAGACAACGGTTAAGAATGCACATAAACAGCACTTTGAAGCTGCAAAAATCCTGGAGCAAATGAATCTATTACAACATAGACATAAAATAAAATGTTACACAGCAATGGAAATTAACAACATCTCATTGATCTTCCTCATCAACATGAATACATTTTAAAACAATGTTGAGGGTTTTGAGATCAGTCCCAAAACCTTAAAGGAAAAGTGTGAGACACAGAGAGAGAGAGAGAGAGAGAGAGAGAGAGAGAGAGAGAGAGAGAGAGAGAGAGAGAGAGAGAGAGAGAGAGAGAGAGAGAGAGAGAATCCAGAGGATAACTAGTCAGGAAGAATAGAGTTGACAGTTGAGCACAGCGATACCCCCGGGGAGGTACCCTTGGAGGATGGAGGCCTTGGGTTAGATGATTAGCTGATTTCGCTTGGGGCAAAATCAGAACTCTTCATTCCTATTTGGTTGCTCTTCCTTTCACTCCATCAGCACAGCAAAGCCAAATCTACTTTGTCCTTCCGTTTTCATCACTTTAGCTCAGTTCAAGCAGTTACCACTCTCAGCAACAGTTTCCTCACCGGTATCTGCAAGTGGTGTAAGGCAAGTGGTGTTCTTCAAAATGCTGATGGCCTCCTTCTCACTTAGAATAAAACCAATCTCAACCGTCTAGCTTCCAGGCTTTATTTACTAAGGTCTGCTGAGCTCTGCTCTCTGCTCATCTTTCTAACCCACTTCCTTCCACTCTTTTCCTCTTACTTCTGAAACTCACCAAGCTGATGTCCCCTTCGCTGGCTCTTTGCCTAGAGCTTCATCTCAGCATGCAAGTGTTTCAAATTTAAAGATAAATGTCACCTTCTCAAAGAGGCTGCCTCTGACCACACTACCAAATGCAAACACAGAGTCAGTGCCGTCACCCACTGTCTTTTCAGCCTCTTCTACCCTATAGGGCAATTCTTGTGGTCGATCTTTTAGTCTCCACCAGAGTGAGGCTGTGTCAGCCCCATTTCATGTTACCACAGTGGAGCCTGGCAAACAGCAAGTACTGGATGGGTGAATGGAAAACTGAACGTTATTTTGAATAGACATGATACAGTATCTACCGACAGTGAAATGAAAGTACATTGGGGAGGATCACAGAAGACTTGAAAGATGAATTTGGAAAATCACTGGACAAGCATTGTTTTAAGAACAATCCCAACACCATCAGCAACAGTACATTCGTAAGAATGGTTAGTGAGCTGCTGATCAAATGTTCACACCACACCATTCCATGTTTTGCAAATATAACTACTTAAAAATCTCCTGGTGTGTGTTTGATTTTCTACTTTAAGCTTAAGAGGATGCTTCCAAGAGCTGCAGAGATGGCTCAGTGGTTAAGAGCATGACTACTCCTAAGAAGGACCTGTGCCAGGAGGCTCATAACCACGTACAACTTGTTCCAAGGGATTCAATTCCCTCTTCTGGACTTCACAGGTACCTCCTCTCCTGTGCACATACCTCCACACAGACACACATGTATATACATATATATTAGAAATAAAAACAAATCTTTATGTTTTTTAAAAAGGAGGCCTCATTTAGTTCTGAGTTTATTCTAACTATTAGGCAATTTACACCAAGTTACCTTCCTATGCCTGTGTCCTTGGAAGTAAAATGAAGCTATCCATTGCTGATTTAGAGCTGTTGTGATCATTCCAAAATAAAATTCTTCCAATGAAAGCATCTAGTTGGTTAGCATATAGTTGTCATTGTCAACACTGAGAGAAGGGAAGTCATGGCAAAGAAGGGCCTACGATAAATCTCCAACATCCTCTCCCTCTTGAGTGGACGGTTTACACACAACAGCCGGAAACACAACCAAGGCTAGCCCTATTCCCTACAAGTCATGCGTACACAAGTTCACACGCAAGTGTGGGCATAGCACTCTGAGGACAGGGAGGGTGTGACTAACTTCGCCAAGGAGGTGGGTCCCATATAATACGGCCTGAAAAGGAGCCATTAGAAACTCACCAGATGGGAGAGGGGGGGAAGCTGGGGGATATGCAGAATGACAGATGCAGGAAAACAGAGGGACTGGTGCGGCTGCTGTGGTGTGCTGTGGGAAGGGCCTGGAAGATGGGGGGGGGGGGGGGTCTGGAAGATGGGGTGGTGCCGCTGTGATCCCACAAGGAGCTCTGTTTATGGAGTTTACATTCTCTTCCTTTGGCAATGGGGAAATGAAAAGGGGATTAAACATGCTACTTTAATAGCAATCTTTGTAGAGACAGAAGGACATACTTATGTCTTTAATTACTACAAGATCCTGGATCTGTTGACCTAAAGTGGAAAATATGATACACCTGAATTCTTGAAACCATACAAGTAATTCCTGTATTAGCGAAGATGGGACTGGAATCTGGCCTCCTGATCAAGCAGTTTCATGACCAGGACAATGTTGTTAAGCCAAGTGTCTTCACAACAGCAGATAAAACCTGAGTTTACTATGTGCATATGCTGTGTTGCTTGCCATTACCATCTCATTCACCTCTTACAACACTCATAAAAGGCACTATTAACCCCATTTGAGATCAGAAAATCCAAGCAAATCAAGGCTTGGGTCATTTGACTAGTGACTGACAAAGCCAGGATTCCAAAGGAGGCTGACTTCAAAGCCCTAAAATTAAACCAGCCTGTTGAAATAGGACATTGCTCAGTTCATTAAACATCATGTGCTCAAAAATCATTTGTGTGTACTTGCTATAATTTAAAGCATCAAGCTAGGCTGGTGACTCTTCAATTTTACTGGGCAGAACAATCAAGGGGGAGAGCACTAAGACATAGATTCGTGGTTCCAACCCAGAGATTTTGGTTCAGGAAGCCCAGGAAGGAATCAGGGATCTACTTTTTAATTGTCAGTTATGTCGACTAGGAGTTCTGTGAATGATGCTGCTGGTTTCGAGATTCAAGGTGGTGGTACCACCTCCTGACCACTGGATATTTCTGATACAGGAACCCAAGCACAAAGACTTCACACGAGAGAGGTTACAGGAAAGGATTTGCAAAGAAAGGGACACCTTCTTACAGGCAAAGAGAGGCACAATGAAGAGCACCTGCTTTGGGAAATGGAATGACGGTCACAAGGAAAACTGGGGAACGCTGGAGAAGGCCCTGGATGTCAACCATTACACTGGGGCTTTACACTGGGTTCCAGCAATGGAAAGCAGGTAGCTAATGGTTTCTGAAGATAGCCACATTTTCTGTAAGAGTTCTCTCACAAAGCTGGGCAAGAGCAAATGGAATCCAAGGATCATACATCAAGACAGGTGGCCAAGCACAGATCTAAGCCCCAAGAGAAAAGTCAAGAAGCATCTCCTCCAAAGGCAGGAATGGTAGCTCCGTGACAAACTAAACTACATGTAGAGCACAGCTCAGGGGTATTTTCACCTACTAAACCCAAATCACAGCACTGTCAGCTCCAAGTTACTTGCACTTTCTGGAGTGTTCAGTAGTAGACCATTTGCCTACCATGGGTGAGTCTCTGGGTTCAATCCCCAGTACTAGTAGTAGGGGTGGGAAGGGGTATATATGGGTAGTCTCTTATATAGCTGGCCAGACCCAGGATCCATGAAGCACTCACACCAAACACAGTTCAGGAATAAGATGTGTAGACAGGCCTGAGTAGACCACATACATGTTACATGATTTAAATATCGAGAAAAAGACAGGACAGACAGACACACGCGCGTGCGTGCAAACACACACAATTATTCAGAGCAACACAATTTCATTTTACACAGAACCCCAACAGTATCAAGCATAACTTCCAAACCCTCAGCAGTTAAGAAGCAAAATTCCCAAGAGCAAAAGAGCCTTCTGTGGGTTTGAGGGTCAGGAGACGAAATAATCGTTTAAGAAGGACACAGGATCACACCCAGTGAGTTTTCCAAAGTCGTTTATTCACACATACAAATGAGTCCCCCAGATATGAAACGAGTGGGGATCTTCCTTAGTGATCCTGACACCCACTACAAAACGGCCTTTAAAACAAGCAATATCTGGCTGGTTTATGTTCAGAGATGGTTCACACATGCCCACATAACCCGTCTCAACAGAGCCATGCCACAAGTCAAAAGTGAAGGCAGAAGGCCCGGTTTATAAACCTCAGTCTGACAGTGACCTGTGCGTTCATACAGCATCTACTGAAGATGTGCTCCACGGGTGAGGTTTAACTGGGGCAACATTTTCCTGGTGACTGTGCCTCTGAATTTCATCTTCATCCAAACAAAAAGCAACACTGCCAAGGTAAGCCGTCGGTATACATCCTATCTTCAGTTACTGAACTGAGGCAACATCCTGTTGTTATGGGATATTTGTACACTGTATAAAAATATATTGCTGTGATTGGCTTAATAAGGAGCTGACTTGTCAATAGCGAGGTGGGACTTCTGGGCAGAGAGAGGAAGTAGGAGACAATCGAGGAGCAGAGGAGTTACCAAAGAGAAATGGAGTCGGACAAACAGAGTGAAAGAAAGGTAAAAAGCCACATGGTAAAGTGTAGATTAATAGAAATGGGTTCATTTAAGTTATAAGAGCCAGTTAGGAACAAACCTAAGCTATAGGCATAATTAATAAGAAGTCTCCCTGTCATTATTTGGGAGCTGGCTATCGGGACAGAGAAAGACTCCTTACATTACATCCTGCAGCAACAGGCTGTGTCACAACTTTCAAAGGAAGCAGCAACACATGAATGGTTCTTACTTTGTTCACCAACACCTATTAATGTTTATTAAGAAGTAATACTGGCTGAGTGGTGATGGCATGCGTCTTTAATCCCAGCACTCAGGATGCAAAGGCAGGTGGATCTCTGAGTCAGAAGCCAACCAGTCTACAGAGGGAGTTCCAGTACAATCAAGGCTACAGAGAGAAACCCTGTCTTGAAAATCAAACAATAAAAAAGAATGAATCCTGGTTTAACATTTTTCTATGGCTTTCATCAATACTGGTGCATATGCACTTGTTTGCAGATGGGTACGCATGTATGAAGGCCAGCAATGGATGTCAGCTATCTTCCTTATGTTTTGAGACAGTCTCTCACCAGCCCTGGAGCTCACTAATTCAGCCCCTGGGATCCTGCTGTTGATCCCCCAGTGCTGGAATTAAAGGTATGCCACTGTACCCAGCTCCTTTAGGAGGGTTCTAGGGAACACAGGTACTCACCCGTGCAGGGCAAGTGTTCACCTACTGAGCTACCTCCTCAACCTTTCATCTATTTTGTAAACATTTGAAAAGTATCTTCATGGGAGAAATTTAGGCATTCCCTGACTGAAGGTTATACTCGATTTCTGATTGTATACCAACACAAGAGCTTTAGAGTCTTTTGCAGACAGAAAGCAAGTCCACCATCTAAAAACTACTGAAGAGCTTGAGATGGCATCAAACAGCAGAAAGGCCTCTCTCTCTCTCTCTCTCTCTCTCTCTCTCTCTCTCTCTCTCTCTCTTTCTCTGTCACACACACACACATCTTTCTTAGGATTGGCTTTATTTTTATGTGTATGTGTGTGGCTATATCTGTGTGAGTATATGCCACATGTGTACAGGTACCCACAGAGGCCAGAGGAAGGTTATGGATCCCCTTGGAACTGGAGTTACAGGCAGTTGTGGGTCTCCTGGCATGAGTGCTAGTAACTACACTCTGGTCCTCTGGAAGAGCAGGGGCTCTCTCCAGCCCCATAGCTCAGTGGCTCTTTTTAATACTGGAACACACACAAAAAAATGCCTGTGAAGTATGACATGAAGATAATGTGGCTGAATAGAACTAGGCCTAATGTATTTCTCAGGCACAGAAACGGCTAGAGAAAATAAGGTCATGCTTGTACCCAATTTCATCAAAGATTAACATTATAGTACTTTAGGAAATGGACCAAGCACGTGATGACACCCAATCAACAGAAGCACTCAGGTGCTCCATCCAAACAGCACACCAACCTGGAGTGACACCTGTTCGCCAGAAGCTTACAGTATAGTGACACTGACTAACCCAAGAAATAGGTCTAAAAATGGCATTTTTTTCCAACCACAAATTGTGACCTGTGAATCGATTTTGTGGGATTCAGTCAGCATTTTTCTTTCCAGTGCAAGAAAATGGAATATAACAGAAATAAGCAGAAGGCACCCAATAAGGGCAAACTCTGCTGTGTGAGGCCAGTCATGGTGCCTTATGCCTTTGAGCTCAGCACTGGGGAGGCTGAGACAGGAGGAGTACAGTGAGCAGCAGGCTAGCCTGAGCTATACAGTAAGTTCAAGGCCAACAGCACCAAGAGGTTCTGTATCAAAACAAAGCACATAAACACAAAAACACTACTTTGTCAAACTTTTCCTCACACGGAGGTGTATGTACTAGATCATAATGTCCTTATTGATGTGAGGTTTTTGGTTTTTCTTACCTTAGAAAGTCATTGCATTGAGAACCAGGTCTACAGCCAAAGGACCCTGGCTGACTAACCATACTTAATCCTCAACCCCTGCTCAAGGTCTCTGCTCAAGGTGAGCCTATGAGCACATTCAAGAACTACAGAGACAGACACAGAGACAGGCACCAAGAATGAACACAGCAGGGGAAAGCCCAGCCAAGCCTGTATTTGGCCCCGAAAGGCCTTACCACCTTCCCCAAACAATCTTTTCAAACTCTCTGCGCAGGATGGACCCATGGAAACCTATTTAAGAGTTTCTTGGTACACACACAAAAGCCCAAGCAAAAACAGAGAGAACAGGGACGAGTCCAAGCCAAGCCCTTAGCTGCCCTTGAGGTCCTGCCAGCCTTAAGGCGGTGCCTACAAACGAGTGTAGCTAAGCAACCTGGAGTGAAGCTCCTCCTTCCCCCACTGTCTGTCAACAGTTCAACTCCTCCAATCAACTTTTCCTCAACTACAACTTCTGCAACCGCTGCCTATGTCCCTAAGGGGCAACTCTTCCTTTCCTTAAATCCCAGGCTGCCTTCCTCTTGGCAGCCCCGGAAGCCTGTACTCTCCATTCTCAGCATACAGCCCACCACAAATCCTTTCACGCCATTCCCAGGAAGCCAGGATGGGGGGGGGGGTCTCCTGGCAGCACCCCATCTTACTACGGCTTGGGGCAAATAGATGCTCCCTCAAACTCCTATCAAACTACATGCTCTGAGCAGTCCTGGAAGGGACAGGCCTAGTGACACAGGAGTATAGGAACGGCTGCTCTTTCCCAAAGACACCAAATCTTACAGATGGGGACACATATTTTCCTGATTCAGTGATTCAAAGCTAAGTTTCCCACCAAGGGAGCATCTTTCAGGTACCCCAGGCCTCAGGAAGGCTGGAAGCATCCTAGCTTACTCCCGCTGCCCAGCCTCCCTCTGTCAATGCTCGGTCCTCCCGGGGTCCCAGGTCTGGCTTCCCACCCCCATTGGCCCTCTTAGGAGAGCACCTCTCGGGCCTCTGGCCCCAGCGGAGTGGCAGCCGAGCTACACTCACCCCTCGGCCCGCCCGGGAGGCGGCGGCTTCTCAGGCTGCGCTTCCGCCCGCCCGGCCACCGCCGTCGCCGCCGCTCCGCCTCCGGCCTGTTCCCGGCCGGCCCCGGCCCGGCTCCGCTTCACCTCGACCCCCTCTCCGGCCGCCGGAGCCCAGTGTCCTGCATTGACCCGGAAGCAGCTTTCGAGGGGGCCCCCAACAACAACACGTGACCCCGCCGCACGTGTCACGTCCGCTGCGTGGTTGGGAGGGGCCCGGCTCTGAGTCTCCTAGACCAAGCTGTGGTTGTCATGGCAACCGGGATGGTGGTATCCATCTAGGCTTGATCAGAAAGCACCCAATCTGCTTGCTTTTCTTACTGGTGCACCAGGGGAGCATCCGCACGTCCAAAGACCCGATGCCTTCGGATACAGGATTCCTAGACTGAACCTGACCAAACACACCTGCAATCTTGGCCTGACTCTGTGTGAGCCTGACTATTTGTGATACTACCTGTCCCTGACTTCACTGACCTCATCTATAAAATGTCCCATAAAAGCTCTCTATACTTCGTATACATCTGCGTGGGAGGACAGTCTGACCTTTATTCTGTGCCCCCTCCAGTCCTGTGGCACCTGAAGCTTTCAACAGTACCTATTTAGTGTTTTAATAGCCACAGCTAGTAAACACATGAGATTAAAAAAAAAAATCACAGCAAAAATCTTCTACAAACGTCCTAGGGAGATATTTTGTAGAATTGAACGTTGAAGTTGGGAAGTCAAGTCATCTTCATAAGACTACCTACTTAGTCAAAATGGCCAGGCTGAGACTTGAAGCCAGGTCAAGCTAGCTCCAAAGAAAGTAGCTTTGGAAGCCTCACACGGGGCTGCTGGGCTGTTCATTTCTTCGCAGGACACTGCTGTGGAAAAGGGGCAGGCTGATCCTGAGGAGGACTCAGCTTTGCGCAGACACATGAGTGGAAATTGTAGGAGCTGAAGAAATATCTACACACAAAGTCCATGTGTTTCTGTGTAGTAGGTGTCCAGGAAGATGTGGGGGAATGCTATGAACATGCATATGTATATATTGATATTTTTCTAGAGAGAGGAAAAAAATCTTTAGGTGAGTGCAAGTGTAGCTTGCCACCCTGGGGACTTAAATTAGTCTTGTCCTTCGTTTTGTCTTGTCCCATAGGTGGGACTTAGCCTAGAGAGACACCTGAGAAGGTTAAGGAAGGTGTCCCAAGGACAATGAGTCAGGCAATGAGTGGGCTTAGAGAACACAGAAAGATGACCGATTGCCTCCAGCCCAGGAAAGCACTACTGACACCTTAGAAAGTAACGACTTTGGGGTACTCAGGTCATAGGCAGGACCACAGCTAAAAGCAGCCTCAGCAGGGAGGAGCATGCAAAGAACAGAGTGATCTGGAGGATCATGGGAAGAGCAGAGGGAAGTGGAGGATCGTGGGAAGAGCAGAAGGAAGTAGAGAATCGTGGGAAGAGCAGAGGGAACTGAAAACGGAAGGAAGGACAGGTGAGTGTCTTCCCTTTTGATACTCTGCTTCCATAACTCTGCCTAAATACCCAGATGACACGCTTGCTTAGGAGTTGAAGTTTTTTTAGTGGGCACTCAGAAATAGTTAGGAAGAGAGGTACCTTGTGAGCAACTAGGGGAAAGTAAGAGCTGTAATTCGTTACTATTAACAAATACTGTTGCTATGACTAGAAACACACATAGATACTGGATGTGAGAGTCCTTAGAGAAAAACCTTAGAGATTAACGTTTCTACCGCCTCTTCTCTATCTCCCAAGGCAGCTAAAGTATCTTTCTGAAGCTTGAATGAGACTGTATCACTCCCTGGAGATTAAGGCCTGTCCTGAGACTCCCAGTGGCTCGTCTTCGCCTCAGCACGAAGCCCACAGTCAACAGCATGCTCCTTGGAGTTCTTCACAATCTGCTGTCTTTCCCAGCCTCATCTCTTGTCTGTCTCCTGTTACTCTACAGCTGCTCCACTTAGTCTGCTACCCACTAGCTATATGTGGCTATTTAACTTTATTTTAATTAAGTGAAATCTAATAGTTTAATAAATAAAAGCAAGACATTAGAGGTCTATCTCAGTTGGCAAAATGCTTGGCCAGCGTGCAGGTGCAGCAAACACTAGATTCAACCCCCAGCACCTCATAGCCCAGGTGTGGTGCTCCCCACCTCACCAGTAGTTGGGAGACTGCAGCAGGAGCATCAGGCATTCAAGGCTGCCAACACTGAATTTGAAGCCAGCCTGGATGACATGATATTCTGTCTCAAAAAATTAAAAAATAAAAATAAAATGAAGGGCAGATGATGTAGTGTCTTTGTAAATTGTTTGCCATGATGCATGATGTCCAAGACTCTGATAGAATTCCAGAACCAACACACACATACACACAGAGAGAGAGAGAGACAGAGAGAGAGAGAGAGAGAGAGACAGAGAGAGAGAGAGAGAGAGAGACAGAAAGAGAGACAGAGAGAGAGAGAGAGAGAAATCACACATACACACACGAGAGGAGGGAAACACAATACATACACAGGCATGCGTGTGCACGCACACACACACCACAACTTAAGTCATATTAAAGCTTCCCCAATCACACTAGGATCACTTTGAGTGCTATCAACACACGTGGCTACTGACTATTGTACTGAATAGTTCACATATGGGATAGTTTATCATCACAAAACTTCTAGTGGGCAAGACACTCTAGCTAGATCTCCTTGTGCCTTGTTTTTTTTGTTGTTGTTTTTTTTTTTTTACTAATTCCACTACTCTCTCTCTCTTGGCTTTTGCTTTTTGTCACAAGAACGTAAACATCAGTGAATACAGGAACTATGTTGGTGCTATGTGGGCCTCAGTGGAGGCTGGAGCTAGTTTTGTGGTATTCATCATCAATTTCCCATCATTCCTAAAGGGTCATGATCTACGAAATAGTAGGAAGACACTGGGCCAGCATGAAAATAAAAAGGTAATAAAAGGACAACTGTCTAGTAATGTTATTAGAAATTGTGGGTACTTTAATCATTTTGATCCCAAAACAGCAATTCTATAAGGTTCAGTCTAATAGTAAGGAAAAGTTTGGGCTAGGTATGTGGTGCATGCCTGTAACCCTAGTGCTCAGGAGGCAAAAACAGGAGGATTATCATGCCTTTGAGCCTAGCCAGGACTACAGAGTGACATCCTGTCTAAGAAAGGAAGGGAAGAAAGAAGGGAGGGAGAGGGAAGGAAAAGGGAAAGGAAAGGAAGAGAAAGGGAAAAAGGGAAGACTTTTGGAATAATTGGAGTTGTTTCCGTCAGGAATTCTCATGAATTCCTTGTAGCTAAAATGGGTTAAACAAAAGCAGAATCTGTTCTAGCAATGTATGGTAATTCCTGGAGCAGCACGTCTGGTTGACCAGTTGGTTCTCTGATTCAGGATTTGCCATGCCCTAAAAGCAGTCTTAAGTGCTTTCTGAGTTCTCCCTGTGTCAGCTGCTACTGGAGATATTTTCCATCGATTTTTCCTTTTAATCCTCACAGTGATCTCATGCAGTACATCTGGTACTATCAGATCTATCAAGAGAAACTCGGCCTAAGTAATGTACCCAGCAACACACAGACAGTAAATGCAGAGGCCAAATTAATTTTGAGGTCAGTCTGACACAGGAGTCTGAGCTCTTCATAGCCCTGTAATGATGGGATAGCATTTGATTGTGAAGTCTCAGCCAGATGTTTGCAAGTTCTTTTGATTCAGCAAATGCTTATTTTATAGTCATTGTGTATCTATCTATATGTCTTAGACATAGTGAGGTGGCTTGAGGCAAACAAATATGGATCTGGCAGAGATGTTACAGTGTGGTTAAGAAGATAATATGCATACACAGAAATTGAATCATCCTGATAAAGGAATGAGGGTATGTTTGTTTAGTTTATTGCTGTTCATCTTGTATCTTATTTTATTGAGGTTCTGTAATCTAGGCTGGCCTCAACCTCACAATTCTCCTACATCAGTCAACTTCCAACATATTGGGATTACAGGTGCATGGCATGGCACCACATCTGGCAAGGATGCTGGATCTAAAGAGAGTGAGGGTGTTGCCCTTGAAGCTAAAGGCTTTTCCTGTATGAGATAACACAGGGTAACACAATATATCAATGTGGAGACAGGCACGTGATGGCAAAAAAGCAGTTACTTGACTTGAAAACGTAAGTGGTTGGGGAAAATAGGTTTTTTTGTTGTTGGTTTGTTTTGTTTTGGGTTTTTTTTGGAGAATAGTTTTTAATATCTACCCTGGTTTTTCCATTAGCTAGATACGTCTTTTGAACTCTTGGCCTTAGATCATTAACTGCTGAATAACTTGAGTTGAATAAACTGCCAGCATAAAGCACCCAAACTGATGCGTAATAGATAGCATAGATTATATTATATACATTGTACATATGTGTGTTTCTATCAAATTCACACAAATTCTGACTAATTCTGCCACATGTCTCCTTAAATTTTTCAATTCTTTTGTTCTACATTTTATTTTTAAAAACTTATCTGATGTCAGGACAGGTGCTGCTCAAGAGATTGAAGCAGGAGGATCCCAAGTTCAAGGTCAGCCTGAGTAACTAAGTAAGACTGTCTAAAAGGGGGAAGGAGGGAGAACGGAGGGTATAGCTCACAGGTGGTGTTTGCTTGGCAGGCTTGGGGCTCTAGGTTCAAACTCTCCCAGCACTACAAAATAAACCAAAAATGACTGGTAATTTTCAGAATGTGGCCTGTAGTGCCAAGTTTTATGAGCAAACAGAGGTTAAAAATCCTTAAACTAGGGCATCAGACCAAGAACTGATTAGGGAATGTGAGCATTTCCTTGCGGGGCAGAGGATGCTCTTTAAAAACTGCTCAATGTGCTTTTCTGCAGTTTCCATAGATAGATCAGACAGCAGAAGCTTCATTTCCAGGAAGGCCTCCACTTACTAAAGTCATTTGCAATAAACTGCTGGAAGCCTCACTAACCCCTCTTAATTTTTATTGGAAAGAATGACATACAGAAAAGTGAATATACGTTACATAAATGTGTCTCAGGGAAGTAACTCCTCTGTCCACGCCACCACCACCAGGATATTGTGAATTCCCCAAAGCCTCTGCTCAATTCCTACACACTCCATTCTCCCCAAATTTAACTACCATTCTGATTTCTAATGTAGTTTCTTCCCCCTGTTAAAAAGTCTGTATAAAAGGTATCAAATGAGATGAATTCTATGACAACATCGCAGGGTCGTTTGTGTTGTTGACTGGAGCTGTGGCCGATTCACTTTTGTTGCTAAGCAGGATGTCATGTTATAACCACACTACAGCTGATTTTTCTGTTTTCTGTTGATGGACATTTGAAATATGTCCAGTCTGAGGCCTTTACATGGAATGATCTTGTGCTTTCCCCCCAATGCATACATCTGTAGTTACTGCTGTCAGAAATAAGCTCAAAAACCAAACCCACAAGATCCTAGCTTTTGATCAGCATTAATGAATATAAATGTGGGTCAAGTCACATGTATGATTTAAATTCTCCTAATGCCCACTTTAGAGAAGTTTTAAAAGGTGGAGCTGATGTTAAACATTCGGTTCATTAGTTCTAAATAGCCAAAATGTTCCATTTAAACATACTATTAATATGGAAATGACTCATTTAAAATCTTTTCATAGTAAGTCTTCAAAGTACCATGTACATTTTATGCTTTGGGCAGTTCATCCACATCTCAAGTGCTCAAGAAAAAGATGACTCAGTGGGTTCAGTGATTGCTGTGCAAGCCTGTGGACCTGAGTTTAGAGCTCCAGCACCCATGTCAAAGTCAGTCACGGAGGTATACATTGTTACTGCAGTGTTGGGATGGGGAGGAGAGAGTATCCAGAGACAGGTGAGTGAATCCCACAGACTCCCTGACTGGCCAGACTATCTTCAGCTTCCGTGAGAAACCGTCTTTCAAAAGAGTAATGTGGAAAGCAGAGGACATCCAGTATCCACTTCTGATCTCCACACACTTACACACACTTTGTGTATACACACATACACACCAACCTACACAAAATCTTAAAAGGTGGTTACTAACCATGATAACAGGCAGTATGTGTCTCAGACACATGACAAAACACCATGGCCCAGGCAAGTTATAAATCTTAAAAGGTGGTTACTAACCATGATAACAGACAGTATGTGTCTCAGAGATACTTTTTTACTGCCATGACAAAACACCATGGCCAAGGCAAGTTATATTTCTATTAAGCATTTAATTTGGGGTTTACAGTAAGTCCATGATCATCATGGTAGGGAGTGTGGCAGCCGGCAGGCAGGCAGGCATAGTGTTGAAGCAGTAGCTGAGAGCTTACATGTCGAGACAGTAACTATGAGACAAAGAGAGAGGCTAACTGGGAATGGTGTCAGCTTTTGAAACCTCAAAGTCCAACCCCAGTAACACACTTCCTCTAACAAAGTCACACCTCCTAATCCTTCCCAAACAGCTCCACCAACTGTGAACCTAGTACTCAAATATGTGAGTCTATGAAGGTCATTCTCCTTCAAATTACTATCATATGCCTATAAACAAAACTACCAGTTTGTACAGTGGGTGTGCCAATGTCCATCACTAAAAGCAACATATTCAGCCTTCTCCCATCATTCCTACTCTTGGGACTGTCAGACTTTAATTTTAGCCCTCTAACCATCTGGTTTCTTATCTTTCTTAACTTTCTTAACTAATTTATTAGTGAAAACAGAAAGTGAGTCCCTTTTCCTGGTTCTGCTCTTGTATTTCTCCCTTTTCTTTTCTTTTCTTTTCTTTTCTTTTCTTTTCCATAGATCGCTCCTTTTCTTTTCTCTACAAAACCAAAACAAAACAATACACACCACTAATCTGGCTTGGCCTTTTCTGTTGTTATTTGACAAAATTGTTATTGTTTTTCTATCTTCCTTTCTGAAAATTGCCTTTAAAATAAGACATCTCTCTGAAGACAGTGCTGGCAGTATGTCTGCATTTTGATATGTTAGCATTTTCATTATCATTCAGTTTCTTTTATTTTCTAATTTCTCTAGCGGGTTGATCTGATAGATTAACATTAATTGATTTTTCAGTGTTGAATCAACCTTTCATATCTGTGATAGAGCCTACTTGGGTGTGGTATATAATTCTTATGGCTTATTATTAGATTAGATTGCCAATATTCCGCTGGAGACATTTGAATCTGAGATCATTGGCCATATTGTTTTCTGACCCTTTAAGTACTAAAGCGATGCTGACGTCATAGAATGACACGATGCATCCCTTCTTTTCTATCATCTGAGGAAACTGTGGAGAGTTGATATAATTTCTTCTTAAGCACTTGGTAGAATTTGCTAATTTATCATCTGAGCTAGGTAAATTCTCTTTTTAGAAGGTGATTTAATATTGGCCCAACTTATTTAATAAACATAGGCTATTCAGATTGTCAATGAATTACTCTTTAAGTTTTAATAGGGTATGCCTTTGAAGGAATTGGTTCATTTCATCAAGATTATCAAATTTGTGGTCATTGAATTAATTTTCCTTTTTTCTGTTCTGTTCACCTGTGGAACCAACAGTGATGTTCCTCCTTTCATTACTGATATTATATTTATTTATGTTTCCCTCTTTTATTCTCAGCCTAGCTAGAGGCTTATCATATTATTGATTTTTTTCAAAGAGCCATTGTTTTTCACCCTCTATTGAACTTCTGTTCTAGATTTCACTGATTTATCCTCTACTATTTGTTTGGGGGTTTTTTTGCTTAATTTTGTTTTAACTTAATGTATTGTTGCAGCTATTTTTGGTTATTGGAGATAGGCTCCCACCACGTATCTCAGAATGGTCTCAAACTCAATACTTGTCTCAAGTCTCAAGGGTTTGTACACACAGTTCTGCTCTCTTTCAAGTTTCCTATAATAAAATTTAGTTGACTGACTTTGTATTTTTTTCTTTTTATACATTCAGTGCTATAAATTCTCTTATTAGCATTGTTTTGCTGTATCCCACACATTTTGATGTTTTGTTTGGGGGGAGTGGCTTTGTCTCAATGTCGCGTCTGCTGCGCGGCCTGTGTCTGAGAACGTGCGGAGGGTGTCAGGGATTGACAACACAGAGACTCGTTCAACGATGTAAAGAAAACTTTAAGCAGGCTCCAAAAAGGTTCAAGAAAACTTCCTAAGAAAGGCTCCCACCAGAGAAGCTTCTGCTCTCTCCTCTACCCTGGCTGGTTCTGCTCTGACCCCAGAAACTGATCTGGGCGTGGCAGAAGAGGTGGTTAGTCTTTGGACAAGGTCAAGGTCAGGGTGGTTTCTGTGGGCAGGCCTTTTCCAGGAACTTAATGCCCCCAGGCATTGTATTGTTTTTAGTAAACATTGTCTTACAGCTGCCTACTCCCAGGCAGAAGGGGAAGTGGGTCTCTGCTCAAGGTCTGGTGTTCCCACAATTCACCCCTTTTTATTTTTAAATGAGGCACTCCTGGCTTAGGTCAAGTAGGGTCACCCTCCCTTTCCCGTCCTTGGGGGACCTTGAACCCCTGTCTTAGGCGGGAGGGGTCTTCCCCACAAGTTGCCCGTCGTCGGAGACACCCCAACTTTAAATCATCTGTAACCAACCTTCATGGCTATTGGGATTGCCATGGGCTAGGCTAAGCAATACTTGGTTACAGATCTCTTGCCTCTGGAACAAGGCACGTTTGAGCCCGGCATAAAGCCAGAATGCCTACCGCCATTGCCACCATTCCCAGGACCCCCATTGACATAGCGCCTCTCCATCACCGTACCCATCACCAGATCTGGGCCATAACATTCTACCAGCCTTCATCTGTTACAAGGGTAACATGTACGTGATTTACATTCTGTTACAAGGGTAACCGCATGTGACTTAGATTTACAATTTGATAAAGTTACAATTGTTCCAAGATCTGCTCAGGAAAGCATTTAGAAAGTGCACTTGCACAGATACATTAGGTACAATCATTGATGTTACACATGTAGCATTATGAAAAATATGAACAATAGGCTTGTTGCACTATCCACAGAGCACCAATTTGTTCCTGTGGTGATGCAGTTTGTTGATTCAACGTCAGCTGATTATGCGACTTGAGTCAAAGTCTCCTTTTTGTCGCATTAGGACAAGTTGCACCTCTCTAGAAAAATACACTAGCCTAGTCGTGATTCCAGAAACAGGAACCATCAAGTCTGATATTTCAAGTGACCATGTCCTGTTCAATTACTGAAAAGAGGCTTTTGCCCCTCATCACAGTCCATACCAATGTCCAAATGTTTTAAATGGGTCCTTTTTTCTCTGTTGGGTCCGGAAGGTTGATGCAGCAGGTCTGTTGAGAAACTGGAAATCTCGAACCGACTGTTTTCTTTCTTTCTTGGGCTCTAGATACGAGGACAGCAAGGGTCAGGAACACTGATTTAGGAGATCTCACTCAAACTGGCTTAGGTAGGCTCCCATGGTCTCAGGTCCAGTTTTTCTCTGCTCCATGCCGAAGCTTTTATTCTTTTCCTACAAGAAAACACAAACATGCCCTCGACCCCAAATTAGGGTCTTCTCCACTGTTTAGTGCATGGATGTCTCCATTTGACCTGAGCAATGGTTGCTCAAGTTCCATCATGCCAGAATCTGTCTGAAGCTCACTGGCATTCACATTATAAAATTTTTGAATGAGGAGTGTATTATTTGATGAGTCATGTGGGGACTGGGGACATTATTCCCCCTTTTTTATTGTCTAAAAAAATTTTTTTTGAACTGTTGAAGCTGGACCGTAATAGTAGAAGGATTTGTTTACCCTCCTTGGTTGACTATCTAGGTAAATTGGGATTACTACTTAGATTTTTTTGTAGATGCCCATTAAAAAGGACATATCCATTAAATATTTCCCAAAAACTTCTGAAAATCACTCAAAGATTGTAAACTATAATGTGTCCAAATAACTTGTGAAAAGTATTTGAAGTCTGTGAGAAGTCTTTCCCAATCTAACCTGTAGAGCTCTCACTAGCTGACAAGGCCTCATTTGCATCTTAAATTTTTCTGTAAAAACATTAACAGACTGGCTGGATGTTCCTTTTGTCTATATTTAAAGCAATCTAGGTAGCTTCTTAACTATTTTTGAAGGGATTTAAGTATCCTTTTAATCATATAAGCAGTTCACACTCATGCATTCACAATCACATTTCATACATACCGGTGTGGCCACACCATACATTCAGAACATACATGCATCTTTCAGTCATCCTTTTTCCCTAGGTCATGATTAGTCTGTTGCAATGAAGCTTCCTTAATTGAAATCTATGTAAAAGAACAACTCCAGCCAATCTTTGAACTAAAAGGGTTAAAAAGTCCTGTATGTTCTTTATCATTCCTCCATTTGAGCTACAGTCATGGGGTACAGCAGTACCTACTCCTTGTAACTGTAGATGCAAGGTGGAGAGGCCAAGCTTTTGGCCAAAAGTTTTTAGAGATGACTCACAAAATAGAACTTAAATGTAAACAAAAATTTCCATTCTATATACCTTTCTCTTTTTCTTTTTCTTTACTTAATACCAGTACCTCTTTACTGTTACAAATTTTTTTTTCACCCATTTTTTTTAAGTCAGGGTTTCTCTGTATTGTTTGAGGCTGTCAGTCCAGCCTGGCCTCGAACTCAGAGACATGCCTGCCTCTGCCTCCCAAGTGCTGGGATTAAAGGCGTGTGCCACCACCGCCCAGCTTGTTACCAATTTTTTTTTCTCTGTATTATTTGGAGGCTGTCTTGGAACTTGCTCTGTAAACCAGGCTGGCCTTGAACTCAAGAGATCTGCCTGCCTGTGTCTCCCGAGTACTGGGATTAAAGGCGTGTGCTGCCAACGCCCGGCTATTCACCCATTTTCAATCCAACTTTCAACCCAGGATGTTCCCTCATAAAGGCGTGTTGGGATTAAAGGCGTATGCAGCTGGCAATCTCTTGGGTTCCCCTACTTCCTGACCCTGGTATCAGGCTTAGGAGGGGGAAACTCAGAATGTCTAGTTTCTGACTTTTTAATCTCATTGGCGGCAGCCACTCCCAATGTATTATTGGTGTTTTAAAATTTGATGAACAGGGAGCTGGAATGACTAACTGGCATCAATATGGGGGGGAATCCTCACCAACGCCCATTTTTCCCTTACCTGAGTGTTCAGCAATGGTTGGATCATCTTTAGCATGGTGAGCATTCCTAGTATCCGGAGTAGTATTGGGGTCGACAAATAGGCTTCTCACTTCCTGGAGGGAAAACACAAACAGCCCCTCGGACCCTAGCTAATAGGGGGGTGGGTGGCTGCCATTTTCCTGTAATTGAGTACTTCCATCTGACCCATCCCAAGGACTGGGAGGGTTTGTTTCAATGTCTCTTCATAGTAGACAAATTACGGTATAGGGGTATTCCAAGGGGACATGGAAGGAACCAAATGACCTGCCTCCAATTGTGCTGGGCCGGTACTTCCAAAACCTTGGTTGCCCCTTTTCTCTTTAATTTTTCTAGCCTCACAAGGAGCTGTAGGGAGAAGGAGTAACTGAGCAATCCGTTCTCCTGCAGGGATGGCAACAACCCCACTGCCCACTGATGTCATTATTTTAATCTCCCCCTCACTATCCTGGTCTATAACACCGGGGTGTACCTGGATGCCTCGAAGAATAGTACTGGACCGTCCTAAGAGTAGTCCTACCGTGCCTGGGGGCAATGGCCCATGCACCCCAGTAGGGAGGGCCTGGATCCCCATTTCTGGTGTTAGGATTGCCCGGGCAGAGGGAGCGAGGTCCAATCCTGCACTCCCCGAGGTGGCTCTAAAGAGGTCTGAGATATGAAGGGGTTGCTCTGGGGGAGAAAATGAATCCTGCCACTGCCCAGAGCAGGGGTCATTGCCCCGTACACATTGGTTTTGGGGCCCTGGGGCGGGGCCCTCCTCCCGTTTCCCTGATTATTATTAGCAGGAAGGAAATTTCCCTCCCGGTCAGTTTTAGAGTAGCAGTCTTTGGCCCAATGATATCCCCTTCGGCAACGGGAGCATAAACCAGGTCGCTTGAGACCTGTAGTACTATTTTGAGGGCACTCTCTACGGAAGTGTCCCTCCCTACCGCAGCTGAAACATGTTTTTCTCCCTCCCAGAGTAGGTCTTTCTTTCCCCACTTGGGGCCGAATGGCAGCAGCTAACACTTGGCCCTGGATGAAGTTCCCATCAATGTCCCTACAAATCCGGATATAGTCATTTAGACTTTTATTACGATAGGGGCGAAGAGCCTCCTTACAGTACTTATTTGCATTTTCAAATGCCATCTGCTTGATGACTGGCATCGCAGGCCCAATACCCCCAAATATTCTTTCTGCTACCTGACTGAGATGGTCTACAAAGTCTTGAAAAGGTTCGGAGGGTCCTTGAAGGACTTTGGACAGATGATCCCCTCCTTCCTTGGAAGGCAATGCTTTCCAAGCCCCTTGGGCCGCTGCTGCCACTTGGGCATAGACTGTGATGTCATATTGCATTTGTTGCTGAATGGTGGCATATTGACCACTCCCGGTAAGCATCTCCACATTTCTCTGGGGCTGTCCGGCCTGTGCATTTCTTTGGGCTGTCTGGCTGCATCTTTCCTGAAACTCACCTCTCCAAATCAAATAATCTCCCCCCTGATAGAGTCGCTCAGCAAAGCTGCTGCCAATCACTAGGTGTCAAGTTAAGAGACGCAAAAGATTCCATTAAGGAAAGTGTAAAGGGAGCCTGTGCTCCATAATTTAAAGTTGCCTCTTTAAGTTGTTTTATCTCCTTAAAATTTAAAGGGTTATGACGCCGAATGACCTGTCCAGAATTGTTCGGATCTGGAACTTCCATTACTGGGGCCACCACCGGGCAGCATTGGACCCCTCCTCTGGGTCTTCCCTCCAGGTCCGAGAAAGACTGGGTTATCTCATAGGAGTCCCTTTTTTCAAAGTATGGGGAAGGGTTTCTCTCCCTGTCCTGTCTTTCCTTAAATCGAATCTTTTTTAGTTCTTTTTTAAGGGCTGCGATCTCAGCAAGTAACTGTTCCTTTTCAGACTGTGACGAGTCTGAGTCTGAGCTACTTCCATTTTCTAGGTCTGATAGAGAAGGATATAACCGATTCTGACCTGAGTTCTTCTGTTTGGGTCACGCCCGGAGATCTCTACCCATTTTTATGTTGTTACTAAGAGACTTCCCCTCTTCTTCACTAACAATGGAGCCTCTAGTTTCAGTCAGGGTCCCTTCAGATGATTCATCATCACTCTCTGCCCCTGAACTCAAGGAGGCTTGAGTCTCAGTCTCTTGTAACTCTAAAAAAAGCCTCTTTTGTGTCCTGAACTACCTGGCGGTGACGAACCTTATCTGTCAAAAGTGCTCCCCTCACTAATCTCCATAAGGAGAATGTCGTAGGGGGTAAGGACTCAGATCCCTCTTTGCGTAAAAGTCTATGAAGATCACGGCGAACCTCCTCCCAATCTGGAATATTTAAGTTTCCCCCAGTAATGAACCATGGACTGGCTCGTTCGATCGATTTTAGAAAGCCTTCTAGGGTTTTAGACTTGACTGCAGTCCCATGTTCTTTAAGTAACTTTTTTAGTTGATACTTCAATGATTCTAGCTTCCCGGAACTATTCCCCATAGTTTCTTAACCCCGTCCACTTACCTCGCTTTCGCGATCTCGGTGGGACCTCCAATTGTCGCGTCTGCTGCGCGGCCTGTGTCTGAGAACGTGCGGAGGGTGTCGGGGATTGACAACACAGAGACTCGTTCAACGATGTAAAGAAAACTTTAAGCAGGCTCCAAAAAGGTTCAAGAAAACTTCCTAAGAAAGGCTCCCACCAGAGAAGCTTCTGCTCTCTCCTCTACCCTGGCTGGTTCTGCTCTGACCCCAGAAACTGATCTGGGCGTGGCAGAAGAGGTGGTTAGTCTTTGGACAAGGTCGAGGTCAGGGTGGTTTCTGTGGGCAGGCCTTTTCCAGGAACTTAATGCCCCCAGGCATTGTATTGTTTTTAGTAAACATTGTCTTACAGCTGCCTACTCCCAGGCAGAAGGGGAAGTGGGTCTCTGCTCAAGGTCTGGTGTTCCCACATCTCAACATATCTCATAATTTCAATTGTGATATATTCTTTGACCCTGGGGTTATTTAGAAGGATAGTAAAACATGATAAATTTATGTTAACTTAAAATTTATTCAAAGTATAAGCTTAACTTTCTCATGCCATAAACAAATCTTGGTTATGCCTTATATCTTAAGCTGCAACTTCACATTGGCACTGCAAAGCAGGGTGACTCCTTCTTTCAGCACTCTACATGTAATATGTCACTTCTGTTATTTCATGCATTTTGTTATATTTCCTCTTTGGTGTCTCACCTGACTTGTACATCTGAACCTAACCTCTCCTACTCAGGGGTCCCCTGAGATAGAAAGAACCTAGGTTCAGGTCAGGCAAGAGGCACTAGGGCATTTACCAATCTAAACATGTTTACCATGTGATGAACACTTGGTCACTGATTAGATAAGGCCTTAGGCAATTCACCATGACAAAGAAGTATCCGAGGGACCAGGGAGATGGCTCAGCAGATAAAAGTGTTTTGGTACAAGCCTGACAACTTGAGTTTGACATTCAGAAAGCACATTTAAAAAGCCAGATGTGCTGGTTCACATCTGTAATCCAAGGGCTCCTATAGTGAAACGGAAATGAAGACAGGAGGATCAGCTTGTATACAGAGTGTGGCAGCAGAGACAAAAACTCTGCCTCAAAACAAGGTAGGAGAGACACCTGAAAGAAGTTGTCCTTTGACATCCACACCTATACCTTAGTACACACTAGCCTCTCTTCCTGTCTCTCTGTGTGTATGTCTCTATGTCTCTGTCTCTCTCTCTCTTTCTCCCTGTCTGTCTGTCTCTCTGTCTCTGTCTCTGTCTCTCTCTGTCTCTGTCTCTGTCTCTCTCTCTCTCTCTCTCTCTCTCTCTCTCTCACACACACACACACAATATTTTGAAGTCTCTCATTAAAACCCTGCTGTAAATAACCATGAGCAAATCCCTGGAACCCCTTCAGGACATGACAAAAATCTGCAACCACTGTCCAGATAAAGACCACAGTACCAAACTAGAGTAAGTCTGAGCAGTTTATTTTTTCAATTTTTAAATATAAGGAAATCTTTTGTAAAAAGATTTTTAACGTTTTATGGATATATGTCTTCCTGGTGCCTACAGAAGCCAGAAGAGGGTGTCAGGTCCTGAAATTGGATCTTTGGGTACTAGGAACTGAATCCTGTTCCTCTGCAAGGGCACTAAGAGGTCTTAACCACTGTGCCATCTCTTCAGTCACCAATATACGGCAATCTTAATGAGGTTTTAAAAATTCAGCTCTAGTTTCTCTTCTTTATTGCTGAGGGATCAAGCCCAGGGCCTCAATCATGATATGTCAGTGCCCTACCATTGAGCTACGTACTCCATCCCATAATTTCTATTTTACTTAAAGTGGGGCCAAAGAATGTATTCCACAGAATTGCAGTTCTGTGGACATTATGAAATTTTGCTTTATTCTATGGTGAACATGGAATTGATTCTTCGGGAATGATGAGGAAAGATTTGCTTTCTGTGATTGTTGAATTCACTGTTTTATAGATCGAGTTCCTTAATTGTGTGGTGTAATTCCCTATATTCGTACTGATTTCATAGTAACTGGTACAAACAAGTTGACTAATTGTTTCATTTGTTCCTAAGAAAGGTAGGTTGAAAATTCTCACTATGACTATGGAAAAATCTGTTTTTCCTTATAATTCTGACAAATTTTGATTTATGTCTTTGGAACTATAGCATATGAAAAAATGAATTCTCTTTCTTGTAGATTAAATTTCTCGTTGAGAAATAGTACCACTTATCTCCAGTTAGTGCTTTCTGAATAGCCTTAAGGACTGTCTTGTCAGATATTGATCACTTCCCTCTGTGAAACTCCTATCCATATGTCTTAGCTGTATCTCTAATAAAAAGCACAGAATTACTGTCTTTTGAACTAATCTGATTACACTCATCTTTTAATTGAGAAATTTTATCCTCATATTTAGTGTAAATATTTTTGGGTTATCATTTTATCGCTCAATCTATGTTTGTACATTTCTGCTTCTTTCCAAATAATTGAGTAAGGTTTTCATTCTATTCCCCCCCACTATTATCTTAAAAGTTATACACAGTTTCACTCTTGGTGTTTAACAGGGACTATAATATGTATTCTAGACATAATGAAATCTAATATTGCTTAATATTACTGCCATTTTCTCAGACAATGTAAAGATTTTTAATCCCACTTATCTCTACCTGAATTACATGGTATTGCAGTTCTGTGTTGTAACATGAATATTCAAAGGCCATAAGAAAGTGTTAACATTCCTTTAATGGTCAGTATTCATCTAAGTAGACCTCTGTAGTTACCAACTTAATTCTTTTTTTTCTTTTTTATTGTGGTATAGTACATAAAAAATAAAATTTAGTGTTCAACCATTTAAAGTGTGCAATTACAAGCCATTAGGCAACTTACTGTAACAAGCAAGAACATCCACTCTCCATTTCTAGGACTTTCATTATTCCAAATGCAAAGTTGATAACTATTAACTATAGCTACCTCCCACCCTGCCTCCACCTCTGGTAATCCTATTGTACTGCTGACCCTGTGAATTTGCCTGGGTTCCTGTATCTTATATAAGAAAAATCAGACTGTGTTCATCCTTTTGTGCCTGGCTCATGGTACTTAAGATATTTTCAAGGTTTAAAGAATGCCTTGAAGTTAAGTAGGAAAACATTGCAGCTGAGATATTCTGGGACCCTTTGGTGTCTTTAGGGAATGGTTCAGAACTCTCTTCAGATATACAAGTGACTTATATAAAATGAGAGCACATTGTATATAACACACACACACACACACACGTAGATTTCTCTCATATTTTAGGGCATCTCATATTTAGGCCATCTACAGATCACTCATATTACTTAATGCAATGTAAATAGTTACTGTATCGTACTGTTTAGGGAATAATATAAAAAGTTTGTTGATGCTCAATACAGATACGTTGGTTTTCCACATATTTTCAGTCCTTGGTTGGTTGAATTCTTGCAGAACTTGGGTTTATGTGGTGGTGGTGGTGGTGGGGAGGGTTAACAGTCTGATTCATAAACCTATTTCAACTCTTGTGCTGGGAATGTGACACATTGTAGAGTCCTTGTCTGGTCTATCTGGCTTACTTCTACGTTTTTTGCTGTTTGAATAATACTGTGAACAGTGGCCCTCAAGTGCCTAAATTCCTGTTTTTAATTCTTTTGTCATAGACTGATTGTTTATGTCTCTCTAGAACTCATTTAGTGAAGTCACCCCCAATGTGAGTATATTAAGAGATGGGGCTGGGAGGTGGTAGCACATGCCTTTAATCCCAGCACTAGGGAGGCAGAGGTAAGCAGATCTCTGTGAGTTCGAGGCCGGGCTGGATCTACAGCCTCCAAAACAATACAGAGAAACCCTGTCTTGTAAAACAAACAAAAAAAAGATGGGGAGGTGATTCAGTTAACTGAAGTAAAAAGGGTGGGGCTTGATTGATTTTAATGCCCTTATTAAAGATAGCAGTGGGAGGGGCACTTTATTTTGAGCTTTCCCCAACCTCCCCCATTCACTCAGAGGAAATAGGAAAGATGATGAGGCCTTCTACGAAGCAGGAAGCACATCTATGGCAATCTGGTCTCGGACTTTCAACCTTCAAATCACTGAAAAAAAATTCTGTTTGTTTGTTTGAGAGAGGATCTTGTTATGCATCACTGCCTGGCCTGGTACTCACTGAGTAGCCCAAATAGTCCTCAAACTCATAGGAATCCTCCTGTCTCAACTTCTGCAGTACTGGAGTACAGGTATGTATCATCACTCTTGTTTTTTTTTTAAGCCCATAGTCTTTGATATTTCCTTATGACTGTTTGTCTTGACTGATACCTAGCTAGAAGAGGAATTGCCAGACCAAATGAATCAAACTATATGGTCTCCCACAGTGGCTACAGCTTTACTATCTCGCTGTGTTCTTTTTTTCATTCTTCTGATAGTATACTTTGGTGCATCAAGTTTTTCATCTATTTTTCCATCTCTACCCATGTTTCTGGTGTCAGTTTTAAAATGGTTATTGTCAAATCGAACATCATGAATTTTCCCCATGTGTTATTCTTTTTTATTTGCTTTTTATTTTGTTTTTCGAGACAGGGTTTCTCTGTGTAGCCCTGGCTGTCCTAGAACTAACTCTGTAGACCAAGACTCACTGAAATCCACCTGCCTCTGCCTTCCAAGTGCTGGGATTAAAAGCTGTCCATCTTGTATCATCCTTCTAATAATTTTTTTCCTAAGAATTTCTACCTCGTGTTCAGATCTGATTCATTTTAAATTAACTTTTCTGTTTGGTGTAGAGAATGATTCAACTTCATCCTTTTTCATGGAGCTCTCCGGTACTTCTGGCACTATTGGCAAGGAAAATGACCCTCCACCCATTGCATGGATTTAGACCCTTGCCAAAAATCAGTAGGAGCTCTGGAGTTCATGTCTTTAAGCCAGCACCATACTGTTTTCATTGCCATAGCTTAGCACTAAACTTTTTTTTCTTTTTCTTTTTAAATTTAAATTAGAAACAAGGTTGCTTCACATGTCAATCCCAAGTCCCTCTCCCTTTCCCTCCCCTCCTCCCATGGCCTCCCACCAAGCCCCCTCCAACATCCCTCCTTTCCCCAGGGCAGGGCCTAGACCCTCCTCCAAGAGTCCAGGGTGAGAGTGCATCTCTCATTGTGGGATGGGTACCTAAAGTCCATTTGTATGCCTGGGATAAATACTGTTCTACGACCCAAGGCCCCATAGATTGCCTAGGCCTCCTCACTGACACCCATATTCAGGGGGTCTTGATCAGTCCCATGCTGGATTCCCAGTCATCAGTCTGGGATTCAAGAGCTACCCCTTGTTTAGGTCAGCTGAGTTAAAGGAGTTAAACCAGCGCAGTCTTAACCTCTTTACTCATCAGTCCTCCCACTCTGTCCCTGGGTTCCTTGAGTTCAGCTCAGTGTTTAGCTGTGGGTGTCTGCCTCTGCTTCCATCAGTCATTGGATGATGATTCTTTTTCCCAGACTCTCTGGCCATGGGATTGTAGGTTGGCACTCCCCTGATCCATGTCTAAAATCCATATATGAGTGAGTACATACCATGTTTGTCTTATTGTGACTGGGTTAACTCACTCAGGATGGTTTCTTCCAGTGCCATCCATTTGCCTGCAAATTTCAGGATTCCATTGTTTTTTTTTATGCTGAATAGTACTCCATTGTGTAAATGTACCACATTTTCTGTATCCACTCTTCAGTTGAGGGGCATCTAGGTTGCTTCCAGGTTCTGGATATTACAAATAATGCTGCTATGAATGTAGTGGAACAGATGTCCTTGTTGTGTGAATGTGCATCTTTTGGATATATGCCTAAGAGTGAAATTGATGGGTCTTGTGATAGGCTGATTCCCATTTTCCTGAGGAATCTCCATACTGATTTCCAAAGTGGCTGTATGAGTTGGCACTCCTACCAGCAGTAGAGGAGTGTTCCTCTTTCTCCATATCCTCTCCAGCATAAACTGTCCTTGCTGTTTTTTATTTTAGCCATTCTGACAGGAGTAAGATGGTATCTCAGTGTTGTTTTGATTTGCATTTCCCTGATGGCTAGGAATGTTGAGCACTTTCCCAAGTGCCTCTCAGCCATTTTAGACTCCTCTATTGAGAATTCTCTATTTAGTGCTGTAGCCCACTTTTTAATTGGATCCTTTGGTGTTTTGGAGACTTGCTTCTTGAGTTCTTTGTAAATTTTGGAGATCAGCCCTCTGTCAGATGTAGGGTTAGTGAATATTTTTTCCCATTCTTTGGCCTGCCTTTTTGTCTTGCTGACTGTGTCCTTTTGCCTTACAGAAGCTTCTCAGTTTCGGGAGGTCCCATGTATTAATTGTTGACCTCAGTGTCTGTGCTACTGGTGTTATGTTCAGGAAGTCATCTCCTGTACCAATTTGTTCAAGAGTACTTCCCACTTTCTCCTCTAAGAGGTTCAGTGTGGCTGAATTTATGTTCAGGTCTTTGATCCATGTTTTTTGCATGTTGATAGACATGGATCCATCCACATTCTTCTACATGCCAGCATCCAGTTATGCCAGCACCATTTGTTAAAGATGCTTTCCTTTTTCCATTGTATATTTTTAGCTTCTTTGTTGAAGATCAAATGTTCATGCATGTATGGGTTAATATCAGGGTGTTCAGTTTGATTCCATTGGTCTACCTGTCTATTTTTGTGCTTATCCCAAACTGTTTTCAGGAGGATTACAGCTCTAAAATAGAGCTTGAAGTCATGGATGGTGATACCTCCAGATATTGCTTTGTTGAATAAGGTTGTTTTAGCTATCCTGGGTCATTTGTTTTTCCATACAAAGTTGATTATTGTTCTTTCAAGGTCTGTGAAGAATTGTGCTGGGATTTTAATGGGGATTGCATTGAATCTGTAGCTTGCTTTTGGCAGGACTGCCATTTTTACAGTGTTGATCCTACCTATCCAAGAGCATGGGAGATCTTTCCATTTTCTGATGTCTTCCTTAATTTCTTTCTTTAAAGACTCAAAGTTCTTTTGATACAGGTCTTTCACTTGTTTGGTTAGCGTTATCCCAAGGTATTTTATGTTGTGTGTGGCAATTGTAAAGGGTGATGTTTCTCTGATTTCTATCTCAGCCCTTTTATTGTCTGTATATAGTAGGGCTACTAATTTTCTTGAGTTGATCTTGTATCCTGCCACTTTGATGAAAGTATTTATCAGCTGTAGACGTTCCCTGGTAGAGTTTTTGGGTCACTTACGTAAACTATCATATCATCTGCAAATAGTGAAAGTTTGACCTCTTCCTTTCCAATTTGTATCCCCTTGATCTCCTTTTGTTGCCCTATTGCTCTGTCTAGAACTTCAATTACAATATTGAAAAGGTATGAAGAGAGTGGACAGTCTTATCTTGTTCCTGATTTTAGCGGAATTGCATTGAGTTTCTGTCCATTTAGTTTGATGTTGGCTGTTGGTATGCTGTATATAACTTTTATTATTTATTTTTAGGTATGTCATGTTATCCTGGATCTCTTTCTGTTATCATGAATGGGTGTTGGATTTTGTCAAAGGATTTTTCAGCATCTAGTGAGATGATCATGTGATTTTTGTTTTTCAGCTTGTTTATATGGTGGATTACGTTGATGGATTTTCGTATGTTGAACCATCCCTGCATCCCTGGGATGAAAACTACTTGATCGTGGTGAATGAATGGTTTGATGTGTTCTTGAATCCCATTTGCCAGGATTTTATTGAGTATTTTTGCATCCATGTTCATGAGGAATATTGTTCTGAAGTTCTCTTTCTTAGTTGTGTCTTTTGTGTGGCTTGGGGATCAAGGTTATTGAAAGAGTTTGGCAAAGACCCTTCTGCTTCTATTGCGTGGAATACTTTGAGAAGAATTAATATAAGCTGTTCTTTGAATTTCTGGTAGAATTCTGCACTGAGACCATCTGGACCTGGGCTTTTTTTTTTTTTTTTTGGTTGGGAGACTTTTGATGATTACTTCTGTTATCGGTGTTATAGGTCTATTTGAATCACTTATCTGTTCTTGATTTAATTTTAGCAAGTGATATCTATCCAGAAAATTGTCCATTTCCTTTAAATTTTTGAATTTTGTGGAGTACAGGTTTTCAAAGTATTACCTGATGATTCCCTGGATTTCCTCAGTATCCGTTGTTATTTCCCTCTTTTCATTTCTGATTTTGTTAATTTGTTAATTTGCATGTTCACATTCTGCTCTTTGGTAAGTTTGGATAAAGGTTTCTCTGTCTTGTTGATTCTCTCAAAGAGCCAACTCTTTGTGGCATTGATTCTTTGTATTGTTTTTCTAGTTTCTACTTTATTGATTTCAGCCCTCAGTTTGATTATTTGCTGGTGTCTACTCCTCCTGGATGAGTTTGCTTCTTTGTGTTCTAGAGCTTTCAGCTGTGCTGTTAGTTCTCTAATGTAACTATTCTCCAGTTTCTTCATGTGGGCACTTGTTGCTATGAACTTCCCTTGTAGCACTGCTTTCAAAGTGTCCCATAGGCTTGGGTATGTTGTATCTTCAGTCTCATTGAATTCTAGGAAGTATTTAATTTCTTTTTTATTTCTTCTTTGACCTAGGAATGGTGCAATTGTGCATTATTCAATTTCCAGAGTTTGTAGAGTTTCTGTAATTTGTGTTGTTGTTGAATTCTAATTTTAACACATGGTGGTCTGATAAGATGCATGGGGTTATTCCAATTTTTTTTGTACCTGTTGAGATTTGCTATATTGCCAAGTATGTGGCTGATTTTTGAGAAGGTTCCATGTGGCCCTGAGAAGAAGGTATTTTCTTTTTTATTTGAATGGAATGTTCTATAGATGTCTGTTAATCCCAATTGGGTCATAATTTCTATTAGTTCCTTTGCTTCTTTTTTAAGTTTCTGTCTGGTAGTCCTGTCTAGGGGTGACAGTAGGGTGTTGAAGTCTCCCACTATAAGTGTGTGGGGCTTTATATGTGATTTGAGTTTTAGCAATGTTTCTTTTACCAACGTGAGTGCCTTTGTATTTGGGGCATAGATGCTCAGAATTGAAACTTCATCTTGGTGGATTTTTCCTGTGATGTGTATGAAATGACCTCCTTCATCTCTTTTGATTGATTTTATTTTAAAGTTTAGTTTGTTAGGTATTAGGATTGCTACCCCCACTTGTTTCTTGGGTCCATTTGATTGGAAAATCTTTTCCCAACTTTTAACTCTGAGGTAACGTCTGTTATTGAGGCTTAGGTGTGTTTCTTGTATGCAGCAGAAAGATGGGTTCTGTCTTCGAATCCATTCTGCTAACCTGTGCCTTTTTATGGGTGAGTGAAGACCATTAATATTGAGGTCCTGGTCCTGTTGGTGGAAAAGAAGACCAGGAATCTGGGGTGCAAAGGCTCCTATCAGGAGGGGACGCTTAATGGATTTCCCCAGGCACTGGTCCCATGGTTAGATAAGACCAGGAAACTGGGGTGCATAGTCTCCCTCTGGGATGGGGAGGCTCAGTGGTAGTCCCCAGGCACTGGAAGGCAGGCCCAGATACACAGTTCAGTTTACCTAGTCCCGTTGGTAGAAAAGAAGACCAGGAATCTGGGGTGTACAGCTTCCTGCCGGGAGGGGAGGCTCAGTGGCAGTCCCCAGGCACTGGAAACTGTACTAAACTTTTAAATCAGACAGTGCAGTAGCACCAACTCTGTTCTCTTTCTAGATTGTTTTGGCTGTAGGGGTCCCTTGAGATTCCATGTAAATCTTAGGATGGATTTGTCTAGTTCTACAGAATTATCATTGTGTTGTTAATGAATTTTTTATCACTTCAAGTAGTATTGGCGTCTAAACAATATTAAATTTTACAATCCAATAACATAGGATAGCTTTGCATTTATTTATGTCTTCTTTCATTTCTTTCAGTTCTATGTTGTAGTTTTTGGCATATAAATCCTTTGCCTCCTAGGTAAGTTTATTCCTAAGTATTTTATCCTTCTCCATACAATTGCAATGGAGATTGCTTTCTTGGCTTCTTATTCTGCTATTCATTCATACAGAATAGAAATACAACCTATTTTTCCACATTGCTATTGTATCCTATAATTTTACTAAGTTCATTTATTACTTCTAATAGCTTGGTGGAAAATAGCTAGGGGTCTATAAATGTAGGTTCTTGTCTTCCGGAAGCAAACATCTTTCTTTATAATGTAGATTTCTTTTCTTCCTCCTGTCTACCTAATTGCTCTGCCCAGTGTTTCCAGTACTAGGTAGGTTAGAATGGGCACAATTTCTTTTCCTTCAAACAACCACTGGATATAATGCTACCTATGAAGTAACTTCCTTCAACTCCTAGTTTGTTGAACATTTAATTTTGTGTGAATAAAATATTCTGCGAATAATTATTCACAGAAGAACATCTTATTTTGTCATGTTCTTCACACACACACATATATATATATATGAATTGACAATCATGCCTTTCCCACTCCATTCTGTTAATGCTGTGTATTTATGTTGATTGATCTTCATATCTTAAAACACCCCTGCCTTCTGAGGAAAACTCCACTCAATCTTGATGTGTAAGTAGATGATACTCTGGTGAATTGGGTTTGCTGGTATTTTGTGGTGAAGTCTCACATCAGGATTCATAAAGGGTATTCCTTTCTTTGGAGAGATGTGGGGGTTGGTAGACTTTCAGGCTCTGGTGTCAGTCTAAGGCTGATCTCATAGACTGAGGTAGGAAATATGCCCTTATCGTCAACTTTTTGGAAGAGTTTCAAAAGGATTGATAGCAAGCCATGCATTACTTAAGGATGAGGAAATGTTTAGACAATGTGCTTTGGGGTGATTTTGTCCTTCCGAAAACATCACAAATTCTTCATGTACAGACCTGGATGGTATTAGCCAACTACTTGACATGGCCTCTTGATGTGATATATAGGTGTTATAAACGAGATGCAGGAGGCAGCTGCCAGCACCATGGAAGTCTGGTCCACAGTGAACTCCTTCTTATCCACAGAGGCAATATGCTCTAAATAATGATTATGAAGTAGAATAAACAAACGAGCAGGTACGTAATTTATGATCATCTTCAAGGTTATAGACTGTACATATTTCTTTGTATTTGTGTGTGTTTGCATATGTGCCCACTTTCATGTGTGCGCATATGTGTTCAGGGTGTGGGCATGCGTTCAGAGTCCAGAAGACAACCTCAGGTATCACTCTTCAGGGACCATCTGATTCAGGTTTTGTTTGTTTGTTTATTTTTGTTTTTGTGACAGTCTCTCATTGTCCTGGAATTTGTTTATTTTGCTGGACTGGCTGGCACTGAACCTCAAGATTCCACTTATCTCTACCTCCCTTTCCAGCACAGAAACCACAAGGACATCCCACCATACCCAGTTCCTCTGTGTGGCCAGGGAACTCAGGTCCCCATGCTTGCATAACAAGCACTTTACCAACTAGACTACACCCCCAGCCCCACTTACATTGTTTTTTACAACTGGCAGCACAGTAAGTTTGTTAACAAACACCATCATGGCCATAAACAAGGATACAAGATACAGCATCACCAATTGATAGCAATCTTCAGTTTCCTTGTCATGTTGTGGGACTGCCACTGTATAAACAACCGTCATTAACCAAAGTGATATTAGACAAGTATATGTCTGTCATCCAAATACTAACCAGGCCAGTCCTTGCTTGGCTTCCAAGACTGGATACATCCAGAGCAGTACACACACACACACACACACACACACACTAGATTACCAGGCCTTACATGAATTTTTCTACAGCTTTGTCTTCCTAGACCTATGATGCTATCAAAAGGACACTTAATCTCTAAGCCTCCAGTCTTGTCTCCTGAGTTAGCTGGCCACTCAGGGACAACACCACCAGTCCATGTCTGAGGTTCTGTCTTCCTACAGATCTTGGTTCTTTTCACTGCCTTGTTAGTTATCTTTTATTTACAAGCATATTTCTTTTAAGTGAGAAGCACAGTTTGGACCATTTTTAGAGGATGTGGAAGCGATGGTGGAGTTCAAGGCAATGAAAACATATACCTGAGGCTCATCACCTATTAATAGACCAGGAAGCAGGAATTAGACAGGAAGTGGGATTGGGCTATTAAACTTCAGACTCTCCACCAGCACCCAATTCTATGAGGCTCCATCTTCTGATGGTTGCACAACACCAGGAGATGAGACATCCACACAAATGAACCTAAGGGGACATCTCACACTCAAGCAATAATCTGCTGCCTCTGGCCCCAATAGGTTCATGATAATGATCATGAAAAATACACCTACTTCAACTCAAAAATCCCTCCAATCTTGACAATATCAACATGTTCAAAAGCCCAAAGTCTCCTCTAGACTCAGGGCAATCTCTTAGCTGTGCTCCATTTGGAACCCAAAAACCAAAGGACAAACTTGTGATACAATATCACATAGTAACACATTCTCATTCCAAAAGGGAGGGATGGGGGTGTAGGGTGAAGGTCAGGTGAAGCTAAGGCAAAAACCTGAGGGGAGGGGAATGCCAAACCTTGCAAACATGCAGATTCTGGGGCTTGAAATGGCATCATTTGGGCTCTCACAAGCTCGGTGATACCCTTAACCCATGAACTCTATCTTTACACACAGGTCACTTGGGGCCTCTGTGCAGGAAACCTGATCTTGATATATATGGCCTGATATCAGCAGCTCTCTTGAGCCTTGGCATAAACCTCCATAAGCAGCCCTCCAATCTTATAGTTTGTACCCAGTAAAACTAGCACCAGGTGTCTCAGCTCCAAGTTATACTGCTAGCTTAAGCCGAAGGCTGGCCACTGTGGACCACGGCTCTAGTGAGCTCTCTATGCCTTCATGCTGAACCTCAGTAAAACACTTCCCTAGGAGGTCATTTGCCAGCAGGGGACTATGAAGGCTCAATCTTCTCAGGCATCCTCCTTTCAAATGAAACTTTTTCAGCTGAATTTGCTTTGTTACACCCAACTTTCAATGAGTAAGATCTTACGCTTAAGCTACTTTCTCCAGTGTCTCAGTAAAAAAAAAAATCCTAAGTGGTGCTAGCTTCTTTAATAATTATAACCTCTTTATCTGTCTTCTTTTACCTAGGCACAAGCTCTTTCCCTATTTCTGAATTTATGTCTTCAAGTTGAACTTCATATGTGATTTTTTTTCCTTGCCAAACTGCAAAGTTTTATATATTTCTTCTATCACTGTAAGTCTGGATAAATACAGTGAACAGCAATTCCACATCCTGAACATTGTGTTGTCTTGGAATTTTCTCTGGTAAACAAATTAGCCCATTTTTAAAAATTTAGCCTCACTCACATTTTGAGGATCTGGGCAACATGTGGCAAATCATTTGTTATTAGAATATGACATTAATGGCATCTATTCCAGTTCTTAGCGCAGTCTCCGTTTGTCTCTGAAATCTTACAAGCCCGGTCTTTATTGTCCACAATCCTATCAACATCCTGGCCTGCTAAAAGCTTACATTCAGTCTCTGGGACTTCTCTATCTTGCAGTTCCAAACTCTACTGTACCCCTCCCACAAACAAGTTTTAAGGGTCTACAAACCGTGGTCATGCTTATCAAGGTAGTGACTATCTCTCAGAATCAGTTTTTGTTGTTGTTACTGTTCATGGTTTGAAAGTAGGTAGTCCATTTGTAGTAGTGTAGACACGCCAGAGTTCATTATAGTGGGGGCATGTGACTAAGACTCCTAACATCTCAATAAGACAATCTTACAGGTAAAAAAAAATTAATCTACATCTTAGTTGCCCTCAACTTGTTAGAAATCAATTTAATAGTTGACCTCTCTTTTGTTTCTGGTATTTTTTCCTAATCTCTAACTGCACTTAGGAAGTATAATGAGAATATAGATATGGGTGACTCAAAAGAATTTTAGTGAGCCTATTAAAGTAGCTAAATGTGTATTGTTCTTAGTTTTTCATGTACTTGTGTAGCTCTTAAAGATATTTTATGAGTCAGGCAGTGGTGGTGCACGCATTTAATGTTCTATCAGAGAGAGCTGTCTTCCTAGCACTCGGGAGGCAGAGGCAGGCGGATATTTGTGAGTTCGAGACCAGCCTGGTCTGCAGAGTGAGTTCCAGGACAGCCAGGGCTATACAGAGAAACCTTGTCTTGAAAAAAATAGAAACAAAACACAACAAAAAAAGAACTTAATTTGCTTGTCTTCAGAAGGAATTAATCATTTAAGCATCTATCTCTTTTAAAAGGATATAGTTCTAGGATGGAAATACAGCTCAGTAATAGGCAACTTGTCTGTCATACACAAGGCCCTGAGTTCAATCCCTAGCATTGCTAAAACAAAGCAAAAGTACTTCTATACAACCTGTAGATTGATGATAACATTTCACGAGTCCATTGTAGCTCAAGGCTAGGACATGGTATTTGGTTTAAAATCATGAAACATGAATGATAGGATAATATTGGAATATAATCAAACTAATGATTGCATATTGAAGTTACACTTGCAGGAACTGTTTGTAGGTCCCATGAAGGGTGCACAGAAGCACCTGTTCCAGTGTACACTGGTGTGTGACTCAGGAATGCAGCTGTTTGGCCAGCCTGCTTCCCTCCATTCATGGCAAACATTTAGCTTATTAAAATTGTGTCATAGTAAGCATTGCTTCCAAACCAGGAATGCATCACAGGTAAGCCTGCCATGCCGATAAAATTAAATATTGCACACAGCTAGCCATCTGTCTGGGAAGGCTTAGCTGTTTATCTACGTCAGGAGGTTCCACTGGACTCTGTGAATATGTCACTTTAAAAGATGGTACCAATTTAAAAATAACACTGAGAACAATTAAAGAGATTGTGTGTGGTGCTCACGCAAAGGATTCAGACAACTACTGGGGGCTAGGAAGACAGCTCTCTCTGATAGAACATTCTCCAGTTATGTATTATTTCATTACTTACTTGTTGGAATTTTATGGGTATTTTTCATCTTTGACGTACTCCCAACTGGCTCCCTTAAACTTGGCTCTCTTCATAGTTATAAATGAGGTAAATAAGTCAAACTATTGAAAGGGAGAAAAAAATGAGACAAAGAAAGGCCAAGGGGCGCTTTTATGGGAACAGAGAGTGTTAGTCTGTGCATTCACATGCAGAGTGTGCAGTAAAAATGGATGTTACCTCTAAACTGTCAGACCACCTTTCCATTATGTTAAAGATCTACCCTTAGTTAATGACCCAGTTCATTCCCTCACGGACCTGGTGGCGGGTTTTAGAATATGTATGTGAATTGCTTGGTACTTCTTCCAGTGAGTAGTAGAGAAGTCTCTGTGCCCTCTACATGAACCTGGATAGCCTTGTGACTACCTCAGTCAGTGCAGTAAAATGTCATGTACAGTTGCCTTTATCTCTGGGGACCTGTGCTTAGAACTTTGTCACCATGCTGCACAGAAGCCCAGGGAGCCACACAGAGAACGTATGTGATATTACAGCAGCCATGACCAATAGTTCATGCTAAGTTCACAGTCAATTACTAATGTTAAGAACCGGGCCTATGAGAAGAAGACCCTTCATGTATTTTCCAACCTTCAGAACCAAGTCATTCCTGAGCCTTTGGATGTTGCCTGTCAAGACCACAGATTGTATGGAACCTAGGTAAACCATCCCAGCTTCCTTCTCTGAACTCCTGACCAGCTCACTCTTTGTGCATCATTAAAGGACAGCTTCAGGCAAACCAAGTTTCAAGTGGTTTGTTGCACAGCAACCGATAACTGAGCCCACTTGTAGTTGATGGCTGGAATTGGCACAGTCTGTTTCCTGGATCATCTTCTATTGTTCTTCCTATGCCTGCCCCTGCCGTACTCCTCCTGCTCTGAGTGCTCCACTCCACACACCACAGTTTGCAAGTCTTACATGGATATCTCTGTGCCCTCACATTCCCCGAGTCTCTAATGATGCTATTCCTTCTTCCTGGAAATCAGCATGAGAAGACCTGGATTTCAGTACTATATGGGTCACCCAATAGCAGAGTCATCAACTTCTCCAATCTTTAACAGAAAAGAGAGATACAAATTTGACCTATTCATAGGCTGGAGATACAGCTTGGTAGCAGAGTGAAGACCCTGGGATGGTCTTTAGCACTACGAGAAAAAATGAGGGACCTAGCCATAAATTAGGTGACTAGTGTATTTAAAGTTCTTAGTGTCTGGCACATCGTAAACACTTCATAAATACTAGCTATTACTACAAGTCCTTTCTAGTCTATTGGTCATTAAGTCTTAAGGAAAACCTTCTATTTGAATTTCTATGTCAATATCTCTGTGAATACATCTCCACCTACCAGACAAACTTAAGGTGTTCCTTTGTTATGAACCAGTGCTGGTTAGTTTTTGCTAACTAGACACAAACTAAAGATACTTGAGGAGAGGGAACCTTACCTGAAGCACTGCCTCCATCAGACTGGCCGGTTGGCATGACCGTGGGGCATCATCTTGACTGATGAGTGATGGGTGAGGGCTCAGTCTACTGTTGGATGGTGCTGGACTGTATAAGAACATGAGCTGAGTGTGAACACAGGAAGTGGGCAGCTTTCCTTCATGGTTCCTGTCTCTGCTCCTGCTTCCTTTCCTGCCTTGACTCACTTCAGTGATGGACTGTAAGCAGAATGTGCAAGCCAAGGAACATTTGCCTAGCTAAGTTGCTTTTCGATTAGGTGTTATCACAGCAGCAGATATCCCTATAGCTTTGTTGTTACCGCTCCCATCCTCCCTCCTCCTCCTTCCTCTCCATCTCCTCCTTGTCTTCCTCCTTCTTCTCTTTCTCCTCCTCCATTTTCTGTCTCATTGTATACTCAGCTGGCCAAGAACTCATGATATAGACCAGGCTGGCTTCAAAGTTCCTAGAGATTCTCTTGCATCTGCCTCCAACTGCTAGAGTTTGAGGTGTTTTATCCTAAGATGGGTACTATTATAAATTCTTGGTGAGTTACTTATTGTATATGTGACACGAGCTAGAAAAAGTTCAAGACAGTGTCCTCACAGAAGCAAGCAATGCCCTTGTTTATACGTGTGTAGGCAATGTGCAAGTGTATGTGTGCACCTGAGTGTTAATGTATTTGTGTATCTTTGTGCGTGTCTCCATGTGTATGTGTGTCTCTGTGTGTATATATGTGTGTGCACATGTGTGCATGTGTATGTGTATTTTGATTTGTATGTACAGTAAATGTCACAATGAGGGAAATGATGTGGAAAATTGGTTATATGATTATAAGGCCACACTCAATAATTTGCAGAATTCTTCGTTCAAATACTCATTTCCCTGATAAGATTTCTGCTTACCATAGTCACCACAGTTGACGATCAATCGATGAACTGTGGAAGTCATGTAAGGGGCAATTACACCATCCATTAGTTATTTATTAACACCCATGTGCCAGCCACCACCCTAAGTGCTCCATGCTTCATTCATTTAAAATTACCTTCAAACACAATGCTTTTTCCCTACTGCCCATCTTGCAAGACAAACCGCAAGGTAGAGTAGACTTTTCCAGTACCAGCAGAGCCAATCACTGATGGGGAGAGTCACAGAAAAAGCTAATGGGCTGCCCTCTACCTCCATCTCCTAACACAGTGGTGTTTCTACATCCTTCATCTTCCTTCCTGCTGACCTGATCTCAGACTTTACTGGAAAAAGCAAATGCTAGCAGGGTGGATCCACTTATCTTCCTACTCCTGAAGTCTTCTATTTGGCGCTACTTGCCCTGCTACAATGGCTATGCCCATGCACTCCAGCAAGGCAGCTCCGCCATCTGCACTCTGGACTGCTCTCGTTAATCCCACTCTCCTGTCTTTGCATGCTTCACCAACGTCTTCCTCTCCACCAGGTCACTCTGGTCAGACAGGAAACTTGCTCCGCTGTTCCCTTTGCCAACTCTACTCTAACTTTGCTCTCCTTTCCCAACAAGCTTCCCTTGCCGTACCCACTACACATGGTGCCCCTGCACCTTCCCTACCACTGTCTCTCCTTGCTGCACTCTCAATTTTCTTTCAGTCACTCTCCTTGTGAAGATCAGCAGTAGAATTCTCCTTTCTCACTTACCTTTGCTATATCTGAACCTAAACTCTCATCATATGCAAAGACGTAGTCCCCAGACTGGTGCTATTGGGAGAAAGGAGAACTTTAAGAAGTGAGATGCAGGGTGAGGTCTTTGAGTCATCGTGGCCCATTCAAGGGGTCAATAGAATCTTGGTCTCCTTTTCTCTCCCCACCCCCAACTTTTCATGAGGTGCTTTTACTCCATTGCACGTTCCCATCATGATACTTTCCACAATCCTGAGCATCCAGGCTCAAAGACCACGAGCCAGAGTCACCATTTAGTCTTTTGAAGGCCATTATCCCTGGTATTCATTATGGTGTTGAAATATGACTAGCTGAGCCTTCTTACTAACCCTGCCTTCTTTCTGGCCTCTGGGGCATCACTTGTTTCCTGTTTTCCTTTCATGATGGCTGTCCCTTCTTAATTGGTATGACCAAGTCACTCCAGATCACCCACTACCTCCTCCAAATATTAGTGCTTAGTAATCTGGGGTTTTTTTAGTCAACTTTTTATTTATTATTTTTAATCTCTCTCCCTCTCCCTCCATCCTCTCTCTCTCTCTCTCTCTCTCTCTCTCTGTCTCTCTCTGTCTCTCTCTCTCTCTCTCTCTCTCTCTCTCTCTGTGTGTGTGTGTGTGTGTGTGTACATGACCTGTGTGTAGGTATCCAAAGAATTCAAAAGAGCGTCCTGGGTCTCTTGGAGCTAAAGCTACAAGCAGTTGTTAGCTGACTGACATAGGTACTGAGAATCAAACTCTGGTCTTCTGCAAGAGCAGCAAGTGCTCTTAACTACTGATCTATCTCTCCAGCCCCAGTATTCAGTTCTTATTGCCTCTTTTTTCTCATTTATTTCTCTAATTTTTTCCTAGCTCATGTCATCTATTGTTGTGAGTTGATGTCATCCTCATGCCCATGAATTCTCAATTGTCTAGGGCCCTAGACTTTCATACACAATTGACTCTTCAAAACTACCATTAAGGCAATCTAGAGACATCTCAGATTTACCATGCTCCAAACTTCACTTTCAGCCCCTCCTTCAAACTCCTCCCAATCTGTCCTCTTCATTTTAGTAAATGCTATCACTTCCCAGTAGAAACACAGAATTCCTTCTTGACTGTACCAAATGCTGTCTACCTCCAAAATACGCCTAATTTCTGTCTCTACAGATACTCATCTCAGATTTGCCCTCTTTAAACAAATGTTTAACAAACAAATAGGAAACACATTACTATGTTTGCCTACTTGAGAAACTCTGGGACAGGTTGCTGGGAGTTTTAAGATCTGAGAAGTTAGTGTCGTTGCCAGTAGGATTATAAAACACTAGAATTAAAGAATGTTAAAAATGAGTGGGGAGAAACTTTTCCTAGCTCTTGGGATAGATAGGAACTTTACCTGGGGACAGATAAGAACCAAGGGACATAAATTCTGTTAAGTCTCTGTAGTTAGTTGAGTGGGAAGGAATGGCCTCATAAAGACGGGGCCAGCCCCCCTAGGTTCTCTTTTGGACATGGAAATAGTTATTTTTTCTCATCACTGTTGTAAAATATCTGGAGCAGCAACTTAGAGGATTATCCCACCTCACTGTGTCAGAGAGTTTAGCCCATGCTTGCCTGGCCCCGTGTGCTTGGCCTGTGGTAAGAGAGGGTCTGGTGAAAGAGGAAGGAGAAGGAAGGGTGTTTTAGTCACTGAGATAAGACAAGGTCTTACTTAGGGTGATCATTGCTGTAATAAAACACCTTGACCAAAACAACTTGGGAAGGAAAGGGCATTGTTTAATGTTGAACGAGTCAGGACAGGAACCTGTAGACAGGAGTTGATGCAGAGGCCATGGAGGAATGCTGTTACTGGTTTTTTCCTCATGGCTTCCTCAGTCTGCTTTTTTCTAGAATTCAGGACCACCAACCCAGGGATGGCACCACTCATAGTGGCCTGGATTCTCCCTCATCAGTCACCAATTTTTAAAAAAATGCCCTTCAGACTTGCCTATAGCTAGGTCTTATGGAGTCATTTCTCATTTGAGTTTCCCTCTTTTCAGACAACTATGGTTTGTGTCAAGTTGACATAAAACTCCCCAGCACAGACATCACGACAAAGACAACTTGTAAAATTACAATTTCAGAGGGTTATAGTCTATGACTTCAATTCACAGTGGGGAATTAGTAAGCAAGCAGGCGTGGTGTTGGAGCAGTGGCTTATCCATAAGCAAGAAAGGGTGGGGACTTGGAATTAGGGTGAGTTTTTTGAAATCTCAAGGCCTGGTCCTAGTGGCACACCTTCTCCAGCAAGGCCACAGTTCCTAATCTTTCCCAAACAGTTCCACCAACTGCGGACTAAGTGTTCAAACACATGAGCCTATGGAAGCCATTCTCATTCAAACTACCACAAAGGAGTGAAGATAAGATAACTTAAACCAGTTAACTACACCCTCCAGCTTCATCCTGCCTCCTTAAGTTCCCAGAATCCACCCCCTACCCAACAAATAGCACTTCAAGCTAGGGGAATATGCTCCTAACACATGGGTCTATAGACTTCACATCCAGACTACAACAAGAACTTTGCACAACTTACTTCCAAGATTGTAGAGTCAAGGAGTATGGTACCACTCTGGGGAGACTTTTAAGAGAAAAATAGCACAAGGAGAAGGAGGGCAGCTGTGGGGCAGCTGGAGCAGGTGGCGTGATGGAAAACCCAGGCATAAATCCGTAGAGAGGCTTCAGAAACCATTGACATTGTTAAAAAGGAGACCCGGAACATACACATTTCTAGGCCTCTGGTTCCCAGGCTCCTTTGGGACATTAGGACAGACAGACAGACCGCACACACACACACACACACACCTTTTATCAAAAATCTCTTTATAAACTATATTATCTTACCCATTTGGAGAGTCATGGTACACATAAATGTTCTACAAAGTTTTGCAAAAAGGAAGTTCAGTTTTATTTCATACATGCTCCAAATGTGTTTGACCTTGTAAAACTTTGTCATAGATACTTTTCAGTGTGTGACATGGTTTGGATATAGAACTTTCCCTAATGGTCCATGTGTTAAAGCCTTGCCCTCAAACATGACCATACTGGAAAGTGATGGAGACTTTCATGAGTAGAGCTTAATGGAAGTTTCTAGGTGATTGGAAGTGCATTGTTGGTGAGGGCTGTGGAACCCTGATCTTGTCTTTTCTCCTTTTCACACAGAGCTATCAAGTGAGCTAGTTTCTTTCTTCAAACACACTAAGGCATACTAAGTCATCATGGCCCCAAAGCAAAGAGGCAGAATGTTCATGGGTTAAAACATTCCTAACTGGGCCAAAACAAATCTTTTCCCTTTATAAAGTGATTTCCTTTTTTTTCTTGTTGTTGTTTTGTTTTGTTTTGTTTTTTGAGACAGGCTTTCTCTGTGGCTTTGGAGGCTGTCCTAGAACTAGCTCTTGTAGACAAAGCTGGTCTCCAGCTCACAGAGATCCACCTGCTTCTGCCTCCTGAGTGCTGGGATTAAAGGTGTGCACCACCACTGCCTGGCTATACAGTGATGTCCTTGTGTGTTTTGCTTCAGTAACAGAAAGATGACTAATATAAGGGGAATGGCATCCACTATCCCATAAAACATAGACGGATGCAGGCATTTCCTTGGACATGGACCTAGACCCTGTAATCCTGAAGAGTTACTTGCAAGGGGTCTGCATGTCCCCAACGGTGGCACATTCCAACACATAACCATACTCAAAAATACATATGCTGCATTTTGTTGTTGTTATTTTTTTAGGCAGCTGGCTTAGATCTATATACTTTGGCTCTCCTTGAATTGGTTCTGCCCCTGCTGCAGCTGGGGCTACCTGTGTATAGTACCATGCCTGGCAACTGATGGCAATTTTAAAAATTTCTATCAACACTGGTAATTTTAAAAACACCGATTCTCAATTTATTTTTAAAGATTTGTTCATTTGTGTGTGCATCTGGTATACTGGTGAGTGTACTTGCACATGGATATTTGGGTCTACATGCTTCTGTGTGAATGGAAGCCAGAAGAGTGTTGGATCCCCTCCTCTGTCGCTTCCCACCCATCCCCTCGAGGCAAGGTCTCTCCCTAAACCTGAGGCTACTACTTTCTAGAAAGCAACAAGTCGTGATAAGCATCCTGTGTTCACCCACCTCAGAGCTGGGGTTATAGAAGCATGTGGAATTGCCAGCCTTACCACAGGCTGGGTTCTTAACTCAGGTCTTCCTGACTTCAAAGCAAGTGTTCTTAATCCACTAAGTGTTCATTTCTTATCCCTAAAATTATAAAGGGACTCTATTATGTGGGGAGTGTTGAAGAATATCTTTCCATTATAAAAGGAACTTTCTGGTAAAAAAAATAAAAGTTTGCAGATCAACCATCTTTAAAGTGATTTTAACCTAGCAAGTCGTGATGGCTGTTATATTTTGGAGTTTAATGTGTTCAGATAATGGACTAAGTGGTTTAGAGAGATTGTCTCATTCCATCCCTGCTTTTTGAAATGGGTGCTCTTATTATCATAACACTCCGTAGTTGACAAAGATGGGGCATGGTGACATAAATTCAGCAATTCGTCAAAAGCACACAAAGAAGTGGTAGGGGGCTGGTGAGGTGGCTCAGAGGTTAAAGGTGAAGGTGCTAAGCCTAATGACCAGAGTTTGATTTTAGGGACCCACAAGATGGAAGTAGAGAACTGTTTCCTACAAGTTTTCCTCTGACCTCCGCATGTATACTGGGGTATCGTCTGCAAGCATGTGCCTGAACACAGATACACACACACACACACACACACACACACACACACACAAGTAAAGGAAGAAGGTAGAATTGGGAACTGGGTCTGAGTGCTGCCCGGGCCCTTGTCTTGATCATAAGGCATTGACCAGAGCAAAGCCCACTGAAGAGAAGACAAAACCACGTGCCTATTAAGGTCAGGAGAACTGAAGACTCTACACCCTGTCTGAGAGCAGCCAGCTCATCCCCACACATCCCTGGAATCTTCTGTCAGTCTCTCCTTCACAAACTCCAAATCTCTGTTTTTCTTCAGAGTTCTGTGAATGAACAGTAACAGGCATTTTAAACAGAATGGAGGTAAAATGAATGATTCTTGACATACCTTTCTTTTGGGCTAAAAAGGAGCCATCTTTCCTGATAAAAGCATACCCATCTCCACAGGTTCTCACCCAGTTCTACAGTAGTGCCAAAAGAGTCAAGAAGCCACACGACCAAGGGACAGGGGACACAGTAGTTCCTTTTCCCCAGTCAGCTACTTGTATCGGTTTTTTGGTTCCACGTTTATCATTAGCTGGAATAGAAAATCTGTTTTTTAAATAGTTATGAGTCAGTCCAGTGAGATGTCTCAGGAGGTATGAGTGTTTGCTGTGCAAACTTGGCAACCTGAATTCAGTCCCTGAATCCCACACATGTGCCCCAACTGCCCAATTCCACACACACTAATAAATAATGTCTATAATTGAATGGGAGTAGACTTCTTTCTTGTGATTCTTTGAGTCACTATAACAACTATGTTCAGGGACTTACACTGCAGCCTGTGTCATAAGCAATCCAGAGGTATTTAAAGCACTCTGGGGCTCATGGTAGGTTGCTTGTAAATATTATTTCATTTTATAATATTTCATATAAGAGAGTTGAGCAGTGGTATCCTTGGGGGATTCTGGACCCAATCACCAATGGATGCTAAGGGACCACTTCACACCCAATTCTAAACTCAGATTGTTACCTCCATCATGGTTATGATGGGCATTATGTTCCCTCTTTCCAGACAGGGACCAAGTATGTAACTTGAGTGTGCTAGGATGTACTTTTGAACGCACAGGATAGCTCAATAATATGCTTGATTTTTTTTCTTCTAAGATGAGGGAAAAAATAAGCAGACATACCAGAGAGCCAAAGTGAAGCTCCCATGTCCCCAAAAACATGTAACCGTGACCCTTCATGCATAAAGATGGCAATAATTGAAGAGTACTGGTCCTTGGCTTTCTGCTCCATAAATTATCTGCTGAGTGCTAGAGCGAGTGACTCAGACTGGCCTTGCTTTTGTCTTTCCGTGCACTGAAGAAATTTTTGCTTACACGTCAACAGTGTTACCTCATCCCAGAGTCTCCTACCAGGAAAATGGGGCAGAAAATTGCTTCCCTGCACAGTTCTTCTCTTAGTAAGTTATTTCCAAGTTCCACTAGCGTATCTCAAGAAGCACTTTCAGATCTCAGTTCCTGAGGTTCAGCACTGCAGTAAATGGTGTGTGTGTGTGTGTGGAGGGGTGCTTCTTTGAAGCTCTACAAAAGCAAACAACTTGACTGCTTTTTAAAAGGCTGCCTTTAAAAATGTTTCCATGAAAGAAATAAACTTTACACCATCTACTGTTTATTGAGTTAGCCCCAGAACGCCTAAAGTGACAGCCCTTTAAAGCATAACTTTCACAGAGTAGTATAGAGTGCCGTGTTATAGACATAGGCTTGTGCATCTATAGATGTGTATTTTTATGTCTTAGAGTTGGTTGGAAAGAGAAAGGAGGAAAGCAAGGGCTGGAACATCGATGATTCTGGAATGGCGGTTGAAACATGCCCCCAAGGATACTGTACATATTTTACACATGGACCTCAAACTCAGCTGTCTAGATATCAGAAAAGAAAATAGCTGTCAGTTTATAGAATCTGTGGGATAAAACCAATTGCTCAAGGGATATTAAGCTGTTTTTGCCACAAAGATCAAATCAGGCTTTTCCCCCTGGAAGTCTGATAGTGTTTGTGGCATCTTATGCTGTGAGCTTTCTGCTCAATTTTTTTTTCCTTTATAGGAGAGTCAGTGAGTTTCACTGGCCTCTGTGTTAGCTAACAACTTCTTATTCCACAAGAATAAAAGTAGGGGTCTGTCAGGGTATAGTTCCTTGCTAATTAACCAACTACAAACAATAAATTTGGCTGAGGTCAGAATGTGTTCTATCAAAAAATAGTCTGGATGGTCACGATCCAAGTGCACAGAGTTGCATTTTGCCCCTAGATGCATTGCAGGAGGCTTTTGGTCAGCGGCAAAGCCCTTGCTGCCCCTTCATCTTGCACCATCGCTATTAGAAGGAAAACAGAACTGAAAGTGAGTTGGGGAAGAAAGGCAGGGAGAATCCTGGGGATGTGAGAAGTGGGAAGGAAGCCCCTCACTCTGGAATCTGGTTGAAGATTTTGCCAGCATCTGAACAAGAATTCCATCACTGTCAAGTACTCAAGGCCATTCTCTGTCCTCAGCCACAAACCTGCCACTTTCTAAGAACTCTTCAGAAACCGAATCTACAGGGAAGACATACACTGCGCCCTATGCAACCCTAGTGGCTCCTGGTTTCACCTTATTGGATTAAAACTCCACCTAGGCATCTCTGGAGCCATGTTATGGACCTGCTCACCAATGAGATAGAAGGAATAAACGGTTCCTTAGCAACATTTAGGAATGAAACTGGAGACCCCCCAAAAGGATATGAATGCCTAACACTAAGACAAAAAGTTGCTTACTCTCTCTTGGAGAAGCTATACCCCTGCTTGGGTGTGTCTGAATTTCCCCTACTTGGAAGCACACACCCTCATTGGGGTATGCCTTACAAGTACTTCTCTTTCTCTTACCCTTGTGCTTCACTTATATTAAAATATATTTGATAAAACTTCTAACTCTACTATACTGGCTACATCTTCAATTCCTTTCAGCAATGAAGCCAAGAATCAATGGTTTGGCCTGAGTAGAGGTCCCTAAAAATCTAAGGGAGTTCCCCAGGCTAGTGAGAGGTGGCCGTGTGAAGTTGTGTCTTTTTCCACCTCACCCAGGACTGACAATAGCAATGAGGAGAAATAAAGCTTAGAACCATTACCCGAATATCCCATGGTGCTGCCTGCTCATAAGTGACGAGTCCTAACTCAATGCTGTCCTGACTTTCCTTTGTGCCATGCATCTTGGTATCCCTACAATTTAATTACGATGGGTTTTCCCTCTGGCTTCTCACAGTCACTTTCCATTTTGTATTACTTCCTTCCAAATGCCACACAGGACTAAAAATCATTTGGAAAAACAAATCAGGCTGTTGATCCTTTGAGTAGATTTAATACTCTAGTTGAGAACAAAAGCCAAACACGTCTCAATCCTTTTATGCTGTTGGTAGCAACAGTGTAATCTGAGTTCCCGAAGAGCCAGGTCCAGATTTCTGTTGTCTAACACATTCTCATTAAAAACCACTTATCTGCATTCCTTTAAACAGGATCCCATCCCTTTCAGGCTTTGGGGTTTTGTTTTCCTGCTCATATCTACTGGAGTTCGCCAGTCCACTCCAACTCCTCACCAGCCACGGTGTGCGCTTCCCATATCCCAGCTATTATAGATGAGCCCAGACTGAGACTCTTCCTCAGGAAGAGCCTGTTTGCTGGCATAAGACCCATAATTCAGCCTCAGCAAATAGCTAGCTGAGACTTGTCTGTATAATTGAGAAAACTTGAGTGACAGTGTAGTTCACAGCACAGAGAGTCAGGGCTCCACTCAGTCTTATCCACATGGAGAAATGGAAAGTTGTTCTCCTCTTTTCACTGTCAAATATTGCACAGCACCGTTTAAGCCATAACTTTAGAAATGCATTCCTAACCTGGGCATGGTAGCCCCTGGCTGTAATCCCAGCAATCAGGAAATGGACACAGGAGGGTCAGAAGTTCAAGGTTACCTTCAGCTACACAGCAAATTCCAGACTACATGACTCCCCCCCCAACCCCGGTGTGTGTGTGTGTGTGTGTGTGTGTGTGTGTGTGTGTGTGAAAATAATATCCATTTAGTTCTTTCTGTATCTTTAGGACTTGAAGTATAGATAAAGCACTTGCCTAGCATGGGGGTTGGAGGATGAGAGCCTAGGTTCAGTCACCAGCATTACAAAACAACAAATGTTCTGTGTTGTTGGTATGCTTGTAAATAGTTTGCAGGATATTTTTTGAGGGCTTGTGTTTTTGACCTGCTTCTTTTGCTCTTACAGAAGTCTGCAGTGAACATTCTTGTTCATACTTACTTGTGAACATTTACAAGTTTTCCATGCTATATGATAAGTCAAGGCATTGAAAACATTGAGTATGACTCACCATGGCCAATGATACAGATTACCAAATTATTCTCCAGTTTACACTGCTCACAGTAGTGGTTGTATTAGAGTACCCCAAATCCCCCATCCTTATCAGCACATGACTCTATGTAGTTATTTATTTACCCTTCCTGCTGTGTGTGAAGCATTTCTTCATTGTTTCAAATGCCTCTGGTGTTTATACAGTCTGTTGGCAACTCTCTGCAAACATAGCTGCTGTTGTAAACGATGTGAACAATGGAGAAGAATGGGCTCAGTGAGGCCCATTGACCACAGTGAAGAAAACTGGTTATTATGACCAGGGCTTCCATCGCTGTGCTTAAACAAGACTGATTGGTGTTAGTATTTTGACCAGTCTCACAAAAAATTCTTCCCCTTATTCTGTACATACTCTTCACCTCCCTTTATTGAGGTTTATAGATTTGGGGGCTACCCCTGAGAAAATGTCAAGACAAAGCCCCAGTTGAATGGGAAAGGCATCTTCTGAGAAATGTGAAGAGTGGTGTTAGACAGTGAACACCCTTGAAGATGTTTCTAGTTACTGGGGTGGGGAGGGGTGGGGTGGAGCTCAAGATGTGGTCACTTTATATAGATGAACATGGAAGACAAGAAGGGGTGCTAGTAAAGGGGTCCTCTGAGACTGAATCCTGTTCTTGAGAACAACCACATCACCTGAGAGCCCAATTAATTAGTTACATTTTAATCCGTGTAGATTTTCCCTTTGTTACTTCAGAACTTGTTAGGTAGACCTCTCATTATTTTGCCCTTGTTTCACCTCTGCTATGTGTAGGCATTTTGGACGGATGAGGCACTCAGGAGTCGCAGAATACTGAGTGTTACAAGGATCAGATGGAAAGGTATCCTGGAGCTCAGGAGCCAAGGACTACCACAGGCCGCAGTAAGCATAGCACTTACAGCCCTGCCTCAAAGAAAGGCTTCCCCAGTGCATTGGCTCTGCTCTGGCAGGAGAGGGTCTTCCAGCTGGGGATGTTTGCCCAGTGTAGCAGTTTTGCCCAGGCAGGAGGTTTCCCAAGCAAAGTTGCTACAGTTCAGCTCTGCCCCCTGGATTGGAGAGCTAAGTGTAACAACTCCGCTCTGCCAGGAAAAGGTTTCCTGGCAAAAGTGTTACAACCCTGTTTGCTCTGCCCAGGGTCGTCTCTGTTCTGCAGCAAAAGAAGGTCTTCACCCAAAGCTCATCAAAGGGGTTTATTGGGAGGGAAGAATCCAGGTGAGTGGGAGAGGACAGCCGGGTAGCACAAATAGCCACAGGGTTTATATAGGGCCTTCAGGGTGGGGATTGGTCAGATTTCAATGCTAAGCTCACATTGGCTAGAGCTCCTGCACGAGGATTGGTTAGTTTTCTGTACTATGGGAAATGAAGAAATGTGTCTTGAGTTCTAATTATGAAGGAACAGAAGTGACCCCAGAAACCAAGATGGCAGCAATTGTGATTTGAGCCAAGATTCCAAGAAGATGAATTTTGAATGGACCAAAATCTGGTTGTCAAACCCAACCGCCCACTCTCAGGTAGAGATCCTCCCCATGTCATTCAGCTTCCTATGACTGCAACAAGTATCTCAGATAGGTCAATTTAGGAAGAGGAACTGGAAGATGGCTCAGTTGGTAAAGTGAGGAACTGAGTTCAGATGCCCAGAACCAAGGAAAATGCTGCATGCAGTGGTGCAATTCTAGCCTGTGAAGAAAAAGACTAGGGATCCATGGTACTTCCTTACTAAGGAAGCTCCATGTTTAGTGAGAGACATGTCACAAAGAATAAATTAGAAAATGTGATGTAAGTATTTCAGGATGGATGGGAATGGGGATGGGTCAGGTATTCTGGCACTCGGGAGTCACAGAATACTGAGTGTTACACAGCTCAGATGAAAGGTATCCTGGAGCTCGGGAGCCAAGGACCACCACAGGTTGCAGTAAGCAGAGCAGCTTACAGCCCAGCCTCAAGGAAAGGCTTCCCCAGTCTATAAGCTCCGCTCCTGCAGGACAGGGTCTTCTGGCTGGGGATGTTCGCCTAGTGTAGCAGTTTTGCTCGGCAGGAGGTTTCTTGGGCGAAGTAGCTACAGTTCAGCTCTGCTCCGGATTGCTGATAGCCGGGAGCAGAGTGTAAAAACTCCACTCTGCCAAGGGAAGGTTTCCCGGGCAAATGTGTTAGAACCCTGCTTGCTCTGCTCTGCTCTGCCCAGGGTCCTGTCGCCGCTGCAAAAGAAGATCTTCACCCAAAGCTCATCCAAGGGATTTATTGGGAGGGAAGGATCCAGGAGACTGGCTGCCCTCTACCAGAGTGGCAGAGGACAGCCGGGTAGTGCAAACAAACACAGGGTTTATATAGGGCTTCCAGGGTGAGGATTGGTCAGATTTTAGTGCTGAGCTCAGATTGGCTAGAGGTCTGCTCGAGGATTGGTTAGCTTTTTCCCTACACATGTGAGCTACTTTACTCATGTTGCTACCAAATACCTGACAAGAAGCAACTTAGAGGAAGAAGAGTTTCTTTCTGTAGGGAAAAGGGTCCAGCCAAAGAAACACACCTTGAGTAGAGCCAAAGAAACACACGTTGTCCCTGCAAACAGAACCAAAGAAATGTACCCTGACTCTGAAACCAGTGCCAAAGAAACACACTTTGTCCCTGGAATCAGAGTCAGTGAAAGAAATACACCTTGGCCCTAAAACTAGAGCCAAAAGGCTAAAAAGGACCAATGAAGGAAACACACTTTGGCCCTAAAACCAGAGCCAAATCTGACCCTAACCCTGTGCAGAAAACCAATCCACAAGCAGAGCTCTAGCCAATGTGAGCTCAGAATTGAAATCTGACCAATCCCCACCCTGGAAAACTCCACCCCCCCCCCCAAGAAGCCCTATATAAACCCTGTGGCTGTTCATGCTACCCGGATGTCCTCTGTCACTCTGGCAGAGGGCAGCCACTCTCTTGGATTCTTCCCTCCCAATAAACCCCTTCCATAAGCTTCCGGTGAAGACCTTCTTTTGCTGCAGAGAGCAGGGCTATAATACTTTTGCCTGGGAAACCTTCTCTTGGCAGAGCAGAGTTGTTAAACTTAGCTGTCCTCTGCCCCTGGAGCAGAGCTGAACTGTAGCAACTGCACAGGGAGGCCCTCCTGCTAGAGCAAAACTGTTACACTGGGCAAATATCCCCAGCTGGGAAACCCTCTCCTGCAGGAGCAGCAGCTGGTACATTGGGGAAAGCCTTTCCCTGAAGCAGGGCTGTAAACGGCTACACTTACTGTGGCTTGTGGTATTCCTTGGCTCCCAAGCTCCAGGATACCTTCCCATCTGAGCTGTGTAACACTCAGTATTCTGTGACTCCTGAGTGCCAGAATACCTGTCCCATCCAATCTATCAAAATACCTACACTTTTGGCTTGGGGTTGAAGAGGGACAGTCTATCATGGCAGAGAAGGCATGGCAGGCAGGGAAGACAGCTAGTCAAGTTATATCAGCATTCAAGAAGTCAATAGCAGTGTGTTTGGTAGGTCTCGTTCTCTTTATCCTTCTGATTCAGTCTAGGACCCTGGCTTACTGGACGGTGCTGCCAAGGTTTAGGGTAGGCCTTCTCACTGTACTTGTGTACTCTGGAAAATTTCACAGATATATAGTGGCACAGGCCTTTAATTTTAGCCATCTGGAGGCAGAGGCAGGCAGATCTCTGTGATTTTGAGGCCAGCCTGATCTACAGAGTGAGTTCCAGGACAGTCAGAGCTGTTACACAGATAAACCCTGCCTTGAAAAGAGAGAGAGAGAGAGAGAGAGAGAGAGAGAGAGAGAGAGAGAGAGAGAGAGAGAGATCTGTTATCTGTATGATTCCAGATCTTTTCAAGTTAAAGATACTAACCACCGCAGAGTGATAGAAGAAGGTATCTAAAGTCTACCTCAGGTCTCTGCACACACACACACACACACATATGAACAGGTGTGCATGCATACAACACATATACAAAAAGAAGATGAGTGTTTCATTTGGGCGGACAGTTTTACAGTATGGAACAGAGTGACCCTGGTGCTCTTGGGTCCATGATGAAGCAGCACACCCTAGGGGGTAGTGTGTTATAAAGTCATTCATTGATATAGAATAAAGCACAGATGACAGAGGGAGCATTATCCTTCTGGGTTACATCAGCTGTGGTATTGCTAAGCAAAGGACCAAACCTTTGGGAACATTCTAGAATGCTAATTGCCACTGTAATTGTGCAAGTTTTGATTAAGGGATTTTATTGGGGTTTATTACATAGACTTCCTTCCATAGGCTGATGTAGTAGCATAAGCACTGGCTCACACAATTGTTAATAATCCCTTTATTCTATTATTTCCAGTGCAGTGGCATGACGACATAGAAAGAGAAGGATCTTTAAAGTTTGGCAAAGTTGAGCTCAGCTTTGGAGAAGTGTGTGACCTTGGGCAAATTCCTTAAGCCTTCAGTTCTTCAACTACATAATAGGGGTAATGAGGCTGTCTTACAGTTAATTGAATTATGTAGGAAAAATTACACAAAAGCACTTAGTATGTTCCTAGAACACAAAGACATAAAAGAAACACCAGCTCCCTCACTTCCCATCCCCTGTGCTCTGTGGCCAGCTTTCCCACAGCCTCTAGTACCTCTAGAACTCCCAGCTGGGGCCAGGAGCCCCTTGGGCAAGTCTCTGGGCAACAGACCCTGTGTGAATCTTCATCAAAGTTGACCTCTCCCTTATCAAGTTTCTGACCTTATCTCTACTATTGGGTAACCACTGATTTATAATGATTAACTCAGCATTTTATTCCTTTACCCAAAGAAACAATTGCTGCTGGTGAATTTTAAGCATCGCTGCATGTACACTGGGGGAATGCAGTATCTGGCGACAATGGTAAATTTGGGGGCTCAATTTAATTGACTTGCTCATCTACCCTTAGGGTTACTGCCTCCCCTTTCAACCTTTTGACCCACAGGACCCAGCAATGGAATTATGAACATTCTTGATCCTCAGTGGCTCCAGCAGCTGGTCACTAAGGCATCTCTCAGCTACCATTTCAAATTTGTCTCAAGGGCAAGTTTTTCTTCCGGGAAGAAAGCCAGCCTCTGATAAAGAATGTGAATGGGGTCTCAGCCCCGTTCCGTGGACACTTAGCAAGCTGGGAACTTTCTTCCCCCAGGCAGGGCCAGCTCAGGCAGAAAGTGGGGATCAAACAGGTTTAATCTCTCACCTTGGCCTTCTGTCTGTAGGGCAGCCGGATCTGAGCTAATTCCGATTTGCACTCTTCACAGTGTTCTTTGGCCATAGGTGGCAGCTGAACGCTTAGGGCTGTCAATTGGCCATAGTTCTCTAGTTCCACACGAAGACTAAAATACCATTTAAATCTTTTCCCAGCATTTCTCAAACCGTGTATTACCAAGCATGAAATTATCAACTAAAAACTCAATTTTGAGGAGTTGATTCTTTGGGAAAAATAAGAAAGAACATCTCTCCCTGTTAGTGCAGAGATTTGCGTTTTTAAATTTTTTTCTTCAATAATTTAGTTATTGTGCACTTCTTAATCATTGGAGATTAGGCTGAATTTTTCACCTAGACTCCAATTTGCTCATAAATCTCTTCATTTGGCTTAATTTAAATGTTTTGGCCAACTTCATGGTTTAATAATGGGAAGTAAAACTAGAGCCTTCTTAATGACTCCTAAGAAAGGAATTTTCATTTTGTCTGGAATTAAAAGGGGGCGGACATCCCGCCAGACAAGCTCCTACTACCTCTGCTAGCGGGTGCCAAATGCAGCTAGATATTATATGCTGCTTTACACCCAGGGTAATTCTCCAATCTGATTACCTGAAAATCCTTTCAGATTCAGCCCTGCTTCCAACCCCCTGATTACTGCACCCTATTGATCAGCTATGAACTCTGAATTAAGTTTGGGCCACTTGAGGAGCACCAAGCTCTCCCACGAGCCCCTCACGTGCTGCCTATCAGAGCCAAGTCAAGTGACCCAGCTTCAGCACAAGTTGTATAATGGGGGCCCTGAGACCTCAATTATCAGATAACTGGGCAGTAGAGAGTACTATTTCAGCCCGTCGACCGGAGCAACCTGCATTTAAGAGAACTCTGAAAAGTTTTTAAAGCCCCCTTTATGTAAGTTTACCACTGGAGAGAGATATCCACATCATGGCTACAGAGCTTCAAATTCCCTCTTATCCCAGAGCTGGGAGGAAATACTAGCTGGGCAGTTCCCCTCGTGAAGAAGCAGGTGCCCTGGATTCTTTGGCTCGTATAGACTATAGCGGGTCCTCTGAGACGGTTCATGAGAGACCGCCTGGCACCAGGCATAAGAATGGGAACTGGGTTGTATATACAGATCCATTCTGCTGTGGACTTACTGGATAGGTAGAGAAAAAGAATCTCACATTCTTCGAGTACACCCTTGTTCAAGTTTTCCAAGCCACCCTTCCCTATCACATGATCTTCTAAGCAAGGATTGCCCTAGGATTTCCCAAGCATCAACTTGGGCTTCACTTTTCAAACAGCAAAAAGCTTGCTTTATAGTATTTGTGTGTGTGTGTGTGTGTGTGTGTGTGTGTGTGTGTGTGTGTGTGTGTGATGTTTACGCATGTACTGATTGGTGACCGAGTCAGAAATCCATTCCTTATTTCATATACACATGAGTCTTATTTCTCAGGGTCCTAGAGTTCTAGAGATGTGTGCCCCTTCTGTTCACTGACAGTCACACTGGGTAAGCCCTCTCTCTCTCTCTCTCTCTCTCTCTATATATATATATATATATATATATATATATATATATATATAAAGAACATGCTAACCTGCCACCCTAAAACAGAAAAAAAGTGACCAAAGGACAAAACCAGAATAATGAGCATCTTTGGATACTGACATTGGGAGGTTTGTTTGTTTTATCTGCTTTTGGATTTTCCAGTTTTTTTCCTCTGTTAAATATGTATAATACTTAACTGATTTTTTTAAGAGCTTAGCATATGGCTTAACTGGTACAATAGTGGAAATTTCACAAAACCAAATTAAGATTCAGAGTCAAATGAATGGTGTGGTAAATAAGTTTCCCCGATGTTGACGGCATCTAGGGCATCTAGAACATGTGCATAGAGGACATCTAAGGATCATGCTTAGCTACAGAACACGTTCTGGTTAACTGTTACGTTTATTGGTAGATAGCATACGTCCTGCTATTATGCCTTTTGCAGCCCAGACTTTGGTTACTTCTATGATTTTGGAACTGTGTGTTTCATATTTACCCAGGAAGAAACTGCTTTGTGTCTCGTTACTTCCCCGTGCACTGTAGGTTGTACATAGGTGGATCCCTTATCTGATAATAGGAGTTCAGATTACACAGGTGGATCCCTTATCTGATAGTACAGATTTGGACTGAAAGGACTTTTATGAAAAATAGTAATGACTTCATTTTGTTTGGCTTGGTTTCGTAAGACCAGTTTTTCTATGTAGCCCAGACTTAGACCTCTCTGACCTTCTGCTTGTTCCTTTTGGATGCTGGGTAGAAGCCAGAGGACAACTCTGGGCGTGACTCTTTAGCTGCTGTTTTCCTCACTGTGTTCCTTTGATTTGGTTTTGGAACAGAGTCCCTCACTGGTCTGGAACCCAGCGAGTAGGCTAGTCTGGCTGTTGAGTGAATCCCAAAGATGTATCTGCCTCCATCTCCCCATCATCAGGACTACACACATGCACTAAGTACCACACATAGGATTTTCCTATACTTAGGATTGAACTCAGGTTCCTGTGTTTGAGGGGATCAGATAGCTCCCAAGTCATACAGCTGCTGTTACTATTATAATTCTCTTTATAAAAATGTCAACATCATGCTATCAACTGACTTCCAATAAAACTGGCTTCAAACCAAAAATACAAGAATTACCTATGAAATGGGCTACATCTTGTTAAGCTTTGGCCAAATGGGCCCCTTAGAACCTCCCAAACATCATAGGCTATTGCCAAGTCTATTATTTACTTCCATAATCTGATGGTAAGGCCCTATTGCTGAATACACAACTTACTTATGTTACTGAATATGGAGAAATTGAGCAGGGGGGGCAACCAGAAGCTTCACCCCTACTGACTAGCATTCATAGTGTTGGAAGGTACTGTACACGCCACTAGAGAGAAAAGTAATCATCAGTTTGACCCAGCTATCAATCCTGAAACTCACAACAGAGACATGCCTGCAAGACATACTGGCAAAATAGTGGCACATAAATAAGCAACCACTTTTTATTGGATTTATGGACCACTCCATAAGATGGAACCCACACATGACACTGCTAACGTGGCCAAGAACCTGAGACTAGGTTAGTTATAGATTCTAGGACAGAACCTAGTACTATTATTCTGCTAAACGGACATGGCAATAAAATGATTCCTAATGACACAGTGTTATATCCCATACGTCAGAGCATCACTCCATCTTCATCAGAGACGTTTCTTCTTGCAGAAGATGGTAATTAATAGAGGCTCACAATTAGAGAAACTGTGGAACACTAACCCTAACTGGGATGTTTTCCAGGAAGTCTTTCCCTCAAGACCCGGCGATCTATGGGGAAGAGGAGGCAGAAAGATTGTAAGAACCAGAGGAATTGGGTGACCCCAAGGAAACGGAATTTTCCGGACACAACAGGACTGATGCACGCGTGCTCCCATGGAGGCTGTGGCAGCAAGCACGAGACCAGCACAAGTTCAAACCAGACCAAACGCCAGCACCGAGAACAGGAAGTGGACATAAAGTCCAGCCCTAACCAGGAAGCTGTTTGCAATTGATGCCTGCTGTAAGAGGGAAAAGCAGCTGTCTCCAACGAAGTGTCACGGGGTATATTAACCACATTCTAGGACAGGCCTCTTGTCCAGGAGTAGTTAGTTGGCTGACCCAAAATGGACCCCGTGTTTTGTTGTGTGTGCTTTTTGTTTTGATTTTTTGTCTTATTAGAGTTTTTTAAGTTTATTTATCTGTTTTGATTCTCAATTTTAATTTTTCCTTTTATTTTAAGAGAGAGAGAAAGAACGTGAAATTGGATGGATAGAGAGTTGGGGAGGATCAGGGAGGAGTTAAGGGAAGAAAGCAGCTGAGCAAAATATATTGCATAAAATGCATTTTAAAATAAAACCATTACAAAAGAAAAAAGAATTACCTGTGATATAGTTAATCTGTATCTGGTTACATTAACTCCCGTATTCTAGGGACAGGTGAACACATTGCTTTGTTCCCTTCTGTTGTCTGTCTCTGAGCAAAATGGACTGTAGTCTTTAGCAACTGTACCAGATAAAGCCTCCCACCTTTTCTGACTTACCTCATCCATCTTCATACCTTTTGGTTGTACCGCAAGTATGCCCCCCTTCCCTACCAGTATAAGCATAGCATTCAGTAAAGGATTATTATTTCAAATTTGTAGAGTTACAGTTTTAGTCACATGGCTTGGGTGTGGTCCTAATGGCCAAAAATGAGGCAACCAACTGCTGGAGAACCTTCCAGATACTTAAGGCAGATGGCAAACTTAGATCTTTTAAGGCCATACACAATTGTCGTTGGATTTTCTTCTCTGATCACTGGGCCTGACTTCCAAAGCCACTGGGTACTCACTTCAACTAAATAACTGTCTTGGCTGAGTTGCTGCAGCTGCATTCAAACCACAAACCTTCATAGTTATTAATAATAAAAAGCATTGTGAGAGACCTTAGTGAAAAGACTCTTCTAATACAATTCCATCTCTTAAGTGATATATATTTGTGAGCAGTATAAAGGCAAATTGCATCAAAAACAAATGCAAGAATATCTGGGACAAACAGGATTAACAGGCAGAGAGATTTATCTATATCATCAACGAAAAGCAGAAGTCCTAGCTGGTGAAACATGAGCTAATGTGGCCCCTTGCCAAGTCTTTGTCCTTTTTGGAAGGTTCTACCCAGGTGAGCTCAGATGACATGGTTCTGAGGGACTAGTCCCGGTTCTGTGGTTCTGGGAAGAGCAAGAAGTCTACGCTTGACCTTGGGGTTGGAGGCTGCCCTTTCCCTGGCTACAGAACTCTGGGAATATTTCACTTTCAGAAGTTTTTGTTTGCCAGCTTGGAAATAATAAGTTGCAGCTCACAGGGAGCTGGAGCGGGGGCACTACTTGGAGAACTGTATGAACAAAAGTGGTTGCCTTGTAGACTGTAGCCAGGAAACACCGGTTCTTCACTGGCCTCTCTTTTCTTCCATCTAAACACCATCACTTAAGAAAAGGGCAGCATTTTCCGAACTTGTCAAGATGGGCCAGACCTCCCCTCACAAACACTTGAAATGCTAGGACTATCATGTACTGTCCTTCAAACCATGATGCTGTGTTTACGTGTTAAAGCAAACCACCAGGGGGAAGTAGGTGTTTTCCTTGTGAATACACAGGACGCCAGTTTGATTTCAGTTGTTTTGTTAAAGAACACTGTTTCTTAGCAAGTATCACCTTGCTAAATTAATGGATAGTCCACAACCCAAGTTTTGATAATCTCATTTTTTTTCTTCCTTTTTTAGGATAATGAGGAGAGGAGGGAGAAAGTCGCATGCTTTTCTCAGAACAGGCTTAAGTGTCAGGAGACTGGATTCCCACAGCCTTTGTGGAAGACAGGCAGACAGTAGAAAGTAAACATCCCCTCCTACCCTCTGAGTAGACCCCCTAGTCACCCACAGGTATTATCATCTTGCTCTCCCGGCGGGCCTCATGCCCAGGAAAAAGAATGAAGTCACATTTTTGCTTGCTATAAATTATTAAGCTGTTCTTGGCTTGGTCGCTAGGAATCAAGGATGCATTAGCATATCCCTGCCAGTCACTTTCACATTTGTTGCATTTTTATGTGTATTTGCTCTCTATCAGGTTTGCCTCATTCATTCATGCATTCATTCATAGGAAGCAAGAATGTGCGGGGAATCCTACCCCCTGCAAAGGAATGAAAGCCATGTTTCCCTGCAGTCTTAAAGGCCTTGCTGGGAAAGGTGGGAGGAAGGGGAGACAACACATGTCATGCTCAAGGCTAAGCAGGAAGCCAGAGGAATCATAAGGGAGGCCCAGAGTGGTGAGGAAGAAAGAGATGTCTCTCTCTACCCTGGATGCTCTCACTGGGGAAATAGTATTTAAGCCAGGGCTTAAATATGAGTGAACTTTGGCAATGCAGAGATAGCCCCACCATCAGGTAAGAACTGCCAGAGCAAAGGCAGGAGGAACAGCTTCGGATTAAAAGATAAATGCAGAGGGTTCCTTACATAGAATAAGAGGGAAGTGAGAAACTATCAGAAGGCTGAAATGAAGGAGAGTCTTGGATTCTCTTCAAACAACAGCAGCTTCAGAACTCTGCTGGCCCATCACATTAAACAAAAGGCAGACTATCTGAACTAAAATGTTCTGAATTCTCTATCTTCTTACCCAGTTGGAACACTCAACCTTGAATAAGCCCTTTGCTGGGCTGGTTTAAAGATGGTCTTCTGTCTGGAATGGGTGAAGCTGAGGATGAGTCTGGGGCAGAGAGCTGGTACCCTGCTCTCGTCCTCTCTAACTGAATTCATTCACACCACCTCAAACATTCTACTAGGCTGCTCACTCAAGCTGGAGGAACGGTGAGCTTTGGCTGGCGAAGGCTGCCAGCAGTAGGCTTTAAGAAGTGAGTTCAGACACAGTATCACTCAAGTGAGAAGGGGGGACCTATCTCCTGTTCATGCTGCATGAATCGGCATGGACACTAAGCTCAGAAATAAATTACACTGAAGGCTATTAAATGAGAACCAAGTGACTGAAAGTCAAAAGTCTAGTCCAAACACTGCCCAGAAGCACTGGGTAAAGGCCCAAGTATTAAGAGGTTGTCTTCCATTGTTTAAGAACCAGCATATCTGTCTGTGCTACACTGAAACATGCACTCACACTCACTTACAAACACCACCCTCCAACTTTCTCACATACACATTTACACCACACTGACACACTGGAGAAAGAATCTGCATTATCTGTGCTAAGCTGCCATACACAAGGAACATTTCCACACCACCTACACATACACTAGGCACGTCCATACACACCACACACATTCCATGGACACACACTACACACTCATGCATACATTCGCTAATATACACATGGAGAATGTAACCATATCATATGTACAACACTTTTACACACTTCATAATCACACATCCCTTATAGACACAATGACAAAAACATGTTTTAAGTAAACTGCCCTACATGACACACTCAGTGCACACACACACACACACACACACACACCCTACCACCACCACCACCATCAGGTTTTAGTTTATACAAAACGGGAGGGGGATGAATCAGCAAAGAAACAACGTTGTCTCATGTAGAACTATTTGTATCTGATCCTCTCTAAGCTAGTTTGAAGTCTTGTCACATGAGAGCTGGTGGGTACACAGTCACACAGTCTCTTGGTAACATTGGCCTAAGCTATTTGCCTGTTTGTGACTTCACTGCTTTGATGTTCACATTTGAGCAAGCTTCCATGATTTAAAATGCTTCTCAGCCCACTCGGTGCTCTAGGATTACAGATGATGCGGAAATAGAAGTTACTGTTCTCTTACTTTTAATGGAAAAACCACTAAGAATCTAATCAGAACAATTCAAGTAGAATAACTTTCTAGGCGGACTCCATGTGCTGCGGATAACAGAATGGCTTAATGGGTTGAAAAGGAAGGCAGCTCCATCCAATGTCCCTGTATGTTAGAAATGAGAGGATTTCATTCCACATTAGTTTCATATTGGCTCCACATTTTCGGTTCTGTATTCTTACTCCTGTCCTCCAATTTTAAACAGATTCTTTTCATAAACAAGCTCAGAGTCCTCTGCAGACAGCTGCTGCACATTCCAGCTAGCCTTTCTGCATTCACAGGGTGAGGCTGATGGCTTCTGCAGCTAATCCCACTAACACAACTTGAAGAAGCCTGGGAGGGAGGTGGTGGTGAGCATCTCCAAGTAACAGTGGCAGAAAACCATACTGAGCATCACAGGAGAGCCAGATTTCCTCCAGAAGGAATGCTGTGGGTGGGAAGAAAGACAGGACCACGGCAACCGTAAGCTACGGTTTTTATGCACCAGTCTGAATTAACCATGCTCCACTCCAAAGGCCATGAAGCAAAGTCTGATTTCCCATCAGAGGCGTGTGTGTGGAGGTCAGAGAACAGTCTCAGGCTGTGTTCTTCATGTGCTGTCCTCTTTAAAAGATGTTATTTAGACAGAGTCTCTCACTGCCTGTGAGCTTACCAAGTAGACTAGGCTGACTCTCAGGGACCCATCAGAATTCACCTCTCCAGAGCTGGTAGAGGTACCCCAGACGTTTTTTATTCATATGACTGTTTTGCTTGCATATGTCTGTGCATCACACAGAGGAGGGTGATAGGTTCCCTAGAACTGGAGTTATAGATGTTGTGGGTGCTGAGATCCAAATCCAAGTCCTCTGCAAGGGCAGAAAGTGCCCTTAACTGCTGCGCTTTGACTCCAGTGCCCCAGCTCTTTTATATGGGTTCTGAGACTCATATAAGCTCGCAAGGCAGGCACTGGACCAACTGAGCCATCTCCCCAGTCCCCACCACTCTCTCACACAGGTACATTTTGTCCTCTCAGGGTATCCGTCTATGGCTTTTGTTTCTTTGCTGTTTTTCACAGAATCTAGAGCAGTTTTGTGAAATAAGAACAATCTGACACTACCTGCCAATCTGGGAAAAAAGTTCCACTTCATCCCAAGATGCTCTCGTCTCTGATACCCTCCAACATCTCTGACATAGCCAAGAGATAAAGTTAGACTGGGTGTGAGGAATATCCAAGTGTGGACAGGATTCTTTAGCTAGTTTTCTAGCGGGTGAAACATTGCTCTCTGTAGTATGGACGGCACACAGTCCAACCTGCAAATGTCATGTCACTGCAGCAGCCACTGTGCACTGATTTCCTTGCATAACCTCATGAACCTCACCTAGGGGAATGTTTACATGCTTAATCTACAGCCATATTAGACGCTCCGTTTCCCTATGACCATTCTTGGGATCTTTCCTGCCATTTCTGGTCACAGATAAGTTTTCCATTTTATCATCTGCATAGACTGCCCTCTTTCCTCTCTTGTCACAAAATCTGCCTAATGATGATGTCTGTGTTATTTCATCCATTCTTTGGGAACTGCAATGAAATGTGCCTGATCAAGTTCTAACAATAATGCCATGTCAACTCTCCCCTTGCTCTTAAATAATAGTGAAGTTGTTGATGCCCCAGTTCTAAGACATGGAGAGGGACCCTCACCCTGGAAGCCACACTTTCAAGTTATAGTTCTCCCCCTCTAGGGGACATGTCTTTTGAAAGCATCCATCACCAAACTTTGAGGCACAACAGAGGACCCCCAAGTTGCCAGCCTCAGGATGTTGCTTGCTCACAGTTTGGTCCAGGTAAACACTGATCTCTCTCTCTCTCTCTCTCTCTCTCTCTCTCTCTCTCTCTCTCTCTCTCTCTCTCTCTCTCTCTCTCTCTCTCTCTCTCTGTGTGTGTGTGTGTGTGTAGGGAGTCACCTTTCCTAAAATGCAAGAGAATTATTCGAAGCTGAAATCCACTTAAGATTCCGTTTTTCTCATGAGAAGGCCTCAGAGGAAGCCCCAGCTTTCAGCCACGTCTTTCTGAAAGGACACCTTCTGTGCATTCTCCAAACAGGCCTCATTGTTATGACTTGAGCACTGACAACCGCCAGGGAATTAGACCTTTCTTATCACTCGCAGACTCCTTTGCCTTGCTGTGAACACCGGGCTGATGGGCGGGCCACCGACCACTCTCTCATGCTGCGCTCCAGCTCCATCCAGCTCCATCCTGGCCCAAGGGGAAGTCCTCTTTGGATTCCAAAAGAAAATTAAACTCCTTGGAATCCCAAACTAATGAACTTTCACAGAGCAGTCCCAGAAGGATTGACTATCATGATATTTCGGTCTCACCTAACCAATAAGAGGGCCACTTGGCAATTTCCCAGCATGAATATTCTCATATGGGCACTGGGATAGAGGAAGCCAAAAGATTTTCCAACATCTACATGCTCAACTTACACCCCACCTGGGTTCTGAAGCAGAGATCTTGTGACGGTTGGGGCCCTGCAGAGCAATTAAAAGAAATAAAGCAAAGTATTATATTTTAATTGATGTAATCTTAAGGCTCCCAGTGGAATCTGGGGTGACATCTGACTAGAGTTACCCCAGGTATCAGTAGATGACTATTCTGTGAAAGTGCATTTAGGAAGACAAAAACCCCACAAACCTGAACTCCATTAACATGCATATCCGTTTTGAAGGGTGTATGTGTGGAGGGGGGAGTTGGCTCAGACTCCCAGAACTGAAAACTGAAAGAAGCCACCTAGCCTTCACTGGGATCAGAACAAAGAGTGGGAAGTGAAGAGGGACAGAGAGAGAAGGAGGGGGAGGAGAAGAGGAGGAAGAAGATAGGGGTAGACAAAGAGAGACGGGGGAGAGGGAGGTAAGGGGTAAGACACAAAATAGGCCCTGAGTTTTACTCTGTTTTAGAGTCTTACAGCTGGGCAATGGGCACAGGGACCACGCTTTCCAAACCCAAACAGCTCTCACCCATCACTAACATTTCAGGGTTTGTTTTATTATAAATATTCCAGTCAAAGAAAGATAAACAGACAAGAAAAAACTGCTTTATACGGTACACAGATTCAGATAGAAAACACAGGATGGGAAAGAAAGCCAATGGCCAATGGGTCAAAGGTGGAGGAGACAAACCAAGGACCAGAAACATCTGGGAGCAGATTTACGCAGCAACTGGAGGAAGGCGCAGTGATGGAGTTGAGGAAAGCTGCCTAGTGCTGTCAGTCTGGTCGTTATTCCAGGAAGGCAAGGAAACAGACATTACAAATGATGTGTGGGAACATTTACTTCACTAATCCATTAAAAAAAAAAGGTTTCTATTGATCAAGATATCCTGCTCATAAAAAAGAGGTTTGTTTTTCTAAAAAAACAAACAAACAAACAAAAAACCCCAACCATTCCTGTTCAAGATATGACCTGACAGGGAGGGACCCTAGAGTCAGAAACACGGGAAAGGGCTGGAGGTTGGAATAATTGTGACACCACTGGGGTCATCTGGCAGTCAGCCTTCAAGTGCTCTTCCCACCAAGTCTGTATTTCTCCACAAAACCAAAAACAAAACCTCAAGTGTCCCACACAGCTTGCTGTCATTGGGCAGTTAGAGAGAAATATGAAAAAGGATTCAGAATCGCCAGCAAGAAAGAGGTCAGTTTAGGGCTGGCATGGCATCTCTTACAGGAATTGAGAAGAGTCAAGGCTGCAGCTTGGCCCCAGCGTGGCAGCTCTAACAAATGGTCCTAGCTCAGAGAGGATACCAACCTATCCAGAAGGCAGAACTGGGAGATTCAGCTCTTCAAAAATGCCTCTGTCTCAGTACAGTAGGAACAAGAGCCATATGAAATCAGCTCAACTCAAGGTGGCGGGAGGGAAAGTGGGGTTGGCGGCCACTGTTCATCCTTCCCTTGGAATTTTCTGAGTTTACAATCAGAAATTGCATAGAATTTGTTTTCCATTAGAAAACGACAATTCTCCATGGAATCCCAGAGTGGTGACACAAATGCCAAGTAGCTCCTCGGAAGTCCTGGCTCTCCCATCAGGAGAGCACTCTGGACCTTGCAAACCTCCTGTAGGCATAGCAATCCCTGGACACCTAGGGAAGTATTTCTGACTCCTGGTCTGTAGTAGAGGAGTCAGATGCTTCGTCCTTGGTTACACAAGGAATGCTGCTGACCACACTGAGATCTGATTTATGGTTCCTGGCTTCCCAGCCAGTGACAGGCTAAAAGACTGCTCTCTCCCAGGAACTAGGCAAATCGGTTACTTAAGGTCTTTCTGATTAATAAACATATGCACGTTTGCTCCAGTACACACATGTATGGGAGCATGAACACACACACACACACACACACACACACACACACACACACTTGCACCCAGGTTTCATGTCTAGCACCCCCCAAAATCACCAATCTATAAGAGACCTGGGGATAGTGCTTCACAGGCAGCTATTGAGTTCAGACACAAAGAGATGCCTTTAAAGAGTCCATCATCATACCAGCGAGGTGGCCCTGCCCTCTCTCCTCTCTGAGTAGTATGTTGGAATGGAAACCAGAACCACAGTATGGGAAAAAAAATCACACACCCCCTCCCTACTCTTTACATAGTGCCCAGCATGCTTTGCATATTCCGTCTTCCTTCTGTTTTCAGAGATGAAAATAGGGACAGAGAAAGAAAGGCCAGATTAACCCTTGGAACCCCAGGCATTTCAAGGTATCTTCTTGTAGACTACAGGCTAACTGCTTTTTTTAAATGACATTTAACAAGTTAGCTGAATATACTTTCACCCAAAGCCCTCTACACTCAGGGAGACCACCAAACACCACATGACAAGAGGGGGGTGGGGTCAGTGCCTAAAACCCTGTGGACCAGCAACTACAAAGCCAGAGAGAGAGAGAGAGAGAGAGAGAGGGAGGGAGGGAGGGAGGGAGGGAGGGAGGGAGGGAGACAGAGAGAGAGAGAGAGAGAGAGAGAGAGAGAGAGAGAGAGAGAGAGAGAGAGAGTCAGACTTCCATCCCCCAACCCACACTTCCCATCCCAAAGCACAAGTGAACTTCAGACCTTGAAACCAGAAGAAACAAAGAAAACACGGGAGAGGAAAGAAAGGGACATTAACAAAAATATACAAATTCAGAAAAGAAAAACTTCCCTGTTGAGTTTAATTTTTTTTTTTCCTGTTAAGAACTAGACCCAGGGTACAATGGCCCCTTCCTCGGGGGGGGAATGCAACTGATGATGCCATCAACTTCTTGGACTTCTCCCGGCAGGGCCCCATTACCCAGACTCCGTATTATTTAGGTGTGAAAGAAGGGCCCTCTGAGAGGAGATGGGTCCTTGTGCCCACAAGGGACAGCATCTCTGCCACGTAAATGCAAAGTCTCGGATAGATCCAGCACTCCCACAGGGCAGGATCCGTCTCCAGCTGGGGCATCACCCCCTGCTTTTGTAAAGTGATTGAATCCTGAATCCGGAGAGAAAGATGTTGTAACTTCAGCCCTCCCGCCTCCCCGCCTGGCTCCGCAGTCCTTTGCCCCACTACTCGGGCTCGCTGCTGTTGGTGGTCTTGTCCCACTCCAGGCTCTCCTCGCTGCGCGCTGGCGATGGTCGTGCCCGCAGGCCCTGAAAGCGGCGGCACTCCGGACACACGCGAATGTGCGTGCAGCCACGGGCCACCAGGGCGGCCTCCTGTGCCAGTCTCTGCGCCAGCTGGTCGGGTTCCCCGGCGCCACACAGCTTGCCATTGCTGAGCGTCGCGGTGCCACGGGGTCGGCGCTCCTCCAGGACTGGGGCCTGGGGTGGCAGGCCTCCAGAGCGCCGCCGCCGGGGGTGGATATTGTCCTGGCATAGGATGATGCTGCGCAGCTCCGTCACCATCTCCTGACACACAGACACCTGGGGGAGACAGCAGAAGTCACCGATAGCCACTGAGAACCGGCCTTATGATTCTCTTGGGGTTATAGGCATTGGATGTTTGGACAGCCGGTCATCTCAGGTGTAAGGGTTAAAGGAAGGCTTCATTCCCACCCTATTTAAGGCCCAAAAGCCCTCCACACAACAGCCTTCACTCAACAGCCCTGCCAGATGAGGCCCAGTCTTTGGCCACTTTCAAAGAGCAACCTCAGCATCCTGGGAAAGACAGTGTACCATTTCTGCACATTTCCACTAATGGCTGCTCCTCCGACTCTGCTTAGTTTCTAACCCTGCGAATTTCACCCATGGACCTCAGGTAAATGTGGATCTTGAAACCTACTTAAAACAAACACTCTCTCCTATATCAGTCTCTCTGGTATTTGAAAAAGTCATCATTTGTTCATTTTGTCTGCAGCCCAACTCAGTTGAGTTGTCTGAGCTGGAAGGGAACAATCCGGAAACCCTGGGGGAGGAAGCAGCCACATTTCTTCTCTATTGTCTCTTTCCGCTCCATCAGCATGACATCCACCACTGCCAAACGCCAGCGCAGCCTTGACTTCCTTCTAGGTGTCCTGAGTGAAGTTGCCAATGACTGAAGATGATGCATCCGTAAAATCACTGAAATAAACAACTGCTGCATCTGTAGGTCCGCAATCTCCTCATTTGAAACACTTGGCTCCAGCTTGTTTCAAAACTCAGAATATTCTGAATTTTAGAACGGCAGTACAATGCACAAACACCATATTAGGTTTAACACCTAGTGGGTCTGGGACAAACTCCATATTTGAACCCATTGCTGTTTCCACAGCAAAATGATTGTGTGTTCACACTGAAGGCAATGAAGACAGTGCACATGAATCGGGCTTTGTGGAAGAATACATTTGCATCCAACTTATGAAGGACTTGGACCATTCCTAGCTCTGGGGATCTGAGGACCAGTGGATAAAGAAATATGAACTTGTGTTACTATTGTTACTCTCACTAACATTACAGTATCCCTTGCAAAGCTGTGTAGGTAGGAACTTAAGACATACTGTATATTTTGTAAAGGACTGACTAATGAGTATCCCCCTTGAGAACTAGAACTTGAACCTGTCTAACTCCAAGCGTACTTGGTTGAGTTCTCATTTCTGAGGTCAGAACGGCACTCCTGGAGCATGATGGCAGAAGAAGCCTCCTCCTCATGCTCTTTTTGCTTGTTCCTTTGTTTATGAGACAGGTTTCTCTGTAACAGTCCTAGCTGTCCTGGAACTAGCTCTAGACCAGGCTGGCCTCGAACTCACAGAGACCTGCCTGCCTCTGCCTCCCAAGTGCTGGTATTAAAGGTGTGTGCCACCACCACCCAGCCCTCCTCATGTTCTATCAATGGGACAAATATTATACCAGAGCCACACAGTCAATACAGCCTCCTCTTCATTTTAGCTATCAGAATGCTCTGGGATGATTAGAATTTCAATGTAAATCCAGATCTTGCCTGAGCTCTTGGGAGAAACAGGCCATGGAAGCAACTGCAGATATCGCCTCATACAATATGGCCTAACTTAAGGTCTCAGAATTGATTCTAGACCCATCATTTTCACTAAATAGCAGAAGATTCTTGGCAACCCACTAAACCCCTCTGTGCTTCTAATAATTACTATGGCAACAAAACTCCTGCCACCTGCTTAATTTATTACATGTGACAAGAATATAGCAACATGCATTTACCATCTACTGTGGGTCAAGCATTGTGGTTTGTCATGGGAATACAGAGGTAACAGGCAGTCCTTACATCCAAGTGGCTCCATGTCTATAGATGTTGCAGGATGGCATGTAAACACTTAATGTCGGTGGTGGCTGATGGATGGCTGACTGCTGGCCCAGTGTGAAAAGCAGGAGAAAAATTGGGCCAGTTTCACTGAGGAACGAAAGGCTCACCCAGTAAGATTCATATAGATTATATAAATGTTAGCAGCATTTAAGGCCTTGGCAAAGGGAGAGGGGAATAAAACTGGAAGCAGAAGTACTGGGGGCCAAGAGATGAGATGGTGAGCAAGGAAAAGGACAAGAGAGTCTGGGAATGACGGGCTCCCTGTGGTTTGACCCCTTGCTGAAGGGGCCAGACAATGGGCAAGGGCCCTTCATGGGGATGGAGAGGAGCCAAGCTGGGATGGTGCCAAGAGCTGAGAGAGAGGCAAGCAAGGGGAAAGTAGTACTATTGTCAAATGCTAGCTGGATGGTGGTGGAGCGCGCCTTTAATCCCAGCACTCGGGAGGCAGAGGCAGGTGGATCTCTGTGAGTTTGAGGACAGTCTGGTTCACAAAGCAAGTTCCAGGACAGCCAGAGCTATTATACAGAGAAACCCTGTCCCGAAAAACAAACAAACAAACAAATAAATAGTCAAATATTCTTAGCTCAGGAGAAGGATGGTATAAGGCAAGATGATATTGACATTACTACTTTTAAAACAACTGGGGCACAGTTGTGAATTTTGGAGATAGGATAAACCGAAACACAGGGGAGAGAGTAAAGTCCTAAGTAAATGAGAAGTGGTAGGATCAGGCAGAGGCACTGTGAGGGTAGCGCCCCCTGCTGCAGGGGCAGCTGGCCCGACAGGTACATTTTTAGGTAGCGGTTTAGACAGGAGCAGGACACTCTTCATTTCTTGGGAGGAGTGTACAATAAAATCAAGCTCTCTTCACGCAGGAGTAGAGGGCAGAAGAATGGGTAGCAGTGTGGGGAAAAAGCTGAATGCAGATAGCCCTGGGGCTGGCAGGGCAGAGTTGAGGTCCCCTATGAGGTGGTACCCCATAGGGTTCCAGGATGTAGTCTGTATAATCAGAAGATATTTCCCCAACAACATTTAAAGGAGGGGCTTAAGGAAGATACAGAGGTGAGAGGCTAATATAATGAAAAAAAGAAAAAGTCTCATAATGCAATTAACACAAAAGGATTTGTGCATCTTTCTTGGAGAGGGATGGAGGACCAACGGGACAAAGCATTCTGGTTCATCTTCTCTGGGGAGGGATGGGGGACCAAAGGGACAAAAGTGCAAAGTAGATATTAACCCAGCCTGGAAGCCACAGCTAGAGAAATAAATTATTAAAATCCCTGAGACAGAAAATGAATCTCTTGGATTCTTTAAGTTGGGATATCTCTGAGGGTTTTCACCTGTACCTATAGGTAAAGATTGTAAAGAAAAGGGTCCAGCCGGGCTGGAGAGATGGCTCAGCCGTTAAAGGCTAGGCTCACAACCAAAAATATAAAAAAGAAAAGGGTCCAGCCAATGAAACACACCCTGAGCAGAGTCAAAGAAACACACTTTGGCCCTGCAACCAGAACCAAAGAAATATACCCTGACCCTGAAACCAGTGCCAAAGAAACACACTTTGTCCCTGGAATCAGAGACAGTGAAAGAAATACACCCTAACCCTAAAACTAGAGCCAAAAGGCTAAAAAGAACCAGAAAGAGAAACTCACTTTGTCCCTTTGTCCCAGCCAAATCTGACCCTAACCCTGTGCAGAAAACTAACCAATCCTTGAGCAGGAGATTGAAATCTGACCAATCCCCACCCTGGAAAACTCTGCCCCCTAAGAAGACCTATATAAACCCTGTGTCTGTTCAAGCTTGTGGCAGTTTGTGCTACCCAGCTGTTCTCTGCCACTGTAGCAGAGAGCAACCACTCTCCTAGATTCTTGCGTCCCAATAAATCTCTTGAATGAGGTTTGGGTGAAGACCTTCTTTTGTGGAGGGCAGATACGATCCTGGGCAGAGCAATGAGAGCAGGGCTGTAACACATTTGTCGGGGTAACCTTCCCCTGGCAGAGCGAGAGCAGAGCTGAAGTGTAGCAACTTCCCCCGGCAAACCCTCTCCTGCTGGAGCAAAACTGCTACATTGAAAAAGCATTCCCAGCTGGGAAACCCTCTCTTGGTGGAGCAGAGCTGATACACTAGGGAAGCCTTTCCCTGAAGCAAGGCTGTGAGCTGTTATGTTTACTGTGACCTGTGGTATTCCTTGGCTCCCGAGTGCCAGAATACCTTTCTATCCGAGCTGTAACACTCAGTATTCTGTGACTCCTGAGTGTCAGAATACCTTTCCATCCAAGATGTAACACTCAGTATTCTTTGGCTCCCGAGTGCCATAATCTATCCATGTCCATCCCATCCGAAGTGTCAAAATGTTTACAAAGATAGTCAAAATGAAAGGTCTGAGGTCTTATTTCACACAAATGACCTGGAACTTTCATACCCCTTCCCAACACTGTGTAAAGTCTGTTGTTTATAAAACATCCTTCCTCACATATTAATTGATGGCTGTGTCAAATAACAATCTGGAGCCCTTTCTGTGGTTGCACAAGCAACACATGACAGCATCTACTCAGATCTTTTACCCTGGGGACTAAAATTGTTCCCACTGTCCTATCCCATGTATCCTGGGAGCATTCTGCAGGTCCTGTCTGAAATGAGTACAGAAGCCAGTGAGTTTCACACTGCTGCTGGCAGTTTGCCTTTGGAAGCCGTTGGAAGCTTACCTCTGATGCTTCTGAGTGTCTGAGAGTCCATAAAAACTCCAGCATAGCCATAAAAATGGCCACTATTAAGCCACAAATAAGAACCACAAAGATTCCACCAATATTCTCCATTCCCAGGCCTAGAAGAGAATGATAAGAAGTAAAAATTACTTTGAGAGAGTGGGAAGACCCACCACAACAATGCTGTGTCACTTAAACAATCAGGGTGGAGTCATTGAGATGGCCTCCTAGACTCATTCTTTCCTTGAAGAGATTTAACTCATTGTTTGAAAGAAAAGCAGGGCAGTTGCAGTAAATTAGGGCAAGGAAACCTAGCTGTGAGTGAAGGAGGCTGGAAAAACCACAAGACTGTACTAGCTTGGGAGCCGAGGACTGTCTTATGGGAAAGTGCAGGCCAATCTGATTTAGCTCATAATGACACAACACCAAAATACCTTAAATTCTAAAACTCTAGCTGGTCTTCACAGTGCATTTGGTATGTAAGAATATAGAAAGAATAATGCTTGCCAGAACCAGGATATTATAGGTTAGTTATCTTTAATGCAAACCCTGAAATCTTCATCTATTGAGCATACACATACACACACACACATACACACACACACACACACACACACACACACTGCTCAAATTTAGATTTCAGAGAATGTTTGTTAAATTTTCAGGCTAGGGGATGCTCAGTCAGGCAGTATTCCAAAATCCCAAATCTCTAAGCCCTGAAATAATCCTGGACCTGGATATTTGGGAGAAGGAAGTAAAATGTTAAGTTTATTTGGAAAGTAAGACTTTTGCCCTTACTGGACTAATGTATCCTAAACTGGGGTGCTGTCAGAAATTCGAAATAGATATCGCCAGCCCTTCCTCAAGACCTAATGATCCAGTGTGTCTGAAGACAGACTCTGTATTTTATTGTTATTTTATATTTATTTATTTGTGTATCAGTGCGTGTGCTTATACACCCAGCTCAGCCACAGAGCATGTTTAGAAGACAGAGGACAGCCTTCAGGAACAGGCACTCTCCCTCTACCATGTAGACATTGGGAATCAAACTCAGGCCATGAGGTCTGGCAACAAGCACCCTCACCTGCTGAACTATCTTTCTGGTCCAGAACTCTGTACTGGAAACAAGCTTCCCAGGTTAATTTTTCCTAACAGCCAGGCCTACAACTAGTTTGAAATTGTTACCTCTGGAAGCCTCTATGGATTTTTAAGTTCTTTACAGTTGGATCGTACCCTCATTGCCTAGCAAGATATCTAGAGGTATCTTGATACATATTTGTAGGATGATTATGGCCATTCCAGTTGCAGCATTGATGAGTTTAGCTCAACAACTCAATACTTTCTTTGACTGTAGAGAAATCATCCTTTAAGAGAAGTGTCAGCTGGACACATGAGATGTTTGATTGAGTGGGGATCACAATTAGGGACCAAAAAGCCTCTTTTGTCTAAGAAATTGGCAACTGGGAGGCTTATGTCCTTTACCCTTTGGGATGACTCCATGACTGGTCTCTAGTTAAGTTGTCATGGGGCATGGGGCTATGCTATAGTCAGGGAGAGTCAGTTTTGCACTGCTTAAGATGCTCCATGGAAAGGAACAGGAATTAGATACTTCCTCTGCAGCTCCAAAGCTGGCACAATATCCCTACCTAGCCATTTGAAGATGCCTTGGGAAAGGGTTTCCTACCATAAAGACTCAGGTGTCTGTCCCTGTCCCCATCCCGTCTCCCCCCCGTGTGTGTGTGTGTGTGTGTGTGTGTGTGTGTGTGTGTGTGTGTGTGTGTGTGTGTTAACAACACAGAATAGTGGCATTCTCTACCGAGCTGATGGCCCACTTCCAGTGGGCCCAAAGCCTCACATAAGCAATATATCAGGCAGACCAAGCACTCTGGTCTGCTGATTCCCATAGTCAGCTATTCCAAATCTGCACCAATCAGTGCAGGGGCCTCTATCCTGATTAATCCAAGACAGAGGATCTTTAAAAATATGGAGGAAAGCAGTTTATGTTCATTTGAATACCAGCCTCTCTCACCTGGGCCGCCAGGGACAGAAGGCATCAGACTATAAGAACATCAGGGTCCACATGGATAAGGGGATGGAATATATGGGGCTCTTAAGAAAGAATGGGTATATCCAAGGGTTCGGCTGGGGTTTGCAGGCTGGTGCTCCAGTCCATGGAGGAGTGATGAGAAGAGGGATAGTATTTCAGCCCCTGAACCCTAGAAGCCCTAGCTTCTCCAGCCAGTGAAGAGAGTGACGTCAGTGATAGTGAGGGTGGCCCCCTGCCTAGATAAAGAGAGTCCTCAGGTAGTGTTGGGACACTCCAAGACAGATGTACCTGAAGTGGAGAAAAAGACTTGGGTTTCCTAGAAGGGCTTTTCCCTCTTGTTCCTGGAAGGAGTGTTTCTTCTCTCTGGACCCCACCTGTGCCCTGTGGCTGCATCTCCCACCTCCCTGTCAGTCAGCTCCGGAACTTTCTCATCTTTTCCTCACCATTGGCTCTTTCCAATTCATGTTCCTTCTCATACTCCTGACTGCCCCAGTTCTGTCCACTCAACGTCCCTTCTCCCTCTTCTCTGTCATTGTGAACCTTCTGGGGGAGAACTGTCTATTTCAGCATTATTTTATGCCATTCTTAAAGTTCTTAAAACACTTTTGGAGACTCTGTCCCACACAAAAGCAGGTAGAAGAAAATCCACCCAACATCTTTACAACTAAATGCATTTAATTTTTTTTTTGCTTCTGCTTTTATGGAGGAGAAAGGTATAGTTAATTTCCAATTAGCTGTGATTTCTCAGCCATCACTGTGCCTACAAGGGAATGTTTGCAAAATGAGAAAATCTAACCCAAAAATTGTATCTAAAAGTGATGCAGCTCTTATGAATATTAGATTTAAAAATTAATGAAGTTGGGACAATGTTCCATTTGGAGATATTTAATTAAACATGTCTTAATTTAATTTTGCAAGTTTTCTTTGTGCATTGGGAAGCCAATATTATTTTTCAGGCCTCAAACATAATTTTGAACACCTGAGAAGCTTTAAGGCCCTGGATACTATACCTGAAGGAGGAAATGAATCCACCAATCTGGATTTACTTCTGCTAGTCCTAGTTAACAGGCTCTCCTCAAAGGTGATGTGGTCTTACTCCTCTGAAATCACTCTCTATGTTTCCTTTCTCAGCTCACGGAAATTGCCCACTCATGATCTTACACAGCCTCTCTTAGGAGGGCAAACTGTCCATCAGACTCCCTCTCTTAACAGAGGACACTGTCCATCATACTCCATTTTGTGACTCTTTATAAAATCACTGCTCAATACTCTCTCCCAGCATCTCCAGTCACCTAGGTTTTCTCTTGGCCTCATGCCTCTCCTCCAAACATTGGTGATTACCAAGTCCTGGTGTCTTTATCCTAAGTAATCTTCTTCTCCTTATCCATCCCACCACATTCAAATGCTCCCCAACCCTTGCATCAATTTCAAAAGAATGTCCCTGACTGCAACCATTTCTTATTTAACTCTACCCTCCATAAAACTGTTCTTTTTGACATGTAAAACATGTGACATCATCTCTAGCAATATAGAACTATCCGTATTTCCCAACACTCCCTGCATGTGTCTATCTGTACACTTTGACTCCTTCCAATCACTTCTGTGGCTTTGGGTCTGAACTATTACCCACAGGCTCATGGATGTGAAAACTTGGTTCCCAGCTGGTGGCACCATTTGCAAAAGGCTGTGGAACCTTTGGGATGTGGGTCTCAGCTGGAAGAAATGGGTCACTAGCAGATGAGGCCCCCTTGGGTTCTGATGAGTCTCTGGGTGCTTCCTGTTTGGCTGCCATGTGACTGTGTGCCACTTCTAATACTTTAAAGCTTCAGTGGACTGAACTATGCCTTTGACTTCTGGCCACAGTTTGGAATCCCCTGGAAACTGAGAATCAAATTAAAACCCTCCTCCCTACAGATATTTTTGTCAGTGCTGCAAAAATAACTAGTTCAGCAACTTTGCATGGAGGCTACTGGAAGTGTGCTTGCACACACACATACACACACACACACACACACACACACACACACACACACACACAGGGGGGGGAGGGGGAGGAGTTAACCTGACCCTTTATCACTGAACTCCAGGGCCACTTTATCTTGGCTTATCTGGTAAGGTGTATTGTTTTTATGCCTCACTAGTAACACATTGTGTATTATTCCAATTATGTGTATATAATAATCAAGGATTTAAGTTTATATATCTAGATTTCCCATTAGACCAAGTTCATTGGGAAGAACTATGCATTGTGTAACTCTACCCCAGGATCATGGGATGTGGCCCACAAGAGGTGATCAAGAAAAAAAATGACTAGAAGGGACTGGGAGGTGGCTGAGCAGTTAAATCTCTTACTATGCAAGCAGGAGGACCAGAATTCAGATCCCAAGAACACCATAACAGTGCCAGGTGAGTGTGGCTGCTTGCTTGTGGTTCCAGACTTGGAAGGAAAAGCTGGCTAGTCAGACCAGAAGTATTGGTGAGTTTTGGGTTTGAGAGACCCAGTCTCAAGGAGAAGAAAGTAGAAAAATGATCAAGGAAGATTCTAGAGATCAGCCTCACACACACACACGCACATGCAGGTGCTCATGCACCTAACTCCTGCAAACACCAAACACATACATACACACAAACATGCATGCACATACATGCACACCAAACAGACCTACAAATAAAATGAAGAGAAACAAATGACTAGAAGGAAAGAAGAAAGACAGCCCAGATGTAGAGGTCTACATTGTACAAAACCCTGGATCCACAGGCTGACCCATCGTTATCTCCTCATCAGATGCTATATGTGGTAACTGTAGACTGACAACTCTCATTGAGGGCTCCAGGCAGGTGATCAGAGCCTCTGAAGGTGGTGGAGCACCGACCTGGCTAATCCATGACGCAGATCTCCCATGTTGGTTGGGGGGAGGGGGAGGGGAGGAAAGGACCATGTGGTCTGTGCTGGGGTGACTATGACTCTGACTTGGTTTGGACAAACTTCAGAAGGAGATAAGGCTTTGACAGGATGCTGGTAGAGGCTATGAGCCACCAAAACAGTCCCAGTCTTTCTTTCCCAGCTTCTTGACCTTCAGGGCCCGCCCGTTAATCATGGGTGTGGGCTCTCGTGTGCCAACTCTGGGCTGAGTGGCCTCCTTCTCCTCTTCAGAGTGAGGCTTATATACCAGCCATGCCTTTAGGAAGTTATTGGAAAGTAGAAGTAAGAATAGATTGCTGGCAGAGTGAGAACTGAGAAACAGATGGAGGAGGGAGGGGGAGGGGCATATTCAGAGAGTGAGGTCTGTTCTGTTTAGTACTGTCATCAGTCATCCCCCTAGAAGTCTAATGCCTTCCACAGCACACAGCCATTCATCAGCAGGGGCTCGGGATGAATGTGTTCCAGCCTGCAAGGTCCTTGCCGCCCTTACAGATGCTTCTATTCCTTCCTGTAGACGGGATGGTGTGTAAGCCACCCAGACAGATGGCTTTAAAACTGGGGTTTCCTTCTGACACTCTGAGCCTGGGCCTCAGCTGTGCTTCAGCAATCAACGAGCATTAGCTGAAATACTCAGACTCTCCTCGAAAATCCCCAGTCGGTGAAATTCTAACCCTGGTGTCACTCACAGATTGCCCACAGATACAAACACTAGCTCCCAAATGCAAATGCATGATTTTTGTTGTCTCTGGAACCATGACAGGGGAACAGACATCACCAGGGGTTACTGCAGTGCAGAGACTTGAAGTCTGCTCACTCACCCACCCCTCCTTCCTTCCTGCCTAGCTGAGAATCACTTCTTAGATTCAGGTAGACTTAACACCTATCCCTTAAAACCTTCAATGAGTTCCATGTCACAGTGCGTCTATCTGCACCCGAGATGTGGTTCTCTTTTGGAACAATGGTTTGTAGGTGGGTGAGAGGTAGCTACACCACACAGGTATAAAGGACAGGCAAGTGCCATGATCTCAACAAGTGACATCCTGTGTTCTCTTTGATGCTGATCAACAAATCTTTACGGTGCATTTTCCATGAGTTGGGCACTGTGCTAAGTCTGAGCTCTGGGCAGTGCCAGCATCCGATGCAAACATAGATTCTTAGATCCATATGGCTCTCAACCATTTTAGAGCCACATCCTCCTACAGCCATGTGGGTATATCAGATGGGGCTGTCTCTGAGGGATTCTTTGTTGTAAACAGCAACTCCGTCTTTAGCACGTATGGACTAACCTACAGGGCCTTCGCAGGGACTCATCACATTTGCTTTGCTTGGCACTATGCATAGGCAGAAAGCTCGCATTTCTGCTAGCCCTCCCTCGCTCTGACATCTCTCACCTAGTCCCAGCAGATTCTGGAAACGGCAGTTGGAGAAAAATAAGGAAAAAGGTCACAAAACCGAAGATGCATCTGAGGAATTTTCCAATGTATTAAAACACATTGTGGGAGAGGTACTTCACAATGTCACGTAATATGCGCTGAGGCATCTCACTCTCCAAACAACTTGCAATCTCCTTCAATTATTAAACAGGCTGGAAAGGAGAGCCACTCTGCCCACTATATAGAAACATAAAAAGACGGAGAACTTGGGTTGTTCAACTTTCCATAGCTAGCAGGTTATTTCTAAGAAAATCTACTGGCAAAGCTATTGTCTCTGAAAATGTAAAGCCACCCTTTACGAGTGTTTACCAGTACTAAAATGAGCCAGGCTCCATGCTAATGATTTTAACTCTGACCTTGACAACTATTTTAGCTCTGACCTTGGCAACCTTTTCCTGTGAAGGAAACAAAAGTGCAGAATCCAGGTACATTGCCCAAGGTTCCACACCCAAATCCAGATGGAAAGTGGAGCCCTCAGCCTTCACACCACACTGACTCTCCCATCACTCGTGATCACTCAGACTGCACTGCATGCTTGCAGAACTTAAACTGGAATCCTGAAAACTGGCTTAATTAGCCAGAAGCTCCAAAGTGACAAGGATTAGGGGTTCTACATACAGGCTACAAGCGCATATCAGGAACCCTTTCTCTTTACAGAACTCGACATCAGATGTTGGCATCAGTGGTGTGCTAGTTTAACGGCTCAGTTTCCAGAGAGGTTGAGTATAGTCTTCAGAATGACTGTCCTCCTTGAATGCAGACTGTCAGGCCATTTGCCTGTTCCTGTTCATGTTCTGTTTCCCAACAGTTCTCTGGAGTTTCTCTGCACCTCCCCTCCCCCTTATTCAGTAAGGCGTGCTTAGGGAGGGGCTTCCTGGAATTATTTCTCTGTTGTCATCAAACTCCCAAAGTCAGATTTCCACCTTCAGAGCTTTCCAAAGAAACCAGAGAACCAGGGTAGCCACACTGAGCCTCTGAGAAGAAAGAGGGAGTGAAGCATCCCAGAGACCCCCCCACTTCCCCACCATCCACCCCCACTCTTGTTAAGATGTCTCAGGCTTTCATTCCGACTGTGCCAGAGAGCAAACTTCCTATTATCCAAGGGTTCTGAAAGTCAACAGTGATGCCTCTTTGCCATTCTTGAAAGGGGACCCTGATTTTCACAGCCTGCTGGAGTATTTGTTTTCCTTTGAAGCCCTGATCATGAGCTTGTGTTTTTCATGATAAAGGTATTTAATTTCCTTGGAGTTCAACCACCACCTTTTGTCTAGCAATTGTTCTGTGAAGCCTTTGGTAATCCAATCCCCTTGCATGGCGATGCTGGCATCTGCGGGTGGCTAGCAAGATTTCCTTTTATAGGAGCCGAGTGAGAAAATAAACAAATAAAATAAGTGTTTTTTTTTTTGAAAAATGAAAACAGCTTGAAATGGAGCCTGGTTTTTGTTTTGTTTTGTTTTTTGTTTTTGTTTGTTTGTAGTTGCCAGTCTTTTCCTGGGTCTGCCATTTTATTTCTCAGTGTTTGTAGGAAGGTAGGTGGTCACTAAGCTCCAGTTGGGAACAGAGAGAAGAGGTTATAATGGGAAGGGGAATGTTGTTGCATTTACAAGAGCCAAATACAGCCTGTTGAGAAGGCTCGAGACAGGAGGCATTACCTCAATGTTACAGCTCTTCTTGGCCTTGGTGTTTGAGCTGTAATGCTGGATTAAAAGCGGAGTAAGCTTCAGTTCCTTTTCTTTGAAATGTTGTGCATTTTAATAGGATAACAAAGCAGAAACGGATTACATTAGGCCCCAGCATGTTGTCTGGTACATTTTAATTGAAACCAAAGTGCCGACGGTTACTGTCAGTTTCAGACTGTCTCTGGGGACAAAAGACCACCCTCCTACTTCACTTCACCCTATCTCTCCACTTATTCCACAGTCCTCTCATTCCTTTAGGCGCACGTGAAAGCCAACTGGTGCAAATTATAAAAAGCAAGATGACCCAGGAGCTGCTGGGGGAAGCAAATTAAGACTCCTGCTATTTGAGAAACAAGGGGGAAAGCCCTTGTGGCTTGTCTCCTGGTGGCCATTTAAAGACTTCAAGGAAGAGCTCTTTTGGGTCACACTGCTCCCGCGTGTTCCAGTCCTCTGATCAGTGGGTTAGATGCTATAGTAAGTACAATGGCTAATTTGCCAGAGAGAAAGGAAGCAAAGGCACCTCCCATCCTGGGCCAGTGCTTCCAGCATGGCCGATGAGAAGTCACCTGGGGATTCTGCTTGGCCAAGAAGGCTTTGAGCGTCTCTGGATAATTTGTGTCTGGATTTCAGCCATGGCAGAAGTGGGGCCACTGCATGAAGCTGGCCCTGGTTGCTATGGCTGGGCGAGTAGCCGACCCTGTGGTTGTAGAATGTGCACAGCATCCTCCACACAGCTTTGCTCCAGCACCTCGGCTCTTATTTCAGTGCTCTCTCTTGTGTTCCAAAGAACACTGCAAATGCAAGTTACTGTTGGCAGGCTGGCAGGACCCAGGCGTCTTCTGAGGCACAGTGACCAGGGCAGGGTGACCCCTCTGATGATTTTCCTTCCCTTCTGTTCAGTTCTTCCCTCTATGCCAGGGAACCCTTGGTCCCCGTGTATAACATGAAGAGAGGCCTCCCATTCATGCCATTTCACCTTTCCCCGGGGCCTGACTCCACCCCCACCACCTCAAACTCCACCATCTAATCAACCTCGATAAACCTCTGTGGAATGGGGAAGACTTTCCAAACTGCAAGATTTTCCAACAGCTGCCAAAAAAAAAAAAAAAGGAAGAAAAAAGTAAAAGAGGATACCTTTATTTTACCACCACGAATGAACTTAACTTCTACTTCAACCTTCTATTTTCACTCTAGTGCCAAACACAGACTTCTCAGTAAATTTGGACTTAAATCAGGCAAACTTCTCCATTTCTTCCCCTTGTTCACTGGGTGTACTTTTGCCCATCGGGTGGGAGGGAACCACGATGTTTCATAGAAAATGTGTAGGCATTTCATCTTCCATTCATTACACCCAGATTTCCAATATTCCCATCTGGAGCCTGGAGGAACTTTTCTTTTCTCTGTCCTCAGCCCCCTGTGTCTTCCCATGCCACTACTCCATTGTGGTATGGCATACAATTCTGGGATTTTTTTTTCAAACCCTAAAAGTGATTAAAAAAAAAAAAAAGATCTCTTTGCAGCTCTTGCAATCCTCAGCTCATTCTGGGAGTGACACCAGCCAGAGATGTCAGCATGAGGGCAGTCTCCTTGGCAGGATGGGCCACACCCAGCATTCCCTGGTTGGGCCACTCTTTTATCTACTTTTCAGACTTGGTGACTTTGGGTCTTAACCTTTTGCTTTGTTTACTCTTTAGCTTCTACCATCAACCTTAGGGTCAATTTCCTTCAGCATGTAGCAACAAAAACATCTACATTCTAAAATACTTCTCTGGCAAGCCCAGTCTCTCACCCTTCAACAGCATCATGTCTGCTGTGAGTACAAAGAGCTTGTTTTGGACTGTGCTCCTCTCGAGGCAATAGTTATCTTTAGGGACCAGAGATGGTCTCCAAACGGCCTCTGAGATCACACACAGGAACCACAAAGGCTTCCACAGTAGCTTACTCTGGAATTTCTGCCATCTACAGCCAGTTTTCTCAAACCGGTCCCTATGCTGAGCCAAGGCTTCACCCATGTCATAGCAGACCCTACACCCCCTTTCCTCCAGATTCTGGCCTCCATGACCTTCCCCACGGTGCCTATTTGTCTGCAATGCCCTCTTAACACTGTCCTTACCTGTTCAGGGTCTGGGAAATTCAGAAATCTAGTGCATTTATACCCAATCTGTAATCATGTCTTGATATTTTCCTCTGTAGTTAGTTCCTTCGTGGTTTTCATAAAAGCAAACTAACAAACAAAAAACCAGCTAGTTCCCTCTGTACTCACCCTCAGCCTTTCATTGTAGTCTGGCCAGTACCAGGATTGTTTGATAATCTCCCGTGAAACTTCATGATCCTTATTCCCAGGAACAAGATATCTCATTGTCCCTCGGTATTGCCTGTTGATTGGACGACTGACTGGCTGATAGTTAGAAATTAAATGCATGCAGCAGACAACAGGACAAACCATCCTGGATTTCTGAGAGTAGCATGGCACACATTCCAGTGCAGATCAATAATGATTGAGATGCCCTGGACCCTTCCTATGAACAAAACCCAGTGCGTTCTAGTTTCAGATTGGATTTCCCAGCAACTCTATGGTATTCTGGTTTCTTTACTCATCACATACTCAGAAGTGAGCTAGGCAGTATTAACCAGATGCCTACGTTCACAGACTGGCAATGGGTGGAGGTGGGATTCAAAGGAGACCTGCCGGTGCTTCGTGTCCACTAACTGCCATTCCCATGGGTGGCTCTGGCCTTTGTGAAGGGAGCATTTCAACAAGTGTGTGATCTTGGTGGTTTCCTAGGGACACAGGATTTCTTTTACATTATTTACATCAGCCCCCTAGCACCATATTCCAGAGACTCCTCCTTGCCAGATGGAACTCTGCATATAAACACGGTAGCTCTCAACATCATTCATGCCAACAAGAAAGACAAGTGCTTGCTCTCCTTCATCTACTCCTTCCAAAGGGAGAGCATGACCAGGTAAACCGGTCGCATATTTTATCGAGGCTGCAAGTAGACTGCAAGGGTGACCACATGATTTATTGTCCAAGTCAGGACATGTTGAGGATGTAAGCTATCTAAAAATAACTAACAAGCATTAGTGGGTCTCCCTACAAGAGATCCTGGGTGGTCAGGGACACTCTGCACTCCTTACTGCACATACAGTCTGTGGTTGCTTTCCATTCAACCCTATGGGGCGTTCATTATTTTCTTTCACCATTCATTCATTCATTCATTCATTCAAGAAAATATCCTGTGCTGGCCCTGGGTAGACAAACCTCACCTGTATGAAATCTTCAGGCAAATAAAGGTGGGAAGTGAACAAATAAGCAATAAGCAAATATTATAAGGTAGTGGTACAGCCTAGAGGGAAAAACAAAATAGGTTCAAGTGGGAGGGGAAGGAGTCCTCTCTGAGGGAGCTTGGAGACAGAGCACCACAGAGGAGGGAACAGATATTCTGACTCCAGGGTGGACGAAAGATGGGGAGGCTTGGGGGGGCAGAAATAAAAGACAGCATCTAGGACAATAGATCACACTGGGCCTCCAGGCTCCAGGGAACCTGAAATTTATTCCGAGTGAGATAGGAAGTTGCTAAAGTGCTCATGCAGAGGGAATCTGTGATCTAATTTGCATTTTAAACATTTAAACATGAATCACTCTGGCCACTATCAAGACACAAGAATGGGCAAGAGGAGATCAAGCCATTGCAATCACACGGGAGGAAAGCAGGAGTGGGAGTGATGGTTTGAATGAGGATGCCCCCACAGACGCAGGCATTCGAATTCTTGATCCCCGATTGGGGATGCTCACTGGGGACGCTAAAGAAATTTACTGAAGAAGCATGTCACTGGAGGATGGGCCTTGAGGTTTCAAAGTCACAGGTCATTCCCAGTTTATTCTCTCTACTTGGTGTTTGCCATTCATGATGTGAGCCCTCAGTTTCCACTCCTGACACCAAGTCTTCATTTGACCTTTCATCACAGCCATAGCAAAGGAACTAATACAGTGTAGCTGTGGGCCAGGGTGGTAGCAATGGCACTGGGATTTGAGAGGTAGATTCAGGTAACACAGCATCTCTGGGATGTGTGTGTGAGGGGCCACTGGTGCCCATAGCAGAAAGACTCCGGGATGGGACTGGCGGAGTCCAATCCAGGCCTTGGTGTGCAAGATTCCTACAAGCCATTGCTTACACTTTGACAGGAGAATCAGGCCACATCGGTCCTGTAAATAGGAGGGAAGACCCCAGTGTGCTTACCTTTGGCCCTGTGATCTTCTTCCTTGGGGCATTTCCCCCCTTCCCACCACTTCCGCTTTAGAATCTCCAGGCGGTTGTTCTCCTGCAGCTGGAGAATGGCCAGGTCGAACTCATCCCGGAACACTGAGCCTACAGGGTCAAAGCAAAGTCCGGGGCAGGATGTCAGTGTTCTCCTAGGAACACAGAGCTCCCCTTCCCAGCATACATCCTGGCCACTCTGTCCACTTAAACCCTGGGAGGGGCACAGATACAGCAGATGGCACTTGTCCCCAAGACCACTCTCCTCTAGCTCCATCTTCTCTGCTAAAAGAAGGGCCTTCTGGCTTACACAGGCTTCTCAGCTCTTCCACTTTACTTTCTGCCACAAGACTAACGTGGTCAGCTTATGACCAAAGGCCCTAGCATGGTCAAGTAATGGCTTCCCAGAATTTGTATGCCTCCCACCTCTCTGCCTGGCACCCCTACTTTCTAGTATAAATAGAGAGCCTACCAGAATTCAATGGCCTGTACAATGACACTCAGGAAATTGGGTGTAGATCTACCTATTAGCTTCTAGGAAGCCACCATGTGTGTTCCTATGATACAAACCCCTCAGTCAGTTGTCTGACTTCTACTTAACATTTATTCATTTCTTGGGCACTTGAAACTGTTGCTATATTACAGTTGACAATCGTTTACCATAGGCAGCCACCAACCACTGAGAAAGAACTAACCAGAACATCCTCTCATCCATCTGCATGTAGAAACCAGTCACCAGGCGTTCCCAACTCTCATAGCAGAGTTCACCAGAGCCTACTCCCTGTCCATCACCCTGTGTCCCTGTTGTCCCTTCTCCATCAAACAGAAAGCTTCTTCTGTTGAGTACAGTTCTTTTTAAATTATTTCAATAGAATACAATCAAGGAGCTTCAGTTGGTTCTAGAATTCAGGTTTAATCACAAAAACGGGCTTAAATGAAAGCAGGGAACGCTCAATGTCCTACAACAGGCAGAGGCCTGTGATCATTAAGGAAAAGCAGCCAAGAGACTTAGAAAACAATTTAGTTGCTCAGTTTGCTTTCCCAAGCACTATAAAGATCCTGTGTGGACAGGTGCCTCTGAGAATGTCTGACATTGGATATAGGAAGAAGCTGGAACAAACCAATGGGGCTTTCCACATTTAATGTGTATGGAAATCACTTGGAGATTTAGTTAAGTAGATGTTCTGTTCAGTAAGTTTGGGGCAGGGCCTGAGATTCTACATTTCTGGAGAGCTCTAAGGCAATACCCAGGCTGCTGGGCCATAGACTGTCCAACTGTTCGGTAGTATCCTCCCTTCTTTAGACACAACTATGTAGAGCGAACACATGACAGCCTTGAATGTGTTTTTGTCATGGCTGTCCATGCATAGTGTCTTAGAACAGGTGTGCGGTACACACTTGTAGTGAATGAGCACATAACCAAGTTGCCCTGCAGATGTGGACAGATGATGGGTTAATGTTATTGAGATTTAGAGACAGTGCTTCACTGCAGAAAGGCTCTTCCCCCCAAACTCAGTGTACTGGGGGAGCTCTTCTGTTTGCTCCCTGCTGACTCTCAGCTCCAGAGCCACATGATTCAGTTTCCATCTTTCCTTCTTGTTTCTGTTCATTTCCCTTTTCTCTGGGCCCAACCACATCACTCATTCTGTGGTGATTCTCCTCCCTCTTACTGGAAGAATGGCATGCATGTATAGCCTCAGGGGAACTGAGTCTTGCCTCATAGGTAGGTTGCATAGTGTTCTTCCTGGCCTCATTTAGAAACACAGGTCTCTGGAAACACAGTACTTCTGGAAAGTACTACCTTTGGAGACAAGTATCCTAGGTTCATGAAGACTTCTCTTTCTAGTTTATGACCTTGGCCAAGTAGCCTAACTGCTCTAAATCTCAGTTCTATTCTCTGCAGCAAGGGCATAACCAAATCCACCTCTCACATGGCACAATCAAATGAGAGAACACACCTGAAACAGTATCGTGGCAGGAGCAGGACAAAGGGTAATTTTTTTTTCTTGATTATCTGAGACTGGTCTCTTTCACCTCAACTTTGTGTGATCAAGTTCCCAGGGAAAGGAAGCACTTGACATTTAGATTAAATTTATCTGAGTCACTAGAGTGTTACCAAGGTGCACCCCAAGTTCATTTCATGATCTACCCCACCATCTTGAAAGAAAATGTCAGCTAATACATTTCCCAAAGAGGCCCATAATCTGTAATATTATTGTGCATGGATAAAATATGGCTGTAGACAGAGCCTATGAAGGCTTGCCAGTGCACAGAGAAAAGCCTCCAATTTATGCAGCTGCTGGTGTCGGACCCGACCATGTTTGGAGATGACTTTCATTATTGCCCATTCTCACTTGGTTGTTTTTTTAATCAGTGTTTTAAGAAGTAATTTGCTTTTACCAAACAACACTGGGAACTATAGGAAAAATGAGGACACTAATATTCCCCAAGGAAGGTTAAGTATGAGACACCTAGGGAAGACACCTGACCAACTATGGTTATAAACCTCACAGTGACTCCATGAGAAGATATGGGAGACTTAATTCTATTATTTTGATAGCCAGGGATGGGGAGGTTAAAGCACCTATCTATGGTACCATGACCAGGTCTGCCTGACTCCAAGGTCATGCTTATTATATTCTAGCTGTAAATGAATTCTGTAATTTATAATACTTCCAGTCAGGGAAAGATCAATCCAGGATGTGAAATGTGACTACAAGGTCTGCATGCCAAAGATCAGAGCTCTCAGGTGGTCTAACACCACCACTTCTTGATGCTTCTGCCTGCCACCTCATTCAGGAGCACCCTTATACCAGGACAGCTTGACACAGTGATATGGTCAGCGACCCACATAAAATTGCCCAGAGGAGGTGTTTAGGACCCTCACAATCACAACAGCTAAATACATCTCCTTATTTTCTGATAGTGGAGCTATCAGCAAAGTGAATGTCCTTTAAAAAGCACAGCTGTGGCATCATTTTATTAGCTGAGCAACTTACTCTCCTATAACGAAACCAGATGGCACCCAATAAATGTATTGTACACTGGTGCCCATTCTCAATGACCCACACCAAGTAGGAGTACACAGAACAGCAAAATCTACATAGAATTTGAAAGCCACCTTGTGTAATCTTGTCAATAAACTACAAACAGCAAGATGTGTTCATTTCAGTGCCTCTAACTCTTCCACTGTCCCACTGTTAGTAGAGATGCTAATCAACAGAGAGATGGCCAAGGTGCTGTTAACCAAGAGACAAGAACAAGGCCTAAAGTATCCGCTAGGGTGTCAATACTCTCCAATAATTAGAATTATCCTCTAATAATGAGTGGATAAAATAATCAGTCAATTGTTTTTTTAATTACTGATTAGGGCGCTGAAGAATGGTTGAGTCAATAAAGGGACTTGTACAAACATGAGGACCTGAATTCAGATCTTCAGCACCCAACTAAAAAGTGAGGTATGGTGGTGCACACCTGTAATCCTTGTGATGAGGAGGCAGAGACAGGGGATCACTGGGATTAGACCAGCCAAAACAGTGAGCATCAGATCCAGTGAGAGATCCCGTTTCAAAAACTAAGACAGAGAGCAACTGAGGAAGACATCCAATGTCAATTTCTAGCCTCCACATGTGTGCATGCATACACACACACACACACACACACACACACACACACACGCTCGCACGCACACTTCGGCTTAGAAGTACATGTGTTTGCTTTTTTTTTTTAACCATAAGAAAGCCTACCTAAAGTCACTCTCAACCCTGTTTGTTCTAGAAACAGGGGTTAATGGATTCCAGACTGCAGTCAGTGGTTTGGACTACCCTGACCCTGCCTGGGGGAAGCTATACCCAAAGGCTGTTCCTCTCCTGCATACCGACTGGCATGCCAATCCCATAGCCCTTGGTGTCCAGCAGGCCCCCAATCTGAGTGAGGTTGCAGTTTCGCTGCCGATAGTACTCATTCATGGTGGACTCCAGCAGGAAGGCGTAGTTGGAATTCAACACCCTGGCAATTCCCTCCTCCGTGCTCTTCACAAACACGCTTGGCTGCTTGGAATACATATAATTCCACATGCGTTGATAGGTCTGGTAACGGGAATTCTGGGGAAATATCAGAAAGAAGTAGGGTTGGGAAATGAGAAAGGAAATGTTGGCTTCAAGAGGGAAGGAGTCAAAGCCTCACAGTGTGAGCCTTTTTGCCGCTGTACCCCACATCACAGCCAAGCAGCCTTCCCTTCCTGATAGCTCAACTCAAGAGGGTCACTGCCATTGCATAATGGAGGAGAGGCGTCTTTACTAGGACACGAAGAAGGTACCTGAGGTACTGTGAGTTCCACCTACTGGGTTGATCACTGGTTCTGTCTCATCTACCTCCAGAGTTCCTCCAACACCAACTTCCTCATATTGGCAGAACTGAAACTCCAGTCATGTCCCTTCATTCCCCTCGGTTTGGGGCACTGTGCTCAGGTTCACTCAAGGCTATAAAGAGACACCCCCTAAAGAAGCAGTGCAGCTATTTCTACCCGTCCTTAGCCAGTGTATCAACTACACAAAGCAAGGCTGGCTTCTGTTTTACAAATAATAACAGGACAGAATTCTGGGGTTTGATCCAAACTCTATTTGTACCAAGCCTTTCTCTGTCCCCATGCCAACAGGCACTGAGATACCGATTGAAAACAGACTGAAGGTCTTGGGCTTATCTCATGGGAAAACGAGCTTCTTGGACATTAGGTTGTTTAGACACCCATGAGTCCCAGGGGAAATCTGCTTCCCTGGAGCTCTCGAAGCATATGAAAACTGCTATTCTGTGTGGCCTGCTTCTGTCAGCCTTGGCAATCAATCAGCTTGGCTGTCAGTGAACAGTATACTGTGGCAGGGCCTTCTCCTGAGCCTTACGAGGCCAAATCCTAAAGAACCCAAGAGTGTCTGCACCTAGGAACCCATCAGTCTAGGAGAAATGACTCCAGGTCATCTTCATTTAGTGTTCCTTAAATGTCTGCCATGTGTACATTATTTTCATTTGTGTGAGCATGTGCATGTGTACATATGCGTGTGTGTACAGGTGGATTTGAGGTGTCCTCCACCATGTGTTTTTGAGGCAGGGGTCTCTTCAGTGGGGCTGGGTCTCACTGATGGGCTACACTCCTGGCTAGAAAGCTCTGGCTACTATTTGTCTCTGCCTCTACCCCACCCTCAGCACTGGGTTACAGGTGTGCATGACCATACCCAGCCTTTTACGTGGACCATAGAGATCCAAACCCAGGTTTTCATGCTTGCAAAGCGAGCATTTTACCCAGGGAGCCACCCCAGTCCTATGATATTTTAATCTTGCTTTGTCTGAGCACTAACTATAAAATCTAATTCACTTTTTAAAATTTAAATGGCCATATCAGCTCCATCCTATGCAGTAATGTAAATAAGACTACAAGTTTGATTCACAGCATATAATGCACATAAAACAAATACAAAACTATTACAAATTTAGAAGGTTCCATCACATTAGTACTAAAATCATCTCGAGTACTAACAGCTGCTCAGGCACAACAAGTTGGGATAGGTTGATAATCATACAAAATCCTCCTGGGACCTCATTCTGGGGAAATTTTGTGGAACAGGAGAAAACTGAGCCCCATGAAGACCTCTAAGGTAGATGTTCAAAAGAGAGGATGAGATGAGCAGAGACATTTTGATCTTTAGTGAGCAAGTTTCTCCACTTCTTTCTGCCCTCCCTGCCCCTCCCCCCACACACACACTGGAGAAGTTACAGGATGTTTACTTGGAAAAAGGTCATGCTGGAGCCTCCATGAATCGTGCCGTACTCAATTGCAGTCTGATCAGCCAGGTCATCCACAGACTCAATGGGCACTTCCATGCGCTGCACAGTCAGGAAGGCGGCCAGGTTGGCCGTGTACGATGAGATGATGATCAGCGTGAACGCCCACCTATGCAGGAAAGAGGCCAGGGAGGCATCATTGCCCGGGCACTCCCAGGACGCTTGAGCCCCTGAGCCCAATCCTGCCATGAACCAGAGGAAAGCAAGTATCTTTCTTTGAAAGAGATCTCAGGTCCGTGTGGGGAAGGAAGGGATACAGGACATATGATGTCAAGAGACATGAACTGAGTTTGTGAGTGTCGCCTGGAAGATGACAATTGGTTGTAGGGTTTTTTTTAAATCCCCTTGTTTCTGAAAGGTAATTACTTGTTGCTATTCAAAGGATGTATAGTCTATGCACACTGGAGTCTGGGGACTATAGAAGATGAGCTAGTGAATGGGGAAAGGGCTTTGGTCAGAGCTGGAGCAGGGTCAGCTCTCCTGCCTCATTCTTAAGAAGGTCTTTAGCTGCACATTGACATGCAGAGAGTACCTAACGCGAGCAACGCCCACTATCTCAGCTAATCCCTACAACTCAGGGAGGTGAACCCACTCTCTCCAACTGCTGCAGGCGAGCAAAGAGGGGCTCTGGGAAGGAGCTTGATAAATACTGATACAGTCATACAGAGCCAGTTCTACAACCGTAGCAGCAGAAAGCCTTTGATGAAGATGAGCTTGTGAAAAGCATCTTTGGACTGCTGAAAGTTGAAATTGGAAAATACCCTGACAATGGGCAAGCTGCTTCAGGCTTTAAAGAATATTCAATTGAATCGATAGAATTCATTTGAAATTTGAATAATTCTGCAATGCAGGCAGCATGTATGCCAAACAGCAGTGTGTTCACTCTGGTAGGTTAAGCAAGATTTTCCCATCTGCTCATTAGGCTGGAGCTACTTCAGCACTGCCTTGTGTGTCAGAGGCTCAGTCACAGATCTCAGCATAGATTGGACTGGAGAATCACCAAATTCCAAAGCTGTGGCATCTGAATTCACAAGGCTTTACCTAGTATGCTACTTTAATGCATAGCGTTTGTCATGGGACTCAGCAGCTGGTAGCTGCCAGGCGGATTTTCTGGGACCAAGAAATCCCATTGTCCCTTCTGTAAGGTAACCAAGAACTCCAGCTAGAAGTCTTCCTAGAGACATACAATAGGGCCAAGAACTCCAGCTAGATGTCTTTCTAGAGACATACAATAGGATCATCCACCAACTCAATGGACTTTTATATGCTTGACCACCAGGGAGGTGGACTGTTTGTTTGTTTGTTATTATTATTCTGGTCACAGTCCACCAATGGGGATAGCAAAAAAAACCCTGGTCTTTTCTGGGTTTCTTCATCTAATAAATGGGGATAACGACACCTGCTCTATCTGGGGACTGGTGACAGCAAATGAGATACTATGTCATTTGTGATCAGCAGTCTAGAAATAACTAGGCAAATATGAGAGTTAGAGAAATGTGGAGAGGCCATCAGGCTGGCTAGGGGATAAAAACCATCTGGTCACCTCCCTGCTGCTTTTTTGAGTAGTGACCTCTAAGTGATAGGCTTCCCTCCCTGTTCTGGACATACTCTCTGCACCTTCCCTCGGCTTTTTACACAGTTGGACACTGTTTCCTGTGACCATCCTGAGGGGCAAGCCTGAGTTTGGCAGCAGCCTGATGAGAAGCAGGGTTAATGTACCCTGAATGTAGACATGGCCTCAGAGCTGTCTGGGAGCATCTCTCAGGTTCATAGCCACACTCTATCTGTTCTTTCCTGGGTGACATGCGGTTATTTAGGACCACAGTCATAAAGACAAGGAGTCCAAGTGACCCAGTGCAGGCCGAGCTACCTCAAGGAGTTGGTGGGGCTATGCCCCTGTATCAACGGACATTAGCAGTTGTAAAGGCGACGCTCTTCTGAGCAATGTGACATGTTCTGTCACTTGCTCTGGCTGGGAGGCCAAAGCAGGTCATGGTGGCCCTGTCTTCTGGTCTCCCACTCTCCCAGGGGGCTGACTAAACTTTGCTTTTTGTACCTAAGGTCTCGGGAGGCAGAGAGACATGCTGCTGACTGTGGACAGCAGGATCGTGAGGGTCTTTCGCAGTAGCCCCTCTTTATTGCTGAGCTCCCTCCCAGCATGCTTTGGAACACAGTGACTAAGTCATCTGGAGCTTGCTATTTGGAGCAACACTCTGTAGACTGTGGGCTTCTAAGCCTCTCTGGAGGAAGGCTTTCCTTGGGTGCTGTAGGGAGCCAATGGTAGATGAAAAAGACAAAGAACAGAGGCCCAGACACACCAGTGCCAAAGAACACCCTTTGGAAAGAAAAACCCATGGAAATGAAATTAACACCCTTGGGTATTCCTCTTCCTATGTTTCTGCCTAGGTTCTCTAGACTTCAAGGGAGCTCTGTGACTGCCTCTGCTAAGGCAATCTCTTCTCCTTGGGGACACAAAGCCCATTTCTGCCGGTTGATCTACTCAGTGACATCTCTGCAATACCTGGGAACAGGCAAGCATCTTGCCCAAGTGGCTTAAATTCAGCCATATTTAGTATTAATTAAGGGCAATGAAAACTCTAGATAGAAAGGGGTGTCATTGTCTTAGCTCTAGAAGCTCTGGTACCTGTATATAGACCAACTGTGTGACCTAGGTACCAGTAATCCATGATGGAAATACCTCATCTCCCTTTCCTTGGGCTTAAACAGGCTGAGGAGGAGGCAGGGGGACCAGGGTTGGAGATTCCGGAAGCTGCGGCAGTCAACCTATTATAGCTTGTTAAGAAAGAGGACCTGGTACTTGTATCTTGCAAACTCACCTCTTTAGACTACACACTCTCTTAATTCCCCACAAGAGTCTAATACAAATGACTGGTTTATACATAGATGCTGTAAATTTTCAAAGAGCTCTTCTAATGTTGAATCATTTGCCCAGAGTCTAAGAGTTTGCCCATTCCCATATCTCTTGAGATAGACAGCCCAGCCCTGCAGAGCCAGGAGAACAAAGAAGGGACCTTCTCCTTTAGGGACTTTACTACAGGCTCTAATTTGCATAAATATGCATGTGCTTTTGCTGGGCCTAGCTACTCTATCTCAGCCATTTTTCAGGTCAAGGGGTTGGCTTTTTTTTTTCCATTTTTCTTTCTTTCTTTCCTCCTTTCTTTTTGCTGTGGACCATCAAAGCTGTTTCCTTTGTTCTTTTTCCTTTTAGCCTTGGCTCTTCTCTGTACCGAGACCCCAAGGGTAGGTCTACCTCCCTCTCCCACATCCACGTTGCCCACTCCCTGGCTCCTTGCTAGGATCTGTCTGGCAAGGCAGATCTTCCTGGTTGGTCCCCTTGCCATCAGAAAGGGTGGGTCTGTTTAGAGCCATCTCCAGTCTCTATCTAGTGCAATCCCCTAGCCCTGGGGCCTTACCAGACGCCACTGACACAGCGGGTAGACAAGGCGCGAGGGGCGATGGTAGATCCTTGCTGCATGAAGCCTCCAACTGGAAACCAGAGGCTGTTGCCTAGGGAGTACTGGTTGACCAGGAGGTTACACCGGCCCTGTGCACAAGGATGTGGACTGTACCACTCATAGGGAGTTAATCTGCAGGAGAGAAGACCACATTCCAGTGGTGAGGAAAGTAGGCATGGGGTGCTGGAGAGGGGCACAGCTCATATTCCTGGCTGTACCTCTGTGATGGGGTCAGCCACTTCTCTTTGCTGTAGTTGGGTTCTTGGATTTCTTTCTCCCATGGAGGGGGAGGGGAGACAGCTAGACCAGGTAGGTGCTTCTCTGACTCTTTTTATGTATTCATTCAAATAAATACCTCCCCTAAGGAAACTCAGATGCTCAACTACAGTATTCAAAAGGACTAAAAGTAATGCCTTTGATAGAAAGTTGGTAGCATCAGGGGTGGGCAGCCTGGAAGTGTCCTTGCTCTTTCATGATGAATTCCTGAGACCAGGGAAAGATTCCAGGGTCCCATAGGGCTATGATTTAAATAAAAATCCCTTACCCTAGTTCTATAGTTCTCAAACCCTGGGTTATATCAGTATTGGCAGGGAGGCTTATTTAAAAAGGCCCTGTCTGGCAAACCTGTGAATTGTATGAGGTCTATGACCCTGCAACGTCCTGAGTGATGTGAATGACACCAGTTCATCATCCACAGTGACAGCCACTGACCGCTTTTTCTCAGATTCCAGCCTTAGAGATGCAGATGTACAAGGACCTGGTGATTGGAGTGTTAGCGCTCCCCTGTTGTGAGGTAACTCTGATGGTGACCTGGCTTGAGGATGGCTGCCTGGAACTTCACTTTCCTGTTCTAAAATCTCACCAGAAGGCAGCACATGAGAGAAAGAAGCACAGCCTGTCTGAATGAAGAGGCATTGGGACAGTTCTCCGTGCCCACATGTGTCTGATAGCTCCCAGGAGCCTTTCCACTCCATGGAACCCATCTGCAAACCACTGCCTTCAAACACACTATGCCAGGTTGGCACAGCATACAAATATGCAGTCTTATGGTTAGCCCTTTAATGCCTTTTCTATTTTCATTCTTTGAGATAGGTTCTCCCTCTAACCCAGGTCAGCCTGGAACTCACTATATAGCCCAGGTTAGCATCAAACTCATGGCAGTACTTCTGTCTCAGCCTCTTACCATGATAGACTAATACAGCTTCTTGTGCTATTCTTTTTGCTCATGCCGATCTGGGACAGCATATGGGTGTGATGACCACAGAGGAGGGTGTAGAGCTCATCCGGGCAGCTTTAAATGAGTCAGGCTTGTGTGTTTATACATTAACAGAGTCCTAAGACCCTTTTCAGAGCCTTTGCGGTTCTGTTGAAAGCTGTTCGGACTCCACTACCCAACTGTCCACACATACATGCTCAGCCACAGGGGGCCAAAGAGAATCTCAGAGTGGCAGAGCCTGGATCTCACAGACAGCCTCCTAAACACCGCAGCAGACAGCACTGTGAAGTGGAGAGCGGAAGTGTCAGACAGCATGCGAGCTCCCGCGCCTCGCCAGCTGTCACCGACAACAGATACTTGACAGTGGCGATGCCTATGGGGCCAGGAGGGGTGGGCGGCATGCAAGTAGCAAACTCAGCGTGTTTGAAGACTACTAGGTGGTCACAGAGGCCACTTGTTATCGTTGGGCTGGGTCTTGTGGGTCCTGGGTGAGTGTCTTGCTTTTGACTTTGATGACTTCGAGAAGAGGCACACGGGGGACCTGCGAGGCTCAGTACATTCCCGTTGCCTCTCCTAAGTAGAAAGGGCATGGGAGCCCTAACGCATAGAAGGAACACAACCTTGGGAAGCTCCCCTCATAGAGTGTGGGCCAAAGGATCATCTGGTCCCCAAAGCTGTGGCCTGTGGACAGAAAGAAGTCCCTTGCAATAAGGTCTCTGTCAGGTTTCCAGCTCAGGTTGAGCTATTCTCAACAGTCTGCTATGGTGAACTGAGGGTTGAGCAGGTGGTAGGGAATTGAACAGGTGGAAGGTGGACTGTCCTGAAGCCCAGGCTGCCTTAGCCCAGGGCCAAACAACCCCCTCTATGTACATTCTTGGGAAATTTGCAGCCTAGAGATACCCTAGAGTTCTTCCATACAGCCAGAAACAGTGTCTGGCTTCTGAGGACACAGGAAAGCTAATTCTCCCTAGCCCCTCACCCTGACCATTTCTCCCAACCCAGTGCTACACACAAATGCTCCCTCTTGTTGCCTGCTACCCTATGTTCAACAAGACAGCTGTGTTTGCAGAGGCAGAGCCAGCCTCTGAAGAGGCAGCATTCTCCCTGGCCCCTGTCACTGTGGCCTCTGGTCCCCTCTGTCCTCACCCCCCCCCCCCCTGTCTGGATTTGCAGGGTCCATTTCTTGTCTTTTAGCAGATCCTGGCAAAGACAGATGCCAGGGTGGCCAAATGCACCATGCTTAATTAGAGTCATCTTCCTGTCACCCCATCCCTCTTCTCCCTTTCTCAAGACTCCTACACAAGTTGGGGGGGGGTGCTAGGAGGATGTAGGAGGCCAGAGTACAGGAGCAAATCTAGATGAGCAAACCTGTCTGTTCTGTGCCTGGTAGGGGACACATGCGTGGACAGATGGATGAGTAGTATGAGGTTGACAGCTGGGCAGAGAGCATTTCAGGCTCCCAGTCCATCTCTCAGCTCTATTTGGCCAAGGTCTTCTAAACCATGCTCTCCTCCTCCCACCCCTGCCCCCATGCAGTTCCCAGAGTGGACACGAGGTGGCAGTGTGAGGACAGGGAAGGGAAGAGTACCGAGCCACCAGGAAGAGGACACAGCTGACTGCCAGATAAGCTAGAAGCATGAAGAGCCAAACTCCTGGAGAAAAGGGGTCCAGAAAGGAGAAATAGCCCGGTCTGCGTCCCTGGAAATGGAGATAAAAATAAGATTCACTATACACAGTCAAATGGTTTTGGACAGGGCAGGGAGGGGCATAAGCACCGGTTTGGTCCAACACTGGTTTCTTGGGGCTCTCGGTGATTCTAATGACACCAGGGATGATAGTAGAGTAGGGACTGTTCTCGAACACTGGGTCTCACAAATGAAACTAAATAGCAGTGCGGGCACGTCTCTTCCTGGGATGAGAGGGCCTCTGTATGGAGCAAATCTGCCAGGCCTTGATGCCTGTGATACGCGCTGCCTTGTATTCTCAGGGTATGTGAGTGAGCTGAGGAGATCCTCTGAGCTGTTGCTGCTGTGTCGGGGTCTGAGCTCAGCACCCCACTTTAACGTCTGTGTGTTTCTCCCGAGACTGCTAATGTAGCGGCTTCCTTGGCTTTTGCTCTGCGCAGTGTTATCACAGACGGTGGGAACATTCACGCAAATTTTGGAGCAGTCCTGAGGGTTCATTTAATGAGATGCACCCAAAGCCACACCATGGTAAATGGAAGACTTGGAGACATGTCTTCTAACTCAAAGTCGCCTTCCTGTCACCTTATGCCATGATAAACTACTCCAGAGGTTGGAGCCAGGAGGGGAAATAGATGCCAGCTCCCACCATGTGGCACAAGAAAGCTGAGTAACTGTGAGAGACAGTGTCATAGCATCTGCCACATTTTCAGCTGCGTGGTCCTGGGTAAGTCCCTGATCCTGTCTGGCCTGGGCTAGAGCTGGGCCAGATCAGACCCACTCTCCAAAGGGCGATGAACCACGTGGAGCCACGGGCTTACTTCACTACCCTACAGGGAGGGTTTCATGTTGCACTAGTTGTCAGTGTTAAAGGAAGAGCAGAGTTCACATACACACATACATTCCCAACTTTCCAAAGGAAATGAACACCGCAGGTCAGTGGTTCTCAATCTGTGGGTCAAGACCCTTTGAGGGTTGAATGGCCATCTCACAGGTGTCACGTTATATCACGGGAAAGCACAGACATTTGCATAATGATTCATAACAGTAGCAAAATTATAGTTATGAAACAGCAGTGAAATAATTTTGGGGGGCATCACCGCACCCTGAGAAACCGTAGTATAGGGTCACAGCGTGAGGAGGATGGAGAACCACTGTTCTAGGTGATCCAACAGCGTGGAAGCTGAGCAGTGGCTGCGGCTGCAGATGGAGTACGTTCTCCCCAACCCGACCTTTGCTTCTTTTGCTTACTACAAACTCCTCATTAAACTTGTCTGAACAAATTCAAAATAATCTTTTGTAGTTCTTTACAATCTCAAGGAACTAAAATATAACAAATAAACTAACAAGTCAATGTTAAATCAGTCATTCTCACAAAATGATAACTTTACTCTTACCTAGTTCATGATTATGTTATCTTTATTTTCTCTGTCCATCATGACAAAATATCTCCTTACATTACTAGATCTAAACTCAGGTAAAACTGCTATCATCTTATCTCAACTAAATAGGTCTCTAGATACAGTCTTAAACTTCTCTGGGGGACTCTAAATTTAGTCCACACCTCTGTTTTGTATCTCATCCACTTCTGGTTTCATTCTCACTCCATTTCTAACATTATTAAATTTCAAGTTATTAAGATCTTTCTGTATACATGGATGCTTTATACCCTCTTCCCAAGAAACATCTAGTTTTCTCGTTGTCTCATTCCTAAAAACCAAGAGACATATAAGATTCTTAAAACACCTGCTCATTAGACTTATCTCAAGGTTTTAAAAGATATAATGTTTCTTTTACTCTGCTCCCCTTCACTCATTGGATCTCAAATTCCTAGTCAAACTGGTCAAAGCAAAGTCCATTTATCAACTCAAATGAAGAAACTTTATAAGAAAACTTGTGGACTCAGAATCAGAATAGAACAATATAACGATGTTACAGTCTAAAATATTCGTCCTTATTTTCAAATTTTACTCCACAAGAGTCGGAAACACTCAAGGTCCGTCTAAACACTCAGTCAAAACTGTATTATACCACTAACAGATTAATAGATACAACAAATATAAAATCCACACAATAATCAAAAGTTTTCAAGGATAACATTATGTATTCTTTCTTTACAACACATTTTAGTAATCATCATCAAAACTTTTCTTTACTCTAAATAAAATATTATCATCAAAGTTCTATATACTTGACTTTATTATAATAAGTTTAACAATCTTTCTTAATCTTTCAACAAGGAAAAAACTTACAAAACAAGAAAAGATATTCTTCATTTAAAATAAAACTACCAAGTTCATCCCGTTAAAACATGTATACTCAGATCTATCTTCAAAGTGTTTCAAACAACATTCTTCTAAAAACCATATATTGTTTTGAGATCAAAAATAAAATAGTATAAAACATAAAAACTCCTCTAGGTTTACCGATTCTAAAACTCTCAAGATAATCCCATCTTTCAATACAAAATATCTTACTCACAGCCTCACTAGAAAGCTATCAGTCACACTGGCACAGCAACGTCTGACTCTACCAGTGATTGACTGACACCAACCATAAGAGCAAGGCCTGGGCAGCCATTTGAGATCTGGGTCTGGGTTTAGACTGAGCCACACTGTTGAAATGACAGCAAAAGAAGTATGTTCCTTGCAAGCTTCCTAATACCAACTATTTTCCTATGTGCATGTTTTAGATTGCTTCTTTCCCAAGGAACACCCTAGTTACTGGGACTTGGAACAAATCATGATCATACGCCATAGGCATTTCTTCTGAATATTAGCTTCCCCTAAACCCAAAGAATGTGTGAGGGTGACAACTCCTCTTCCGAAAAACTCAGTACTTCACTATGTTCTCTTGATTTCAATACCCAATTTTCCATGCTGACAGATGGGAGAACCGAGACCCAGGGAAGCTAAGTGCCTCACTCAAATCACTGGTGATGGCTTCAATTTCCCTGGTACTCACCCATCAAGCTGTGCCACCGGCACACTGTACTACTCCATTCTCGTGGCAGCTGTACCAAGTCGTGTTTGACTCTTTAATGTTTGCAACTCCCTCCAATAAACTCCCTAATTAATCCCAGGCCTTCTACCCCAGTGCCAAAAGAATCCTGATTTACTTGATCCTACCCATTTAAAATACTCATAAATGTTATTTATCCATCCTCATCATCATTTATTGTGACTCCGTTGTTTTATAGGCATTTGTATTGATTTATACAATCAATATAACTGCTGACTGCAAGTGAGGCCAGTTCCTTTTGGTGAATGAAACTATTCTGAATGTAGATAAGTGGTACTTCATGAATCTATCTAGTCATAGACATAGATCTGTGCCTCAGAGGTCAAGGACAGGCCAAGTTCTACTGATGGGATTGAAAATTAGAAACAGCTGTCTTGGCTTTTAGACCATGCTTCAAACTGAGTTTGCATCTTTGGTGCTCTCTGATGATGAGAGGGCCCTAAAGGATTGTTCATCAGCTGACCCAGAGCTTTAGGGGTTGTTTTGAATTGCATCATGACAGTGAATCTTCCCATATGAAATATGTCAATGCTTCCTTTTATTTTAAAAGATTTATTAGATTTCTATGCGTTGGAAAAATGATATTATAGAAAGAAAACACTCTCCTTCCCAAAGTCTGGAGCCTGGTAATGCAGGAGGAGAGGTAAATAAAGATGCTAAATCTGGAGCCAGACTACCAGGGATTTCTAGCTAGTTACAAGATCAACAATGTTGGGCAAGCTACCTAAACTCTGCTTTTTTACTTACTCCTTGTAATTTGGTGGTAACAATAATTTTGACTTTGTAGGATTGTCTTGAGGACTGAAGCTATGGTATGGTGTGTGTTTGTGTGTATGTGTGACTGTCACTATGTGTGTGTGTGTCTGACTCTGTGTGTGTGTGTGTGTGAGACTGTCTCTGTGTGTGTCTGACTCTCTCTCTCTCTCTCTGTGTGTGTGTGTGACTGTCTCTCTGTGTGTGTCTGACTCTTCTGTGTGTGTGTGTGTGTGTGACTGTCTCTGTGTGTGTGTGTCTGACTCTCTTTCTCTCTCTCTCTCTGTGTGTGTGTGTGTGTGTGTGTACACACCCTTTTCTCTATCTAATGGCAGACAGGAATAAAAGGAAGGATGGCATGTGACAGAGTAAAGGACTTCCTTTTACACCAATACCATTCCTTTCCCCTAGTAGACTAGAAACACTACTTCCTGTTCCATGATGATACAGGATGAAGTCATTTGATGGAGAAGGTGGCCATTTGACCTCAGCCACTTTTTCTAATTCTCCTAGTTCCTGTGGGTTATAGCACATGAATCAGAAGGGTTCTCCAAGGAAGCAGATAGGGCAAGTAAGGCTTCATCCTGAAAGGATGCATCTTAGAAACCAGTGGTTCTATTTGTTGTGGTGGTTCCTTTGTTTTGCTTACTGAGACAAATAGTCTAGGCTGGACTTGAACTCACTATGTAGCTGACTTCAAACTTATGGTCTCTGTCCTTTGAGTGCTGGGAATCCAGCCCTGTGTCATTATGCCTGCCTCTGGTTCCAATCCTGAGAACTCTGTTCCACCTCAACTTTCCCAAAGAAGTGTCCGGAAGAATGGAGCAGACACATGGCAGCTGCTCTTGGATCTGTAGAAGGGCAGTGTGCCTCACCACCATTTTCCTACACATCACACTAGTGACATATTTCCCCGTGTCCCATCTCTCCAGCATGTCACCGACAAGGTGTCATCACATCTATGTGTACTTTTGAATGTCTGGGGAACTAAATGGCAGTTTGCAGCACAGTTTCTTGTTAGACAGTCAACTGCCGGGAATGGTCAGTGGTCAGTAAAATGTTCTATAGGGTTGAGAAGGGGAGGAGATAGGTTATCTGTTGCTCAGCATGGGAGAGACAGAGGAAGTTACATATGATTGTAAAAGCTCATATGGTTACTCTGCGGTATGTGTCTTGTAGAGTGGGGCTTAGTTTGCATTCTACCTTTGAGCCCAGGAGGATAAAGCAAGCAGCACCTCCATTCCACACCATTTCACACACCAGCGTATCTATTCTTACTTCACTTATTGGAGATCTGCCTGGGACACCCACGTCCCCACCCTTGTTTAACGCTGACTGGCTGAGCAGTCAGTCCTAGATAAGCCACTCACCATCTCTGGGTGTCTTTCTTTTTTCTTCCGTAAAAGTAAAACACTGTGATACACATGGAGGATGAATGTGACTGTTAGTAAAACAAAGCTGATTAGACAACCTGAGCTGCTTGAGGGAGATGTGCTCAATATATAGCCAATATTAAGATGCCTTTCTCTCCAGGGCTCCATATTTCTATTGATGGGCAATGCTCTCAAGTTACCCAGCTTTAGGGACTTGGACATGATTCATTTTTTACCTTCAAAGAACAGAATATTAAGCTACAAGTGACTCGCTGACTAGCTTAGCACTAATTTCCATGTTCCTAGACAGACTTTCTGAGATGAAACAGACCATCCTGGAAAACAGATAACACACCCAGCAAATGCCAGGCATTAACTTGATGTTAAGCACTGTCTGTCTTAGTCACCATTCAATTGCTGTGAAGAGACTCCATGACCAAGGTAACTCATAAAAGAAAGCATTAAGTTGGGGGTTAGTCCAACTAACTTAAGAGGGTCAGTCCATGACAACGTGGTGGAGAGCATGGTGGCATTCGGTAAGCCATGGTCTTGGAACACCTGGAACAGTAGCTAAGAGTTTTATATCCTGAACCACAAGAAGCAGGCAGAGAGACAGAGAGACAGAGAGACAGAGAGACAGAGAGAGAGAGAGAGAGACAGACAGACAGACAGACAGAGAGAGAGAGGCAGAGAAAGACAGAGAGAGACAGAGAGGGAGGAAGGGAGGGAGGGAGGGAGGGAGGGAGAGAGGGAGAGAAGGAGGGAGGGAGGGAGGGAGGGAGGGAGGGAGGGAGGGAGGGAGGGAGGGAGGGAGGGAGGGAGAGTGCCTGTTGTGGACTTTTGAAACCTCAGGCCAACCTTCAGAGATACATCTCCAACAAGGCCACCTCCCTAATCCTTCCCAAACAGTTCTACTAACTGAGGACCCAAGCATTCAAACAAACATATGAACCTGTGTGGTCCATTCTCATTCAAACCATCACACATCTGATTACTTCTCTCTCTCTCTCTCTCTCTCTCTCTCTCTCTCTCTCTCTCTCTCTCTCTCTCTCTCTCTCTCTCTCTGTGTGTGTGTGTGTGTGTGTGTGTGTGTATGCGTGTGTGTGTTTTCTTGAGAGAAAAGACTTTAGTTGAAAGAAATGGAAAGAAAAAGAACAGACAGTGGGACTTTCCTATTTGTTCATCTAAGGCAGAAGACAGCAGGATAGAGGGAACGGTCATTTTTTCTAGGGCGTCCCAGGCACTCAGGCTGACTGGAGACTTTTTATGACATCACAAATTTCACCGATTGAGCCCCCAGATAGGAAAGGACTTTGAACAATCATCTACTTAGTGTATGTCCTTGACAGTGGAGGGAATATACATACTATAGCCTGAGATGAGTAATTCAAAGTATTTGGAACCTGCAAACAGGAAATCCTGCTTCAGCGCCTGTTACAGCACTCACAACCAGGCTTCCCAGCTTCCAGCTTCCTGCTCCATGCATTAAGGGTCATCTCACCTATGCCTTGACATTGCAGCACTCAACCAGAGCCTGTGCTGAAGTGTCTCATAAATCAAGAGCTGTGTGTCAGCATGCTAGATCTTAGACATCAATCCAACCTCCCTGAAGAAGCCAACATGAAATTACTTAAATGAAATTAACCCATTTGGGGGTTAAGTGGGCCAAATGTTGAATCCCAGGTTGGGTTCTGGCACATTCCAATAATACCTAGCTACAACAGATAGGGAATGCTGGAGGAATACAAACTTACTTTAATATCAGTCTAAGCAAAACATCATGAGGCAAATTGTTGCAGTGAAGGGAAAAAGACAGAAAGCCATAAGATATACTCTGTCAAATATAGTTTTTTCCTAGGCTTTTCTCTCTATTCACACATAGTTGGGAACTCACAGTGAACATTAATACCTTAAGACTCTTGGAAACAAAATCCCCTTGGAGATAGCCTGCTAGACTAAACATTGAACTTCTCATTAAAAAGAAATGAGTTAAATTGCCTGGGGACTCATAAGTCTTGAACTCCATCCAGATCCTGTCACTTGACTACCATCTTTGAAGCATCAAGGCCTCCTCAGATTCTAACGGCCCAACCATGTGTATATGGCCTAGAATCACATCTGGTCCCAGGCAAGGGTCCTGACACTTTCTCATGTGGATGCAGTGATGGTGACTCTCTGTCAGCAACGGGACTGGTTTGGAATCCCCCTTGGAGACACACACCTACAAATGCCGGTGAAGAAATTTCTAGAGAAGTTTAGCTGAGGGGGAAGCTCTAGCCTGAATGTGGGCATCACTAGCTCATGGGCTGGAGTCCTAGATTTAATAAAACGAAAAACAAAAGGAAGGACTATCAGCCTATCTCTCTGTTTCCCGACTGTGGTGCAATGTGATGGGTGGCCTCACATCTCTGCTGTCAGCCCTCCCTACTGTTACAGACTGTACTCTTAATCTCTCAGCCAGAAGAAGCCTTCCTTTACCCCTTGAGTTGCTTTGTCAGGGACTCTGTCACAGCAGGAAGAAGAGTAACTAATTCAGATGTTGTGTTGTACGGGGGCTGTGCCAACTTTGGGGGAGAGAACAATAAGTTCAGATGGCAGGTATGGCTCTACCCAGATGGATGATGTATCTGGGATGTCTGAAATACCTACCTTTACTTTGTTTCTATTCTTAAGAACAACTGAGATTTAAAAAAGCAGAAATAAAAATAAGACTAGTGGGTTATGCATCCCTTTGTCTGGTGTACTAGAGCTCCCTAGCACACATTGGCGTTTGTGGAGCCTCTGTGTTTTCCTCCTGAGAAGATGGGGCTCATTGGATGTGGCCTCCCTCTTTCCCTCTCTCCTCACCAGTTTTCTTTTCATGCCTATCAAGCAACACTACATGTTTAGAATAATCACATTTTATAAATCAAAAGTTATATATTAAAATTCTAGTCTGGCAAAACAGGAGCTTTCATTTAACATGCTCCATACTGGGGTCTGATTAAGAAGAGATAGGAAAGAATATCTAAATGCAACATGAAAGTATATAATAGATGGCATCAGCCAAGAGAAAGAAACAGGGAGGAGGGCAGGGGAGACCATTTGACATTTGTGCTGGGTATAGAAGGCCAGCGATGATTTTGTTCTGTAGTTGAGGAGAGGATACGTGTGAAACCAGATAAGGAGGTGAGAGAAGACTAATGTAACAGTAGACCATGCTAGGAGGTTGGACAGCTGGCAAATGATTTACAATATGAGGTTGATGTGATTAAATTTGTAAAACAATCAAGCAAGCAATTCTCAGATTGTAGAATGAGGGCTGGAATGCAGTGAGGGGCAATTCCCCTGCATTTACTACAAAAAGTAGCAAACACTTCCTTGTGTATGCTGTAAGAGAGTTGCATGTGTATTCTCATTTAATCTGAATAATGACTCATTTCTACAGGTGAAGACACTGAGGCATGTGTGAGGGGTGGGTGGCAAATAACTGTCAGATCCAGCATCAACTGCAGGCAGCCAGGCCTGCGTCCATGAGTTTCACCATCGTTGCTTAGTGAATGCTCATGATGATTGTGGCCCTTCGTTGGGGACAGTAAGAGAATAAGAGACACTTTTCCACCAAGGAGAAGCTAAGTCATGGTTGTGACAGCAGCAGAAGTGGCAATTACTGGAGTTAGAGAACCGATTAGAGCGTAAGCAGAGAGGATCAGCTCAAGTCACTGAATGGAGGTGCTGTTATCCAAGATGGGACAAAAGGGGAATAAGTTTGCTGAATGAGATTATTCTGATACAGTCTCCAAATATCCCAGGGCAGCAGACCTGGGCAAGCATCCTCAATATTCTTCTAAGTCAGGAAGTTCTTCCTTAGATCCAACTGAAATCCATCCTGTTGAAGGGAAACCCTTTCTTACTGTCCTAGGCAGTTTGTGATACTGTTTGGGTTGCCTATTAGTCATCCAGGTGAAATGTAGCTATTGTGCAAGATATATGCTGCTTGGAGTTCACAGGTGAGTCCAGGGTGAGAGTGGCGTTATCTAGGGAATAATGTAAGGACAGGGCAGGGTGTAGGGAAGTAAACAGAGGTTTTAGTCAAGGTGATGGAAAGGCACCAGAAATGTCAGGAGACAATGGTGACTGGGCTATTAGGAATGAAGAGTTTCAAGGGGTTCAGTGTGTCAACAATAAACTTGCCAAAGCCAGTCTCCATGGCTGGTTTGTCAATTAGCAGGGTATGCTCTTATTTTGGTCTTAGGGATGGCTAAACAGAAACAGATTATGCTGAAACATTAAGAATAAGGAAATAACCTATAGTTGATATTTGATAACCTATATTTAAAACAATCTGAAAAGTGTTGAAAATTCACAAATTGTTTCTGATAATCTTTAAGCTTCAGAAACATGCTAGCTACCAATTATTATTCTGTAGGTTGTGTGTATGTATATGTAATAAGTGTGTGTAGTGTGTGTGTGCATGTGTATGAGTATGTAGTGTATGTATATGTGTGTAGTGTGTGTGTATGTATGAGTGTGTAGTGTGTGTATGTATGAGTGTGTAGTGGTGTAGTGTGTGTGTATGAGTGTGTAGTGTGTGTGTATGTATGAGTGTGTAGTGTGTGTGTGTGTCTGTGTGTGTGTGTATCCATGAATGCATATGTGGAGGCAAGAAGTTGCTGTTGAGTGTCTTCTTTTATCACACTCAATTTTGCTTTGGAGATAGTTTCTTTCATTGGGCCTGGAGCTCATTGCTTCAACTAGACTAGCTAGCCAATGCACCCCACAGTCTACTGGTTTCCACCTCCACGACACTGGGATTAAGATTCTGTCTAGTCACTGTTGTATTGCCGTGAAGAGACACCATGACCACGCAACTCTTACAAAAGAAAGCACTTAATTGGGACTGGCTTACAGTTTCAGAGGGTTAGTCCATTATCATCATGGTGAGAAGCAGACAGACTCTGGAGCAGTAGCTGAGAGCTTTACACACTGATCTACAGGCAGCAGGCAGAGAGAGAGAGAGAGACACTGGGCCTAGTGTGGGCTTTTTATACCACAGAGCCCAATGACACACCTCTTTCAACAAGAACACACCACCGAATCTTTCTCAAACAGTCTCACTTCCCAGTGACTAAGTGTTCAAATATATGAGTATATGAGGAGCTTCTTACTCAAAACACCACAGATGTCACCACTGTGGAACTAGCTTTTACATGGGTTTGGAGGAATCTGAACTCAGGTCCTTAGGCTTACACAACAAGCACTGTACTCACTGGGCCACTGAGCCAACTCTCTGGAGGCTTTTGCAATTGTGCTTAATTGCGATTACACTATTCAATATATACATATAATAGGATATTACATGATATTCCATGGATACATACAAATTTAATGCTTTTGTATTAAAAATGAATAAAAACAATTCTTGACTAGGCATTTACACTGAGTTAATTACTTCTACATTCACACACAGACTTGATTGCTGCCAGATGCTCACCTTTTGGTAACAATTACTCATTAGTCAGGTGATCTTATAAACATGGAGAAGAAGAGATTCTAGATCCTTATAGATTATAAATGAGAACAGATTAGCCATATTTCTCCTTAAAGATAACCATCAATCAGAGAAAATTCACAAATCAGTAAACACCAATTAGTTAACTTTAATTCCGTTCCGTTGGTACTATTATTTTGAAGGCAGGGCTTCTCTGCGTAGGTTTATATGGAGCTCTCGTGGCAGACTCAGCTGTGCTTACTGCAGGCACTGCTTACTAGGCCTCCTCTGCTTCAGCCAATTCAGGAATGTTCTCTCACCAATTGAGTTTCTGGAACTTTCTAAGCATAGTGCCTCACAAACAGAATGCACTCAGTAAATATTTGTTGAATAAATGCATAAGCTGTCAGGTCTGCTCAGTGTAAGTTGTTCATGCCAGAATTCATTTTTACTGAGTTCAACCTCAATAGAAATTAGTTCTGAGCAGTTGGGTGGCATACTGGTGCTTCCACAGTGGGGCTGAAGAGAGAAGGGATTCTAGACTAGCCTGGGAGAGTGTATTGGTCAGTCAGGGTTCTCCAGAGAAACAGTATTGATGGGAAGCTATAGATAAATCCATGTTTATATATGTCTATAGCTATGTTATATCATATCATATGATCTATCAATTATCTATCAGTCTGTCCATCTACCTACCTTTCACCTATCTATCAGTTTTCTGTATATCTGTGTGGTGGTTTGAATAGGAATGGCCCCAATAGTCTCATATATTCGAATGCTTGGCCATTATAAAGTGGCACTACTTGACAGGAATTGGGAGGCATGACCTTCTTGGAGTGTGTGTGGTCTTGTTGGAGTAGGTGTGGTCTTGTTGGAGGAAATGTGTCACTGGGGGTGGACTTTGGGATCTCAAATGCTCAATCCAGGCTCAGTGTCTCACTCTCTGCTCTGCCTGCTGATCCAGATGTAGAACTCGCAGCTCCTATCTATCTATCTATCTATCTATCTATCTATCTATCTATCTATCTGCTCATCATGTATATGTGTATGAATGTATCTATTTATCTACATATTATCTATCATCTGTCTATTATTATTATTTGTTTATCTATCTATGAATTGCTCTATCGATCTACCTGTCTATCAATCCATTCATCTGACTATCTATCATATTTAGATTGATATTAAGGTATTGGCTTACATATTTAACTATGTAATTGTAGAAGTTTGTAAGTCCAAAAGATCTTAGACAGATTTCTGCTATGGTCTGGAGCACAATTCCTTTTTTATAAAGCCTTTCTTTACTCTAGTAGCATTAAACTAATTAAAGAGGCCCACTCACATTCTTGCAATCGGCAAGAATGTATTAAGTCCTAACTCCCATGACTTGTGCCACCTTATTTGAAAATAGAGTTCTTGCCAATTTTAGGGAGAGTTCAAATCATACTGTATTCAGGTGAGTCTTGTCCCAATGATGAATATTCTTATGAAAAGGAGAATTTGGGCATAAACACAGGGGAGAGGCTGAATGGATTCAAAGGTAAAGATTGGAGGGCGGCATCTCTATGCCAAAGAGTCAATTAATTACATATGTCACCACATCTCCAAAATACCTTTCCAGAAATACCTGGACTTATAGTGGCCCACACATCTGGAGAAGCTGTAGTTTAAGACTTAATGTTCCAGGAGGTAATTCAGGGGACAAACACAGCCACAGACTTGTGAGGTAGGTGATAATAAATAGTTGGTTGACAACATCATTTAGGAAGTCCACAGGGTTGATGACTAAGGTGCAGTGCTGGACAGAGCTGCTGTTTGATACTGTGGTGTCCTGTGCTGAGCAGCTCAGCCATGAGTACCAGAGGGTGGAAACACCTCTAACCACAGGACTGCTGATAGGTCATCAGGTCACCATCAGGGCTCTGGCTTCCTCACCATTAACTGGGAAATCAAGACCACAGCCTGACTATGTTTCTATAGCTGGCCAGAGCAGGGTAGTATGGAGAAAGGCTGTATGTCTCCATTCCTTTCGGAAGCCTTCTTGGAACTCTAGAGAGAAAGGAGAGAGGAAGCTGGAGACAAGGAACTTGATGGAAGTCAAGAACCCCACCCTGGAATGAGAAGCCTGGAGTCCAAGTCTTTCCCTGGGATGGCTGCAAGTGTGAGTTTGGTCTCCTGCTCTGTAAGATGGGATGTTAGTACCCATCCGCTTTCCCTTAGAGAACAATCCAGAGGACGCAATGGGAAAGAGAGAGTGCAGCCTACAGGACAAGTTACAAAGACCACACAGGCTGGTTATACAAAGTGAGCAAGGCTGAAATCACACCTTGTTCTTCAGCTTATTAACATGTGATTAGCATGTATGAGCTGCTAGCATGTGCCCTTGACCTACTTTTAAAACTGATCATACTCGTGTCCTCATTCCCAATATAAGCACAGCACAACCATGTTAGTTTCCTGGATGGTCAAGACAGAGTCCACAAACAGGAAACTTAAAGTAACAGAAATGTGTCATCTCCCAGTTACTGAGGATGGAAAGTCCATTGATATGACAGCAGAGTCTAGCTCTCTCAGAGGCCCCCCGGAGAGGGTTCTCATTTCTCATAACTTGTGTGGTTGCTGAAGATCACTGATGCTTGTTGGCATGGAGATGCTTGCAATTTCTACACTGATTCCACATGGTCTTTTTCTCATGCAGCTGTGTCCGTATCTCCCACTCCCTTTAAATAAATTGTTTTTGAGAAAAGGTCTTACCCTGTAAGTTTGGCTGGCCTGGAATTTGCTAGGTAGAGAGGATCAGGCTTGAACTCACAGAGGTCTCTGCCTCTCCCACTGCTAGAATTAAAACATGTATCGCCTCATCTAGTCAAATCCTCCACTTTTTGTAAGGATGCTGGCTAGTAATTGAATAAAGACCTAACTGGGCCCAGCATGACTTTCTCTTACCTCTTTATAACACTGACAAGAACTCTATTTCCCAGTGAGGTCATGTGCATGGATCTTGGGAATTAGGTCTTTAACATGTACTTGAAGAGGACACAATCAACACCAAACTAGAGCCCAGAGTACAGCTACCTGCAAGTGTCTGGGACATAGAGACTCTCAGTAAATGGGAGCTTTCATATCAATAGGACAAGGAAGGACACAGATTCAGAGGGTCACAGCCTCCTTACCCACCAACTGTAACGAACTCCTCTCTGCCTCTGTCTCTGTCTGTAGAGCTTAACATTTTGACTCTTATCTCTTCTAGATGCCCTGGCCATCTTTCCCAGCCAGGTAGCCCAGCAGAAAACAGTATAGCTCTGATAAGTCAAGCCTGCTGGATGGGCGCTGCAACACAGTGGTTTCTGTCCTGTAGAAACCCTGGTCACAGTTACAAATGCAGGCTCTCTCCTTGGTTCCCAGGGGATTCAGATTTGTACGTAGGATGGATATGTCCACTGGCAAACTGTTGTTTGTCTTCCAAAGTCAGTTGCAAGCCTGATTGGAGCTGCAAAAACACACGGGGTCTCCTCCGCTGACAGCCAGACTTGGAGGGCGCGTGGGCGGTCTCTGGGTGCCTCTCCTGCTAGACTTTATCTTAACTCTTCACAGCATTGGAAAGGACTCTGTTTCCAAGAGAGGCTGCTTGTATAGATCCTGGGGCTCAGGACTTCAGCACGTATTTTATAGGGACCCAATTCATTCCCAACATAGAATCTACCTCACAGTCATCTGATAGTGTCTGGGACACAGAGGTACTTAATAAATGGGAGCCATTGTCATTGGGCCTCATGGTGTCAGGTTACATGGAGTATGTGTGACAGTTAAATTATGGCTGCTGAAAGGGACTAGAATACAGGGAGATCTATGTGACAGCTGAACACCTAGAGGTAGTTTAGATGAAGGGGGAGAGGAAGAATCTTTTGGCGTAATAATAGAAGCGAGGAAGTTTTCATTACTGGCTGGCCACAGAGTGATGATCAATTGGATTGATGACACACAGCTAGAACGACTCCTGCTCTTTCCACCAGGCAAGACATTCAAATGTCATGTCCATCTTTGGCTGACTACTGGTGTGTCCCTATGTATTCATTTTGATGCTTATCATAGCCAGAAAAAATACTTTAAAAAAGTCCCCAAGTGCGACTTTTCCATTTCTTCTGTTTGTAAGTTCTTGCAGCTGATGGAGGAAAAAATAGCCCAGCGCATTTGCATTGAAATCTCGAAATCTAAATATTTCTGTGAATCATTCATTATTACCATATAACTCGGTGTTTGCATGCAAATAACTTTAATGGCATAAATGCTTATAAAATAAGTCTCTTACCATATGAACTCTGTAAAGAATACTAATCCCCAGTGTCATGAATGGCTTCGAGAAATCAATCACTTTCTCACGTTCAGCTGTAATGGTGAGGCCTGCCACAGCCAGATCTGCTTTCTGAAAGGACACAGAGAGATACTGTCATAGGAGGCAGGACACAGGGGACCAGTGATCACAGGTTGTCCCTGCTGAGGAGCTGTTATCCTGGTCAGGCTTCTTGCCTCAGTCCAGATCTAAACCACCACTCTTAAGAAGGACCTGCCTTGAAGCTGTGACTCATGTCTGTTTACTGTTAGACCCCTCTGCCTACATAGGTAATTTACAAGCAAGAGGGAATACAATCAGACCGCTCAGAAACAATTTCCAAAAGTTCCAGGAGAGGAGACCTTCTGGGCAAGCTTTCTCAATATTCTTCTCTGTCAGAAATTCTTCCTTGGATCTAATTTAGATCCATCTTGTTGAAAAGAAGCCCTTTCTTATTGTCTATAATCCAATACCTGGGGCTGTTGGAAAGCCCAGAGCCAGGACTCAGTTCTAGCCCACACTCTGCCTGATAAAGAGCTGATCACACTTAGTCACTCTGCTTGCCTGGGATTCCATAGCCTCATCCACGAAGCAAGAATGTACAGGGAAGAGAATGTCCTGTTCTTCACAGCAGTTCTCTAAGGTAACACTCAACATGTAGCATTTGGGGTCACCTGTATCTATCTGTAGCACCCATTGGACCAATTAAAACCAACTCACAAGTCTCTCTCCAGACCCCAAGGACAGATTCTTGGTGGGCTTACATATTATTCTATATTCATAGCAAGTGATAATAATCTATATTTTAATATTTAAGAATGGATAGTTAAGAGCTATATTTGACTCCCAGGTGATATATTTATATTTCATCAAAAACAGTAAGAAGAGTGAGTGTCCACAAGTCCATTAGTCCTGAGTGGATATGGGTACACAGAGCACGCAGGTACGTGCACACACATCTGATGACTGGCAAACTACTGCAAGAAAGCAAGGTGCTGTTATGCTTTGGATGTGAAATATCCCCTACGGGCGCTTGTGTTGGAACATATGGTCTCTGGTGGTTTAGGGAGGTGAAAGAGCATTTTGGAACCTTTGGGGCCTAGATAGAAGACATGCCAGAATGGTGGAGCTTTGGGTTATAGTTTGGCAGCCTGGGAATTCTCTCTCTCACATTCTGATTCCCAGAGACTTGAAGAAAGGTCAGGCTGCAACAATTGTACAGCCATGGACAGAGGCTCCTGCAACCATGCTTTCCCCGCCATGACAGACTGCTTCCTCTGAACCGTGAACTAAAATGAACCTCTAGTCCTTCAGGTTGCTGCTTTCATGCCTTGCTCACAGCAATGAGGGCCGTACCTCAAGCAGATGATGATGATGTGACACGTGCTTGGGAAGGGTAAATCTATCACCAAGTTTCACACGCCAGCCTCCCATTCTCAACTCATGCCCCAGCACAAGTTAGCAAACTTAGAGCCTAACCAAGTAGAGTCATCCTTGGAGTGCAGGTGAAAGACCATTTTAATGAAGAAGGGGAAATGTATATGTGAGTGGCTGGCGCATCCCATATTTCTCTGAGTGTTGATGACTGCCACCAAGTGAATCAGTCCTTGGGTGACAGAGTAGGGTTTGATTAGATCGTCAGCATCTTCATTCGGGGGACTCTTTAGAGGCTTTCTTGGGCCTTTCAGAACCCCATCCCCTCAGTGACAGCGGCACTGACTTGAGTTCAGCTTGGGAGCGGAATGAGAAGCGACAAAGGCAGCCTCAGAGGCCGGCAGGTGCAATGCTGTGCCTGAGGGCGCGGTGCACTGTAGAACAGGAGCACAGCCCTGCCTGAGACCCAAGGTGGAGGAGGGGGAAGGGTTAGCATCATTGGAATAAAGGAACTGAAGTAAGCATGAAGACAGGAAGGGACTGGGTGGCTCGGCCAGCTTCTGTGCAAGTGTGGTGGTCTGAGTTTGATCCCCGGTACCCAGTGCACCTGCAGACATGCCCTGGCATGTCACCGGGGCTCACTGGCTGAAGAGTGTGGCCTGTTCTGTAAGTTCCAAACTCATTAGAGACCCTGCCTCAAAATATCAAGGTGAGCAGCATGAGGAATGATACTTGAAGTTGACCTCTACACAGACACACACGCACACACTCATGCATGCATCCACACACCCCCATACACACACACACACATGGAGGAAGATTGACAGGCTGGAGAAGTGGCTTGCTGTGTTGTGCAAGTTGAGGACCCAGGTTTAAACCCATATCACCCACATAAAAGCCAGGCATGCCCTGTAACTCCAGCATTTACAGGGGTGGAGACGGAGACAGATGGACCTCAGGAGCTCACTGAGCCCAAACAGCAAGCTTCCGGTGCAGTGAGAGACCCTTTCTCAAGGCAATAAGGGGAGAATGAGACAAGAAGATGCCAGTGTCCTCTTTCGACCCTCACGTGTGCACAGACTCTCACACACAGCTGCATACTCAGAAATGCACCGCATACGCACGTGTGTGGGCACTTGCACATGCATGTGCATGAGCACACATTTGCACACACACACACACACATGCACACACACCACTAATTACAAATTTTACAGAGATTAAGATGACAAAATAGGCAAGGGGTAAACTCAGCATCTGTTCCTTTCTCTGGTGACTTCTTTTTTCAGAACTCCAAATCCATTGACCAAAGGAAGTCATAGCAACCCTGGATTTCTATTTTCTACACTCAGATTTTTCTCTAAAAGGGGGCAAACTTTGGATAACAATTTGGAAATCATTCTGCAATTTATTCATGTTGGCCAACAAAGATATTATGAATGCCAAAATAATCCATACGTCCATATGGACAGAGAGCTGAAAATGGGCTACATTCTTCCTCCCTCCACCTGTGTAGGTGGAGACAGCATGCCCCGGGCACACACAGGCCGTTCCTGTAGAATGACAACCTTGCCCAAATCAGACAGACCATGCACAGAAAACTGGTTCTGCTGGCAAGACTGATTCCATGCTCTCACCCTCTCTTTCCTCTCTCCCAGGGCTGGAATAGTTTGGGGGCAGGGAAACAGAAGAGGCAGCAGCAAGCTGCACAAAAAAAAAAAAAAACAGCAAGAGGTTTGGTGGTGGCTGTTTTTTATATTTAATTGACTCCATATAGAAGAGTAATTATCTACCTTGGCTTCAGCGCACCCTGGGGTGCCAGCCACAGTCACGTGGGATCAGATTATTCCAAAAGATGTGTGTTCATTTTCTTTTACCTTAGTTAAAAAGACATTATGCTATAAAGCAGCCTTCAGATGAGGAGATAATGTGCCATGAAGACACACTAACAAGCAAGGGGGTTGGGACTGCACAAATGCTACAATGGTTAGGGCGGGAGGCTGGGGGGACAAGGGCACATGACAGCCTGTCTGAGGCCTCGTGGTGGTGTGAAAGCCTATGTTCTCCATGGGAGAGAGCAGTGGATGGGGAATCTGGATCTTGTCATAGCTGGGCCCCAAGCTCATCGTGACAAGTTTTTCTTTGATGGGAACGGACTCCTTAACTGTGAAGGGAAGGGCTCTGCCAGGGAGTTCCCTGGCTTTTCGGCCATCTGTCCCAGGTCTTTCTGTCCTGCTCCAGATCATGTGACTTCCTTTAACTGGGCCCCATCCTGCCCTAGAAGGTGATGGGAGTGTGGAATCGTACGGAATGGATGAGAACAAGAAGCGGAAGGCAGAATCTGGTTCCCAGGCTGGGCAGCAACTGGGGGACCCTGCATCCAGAAAGGTCAGGAAGAAACTGTGGGGCTCAGGCCTGAGCCTGGCATCCTAGGGATGGGAAAGCAGACCAGGTCAAGAGTTGGGCTGAGATTAAAGACAAGAAAAGAGAACACACATCTGCTGTGTGTGGGGGCAGCAGACACACAAGGGTGTTTAAGTGTATTTCCCCTGAGTGCCAGGCCCCATTCCTTTGCCTGGGTTTGACTAAAAGTGTTTTTTGAAGGTCTTTGTAGGCTGCCTCTGAGGGATGCTCCCCTTTTATCTCCTGGATGTTGGTGGAATTTACAAGGCTGGGCCAGGCAGGAGCTGGCCTACAGGTGACTTCCAAAACATAGCCTCCAGCCTTTGCCTCGCTGGAGGTTAACAGGGGTCATTCAGTGGCCACATTGATATCAAAGCCCAAAGCCCGCAGGCTGGCCCACACTTCTCTGGGGATCTGGCCTGGGCTGGGAGGGAAGGCATGTTCACAGTAGGGATTGGGTCTGCACAGGTTGCCTGAGCCCATCGTCTCCCCCCCCCCCAGGTTCCCTGAGAACGACAAGGACATCCCTTGACAACCATAGAGCCTGGCCTCCCCAAGCCGACAAGGCTTGCATCGTTACCTTGGCTGCCATTTTAAGATAGCCACTGCCCCACTTTGGGCAAAATCGTCCTGCTTGCACCCAGTAGGGTCTCCTAGTGTTCTGGCTTGCCTTTTCCACCTGTGGCTTTCCCTGACCCATAGGATGAGGAGACAGTCAGTAGGCTGCTCCTAATTCTCACTGGTGACTAACCCATGTTCTCCCAACAAATTTTCTGGCTATGAAATGGTTCGATGTCTGCCTAAGGAGACCATGTAAAAATCAGGAGTGGTAGTTGCATAGAGGAACCCCATACAAACCGTATCATTTGGGTGTGTGTTCGCAACAGCCTTCTGTGGGGGGGGGGATGACCTGCCTGAACTCTTGCTGGGTGACCTTGGACAAGTCATTTCACTTCTCTTGGGGCCTGTGTGCTCATCTGTCAAGTGGGGTTAATTACAGGACCCAGTTTCTTCAGCAGCAGGAAGGTGAGTTGGTAGGTTACAAGCATGGGCCTGGTCCACTTCTGCTGCTGCAATGATAGTGTGGTGCAGCTGCTGCCAAACTTGATGAGAGAGATCACCTCAAAGGGCCTTCTAGAAACACATCTGAGTCCATGTGCGTGGCAGGTGTGTTAGGAGGCCCCTGGCTACTCGGCCCCCTCGGGTCTTTCCCCAGTGGCCGTGTGCTTCTCAGTGTGAAGCATTTGGGGACCCTCCCAGGCATCACATCACCCCATTCTTTGGAAATCTCTTGGGGAAGCAGATGCCAGTTAGAAAACCTGCATCCTCCACATGCTCTGTGACCTCTCAGTGTGCCCTCCCCCAGCACCTTACGAATTCTCTGAACTCCCCTGGGCTGTCTCTGACCAGCTTCTAGAACTTTCTTCCCCCTGACGTTTTGCATAAGCCTCAGCTTCAGACCTGGGGAAGCCATCTGCCCTGCACCTCAGTTCCACACACCTCTTCCGGCCCAGCCTGCAGCTGCTGCTCACATGGATTGCCTCTCTTTCTTGACAGCCCTTTACCTAACTCTGTAATTGCATCACTTAGCTCTGGAAGGCTCAGGGAGGAAGCTCTGCCTGGAAGAAGATGGTGCTGAGCATCTCAGAAGTCCTCACTCTGGGGTAAATTGCACCTCTGAAGAGCACAGAGAGTTCCAATCAAGGCCAGGCCGTGGCTCTGGAGAGAGGCTGGTGTTCTTTGTGACATCCAGAAGGGAAGGGGCTTTGAGGCCAGCCATCTCTTCCCCTGCTGTGACCATAAGCCTGCGTCACTGGCACCACACTGAACGGGGTTCAAGTTCATCACTGTGACCGTGGGACACCCTCACGGCTTCCCCAAGGCCACTTCCCACTTTAACTTGAGGTAACAATGGCCAACCTGGATACTTCTGAGGCTCGGAAAGACTGCACACCCTACACATGCAGCACAGCGCTTAGCATATACTATGAGCTTAACAAATGCTCACTGACAACATTTCTCTAGACAAAGTCATTTTTGTATCATGGCCATGAGGCTTTTTCTTCCCCCAAGACAGATCTCTCCATGGATCACAGGCTGCCCTAGAACTCACAATCCTCTGGCCTCAGCTGGGCTGGGGCTACAGGAGTGAACCTTCATGCCTCCTGGCTTTGTGCTGTCTCTTTTATAAGTCTCCTGTGAGCTGGAGTGTGGTAGGTGCACATCCTCAACCCCAGCACTTGGGAGGCAGAGGCAGGTGGAACTCAAGGCCAAGGCCAGTCTGGACAGCCAGGGCTACACAGACACCACCCACGCACCACACACCCCTCCCCACCAAAAACCAAGTTTCCTGTGTCTCCCACCCCCATAGTCCATCCTGCCTGTTCAGGCTATAACCGTTCACTGTTCTCTTCACACTTATCCAGTGACATAATGAGCATGTGAATAGCTAGCCATCAGCCCCACCCACTCCTCAGGACCATTCAAAGCTTCTCCCTCCCGACACCTCCTGACCATCTTTTCAGGAGAAACCTTCCACACCTCCCAGTCACCAGTATGTCTGTCCTGGTGGCAGGAACTAGAACCAACTGTAGTGCCCGTGCTAGAACCGAGTCTGGGCCCATGTCAGCTTAGCTGCCCACATGTGATGTGAACTTAACCTCCCTGTGTCTGTGTGACTTCCCTGATGAAGTAGGGACAAGGACAACTCCATTCATTGCCTATGAAATGGGACACCCTTGCGGAGGGCAGGCCTGGCCCACCCACAGTCACTCTCTACGGATGGTGTCTCTGACTATGTTTCTTGCCACTGGGTTGACACTCATGTGTCTTACCTTCCCATGAGATTACAGTTTCTTGAAGCAGGTATTAGCCTTCCTAAAATGGAACACACACAGCATAGTCACCCCCAGTTCTGTTTTACATACCAAGAAGCTAGACCCAGAGAGGGTTGTAATTTGTTCAAGCTCACACAGCTAAAGAAAACTGCCTTCAGATCCACATGTTCAGATCCTCAAGACTGGGAACTTTTTTTCTTACTGTTGTAGTGTTCCTTTGAGTGTCCCCAAGTGGGCACATAATCAGCTCCTAAGGACAACTAGTATAGTTCAGGGGCAGGTGGGCAGCCCCTAAACACAGTCTGTGCTCAAGCCCCTTCTTGCCAACAGTGGAACCAGGTTGATTTCTGGCAAATGGCTGATATAAGAGGGACTTTCATTTTTTTCAGGAGACCAGAATGCCGGATTCTGGTCAGATAGCATGTCCTGGTTCATCATGCTGAGGGACATGAAGCCCCAGTTTCCCCCACTAGAGGGCGCACATCCCTCCCTAACCTGGCTCTAATCATGAGCCCCTTAACACCCAGGATAGCATTAGCAGGGAGCCCAGCAATTGTCAGTGGGGTGCTAATTACACTTCTGGAAGGGACAGAGTAGGCAGGCCTAGGCTGAGCTGGAGACCAGCAGCAGGGCCTGCTCTGTGGTTAAGCTGCCCTCCACCCCCACGCCATGCCAAGTCCTCTGCTGCTTGACCAGGTGCATTGATGAGGCATCTCATCATGATGAGAATCGCCACACTTCTGTCTTTCAATCGTTCACAGGCTGCAAGCCTTTCTTCCCCCACCCCATCTATGCAGACGCCCAGGGAACTGGAGCCTCAGAGCAGGGAACAAGAGCTCTGAAGGAGCCAAGGACTCGCGCCCACTGCTGCCTCTGGTGTGCCTGGGGATGTCACTTAAGACTCCATGATGACACACATCTGCTGTCCTCCTGCTTGCATCATCAGGCTGGCTGCCCACTCCACCACCCAGGGGTGGTCAGGGGGAATGTCTAGCAGTCATATGGCACCTGTAAAGTGTTTGGTGTTCTTGCCCACTGGACAGACAGGGTGCTTCTTTTCTTTCAGAACCAAAATATGAGGTGGAGGATAAGAGAATATAATTGTGTCCAGTTGAGTCACCTGTGGAGGCACACACGCACTGGTACGTGCGCACGTGCGTGCACACACATACACACACACAGAGTGTTCAGTGTGTCACCCCAAGCCTGTCCTCTTGAGCCTCTGCTCAGAGAAAGCCCTGGTCACTCTTGCAAGCCTGTGCATTGGCTTAGCATGTCACTGTGCGGGAGGCAGATACCAGGGGTACATTAGCATTTGTGGGGGGAGTGGCAATGTCATCCTCAGGTCTAAGTCATCCCTGGTGCTATTTCTCGAGGTGACAGTCTATTCTCAGGGTTGGATGGATTCCCTTAGAGTTAAATTAAAATCCCCATGAAATATTTACTTGGCTGGGCACAGGGCTCTGCTACTGGCCTGTGAAGACAGATTGGAAGAACGATGGTGAGCAGTGGGGAGAAGGGACCAGCTCATCATTTGAGGGCGAAGCTAAAGGGCACAGGGGTCTGAGCTGGGCCAGGAGGCTGAGAAGCCAGTGTTAACTGTTGATGTCTCCCTTCAGAGTTCTGTTCGCTATGCAGCTGCCCTCTGTGGTCAGACAGACATATGCCTAAACCAAGGCTCTGCCATTGCACAGCACTGCACCCTGCCTCAAACTAGACGTCTGTTTCCTCTGAACACACATCCACACACACTCTCATATGAGGCACATGTGTGTACGTGCATTTACATGGGCCATTGGGGGCCTTTGAGTGCCACGGGAAGTGGGTGGAGGTCAGAGGACAACCTTGGGGGCCAGTCCTTGCCTTCCAAGTTGTGAGACAGGGTCTCTGTGCTGGTTAGTTTTGCCAAGTTGACATAAGCCTAGACAAACCTGGGTAAAGGGAACACAGGTTAAGGAACTGCCTCCATCAGATTGGCCTATGGCATACGTGTGGGGGCATTTTCTTGATAGTTGATGTAATTATAGGGTTCAGTCCACTGTGGGTGGTGTCATCCCTTGGCAGGTGGGTCTGGGCTGTACCTGAAAGTTAACTGGCAAAAGCCAGGAAGTGAGCCAGTGAGCAGCATTCCTTCTTGGCCTCTGCTTTAGGTCCTCCCTCTAAGTTCCTGCTTTGAGTTCCTGCTCAGTTCCCCCAATGCTGGATTGTAACCTGGGAGCGGCAAGTGGAAAGAAACCCTTCCCTCCTCAGATGCCTTTTTCGTCATGGTGTGTATCTCCATGGTCTCTTTGTTGTTGGATGCTGTGTATGCTGGGATAGCTGGCCGGCAGGCTTCCAGGATTCTCCTGTCTCTGCCTCTCATACCACCACAAGAGTGCTGGGATTGCAGATGCACCCTACCATGCGCGGCTCTGCGCGGGTCTTGGGGCGGCACACTCTTGTCCTTGTGCTCGTATGGGAGGCACTTTGGCGCTCTCCAGCCTTCTCCAGATGCCCATCGAACAGGCCACTCCCAGCCCTCTTGGACTCATTATCCTGTTTCTTATTCTTTATGTGAGAACCAAGACCTAAAATTATCTCTAGAGAGATGGCTCAGAGGTTAAGAGCACTGACTGCTCTACCAAAGGTCCTGAGTTCAATTCCTAGCAATTCCCTCACAACCATCTGTAATGAGACCTGGTGCCTTCTTCTGACCAGCAGGTATACATGTAGGCAGAACACTGTATACATAATAAATAAATCTTTAAAAAAAAATTATCCCTAGTGTATCAAGCTACCTGCTGCTGCTGAAGAACAAGAGTTCCGGGAGGCAAGGGACCCGTGTGTCATCTACAGTCTTGGTCCTGTCTATAAAGTCCCTGTCCTAAGGTCAGACTCAAAAGTACTTGCCGAATGGATACGATCATGGAACAAATGGGTGAACCCCTGAAGGAGGAGCCCAGGCACCGAGTTTCTCAGCTCAGCTCTCAGTGAGGGCAGCTTAAGCACAGAGAGGTTCTGAATAGGGCCTCCAGGGCCGGTGTAACTAGATACTGGCCATGTAATTAGATGCCAGTTGCTTGGCATCTCTGTGCCTCAGTTGCCCCACGTGGAAAATGGGAACAGAGATAACATATATTCCATAAATACATTGTAAATTTAAATGGATGACTGCACGGAAAGCAGCCAGGACAGCGCCTGGAATAGGCTACCCCGCAGAAGACAGAGCTGCTGCGACTTGATCGTAGCTCAAAGTGTTAGCTTTAATTTCATTTATTAAGGTGATTGCTTTAGAACATTCAGTGTAGAAGAGTGCAAAGAAATCTCATGATTGGGAGATCAATATGTATTATATATGCTGCACATTGTTTATGTCATCGTGGTGTGGAAAAGAAGCGGCATCCAGAGTTTGGGCCTCAGTGGCAGTGACTACCTCACACTGCCACCAAGGCCACCGTTTACCACACCTGCTGTTCTGAAGAATGGCCCTAATTCACACAGCTCATGGAATAACAGTAGAAGCCTCTTTGGGTTTTCAGGATAACATACTTGTTCCATCCTCTCTCCCCCACTCCTTCCTTCCCAGACAGGGTATTATGTAACTCAATCTACCCTCAAACTCTGTCTATAACTAAGGTCAATTCTGACCCTCCTGCTTTATCTCCCAAGTACCAGGATTACGGTGTAGTGTTTGAGAGAGAACTCAGGGGCTCCTGCATGCTAGGCCAGCACTCCGCCATCTGAGCTATCCCAGCACATCAGAGTGCCCCTTTACTGATACTGTGTCCAGTCCATGTGGAGACGTTATCTGTAACAAAGCTATATGTTTAGAGACACTAAATTCCCACCAGTAGGCACTCCCCTTTTGCTGGTGTCCCAGCCATACAGGTTAAGGTCTGGGAAGCAGTGGGTGGGGCAGGGGTGTGGGCCTGACATGAGGCAAGGCTCACTGGTCTCATCAGTTAGGACTGCAGCCCTAACTGTGAGCAGAGTCTTTACCTCTTCTGTCACCCTGTTAGGCAGGATCCAGGCCTATTCAGGGCCTGAGTAAAGCATGCTCAGACAAGCTCCTGCAGGCAGCTTCTGGGGCTCTGGGGCTTGTGGTAGCATATTTCACTTTCCTTCCTAGTGTCAGCCCTGTAATTAGGGGTGCTGTGATTCACAGGCTTGTTATAGGACTGTTTTCATTAGGTGAAATGAAGTATCACCCACTGCTGTAAGCTCCACAGAGACCTCCCTGGGCCCCGCCAAAGACTGTAGACCTCTGGGGGCCCTTCTTTTTTTTTTCCAATGGCTTTCTGAGTGACTCTGCCTCAGAGACAGGCACCTGAGTCACGGGGGGGGGGTGAGTAACTGGCACTACACGTTTGCTCCACCATTGGAGAAAGAGAGAGAGAGAGAGAGAGAGAGAGAGAGAGAGAGAGTGTGTGTGTGTGTGTCCCTGTGCATCCCCCCCTCCCCCCCCCCCCACCCCAGCGGGCATCTCCCAAGGGTCCTCACAGGCTTTGGAGGAAGAGCACTTAGACATCATGGTAGATCCTTGCCTCCTTTTCTGCATGAGCAAGTGGATTTGCTCTCTTTCAGAGAGATGCCTCACCTTGCTGACAAAGAAGACCACATCCAGAGCTGTCATGAGCAGGCAGTATTTGATCCCCATGACTCCCTCTACATTTATTTCATTTACTTATTTATTTACCTCTATCCCTACTACGCTGGTAACTTACTTAGAGTCAAGCAGAAGGAGGCTCCCGGTACATAGCTATGTGCTGTGAAGTTGGGGCAAAGGCAACCTGTGAGAGGGAGGATGTAGAGAGCCAGGAGCAGAAGGAAAGGAAGGGGCCTGTGAGGTGTTGACAATGACAGTGGTTTCCTAGGCATGTCCCCTTGTCACAACTCCTCAAGCTGACCCATAGCGTGTACACTATGTAAGTCCAAATGAACAAAACTGTGAATGTTTATTGACTTTTGTATGAAAGTCTCTGTGTGCATGCACATGTGTGTATGTGGGTGCACACACCTGGACACATGTGCATCCAGAAAAGAGCACCCAGAGTCCTCTTCTACTACACTCCCTGTTCCTTTGAGGCAGAGTATCTCTCTGAGCTCGGGAAGCCAACAAGCTCCTACTTGTTACTACTGTTTATTTACTCATGGGGAAACATGCTCGTGTTTCTCCTGTCTCTGTCACACTTGAAGATACCCCACTTACAGGTATTTATGGGGCACCCTGTTTGTTTCTTAGGTGATGAGATCTGAATTCTGGTCTTCATGGTTGGGGCAGAAGTCACTGTTAACTGCTAAGCCAAATGTAGAGCCCCATTTCTTTTCTCTTTAAAGTTAACAGGTTTGCCCAGAGACAAATGTGACGTGGAACACGGTTGGCTCTATGAGGTAAAAGCTAGTGAGATGTAAGAGGACTGCACTGTGGGGTGCCACACCCTCCCCTGTTAACTTCACCTAGGTAGAGAGCAGTAAATACAGATGTGGTGTGTTTCTGCTCAGCATCTGGTGACTTCAAGAGCAAGAAGAGGCAAAGTGAACAACTGGAATCTTAACTGGAGACAGTCCAGATCCAGCATCTGGTCTAAACAGCTGAACAGTCTGTACAAAGCCCGGAGGAGCCAACTCTGGCTGTTGTGAGCATCCAGCAAAGCCTGGAGGAGCCTGGCCTCTTCCCTAGGACCTGCAGTCACCATACCTCCAGAACTCACTGTCCCCACCCTAGAGGAGTCTTCTCAGAACCAGAGGAGAAGACAAGTGATGCTCCCAGTACCATGTGTGAACTACTCCCTAGTCCCACCTGACACTAGGCCAGAGAGCTATCAGGGTCCCAGGGGTTGGTCACTTAGCCTCACTGAGCATGCGTCCCCAAGAGTAAATACTGAATAGTAATGCTTTTCTACTTTCTGGGTTTGCTGTGAGGATCGAATGAGGGAATAGACAAGGCCCAGGGCAGGTAAGTGCTCAATAAACTCTATTGCTCTTATTCAGATGCAGGGTTCGATTCTGGAACCCTATTTCTTTCCTCTGCCCATTCCTGTGAGTGCCAGGGAATGTGGCCTCTGCTTTGGGCTACGCCTGTGGGGTTTTCCAAGGCCAAGCCTTGCTTCTTTGTCTCCCTTCTTCTGACTCCCTTTTTTTTTTAATCATTGGCCGGACCAACCTGGGGTGCACGCATGCCTACTGTTCCTGCTCACTCTTGGTCTTGCTCTGCCATCTGTGCCCTCTCTGACAGACACATTCCACTGGCATCTGGGACACAGCAGGTTGCTCAGTATGTCTCCTGGATTTGAGTAAGAACTTGCCTAGCGAAAGTCAATCTCGTTTTCCCTAGAAGCTCAAATTCATTGACCCAACCACATGCTGCTGTCTCAAGGGACTCAGCCTTTTTTTCCCCCACTGCCTGGAGAGCAAATGCTTATGTAGGTGCAGGCAGAAGCTTGTCGTGAAGCTGGGAACCTACGTGAGGGCTCTGAGAGATCCCTAGTCCTGTGGGATCTAGGGTGGTTGCTTCTATAGATGCCAACACCACCACTGGTGCGTGTTGGTGTGTGTGTGTGTGTGTGTGTGTGTGTGTGTGTGTGTGTGTGTGTGTGTGTGTGTGTGTGTAGCATCAGGTGCTCCCAACAAGCACAGATCAGCAAGGAAAACAGTGTGTGAATCAGGCTCCTGGAGCATATTATGATTCTGTCTGGAACCTCTGAGCCAGGGAAACCAACCCATAGCAAAAAGCAAGCAGAAAACCAACAGCGCTGGCAGAGGCAGGGGAAGGGGAACATTTGAGATCCACAGGGAAGTGAGGGATGGGTAGGAGCTGCCTTCTGGACAGAGCAGAGAGCCACCACAGCAGATTTAATGGCTGAGGTCCGTCCCACTGGGCAAGGGAAACCGGGTATATTCGAGCAGCTCTAACAGCTGTCAGAACTGGGCCACAGGGGACTGGCCTGGGAGGTTTTATATCTTCCTCAAGTCCTGGCCCAGGTTCTCGGCTTCCTGCCACTATGGAGTCAGTCTGTCATCCCTTCCCCATCACCACAAACTACAGCAAATCCTGCTGCAAGGTGTTCAGTCGGGTGTTCAGTCCCAACACCAAGGAAAGCAACGAATGCAGCGACTTATCCAAGTCCACGGGTGGTCAGCGGGGAGGCAGTAGCATGAGTGAATGCAGTCTTCCCATCACCACCTCTCAATAACAGCTCCAGAACAGAAGGGAGCCAGGGCTCTCCGCTCCCTGTCTTCCTCTCCCTCCTTGCTAGCTTGCTGTACTCGTGCCATTTACTTTCTGTCGTTGAACTACAGCATCTTTTGACCGCACACCATGACGGCATTCTCCGCCCACCTGCCATCCAAATTAGACCCCAGGAGTAAGCCTGGACTTCCCACTTCAACCCTGCCTTCCCTGTTCTCGGCACATTCAGTAAGTGAGCACATGGTGGGGAGGGTGCGTGCCTTTAGTCTCGGCACTTAGGAGGCAGAGGCAGGCAGATCTCCGTGAGGAAAATGCCAGCATGGTCTACAGAGCTAGTTGCAGAATAGCCAGGGTGGTTGCAAAGAGAAACCCTGTCTCAAAAAATCAAAGCAAAAAAAGAGCACAGTTCATTTTAACTCTGGAAAACATTACCGCCGCGGTCCAGCTGAGCCTGAGAATGCTTCATGCCCAGGATAGTCAATTGGATGGATGGGTTGGGCTCAGCTGGACTGAGGACCAGCAGTTCTCCAGCTAGAGCATGAATCATAATTACAGGAGGCAGGAGGGACTGTTAACTCATAGGCTGATGCCCTTACTTCAATCTCTCATTCAGGAAGTCTAGGTAGGGCAGGGTGGGGTTGATGGTTCTAGTGCGGGGACCACAGTTTGAGAACCTCTGCTCTAGGGTTGATTTCTACACCAAGTCCTGTCAACCCTAGATTAACAAGCTCCAGTGGCTCTCCACTATCTGAAGGACATAGTCCTAGTTCCTTGCAGTGATCTACAGGGGCCTTCCCTGGCTTTCTCTTCAGCACCACTCCCAAGCTATTGATGTTCCTTCAATCCATGGTGGGGACACACTGCACTCTTTATGGCTCCTAAAAGTGTTCTATATTTCATGCCTTGCCCAGTTTCCTCTGCATGCAACTCATTCCCTCTTATTGTTTGTCAAATCCTATCTGTCCCTCAATGCCCAAACGGACAATACCCTCCTTTGGAAGCATCCTAGTGAGTGAGGATGACTGTGGACTTTGGCATCAGTGATCAACCAGTCTATTAACTGGGTGACTTGGAGCTAGGCTCTCTGGTAAGATGAATTCTTCATTATAAAATATGAATAATAATGTTTATATTGCAAGATCATTGTGTAGAGAGGAAAAGATTCATAAAAGTACCTACAGGTACTAGGTGTTCAATAAACAATAGCTATGATTTTCATTACCTCTGTTCTGAAGCCTTGCCTGGCTCCTTTCAGCTTAATGACTTGCTTTCTTCTCTGCTCCCATAAATTTGGTATACGATCCCACTTTGCATATATCACATGCTATGGCTTCATATTATATACTCGGCCTAATTCCCCATGGAATTGGAATAATAATATGAATATTAAAAAGTGGACTTTCCCAGCAGACTTTTGGGATTGACGCTTCACAAGCTTCAGGCACTTGCAAAGGAAGAAAATCTACTACAGATAGATAAAACTCCACACCTGAAGGCATGATGGGTGAGTCTAGAGCATCGGCTGGGTTGGGGACTGTATTCCTTCCTTGGACAACATGTAACTGGCATCACTGTACTTCAAAGTTCTATGTCTATAGACTGTGAACTCTGTGAAATTCAGTTTGAAGCCACAACCAAGATTGAGTCAACATATCTAGGGGCAGGAAGCATTGACTGACCAAGGATGGAAGTACGTAAGAGACCCTAGGAAGGACCGAGCTTCAGGAATCACATTCGACTCTTGGGAAGAAAGCGTTCAAGGACCGTGGTTAGTTACCTCCAAGACAGGCTGAGGGAGCAACCGGAACTGGTTGGTGAATGAGGAAATCCTTTGGGGACCAAGGCAGAGTATAAGACCCTGTTTGCTGAACAGAGCTCTTTCAAAAACATGTGTGACATCAGGCTCAACCTAGTATACATGGGATTCTGTATTCAGATGACATACTCACCCCTGTCATGTGGATAGAAGACTGGGACCAGAGTATCCTTAGAAGAGATCAGGACACTACTGTCTCAGCTCCCTTTCTTACTCCTGCCCCAAGATCAATCCCCCCTGCCCATCTTCTCTGTTTAGCAGCAAGCTATCCCTTAGAAGGCCTTAGGGGCCTTAATTAACACATTCTCATTTCTCCTACAAACTCCTCTCTCCCCTTAAGAGCTGGCACTCAGTGGGGAAGACAGAAATAATCCTGGTGAAGTGACTCTTCTGAAACATTTCCCAGGCTGCCTCCAGGCCCCCCTGGGGTTCAGAGAAGTTCCCAGTCTGAAACAGCTGTGATAGCTCCAAATCTAAGGAAAGTGCAAGCCCCTTCAGATATCTCCTATCAACACCTTCAGTGGGAAATGAGCACCATGGAGATCTAAGGACCCACAGGCCAGACCATGAGGCCTTCCCTCAAACCTACAGTAGCCTTTTCTGGGCCTCAATCTCCACAGTCCTGAGAGAGGGCCAGGTCCTGCCCATTTTCTGGGAGATGAAGATTCAAGCTGTGTGTATTCTCAGGTGGCATAACAGTACCATCCTCAGTTCAGTCCAGGTCGGGCTTTTCTAGCTACTACTCACACCTGTATGTATTTTGTTTACTTGTTGGATATTTCTCCTACCTATAAGCTTCCAGAGATTGGACGACCCCCCCACCTGTTCTCCAAGACCCCACCACAGTGACAGATGCATGCTATGTGTCTGACTGACCCCCTGAATGCTTTCTTGTCTGACTCTTGGCCTAATAGTCTGGTTTCTATAAACCTGCCAGTGAAAGTTCTCCCTAGAACACTGAAGAAGGACTTGTCCCATGATTCCTGGCACCTTGACTTGCCAACTTAGTGGTGCTTTGACTGTGTTTCATGTTCTGTGTGAGGAGATCAACATGCACAGGGTAGCCATGCCTTCCCTAAAGGAGCTGCCATACCATGGTCTCCAGTTAGACAGCTTCTGTCCCTATTCTATTCTGCTATGGTATACTTGGGTCCTTCTCTATATCACTTACCCCATAGGGCCTTGTATTAAAGCAGGGGTTGGTCTGTCCTTCCAAAAGCTAGGAAATTCCCAGAGAGAAGGCATCTGGTTTTAAGACCTGGCATTTCCAGGCATTAGTCATATGGGGATCTATTTCCTCTGTCTGTAATGGGGTGGGGATGGTTATGACAGAACTACCCAGGCTACCTGATTTCTCATCGCTGTGACAAAATCCCTGTCAGAAGCCACTTAAGGAAAGAAGGTTTATTTCAGCTAGTGGTTTCAGAGAGTAGAGTCTGTCGTGGTTTGGAAGGCTTGGTGGCAGGAACACAAGGCTGTTGCTTCTCACATCTGATTAGTCAGGAATCAGAGAATAACACCACAGGCAAAGTCAGGCTATCGTCTTCAAAGGTTGCCCCTAATGATATACTTCCTCCAGTCCCACATCCTATACCCTCCCAGGGCAGCACTACCAGCTGGGGATCAAGAGTTCAAACACACCAGCCTTGGGGAGGGCATTTTAAATTCACACCACAATTCCCTACTTTCTAGATACATGGTGAGTGCCAATCAAATGCCACTCTCAAACAGATCCTGAGAGCTGCCTGGTTGATGGTCCTGGACCAGCATATTTCTTCCTCTCCATCCTAGCATGAAGATGCAGAGGATAGGAAATCTCCACTCAAGTCATTCTATGTCACAGCCACCAGTTCTCATGTCCCCATAGTGCAATGGGAAGAACCAGTTCCCATGTTCCCATGGTGCAATGGGGAAGAATCAGTTCTCATAGTCCCATGGTGCAATGGGGAAGAACCAGTTCTCATATCCCATGGTGCAATGGGAAGAACATGAGACTGGGGAATGAAGAGGGTGTGGCTCTGACCTCTGGCCACATGATGAGTGTCCAGATGTGGGTTAATTATGGAACTCCCCAAGTTGGTAATAATCCCTGCCTCCTAGCCACATATGGATAAATGGAACAGGGACCCTAGAGCTCTTACCTGACATTTGGCCTTGTCAAGAGATGCCAGCCCCTCCCTCCTCTTCCTCCTTTCTTTCTTTGTTGTTCATGGGCTAGGAAGAGAAGTGACCAAATGTCTGGGGCAGAGGTGACCCTGTTCTATTCTGTGACTGTCAAGGGTAGCCAGAGGAAGGAAAAGTTCTGAAAGTTCATGAATGAACTTTCACCAAAACCAGGGGCTCTGGATGGCCTGCCATGGTCTTCTGCAGAATGTAGCCCTCACTCGTGGTGGGGGGAAAGTTAAGAGAGCCCCATGCACCCTGGCAACTACACAGTCATTCAGAAGAAAGGGAGAGGTAACGCAGTCATGGACAGCATATATTGGCTTTTAATCAAGTATACCTGAAAGGACTCTAGAGAATTCAAATGAGACAGTGCCATTCAGGGAGACCAGGGTCAGGGAGGGAAATAGAAGGTATCTGTGCTCCAAGATGTAGCTCATGTCCCAGCCCTTTAGTTCCCTGGACAACCGTCTATGGATAATGAATCAAGCAAAAGTAAAATGGACTGCATCTCTTCCCAGGGCTTCCTGGTTTTCAAGTGGGGCTACACTTGGTACACACAATAGGTTTTCTAGGTCAGCCTGCTCATTCCTTTTCCCTTGAGGGGCAGGAAAGCCTTAACTCATGTCCACAAATTGATGTGAAGTAGAAGCTTCCCCCTGCTTACTAGGTTTTAGATCTAAAGGTTGAAATCCCTCTACTCTCTCCATGACTCTCGGGCATCCTCAGCTTTGCTTAGTTCAGGTACATGTCATCTTCCTGAATCACAGGGTATCTGTCTAATGAAAGGATGCGTACATGGTATCCATCCTCTCCCCTGCTGAGTAACCTCTGGACCAAAGCCAAGTTGTCATTCCTCTCTGAGTACAATAAACTGAATGCCTGGACTGGGTGGTTTTGTGTGTCAACTTGACACAAGGTAGAATCATCAGAAGAAATACCTCCATGAGATCCAGCAGTAAGGCAGTGAGCTGCTGGTCCTGGGAATCAAGCCAATAAGTAGCTTGCCTCCATGGTCTCTGTATCAGCCTCTGCCTCCAGGATCCTGCCCTGTTTGAGTTCCTGCCCTGACTTCCTTCAGTGATGAACAGCAATGCTAAAGAGTTAGCCAAATAAACCCTTTCCTCCCCAACTTGCCTTTTGGTCAGGGTGTTTTGTCACAGCAATAGAAATCCTAACTTAAACAATAGTCATTCTTCAGTCAGTAGCTTCCACAAGCTGTCTGAACATAGTTTTATACCTGAACACAAAAAGCCTATCAAAACTGACTCCTGAATATAACATATTCCTCTGTGTCTCTTCTTATGCCTGATCATCGTTATTAAGAGCCAAGAGAGTAGTACTCAATGAATCTCAGCATCCATTATACCTAGAATGTTCTTTCTACCAAGATGATCCTCCTTGATTCCTCCGCTATCCACCTCTTAGCTAAGAGGAGTAAATTTTAAGACATCCATCAGATGCCTGAAAGAGTGCAAAATCCCAAACCCTACAATGTTTTATCATCTCTACTAAGCATCCATCACATACTATGACTGTAACTTTTGGAGCTTGAGGTACAAGAACTAAACTAACCCTCATCATTTTTCTCCTTCACAGTCATCCAGACATGGTTGATTCTTACCTAGATCTTAGCAACCACAAAATGCAATAGTTTTTCCTTATTAAGTGGAGAGTTTTGCTCACTCGCCTATGGAGAGTATTATATGCAAAGGCTTATATTTGGCACATCTGAATTGCCATTATCACGACTGTTGTGCTTTGGGGACATTATTAAGTAAAATAAGGAGATAAAGGCAACAGGAATGCTAGTATTAGCATGCTTGATAGACAGTTTTATAACCTAGATGACTGTTAGTGACAAGGGGTGTGTAACATATACAGTGTGGAGACACTAAGCAAAAAGATGATTCCTCTCCTAGTCAACTAGGACACACAGGTGAGATTTTTATCATGCTGTCCATAATGACACACAAGTTAAAATTTGTGAAGAATTTATTTCTGGAATTTTGTATTTTGTATTTTCAGACCTATGGCTCACAATGGGTATCTGAAACCACAGCAAGTGAAACCAGATGAGCACAGACTCTTCTACTCTGCTCAGTTGTCGTTGGCTTTGTGTGCTCTTTCCTAACGCACCACCACACCTTGCTCGTACTTTGCCAGACCTATCACCACTACCCAGGTGAGTTTGCTTAAGTTCCTCAGCTATTTTGTGACAGTTTCTTCATCTTGACATTCAGTTATTGTGGGGATGTGTTTAACACAGGCAAGTAAAAAAAAAAAAAAACGGGCATAGCAGCATCATGTGTGTCTATAGCCACAGCGCACCCTGCAGGGCAGGGAGGTAGAGACAGGAGAGCGCTGAAAGCTCACAGACAAACAAGCTTTGGGCATGCAGCAGTGAACAAGAGAGAATCTGTCTCAAACAGAGTGTTAGGGAAAGAAAGGCTGACACTTGAAGTTTGTTGTCTTACATCCCGTGTCCATACTCACAGGGTTGCTGGAACACACACACACACACACACACACACACACACACACACACACACACACACCACCACCACCACCACCACCATCACCACCACCACCATACACCCAAAAAGATAAAGTTCAAGTTAGTGAACTGAGGGTGTCATTTAGTGGTACAGTGTGTGCCTGACGAGCATGAATTTCATTCCCCAACTCCATCGGAAACATGGCATGTGTTAGCCATCATTATCTTTGTGACACTGTCTTACAGCTATTATCAATATATCATATGTCACACCATACAGTAATTCTTAGTTTTCTCGTCCACCTCTTTGAATAGATTCCAAACCCTTTACAGGTAATTCTTCATATTTAAGCAGTTCTTGACAGAAAGTAGGCATTTTGATGAATGAGTGAAGTGTGGAGTTATAATTCAAGGCCACCTCTACCTGATTCAAGTCAATGTTGAAAGCAAACCTTCATGGAGAGAGCTAAACAAAATGTCCCCCTACCATGTCATGGCTGCCATGGGGGGAGGGGGCAGAGAGCGAGTGTCACACTCATCTGGGGGCCCTGGATCAATTTTTTTCTGTTAAAGAATGCTGAGTACAATTCTATGACCTATTTGCAGTTAAAATAGTCTCTGGCTTCAAGGTGGAAAGTGATCTCAGGGGACTATTTGAATTTTCTTTCAGTTCAGCAAAATGTCTCTGGCCAATCTTCCCAGTGGATTGAGGCCACGGACAGCCACCTCTCTGGGTCTCTGGCAAAGTCCCTTCTCAGGAGGGGAGATGGAATGAGGCATTTCAGCTTCATTTACACTTAATTCGTCAAAATGTCATTGGTAAGAGCTATTTGATGTCCCAGGCTTATGAGCCTTGAATCTAAGCCTTGCAAAGCTCTTTTCTCTTTGAACCTAAATGTGCCATTCTGCCAACATGGGGCCGCATGCCAACGGGGTACTTTGTTCTGAACCATGAAGCTAGATGGGGGCACTCCCTCTGATGAATGTGCCTACCTTTCCCCATGCAGGCCCGAAGGATGGCTGACTAGGGCAAAACAAATCCAAACTCAAAGTTCTCCAAATAGCCACCCTCATCTCCTATGCTCAGACTCAGTCCTGGCTGGGTGCTGGCCCTCTGGCTCTGCTTCTGTGAATTCCTGTATCTTCATTTACAATGTACTCCTAACTCTAGTGGTATCTACCTGAAATCCATGCTGGAATAGTTGGCACACACATATAGGAAATGTGTTTAAATGTTCTCCTACAACATGCACCATGTGCCCTGGCAACACCTTAAGCTTGGAAGTGACAACAGGCCAAGGCCAGAGATAACCCTGCCTCTCCATCTCACTCATCTGTGCAGGTAGCTGCTATATTTTTCTCTACATAAACCCTGAGATCCTGGAGTGAGTTCCACGGCCGCTGTGTGGTCCTTTGATGCCACACCATTTCCCCTGTTGCTGGACTTCCAGCTGCATTGACTTAGTTTTTTGTCGAGGGCTATGTGGAAGACAGCTCTGTCCATAAACACCCAACACCTCATCCCTTCAGCCTGGTGTGCCAAAATGGCCCTAGAACACTTTCCTGGGCCAAACCAGCTTCTGCTTATCCTTGAGTTTGTTTAGTGCAGAGGAATCCCTGTTACCATTCCTGACATCCCTCCTGAAAGGTGACTCTACAGTAGCTACCTTACAGCCACTAACAAAAGCCTCTCCCTTTGGAGAGCTCAACAGGGGGATACCAGTGACTTGGTGGTTGGGGCCACTACTTATAGAAATTATGCAGGCAGTGTCCATGCTTATGTTGTTTCCTGTTCCTCCAGTGTCTAGAAGAGAGGACAGTATTACATAAACGGTCACTGAGTTAATGGACTGGTTACATAATACGATGTCCCCAAGTTTTGGTGAGATGGACCCAGCAGTGTTTTTGTTGGAAGAGAAACTGGGGGGGAAATAAGATCCCTGCCTGATTGCCCAAGTTACTCAGTATGTAGATGCATGTCCTTAGGTCTCAGGATGTTCTCTCTCTCTGCCAGGCCATGTCACAGCTCATTAGGGGGCTAATAAGGAGATGGCTGTAAAGTGACTCCTCCATCCCTGAAGTCTTCCTGCCAGACACAAAGCAGCCTGTAGAGGCTAAAGAGCTGGACTCAAGGTGACCAAGGACATTGAGAGGCAAAAAAAAAAAAAGCTTGACATTACAAACTGCTGTTGTGGGCCAACTTCAAAGTTGAGCCTTCATGGGGGAAGTCCCAATATGAGTGTTCCAGGTACTGGAACTGTAGAGCAAAGCATCAAATGCCTATCTGCAACCAGACAAGGTGGATCATACCTATAAGATGCTGGTGTCTTAGTTACTTCATGATCCAGGTGACTTACAAAAGGAAGTGTTTAATAGGGGCTCGTGGTTGCAAAGGGTTAGATCCATGACTATAGTGGTTGGGGGGTGTGGCAGCAGGCAAGCAGGCTTGGCACTGGGGCAGTCACTGGGATCTCATGTCTGATCCACAAACATGAGACAGAGAGAGAGAGAGAGAGAGAGAGAGAGAGAGAGAGAGAGAGAGAGAGAGAGAGAGAGAGTCAACTGGGAATGATGTGGGCTTTTGAAATCTGTGAGCAAGACCTTACTTTCGAACAGGCTCACTCTGAACCTCAGGACCTCTGGGTGGCTCACAATTCCTTGCTTGAGGTCTGTCCTACTGGGACACTGAAGACACTGTCTATGCTTCCTGGCCTGACTCTCAGCAATCTCCTTCATTAGCCTATAAATACCTCTTCTGCAGCTCTCAATTACACAGAACTCTTTACAGTTATCGACAGGAACGGCTGCTTCAAAATCTAGGTAGTATTTATAGTCTCAAAGACAGGGATTAAAAAAATGTTATAGCCTAAGTTTGGCACAAAGAAAGGATTAAAGGCTTATTATAGTCATACAGTCATACAGGAATTATCTTGGAGATAGTTGTTCTGAGAAATGAGTCGTTAGGTGATTTTTGTCATGGTGTAAACATCATCATAGAGTACACAAAGATAACTATGATGTCACTAGTCAATATAATCTTATGAGACCACTACCATATGTACTGTACAAAGTAAGACAGCTATAATATCACCAGGCAATATAACCTTATTGGCCATCATCACAGATGGAAACACCTCTGGGTAGCACATGAGTACCATTCAATGAAGAAAGGGATCTGGGCTTGAATCCCAGGACTAACTAACACAGTGTAACTTTTAACAAAGCCATTAAGCTCACATAGCTTCAGACTGCTCATATGTGAAGTGAGGACAGCACATAGCAGAGAGAAATATTCCCAGGAGACCAGAGATGCTGCATGGAGAGCCCCTGGACCATAAGTGCATGCTGGGAGGCCACAGGAGGAAAGCACAGAGAGGAGACAGGGGTTCAAGCTCACAGAAGGACCAAGACCTGTGCAGCCTGCATTTAGTCCTCTTTGCCTGTCCTGGCCATTAAAATTCAACTGTAGAAACATGGACAGTAAATTAGCGTCAATTTCATTAATTTTTACAGTTGTTGATAGTGTATACAAGGAAAACAAGTCTGCCCCCCAGAAGAATTTTCCATGCCCTTGCTTTAACCTGACAGAAGACTGGCATTCTATGATGCTCACCTGAATTCTAAACAAGTCACACATGTGTACCTTGACTCTTGGCCTGTAGATGGACATTTATGATGGGGAAATAACATAGGAAATAACAAATTAACCATCACTGTGACCCACACCTCTGACATGCCAGCCTTAGCTCTGGTATTACCACATTTCCTGTACATCTCCAGCACATCAAAATCAGCTGGTGTAGGTACTCTCTGATCTCCTAGGGCCTGTTCAAGCTTTGCAAAAGAGTGTCAGTGAGCAGCCAATCCATCAGAGAAAACAAAAACAAACAAACAAGCAAACAAAAAAACCCCACAGGGATTATCTAAAAATGGAACCCAAAGTCCAAATCCAACTTGCTCCAGTGCTGGGTGAGGAGAACCCTGGAGTAGGAGTCATAGCAGTCATTGTCATGAAAGCATAACACCAGTGCCTGGCTAAATGCCAGCTCACTAGCATTTCCTAGAGTTGATAGACAAATCTAAGAATGATGGACCGAGTAAGTGAGGTGGGGAAAAACATACCATGCCTCCATCACGCCCCCCCACATACACATACACAAGTACAGACCACTGAACTCCTTACCCGAGCAATCAGCTCCCCAACCATGCCTGTCCAGGTGCCGTTGGCTTCAGGCACGCCGTACACACCGTCCCCGACAAGGCGGATCTTGTAGTTGAACCGTAGGATCTCAGCCAGCTCCTTGAGCATGTCCACACAGAAGCCCTCATAGCGGTCATTGCCTTCCATCTCCTGGTGGTTCCCCTTCAGCATTAAGTACGGGTTTTCCTGCAGCAAAACTGGGCAGCTGTCATTCTCATCTTAGCCCTGGTGTTATAGTCACGTGGGATGGGTAGGACTGGGCACAGGAGGTCAGGGACTTGATGAGAAAGGGGGAGGCATATAGCGTGGGTAACATGCTGCCTTGGAGGTGGTGATTAGCTCTCCTCTCCTCCCCACTCCCCAAAGTGTTCCTGCAAGGACATTTTCTTATCAGGAACCGTACATGAGTCCCACTGCACAGAAGGCCAAGGTGAAACTTTACACCACTGGAAGTCATCATCTGACCTCCCATTGCCCCCTCTCATTTAGACTTTTCTCCACAGACCTATTGCTAAGGAATACAAAAATACTTCTAAGACAGCAGGCTAAGTAAGAATATAGACACGGTGAATGGGTTTTAAAAAATGATGCCCACATAGGAGTACTACTTAGCCATAAGGCAGAATAAAATTGTGTCATTTGTTAAAAAAAATTAGAACTTGATGCTATCATGTTAAGAAGTAACTCCAATTCAGAAAGAAATGGGTCACGTGTTTTGTTGTTGTTGTTTTGTCAGAACTGGAAAGTGATAAATAAAAAGAATGATCTAAAATTTGACCAGGGCATCGAGGAAAAGGTAACACAGGGAAGATGGAAGGGAGGGGACTTGTTCAAGCATGAATGTAAAAGAGTATAACACATCAGTTATACAACAATATACATTAATAATTATAACAAAACATTCCCGAGTATCTTAAAAATAGCAAAGTCATACTAAAGTAAATATTGTTTCAAAAGAAAAACCAGGTGTATTGCACACGCCTCCAGCAGCACTCAGGAGGCAGAGGCAGGCAGATCTCTATGAGGCAGTGGTCCGCCTGGTCTGCATAGTGACATCCCCTTTGGAAGTTTGAAAAGACCATGCACACAAACAAACAACTGTACCCCAAGGCATAGAGCACTGGGAAACAGGCAGGCCACTCTGGTAGATGTCTAGGGAAAGTGCCATAGAGAAGGAAGATCTGCACTGGGCTCTTGGCAGAGAGATGTGGAAACACTGGGATATAAAAAGGTGGGGATTGCGCCAGTATGGGCTGGGGAAGGGCATACTCAGACACCTTTCCATGTGAGAAAGACCCATTGGGGGTCTCCAGTGTAATTGCACATGGGTGGTGTGAAAAGGTTAAAAAGATGAGGCTAACTGTGGGTCCGGATGCTTACATGAGGGTATTTTATGGCAGATAAGATATAATGGAGGAGCATCTTGGGTTTTGAAGACACAAAACTGAGTAAAGAATACTAAGTGCTGACAAGGGCAGGGACAGGTTCTTTGTCGATATGTGACGGGAGCCTGAGCACGTGTGAGTCAGGCTAGACTGTAGAGAGATGGAAGAATGTCAAGTTGTAGGTAGGTCAGTTGCAATACCTGGATGTGTGTCAGGTGCAGAAAACAGGGATCCTAAGATCCTTGGTATCTGGATAGATGACTGATGGTGATTTCACATTAGCCATGATGGCTGGGCAGGAAAGATGATGTCACACTGGATCTGGATGATTGGGCAGAGAAGAGGACCTAGGGCATACTGGGTTCGATATGGTGGCAGTCTATGGGGTGGGGAAACACGTGGAGATTAAACATGCTGGTGAGGGCAAGGCCTCACCATATGGGGCACTTTGGGGGAAGAATTGATGAAGGACTGGCTAAGAGTGATGGAGGACCACACCCTCAAGGGAACCTAATCTTAGACTGGAAAGAGTAGCCATGTTGCATAGCAACACCAGCAACCGAAGGCTGAAAATGAGGAATGCAGGGGTCTGAAAGTCCAGGGGAAGGAGCCCGAAGAAGGAGAATATGGCCATTCCCACCCAGAGGTGGAGCAGGGCTGTGAGATGCTGCTGGGCCATGGTCACAAGAGTTTTCCAAGCAGGCATGGAAGGTTTGTGGAGCTACAAGAATTGGGGCATAAATGCTTAGAGGAGCGTACGGACCCGCTGGAGAAGCAGTGAGGTGGATGCCCCAGGGTAGCCTCACAAAGGGCCTCTCTACCTCAGAATCACACCCCTCCTCCAAGCTCCACAAAGAACAGTTGGGAAGGTCCCCAACAGTGCCACCTGTAATTCCCTGTTGGATGACAGTAGTATTAGGCCTCCTTTTAAAATGGGAATGGACAGAGCGCATGTGATGACAGATAGGCCAGGAGGAGTCCCTGCAATTGGAGGAGGCAGGTGGAGAGGCAATGGGAGGTTGGAGAAGGCCAAGTGTGGGGGTGGGGAGAGGAGATCCCCTGTGGGCCCAGATTCCAGGAAGCAATGGGTGGAGACAAAGTTGGGAAGAGGTCTGGGACACGGTGCAAGCACAGATACAGAGAAGAGGAAACCTGGTGCCAGCTGGTGCCAGCCAGTGCCAAAGGCGGGGGTGGGGCGGGCAGGTAGGAGTAAAGGCTCAGCATGTGTGCTACATGTGGGTCTGCAGAACTGCATGGGGCCAGGTGTGACAGGGAGCAGAGCGTGCCAGATGCACACAGGGATTCTGGGTGTCTGCTCTTCCATGCCCGCCCCTCCCCGCCGCCCCTGGGGGCAGAAACAGCTGAGCATCACAGCAGAAGGATGTGCTTTGAGGCTGAGATACTGTGTCAAGCCAGAGGGAGCTTCTACACAGAAGGGTGGAGGTCGAGGCAGACAGAGACCCTAGGATGGGGAGAGCAGTTTTGAGAAGCATGAAGAGGGGCTGTCACAGCAGGAGCAGCTGTATGTCTGTCAGGGTGTGAGCTCTGGGTTGAAGGTGGTGTGCGGCTCGTCTGGTGATCAAGTCCTCTGTCAGGGCAATGAGACAACTTAGTCTCCTTGCCCTCCACATAGGCTGCTTTCAGCTCAGGGTCCTCTCCATGCCTCACTCATCTCTACTCCATCTTCTGCCTAACGCATCGTAACCTTGGAGTCGCATTGCTTCCGACACCAATGCACTTCTTAGAAGCATCCTGATGCTCAGGCCAAGGCGCCTGTAAAAAGCACCCAATGCTTCCTCCTCACACTCGATGGATGATGAGGCTCCGGGGCTGTGCAGCTCTCAGGAAGGGACAATGAGGCTGTCCCTTCCCCTCATTGTCACCCCCACAATATCTGCTGATTAAAAGAGTGAAAAGGGCCTCCAGTCTTGTGGATAGCACATGGCTGAGAGTTTGTTTCTACTCTAGCACCAGAGTATGTTCTAATTCTCCTAAGAGATGTCACAAATTCTCCTTTCCTTATGCTTTATTCTCAAGTTCCTTTGAAATCCACTGTCATGCTCCAAGTAAATGTTCACAAGGCTCATCTTGGCGGGAAGAGAGGTGTTGGACAGCCAAAGTATCAACAGGCCTGCTGCTCATCGGCCCTTTGAAAAATGAGGGAGGCTGGACACTGGCTTGTCGTCAGCAGGAGTGCTGGGAGGACCTGGGGTGACCCATACAGCTATGTGATTAACTCAGGATCCAGCACAGAAAATGTGTTCTGAAGATGGCAGCCATGGCTAATCCCAAGTGTCTCTGGCAGGAGTCAGACAAGGTGGGTATGTCCCAAATTTAAGGGATAAATTGCTCAGGATTACCATTTGCAGGGAGAACTTATGAATGGTCACATAGGGCTAGAATTAGCACCTTTGTTCCTAGTAGGAGTTTCTGGTTTGGATGGGCCACCTCAGCCCCATTTGCCCAGGAAACAAACCAATGTTGACTTTGATTTCCTTTGAACTAGCCTCACTCAGGAGTATTCTGCCAGCATCCAGCTTCTCAAAAACTCCAGTGTTGATATGGACACACATACATAGATGCACATACAGGCATACACATACACAGGCACATACACATATACATACAGGCATGTGCACACATACACAGATATACAAATACACAGGCACATACATATATAGACACACACAAATACACAGGAACACATTCACATATACACACGCACACACACACACACATACATATACACAGACACACATATATAAGCACAGACATACATAGACACACACATATACACAGGCATACACATGCACAGGCACAGACATACACACAAATGCACAGGCAAACACATATACATAAGCAAACACACACACACACACACACACACACACACACACACACAGTCTAGTAGGTTCTGTCTCCTGTCCCCACTTTTCTTAGCTTTTAACTAATTTCTCAAAATTCTTTCCTTGAATCCTGTTCAAAGGTATTCTCACATTCAGAGTCTAATTATCAAGTTCCTACATGTGTCAGGCAGCCCAGTATTTGAGACACTCCCATTCATGAAGGTGATGTGGGAGGGTCAAATAGCCTTGAGAAAATGTGTCAGGTCAGAAGGATGTGGAAAGGGCCAGGAGCAGAAAAGGGTGGAGTCAACCAAGAGGAACTGCAGAGAAACGCTGACCTTTGAGCTGGGGAAAGGCATCTCAGGAGCACACCACCATGAGGTATGGGGCAGTGAAGAATCCTGGGCCCCCAGACTGCATGGAGGTGTACTTGGTTACTCCCATTTGTGAAGGGGTTAGGGACCAAACTAAGAAACGAAGGGGTGTCAGGAAGGAAATGACAGGACAATTTTGAGTGTAGTAGGGAAACAAACATAGCAAGTGGGAAAGGGGCCTGGGAGGACTCCATGGATGACTAAGGACAGAGAGGCACAAGAGGGATCTGAACTCTGGACTAGGGCACGGCATGGGAGACTGATGGGAGAGAAAGACTAGAGAGTAGACAAGACAGCTGGAGGGAGGGCCCCACAGTCATGCCCTGCTCTGAATCTCTCCACTAAAGCAGCAAAGTCAGGTTGTCCCAGTTCTCGTCTGGATAGGGGACACCGCCTTCCTCTGGTCTTCCTGGCATTCTAAGTGGCTTGGGTGAGCAGAGCAAGAGCTGGGAGCAGAAGAGCCCAAAACCTGGGAGCCTGGATCTGCAGTTAGCTCCCTTTACTCCAGCTATTTCCGGACAGCGGTGGGTAGTCCCACCCCTGTGTTTTGCCTCCACTCAGACTCCGCCTCCTTAAGGAGGCCACACCTGGCCATCTGGGAACCGACCCTGCCCATTGCTCCCAGACTACCTTCTAAGAAGTGCATGATTTGAGTAGAGGTTAAGCAGCCCTAAACCAATGCCACACCTGAGCTACTTCAGAATCTGAAGCATTTTGAGTGCTGACAGAATCCTACCAGGTGCCCCAGGGTCTAGAATTTCTCATTAGAGGTGTTCAACTAGCAATGTCTATGCAAATATTCCCAAACCTGAGAATCATCTGAAATGGAAATATTTTGGGTTGGAAGCATTTTGAATAATGGAGACTCAATCTTTGCTGACGTTTTATTACTGCCTCATATTCCAGGGATGTGTGTGTGTGTGTGTGTGTGTGTATGTTTTGTCCATTGATGTCTCTTGAGTAGTGAACATATAGAAGTATATAGAAGTGCCCAATAAATATTTCTTGGATGAACAAATAGAAACATTCAGTGGCCAATCTCCAAATGAAGAGAAGGAGGGGCCTAGCGTACAAGATCCTAAGCACTGTGGATGCTTGATTCTGGATTCCGCTCTCCCTTTCCCAACCAATGCCCATTTTTAGGAAAGCCCATGTTTTTTAGCATTTTCCAAGCATTAACAAAGTTGCCCTTCATTCTCTTTTCCCATTCTCGGTAGCTACTTCCTGTCTTTCAGAGTCCATCACAACTGTTGCTTTTTCAGACTTGTTGCTCCCCTCCCCCATCCCCCTTTCTCCACACCTCAGGGCTCTCTTGGCTTTTAGCTCACCCTGTTTATAATAGATCAGTAATCCCAGCTCAGGCTTCCTGAGCCTTGGGAGTTCCTGAAGGTCATAATGGAGGGCTGTAGGCTCTTCTAATCAAGGAAGCCCAAGAGAGATAAGCACATTTGCAGACCTTGTACATCTAGCTAGTGGAGGCTAGACTACACGGTTAGCCTATACATCGCCTCTGCTCTGGGCTGAAGGGACAATCAGTGTGACTATGCTAGTTCCCTCTCCCTGGTGAGATGCCGTGTTGGGGGGGAAATACCCTTTTGATTAGTTAAAATCAGAATGGGGAGGAACAAAGTAATCATTGCTTAACATTTAGATGGCTTAATTGATAGATCTTTTGAAGCATGAGGTCTTCAGGGCTAGGGGTGATGGTAACACCTTGGCCGTGGGTAGTTGACTTGGCCTGTCTGCTCAGTGATAACTTCTTCTGTACTCCTCTTTGGTTTTCATGAGTGAGCAGAGTGCTAGACATACGTTAGGGGGCAGGGTTGGGAGGTAGACTGGTAATTACTGAATAAAAATGAATCAAGTAGAAAGGCAGATGGTCTCTTGACTTAGGGGTTCCTTGTCACCATCTGGATATGAAGGAAAAGGCTGTAGCAACCCACAGACATTGAGGTATCTACTGGAGATTGTGACAGGGCAATGACTTGATTTTGTATCCAGCAGGTACCAAGCAAAGCTGGGAAAGGATGGGGCTCATTTCAGGAAACTGGATCCAGCTAGCCCAACCTGCATCAGAAGATCCCATTTCTAGGGTTTCTAAACAGCTTTCCTAGCTACCCAGATCCCCAGAGAGGCATGCACACGCTGTGAATGCTCTCCCTCTGCCCCAGCTGCTCAGCAGCTCATCAGATATCATTTCCATACGAGACAGCAACTGGAGTGCAATTACACTGTCATAAATTGGCCTCTGTGCTGTGATTAGCATTCCCATCTTCTGTTCCCCAGGAAGCCCAAGAGCAAAGAGGAGGCACCCTCAGGAGCTGCAGCTGGAGGCCCGAGAAACCCCGCTTACCAGGATGGTGGTGACGACCAGGGTGGTGTTGAAAAGACTGTCGGAGATGTTGGAGGCATAGAGGCGGCTGTCCATGCTGAGACCCTCTGCCACATGCCACTGGCCGATCTGAGGAGATCAAGGGGAGAGGATGGGAAGACTTGGGAAAGGGACAGATTGGGCTGCAGGTTTCTGGACTTGAGAGCAGCACAGGGCAGTGCTCTGGAGTGGGTAAACCCCTGGAGGGAAGGATGGGGAGCGGTATGGAGGCTAGACCAGAACTGGGGCACACGATACAGGCTTGAGGGTCTTGAGGGGAGGGGGAATGACAGACTGAGGAAAGAAAGAACCAAAGACTTGGAAGCGATGAGAAGGGAGAAAAGAGGGCTGTAGCATGGTGTCATCAGAAGGGGGAGGGGAAACAGGGAACTGTGTGTCATTTTCCATCGGGGCAGAGACACAAGGCTGTTTTGCTTTGGCCTGCCTTTGGTAAGCCCAGTTATCTAGATGAGAATAAGAATGGCAGCATGAACAGTTGTACACTTAAGAATTGGTGAGGAGAGCGTGGTGGCTCATGTCTGCACTTGCAAGGTCTTCAAGGCAGGAGGATTGCTGTAAGTGTGAAGTTAACCTGGGCTACCTGGTGAGTTCAAGGATAACCTGGGCTGTAGTGAGACCCTATGTAAACAAACAAACAAAAATGTAATTGGGAGGAGGGATACAAGAAGGAACTAGTGTACACTAGGCCTTTAATGAATGCTTGCTGAGGCTCTGCATGTAGCTCAGTGGTGGAGTTCTCAGCTGGCATGAATGATCCCTGGTTTCAATCCTTGGCACTGGAAATCCCAAATGAAATCACACTACTAAGAGAGCAGAAATCTAAATGCTTATTGGATAACTAAACACATGGCTGAGTGAATAAGTCAGAAGAGGGGCGAGTCAAACACTAGTCTTCTTAATCCACTACTTCACTGTGGGGTTTTGTCAGCACCCTTTGGCTTTTCCAGCTAGGAATGGAAACTGGAATGTTCCTCTCCCTTTCAGAACTGACAGATCTTGTAGTGCTAGTTTGACACCCCAGACCCTCCTCCTCTAAGCAGGAACAGAAAGCTCACTGAGCCACCTCAGTGATGTTTCTGAGGCCCCTAAGCTGCTTCCTCTTGTGCCCAGTGGGAATAATAACAGAAACTTCTGGTGGTCTTGGTGAAAATGGATTTAACCTGGCACTCCACAGTGTTGTTTTTCCTTCCATTTCTCTGCTGTGTTTTTAAATTGTCATTTTTTATTTTAATCTTATTGTGATTAAAAAGAATTTACAGAGAGGACTGGAGAGATGACTCTTTTGCTAAAGCATCTTCTGTACAGGCATGAGGCTGAGTCCGGATTCCCAGCATCCATGTTAAAACATAAAAAGCCAGGCACAGTGGTGTGCACCTTTAATCACAGCCCTAGGGAGGCTGAAGTGGGAGGATCTCAGAGGTTTGCTGACCAGTCAGTCAAGACAAACTGCAAAGTTCCAGGATCAGTGAAAGTCCCTGTATCAAAAAATAAAGTGAAGAGAGATAGAAGAAGACACCCTGAATGAAAATCTGGCCTCCATGTGTGCACACCACATACATTATATACATATGTGCACAAATAAGATATACACTCCTAATCTACTTTGGCTGGCTTCAAACTTGTGGTAATACTCCTGCCTTGACTTTGCAAGTCCTGACATGAGCCATCAAGCTCTCTTAGCCAATTTTTGAGTATAAAATATATTACTGTGGACTATTCCACCATCCTGACAAACTTGATGGGGTCCAGTGGAACATTGTTTATAATAAACCTTATATTACATAATATCTATAAATAATATGTACATATACAATACACATATATTTGATCCGGATATAATTCTGCTGGCTAGACCCCAGACAAGTCACTTCTGTTGGTGAGTAACTGGGTTGGCACCAATGAAAGATAACTGACGGATGCCTGCACACACAGGGATGCGCACAGCCACCTCTCCTAGGCACCAGCAGCAGCTCCCCTGGAAAGCTCCCATGATCCCTGCAGTTGCCCTGTCTCTCTGTCTCCCACAGCTAGGCTTTCAGGTGCTCCAACAACAGGGAAGACTTAGCTCCCCCTTGACCCTCATCCTTACCCCCAGGGAACAAAAGGGCTCAGAGTCACAATGCAGACATGTCAGCAACTTGCCTTTATGCTTCGGAGAAAGTGGAGCATACAGAGGGCAGGTCAATTAGGACCACCTCAGACCAGCAGCTGGAAGCTCTGCTGTGCCTCCAGGACCATGCATGAACCTATGGGTCATGACAGGTGAGCCGTACTGGTGGCAAAGAGTAGATCAGCAAGAGCTCCTCTCTCCACCTCTGGACGGATGCCAACAGAAAGGAGAAACAGCTTTCTCCACCTCTGCAATGGCACAACAGGTCCATGTACACTATGCTTTGTTTTATATACAATAAGAGAGCCTACCCAGCTTGACTGAGAATCCACAGCCCATCAGCGGAGAGGCCTGAAACCTCAGTCCCGTGCTTCTGAACCCTAAATGCATCTTCCCACAGACGCCTGCAGAACTCTGCTTTCTGAACATTTTGGGTGCATATTTACCTCCTGGTGCATCTCCCTGCCACAACCTTTTGTATTCTCAGACCTCAGCACCTTGCTCCTGGCCACGGAAGCAGAGAAAGGCACTATCTTCCATCAGCACTTTGCTCCTTCTGGCCAAGCACGGGCAGAAGACTGATGAGCTTCCCTGTGGCTTCTGGAACTCTTATTGCCTCTCAAAGGGACCTGCAGGTGACATCATTGCCTGGCATTCCCCCTCCCTCTTCTTTCTACAGGGACGAGGATGAGAGGATGAAACTTTTGCTGTGAGATTTCCAAACAGAGGGGGGTGGGAAGTAATTACAGGACACCTGTTGTGTGATATATATACTATCCTGTCACTTTGAATTCTCCCATCATACTTTGGAGGCATCATAGTGTTTCTATTTATTAACGAAGAAACATGCTCAGACAGGTTTAATGGCTTGTCTCCTAGGGTCACAACTGGTAGCTGTGACACAGGTTCGAATCTAGAGCTGGAAGCTAAATCTTTGATCTTTCTCAGCTTTGGTGATGTCTTTTAGAGTGAGGACATGATCGTGTTTTTTGTTTGTTTGTTTTTAATCTGAGAAAACCAGACCAACTAGGAAGTAGCCTCAAAAGCCCTCAGCAACCCAGTATGAACTTTAGGAACACAATTTTCTTCTCTCTGATCCTGATACTCCATAAATCCAGTAGGAATCTCTCTCATGCCAGGGGCTGTTTTCCTGCCTTCAAAATGCCCACTGTGAGGGGAGGAACTCTATCTGGACAGGAGGAACATAAAACGAAGCAGGCTGGATGCTAGCATTTGGATGTTTGAAACAAGACTGAACTTCCCAGCATCCTATTGTCCCTCTGGTCTTCACACCAGCAAGGCCACCTGCTCAAAACAGCCCAGCTCCTCAGCCTCACTCAGGCAACAAACTAGGCTCCTACAGTAGCCATGGGCAGAAGAGATTTTTCCATAGCCAGATCTGACAACCTCAGCAATTCTCCATCCAGGTCTTCACCTCTGGAGACCTGGCGAATAGACTAATTAGCCCCTGAGCTCCAGTCAAGAAATGACTCTCCCATCCACTCTCATATTAGCCCCAAGAAATTAATAGACCCATCAGCTCCAACAAAGTGGCTTGGCAGCTATTAGCCCGAGCAATCTAATTGCAGAAAGACAGTGGGAAGGGTAGAGATAGTAGAGCCAGGTGCCCTGGGATACAGGCTAATTGTCCCACCTACTGGGTACCATCCATGCCACACATGTGCAGCAGCGGGCAGGGGATGGCACTCATCACAATATTTGAGTCTTCAGCTGCAGCCAGTTCCCCTCGCTCTGCCTCACCGACACCTGCCCCCACACACACAGACTTCAGTTCACTTCGGATCACTCCTCCGCCTCCCGTTTGTCCCTCTTGCTTGGCTTTTCCACCATTTTAAAGGCCCCCGGGGGCTGCAGTGAAGGGTGAGAGAGAAGGCATGCATCTGGACAGGGCTGCAGGCAGAAGACCTCCTTCACCTGGGCTGATGAGGTCCAGCCTGTGCACAAACGAGCATGCAGAACTGACGCTGGATTTCCACCTCTTCTGGCCCTTGAGCATAGCACTATCTACACCATCCAGGCCATGGCTCCCGTGTTGGGAGACTCTCTTTTGACCTAGTTTCTCTGCCTATGAACGGTATGGCCTGGATGTAAGGTACTTATTCCTTGGAGTCATTTCCCGGTTCGTAAGATGGGGATTAAATTAGCACCTGCTGCCTCAAAGAGATTTTAAGATTAGTTCAAGTACTTGAACTTGTCCTTGTTGGGGGTCAGGAGGCAGAGTCTCTTCTGTGTTCTCCCAAGAGCGCCACACTGGGATCGTAGCTTGTTAGACAGCTTAGGCCTGCGCCACCAACTTCGGTTTTCAGACAGCAGCGCCACCATGAGAGACTGAGTCAGGAATTCAACAAGGGATAGGACCCAACAGTCTGAGCTGTAGCAGTAGTGTAAGCTGTTCTGACACTCGGTAGATTGTTGCAGAACACAAAGACAGCCAAGCACAATCAGGACCCAGAGGATGACTAGTGTACAGAGATTTCACAGTGATGAGGGCACAACGCTCGAGGGAGGAGGTGCTTCAAAACCAGCTCTCCTGGAAAAAAGAGACCCCAAGTCCTAGCCTCTGCCAATTTCTGTGGTGAAAACACTTCCAGCCAATATCAGACTTCATATAGAGCACAGAGCCAGGAAGACACGTGCGATAGGCTCGCCACAGCTGGAGCAAGTTTGTTTTTGTCATACAACAGATGCCGACTCTGTCACCAGGAGCCAGGATGGGCACTCAGGTGCGTAGTAATCTCAGCTTACCCTATCAGAAAACAAATTCAAGCCCTGAATTTGCGACAATGTATCCAAGTCACAGAATGGATAAGTAGAAAAATTAGGATGCTAAATAAGACCCAGATGATGCTTGATTATAATCTCAGCTGTGAAAACTAATGTGGGGCCAGCTATGTGACGCCCTTCTGTAATCCCAGTAGTCAGGTGGCTGAGGCAGGAGGATCACTGAGAGCTCAAGGACTATTCTGGGCTACATAGTAAATTCAAGGTCAGCCTGGGCTATATAGTAAGACCGCCATCTCAAATTTAAAATTAATTAATTAATTAAATGTGTAGTCTTTCTAGAGGCTATTGACTCCAAGGCTATTAAAAAAAAACATTTTCTGATGGAGATGTTTAGTCAAACATGAAAATGTAGGCAAATATAACTAACATGGTATGGAATTACCCATGCATATGAAGTGTCATTTACTCCTAAATCCCCTAGGAATACAGATCAATATAAATTAATAATTTTCTTGTTCCTTTAGGCATCAAATTTTACAGATCTCAATTATTTCCTTCCTAAGGGAGTTACAGGTTCTTCTGTTGTCTTAACTGAGTGGGATTTACCTTAAAGTGAGTCATTGTCATTAGGAAGCTGGTTTAGACACCATGATATCCATCTACCTCTGCCCATTCACTTATGTGTCGTAAGTGAATACTTTCATTCACTAGGGCAGAGTTTCAGCATAATGCCAAGGCACCTGCAAACACTGAGCATTCACCATCTAGACATCACAGAAAGTGTTTGCTCAGCCTCATCCACTTTTCGCCTGCCTCCTTTAGGCCTCTACTTGAAGACCACTTCTCCCAGGAAGCGTGTCTTCTCTCCTGCTATCCTTCTGAACAACTGTCAATGAGTCCCTGCTGACTGCCTGTCTGTCTTAATATGCCATAAGCCTCATAGGAGCAAAGATAGCAGCTCAGTTAGACTGCCCTCCTATCCCTAGGGTTTGGCTCAATGCCTCACATCTCGTAGATGCTCAATTAAATATAACTGAACAAACGCACAAGAAACTTTATCTTATTTAATCCTCAGCAAATCTACAAGACCATCTTATACTCATTTTAAAGCCCTGAATACCAGCAAGGTTGGGTAATTAAAGTCTCCAAGGTCACACTCTGGTAAGCACTGTGGTGGAGATTCAAACCAGGGCACATGCTCCTAACCACTGCGTTATCTGGCTAGAAAGGGTCAAGACCGTAACCTTGGGAACAGGCTCTGCATAGTGCTTGGCCTGTTGGCAGAGCCTGTATTAACTTCACCAAGTCCTCATACCCACCCCTACTCCCGATGGTTTCCTTCTCAGCTGTCAACAGGAGCCCTCAGAACCTTTCTAGAGTGCTAGGGACTTGCAAAACTATCAGTCCTATGACTGGCACCCCTTGCTGCTGCTGGGAGCCCTGAGGACCCCATGGCTCCCTGATGCCTGAGATGCTCAGGGGTGTCTTTTGGCCACTTTGTTCTTTCTTAAGTAACTAAAAAGGGATTGGTTTTTAAAGCCCCAGGGACTTGCTCACATCATTGCCCACATCTTCAGATGTGCACACAACACCATAACACTTAATAGTTTATGCACATTTAGACAGTCGCTCTTTGTACTCAGCACCACTGGGACCCTGCTTCTTCTACCGGGGCTGATGAAACTCTAAGCCCTGCTCCGAAGTCAGAGGCTTCAAATGCTTATTGATCTTTGCTTCCTGGGCCCTGGCCCATGTGGTTTCCTTTCATAAATTTCCCTGCTTCTGTGTAGCAGCCCTGTCATTATCCCCACCCGAGAAATGCATCCCCACTAGCACTTTAGAAGCAATAAAAATGCTTGAAGTAGGTACAGTCATGAGAGTCTTTGTCGAATAAATTAACAAAACCCAGACTCATAAATGTCAAGCGACGTGCTGAGTATCACACAGTTGATGGAGATTAAAGTGGGATTGGAACTCAGATCCTAGTTACTGCTCCACCGATTGACTTAGGATAGGTGTAAGCTATATTAACCTTGAGACCCGGGCCTTCCCCCATGCCTCTCTGATCAATATTCATTGACTACAGTCCTGAATGGAGTTAACAGGAAGGACCCACACGAGTGATGTGGGCAGAAGGGTGGCCCTGGGAAATTGAAGAGACATCGGAGTGCCAGCATTTTCTTTCTTTCTGTCCATGCATCAGCAGTAGGGCATCAGTCAGTCTCTGAACTTTGCTCACTCATCTGTGAAATGGAAATAAATGACAGAACCTAGACATATGCTATAGCTTGAGTCTAGAATGATCCCCCAAGGGCCTACACCTTGTAGCTAGTGCTGTTGGGAAGTAGTGGAAATTTTAAGTCATGAAGCCAAGTGGAAAGCCCAGTTGCCTCCTCCCTCTCTATAACTCTTTGACCATGAAGTGAATATCTTTGCTCACCCTACATTCTCTGCTATGATAGACCATTATAGGCCCAAAGCAGCAGGATCAATCAAGCAAGGACTGAATCTTTCAAGACTGTGAGCCCAAATGGCCCTTTTCTCTTTAGAAGTTGATTGGCTCGGGGTACTAATGGTAGTAACTGCAAGCTGGCTGGTAAGCAGCTGATGGTGTTTGCTGAACCATAAGCCATTCAGAGGTAGACAACATATGACAATATCTGTAGTGGTACAAATTAGATGTGATCAGAAGTTAGGATGTCTGGGTTCAGGTCCTACCTCCCTGGTCACTTACTGTGTGGAAAGTAATTTTGTTACGTAAGATGAGATTAATCTCCCTGCCCTTCTCTACTTACCTCGATCATCTGAGGTGATCCCAGGTGTGACAAAGTCAAAGCCAATCAAATGCAAGCTCTTCATAGCCTAGTTCTTTCCTTTCTAGGGTCACCCAAAGTTTTGAGGCATAATCATTTTTTAAATTCTAGTTCTGAGTCCTAAGTTTGGAGTTCTCATTCTGAAGGATGCTTATGATAAAATATGCACATCCATGAGTGACTGGAGCTTCTCCACATGGGATGGAGAAGTGGCACTGAGGGGTGAGACACTAAGATGGGAGATTCCAGGGATGACCTGAAGTGGATTAGAGTTCCACAGCCTTGGCAGTACCGGTATGCAACTTGACAGAGATAAGCTTAAGGGGCTGGGGAGTGGCTCAGTCCAGCAAGCAGGAGGATACAAGTTCTCATCCACAGAACCCATGCTAAAGAATCCCAGTGTGGTGGCTCAGGGCAGTACCAGGAAATCAGAGACCTACAAAACTTTATGTATTGTTTGTCAAGTAGCCTAACCAGTGATCCCCAAGTCCCAGTGAGAAACCCTATCCCATACTCCAAGAACAACAGTACCTTAAAAATACATATGTGTACACCCCACCCAACACACACACAGACAGACAGACAGAAAGACAGACAAATGGACAGACACACACACATACACACAATGTTATCTCATACGAAATCTTCAAACTGAGGGCTGGGGTGACCTGGAGAACAAAGGAAGTTGTTGACATCAAGCTGAAGTTGACCAGAGGCCTTATTTGCTTAGCCTCAGAATATACCCAGATACTCACTGCAGTACTTGAGTGCAGAATCATGCAAGAATTCCAGGACAGCAGCAGTGCCCGACAAAAGCAAGAGATCAAAATCCTGTACAGGGAGAGCTAGGAAGATCCACAACAATGCTCTCATGCCTTCCACTCATTTTGTCTAGTTCAGTGTTCTATTAAATGTTGGCTACAATCCATTTGTGAGTTATGAAATCAATTGAGTGGACCAACACCTGCATTTAAAGTGAGATCTCTTGTAGAATGGAGAAGGGTGCAATCCATGAGCCAGGTAATGAAAACTGCATAAGTTTGTGTTTGGTTATGTGTAGGCGGGTATGCATGCTTTCTGAATTGCATCACACATGTAAATTATGTTCAGAATGCACAAATGCACATCATCAGACCATCAGGGATTTGCATAGCTTACCTGTCCACTACTCTATCATCTGAACCTAGTGTAGTCTGTGAACAGGTCGTTAGTATTCAGACACCTGTACTGGCAGGTCCTTGGGGTTCTGACAGGATATGCCCTCAACTGCAGCCACTAAGAGACCACCTGTGCACGTCTACTACCTTCCCTTTTAAAAGGGCCCTGTTCACCTCCCCCATTCTCTCTCTCTCTCTCTCTCTCTCTCTCTCTCTCTCTCTCTCTCTCTCTCTCTCTCTCTCTCTCTCTCTCTCCTCTCGCTTTCTCTGCCTGTCTCTCTGTCTCTCCTTCTCTCCACTCCTGTCTCCCTTCTCCCCTCCCCCCTTTTCCCATTCACTTTTCCCCAATAAAAACTCCTTTGCCCAAGTTCTGTCGAATGCTGCTTTTTAAATTACAGCATAAGTAATGTTTAATATTACTCATTGTAATTAAAGGCAAACTATTAGAAAATTTTATTAATCAGTACTTTTGGGTATTCCTTCCATGCCAAATATCTGGACTGGACATTTACCAACCACAATTCAGGGAGGTTCTGCTACCTAATCTGCATCTTAGAGATAAGAAGACTAGGATTTGAGGAGATTCAGATTCCGACAGGCTCACCACTACAGCACACTGTCCAGGATATTATAATTCCCTGGGCTGTGGATATATAGATAATCACTTGATAAATATTTGAATGTTAGTTTATCCAGCAGTATTTGCCATAAGCGTTCCTGCTTGAGAGCCCACATCCCTCTGTCCCCTTGCTTTCCAGTCTGACTTATGTATATAGAAAGAGCTTCTAAACACAGCCCCAGGAAAGGGGGGCTGGGCTACTGTCAAGAAGTCAAGCAGCAGGTTTGGCTTCTTGACATAGCTTTGCTGTCAATGCCTTCCTTTGTTTCAGCTTGGATCCCTAAAGCTACACGTTGCATGTCACTCTCTTAGAAAGGGCTGCCCATCCCTGACTGGACCATGGGAGTCTTCACTCATTCCGTGAGAATGTTCATCACACTTGGAATCACACAAATTTTATGCCATCGCTTACGTCAAGTTCATTTTCCCCACCAGACATTTCACTTCTTGAGAGGCAGGAGCCCTGTCCCCAATGCCTAATGTGGAATCAGCACTGGCCTAAATATGGCACTATGTGGATCAGTTCTCTTTTGCAGGTTCAGCTCCCAGGCTGTTGCCGGGTTTACTGTGGGTGCTCAGTAACTCTGCTGGGCTGAGTTCACCTAGACAAGTCGGTGCATTTTCACCTTCAGTGATCATACCTTGAAAGAATAATGTAGACTAGCCTCTTCCAAAGAGCTCCAGCCTGTAGCTTTTCCAAGTGCCTTGAACCTGGGAGAGAGATGGGTCTGAGCAAGGCCATGGGGGCCATTGGAAGCACAGCTGCTCCCGGGCACAAAGGTGAATCAGGTAGCCATTTAATATGAGTGGTGACAGAAAGAACCTTCCCAAGAAGGAATGTGCTGTTCCTGCAGGTAGTGTGTTCTCTGACATGAGGCATTTAGGTAACACTCTTCCTCATGAGGGTGTGTTTGCAGTAATCCAAGAAGCCAGTTAGAACATTGGCCTACAGGGTTTTTATTATGCCATCCATCTGCACCAGGAACGCAGGGCATGGGTTTTACCTCTGTATCAGGGCAGCCAGGAGGAAGGCAAGGCCTGGAGATGGTAAGGGGAAAAAGTGCAGTACTATGGAGTGGTGAATGCAGAGAAAGGCCCTACAGGAACATTCAGATGTCCCCACTGCTTCATTCCTGGTCTTCTCTCCTGGCTGTCTCTCTATAGCTGATTCTCATTTTGTTGTTGTTCCTCTGATCTGTATAAGGCTGCCACACACATTAAAGTAGGGCTAGCAATCCTTTGCTCCCGGGACAAACACAGGGTTAGGTTCCTGTGAGCTTCTGATCAGAGTGTTCCTATCAACCCATCAATATTTAACCTTATTAATTTCTGTGCATCTCTGCTTACCAGTGCCTCATCTAATTCATACTGCTGATTCATTAACATGCCCAGAAGCACCATAAGTCAGACTTTAGTGAAGCTATTGAACAAAGATCATCTCCATAGAGCATGGCACACAGTTTTTCTTGTACATAGGAACATGGGACAGCATGCCGGTCTTGCATTGGGGGAGTTGGTTTAAACAGAAAAGTTACTGGGGAAAACACACACACACACACACACACACACACACACACAATAGCATTCAATAGTCCATGAAAAAGACGCTGTTGACAATATTAGTACTGAAACAACACAGCAGAACATTGTCAAGTTCAAGATCAGCTGGGCATATGCACACTGAGTGAGTCAAATTTATGCCTCTCCACATGTCTGTAAAATTGTTGCAAGTATTGACTTGAGTTTTGCAAAAAGATTTCATCAAGCAATCAAACTTGCAAATACGGATCTCACAAATAATGAGAATCAATTAGACTTGTCTGTGCTGGGCTATTTGGCTTTCACCAAGCTGTGCTCAGATTTCCAGTCATGATCTCCAGTCTCTAGACTGTGACAGAGAATTTGGTCACCATCCTTACTGCTAAAACCCCCCAACCTTGACTGTTCTTGGGGAATGTGGTGACAGATAAATGTGACACCCAGAATAGGAGTGTTGCTCAGGCCACCTGTGGCTCTGATTACAGATGGCACCCCAACAATGCTCTCACAGATTTAATGGACTCCCCATCTCTCAGGGCCTCAGTAGTAAAAGCTTCCCACAAAAGCATCAGAAGGGTGCCTGAATCTCCTATCTGCGTGGACAGAAGGACTAAACAAGCTTAAAGCTTCTCTTGCCTGTATCTCAGCTCCCTGCATGGTTTTCTTTCTTTTTTGAGATAGGATCACTAACCTAGGCTGACCCCAAACTCCCTATCTAACCAAGGATGACTTTGAACTTCAGATCCTCCTGCCTCTGCCTCCCACATACTAGCATCACAATCATGTGGCATTATGCCTGTTTCTGTAGAGCTGAAGAAGAAACACAGGGCTTTTATGCATGTTAGGCAAACACGCTAGCAATGGAACCATATCCCCAGACACTTTTTTACCTGTTTTTCTGAGACAAAGCCTTGCCCTGTCACCCAGACTAGACTTGAAATTGCTTTGTAGCTCAGGCTAGCTTCAAGGCCGTGGTTCTCCAGTCTTATGTCCCAAGTGCTACAATTACAAATCTAAGACACTGTGCCTGGCTTACCCTTTCTAATATAATTGAAAACCTTCTAGGTATATTTCAAGTGCTTTGGGGATGACCCACTGTTGGCCTTTCTCACACTGATACATGACAAGTACATGGCAGAGTCAGCAAACAGGAACACTCCCTTGCTCTTCTCTCTCTGCCTCCCAGAAGACTGGAGACATTTGAGCACGAATTGCTGAGGAATCGGCTGGAGAGCTCAAGCATGCTCAAGACTTTTCATCTAAGAAAATTATGGCCAAGGAACATGACAGCCAGGCCATGCCAGCTTCATTTGTTCAGCTCACCAGGTAAGAAGTGTCTTGGGAAGGTGGCTGTGCTGATACCTTGACTCTGAGCTCTGAGTCCCAGGTGCCAACTGAACAGATGCTTTCAATAAAGCATCTGGACTGGAGGGAGCTGCTCGCTCTCCATCTTGATGCTACAATCAGGACAGCACTGCGACTTCAGAGCTTTCAGCCTGGGGCTGGGAATGGGCTGGACGTAGCTCGGTGCGGACTTGTGTGTAGGAAGGAGCCTATACCTGGGCCTTGCTGTACTCTTGGAAGAGGGGGGATGTTTAGTTTGAGAGTGTCTGTTGCTCTTGTCTTATCCATTCCATGTTCAGGGGGCCTTCAGTATTTTATGGCTTCTCCTGGAAGTAGCCATAACTCAGGTTCTCTTCCCTTTACACCCATCCATAGCCCCCACAAAGTAGAGCTGAAGGTCAGAGAGTGGGCCAAAGGCAGATATAGAGAAGTACAAGATTCAAGACAGAGGAAGAGAAGTGGGTAGGAATCAGCTTGCTGCCTGCCTAGCATGGGCCAGTGCTCATACGCCCTCTCCTAGGGTTGTATGGCTCCAGCAGGAACAGACTATGTGTTGAGTCTTCCCGTCCAAAGACTGTATCCTTCTCTCTGCCCTGAACCAGGGCAGAATTTCCAGGAGATTAAAGGGAATATCACATAGACAGAGAGATATATAGACATTGCCATGTGAGACAACAGAATTAAAAATTGCAGAGTGTAGTAGAACCCTCAAAGAACAGCTATAAACAACAGTTTATCTTGTTCTCAATAATTTTATGATACCCAAGAAGTGGAAATCATGACTATCCTAAATTTTACTGAGGAAAACGGGAAGTGAAGTTAGGAGCCCAGAGTGGGCGTGGGGGGGGGTTGGGGGGAGGAGGTGCTCAGGCATTCCCGATTGGGTAAACTCCCTAACCCTCCACAGTCTGCCTTGCTTCTTTCTCCTGGCCGACCTGCCTGTACCCTCGCCTCTGGCCCTGGCTTGCTTCCCATTTTGAGGAGCTGGCTGCCTCAGGCTGTTTTGTGGCACTGAATTGGCAGCCCCCCCTTCTCGCTCCCCCCCTGCATGAGTTGGCTGAAGGGGTGCAGGAAGTGTCGCCAGGAGCTGGCAGACTTCCCCAGGCTGATCTCAGGCAAAAGCGTGATCGGGCACATGACAAGAAATAGATTTCAAATGCAGCACTTTAAAATCCCACTCCTCGGCCCCAAACCAGCCCCCTGTTCAAAAATGTAAGTACCTCTTAATTTGTTTGCCGGCTGATGTGTGAATAAGCCTCTGCAGCTGATGAATTTTTCAGCAGAGCCGATAAACGGGAGTCCCTATGCTTTGGGGGAAAGAATCAGATGTTCGGGGGACCAGAGAGGCTGGAAAAGATAACAAGTGCTTTAGGATTCAGCCCTCAAAGCCAGCTCATCTGCTCCTTGAACTTGTCTCCTTGGGGCTGCAAGGGGAACAGCGGGAGCATCTCTCCTGGGAGAAGGCATTATAGAGCCTTTTCAGAAGTAGAGGGGCCTGTACTGCATGGAGGAACATGGAAAGGGTAAGAGACAAATCAGTGGTTCCAGGGACCTTTCCAATCAAAAACGTAAATGCCATTGCCTCTAAGAGTTTTGGCACATGGAAATTCTCTTGAAGGAAAAAGAAAGCTATGGCTTTAGAAGGCCCTCAGCACTCTACCCGCAGGACCTGGGGCTCTGATGCCCTTGTTGACTCTGAGTGAGTTCCGTGACACCTGGAAGGCACACGTGCATGGCCCCTGTACAGCCTCCTCCCCAGGCCCCATGAGTACTGAGTCTCACCTACTGGCTGGGCCAGGCTCACAAGACCCCTGTCCTGGGAAGACGGTGGGGAGAAGATGCTGGCAGAGAGCACTGGCCGATCAGAGGTGGCAGGGGAGTCTTCTGAAGTCAGTGTTGGAGACAGGAGGAGGAGTGACGGAGTCAGAAGCGAGGGAGACACAGGTGTGATTCTGAGGCAGCTTCTATGTCCAAGACCCCCAGCACCCATGACTACTGGGGCAGAAGGTAGAGTAGGAAGCGACAGGTCAGATGGCTTGCTGGAAGGACCACACCCATCGCTCAACACGCAAATGGGGTCACTAAGGGTTTTCAAGCCCAATGAAACTCTCAGACATCACTGCCTTTCTGAAGAGCTGGCCCAAGTGACCCGCAGCTCTAAGAATTGATGTTGTTGCTTCAAACTCCATGCCATTTTCTCCTCTCCTGGCTCCTTAATTAAAAAGAAGGCGTGAGTGACTTCTCAGTCACCTTCAAAGTATCCCCAAGCCACCTCCCCTCTATGAGGAGCTGCAGCCTGAGTTTCCTCATCAAAGGCAGAGCTGGCTCTGGGGGATGGCAGCCCCTGCAAGCTCCCTAGCTGGCCTGCTCTCACAGGTCTGTCCCCCGTGCTGGGGAGCTGGCACTCGGGGCTGCTGATTTCCAGCAATCAAACCCACCAGGCTCCAGCGCCCTGAGCCAGGTCTCAGCAAAGACAGCTTCAAAGGATCTGCATATTTATGGTAAACTCTTGCTCAAATTGAAAATGTATCAGACAGTGACAAGCACAGGATTCTCAGAGCTGCCTCTCCCACTGGCAAGCCTTCTGAGCGACTTGAGGACAGAAAGGACTGGAGCTGTCACAGAGGCTGCTCAGAGTAAGAGGGGCTAGGAACAAACATATCGACCCGGACAGGACCTCTCTATGAGACCAGGACACCCTCCGTATTGTTCCTGAGCTGCCACACACAGGCAGTGTGAGCACAGACCAGCTGACAGACAAAGTGTAGCAGGGTTTTCTGTTGATCTACATGTGATTGCTTTTGAATGGGGGGTGGGGCCAAGAGTTGGGAACTGTCAGAGGAACAAGGGAAACCACTTCCTAGTGGCCTCTGCTGCTGATGGTACCCTCAGGGGTGCTGCAGAGCCAGTACTTCAACTGCAAACGCCGGAGGACCCCAGACTTCCCAAGAAAGGAGCCTCTGCACAGGCTGCTCTCGGCAAAGATGGCAGCTGGGGAGGGGACATGGAGGGAACCTGACCTTTGCGGCAGTGAGTGGCAACCTGCAGGGTCTTCAGGAAGTTGGCTCTGGGTTTCCTTCTAAAGAACCTCAGTGAGTCTGCTTGCAAGGCTGCCTTGGATAAGCCATCTCATCCATCCCCCTGCCTCTGCTTAGAAAAGTGTTGAAATCATTAGTGAAACAAGCCCTTTGAATTCTGAGCTTGTCTCTGTTTGGGAAAATAAGGCTATCAGCCCACAGGGCTACTTTCTTGGCACTCTCCAGGCCAACCTTGTCGGTTTCTCCATTTCTATAGAAACAGAGTCAAATGGATCACCTGCCCCACGGCAGGCTGGCTCGGGTCCAGTCTCTATGGAAAGTGTACGCACAAAGGGCTGACTGAATTGCTAAGGAAGATGGTAAGTAGAGGAAGTAGATGACCCCAGAGCCCAGAGTTCAAAAGGAATGGGACATTTGAAAAGTAAATTCCAGTAATCAGGCTAATGCAGGAAATGACTGAGGATTCAGTCTGAGGTGACAAATAGTCCCCCATGCTCTCAGTGCATCCTGCCTGTAGTTTTGTGTTTTGTAGAGAGTTGACAGCACCTGTGCCTTCTTGGTGAGAGTGGTAAGCCATATTCTGTTAGGAACAGGTACAGCCCACTGCTCAGCGAAGGATAAAATAAGTGGTGTATAATCAGAGTACTCTAAGGCAATTGTGAGCCGCAATTTCACCCCCCTAAGATCACCAGCTCTTAAATGGAGTATGGCTCTTTTATCCTGCATTCCAGACCTAGTAAATCTTAAAAGAAAATTTTAGGCTAATTCAGGAATGGAAAAATGAATGAGTGAAGTAAAAGCAATCTGATTTTACATATCTGAAGAGCTGGCAAGGAAGAGAAAGCAAACTATTCTGGAATGTTCCATAGGGCAGAGTTAGGAGGCAGAGGTTGACCCAGTACCTGGAGGAATCTGAATATATATCTCTAGAGAGGCTAATTCTCCAGCCCGTGATGGGCTCACAGCAAAGCTGCCGGTGTCTCCATCGTGTCCCAGTGCCAACTGCTCTTGCATCGGGTTAGAAGATAACTAAGAAGCTAAATGGTGTTCTCTGCCCCATGCTCCGGGTAAATGTTGCATAATGGAAACACTGAGGAAGCTTGACCCAAACTGCGTTCTTGAGTCTGCCACTTCCCACCTAGGCCAAGAAGGATACATTTCTTTATCTCTCTACCTCAGGTTTTCCACCTACGAGATGAGAGAACAGCTTTCATGCTAGGTTGATAAAAGGATGTAAAAATTTAAATATATATGTATACCACCCAACACGGTACATCATGTAGGCGACAATAAATGTTAGCTATTATTATGATGTCATGAGAGCCAGCTTTGCACATAAGTATAGCCAGTCAAACACATTGCCAGGCAGAGCTATTTTCAATCATCTTCGGATCTTATGAGACCAAATATGAGGGGTTACCATCATCACTGCACACAGAAAGAAAACGGAACCCACCCCACTTGGGATACACAGCGAACCAGTGTGGGAAAGGCAGGTCTGCATCTTTAGTTAGGGATGTCAAACCCCGAAGGCTTAATTAGGCCCTGTTAAGCCATTTCCGATCCTCAGATGAAAGGTGTGCTCATCGTATTATAACGCTAACAACGTTGCTCAGGGGAAGCTCACAGTCTCTGATCTTTCGACTAAGTTAAATGAAGGAAATTAAGGGTCTTCTAAAGACGTCCTTACCTTCCTTCTGGCTTCTTTCAAGGGAGGGTTTCCCAGACAGGGAGGGACACAAAGCTATTGTAACACTCCCCAGCACGTCTTGGAGAGGGGGAAAGAGCGTTATGGTTTGAGTCGCTGGAGGATGGAGTCGGGCAGTGCTATTGACTCTTATGTCTATAAATAATGGAGAGATAGTCCAGAATGTCCCCTACAGGGCTGCATAGGAAGCACATTCCTCCAAATGTACTGTAGTGGAAGCTCCCAAGATGGCACACACTCTCCATGCAGAATCAAAATAGTAATTTTTTAAAATGGTAAAAAAAAAAGAACTCTGAATTCTGAAAGACTATTTCTAAAATGGTAAAAATCCTTTAATTAGCCACCAGCAGGAAATATGGTATTTCGTTCAGACATCTTACCAATTATAGCCCACTGGGTCCCTGCGTGGTGCTTTCCAAATAATCAAAACCAGCTCTTAATAGTAGTTCACCCAGACAGGAGAGAAAGAGCAGGACCAAATCCAAATGAGAAGATGCCATTACTAAAGAAAGCCCATCCCAGCGGGGTGTTAGGGCCGAGCGCCATTCTGAATGGTGGCAGATGGTGGCAGAGCAACAGACCAGAAGTAGGGCCTCTGATTGGGGAACATAGGTACCCAAGGGCAGGAAGGAAGAAACAGAAGTAGAAGAGCCCAGAACATGGGTTTCGGAGTCAGACAAACTTGAGTATGAAATCCAGTCTTCCCAAGTTCTTAGAGACTGTAAGATTTGGACAGTGTGTATGTGAATGAGTGTGTGTGTGTGTGTGTGTGTGTGTGTGTGTGTGTGTGTGTGTGTGTGTGTGTGTATGTATGTTTCATGCATGTGAGTACAGCAGTATGTACTCCTGTGCACACATTTGATACATGCATCATGTCTTTCTGTGGATCTCTGCTTCACTGCCTTGAGATAGGGCCTCTCACGGAATCTGAAGTCACGTTCACATTATGCCCAGGCTGACCAGTCAGGGAGCTCTGGTAATTTACTTGTGTCTGTCCCCTAGTGCTGGGGTTATAGTCTTGTTTAGACACACCTAGATTTTTATGTGGGTACTATGGATTTGAACTCAGGTCCTTGGGTCCTCATGCTTGCAGAGCAAGTGCTCTTGCCCACTGAGCACATCCTCAGTTTCTTATGGATGGGCTGATCCACCTTAGAAGGCTATCCTCAAAGCACTATGTGGAGTCTGCTACCCAAAAGATCCCCATAGATATTCCTTCTGCTCCTTGTCACTTCCCTTCCTGCACCAACATTACCTCTGATGGAACTGGGAGAATATCAGAGCAGAGGTACTGACATTCCTCCTATCCTGAGAGAGAAGCCTAATTAGTTATCCCTTTTTAAACCATTTCTTCATCCTGCAATAAGCAGGGAAGGACGCCCGTCAAGAGGCAAAGCCTGGATGGTGATTGGGATGGGACCTGGGGACTGGCACTAGGAAGCTGCATCTGTGCACCAGACACATCACACAGGGCTTCCAGTCAGTGCTCACAGCACCAGACACATCACACAGGGCTTCCAGTCAGCACCTGAGCCAGACAGCAGCAGGACAGTTGCTAGACTTGTTGAAAAGTCGAGGTCTTAAGGAACATTCTCACCATCCACTCTCTAAGTCCAGGCAGGACTGAGTGTCCCTTAGGGAAGCCAAAGGTCCCTTAATGGTCACTTGTGGGGCTGATTCCATTCGATGTTAACTCAAAACAACGGGGTAGGGCACAGAGGGGTCAAACAAAAGAACTCTGTTGGTAGAACACGCTTCTATTAGCGCAGTGTTTGTTAAAGGAGAGCCTGTGGTCAGCCCACCATTCTGATCATCCAAGTAGGTGCTAGGTAAACTAACAGATCCTAGAGCACACTGCCTTACCGAAGGAAAGCGCATAGCTATGGAGTCTGGGGATGCACTTGTGTTTGAGAAGCCACCTGTTTGCCACTAGTGGGCACTGTTGATGCAGCAGTAACCACAACTATGAAAACAGCCTCAGGGCAGACTCCTGGGTCCTGGCCAAGCTGGACTGGATATGCCACCTTGGGGGAGGGGCTGACGATGCTGATTCCTTTCCCTGTTTGCTATAGACTATGTACTTTAAAAGTTCATTACGAAAAAAACATTTTAACAGAAGAAAATGCTTCATGGGTGGGGTTATAGCTTAGTGGTAGATTGCTTGCCAGGTACCTAGTATATATGTGACCCTGAATTTGATACCCAGAACCACAAAAACAAACAAACAAAATCTCTGTTAAAGTCATCTTCCTTATTTTTTATTGTATAATGAATGCCATCTCAATCTCTGAGGCCCATGTGAACTTCTCTAGTTACCATTTTTGCTTCTATAATCTCTAAAAAGATACATTATTTCAAATTCATTTGCCTTTTCTATGCATTTCCGAAAGCATCTTGAAGGGGCTTTCGCCAATACAGTTAGTAAGTGGATACTGTAATGTCTGTTTGACCAGTGTGCTTGCTAGGGCCCAGTTCCACACAGCTCTGTTGTGTGGGTCCATGATGTTGGGAATCAAACAAAAAAGGGCGCTCCACCATGGACCTCAGCCTCCCTCCATTCATATAATTTTAATATTGTTTCTATCAGTTTTTAAACATATATTTTATTAGTTCTTTGAGAAATTCATCCAGTACAATTTGAATGTATTCGTCTTCCTTCCCCCAGCTCCTCCCCAAAGCCAACTTGAGTGGCAGCTAAGATAGAAGCAGAATGAAACCAGAGAGAGGTGGTGAGTCCATCAGCTGTCTGCCGGCTGGAGGGTGGACCGAGGGGCCGGAAGTGCCATGAAGGAGGCACAGGAAGTGGATCATTATTGGGAAGGACTGTGAGGTTGACAAAGGCTGGGCTGGGGCTCTCTGGAGTAGGTCTGGGGTTGCCTGAGCAGTGTGTTCTAACCACTCCCCCAACGCTATGCTCGTCCCACTCATATTCCTCACCCGGTTGTATTTTTCCTCAGGGAACTTAGCAGGCTGGCATAATGTTACATATGTATTTTTCTTTTGCCCGTCATCTGTCCCCTGCTAGAGCATATGTTGCACAAAAGCAGATCTTTCTCATCCTAAATCTATACCTAGAAGGGAGACAGCAGTAGGAGATACTCAACAGGTATCAACTTGAGTGAATGAATGTTCTTTACTTTAGATCCCCCAAGAAGATTGGGGCTCAGGGAAAAGTCTCCATGACAATTTTCCTAGAGGCTGGCAGCCTACTCATTCGAGGATGATGAGCCACGGGGCATGATTTGAGCTTAATAGCCCTAAATTGCAGCTCTCATTCTCTTTCCATTTTTTTTTCTACATCACTTACTCTCACCAGACTGAGAGCTCTCTCAGTGTAAGGGCTGTGTCTGTGTTCCCCTGACCCAGCATGACACATAGCAGATGCTCAGTAAAAGACCCGTTAGATAAATGAAGGACCTTGTGCCTATCTGAGAAGATGTGGGAAGTACCACCATCCCACGCAGCTCCTATTCAGAGCTGGGGGTCCTGCTGACATTCAGCTCCAGGGACTCCTTCCTTCCCTTCTGTTCTCTTCTAAGAGGAGTGACTCTCCAGAAAGTCACAGATCACCTAGAAAGACCCTTCTCCCTGGGACCCATGTAAAGGTCAAGGGTCCCCTCTTGGATGCAGGGATGGTGTGGCAAAAGACAGATGTGATGGACTTCTATGTTAAAGGATTCTATGAGGATCACACTGGATACCTGCTGACCAGATCTGTTCCTTGGGCCTCCCTTCCCACACTCCAATGGAACTGAATCTAAAATGGGACTTTTAACAGTTACCAAGGTGAGTTTTATACATAATTTGTCATAATAGTTAAGGACTTGGACTGTAGGCAGGGCATTCATAGATCTGAAACCAGTTCTGTCATGACTTTGTTCAAGGACAAATCTGTCATAAACCTCACAAGTGAGGATATTGATTTTTTTTAAAAAGGTATCTATTTGTGAGATAGAAAGAAGGATGAATCAGTAACATGTTTCCCCTACAGACACAAGAACCTGAGTTCAGAAGCCCGGCATTCACATAAAGACCTGGGCACTGTGACATATGGCTGCAATCCCAGCACAAGGGTAGTGGAAACAAGAGTATTCCCAGGTCTTGCTGGCCATCCGATCTAGCTGAATGAGTGTGCTCTGGTTTAATATGAGACAGTATCTCAAAATATAAGATGTGGAACTTCAGAGGTAGATATTCAACACCAACTTCTGGCCTCCACATACATGCACATACATATGATCACATATATGCATGAATACATGGATACATGCACAATACCTATGGTTTTAGGGCAAAAAATAAGTGAAATCACCTACTTTGTAGGCTTATACATGTGCTACACTTACCAGGGCATAAAGCTCATGGTAAGTGTTTACCATAAGAGAGTAGCCACCATGGTGATGGTGAAGGCAAAGATAATGGTTCTGTCAAATTTGTTGGATGGGTGGCTATCCGATCTCTACAGTGGGACTGTCCCTCATCCAGCCACCATGACAGTTAGGAGGTCTTTAATATGCCTGCTTCCTGCTGTAATTAGTGTCTGACTAGGTCTTTCCGGCCTTTGCCGAGTCAGAGAGGCCTCTCAATAAAGGAAGTTGATTATTAGGGGATGGTGAGGGTATAAACTTTTAGAGAGACACTTGACATGGCTGTCAGAGTCTGTTTCCTCTGACAGAGGACCAGAGAAAAGGAACAAGAGGGCTTAATGGAGAAGGAAGAACCATACAGAGAACCAGAGTGCCCCTGGAGTCCAGCTGGGTTCCAGGGTTAGGGGAATCCCCAACATTTTCCATTACCCATCCCCAAAGAATACAATAGCGGAGAGGAGCTGGGCATTCCTTTCTAAGTGACACCCCGTTGTCTCCTCCCCCACAAAGCATGGTTGCCTCCCTCCTGGTATATCGCTAGCAGAGCCCACGTGGGCTGATCTGGGACCAGGTAGGATGAGGTAACTGCATTTCAGGAGCCTGAATCAGTATGAATGAAGCCTGCTATCTGGGAGAGGGAAGACACTTGACACTGGAACTTGGGACAGGGAGAAGGACAAAGAGGAAACATCCATCTCCTTGGCAGCATAGGTAGGCGTACCTGTCGAAAACCATTCCTGGTGAACTGTAAGATTTTCAAGGCATAGTTGGACCTCTGGCCTTTGCTGTTGAATTCAATGTGGCCGGTGAGACCTTCCAATTCTACCTGTCCAAGAGAGAGTGAGTTACAGCACAAAATAGGCTCGGCCATAGCTGGTCCCAAGCAAGCGTTCCTCTTACATGCTACTTCACAGTGTTTGGACACCCCTGTTCTGTCCACTCTGAAGCCACAGAATCTGAGTGGAAGAAGAGGGGAACCACATCCAGTAACCCCAAGCCAACTGTAAGCCAGTAGGAGCTACCATGCTGTATTTGGCTCAGATTCAGCTCTCCCTGTCCCCTAGCCATACAGGAGGGCGCTCTTACCAGCATTTTTCCTTTTGGAGAATCTGCTGACCCTGGGCCTACAGGAAGTCAGGATAGTCCTGACTCCTTGCAAAAGTCTAAGACCCCCCCCACACACACAATTTCTCTCTCTAGTGAGAGATGTCTTTTTCATGGGAGAAAAAAAAACGTGGCTGGAGAGAGAACTCGGGAAAATGAGCATCAAGGTAGAAGTCTGAGGGATGGTAGGTTCCAGCAGCATGGTCCTCTCTCAGCTGTGCTGAATTGTGCAGGGGCTACCACTGGGCATGGTCCAGGTTGTAAGCCTAGGATTTGGAACCCTTATCCAGTTTAAGATCTAAGGACAGTTGTCTTGAGAATAAGCTAGCCACGGGTTCTTGCCTAGAGTGTTAAGAACTGGGGAGCAGATGGGACCCTCGACCCACTCCCTGAGGTGAGGCTTTAGCTAGGGCTGTACCCACTAGGGAGAGCCTTGTACCGAACATCCCACCCCTGAGGTTGGGCGCGACCAGGCCTTCAGCTGCTCCTCACCATGCGCAGGTAGTTCATGAGGCTGGTGCCATGCTGCCAGATCTGGGCTGAGCCACAGGACAGGGGCTTCACACCAATCTCCTGGCTCCGGTTCAGTTCCTGCACCGCTGTCACCACAGCATAGACAGCATCAAACAGCAGGGCAGAGGACAGCTGGAAGAAGCAGAGACAGCAAGTGTGGAAGGGCTCAGAAAAGGGAAGAGAAGGAGGAGGGAAGGAAGACAAAGAAGACCAACAGGGAAAGTACCCAAAGGCAAACAAGGGGCACGGTCACTGTCCTCTGGCCACCCCTTCCTCTGGCCCCACCCATGTCTGCCAGTGGTCCAGGCCAGCTTTCAAGAGCTTTTCAACCTGCATCTTACTGACAAAGGATGCTCTGGGTTGAAGCTTCAAGACTTCAAGATATACCTTTAGACTCCAAATTCTCTCTCTCTCTCTCTCTCTCTCTCTCTCTCTCTCTCTCTCTCTCTCTCTCTCTCTCTCTCTCTCTCTCTCTCTCCCTCTCCCCCTCTCTCCCTCCCTCCCTCTGTGTGAGTATGTGTCTTCCTCCCCGTCTCCCTCCCTCCCTTCCACTCCCCCCACCCCTCTCTTGGGAAACAGCAACTTCCATTGCATCCAGGAATAAATCCACAGGACAGGGGGCAAGGCTGCTAATCTCAGGAGGACAGAAGGAACCTGGCCACTCTACCAGGCTCAGGCGTAAGTCACTTCCTCCCTGGAGTCACCCATGAAACTGCTCCTTCCTACACGGACCTAGGATTAGAACCTAGCTGTACCGTTCCATATGACGTGTAGTGTGAACTGCACGGTAAGGTTAAATCCTAAATTTCAGTAAAGTTCCGTTTCTATGATATATGACAGGTAGGTACAAAGCTAGGAGCAGGGCAGCAACCAGGGTAACAGGAGGTGGTGAGAGCTGAAACTACAGTGGTCTGTGGGGGTCTAAACACAGAGCTGTCTAGCTGGGTGACAAAGTATCCCATGGAAGAAGACACCTGGAACTGAGAGCACTGGGTCTGAGTGGCTGTGGCGCTGGACACAGGGTGGGGAGGAGACAGGCAGCTCGGAGGATGACATTTGAATGAAGTCTTGACTGACATCTGCCTGATGAGTGAAGTCAGTGTTAGCAGACCTTGTAGAGGGGAAGGCCAAGGGGACTGGGTGACTCTTGTGCCTGGGGACCATCCAGAAGGAACTATAGATACACAGAGCCTGTACAAGAAAAGATCCTGCCCAGTATAGATGTCTCTGTGGTCAGTACAGTTCAGATGGAATTAGGGGAAAGTTCAGAGGACAGAACCACAGGAGCACATGCTAGGAGGTGGAATTGAGGAGCATGCCTGGAGGGGGTGATGGGAATAAGGACTTGGCTGAGGGAGGCCAAGAAAGGTAAGCAGAATCCCTGGAGGAATGACACTGAGATGGGAGGGGGCCAGTTCCTCCACTGGTAGCATAATGCCTACCCCTGGCAATCAGTTCTTTCCCTGTCCAACCAGCTTGTTCAGAAGACACCTTTGGGAGGAACTGGAGGGCATGCCTTGTGTGATGGAGTTCTTGCTCCTACCTTCTGTCTAGCCAGGCCCTAGGATACCTGGTCCTCCAAGGCTGGATGAAGGGAGGACAGAGAGCATGAGATATCAAGGTGTAGAGCGAAGAACTGGGGAGCACAGCTTGACTCCAGTCCCTCCTTTGGGTGCTTAGTGCCCCTGGACACCTTGCTGAACATCAAGCAGGAACTGCTCTTGTCTATAAAAGAAGTAGCAACCCAGCCTCACGAGCCTGTAAAGGTCATCAGGTACAGGGGGAGCATTACAGGTGTGTCTGTATACTCTCACATCCAAGGCATTAGTGGTGCTCGGAAGGAGGTGATGGGGAGGTGTTCTATGAGGCTGGAAAGCAGACTGGACAGACGCACAGTTACACAAAGGGCTGTGGTCTCTAGTGGGCACTGAGAGTGCTGACTTCCAATAACCTTTCCAAGCAGAACTGCGGGGAAGAGCAGCCCACATTCAAAGTTCACCGGCATTGCAAAGCCACCTAGCCAATGTATCCCCTCTTCTTTCCCCTTGCTCTCTCTTTCTTTCCTCCCTCCCCTCCTTTCCTTGCTGCTTCTTTCTAATCTTATTTAGATGCTGCCATTTAGCAGGTCCTATCTGGGTGTGTAAACGTCTTCCCCAGTCTATGCAGATATACTGGAAAAAGTCCTTGAGTCCCTGCTGCCTCCATGATGTCTCCTGCCTTCCTAACTCCTTCTGACTTCCTCTCTGTGTCTTGGCCTTGGGGATACCTATGATCTGAAGTCTGAGCAGATAAGGGTATTCAAATCCCAGCCCCCAGTTTCTGTCAAAGAGTGGAAAACTATGCAGCCCTGCTGAACCAGCTGAGCAACCCCACTGCTCTGAGTTCCCTCTACCCAGCCACTACTTCCTGCTCTCCTCTATCCCTGCCCTTGTCCTAGTCACCTAGCTCCTGCAAGGGAGTCGAGGCTCATCATCTGCTTAGCACCTGCTGCTCCTCCACAAGCTTACAGCTGTCCTCTTCCTGGTACCTCATTCCGCCCAGAACAAATGCACGCGGCTCGCTCATTAATGGCTTTCCCATTTCCTTGCTGAAGATGTATGGAAATGACAGCGGATGCTGTAGACGCCCTTTCCAGCTCTGGCCAACATCTCCCTGAGAGGAGATCATTGCTGTGAGCTTGTTGCTTTCAGCTTCTAGGTCATAAAAATTATTTTGTTGTTACTTCATAACTGTAATTTTGCTACTGTTGTGTATTGGATAATCCCAGTTTCCCTCCTGGCCTCACTGGTTGGCTGTCCTTATGCCAGTCAAGATGTGACCCATTAGCTAGTGTTGCCTGCCTAGACCCTCTTCTCCTGCTTTCTCTTATTTTGCTTATGGGTCATCTGTCCTCTCATATTGTCATCAACGTCTGGTCCAGCTATGCCTGGGCCAAGTGAGTCACCCATCTTCTGCTAATGTGTAGCACAAAGTAGAACAGATCGGACCCATGAACCTGGGTGGAGGGCTGTGCTTTTCCAGAGCGCATTCTCTCTCCTATAAGATATTGCCTTTCTTCTCTTTCTAGATAGTCCTGTTTCCAAATGGAATGCCTGGACCCACTGCAGTCAGCTCAGCTCTAGGCTGAGCATGGAGTTGACACCAAAGGTGACTGAATGGAGAGTGAGAGGGTCTTGGCCTCCAATTTTCTTCCCCTCAAGTCTTACTATGCTGTGTGACACCACATTGCATTTTAATTGGGTTTCTGCTACTAGCAACTGAGAGCACCCTAATTGATACAGAGGACCCAGGGATTCCCCATATTTCAAGGTCCCAAGACGGGCCTGAAACCCATCCCCTCTTGAGGTCCTTCCTATTCTGGAGGCTGTACATTGGTTCCTGAGGGACAGCGCATGATTTTAGAGGAAGCTGACCACACCATTGTCTCCCCTCCTACCACATGGTTGCTGATAGTCCCACTCCGGCTGGGATGAGGACTCCTTGACTTGGTCTCCGTCTGTCTGTCTGTCTCTCTGTTGTACATAATTGTAGTGTTCATATGTATGTGTACACATACATATGCACAAGTGCGTTTGTGAATGCATGTGTACCTGTGTTCAAGAGTGTATCTTCCTCTATCTCTGACTTCCTTGATTTTGAGACAGGGGTCTCTCACTGAGCTTGGGACTCATCAGTGGGTTAGAGCTAACTGTGCCGTAAGCTCTAGAACTCCTCTTGCCTCCACCGCCCCAGGACTGGGGTCACCAGTAAGCTTCTGTGTGTGTGCTGAGGATCGAAACTTGGGCCCATGTGCTTATCCTGCAAGCACTTTGCCCACACAGCCATCTCCCTAGCCCCAGATGACATTATTAGTACATTATCCAAATGCTGAGAGGTCAGTGTGTGCCTGCTCCCGATGTCCTTTGTCATCTCTAACTCCAGGGCCATCATGATCCTTCAGATATTTCTTGTAATTGCAATTCAAGCTGGGGACATCAGGGTAGGGACTAAGTGGGTAGAAAATTACCAAGGTTCTTATCTCATCTCTACCTACATACGGCCTTCAGAGTGTGACATGGGAAAAGTGTCCCCAAGGACACTGTACCGACTTCCTAGGTCTTCTTTGAAGTTGAGCCTGAACTAATTCAAGTTGATACCCTGTATACTGGGACGTACTCTACCTCAAGGACAGTCTCCTTCACCCATCACCCGGTGCCCCTCGTCTACAGGCTCTTGGCAATCTACCTAGGACACTCACCTCATCTTTCTCCTCCTGAGAACCACTCCTCTAGCTAGTCTGCCCAGCTGTCAATCTCTTTCCTTTTCTTTCCAATTCTCTTTTCCAGATCCCAGCTGCCAGGGAGTAAGACTCCGCCATCCACGCCCAGCTGCTAGGGAGTAAGACTCTGCCATCCACGCCAGTCCATCAGTGCCCTTGTGATTCAGCTGTCCACTCCAAGCCATCTCTTCATTGTCCTAATTGCCTTCTCCCTCTGCTATTATCGACTAATTCCATTCTGGAAAGCATTCGGGCCACAGTCGGTGAAAAGCGGCTTGTGTCATCAAAGGCTTTGTCCCTGTCTCTGCTCCTCAGTCCATTGGGAAATGGAGGAAGACATTTCTGCTGTCCCTCCTCCTTCCTTTCCACTTCTTGTCCTCCCATGACCGACCCCTCCATCTTTCTGAGCCCCCACCCTCCTCATCCCCCCAATCTTTGTGGGTGCATGCCTGCATGCCTCTTGGTTTTGTCCCTGCTTCTGCTGTCCCTGTCTCTTCTAAATTGTAAATCCCTTAGCCGGCTCAGTCCTCATTGAAAACCCTCTCTTCTTTCTTGGCACCAACAAGCTGTTTGGCAAGGAACCCTCTATTCTCCTGTTTTTATATTTTCATTTGGTTCTTCATTGTTATTTTCTTTTGAGCTGTTTTGCAAATTGTTTAGGGGAATGAAAGACTCTGTATAAATTATGATGAATCAATTCTGACTCAGGGAGCTGTGGCTGGGTTCTTGTCCCTCCCTCAAATGAAAACAAGAATATCTTCTAGACACACACCTGTAACCCACACTGTCCCCAAAGCAGGAAGGACTGCATTCAGCGGATCCTCCTAGAGGCCCATTTGCCTATGAACCTCTGCAAGAGTCAACTCTGCCCCCCAAAACAATATGAGGGCAGGGGCTATTAAGATCCCATGGACTAGTTCTTACAATCTGGATTTTATTCAATGAAATAAACACTTAATTACAAACATCTGCTTTAGCCTAAATTCTAATTACTTAATCTAGCCATCTGTAATTTTAATGATTTCCCACGATTTTTGTTCTTTGCAGCATGATTAATGGGAATGGCATATGAAACTAGTGGGCGTGTGTGTCCCTTCCCAACACTCCCTCTGCGCTGGCTTTGTTTCAGGCAGGAAGCGCATCTGTGGGCTACCACTGCCCACCTGGAAGCTGCTTGGCCAGGCTAGGCACACCAAGCTTTCTCCTGGGCATCTTTGGCACAGACCTTCCTTTGAAACCCTACAAACTAGACTTCCCATCTGAGGAACTCCATCTGGGATGGTGGGAAGGCAGGGGCGCGGGGCAGCCTCTTCTACAAGCCTAAAGAAGAAGAGAGGAAAGTCAAGAGTGGAGAGATGCTTTATAGGAAAGAGAGGGCAACAGAAAGGGAATTAAAGGGAGAGAAGTGAGGGGAAAGACTAGAGAGAGGGTGGAAGAGGAGACAAAGTCTGAGAGAGAAGGGAATACACATCCCGAGGAAGCAGGAGCCTGTGTAGCCTTTCTGTGACTCAGCGCAGGAGACAGCCCATGCTGTGGTTTCCTAGAATCTAACCCCGCAGCCTCTGCCTCTCCCGCCAGGAGGAGCTAGGCTGCCTCCAGAGAGGCGGCAAGGGGCAGACCTTGAAAAGGTAAGCTCAGAAGTGAGAAGGGTTTGGAGGAATGTGCTACTGCCACTGCTGTCAGCTTCTCTTGTGGTGGCATCGTTTTTAACACCTTCCTTTCCTCTCAGAGGCCATGGAAGAGACAGGATGGCTGCAAAGTGCCCTACAGGGAGAAGCTGATCTAGGCTCTAGCCCTGACTGTACCAATATTGTATTAAAGCCCTCGGAGACCCACACCTGTCACTCGGTTCTCCTGGGCCTGTTTTCTCATTGTCAGAAGGGGCCAGCCATCTTTGAACTGTTACTAGGATGCTATGAGGAGGGGAAAAGGCCAAGACAGGTAATATTGTGGGATGTGTTACAGTGCCCAGACAGAGGTAAACCTGAGTGAGAACAGACACTCTTCATTCCGGCAAGAAATCCAAAGGGCCCAGAAAGGGAAAAGTAGACTTACGGAGGAACAGGACCTGTGAGGACAAGCGGAGACTGACCTGAGTCTGAGGCTCAGCTTGTTTGCAGAACACTGATTGCTACTCAGATCCCTTCCAACGTCCCTGGGGAGCATAAGACCCTGAAGCAGGCTAGGAGGGTGGCACACGGGAACACCTGTTGTAGGTGGCTTCCATGTGGCAGACCTGTCTCTACAGGTCTTAAGAATGAAACAGAACATGCCCCTACTCTTCCCAGGGAAACCAGACCCTCTCCCTATCCAGGTCTTGCACATGAAGCACAAATGGCAAGTCTCACACCAACTAATATCAGGGATACTCGGAGGAGTGTGTGCTTAGTCCACCGTATCACTGCACAAGTATCACAGAGTGCAATTACACAAACTACGATGACCATGAAGGCCCAGGCAAAGCATTCATATGAAATCACTGCTTGCTGTGCGGTCCTTAGTTGACCAAACCATTGTGATTCATTTCCTGACCAGGTTTGCCTCCCACCTTCTAGAAGGTATTCTAGGACCTCTGCAGACCTTCTCCCTGCTCTTTTAACAGCAATCACTGAACCTCCAGAGCCATTCTCCCAGATGTAGAGTGGCTCACACCCCCTGTCATAGTGCATCTTGGAGGCCAATGACTTTGGCCCTGTTTCATTGTGTGTACTATGTGGTAGACCACAGAGAATGTTAGGGCCCAAGGACATCTAGAGGACACTTACCGCAGGGCCGGTGAAGGGCACATGGTCACAGTTCTCCTGCCAGGATTGGTTGAGGCTCTGGGAGAACTCTTGGAAGAAAGCATGGGATTGGTTGAAAATGGAAAATCCTAAGATGTTGACTCTGTCATCCACAAGACTGTCCATTCTCTGGAGGGAGAACTCCTGGGAAGACGGGTGATTAGAAAGAGAGAACACAGTTAGGATGGAGAGGAAGAGGAGAGAACACCATGGAGCATGTCTGCGGCTGTGTGCCAGCTCAGGACACACAAGGTGCTCCATTGAGTGCTCACTATATAGGATAACTAAGATGACTCTTCTAGGATCTGCAGTGTGGGTTTGGAGAGAAAAAGATAATTCAGTATATTACCCCTAAGCAAAGTACACCAGGTAGAGAGAGAAACACCAAGTACGTGTGGTGGGTTCAGTGAAGGTTACATCCTCAGCAGATCATCTCTGGAGCCTGAAGGCAATTTCTACATAGAACATGTGGACAGACAAAGTTATTCCCTCCAGAAGTCATCATACAAAGGCTCTGAGGGGAGAAAGGATGTGGTTACTCACTGTGTTGTCCATGACACTTTGATGAAGGCATGAGCTCCTCCTTCAAGTATGGTTCTACCATCAAAACCACCCAGAGGTCATTCTCAAAATGGACCACCACCACCATACTACATGAGTCCGTATGCCTGGAACTGTGTCCAGGGTGGGATAATCACTAAGTCCCTAAGTCTCATGAACACCAAAGTTCCAGAATCACTGAATGAATATGTGAGATACATGAAGCCTGGGGAAGATGGAGGGGTCTGTCGGGGTCAGAGCCCACAGGCCTGGATGCTAGGGATGGTCCCAGACTAGTGGTGTAAGTCTGTGGGGGATGGGGGTTGCAGTGTGCAAAATCAAGTTTGCTTTCTAAAAATGTCAACCTGAAGCTGTGCAGGCAGGGTTGCATCTTCATTTGTCATTATGGCTTGTCATTCATTTCATTTCATACATATGCAAGCATTTCTCATGTGCTAGACACCGTTCTAGGCAGAGAGGACACTCATAGGGGATGTCCTTGCTGTTAGGGGATGTCCTTGTACTCAAGGGCCTTACAGGCGTCGAAGGGACAGACAGCAACAAGCCAAATGCATTATCATTTCAGACAGCTATGGGTGTAGGAGCAGGGGCTGCTGCAGTCAGAGAGCAGGGGCATCTGGGGCAGTGACATCAAGAAGTTCAAGGGTGTTCATCCAAACATCCGTGCTGCGATGGTCACAGATGGCTGTCAACCTGACAGGATCTCAGATCACCTAAGAGATAAGTATCTGGGAGCATCTGTGGGGAATTGCTTTGGTTATGTCAGCCTCTGGCCATGCCTGAGCAGGACATCTTGATTAGGTTAATTCCTGTAGGAAGGCACACACTAAAAGTAGGTGGCTATGGACTGCACCGAGAGGTGAAAGATGGCTGAGCACAAGCGTTCACTGCTCTCAGCTTCTTGATGATGGATACAATGTGAGCCGCCTTCTTAAGCCACTGCCTCTGTCACTTACTTCTCAGTTAGGATGTAACGTTCAACTACGAGCCAAAATGAACTCGTTCTCCTTTAATTTGATTTGGCGTGGTTATTTTATCCCAACAATGTGCTCAGTAACTAAGGTCTTTACCCTATCACCCAGTCTTTACCCTGGACCTCCTTTGGCCCCCAGGGAAACGGGGCAGGGGAGGGGCAGTATGTTGTTTATTCGGTTCACTGGTCCATTCCAGCCCTCAGATGCGGGGCAGGCCATCCTCTTAGATTGAAGCTATAACCATTGCATGATCATTCTGAGTATCTCACACACAGTTCCCTGACCCATGGGCACACAGTGTTTACAGACACCAGAAATGACCTATCAGTCACTCAGCATGATGTGACAGATGGCGAGTGCCTTAGGCTTACTTCCTGGCCAGGTGGAAACATTGCTTTCTTTTAGGTGGTTCCCTTCTCTGATGACTTTGCTCTCTTAGCAGCTGGCACCCCCACTTGTATCTTGCTCCCACCTACCCCCACTGCCAGAACCTTAGGCTGCAGGCCTGAGCTTACCTGCCCAGGTCCCAGCCTTGCCAGCTTTGGTTTGCACACTGGAGTTACAAAGCCTCCTTTGGAGCCACCAACCCCAGCAGAGCAGACTTGGATGAGGATGAAGTGTGTATTGGACTCTGCCACCCTCCCATTAGGGGATCGCAGACGTGCCAGAGAATGTACCGATTCATAAGCTGGTATTACGTCCTGTCTCTTGAAAAGGGCAGCTGCCCAGCCACTGTGGGTTAGCAGCAGGCATGAGGGGGCAGATGGCTAATGAGAAAAGATGTACTTGGCAGGAGTGAGGTGACTAAGGCACAGAGCCAGGCTGTTGTTGGGAAAATGAGGGGTTTTGTTGGCCGAGGATGGTGAAGGTTAGGGATAGTCTCTCATTCTGGCTTCCTTCTCAAAACATGGACAGACACATCGCCTCACCTCTGTGCCTAGCCCTACGTACAGCCTGATAAGTGAAGGCCCAAGGAAGCCCTGGTATCATGGATGTCAACATTCACAACGAGGGAGTACAGAGTAGAAAAATGCAGCTTTCGGGTGGAGACCAGCCTCCTCACCATGTGGGTGTCTGACCTTGAGCAAGGAAGGACTCTAACTTTTCTGGTCTTTACAGCCACACTTCACAAAGCAGGAGGGATGCTATTACGAACCTCCTTTGAGAACATGGCTACGGAATCAACCAAGCAGGGCACACAGGGCTCACAGCCACTGAAGCAGCAAGCACGGGGCCTGCAGGGTCTGCACCAGGTCCTCTGCACATGTTATGACTGTAAGGTTGGTGTTTTGTGGGAATCCTAGCAGCAGGAGTGGGTATATCTCTGACTCTTTTGCCTGTTCTTGGACTCTTTTCCTCCTATTGGTTGCCTTGTTCAGCCTCAATATGAGGGCTTTTGTCTTGTCTTGTATCTTGTTTTGTCCTGTTTGGCTGTCATGTCTTGGAGGCCTGTTCTTTTTTTGAAGTGATGACAGGGGTGGGTGGGAGGCTGTGAATCAGAGGGAAGAGGAGAGGTGGGAAACTGGGATGAGTGAAGGGAAGGGAGAGAAACCGTGGTCAGGATGTATTGTATGAGAAAAGAATCTATTTTCAATAAAAATAATCAATAATAAAAAAGAAACCTATGTTGTTCCAAGAAACAATCAAGGTTCCTGAGAAATAGCCCACCAATGAGTAAAAGGTACTTGCCACAAAGTCTAAGGATTAGAGTCTGTTCCCCTGGGCCCACATGTAGCAGGAGAGAACCAACTCAAGCCAGGTTGTTCTCTGATCCCTCTATGGAAACACTGTGGCATACACATAGCATGATGTACACTCACCCACCCACCCCCATTGCCCCCCCCCCCCCCCGCACACTATTACATAAATAAGCAATGGAAAGAAGAAACAATCCAGGTATAATGCAGGCTAATCGTCATCTGGCAAGTGAGAAGTACTCAGTGGATAACAATTACTGAAATACTCCCTGGAGATCTGAGTAGCATCTGGCCCTCTCCTTCCTTCGTCCCACTTGGAAGCTGAAGGGAGGAAGTAGCTCCTTCAGCATGCTCTTGGCAGAGTCAGAATGAATGGGTTAATTGCAGACACTCAGAGACTGTCTCCCCAGAAGTCAGCCAGTCTATCTTCCTGCCTTTCAATCCCTATCTTCTTATCCCCTGACTCTATTCTATTTCCTAGTTTCAAAGGCCTCTTAAGATAAAACGATTTCGGGGGCTTCCTTGGTGATTCGTGCTATTTATGACGACTCATTGGAGCGCTTGCAGAAGGACAAGAGCGAGATGGCAGGTCCTTTTACTGCAATTTCCCGGCACACTCCAAGATGTTACTCTGCTGGTATATGGACTGTTGAGAGAGAGAGAGAAAAAGAGAGAGGGGAAGGGGAGGGAGGGAGGGAGGGAGGGAGAGTGTGTGTGTGTGTGTGTGTGTGTGTGTGTGTGTGTGTGTGTGTGTGTGTGTGTGTGTGTAAACTTAGAATCTCCTGCTGCTTCTGAAGCAAACTTTTTGCGAGAGTTTGGGAAACCACTGACAGCTACCTGTTTGCATACAATGAAAACCTTCTTAGGCAGTATTTCCCGAAATCTGATCCTGTGAGCATTAGCTTCCCAGGAGAAGTGGACAGAAATTTCACTAAAACAAGTTTCCATGTTCAGATAATGTTAGAAATGGTCACTTACTCTATCTGCCTCTTTAAGATTCATAGCACACCCTTACATGCCGAAGGTTGAAAGCAGTCCTGCAGTGAAGCGGCTGACTTAATTTTGTTTAATCTCAAATTTTTCAAGCACATTGACTATGGAATATACATTTCCCCTTCAAATCTAAGTCTCATAGTAGCGTTCTGCAGAACACAATTTGGGTACTGCTACCCTAAACACATTCAGAGAAACATTATAAACCCCAAATCAGGTGGAGGGAATGCTGTGCTAAGACAGATATCCCATGAAATTTACAAAATTTAGGCTTGGGAAGGAGGAAGGTTCGTCTGACTTTTGCTTCTCATTTCCAGTTTTAACTGTGAAAGCAAACATGGCCTTTTTGGATTGCTATAGCTTTCCTGTCTCCCCTACCCTCCACCCAGCCTGACTAATGGACACTTTCATAAAGTGACAGACAGGGCTAGGGTGGTCCCTGAGAGTGGATAGGTTTCCGTGCGGTATCCAGACAGAACTGAGGTGTTTGAATCTCCCAGTAAGGGAAAATAGCCAGTGGTAAGACCATATCAAGAAATAGAGACCAAGACACAATCTTCCGTGCCTCCTCATGGGCATGGCTGGGTGACAACCCTTTGCACAATGTAGACTCTCTCTGACGGGCTGTACGTCACCCATAGAGCAAACATAAACAGCTCTCACTGTGAACCTCACTCACTGCACATGGAGGAGTGCCTGCTTCCTAGAATCTGATGTTGGTGGAAGGACCAGTGATTGAAGGCATCTTAATACCTTGAGGTCCTCACCGTAGCCATCTCTATCACTAAGCACTATCTTATACCCGTGGAAGATACAAGAACATGAGCACAGGTTGTGCCAGCCCCAGACTGCTTACTTTCTTGTCACTGGGGTTTGCCTTTAAAAATAACATAAAATGTTTGTATGCCCCCCACACACTGTACATGTTTGTGTATGTTATGGCATGTAAAATTTAAATAACTAGAGTTGAAGGTGAACATACAGGGGGTGTTGTGATGGCTGTTTTGATGAGTGAGGGCTGTGTGGGATGGTCACCATAGATGGTAGAGCTCAATGAAGCACCTCCCCCTTCTCTGGAAGATGTAACATTTCCCTGGTCTTGGTTTACATAAAGTCATCCATTCATGGATTGGCTGCACGAAGCTCCCTGGACTGCAGGAACCACCTAGGCCAGGAAGCAAGTGAAGGCTATCAATAGAGCACTGAGTGGCAGACAGAGTCAAGGGGAGGGGAGGTGTTCAAGGGAGAAGAGGGGAAAGAGAAGCTGGGAGGTTGAGGTTGCCACTGCTCTCTCTGCCCTCCCTTCCCCCTCCACTGCAAGAAGCCATTCTGGGCTATTTTTCAAATGAGAAAAGATTTGCTAGCCACGTGCTCATCCTATTCAGGGTCCAAATATCAAGAAACCCACAGCTTGGGTGCCAGGGGTTCAGGACGGTGGGTGGAAGACAAAACTGTGCTGTGGGCAGCTTCTTTACAGGGCCAAGGGAGGAGAAGGGTTGTCTCTGAGGACCTTGTGCCTGCGCTAACCAGCCAAATCCATTAGTCAACCCAGGGATAGGCCAAGTTTTATCAAATGCAACAGCAAGTATAAGAGCTCGTAATGACAGATTCTGCCTGTGTCTGGCTTTAAGGAGAAAAGCAAGAAGCCAAGTCAAAACCATCTCACAGCCCAACCAATCCTTCTCCTCTATATTCTTAGGCTATATGTGCGTCCTAGTCTCTGGTACCTCTGCAGCCTCGGTCCCCTCTTCTTGAAACTCTATGACCAATTAGAAGTCAAATCTGACCTTCTAATTCCCCCTTGACATTATCCCTTCCTTTCCAGGCCCACTGGTGTAGGCCCTCATCACCTCTCTTTAGTGAGGGCAGTGTATTTAATGCAGACCATGCAGCTGATCTGGGGAGACAAGGCCACTGTACTATACAACTCTGCTTTTTTTTCCTGATGACAGTGCAGACAGGGCCTACTGGCATTGCAAAATATGACAATCTCATTGGAAAACAAACAAAACTTGTGTTAAAAATAACAGACAGGTTTGGGGTTTAAGGCTCATTTGCACAGATCCTAGCCAGATGGTCCATGGTGGTCTCTGAAGTGTCAGTTCCTTTACCTATAGTTGATGGAAACAGCACTCACCTCATAGAATAGCACTCATACACAGGAACCCTCAAACACATGAGTTCTCTTGTCTCCAAGTGCAGTCAGTCCCTGTGCTCCAACTTTAAATAAAGAGGACCTGAGCAGCCTTCTTCTTCCTTCTTTCTGGCTACCCTGAGCTGCCCCAAAGAATCTGGCCTGAGGGTTTCTCCACACCCGCTTCTTTTCCACATCCCTTTGCAAGAAGCTATTTTTAGCCCCTTGTCAAATGAGAACACTTAGTCAGGTTGTCATAAGGTGCTAATTGCTTGTTGAGGCTATTTGTGTCCAAGTAGAAAGGCTGGAGTTCAAGTTCTGGACTTTTTCAACCCCAAATAACATTAACAAAGTAGTGATTATAGTACTAATTGCTCCAGTCTACTGGCTACAACTGTGTGCCGGTCAGAACAGAGCACATTTCACCCATGATCTCTACTGGTCCTCAGAGCAAGCCTTGTGATGCAAGAGTTGACTAGACATCGAATGACTTCCAAGACCCTGCACATCAAGGTGGCTTTTCCAAAGCCACATGGCTGGTAAAAGGGAGTCGTGAATTCTAACCCAGGTTGCTGCATGATGTGCTCATCATAAAGTCAGAAGTGCTGTGATTTCCTTGGGGCCAGGCTATAAAATAACCAAGGAAGCCAAGTCAAAGCTAATCTTGGACCATACAGGTGGTAACTACAAAATAAATGGTCTGAATGAGGAAGGGACTATGAAGCATCCACTAAGTTTCTTCCTTCGTGGCTAGGATGGTATGGTGCAGGATGTGCCAGGCTTTATGAACTTTGCCAACTTCTCCAGAGAGCTGGTCAGAAACGACTGTTAGTCCCAGTAAAGCCTCTGTGGGGGGGAGGGCACTGTTGGGGAGCCACTTATCATGTGCTTTCATGTGTCACCTTCAGGCAATAAGGACAATTTGGACAGGGAGATTTCCTGAAGCTTATAGGGTCAGCCTGTTGCAAAGGAGACCTCTCTGTTTTTGCATAAGGCACTACGTCTGCATTGGTGCACTATTCAGGGTCCATTTTCTGGCAACTATTGCCTTGTTGACCCATCAGTTCCCACTGTTTAGAGTTGGTGTGTTCTCTTCTCTACCTCCAGCACCTCAAGGAAACTGTTGAAAATAAAAACTACCTCTTTGGGTTGGGGGTGGGGGGTGGGGGGTGGGGATATCTCAGTCAGTAAAGTGCTTATCACACAGCATAAGGATCTGAATTCAATTTCTAGAACCCACTTAAAAAAAGCCAGGTGTATATTTATAACCCCAGCATTGAGGATGAGGGACAGAGCAAAGACTGGTAGATCCCGAGGCTCACTGGCCAGCCAGCTGAAGCCTAATCTGTGAGCTCCTGCCCAGTGATAAGTTCCAGCTAAACACAAGGTGGAAGGCTCCTGAGGGGACACATCTCAAGCTGGCCTCTGGCCTCCACACACACAGGCATGCACACTCAAATGCACGCACGTAAACAAATACTGCCACACAATGCTTGCACGGGAGAGCAGGCATAGATCCGGAACGGGAGCTGTGAAACGTTGTGTTCTCCATTGCCATTGGGTCTTATGTTTTCTTCTATGACACTTCAGAAGCCAATTATTTTTTGAATTCTTTTTTCCTTTTAGCTAGACATGTTTTCTCATTCTGAAGTCACATATGTGGTAGTTCAGAGAGCTGCTGTTGAAGTTGAGGAGAGACAGTGTATAAGGAAGCTGTATGTGTTCTGGGTGCAGGATACAGGCTCCTTGAATTATGACCATATTTGTCATGTCCTTTCCAGTGTTATTAGTGGGCACTAAGGAAGACAGGGTGGCCAGGGAACCCTCATGAAGCACACAGTGTGCCTGCTACAAAGGCGGCCAGTCGCATAAGACATCAGGGTTCCATTGGCTCTTGAACCTTACCGGTTCTTTTTAATTTTATTGATTGGGATAGGGTTCCACTATGTAGCTCTGGCAGACATGGAATTTGTTATGTGGTACAGGCTGATCTTGAACTTACAGAGATTCATCTGCATCTGCCTCCTGAGTAGTGGAATGTGCATCACCACAGTAGGCTCCTTTATTTTTTTTGTACATTTATTTAGTGTGTGTGTGTGTGTGTGTGTTACACAACTTACAGAACTTACAGGAGTCAGTTCACTCCTTCTACTGTGTGGGTCTCAGGGATCAAACTCACGCCAGTCTCGATGGCAAGTGCCTCCACCTATCTGCTAAGCCAGCTCATCACCCTGTACTTTCTTCTTGGGGCCCCAGGCAACCTATAAAGTAAATGATCTCAGCACCACTACAGCCTCTGGAATCCTCAGTTTATTCATCCATCTGGATCTGACTGGGTTGTGACTGCCTTTATGGTCCCTTCATTCAAGAACACTTCACATTTCCTATCAGTCAATCCCCTTCTCAACAGGATTTTCTACTGCTTCCACAAACCTTGGCCTTTTGTCCCCACGATTCTCCATTCTGCTCCAGCCCCTAGCCTGCCTGGGAGAGGAGGTTGCAACCTTGTGTCACCTCAACAGCAAGGACTTTACTAAACATCCATGCTGGTACCTGCTTCTGATGGTGTGGCTCTACATGGTTGGCAAGGTAACTTTCTGGTGTAACTTTGGGTTGTCTCTGCCACACCCACACCCACACTCACACCCACACTCACACTCACACTCACAGGATGGGGTTTCTCTACATTCCCACGTAGAGAACGAAGAAGCCAAATGCCTGGAGGTGAGTGTTTTCCCCAAAAGACAGAAATGGGAGGAAATGCTGCTGCATACAGGATCAGAGCCTCCTTTATTCTTACTGCACACTCAGCACTCACTGGGCAAGGCCACCAGGAGATTCAGTCACACGCCTCCTCACCGAGGTTGTTAATGACTGACAACTTAAAATGCTGTCACCCCAGGAGTCCCAAGAACACCAAAGACTCCAATTTCCCAACCTGTTATTACGAAGCGGGGATGATGGAAGGAATCCTGAGATCATGTCACCCCTCAAACTTGAACTCTGTGTCTTCCCACCCCACTCGGCTCCTCTCCCTCGGTGCCCTATCTGTGGCTGTCACCATTACCCACCAATCTTTCAAGCCAGGGTTTGGAAGTCACCCTCCACTTCCCCCATTCTCTGACTAGCCACACACCCGCTCTGCAAGCCTGTGTGCATTCATTGGCTTCTGCCTGAGACCATTTTCACATCTTTCCATCTCTTGACTGTGTCCCCCGCCCTCCATCCCCACCACCTCTGCCTCACGCGGCTGGTCTTCACCAGCTTGTGCCTGTCCTTCCTCTGGTCTTGCAATTCACCAACTTCCTTGGTGATACTATTGCCAGAGGGACGTTTCTGGAATATAAATGTGACTGTGAACTTCCAGCACTGCCACCTGCCCCAGGTGCACGCAAGATGCAGTTAGACACAAGTCTTTCTGAATGATTCCGGGCCACCTTTTTCATAGTCCCCACTTTGACCTCCTCCATCATATGCAGCTTGGATCAGGGCCACTCACGTGTGCCATCATGGTACCTCTGAGGTCATATTAGAGCTTTTGATCACAGAAGTCTGTAAAAAGCTATCACCCCCAAGCCTGGTTGCTGCTTGAAGCACATGCATTTGCACGACATCCACTCGATGTACCCTCTCGGGCGGATCCCACATTGAAAGCAGTCAGCACACGCCTGCCATCTCGACACTTCCCGAAACTCTTCTTCATAGCCATATTTATTCACTTCTCTTTAGGACCTGACACATGGCAGAGGCCAGACTCATGACCTCTGTCTCACAAATCCTGCCTTAACCTTTCTTAGCAAGACCCTTCAACTACACAAGTTCGGGGTCTCCGGGGCACCTTGGCATCCCCCTCTGCCCTTCCTTCCCTCCTCCTTGGTACCTGCCAGTCTATTTATCTGCATCAAAGCCTGTACTCTCTGCAGGCTGGAAGACTGCTTTTTGTGTAATAGGTCTTTGAAGACGGTGGCAGCTGGGAAGCTAATTCATACCTGTCAGTAAGTCGTGTTTAATGGAAGATGTGGCCCCAAACCTCCCATCTCCCAGCTCTCCTGGATTCTTCTCTCTGCAGGGTTCCTATTCATTTATTCCCATGACCCAAACATGCATATCTATTCTTCCCGGGAATCTTGTCCCTTTTCTGCTTTGCCTTCCCAGTGTGAGCCTGCAAACAGGGCATCACAGGCAGAGTATATTCTGTCTTGCTCATTGCTCTGTCCCCTGCCCTGCGCCTCGTGCTTGTGCTCAGCAAGTGTTCAAGGTATTCATTAAATGAATTAATGTTCTCCAGGAAACACACTCTCGGAGTGTAACCACCTTTACAAAGACGGCCATCATTTGCTCCCAGGAAGAGAAAGACAGAGGCCAGGTGGAAAGCCCACCTTCTTTCCTCCACTGCAGCAGCTGGGACTGTCTTGGTTTTGTACTGAGAAGACTGTTCTGTCTCTGGGCACTAAATAAGTAGTTGTTAACTATGTAATTAGCTGTGCAGCTTAAATTTCTGAGGATGAAGCTGACATGAAAAATGGCGGCCACCTTGTGTTCTCATGGATGGGCCAGGGGGAGTTACACCTTTTCTGTAGGCTTGCTTCCTTGAATCTGAGGTCCTCTGCACTCAGGAGCCCTAGTGAGACCTCTTATCTTCATATCAGAAGGTCAGTATCTCCTTCCCCATACCTTCAGGTATGCAGACACATACCTAAGGCACCTCCCTTCTCACTATGGTTTGGGAAGATGAGTGATGCTCGTCAATCGGTCGTCTCTACCTCTTTACTGACTCTGCTTGCCCCATCTCTGCAGCAGGTTCCATGAGAGGTGGGCAGCTTGCTGACTATGATTTGTTCCAGGTCACTGGGTTCTCAGATGGGTTTCATCAACAGTCAGAAGGATACACAGCTGATGGTCCAGAGGTGGGGAGGGGTAGGGAGCAAGACAGGAGGACACCAAGAGGCAAGTCTGAAAGTGGCTTCAGGAGTTTGGGCTTTACTCTAGGGTAATGGTGAGCTCCCAAATGATCTTTAGGAGCGATAATATCGGGAAAGTTTAAGAAGATTTTAACTTTCTGGTCAAGATAAAAAGCAGGTCTTTCAAATTTACATGAAGTGTCACAAGGTGAAGTTTCTGGCAAGATGGCAGGCGCCCTGTTACCCTCGGGCTGCAAGTGAGAGCCGCCAGCACCAGGGAGCCAGTATGCAGGATGCCTTCAATGGTGATTAATTGAGCTGTGGATGTCTTTGACACTGAGTGGAGGATGGAGGAGCTGGATTGCTTAATAATAACAGCACTCGCTACTCCTAATGGTGCTTGTAATACAATAGCACTTATAATGTAATAATAATAATAATATGATTTGCCATGGTGTATTTTCATCTCATTCTCCTTGTGCTGCCCAAACAGTCATTAATCCCAAATACTCCTCTCAGCAGGACCAGAATCCTTCAGGGTAGAAAGCACTCCTAAAAGCCTCAGAAGTCTCAGAGGGCCTCAGTTTCCCCTTTCTGCTCTCTGTCTTCCCTCAAGGACCCCATTTATATATACAGCATCATCTGAGGCCCAAGCATGTGCTCTGCCCAGAGACAGGTGTTACCTGCTACAGGGTCAGGCAGTGGAGCGATATCCTGCCACAACTGTCTCCAGTGACTCTTCCTGGTCCCAGGCTACCTTTTGCCTTGCCTGGCCCTCACTGACAGTAATGGAGAAAGTAGAAGGAATCAGTTAATTTACACAGTGTGCACTGTAAGTATGATTCTAAGTGACACTTAGGACTCCCCACTGCCCTGCATGCACTGGAGTGCACACAGGCACACACAGGCATACACAGGCACACACACACACACACACACACACACACACACACATACACACGCACACGCCATCCCTGCAACGGGGACATTGGTGAGCTTTACTTCTGTGACTAGTTTATACTACATGGCAAACTTTATCCAAGTCACCCATAGGTGCTTTAAAGGCAGAGTTCTCCCTGCAGGGTTGTGGGACAGAAAGTCAAAGAGACCTAAGGGGTAAGGAGAGGGGCTAGAGCGAAGTGTCCTGATGATGAGCTGGAGCGGGCCCTGGACAATGGCTGGAGACCTGCTCCAGATGCCCAGTGCTCACCCAAGCCAAGAGTCAGCAAGAAACAGAGATGTCAGTCCTCTAGCCTCAATGAAGTGAATTCCACCAGTGACAGGAATGAACTGGAAAGACAGTCCTAGGCTCCAGGGAACAACACAGCTAGGCTGAGTAGAGTCCCATCATGCCAAGCTAAACTGATGACCTACATAGGCCGCTAGTTTTGTGGTAATTTGTTACACAATGAAAGAAAACTAATACAGTAAGCCAATGCCATTCACAGAATGACAAGGGCAAGAGGCTGGCTGGGAGGGAAATGGCAGATTCTCTCACATACCATGTGGCTGGAGAAACTTAGACAAGAAACAAGCTTCTCCGAGCTTCTCTTTCCTGCTTTAAAGAACCACACCTCTACCTCTCAGGGTCGCTGTTTAAAGATCTCGAAAATAGGGCCTGGGGAGATAGCTCAGTCAATAAGTGTTTGCCATACCATAGTGAAGACCTGAGTTCAATCCCTAGGACCTACACAAAAAACCTGGACAAGGTGGCATGACCTCATAACCATGTCACTAGGAAAGGGGACATAGGTGGATCCATGGAGCTTGATGACTAGCCAGCAGAGCCTACTTGATGAGCCCCAGGCCAGGAAGATCATCTCAGAAAACAAGATGAGGCCTGGAGAACAACACATCCCTGTGGCTCAGTTATGTAGTGGTGACGCTGTGAGGCCTCAGGGCGGGTTCCTCCTTACCCTTCAGCTCTGAGAAAGATGGAGGCCTAACTGGCTCATCATTTCAATGATTCTGAAGTACTGGTTTCAGGGCTGCTTTTTCTTTGGGGAAATGCACCTCATACCTCACTTCCCTGCCCCCCACCTCCTGCCACTCACTGGACATTCTGGTTAATAGGGTCTCATGGACCCCAGCTCTCACCATGGGGAGAAAGCAAATGGAGGGACTAAGTAGAATGTCTCAAGTGCTGCAGTTCTTAACCTTCCGTGCAACTTCAGGCAACTGGGTATCTGTGCTCATCAAGGGAAGGGTCCCATCTCTGAGGTCTGTATCTCTCCTCCTGAGAAAGACCAGTGAGCAGCCACATTCCTGCCAACCAGGTGAAGCAGTTCTTTTATTCCAATGTCCCCCAATCCGGGGCGTATATCAGATTCTACCCAGTGAAGTCTAGAAGTTCTGAGGAGGTGGCAGCCATCTAGAAAGCTAGGGATATGAGAAGTGGGCAGGTGTAGCTCTGGATCCCCTGGGCAGGATTTCAGCTGATGTGTGACATCATAAAGACACTGCCTTTTCTGATCCCAAAGGCTGGCACAGTGTTGTTCCTCTTTCTTCATGTCTCGGGGTTAGAAGCTCCCACGATCAGGGCCAAGGGCAGACCCCTGGCCAGAGTTCTCCTATCAGACATTTCTGAGCAGCGTTCTGAGCAGAACACACCAGCATTGAGATCAGTCAAATGCCCCCTGCCCTGGGGCAGCTCAAGATTAGGATAATAGTACTCATCTCTCTGGATGAGGAAAATTGTTTAACCACTGTCCAATTGATACTCTTCAGGCTTGTGTTTGTGACAATTGGCCTGGGACAGATAATTGTGACAAAGGTGCTGACTTAGGTACATTGGGGACTCATGTTTTTCCTATGTCCCTGACAGGCTATCCTTGAGAAAGAGTACAAAGTCTTGGAAAGGTCCTTCTGACTCCCAACACCTTCTTCACGAGTGCATAATTTCCTATACTCTTATGACTTTGCTCAAAACGCAAAGTTGTCTGAACAAACGAGACATTAACTGCAGGGATCCTCCAGTTAAAACATGACTCTCCTTCCCTTCATCATATTGATTCTTTAAGACCCATTGGGTGACATCTGCACAGAGAAGCATTCTGTAAATATGCCAGACAACCCAGGGGCTCTTCTTTGATAGCTCTACAACACCTTGTGTTGTGTTTATCACTTGATTATGCCCCAGTGATTTACAATCATCTACTTGGGTTCCTCTCCAGCAGGGCTTCCTCAGAGATCAAACCTTTATTCATTGTTATGACCCTTTGTTGTCACGCTGTCTGTCAAACATTAACGGGGCACAGCGTTCTGTTAATGCCAACCTAGACAAATGTGAGCCACCAGTGAGAAAGCCTCCTCTTGTGACTCCAGTTCTTTGTGAGAACTTAAGCAAGCCACTTTTGTTCTCTAGTTGTTGACTTAATTTCACAATAACCAGGCTTAATTAGATGCTAAACATGACCCAAGAAACTCAGTGCTGTCACTAGTCATTGTTATCTCTACTTTAAGTGGATTTGAAGGGCTCTGAGAAAACACAGGACAGGAATTTCTGGGCAAAAGAGTGTGAGAGATCAAGACAGTGCTTCTCATCCTAGGGGCTTTGGTCAGCTGAGGAAACAGGAGGGACAAGAAAGCCAGATGAGGACACTGGAAGACCCTTGTCATGAAAATCGCTTTAATGAAAAATGAGATGGCTGGGAAAATTCACCCATTCACTACACAGTGTAGCCACCCAAATACATAAAATTAACTGCATTTAAGAAGTGAGATGGGGCAGTGGTGGTACAGGCCTTTAATCCCAGAACTTGGAAGGCAGAGGCAGGCGAATCTCTAACTTCAAGGCCAGCCTGGTCTGCAGAGCGAGTTCCAGGCCAGTCAGGGCTACATAGAAACCCTGTCAAAACAAAAAACAAATTAAGATAATTGAGAGGTTTTTTGGTGATCTAGCCTCTCCCCAGAGGTGGCAGGACTTGTCTAGAATCTTACACAGTTTGCTGTCAGGCACAACCAAGACTAGGCTACTGGCGGCTGATTCCAACTGAGTGCTAGAAAAGCCGTATGCATAGCAGAGGGGCTATAAAACAAGACAACCTTCCATGCTGGCTCTGCCTCTGCCTCTTCCCATCACACTCCTTGCTCTGGCCACCACCTGTGTCATAGCTCACTCTGTCCACAGTCACTCTGGTTCTCATCTCCAGCCCATCCTATAAAGAAACCACGTCTGGAACTCTTCCTCCAAGCTCCTCAAGAAACACTAAATGCTCCCTTCTCTGGACTTCAGGACACGCACATCTTACATTACTAGACTAAGATCTTGGTGAGGCACATCCCCCCTGGGCTACATCAAACTGGACCAAGCGTCTGTGATCAGACACCCAGTGTATAATAGACATTAGCTGAATGAGCATAGTTATGTTCTAGTTTCATTTCTATTGCTGTGATAACATACCATGACAATGAGCAACTTGGGGAAAGAAGGGTTGTTTTTTTTTTTTTTTTTTTACTTAAAATTCCAGGTTATGATCTATCATTGAGGGGAAGTCAAGATAGGAAGTAGAAGCAGGCCCATAGTCAAAAGCAGAAAGAAATGAATGCACAAATCCTTCCTTGTTTGCTTGCTCTTAGTTAGGTTTCTCCTTTCTTACACTGTTCAGGAGCCCCTGCTAGGGAATGGTGCCTCCCACAATGGGCTGGGTCATCCTATACCAATGAATAATGAAGACAATTCCCCATACCGATGTGATCTAAACACTTCCTGACTGAGACTCTCTTCCCAGGTGGTTCTAGGTTGTGTCAAACTATCAGTTGAAACTAACAAGCATGAGTTGATTTCCTGTTTTCCATCAGGAGAATTGCTTAATCATGGCTAGCTAAACATTTTATAACCCTGTAACTTAGATCAAGAACTGTGTTCTACTAACCATCATGAGACAGGCTCTCTTTACCTAGTTCTGACTGTTCTCGAACTTACTATGAAGACTAGACTAGCCTTGAACTCACAGTGCTGCTTCTGCTTCCCACGTGCTGGGATTGAAGGTGTGTGCCACAATGGCCAGCAAAGATTGTATGTGCCAGTTACCTTGGGGAGGAGGGCTTTTTTTGTAATTTTGTCTGATTTGTTTTGTTTTGTTCTGTTTTTCCTGGAACTGAGGACTGAACCCAAGGCTATGCACTTGCTAGGCAAGTGCTCAACCACTGAGCTAAATCCCCAACTCCAATTCTCAAATAAACAAATAAACAAATGACAAAAATAAACCACAACACAAAACCTTAGCTAATGACTCTGGAACCCACTTCTGATTCTCCCTGCCATTGCTCCCTACAAAGGCACCTACATTTCCCAAGCAGTGACTCAGAGCACACATGCAGGACGGTTAGGTACTTTGTAGAACGCCATGCTGGAGTTCCCGCTCCTCCTGGAGAGGCTGTGTGGGCCCAGCAGACATCTGTCACCGCAGCACCTGCCACCTCTCAGACTTGCATTTGGAGGGGGTTGGGGGTGGGGTGAGACGTTCACAGCTCAGACAGACTCACAGGGAGCTTTCACTTCATTATTCTACCCTGAGTTGAAATAAATACTTATTTATTCACCAAAGCATACTGGAATATGCAGAATGGCTCTCCTAAAGGGCTCAATAAAGCTGAAATATGTGTGGACTCTTAATAATTTTACAATAAACTACACTTTAGAATCAATTGCTCTGGCACCAAGAAAGTTGCCCGACTGATGGATTGTGGTGCTGGCTGGCTGGCTGGTTGACTGGTTGGCTGGCTGGTGTGTGTGTGTGTGTGTGTCTGTGTGTGTGTGTGTCTGTGTGTGTCTGTGTCTGTGTTGTACTCTTTTAATGAAAGTGTGAACAATCTGGAAAAAAATTCAGACATCCCAGAAACCATAGTTCTACCGAGGTAAGGCCAGTTGAGACATTTTTTTTCTGATGAGAGCTCCAGAGTTGAGGAAAGCCAGAGGCACTAATCAAGAAAATGAGGTATCAGGGTGGAAATATTCAACTCAGAAGAAGGGGTTGAGAACAGGCAGAAGGAACGAGTAACCAGCCATCAACTGAGGACTAGAAACCTCCACTACTCCTCATGAATGGTTATTATCCCACTTTGACAAAGGGTCTGTGATGATTAATCTTGATTGTCAGTTTGATGGGATTCAAATCATGGAGGAGACAGCCGTGGGGCGTGCCTGTGAGGGTGCTCTGGGGAAACTTGAACTGAGGTGAGACAACCCACTCTGCACAGGGACAGTAGCATCCCCAGTACCAGGTCCTGGGCTGCATGAAAAGGAGAACATGAGTGGAGCCCGGATGTTCAAGTGTTCACCTCTCTCTGCTTCCTGGTTGCAAACGCAATGAGGCCAGCACTTTATGCCCCATCTCCATGTCTTCCTGCCACAGTGGACTCTATCTCGTCACACTTCACTGAAGTAAACCCTTGCTTCCTCAGTTACTTTCCCCCAACATTTTGTTATAGCATTGAGAAGTTACTAACACAGAGTCCGGTGGAGGAGCTGTCACGTGAGCATCTCATGCTCCCTCTCATGTGAGGCCCTGCCCGCTTCTAGGAAACAGTGCCTCCATCCCTGGTGTCATGCGATACTGTGTGGGGCTTTCCAACCTCTCATGCCAGCATGGAGAAAGGGGACAGGAGTTATCTAAAAATGACCTTTCAGATCTAAAGGAGAGGATTTGTTCTGAAGACCCTCGGGTTCTCACTCCAAGAGTCGGGTGCTAGGTTCAGGCCTCCAGAAGCCACAAGACCCAAGAACACCAGGGTATGGTGTGGCCGCCAGCGTCTCTTAATGACATTGAAGACACTAGGTACAGTCAATCACAGCCAGCCTTTAATTCAATCTTCCTTTTGGCATGATCATTCTCAGTGCCAAACCTAGGCCTCAGGTCTTGATATCTCCCACCCTTAGCAGAGCTCCAACTCCTTGGATCCTAAATAAATTACCCTGCTAGGTCCTCATACCCTTAAATCCAAATGTGTCCAGGCTAGGATGAGAGGAAGGGCATGTAAGACTCAGCAGTTGCCTGGGACTGTGTGAGCTACAGATGTACATAGGCATCCTAGAGATGGGATGGGGTGGGAGCCCAGCACTCCCAGGCTGGACTGCAGCCAACGCCCTAGGTTCCTTTTAGCTGGAGAGCTTTTGTGGGACGAGCTGAATTTATTTGGGGTATAAGGAGATGGGCTATCCCCTCTAGCTAGCACAACTAGACCCAGAACTCTACAATGTGAAGAAATAGTCCATTCATCCACGCAATAAGCATTGATTAAGCATCTATTATGCTCTAGTCAGTTACTAGGGGTACACAGATGGACAAGACAGACTTGGTCTGGACTTTATGAAGCTTAGAGCCTGGAGGAGGTAAAGAACTGTAAGCAGGGCTGGTGAGACTGCTCAATGGGTGGGAGTGCTTACTGTTTGAGGACCTGGGTTTGAATATCTAGCATCCATGTATAAATTGAACATGGCCATGTATGCCTGAACCTCAGTGTTCAGATGTTGAGATAGGCAGATCCTGGGAGCTGCCTGGGCAGCCAGCCTAGCTGAAATGGCAAGATCCAGGCTCAACGAGGGTGACCCTGCCTTGAGGGAATAAGGTGAAAAGCAACAGACCAACACATCTGATGTCTTTCTCTGGCCTCTATATGTGAACATGAGTGCATGCATCTGTGTGTGTGTGTGTGTGTGTGTGTGTGTGTGTGTGTGTGTGTGTGTGTGGTATGCACATGCGTGCTTGCATGTGCATGTACACACACATACACAGCTGTGAAAGTGACAGCAGACTCAGCCTAGTGATACATCAGGAAGACTTCAGTGGAAGAGTGACATTTAAATAACACCTGGAAGATGGGCAGGACTGGCTTGCCAAAGAAAGGAGCAGAAGATTGGGATAATGGCATTCACCCTTTCTCCTGGAATTAATTGCCTTCTCTCTGTGTGTCTGCCCTGGCTCCCCTTCCTGTAATAATTTTAGCAATTTCAATTACTTATGGCTAATCTCACTGATAAACCTTTGAAAAATAAATACAAACGCAGGTCTACTTGGCAATAAAAAGAGCCGAGAGGAGGGAGGCCAGCTGTGTATATCTACCCTCCTGAAGCAGGAGAGCCTGGGACAGGACGTGGCAGGGTAATTACTGCAAGGCTTGCTGGGACCTGGCTACAGCTCGTGACAAAAAAGACCTAAACAGAAGCTGCTTCTGTGGGCCACGTGGGGCCTCCGTCCAATGTGTCATTCTCTTTTTACAGGAAAGAGTCCCATCCCCACGACATTGTGAATTGGATTGCTCCCAGTATACAGAGAAACAAGTCCAAGGCTTAGGAAGACCCTAGGAGATAACACGCCATGCAACCCCACAGCATACAGATGGAGCACCTAGGCTCAGCAAGAAGGAATGGCTTGTGGAGACAAAGGGATGACTGAGCGAGACGGTTAAGAGCTAACTGTCTGGCTTTATGTTCTGGCTCCACTATAAGCAAGAGACCAAGTCATTACCAGCCGCGGCTCTTGTAAATGGGAACAAAATAGCTGTTTCTGCTGGAGTTGATGTGAGTCTTACATGAGAAAATAACCACGGTGTAGTGTTTACAGAGCCCTGCATAGAGAAGTCATTCAATAAACAGCAAGTACACTACCTATCACGGTTACCCAGCATCTGTGGCAGGACTAGCCTGGTGTCCCAGTGGCTTCACTGCCAATCCCGGGGCTCCTGCTGGCATAACTATTCCTCTGTAGCATCTCTCTAGACTCCCCCCAGGGAAGAAGTCCGAGGAGCTACTGCCTATAGATGCACCCCACAATGGCAGCAGCATAGAAATGGTGGTGATGACAGAGATCCAGCCTGCCTGTGAGGGTGGAGGCAGCCCAGGCTCCGGGTGCCTGCGATTTCTTGCTTTTCATTGACATTCCACAAGACTCTTGTCTTTATCCGTAAATCTCTGCACTTCTCCCCACCAAGGCAGCAGCTCCCCCCATCGGCCCATCGGCTCCTCACCTGTCTGAGCTCTCTGACAGTAGATTAGGGTGATCTTATCTTCCCTATTATGGAGTGATTGTAGCTCTGGCTGGGTTCATTAGGAGCCGGAGAACCCCTCCAGATTTATTAGTTCAAATCTAGCTTCCTCCATCACATCTTCTCTTCAGACACATCCACCACAGTAGCAGACAGGGCGTTGCCCAGAGCCTTAATTCTTCATGTCCTGTATCCAACTTGCAAGTATCTTGTGAAACAAAGGTTCCTCCAACCACAGCCAAAGCCAGGCTGGAGGACAGAGACTCCATTCTATTCCATTCAGTGGCCAAATCGAGTTATATCCATAACTGGTCTGTGTGCACCCCATCTAGGCAGGCACACTCTAAGCCCCCAGAAACCTTGGTTACCAGGGAGCTAACAGGTGTTAACATCTACTCTTAGGAACAGTTATCCTTTAAACAGACAAGCCAGTTGCTCTTGCAGCATACACAAGAGAGATGTGCAGTGGCAATGAGTAATTCAGCAATGTGGCAGAGATTCCTTGCTAATGACAAAAATCTATTTCCCCTTCATCATAGGCACACAGAAAACTACATTTCCCAGACACCTTTGCAGGGATGTGCAGCCATGTGGTGAGATTTAGTCAACAAAATTGTAAGAAGTGATCTGAACTGCTTCAAGGCTTGACCCATAAATTACTCTGTGTATGAACCTCCATGTTTTTTCCCCACCCCTGGCCTCTTTGGAAGCACATTTATAAACTAGAAGATGCTTGTGACCTAAATGCCCTTATCTGAGGTCATAACTATCAGGGACTCCCTTGTGGAACTTCCAGTAAAAAATGTGCAATCTGCCTTCTATATCTGTGGGATTGACACCATGGATTCATCCAACAGCTGGCTGAAAACAGTCAAGGGACAATTAGGTCTGTGCTGAATATGCACAGATACTTTCCTTGTCACCGTTCCCTAAATGATGCCATATAATAATGATCAGCATTTACATTATAGTAGTATTTATCTAAAGATGGTTTAAAGTATATGGGAGAAAAAGCTACACCATTTAAAGGAGACACTTGAACATCTGCATTTTTTTGGATTATTAACAAAGGGTTTAGAATCCATCCCTTACCCATAGTAAGGGACTACTGTGCTTGCCCTACTGTGTGAAGCTGTGGGGTTTGTGGGTTGATTAGTTGTAGCAGTTAGCACCGTCTCCTGGCTACAATGCCACCTCCAGCTATTTTTAAATTCCTACTAAGAGACTTTAAAGACAGGCATTACCACTATTCACATCTTTACTGATGAAGAAACTCCAAGGAGCCCCCGAGTCCACACAAGTCCCTGAAAGCAACAGAAGCAAGGTTTCCCACATGTCCATCAGGGCTGGGCTCTTAAACAGCAGCTACTTTCTCTTATTACTAAGCTTCTTCATTAGAAGGGCCCTTGACTACACCTGTGGGGTCTTGACTCTGCCAATCTGCAAACTCTAACTAGAGAGAATAGGCATACAACACTTCCCACCCACCAGAATGGCTCTTATTAAAAAGTGAAAAATCAGAAACATTGGCAAGGTTGTAGTGAAAGTCAAACCCTTGAACATTGCTAGTGGGAATGAAATGTGGTGCAATCATTCTAGAAAACAGTTTGGCAATTTCCCAATAAATTAAAATGTGATGGCTGTCTAGGTCAGTGAGTTCTCTCCTTAGGAACATACCCAGAAGGAGGAAGCAGAAACTGGGACAGATATTTGCACACCCATGTTCATGGGACTATTAGCCATAATACCAAGCAATTCGCGGACTCGCTGATGGGTTAATGGATATGCAAAATGCACCATAGTATATTATTCAGCTTGAAGGAGGATGAACCTTAAAGACACTGATCTACATCAAATAAGCCAGACACAAAGGATAAATACTGTATGATTTCATTTTCATTGTAGCACAGAGTCATGTTCACAGAAAGAATGTAGATGTGTGTTGGGGATCAGGGGAGGGCTGGGAGGAGAAGGGGACCAGAGCATCTGTGTAATAAGTACAGAGCTTTGCTTTGGGAAGACGGAAAACACTGTAGAGATGGAGGATGATGATGGCGACACAAAAATGCAAAAATGCCACACTGAAGATGGCTAACATGGTAACTTTTACTATGAGTATTTTTTATCATAATAGAAAGATAGGGTTTTTTGTTGAAAAAAATGAAACAAAATTTTCTGACACATGGTACAATATGGATGTACCTAGAAAATGTTACACCGAGTGAAATAAGCCGGTCAGGATGAAGTGAGTCACCTACAAGAGGTGACTTCACAGGCAGGAGAGAAGAACAGAAGTTGTCCTGGCTGGGGGAGAAGGGACAGGAGCTACTATTTTTGGATTTCCTTGGGTTTTAGAAATGGTGGTGATGGCTTATATATGGGAATATGTCAACACCACTGAATTGCAAACTTAAAAAATATTTAAAATGGAAAATTTGATGTTATATATCCTTTTCCTCAGGAAAAAACACGTAGGAAGGAAGCATAGAAGAGAGAGGAGAGACGGCTGAGTGGCTTCTAAACCAGGGCAGGCTCCAGTTCTCCAGTTCACTTTGCACGGCGATTTTGTTTGCTCTGCTTTGCCCATTGCTTGGACCATGATTGCTCACTTCAGCCTACCTCCTACCTGTCCTGCGGCCCGGCCTTGCTTCCTCCTTCCACAGTCATCACCTCTGTCCATGCGCACCCCTGGCTTTCTGTGACTTCTCATATGTTGTGATCTGAGCCCCCTGAGCCAACCCTGTGCCCCAGGGGTCCCACAGCGTCCAGGTGCTAATCCCACCTACTAAGTCCTACCTACTGAGTCAAGAGTCCCCTGAAACTGACTCTTGACTCATCAGAACCATGAGTGGGGACAAGAAGTTGCTTCACTGGTTGATCAAACCACCAATCTGAGCACCCCCAAATCCATCTTGAAATTGATGCAAGAATGAAAGTCCCCTTGCTGTGTGCTGTGACTTAGCACTGTAAGCATCCAAATACTTCTGGTCACTAAGCTGCTATTCTGGCCAGAGCAGGGGCACTGTCCCAAACACAGGCCTCCAGTTTAAGTGTCTGTCCCTCTGTCACTGAGCTAGGCTTCCCCTGGATCCATCAGCCCAGCTTCTAAACCATAGACTGGTTCTGATGAAGCCAAGAGTGGCCTCGTTTTTTTTTTTTTCCTGGCTCAGCAACACTTCCTACATCGATTCCTCCACGCCACTCAAAATTTAAGGTTGGCACGCACACTCTCCCCAGTGTCCAGGCCCTAAGTAAGAAAGAAACTGAGCTTTGTATAACATGAACAGGGTTCAGTGAATTGATAGCTTAATGTTTAATTTATGACTGGTCATTTTGTCCCAACTCTTACTATAGGTAATCAACAGATTGAACCAAAGCTTTCAGTTTAATTCATTTATTACAGATGCCCTATGTCAATCAGTGTTCTTAACACCTGGATGGAACTGAGGCACAGGGACCTGGTCAATACTCAGCAATTACTGATGCACACACAAACATCCTTCAACGGCAAGTACGCTCATGGGTAATAACTGAACTACTGGGCTGTGTTCATTCTCTGGAAACAAAACAGTATTTTAGGGATCGTTCTTTAGGAAGTAAAATATGTGTTTCCCGTTCCTTTTAATCCACCAGAAGCAAAGCCAAGACTCTTTGCAATAATAACTCCCTTTATTAAACTCATATTGTGAGCCAGTTGCTCTCCTGAGCTAGGTACAGGGCCCACTGACAGAAGAGGTCACCAGAGCTCAGAGAAGTTAAGTTGTCTGCACAGGTAGCTGCTTGCACTAGAAGGTTAAAGGCCTGTCTATCAATACCCAGTCTGGGTCTTTTCCAGTTCTCCATGCTCGCACTAGAAGGTTAAAGGCCTGCCTATCAATACCCAGCCTGGGTCTTTTCCAGTTCTCCATGCTGGTTTTCAGGAGGCAGATCTGAGAACTCACATCGCTGTAGCAGAGGCCAGAGAGAAGAGTGAGATGGGGGTTCCCTGGCGACCTGAGAGAGGGAGTGAGAAAGAAGGAAAGCCAGGTGCATCGGTGTGGAGGACGGAGATAGAGAACGCTGCTCTACTTCCAAACTCCAAAAACTCCATGTCTGGCCCTAAAACAATGTTTTACTCCTACTGGACCTGCTCCTGCTGGAAAGCCAAGGCACTAATGAGAAGCTTCCAGAACATTCTCTCACTGATTGATATCTGCAGTGTTCCTACTTCTGTTTTTCTTGACTGTTTCCCAGGCAGCATCCCTCAAATGATGAGATGTCTGTTTCCCGCCTTGGAAACTCACAGTCAGACATGAGTCCTGTTAATTTCAGGTGCAAAGGACTCTGACTGAGGCAGAGCACAGAGCTATTCTCGAGCCATGCCCACCAACAAGGAGGAATGCTCTGAGCAGCAAAAGCATCCTCCTGCTATGTAAAACAATACAGCTCCTTGGGGGCACAGAAGGTTTTGCATATACTCATTGCATCTGCATAGCAACATCATGAGGTTGTTATCTCCAAAATGAGAAAATGGGGGCCCTGAGAGCCTGTGCAGCCCACCTAAAGTCACCCCGTGAGGACAAGGAACAATGAGGACTTGGTACCTGCGGCTCCTGATTTGACAGTGCATTTTTTTCCAACTAGAGAACATTGTCACCCTCCAAGAAGAGAGAAGGATGATACACAGTATGGTGGATGCTGTCTTCCTAAACACCCAAGTCAGCAACCCCATCTATTTCAGACTACTGCCGGGGAAACTCCTTCCTTCTTCTGTTTGCTGAGTGGTTCCAGACATGGAGGTGCCCAGCTCCATCCTTAGCTGCTGCTGCTGCCTGATGCAAGGTGCCTCCCTGGCAGGCTGGCACAATGCAGACAACCTCACCCCTCATTCGCCTGCCTTTCTTCCCTCCCCTCTCCGTTCCCATCCCCACCCTGCTCACAGGAGGAAGCACTGTACTTTAATCTCTTTCCTCTCCTGCCAGCTTGCCCAGGCTGCCCCAGATGCCTCCTCTCCTAAAGCAAACCCATTTGCATTGCTGTGGGAATAGCCTAATCCTCTTCTCCCCTTTTACATGTTAATTCTCTGATTTACAGCTGCAGTGTTAGATAGAAAGAAAAAAAAAACAAAAAACCAAGCATGGCAAACAAAGGAATTCACTTCATTCTATTTTACATTTTGAGGGGGGTGGGAGGGCTTCTGGGGTGCTGGTGATATTCTATTTCTGGATGTAGAGGCTGCTTACACAGGTGTGCTCTCTTGGAGACAGCTCTTTGCTCTATGCATATATAATATGCATGGCGTTTTGTAAGCACACCAGACTTCAATAAACAATCCCATGGGCTAAGCGTTGTGGCACACACCTGTAATCCCAGCACTCAGGAGGCTGAGACAGGAGGATTATCATGAATTCTGAGGCCAGCCTGTGCTACAAAAGTAAAACCAGATATAACAAACCCCAATGTTAACTATAAGTCATCTTTAATGAGCCAACCACATACTCTCAAGTCCAAGCCATGGGGAACAACTTCCTGGCAAACCCTGGTGGAGGGAGACCCTGTGCCAGAAGGAAGGGATTGCTTCATTCCTTTACAGGCTTTCAGTTCTGGAAATTTGGCCCACCAAGTCACAGGGCTTGCTAGTAGGAGCCTCTACGGGCTGAGTCATCTAGCCAGGCCCAGGCTTGGTTTCTTATTCCAGTTTCAATCCCTCATTCCTGGCCAGTACCTGATTTACAAGAACTACTCAAAAGGGGTCACATCTGGATGAAGGGGGTACCTAGAAACATTGTTTGAATGTAAGCTCTTCCTCAGAGCTCTTGTGTTTGAACACTCGGTCCCTGGCCAATACTGCTTAGGGAAGTTGTGCAGTCCCTGAGAGGTGGGGAGTCTAGCCGGAAGAAGTAGCTCACTGAGGGCTGGGCCCTATGGATTACAGCCTGGCCCGACTTCCAGCAGGATCTCACTCTTTTGGTTGATCTTTGGAAAAACAGGTTGTGCTGCAAAGCTCCACCTCTCCACCCTGAGTTCCAGACACCATGCCTTCACCACCATGATGGACTGTCCCCTCCAATGGTGAGCCACAATAAACCCATCCTCTGTTAAGCTGCTGTTTCTCAGGCATTTGGTCACAGCAGTGAGAAAAGTCATGATTACCCCCCAGTCAAGGATGCATAAAATAATATAAACTTCCATGATAGCATGCTGAGGATAATCAAAATACCTCCCAGCCTGTGAGCAGTTAACTGAGCAAACTGTGGTACAAGTAAACCCCAGAGCCTACCCAGCAGTAAAGATGCCACCACCCAGATGGGTTCCCAGGGCTCTCCACCATGTGAACATGTCAGCCACAGAAGGTCACACACTGTATCACTTCCCTCAAACTATAAAGTTGGAAAAATGGGGTTAGGTCAGTGGCTTCTAAGGATTAGAGATGGTAGGAAGGGGTGTGGCAGTGGCAGGTATGACCATAGAAAAGTGGCATAAGGTAAGTCTTGTGCAGGTCAAGTTGGTAAACAAATGTATGCAGCTAGCTTTACAACTTCTTAGAAATCTTATCATTTATTCTTAAATTAAAACTTGTACATTTTTAAAGATCTTATTTTTAATTATACGTTTTTGTGTGTTAGTGTGGGCATGTGAGTGTAGATGCCTTCAGAGGCCAGAAGAGGGCACCAGAGCCCCTGGAGCTTAGATACAGGCGGTTGTGAGTCACCCATGTGGGTGCCAAACTTGGGGCCTCTGCAAAACCAATATGTGCTCTTAAGCTCTGAGCTATCACTCCATCACTACTAAAGAACTGACTACACACACACACACACACACACACACACACCACACACACACACACACACTACACACACACACACCACATATACCACACACACACACACACATGCGCCCGCACGCGCAGTTAAGGCCTACAAGGCGGAGAGATGAGCCAACCTGGAGTCTGCCTTGCCCTGGCAGAGGTCCTGATCATTCTTAGCCAATGAGGGACCACCATGTGATGACAACAGCTTGGAAAGCCTGTGTGCTGTGAGGGCATATAAGGTGCCCCCGTTGGTAAATAAGTGAGTCTGCTGTTTGCTGTTTCCCTTCTACCTGACTCCAGGCTCCAGGTGTCTTTGCAGGTGACACTCTCATCCCCTCCCCTGAGGGAGCCATTAGGACCTAGCACACACTTCTGTCTGTCTGTCTGTCTGTCTGTCTGTCTGTCTGTCTGTCTCTCTCTCTCTCTCTCTCTGTTTCTCTCATATGTATATCATATATACCTCAATAGTTTTCACATTCTTAAGTCTTCACACTTTTAAAATGCTTCCACGTATGTTGTCACATAACTTGACAACAAGCCAGTGATATAGCCATTCAGGTTCCTGTTCAAGACAAGCACAGCACGCACCACTCGGCTTTGTTGAAGGACACATGGCTAGTATTTTGGCAATGCTAGTACTCAAATCAATAAATTCAATAAAATTCCAGTTTTCTCATCTGTAAAATAAGGGCTTTAGTTAGGATGACTTGGGGGGGAGGATACAGTTGGTTATACCACCATCAGATACGCCTTAACTTTCCTCCTTCTGAGTTATCATGGTGGTTGTGGGCCAGACGCTGTACCCACTGAGAAGGCTTATCCATCACACAGTTTTCCCAAGGAATCCATGATACAAAACCAGTGACATTAGATGGGGGCATCAGAGCCTCCAAATCCCTGTTCTCCAAGAGCTAAAGTGTTGGCATAAGGATCCCACTAGGCTTCTGGATCTTGTGTCATCACGATGCTCAGACACTATGTTGGTTTTTGCTTCTTTTGCCTCCCTTTCCCCACGAGCCATCTTTTAGACATCATCCCATTATGCCCCACTAACCCTGGCTGACACTATGCTAGGGGAGTGGGGCTGTGAAAATGCCTTACCAGATTAGTGAAGATGTATGTGTAATAGGCTGACACCATCCCCAGCTCAGCTGCCTGCAACGCAAAGAGAAGGCGATTAGACAGAGAAACTCCTGGAAGCCTAGGAGCAGTAGGGTGCCAAGTCTACTATTTATCTGGCCCACTAACCCTCAGCCCAAAGCAGAGCAGAAATCTTGACTGGTTTTCAAGTGGCCCTGGATGTTAGAGGATGACAGACAGAATCATTAGCGATAGAGCTCACCCCCTCCCCACCCTGAGACACTCGCATATCTGGTGTTCACACTCCCACAAATAGGACTGAGTATTGCAGGAGCCAGAATGGACTTAAGGGAAATGAAGCAAATAAAGAACACACTACAATAATCTCCATGACTCCTAACAACATTGGCTAAGGTTTACCTACTGTTCAGTCCGTGCCTGGTACTCTAAAGCCTTCTATATGGGCTAACCAAAGGGGGCAAGCACTATTTTCCTTCCATGAATCCCATTTTCCAGCAAAGGAAACTGGTACAACTGTAGCTAAGTCACTTGTATGAGATCACATGTATCTTAAGTCCAAAGCTTTTACCCAAACCATACTTTCCTCATGGACCACAAGCTTGCTGAAAGTGCATACTCAGCACTCTTAGGGACTGTGAGTAGGCTTATGGAGCATGCCCAAACGAACCCTGCCTCTGTCAGAATGCAGATGAGACCTGAGACTGTATCTGCAGCCATGTGGAGATCAAGTGAATAATTTGCAAACTTGATTCCTTTATTCCTGCAAAGGAACAAGTTGCCCGTGACATGCCTCACCCTTGATCAGCGCATAGTAGTGTGGTGTCATACCATAGCTGAGAACTGTGGTTTTGAAACAGCCTCCCTTTTGTCTTATCTCTGGAGCCGTCATAAACACCCCTAACCAACCTTCCCTGTCAGTGTGCCTGGCTTTGAGTGTGACAGGTGATATAGAAACCGACAAGAAGATCAGGTAAGTAATGAGCCTGGCTCTCTCTGGGGTCCTCATCCCTCCTGACAGTCCGTTAGATTTTCATAATATATCCTGCAGCCCCGGAGCCACTGGGAGATGGCTCTTGTCATGACTATTGTGGTGGAGGAGGAGAGAAACAAGAGCAGGATAATTGCATTTTCCTCTTTCTCTCCCTAGAACTCAAATAACTTTGTGAGCATTCTTAGCTTTGCGTCTCCCCAGCTACTTGATGTTCAGGATACACTGATATCAACACGGTCCCGACGGGCATCTGAAGTGCAAAAGGCCTTGGTGGCAAGACTGAGATCGTGTCAGGCTGTAGTGGCATGCACAGTTTCCATGGGCTCCTTCTCCCTTTAACACTTCCTTCCCCTACTCTCAAGACAGGCAAGATGTCACCCTCCGTCCACACCCTACCACACATTTTCAAGACAGGCAAGATGTCACCCTCCGTCCACACCCTTCCACACACTCTCAAGACAGGCAGGATGCTAGTCTCCATCCACACCCTTCCACATACTCTCACATGTTTATTATGAGAGGGTCCACTGCCCCAGACACTGCCTAGACCCACACGAGCTACTGTTGCTGGGCATGCAGCCAGGAGCAGGCTAAGGGGCACAGTCAGAAGTTAAAATCCATTTTGTGAAACCTGCTGTCCTAGAGATAAAAGACAAGAGATCCTAGGTTTTTAAGACATGAATTCTGGGTAAACATGGAGTTCGTTGCCGGAACAGCCACTCAATAAAGTAGGGGATTACTGTGCAAAGCCTCTTGAAATCAAGAAGCTGCCAAGAGCTGCCAACCAGAGCATGGCTCCCAGGTGCACAGCACGGCTCCAAAAAGCCCCTGAGAGCCCCCAGAAAGAGGAACATGGAGTCCCACAGAAGCCCAAGGATAAAGGTCAGGCTTGCCTGAGAGACTGCCTGCCTGTGGCTACCAGGATTCATGTGGGAAACAAGGGAACCAGTTTCTCCAAAGCATACCTGCTAATCGATCAGTTGGGCTGTAAAAATGTAAGAGTGTCGGTAGAAAGGGGGGTTACAAAGGATGGCCACATGGCGCCCAGAACAGCTGTCTGCTAATGGGGATCGTTATAGACAATTGCCCTCGGAAGTATGATGTAATAAGTAAATACATCCATCCATCCCAGAGTCACCTCCTCCTGCAGAAAAGCCCTAAGAACTGGGAGAACACAAGTTATGTTTAAAGGAACCTCCCAGTACTGGCAAAGGAGCACTGTGTGCCACTTCTGAGCATGTAAACGGTTAAGAGTGGCAAGTCATCTCAAACTCCTTCAGAGCGTGTATGGCTTGAACTTGGCATTCCTTTTTGAGAAGCATATGCTAAAGAAATATGCATGAATGCACGTGCAGAAGGATTTATGTATGAAGATGTGTGCCCTCACATTATTTATCATAGCAGAAGATTGGAAACAACCTGTTTCTACAAGGATGAAGGGCGGTTAAATAAATTATGGGGCATCGGCATGATAGGAAATGATACAGCCACTAAAATATTTGTAGAGAAATATTTAATGACATGAAAAAATGCATGATGCATAGTTGAGCAAAGAGAATAGCTGCTTACAGAAAGTTTTAAGCAGTGTGGGGAAAACTGGGGCATGTCTGAAGCAGAAAGAATACACGTTAAAATTTGAGGAAAGGTTAAGGCTGGGCGATGGGTTGTGAGTGCCATTTATTTTCTTCTCTGTACTTTTTGGAAAATCTCAACAATGAATTCAGAATGTTAGTGGGGTGGGAGGGCTGGGGGACATCAATTTGCTAGGCCAGGAGTCAGGGAACACTCTTGGAAAGTGCTCTCCACAGGGATGCTGGGAGGACTTCTGTTTTCTCAGCTGAAGCTCTTACCCCTAAAGATGACCCCTGAGCCTACTTCTCTCATCCCCTGAAACCTACAGAAGCCTTTTCATTCCCAATGACATCACTGATCATATCTCCAGATGTGAGAAGGAAGAGAAAAAGGACAAAAAGAGGTGTGTGACTATGTGTGCATTTAAGTGTGTGTATGCCTATGTCTCTATTGGGTGTGACTGTGTTTATGTGTGTGTGTATCTGTATGTGTCTCTCCGTGTATATGTCTGTTAGAGTATCTTTGTGTTCATGTCTCTGTGTATTTTTTCTGAGTGTGTATGTCTGTGTGTGTTTGTGTCCTTCAGTGTGTGTCTGTGTGAGTATATGTGTGTGTTCAAGTGTTCTTTCGTAAGTTGAGTGCTCATAGACAGATGTGGTTTTCGTGCTGTGGAAAATTACTATAGCAACAGGCTGAAGGGAAAGCCCTGGGTACCGAGAAACCTCATTCAAATATCTTACTAACTCTCAGATTTAGGAGGTAAAAAGACCTGGGCAAGGGAGGAAGGGAAGAAAGAGGCAGAAAAGAGTGTTTTCGGGTTCAGCACAGCCAGGCAGAAGTTAACGAGGAGCCTGGCTACCCCATTGGAAGATGGCAGGGTGTATTTAAATGTGCAATTAAAATAGCATTAAGAGAGGTCAATGTGTCTGAGCACTTATGGGGACTGCTGAGGAGCCAAGAGCCTAGAGCAAGGCTTGCCCTCTGAAACACATGCTTAGCCCAGGGACTGGCGCAAGGTGGCACCTCAATAGTCCAGCCATTTCTAGCTGTCCATGTGACCCTAATCACCTCTCTCTCTCTCTCTCTCTCTCTCTCTCTCTCTCTCTCTCTCTCTCTCTCTCTCTCTCTCTCTCTCTCTCTCTGGAACCCACCTCTCTGACAAAGTAAGTCCACGTGCCTATGTCTGCTTGGCCATCATTCTAGGGCATCGCAAACCCTAATAGAAAGTGCCTGCCCTGGGGAGGAGAGCAAGCTAGGTGTGTTCAGCCCTAGTTCCCAAAGGGCTGGTCTCTGACAGCTGCTTACCTCCCAGGGCCCCGGCTTCATCACCTGCACGATGGAGACAACAACACACCCATCTCACATCACCTCGGAAAGGACTGTGCTGTGAAATGACAGGGAGGCACTTTGCAAACCGTTGAAACTCTGTCGGGGCTGAGGACAGGCTGACACTTGGCACCACACGTGAGTACAGGGTCTGACAAGTGGCCTCCACCAGAGCCTCTCAAATCTGACTCTAGGTCTGGCTGGTCTCTCAGCCCCACCAGGTGCTAAGTGTTTCTGAGTGGCACCATCATCCTGCTTTCTCTTTGGAGGGACCGGTGTCCATGGAAACAGAAGCAGACAGAGGGGATCAGCATTCAGAACCAACCCAGGACCAAGGAACAACCATAGCTGAAGTCAGGAAAGGCAGGGAGGGTGCACAACGCTCCCCAGCGCCCACCCCAGCCGGTCTCCCACCTTCAGGAGGATGGTGTGGGACATGGAGGCGTTGGCATGGATGATGATGGTAGCTGTCTTGTCGTCCCGGATCTCCTTGAGGAGCGGAGTGGGGTCCCGCGTGTCATCCAGCATCCGGACCGAGAGTGTGTCCTTGGAGATAAGGAATTGCCGGAGCAGCTTCTCCAGGTTTAAAAGGCCTGGAAGGGGAAAAGGAGGAAGGCCCTTAGGATCTGCAGAGCTGCCTCCACAGATGCTCGGGCAAACAGTGAGGCACCTCAGGCTGGAGGCAGCTCAGAGCCAGTGCTAGAGATGTCTTAAAACCCCAAGCAGGTTTCTCCGCCTCTTGGGCTTCAGTTATGCCATCTAACTATGAGCAGTACCCAGAAGCTCCCACAGCTCCCCAGTAGTCCTCCACTTTCAGAGTAGAACATGTGGGCCCTGCAGGACTGCAGTGCAAGGTAAAAGAGCCTGCAGTGCTTCCCTTGAATCATTGTGCCCAGTAACTGAGAACTTGATCTGAGACCACTAGCACTAAGTCTCTTGCCCTGCTTCCAGAACCTTCCCTTGTAGCCAGCTGTCTAGGTCTCAGTCCCTTTTCCATGAAGGACGAGTCCTAACAACAAGCGGTTCCCAGGGCTGTGCAGTGTTAAACCATGCACTGTAAAGCTCTTCCGGCTCAAAAGATCTAGAAGTGTTTCATCAAACTCCATCAAGGAAAGCCTTTGTTTCCATTCTAACAGTGGCGAAGCAGTTCCCTCAAGATCCTGGGGCCCAGGAAAGAGTCTTAGCAAACCTCTTTGAACTCCTCAGAGCTCTGTGGCTGCTATAAGACAAGGTATCACCATGATGATAACAGAAAGGGCTTTGAACAGCAGCAAGCCTGGGCTCAGAAACAAATGACAAAGGGGGATCCTGAGCTAAGGATCCTCCTCTCCCGCTCTCCCACCCCCAGCTAGTCGACGCTAGGGGTCTTGGTGGGAAGAAACAATCCAGAGCAAGGTCACTGAGACTAGCGGGCTTTAACTCTGTCTGTCCCTGCCCAGGCAGGCCATGGGGAGGGCAGATGTGTGGCAGGAGGGCCATCTCCCCAGAGCCAGTAGTCTTGAGTCTGGTGGGAAGGTACCTGCAGGCATTTGCTCACAAAGCAATGACAGGAGTAACATTTATCAAACCTTATTATGCTCTGGTTAATGTACTAAAATTCTTACACGGCTTATCTTATGTAAGTCTTCATAACAAGACAGTAAAGTATTAAAATCTCCAGGTTCCAAGGAGGATGGGAGGCAAGAGGTAAGGAATGCACCTCACTCTGTGGGCGGTCACGATTTTCTACCACTCTAGGTTCCCTGTGCTGCTGGTTTTGGCACTGGCTAAATAATTCAGAGGTGCCCCTGAAGAGCCTCCATCCACTCTTCATAGACAGATGCTGCGACTTGCCCCGTCACATGTGGGAAGGACACAGCTGGGACTAGATTTCCCACTTTCTGATCTCCACCCAACTCTCTTGGGACAAAGCAAGTGGCAGTGGGTACTGTGTCTACACAGCACCCCAGAGACATGGACATGCATCTGGGGACTTAAGTGAGGGAAACCAACACTTGGTGTGTTTGTGTTTGTTTTTAACAACAAGAAAGAGTGTTCTTTTGTTTTATTTTCAAACAAGCAGCCAGAGTGGGAGCTTGATGGAGGAGGAAGCCTGGGAAGGTGTAACCCATTTTCCTGCTCCCTGTCTTGAGAAAGTTCTTCAGGGAGCTGGGGACTGCCTAGTGAGAGAGACAGAGAGTTGGAATAACTTGTTTCACAAATGAGGGCCACATGGTGGGTTTGAAAGACAATGGCACACATGGGCTCATATGTTTGAATTCTCGTCCCCTAGTTGATGGGACAGCTTTGGAAGGACTGGAAGGTGTGGCCTTAGTGGAGGAGGTGCGTCACTGGCTGGCGGGGGGAGGGGGGGGCTCTATGTACACAAACAGCAGGTGCACACAGTGGCTTGTGCCCTGGGAGCTTAGGTAAGTGAAATGAAGAGTGAAATCGAGTCACATTCCTGCTTTGTATAGTGGCCTGAATGGATTGGGACTTCTTTGGGACCGGCCTCCTTTTGTCCCAGCTGCAGGGTGAAGAGAGAAGGTGCTTCCCCCTCCTCTGAAGTGACAACAGAGGCGAGCCCCCGTCAGACAAAGACTTGAACTTCTGACCCAAAGGGCACCATTTGCACCAGGAGGTCAGGGTAGAGGGCACGAAGTCTTGGTCAGATCCTGGACATGGGGTGATCACTGATGCCAGAGGGATTAAAATTCAGAAGTTGAATGAACCCCAAGGCCTGATCTGAAAATATTTGAAGCCTGGCTACAAAGAGGCTAACCGCCCCCCAACCCTTCTGTATCAGGTGGGCAGTGCCATTCAGTGGAGTGAGATCAGGAGGCCCACGGGGTGGCACCAGGGCTGTGGGCAGGATGATGGTGTCTGACACAGGCATCTCAGGGACCCTTCATCCCTTTTATCCTGGCAGGTGCACTGGGCTCTTGGGGAATAAGCTCCCCAGGCAGCTGACACACAGGAGACCCTGCTCCAATCAATCTGTGGCCACTGACTCCGTGGCTCCCCTGCTGCCCTTCAAACAAGAACAGGACATTTCCTCTACTTCACCCCACATTCTGTGTGCTGAGCAGGAGGACTAGACACAGGGCAGTGAGCACCCCTGAAGGTGTGTACCCACCCCTGACCACCCATCAGAAAGTCAGCCCTTCCCCCACCTGGAATGGCAAAAATGAGCACAATGTTGAGGCTTGAACAGGACTCAAACACGGCAAGGGAGTCAGTGAGACAATGTCCCCAGCCCATTATGTCTTGCATGCCCGGGAAGCCAGGGGAAAGGTTATCCTGTAGAGTAAAGCAGCACCAAGGCATCAGTCACCCAGAAGGGGCTCCACGAACCTTGTTAGCCTCTCCTAAACATGTCTCCTTTTTCTCTATGTTCACCCATTTTCTCCCTTCCCCAACACTTGCAGTAACGATCACCCAGCCCCTAAAACATAGCCCCTGCTGATAAATCACATAAAGTATTTGCCAGCATACATAGTCCCCTGAATTTTCAAGGCATTCTATCCTGATAAGGTCATTGTCAGCTGGAACTACTCTGATCTGAGAACCCACTGCATGCATTGCCACTGGAACACGACGGCTTAGCAACACCACGCACAGCACCCTCTAGTGTCGGGGTTTCCCCCTTATGACCGCATGACTTCTGTCACTGCCCAGCATCCCAAGAAAGTGTAGGAACTAATACCATTAGCCAGGGAAAGGATCCAAATCAAACTTTTAAGTGTGGTAAGTATGCAGGGGGGGGAGGAGGCATTTATGTCAAGTGTCTTCCTCAATCTCTTTCTGCCTCACTTGTTGAGGCAGAGCCTCTCCTTGGACAGAAGCTCACTGATTCAGCTAGGCTGATGCCCAGCAAGCCCAGGGTTTCTCCTGTTTTTACCTCCCTAGCCCTGAGATTGCAAAACACACGCCACTACTCCCAATTTGTATGTGGGTGCTGGGAACCCAAACTCAGGTCTTCACACATGTGTGGCGGTGCTTTACCCATGGAGTCATCTGAAAAGCCCCTCAAGAATGTTTTCCACTGATGCTGCATTGCCTTTGCACAATGGTAAAGGTAAGAAAAACGTAAGTCAGATCGTGTAAGTCAGGGCCATGCAGCTACAATACTGTATACCTGAATGATTTCCCCCGGGAAAGGCAGGGAACCCTTTCTCTGCATATCCCCAGTAAGGGCAGGTGCACCATAATTGTTGGACTGAACTGAATCAGCAACTGGGAGAAGTAACTCTGAGGCCAGGGGAGCAGCAGTGCCTGGCTAGACCTGCCACATCATCACCAAGCAAGCTGCATGAAGGAAGGGAGGTGGCAGTGGGAAAGGCAATCAGAAGACAAGCTTGGCCACAGAAGCTTCAGGAGTGTGACATCATAGGGAGACAGGCTTGTTCACACTGGGGAAGCATCTTCCATTTCACTGTCTGAAGATGCCACGGACTGCACATGTGGCAGTTCCGCTCCCCACCACTGGAGGCAAAGGAGCCCTGGGAAGGCCCTTGTGTGGACCACTGTCTAGGGAATTAAACCATGGATGGGATGTGCACACAGGAAAAGGGGATGTATTTCCAGTTCAGGGAGTCTCTGATTCTGAAAATCCAAAAACAGGATTCTTTTTTAAAAAAGTTTAAATTAATTTTGTATGTGTGTGTGCATGCGAGCTTGTGTGTGTGTTCATACCCATGTGCACACACTTGCTCATGTGAAGGTTTAGAAAACACTTTCCAGAATCAGTTCTTTTTTCCACTGTACAGGTTCCGGGGTTAAAGCTCAGGTTGTCATGTTTGGTGGTAAGCACATCAACCTGCTGAGCCATCTTGAAGGTCCCAGAAGTTGGTACTTTTGGTTCCGGGCAGCAGGAGATTTGCGGAAGAGAAAGCATGCTCATTGCCATTCTTCTCAAATCTCTGTTCTAGAACGAAGGATTTACCAAGCACAACTGCCTTCACAGGGGTTAAACTCTGCTCTGTCTTCAGGCTTCCACCACCCCCACCCCAGTCTTTGTCTCTTGTAGGGTGGGGACAAGATGCTGGCCCTGCAGCAGGCATGCCTGTCAAGGCTGAGCTGAGGAGCCTGGGGAACCCATTAGTCTCGGTCAGGATCAAAGTGGATCAATGTGGAGCCCAATAGGCAGCTTCTCCAGGAGGAAGGGTATAGGCTGGTTTCCAGAACTGGAAGGCAAGGGCCCCAGGGTCGAAGGGAGGATATCAAAGCTGTGCCAGTGTTGGTTACAGCCTCAGAACAAGGACAGAGGTGCTTGAATGATGCCTTTGCACGGGACACAGAAGACCCCATACCAAAATCTTAAAACAGGCTGGGGAGAAGGGTTATTAAAGTGTTGCCATACAAGCATAGAAGCCTGGTTTTGATCTTCAACACTCTGAAAAGCCAGGTGTGGTGGCAAGTGCTTGTGACTCAGTGATTGGTGGAGGGCAGACTCAGAGGGACAGGTAGTTCCTGGTGTTTCCATGGGCACACGGACATCCAGTTTCAGTCCCAGACAGACAGACAGACAGACAGATAGACAGACAAACAGATAGATAGATAAAGTGAAGGGCTGGCAGGATGACTCATCAGGTGAGGGTGCTTGCTGCCTAGTAGTAGCCTTAGTTTGATCCCTAGGACCAATGTGGTCCAGCTCCTACAAGTTGTTCTGTGATGTACACACACTCACTCACTCAAACACACACACACACACACACACACACACACACACAAATAAATAAATAAATAAATATACTCAAGGAAAAAATAAAGTAGAGTAAGGAAGACATCTAAACATCAACATCTGGCTTCCACATGCCCAAGCACACCCACACACACACACTACACACACACACACACACACTACACACACACACACTACACACACACACACCACACACACACACACCACACACACACACACACCACACACACGCACACGCACACACACACACCACACACACACACACCACACACACACACTACACACACACACTACACACACACACCACACACACACACGCACACGCACACACACATGCACACACACACACTACACACACACACACACTACACACACACACACACTACACACACACACACCCCACACACACACCACACACACACACACACACACACGCACACACACACACACCACACACACACACCACACACACACGCACACACACACCACACACACACACACCACACACACACACTACACACACACACACACTACACACACACACACACACCACACACACGCACACGCACACACACATGCACACACACACACTACACACACACACACTACACACACACTACACACACACACACACCACACACACACACACACACGCACAAAGAGAGTATCTACATCAGGGTGTTGTGAAGGAGCTCAGTTGCCCAGCACTCGGGAAGTCCCAGATTCAACCTCCAGTACCATATAAACTGAACAAGAAATCCCACACCCAGCAATCAGTTTTTAGAGACAGGAGGTGGTGAGTTTGAGGTCACCCTTGACACATGCAACCCATCTCAAAGAAGACAATACAAAACAATATCTAGTTCAGCTTCTCTCAGCCTCCCTTCCTGTCTCCTTCCACTAGCTGACTCCCTTGTACACACTTGGCCGTGGGAAGTGCTCTGCCTCCTGGGCGAGGCAGCTAATGCAGATGGACTGACCTTTCGAAGAACCTTGGGGAGCATGCAGTAAGCTAAACGAGTGTGATATGGTGCCTGGTGCCCTTGACCTCCCAAGTTCTCAATTTTCTTCCCCTGCCAAGTGTCAAACTCAGGTTGTGTGGCTGTCAAACTTACTCTGTGGCACCAACTCTGTCTTTCTCTGGGAGGGAGGGGGTCAGTTAGGTTAGGGACTAGGTCTTTTTCTTATGTAGCCCAGGAAGGCTTAAAACTCAGTATCCTTCTCCTACAACTTCCTGAGCACCACCCTACCTAGCTGGAGAAACTGATTCTGACCAGAGAAGGTACGAGTCCAGAGTGGCTAGTCACTGAATGGTGAGGGGCACTCACTAGTTTCCAGTGTGGAACGACACCTTTCACCTGCTTCTGTCTTGTCCCATTTCACATCTGAGACCGGGAAGGTGCAGAAGGCCAGAAAGCCAGAGGCTGGGCAGGAGGGACCAAGCACAACTGTTTAACATCTGGCTTCCAACTGCATCACTCACACAGGAGGTCTCTGTGCTCCCCACGTAGGAAAAGGTGGTCCTCACTCCCGTGTCTCCTACACAAATCAGAGGAATGAGCAGGCCAAGGGAGGCGGGAACCATGTGACCTTGAAATTGGATGTCACCTCTGCTTTCTTCATGCATATAATGAGACCCATAATAGAAGCTGTTATATATGGTGATCTTCAGTTCCCCGGTTTAAATGAGAGGATTTAAATTATTTGGGTAATGTCAGAGATCAAACTCAGGACCCAAGAACTTAAAGTTGAAATGAAATAATATAAAAACTCTCAGCACAGTGCTGAGTACACAGTAAGTGTCATTGAGGTCATGGCCATCTCCCAATATTAGCCTGCAGGTGCATGGATAAGTTTGTATCAAGCAAGTGGCTTCTCACAGTTGGATCAAGGCCCTGGCATAGAGAAGGCCCACTACTGCCCCAGCTAGTCTTTGAAAGGTGCCTGGGTATTAATCATAATACCCCCTGCTTGGCTACCACTGTCTCAGCTAGTGTTACAGGGTAAGATAACAGTAATCAAACATGCATCATTCTCCAGGCACCGGCACGGGCACGGGCACGGGAACTCACCCAGTTACCTCAGTGGGCTCTATCGTCACCAGGAAAGAGGCTTGGAATGGTGAGGCCATCTGCTGAGCATCAGACAGCTCATCTGGGTTACCTCAGCTTGGCTCCAAAGATGGTGTTCTCTCTCTCTCCTCTCTCTCCCTCTCTGTTTCTCTGTGTGTGTGTGTGTGTGTGTGTGTGTGTGTGTGTGTGTGTGTGAGTGTGTGTGTGTGTGTGTGTGTGTGTAGGTTGATTTCGGATGCTCTCCTCAGTCACTCTCCTTAGTTTTTGAGACAGGGTCTCTTTGGAGCTCAGCAGTTTGACTGGAGTGGCTGTCCAGGGAGCCTCTGTTTCTGCTTTGCCGGCACCGAGTTTGCAAATGTTTACCATGGACCAGGCTTTTATGTGAGCTCTATGAGGATCCTGATTTGAGCCCTCCTCTCTGCATGGTAAGCATTTTCCTAACAGTCATCTCTTCAGCCCCAGGAGGGGTCCCTTTCACCCCACCACCCTGCTTCTCGCTAGACAACACTTCCTCCTCTGACCACACCAAGTGTGTTCCCACGGCTGTAGTGGGGACCCCCAGCTCTCCCTGGAAGCCCTCAAAGAGACAACTCCTTTGAGTTCTGTGGGATGATTAAGAGGACCATGGCAGGGCCGCTTACCCTGTCTCTTCTCTTGGCCTCTTTAAAATAAGATGTATAGTTGTTCTGACTCTTTCGTTTTTTCATTAATCTACCACGTATCCCTGCTTAGTCCCAAACCTGCTTATTAAAAAATTTCCTTCTGGGAAGCAGGTGTGTAAGTGGTAGAATCCCCATGGACTGATCCCTGCCATGCCATTCTGAAGGCTGGAAAACAGAATTAGATTCCCGTTCCTAATTCTACCCTCAGTCTCTTGGCCCAGCATTAATAAGGAAGATGGAAGACAGTCTCATCCAGAGCTCTGAGCCTCATCCCCCTGCAGCCCCTCATTTCCTCAGCCTTTGATTAGATTTTTAATCTTCTCTGACCTTGAACTTCTCCTGCCTGCTCACCTTCCTCCCCTGGCCTGGAGGGTGGGGACAGAAGTCGCAGCCTCCTAGTGACTTCTCTGAGCAGAACATTATGCCGTGACTAAAGTGGCCCTGAGCCTGTGACCAGAAATTCCCATGCCTTCTAGACCCTGAACTGTATCCAGCCGCTGCCCTGCCCTTTGTTCAAGGATCTCTGCTCCAGACCTTTCCACTCCAACCAGGCAGAGCCCACACAAAAGTTGTTGCCCTGGGGTTGTTTGTGCAGATCTGGGGAGGGAAGGGTTCGGAGCTGAGAAGAAACCCCAGGCTGAGTCGGAGGGCTTGAAGAAGAGTCCTGGCTTTGCTGAGGCATGACCTGAAGTCCCTTAAAACCCCAGCACTGTCTCCTCCACTCCAGCATGACTGAGGAGAGGAGGGAATGCGAAGATTCTAATGGAAAGACTACTGAGCTGGGAGGCAACAGTACCCAGCCAAGCACTCAGTGAAGAGTAGATGTGTAACACAGGAATTCCCCAGGCCCCATAACAGCCAGAGTAGGGAACCGGGGCTCAGTTTATAACCAAGGAGGATTTCCTGAAGGGTGGGTGAGACATCGTTAACTAATACCAAGGTAGACGTCAAGAAAACGTTTGCCTCCAGTTATTATGGACAGCCTTGGGCTCTTTTAAACCCCCTGCTGTGTAAGTCCTGATAGCGTGACCTTGTGGCCATCAGTTCCCAGAATAAGGCAGGACAGGAAGGCCTGATCCCATTGCATCACTCAATGATGCCGAATACTATGTACAGAGACCCAGCATCTCTCGGCCACATTCCGTCAAATACCAGCATCCTGTGGACTGCTGGTCTGGCATATCTGTGAGGCTCATGGGAGACTATTCGGAGAACCACAGGCGTCTCAGAAGGTCCCATGCTAAGGTGCACTGTGAGTTGCCACAAGGGGTAAGAAGATAAAGGTTTATCCTCTATTCATCTGTTTGCTTTTTTGCCACAGAGCTCTTGGTCCATAACCACTTGCATGAAAGCTATGCTGTCCAAGGGAGCTTGCGGCAGGCCTGTGGTGCTCTGTCTTAGCGCTTGCCAGTTGGGGGCCACTGGCAACACGTGGCTATTGAACACCTGAAATGAGGCTAGTAAGGCTGTGGGAGTAATTTTTTATTTTTAATGTGATCTTACTCATTGTTTTGTTTTTTAACAGAGTCTTACTCTGTAGTCTATGAAGGCTTCAATGTATAGCAATCCCCGTGCCTCAGCCTCTCAATTGCTGAAGCTACATATGTGCACCACCACACGCAGCTCTGGAATCTTAATTTTGCTTAGTTCATTTTTAAATTTAAATAGCCATATGTGACTTGGGACCATTGTATGGGTGAGCTTAGATCCAGAGGGACCCGGTTTGAAAAATACAGGGGTGTTGCTGTACACGAACTACTTTCCAGGGAACCTGGATTTAAACCTCAACTCTACCACTTATTAGCCATGGGACTCTAGGCAAGGGGAGCATTTCTCTGGAGTTCTGCTTCCTCTTTGGTGCTGAGGGAGGTTTGACGTCTGTTTTTGCTGAATCCCTTCAATAAAACCCCTAGTCTGAGAACTCTAACACACCCCATCCCCTACAAAGTCACTCTCTTGTCATAACTGCTTCAGTGCCCGTGCTGACTGACAGACAGTGGACCTGCTGTGTTTCATACACATGACCCACTTCTGAGCCTTCACAGGACCTGTTGCTGAAGCCTCCCCCCACCCCTACCCCGAACCAGCGCTCTTCCTCCAGGTCCAAGGTCTCCAGTGCCTGAGTCTAATTCAAACTCCCTGACCTAACATCATTTTCATCTACTCAAACTAGTTGTTCCCTAATGGTGTGCCCAGCATTACAACGACAATTCTCCTGAGGATGTTCCTCAGGAAAGAGACCTTCAAGGTCCCTCAATGAATATGGGACCCAAGTCTACGCCCTCTTACTGCCACCCATGGGTCTGGATTTCCTTCCCTAGCCTCCTGCCATCTCCTATCAATATCCCTTCTTAGTGGAACCAACTCCTCCCCCCACACACTGCATCTCTCTTGGAAATGGGGGCAGCCATGCCTTCCATAACCCGGGTGGTCATAATAATTAGATTCAACATACAGAGCCAAAGCTTGGTGACCTTGTTTCCTGGCTAGCCTCGAGTTAACAGTTAGGGACACTGAGGGAGGCAGTCAAGTGTGACAGTGTGACGGTCTGCTGCCATGGGTGGTTCTGACCTGTCATGCGGTTTTGCTTTTAGATATTACTTGGATTCGAGCATGGAGGGAGGCCTTGCTCAGAGCAGCGCTGAGACGTTGAAGACAGGGCTTGTGGCAGAAGACAGCACATCCCTGAGCAAGGCCCATGGTGACCTGCAGGTTCAGAACAAACTGCATGGCTCACCTGTGCGGGTGACATGCTAGGTTCAGACTCTGGTCACCAGGACCCAGCAGTGGCCAGCACCTGACTGACAAAGAGCGAGCACACAGATGTCACCTGGAATACGTGGACACATATGCTTGCTGGCTCAAATTAGCTAAATCTCATAAACACTGAATTTATGTCTCAAATTGTTCGAGAGACACAGAATATGCATCTCCAAACCTGTGTTTGCAGAAAGAAAAAAGGAAACGCTTTATCGGGAACTGACCTTGGACCTTGTTCCATCAGCAAAACCTGCTCTCCGGGGGAAGATACGCTTCAGCTCATCAAGCACAAACGCATTCAATTTTGCAACCCCCCCACCGCCCCCGCACCTCTTTGTATCTCCTTAACAATGAGGCTGAAAATGTGGGAATTGAGTTTGCAGATACAAACTTGGCAGCTGGCCAGTCTCCCTGCAACCTAGTTGCATGCCCAGGTAGTACAGGCAAAGGGTGGCTATGGGCACTGTTTCTCTTTCACATATACAGAGGGGGGATTGCACTTGTTTTTTGGCAGATCAGGATCCTGGGGCCACTCCCCTCTCAACTGGCCCTTGCTTGTTGTGAGCCCAGGAGCCCACAGCCTAGTGGAAATGAAGAAAAGCAGCCTGTCTGGGCACGGAGCTATCTTGGGAATACATACATTCTGCTTTGGCACAGATGAGGCAGGCGGTGGTACAGTTGAAGAAGTTCAGGATCCCGGCCACAGCTACGCTGATGTCGGTGTTGCTGGGGTGAAGGTTCAGGGTGGTGAATCTCTGAAGCTGGAACCTGACAAACTCCTCTGGGGCCACTTTGAAATGAGGGACCTGGCAGGAGGAGCCAAAAAAGGCAGCAAGGAGGATTCAGAGTGAATGAGAGAGGGAAATCAGGATGGGTAACCCAGGCTACAGCTGAGCATGACTCCTTTTGCTTAATACCTTTGACACACACCAAAGGAAAAGAAGCCCCAAGTTCATGGGAGTGGGGTGTGGTAAAATCTTTGGAAAGACCCAGAACAAGCCACTGTTTAGCTAGAGACCTCTGCAAATACTCTGTGGTGTAAGAGTTCAATCACTCTTGAAGGCACAGTCCTTACAATATATTATCTGTAGTTAATTAATTGGAGCAGAGACAGCAAGAAGAGACAAATAGTTCCCTATAGGTTAGAGAAGAGGCCTTCAGCCCAATCCTAGAAAGCTGGTGTACACTAGTTTCCAACAAGCTTTCTGGGTAAATCCCAGAGGCAGGGGCAGATAGGAATGAACCTTAGGAGCATTTGGAGGCTCTGGATGGAACCAGATGGACAAACCCCTGCCCTGAATTCATCAGAGCAATGTTGGCTTCCTACCACATGTACCAGTGATGTTTCTAGAAGAGGCCGTCTTCCCCCTCTTTGCTGGGAAAGAGATATTAAGAGGCACCAATGGAGGCTTTATTGACAGCTTAGGCTATTTGGTAGGTAATGGGAAAGTTAAATCGTAATAAGCTGCCATCCACCTTGATTTTATTCAGACACTCTCATCCCTAGTACTCAGAGCTGGGAGAACCGAAACTGAGCATGAGTTGGTACTGATGCGAAAGCAAGTGAGATTGAAAGTAGCAGCAAGAATTTCCTGATGATGAGGTGCTTGGCTTCCAGACACGATTACAGAAGTTTTCTCTGCCTGGCTTTCTTAGAGGCTGTGCTACAGGGGCCTGGGATAATGCTGTGATGGTCTCTGTAGGATTCCATCGTCTTATCCTTTTACGATTTAGGGAGAAGCCTGCCAGAAACCAGAGCTCTTGGAAGCTGAGATGGGAGGAGAGCAAAGATCTAGGAAAACCCAAAGAGAAAATTACTGATTTCAACGAGGCTTAGCCCCTGAACTGTGGGCAGAGCACAGTCATAGTTTTGTTTTTGGTTGTTCTTAACCCCCCTCCCCCACACACACAACACCACTACCACCGGGATGGCATGGTGCAGAATTGACAAAGCCTGGTGAGTTTGAAGGATGGCTCTGGAGATCAGAGCTAACCCGGTGCATTTCATGGGGATCTTTTCTCCTGCTTGCATTTTGTAACCCACACAATCGATCTAAAATGAGTAACACATACGCCTTGAAGGCAAGAGAGGTGACAAATTAGCCAGATGAAGGGCACAGCTGCATATAAGCCAGGTGGCCTGGCCAACTCAGATCCAGACATGGGCGTCTGCGACCTGACTCCTCCGTGGGTGACAGTCAGCACACTGGGTTCTACCAGCAGGTAGCCAACAGAGCTCTGCCCATTATTAGTTCCCCCATGGTGAGGAGCCCTCGGAGACTGTGGAGACTTGTGATGAATTCACAACTGCCAGCCCTGGGCTCAGGGAGGGAATCCTTCAAGAAGGAGAAGGATGTGTGGTTTTTGGATCCTACAGACTGACTTCTGTCTAGGTTCTACTGTGGTTCGGGGGCAAACCGCTTATTTAACCTGGCTCAGCTTCCTGCAAACAGAGCTGACCTCGAGTGCTTCTGAGAGTCCAGGAAGAGAGAATGGGATTCTGTGTCCAAGGAACAAAACAACCCTAAACCCAACACAGCCAGTGCCTGAACAACACCTGCCCTCTTCCCCCTTTCCTTCTCTCTTCTCCAGTTGCAGAAGTTTCCAGAAGCCCTTTTAGCTGCACAAAGGAGAGGGGGGAGGGGGTTTCCCCAGGGCAAGTAGTGAATCACTAACAGGGGCCATCTGGGAGGCTGCTCGGGAAGCAGCCAGCTGCTCTGTGGCCCGGGCAGGGGTAGCTAGGCCTCACCCTTCTGGTTTGTTCTCACTCTTGGAGAAAAATCAATCTGTGATTGATTGGTGATTGCAAATTTGCCTCAAGAAGTCACCCCAGTGGGGTTGAGGGGAGAGCAGGAGCTAGGAAGCAGCCAGCCATGGGGTCTCAGAAATATTAGCAGCATTTAAAGGGCTGGGAGTCACAGCAAGGACTCCATGGCTTTTTCCCTGGAGCAGGCCTCATAAAATAGTAACCAAAATGCATAAGCTGAGTGGCAGGCAAGGTTGCTCTGGAAGGAATGTGACCAGAAGAAGGAAGGGTAACTGCCTGGCTGATCTCTGGGCAGTGCCTTCTGGTTGGTCTGTGGAGGATGCTTCAAACCAGTGGCTCCCGTGGCCTCTGTCCTGAAAGGCTACACAGTGCGGACAGACTTGCAGGCCAATGTGAAACGGCTCCAGCTCCAAGACAGGGGTGGGGGCTGGGGGAGGATAGCAAAGGGCAGCGAAGGGAGTGTGGTGGGAACGAAGGAGGGAGAGAAGGGAGAGGAAAGGAGTCAGAGAAAGAACATGGGAGCTCAGACGTTGGCAACCTGGCTTGGTGAAGATCAGAGCCCAGGCTTGAGTGACAACCTGCCATGTAACACGCTTGGCTGTGAGCTGAAGCACAGCAAGAAGGATTTAAGTTAAACATCAGCTCCTGGCTGAGCCCGTGAGAGGCTGCAAGGATTGTGGCAGGACAGGGGCTTTGTGGTCCGAGCTGGCCTAAGAAGCATCTTCTAGGTTAACTGAGACAGGGAAAGAAGGTTCTGGGGGTCTGGGAGGAGCAATTCTAGCCCCAGACAGGTGTGGCTGTGGCCATAAGACACTTGAACTAGTGATTCTGAGGGGGGGTTAGAGAACCAGGGCCTACTCAACAAAGCCCTGATCACAGCATCAAGAGGTCAGTTCCAGGAAACGTGGGAAGGTAGAAGCCTGTCTGTGACCCCCGACTTTGTTAGGGTGGCTGCTGTGGGGATGTTAGGCCTCCTTTGAAAGGGCACATGACTATTTCCCAGACCCAGTCTTCTCTACTACAAAAGCTGCTGGAAAGTGATACATCAGTTCTCTAGTAAGGATGGGAGACGGTACTGTCTTCCCATGCTCCTCCCTGAGACTGAGCTTAATCTAATTCCTACAAACTGGTCCAGAAAGCCTTTGGAACACAGAGAGGCTGGGGCTGGGGTGGGGTCCTCTTGCCCACAGTCTTCTGGGGATATATTCACAGGAGAAAGGCCTGCAGCTTCTAGAAAAGCTCTGTAATGATGCCTACAATAGGCAGAGTCTCTAAGTTGCTAGGAAACCTGTCTTCCATCATGTCTTTCTCCCATGAACTGGAGCAGGAGAGAATGGCCCCCACACTCTGGGCCCAGAGAGACGCCAGACAGAGGCCACACCTGTGGACCAACATTATACTTGGCAGAGCAAATGCAGGAACTAGTGAATAGGGAAAACCAAATAAAGCCTCTTTTCTAGTGCACTCAGGAAGCAGAGGCTTTTAAATTTTATTCTCACAATAAAATGGAACAGTGGCTTCTTCCCCCAAGGCATTCTTCCCCAGAATCCCAAGGAACAGACCACCAATAAGCTGCCTGCATCAACGAGAGTGTGGAGCCTTAGCCTCATGCCAAACCACCAGCCACCATATCTCTGTTTTAACAGAGAGGCCACTGAAGGCACTGTCCTGCCATGAGACCCTAAGACACAGAACTTAGCTTGGAAATCCTGTGGTCAAACATCCCTCCATCTCTTTATCACTTGGAAAAAGTAAGAGCTACGCCAGTGGTCCCCCTATCTCACATTTGCATTGATGATGATTTGAATAGCATGGCTTCCTTGGGCCCTTACTGCACACAGGCTGGACCATTCCCCAAGGCAGACCCACACTTACCTCCTTCTCTCCACAGATGTTGCTGATGATAGAGCTGGAGGCTGGGCTCGACGATGGTCCCAGGACAGCCACCACTCCCTTGGGGAGGATCTGACACACTGCAGCCAGGGGAGGAGCAGGATTGGGAAAGACAACATGGCATTCAGCTGGTGCAGCTTGACTCTGTCCTGCCTAAGTCCTTAGATCATTACCTAATGCCTTCACCTCTGCACACACCATCCAGGCCTCTTTCTGCCCCTTTCAAACCCCAGTCTCTCCTGCTATCCCTGGTCTGCTAAGCTCTCAGACAGCTTTATTGGTGTTTATGGACAGTATTAAATGAGGAAATGACCCAGGTTACGACAACATACAGCCTCAGCCAATAGGGGGTATAAATTGTCTGGGCCATCACCGAAGGACAGAGGTAATGGAAAATCCAAGGTGCCCCCCACACTCCCTCTCTGGTCTGCTGAGGGTTGGGGGACACAGCTTCCGCAGGAGGTCCATGTCCAGGTGGTACCAGAGTGGTGCCCAGCCTTCAATCTCAGACTGAATGACAGCTGAGAAGGAAGGAAGGAAGGCAGACAGGCAGGGGACAGAGGTGGCCAAGCGATGCCAGTAGACAGGGAAAAGGCAGACAGCGGAAGTCAAAGGAGGCAGGTGGGAGAGAGAGGAAAGAGAAAACAAGAGGTAGAAGGAGAGCTGCCTGTCAGAGCCCCTCTCTCTGCCTTGCCCCAGAGCTGTGCTGCCTGGGGGTCTTGATCTCGCTTTTCTTCAGCTGGGAAGATGCCCTTCCCTCCTGGACTCTAGACACTCACCTTTCGTGGGTTCCCACATTACTAGTTTGCACCTCTCCTCTTGGATACCTTGTCAAATTTGATGTGGTACCAATTTCTCCTCTCCTCTTACTAATTTCTCCATGTTCCTCACAAATGTGCATGCATAAAGGTGTCTGTGTGTGTGTGTGCGTGTGTGTGTGTGTGTGTGTGTGTGTGTGTGTGTGTGTGTGTGTGATGCGGAGGTCAGAGCTCACTGTTGGTGTCTTCCTCTGTTGCTCTCCATCTTAATTTCTATGACAGGGTTTCTTACTGAATCTTACTAATTTGGCTAGGCAGTGAGCCCTGAGAATCCACCTATGTTTACCCCAGCACTGAATTGCAGGTGCACATTGCTATATCCAGATTCTATGTGTGTGCTGGGCATCCAAACTCAGAGCCTTGAGCTTGTGCAGTGAGCACTTTGCCTGCTGACTCCCTAGACTCACTCCCTCACTAGACTGCAAACCCCTCCTGCAGGCGTCCTTTCTAGACACCTTGATGTCTAGCACAGTGTTTTCTAGATAGGATCCCAGATTGCACCCACAACCAAATGCTGACTGATGGGGCATGTGGTCAGGAGAGGAAGGGAGAATTAAGGTTATAGAATGCAGGAGACCAGGAAAAGGAGAATAGGAGGGAAGGAGGGAACAGAGTCTGAGCTCATTCTCTACACACACCAGTGGTGTCAGAGCCCAGACACGATCCTTTGGCTGCATACAGAGGCTCCCCACTGCACAATTTGACACTGTATCCCAAACTGAAAACCTAGGTCCACACACATTTCCCTTTTATTCATGACAGAACTCATTTCCCAGAAATTTCATGTGAGGGAAGCTTGCATGCTGGTCTATGGAGGAAGCCACCAAGTCACACCTGAAGCCTGTCGCTCCTTCCTGTGGAAAGGGTCCTAGCCATTGGCCAAAACGGCGTGGGATTAACTGTATGAGGCACAGGTAGCAGGCGAGGAATCCAGGGTTCAAATCACAGAGCTGTGGGTGTGCCGTATGAACTTTAGATCTGCTGTACTCTCTTTACCTGTGGCCTCCAGAAACTCAGAGCTGCAGAAGACTCAACAGCACTGAGTGTACCCGTCCCCAAGGGCAAAGAGCCTGGTGGCCAGGCCTAACCTGGGAAGAGCCTCAGCAGAACACAAGCCTTCCTATGCCTGACTGTGCAGCTGCCCCTGCCTGCTGAATGCTCTCCACGTCACCCCAGCATGACAGTCTGAAAAGGAGTCCTCCCTCCTGAGACTGTGACACACATTAGGCTGCACAGTCAGTCAAGGTCAGAGTCAGCTTTGGGCTTCAAGAGCCTGGCCCCGTTCACTGTACAGTCTGGTTCTCTACAGCCAGGCCTTCCCTTAGCTTTCTCTTCCACAATGATAATGCCTCCACGCTTGTAGAGGGCTCTCTCTGAACCCGACTTGGTCCATTACATCTACTTTTACCAAGGTCATCGCCACCCGTCTCTGGTCCTCACCCAGCTCTCTTTTCCAACATCTGATCATGCTGTTCTTTGAGATTTCCTAACACTGTCTGGTGCTGCTTCTCATCTAGTTCTAAGAGTCTCTTCCTTGGCTAATCTGCTTAATCCAGGTTTAACCTATGCCTCTCTCTGCCTGAACAAGCGTATCCTTGCCGCCTTTTGCCTAGATGATCCTACCAACTGCTTATGTGGAGTACAAAATCAAGTTCTAGGCATCAATCAACTCATCTCAGCCATGGTGCCTGCTCTCCGGCAGCTCTCATTCAACACAGCAGAGTTGGATGAATATGAGTATGAGCTCTGCTGCCTAACTGCCTACATCTGAGAGGCCCTCAGATTCCCTGTAGTTGGAATTACAGATGGTTGTGAGCCATCCAACATGCATGCCAGGAATCAAACTCAGGTCCTCTGCAAGAGCAGCAAGGACTCTCACCTGCTGAGTGATCACCCCACACCCTAAATGTACTAATTTTTAAAGTTAACCACGAAGTGATGGGTTTCAATGTGGCATTTTCACACATATACATCATTATCCTTTATTCTTCCCCATCCCTCTCCTCACACTGTGCTCCTCTGCCAGTTCTTGCTGATCCCCTTCCTCCCTCAAGGAAGATTCATTTTATTCCCACTTTACAGATGAGGAAGTGGAGGGTTAGTGTGTATGTAACTTATTCAAGCTCACATAGGTAATACACGTCTAAGTTGATCTTGAATGTAGAGGTCCACTGATGCCAAAGTTCGTGTTAACCACTGTAATTCATTTCCCTTAGCTCCTGAAGGTCAAAGGCCACAGTTACCCTTGATTCTTCCACACTTTGCCTTTAACTCTGTTCACTCACCTATTGGGGTTAGGCTCTGCTCATCTGGCCTGACTTCCTAAGGGGTCTGTCTCCAGGACTCCCCATTTCTAATCTTTTCTCCACGCTGTAGTGTAAGTTATAATCATAAAACATTGATCTGTTGCTTTGGTCTGTCTTATGTAATCCCAGCACTCTCCAGCCCTTGCAGTAACGCACCAAGGTGCTACAGTCTAGCCATACCACAGCAGTCTTGTCTCTTCTCATGGAAAACTGGAACTAACCATCAGGGGACCGTTATAAAGAGTGGGTCATATGCCCAAATAGAACTGCATTCAGGCATTTAAAATGTATATGAACAGCTAATAATAGTATTAAAATTATCTATGTAATAATAGTAAGAGAATTGAGTAGGATATAAAATTATATGTGGGTCTACATGAAGCCTAAGCTAGGCAAATACAAGGCTAGTTATGTATTGAGGAATGATCCGAGGAAGACATGATTAGTGCCAACATTTACCAGGAGATAATTATGGCCTGTTCAAAGTACGTCTTAGGAACGGATTTATGTAATTCTGAACCAACCTGATGAAACAGGTACAACGACTGCATCTTCACTTTACAGACACAAAAACAAGACATGAAGGAATAGAGTGCAGACTGGACAGCTCGACCCCTGGCCACAGGACCAACTCCTAAACCACAGTCTTCCACAGAGAATGGCAATTAACTAGAATGTTCGATGACACTGCCTTGGCCGTGGGAATGTTCTGTGGTTTTCTTCTTCTTTTTTTTTTTTATGTCTTCTCTCTCTGTAATGAGCATGTATTCTTTTTATAATATGTTGTAAGGAATGTGATAAAAAAAAATCTCCTGATGACAAGTAAAATTTAAAAGGTCTGATCTGCCTGTCACCTTGCTTTCACAGCCCCCCGCCCCTGCCTCCCCCCCCTCGTGTCCTCTCCCACACTGTGCCTGTCTCCTGTCTTCCTTCTCTAGGCTCCTAAGTGGTTCATTCTACCTAAACCAGGTGTTCCCAACCTGACTAGCTCCTTGTGTTCTGTGGGATGGAGTTGGGAGTGTGAAAGTGTGTGTGTGTGTGTGTTGTTCATTTTTCTCTGTAAACCTACCTGAAATGTAACTTTCCTTTGCTTCTCATGCATATAATAAAGCACAGTATATTTGCAGTACATGTGCCTTTGTCACCAACAGAAATCACTGATGTTTTCATATCACATTACAAATGTCATTTATATTCATGACTAGTTCAACCTTGTTCTAGCGGTTAGACCCAATGCTGGGCTTGGCTATAAATACATTAATAAATCACAGATATTAATACGTCACTATTAAAATATTTTAGCAGCTTTTCTATATGATTGGTTTCCATGGTCAGCTATTTTATTCACTTTAAAACACTTCTCTAAGACAGGGTTCTTCAGCACTCCCAGCCTGCCATGATCTAGACTCTCTCTTGTTCCCCTGCTCAGGAAGCTCGTATTGATCCTCTGGCACTGAGTTCAGATCCTGCCCCCAGGCAAGAAAGCATCAGCATGTCCTGCATCTGACCCAGCTTCCTGCAGAAACAGGGCAATTCCCTTGTTCTCTAAATGCCTAGCCAGCTTGTGCCCCAAGCATTCTCATGATGGCTCTCAGCAAAGGGATGGTTTTTCTAAAGATCAATTCTTATAGGTCACAATCCCAAATCTGGACCTGTTTTGACAAAATAAGTAATGAAATCTCCTCTAAGTAGACAGTTGTGTGACTACTTAACAGTTAAGCAGCCCTAATCCAAAAATCCTAAATCCTAATTCAACAGCTTTCTGAGCACTGGCGTGGTGCTCAAAACACTTGAGATTGGGGGTTTCTGACTTACCGATTGTTAGGAATTCTCAACTACTAGTGTCTATGCAGACAGTTCAAATCCCCACCCCCACCCCTCACCAGGAAACACTTCTGGTACCAAGCATTTCATTTCAGAGATAGATATTCTACCTGCACAATGTGTGGCTGTAAAAATACATTTGTCTGCACACGGGTCATTATTGAACACACTCTTTAGTGTCTGGCATGTGGACCTTTTATATTTTCTACAGTCCCAAAAGTTCTGAATCCTAAACCTATCAGACCTCAGGAGCTCCAGGTCCTGAACACGCCCTTCTGAACTCCCCAGGCCCACATCCATCTTTCCATCGGCTCAAAGTGTCCTGTACTTTTGAAGACAGGGGGATATCTGTTCAGTCCTTTCAAAAGGGAATTGTTGACCAAACAGTTGCTCAATTGAACGGATGAGTCTAGGGGAACAGAATGGTACTCCCACCCCACCATGGCCTGGGGAATCCCCGGGATGACAGAGCTCTTGTTCCTTATGAAGGATGCCCAACTCAGTATACATGGGAAACATCCACAAAAAGGCCTCAGCTCTAGAACTTCTGGGCCCAGATTCCATAGACCAAAGACACCAGAGTGAGGTCACTGAAAAATGGGTAGAAGGGACATCAAGGAAGGGAAACAGATGGCCCTAACTCTGCCTCCAGGGGAGTAGAAGAGTGAGGACCATGAGTGACACTGCCATGACAGCCAGCAGAGGAGCAAAAGGCAACTGTCAGAGCAGCTAAGAGAATAAAAGACCATTACGTGGTGTCACAACCCCACAGAGGAGAGTCTCTGTGGTTCCCAGGTCCATCTAAAAGCTGAGCCCATCGCAGATAGGAGCAGTGCAAGGTGGGAAGGGTTGGCCGGCTGTGAGGCATATGGTCCCCAGAGGTCAATCCAGGTTCCACTGAACCTAGGTCCTTGTCCCTGGCATGAGTACACTAGTATATGAGCCACTCAGCTACACTCAGGCTAAGCATCCCAGGGCCACAGAAGCAGAAAAAAACTGGGGGTGACTCGGCCCATGACACAAAGTCCCTTCAAGGTGAACCTGGAGAGCAAAGGTGTCTTGCTCTTGCACACATCACTCTGAGAACACATCAAGAGGCCCAACTAGGCTACAACCGGGCAGCAGCTGCCTCTGTTTACTCTGACACAGTCTTCTCTGACACCAGAGCATCCATGGATACCCCTTGTCCATGCCTCCAAGGTGGCTGGTGGGCTGAATGAACTGGACTTGCTGGTCGAGCCAAGAAAAGAAGCATATGGGGGTGAGCTCTCTGCACTATCACGCTCCATAGAGGGGCCTGGTTTCTGAAGTCCCCCCACCTCCTCCTTCCCACTTCAGGAGGAACAACACTATTCTCTGGGGCTTCCCACGTGCTAGGCATCCAGCTGGCAACGCACACTGCCACTGAGAGGGAGGTGTGAATCTGTAATCACAAGAATGGGTAAAAGTTGCTGGGAGCTCACATCAGGCCATGGGTGCTGCTCTAAGTGTGTTAAATACTTCCATTCTCACACACTCCCCACTAACCTGAGGAAGGTAGAGCGCTAGGCATACCCATTTCCTATGAGGACTTGAAGGAATAGGGAATAAGCCCAAGATGTGGTAGAACAAGAATTAGAATTCTGGGGAATACAGGTGGCCCCTGCCCTGAGTGTGAGTGTTGGTTCTACTGACCTTCATATCTGACCATCAACTGTGCCTTCTATAAATTCTTCCTGTTCATCAGTCACTTTGCCCCCACTGTATCCCTGTTGTCCAGGCTCAAGCCCCTGCCTGGGCTATTGAACCATCTACCTTGATGCTTGCATCTGTTCACCTAAGGACCATTCCAAGGTTTTGCCTGGAGTTTCACCTGACCATCTGGCCTGTGTACTAGCTCTGACATGAGTCCTATCTGAGTCACTCTCTGACACATCTTTCAAGATGACCTAACACTTAAGTCACTTTGAGGAATGTGTGTTCCTTGAAATATTCCGAGCCTCTTCACCTGTGAAGTGAGAGGGCTGGACCAGATCATTTCTGAGCACTGCCATTCAGTGTGTTTCTGAGCCCTTGCTGTGTACTTAGAAAGGGGTGAACTCAGTGGGCAGAGTGACTCATCACATTTGCAAGCCTTTCTCTTCTAGCTTCTCCTTACCTTGATCCTGGTGTGCGTGTGTATGTATGTATGTATGTATGTATGTATGTATGTATGTATGTATGTGCGTGCATGCATGCCTGTGTGTGTGCATGCCTCTGTGTGTGTGTGTGTGTGTGTGTGTGTGTGTGTGTGTGTGTGTACCCACGCATGCTTATGGAGGCCAGACATCAACCTTGACATCAACCTTGGGACTTGTTTCTCAGGCACCACCTATCCTGTTCAGTTTTGTTTTGAGACAGTGCCTTGTACTGGGCTAGAAATCAGCAAGTAGTTTCAACTGGCTGGTGAGCCTACAAGATCTACTTCTCTCCACCTCCCAAGCACTGAGATTTACAGGGATAGCAAGTACTTTACCTCCTGAGCCATCTCCTTGGGCCCTTTGAACTGATTCTGAGGCATGCTGGCCCTCACTTATCAGAGGCAATCCTGAATCACTGGCGGCTATCACCGCCAGAGCCTTCAAGAAGCCTAGGAGGAGTGGACTGAAAAGTGAGTTGGAACAAATCAGACACATGCCCCACGCCAGGCACCCTGGAGCCTTCTGAGGGCCTGGTTCCCTGGTGCACCTTTTGGGTTTCATAGGGAGGCAATGTGGACAGTGGATGGTGTGCTTGGCAGAGGCGAGGGGTTAACAAGCAGGTCTCTGCTTCTAGCTCTACAGTAAATTAAGCCTCAAACTGGCTCTGGCGGAAGCAGGAATGGTGCCTACGGGTATTTGGTTGGTAGAGGGGTGGTGCTTAGTTCAGCTCTGATACATTCGCCACAGGAGACAGTGATCTACGGTGCAGAGGATGTCAAAGTCTGATGTGCTTTAGGAACTCCTTGCCAAAGGAAGGTTGTGATGGAGATAAGACAGAGCGGGAAGCAGGAAGGGCAGAGAGGGAGGGAGATGCCTAATAGGTCTTGTCCATTCCTCTCACTGTAGATCTGTGAGCCGTGCAGGTGGAGTTAGCAAACCGAACATCCAAAAGCCTGAGGCGATGGTGGTAAAAGGGCCGAGGTGGGGGGAGTCCCGTGAGTGCTGGAGGAAGCTTTGAAAGTGACCCCCACTCTAACCAAACCTACTGTAGGAAATCTGCCTATCTGAACCAGACCGAAGGGGGTTGATTTCCTCCTCGTATCCTCCCAGTTTTAATTAAGGCCCTGTGTGATGCTTTCCATCTTTGTGCAGTGAACAAATGAGGGGGTGACCTCTAGATTCCAGCATCCTCACCTTCACTGCACTTCCTCATCTTTGATTCTCAAAATAACCTCTGCTTCCCTGGACTGGCTGGCCCACCCTGAATGTGATTCATCAAGTGTGGTGTGTACAGCACATTCTGAAAAGCTCCTGTTACCCAGTAAGACGAATCAGCCCTGTTGGATCTCTTCAATCACAACCTTGACTTTGCACAACCAAAAACATCACCAGCAGTCTCTTTCATCTCCTTGAAGCACAGTCCCTGGCCACAGGGTGATAGGTGAGGGGTTGGTAGAGTTGCTCAAGGCCCTGGATCCATGCAAATGTCTTAGATTAGCAATGAAAATCAGACCTGGACCACCAGCCCAGGGAAAAGCCTGGACTGTGGCTCAGAGCAGCAGCTGGCATGAGGTGACCCACCACAACTTTCAAAGGCTCAAAGCTGTCAGAAGCATCGAGTACAGGAAATTGGAAAGAGAATGAGAATGTCCAATTACGAGGGATGCTGACATCACCTGAGAAAAGCCTGGGAAAGAGTGTAGCCCTCGGGGACAGCTGAGCTGTGAAACCCAGGAGAGAAGAGGCGATGGTAGGGACTGGAGGAAAACTGCTCAGCTAAGACAGGAGGGAAAATAGCCTATCAGCAAAGGCTATAGCTGTCACTTTCTGAAGGCCTGTGAGTGCACCCACCAAGGGGAATGTGTCACCTACACTGTTGCATGGAACGCTTGGATGAGACAACATGACTGTCACTGTCATTTGACAAATAAGCAAACCTGAGGCATAAAGATGGCTATATAAGAACTCTGGAAAATCAAATTTTCAAACCCATGATCCTAACTGTCCTATCACTTAGACCTCTTCCAAGTAGGAGTCAGCATGGCGAGCCCCTTCCATCTGAAGATCCTGTTCCTTCTACCTGTCTTTATCCAGTATTGCCACTGACACTGGTGAGCCTGTTCACCCTGCTTTAGCCCGCTGCATGAACCCACCATTCTACTATCTCCCTATTTGAAGATAGAAAAAAACTAGTCTCGGGCCTTTCAAAGAACTATCTGGTGATGTTTAAAACCCACTATGGTGGTATACACAGACATCAGATGAAAGACCCTTGGGGCAGAAAGATCCAGAAGCCATCTGAAGCGTGCCTCCAATACACTGAGATATAAAGATGAACTGAAGGCCACTTGCTAATAAAATACTTGGTGCCTTAAAAAAAAGGCATTAAAAAGATGTCCAAAGCCCTGCAATGAGGAATAAAGATACCAATTTCCTTTATTCCCTGATTCATCTGGCTTAATATTTTAGACGTATTGACTTTACCAAGGCAGGCTGTGTGGGTCACTGGGAGAGGAAATTTCTTCTCGCCATTGACACCATCCACAATGGACAGATATGCATTCAGTCCTGCTGGGACTGAAGATCTGAAGGGAAAGAGGGGGAGCTGGTTTTCAAAGGATGGACTGCAGAGCTATGAAGAAATCCAGACCTTTGTCTGAGACCTGGTGAAGAAACTCCACAGACCATACTAGGAGACTCATAAGAAGTTTGTTGTGGGTATTTCTGATTTTATTTGGAAAACCTTGATTCTATCTTCCTTTCACTGTTCTAGAAATTAATCTTGACATTTTCTTGGATATTTTTCTGATCCCTGACAAATTCTTGTTGGCTAGTATTAGGTGCAATAGGCTCTTGCTAAAGGTGCATTTACTAATTAATGAATAAATAAATGCTTTCATACTGGATCCACCACTCTGTTCTAGAGGAATATGTGTCAGTAGTTCCTGTTAGCTTCAATGGTCCTACTCTGTATAATATAAACCACCATCACTCACAGCTCCTGGACCAGGAGAGGACACTGTCCCCAAATACAGTTCATATCTGTTTGCCACCTGGCAAACACCAGAAGCCTGTGAGACTGGCCCCAAAGCAAGATGAGCAGACCTAATGAGATCCTCCGCTTTGGGGATCCAGAGAAACAGGTAGTAAGTGGAACATCTCTTTCATACTCCTCTCCTCCAGGCTCAGGAGACAAAATGGAAGAAGGACAGAAAGACTGAGAGTCAAAAGTGGGGGGGGTGCACAGAGCAAAACTGTGTCTTTTGGGTATGACAGGACAGTTGAACTCACGAATTCACAACGACTGTGAGCACCTGCATAAGACCATCCGATACAACATCATGGAGAGAGGAGGAGCTCAGGCCCTCACTTCCAGCTGAGGGCATTTTGGCGGTCGATGATGTAGGGGAAGGGGAGTTGGTTATTTTTAGAAGTGTGGTCCCTGTTTGGTTGGTCACACTCCAGATAATAGCCACATACCCATGCCTATATGAGCAGCACAAACTGGATTCAGTAGGTTATTTGTAAAAAAGACATAAAATTGGGAGAGGTGGGGAGTGATGGATATGGGAAGAATTAAGGAGAAGGGTATGGGAATGATTATGATCAAAGTACACTGTATGTCTATGTGAAATTCTCAAAACTTAATACAAATATTTTTTTAAAAGACTTAGGAGAGATTGATGCTGTGTGTTTTGAAGGGACTGTAGACCCCATGAGTCCAGAGGTCCTGTCTATCTTGCTCCCAACACTGTTTCCAAAGCAAAACATCCTGAATCGGAGAGGAAATACTCAATAAAATCTCCAGAGTGAAGATTAGAGGGCATCATCCTGGGCAGCCATTATGAGTCAGGTGCATGATGGATGATCTAGGAAAACTAGCCAGCTGAGGAAAGAGCCTGGGCCCAGCAGTACAGGGGTGTTAAAGAAGCAGTGAGAGCAGGAGGGAGACAGAGAAGCACGTGCACACTCACACACACTCACACACACACACATACACACACATACACAGACACACACACAGACACAGACACACACACATACACACAGACAGACAGACAGACACACACACACATACACACACACATACACACAGACAGACAGACACAAACACACATACACACATACACACACACATACACACAGACACACATACACACAGACACACACACATACACACAGACACACATGCACACACACACACACATACACACACACACACAGATGCTGGTGGTTCTGGGACCACAGCCTGACTCCCCCATCATCTCCCGCAAGAACCTGTTTCTTTCCTCTAGTCCTAACAACCTGGGAAAGAGCAGCAGAGTATCACTGCATCCTCACTGGGGAGACCCCGTAGCAGGCACGAACAGTTACACAAGTTGTTCTTTTCTTTCATTTGTTTGGTTTGGGGGTTTGGAAAAGAAGAGAAGGGGACTCTCCAAAGTCTTGCGGAATAGATGTCAATCATCTATCCAGCCTGAGCATCCCTTGCTACAGTTTGGATTCTAATGGCTCACAGGGTGAAGGCTTGGTCATGACATGGTGGTGCTATTGGGAGGTAGTGGAAAGTTTAGGGGTGGAGCCTAGTGGAAGGGAGTGAGGTCACTGGGGGCAAGTCCTTAAAGGGGATAGTGAGACCCCCATCTCACCTCTTCCTGCCTTCTCTTGCTTCCTGGTACCATGAGGTGGGCAACTCTAACACACCACAGCGATCGGTACCTCTAAAATTCCACAGCAATGGGGCCAGTCATTCATGGACTCAGACCTCAGAAACTGTGCAGTCAAACAGCTTTCCTCTTTTTAAGTTCATGTCTTGGGCACTTTGTCACCAAGTAGAAAGCTGACTAACAGCTCTTTGCTTTCCTTCTCTACTGGCGCATTCATTTCTGGCTTAGCTACAAGTCAAGGGACTCACTCAGTTGAGCCTAAGTTCCAAGGCAACACCAGCACCGGACAGAGGATCATAAGGGAGGCGCAGTGGACATGCACAGGCTAGCTCTGTGCTCAGGAAAATTATCCCACACCTTTGAGCATCAATTTCTTTCTGAAATGGAAGAAATAACGTGCAGCTCCAACACTATTGCTAGACGCAAAAGCAGCATCTAGTACATGGGGCCCGCCCTGTGTGCTAAGAGTAAATTGGGTGACCTATACTTTAACACAAGTGAATCTCATAATAATACGCAAGATCTGCAAAGGAGAGCATAGCACTCCCATTTTACTGATGAAGAAACTGAGGTATAAGTAGGCTGAATATCTTCATCAGAGATAGTGGCCATACTCCATCCCTACCTTTCTGCCTTAGCACAAGAACACAAGACAGAACCAGGTGGGGTGGCTTACACCACAGGTACTAGTACTTGGGAAGCTGAGGCAGGAGAATTGCTGTGAGTTCAAAGCTAGCCTGGGATACTGACTGAGCTCTAGACCAGCCTGCCCTAAAGAGTGAGAGCCTATCTCACCTTGAAATACTACTAAGACTAGAAGTGAAGGAAAAGGAGAAATCAGGAGGAAGGAGAGGGGAGGGAGAGAGGAGGGAGGGAGGGAAAGAGGGAGAAGGCAATCGAGTGGGCAATGGATACATTACAATTCTTTTGCAATGTCCAGAAAACTTTGTCCAAGCATTTAATAGGAAATGTTCAGGAGATGAATGAATGAATGAATGAGTATGTGAGTGAGTGGATAGATTACTGACCTGCCTCGTACATAACTCTCTTTCTCTCTCCCCTGGAAACATCTGTATCAGAGGCCTGGCACTAAATACACACCCACCACCATCTTCCTCTGCCAGCCTGTCCAGTCTACGTACTGGTTTCTGCAGTTTCGTACTCGCTGTCTCTGAGAAGCTCAAAGATGTCCACTTCGACCTTGGCCTTGCCCAGTCTCTCTGGTGCGCGGTTGATGCGGTTCTTGGCCAGGGTGATGGAGAGCCGTTCCCCTCTGCTGCACTCCATGGGGTCATCCAAGATAGCAGCTGCGGGTAGGTAACCAAATGGAGACAGTTGGTACATCACCCACAACCATTACCCCTCTTCCTTCTCCATCCTGTCCAAACTGCCGTCTTCCTTTTCCAGGAAGCTCCCCAAATCCCTCTCCACCTCTACATCTGCAGACCCCCCCCCAGAGTAAGTTCACTGTATGGTTCATTCTCTGCTCACAGACGGTTATGGCAGCGAATTCTAATGGGATATGGGCCTAAGGAACAATGCAATGCCACAGTCAGCCACCAGGGGTCCTACCTGTCTGAGGTCCCCGGAGTTGGGTGCAAAAATGATCTTGGAGACTTGTCCAAGTACACACAGAAAGGCATGTGCATGCTACCCTTTGAAATGGAATTCTAAGTACACAGGGAATCTCCCCAGGAAAGAAAAGGCTATGCATTTGTGTGGGACAGCTGTGGGGTCAGGGAAGCAACTGCAGGTTACTGTGGAATGCTTGCACTACTGTCTATGGTGTCGTGGGTCCCCAGATAAGCTATGCAATTTCTCTGAAAGTCTTATCTTCATTGGCGTAGTAAAGAAAAACCCGCTGGCAAGTCTAGGGACTCAGTTCAGGTAGTGGAGGTCAGTGACCCATTCTCTGGACTTAACCAGTGTGACAATTAGCGTGGTTGATTTGGAGGGAGGTTCAGTATGAGGAGCTGCCCTGCCTCTGGATGCTATATGAAGGGAATCACGGAGAATTGGGCTCTAGTCCCAGGTCCACCTGTATTAGCTAAAGGATCTGTTTCCTTACCTGAAAAATGGAGAGGAAAGCTACTCTTTGGGTTACTGTGAGAAGTACATAAGACACACTCAGTGCAGTTTTACATCTAGTAGACACTCAATGCTGACTACTGAGATTCCTAATTCTCTTCCTGAGAGAGCTGACCCAACGCAGAGACTTTCTGTAAACATTTATGGCAGCTATTCATGAGTAATTATTCACAAAGACTAAAAGGTGGAAATAATCCATATGTCAATCAACCGGGGAACAAGGAGGATGCGGCTTTCCTATATAGTGGATTATTACTGGGAAACAAGAGGAATAAAGCATTTCCACATGTGACAACATGGATAAACCTTAACAACATCACACAAAGTAAAAGGAGTCAGACACAAGACACAGCATATCGGATGGGTCTATTAACACAAGAACGTCTAGACAAAGTGAATCCATAGAGACAGTAGTCAGAGTAATAGTTGCCTTGGGTTATGAGACAACTGCGAATATAGCAAAAGTCACTAAACTGTATACTTTAGGTGGGTGAATTCTTCAGGATATTCATTTACCTCAATAAAGCAATTACAAAAAGAATGAAAGAATATCAAACTTATCTTTCAGAGGTTGAAAGAAACATAGAGTGTATCACAACAGATTCCACTACCACACGGGCCCTGAGTGGCTATGGCCTGGTGGACCAAGGCAAATGTTCCCAAGTTCTTATGTTCACAAGCAATATAGTCTTGGTATTAGTTTTCTATCATGGTGACAAAATCCCTGAGGTAATCCCTGTACCCTAATGGCCCAGGCACGCTTTTGTTTTGCCCATTGCTGATCTACGCACAATCAACATCTCACAAAGGAAATACCAGGAGACAGCACAGAGCGTGACAAAGTATTTTTCCTGACTGTGGATTTATTTAATTCCTACACACGCTCTCAGTGAACAAGGTAAACTCAATTTCACATTCACAGTGTAGGCTCAAGCATGGGGCTAGGAAGGTGAGTCCCAAGGCATAGGCAATGAAGTTGACACATTAACTAGAAAAGCACACATAAAATGACCATCCACCTGTAAGGATGGCCAAAGAACTGTAACTGGGAAGGCTTAAAAGCCCTGCCAAGGTAACCTGTAACACATGTCCACATTCTTTGTGAATGGGGCACCTTGGGAATGTTCTGACTTCAGTCAGGGCTCATGTTACAGTCTCATTGGACTGGATCAAAGAACAAGACTCAGAATAGGACAGCTCCACAGAAGGCAGAAATGAAGTCATGCTGTGTCACACTAGCATGACAACTTGAGACCATAAGGAAGCAGGTACAGAGAGGAATGACCCCTGAATGATGTCCCTTGATGTCACAATGACCAGAAACCGGTTCTGATAAGTCTGGTGACTCACCCACATTTCAGAGCTGGCTAGCAGTGGAGGAGGACACGGTCTCAGGTTGGTCCAACCTCAGACACCAAATCTGTCCTCTCGGGATTTGGATTGGAGAGAGGATGTTGCAAGTAGGGATCCTGCATCTTATGGTCACTTTAAAGGCAGTGTCACCAAGGCAAATCAACTCTGAGACATTACCAGTGACAGACTGGATTCTGGACCTCTGAAAACCACCCAGCTAACTTCTCTGCTTTTCTACACATTCACACCCTGATGAGATTTCCCAGGTAAAGGCAGCCATCCTGTAGTAAATTAACCACTAAAATAATCTCCCAGGAAATGTTGGAAGGTTTAGATCTGAAGTATACTTGGTCTACTAGGAGCTATTGGAGCTTCAAGAGGTGGGCCACAGCTGAAGGAAGTCAGGTCACTGGATGGTAACCAATGATCTTGCTACCACCCCCACACCCACTCCCTGGCCACCTGATCAGAGTGGCTTTCTCTGCTGCATACTTCCACCATGATATAGATAGAGCCTCTCAGTGGATGGTCCCTAAAGCAAAAGAGTCAAGCAACCAAGAACTGAATCCTCTGGCACCACAAGCCCAGTACACCTTTCCTCCTTGAAGCTGATTGACCTCAGGGATTTTGTCTCAGCGATGGAAAGCTAATACAAAGTCCATGTTCCTTGTGAACATGAGAATTTAGGGTCATCTAACCTGGGTGCTTATGTTACAGCCTCGCTGGCTTTGCCACTACTCCATCAGTAAGCAAATGTCAGGATTACAGATGTATTATAAGAGGCAACACACACCCTAGGGTTTGTTCCAGGTATAACTGCTTCTTTCTCTTCTCTTCTCTTCTATTCTATTCTCCTTTCCCCTCCCCTCCATTCCCTTCCCTCCTCTCCTCTTCTTTTTGAAAAAGGCACATCTAATGTGCGTGTTGTGGGTTTCATTGTCTCTCTTTTGATGCCCCTCCCCTTCCCAGTGCATTTTTAAAGTCCTAACTCCCAATGTGACAATATTCAGAAGGAGAGCCTTCAGGAGGTAATGAGGCTAAATGAGGTCACAAGGATGGGACCCTGAACTTATGGAATTAGTGTCCTCTCAGAAGAGAGAGCAGGGAGCTCACTCACTTTCTCTCTACTATGAGAAGACACAGGGAGAAGATGGCCAGGAAGACAGGCCTCTCTAGGAGTGAACTTGATGGCCAGGAAGACAGGCCTCTCTAGGAGTGAACTTGATGGCCAGGAAGACAGGCCTCTCTAGGAGTGAACTTGATGGCCAGGAAGAGAGGCTTCTCTAGGAATGAACTTGGTCACTAGGAATGATCTTGGACATAGCAGAAAACACTGAGAAATAAAAGTTCTGTTTAAGCCACTTAGCTTGCAATCCCACTGTCTAGCATCCTAAACTGATTAAGGCAGTGTGTTAATACAGAAGCAGATGTCCAAGCACAGCCAAGTGTGTCTTGTGTTGTACATCCAATATCCAGAGCATCATCTAACGTGCCGAGTCAGAGCAATAGTGGGTAATAGTAGGGAATGCGGGAATCTGATAGTGGACCCTCTTCTTCTTTCCTTCCCCATGAGGCCCTCAGAGGTATGTGGCAAGGGCTTGTCAAATCCTGATTCCCATGCCCACTCCCAGGCCATCCTGGATACCACATGTAACCGAGGTTTTGGTTCTTGGTGGTGATTAATTTCTGACAGGGAAGAAGCTTGACTGGGTGGCTGGTTGGTTTGCATCAAACATTTTGGAACCACAATATTTAGCTTGAAAATAGGCCCTGAATTCTAGGTTTTTGGATGCTAAAGATAAGTTGGGGGCTCAGGCTCTCCCAGGATGCTGAAGGAACGTGTCACCATAAGGCAGTTGCCGAACAGCACACTTGTTCTGCAGCGGCCCCAGGAGAGGGTCCAGATGGATGGAGCAGAGCAGTGTGCTCAAGACTTAATGTGCAGCGGATGCTTCTGGTCCACACTGGGTCCCTCTGGCCCAGCTACTAGGCTAGGCCAGAATGTTCAGAGTTGCCAGCTGCTGTCAAATGAGGAGCAGTATGTATAAGCCAGCAATCCTGTGGCCCTGGGGATCGCTCTGCACAGGATTCAACTAGTAAGGCTGAGAAGTCTGGGCTACAGTGAGGGCAGGGTTGCAATGGGGAGACACATGAGGGGACTAGGTCTGCCCTGCTATTTAGCCTTGAAGATCCAATGCTCAGTGCTTCTTCTGGACCATCAGGATTCAGCACACCTTCTTTATATCAAGAAAACCCTTGTACCCACGCAGAGTCTCCCCCTCAAACCCCAAGCATTGTGCTCTCTGCTGATCTCTCTCCCCATCTGGGGTCAGAGGTCCCTGACAGCCTGTTGACAGTGTGCATCCTGGTCCCAAGTTGTCCTCCCCTTTCTTGTGCCAATGTATGTCTGCTTTGGACAGGGATGGCTTCCTTTGGGTTGATGGGCCTGCCTATAGCACTGCCTAGCTCAGCACTAGTAAGTGTGACCAGGCCTGTGCAGAAGAGAATGTACAGCTACTTATTTGCTTTTTATTACAGCCTGAAGGATGGTCTCCCAAGGCATTGGGAAATGTCATTGCTAATCATAGCCTGCCATCCTCTCCCCACGGGAGCGTAATCACTCACCTATGTTGCCCCCTTTGCCTTTGATGACACTGTTCCTCGTTTCCTCTTTCCATGCCTGGAATCTTCTCCCTCTAGACTCATCTCTTTTGGAAAGCCCTCTCCAATTCCCAGGGTCCAGTATCCTTTTCCACAAATTTCCTTTAAGAACCCCAGCCGCTCCCCACCCCATCAGCAGAAACTTGTCTGCCCACCTGTACCTATATGTGTCCTCAACAGCTCGTGTCTTACATGCCCAGATAATTCCTGTCCCTGCCTGCCCACTTCCCCAGATTACTCATTTCAAATGAACTCCCTTCCTTTGAGCTCTATGAATTTGTCCTGCTGCCTATGTGTGGCCTCTCCTTTTTCTCTCTTTGGGGGTCAGGAATGATTGGCTATTAGATGTCTAAGCAGTGCAGGGCCACCTGGCTCTTCATTCTCTGTAGCAATTGCAGCAAACGTTGGTGATGTGATGATACCAGGATTGAAGGTACCCCCAGGGCATGGGGATGCATGGAGGAGAACACAGCGCTACCTCCACTCAGCAATATCCATCCAGGGATGGCAGCATCATGTTGTCTGTTCCTTGCCTTCCCTCTAGGCATGATTGAGAGCTCAGGAGTGAACCCTCAAGTGTGGGTGCCAGATACCTTAATCTCCAAACTCCACCAGAGGCCTGCGGCAGAAGATTCTAGGCACCTCGACAGCTCTTCTCTTTAAGGAGGGAGTAAAGAAGTTTTACTGGCGAGCCTTTACAGGCCATATCTTTAACACTGCCAGTGGCTTTTTGGCCCAACCTGTTACGACCCTGTGCTAACAAGAAAAAGAGATGGGTTGAGCCCTGGGCACCCAGTTACCTTTGCTTCCCAGCTGCTTGCCTGTCTCCAGGCTCCCAGATATGGCTATAGCCCTGCCATTCACCTACCATCAGGCCTGTCCTCTTAGGGCCCTCCATTTTCTTGTTGTTCCCACTCATCTCTTCCACCAAAGGACGTCTCCCTCCATGTGGGTTGGCACATCTGCATCCTCACCTAGATCCCCTCTTCCAGGACAGCCTCCATCCCATGATGTCTTCCTTCCCCTGTTCTGCCCGCCCCATATATCTCCCTTTGCTCCTGTCTTCAGTTTATTGCAGACCAGGCGATGTCTCTGTGTTCAGACAGCATCAAGGCCCAAGCAGACAGAACTTCCTGTGACCAGATGGGCCATGTGCCACACTGGCCCTGTAAACAAACACAAGGGGCTCCCAATTTGGTGAGTACCAAGCCAAAAATCACAGCCAACACACAAAGGAGGGAAGAAGGACTTTTAGTGCCTGCAGGGAAGAGAGCACAGCCTCCCAAGATACTTCTGCAATACTGACAATCCCCCTTCCTTCTTACCTGCAGTGCAAGCCCAGCTTAGTGGATGATTCTTCAGTGTTTACTGACTTCAACCCAAAGTCCCCCTCCACCTAATTCACTGCAAGCCACCTTCTGTCCCCCACCTCACTCAGACTACACACAATACCAGTGCCAACAAGCATCATTGCAAAATCAGTGGTTACTTCTGATTCCTTGTCTAATTACATCACTAGCCAGTATTATTGTTTATGATCACCAGGAGCTGCTCTGAGAACATCAAATATATGATCTCATTTAATCCGAATGCAACCTGCAGTTTATTATTGTTTTATAGGCAAGATAAGTGAGAAGGGACCAGTTAAGCAACTTGCCCAAGATTGCATGGCTCCTAGTGGCACCTGGGACCTGGGCCAGTTTTCTGCGACACCCTTACTTCTGGCTGTTCCTGGGCTAAGGGTTATTTGCAGCCAAGTCCTTCTATTTTCTTACCTGAGGCTCATTGGTTCCTAGGAAGCTGGTCTCTAAGGATGCTACTAATTTTCTGGCCATTGCTGCAGAAGGTACCCTCTGTTCCCACCATCCTTTAATATGGATGGATCCCCAGGGTCTCTGCAAAGCCCTTTTTCTGCCTTATTTACAGGAGCTTCATAAATGATGGCTTTCATTTCCAGTCACCTCCCTGGGGAAGCACCATGTGCACACAACAGTCTGTCGGCACCTCCTGGCGAATGTCTAAACAGCATCTCAAACTTATCAAGACCCAAACTAAGAGGCTGGCAAGATGGCTCAGTGGGTAAAGCTCTTGTCACACAGACCTGATGACCTGAGCTTAATAAGAAAACCCACATGTCTTAGTTAGGTTTCTATTTCTGTGATACGATACCTTAGTCAAGGCAATTTATGAAAGAATTTAATTGGGCTTATGGTTTCTGGGAGTTTATGATGGTAAAGGGAAGACTGGGCAGCTTACATCTGGATCCACAGGCAAAAGGCAGAGAACACACTGGGAAAGGCACTGGTCTTTTGAAACCTCAAAGCCTACTCCCAGTGACACACCTCCTCTGTCAAGGCCATGCCTCCTAATCCTTTCCAAACAGTTCTTCCGACTGACAACCAAATATTTAAACATATGAGTGTATGGGGGCTATCACATTCAAGCCACCACAGAATTAACAAAGGGCAACATCAGCTTCCCAGATATCATACCCTTGCCCAACTCCTCCCCTCCAAGCAACCTTGTCTGCTTCTGCCTCCTTAGCATTTCTCTTGTTGATTCTCCTAATGACACTGTCTGCTTCACCTCAACTACCTGGAAGGATAGACTTTTGCTCAGCTGTGTCTTGTCAATAAACCGAGGATTAGACACAGTCTCAAAATAAAGATGGAAACAAAAATAAAAATAAGTTTGGGGCATACCTTAGTGAGATAACACTTACTTGGCATATGCACCATCCTGAGTTCTACCCACACCACTTTGGGTTCCCTGACACAGCAGATGAGACCTGTCCCTTAGACTCAGCTTCTCTACTCATCCCTCTCTACCTACCACACATAGTGAAATGCCAATGACATATCATGGGTGTGTGTACACATACTTGAGTGTTCGAGTGTGTGTGCGCGTGCACACACACACACACACACACAGAGGCACGCATGTCAATACACATGCATACATGTATACAAACATGAACATGCAAATGCACTTGATGCTGCTAGATGCCTGCATTCCTTTGGTCTCCCATCTCTTCAGTTCTCAAAGCTTTGCTTGCTGGGTCTGCTTACTTAGGATAATGCCTGAGACATTCACTCCTCCAGGAAGCCTTACCCTAAATATAGTGGCTAACCAAGCACCACAGCCATGTTTTCCCAAGAAACCAAAGCCTCTTGTAGGGCATTTCAATCAAGGCTTTCAGCTTTAATTTTCGCTCATCAGTTTGTTCTAACCCAGTGCCTGGTACTTCATCTAGCATAGGTACACCGTTTATAAATATTTGAGCCAAATTAATCTTGACTTCAGGGAGATTCTAAGCCAATTTCCATTAACATCATCACTCTGCTCCATACACCTATGAGTGGGGGAATCTTTTTGACAAAGGCACAGTGAAAAACAGTACCATACTGTATTGAATCAAAATAACAGGACCCTCACATACTAAAAGGAGTTAGGAACTTCAAGCTGCCACATGCCACGAGTCAAAATCAACACAAAAATGGGCAGGAGGCATAAAGGTGAACCCCAAGACTATAAAAATTCTAAAGGAAATCTGCATGACCCCAAGTTTGACAAAGGTTTAGGTACAACCTGTAGGGAAAAAGGACCCACCAAAGAAACACACACTGAGCAGAGACAAAGAAACACACTTTGGCCCTGCAACCAGAGCCAAAGAAATGCACCCTGACCCTGAAACCAGTGCCAAAGAAACATATTTTGGCCATAGAACCAGAGTCAGTGAAAGAAATATACCTGGCCCTAATATTAGAGCCAAAAGGCTAAAAAGAACTAGTGAAAGAAACACACTTTGGCACTGAAATCAGAGCCAAATCTGAGCCTGAACCTGTGCAGAAAACCAACCAATCCCTGAGCATGAGATCTAGCCAATCCGAGCTCAGGATTGAAATCTGACCAATCCCCACCCTGGAAATCTTCTCCCTGGAAAAACTCCACACGTAAAAAACCCTACATAAACTCTGTGCCTATTCTGCTTGTGACTGTCTGCCCATCTGCTTCCACCCTGACAGAAGCAGACACTTTCCTGGATTCTTCCCTCCCAATAAATCTCTTGAATGAGTTTTAGATGAGACCTTCCTTGGGAGGAGAGAAGAAACAACTTTTCGCCAGAGCCAGAGCCATGGAGAAGTGGAAGTGGAGTTGTTACACTATACTCCTTCGCTGGGGAAGCCCTCCCCCATGGGAGCTGTTACACTGGGGAAGCCTTTTCCTGGAGCAGGGCTGTAAGCTGCTATGCTTACTGTGACCTGTGATATTCTTTGGCTCCCAAGTGCCAGAATACCTTTCCATCCTAGCCACAATGCTTATACTACCCATGAGGTAAAATCTTGGTAAGTTAGACTTCATCAAAGCTGTACGTGTCTGTTCTTTCAAAGAGACCATAAACAGAGTGACTCGACAAGCCACTACCTGGGAGAAAATTTGTGCAGAATCTATCCTAGACAGAGGACTCACATCCAGGAAACAAGAAGACTTTCAAGACTCAGAAATAAGAAAACTATGCAAATTTTAAGTCAAACAAAAAAATTGAACACATACTTTACAAAGAAGTGATATGGGTGGGTAGAACATATACTCTGTATAACAGTAACCAGGGAAATGCAAATTAAAACCACAATGAGCTGCTACTGCAAACCTGTTTGAATGGCTGAAATTAAAAGGCTTCACCATATTAAGTGTTGGCAAAGATATAGAAAAATTGGAATTCCCATTCACTCATTTTTCCGTAGTTCTCACCATGAGCCTAGTTTTAGTACCCAAGACTGGGTAAGACCTTCAGTTTTCCTTCTCTTCACTGTATACATTCCCCCTGAAGATTCTACTATATTGGGGAGGCAGCTCAGTTGGGAACATGCTGACCTTACAAGTCAGGAACCTAAATCAGATTCCCCAGAACTCTGGTAAAGAAGCAGAACACAGTGGTCTATGCTTGTAATCCCAATGCCAGGAAGTCAGAGATAAGCATATCCCTGGGGATTCTTGTTCAGCTAGACTACCTTACTCAATTAATTCCAGATCAGTGAGAAACCCTGTCTCAAAAACAAGGTGGATGGGGCTTGAGGAACAAAAACCCAAAATTGTTGTCTGACCTTCACAGGCAGGCACGGCCATGCACACACAAACATGCAAACACAGAGAGAAAGAGCTCACTATATCTCGAATCAGTTCTCAACTATCAGGCCCTGGGCTGCTGTGTAGAGTTAAGTTCTCAACCACACATTAGGCTTTTGTTTCTGGCTGCTACTATGAAATATTCCCTTGAGGCTAGTTGCAAATTCTGTGTCCCAAATGGTACCCATTACCTTTATATACAATTGGGGGTGCACTCTTCCTTCTCAGACTCAATTAATAGTAGCACAGTTGCTCAATGCACATTTTTGGCAGAGACACTTGTACTCTCCCCATCCTTTGGCCACTCCATCTGCTCAGTTGCTAAGGTCAGCCAGGGGACCCGCTTCCCACTGCTCTCTGTTCCTGCTGTCACTTCTCTTCCTGTCTTCCTGAATTCCCCTAGCTTGTCTCAGTCTCTCCCTCATACCAATGCAGATTGTCTAGCCTTAAGGCCCTGTGTAATCTGGTTCTAATGTACCTTTGCAGCATCATGTTCTACTAAATTCTAAGGTCACTTAGCTGCATTAAGGTCATCCTTTCTCAACACAAAACAGGTCATGTAACTTTGCCTTGTGTTTTTGGTTTTGTTGTTGTTGTTTGGTCGTTTGTTTGTTTGGTTGGTTTTGGTCCAGGTAGTCTTCCCTTGCCCTTTGGAAAGCTCGTGGCTTTTCTGTGACCACATCCACATCCTAATGGAACCACAGCTTATTCCCTTGCAGCTTCCCACCTTAACCCCCAACGAGCCATGAAGAACACCAGCTGAATGGATTCCCTACTTTTCAGATCCCTGAAACACTTGTGATCTGAATCATCCATTCAGTACTTAACCATGAACTTTGTAAGTGATACTGGAAGTTAGTGCATTAATTCAATCCTTCCTGTACTTACTAGGTCACCAAAACTCAATTCGCTGACTCTTTTAGTCAAGGTGATGTCTACAGAGGATGGGATGTTTCTGATTCCTACATGTCTAGAGGAAGACAAAACTACTTAAGCAAATGGCCACAAGACAACAAGGCAAGTGAAAAAAACAAAATCATATTATGCTCCAAGGAAGCAGGTATTCATGTACCAGAAAATCACAAGTCAGAGAGACTAGGTCTTTGGTTCTCAAAGAGATCCTGGTGGCTGGGGAGGAAGAAAGATCTTTACTGTACAGAGAAGCAAGGCATTCTTAGGAGAATAATTGATGGGAAAGCTCCAGAGAAGGATTCCTGTATTTATCTAACATAAATGCTATGACTACCCAAGTGGCTACTGACTCCCTAAGTGGCTAAGGCTACCTAAGTGACTAATGACTACCTATGTGGCTACTGACTACCTAAGTGGTTACTGTCTAAATGGCTAGACTCTCTAAGATGCTACTGACTCCCTTAGTGGCTACTGATTCCCTTACTGGCTACTGGCCACCTAAGTGACTCTAATTCACTAAGTGACTTACTCATTGCCAGGTTTCCCAGAGGAGACAGCTGTGAAGGAAGTTAGTGAGTTTTCAGACAGGAAGAGAAGCAATGTGTTATCTACGGAGCCCCCAAAGTTTAAAAAGGAAGCTTGGGGTGCCTACCCAGAGGGGCTTGCAAGGAGGACACATTAATAATGTCACAGCATGAAAACCCTTATAAAGACTCATTGGGAGGCTGGAATGGTGCCTGATTGCTGAGAAACAGCCCAAGGACTTTAAACAGGTCATGACATGGCAAGGTTTATATTTCAGGGTGATTGCTCTTGTAGGTATAGTGGAGAGAGAGTGGAAATATGATCTGAAAAGATCAGTCTGGGTGCTATTTTAAAAATCTGGCAGAGAGAAATGAGGCCAGTAGTGAGGGTCAGGGAAAGGAGAGGAATAACATTTGTTAGTCTCCCCAGAGTTCAGGAGATGGAGGACTGACTTTGGGCTTACAAAGGTTGGGGCAGATTCAAGTGACACTAGCGAGGTGGAATCAGGAAGAGTCTGTAAATGACGTAGATTCTGGGCTTATCTTATGTTTAGGTGATGACCCCCCCCAGGGACAGGGTTATAATAATCATTTGGGTTCAGTATTAGATGGCGAACATAGGGAGGATAAACAAGGCTTTCGACCTCAGAGACTCGGGGATAGTTAGAAGGAAGGCTGAAAAGCAATGTTCTGGCCCAAGGACCCAAGGGAGCTAGAAGACAGATGAAATAAAGACTAATGATTTCCCATGAGGCTTGGCAATTAGGAGGTCTCTGGGGACTTTCGTGGAGCAACAGCAGTGATGCTTATGTGGTAGCAGCCTTGACAGAACGAGAGGGGACTAGAAGGTAAAGCTTCTGTTGCAGGACAATTGGGGCCATGCACACGTACTTCATAAGGAAGAGATTCTAAGCTATGATGACAAGGGCTCAGAAAGAGGAGGTGGTAGGGAGGAAAGCTGATCACCTCATAAGAAGAGGGCCTTCTTCTGAATCAGCCCTGTTAAAAGGCAGACAGATAGAACCTGGAGAGAGGTGAAGATGCACCTGGGATGTCAGAAGGGACAGCTCCTCCTCCAAGATGGCAGCACAAGGTGCCAACCCAGGGCCTTTCCCTTCTTCCTGTTACTAACCCATCACCCCAAATTTCAATTGCATGCATGGCTACCCAGCTCAGATGTGGCAGCCTCTCCTGAGCTCAGGAAGACCTGAGCTGACTTTGAGCTCACAGAGGTGGGTGAAGGTGACTTACTCTTCCCCTCTTTTCTCCCTGTTTTCCTGGAAGGAAATGGTGACAGAAGAACATACACAAACCACGTTTGGTGATGGCAGCATTGCTCACCACCACTATCCTTAACTACCACCTACCCCCTAGGCTCACATGTGCAAGGAATATACATTACATTCGAGCACTATATTACATGCGTCTTTGGGGCTCAGCCCTATTATGACTCAGCCTCTATCTCAGCTCAGCGCTACCTAACAGGGAAAAACCAAAAACAAGAACAAAAGGCCACACATCTCTGTTAATGTTCTAGTGGGTACTTTGTAAAAGGTCAAAATAAATGTATGAGATTATGAAATTAAATCACAAGTAGTATAATGCCAACATCCAATCAATACAAAAATCATTGAGATGTTTTATATTCTTATTTTCATATCTAGTGTGTGTGTGTGTGTGTGTGTGTGTGTGTGTGTGTGTGTGTGTGAACTCCACTAGGGAGTTTCCATTTTCTTGGAGGAAAAGCAACATCGTCCTGTTCTGCAAGCCAGAATGACAGTGACAGGGTAGGTGGCTACAGGTGAGAGCGGAGAGCAGCTGCTCTGTCGTGTAAACGCTTTTCTGAGTCCCACTGAAATGGGGGAGAGGCTGCTGTGCTCAGGGCACAGAGCAAGGCAGGTGGATGTCAGAGCTCTCAAGAGGAGCTAGACATTGTTAGGAGAGCTGATGGTATCATAGCAACGGAGAGAAGGTGGGTTGGGGTCTTTCCACTGGATAGAGAAAGGAGTATGTTTCCAAGGGTTAGACCCAGCAGTTATGAGAGTGGGGCATGTGTGGCCCACGAGAAGGATACTCAGACATGCAGAGAACCAGGCATTGTGGGAATGAGGAGCCTGAAGAAGATGGACAGGAGGCTGTTTTCAGAGAAAGAGGCATGGCCGAATAGTAGAGAGCTTATCTGGCATGCACTAAGTCGCCTAGTAATTTCAAGAAAACCAGAGGTTGGAGATCTGCCGCGGCCCAGAGTGAGGCGGTGATGGTGATGTGGAATGGGAGAGAAGTCAGTGGAAGGGACGAATGCAGTGATCTCCAAGGCAATGGCGCCCGAGGGGTGGGCACAGAGACACTGAGGATGATCGGCGTGGAGCGAGGTAGGTGAAGGGAGGATGCCGAGTCCAAAGTTCCATCTCTACACGACGAGGCAAGCACAAGTTGAGCAGGGGCCTGCGGTCAGACCACAGTCCGGGAAAGGAGTGGAGATGAGTCTGCAGGAGGGAAGCACTTAGGGAGTGAAGCTAGCCCCCTGGCTTCCTTGTGTGTGGACTGCCATCTAAACAGGAAGCAGAGAGTGTGGAAAGCCAGCACCTCCCCTCGTCTCTGGCCCCAGAACAACTCAGCACTGAGCTGAATACACGTTGGGCACAGATGCCTTTCAGATTTGTCTGATGTAAGTGCATGGCTGGACTTCACAGCGTGGTTCACTTTAATCTTTCACATACCCATAGCTAAATAAAGGACACGACCCCTGGAAAAAATTTACAAATGAATTCTGTGGCATGGCCAACAATTATATCTGCACTTAGTGCTTTATTAATGTGGTCACTTTGCACAACCTACGTATATATCTGACTAATATTCCCAGTTAGCCTTCTGAAACTGCCTCTTTTCTCTCCCAGCTCTTACCACCTTCCTCTTAGTTTTCTTCTGGAGAGTATCATCACCCCCACGGTCACAGAGGGAGCCCCTGCCCCACCCTGCCTGGGCAATGTCCTGGGCAGCTTGTGGCTAACCCCAATTCAGGGTGTGGCAGCACTGTGCCTGGAGGAGCCACACTCTCGCCTCCCCGCACACGGAGTCAGGATGGGGAGCACTAGTGAGCTGGAGCTGCCCATTCATATTGTTTAATGGCTTCTGGTGACAGCCTCCTGACCAAATTGTGTTACAGAATGGGAAGAAAGGCAGAAGGGATGTGGAGCAGCGGAGGCTGCTGGGAGCCTTGGAGGGCTGAGTGTAGAGGATGTCAGATGAAGTTGGCCTTTTAATAGCAGAGGAAAGTGAGCCCGGGCTGGCCTCCTTGACTGTGGTAATTCAATCTCGAGAGCATCTATGGATCACCAATCTTATGCCAGGCACCAGTCAGGAGGGGTGCAGCTGAGGACACGAAATACGAAGACATGAATCAGCTCTGGTCTCCGCTCTCTAAGACTCATCATAAGCTTGCAGGGAAGATGGAGAGGGAGGATGGGGAGCGAGGGTAGAGATCATAAGCTCTGTGCTAAGCAGCTGTGAAGGTGAGCCTAGATGGACAGCTGTCAAATGCTTTCTCAAGAGTCCATTCCAACACCGCTCACTCTTCAGTGCATTTTGACCCACCCATGACTCTGCTGTAGTTTGAGTGTGAAATGCCTCGCGTCATCTTGTGCTTGGCAGTTCCTGTGGAACACTGTAGAACCTTTAGCAGTGAAGCTGGAGAGTGGGCCTTGAAGTTTCATAGACTGGCTTCACTTCTGTTCACTCTCTCTGTTTCTTGACTGCTAATGCAATGTGACCAGCTGCCCCCTGTTCCTGACACCATGCCTTCTCTACCTTGATAGACTGCAAACCAACATAAGCACTTTCTCCCTTAAGCTGCTGTCAGATAAAGTGCCACAGCAGTGAGATTAGTAACTAATGCAGTCCCCATCAGATTATATCACCACTGTTTCCCCTCCATCAAGAGAGACATTTGGTCTCACATTTTACCCCAAGCTTTGAATAGTTGCAGGTCAAGTCTGCTAGAGTTGACAACTTAGGACCCTGTCATCTCTGATCAGAAATGAAAACTGGGTTATTGATTAACCAGGTTGATGTTCATCCCCTCCCATCAAAAGGTATGAGCATAAGCAAGAGAAGTAACAAACTAGGACTGCCTTGAGTTCTTGGCAGAATGTGGGGGGAAACACTCTGAAGAGCCTCCCCTTTGATTGTTTCTGCCTTTGGTCTCTTTTCCCCAGGATATCAAAGCACCAGTAATGAACTTTTTTATTATTATTATCCATTGCCATCATCCCCCAAGGGAAGAGCCAGAGCAGGGCAAGGGCTATTCATCAAACAGGACACTGGTGTTTAGAGTCTAAGCTAGATACCCCAGTGGGACAAGAATGGAATATTCATGTGCTCATTCATTCGAAAAATATTCAGATAATCTGTCATTTTCTCTCTTGCCCTTTTCCTAAGGTGGAAGGGAAGAGATTCACATCAACAAAATGTAACAGACTTATGGCTCACACTGTAATTATGATTTCTGGTTGGAGTGATAGTCGCTGCTATGTACCCAAGAGACAAGCAGAATCAGCTTGGAGGCCACGTGTAGCATGCAGGTTGGAAGCCTGTCTCTTCCCTTCCAGGCCCTGTGAGGATGAGCTGTGCCACAGTGCCTCCCTGGGGGACTAGACGTTCAGACATCCTTTGTGACAGTCCCTCACTAGGCATGCCATTTTTCCTTGAAACTAAATCACCAGTGAAGCTGGTATCCATGGGTACCTTAGGACTCTCTTGGTTGAGAACCATTTCTGTAAGGTGATGAGGAGGAGCTAGGACACCAACTCCAAGAACTGTGGCCTCCCTTCTTCCTGCGTGAGTATAGGATGTCGGATCGAGATGAGAAAGGGTGGCTGGGGACAGGAAGGGTATGGGTCACAGCTCTGCTCAGCAGCCTAGACTTGGTCTTCCTCTCTGGGCAATCTCTGTCTGATCTGACCAGCTGAGTTTCCATAGGAGCTGTGACTGAAAGAGATGCTCACCTGACTGCTGTCAAAATACTCCAAATGCACAGAAGCATAATAGAAGAAATATCACCAACTGCAGGGGATAGAAGGAAGCTCCGTCCAGATGCCAGGTGCCACAGAAGCAAAAAGCCAGTAAATCTAATTTAGTATAGACCACACAATTACCCACTTTAAAAATTAAGGACCGAGACCATAAACCCACTAAACTTCAAATGTTCATAATGGGCAGTTAAATGGGAGAGACAGAAAAAGTACAGGGGAGAGAGGAAAGGGGAAGGGAAGGGGAAAAGGAGAGAGGGGAAGGGAAGAGAAATGGGGGGGTGGAAGGACAACAAAATCCAGGATCAGGTATACAGAGATTGAGGGCGGGGCCCAGAAAGACAGTAGGAGGAAGGCAGAGAAACAGCACAAAGAACATGTTCTTGGGGGGGGGTCTCTGATTCTGCTGCCAAAGAGACTTAAAGCCACCTCTGTGGGCATAGATTGTGACAAAGGCTTTTGCAATGACTAGAAAACTCTCAATTTGTTCCTTTCTATTCCTCCAGTCATCACGCTGGTTTAGAGCCAGGGTTATTGACACCAGCACCACTGCTGTTTTGGGTCCCAGCAATCCTCTACTGTAGGAGGCTGTTCTGAGCATCCTGGAAGGTTTAACAACACTTACGATGACAACTAAAATGTCTCCAGATATTGCCCAATGTTCCCCTGGATAAGGGACAGCCACCAGCCCCGCCCCCAGTTAAGAAGCAATGGTTTTGACTATTACCACTTTACAACTTACCTCTTGCCTTTAGCAGATAACCCTCTACTCCTTACTCAAACCCATAGGAGGACTTCCCCCACAAGTATATCTTTGATAGTGTCACTTCACTATTCAGAACTGCTTCAAAGCATTCCAGTGTCCAGAGAACGAAAAAAATATAATCCCAGTTACCTACTGTGCACTGCACTTTGTTCTGAGCAATGGAAACCGAGTGAGGAACAGGACGGAGACCCAGATACAAGGAGAGGCAGACAAGAAAGGTGTAAGTAAAAGACACAAGCTGGTTTCAGATAGCAACAAGAGCTGGGAAAGGAAAGAAATGGGCGAGACTAAGCAAACCATGAGGAGTGGCTGGGAAAATTGCCTCTACCCAGGCTCCATTTGAGCCAGGACATGAATAATGCGGAAGACGTGGCTTTGGACAGAGACCGAGAACACTGAAGATGAAGGGAGATGGTAAGAAAGAGCTTGCAGGGATGGCCCATGGTCAGTGTCTAGAGTATAGTGATTAATAAGCAAATTGTAGAGCGAGCAGTGAGCCATGGTGGCCTTATGCTTTTATGGCATGGCAAGAAGCTTAATGTTATCCAATTACAGGCCATTGGAGCTTCTGTTCTTTTTGTTTGTTTGGGTTTGGGATTTTGGTTTTGGCTTTTGTTTTTGTTTTGTTTTTGAAACAGAGTCTCTCTGGATATCCTGTAATTCACTCTATAGAGCAGGCTGGCCAAGTACTCACAGAGATCTGCTTGCCTCTGCTGCGATTAAAGGCATGAGCACTAACCTGCCCACTGGAGATTCCAAATACAATCCATTCCCTGGCCTGATTCTATCATCCACAGCAGTCCCTCAATAGCTCATCTTAGTTAGCTTGTACTCCTCTCTACTAACTTAAGAATGTAGTAGAAGTCCCCATGAGATCTGTTAAGACACAGGTTGCCCAGTTCATACCTCCACTTACTGACTGAGTAGAGATCTGGGAATGGTACCCAACAGTACTCATTTTTCACAAGTTCCCAGGAACTGCTGACGCTGATAATTCAGAGGGCATGTTTGAAAGAGTCCTCTGAATGCGTTTTGGCTCTGTCCTCGATCATGTCACTGCCACCATGCCAGTCCACCTGTCCTCTGCACTCGTGCGTTTTGAAATACCAGTCACTTGTCAAGGTCTGACTCAAAAGCTGACTCATACGTCCTTCCAGTGACACCTCGGGCACATGGCCCATTCCTCTTGGAACATCATATCAGTTAGCACTGCCAAGGCATCGCCATCTTCAAGCCTTTTATAGGTGTGCCTGGGTGGGAGCCTCTGCTGCTCTTCTAAATCAAGACTTCTAGGACCATGCCCTAACTTAGCAGGCTGCTTAAAACCCCTCTTTTCTGTTTTGAATATGATCTGTAATAAATTACTCACATCCCATCAGTGTCTTATACCCACCCAAATACTGATTACAAAACCACTTCAAAGTAAACTAATCAAAACCAACAAACAAAAACTAGAAAAGGGCCAAAGAGATGACTCAGTCAACAAAGTGTCCATGGCATACAAGGTCCTGCATTCAGTCTCCTAGAAGCCATATTAAAAAAAAAAACAAGAATGAAAACCTATAGTCCCAGCACTGGGGAGGAGGCAACAGGCAGATCCCTGAAGCCTGCTAGCCAGACAGTCAGGTTGAATCAGCAAGCTTCAGGTTCAGGAAGACCCCCATCCCACCTCCACATCTCCAAAATACAAGGTGTAAAGTAACTTTAAAAAAAACACCCAGCACTGACTTCTGAACTACACACATGTACACATATATGCATGCATACATCTTACACACACACACACACACACAGACACGCTTTTTAAAACTAAAACAAAACAAGATGCGTTGGCAAGGAGGTGAAGAAATTAGAACATGTGTGTACTGCTGGGAGAAATGTAAAATGGTGCAGCTATTATAAAATCATATCAAATTTCCTCAAAAAACATTAAAGATACAACTGTCATAAAATTTGATGGTTAGAGTTCATTGTCAACTTGTCAGAATCACCTGGGAGATGGTGGGCCTTTTGGTATAATTGTAGGGGATTATCTTGATTGAACAAAGTGAGATGGTAAGAGCTGCCTGTTGTGGGCGGCACCATTCCCTAGCCTGTATCCTGGACTGTATAAACTGGAAAGGGGGAGCTGAATGGCAGTGCGCATCTATTGCTCTCTGTTCCTGACTTTGGATGTGATGTGACCAGCATTTTTATTGTTTGGTTGATTGCTTTGTCTTGTTTATTTGTTGAGGTGGGGTTTCTCTGTGTCTCCTTGGCTGTCCTGGAACCCGCTCTGTAAACGAGTCTGGCTTCAAACTCTCAGACATCCTCCTGCCTATGCCTCCTGAGTGCTGGGATTAAGGGTGTGTGCCACCACCATCCAGCTGTCACCACCTGACTTCCCTGGCATGACAGACTGTAGGACTATGCCCTTGAACCAAAACCCGAATAAACCTTTCCTCCCTTAAGTTGATTTTGTCAGTTATTTTAACATAACCACATGGAATAAAACTAAGACACCATGTGTCACAGTATATTTTAGAGTCTATTTCCAAAAAATTGAAAGCAGAATCTCAAACTGATATTTGTACATCCATGTTTAGCTGTCCTTCTTTACCAGAGAAAGAATCAACCCTCATGTCCATCATAGCAGAATGGATAAAAATATAACCAAACAATAAAAATTTCTCTGCCTTACAAAGGAAGAAAAGTCTGATATATTCTGAGAAAATGGTGAACCTTGAGATCATTATGCTATGCGAAATAAGCCAGTCTCAAAATGACAAATACTGGTGTTCCGCTTAGATTTGGTACATAGAGTAGCTAAATTCTGGAGACAGAAAGCATGATGGTGGTTGCCACGGATTTGGGGCTGGGGCACAGGGAAGTTACTCTATAATAGTAAATATTTTCAGTTTGTCTAGATAAAATGGGTTCAAGAAGCATATGGTGGTGATGGTAGCACAAAAGCCTGAGGTTTCTCAACCCCGCTGAACTGTACACTAAAAAATAATTAAGATGAGAGCTACAGGGAGGGCTTAGTTGGTAAAGAGTTTGCTTTGCAAGCATGAGGACCAGCACTCTATGCCCTAAAATCCAAGGTTAAAAAAAGCTAGGTATAGTGGTGCACATTTATAATCCCCATGCTTCAAGGTAGAGACAAGGCAAATCTCTGGGGTTCACTGTCTAGCAAGTCTAGCTTAATTGGTGAGCTACAGGCTAATGACAGACCTTATCTCAAAAGAGGATGGAATGTGTTCCTAAATATAACACACAAGGTTATCCTCAGGCCTCTACACACACATACACACACACACACACACATTCAAACACAGTTCATTCATAAAAAAATTAAATGAACAAAAATTTCAAGGAATAAATGAAAACATCAAAAATGATTAAATATTAAAGTGGTACATTTTATGTTGGACAGCTTTTATCACAATTAAAAATAATTTTGAATGAAAAAAGGGTCTTGCTTTATAGTTTACGAAGTACTTTCACAGACCTTAACTCATTTGCATCTTTTCATAATCTAGAATATAGTGGTAAAACAGCATCATTACAGTTTTTGTGGATGGGTTTTCAGAAATCCAGAAAGACTAAATCAACTCAAGAACATGTAGTGGCTAGGATCAGATTAAAAAGACAGGCCAGGTCTTTTGCTGCACCAACACTCAGCCCAGGACATCACATCACAAGGTTATAGAGTGGACCACCTTTCATGTGCTAAGGAAGATGCTTGCTGGCCTGCCCTGCCGGAGAAAGGAAAGACTACAAGAGGGACAGTGACAGTGAGGACGTGGTTGGAGGATTCCCATTTCATGACTAGGTGAGAAGGAAACATCTGCCTTTGTCATGGGTATCATTGTTTTACAGATGGGCAGAGGGTAGAGCCTTCAGTCACATAGCCAATTTTACCTTTAAAAACAAAAACAAAATGAAAGACAGAGATATCTCTAGGTCTGTGTGGTTGCTGGTGGGAGATGTAGTCGACCCCTTTCTCTAGAATGGTATGAACACCAACTTCATGGTTTTAAGTCTCCTGGTCTGGGCTACCAGTCAATTGGTTGCCTGACCAGCTCACTACCCCCTCCCCCATCATCCCTGCCAGGACACTGAAAGGGGTTACTGTCCTGCAAAGCTCTCCCCTCTAGGGACTTGGAACCCAGCCACATGTTGGCCTAGGCCTAGCCAGTTGGCTGTCTGAGGGTTTTATGCTGAAAGGAGTGTGCCCTGTAGAAGATTTCCTTTCCTTTTGCCCTACCTCCTGTCTCACAAGGCCTGTGTACCATACTTTGTCCCTCTTTTTGGACTCTGCGCTGACATCTCCATGGGCTGTCTCATGGGACAGGAAGAACTCCATAGGGGCAATTACTCCTTTCTCAAGTCCCTTCCCTTCCTCCATCAAAGAACTCACAGTTGAGGACATGATGTATGTCTTCCACCAATCCAGTACCCCCATTTCCTGGCCTTACCCATTGTTAGTATTCAGGCATCTGTACTGGTCTGTCCTTGGGGTTTTGACAGGATATGCCCTCAGCTGCAGCTACTAAGAGCACCACCTGTGCACATTCCCTATGTTCTCTTTAAAAGGACCCTGCCCACCTCCTGTTTTTCTCTCTCCTTTCTCCCTGCTTCTCTGCCTGGCTGTCTCTCCTTTTCTCCCCCTCTGTCTCTCTCTTCTCTTCTGCCACTCCTGTCCCTAGAAGTCAGTCTCCCCTCTCCCCCACCTTTCTCTATTCACTTTCCCCCTATTAAAAAACCCTCCACTGAAGTTCTGTTGCATCTTTCTCTCAAGAGCCACTTTTTAAAACTACAACACCCATTAGAAAAGGTGAACCACATATAGTCCAAGGTAGACCCCTCCAAAGGGACTACTTTCCAGGATCTCCAGGGCACCCCAAGAAGGTACTGGGGATGTAGTACACACCCAAGAGCCTATAAGGAGCCCACTTCTTGGTGACCCCTGGTCACATGGCATCTCAACGATTTCTTCTGAGTCAGCTTTTTTCCCATACCTGTATCCTTAGAGTCTGGAGACTGGGGCTGCCTAAGCCAACAAAGGCATCTACAGCCTCCCAGCTTTAAGAACATAGAGGGAACTGAGGTCCCACCGATTTAAGCAGAGACTCGTAGACCCCTGTGTAATGCACTTGGCTGCAAATGTGACTCCAGACCCTGATTCTCCATCAACATCTGTTATGTAGTGGCCATCATTTCTCAGAATCCAGAACTGGTTAAGTCTACCAAATGTTAACCCACTCCATGAGTCTGACAGTAATGCGGTCTACTTTCTCTTTATTTATCATTACAGTAGGCAGATCCAAAAGGTAATTTAGTGTTCAGAAAGGCCAATGTTAAAACTTTATGTCAGGGGACACATTGCCAAATGCAGCCTAGTAACAACATCATTAAATACAGAATAAAGTCTTTATTTAAATTCACTTTCATCTCATCCCTGTCTATAAAATGTAGGAATATATGCAGAGAGAGTTTTTAGTCCTCAAAACAAGTTTCTCCAATCTTATTTCTTTCCCCCTTAGTTGTCTCGGGGCCTCTGGAAGTTCACTGGCTGTCCAATCCTGCCTGGCTCAGACACAGCTCAACTCAGGTACATCAAAAGAACACTCAACCTTCATGGTCATGTGCCAAAGCTGTTCCATGCAGTGGAGTGAAACACACGTAAAATTGTTCATGGTCCCTGCCCTCAGGAGGTTGCCAGATTTGTATGGAAATGAAAGTGATTTTGGTCATGCGCCATGTAAGACACTCAGATCCGCAACAAACCACCACACAAAGGAAATGCATAAGATTGCAAAAGCAGAGAAAAATTTGAATTGCCCAGTAACATCATGACCCTCATGACATCATGGCACACCACATTAGTCACATGAGTGTGGTGATGCTGGTGCCCACAAGCCTAGTGTCCTCCAAGAGATGTGAAAGCTCAACATATACAACTACATAATATACATACCAGTTATGAATGACTGTGTTGCCAGCTTATATAATTACTGCAATGTACTTTGTATAATTATTCTACAGGGCTTGCATCTACTCATGCTGGAAAGAACATTTACTGTTAAGCAGTGTGCCAAGTGGCACTGGAAGCAACCCCATACATTTGGTGTTTACCGTGTCTCCCGACTACAGTATTTTCTTTTGTGGTTGACTTAATCATATGTTGTTTTGTTCATCATGGCCCTAGGAGCAACAGACTACTTAGTAATAGACACATACCATATGGCCTACAAATGTGTATGTGTGTATGCACATACTTATATATAACCTAAATGGCATAAGTTGTGTGTGGTGATACCCACCAATCATCCAAGTACTGGAGAAGCTATGTCAGGAAAGTAGCAAGTTCAATGCCAGTCTGAGTGATAGTAAGATAATAAGATTTTGTCTCAAATTTAAACAAAATGATAACGATAACATATTTTTAAAAGGGCAGCTGGAATATAGCTAAATAGTAGAGCACGACTTAAAACTGCCTAGGGCCCTAGGTTTGATTGCTGACAATATGAAACTAAGTAAACAAGTAATCTAGGTGTGTGTGTGTGTGTGTGTGTGTGTGTGTGTGTGTGTGTGTGTGTGTGTGTTTAAATACGTTCTACCATGTTAGGACAAGATCAACCAGTAATGCATGTCCCAGGATATATCTCCATCACGACATAACACGTGACTGTAATTATGCCATGCCAGGCTCAAAACATTCTCCCCAGCTCTGTCCCATGGTCCCTGTGGTCTCTGTTCCATGCCCCTCAGGAGCAAGGCCTCCCCAAGTCTAGCTCAGGGAGGGTCCTCCCCTCTGCCAGGACACTCTCCTCACCCTGCCTCTCTTCAACCTTGTCTGCAGCTGCCATCAGCAGCCACCACTCCCCTCCACTTTTCTGCTTGGGTTTTCTGTCCATCTACACTGGCACTTTGCCCGCTGCTGTCCCTGCAGCTCAGCACAGAGCATGGAACCCAGGACATGCTCAAGAACCCTGCCTGAGTGGGGAGGGAAATGGTCTGCTGAGAGGCACAGTGCCCTGGGGTACTGAAGGAGACCCACAAAGGAGATCGCTAAACTGGGTTGTGACATAGAAACCTACTGGCTGCAGACAGAAACAGCAGGTGTACGGCACAGAGGAATCAAACAAATAGTCCATGGAGCTGGACTTTGAGGCCACTGGAGAAAAGGGCAGAAAAGGAGGCTGCCGGTATTTAAGGGAACTTGAACTCTATGTCAGTGGTTCTGGGGTGAGATATATGCAGCAGAATCACAGGGACTGGACGGAAGACCTCTGAGTAAGCTTTCCAGGTCCCTACACAATGCTACCAGTACTGGGTCTTGATAGATGTGTGTACCGACTAGTCCCCAAGATGTTCCCAGTGACTATTGCTCCTAGATCCCACATCCCTTTTTGCATTTGTTCCTATCAGGGAAGGGCTTCCCTGACCACAGGCAGGTGACAGAAGTGTAGCTTCTGAAACTGCTGCGTCCATCTTAGGGAAAATAAGATCATCCAGGAGTGTCCACAGAAATACCCACATAGCCAGGCACTGAGGCTTGTGGCCAACAGCCAATGAGATCCCAAGGCTATAAGTCACCGAGTAAGAGCTTAGGAGTAGAGGCTCCAGTCCCAGTGGAGTCTATATTGACTGCAGCCTCAGTCCACCTTTGACTGTAGCCTTGCCATCTACCCTGAGCTGGAAAAAAAGCCAAGAAACAACTCCAGATTCCACCCATCTGAAACTAAAGGAGACAATATACAGTTGTCACTTTAAACTGCTACATCTGGGGAAAATTTGTTACTTAGTAAGAGATCAGGAAGCCAGCCTCCTCTCTCTCCAAGAGCCTGTAGTGACTTCTGCCTGCGTAGCAGAGATGGGAGTAGATATGAGGACCATAGCATCCATGATGGCCACTCCTCAGAGGAACCTAGTGAGGTTGGGGGGGGGGGAGAAAAGAAAAGAGAAAGATAGGTCCCTCCAACTCCTTCACTCCAGAGGAAGAAGATCCAGAGTCCAGCTTCTGTCTGAGAGAGTGACACAGTTCTCTGTCCCTCCACTCTGCCCATAACCTGCTGTGTGCCCCAGTCCCAGGGGTACAGTAGAGACGGTGGCCTGATGTTTTCCTGCCCCCTGCCCACTGAACTCGTGGGCTACTTAGATGCTGCCGAGTCAGCCCAATAATAACAGAGAGCAGATGTTCTGGGAAAGGTTTATCTCTCCTGTTGGCACAATAGTTGGAGGCTGACCTTTCTCTGTCACGTGTAGTAAATGCTATTAACACTCTTAAGAGAGCCTTGGGTGCCCAGGTTCTCAAAATGAGAGATGCCTACATCGGAATGGCTCCTGAACAAGCCATTGCAGCCAGGAATGTCTCTAAGGAAAACCAGTGGCAAAGGAGGGCAGAGGGTAAGCCAAGTGATAATAAAAGTACCTTGTAAATAGACTGAGAAACAGCACGATGGGTGGGGAGTGGGTGAGCGGGCTTGGGAGCCAGATATTGCTGAATTCCAATGCCAGCTCTACCATTTAGTTTTGCTCCTGGGCAAGTTGCTTCATTTCTCTGAACAAACAGTTCTCACCAGAGCTGCCATCAGATATAAATACGAGGCCACATGGGTTGGGAATGTAGCAGGCACTCAATATTGCTGGGGTGATATGTAAAGGAATTAACCTACCCGCCCTATCAGTACACCTTGAAGTCTTTTTCTCTTTGTTCCATGTATGTAGGACATATCTCAAACAGCACCTGTCATGACAGCTATGCTTTATGCTTTACAGAACATTCCAAAGCCACCATGTCATTAGATACAAATGTGAGCCTTGTGAGTTCTGAAGGATGGGGATGGCAGGTCTTAGTTTACCCAAGTCATGTGGGTTCAGTAAGAGAAGATCAAGGTTGGAGCTTGGCCAAGCTTCAGGACTCATTCTACCGACCTCAGCCAGCCTCTCAGGTAGATTTATCGCCTTAGCTCTGTCACTGCTCTCAGCTTGGAGGGGCCTCTTGGATGGCCTGTGTGGTAATTTTTGTGACTGTGATCACACGCTGGAAGGAGGGAACCCAGGAAGGACAGAGGGACTATTCTAAACTCTAAAGTGAGACCCTGTCCCTCCCTTCCTAGCAGACTATCTCCTTTTCTCACCCGCAAAATGGGTACGTTTCAGAGGCATGCAGGAGTCCCAGCTTGAAGCTGGTCTCCAAGGGAAAGATACAAAAGACTTCCCATGTGCACCTCTCAGAAGGATGGACTCAGGGTCAAAGGATTCTGCCAGGCCCAAAAAGGGACTTCTATCCCATTTTCCTCACACTTGGATATGAATAAAACTCTAACAGTATGGACCCACTGAGGCTATCTTTCCTGAGCCCCCGTGCCACAGGCAAATCTCTGTGTCTTCTGGCCTTTGTTTCCAAATAGCACAAGGAAGTGACTGTGGCTCAGCAAAGTTCGTTGCCACTTTCCAGTAACGATGGCCTTTCCTCCAATAGCATCTTCCTTCCTCCTCCTGTGAGCTCAGGACAGCCTCACTCACTCCCATTCCTATGGGCTCTGCTCAGGACCACTGAGATATCTGCTAAAACTGAGGCTTCTCTGTAGTTCTCTTGTGGGTTTTTCCCTCCCCAGGATCAGCACCGACAGTGTCTTCACAGGGGCTCAAGCTTTTTCTAGCACACACCTCGAAATTCTTCTAGCTTTTCCTCATTACTTAATCTTTGAACTACTGTATTAGGGGAGGGAGGCTTTATTACAAAGCAACGTCCCCTTTTTAAAAATGAATATGTGCATATGTGTGTGTGAGTGTATATGTATATGTGTGTATATGTGTGTGCATATGTGTGAATGTGTGTGAGTGTATATGTGCGTGTGTGTGTGTGTGTGTGTGTGTGTGTGTGTGTGTGTGTATTTCTTGGTACAGATGTACCTAACAGCTTCAGAAAAGACCTACATAAGTTCCAAGGCTCATCAGCTAAGAGTACTTCTTGCTCTCATAATGGACCCAAATTTAATTTCTAGCACCCACATGGCAGATCACAGCTACCTGTAATTCCAGGGGATCTAATGCCCTCGGAATTTTCAGGCATACACGGAGTGTACATACATGCAGGTAAGCACTCATACACACAAAGTAAAAATAATCTTTTAAAATATCAACTTTCAGTGTAAAATACCATATATTAGCTAAATATCAAAGAACAGATAAAGTTTGCAAGTCCTACATGAAGACACAGTGGGTTTAGTGTTTTGGGAGGGCTTTTGCTTTCAGGTTCCTAAATGGTTCATTCTTGCTGTGGCCTCACGTGGTATAAGGATCAGAGCATTCTCTGTGCCTTATTAATAAGGCTATTTACGCCATTTGCCAATGTCATCATGACTAATTACTCTCCAAAGGCCCTACTTCTTACTACCATCACATTGGTGATTAAATTCCCAACATATACATTTTGAGGGGACCCAGTACTTAGACAATAGATAGCAGTTCTCCAAAGACAAAGGCTTTCAATGTATAAATAAATAGACAAGAGGACAGCAGAATGCACACAGAGGATGAGAAAAACTACAGCTGAGATCCATTCAAAAGAAATCATATTCTGTCAGCCAGTCTTAGTGGAACAGACCAATGACAGCCTTGCTATGGATAGAGCCCGATGTGATGATAACCCTGAGAAGCAGCTTGCTACCAAAAGGGGGACAATATCTTCTGAAGGGATGACTGTAGCCAGAGGCTGAACTTTGGTTGACTTCCCAGTTTTGCTGAGGGGTCAGTCTTCGTGAACTTTGACAACATGGCATAAACAGATGCTGGGATTTGAGGTCATTTTATCATGACACTGTCACCCAGGGACGCTCTGCGCTGCAGGATTTGGGAAGATTTGTAGGTGTTTGTTTTACCTGCCATGCCTTCCCCGTAAAGGTAAAGGAGGCTCATTCTACTCCTTCTGCTTCCCTATGGCACCCAGGGGGGCTGCAAACCTAGTCAGTGTTGCAATGACTACTTACTGACTAGCTGACTAATTGCAGGAACTCCTTTGGGTCTAGCAAGAAAAGTAGGAGCTACCTTGCCAGGAAGCTCCTGCTCAAAAGCAAGGATTTAGTGTCAACCTAGGAGAGAGAAGGAAATGCCCCACCATTTTCAAAGATGCATCCCTTGGATATTATGTTGGTCAAGTTGGGTGGGAGCCACAGCCCTGCTCAGACAGGAAGAGCAGCTGTCTATAAATGTTGGTAGCCCTTGTCCATGAACACTGAACAGATGTTGGCTATGCTGCCGACAACAAAGTCCTCTGCAAACCCTGACAAACACCTCTCTCAAAGGAAGACTCTGAGCTGGCTTTCCATCCACTCAACCCTCTTCCTCAGTTTGCAATGGCAATATAGTATAGGGATGAAACCTTTGCTCCAGAATAGAATCCTGATTTGTCTAAGTCAAGGAGTCAGCAAACTATGGTCCATGGGCCAAATCCACTAGTCAGTATGTGAGGCTGAGCTAGGAGCTCAATGTGTGGTCTAGGAGCTAAGAATGGCTTCTTATGTTTCTCTTTTTAAATATTCATTATTTTCACTTTTTATTTAACTTTAAATTTTTTATGTGTTTATGTTGCATATAAATGTACATGTTCATCTGTGTTCATAAGTGTGGTTGATGCATGCACGTGAGCTAGTGTATCTGTGTGTAGAAGCCAGAGGTTGGCATTGGATGTTTTCTTTGACTATTCTTCCACTTAATTTTTTAGATAGGGTATCTCTCTGAACCTCAAGTTCATCAGTTCAGCAAATCTGGCTGCTCAATGAGTTGAGAGATCTACCTCCAACCACACTGGGTTAGGCACACGAAGTATTCAGCCTATTTTTGTTTTGTTGTTTTGATTTGGTTTGGTTTGATTTGGTTGGTTTTGTTTCATTTTATTTTTAATGTGGATTCAGACTCAAATCTTTTTTTAAGATTTATTTGTTTTTATGTGCATTGGTGTTTTGCCTGCATGTATGCCCGTGTGAGGGTGCCAGACCCCCTGGAACTGGAGTTACAGACAGTTGTGTGAGCTTTCATGTGGGTTCTGGGAATTGAACTCAAGTCTTCTGGAAGAGCAGGCAGTGCTCTTAACCACTGAGCCATCTGTCTAGCTCCCTAAACTCAATTCTTAATGCTTACACAGAAGGCACTTTACCAACCAGGCTATCACCCCAGCCCTGTTTTTCTTACATTTCTTAATGGCTGCAAAAAAATCAAAAGAAGATTATTTTGCTGCAAAAAATTATCAAATTAAAATATTAATAACTATTACTAAAAGCTGACTGGAACACAGCCACACTCATTCATTTATGTATGCTCTGTGGCTGCTTTGGTTCTACAGTGGCAGTTAGGAGGTTATAATAGAGGCTGTATTTTAGATCCAGGAAGCCTAAAATATTTATGACCTGACCCTTTATGGAAAAAGTTTGCCAAGTCATAATCTAAGTCAAGCATACATCTCCCTTGCCAGGGGTTTTGGATGTTTTCTTAAGAACCCAGACTAAGTCAGTCAGAGATAGGTGCTCCCTGGTGGCAATGATTGGTTCAAGGTGGTTAGTGATCCAAATTGACCCATTAAGACTTGAGGGGAGAGGAAACTGTCTGTCTGATTCTCACTCCTCTGCTAGGCTTGGAGAAAAAAATCGCTGCTAGTAGCTCATGATTCAAGGGCAGGCCACCTTTAAGATGAAGCTGATGCTCTAAGCAACAGAGCTGAAGCGATGGGGGTGGGCCCGAGTCCCTGTTTCCGTTGAGCACCACAGTAAGCAACGCCATCACTTACAGCTAGACCTCTAGTTGTGGAGCCAGTCCACTTCCTTATTGTTTAAGCTAACATCATCTGAATGTCTGTGACTTGGAGCCAGGAGCATCTATTGACTCTGGTCGTTTGCATGCACTATTCTTTCTGCAAAGAAAGCTCCCCACTTCCCATCCATTGCCAAGCAACACTGAAATTGCAGAGTCATAGGAGGCCACCTCTAGACCAGGTTTCATGCACCACCCCACCCACAGTTCTCAGGACTTCCCTTGGCCACACATATCATTTAGCTCTTCTAGACTTATGCATGTCTCCCTTGCTAGTAACCTTATGTGTCACCATGTTTGGTATAGTCTGCACTGATTTCTTAGAGCCAAAAGCAGTGCCTACCCATTGAGTACAATGTCTCTCAAAGAGCATCCAGACTTCCTGGAGGGCTGGTTCTCACAACATAGTATTAGGTAAGGCATCAAGATCTCCCTTCTTGCTTATGCCTAATAGACCAATAAAGGAAAGGTAGGTGGCTTTGGTTCTCATTCTCTTCCCTCTCCACATCCTTTCTCTTTAAGGCAGACTGTGTATTAGAGACCAGCCCCTGGTTACCAAGCATGCCAGTTCTCAGACCAAAGCCATATTTGAGAAACAAATCTAAGCTGCTCTCCCGTCTTAGGATTTCTCAGAGATCTTGACACAGCCCGGTGTCTGCAGTGCTGAGAGGAGGTGGGCAGTGCCAGGGCTCGCTCTGATCATGAGCCTATGAGACAGTGCAGTGCTTCTCAAACATATTTGCTGATGGCACCTTTTTCTCTAAGCCAAGTCTCACTAGACTCTAGAGATAAATATTTTTCTGTGAAACTTTCTGGCTTTTGAGAAAAGACAAACACAGATGCAATGCATTGAGAGGTCTTCCGAAGTATCCAACAGACAGCATCCAGTTTACTAGTGAGCTTTGGAATCATGTGTTAGGCACATGGCCCTGGGTCCTCAGGATGGAGAATCAAGGCAGACATCCCAAGAGGTGGATGGATAGGAGGCTCCCCACCCTGTCTACTGCACCCTCCATGTGCTACCCCTGCTCCTCATGTGTTGGGGGGGAGGCGGCAGGGAAGGGTGCAGAAGGCATGAAGTTGAGCAGAAAATAGATGACAAGGGGCCACCTACAGGCCAAGGGAGCCTCCACTGGCATCCCAGGCCGCATGCCTACACCTTGGCTAAAGCCATTATCTAAGCCTGAATAGCTGGCTATGGAAATGGTCCCTCCAGGGAGGTGTGTGCCACAGGGGTGCCACTTACTATGCACAGTCACCCTCTGCTGTCACTGATGTCAAGTCTCCAAGTTGTCATTTCATAACCTGTAAGGAATTTGCAAAATCTTTAGAGACCCTGCTGAGAGCTTCCAGAGGAGAGCGGGAGCTTTCCCGTTTGCTTCACATGGTCTTGATCTTTGGAGACTGGGGTGGAGGGACCTGCCCAAGACATCGAGAGGGAAAGGATCTCACAGCAGCCACATTCCCCGAGCCAGCTTCTCCTCCCAGGCAATGAGGTATGCCAACAGCTCTCCTATCATTCGGGAAGGCTGGTGGCTACGTGCCCAGGAAAGAAACCAGCATTTAAATGCATTTAAATCCTTTCTAGAACCCAGGCCCTATTTTGGAAGGTAAAAAATAGAATGAGAGGTCTAAGGGGTTGAGGTTTCACTGCTTCCCATCTGACCCTGGGAGCTCATCTCCCATTTCTAGCTCTGGGGGTGGACAGAAACTCCTAAAAGAGATATACTAGCAGTGGTTCAGCTGCCTGGGCACTCAGCATCCTTAGTGCCTCGGGTAGTTCTGCTTTTCCTCACCTTCCCTGTCAAACAGGTGACATGGTGACCTATGTTCACAGAGATGTCTGGAGCTAGGAGGAGGTGGAGGTCTTTCCCAGAGAACCAACCCTAGGAAGATAAAGATGGGATTGGCAAAAGGCCCAGGACCCTTCCAAGAGACCATAGTATCTTTCCAAATTCCCAAGGCGGGTAGTATGGTCCATCAGAAAAACCCCTTCTCTTCCCTAAAGGCATTCTCCATTTCTATCTCTTCTGAGACTGCTCCCCATTATCCATGCCCTGCCTGTAGCCAAAGATATACTTCCAATGTCCTTTGAGGGCAGACTCTCTTACTCTCCCTGGGCAAACTGGGAATCTCTTACTCTCCCTGGGGTAGAGGCAGCCCCAGCAATGCTGCCACCCTGTCTAAGACAGGATACCCATGGACCACTGAGCTGGTGTGTTCACACTCAGTTCACCAGAGGGAGAATGCTGAACTGCCTGTAAGAACAACAAACTCATCTCCACTGAACTGAGTCCTCCAGCAGGAAGTGAGATGAGAGAGTTTGGCTGCTGTCTTCAGGAGTCTGGTTCCTCGAGAAGAGAAGGCACAAAGGAAGCTGAGTTTTCCAAGCTGAAAAAGTCTGCAAAAAAAGCTGCCAGGTCCGTCTCAGCTGTGATAACAGCCTTGGGTCTGTGCACCCACCACTCTTAGATTCCCTGCCTCGTAAATAATAAGAGCAACCAGAAGTCTCGACAGCAGCGTGCGAGCTATCAGTGAAGAACTGGGAAGATGTTCATGGGGGTGGGGGGTGGGAGCTATTGAGGACTATGTCTGAGGAGCTTGAAAAGAAAGTCCCCAAGAGAAGAAGTGGTGATGATAAGCTTGGTTTAAGAACTGGCAGCAAGAGAAATGAATCTAAGTCATGCATGGCTCACAGACCTCACTGTCCTCTGAGTCAAGGCATCAGAAGTATGCAACAATGTCCTATAGGTTCTGTCACAGAGGGCGGGGGATAACATGTACATATCAGGACATCCCAGAGGCCTTGGGGGGGGGCGAGCAGTTCGAGATAGAATGGAGCCACTTGCAGCCACAGAGAGTCAGGAGCAGCTGGACACAGGGTCATGGCAGTTTTGTTGGAAGATGAATGCATAGTATGTAGAGAAGGGATGTGATGATTGATACAAAGCACGTGTTCATGTAAAGTGTGGTGGCTTGTGTCTGCAATCAAAACATTCGGGAGGCTGAGGCAGGAGGATTGCCATGAGTACATGGCTAGCCTGGGCTACATAGCAATGTGAGGCCCCACCTCAAACAAAACAGAGAGAGAGGAAGAGAGAGAGAGAGAGAGAGAGAGAGAGAGAGAGAGAGAGAGAGAGAGAGAGAGAGAGAGAGAGGTCACCATTCAAACAATAGCCATGGAGAATCCACCACTGAGCAGCTGTACACACCATCCACTAACTTTGAGTGGTACAGGTAGCCATATGCCTTCTTATCTCAAGGACAGGTAACATAGATCCTCCCTTAGGGAAGCATGATGCCGTAGAAGAACCCTCTCTCTTAGTGCCAATCCCAACAATTAATCACATCGCCTTGTGGGAGTCACTTTGTGTCCCCAAGCTACAGTTTTCTGATGTAAATGGTGACAACCCACTAGATTCTCATGAGTATTAAAGATGATAAAATGTACTGAGCCCATGAAGGGGCAGGGGCTGGTATCCAAGCTTTGCATGGAAGGTCAAAGGACAAAGACAATCCCATCTCTGTTAGCACAGACATCAACGCCAGCAAGAGGCTCCAGGGCCTCAAAAGCAATTCAGTTTCCTAAACAGTTTTCACTGCTCACTTGCTTTGTAAACCCAGTTTTAATGGAGCTGGGTCCACCCCCAGAATCCCCAAGTCCTATTCTGTGCTGCTAGAGATCTGCCCATTGTCTGGGATAGTGTGATAGTGTGCTCCATACTCCAGCCTGGGCTATGCAGGCTCTGCCCTACTCACCTCTCTGTCCCCAATCTCTGACCACAGACAGTCTCAATAACTATTTGTTGAGAAAATGGACTTTGACCCTCTGCCCTAACCAACTCCAAATTGCTAGAGTCCAAATTAATGAGGTTTCAGTGTAATTAAAATTGACAATTTTCTTCTTCTTCTTCTTCTTCTTCTTCTTCTTCTTCTTCTTCTTCTTCTTCTCCTTCTCCTCCTTCTCCTCCTCCTCCTCCTCCTCCTCCTCCTCCTCCTCCTTCTTCTTCTTCTTCTTTTACTGTTAACATTCAGATGTCTCACTTCAAAGGACATCATCAAGTAAGTAAGTTGACAACCAAGGCAAAAGAAAATAGACTTGGCCAACTATGTATCCAGCAAGGAACTGTATCTAGACTACATAAAGAGTGCTAACAATTTAATAAAGAGAGAGAGATCTCAATTAAAGATGGGCAGAAGATCTGAGTAGACTGGTCCTGGAAGGGGATCACAATGACCCACGAGCACACAGAAGGATGCTCACCATCCTTAACACCCAGGGGAACACTAATCAAAACTATGCAAGACCACTGCTCACATGCCCACTGCTCACATGTGAACAAGGAAGCAGAATGGGGCAGCCACTTTGGCAAACAGCCTGGAGTTCTCCAAAAGATCATAAACGGAGTTATCTTGGGATGGGGGCAATTCTACTCCTAGGCATATGCCCAAGAGGATACCAAAGGGCTGTCTGCCTACAAACCTGTCTGAATGTGAGGGTTTATAGGAACCTCATTCATTATAGCTCAAGATGCGGAGAAACCCAAATACTCATGAACTGATAAATGGATAAAATGTGGATGTCTACACATCAGAACATGTTTCTACCATAGAAGGGAATAAAGAGCTCCACATGGATGAACTCCAAAAATTCCATGCAAGTGGAAGCAGCCAGATTATCTACACTAGGTAATCCCTGTCCATCCCGTGACGGACCATCATGATTAGTGGCACCACTCTCCAGCTTGGGTCTCAGGTTGATAAAAAGGGGACAGTGAGCTAAGTATCAGCATCATTACTCTCTTCCTCCTGAATGCAGATGTAGTTTGCTTCAAACTCTTGCTACCCTGATTCCCTATGATAATGGACTGTGCCTACCGTGAGTAAAATCAAACCCTTCATCCTCCATCCATGGAAACAGAGTACTAGTACATAAATTAAAAAAATAAAGATATTTGAAAAAATAAACCTTTTCTTCATCAAACTGTTTTTGTCAGGGTTTGTTGTTGTTGTTGTTTTATCACAGTGGCAATAAAAGTAACCAAGAAACACCACAAACTGGCACATTTACAGACACAGAAAGTGCACACGTGACCACTCCAGGGTCTGGGAGAGGTTCAGGAACTCAGGAGTGATAGTAAAGGGGGATGAGGCTTTTTCAGAGAGATCGTCATCTTCTGATGTTGTTTTGGGCGGTGTTTGCACAGTTCTGTAAATATGCTAAAACCCACTGAATTGTACCATGATTTGTATGATACACGCATTCATTTGGATAAACTGTGTTAAAAAGTGAAATGATGGATGAGGTGGTTGGTGGGTAAAGGCACTTGCAGGGCAAGCCTGGGAACCCGAGTTCCATCCCTGTAACTCTCCTGAAGGGAGAAATAGAGAACCGACCTCACCACATGGCCTCTGACTTCCACACGTGAACTGGGGAGCACATATGCATGTACACACACACATACACACACACACATACACACACTAAGATTAAATACATTTAAAAAAAGATGTAAAGGGAAACCAGTTTCTGGTTTCTTCATTTTTCTCAGGGCTCTAACTAAAGTTAGTAAACAAAACCTTAAGTCATACTGGCCTATTGTATTACCCACAGTACCACCAACAGTGCTGGATAAGTAGGTAACCAGATTCAATTTCTTGAATTGAAAATCACAATCATTTTGGTCCCAAACAAAATCAGGGTGTTTAAAACCTTATTCAAATTCAGTGTAATCAGAGAAACTGTCTCCTGATATCCAGATGGGATTCTAGTACACATTGTGGTTTTTAATATGGAAGGAGGATTGTGACTGAATCCTGCTATATAACTTGAGCTGATCTAGACCTTGCTATGCAACATGAAATGACCTAGAATTTTCCATCCTCCTGCCTCAGCCTTCCAAACTGTAGGGCTACAATTCTGAGCCACCACACCTGACCATATATCTCACTCTTGCCTGACTGTGACCAACTTGAATTTTATAGAAGAGGAAACTGAAGACCCAAGAGATTGGGTCACTTGTCTGGGGTGTCTTCTAACCTATTTGCTTTTCTGTTTCTTAAGCAAAAGCACCGAATCTACTTCCTCTCCCCTCCCTCATTCTCCCACTACCCACTGTTGTCTGATAACATCACTGCTAACCAGGATTTGGCATCTGTCTGCTCCCCAGCCTCAGTTAAGCCAGAGCCTTGCAGTTTTCCCAGGTCCCCCCTCCCCACAAGGACATCCCTTGGACTCATCAAGGAGGCTCCATCCTAACAGGACTCAGCCGGGGCCCTTAGATTCTGCTTTGGGAAATCTGGGCAAAACTCCATCACTTTCCTGTCTGTTCCAAAGTCTCCATCATGTGCATAGCTGTCACCCTGCCAACGACACAATGGAATGAGCAGGTGACACCTCATTTGGGAGCCCCACCTATGTTCCCTCTGTACCACCTCCCTGGAGGCTGCAAGATGGAAAAAGTCCAGAGAAGATGGCTCACAACTTCCTGCTTCCAACCCCGAACTGCATGGGACTGTCCCTGTCCTCACTATGGACGAGTCTGGAGGGGAATCATCCTGGCTTCATTGTGGAGGGGGTGGAAGGAACTACCCTGACCTCGTTGAAGAGGGGGTGAGGGAACCTTCCTTGATCTCACTATAGTAGGGATGGAGGGAAACATCCCTGGCCTCACTGTGGAGGATGATGAGCAGACTCAGAAGGCTGGTGGCTCACTGACAGCCACTGTCCTTTGCACCTTGACTGTGCAACGGTGACAATCAGGACCCATAAAGAGAGTTCTAGACTTGGAACAGGAGCCCTGGCTCGCACTATGGTCCCTCTGGACTGTGTGCCTCCCTGCTCCTGACTGTTCCTGGAAGACAGAAGAGAAAACCAATCATTGGGAGCAGAGACCCTTAAGAGAAAGAAAAAGCTTAAGCTAGATGTCCTTTAAGGGTCGCTGGGCCAACACCGTTAAACCATCTGTGAGTATGAGCCAACCTGCTGGGCTCAGGAGCAATCTCCTTGCTTCCTGTGAAAATGCAGCAAGATTTTAAGTCTGAAGAACTAGATTATAAATTCAACTCTCCTACTTACTGGCGAAGTGACCTAGGGCAGATCCTTGCTGACCCAGGAGTCCTCAAGGATCTTAGGGAGTCAGTTAACTCTCTCCATAAACCATGGGGAGGAGATGCTATGACCTCAGGTGAGGGTCCGAGCTTGGGACAAATATGTAACTGTCACCCCGCAGGAGACAATTGACATCTTACTAGCTCTGGCTGCCCACATCTGGGAACAGGTTCCTCAGAGTGTGGCTCCCCAACACCCCTACTGCCAGCTAGAGATGTTTGGGTTCCTACCTCTGTCATCCTTCAACAGTCTCTCTTGGTGGTACCCAAGATCCCTCACTGGGTATGATACCCCGGATTATCTCACTCACTCAACATTGAGAGGTACTGTTAGCACAGAGCCAACTCTGAAGCCCAGCAGGGCTAAGGAGGGAGAAAGAGCTTGAAGCAGAAAGGTCCCGCTGTCACCAAGATGGCACCAAAAGACTAAAGAAACTGCATCCTAGCAGCACTAAGGAGTGGAGCTTCCCAGGCTATGTTTAGGATGCTGCCTCTGACCGTGAACCTGACCCATGTTTCCCCTGAACCCCATATCCTGAAGCCTGTCCTTCCCCCACCCTGACCCACCTACCCAGAGCATTGCAGTGAGCTGCTCTTGGAACTCAGGGAGAGTCCCAGCAAAGCAGCAAGTTCTTAGGGAGTGCCAAGTTAATGAGGATCAGCTTAGCAACTCCACCCGCCCATTCATTTTATTTATTTTATTTCATAAAGCTACAGATAGGACTTCCCATGCAAATGACTCCCAGATGAGATGCAAATTGGGGCTTGAAGCTGCCAAGAACCTATGTGGCTTTTTTTCCCTCAGTGTCCTTTTAAGAACTGTAACTGTACTGTGGAACCTCCTCTCGCCTCTCTGCCCTCTGTTCAGAAGCTTCTGTGTCACGTGCTTCCCCGCTGGCAGCCACCAGCAGGGCTCTGCTGGATCCTGCCAGGCATGGGATCTGAGTTTACTGTGGAGAGATGCTTAATTGCCCTCGAAGGAGCAGGCTGGGGTGGTGAGTGAGCCTGGGGGGCCTGCCAATGTGAAAAGAACTGTACCCTCTCCATGGAGATGCTCACTCTGGAGTCTTCTCACCCTGTGCCCTCTGCACACAGATCAAGTTTGGTGCAGGGTGGCTGCTGCAAGGAACTATCCAAGGCACAGGCTTTCCCATCGGCACAGGCTTTGGGGGAGCCTACAGACCTGGGCTCAAATCCTAATACAACTGCTATCCAGCTGTGTTATCGGAAGAAATGACAGAAGTCTTCCAGAGCTTCCTGATAATGCAATGATGACATCATCTGTGAGGAGGACAATAATGCCTACGTCTTGCTCAGAGGTGACAAGGAATCATTTATCTAAAGTACAGTGCCAACAGCAGGAGACTATCCACAGGCTATTGTTATTTTAGCAGAATGTAGCAGAGAGTGCCTCACTTCAAGGAGCATGCATTCTAGATGTGGGGGTGCAAAGAAAATGAGAAGAGAGCATTCCCAGATCTGTTTGTCACCAGGGCTGGGGAGGGCTGTGCCAATACCGTGTCTTAACCATTTTTCTCAGGCCATTGCATATTCTTTAGGAATACTGTCTGTGAACCAGCATTTAAGAAACAGGCACAAGGGAGATCTTCACATGGCCTGCATCCCTTCTTCTCTTCCTTTTATTGTTTTTAATAAAAAAAAATTTCTGTGCATGGGTGTATTGCCTGTTTGTATGCCTGTGCACCTGTATGTATGTGTGTGCCTGGTGCCCTCAGAAGCTAGAAAAGGGTGTTGCATCTCCTGGAACTGGAGTTACTGACTATTGCAAGTTCTGAGATTCTAACCCAAGTCCTCTGGAAGAGGAACCACTACTCTTAACTGCTGAGGCATCTCTCCAGCCCCCCCATCCCTCTCTCTCTCTCTCTCTCTCTCTCTCTCTCTCTCTCTCTCTGTGTGTGTGTGTGTGTGTGTGTGTGTGTGTGTGTGTGTGTGTGTGTGTGTGTGTAGGCCAGAGGACAACCTCTAATGTCATCCTCTGAAATACCACCTATCTCCTTTGAGACAGGGGCTGTAATTGGCCTGGAGCTTATCAGTTGGGCTTGACTAGCTGGCCAGTGACCCCCTGAGAGCTTTCTGAATCCATTTCACTAGCTCTGGGGTTACAAACTTGAGCCCCCCCATACTCAGCATTTTTACTTGGGTTCTAGGGATCAAAGAGAGGACCTCTGGTTTTTGAGGTAGGCACTTAATCAAAAGATCTACCTCCTACCTCCTTCATTCCATATCCCCTCACCCCCACCCCCACTCCCCACCCCATCTTCGAACAGAATGATTAGCCTGGGAGCAAGAGCCTTGGGTCCTGGTCTCCATTCTGCCGCAAAATAACCTATCATGGCCCAAAAGTCAATGGTGGCCTCTGCACAATTGCACCAGTTTGTCTAAGGCCCTTTTCCAGTGCTAACTTTGCAGCTTCTCTCTCCCAAGCATGGGTAAGAATGCCTGTTGACACATGGCTCTGGAACATCAGTACGGCAGCTCTAAATGGGGGACCCATCACCAGACTGATTTTTTTTCTAATCTTACAGATAACAACAATAATAATGGAATAAATGTACATTTTAAGATAATCCTAAATGTCCCTCATCCATCAAAAGCTGGGGACCTCTTCTCTACAGTTTGCCTAGGTGTGAGCATCCTGCTGTGAAGTTTATGGCTTATTGACACCTCACTGTCACCTGTTCCTCTATTCCTTCTCCTCAAGACTCATGGGAGCTCCCCTCTGCTCTTTGTACCTTCCCTTTTGTTTGGAGATCTCTGCAGACTGCTCTGACACCAGCAGCAGGATGGTTTCCACAATGGGTGTCACAGGTCCGGCAATAATACTACCTCTTCTCCATGGTTCCTGGACACGTGTGACTGGATAAATAAAGCTCAGAAGCCTCCCTACTCCAGACTCAGATCCTGGAGCTTAGCAACATAGCTGCCAGTACCCAGAACCCATCTACCAGAGAGTTCTGTAGCATTCTATGTCTTTCTTAGAGCAGCAGAACCCTGGGGACTGCTAGCAAAATTTTCCTAGAGGAAGAAAAAGAGTTGGAAGGGAACAAAAGAGCCAAGAAGGACCAATTCTGCCTAAGAACCCCTAAACACATTGCTTAAACATACCTAACATGGCCAGTTTTCTTTCTTTCTTTCTTCCTCTCTCCCCCTCCCTTCTTCCCTCTTTCTTTCCTCTGTCTCTCTCTTCTTTCTTTCTTTTTTGTTTGTTTTCTTTGAAACAGGGTTTCTCTATGTTGCCATGGCTGTCCTGGAACTCACTTTGAAGACCAGGCTGGCATCGAACTCACAGAGATCCACCTGCCTCTGCCTCCCAAGTGCTGAGATCAAAGTCATGCACCACCATTGCCTGGCCATTTTCTAATTCCTACACATACTTAGGAGGAAGAGGGGTTTAGATACCTTAGCAACAGACCCCGGGCAGAGCACAGCATGGCAGGTTGCTCAACCATGTCCAAGGTTGAGTGCCAGTCAGGCTTTTTTTGCTCTTGGTTCCCTGTACTATTCCCAACACAGGCACCAAGGACATAGACTCACAATTTGTTAAAAGGTTGCCAGTATTTTTCTGAGAAAGATGAGTTTGTACAAGAACTACCAGGAAAGAAAAACAGGTTCCTATAGCAGTCTCAAGCAGACAGAAGGCTACATCATTCTCAGCTCCCTCTCAACTCCCAGGGGACATGGGACAGTTCCCTTTCTAGGGTTTCAACGGAAACCTTACCTTTTCCATGGGAAGAGCTAATTATGCTGACAGAGGATGTGGGTTTTATGTCCTACGGTGAACAGTGAGTGGGGGTGAGGTATAAGGGAGGCATTTATCATAGGTGAAAAGTCAGGAGCCAACCCCACAGGCAGCAAAACACAAAACATGACTCAGCTTTCACTCTTCCCCTCAACTGTTATTAATCTCCTGTGTGTCATGCACTTTCTAGACTTGAGGATACAACCATGAGGTCACCAATGTGTGGAGGCTGATAAAGACACTGGGTTCCAGAACCAGCGGCACTAGGGTCCTACGCCCACTGCACAGCAGAATCTGGAACTGCCCAGCTCTTCCCACAGCTGCCGATGCCAAGGAAGTGTTTAAGGGTGATAAATAAAAAGTGAGGCAAAATGAGGTACATGAAGAAGACAGAATCAATTATTCAAAGCAAATTAAAAATGAGCAGCAGGGGATGGAGGGAGATGGGAGGAGGAAGGGGAGGCTCCAAAGACTTCCAATGGACAGTAGAGGCAAGCGAGCACTGCGGAGGGAGAGGGATGAGGAGACAGCAGGATGAGCCTGGCAGTGGGCTTCCCAGAGCCCTCCTCCAAAGGCAGGATGGATGCCCTGGTTGGCCTTGACACTGATGGAAGGATCCAGGGCTGCTCCTTAGAGCCATCATATTGGCCGACAGCACTGCTTACAGAGGATATTGAATTAGCCGCATTAATCCACAGAGGCGCCTGGCTCAGGGTAGCAGTGATAAGCATAATTAAACCACTTAGTTACTGAATCATGGGCTTGGGTTACACATGCTCAAGTTTGCTCATCCGGTTAAGGATTCCAACTCCTGTGGCCCTCACCCTGGGTCTTGCTTAGAGAGAAAATCTGGAGAGAGCGGAGGTTAAACACTGAGGGGAGGGTGTGCATGCATGTGTGGGTGATCACATACACACCCTCAGAACCTGCACCGGGCCCTGAGCCCATTCCCAGACCCCTTGATAACACAATGACAGAATTATCTGATAACAGTGTTCATCAGATTGGCCTGGGATGTTGCTCAGTTGGCTTTCATGTCATCCACAAAGCCATCGGTTTGAATCCCAGCATCCTGTAAACTGGGCATGGTAGCACATGCCTGTTATCCCTCAGGTGAGTTACAGGCCAGCCTGAGCAACATAAAGCCCTGTCAGAAAAGAAAAGATGGAAGGAGGGAGGGAGATAGGGAAAAGTTGAAAATAAATCCATGCCATTGAATACAACACTAAAACTATTAATAAGAAGTATCTGTATTCAAAATAAACAGGTAACAAGCTACCACAGTAGGAAGTCTGAACCAAACCAGGAACCCTGGCCTTCCCTCTGCCTCTTGCCTCATAGACTGTTCTGAAGACTTCTAGTGAGGTTCCCAGAGCCTTAGTTGTTTGTTTAAGTTATTCATTTGCCCCAGATACCTCCACACTCCTGGTCTTAGATCTAGGGCAATCCCTTTGTGGGGTTTTGAACTTCCTCCGCCACTTCCTGGCGCTTGTCCAGTCATCTTCATTGCTCCCAACACAGACTTGGTTTGTCATAACCCCAGGTGGTGGGGGCGGGGGAGACTTCAGCAACTTGGGATGGGCTGGGGGCCGTGCAGGTTTGCCTCAGAACTGAAGGTGTGCAGCGACTCGGGGTGTGCAGCCAATCAGCATGCAACTAGTGTGAAGTAACGCCCAGCAGATGAATGGGGGGCGCTGTGAAAAATCTCTACTCACCCTAATGCTCGTACTTAGCTGGTGATCATGGCATTCATTAGGGGCTGTTAACACATCAACACAATGTCTGTTGATACTGAGGAAGGCTCAATGCCTTGGACCTTTAATTACTTGTTAAGAGTTCAGTAATGACACACAGCTGTTACTTCATGGACTTCAGAGTGCTTTCTAAGCTCATCTATGTCCTTGTCTCATTTCATGTTCATAACCAGCCTCCAAGCAAAGAGCTATTGTCCCTATTACAGTTATAAAGAAACTCTGGTTCAGAAAAACCAAGTGACTTTCACAATGTTACGCGGCTACACAGCTTGCCAGTGGTGGAGTCAGGGTTCCAACTCCATGTCCTTTATCTTCCCATTCTCCCTTCCCCATCTCTTGCTAGAATTTGAACCCACAATTTTGTGCATGATAGGTAATTGCTCTACCACGAGCTTCGGCCCCGTCTCCTAAAGCACACTGGATCTACCCCCATCTTCCACCCCTGTCTCTAGAAGGAACGGCTTCATCAATGCATTAATTGCCTGTTTGAAATTCCAGGTGTAACAAGCTAAGAGCAGGCAAGAAGGCTGTGCTCTGCCCGCCTCTCTGTTGCAGGACCCAGAGCTGCTGACAATGACAGAGAGACCTGCCATCCCATAGACTCAACTCATGAATATTTCCTTATTTCTGGAGTGGGATAGAATGAAAATGAAGCCTCGGTCCACTGTTGGATGAGTATAAGCTCCTCCCCCTCTGCCTTTCAGGACAGTCCCTGGGTCCACTCCCTGTCAGCATTGAGACCTGTGCACTCAGGACACTGACCACGTTGGAACGGGGTGGGGGGGTCAGAGAGAGGAGAAGTGCCTTCTCGTGTCCTGCCCTTGGGACCTATCTATGTGTTGTTCCAACCATCAACTTGTCTACCTGTGGTTCCTCCCATCTACCACCTACCTGCCCCACACTCTACCTCAAGGAGGCAACACCCTCTGCTCAGGTGTGCCAGGCTGCAAGGGTGTTCTCTGGCTAAAGAGGCTGCTGATAGTCCATATGCGTGCCCCTCTCTCGAACGGAAACTGGCTTGTGCCTTACATACCTTTCCCAAGGTCAAAGGGCAAAGAGAACAATACAAAGCATCTGTCCTTCAGGCCATAGGGCTCTAAGCCGCGTAGTGAAGCAGGGAGAAGCACATAGTTCTCTAACTAACCCTCATATCCGTTATTAATTTTTAACCAGGATTTAAGTAGCGCTCTGTACCTCACACAGCAGGATTACAAGGTTATCTCATTTAGCCCTCACAGGCAGTCAGTCGGTGAGGTATGCACAGCGGTCCCTCTTTCACACAGGAAGGAGCGAAAATGCACACTCGCACCTGACCCCTGAGCTCATTAGCAGAGCGAGGGGCTCCGCTGAGCCCAAAACATTCCAAGTATCTCAACATCCTCAGTGCTTGACGGCAACTGTCACTGCCACCAGCCTAGGGAGCAAGGGTTACTGAACACCTCTCCTCGTCCAGGGAATAAGGCAGAACACCCCACATTCCTGAGGCAGCCCCATCTCTTTCTCAACCTCCATCCTGGCCCTGAAATGAGCACAAGCTCTGATACCTGAAGCTCTCTCATGTAACCACTGGTCTGCTATCAGGAGACTCCAGCAAATGCTCAGTTGACTCCAATTGAAAAATGTTCGCACCCTTTCACCCAGCTCTCTCACTTGTAGGAATAATACTCCAGAAACAGAGTCAGGTACAGGGATAGAGAGAATCCACACACAGGGAGAGGAAGTACTATTGCTGGGACAGTCACACACAGAGAAGAGCATGTGGCTTTTAAGAGGAAGTTGATGTGTTGGTCAGTTTTCTTTTTAAAACCCATTTCATTATCATGTCAGTGTGTATGTGCGCGCGTGCGTGTGTGTGCACGCATGTGAGTGGAGGCATACGTATGCCTGCATGTAGAGTTCAGAGGACAACTCTGGGGAGCCAGGCCCTTCCTTCCATCGTACATTCCAGAAAAAGAAGTCAGGTCATCAAACAAGCACATCTACCCACTGAACCATCTGGTCCACCCCGGTCAGCTCTCCCTCATTGTGACAAACACCTGCCTCAATCCATTTATTGAGAGAAGAAGCTGATACCGGCTCCCAGTTTAGGCTTCAATCCTAACTGGCTGGCTCTGTTGCCTTTAGGCCTGCATAAGGCAAGACATGGCGACAGAAGCAGCACTCTTTTCACAGGGAAAGGAGAGAGAGTCAGGTGACTTCCACGATCCACTTGAAGAGCAATGCCCCAATGACCTCCTAGTCTCCACCTCTTAAACGTCCTACCATTTCTCCATCTGGAAGGGTGGTTCAGTGGTGAAGTAGTTGTCTATCATGAATGAGGCCCGAGTTTCTATTCACAAAAACACCACACACACACACACACACATTCCATCATTTGTTAGTAGCACACAGGTCTTTGGAGGATATTTAAGAGCCAGGAGGTAGAGATTTACATAAACAGATAGGAAAGGGTGTTCACAAGGTAGTGGAATAGTCCATCACAATACAGTGCGCATAAAATGGTAGCTACTTTTTCTGAAAGGAAAAAGAAATGTATACTTGTAACACAAATAGAAAAAAATTTCCAGGAATATGTTTGCTGGCTGTTGTTAACTCAGCAGGTGAGAGGGGGAGGGGCAGAATGCAGAGGCTAGGAGCAAGCCTCTGAGAAAATACTTCACAGACTCAGGCAGAAGTCTCGTCCTCGGTGCCTGCTGCTCTCCCCCCAGCTGTGACCTGGTAGAAACAGGAAATGTGGTGTGCCCAACAGTCCTGGTTCAGCATCTGTGAAGGCATGCTAGGAAGGTCATCCTCCAGTCACACCCTTTGAAGTTCCCTCTATCCATCATTCTCACTGGAGTCAGAACAAAATCAAATCTTAAAAATAAAAAGGCAAATTTATTTACCACCATGGTAGGGCTGGGCCATGTTTTTTCTATCAACTTCCAAGTCTAGAAATTGCCTTTTAAATAGATAATGATGATTCCGAGGGTCCAGTTATTACCTTGAAACCTCACATTTTGATAGATCCAATGCTTTTCTCTTATATAAATAACAGTTATTACTGCAAGGCCATTTTTCCCCTTGCACTTCCAAAGTGCTCCTGCAGGAGACGGCAGGAAAATGGAGGCCATTAATATTCCACTTAGAGCGTGGCTTTCTCCAGCGCTAACTTCCACATAAATCTCTTCGGGAGTCTTTTTTATACAAATGCCACCACTCCCGCTCTGCCAGCCTGCTCCTTCTGCCCTTTTCTCCCCCTCGTCTCTTCCCAGGAACGTAGGCCCTCTGTTCTCTAGTGGGGCCATCAGTGGCTGTGCCCTGCACGGAGAAGATGATGACTGGCCTCGTCCTTGCTGCTATGTTGCCGGCAACCCTACTCTCCTTCCGCCAGCCAGAGAAAAAGCCCTCCAGCACTTTAGTCCTGTCTATTCAGTACTAATTAGGACCCCAAAATAACATGTCTAAACAATAAAAATTGCCAACTAGTTGACAGAGCTGAGGGTAGAGGTGTCACTGTGCTCAGATCCCGACTCAAGGGCAACAGGAAGCTAGGAGTTTGCTTGCCCTCTCCAAGATTGGACTCTAAATTGGTGAAGGGCATTTTGGGACGTGTTCCTCAGATCCCCAGAAAAGGCAGAGCCAAGGAAGTCTATGGGTGACGCAGTCAGTGTCTTTCCACTGGGATTCCTGCTCTGTCCCTATGCTTGCTCCAGCTATAGACTCTGGCCCTCATGTTGGGGAGGGGAAGGCAGGACCTAAGATCAGATGCTACTGTGAGAGACTGGCTGTGAAGGTCCTGGGTCTCTCTGTTCTTCAAACCAAAAGCTGATGCCTAGAAAGCATATGATTTTCCCAGCTGCCTAGCTACAACCCAATGCTTCAGGCCTAGCAGCTATGGGCTGTGGAGCCTGGCAAAACCCAAGCCTCCTCACCTGGCCCCTGGAGGCGAGGAATGAGCTCAGAAGGGGAGCTGAGACAGTCTGCCCCTATGTGATGCCAAGCATCACATGAAATTCTGCATAAGTTCAACCAACTGTTTGTGTCGTCCAGTTTCCCAAGATGTTCCATGTCCTGCCAACCAGCCACCTGCATTTCCCAGATGCAAGCTTTGGCTACCAGATGGGCTGCACGGATAGACAAGGTTAGAACACATTTGAGGTCAGTTGGCTGGAGCACAGTCCCACAACAGTATAACAGGTTTAGTCTGTCTGTGACCTTGTTAGACTGCATCTGTGGATAGACACAAAATTCCCCTGTTCCCTAGGTGGCCCCGATGTCAGACAGCATGGGATTGAGCCAGTTCACTGAAAGTTTATCACACACACCAACACACAACCACATAGGTATAACAGATGCCAAGCATCACCTCCCAAGCCCAGCAAGACAGACACTCACACACCCAGGCCTACTGAGGCCTCAAACTCCTCACAGCACAGTCTTTAATATGTGCACACAAATATAAAAGAACTATAACACTTTGACTTTGAGGCAATGAAATACAGAATAAGAGACAAAATTCCAGTGATAGAAAAAACTTGGTCCCCACAGGCCTCAGTTCTCTCTCCTAGAAAATCTTACACCTCTGTAGGAGCTGCATATATGAAACATGCCTGGTAGAGAATGGTGAATATCATTGTGTCCCTGGCAGAGGGCAGTGAGGCAGACAGGGTGCTTGTCACCAGGCCAGCTAAGATTGCTCCCCCACTCCTGTGTGGCTAATGATATTCTGAGCTTTGAAGCAAAACAAGCCATTTGTCACAGAAAACGTAAGAGGTAGGAGGCGCCAGAGGCAAGCCAACCCAAGCCCAGCTCCTTGTCTGCAGGCCATCTTGCTACAAGCCCTGTGCCCCTGGGCAGGATAGGTAGCTGCAGGTTGTGGTCCTGAGTCTGAGTAAACACACCTGCAAAGAAGCGCACTCCAGCTGTGTAGATCCAGGGCTGTAAATGCTCCTTGAAATTCCCAGAGTGCTCTGAAGCTATGTTGACCTGTTATAACTGGCGTCTTGGCTCCAGTCCCTCAGTGAACATTGGCTAGCCTTGTTCCTCCAATAGCCCAGGCCTGCCTTCATCTCCAGTGCAAGGTGCTCTTGCATCGGGGGGGATGACAATTAGCTGTGCCTGGCTGGCCCTTAAATGGATGGCAAAGATAAAGATGCAGGGAGAATTGATCCTCTAGCATTGCATAGGCAGACAGCAAAAGATACCAGATGCCCCGGCTGACAACTCCCGATGTGACAGGCACCACCCTCCACAGTTGGTTGCTGCTACCCATTAGCATGGAGCCTTCCATCCTTCAGGCCCTGCAGTGGGCAGGTTGCCTTGCTGCAGGTCCAGCTTCAGCAACCCACACTCTCTGAAGTAGCGGGTAGGATGAGGCTGAGGGACATCACCAGAACAGATCCCACAACCCTCCCTTCATGGCACTCAGGCTCCCTTGGACGCACCAGCCTAAGTGTGACTGAGCTCATGTGATCTCATAAGTTAAGTAGGATCCCTCCTGGTTAGTACTCGGATGGGAACAGTCCTCTAAGAAAGGCTGTCTCCATGTCACACCTTACCCTTACTGGAGGACAATGCCGTTAGATGGCTTGTTTTCTAGACTTCCAGACAGCCAGCTCATCTCTTGATCCAGAGTGGCAGCTGGGTTTTCCTGACTTCCTGTGACTTGGACATTGTTTGTCCCAGAGGTTCACAGGATGGAGAGCCAAAGTTCAGTATGACAATGGGAGCTGTGGTGGCCTTTAAGAGGTAGGGCCTCCTGGGAGATCCTTGGGTCACTGGGCATCTTGCCCCTAGAAAGGATTAAGCTTCCTCTCATGGAATCTTGAGTTTTCAAAGAAGAAGAAGAAGAAGAAAGAAGAAGAAGAAGAAGAAGAAGAAGGAGAAGGAGAAGGAGAAGGAGAAGGAGAAGGAGAAGGAGAAGGAGAAGGAGAAGGAGAAGGAGAAGGAGAAGGAGAAGGAGAAGAAGAAGAAGAAGAAGAAGAAGAAGAAGAAGAAGAAGAAGAAGAAGAAGAAGAAGAAGAAGAAGAAGAAGAAGAAGAAGAAGAAGAAGAAGAAGAAGAAGAATTGTTATAAAAAGAGCCAACCAACAGGCCCCACCCAGCAGCCTTTCTTCCCAACTAGAAGTGTGTGGTCTCTTGTTCACACACACTCTTGTCACTCTGAAGCCGTCTGTCCTAAGCCTTCACTGAAGGCCAAACCTGCAAGACTAACAGATCATAGAGTTTTAGTCTCTAACGTGTGAGTTGTAGAAACCTTTTCTTTATGCAATTAGCCTGCTCGTGCATTTTATTATAGTGATGGAAAATGCACATTTCAATGTCAGCCCCTCCTCAATCCTTCCTTCTTTCTAGGCTTTAAATTCTGGGGTGTCCCCAAGGCTCAGTCCTAGCCTATCTTCTCCACCTAGCTAGCCCTCTTCCTCTCCCAAATAAACTCATTCACTCCCTACAGCCTTACATTCTACTTGTATTTTTGTCTTCATTTCTAATCAGCTCAAGTATAAAGTACCACAAGTAAGTGACTTAGTAAAGAAGCCTAAGGTTAAGACAGACAACTGTTCTGGCCCTCCAGAAGGCCCTCCATGACTCATTGCCCACAGCCCCTTCATCCCTACAAAGTAACTGCTTTCCGTTTAGTGTAATTGCTTCCCTGTGCATGTTCCTTTTCTGATTTTTATCACCCATGTACACTGCTAGACACGGTAGTTAGTCTTGTCTCGCTTTTAAGACTATCTTCTGAGTCTCTTCAAATTTCCAGTGCTCTCCCACCTCTTCCCTCTGTCCATCTGCCCTGGGGAGCCTCCTCCATCTGGGTTCTGTCGCTAACACATGCACTGCACAAGACTCTCACCCACTGCCCGCCTTCAAGTTCAATAGCCAAGACGATGGTGATGCCCTTTCATCAGAAAGCACATGATGCACACTTTTGGTTCTTAAAACAAAACAAAACAAAAAGAGATGAATACTAGCAGCCTTCGGTACTTCCTTGTCTAAAATATCAACCTAAATTCATGACTCATTTTGGTTTTCACAAATCAGGCAAGGACAGCCACAGAGAGGATGCCCTTAGGCTATTATTTGGTTACCCAGGGCTACAGTTCAGAAAGGAATGACAGGATAAATGCTTATTTCCTTTTATTTACCCAGCTTTCAAGATAAATTGGTTCCTTGTCATCCTCAGAAGATGACCAATTAGTTAATTTTTAAATATGTCATTATGAACTCATTAATGTGGAAGTATATAAAACTCACATTTAAGCATGGGTTTCAACTCATGGCATTTCTACTCTTATTAGAGCCAAAATTGTCACCCTTGGTTGCGGGGAGTCTTGGTAAGTTGGTTCCTATATCCTTTTGACATGACCTGTCCAGGGGTCATTGTCTTATATATCTGTCACCCAAGCCTAGAGCTGGCCAGTCCTCACAGAAATCTGTTTTCTTCCATTCAAGAGAAACGGTGTCATAACTATAATCAAGCATAAGAGATACTCATCTCATTTACTTTGTAGTTTCCAGGACTTACTCAACAGACCTAGCTGGAAGTACGTGTGTGTGTGTGTGTGTGTGTGTGTGTGTGTGTGTGTGTGTGTGTATGCATGTATGCATGTGTATGTGCATGCATGTGTGTATGTGTATGTATATCTATGCATATGGATGTATGGATGTATATGCATTTGTGTATGTGTGTACATGTATATGTATGTGTATATATGTGTCTGAGTATGTATATATAAGTGTGAGTATATATGTATGTATGAATGTGTATGTACATGTATGTATATGTGTGTATATGTGCATATGTATGTGTGCATGTGTGTGTGTGTATATCAGCATGTGTTTAAATACAGCTCCACAGCATTGCCTCTTCTGTCCTACTCTATGCTGTCTCTTGTGAACTGAGAACCTTGGTTCTCAAGGACACAAAAACGACAGCATCATGATGACATTTCCTCGCTTCATCTCACATTACACACACAGCGGTCTCAGAATAACAAAACAATACTAACATCACTACAAGCAAATTACGATTATAAAAACATCTAAGATGCTTTCCACTCAGCACTCCATCCCCAGGATTCCAACGCTACACCTCATCTCCATCCTCAGATCATTGTGTCCCCAATAGAATAGGACACAGCCCTCCCAGTCCTCTGCTGGCATTGGTCCCACACGTCACCAGGTGTTTGGTGCTGAGTACTGGCTTGGTGTCTGTGCCTTGGACATCTCACTTGCTTATCTTCCTGGAGAAGAGCTCGTGGGAGCAATGATGTCTCCGTTCTTCCATGCCATGTTAATAATAGTTTGTGCTCTTTATGCTCGAAGGTCAATCTTGCTGAACATAAAAACCCTTGGCTCGTGTTCACATTTTCGTCTTTGAGTACCTTTAATAAGTTATTCCATTTTCTTCTGTCATAACATATGGCTGCAGAAGAGTCTGATGACAATACCATTTGCTTTCTCGTGTAAGTCACTATTCTTTTTGCTTAGCTGCCCAATGGGCTTCTCCTCCTGGTTCTTTAAGACCTGATGATTTTGATAGAATGGATTTTGGTCTTCTAGAACAATATTCTCAAGTATACTGTTTGCATTTTCAGCACACTGCCTTAAGCAGATTTTTTGGGGTTTGGTTTGTTTGTTTGTTTTTTGAGACTGGTTCTCATGTATCGCAGACTAACCTTGAACTTCCTGTATAGCCAAAGTTAGCCTTGAATTGATCCTCTTGCCTTCACCTGCCCAAGGGTGGATTACTGGTGTATACCACCATGTCCATTTGTCTGCAGTGCTTGGGAGGAAACCCAGGGTGTCATGCCTGCTAGGCAAACACTCCATTAGGTGAGCCACACCCCCAGCCCACAGACTTGTGGTTTCCTGGGATCTTAGGAACTGTTACTGCTTTGCTTTCTGGCTGTTTCTTTTGATGCCCCTCCACAGGGGCCTGCTGCCATTTTCTCCCTAGGAATTTTCATCTCACGGATTTCCTTTTGAATCTAAAATTCTCAGAAATATTTGCAATGTTTGCATTTTCCTCTGTTTCTTGCATCTCAGTTTGCATTCATGAAATTGTGTCTTTCTTCCATTTTTCAATTGTCCGGAATATTGTCACACATTTTCTACAGTTTTTCTCCTGATTTAGAGACTCCCCCATGTTTTGTGTCATCGGAACATGTTTTCAGTGACATATTTCCGCCCCCACAAAAGTTAACATGACCTCAGATATGAAAAGTAGATATGCAAATCAAACATTACTGATAATAAATCATAAAGAAATTTATCATAAAATAATTCTTTCATGCACATGTAATTTTATCATTTATTAAAGAAAGAACAAATTTGCATACTAATATGATGGATGTACTTGTTTATTTTTATAGAAAGCATTAAGTCTTGGCTGAATATTCGATACTGCAGATGTAGACCTTTTTCCAAGATGATCAATATTTTGATTTTATAATCATCAATGCTGAGAACAGCATTTTGTATAAATACTTAGTACAGAGTGGCAGAAGTATGTTTGGGGCCATTTCAGAAATGATTGGAAAGTCTCTCCCAATCTCAAGCCAAAATTCATTTAACGATGCTTTATAAAACCTAAGTCAGCAACTCAAACAACATATTTAAAAATCAAACATTTAGCCTGTTTGTTTTCTAATGAGAAACAGAACCAGGGTGGGTCCTGTTGGTATGGAAGGTGGGGAGGTATTGGGTGGAATAGAGGGAAGGGAACCATAATCAGGATATATTGTATGAGGGGGAAAACCTATTTTCTATAAAAGAAAAAAATAAAGAGAAAGAAATAAAAATAAAACCAAGATTACAATCCAAACCAATCCAAAGATATGTTCACTGATATCTACATCCTGAGGAATAATGGGTAACAAAGGCTTCATCTTCTGTAATTACCCCACAATACTTCTACAAGAGCAGAGCTTTAAAAATACTGCCACATATATTTGGTTACTGAGTAATCCAAACCCTTACACTGCAGGTAAAGTACCTGCTGAACAAGTGTAAGAACTGGAGTTTATCTCCCCAGCCCCACACAAATGTCAGTGAGTACAGGGGCCTGCCTGCAATCCTAGCATGTGGGAGACAAGACAGGGGATCCCTGGAGCAAGCTAAGAGATCAGTGACCTTGGGATTCAAATGCGAGACCCTGTCTCAACATACAAGGTGGAGAGCCATGGAGGAAGACACCCAATGTCAACCTTGGGCCCCACTAGGTTATATCCAAATGTGTGCATACACAAATACACCCATGGGGGCACACACACACACACATACACATACACACACACAACCACGCACACACGTGTCCCCCCACATACACACACCAACACTTTACTGTTGCTAAATTTTCATGACTCCCACATTCAGTTACTTGACCCCATCCTGGGTCACAGGCCATGTAAGAAGCCTTGTTCCAGGGTGATGTGATAATCTGGATATTTCTGTTTCTTCTTGTGTGTGTGTGTGTGTGTGTGCTGCATTTGCACACTTGTGTGAAGATATTCAAGCCTATACATGTGCGGAGGATGGGGTTGGGACCCTGCTCCACCACCGTCAGCCTTATCCCCTGATACTGTCAGCTAGACCGCCTGACCAGCAAGCCCCAGCAAGGCCTGTCTCTCTACCCTCCACAGCACTGGGGTGACAGGCATTTGTGTGGCCACTCCCAGCTTTCTATGTGGGTGCTGGGGATCTGAACTCAGGTCTTCACTGAGCCATCTCCTCAGTCCATAGCTTAAGAGTCTTAAGCCTGGTGACCACGCCACAGCGCTTTTATAACGTAGTATAGTTGTCCCATGGGCCTAATGGAGGAACATTAGGCCCATATGGTGAGCTTTTAAAGGGGATACTGGGACCCCAGACTCTCTTCTCTCTCTTCTTTCTTCCTGACTACTAGGAAATAAATAGCTTTATTCTATGGGGACTGCTGGCTGTGACACTCCTGTCTCACCACAAGCTCAAAACAATGAAGTCACTCAACAATGAGATGGCACCTGTGAAAACATGAAACCCAAGTAAGCCTTTCCTCCATTGGAGATGATGTCTCAGGCATTTCGTCATAGCAACAGAAGTTCTTTGCTTTCCTGGTTTTTTGGGGGGTGGTGGTGGGGTGGGGGTACATATCTTTCTTGTGTGTTTTCATTGTCTCAATGGATAATCTCTTCCCCCTTTCTCTTTCTCTTTCCCCCCTCTCTCTCTCTCTCTCTCTCTCTCTCTCTCTTTCTCCCCCCCCCTCTCTCTCTCTCTCTCTCTCTCTCTCTCTCTCCTGACATTGATTTTTATCGAATTTGTATCGAGTCATTTCACTTTATGTGAAGTAAGTTGGTTTTTCCATTTTGGTTTGGTTTGGTTTTGGATTTTTCGAGACAGTCTCACATAGTTCCAGCCAGCTTCCTGCCTCGGCCTCCTAAGAGCTGGGATTAGGGGCATGTGTCACCACAGCCAGTCTGAGGAACATTTCCTACACTGTAAAACAAAGGCTTTGCTCAGACAGCCTTTTTCCTTTTTAACTCCACAGAGCTGACACTGAGAGTCCACTTGCTATCTAAGGTTTCAGGGCTCCATTCCCTCCATCGGCTCTTACCCAGACCAACTGTCTTATCCAACCCCTGTTTGGTCTTATTCTTTTCCTTGCAGCATCTCAATGGGTCCTGGAAGAAAGCCCTGATGGCCACTCTGGGCAAGGTGCGGAGCCTGGGTCTTGTAAGCCTGCAGTCCATCTGGTGGGCTCTGCACTCGGTTGTCCCTGCTGTAAACACACATCTCCCCCACGCCAGCTGCCCTGCTCATGTTTGTCACTGAAGAACTGTTGGGGCCCCTCAGACCTGGGTCCGCCTTCCCTCTGCTTTTCTGTGCATGGACACCTAAATCAGATAGGTCTCAATGTGACAATGGTCCCTCCCTCCATCGCTGTATTTTGGAGCTCTTGAGAAGGCCCTGCTGCTTCATTTTGTGGTCAATATTGCCAGTGGGTTTGAAGTTAGGGAGAATTTCTCATTTTGTTTTTATTTTGTGATTTCAGGAATCAAATCTCTGCCTTTGCCCTGTTAGACATTGTGTATTGGTGTTTGTTATCTTTTTTGTTCTGCTTTAGGTAGACCTTTCAGAAGATCTAAAATTACACTGGCACCATGACCACTATTGTGCAAACTCTCCCCCACTGATACTTGTGAACCTCTATCTGTGCCTGCATCTCTCACCTGACTGTGGAGACCCAGCTACAAACTGCTATCTTCTTGTGGATATCCCAACCTGAACTAGAGGGGAAAATCCCACTTACATCATCCCCACATGCTCCCAGTTGCTTGGGAAAAAAAAATTGAAGCAAGTCTCCTCCACATCCTTCCAAACCAATCCTGTGCCGGCACCAGCTAGACTACACGCTCCAGGGGCCGAAGTCTCCCTTATGTTCCATTTCTCTGATGACTTCAGGACTAGTTCTCCGGCTGGTCTCTCCCACTCTTCCCCAGAACAGCTCAGCCAGACTGATCTCCAGAAGCATCATCCCCAGGCTCATCATGTCCCAAAGGCTCTCACCACAGACAACACCCTAACCACAGCCTCGAGCCCCTGAATTCATGCCATGCTGTCCCCTCTGACTCAACCTCCCTCCATCCTCCTGTGTTCAGTACATCACTGTAGTATGAATAATAAAAACCCAGAGACAGATAATGATGTTCAGTCTGAAAATGAGAAAAGCAAAGCAGCCAACCACTAGAAAGTTGTTACCTCTACCAAGGCTGGGACCATCCTGTCCTCAGTGTGGCTGGAGACTGAATGCCACAAGAGACCCTGAGTTCCTGCTGGGATTAAAGGCGTACACACCCACTTCCCGGCCTCTATGGTTAACTCATGTTAAAGGCGTACACATCCACTGCCCAGCCTCTATGGCTAACTCATGAGGTTGCTGAGATTAAAGATGTGTACATACCACCACTGCCTGGTCTCTATGGCTATGGCTGGCTTTGCATTCTGATCTTCAGGCAAGATTTATTAGACCATAAACAATATATCACCACATATCACCAACACCAAATCTTTTCTTTCTTGTCCACAAAGATGCCCCCAATAGCCCCCCATCTCTGAGTATCTGTCCATGTGGTGGGAATGGGAATTCTTTTGTCCTAGATCCTTGCAGCTAGCTCTGTCTCTTTTTCTCCATGAGGTCAGACTCAGAGAAGCCTTTCAAGAATGTCCCAGCTATACATATGACCCATTTCATCTTTGTCTCAGAATTCATCAGAACCTGGAAAAATAGCTTTGAAGTTTATCTGTAGTTGTATTTTATCCCAGCATGACCATCCACACTAGAATTCTCCTTGCAGACAGAGAACTAGAGGTACATAAAAGGTGTTTGATAGCTATTCGCCAGCTAACAATACCTCCACGTGCCTCTGGTGACCAAGAGAGCCAAGACCTGCCCCACAGCAAGCTCTGGAGCACTGATGGTTTCCCGAAATCATCATCTGTCAATATCATCCTCTTGCTCAGGATGAGAAACCAGTCTAAGGCACTGAAGAGAGTCTCAGCCACCTACCTCATGAAGAGAGCCACGCTTTCAGGCTCTCCCTTCCCAGGGCACATATTCTATGATGCTTCTTTTTTGTTTGAGAATGAAATTTATATATAACTGTATACCTAATCACTTCTGAAAACTCTAACATAATTTCTTAACTATAATAAAAAGAGGTAATAAAAAGCAAGAATGTATAACAAAATAATAAGCATTTCATTATGCAAATGTTTGTGTGTAGGTCTAGACTGGAAGACACAATGGAACAGGCAGATGTTTGCACCTTCCCATGGGATCCCCATGAGCACAGCAATGGAAGATTCAGGATAAAGCAGGTTGTCTTAGGAACTCCAACACCACAAGCCAACTCAGCAAGGAAGATGAATATTCATGCGATCTCCCCAAATGGTAGGCAGCAGTTGAAAAAACTCAGAGCAAAGCAAATTGAGGTCCTCTTAAGCTAGTCATTGCATTAATGGAGAATTCAATGCATACAAGGTCTTGAAAAAAAGTGCTATGAAGGCTGGAGAGATGGGCCAGAGGTTAAGAGCACTGGCTGATCTCCCAAAGGACCTGGATTCTATCCCAGCAACCACATGGCAGTTCGTGCCCACAAGTAACTCCAGTCCCTCAGATTCTGACGCCCTCTTCTGGCCTCTACAGGCACTGCATGAAGATAGTGTGAGATGTCATGCCCATGACACTTATATAAAATGTCCTAATGAACAATATTAAGAAGTACTAATAGATAGCCAGGCATGGTAATTCCAGCACTCAAGAAGCAGAGGCAGATGGAGCTTTGAGACCAGCTTGGTCTACAAAGTGAGTTCCCAGACAGACAGACAGAGCTACACAGAGAAGCACAATCTTGAAAAAGAAGAACAATAACATACTAATAGATATAGTTCCTTCTAGGTTCTCATACTGCTAAACAGAATTGCCCTGTGTGAATATCGGGCAGGACACACAAAGCCTTGTAAACTTTAGTCACTGGAAAGCCAGCTATCAGAAGTCAGTCTGATTCTCCAAGCCTCAGCACCCCACATCTCCCTCTCCCCTTCCTACTTCCCCCCTCCTCTCCCCTCTCCTCTTCCCCCTCTCCCCTCTGATGGGGCCCCTCAGCATCTTCTATGTTGTTCTGCTAGGAAGCCCTGTTAGCTGATGAAGAATGGCTAGCGTCTAAGGAAAACCCTGTTAGTTACCACGTCCTTTAAACCGAGTTAAGGAAAACATAATTGCCGAGGAAATCTCATTTGCATTCTCTCATGCTCCACAGGCCCCAACACAAACAGTTCCTTCCCCTTCCTTACAGGGGGAATGGCACACGGGCTTGCAGCAGGGTCCTGGAACCCTGGAGACACCCATGCACATGCCACTGAAGGATGGTGTGTCTGGGGTGGGGGGGGGAGCCTGCTGGTATTGGCCAGAGAGAAATGCAGGCTTCTGGGGTTCTGATCAAAGGAGGCTGGCCAAGATGACTCTTCAGCAAAGCCTCAAAGTCCCCCGATCTTCAGTTAATCCACCACAAAATGCCATGCCCTCCATCACGGTGGAAGTTGTGGGTTTTAAAGAGGAAAACCACACCGGGAAATGTGAGGAAACTTCAACTTGAATTGAAATGCTTGGCCAGGTGTGAGCGACCTACACTCTCTGCTATGTTGGGCTCAGCACAGAAGGGGTGGGGTAAGGCAACTGCTGCTCTGGAAGCCATCTGTTTGCTGTGTGAGCTACCTGCAGTTACTTAGTCTCTCTGAACTTCAGTTCCTTAACATGCAAAGTAGCTCTTGAGCACTTAAGATACCGTGACGACTAAGCTGCTTGAAATATATAAAATTATCAAGAGCACTTGGCTCTTAGGTCTCCCAGGCTCTTCCTGTAGCTGCCATGCCCACCGTGTCTCCCTTTTCCTTATTCTGATGCTTTGGTGGCTTGGAGCCCCACTGATCCTGGAGAGACGCTCCCTCCCCAGACTTGCCCTTCCCTAAAAGCAGCAAGCGAGTGGCCTTCCAATGTGCTTTCAATCCAGACTGCACTCGCTCGGCTTTCTTTGTGGAGTGCTTACTCTTGAGGCCACTAGCCCCCACCACCCCAACGCCAGAGTCAAGACAGTAGGCAGAGCCCTGTCATTCAAACAGCTGGCTGAAGTCATTTAAACAGCCAGGCCTAGCCTGCACTTACCCATGACATCCACAGCGAAGGCTCATGCACCTCTTTCTACCCCTGCGCCCTCCCCTGGTACTCCCTGAGGCGCTATGGTGTGCCATGTCCTCTGCTCACAGGGACTGTGAGTGCCCAGTTCTTGGTGATGGCAGCCATCCCCTGCTCTATTGGCCTCACTGCACCTGCGCATGCTCTGGATGTACTGTTTTAACTGATGCCCTAGTTTGGTTCTCCTGAAAGTGTCCCGGAGAAGGGCATTGGTGACATCCTAGCTGCCAACCAGATGGCATCATTCACAGCTCTTTGCTCCCTTGGCCTTACTACACTGTTTGCCCACCTGATCCCCAAAGGACCTCCAGTCCTCCACAAGGGCCTAGCCGGTGCCTTCTTCCCCCATCTGCTGGCAAAGCCTCCCTTAGAGACTCTCTGCCCAGGGTGAGGGACCCCTGGCCCTGCCTGCTGCTTGGTAACTACTCGCTGAAAGAATTAATGGGCAGCACATGAGTGAGTAAACTTGTCCAGTGTTTCTCACCTGGACTGACTACTCACCCCCCCGCCGTTTTCTCTTCATTTCCCTTCCTCCAGCACTGCTCGCCCCTCTAACCTTACTGGGACATGGTCACACAAAGCAATGGCCTGGTGTGCATGTGTTTGTGTAAACGTGCACGAATGCGCACATGGGGAGGGAGGGAGGGAGTGTGCAGCCCCGCTTGCAATACATATGGAGGCAGCAGGTGCCCTCCTCCATCACTATTTAGAAGATTTATTTTTATTTCTTTTAATTACATGTACATGTCTATATGTGGGGGTAGTGTATGAGCCTGTGAGTGTAGATTACCAAGGAAGCCAGAAGAGGGCATCAGATTCCCATGGAGCTGGAGTTATAGATGGTTGTGGACCTGTGTGGTTTCTAGGATCAAACTTAGCTTCTCTTCAAAAGCAGTGTCTACTCCTAGCCACTGAGCTGTTTCTCCAGCCCTTCACCTTATTTGGGGGGATGGCAGCTCTTATTGAACTTGGAGTTCACTAATTCAGCAAGACGAGCTGGCCACCAAGCCCCTAGGATCCTTCTGCCTCTGCCTCTCCAGTGTTGGGATTGGGAGTGCATTGCAGCACTCCTAGGTTTTTAGATTGGTGCTAAAGATCTAAACTCAAGTCCTCATGATCGTGTAGCAAGCACTTCACTGCCCAAGCTACTGCCCCCAGCCCAGAAACATCCTCTTAATTATTCCTTTAATCCCAGTCTCTCCTCCAACCTACACGGCACCCTGAGTCCTGCAAATGCAGCTAAATCCCTCAGTCATCCTTCTTCTTATCCCCCACCACAACCCAACCTTCTTACAATAAAATCCAGGGGTGCCTACCCTGATCTCATCACCTCCCCTACCCACTCTCTTCTCCAAAAGGCCATGGTCAGGGCCACTATCTCCCCAATTTAAAAGGTATTTCCTTTCCAGTCCTGGACTAACTCTGGCCAAGGAAGGACACATTCCCCATCCTCAGCTTCTGCCTCCCAAAATGTCAAGTTCTGGGATGGTGGGTGGGGCAGGTGCCACTCCGGAGCACACCTCCCTGGTTCCAAGACGCCAGACTGCAGGGGAGTCTGTCTTAGACCTGCATTGTGCAGGAAAAACTGTAGCAGCCAGTTCATGGTCAAAACCACATCACAGGATGTCTGGAGAAAACAGTCTGCAATAAACCAGAGTCAAACACAAAATGCAGTGTTGATCGATTTCATGACCAATTCTGCCTCAGAAGACCTTAATGTGCTGTGACTGTGACCAGAAATAGTTACACTGCTCATTCCAATGAGCCTTCGCCTCTCACTCTTACCCCTCCCTCCCTTCTCTCTGCTTCTCCCATCTCCACTTGTTCATGTGTAAGCACATTTATGCACATGTGTGTATGTGTGTGCAAACATGTGTGTGTGCACGCATGCACGCACAATACTATATATTCTAGGTATGAGAGCAGGGCTTGTCATTTCCAGAAGTACTTTTCATAGAAACTGCCTCCTGAAACAACCTGAACTCTTATTAACTGATTCTCTGGTCCTTCACATCTTACTTTCCACATCATTAAAAAAACTACAACAGGAGTTCCCCAGGATCTGCAAGGGATCCATCAAAGACCCACGTGTGGATTCTTAAAACTGCAGCTTGGACCAAGGTCTACTGTATTATTCTGCACAGGAAGACTTACGCTAGTGCTTCTTGTATAAACTGGGCACAGGAAACAACAGTAGTCAATGGAACAATTGCAATGATATTCTGTAATGAAGGATGGGTGAATAAGCATGCCTCCCCACTCTATCCTATGCCCAGCTCAGCAACGGAGGCTGCAGAAGGGAAAGCATAGGCAAGAAGAAGACCTGCAGTTCATCTTCTCAGCCGACCTTTAGGGGAAGCGGGTTCCTGTCATTCCTACCTCGGCTTCTGGCCTCTCTCTGTCACTGGAGATATCAGCACCTCACACAGGGAAAAATTTTCTGGAGTGGAAGTGCCCTAGTAAATCTCTTTAGGCAAAAAGAGTAATTTCCCCAAGGCTGAGGAGATAGCTCCACCAGTAAAGTGCTTGCCTTGCCAGCACGAGGACATGAGTTCAGTCCCAGAACCTGCAAAAAATAACCTGGGAGTGGTAAGATGTGTTTGGGATCTTAGCACTAGGGATGTGAAGACAGGATCCCCAAGGCTCCCTGACCAGTCTAGCCCACTCTGGGAGTCCCAGACTAGTAAGAGACTTCACTCACACACACACACACACACACACACACACACACACACACACACACACACACACATTAAGTGGACAGCTTTCTTAGGTACAATAGCCAAGGGTATTCTCTGGTCTTCACATGTATGTGTACACACATGCACACATCCCACACACATACACACACAGTGTGACCACATACATGCACAAGACAGTCCTCCTATAATAGCCTAGCTGTTGCCTAATTTCCTATTTTGTAAATTCTTGTTTTGAATATTGGGTGGGAGGAAAGTTGATCTAATCCTTTCATTTCAAGTTACATACCTTTTAACTTGGGAAAAATCTTTTCAATATAGGGAGGAATGTGTGTAAACAACCCTGGCTCCTGCAGCATGAAGGAAAAGGGGAGGTGCGGGGGGGGAGTGGTGACACCTCTGGGAGCTGGGTCTCACTAGAATATTGCTGTATGTCTTCAAAGCAACCAGGAGGGAGAGAGTCTCACATATCTGAATTCACCAGAAATGACAGCACTCAAGACCCATTAAGGGACAGCAGGCAACCCAAAGCCACAAAGGCAATGAGTATCCAAGCTGGGATTTCAACTCAGATCTGTCTTACTTTAAAACCTCTATCATCTATCAGGGTTCATGGAAGGAAGCCATCTGGTCAACCCCCTGTTCACCCACACCTCCACCTCTACCTAGAACAGACAGATGATAGAGACCAAAGCTTCCGGTGTGCCTAATGGCACTGTCCTAGCTGCTCTATTATTTTAAAAACCTACACTTAATTAAGGATTCATCCAATCATGCATGAAAAGCAATTCAATTATCAAAGGTATCTGTAGAAGAATGTGAGAGCTCTTGTTTCTTTAAAATCTGATGCATTTAAATTTTTTAGTATTCATTTTTACCCCTTTAAAATGAACTCTTCCATGCAACTTACAAAAGTAAAGAGTCACTGTGTATCAAAAGAAAAAAAAACCGAACTTTTTGTTTCACTTCTCCAAAGGACTTGAAGGAGCCATCTTTCTTAGCAAATTAACCCTATGGTCTGTAACCGTGGTTGTCCAAACCCTAGCTTGACCAGGAGTGAAATGGCTCATGTGATTAGGTTAGATGTCAGGCAGAATGAAGAGGAGGAGGTTAGATGTCAGGCCAATTAAGAAGAGGAAAAAGGAGGCAAGCAGTCATAGGGAAGGGCCTAGCAAAGAGGGTTGTAAAAGCAGGACCTGGACCACACTGCAGACCCTGGGATGGGGCAGAGCAGACAGTGACCAGGTTGAGCCCTGTCCAGGGTAACCACTTGAGATAAGGTGGGCACTAGATGTTAAGGTCTCCCTAATGTCAGCATGCAGACGTTATGTGTGAGGACCTCCCTGTTCATGTCCATCTCAGAGATAGGTCACACCATACCTGGTGAGGGATACTCAAAACTGGGATAGAGTATCCCAGGCTAGGCCACACAGAAGGCAAGGGGAAAGAGTCAAGAAAATCTCTCTACTCACAGTCTCAGAGCTCTTCTTTAACCCCAGCTGAAACCTGACTTGTCTGAGTCTATTTCTTCTCCGTCCTCAGAAACAAAAGGAGACTAGCTGGCATCCTCCTCTCACTATGGGTGCTCTAGTCATTAGACTGGACCACAGCACTCCCCAGTTTACCAGACATGAAGGGAGGTTTCTGCTTCTTGCACAATGCCTGGGTAAAAATGGGGTGGAGGAAGGAGTGCCTAGGAGGTGACCGACTTACAGATGTGTGGAGCTTGGGGAACAAATGCGCATCTGGACTGAGCTGACTTCTTGAGTAATCCAGTGACAATCACACTACCTGCAATCTTGATGCTTCAGGGCTGAACTGTGCCTTTGTGTGAGGAAGGAAGGGAGGGAGGGAGGGAAAGAGGGGTGGGAGGCCTTAAATGATGGCAGGAGGGAGAAATCAGCTTCCTAGCACCCAAGCAGTAAAAGTATGACTTATGATCTTCCTTCCCTGGAGTCAGCTGCTGTGTCTAGACAGACTTGAGGAAAAGGAGCCTCACCGCTCTAATTCTGTCCAGCATTTCCTAGAGGCCCTCGCTGTAGTCCCTGCAGAGCTAGGGAGGTGCGCTGGGGAGGCGCTCTGAGAGATGCACCCTGCAAGTCTCTGCCGGGCAGTGCAGAGCCTGCACCACCCCAGCAGCCTGGGGGCAGCAAGTCACTAAGCCAAGTGCTAGCACAGCAGGTCACAGGCAGTGGCTGGGTCTCCTGGTTAGCTCCCCTCCACTAAGACAGACAGACAGACAGACAGATAGACAGACAGACAGACACAGACGTGTACACACACACACACACACACACACACACACACAACAGAGACAGAGACAGAGGCAGAGGCAGAGGCAGAGAGGTTTCTCCCTACTGGCTCACTCTTGTATCATCTCATTTAGTCTTTGTGCATCACTTAGTAAGATGAGAAGCAGGAAATAGGGGATCAAATGGCCTGCAACAGCCAACATCACAAATCAACTTCTAGAGCCCAGCTGTGCCTATGTTTTGTGCTTTTTTTTCTTCTTCTTTTATTTAGCTTTGGTTTGGATTTCCTGAGCCTATATTCTTCTTCTAAACAAATTGGGAAGTGACAGGCAGTCAGAGTGGGAAGCACTCCCTTTCTATATTAGCTTCACTCCTAGGCATGTTCACTACCCCTAACAGCGAGCCCGGCCTGCAGAAGCATCAAGGGCGGAGAGCCTGCCTGCGACATTAAAGTGCAAACATTCACAGTGGCACTGGTGGTCCACCCGCAACTGTCAGCTGTACTACCCACCACCCAGCTGTTTGTGGGTGCTTCAGCCTTCCCGCCTCTCTCTCTGCACCACCTGCTGAGTGATCTCTAGTTATCGCTTGTATTAAGGAGCCAGGTCTGCGATGAGCACAGGGCAGCTGGACCCCATTTCCAAGACCATTTGGTCAGTGAGAGAAATCTTCCAGAGAGACCTCCAGCTGCCTATCAGAGTGACAAGAAGTCCCTGCCTCAGCATTTTTGTGCCTCTTGGGAGTGGAGCAATTCTTGCAGCAAATATTTAGAGGATTTGCCTCCTAATCCCAGCCCATGCCCTCTCCAATGCTCTGAGCTAAAATCTCATGCCAGGGCTTCGCAAACAGACTTTCCAATAGGACCTAGATTCTCAAAATGAAGTTCAGACAATGATGCTGCTGAGACGCAGCCTCTCCCCCACTCCCCCACCAGCTCTGGTTAGAGTGTCAATGGCTACGTTTGGCTGCTGATCTGAAAAACTTCTGGAAGTTCTCATTTCTCTGGGAAAGGTTCAATGCAGAATGGGTGAACGGCGGTAGGAGTGCTGAGGGTCTGAGCTCATTACAGTCTGTTTCCCCAGCCAGGCTCTCTGCCCTCTGAAACCGGGACCACATCATAGCTATCTCTGCATTTCTGGCATGGAGGCTCAGACTCTGCACACAGGAGTCACCAGCTCACAATGAGCGAATGGGTACACTTCATCATGCAGAATCCACATTGAGGCTTGGGCAAATCAGCCTCTACTTCCTCCGTGTCTTTTAGCTATGGTCACTTTCATTTCAAAAACCTCAGCCAGTCAGATGTGGTTGGTACACACCTGTAATCTCGGCACTCTGGAGGTTGAGGTAAGAGAGGCAAGTGTTCAAGGCCATCCTGAGCTACATAAAGAAACCTTGTCTCCAGGGCAGTCAGGGCAGTGCCAGCATACAATCCTACTGCCAGAGAGTCTGGGAAACAGAACCTTCATCCAGCGACTCATGAAAGCAGAGGCAGATACCCACAGACAAACACTGAACTGAACTCCTGGAATCCAGTGTCAGAAAGAGAGAACTGATGGGCAAAGGAGTTAAGAGTGGGCTGGTTTAACCCACAGAAACAGTTGACCTGAACAAGGGGGAGCTCTTGGACTCCAGATTGATGGCTGTGTGGAAAGCATGGGACTGACCCAGACCCCCTGAATGTGGGTGTCAGTGAGGAGGCCTAGGTAATCTATGGGGCCTTGGGTAGTATTTATCCCTGACATACAAATAGACTTTGAGTGCCCATGCCATAATATGGGATGCTCTCTCAGCCCGGACTCTTGAGGGAGGGCCTAGGCCCTGCCCTGGATGAATTGACAGTTACTGAAGATCCACCATGGAGAGCCTCACCCTCCCTGGGGATTGGAGTAGGGATTGGGTGGGGGACTGGGGGACCTGGTAGGGAAGGTGGGGGAGGAGAGGAGGGAGACAGAGCTGGGATTGACATGTGAAACAAGCTTGTTTCTAATTTAAATAAAAAAAAAGAAAGGAAGGAAGGAAGAAGCCTTGTCTCAACAAAACAAGACAAGTGCTCCCACCCCAAAAATATCAAAACCTTGACCAGGTCTTCCAGCCTACTGAACAATCTGGACCCCTTCCTTATCCTCTTGATGCTCTGGGCCACCTACCCTAGACTCCAGCCCCTGTCAGGCAGCCTCCTACCATCATGGCAACTTCCCACACACCCAATTCTTAAGGACACCCAAGTACCTTCTCCGCATGGGACATTCCTTCCTCTCTTCCTGTGCTTGGGTGACAGACCCACCCGGACCCCTGGAGCTGGATGTGTTGTGCAGGGAAGGGCTGAGGGAAAGACCTTCTCATTCACCTAAATGAAGCTCAAGCTGGAACCCAGAGAAATTGGAACCCTATTTTCTGCTCTCCCCCATTTCTGTCTCAAAAAAAAGGACCTCTAGCCCTGAGGCTACGCACCCCCACAGGGGAGAAGATGAGGTACCTGCACACCCTGCTATGCAATAAAGTCATCAACATCAGCGTGTGACCTTTCCTTCCCTGGGACCACTGGGATTTGAAAGTCCCTGAGCCCTTTGCAAATGTCATTCTCCCTACCTGACCAGGAAGGCACTGGTGGGGAAATGGATGTCTAGGAAAGAGAAAGCCGGCAATGAGGAAAGAGAGAGGGATGGAAGTGGGGGTGGGGGGGATTCAGCCTAAACCCATATGTCTTTACCTGAGCTCACTTATCAGACTGGGGTAGGGGAGCTTCTAGCTTCTTCTTATGCCTTTCCAACTTCTGGGAGTCCCACCAACGCTTACCACGTTCTCAGTAATCTGTGACCTCCCCAAACAGCTTCCTTTTCTTGAACCAATTTTGGGTTCTATTTGTTTGCTTGTGCTCCCTGGACTCTGCCTGGGCTCTCTTTCCCTCCCATGCTGGCAACATGTCCCTGACTACTCCGTCCTCCATGGGCTCCTAGTGCCGGTCAGCAGTGGTGGCCCAGGGTAAGCAAGAGGGGAAGAACTATGATTTCTAGTCTGCACCTGTCTCCTGGGCTCCAGATTCACTCATCAAAGCGGTCTTCTTGTGTAGCACGATAAATAAAAGACCCAGAGACTGACATTTGGGTTCAGCTGAAGACCAGAGAAGGAAAGCAGCCAAGCCACGAGCTCTTACCTCTACCTCAGGCTGAAAGGGCTGATCCTGTCTCCGCCAGCTCTCACCAAGCCTCAGAGTGCTACCTCTCCTCAGCGTAGCAGAGAATATATACCTTTCTATCCTCAGTGTGGCTGGAGAATGAATGCCAGCTCTGAGACCCTGTTCCTGTCTTAACTACCTCTCATGAGTCCTGGGATTAAAGGTGTGTGATCCCAAGTGCTGAGATCATCTTTGTGTGAGCTGTTTCTCTTTAGGAGTGGATATATTTCATGTAGCTCAGTGAGGCCTTGAACTAACAGAGATCCCTCTACCTCTTAATATCCTGAGTCCTGGGCTTAAAGGTGTGTACCACCACCGCCTAGCATCTATAGCTAACTAGTATGGCTGCTTTGCTATTTTGCTCTCCAGTGGCTTTAATAAATCATAAATAATATATCACCACACTCCTGTATGGACCACTGTGGTGAAGCCACAAGCACTCAGGAATCTGTAGGACCAGCTGCAACACTAGCTCCTGTCACCTACTCCCCAACATGAGCCCCTGCCTCACACCGTCTGCCCCCGCTTGGAAGACACTCTTCAGATCAGGGTCCTCTCTGCCTCTAACTCCTCAGCAGCCTTGCCTGGCATAAGGCTAATGTCCAAGCCCTTCCTAACAGGACTCTTAAGGTCCTTGATGGTCTGTCCACTGCCTGCCTCCTTAAGCGCGTCTCCCCCACCGCCATCTCCCTTGCCCCCAGCTTTCTCCTCCGTCACTGCAGCACCTGAACGTGCCCCTTTATCCGCGTCGATACTAGCCTTTTCTTTAACGTTTATTTATTTATTGACTCTGATTTGAGTCAAATCTCCCCTAGGAAGCCTTCCCTCCCTGGCTGACTCACAGACCCTTCCTAAGTGACACCGCCACCCTCCATACTTGCTCCGTTAGAACAAGCATCACCCTCTTCATAAGTGTTTCAGGGTTCACGTCCCAGCCCCTGCCACACAAGAGGCCACGGCCTGAATCTTTGTGTTCATGTCCATGATCACGTCAGCACCTCCTGGCTGGGTACCTGTTGCATAGCAGATTCTCAGTAAATACTGATAGAGTTGATCAGTCCTGGGGAGAAGACTCAGGGGGCAAAGGGCTTGCCTGGTAAACAGGAAGACCCGAGCTCCACCCCCAGAACTCAAGCAAAGCACGGTGGTGCACACTTTAATCCCAATGCCAGGGAGGTAGAGACAGCTAATTGGCTCACGGGGTTTAGCGACTGGCCAATGTAGCCTGCTCGGTGAACTCCAGGCTGTTCCAAAAAGCAAAGTGGATGGGTTCCTGGGGAATAACTGCTAAGGTTGACCTCTGACCTTCAAACCCATGAACTCTGCATAGTCACAAACAAAAGAAATGTATTCCTTGATAATTGATTCAGCATAAAAATATGAAGAGTAGCAGGGGGAAAGAAGGAAAGAAAGGAATAGTGTGCACCTTCAATCCCAGCATTTGGGAGGCAGAGGCAGCCTAACCTACACAAAGTTACAGCCCAGTCAATGCAACACTGTAAGACCCCATTCAAAAATAGGTAAATAATTTTATAAAGAGGATGGGAGATTAGGGTTAGTTCCTAGCATGGTCTAGGTTTGAAATGACCTTCACAGGCCCATGTTTTGAACACTCCAGCCCCAGCTTGTGGTGTTATTTTCAAGTGCGGTTCTGGAAGGGACTTCTGCTTCTTGCTCTGTGCAATGGACCTATGTAAACAGTCAAAGCCTCTCACCCCCACCACCCTCATGGGTGTGTCTCCCAGCACCATGCCTTCCTGCTACCGGGAGCTTCTCTCTCTTAAGAGTTGGTTTCTGTAAAACATTTTGTCACTGTGATTATGAAAGTAAATAACAAAGCCATTTTCTGAGCATCCCTTGCCTTGGTTCCATGATACAGCAGATCTGCGTACTGGCTTTTCTTGTATCTGGGACTGTAATCAAGGTGAGCCTCCAGGCCACAAGATTCCTCACACTGTCACTCTGTTCCTGTTGAAAAGCCAGGTGTACTCCTGCACCTCTTGGTGCCCTGCAGGGCATCTTTCGCACAGCATGTCCTGGATTATCACAGCAGGAGCCGTGAGGAGCACTTCCAGGCTTCACTGTACACTCTGTATCTCTTGCACTCTCATCAATAACAACGCCAAGGAGAATGGGACCAGCAGAGATGGGGCCAGCGTGGCCAATGCCAGAGCAGCATGTGTTCTGCAGGGACATCAGAACCTATGTCCTGACCCTGTTCATGACTTTCCCTGGAGGCCCTGACTGACCACATAATCCATTGTTGACTCAGTTTCCCTTTCTGTAAAATGGAGAATCGAGACCTCACTTCCCTATCTTCTTAGGCTGCTGCCAAGAAATAAGGTTCAGAAAGCAGCTACCTAAGCCATGGAAGCTATGAATATATTTATGTTGGGAGCTCTTAAGGTGACCTCAGCTCATCCAGCCACTTCTCCACCTTGGCAGTTTCTAGACCCTGTCCCCCTTGTCTCTCCCCCTCCCTTAAGACCCCTATGTGGCCAAAGAAGATGAAAAAGACACAGATCTACCTATGTCCTCCTATGGACAGTGATCATAAATCCTGTTGCAATTAAACCCAGGCTGGTAATGAGCTCTAAGCACAAAACAGGAAAACACTACTGCGCTTTCTCACTTGCCAATTACAACCTGACAATGATTGAATAGCCCCATGCTTGGATGCATCCAGAGGTTCTCTGCCTTCCCGCTGCTCCCATATGGATCCAGTCAGGGTCTGGGGGCAGGATCAGCAATGTCACCACCCAGAGCACGCTGATCAAATCTGCAGGGGCCACAACACTGGAAGCAGGGTTATACTTAGCTAACTATAAATGATTTGACAGAGTACGGAACAGATACAGTCCTTTCTTTCTGAGAGATCCTTGCTCTTTTCTTTCTGAGAGCCCCTCGTCTTTACTCAAGGGTGCAATAGATATAGGCAAGGGAACTTTTCTCTCTCTAGGCAAAGCATCCAAGTGAAATATTAGATGTAACGACTTGCATTTGGATTCACAAAATCAATAGCAGACCTATAAACAGAGGTACATGTTTATTAACAGAGAAAGAAAATGTACAAATGAGCCGTGTTTGTTCATGTGGTTTTAGAACTGTAAGTTTAATATAAGGCAAGTGACAAGCTGTCACTTTTTAAGTGATGAACTGGGAAAGCTCAGTGGGTAAAGCACTTGTTACACAGAACCTATTCAAAGCTGGACCCAGGAGAGCATGCCTCCAAACCCAGTGGTAAGACAGTGTGCTGGAGGTAGAGACAGAAGAATTCCCCAGGAGTTCACAGGTCAGCTATCCAGGCACACACAGCAGTACTAACAAGAGACTCTGCCTAAAACACAGACACAGAGGAAGAAGATAGACACTTGAGATTGTCTTCAGACCTCTATATGTGACCTCTAGTCATGGTACATGGATGCACGCGTGCGTGGGTATGTGTGCATGCGCGCGCATGTGTGCACACACACGCACACACACACACACCCAATACATGCACACATACCACACACACACCATATATATACCATACACACCCCCCACATGCACTCACCATACATGCACACACAGCATGCATACACACCATACATACACTATACACACACATACACACACACAGGCCCAATACATGCACACATACCACACACATACCATATATATACCATACACACCCACATGCACACACCATACATGCACGCACAGCATGCATACACACCATACATACACCATACACACACCCACACACACACCCAATACATGCACACACACACACACCATACAAAGATAGGGTGAGGAGTGAACCCTTGGGCTATGTTAACAGTAGTAGAGTATTCAGGACAAAGGAGGGGACTGTGTCTTCTAATCTCAGCCCCAGTCAGACTAGCAGAGCACTGTGACTAGACAGTCACCCCTTGCAGAAGGACTGTGACAAGCAAAAATAAATAAATAATAAACAAACCTGCAATGGATCTGAGATGGCGACACAGAAAAATCAAGCCATATGAGAAGTGAAGGAAGACATGGGAGACACCCAACCTTAGGGAGAGAAACATCCCCTGGCTCCTGGTTTTCAGTGCAAAACAGGGGTGTCTGGAAGAATAAAGGGGACACTTTGCAGAGTCAAGATGGCCTATCCAAGCCAGCAGAAGGAAAACTGATAGACAGCCCGACTGCTGTGAGATCCCTGATTCTGGCAAGGTATGAATGGAGGGTGAAGTTAGGAATGGAAATGATGGTCACTGGTCTCATGATTCTGCACCTACACAGCCCAGAGCACTGCATTTGGAGGAGTCTCCTGCCTGGCTGCAGTTAGCTCACACTCATGCTGCCCGGCTCAGAAACTCCACCTCACGGGGCCAGCAGGCCGGGTCCCTTGTCCCTCTTAAATCCTGCCTCTACTCATTTCCTGCCCTTTTGCCCCCTCGTTGCCCATCCTCTCCCCGCGTGGCTAGACACGGGCACTCTGCCATCATCACTGTTTCTTCTGGGAAGCCTTACCACCCCTACCAGGCAGTCTCCCTCGGCACCTTACCTTTTCAGTATGGAGTGCGTACCCAGCTCTATAGTCACGGCTCACCACCCATCTGTTCAACCTCCCTGCGAAGCTTGGTCTGCTCTGCCCATGCTTGCATCCTGAGGAACTTGCAAAGTGCACAGCGCAGTGCATCACGTGACATGGGAAGGCGACATGGAGAGCTCAGCTGTGGGCAAGCTGGCTCCTAGACGTGCTACTCACACAACAGCATTGGGGAACTCCATCATCCCTTATAGAGCACCCCTCCTGCCTCTGGCCTGCAGCCAGTGCTGAAGCTTTTTCTGTCTTGCCCCCAGAACCCTGGAGAGCCAGCCCCTCCCACCCCAAAGGCCTTTGGGACTTTCTTTCTAAGGGAGTCTCTGCAAATGCTGTCTAGCTTATAGGAAATGAAAGGTCATTTGGACAGGAGCCCTGGAAATGTGCATCAGCCATGCCTCCCCAGGGGCTGGTCCTGCAATGGACAGGTGACAAAGTTCTTTCTGAAAAACTCGGAGGATCTACGAGTCTGATACGGCTTTGCTAGGTGGTAAGAGATCATCAGAAGGGATGGCTGTGGAGGGCTCCTTCTCACCTGACAATTTGTCTCCTCCTCCTGAACTGGGGCTGTCCTGAGAGATGTCTCTAGAAAGGACAGCCTTGCTAGGACTCAGCGATGCTTCCAAAGAGACCCACAGCCAAGCAGTCAGGTTATTGACCTCCGGGGATAGCGAAGAGTGTGGCCCTGACTTGTTGAACCCAGTGAAATGGGACCCAAGGACCACATCATAGCCTCTGATCTTCTCTTGAAGAACTCATTCTACTCCCAGCCATAGAGGGAACACCAATGCCCTTAAAAAAGAGCATTTGACAACTCGCTTTGTTTACCCTCTGCCTCGATTGCTGCCATTAATATTTAATGTCTCTCGAGGAAGGCATGCTTCCCCGACACACCAAGCAATGGTGCAGTATTAATCAGAGTCTGGCTTGACGCTTCATGCCCTCCTGCAGCTCAGTGTGGCACAGAACGGAGAGCAAGGCCTTTCGTGTGCCCTCCCAACCTCAAAGTAGCAGGCTGGGTAAGGCAGGGATGCTGAGTGCTTGAGCTCTGCCCTGTCCTCCAGGGCACACCCGTCCTGGTGTAGGCTGGCGGCTCCCGGCTTATGTATTTACCCACTTCCTCACTCTGTGCCTCTGGAAGAGGTCTCCTGGCACACAAACCAACTTTAAATAATACAAACCATTAGTGCCAAAAGCAGCAAAGCAGAACCGCCCATTCTGCCTTTCCCGGTGGCAAAGAAAACAGAGGACGGAGCCAGGCATAAGTGGGCAAGGCTCCATGGCTGGCTAAGCCTCCGTGCCACTGAGGACAATCCGGTGGTGACCTGTCCTCCGTGGAGAAAGAGCTCACACACAGCAACTGCCCCAATATCCAAACCTATGCAAAAACACTCTATTGTGAGTGACAGGGCTCTGGAGAAAAGGGACCGATCTGTCCACACAGAAGGTCAAACTCAGCTAATGAAGACCCAGAGGGAGGTGGCGGCAAAGCAGGTCAGGATGAGGTGAGGCCAGGGGACCCACAGACACTCAACTCATGTCAGTAGAGATCACGTGGTCTGAGCCACCTCCTCCTTTCTCCCAGCACGTCAGTTCAGTCCAATTCCGTTTTCTCATCTGGCAAACAACAGAATCATTCAATTTGAGAGCTGGAAGAGGCCCCAGAAACTATCTAGTCCAATCTCCTCACTGTACCGATAACATCTGTCTTACCTATTTCTCCGACTTTCTATAAGGATTAATTGGAATTCTGGAAACCCATATTTGCAGACTCCTGATTTAAGATGGGACACAGGGTCAATCACACCATTTGGCTTCTCCTTCACCTCCTTTCAGCTGAGACACAGACACACGTCAGAAGCCAGGGTACCGAGGTCTTGTTATTAACCATAATACTTTGCATGCCTCGGCTGCTTTTTCCTTCCCAAAGACCCTCATCTGCCTTAGGCGTCAGATTTCATGAGACACATAGTAGGACAACTAACATGACAGATGGGAAGACAGAGTCAGAGGGGCACACAGGGAGTCTCACAGGCAGCTGAGACGGGACTCTGACGTCACTTGCTTTATTCTGCGTTTATTCTGAGCTGAGACAAAGGGAAGTGTGGTTCATGGGAAGAGCCCTAAGCTTCAAACTAAGCTTCAGGCATGGTCTACCTTATTTTTTGAGACAAGCTCTCTCCCTGGCCTAAAGCTCACCAATCAGGCTATGTTGGCCAATGACCCCAAGGGATCACCGGGTCTCCACCTCCCCAGCTCTGGGATTATGGTGTGCACTACATGCCCAGGTTTTTCTCATGAGCTCCGGGGGAGGAACTCAGGGCTTCACGCCTGTACGCAGCACGCACTTTACCAAGTGTGCTGGCTCCCCAGCCCATACTCTACTTTGTAAAGAAAAACTGAGGTTTGTTTTGCATAATCAGAAAACTGCAAAGGAAGGGGCTTTGGGAAATGGGTGAACAGCTGTCCAAAGCATTCTGTGCAAGCAACCAATACTTATAGATCTGTCTATTTGCAGGGCTAGTCAGAGGGGTCATGTGAAACTAAAGTACGGTTGTTATTAAAATCTCACACTGCCAAACCAGATGGCATCACGTTCCCAGGGCTCCTGTCCAAATGACCTTTCATTTTCTATAAGCTAGACAGCATTTGCAGAGAATCCCTTAGAAAGAAAGTCCCAAATCCTGGAAGGTGAGAAGAGTTGGTGGAAGTGAATCAACCTTCCCACCATACCTCCCCACACTTTTCTTTCTTCCTTCCTTTCTTTTTTCTTTTCTTTCTTTCCCTTTTTTCAGAAAGCACAGTTTAGTTTAGTGCAAGAATTTCTGGAAACAATTATCTCCTCCCTGGCTGATCCTTGTCTTATTTATCCTCACATCTCCAGCATCAAATGCAGCCAGTGCCATAAAGGAGGTGCTTCAGAGAGACAAAGGGAAGCGTGGTTCATGGGATGAGCCCTAAGCTTCAAACTCCGGGGTGCCTGTTAAAATGCAGAGAACTGACTCAGACATTGGCAACTCAGTGGGCCTGAAGTCTGCATGTTTAATAAGTCAGGTAAGACGCTGCATAGGTGATCCTTGGACCTCTCTTTGAAGACGGTGGCTTAGGAGGAATTGAATTCCCGAGCTGGTGGGCTCCCCGCAGGACTATTTCTATACCTCCTGTCCACACAGAGTGTCTCCAAGCTCCTGGTTTTTATAAATGTCCACAGGGCAGAACAGGTAAAGGTGACAACTTAGAGCTTTCTCAGGCTCTCAGCCATTAGCAAGGAACCAGCTGGCTTGCAGGAGTCCCACAGATGCACAGCGGGGCGGCGGCTGGGAGAGGAACATCTGTGGGCAGCACTCTCTGTGCCCCCAGCAGCAGGTCTCAGCAATGGAAAGGCTGCCACAGAATATGAGGACAGCCGATCTCAGCAACCGCTTTCAGCCCCACACAGCTGAGGACAATTAACCTTTAGCAGGGCAGCTTCATTACCACAACAAGCAGCTGCCTCCAGAGCCTGCTTTCGTCCCTTCAGGAGCCCCAGGCTGAGGGCATCTTCCCCATGTGGCCCTGGAGATTCAAACTGAAAAAAAAACCCACACCAGCCACCTTACTGGCTGCCAGGCTGACACTTCAAACCCTGTGTGTATCCTGTCTCTGCCAGGCTGCCCAGGGCCGATCTTTCTGCCCCCCATCCCCATGAGGCTTCTCCATCACTGGGATGTGTGCTGGAGCTGAGCTAAGGGAGGGAAGAAGAGATTCAGCAAGTACAACTGTGGGCTTCCTAACATATGTCAAAGTAGCAGATCAAAACCTTGGCCACTTCCCCACACACAGAGCAAGTCAAGAAGCCCAGGTTAGGATCCTTCCCTGTGCCTGCAGAAAACCCATCCCTCATCAATGAGCCTATGTCCACTCCAAAAAAGAATTCCCTTAGGGCTCAGGGCATGGTGACATCCAAATACAGCCATCCTTCCTCATTGGCTGTGTTTTCTCCAAATAACCACAATGCTGCCTCTCAGCCTGTGGTCTTGGTATGGTTTCGCTGAGGATGACACTCGGGGCTGTCCTCTGGCTTCCACACACATGTGATACCCATGTGCTTGCACACACTTACATACACATGGATATAAGTGATAAAATCAATTAATTATAATAAAAGTAAGGCTGGACATCTTGATCTGGATGATCCTATATGACTTCTGCTAGCTCAGTCCTAAGAGACAAGGCCACATCCTGATGGGTCATTTTGAGTTTCTCCAGCTTTAGCCTGGAAACTGACACAGAGCCACAAAGAGAGGGTCTCAGGCTCTGGTTCTGGCAGAGGCCCCAGCTCATACTGAGTACTTCAGCCCAATATACAAGTGAGCTGTCTTGGAGGAGCTCTTCCAGCCATCCCAACTGATGGTTCCAGATGTGCCTAGAACCTTCCCCAGCGAACCTCGACAAACTGAAGATGTGTGCACTAAAGCACCAGCAACTGTTATGCCACCTTGACAGTTTGGGATGTGCTGATGCACTGTCATAGGCAACTGACTTGGTTACAAGCTGGGCCACCCTCACATTTGCCAGCCTGCCACCAAAGGGGACACTTACTGTCAGAGCCACGTGGTCCCATGGAGAAAGAAAAAGGTGTGGGTGCCCCTGAGGACAAAGATCCCAGTAGAATCAGCTACACTGGCAGGTACTTCCTCTAGCTTTATTTCCAGCAGAATAGCTGTACTTGCAGGCTGCTGGCCAGAGCTGTGGGTCTCAGGCAAAAAGATGACAGATTCAGACCTCCCTTGTGGCTCTGGTCCCGGGCATGAAGTCTAACTCATGTACAAGAGCCCTCCCATCATTCCCTAGGGTCTTGTCTCTTCCCCTTCCACCTCGCCCCCCGCATCTCCAGGTCTCTGCAAGTGGGCCTCACTCTGAAGGACCCCTCTGAGAGCCCTCTCCTTGAAGGTTGTTGCAGCCTGGTAGCTTAGAGCTGATGAAGACAAAAGGCTCTACAGGGCTTTCCCAGGAGCAGTCCGGTGCTCTAGGATCTTTGCCAGAGTCAGAGCAGATCTGTAGGTGCAGATTCCTTTCATGAGGCCTGTCACTGTCAGATGACAGCACTGTGATGCAGATGTCAACACCTTGTACAACATGGTAATGGCAACAAAGAACAGTACTGAGAGGAGTCATGGCCACCCAGGAGCTCGTGCCTACAGAACAAGACCTGAAATCAGGACAGTGACAGACAGGGCTGGTAGGGAACAAGGAAGTGGGTAGGGGCTCCTTGCCACCCCTAGACACAACACCCCGGGATCTCTGACACTGCATGGAATAGGTAGATGACCTATATGTCCTATGTGACAAAGGCCACAGCAGGGTGAGTGGTCTGTGGAATGGGAATCTACAGCACACCTTTTGGGAATGCCCCATGGTTGGAAGCCTCAGAACATACAATGCATCATCAACAGTGTAGCTAGCTGTCCACCACGTTCTCCTCTGCGGCTTCTCCACAAGCTCCATGTGAGTTCTCTGGTCCTGAAGAAAGGGATGGACCAAGGGCAGGCTGAAAAGTGGTTCCCACCCTGTACATCTGTATCCACAGGTGTATATTCCCACGCAAGCCAACTAACCCATCATTACGAAAGAAGTATGGGAGCTGGGAAGAAGGGTGGTGGACACAATGCTGAGGTCCATTCAGTCAGGAGATAAGAACCAGAACTAAATGTTGGCCAGAGAGGACTTTCCCTGAGGAGTATAAATGATAAAACTTGTTACTAAGAAGTCTCTGAAGAACTCAGTCTCAGTCTAAAACAGGGTGTCCTGCAGGTTGCAAAAGCATACATGCATGCATACCGTGTGTGACATTATAACACGGCATTGTCATTTGCAAGGTACATGTCCTAGAACCAACCACACAGTCAAGTTATAAAAAATATAGGAAAAAAATCTCATAATACTTCCAGTGAGTTTGTGATTTTGTGTCGGGCTGTACTCATTCTAATCATGGGCCCTGTGTAACCCATGTGCCATGTATTGGACACCTTGGCCTAGAGTCCTTGGTGCTTCCTGGATTATAGGACAAACCACAAGATTCTTGTAGACAGTAGAAGAGGCTCTTCTGTCTCCCCTGAGCAGATGCCAAATGAACTTGTCATGGTGGCTACTGAGTGTCCATGGGAAAGCTAAGGACAGGCTGGACATTAGGAAGGAGTCCTCTGGGATTGCCAGATTCAGCTAGACTTGCTGGTCAGTAAACTCTGGGGACCTCCACTTTCTCAGAGCAGGGATTACAGGGGAACATCACTACACCCACCTTTTATTTGGGTGCTGGACTCGGGTCCTCACGCTTTCATAGTAAGCACTCTCCCAATAGTCATCTACCTGGCCTCCGTTTGATTAGTTGATTGGTTAGTTAGTTGGTTGACTGATTTAATGTGTGTACTAGCATAGGGGCAGGGAGTGTCACAACATGGTGGACATGTAAAGCAGGAAGACGACTTGCAGCAGTCAGTTCTCCACTGCCATGTGAGTCCCAGGATGCATTCAGGTCATCAGGTTTGGTAGCCGTTGCTTGCTGAGTCATCTCATCATGGGCCCTGATTTAGTTTTGATTGAAACATTAGTTTTTAATTTTTGCAATGCTGTAGTGCATGTTTACATGTTCATGTAGAATTCAGCAGCACTGTGTATATGCTGTGTTGTGTGACCACCACTCTCTGTAGCTTCAAAACTTTTTCACTATCTCAGAAGAACATTCATGCCCTTTAGGAGATTACTCCTACCCCTTCCTCCCTCTGTCCCTGGCAACAACTATTCTGCTCTCTGTTTCCTCTCTGTCTCTTTCTCTCTCTGTCTCTTACCTGTCTGTCTGTCTCTGTCTCTCTGTCTCTGTCTGTCTCTGTCTGTCTCTGTCTGTCTGTCTGTCTGTCTGTCTGTCTCTCTCTCTCTCTCTTTCTCTCTCTCCAGTTCTGTGTGTTTCATGCAAAGGAATCGCACCATATGTGCTCCTTTGTAATTTCCCTTGTGTAATGTATTTTTGAGGTTCACCCAAATTCTAATTTCAATCAGTAATTCTATTCCTTTTTACACCTAAATAATATTCTATTCTATGAACTAACTGCAACTGCTCATGCATTCATCTGTTGACTGATATTTGGGATGTCCCCATGCTTTGGCTGTTCTGCATAATGCCATTTTAAACGCTTGTATAAGTTTCTGTATGGACAGCTGGTTTTGCTTCTCTTAGAGAATGAGGAACGGAGTCGTCGGCCCACATGGTAATTACATGTTTAGCTTTTGGAGGAGGTAGCAAGTCACTTTTCACAGTGGCTGCACCATTTTACCTTCCCACCAGAGAAAGAATAAAATCCCCACTTCCACACGCCCTTCCTAGCACCTGCTATTTTGCTGGGTGTTTTTAATTTTAGTCTTTACTCTTCATAGGCGACCATCCTGGTGAGCATAAAGTGGTTATCTCATTACAGATTTGATTTGCATTTCCTTAAGGATCAATGAAACTGAACATTTTCTCAGGTGCTCCTTGGTCATTTGGCTATATTCTTTAGGAAAATGTCTATTCAAATCTACACTCTGTTACAATCGGAGTGTTTAGTTCCCTGTAGTTGAGTTGTACGGGTTCTTTATGCTTTCTGATTCACAAAGCCTTATCAAATATATGATTGCAAATATTTTTTTCCATTCTGTAGGTTTTCTTTACACATCCTGGATAATGGCTTTTGCTACATGGAGGTTTTAAGTTAACAGGCAGTCCCTGGACTTCTGCTTTGGTGACCTTGCTTTAGGCGAAAACTCTGAGAATTCCCTGGTGTGTTTGATCGGCAGTGCATGCCATGTGCTAAATGGATAGTCCTCGGTGTGGTACTATTGGGAGGTAGAAGGAATTTGATGACCTAGTGCCCACTGTCAAGGCTTCAGGCCACCAAGGACGTGCCTGCAAAAGGGCATATCTAAAAGCAATGGGTCTTCCAGATAGGTGGGTTGAAACCCCTCACATTATGAATCAAGGTAAGCCTTCCCTCTTTATAAGGTAATAGTTTCAGTGTTTCTTACAGTCACCAGTCACCTTCACTGACACTTGACTAGACTCAGAACCACTCAGGAGACACACTTCTGGGCAAGTCCATGACAGTTTTCAGAGAGGAAAAAAAGACACACCCTAAATATAGGTAGCATCATGCCATGGGCTGGAATCCTAGAGTGAATACAAAGGACAGAGGGGAGCTGGCTGAGCATCAGTTGTCACTTCTTACTTTGTGACTGGAGACACAATGTAACCACCTGCCTCCTGTGGCTGCCACACCTTACCCTCTCTGACTGACAAACCCTGCAAATCCTGAACCAAAGGAGGCCCTTCCTTCTGCTAGCTGCATTCATCGGGTGGTTCGTTACACAGGAAGAACACATGAGTAGCACATCAGCCATCTTCATGAGGATTTGACCCATGTTTTCTACTCATAGCTGTATAGTTTTAAATGCTATGTTAGATTTTTCTAATCTAGTTTGAGCTGATTTTTATATATGGAATGATGTAAGGTACAGGTGCGACTTTCTTATTTTGCTGATGACAGATACAGATACACACACACATACACACACACACACATACACACACGCATTGGCTTAAGAAAGCACATACACTTATAATAGCATATTATATAAAAGTGCAATATAAAAAGAATAAAATTTCTAGGAAAAAATTAACCACAAAGATAAAACACACACTAAAACCAGAAAACAGTGCTGAAAGGAATTAAAGACCTGGCTAAAAGTTGGGAGTAGAGGCTGTGTCTATAGACAAGAGGATTATCACAAGGCAGAGGCAACCCTGGGCTACAGAATGAGATTCTGTCTCAAACAAACAAACAAAACCTGATTAAATGGAGGGAAATCTCAGGTTCTTCACTTGGAAGAGTGCCCCACACCGCACACCTGCCCCATACCACAGCCCTGCCTCACATCACACATCTGCCCTATACCATGTGCCTGCCCCATACCACACACCTGCCCCAAACACATACTTGCCCCACATCACACATCTGCCCCACACCATATGCCTGCCCCATAACACACGCCTGCCCCACACAATGAGTTACCCCGACACACCAGTGAATAAATAGGCAAAGGGGACTTCTCTTTCAGCTGGAAGATGATACAGGACAGCTCTGCAATCTCAAGAACTTAGATGCCCCCTGGGAAGAGCTGTGAGATTTTCTGCAAATTACCAGCAGGCTTCTTACCTGAGCTAGAGGCTGTGACCCCTCTAAGCTTGTCACCCACAAATGCTCCCTGTTGGCCTTCACTCCATCATATCTCCTGAGCTGGGACCAGAGGTACCCAGCAAGCAATAAATCTAATACATTCCCAAGAATCTGATATATTCAGGACATCATGTAAGCACAGTGGAGTGCATTGGCGGTACAACACCCCACCCCCACTTAGAGGAGCACAGTCCAGAGGATAAGCCAAGTTCACAACAGCAGAAGAAATGCAAGGAACACTACCATGTAATAAGCATCCATGACTGTACAAAGACATCTACAGTTATTAATCTCTTTCAGTTCTCATGAGAACACAAAAGTACGGTCATCACACTTGACAGATGAACAAATTGGGTTTCCAACAGCTTCACATTTGGCCCTTGGCTACAGACCTAGTATGGTCAGAAACTCTGAAACCTGAACAGAGACTGTGTGATTCTAACTTCAACCATTCAGTTATTAAACAGCCTTTTATCGAAGTACTACAGTTTCCTTGGCATCATTCCAGGCTCTGGTGTTACAAGAACAATCTTTCATGCCATCTTGTCCCATCCCTACCAGGAAAAGGAAATAGAATGTGTCATCATTCACCTGCAGGAAAGAGACAGGACACAGACATCACTGAAATACTGACAATAACAGGAGATACATTCCAAGTCTGCAGGAAGTTTATAAGAACAGTATTTCAGAGGGTTTGAAGTGTTTAGGGAAAACATCCCAAAGGAAACAGACAAGTAGTGGGATTTATGGGTGATCACGTATTATAGGCACCTCATCCCTCCTCCCCCACAGCCTGGGCTGGGCTGACAGTAGACGGAGAAGGCATGAGACATGTTACAGGACTTGCAAACTAGCTAATAAGGACCAGAATTTAAGAGGGACACAGTCCTACACATCACCACCTTTGACCTTACTTTCCAAACACACATATACTCAAGCCAACCCAGCTCCCTTTAGAACATTCCACAACCTTCTTGAGGAGTAAAGGGATGACAGAAGAGCCCGACTTTGATTCGGAGGACTTGGCTTGGAATACAGATTTGACTACTTAGAATTAATTGTACTGTCCATGGAGTGGCCACTAGGCACAGCTGACTTTTTAAAGTTAAATCAAAATAGCGTTAAAATGTCAGCTAGGTTGTGCACCCCCCCACACACACACATTCATTCCTGGATGCTGTGTGTGGCCCACTACTTCCTGAAGCAGACATTTCCACCATGACACAAAGTTTTATTGGCCAACGATGATTTACAAAGGCCCTTAGCAATGCTGTCTCTTTGTACCTCATTTTCTCAGCTCTATAAACACTTCCCCAATAGGACTTAAAGGGATAAAAGGGAGATGATGGGTTTGTGTGCTGGGATCTTCCACTTTTCCTTTCCACACCCACAGTGTCTGGCTGATGAACAGTACACTGACCATGCCTTGGTATCTGGGCAGAAAATCACATGCAACTATAATGGACTGAAACAGCTGGCCTCACACTCATGCCATGGTAACAGGAAATTTAAGGAGTGAGACCCAGCAGGGGGCTGTGGTTCCCATAGGCAGGCAGTCTTTCTGGAACTGACTAGGACTGCTCTTCTTTTTGTATGGCAAGGAGTGCTAACTATGGACTGATAATAGAACTCACTGGGACCATACAGAACCAAACCACCTCCAACCCTAGTTCCCGGAACATGAAATGGAGAAACCGTGGCTTTGGATAGAAGGGGGATGGGGGAGGAGTAGAAGCAGATATGAGAAGGACCAGGGAGGAGCGGAGACCTTCCACAGAGACCTTCTCGAACTATCCCTACCCTTCTCAGAAAGGATGGAGAACCTCAAACCCATACACAGGACCAATATAGACTACATCCAGAGGATGAGAAGAGATCAGTAACTATCACCTTCCCACAAGTCAGGACACTGAGTGCTTTGTGACCGTGCTGTGCAGATGTTAAAAGGGAAGAGTCCAGAGTCCACTTCCCTAGCTCAGATGCTGTGGCTATAGATATCATGATGGGGAATTTGCTGCTACCTCGGGCTGTCCATCACTGTTCCCCACAGCCAACACAGTACCTCCAGGCTTAAGCAGGTCTTTCTTCAAGAACAGAAGGCAGGGTGGCCCTGGATGATACGAAGCTGTACAACCAGGGATGGAAAGGAAAGCAGTTTGGAAGAGAAGGGACAGGGATGGGTACGGCAGTGAGGACCCTGGATGAGGATCTGTCCCAGGGTGCTAGATGTGGGATCAGTTTACCACAACCCCTCCTCCTCCCTTGGTCTTTAACATAAAACAGGCAGACCTCAAAGTGTCTAATGGCTTCTGAGAACCAGGAGTGGGGAAGGTGAGTGGCATGACGGTCTGAAGAGCAGAGTCTGTATTGGCACTGTGGAATGGGGCCTCTCCTCGGCTCCTGATTTCCCTTGCCTGCCCTCACCTGTCACCCCTGCTGCGAGCAGACCCCTGACATCCCCTAGACCTTCCTCCAGGCCTTTCCCAGCCACTAGGCCACCCCTGTCCTCTCCCAAAGGACATCAGAAAGCCACTGTCTCCTCTGCATTGACTCCCACTGTCCCCCCAGACTGTGCCTGGACTCCATGGCAGACACAGGCTCCAGGTCACCCCTCCAACCTCCACTCTCTGACCTTGGGTCTCATGTGAGCTCAGCTCTTTCCTCCACCAGAATCTCCCCTGACCCTTCTCTCTAGAACAATCTTGTTCAAAAGGTTGCTCAGCTCCACTTCTCCTGAGAGTCCAGGTACAGGAGAACAGTTCTCTTTGGTCACTTTCATTCCAACATACTGGGATACCTGTCACTAGGTCCTAAGAATGTCAGACCAGGATAGACCTTCCATCCTGGTAGGGTACCACACACCAACCAGAGATTTGTCTCTCTCAAACTGCACCTCTGACCTTGACTCCAACAACAACCACCTTTGTGATATTAAGGGAGCCCATTTCCTTCCTTCCTGGGCCTCAGTTTCCTCCCCCTGTGAAGTGAGTGGACTGGAGCTCATTAGTCTGGGGTTTCTTTCCAGCCTGACACTCGGGGGATCCCCCCCATTCTGCAGAACTGTGAGTACGTGATGCAAGGTCCCTGGCTGCCACTGGGGCAGACACGCTTGGCACAGATGTGTTCAGACTCAGCCCCTGCAGAGATTGTTCCATTCTCTCTGCACTCCCAGGGTTCATTAGCCTGCAGCATCAATAGTCAATTAGTGCTTGTTAGCTCTATTGTCACTTCTAGGACAAGTCTCGGAGGCACTCCCAGGCCACTGCCCCATTTTGCCAAGACAGACAGCCTAGATCCCTCTATTAGGAAGGGAGAGCAGCATAGCAGAAAAGGCCTCTGTGGCCACAGGAGAGGCTTGTGAGAACCCTGTGCTCTGCTTCTTTTGGTCCACAGAAAAGATCTCTGGGAGTGGCCTGGGTCCCTGAAGCCCATTCTCATCCTGTTACCTCCAAACACCAGATCCACGGAGTCCCTGAGGTGGCTCCATTTGCCAACCTGCCAGGCTGTCTGCGAAGCTGACCAATGTCCAGCCAGGTTACCCCACTAATGGCACTGCAGCTCACCTCAGCCGCAAGGGTGTCAGCCTCCTACAGCTTGCCTCAGCTCACCTCAGGCCTTCCGCCAGGCTAACGAGGCTGAGACAGCAGAGTTGTCCCTGCCTCCTGTCAGGGATGGCTTTCCAGCTTGGGAGACGGTGGAGAAGCCAGACCCCACAGATTGACCTGTCCCTCTCTTCTGCATAATTGAAAGTTCTAACAAGCATGGCCGTGAGTGCCCTTGCTGCTGAAGAGCTGATGTCTAAGTATGCAGAGAGGTCTCCCTGACTCCTCGGGGATTCAGAGTGACTCTCTCCCCAGAACCTGGGTCAGATGGATGTCTTCAAAACAATCCCTCAGCAAGCCACAAAAGGCGCTTCAAGATGTGAATCAGGTGACGCGGGCCAGAGGCAGAGTCAGAACTGGGTGGGACAAAGACTGGCAGCCCCGAAGACTGGAATGAATGGCAGAATGGCTCCATGAGGAGCCGCAATCAGGGCGCTTTGGCTCTCACAGGTATGCCCAAGCTGAGGTCCATGACCTCAGGCAGCCGAGGTAGCTAGGAATGCAATATTAAACAAAAAGGAACACATACTTAGAGCATAAGAGACTGCTTTTCATAACTCTCACTCCACTCCGGATTGTGAACTTTGTGGATGACAAGGTCAAAGGAGTGTGCATACCTGCTAGGAGCTGCTGACAGCCCTTGGCCTGCTTACAACACCTCACCCAGGGCGGGATGTGGGGAAAGCAGGTTGGAACTAGTCTGGCTCGCATTCTCGAGCCCCAGGGCTCCCAGATTGAGGCCTAGAGTGCCTTATAGTCCTTTCCTTTGGAGTGTGATCATCAGACATGTTGGCCTTCAAAATGAGTAAGAAGCATCAGGCCCAGTTTCAGCGGAGGCTCTGAGTGTTTTTTAATATCTTCTTAAATGCTCTGAAGGGGGAAAGGCAATAATGGAGTTCCCATGATGAAGCCAGAGGATGAGAACCTGGAAGGAGCCAGAACTGCCAGAGCTAATGGAGACAAGTCACGGGCTGCAATGTTTTATGGTCTGTGCTGCTAGTCCTGTCCTTTCTTTTTTAAAGGGAAGCAAATTAAAGGGCTGGAATTTTAATTAGACTCCTGAAAGATGAAAGTGTTGCAGAGCTTTGGTAGGCGGAACCTTCTAAAGGCGGTGCTGGCTCCCACATCCCCTGTGGCATGTGGCCTGAGGTACCATCTCCACCTCTGGTACCCAAAGCCTCGATGGCCACGGCTGGGAGCAGAGAAGGAAGGTCTCCATGTCGCCGAAGACACTCCGCTTCCCCCAGAGACGCTCAGCTCTTTAAAGCTGAGAATTCTTCCTGTTATTTTAACAAAACACTTTACTACAAATAAGTGTGGAGACCACTGATCTGGTCTGATCTCATTTTAGAGATGAGGGCTCCCAAGGCTCAGAGGCGGGAGAAGGAACCCAGGAGGTCACAGCATGTAAAGAGTGCAAGGAGCCAGGTGGCTTGATATTCAGCTACCGTTCCCCGCTCATTTGGTCTGCACTCAGGCTTCCTGTTGCTGAAGATGCCAATCCTCCCCCAGCCCCAAACCTGTCTCCTGCTCCAGACCTCTCCATCAGCTGCCTGCTACTGTCTTGCTGAGATGTCCGTGGAATGCTGTAGCAGTCATCACAGTGACACTCACCGTTGGTGCCCTGCTGAATGACCACCTCAGTGGAGAGCCACTCCATCAGCCAGAGACAGCGCCAGAGGTTTTACAGCAAGGCAGGGGAAGTCGTAGGGAAGAGATGGGAAAGATCCTGACCAGTTTGTCTGCCTGGAAAGCACACGGTTTCCCCTTAGCTTGCACATCCGATGGGGGTAGTAAAACTGCCGATGAAGCCCCTCCTGACCTGGACTCTGGATCATCCAGAAGGGAAATGAGACCTCTAAGCACCTTCTCCTTTGTGCCTAACATCTTTCTGTCCATACAGTGATCAAACCCTGCTATTGTGAGAGCCAAAAGACCTTCCAGCTCACCTCCCTTCCTCTACCTGCCCCATGGGGCTTCTCCACCACTCCAGTGTCAGTGCTGGATGTCACAGGCTTTCTTGTGCATTTCTGTGACCAAGTAAGTACCCAGTCCACGCTACTGCTCAGCTCTGCAAGTATTCACTGAAGGTATCGATGGGTGGGTGGGTGGATTGATAGGCTATCCCTAAAGTTTCTTAATTGATCTCTGTTTAAAGCTGTATCCCCCTCAAGTGTGACCTCCATTTTACCATTGGCCGATTCACCTAAAATGTCAATGGCTGAGACACCCTCTTTCCTTGAAGTCCCTCTTCAGGCTTCCTACTGCAGCACACAGGAACCGGGGTTGGCTTCCCCACCAGATGCATCTCCATGTCCCAGAACCAAAAGAAGCAGCCTTCTGGTTCATCTGACCAGTTCTTAAACTCATCACCAACTATATCTCTCTCAAAAACCATTCCTGTCTCCACTATGGCTGTCCGAGGCTGTTGGGTGCCGGGACCCTAGGTCCATGCTATAAGTCCGTCCTATCACAATCTACCCATGTATCACCTTGAACACAGTTCTGTGTCCCCAGTGCCCAGCACGAAGACCAATACAGTAACAACAGTTGGGAGGAAAGGCAGGTGATTCTGAGAAACAAAGCTGGAGTCCTTTCCCAGAGCTGGTGGGTCAGGTACTCTCTGGCCACCTACAGAGGGTCACTGATGCTGCCAGCTGGCCTGTGGGCAAACTAAGTCCTTCCCTGGCATTTTCTGGTGGGAATTCCTTGGTGTTTATGCCAGGGCAGGACAGGAGACAACAGGACGGTGGCAGGTGCCTCCCTGCCCCATTGAGAGGCAACAAAGACAACTATCGAGCATTACCACTGAAACCTAGCCACTGTGCTCGATTTGACGGGTCAACCATCAAATCCCAGCCCCATGCCACTGTGTCACTAGCACAGGAAGGGATCAGATGGGAGTTGTCCCCATGAAGCCAACCACACCCGTGTGTGTCATAGGAAAATACCCCTTATTTTATCCCTGATGGAGAGTGGGCAAGAAAGGGCTGGGCCACTCTAACAGCCTACAATAGAGGCTCTGTCCCACCCTGGAGCAGGGGACATTGAAGCAGTAGCCTACATATATCCTTCCGGCCATAGATGAGGTCTGTAGACACACAAGCCCCACAACTCACAAGGCAGGAAACAAGCTGATCTCAGTCGAGTAAAAGGGAGAAGGGCTTGGATTAAATTATTCTTCAGATCAGGCCATGTAAGAAGGAAACTATCAGTTTCCTGCATCTGGGTTCAGTGGGGATGGAGGAAGCATGGAGGTCCCCACCTCTGTTGTGTGTAGCTCGATGGCTCCAGTCACGGGACTCTCCTCTCCACCTCCAAGGAGGCTACAGAGAGTGGAAAGGAAGATGATACGCTGGGGTCAGCTCACAGCCTGAGCTCCAATTCCTCACATGCCACTTATTAGCTATCTGATCTGGGGAAAGCGATTTAACTCTTGGAGCCCTGGCTTCCTTAACTGAAAGGAGAGGGCGATAATTCACTGGACTATGAGTGTCTCCGATGGAGCCTGGTAACACGCTCGGTGTTTGGTGCCTCCTTCTACCCAGAGCCGTTTGAGCCTTCGTTTCTGAGCCTTTGGTGTCTCCTCAGCCTTTTCCCCACTGGAGATAAAAAGTCCACCCCATGCAAAGAGGAGGTGCAGGGCGGTGACTCAGGAACAGTAGAGGTCATGGTGACATGGGAGTCTCACAAAAGCATCATCAGAGGAAAAACTGTGGGCAGAGTGCCCATAGCAGGGGTCCCTGACCGCCCCCATTTGGGTCAGTCTTGAAACACGCTGTGAAGTTTGTGCCTTATTGATCCTAAAGGAAGCTAAAGAAGGAGACTGAATATGAAGAAAGGTAATAAAAATGATTAAAGGAATTAGAAGGCTTGACCTATAAAGAGGGGGTTAAAGGGGCGTAATATGCAGGACCTAGAGAACCAGAGCCTGTGAGGATGTGATAACTTCCCATAAATATGCGAGACAAAGCCACATAAAAGAAGGGTGAGAATTATTTCGGGCAGCTTGGGACACCATTACAAAAAGCAATGGCCTGAAACTAAAATAAGAGAAAGTTAAATCTGGACCTTGGGAACATTGTGCTGGTGGGGAAGTCAGGGGACAAGACACATAGCCGATAGTGCGAAACCATGGAAAGCAAAAGCCACAGGTGTCCTGCCATTGTCCCCATTCAAAAGCTGTCGGCCCCATCAAGTCCTGTAGCAGCTACTCTGAAGGTGGTCTCACTCTCCACAAGGGGCTGTTGTTTCCAATTATTCAGTTCATGGTTTGTGGGGGCTCTGACTCTGGCTGCCAGGCTGCTTACACTGAGCCTCACTCTGGAAATAGGAAGAGACAAATGTAGACTGTTCCTGATACATCCAGTGGCTCTAGTGATGAAAGCCCAAGACCAGAGGGCCAGGGTAGCAGGGCTGAGCCCGTATGGCATGGCTGAGGCATGCTGCAAGACCATGTGGCTGGACCACAGAAAAGCTAACCCCACTGGTGCAAAGAAAATGACATTTTCAGACATGAGATGCAGAACATTATAGGTAGACAATAGCCACTAACGTGTGTGTGTGTGTGTGTGTGTGTGAGTGAGTGTGTGTGTGTGTGTGAGTGAGTGTGTGTGTGTGTGTGTGTGTGTGTGTGAGAGAGAGAGAGAGAGAGAGAGAGAGAGAGAGAGAGAGAGAGAGAGAGACTGGGAACGAACTGAACCTGGGGCCCTCATACATACGAGGCATAGGATGATCTGCCTGATACATACATGTGTGTGTATGTGTGGAGGAGTTATGTATCTTACAGAAGGCCTGAACCCTTCTCTAAATATCCCAGCCTACTCTCAGTCATTTTTTTAAAAAAATATTTATTTTTTACTATTTTTAAAGTGGTGTGTGTGTGTGTGTGTGTACAAGGGCATCTACACATTGATGTAGGTGTCCATGTGGCCAGAGATGTCAGATCCCCCTAGAGCTGGAGTTCTAGGCACTTGTGAGCTACCCAGCATGGGTTCTGGGAACTAAACTCAGGTGCCCTGTATAGCAGTAAGCACTTCTAACCACTGAGCCACCTGTCCTGCCACAGGAACACATATTCTTATCTAGTATCTGCTCTCTGTATCCACATATTCTGCCCTCCACAGACGTGATGGACCATGGACCATAGTTACATCTAAACTGAACATGCACAGGCTTTTTTTTCTTATCATTATTCCCTAAACAATGAGGCATAACATCTATTTACATAGCATTTACATTGTATTTACATTACATCACATATTACATTAGGATTATAAATAATCGAGCAGTAGCTTGAAGTACACAAGAATACGTGTAGGTTATATGCAAATACATGTCATTTTCTATAGACTACCTGAGCATCTGAGAATTTTGGTATTCCCAGTCCCTCAGGGATACCAAAACTGCCCCCTGAACACCCCACACCATTCACATGCTGGTAGGAGAAGGCTGCCTGAGGACCAGGGCTGCTTAGGCAGCTCTACCTGTACCTGCATTAGGATAGAGGAGCAGAGACTGACCTGGGCATTTCTCTGTCTGCTCCGGTCTCCTACACACTCCCATAAGTCATTTTCATATTCTCTCTCAAGCCTCTCTCTCAAGGTAAATAAAATTTACCTTCTTTTATTTTGCCTGAAATTCATTTTTAAAAAAGAACTTTAATTATAAGAAGAGATACCTAAAGCAAAACTGTTGGAAAGCAATTCATCCTCATTTATTCATCTAATCGATAAATACATATTGAGTGAAAGAAATGACCCAGTTGCCCGTGAGCTGCAATGGAGACCTCAAAGATGAACATGTCTCCTTGCCCTTAAGGAGCCTGCTCTGGTGAGCATGGAGAGCAGCCACCTCCAGACAGAAAGGGGCTGTGGACATGTGACATACACTGACTGAAGGGGGTTATCAGGTAGCTCAGAGGGAAGGTGATTCTCCCTGTCTGGGGGCATCACAGAAGTTTCTAGAAAGGAGGTCTCATACGACCTGCATCTTGAGCAAAGGACAGACTAGCATCAGGTGATGGCATCCAGGAAGGCCAGGTTGGGGATAAGGGATACAAGGATGAGAGGCAGGAAAGCCCCTGACCGTCCTCAGCAGTGAGTGGCTGCAGAAAGCCAGGAAATTGAGGTGTGGAACCCGGTGGAGAGGAAGATGAGGGAGGACGGAGAGCAGCTGGACCGAGCACACTACGCCAGTACACAGCATCTCACCAACTACAGAAACTCTAAGAAGTCCCTGGGCTGTGAGCCATCAGGTCTGTATCTCAGGAAGAAAACCTGGGTCCCACATCCTCTTAGTCTGTTGCTAAGAATAATGTCATGGTCCAGGTCATTTGTTTTGTTTTGTTTTCTATTAAAATTTTAAGTTAGCATAAAAAAGTAATGAGTTCCACTACAGCATGTTCATACATGTGCCTCATTATACTTATTGCTATTCATTCCCCTCCCCCATGGCCCTCCCCCTCCCTCCCTTGTTGGTCCTCTTCTTTCCCCTAAAATAGTCCAGAGTTTGTGTCACATGTATTCTTTTTCTCTCTTTTCCTCCCCTCCTCTACTTAAAATGTCTTTCTCTCTCATGGTCCACTTTCTATTTTATGCCACACATACACACTTGTACACATGCATGCATACATACATACACACTTATATACATGCATACATACATACATTTACATCTAAATTCCATATATGAGGGAAAAGTGATCTACCATTCCGAGTAATAACTTGTAAAGACAAGAGGTATATGTGCTCACTGTTGGTCCAAGATTGAGCCTCACCTGGTGACGCTCTTTGTACTGTTCCTAAGATGGAACAGGAGCATCTCCTGGTGTGACACAGGGAACCAGTGTGTATTTCCTCCTTCACTCTTCTGATAAAGCCACCAGATTCAGTCACGAGAACACCACACTTGTTTAACCCTAAACACCTCCATCCCTAAACACCAGACTGTGTCCCTCACCTGATACCTTAAACCCTAGCATGAGTTTCAAAGGCAACAAACTATGTTCACAACATAGCACTTTTTTTTTTAGTTTTTCGAGACAGGATTTCTCTGTGGCTTTGGAGCCTGTCTTGGAACTAGCTCTTGTAGCCCAGGCTGGTCTTGAACTCACAAAGATCTGCCTGCCTCTGCCTCCTGAGTGCTGGGATTAAAAGCGTGTGCCACCACCCAGCTGCCATAGCACATTTTTAGAGACAGAAGGCAGGTAGAGGCCAGGCCATGCAAACTCCTGGCATTCTGCAGACTCGTGTGTGTGTGTGTGTGTGTGTGTGTGTGTGTGTGTGTGTGTGTGTTGGGGGAGGGGTAATGTGTGGTGTGTGTGTGATTTTCAGTGTGTAGTATGTGTGTGTGTGTACGTGTGTGTGGTGAGGGTAATGTGTGGTGTGTGTGTGTGTGTGTGGTGGGGGTAATGTGTGGTGTGTGTGTGATTTGTGGTGTGTGGGGTGTGTATGTATGTGTGATTTGTGGGGTGTGTGTGGTGTGTGGTGTGTGTGTGGTGTGTGTGTGTATGTGTGTGTGGTGTGCATATATGCATGTTACAGCAGTTCACTTCCTTAACCCATTCCTTTTCCATGGAAAGCCCTCTGCCTGTCCATCTGGATGAGATGGGCTCCAGCTTTCCTGGTCCCTGCCTCCTGCCTCCACCACAGCAGGAGTCTTCCTTCCTTCACCTAGCATTGCTGTTCTTCATCACATGATCAACTTGTCAGCTCCACCAGCAAAAGGGAGGGTCTGAAGGGCAGGACTGCCACCTTCTTTACCTATCTCAATATTCCCAGAACCTGACCATTCAGGAGGTTCTCAGTGACAGAACAGAGAGTGTCCCTGTAAGACTGTGCACACAGTGTCTTCTTTTCACTCCCATGTACATAAACATGCCCCTTTTTGGCACACTTAGGTGCCTGTCGCCCGTGTCAGACTCTTGCTCTGAGCCCCATCACCTTGTCTTCAACGTAAATCATCCTTGACTGGCCTCTCGATCCCATTAAAATGTGATGAATTATTTTCGACTGGCATGCACCCATATTGGGTGATCTGGGCTGAACACAATCTGTTTGCTGCTATCAAAATGCTGCTGCTCACCCGGGGGATTAACACTCTGACAAAATCATTAGAAACCTGATGGAGTATCTATCGAGGCCCCCTGAGCTTTTGGAGTACTCATTCCTCAGCCTAACGGATGCCTTCCTCCCAGATCCTTGTTTCACTCCCATCCATTTCCCAGCCTCCTTCCTGGCTGGGCAGACCAGAGACGAGGTAAAGCCTTAAGCAGTCTGCCTCTAGTTGACTGTGCCGCCTACCAAGACCCCCAGCTAAGAACTACCCTTGTAATCCTATGACTCTTTGGTGTTAACAATAAATGCCTGACGACCAGGTAGAATAGGAGAGTTTGTGCTGGATCAATACTTCCACAGAGAACAGTTGAAATACCAGATAAAATACAACATCCGCTGTTAAGAGATATTGGAAACTGATGAAGCAGAAAGGATTGGAAAGACGCACTGCGGGGGTGGGGGGATGTTCTAGAATGGCCTTTCATCTGCAGTCAGTCACTTCTAGGTACAGAGTGAGAGGCTAAGAACTCAGGATTTGCTCATCGGATTGGTGCAAGGGGACAAATAAGCGACAAGGGTTCTCTAGTAGACTTTGAACTAGACAGAGCTAAAACTGTGGACTTGGAAGGTCCCCTAATTGTGGTCACTTACTTCTTCAGGTCACTTACAGACCTGTGGAGCTAAATGTCACAGAAGGTGAAAATAAAAAACCATAAGCAGAAAATCTATACTAAAGAATTGAATACATCAAACAAAGTTTTAAAAATGGAAAGCAGAGCGAGTGAGTTATTTGTCTTTTTAAGTCAGTCTTACATGATAAAAAAAAAGGACTAGAAATCAAGGCCTTCTATAGATGGAGTATAGCAAGCTCTCCAGGCTCTCAAAGAGCACTGGCTAGAAAGAGGAGAACCTAAACCAATGTTTTATCAAGACTAAACCTAGCTTGGACTCTGTTCAGTCTTTAATTGGATTAAGATTTTCTTTTCCTATGTAGCTGCAGCATCTCCAGCTTAAACAACACTCAGAACTCAGTTCTTCAAAGACACCAGCTACCTTCAAAGATAGAACCAAATGAGCAACTCCAAGGGGGAGTGGGAAACAAGGAAAGCTTGAGACAGTAGAATCAAGCCCCCAGGGCATCAAGCGAGCAGAGGTGATAGAAGAGGCTTTAATGTGATCATTCTGTTCCTAAATAAATAGGTAAATTTAAAAATCCAAGAAAATATGCAAACTAGATGAAAACGACAAATTTCGCCAAGCAGTTGAGAACAAGAATCTACAAGTATCTAACAAACACACTTCTTTTTAGTGTGTGAATATGAGGAAAGGTATGCGTGCATATCTGTGTTCAGATGCATGTGTCTCTGTGTGGGGTGCATGTTCATGTATACACACATATGCAGATGAATGTGGAGGCCAGGGGACAACTTCAGGTGTCATCCGAGGAGCATGCACCTTTTTTGAGACGGAGTCTCTCATAGGAGGCTTGGAGTTCACCAATTAGGTTGGGGGGGGGTGACCCATGAGTCCCAGGATCTCCAAGTCTCTGCCTTCCCAGAACTGAGGTAACAAGGGTTTACCACCATGCTTCATGTTTTCACATGGCTTCTAAGGATGAGACCGGGGTTCTCAAGCTAGAGAGGCAAGTACTTTACCAACTGAGCTATCCTTCCAGTCGGGATAAAATCTTAAAGATCGAGAGGTTCATTGGCAAAGTGGGACCCTCTGGAACCCAGGAGTAGAAAGTCATTGCTGTGGCCCCTGGCTCTGCCTCTTTGTAGCTGGGAGAGCCTGCAGAACTCATTTCATTTTCCTGAACCTGCCTGGATTTCTCCATTTCTCAAACGGAACGATGAGACATACTCTGTTTAGTTTTGCCGTGCAGATAAAACTAATAACACACATAAAGGCTTTTTACAAATTACTAATCATTACACAAATGTAAGGTATCATTACTGTAATAGCCTGGCAACAATTCAAAACACAGCATGTCTGATCCATCACCAGAAGTATGTTATGCCAATAGACAGGTGAGTCGCGCGTCCTTGATGAATCGTTACAAAGGGTTTCAACCATAGACATCTGGGAGAGGAAATGCTAACAAAACAGTCAGTTCTGCTATTCAGGGGTGGGTGATTCGCTTTATGAGTTATCCCTAGAGAGCTGAAACCCCCAAACTGAAGTTCCCAGTCATCAGCAGACTTTTGAATCACCCCCTTCCTTTCACGAACTACAAACCCTTACTTATGGGTGTCTGTTAAGATAGCATGGGCAACGTAACTCTGAAGCAGCGATTTCAGAATTCCTCCCAAAGCCTACATCAGTAATGCTGGGCTGCTGGGCTTCTCTGCATCACTGCTTCTAGCCATTAGCACATGTAACGGAGACCGGTGGACTGGCTTGTGAGTATAAGGATGGCACTGCAGATCCTCTCAGCTGAAGGGGCTCAGCCTGGAGGGGAAGCAAGGTCATGAGCCCAGTCAAGTGCTCAGGCTTGTAGGAAAGATGTTATAAATGCTTAAATGATGATGAGGCAAGGCAGAAAGTGAGACAAGCCATCTAAGACACACGGTGCAAGCAATGTCGGAAGTTGCATAAGAGCTGAGTTCTTCAAAGCTTTCCCAGCTTAGGGAACCATAGAATCTGAGAGAACAGGATTGCAGTCCTGAGAGAACAGGATGTCAGATCCCATGCAAAGGGGAGAATATGAGGAGAGACACAAAACTAAAATTGCAGGATGGGTACAAAAATTGAGTCTGTTCTGATATTGGTATCATGAAAATATATTTTTAAAGAAGTTAGCATACATTTGCTCTATATGAAGCTTCATATAGATTGTCTCCACTGATATCCCAAGAGTCTTCCAAAGCAGATGCAATGATTCTCACTACAAAGGTAAATGAGACTCAAAAGTGAATTAACATAGCACAGATCCTTCCAATGACGCATGGGAGTAGAACTTGGATCCTACCCTCCACTGAGAATTATAAAGAGAGTGAGGAAGGAGCAGAGGAAGAGAGAAAAAATAAGAAGAAAAGAACTTGGTTCTTCTTGGCATCATTGGTTCATTATGACCATGCTTCGGACTCCTTCCCAAACTCACCCACAGATGGCAGCAGATCTAAATGTCATCCGCCAGGAAAGTACAGTCTGAGTCAGCTCCATTCCACCTGATGCCATTCCCCCTTTACTGGAACTCTATCTAATCCTCTGAGATAAACCACTGAACCAGGCCGGCGTAGAAGAGCTCCCCTGACCACGCTGGTGCAGAGAGGGAGAGCTGCCATCCGTCTAGGCCCTTGTCTCTTATACAGTCGGCACCCTTCATCGAGTCCTTAAGTCCATTTTCACCTACTATAATTATTAGATTGTCCTCATGGTCACCCAATTTTTCATATGCACTAATAATGTCTCCTCGGGCTTTTAGAGATCAGTGATCAAATGCTATACTTTCTCATTTTTTTCTTAACCATAACTGACAGTGATTTAGCCACCGTGGTATGGAGTATGAGTGAGCAAGAGGACCAATCAACCATCATTAAATCAAATGTGTGTTACATTTGCTTCGCTTTGATTTCTTCCCAAGGGGGGAACAAAGGAGGCTTGCCAGAAAGTGTTAATGGACTGGAAAAGTTCTGTGCTAATTTACAAGTCTGTGTTCCTGTGTTATTCTTTGAGAAGCTTCCAGCTCTGCACAAGGGATAACTGCCCAGCTTCACAGATGGACACTCCAGGGCTAATGTCTGCTTCACCTAGGGTGTGGGGAGAGGCCACGCTGACAGCTTGTCTCTTCAGACCGTCCCTACTCTCTCATGGCTATCTGTCATAGTTGATACATTCGCCCTCAGACACAAAATTCACAGGCTTCTGCTTTTCTCTGCCGGTTAAGATGTCTTGTCTCATTGTGTGTGGTATGTAATTTGGCCCTGAACTTAATTATGCATTCTCTAGACTATGTCTGTTTTGAATAATGGCCCTAGAACCTTTGATCACTTTCTTGTTTTAGACTACCTGGTTCTGGGTCTTCTGGTCTAATTTCCACCCATCTTCTCCTTTGGAGGCCGCCTAGCCCCATGGTTCTGAACGCCATTTGCATACCAAACACTCCCCCATTCCTATCTCCATTTGAGACTGCTTCGCTGAGGTCTAATACCTTTGACTCCCTGGTGCCTCCACTTGGATATCTTTCAAGCATCTCAAACCCAGCCCTCCACAAATGGAATTCTTACCTCTCTGCCTTAACTGCAAGCTCTCCCCTCAGCCCCCTCTTTGAATCTCAATAAACAATATCTGTGGCTTAAATTCCTCTTCATCCTTCATACCTGGTCTCACTCCCAAGACCAGTCAAGTCAACTCCAGCCAGATCTGTTTGCTTCTTGCCTTTCCGTTATCCCTCCCCTAAGCCAATATTATCTCTATCATGGGTTAGTAAATGGTGCTATAGCAGATGGCTCAGTGGGTGAAGATGTTTGCCGTGGAACACATGTAAAAGTGGAAGGAGAAAACTGACTCCAGTGTGGAATCTCTCCATACTATGTATATACCCAAATGATGGTAATTCATAAAAAAGTTAAAGTCCATGCATCTATACTCTAACATATTTGAGCTTTATTTTATTTGACCATTCAGCAACTTGGGGAGCCTCTACTCTGCCTTAGTCAATGCTCTCCAAGGAGCACACTGGGTTCAGACACCAAAGCAAAGCTCCCACAGAAAGGAATGCACAAGGCTGATAAAGCAGAGGCTGTGAGCCATGAGAGGCAGTGAACTTTGTCCGGAAACACCTCACAGGGAGCTTGACATTAAAGAAGCTGGTAGCGAATTTGCAAGGATCTACCAGGCAGACACTCGGGACGCAACCCTCTGGGTATGAAGACAGAAATAGGAAAACGTGGCATGCTTAGAGAGCTGGAGGCAGACAGAGTAGAGGGCAGGAGCTGGTGCAGAGCACTCTCTATACATCCTGCGGGGGTGTGGGCCTGGGGAAGGCTTTTAGCATGAAGAGACTACCTACTCATTACTCCAAGCGTCCAGTATGGGATCAAACCAGGCACGGTTCAAGGAACATGTTTATCTATAAATAATGACAGTTTATCTGAGGGATAAAATAGAAATTGGCCAGATTTTGTGTTTTGTTTTATTTGTTTGTTTGCTTGTTTACTTATTTGAGACAGGGATTTTCTATGTAGCCCTGACTGGCCTGAAACTCACTAAGTAGACCAGGCTGGCCTTGAATTCACAAGAGATTAAAAGTGTGGGATTAAAAGCATGGACCATCACACCTGGCTTTGGTCAGATTTTTTTTAGGAGGTTGCAAATAACGGTCCACAGTAGACAGAACAGCATGGGTAACACCCTAAACCAAAGAAGTTAAGAAACTCCCATGAGGCCAGTGAGGGAAGAGCCTGTCAAGAGAAGAGAAAGGCACCAAGAGCTGCGGATGGAAGAGGCCAAGGTCAGCCTGAGCCACACGCTGAAGCTGCCCGCGTGCCAGCTCTCCAGGGATTCTCCTGTGGGCTCTCTGCTCCCTGCTCCCCAGGGGAAGCCTAAACCTTGGCCTCTGGTTGCCACCGTCTGAGGAACAAGGAAAACCTCCCTGCCACCCACCAGTCCTCCACCCAGCCCGTGGCTACCAAGGTGACACCATTTCTCCTGAGCCAGGGCTCTGAGACATCACAATTTGCATTTCAATTTGACTCCTTTCAGAGGGTTCCGGCCAAAGCTTGGAAATGATACCCTCGCCCTCACCAGCTCTGTTTTCCTTTTTCCCTCCCCCTAGCCCTATGGAGGGCTGTTTCTTCCTTGACACCCTGCTCCTTGACGCAGAGAAAAGTCGTCCTTAACAGCAGTTTTATTGCCCGGTGATATTAACACAATGAAGGAAATCATTGCTAATTTTTATGAATTATCTCATCATCTGCAACTAATTAACAGCTGCAGAAAGAGCAGGCATTAGGCTTCCCCTCTGAGAGCCTTCACCTCAGGCACTGCTCTGGTAGTCCTGCCCTCACCATCAAGGAGGACCTGAGGCTCCTCTCCTCTCTACCCAGAAGCCTCCATCCCCAGGTCTGCCTATGCCCAGCCTGAGGAGGCAGCCTTGAGCTGACCCCCAAGCTCAGAGGCTATGGGCTGCCAATGACTGGGGTGATTTAGGTTAGCTGGAAACTTTATTAAAATCCTATCTAAGTGGGCCGCCACTGCTCTCTGTCCTCATTACCCTCCTCCTCCCAGACCAGGCCTTGGCCTCTGAGCTCTCTGAATGTGTCTCTAGAACAGAGTGAACGAGCCAACCGCTACATGGCGTTTTATCAGGGATCGCTCAGACCCAGGTGGGCAGTAAATACACAGAGGGGCAAAAGGAAATGAGGGAGAGGAGGGCATACAACACCACAGGTGGGAGATGACAGAGAGGCGGGGGGAAATGCCCACTCCAGCACTTCGGGAGCATCTGAGACCCCACGGGGATCTGGCAGACCACAGCCAGAAAATATTGCGGCCTGGAGGGGGCTGTGCCATTCAAGCCCCCACCCCCCCACACACACTCACCACATCTGGGGCTTCTTTTCTTCTGTACTCTTGTCTGTACCCTAAGCTCTACTGCCACAGCTCTCTCCCTGGCTCTTTCCTCCACCTCCACGCTCCTCTTCCTCTCCCTGGCTTCCTTTGAGTGGTTTATTCTACCATCCAAGGCTCCTCTTTTCAAGTCCGCTTTCATCTAGCCAAGCCCCAGGCAGCCACTGGCTGGGTCTCAGATGAAGGCTCTGAAGCACAGCATTGAAAGCATACAGAGGCCTGAGGCCAAGCCACCCCACCACAGGGTGGCCCTGCTCACACGCAAACCCAACAGGCAGGGGGTCCATGAGGCTGAGCCAAGCACACAGAAGCCTTCTTCTAAATGTCAAAGGCTTCACAGCATGCAGCAGGGTGGGTGTAGCTGAGAGGCCAAGTACCAGACATCAGTGTTGCAGAGAGGAAGGAAGCCTTGGAATCCTCGGTGTCCCCTGGCAGGTCTCTTCCTCCTTCAGGTGTGCCAGACACACAGACAGTGTTAACAGTTTCCCTCCTTCTCCTGCCCAGAATGACTCGGGCGTTCGGCTGATCTATTGCCCCCTTAATGTAATGACCCATTCCAGTCTTGTCCCTTCCCCCAGTGTCCCTGCTTTCAAAGCTAGTGGGTATGTGGATGCCAGTGGAACAAACACCATAGTAGCCCAGCATGACTGAGTCCTCTGAATTACTTAGCAATGCTTAGGAACCACTGTCGTGATTCATAATATGGTACCGAACAAAGCATGACACCTCGGCAGGCTGAACACTCAGAAGTTCAGATGGAGGATGCTCCACCTTCTCTGGTCCTTCTGTATCCCATCTCCACCCCCAAAGCAGGCCATAGAGGCTAGTGTTCCTCTTCCCCAGAGAGAGCCATAGCAACCACATTCCCTGCCTCAAAGCAAACCATAAACCCTGAACAGCCACTGGGTCCCTTCCTCCCTTAACACCCTCATTCCAGAGGGGCCTGAGGTAGAGAACTGGGAAAGCAAGGAGAGCATCAGCCGGGGGGAGTCCAGGGCAGTGTCAGGCGTTGGCCTGGAAGTTCAGCATGGCATGCTTTCTCTGGGAGGAGAGCCAGGCTCTTCTCAGGTGCCCAGTGGGTAAGGACATAACACCTGCATGTCCTAAACCTGGCAGTGCCCAGGCTACCCCCACCTCCAATCCTCTTCTGCTTGCTCCGTGGACCCAGAGAGCAGGCTCCAGCTAGCTGAGGAATCTCTACCATCATCTAAGCCTGGTATCCCTGATCCCGCCCCAGGTGACTCCGAAATGGGCCATGCCCTGGGACTGCTGACAGCTGTGTCCAAGAGAGCTGTAAACACTTCAGGGTAGAGCAGTGGGGAGCAACTCCATTCTTCACACCCGGTGGGTGTTCTAGAACAAGTTCTCCATCCACTCTGTTCTTAGGATGTTTGCTCAAAAGGTTAGACTGAAGCAGAGGCAGCAGGCATGGAGGAAGGCTGATTTCAACCTCCTACCAGCTGTGTATCCTTGAATAACTTACTCAAGTTCTCTGGGCCTCAGCTTTGCCCTCTGGAAATGATGGAAGAAGTAGCAGTGTTAAATCATCTTGAACACACTGAGCATCATACCCGACGTAAAAATAAATATTCCATGAATGTTGCTATTAATATGTAGCCAAGCAGTTCTGGTTCTACAAGCTGAAAGTCTAACCTGAGACCTTTATTGACTTATTAGGGCATTCTCTATACCCTAACCCTCGATCACCAAGGACTGGAGTTTTGTAACAGCATCTTCCTGGCTTGGCTTCCTGCACCATCCACCAAGTTACTGCTTGCTCCATTCTCCTGGCCCTTTCCTTGGTGACTTCATGAAAGAGAAGTACCCAGTACATTTAGCAGTGTTAAATAAACAGCAATAATAATCTATGTTCGGCCATTAGCCACATAAGTAATCAAAGATCACTGCCATATGATTCTTGCTTAAACATCATTTGGAATCTAATAAATAAGCGACTATAAATAAAGCCAGCATGCAGACTTGGTCCCTCCGAGCACAGCAGTCTGGGCTCTTATTTTTAGCTAAAGGTGCCTCCGGTGCTGCTCCTGCAGTTTGGTATTGAGTTAATTACCCAGCTTCTCTGTCTATCTGTCTCTCTCTCTGTCTGTCTCTCTGTCTCTGTCTCTCTCTGTCTCTCTGTCTCTCTCTCTCTCCTTCTTTTCCCCTCCCTATGAACCTCTCAAAGGAAATTTGCAGGGGTAGGGTGGGAGCTACAATGTGTTTCTGCTCTTAAGCTTTACACTGGTCTGGGGCAAGCTATGGCCATGTCTGCCTTCATCTCAGCTCCTGGTCCATGATACACAGCCAGTAGCTTCAGGGTTCCATGTAGGAACACACCAGAGAGAAGTTTAGTGTAAGGAACAAAACACAGGGCTGTGACTCAAGAAATCTGGTTCAAATCTTCATTGTTCTAACTCTATGTGGGTGCTGTTAGAGTTCCCATATGAGAGTTTCTATACCCAAACACCAGCTCTTATCAAATCCACCTTCAGAGGTTGTAATCACTGAGTCACAGAATTTATAGAAAATGATGCGTATAGTAGGTATTCAGTAGGCATGACTCATTCCATCTCCTAACTATGGCCTTTCTAAGCCATGGCCACAGCTCATCCACTCTGGGTAGCAATGGTCTGGGAAGGACAAGAAACTTGTGATGACAGCATCCACACTGAACCTGGACCACTGCAGTCCATCACAGCCTAAGCACTAGCTCTTCCTTGTTTCTCATGACCCTGTGTGTCTGAGAGCCTTCCCTTTTAACAACTAGAACACGACCCAACACAATTCCGTTTCCCAGGAAGCTTAGCCCCAAACAGGACACAGTCATATCAAAGAGTTCCAGGGGACAGAGGAATAGATACCAGGCTTCCTAATGTCTCCCTCCCAGCAGTTGTTCCTTAAAACACAAGTGTCCCTGTCCCCCTTGGAAGGATGACAGGCAGAATAGGAGTCTGCTAGGATTCTGGGGGATATTATTTTCTCCAGGCCCTGTGGCAGGAAATAAACACATCACTCCATGCCGAGCCTGGCAAAGCCCACGTGACAGCCTCAGATAACATTCAGCTTGTAGACTACTCCGCCGGTGCCCTGACATGAGAGAAGTGGTGAGATGATTAAATCACTGTGATAAAGCACTTCTGCTACACAGCACCTTCCTGGCTGTCTCTTGACTGCTGGCATGGGCTCAGTTTCTGTAATGTGACCAACGTATGTGGTGGCTTCCATCATGGAGGAAGAGTTTGGCTCCAGTGGGTTGGGACGCCTGGTTCTCAAGCAAAAACGAGCAATGTCACTGGGAGTCCACAAATCGGACTAAAGTTTGAAGCACAGTTTCCCAGAGTTTCCTGCATGAGGCACTGTTCACAAGAAGAGTTTTCTCTGACCCAGTCTTCTACCTCAGAGGCTAACCACAGCAAGTGTAGCAGGCAGAACAGTGGCCTTGAAAGCGCCCATGTCCTGACTTCCTAGGACTGTTTCTTTCCATAGAAAATGAGCCTGAGGTGGAAAGATGACTTGGTTCAGTGTAACCTCAGAACTCCGTAACCCTGGACAACATTTCCAGCTGCAGCTGTGGAACTGGAGGTGAGAATGACTCACCTCACCATCGCCGGCTTTGGACATGGAGGGGGCAAGCCAAGCACTTGGCACACTCCAAGCAGGAAAGGACTCTTAGCTGACAGCCAGGAAGAAAAATGGGGACCTCAGTCCTCTAACCACAAGGAAGTGAATTCCACCAGCGACCCAAACGAGCAGGAAGCAGATGCTTCCCAGAGCCCCCAGGAAGGAACATCTTATCTTCAGCTCAGTAAGACTTCTGAACTCCAGACTGAGATAATAAATTTGTCTTGTTTAAGCTGCTAAATTCGTGGTAATTTGTTATGGCAGCAATAGAAAAACTATAGTAATAGCAATAATGCAAGCACTACTGATAACATCTATTATTTATTGACTTCCTACTGACTGTCAAGCATTCTGCTAGCTGTTTCCATACGTTATCTCTCAGGTAAAGCACAATAATCACGCAAGGTGAGTTTATTATCCCCTTTTTATAGCAGTCAACAGAGGCCAAATAATTCAGTTTGCACAAGGTCACATGCAAAACTAGAATTTAATTCCAGGTCCCTGTGTCAGTCAAGGCCACACCATTCCCCTACCCTATAGGGGCCATGCAGTTGTATGCTGGAATCATTGAGTAAAACGCCATCCCTTGAAAGAAACATAAGAGCCAGAACTAATATTTACTAAATATTACGATATGCCATATGCTACTCATGGTACTTTATAATGCTACTCTGAGCTAATACCAATTAATTAATTAGTGATGAGTACTATTATTCCCAGCTTAAGGGTGGGAAATTGAGTGTGAGAAAAGTTGGAGTCTTTCCCTCAGTGTCCATACGAATGATATTCGGGAACATGAAGTCAAAAAATCCAAGGCCAGGCTTGTCCCATGATGTCTGGGTAATGAAACTTGAATATGAACTTCATGCTGTCCCACAGGACCATCCTTGTGGCTTCATGCCAAAAAGAATGCTAATTCAGAACCCAGCAGGAGGCAAGCAGGAGCACTAAGTCTCCAGGAACAGGTGGGCCTGGCCTCCTCTGCTCAGGCCCCTCTCAGCTGCCTCCTCCTCTTTCTGGAAGGTCATCCCCGTGACAGCCAAGAGAGAGGTTGATTAAATAAAAGGAACGCTCTGAAGGTGGCAACATAGAGATCATTTCAATACCATACTTCATCTCCACCAATGGCACTGATTGCCACTTAACCTCAATTCCTTTAGAACTCTTAAGTTTCCCGATCAGCCCCAATTAGCATTCACCTGCCCTTGCCTTTTCACGATGGGGCCTTTTCACTTCCAACCACTCCACGAAGTGAAGAAATACAGGAGAACTTCTGACCTCTGGGCTTCCTTTTTCTCCCAGCTGTTGGCCTTAGATTTGGGGGTGGCTGCCCCAGAGATCTGGAGACACCCACTGCAAACCTTCAGCAACACAAGCTGATGCCTAGTGTCTACAGGTGGTTTTATGGAGGCCCCTGGGGCTGTGTACGTCCCTTTTCTGTCATCTCTGGGAAAAACCCCTGTTGTTTCATCTGAGCCAAAAGCTCAAAGTCTCGTGTTGTTAGATCCCTGCCCCTGAGGGAAATTCATGAGTACTGCTAGCAAAGTGGCACTCCCTCCCTTTTCTGTGTCACTGTGTGCTCAAAAGACCATATCCTACACATGGAGATTCATAGCCTGGAGGTAGCCATAGACTTTCTATAAGGAACACCCCATCCCGACAACATCTGGAACTTTAACACTGGTGGTTTAGGACCCAGGAGCACCTTGCTGTTAGAGAGCAGCCTCTGACTGCGGACTGTGAGCAAAGGCAGCTGGGCAGGAGCCAGGGGCTGAGCTTCACAGTACAGGGAAGGCCTGGCTTGGCTTTCTTAACCCAAAGCCCAGACAGCGAGGGTTCGTGGGAATAAGCCAGACACAGGAAAAGCCACTGGAAGATCAGAAGAAGGCAAGAAGAGTGCTCTGGTTTTGGTAACCATATCCTAATCTGGAAGAAAGAAAGAGACAACGATACCTTTTGGGCCAAGGGCGGCCAGGATGATGAGTGGAGTCCAAGCAATGCTGCGAAAGGCACTAGTGATAAATTTGAGAGGAGGAAGGTGCTAGGGACGATGACCTCACTTCAGCTCTCACAAGTGCCATCACCAGGAAGTGTGCCAGGATGGTCCCAAGCACTAGGACTAGAAGAGTGGACACAGAGAGACCGAGGAAGAAAAGCCAATGGTCATCACGAATCAGGGCCTGCGTGGGTTATACCGGGTCCCTGCTACCATTTAGATTTTGTGCCTGTAAGCACAGGCAGACAGCCATGACTGGTGTGGGCTCCTGGCCAACAGCAGCCGTGTCAGCAGAAGGCTGGAAGACAGTCACATAGCCTCAGCTAGGACACCAGGTCTGGGTTCAGGCCTGTGGGTTCTTGGAAGACTGAGATAAGTAAGGGCCTGGCTGCAGTCCTGAGGAGGCAGAACACCAAGGCAAGCTCTGGGACTCAGCCGCAGTGGAGATGTGGGGACTCCAGGGACCACACAGGTAGGGGTGGCTTATACACCAAGAGCCTGGTGCTGGAAGTCGAGGAACACAGTGATGTCAAGTCACTTACCAGCTAGTTCAGGCTACTTCAGAGCAGGATCAAGAGAGAGTCCAAGATCTGCGGTATGACTACAGAGTTTGGAAAACAGGGAGATCAAGTCAGCCAATAGTGCCAGGGTAGTGTTCTAGGTGATGGAGGAGCTCTTGTTAAGTGCTGCTGCTGCCCAAGTTGGGTCTCTGGTCCGTGCCTTCCAAGGGCTCTCCACGATGAAGCTCCTGTGGAGTCTCCCTCACGTCTGCATCATTCATTCATTCATAAGATAGTTTGTGAGCGTCTACTGTACACTATATATTTATTGTCAAGTGCTGGAGAAGCAGCAGAGAATAAAACAAAGAAGTTTTTCTTCATAGGAGGATTCAGAGAGGACGGAAAAAAAGAACCAAATGTCAGATGTGCTCTAGAAATTAAGTAAAGAAGAATATAAAATGTTGGGGGCAGGGAAGGGCATAGAGAAAGGCCAGGGTGTGATTGTCCCCTCATGGATGAACAATGCCGCTATCCAGAGTGCCTTAGCAGAGAGAAGAGCCGTTGACAAAGATATGAGGTGGAAACATGCTGGGCATGTTTGGGGAAAGAGAGATGCAAGTAAGGCTGGGCTGGAGTAAGACTGCAGGCAGGCTGTCAGAATGAAAATGCAAATAAACAGAAGATTGGCAAGGCCCGGGAGAGCCCCCCCCCGCAAGGAGGGGTCATCGTGAGGACTTTTCGCTTGTGCCTTTTGCTCTGATGAGAAGTCAGTGGAGGGCAAGGTTAGAGACCCTACATGACCCAACTTCTATTTTAAAACAGTTGCTCTTGCTGCCATTATTTTAGATCAACAGGTGACATAAAGGATAGTCAGGAAACAAGAAAGTTCTGCAGCCGTGTGGGGAAGACACAGTGTGGCTCAGAAGAGGGAAGGAGCACCTGAGCTGGCAGGAAGTTGTCAAGGTGTAATGGCTGAACTTGTAAGCTGAACCAACATGACTTGTTGGCAAGGAGGTGGTGTCGGAGGCTGACGGGATGAGGATGGCTCCAAGGTTTGGAGCCCAAGTGTGAGTAGATACGACAGAGTGAGGGGGTGAGGTCTGTGTACATATTTTTCTGTGTGTGGTACATATGCATGAGCATTCAGGTGCATGCATCCTTGCAAACTTTGTGGAGACCAGAGGAAGACATGGGAGTCTTCCCTTGTCGTTGCTCTACCTTGTGCCCTGAGACGGGGTCCCTCACTGAACCAGAAACTCAGCTTCTTGGCTAGGCAATCTCCTAGGATCCACCTGTCCTACAAGGCTGGGATAGGGGTGCATGTAACCATGTAAAGCTACTTACCTAGATGTTGAGAATTTGAGCTCAACAAGTCCCCACGCTTACACAGCAGGCACTCTTACCCACGGAGTCAACTCGTCATCCTTAGCATTACCATTTGTGAGTGGAGAAACGATAGGAAGAGCAGGCCAGAGGGTGAAAAATCAAGATTTCCACAGAAGACAAACCTCTTTTGAGTCTGTATTGTCACCCATGTGAAGATGACAAGTATATAGCTGCATAAATAAGTTACAGAATGGGCTCAGGGCTGGAGGTCAGACTAGACGACTATCTACACATGAGTGCATAAGACCATCATGGCAGTGGGGTGGATACAGAAGATACCCAAGGTCAAAGCTCTAAGAACAGAGCCGTATTTGGAGAAGAAAAGATGGAGAGGAAGCCTCTGGGATGGCTCAGAGGGTAAGGGTGCCTGTCACCAAGCCTGACAACTGAGTTGATGATGAGTACTGTCGATAGGAAAAGAGGGGAGAGAACGTGGAAAGGGCTTGAATTAGCAGTTCTTCCACAGCGCTTCTGTAAGGGAAAGGGAGAACTCAGGGGGCAGGGATAGCTAAACAGGGACAGGAGTCAAAGGAAGATTTGCCATCTGGCGTGAACGACACTTGAGGGCACAAAAGACAGAGATCACCTCCACAGGATGCTCCTGGGCTCCCGGTGTGGATGGAATTCAAATAAGATTTTGGGAAATGGTTGAAAAAGCACCAAGGAAGACAGGGCAAAGCTGTGTGAGCAGATGGGCGCATGCACAAGGCACCCTGAGAATTCCAGAAGCCAGAGCTCCCCTCACCAGGCAAGGCTCTCACCCCCCTGACAGAGGGAGTGGACTAGAATGAGATAGGATAGAGAATGGAGCAGGGTGCTCCAGGCAGAGAAAGGTTAAGAGACAGGACCCAGCTGGCCCTGTGGTGTTAATAATGGGAGAAGTCACTTTCTTAACACTCGCAAACCCATGACATCCTCCTAAGATCTTGGTGAGTAGAAATCTGCCAGATTGTCATAGACACATAAAACTGGGTCTAGGATTCCACATTGTGGAGGAAGAAATGGAGGCACTGAGAAGTTACATTCTTGTCCAGGATCAGACAACTCTGAAAGCGAAGGGCTGAGTCATAACTAGGTAGTAATGGTCCAGAGCCCATGCACCGAGCTAACCTCTACACTGCCAGATAGTTTTAGAAGCCAATCTTAGAGTTAATCATAACACAACTCACTCCATTTTTCCTTTGTTCTACAGGTACCAACCACAGTGGAACTACCATATAAGGCACCTGAGTAAATCCAGGTGGAAGGGACTGAGAAAAGGATCCCATGAAGGATCCTTATGCTGACTGCCCCAGAGGACTGACCAGCCCTGCTATGATTTTCCCACCTGAAACACGGGAGGAAAGGAACATAACAGGCTGTGGCCAATGTCTGCCATCCTGAGGCAGCTGTTCAGAGCAAAGTGCCTCTCATCTGAAGAGGCCATGCTGGAAGACATTCCCAAGCACAGCTGCACACCAGACTTGTCCAGGACACCTCCCAAGGCCAGCACAGGAGTGCTGTCTGCAGACTATAGGATTGTGCGCGCCAGCGCATGAAAAATGAAACCTAGACTAGCCTGCACTCTCTCCACAATTCTCACTAGCAGGGTAGGATAAATGGGTGCCATGGGCTCAGTCCACTAGGTGCTGACCAGCCACCGAGCAGGAAGAAACACACACCTACAGGAGGGGCTGCTGGGTAGCCTGATAGCTTGTCTGCAGCGTCTTGATGGCCTGTGCTCCCCAGCAGCTCCCATAAGCCCTGCAGGGAATGTATGCTCACTTATCCAGACTAGTGAGAGCTAAGTGCGACCACGCTCTTGCCTGCAGCTGAGCCTCTAGGCTGAGTGGGAGGTTCAGGTTCTGCTGATGTACATGAGTGCATCCCACCCACTCAGACTCACACACAAGCACTCGGCCGAGATCTAGCAGCTGCTTCTCCCATCCACCACACTGGACACACCCAGAGAGGCTGGACTATATGATAAAACAAAAAGATCTGCTGACTATCGTGTCTTCCCAAGCAACTGGAGCCAAATAGGGTCATGGTTTTAATTAGGCAGGTGGCTGTCTCAATTTAAGCTCTTGTTAATGGTTATTAATGAAACAGAGATGTCTTCCCATGTGAGTATGAGACCAAAGGCTAACTAAACCGTGGCGCCCTAGATGGCCAGGGGTCCTGGGGGTAACAGGTCCAATCCTCAGTTTGATGCTGAAATTCCTGTCAAGCCTCTCTATGGTCACTTGGTGTTCAAAATGTCCATTCTGTCTGCTGGATAGACGTTTTCTCAAAATGTGGGAACTAAAATCTCTCTTCATAGTTTTCACAACCCCAGTCCCTTTCCCACAAATACAAGGGGCAAGTGACTCACTCCACGTCCCAGGGCTCAGCAAGCCATTCCATTGATCTGGAGGCAGGTTTTTGAAATCCTGAAAAGATTCTTTCGGCACCATGTCACTCCCTGCTCAACCCAGTGGTGACCATCAAGCCCACTGGTTAACTCACCAAGCAGGTCTGGACTTTGCTATATCCAAGTGAGGAGTGGATATTATCACCAAGGGACAGAAAAAAAATGAGAGCCCTAGGGAAGCCAGGCCATTCTAGTGCAAATAAACATAGGTAGCCACACACCAAAGTGATATAGAATCCAACTCTATCATCTAGAATTCACAGTTACAGAATCAGAGCCCCACTATCTCACCTTTGATGCCCTGCAATGCGACCTTTGCCAACACCCAACCCCTCCAAAGACTCATAACAAATATGCTGAAAACAAAGAGAGAAGCCTGACTTACTAACGGTCACTGTCATGATTTGTCTACTCCTTTGTGAGGTCCAGACATCAGCGTCCTGGCTTCAGCTCTTGGCTACAGGGAATGTGCTGCCAACAGGCCATCCTGGACTGTGACACCCTCAGATTCCACTCAGCTCACATCCTCCACAGAGTCCTGGACAAGCCACAAATGCTGAGAGGCTCTTCCTTACAGCATGTGCTCCCTTCTGCCTGTCACAGAAACCCAGTTAAGACGTCAGAACACTATTCACTGCCAACCATGGCATTGATGTCACCAAGAATTTGGGAGTTGTGTCATCTTTGAACACACAGGCCATGCTGGCCTAGATAGTTGTTCAACTCCTGTCAGTCTCCTATATTCACCCTAACATGTGTAGGTCCAGAGTGGAGTACAGGGAGCCAGTCTTCTGAATGCACAGGCATTTGCAGACACACACACACACACACACACACACACACACACACACACACACACACACACACACACTTTGGAGGCAAAATACTCACTTTCTGGATTAACTACTTGCCTTGTTACTGTGAACACATAAATGGCAGGAGGCAATGTAAGAAGTAAAGGGTTTCTTTTGACTCTCAGTTGAAGACGATGTAGTTTATCATGGCAGGAAGATCACGGAGCAATGGGTCACACTGCGTCCACAGTCAGGAAACAAGAGTGGACAGGAAGTGAGGCCCAGCTCTCACTCAATGGTTCTCCCCCATTCTCCAGCGAGGTTCCACTTCCTAAAGTTTTCAAAACAGTGTCACCAGCTGGGGACCAATGATTCAAACAAACTCTGGGGACATTTCACAGTCAAGCACTTTCTTGATTACATGTCTCATAGGCTACCAGTAAAATGGGATGCCGCACTTTAGCATTGACTCATTCTGGGAGGAGGAGCATTGAAAAACTGAAAGGTTGGCTCACAATTCAAACTTTGCCATAGATAATTCATGCGGTGGGCATGTCTCATCTTGTAGGCCAGGCACTGTGCTAGACTCTGGGAGGAAAAGCATGACTGAAACAGACACAGACTCCCCGGAGATGCTCACCAAAGAAGAGATCGTGTTCCAGAAATGTTCCTGTAGTCCTCCTCTAGGTGACTCACAAAGGAGAAGGTCATCAATTTCTATTTGTCACTTATTGCAAAAGAACGATTGATTGTCTATCTAGCTGATTCAATTTGTAATGAAGATGAAACACTGCACAATGATCAAAATTTCATAAATCAAATCATATGGTAACATTACGAGGGGAGCCCACTACTCAAAAACCCTCATGGTGAATCCTTCACAAGGCTAAGAAATCAATGGTAGATTTCAGTCTCCGTGCATCCAATAGATTTAATACACAGTCGATGATATCAGAAACCAGAGGTTTTATTCTTCCCACTTGTCTCCCTCAATTCTCCTATTAGCTTCATCTTTATAGCATTTGAATGCTCTAAGTTGGACATTCTCTGCAAAGGATTAGAGCTCATTGAAGGAAATCAACTAAGTAAAAAATTGTAGTTGTAAAGTGCTTGGGGCTGAGCTCCTGCTGCATCGCTGAGTAGGGAAGCTAAACAAAAGAGAGGTTCCATTGCTGCCTTAACCTGCAATGCTGGTCTGGTACCACCCACGCCGAGTGAGACTCCCATCAGCACCAGGACTGGTTTTTCTCATCTGTCAGCTAGCCTTGGTAAAAATGTCAGTGCAAAGCAAGAGCCTATACAAGCTATAATCATCCATCTTTCAATATTTTTTAACCAGAAATAACACAATATATTGGCTGAGACTGCTATGATTACAGGAGACGCCATGGTCCCCATGAAAGGGTTTGCAGATGAAGAGCTATTTCAGCCAACGGTAACAGAGGAGGGAGAGGAAGAAGAGGAGGAGAAGGAACCAGAAAAAGAGGTGGGGGAGGAAGGGGTAGGGGAGGAGGAGCAGGGGAGAAGCAAAAGGAGGAGGGGGGGCAGGAGACAGGGAGGAGCTTTCCAAGCCACCAGGATGGGAAGAGCAGCTCAGTGCCTACAATGCAGCATGGCAAGAATAGCCATGGCCAGCTAGTGTTAATCGGTTAACAAGAACTTAGTAATAAGTACCCATTGACTAACATCACGGAAATCAAAGAGAAAATGTCACATAGTACTGAAGTTGACTATTCTGCCCAGTGGCTAAAGGTCATTAAAAAAAAAAAAGGAAAGGAAAGGAGTCAAAGCCACTAGGCTTTCAGGCCAATCACCAATCATATATAACCATGTGACCTTGACCACGCCACTTCATCTGCAAAAATGAGCAAGTTGGATAATGAGTCCTCATCATCCGGTACAGCAAGATCCAGCAGGCACGATCCCTTTAAGTCAGGGAAAGCTGCAGGGATGGGGCAGTTTGGGGGCATTTATTTACTTGTGGCTCCCCAGTCATCACTCAGAGGACCCAGAGGGACAGAAGCAAAATCAAAAACATTTTTGGGAGATAGATGACTGAAGGGGTCTGACACCCATGTGAGAGTCTGGGAAATTTATGCGGGTAGCCTTACAGCCATAAATAAAACCCCTTCTGTTACCTAAAACTTCACTGGGGGGGGGGAGGTAAACAGCAGACACTGTAATAGACAATTTGGCTGTATCTCCCACCCTGTGCCTCACTTGAATGAAAAACAGCCATCACGAGGCAGGGTAATGGGCTCGGCCGCCTCTTTACAAACATCCATATTGTCACCAGCGACAAGTAGGGCTGGGGATGGAGCTGACTGGACAATTTATTCCCTGTCCCTGTACACAGTCCTGCTCTGACAGCTATCTATTCTGAAGATGCAGGGGATGGGGAGGGCTCTGGGGAAAGACCTAGAGAGGCTCACATGTAGAAGCAGTGACCCCTGAGAAGGTGAGCGGAACAGAGGCCCCTCCCCTTTCTGTGAGCCTGTCAGAGACCTGGTAACCTCAGCATTGCCCCAACCCGTCCAGGTGCCAGGCTGCCGGTGTGGAGCACAACTACCCATATTTTTCTGACCTACTTCTCCTCCAAGGCCTGCCCTACTCCATCTATTCCCCTCCAGCATCCGTGTAATTAGCACCTGAAACCATCAGGGACTTTTACAAGGCTTCTAACTCCAAGATAACCAAGGAGACAGGAAAACTGGTCCTGGTGGTGCTCTTTTGCGCTCTCTCTCTCTCTCTCTGTCTCTCTCTCTCTCTCTCTCTCTCTGTCTCTCTCTCTCTCTCTCTCTCTCTCTCTCTCTCTCTCTCTCTCTCTCTCTCTCTCTCTCTCTCTCTCTCTCTCTCTCTCTGCTTAACTGCATTTCCTGGCTTCTCTCGGAGATCAAACCCACTTTGACCTTGAAGGGGGATCTGTGGCTAGAGATCAGTGAGAGGGAGACTAACATGAATCAAAACCAGGGACTCCAGAGTCAGACAAGCATTGTTCAGTGTGGGTGAGGAGCCTATGGGGACCCCTCGATGCCCTCTTGCTAACCTAGCAACCAAGATAGAGATCTGTGGACTCCAATGTCTGCTTCCTCCATCCCCAGACCAATGCATACCCAGAGAGGCAAAGTGGTGATGGGGGAGGGGTGTAACTCTGGCTCAGTTCCTTTCTGCTTCCCATTAGTGACAAATGGAAATTGATTGGGCTACAGCTTTATCTGCTCATTTGGTGGTGGTGGCAGGAGGGACCTTGCAGCAAATGCTAGATAACTGTGGGCATCTGATAAATTAAGCATCTTGAGGATATGAACCATTTTGCATCGTCACCAAGCAGAATTAAATTAAGTTTTGTAGTTTCTATAGAAATGAATAAGGAAGGGGGAGGGAAGGTCTTGTTTTTAATGCCTTTTTTAAAGCAAGCAGAACAAGGAGTTGGGCACAGGGTGAGGGAGGAATTAGATCACCTGTCCACAATTCAGACTTCAATCAGCAGCCACTGCATTCACATGGAGAAGTATGCCCATGAGATAGCACGGAGCAGCTCCAGCGACTACAGGCTCAGCCTCCCGCAGGTGACGCCTGACCAACTGTGGTCTGAGCTATCAGCCTGCCTTTTGCCCATACCTGGCCCTCTTGGCTGTAGTTGGCTCTCTGGTGCTCGTAAGGCCAGTCCTCGTTGTGATGGGAAAGGCTCTCCTGCCCAGCATCAAGCCACCTTTATTCTATATCGCCTCTAGTCTTTCAGTGTCACATGAACATCCTGGCCCTGTTGGGCATGACGCCACACCCCTTTAACCCTAGTACTCAGGAGGCAGAACCAGGCAGATCTCTGTGAAATCAAGACCAACCTGGCCTACGTAGTGAGTTCCAGGCCAGACAGGGTTATATAGTGAGACACTGGGTCCAAAGGAAAGAAAAGCTCCCGTGGTGAGCAAAGCAACCACTTGGCCCCACCCACATCCAGTCTGGGATGAAGAATTCAGGGTTGTCTGGCTGCATAACATGCCCAGGAGAATGATCATCTAACCTAAAACTGGAGGTCTTGCTCTTCAGGCCATGAGACTTTGGACACCTCATTACACATTAGCCCATGTGCCACACACACACATGTAGACATCCCTAACCTCTGACCCCCTCCCACCTGACCTGACTCCACAGGTCCCCTGCGCTGCCTCCTCTATCTATCTGATGGAGGCGCGGCTTCTCGCTAGAGTAGATGGTGTCCTCGTCCCTACCACTACAGCTGCGTCTCTAGGTCCCGGAATCTACAGTGCCTTGGCTTCCAGTGGACTAGGCTCACTCGCTTGCTGCAGAGGAAAAAGCATCAGGTTTCCCAAGACCCACCTGCCAAGAGTAGAGGTGCCAATGGTGTGACAACCCCACTTGTCCACACCTAGAGGTGCATGCCCATAGCAACAAGGACAAAGAGGCTGAGGTGGCCCTGTCATCCCTCTCAGAGCCACCCATGGCTAGCAGATAGCTACTCAAGGCCCTTCCAAACAAGCTGGGCAGGAATCACCAAGCCAACACACCGGACTTCATCCAAACTGCCAAAGATTATTTTAACACCTTTTTCTGGATTCTTCTTGGACTAATCAGAAGAAAAGAGCAACTGCTCATCTCCAGTCCTGGATTTGGAATACCCATGGCTATTTTTACCCTCCTTGATCACTAACAGCTGCCCCTTCACATGCCCCTACATCTGTCATGAACTGAACCAGGGCTCAAGCAGCATTTTATTCCAGACGCTGATGGAGCCTGGCAGGGAGAGCCGATGGGAGCCACCAGCCTGTTGGCCCCTCACCACATCCACATCTGTGTCCACCTCTGCCTCCACCACCTCCATGTCCGTCACAGCCACACTCAGGGAGGTCAGGGAAGCGACCCACAGAGCCCGTGAAGTATGAAGGCATTTCCTGTGTTTACACTTGGGATGGCAGTGAGACTGTCACCCAGAGCCAGACTGTACTTACCGATCCTCAGGGAGTGTGGGCTACAGGCCACCATCACGAGCCACGCAGGAAGCAGCACCAAAGGCGCGGAGACGCGGGGCATCTTCTATAACTCCTCATGGAGCCCTCTGCTGGTCTGGGCATGACATAACGCTGTGAGGGAGCGGAGGAAGCGAGTGAGTCCTATACAGGCTAGGCAGCCAACTGGTCCATCCCAGTGACAGAGGCTCCGGAGAGCACCCGAGAACCTCGGCGGGGAGAGCTGACCGCCCCTCCAGGGAGAACTTCTGGCAGGACCCATGAGAGAGCTGCAGGCAAAGCCCTAGAACTGGAGTCTTTGGCTCTCCTACACTCACCGGGATTCAAAGAAAAGCCTCCAAGGAACACAGGGCAGGCTGCTCTAACAGCTTGAAGGACCCACGGTACCTTGCTTTCCTTAGTAAGAATCAAGACCTTGGGTTTGTCTTAAGGAACAGAAGCCATGGGTACGCAGAAGAGAAAGCATGAGGAGGGCTATTCTCAAGCACATGGGATGGGTCCAAATACAGCTCTCCTACCCGCCACCTGTGTGGTCGTCACGAGGCTTCTCTTGGTCTTATTGTGGCTTCCTTGATTGTATAAGTGTTAATTCCCTCCTGGTGGAGCTGGTCTGAGGCCCAAGATAATGCAGGGAAAGCTACATTATGTAAGGCTGGCCCTAAATGAAGGACTACATGCGTGTCAGTTCCTCCATGGCTGGGTTGGGAAACAGATATCTCCTCCCAGCAAAGAGACGACAGAGGTACATTTCCCAGCCCAATACAGAGTTTCTGCATCTGCTTCATCTGCCAGATGCTAGCTAAGCCCTTCTCTCACACCCTTCCTCTACCTCCTCATCTACCTAATACCAAAATCAAAGCTGTCAAATGGGGCTGCCCCTCCCCAGGGCAGCAGGGCCACTGACCCTCCCATGACCTCTCACTTACTCTAAGACTCAGCATCTGTAACAAGCCAGTTCTGCCTCACAACTGAGATGAAAGTGAGAGCCCTGAGCACCTGGGAATTTAATCCTGGATGCTCTAGAAAAGGAGACAAATATTAAAATGTCTTCCCCTCCCACCCTATAGATAATCAACAGAAAACCAGTGAGCAGACACTTCACTAACTAATATAATCAATGGCCTGTGCACATTTGAAAAGATGCTCAGATCCACTGGCATCAAGGATGCACATTTTAAGCCACAGCATTTACACAGCGTTATCAAGAACATGGAGCAACCAGGTCTCTAACACACCATGAGAAAACATAAATCATGTACGTGCTTTGGAGAACTGGTCTGCTGGAGCTTTACAAAATTACCCATGAACCAGCAGCTCCACTCCTTGCTATTTCTCCAATAGAAGTGCATGCATGCTCACTAAAGACATCCTAGAATGTTCACAGAGTCCTTCTTCGTATTTGCCCAAACTGGAAGCTGCCGAAGTGTCCTGTGGCCGAATGGAGAAATATAATATATAGTCACACAACACATGTGATAAAGGCAGGGACATTAATGACCAACCACTACATGCCATAGCACAAGGATTGTCATTGACACAACACTAAGGAAAAGACACCAGACATAAAACTGCGCACAGCATGACTCTAAAGCGTAAAAACAAACAAAAGTGCTCTGCAATCAAACATTTAGTCGGTGAAGAAATGTCACCAAAATGACGGGTTAGAAACAAGCAGCGCCCTTAAGCTTCTCTGTAGTTTGAAATTAACACTGCCAGGAAACAGCTTCTCAGTGAGTGAGTAGCTGAGGGATGCATTAGAGTTCAATACTAGACACACGGAGACTGGGGGAGACCCAGAGTCTATGCCTGTTAAAGCAGAGGGCAAGCAAAAGCACACATCACGGGCTGGGGAGATAGCTCAGCCAAGAAAGGGTTTGCTTTGCAAGCATGAGGGGCCTGGATTTTGTAACCAGAAACCACACAACAAAGACAGGTGTGTGCTTGTAATCCTAGTATGGAGAAAGCAGAGCTGGGCAGATCCCTGTGACTATCTGGCAAGTCTGTCCAGCCCACTCAGCGAGCTCCAGGACAGTGATAGACTACAACTCAAAATACAGGGTGGACAACACCTAAGCTGTCCCCTGTCTCCACACACATGTGCACATATATGCGCTTCCACAATCATGAACGTTCATGCACTCGAAAGAGGACAGAAAGAGAAATGGAGCCCACAGATCCTTGCAACAGAGAGAAATAGAGAGAAACACGAGGAAGACACAGACGGGAAAGAAAGGCCGTCTGGATTTAGCTGTTCTTGGGACTGCCGGGTGTTCTGGCTCGCCAGCAATGCTCTCTCTGCCTGTCTCACCACAGAAGGCTGGTGCTCTAAATGGAGAACCACACTGAAGATGTTGCAGCTAACCAAGCCCCTGCCTGGAGAAACCAAATCTCTCCATTTTCCCTTTCCCTAGAACACACAGCAATTATTACCATATCTCCCAGCCAGTATCTACCTTGCAACCCAGAGTGGTCCCTGTAGAATGCTACTAAAGCAAGTTCATTGAAAAAAATATAAACAGTAGGATTTGGGTCAGAGATACAAAACTAAATGGAATTTCTTTTCCCTTAAGACTGGGACTCCCAGCAGGCAGCCAAAGAGGGTCAGAAAACTAAGTAGGTGCACACAATTGCATGTAGACCCTGCGCCCTGGGAAAACACAGACTTTGGAAAATCAGAGGCCCACTGTACCCCTTCAGTGCAGTACACAATTTGTTGTCCTGACCTCCTTGGGGTGCTTCATGGGGATGCCTGAGACCCAGACCCCAATGGAGCTCAGCATCAACCTGGCCTTGGAAATACTTTGAAATAATCTACTCGGGGTAAACTTGGACTGGAAGGAATCTGCTTCCATGTAACTTTGTACTACCAAGCATGGAAACAAAACTCTTCCCACCTGCTTGGTCCTAAAGCACTCCCATAGAGTAACCCTAGCAAAGGGAGGGCAACTAACCCCAGGCTCTGCTCTCTGCAAGGAACACACAGCTGGAGAAGACAGGGGAAGAGGAGCAAACTGGCTGAGCAGTGAGTTCCCACCCACCCTTGCCCACATCAACGCCCCAGCAGAGACAGTACTTACTTCAATGTTTTTATTGAGACTCATTTTCGTCTGACCTGGTCAAACACATACATTTCTCTTCCTTCCTCTCTTTTTCTCTGTATTTTCAATTATTTGGCATAGGGATTAACTGTTCTTTCCCTTCCTCTCCCTCTGGCAGTCAAGTTCTTTCACTTTCTAGTTTTGCCTGTTTTCTCCTTTCACTTTTTGAATGCCCTGACTTTTTACTCCCACTCTGCTTCATCTTGTCTCCTAACTGTACCTTTCTTATCATGTCTTAAGTTTTTTCTTCTGTTTGTATTATTTCTGTCACCACTATTCCTGTTGCTGTGGTCAAGGTTGAGAGTTGTGGGTGTTGAGTTTCGTGGTTTTTTTCTACCCGGTTCATCACTATTTGATGCTATTTGTCTTTCCCCTCCTTCATGGGTTGGGAGCCGAGCATAACAGTAGATGCTCTGCTGCTGAACTGCACACTCATCCCTGCTAAACAGTCTGGCCACCTTGCACTAAACACAACCCAACCCTACTCTTCAGTGAATACTTCAATACAACAAAAAGGGGGTAAAAAATGTTCATCTGGAGACCAGGATCCAGGTAGGCATGGATGCAGTACATAAAAATATCAGCGACAAACAATAACAAAGTGTGGATAATGTATCTATGTAGGACTACAGTGTATCTCATTCAGTATCCCTTCAGGCTGTACATTGATGCAAGATTAGAGGAGTAATGACAGAGGACATAACCTCATAATAACCTCATATACTCTACTGTCTACAATGCATCTGCCTTATGCACTAGAAGTACCCCACTCTTGTGAGACATACAGAGAAAGCACAACCTATAGGCTTTGGCAGCGTATGTACTATATCAAAACAGACTAAACCCTAAAAAAATTAACAGAGAAGTTATAGTACAAAACCCATTTCACAATAATCTGCTACCAAAGGATATATCATCAAGAGACTCTCACATGAAAGTGTGAATAATTAGCTGTGCATGATAATACATGCCTTTAATTTCAGCACTCAGGAGGCAGAGACAAGTGGATCTCTGTGAGTTCAAGGCCAGCCTTGTCTACAGAGCAAGTTCCAGGACAGTTATACTATTACACAGAGAAACCCTTTTTCAAAAAAAAAAAAACCTATGTAAGAGCTATCCATTCCAACATATACTAGTCTCAACATAGAAATAAAAGATAAATGAAAATAAGACAGCAAAACTCCCTCCAAAGCTTATAATTTTATAGCAAATGACTCCAAAGGTAATGAGTAAGATGAAATATTAGAATGAAGAATTTTACAAAATGACTTTTTAAATACCAATGAGTTCTAAGAAAATGCATAGAAAATAATTGGACCAATTAAGGAAGGCAATAAACAATATGAATCAGAAGTTCAAATGACAAAAAAAAATTTAAAAGAATTAAACAGAAATCGTGGATATGAAAATCCCATTAAGCTAAATTGAAAAACCCAGTGGAAACCCTTACCAAAAGACTATACCAATTAAAAGTGAAACTTTCAAGGCTGGAGACAAGATTTATAAATTATAATACTCAGAAAATAACAATTTTTAAAAAGATTTATTTATTTATTATGAATACAACATCCCGCCTCCATGTCTACAAGCCAGAAGAGGACATCAGATCTCATTATAGATGACTCTGAGCCACCATGTGGTTACTGGGAATTGAACTCAGGACCTCCGGAAGAGTAGTCAGTGCTCTTAACCTCTGAGCCATCTCTCCAGCCTGAAAATAACAATTTTTAAAATGTAAAAAATATACAAGACTCTTGGGATAATTAAAAAAAACAAATTTATCTAATCTCAATGTAAAAGTTGGTGCTGAAGTATAGACTAAGGGCAGAAAACCTATTCAGTGAAATGATATCAAGAAGTTTCCAGTATGCAGACATACAGGAACAGGAATAATTTAGTAGCCAAAACGAATAGGACCAGAAGAGAAGCTCCACATATTACAGTTAAGAAGCCAAGAGTACAAAAGAAAGACTATTGGAAGTTGTCAGAGAGAAATACTAACTCATTCTAAAGATAAGCCTATTAGAATACCTTGGATTTCTCAACAGAAACTTTAAGCCAGGAAAGAATGGAATGATTTATTTCAACTATGAAAGAAACCCCACCAATCTAGACTACAATATCCACCACAATTAACCTTCAGAATTAAAGGAAATATATAAAGACCCTCTAAGAGAAACAAAATCTAAAGGACATAAAACCAGAATTTTACAGAGTAGAGGAAGACAAACACAACTCCAAAAGCATAGGGAAGAATGTATCTCCAGAACAGTAAACAAGCAAATGAGAATTAGAAAAGAATCACACACTAGGAAAAAACAGTAAAATGATAATTAACTGATACCCTTCTACTAGAATTCCAATGCAAATGATCTTAGCTCTCCCATTAAATGGCATGGACTGGCTAATTAGGTAAGAAATAAAGATTCAACTGCCTGCTGCCTACAAGAAACACACTTCATTGGCAAAGGAATACACAGACTGATAGGAAAAGGGTGGCAAATGATATTCCAGGCAAATGGAATCCAGAAGCAAACACAGAAGTAATATTTAAACACACACACACACACACACACACACACACACGCACACGCACACGCACACACACACACACACACACACACAAATATACCCTCAAAACTCAAGGACACCAAAGCAAATATCAAATAAACAAAAACAAAAAGCCTACATATTGGTAAAGAGAACAAATATATCAAGAGGATACAATAACTATAAAAACATGTTCACTAGGCATCGGCAACCCTTGCTTTATAAAACAAACACACAGGTGGACAGGAAAGCCCCAATATAATAATAGTGAATGACCTCAGTACCTCTATGTTCATCAACAGCTGTGTCAGAAAAATCCCCCAAAATCAATGAGAAAACTTCGGAGTTTAGTTATGTTATAGACTTAACAGATGCCTAAAGAACATTACATCCCAAACTGCAGAATATGCATTCCTTTCAGCAGCTCTCTCCTACGGAGATCATATTTTAGGTTGCAAAATAAATCTTGACAAATACCAAAAAAATAAATAGTATCTTGTGACTTCTTCTTATAATAATAGAATGAAACAATATCCAACAGCAAGAGTTAAAGAAGCATTACAAGTATATGGAAGTTGGACTGAAGAGATGGCCCAGAAGTTAAGAGCACTGGCTGTTCTTCCAAAGGATCTGAGTTCAGTTTCCAGCACCACATGGTGGTTCACAACCATCTATAATAAGATCTGATGCCATCTTCTGGCATGCCGGCATACACGCAGGCAAAACACTATAGCATAATAAATACATAAATCTTTTTTAAAAATTAAAAATAAATGAAAGTTGAAAAATTTACAAAAGAAAGAGAAAGAGACCCAAAATTAATAGACTCAGAGACAACAAAGGATAAGTAACAAAATATACCACTGAAATCTGGATGATTAATTAGGAATTAATTTGAAAATGTATACCCCAATAAATTGAGAAGTTTAGAAAAATCTATACAATTTTCAGATTCAAAAGACCACCAAAATTGAATCAAAAGGATACAAAAATCCTAAGAACAATAATAACAAGAAATGGGATTGATGCATTTATAAAAACATATCTGGACAAAGAAAAACCTACTACCATACAATTTGCTGTAAAGTCTGTAAGATACATAAAACAATGGAATAGAGGAACCAGAAATAAACACAAGCACCTGTAGCCATTATCTTCGACAATGTTGACAAAGGCCAATGATGGAGGAAAGACAGCTTCCTTAACACAGGATCCTCAGAAAAGTTCAGAGCCACTAGATCTCATGTCTCACCCTGAACCAAAATCAACCCAAAATTAATCAAAGACATAAATAGAAGACCTGAACCTCCCAAAGAACTAGAAAACACTTCAAAATGCAAGTATAGGCAGACTTTCTGAATAGGATTTCAATGGATCAAGAAATTATCGTAAGAATTGACAAACAGGACTGCATGAAACTAAAAAGATTCAGCAGAGGAAAAAAATCTAGAGTAAAGACACAAGCTACATGATGGTAGAAAGTCTTTGCCACCTATTCATGCAACAGAGAATTAGTATACAAAGAACTGCAAAGAAAAAGAATGCTCAACGAACTCAGAATCCAGTCAATAAATGGGCAATTGAACTGAGGAACCACTTCTTAAAAGGTATAAATAGTCAATTAATATATGGGGAAAGGTTCAACATTTTTAGCCATTAAATGTAATTCAAAACTACACTGAGATTCCATCTCATACCAGTCAGGACACTTCAAGAATGGGGGGGGGAGTAACAAATAATGGCAGGGAAAGGGAAATATTTATGTGTTGCTGGTGTAAATGTAAATTAGTAAGTACAGACCACGTAGAAATTGGTATGGAGGATCTTTAAAAACAAAATCTGCTATATCATCTATCTGTATGACTTCTGGGTATATTCCTGAAGGAAATGAAGTTATCATACACTAAGGATACTGCATATCTGGAGTTACTGCTGCACTATTGACAATGGCCAATTTGATGGCTATTCTTGGTTGTCAACTTGAACGAATTATAATTCAGAAGTAGAGGGCACACCAGTTGAGAGATTTTCTGCTTGATTTGAAGTAGGTGAATTCACTTGGGCCTTTTACCTGGACATTAAAGCTGGAGGACACATGCCTTTAATTCAGGTCTTGAGGCAGGAAGACATACCCTTCATATAGGCCATACCTTCTGCTGGAAGTCTTTACAAGGACAAGAAAGAAGCTTTTGCTCTTTGCTTGCTTACCTTGCCTTGCTAACACATCCATTCCTTTACTGACATTGTAGCCTACTTCTTTAGGAGCCTATCATACACAGAAGACCAGCTGAGACACCCAGCCTGGTGGAACTGAGCAACTATTGGATTCCTGGATTTCTATTCACAGATAATCATTGTTGGATTAACTGGATGGCAGTCATTTCAATAAATCCTGTGGAGGGGGTGGAGAGAGAGAGAGAGGGAGAGAGAGAGAGAGAGAGAGAGAGAGAGAGAGAGAGAGAGAGAGAGAGAGAGAGGGAGAGAGAGAGATTTGTTTCTTAAGTTCTGTGTCAAGAGAACCCAGACTAATGAAGCGAAGTTAGGTAATTGTCCTAGGTGCCTGCCAGCAGATGACCGGATAAAGGAAATGTGACATACATACATGCCTGCATACATACATACATGCATGCATGCATGCATACATACATACAACAAAGTATTAGTCATCAATAAAGAAAGAATCATGTCATCTGAAAGACAATGGATAGAGCTCAAGAGCACAATGTTATTATTAATGGAAACAAACCAGACTGAGAAGTGCAAGTAGCGTGTTCTCTGCCATATGTGTTGTGGAAGTGAAAGACGATGTGGAAGTCCAGGAGGGAACTGCGAGGGAAGAGAAATGGCCTCAGAGGAAGGACAAACAGATTAAAAAGGGACAACAGGAGGGGGCTATGTTCCAAGTTACATGCAGGTATGAAACCCACTATCATATAAAACTAATAACCACTTAGAACTCTGCTCAGGGTAGACACTGATGCAGGTGCCTCTGCAGAGCAGAAAATCTGTTTCTTACTCTGGATACTAGCTGCACAGGCCAGGGCCCTTGTGCACTGTTCCTCGGGTGTGTTAAGCTTTAGAAGTGTTCCGTGTTTCATAATATCCTACATTTGAACACACTCACTCTTCCCATCATACCTTGCAGCTTCCCCTGAGGAGTGTGTGTGTGTGTGTGTGTGTCCTCCCTCAGCAGGTCCCCAGAATTACCTCCTCCTCTGTGAGCCAGCACTGCAGCCTGTGGTGACTCAGAGGTAGCACTTTCCTCTCTGACTGAAGTACGTCTCCAGCTGGGATCTCCATGAGCCTCTTAAGAGCAAGGACTGTCCCCAGCTTTCTGTGGTGTCCCCAGAGTCTCCTTATAAACAGTGGATGCATGGTGCCTATTTGTTCAATGAACATCAGGCCTCAAACAGCCCCCTGCTGCAGGGAGGCGGAGAATGATAAGGAAGGAACAGAGGAGTAAAGGAAACTCCAATGGTGACAAACCAGGCCCAGAGTATGTCCTTTCATTCTTGATGTAGTCGGTGTTTTTCTCCCTGCTGTGACAAAATACTTGCTAGAAGTAACTTCAAAGAGGATTTGTTTTGGCTTGTAGTTTGAGAGGGGAAGTCATAGCAGAGCTCACAGTGGCAGGAGTGTATGGCTGGGACTCCCCATATCCCAGCAGCGAGGAAGCAGAGGGCTCAGGCTAAAAGCAGGGCAGGGTTGGAACCCATGAGCTGCACTCCCCAGTGACCCACTTCCTCCAGTTAAGCTCCGCCTCCTGAAAGTTCTACAACCTCCCTAAACAGCACCACCACCCAGGTACCAAATGCTCAGACACACAAGCCAGTGGGAAGCATTTGGCAATTCAAATCACAGCACTGGGTGTTGGTGTAGAGGCAGATTAAAGCCAAGCTGCTCTTAAGGGAAGGCTGGAACTCTTTTTTTTTTTTTAACTTTCTTTTTATTTATTCTTTGTGTCTTTCACATTTTTCCCTCCTAATCCCATCTACCCCCTCCAATTTAAGAGAAAAGGGGGGAAAGAGGGGTAGAGGGGGAAATCTCCTCATGGAAGCTGCAGTGAGTCACACAGTAAACCCCTTTATCCATACATGTTTACACGCAGTCGTTGATCACAAAGAATCATTGATGCTCGGCCCTCACTGGGACTCTTCCTAGACATCCTACTGTTGCCCTATGTCGATGAGATCCTGAAGCCCAGAACCTCCCCCACCTCACGCACGCTTCAGCAGATCACAGGTGGGGTGGATGTTGGGGTGGGACCAATGCAAAACCCTGGTTCTTGGGAAGTCGCAGGGTTGGTCAGCCTGCCAGCTCTTCCCCGTCTTCACCACCAGGGTGCACTCTCCAGCATTGCCCGGGCTAGCTCACCCCTTGCAGGCATGAGCAAGAGGAGGGGGGGGCCCAGTTCTGCTTTCCTGTCCTCAGGATCAGCTCTGTCACACCCATACCTTCAGGTCCAGCTCTACTGTGTTGCCCAAGCTAGGTAGAGGGGCCACAGTGCTGCAGCTGATGAGGGGCAGGGACAGCTCTCCCACGCTCGCAACATCAGGGCTGGCTCAGCCACACCTCCTCCAACAGGGTCAGCTCTACCGTGCTGCCCAGGTGAGGTGCAGGGTGCACCTTCCCAAGTGCTGTAGTTGGTAAGGGAGAGGGAGAGTCAGCTCCCTCGCCCACCACAGGTGGCAGGATCAAGGGGAGGGGAGGGCATCTTTCTCTCACCCTCACCACCACAGGGTAAATGAGGGGTACGTGCACAGCTGTCTCACAGCCTTAGGCCTATCTCACCCATACCTCGGCCAGCAGGGTCCTCTCTATTCTGCTGCCTAGGCAAGGAGCAGGGCCCGCTTTCCTGGGCTGGCGCTCTTACTTATTATGGTAACGTTGAATTTTCTTGATGATTGACTCTCTCCACAATGAAGTGCAAGCACACCTAAGGCAGGGTTGTATCTGTGCACCTAGGACTCCGAGACAGGGATGCTCACCCTGCCTCATTTAGTCTTAGCAGGAGAGGAGGCTCATGGCTTCTTGTGGGGGTGGAGGGGGTGGGTATGATATAAGCTAGAATACCAGTTTCTCTGCCCCTAAGTTATTCAAATATTTTAATCTGGCAGCTAGTGTTTTAAGACTAGGTCCATCTGCATGTCAGTGTAAGGCCCACATGTCAATCTTCTGTGGCTTTTAGAGAGGAACAGAAAAGTCTCCAGCTTTCCGATCTCCCAAGCCAACTGTTAAAATGGAGACGGAGGTGGAGTCAGGGGGCCTGCCTGCCCTGGCTGTGTGTGACCTTGAGCGTGTAGCCTCGTCATCTGTAACAGAGTTTGTTTGGTGGTGGACTCTCTCAAGCCTGGGGAGGGGGTACGGCAAACCACTGAGCCTCCCACTCATACCACAGATGGTCCTTTTCATTCTTGTAAGGCCTGGGAGATGATCTCTCACCATTGGGTTCAGGGTTCAGGGCTCCCAGGACCTTAGAAATCATTGTTCTGAAAGGTTGTCTCTAGTTTTAGCCAGGCTTTGGAGCCAGGCACAACAAAAGTCACACCTGCATGAACTGAGTGTAATTCTGTCATCAAATAAAATGCACAGGGCTAATCTGACTCCTACTTAGCCGTCTACACGATAATTACCGTGCCAGGTGCTGATTAGGCACAAATGGAAGGCATCTGATGTAAATGACTGTATTTAGTATTGCTTTGATACAGTATAACTGGATTTTTACAGTTCCTTCCTTTTGACAGTTCATTTATCCATTCGACAATATTTATGGAGGCTGTAATGTATGCCAAGCACTGTTCTAGAACTTGGGATACAGCCAGACTTGGGAGGCCGAGGGATCAGAAGTAGAGCCTTTCAGATCATTGGGAGCACGCCTCCGGACACCCTGGGTGGCCGAGTCAACCACAAGTACAGTAGGAGGGGCAACATCCAAAGCAGGCTGGAGCTGGCCCTGACCTTCAGAAAGGGACACCGCTGAACCCAGAGTCCTCAGACCCACTGAAAACCCAAGAAAAGCAATGCCTACCTCCGGGATGACGAGAACCAGAAAAGCAGGGAACAACTCGGACTTTTCCACCTGTGTCCCCAGTGCCCGGCACAGGCTGGCACATAGTAGGTACTCACACAGTATCTGTGGAAATAATGAAAGAATACAGAGAATGAGCTCAGAAATTGTGTAAGCTGCCAGATACTTAGCATGTTGGATGCAAATTCACAGTTTAAGTATGAATTTTGCCCCAATCCAAGCTCCCCATCTGTGGCCCTTCACCCTCTCTGACCTAGCTCAAAGGTCACACTGCTGTGTGACAGCCTCTCACGGCCAAGACTGTGGAGCACTGTGGTGGGAGCCGGCGTTTCTGCCTCTCTGCCTCTGCTATCCCACATACCTGCCCCAAATATTTCCTCCTAACACCAAAAAATTGTCAGCCCTACTTTTTCCAGAAGGGAAACCTAATTTGCACTCTGTCACAATGGTCAGGCCATTCAGCTTCTCCAAGCCAAAAGAGGTGTTCCTTGAACATGCCTCAGACTCAATCACCTCTGACCTCACTGTCCCCACTTCTTTTTTTTCTTTTTTTTTTTTTCCTTTTTTCCCCCCATTTCGGTTTTTGGAGGCAGGGTTTCTCTGTGGCTTTGGAGCTGTCCTGGAACTAGCTTTTTGAGACCAGGCTGGTCTCAAACTCACAGAGATCCTCCTGCCTCTGCCTCCCGAGTCCTGGGATTAAAGGCGTGAGCCAGATGGACCCTGCAAGGGCTTTCTCCCTCCCCCACACAGCAGAGCCTCCAGCACCTTGGACAGTGCTCACAAGAGGCCTCCACAAGTAAATACAACTGCGTGAACGAGCCAGTGTTTCCCTTGACACTTACGCTGCCATGGAGAGCAGGAAACATCTCCTCCAGGCACACAACTACCTAACACACATGCAGTAGGGTCTTTTCTGCACCAAAGCTCAATAAACATTCACTGACTCACACTAGTGGCCAATTGATGGAGTGGACAAGCACAGCCTAAGGCCAACCCATGACAGTCCTGTCCCCCCAGCCCACCTGCACTGATTGGCAACCCTTCTCACACAGCAGTCCCTGCGCTATCCCCTTCTGTCCTCGTGGGGCTGACACATCATTAATTGTGATTTTTTTTCCAGGTGGGACGGAGAGGAAGCTGACAGCCAGCAGACAGTGTTTGGTGGCAAAAAGGACAGAGAAAATCAGAGGGGCAGTCAGATTAATTACAGGTTTTCTCTCAGCCGTGGGCAACAAGATCTCGATTACTTCTCCTGATGCTCCAGGCTCCTCAAGACAAATGGATGTTTGCTTCCCTGTTTGTTCCTTCACTCCCCCTGGCTGGGAGAAAGACCAAACAGCAGCTGCTCAGATAGAGGGTCTGGGTTGATGGCAGGCCACCATAGAGCAACAAGCCATCTCCTCTTATAGACTCTGTGGCCACTTGAGGGAGAATTTAATTTTGTCCCCTCGCATAGTTGTGGAGCACTTTGTAAATATCTCATGTCCTTGACAACAAGTACGGTGACACCAGGATGCAAGACTGCCTGGGGAGCCTGGGGCCTGGGCACACCAGCTCTGAGAGCCAGCTCTTTAAGCATCAGGTTCTGATGCTGCAAAATGAAGGAATCAGGTTACATGTTTTCTAAGGATCTTTCAAGCTCTGAACCCTGCACTTCTAAGGACGGAATCCCATGATAACACAGCATTTGTTGAATATTTATAGATGGTTACTATGTGCAGAAAACACTCTTTTCAACTCATTTAGTCTTCAGAAGCATCTTGGGAGGTAGACGCATTAATTCATTTCCCCCCACCTGAAGATATGGAGCCCAGGTACAGAGGGGTTGAGTGCCTTGTCAAGCTTACACAACTAGAGCAAAGGCAGAAATAGAGCCATCATGTCTAGGACCGTATTCTTACTATTCTTTCTACCCACCTCCTTGCTGTGTCCCAGAACCGAGCATGTGGTAGGTACATGAGGACAGGTGGGAACACAGTAATACTATACAATGATGTTGGAGAACAGGCATGGTGTAGACCTCAAGCCATCTGTACGTCTTGCTGAATCAGGAGACATGAGTATGGGGTGCCTTCAGGGAAAACTGCAGTTCCTGTATCTTTGGCCTTTAAGATTTCCCATAAAGAGCTGCTCTTGGGTATTTGTAATGAGTTACAAGATAGTAGAGCCAATGGGAAGGTGTGAGGGGGGGTGCCGCTGAACATTGGCAGCAGGAACTGAGCCTGCACTGACTCATTAGGATACAATGAAGAAAGATGGCTAGACAGATTGCCCAACCCAAAGCTGACTGTGGGAGTGTCCCATGCTCATTGTAACTGTTGGTATATGGTATCCAGATCACAGGGCAAGGGACAGCCATTCAGAATTCTCAAGCACTATTAAACAGAAAGTATTGGGAGCCCCCCCAAACATACACATCTAAACCATTCTCAAATAGATTTTAGACTGAGGCCCCAATGCATATTAAACAAGTGTCCCTCTCCAGAAGACAAAGCACATGCCAGCCTTCCTGTCCCAGCCATCACTGTGTCTCCTGTTCCAGCCATCACTGTGTCTCCTGTCCCAGCCATCACTGTGTCTCCTGTCCCAGCCATCACTGGGTTTCCTGTCCCAGCCATCACTGTGTCTCCTGTTCCAGCCATCACTGTGTCTCCTGTCCCAGCCATCACTGTGTCTCCTGTCCCAGCCATCACTGTGTCTCCTGTTCCAGCCATCACTGTGTCTCCTGTCCCAGCCATCACTGGGTTTCCTGTCCCAGCCATCACTGTGTCTCCTGTCCCAGCCATCACTGTGTCTCCTGTCCCAGCCATCACTGTGTCTCCTGTCCCAGCCATCACTGGGTTTCCTGTCCCAGCCATCACTGTGTCTCCTGTCCCAGCCATCACTGTGTCTCCTGTCCCAGCCATCACTGGGTTTCCTGTCCCAGCCATCACTGGGTTTCCTGTCCTAGCCATCACTGGGTTTCCTATCTCAGCTATCACCACGTTTCCTATCCCAACTACCACTGTGTGTCCTTAAGCTGATCATGCAATTTCTCTGGACTTTGTCTCCAGACCCATAAGACTACAGCAGACTGCATCCCTCACTGGAAAGAAAGTTGCCTGGATCTTAGACATAATGAAGTCGATAAGCATGGCCCTCCAGTCCCATTTGGCCTTTCCCTCCAGCTCTTGTGCACAAGACACCCGAGACTGTATTCACATCTCCTGACAAGACTATCTCTAAGGCTTGCTAACTGGAATGACTCCCGAGCCTTCACATCCACTATGCAGTTCCAAGTCAACCTTGATATGGAAACTCTTCCTTCAGTCATAGAACCTCGCCCTGCAGTTCCAGAAGCCCTCCACATAGTCCCAGAAGCTCTCTCTGCAGCTGTCAGTTCCCCCTTTCCCACTCAAGTTCATCCAGACGCAGGAGAGAAATCAGCACACTGGAGGTGGAGACCTTTGTGACCTTGGGCCTGCCACGTCACCTCTGAGGACCCCCATTTCCTCTTCTGTAAAGTGAGGAAATTGTACTCACACCACCTGCCTTTCTGGGTTTCTAAGAAGAACAAAAGAGATAATGCATGAGGAATTTCTTTGCAAATGAGTAACGTACTTTGGGAGCAAAATGGTACAGACTGTTTTCAAGCCCCAGGCTGGCCAAGCACCCAAATCCTCAGCATGGATTTGTCTTGTACTTTGCCCATTCTGTGAATATGTTTTATCAGGTTCCTGCTACCTGCAGGGAGTTCTCCAAGCCCTGGAATAGAATCCCTGCCCTCATGGACCTTACCGTGTGAGATATTAAGTGGCATGAATCTGACATTCAGGAAGCAGATGCCACCTTTACAGGCAGTGAAGGGAAAGCATAGGATGCTCTGGTTCAAGGTGCCCAGACTTCTGCCCACAGTCTACACGTGGTTAAAGATAGTTATGAATGCAGTCCAACACAAAATTGTAAACTTACATCATTATGAGATTTCTTTGTGATAACTGCTATTACTCGTAATTTGATTGCAAGGTTCTTGAGCGTGAACCTTTGTGGATGATCATACGGTTACTAAAGCAGTGGTTCTCAGTCTTCCTAATGTTATGTGTGACCCTTTAGTACAGCTCCTCACATTGTGGTGAGCCCCAACCATAAAATTATTTTACTGCTACTCCATAGTGGTAATTTTGCTATTATTATGAATTGTAATATAAATATCTGTGTTTTTCAATGGTCTTAGGCGACCCCTGTGAAGTGGTTGTTCAATCCCCCCAGAAGGCTTGTGACCTACAGGTTGAGAACCGCTGCTGTAAAGGGTGACAAGGAGGATTGAGTTAAAGACAGTAACCAACGGGCAGGGAGGAGACCAGCTCAGAGAAAAGAGTTTGTATGGCCCCTGGTGAGATGAAAACTGCTTTTAGAAATGGCTGTGTCCACTGCAATAGAAAATCCCAGAGATCCTCTACTGTATATCTGCTGTGACAAGGCCCAGCCTCCCTCATTAGGATAAAGTCAATGTGCTCCCCAATTCCTTGCCTTCCTGGGTATAGGATAAGCCTTGTCACCTAAAGCAGATGTCCCCCATGGGCCTCACACTGGACCTCTTACCCTTCAGATAAGGTTTGTAGGGCACAGCCTCCACACCTCCTGCCTCTGAGCAGGTGGCTGGCAGTAAGATGGACAGACAATCGCCACTTGTAGGTGGGCAAAGGTCCAGAGTCAGACAGGAAGGGTGGGACTGGCTTAGAGTGTAAGCCATGTTCCTGCATTTATCTGAGCCATTGGGCTGGGCTCTGGGGGAGACGATCTCCTTAGAGAGAATATGTGTGTCATGGTTTTGAAAGGAACTGGTTCAGTGCTAGAGTCTGTGTCACACATTCGGAGCCAAGAGCCCTCGCAAAGAAATGTCTACAGAGGGTCAGAGGGGAGAGAGGCAGGGATAGCAGGTTTTAGGGCAGGGCCTAATCACCTCTGGAAAAGCATGTCCTCTCTTCTCTGTTGGTATCCCCCTGATATTCTTGGAGTGTTCTGTAGACTCTTGCCTGGGCCTTTAGAGAGCCTGAAAGGAGCTGGGATGCTCAACCCAGAACAAAGTGGAACGGGACAATATCCTGTGTCACAGCACACAAAGTGTTACCACAGAAAGCCAGAGAAGGTTTATTCTAGATTCACAGATGATGCCCAGGGTCAAGGTCAAAGAGGATAAAGAAGTTCCAAGGCCTGGAGCTTCTGGGGCACTCTTGACCTGACTACATCACCCAAGTGGACACTTTAGTATATCCCTCCTGTCTGTAACCACAAACATAAGCAATTCTGAGCTGGGCTCAACCCACTTTGCCTTAAATCCTAGACAGCACAGGAAAGAAAGCAGCCATCTGGGCAAGCATTCCTTGGAGTCACTCTAGACCAGCCCCTCTGCACTCCCAGCAGTAGAAAGACTAAACTAAATACAGGTTCAGAGGCTAGGAATGTGGTCCTATTGGTAGAGAACTTTCCTAGCAGGTACAAAGCCTTGAGTTATACCCCAAGCACTGCTTCAAATGGAATAGTGGCATGTGTCCATAATCCCAATACTTGGAAAGAAGCAGGAGGGTCAGGAGTTCAAGGCTGTCTTTGGAGACATAGTGAGTATGAGGCCAGCCTGAGCTACATGAGAACCTATATCAACAACAACAAAAATTTCTTTAATAAAAGTTCACACAAATTAATTGGCATCCCTTGCAAAATTCAGGGTGACATACTTATTCTGCAGTCCAACCCCTAGGAATTGTCTAGAAGCACAAGGATGGCCTAGTCTATATCCAGCTCAATCGGCACTGATTATTATCCACGTAGTACAGAGCCTAGCTCAGCTCCCAGAGGGGCTAAGGGGACAAAATGGCTCTGGCCAGCCATTACTGGAAGACGCTTGAGGACCCAGGTTCATGGTAGGAAGGAGGATACATTCTGTCTCGTTCTACAGTGTTCTCTGTTTGTATTTTAACAGAGAGAGGTTTGCTCTTCCAATTAAAAGCTTGGTCAGTAATTTAAAAAGCAAAGTGTCACCAGGCAGTAGTGTAACACACCTTTAAATCCAGCATTCAGGAAGCAGAAGCAGGTGGATCTCTGTAAGTTAGAGGCCAGCCTGGTCTACAGAGAGAGATCCAGGACAGCCAGGACTACACAGAGAATCCCTGTCTCAAATAAAAATAAAAATAAAAATAAAGCAACATGTTACATGATTCTCTCCTAGGCTGGCTGCAAGATTAGCAACCACTCTACGCCCTGAGCCTGAGTCGCCATTCAGGAGAGTGAAGCTGGTCACACCTGTGCCCAACAGGCTCAAGTGTTCAGGGATGCAAGGCCTGCCCTGGACCCTCCTGCCTTTGTAGAACATTCATCCCTGGTGTAGCTGCTGCGGCTGCCCATACAGAAGTGGAGATGCTACTCAGAGCAGAGTCTCCTCCTCCTAGCCTTCTCGCCCCCTTCCCTCACCATGGCTATCATCCACCTCAGTCGACCTGCAGTCCCAGTACATATCCCCCGAGGCCCTAACTTCCGTTTTCAGCTAGCTAGATGCCAGGTGCCCCATGAGAGGAGAGTAGCCTGTTGAAGAAGAAGCCCTGGGTCACTGTATTCGGTCATGTTTCCAGGGGGAAGAGGGCATTCTCGTCAGAAGCTACTCCAGGTCACCCACGCCAGAAGTCACACCGCAGCCCTGTCACTTTTGCTGTCTGCAGGCTGGGAGTCCAGGAACTAACAATCCTGACCCATCCCTTCCTAGTCACCATGACCTTAGCTAAGCACTCGGTGCCTTCCTCAACACAGGCGTCATCCCAGGAGCCCTGGTGAAGGGTCACACATACTAAGAACCTATCCTTGACTCCCAGAATAAGGAAGAAAGACCAAGAATGCTGTTTCACACCCGGAAGCGACTGCCAAGCTGGAGATGCGTGGCCGAGCAGCCCCACAGCAATGCCCTGGTAATCTTGTATGCCTGGCCTTCCCTGCTTCGTGTTCGCAGGCATTAGGATGGTGGAATGCACTGCCTTACTCAAGGAGTTTCTGGGAAAGCCCAATGACCTTCTTTGAAGATAAAAGGCCCTCAGAACTCAGAAAAAAAGCACATCGAAGACGCAGCTTTCCCATTCGTGTAGACTTTGCCACTGAGCAGGGTGCAGGACTAGACAATAGAGAGAGAAAGGCATCCCTGGACCATTGCTGCTGGAGTGGGAAACTTGAAAGACGCAGGCTACATGCCAGGCCCCCTGCTGACACACTAAGGAAAGGGATGAACACAAAACAAGGTTAATTAACAATGGTTAATTTGGATTGATGACTTGGGTGGACTTGGAAATACCTAGTGTGTTAACAAGGTGCACCTTCAGTTTGGTTAGATCAGTGAAAGCTTTTCCAGAGAGGAGTTACTGAGGGGTAAAGACCCCCTTGAATGTGAGCAGAATCAGTCCATGGCCTGGGCATCCAGACTGAATAAAAGGGAGAAAAGGAGAAAGTAGGCTGTGTTCTGCTTTCTCTGATTCCCGAACTACCTTCATGTAAGCAGGCAACCATGTGCTCCTGCTGCCACAGCCAGGAACCTTATGCACTACCATGCATTCCCAGCCATGAGCCCAAAATAAACTGCTTCCTCCCTTAACTTGCTTCTTTGGTCTCATAGAGGCGGAAAGTACCGATACAGGGATCAAACCATTGACACTGACAGACACTCATTGTATATGAGGTGCCACCAAAAATGTATGTCTGAGCTTCTGAAGGAGCTGGGATTCCATAAGGCCTTAAAGGCCAAGGCACATAAAATTGAACTTGCTCATCTGAGCGATAAAGAGCCACTGTGAGTTTTGGGGTGAGTGTGGTGGGTAGGGGCAGAGAGTAAACAGGTTTAGGAAACCAGCAAGAACAGGGTGTACAGGTGAGGGCAGGGTACATGGAGGGGATGGGGGCTGGGGAAGTCATGGGCACACAGCAGTGTGAGAGAAAGAGGAAGCTAGCCCTGATGTGATCCAACTCAAAATCAGGGCACAGGGATTTTCTCACAAACTAGAAAAGAAAGTTTCTGAGCAGCCAGGCACTGAGGAAGAACACACACTCCGTGGATCTCCAAGGGAGGCAGAGCCCCAGGCAGCTCCGCAGCCAGCCTCCACGAGACACGGGACATCAAGCACACTGCTGGGTCTGGATCGGGCCCAGCCCGAAAGCTGGAGCTTGACTGCCAGGTGACTTTGAGGGAAAGGAGGCTGGCCTTGGCATCAGAAAGCCAAGTTCAAAACTGGCTCTTCACTTGCTCCCCATGTGAACAAAAGTTCTCAGCCTTTTCCTGTGGAACAGATCTGCCACAGTCCTGTCTACTTCACAGCATCACCACTCAAACACCAGAGCAGCTGCTGCATGTGAGAAACATGTCAGTGGTCTGCAGTCCAACTGAGGAAGGCTTTTCCTAAATGTGATCTCTGTGGTCAGTTAGTTCATAGCCTCCTCCCTCCAGACACTCCAATACCTCACTCCCTAGTTCATGTTCTACACTCTGTCTGACTCCTTCCCTCTCTTAGATTCATTGCGTGAATGAACTGTTCATTTTTATTTTCTATAAGACACCCAGGATAATGTTTTCCATCTAGTTGGAGTTCTGTAAATGTATGATTGATGATTGATTGATTGGAAACCCATAACAAGATTCAGGAGTCTAGGGAAACAGCTCAATGGATACAGTTCTTCTCCTCCAAACACAAGGACCTGAGTTCAAATCTCCAGGAGCCATGCAAAGCTGGATGTGGTAGCACACAGCTGTAACCCCAGTGTGCCTACAGTGAAACAGCAGGAAGAGACAGAAGGACCCTCAGACATTTAAGGACCAACTAGCCAGCCATACGCAGTGACAGTGAGCAACAAGAGTCACTGTCTTAAACAAGGTGGAAACAAAGGATGACACTCAAGGTTGACCTCTACATGTGCACCATGGTCTACCCACCACCACCACACTCAGACATATGAACATGCATACATACATACACACATACATACACACATACATCTGTATGTACAAAGATGAATCCTATTCGTCTTCCCTACTCAGTGGCTCATCTCAGTAATAATGCTAGTAAATAATAATGATGTGGACGTCTACCTGGAGATTCTCCCATCCCTCCCCAATTCGCGGAATGTCCTCCATTTGTCTCAGCAAAAGATGGGGCAGGGCAGTGGTTACCAGCCCAGACTCCACTGCTCACACGTGACCCCAGTTTCTCCATCCACAGCTAGGGGAAACCATCAGACATCCAAAAGTTGCTTTCAGAGTCTTGTTGGGTCTTTGTGGTGCCTGAAAGCAGCAAGCACTCAAAGCTTGATGTCTGTCGCTATTATCGGTGCTGGGACTGTCCAGAGCCAGACCACCATGGTCAGGGGGAAGTATCTGAAAACAAATTTTCCATCAGAGCAGATGACTGCGAGCGCCGGGTGACAAGCAGTGAATGAAGCTTCTCATTGCTTTAAACTGAAGAACCCCCAAAGCCATCTTGATGTGCCCGTTATCAAATGACATCTGGGGTTAGGGGCATGGAATGGATCAGTCGCCCTTATGGTGCCAACCCAGCGTTAATGGTGCAAGTGAATTACAAACAAGGCCCACCTGCTGTGCTCAGCAACAAAACCCGGCAGGAGGGTAATTGCCCGGAACTAGAGCGCAGGGGGACACAGCGGGCACGAAACACATTAACCACAGGAAGGACAACTTCCCAACACTTTCCTTTTTCCATGAGACCTAAGGAGCAGCCAACAGGCAAGAGAATGCAAGCACCAGATGGGAACTCTGCAGAATCACAGAGGACAGGCACTTGCAGACCACCACGGCTAGCCTCCCAGTCCAACCCAAGACCCAGGCCAGCTGCATATACAGGCTGGTGGTCCCAGTGTCAACTTTGGCATTGTCTTAGTTACTTTTGTATTGCCATGACAAAACACCATAACCAAAGTAACTTGTAAAAGAAAGAACTTATATTTGGGTTCATGGTTGCAGAGGGTTAGAGCCCATGACCATCATGGCTGGGAGCATGGTAGTAGTCAAGTGGGCATGGCATTGGGTGAGAAATCACCCAAAAGCATGATTCAGAGAAAGAAAAAGGAGAGGAAGAGAGAGAAAGAGAGAGAGAGAGAGAGAACCAGGAATGATGCTTGAGCTTTTAAAACCTCAAATCCTATCTCCAGTGACACACTTCATCTAACAAGACCACACCTCCAAATCCTTTGCAAATAGTCCAACCAACTAGGGAGCAAGCATTCAAATATATGACCCCACGGGGGCCATTCTCATTCAAACACCACAGGCACCAAGGAGATCCAAGCTCCATGTCTCGGCTGGAAGCTTCCTGTCACAGCAGGCAGCCTCCTCCATGTTAAGCTACTCAACATGAGTGCTCAGAAGGCAATGACAGCTCCCCAAGACTAGGTGGAGTGACAGCAGGGGCATGAAATCCTCCCATTTATTCACTTACACACTCACATGTCCTTTTAGGAAGAAATCTGATCTAACCAATTCCCCTCCAAAGACTAAGACAGAAACTCAAGGCAGGTAAACAATTTGCAAAGAATAGCAAACAGGCAATGAGCGGTCCTGGCTGTTCTTCCCACAGGACAGAACTGACTTTGTGGACAAATTGTAGGACATTCAGTCCAGTCATCAGCAACACCGTGGGGGCTTCCATCACCATGATGCTGTGCCCTGAGAACCTGATGTGCCGAGTGTAGGTGCAACACCAGGGCCTCGAGGCTCCTGCAACACAGCCTTCATGCTCGCACCCCAGGGCCTTTTCTTGGACTCAGATGGCACACTGTCCCCTAACTCCTAGGACAGCATCCTTATCCTGCCAAAATCCCACCGCCTCCTGCATGTCTCATCTAGGACATTAATGCAGCCAGCCTCCTTATGACTCTTATTTATATGAGTTTCACTTACATACACTTGGCAAAATGTAAGATCCTCTGGAGCATAGTTTTTGTCTATTTTATTTCCCATGTGTCCAAAGCACCAAGAACAATGTCCACCATGCAGTAGGCATCCCGTGACTGAACCTGGAGGCAAGTGCATGGAAACAGCATACAGTAGAACCATCCGCAGTGGAGAATGAAGGCCTGTGCACTGGAGAGCCCAGGGCTACCAGGAATTATTACTTCCACTTGGAAAGGGGGCAGCCCCAGCAGTCCATAGAGTTAACATCTTCCTATTGATCAGTGTGACAATTCAGAGCAGAAGGCAACACTGGAAGCTTCCTCATTGCATTTTTTTTTGGCAGCAAACAATATGAGGTGAGGACCAGAGAGGTTCAAGGTTTTGTCCTAGACACAGGAGAACCTGAGGCAGAATGCCAGGCTCTGACTGCCAGCACTTCCTGGAGGGAAGGGACACAGAGAGAGGAAGCAGGTGGACCCTCAAGAAAGCTGATGGAACGGATACAAAGCATTCTCCTAAAAGCTCCCATGTTGAGCTTTTGGTCCCCAGCAGGCAATTCCAAACACTGAGAAATGCTCAGACCATGGGCGGTTCAGACGTCATCAGTGCATCAAATGACAGTCATAAATTGATTGGCATTACTGGGAGGTTGGGCCTGGCTGGAGGAAGTAAGTCAATGCAGGTGTTCCTTTCTCTCTTCTCTTCTTGTCCCTCTTTTGCTCTCCCTTACCTGGCTACCATCAGGTGGGCAATTTTGCTCTGCTATGCATGTCTGTTCTACCTCACCAGAGACCCGGGAATATTATGTCACTGGAAACCACCAAAGCTGTGAGCCAGAATAAAATTCTCTTCCTTTAAGTTATTTTCTCAAACACTTTGTCCCAAAACACACACACACACACACACACACACACACACACACACACGAGTGTGCATGTGCTGGTCATTGCTGATATTCCTGACCATGTGGGTCTTAGGTTCCTGGAACTGCTTTCTTGGAAGAATTTGGAATTCAGAGATTTGAGTAGAGAAGCCCCAGAACGCTAAGTTCTGCTGGATGGCTGATTCTTGTGGAAGTCCAGAAGACCAGAGGCAGGTGGGCATGTGGACGGTGAAGATTGCTCTTGAGGCTTCACGTGGAAATGAGGCTTCTACTAGGAGCTGGACTAGAGTCTGTTCACATTACATTCTGCCAGAGAACTTGTCTACCTGGTGGGAAGCTGAATCTAAAGCCAGTGGGCTATTAACCCAGAGAACACTTCCGAATAGCCCATGCATTTTACTAGCTACTTTCAGCCATATTTAAGTGAGACTTAGGAGCAAAAGAGCAGAACAATGAGATCTGAAAAGTTTTTAATATGGTAAGAAAAGTTCTACAGAGTTGGGACTAAGGAAGACCTGGTTATCGCCTGCCTTTAAGATGTTTTCCTGGGCATTTGGTCACTATGACATGAACATCAACTAACACAAATGTGAGCCCTTGCTTTAAGGACCCGATCCCTGATTCTGTGCTTCAGAGTTGCCTGAATACTGGCCACTTCACAGACATCCAAGTGACACCCAGAGGAACAATGACTTAAGCAAACTCAAGATATTGCTCCAGAATGGATTCTAAAACTCCCCCCTCCACACTGCCCCATTAATGCCCTTTTCAAGACAGCACTCACTCATTAAGACCTTCAAGACTATCTCCTACAAACCAGCCTGGACTATGCTGGGGACACTGCTGTGTGCAAGAGAGATAACATGTGCTGAGAAAAACAGACAGGTAGGCATCAAATCCAAAGTGAACAGTATTATCGCTGGTTGCCATAGCAACACTGAGTCAGGGGTACTCAAGTCAGGCTTGAGGGGTCAGGAATGGCTCCTTAGAAGAAAGAACATTTAAATAGAGACCTGCATGGTGATTTGTATTTACCAACAGGAAAAGGAGAGGACTGAGAAGGACCACTCCACAGCTGGCACAGATGGTAGGGAAGCAGGGACTCTTTTGTCATCCGAAGGCTGTCAGTCAATCAATGCCCTGAGAGGGTGGGGCCTGCATCCGCCTTAGCAAGCTAAGAGATCTGAGCTGTATTCTAAGGGAAGGGTTTAAACACAGGGTGGCACAGTGAAGATTCCTTATAGAAAGACCACTCTGGTTGCAATCTGAGGATCATTTTAGAGAGACCACGTCCACAGTCTAGAAGGTGCACTGGATAGGTGTTGGCATCCTGGAGAAACATGGGGGTTGCATGAGGGAGAGGGAGACACATGTATCCGCAGCATTTTTAGAAGGTAGGGTGGATGCAGATGGGAAAGAACTGGAGAACTGGGAAACAAAGGTGGTGGCCAAGCTTCTGGTGTGTGCCCAGACCGTGTCCTGACAGCACCAGGGCAGACTGTGGAAGGGGGAATGGCTGCGCAGGAGGAGAGAAAGTAAAAGCAGGAAGAAGAGACAATACACTCAGAGATGCCAGGATGCTGCGTGGGAAGCAAGACAAAGGACAAGGAGCAGGCAAAGCCTTACTCCCCTTCAGAGTTCTGGCTGGTCCAGGGCAGCCTTCTGGGTCCCATTCCTCCTGTGGCCACGGTGCTTCCCAATTCTGGAGCTTCTGTGAGCTTCACACACAGGGGCCATTCTCCCAGGAGCTGGTCTCCTGCTCTTCCAAGGTTAAAGGGCATTTTGGATAGAAATATATATATATATATACATATATATAGCACCAAAAATATTTTAATCCCCCCAAAATTCCACTTTAGAAGCTATAATGGAGAGAGAAATGGCAGAGCGTGCTGGAATGTTGCACTCTGGGGACAAATTCCAAATCCATCACCCAACAGTTAGCTGTGTGACCCAAGAGTTACTTCACCTCTCTGAGCCTTGTTAGCAGTTTGGGGAAGTAAGGATATTAAATAGTCTCTTAATAAACTGTAGGGGATTAAATAAGTCTATATTTGTTGGAATAGAAAGAGTACCTGGTACATTGTAACTTCCACAGTTGATAGACTAGCAAATACTAATGAGGCAGGAATTAGCTGTCATCTTTGGTGGGAGTAGGGCCTAGGAGATGCTGCTATTCTTAGGCCCAGGAACCCTAGAGAAAGAAGGGCTTCACAGGCTCTGACATAACCTTAAAGGCAAAACACTGGGCTGAGGCAAGGGAACAGATAAAATCAAGTGTAGCCATAGATCACCCAAGACAGAATTACTCCAGGCATATAGCGTCCCTTAAATGTCATGTTTGTTTCTGAAACAGCAAGACTGTGACTCTGATGTCACGGTGTACAACCAGACCCACTGTATGAGGGCAGGTGGGCCTGCGTGATATGTCAGGCTCTCTCTATGCAGGGGACTCAGGGTGTACTTGCCATGCAGCTCAGCAAAGGGTGTGTGAATATGGTCTAACCTGTGCAATCAGCAGCATTCTCAGCACAGCCAGGAAGGCAAGAAGCACCTGCTTTGCTAGTGAGTGGAATTTACCAGGAAGTAGTGCCTGCTCTTGCAAGACACCCTGATACCATGTTCAACATGTTTGTGTTCCTCCTCCACTCTGCCTCTGACTGATGAAAACAATACAGCCTCCTCAAGGGACAAGAGGGCCTGTGCTCTTCTGCAGAGACCTGTGCTCCCTGCCTGGCTGGTGAATAGCTCTGAAGAGCAGAACATACAGGTACAGTTGACGTTAAGGTTCCTCCTGCTTCTGCCTCCTCTTCCTTTCCTCCCACACCTTCTTTATTCCTCTATTCATCACCACTTCCCCCAATACTGACTGTCACATGTGTGCCTGGAGAGATCCAGAGATACTCAGGCAAAGTTGACTGGGCATCATCAATCTGTCCTGGGACACACCAGGACAGATTCTTCCTGTAGGCCAAACCACATGCAATCTCTTACTCCATTCCCATTCTTGGACCAGGGTGGAGCTTGAGTCTACAGTGAAACAGTTTATTAGGGATGGATTCTGATTCCCCAGGCTCTCAACACCTGCTTTCTTTGCTTTTCCTATCGTGTGTGTGTGTGTGTGTGTGTGTGTGTGTGTGTGTGTGTGTGTGTGTGTCCAGTTTGTATGCATGCATGCAACCAGGTAAGTGTGTATATACATGTAAAAACCAGAAGTCAATGCTCGATGTCTTTCTCAGTTGCCCTCTACCTTAATTTTTGAGACAAGGTCTCTCACTGAACCTGGAGCCCTCAGATTGGCTAGACTGGCGGCTGATCAGCAAACTTCAGGGGTCCTCCTGTTCACACCCCCTCCCCGGGACCAGAATAACATGTATACACTGCAACACCTGTTTTGTTTTGTTTTGTTTTGTTTTGTTTTGTTTTGTAACAAGTATTGAGGATCCAACTCAAGTCCTCATCCTTGCACAGTAAATACTTTACGTACTGGACTAGTGGGTTTTTGCTAGCTTGACACAAGCTGGAACCATCTAGAAAAAGAGGAAACTTCAACTGAGAAAATGCTTCCATCAGATTGGCCTTGACTGCTGATTGATGTGGAAGGACCCAGCCCACTGTGGGTTGTGCCCCAACCACCACCACCACCACCACCACCACCACCATCACCGTCCTGGGCAGGTGGACTTGAATTGTCTAGGAAAGCAGGCTGAACAAGCCATGGAGAGAAAGCCAGTAAGCTGTGTTCCTCCATGCTATCTACTTCAGTTTCCAGCTTCAAGTTTCTGTCCTATCATCCCCTGCTCTGCTCATGGCCTGTGATTAGAACATCTAATCCAAGTAAACCCTTTCCTCCCCAGTTACTTTGGGTCACCATATTCTAACACAGCAATAGAAGGCAAACCAAAATGCCCACTGAGCCATCTCCGTAGGTCCCCAGTACCTGCATTTGTTTAGATGCTGATGAGCTCTGGGAAGAATATGAAAAGAGTGGGTTGTATTCTATGACATAGTCCTTGGGGACATCTCCCCCACAAGACACTGGCCTGGGAGCTACAATCTACTATGTAACAGGACACTCATACTATCCTGGAGGTGAAATCGAGGGAGGGCTCTCAGGATAAAAACATCTCCTGAGACAAGAGGATCATGTATGGTTTAAAATATTTAAAGCATTATTCCTGTGAGTCAACACCTACACATCCAAATGCCCATGAGTCACAGAAGAGATAACCTGTGACAGCCACAACTATGAAAATGAGCAAGTCTTACCATGGATGATTCTCACAAATAGAACCATTAAGCAAAAGAAAGCCAGATACAAAGGGCATGTGCAGTTAAGTTCATGAGGGCCAACTTGTCTATAGCATTAGAAATGAGTGCAGTGGATTCTGTGGGGTTCGTAGCGACTGACTGGAGATACGAGCAGGGCAATTAGGTGCTGTTTTCAACCTGAGTGCTAGATACAGGGTGTGTTTGCCTGGCAAATCTTTAGAGTTGTACATTATCCTACGTATGTATGTATATATGTATGTATGTATGTATGTATTATGTATGTATGTATATATGATATTCCTGGAATGTTTTATGGAAAATCTTACAACAAAACAATTTTGAAGACAGAGATAACCTGGAAAATCAGGGGTCATGCTTGTTCTGGGTTCCCTTAGTGTCTTCCTCTCACTGCCTCCCCATCATCGCCCATTACCTCACTCCCTTCCTGATCTCTTATCATATCCTCTCGCACACTATAGCTCACAGAGAAACATCTACTTTATTCATTTACACTAAACTGTTAATGACTAATTCAACAAGATTTCCCTCCCCTGAGGTAGTTCCCTTTTTAATAAAACAGAATGGATGACTTAAAAACCACAACTATGGGGCTAGAGGAGCAGGTAGCAGAGAGAAAGGTGAGACACGATCCTAACACCACACAACTCACCCTAGACTATGGAGGTCACATTGGACACCACCAGCTAGCTCCCTCCCAAGAGAATGGACAGTGGCATCTCAGCTGTGACCTCTGAGAGTTTGGTTTCTGAGAACAGAGGGGTGGACTTCGAGTGACATCACAAACATGAAAATGTTTTAGTGGAGAGGGGAGCTGTGTACAGAGGCTTGGTGAGACATCTCCAAGTTACAGCACCAGGGAAGCGACCTTTGACCTCTGCCTATCAATTGATCCAGATGACGTAGTGTACTCTGGCCAGCTTGACATGTGAACCTGCCCTTCTGAGCAACTGTAATAGGCTAGGTGCAGACTCCACAGCCAGGTCACCCATTAGAACCTATCAAAGTAGAAGAGGAAGAACATGTGGGCAGGGTTGGACCAGGAGGCCTCCTCAGAGACCCCTGAGCCACATCTGGCCCTCTCTCTGGTGCCCACTCATCTTCCTTGTCTCGGAAGGGCATAAAGAGGCAGTAAAATAACACATGGATGCTCAGGTCTCTGGCCTGCCTGGTCACCATTCCCCCTTGCTACCAACCATCAAATCAGAGCTGTCTGGAATAAGGAGTGGGTGCTGGAATCCTGCTTCCATAACAGTAGGGTCTGGAAGGTTGTTTAAGCTGGTCACCTCTTGGCTTGGTAGCTTGTGGTGTGCACAGGGATCAGCACGGAGGATAAGGAGATGAATTCCCCTGAGGAGTTCTCACCAGCCTGCCATGGTCCCTCAGAACAAACACCATGAGTGTCTGTAGCCAGATTCCACTCCCGTCTCTTCAGTTCCCAAGGCCCCTGTCTGCAGAACTCTAGCTTCCAGTCACAGCACCAAGTGTTGGTGAGCTCAGCTCTAAGTATGTCCCCAGAGGGGCGGGGTCTCTCTCAGCAACATCCCTGGAGAGGGAGCTGACAAACAGGAGGACTCCTTGTGTCTGGATACTCTTTCAAGAAAGGTCAGGCCCTACAGGCAGAGCTTGCAGGGTCTCCCTAAGATGGAAGCCAAGGGGGAGGAGGCCATTTGAGGTTTCTGCCTCTACCCACTGAGCAGCGCTAAACAGTGGAAGGAGAGGCTGTGGAGTAGAGAGACCCAGAATGGAACCCCAGCTCTACCTACTACCAGCTAGGAGCCGTGGGTCAAGCCCTGGCACCAAATCTGCTAGCTGTGACCTTTGATGACTAATATCCTAGCAATGTCAGAAGGAGAGAGAGAGTGCTATGAAATGCAAGACACTAGTGTCTCCTCCTGCCATTTATTTAGTGGCTTATAACATGTCAGGCAATGTCAAGTTCATCTATGTCTGTGTGTGTGTGTGTGTCTCCATGTCTCTGTGTCTCTCTGTCTATCTTTCTGTCTCTGTGTCTCTGTCTGTCTGTCTGTCTCTCTCTCTCTCTCTCTCACACACACACACACACCACACCACACCACACCACACCACACCACACGGCAGTGGGGGCTCATTTCAGAGATGAAGTTCAGAGAGATGCAGCCACTACCTAATGCTACACAGCTTAAGGAAGCACCAAGGTTCAAATGCACATTTGGTCATTGTTACGACTTAGATCTTGAATGCCCCCCATCACCACAAAGGTCCTCATACTACAGGCTTGCTCACCATCCTATAGTGCTCTTGTGAAGTAGTAGAGCATCTGGGAGGTAGGGGGTGGAGTCTAGTGGGAAGAAGTTAGGTCATTGGCTGCCTTCCTGTTCTAGAGACATTTCCTCCAGTCCCAAGCATTCCTTCCTAGAAGGAAGAGGAAGCCGCCTAAGAGACAGGAACTCACGAGGGTCAGGAAGCTCTGGAAACTTCCATGGTTCACAGAGCCTCATAGTCACAGTTGCTGGAAAGAGACATGACTGGCTGAACTGTCTGCAGATTGGGCAGGGGGCTTCAGGGGTGCAGCTTTCATGAGCTGTCACCCATGCTGAGGAAGGCTTTTTAGTGACGTAGTCACATTTGACTCACCCATGGTCCTATAAGCCACCCAAGCAAACTCAGCCGTTCACCAGGCCGGCCTGGGGTGGGATCCTTTCCTTCCATCCTCACTGTCTTATCTGTTTGGATCTCTCCAGGGAAAGTTACACAACAACGCTCAGGAAGGGAATCTTGGGACCCTAGCTCCTCTCCATCCCCACTGCCATGAGGACTATAGCTTTCTTCGCTCCGTTGTTTGTTATCCTTCCTCATAGGCCCCAGAGCAACAGTTAACATCCACGAAGCCATGGCCCTGAACCATGAATCAAAGTAGTAGCACCTTCAGGTTGCTTTTCTTGAGTGTTTTCTTAAAGGGACAGGAAGCTGATGGCACAGCCACACCCCAGTGCTGCACAGCTAACCAATGAACTGTCCCCTCCCCACTGCCCCATGTCCACAGTTCTTCCATTAGCAAAAGCAAAAAGGGTTGGCCTTTTAGACACCCCACTAGCACATGCTCTCTCAAAGCCCCTCCATGCCGACATACTTTCCCCTGCCTACAACTACTTTTCCCCAGCCAACAGCCATGGTGTCAATGAGGAGAGAATAGCCCTCAGCTCCTCCCTACTCACGCCAACACACACAGCCCTCTTCACGGAGGCCATATGTCACTTCACTGCCCTCTTTACTTGAAAGGGACAAATCATTGCAGCTTTAATGTCAGACTGTATCTTTATTAGTAAACAGTAATAGTAAAGAGCTTCTGGGGCCTCTCACTGAACACTACTGGTGACAGGTGCAGCGGTCTTGCAGAAAACAGTCACACGCTGGAAACATCTAAGCCAGAGAGCTAAGGACATGCACAGGAGTATATGAATGTTCACATGTCCAGTAAGGCTCAGTACATGGAAGATCACGCCTGCAAGGAGCCTTCCTCGGGCAGGAACTTGTCTCTGCTCTCTATGCAGAATGGTGTGTGTCCCTAACGGCTACCAGTCTCATGAGGCCTACTTCCAGTCTAGCTGTGTCTCTGATTTAGAGAGCTGCAAACGCTTGACATGGCTTCAAATATTTAAGTACTTTAAATATGTGATCATGATAATTACCTGGCTGATGGCACTTCATTTTAAATGAAACTCGAAGCCAAGGCAACGCTGACATCATTGGCTCTGAACACACTGCACTCTTGTTGACTCTGATCTTCCCCCATTATGCCACTGTCCTAGTGGGCAAGCTACCTCCCAGTAAATGAATTTAGGGTCTGATGGTCAAGGTGCCACATCTGATTGTAACTGTGAAAGAGCAATAAGGGGGAGGGTGGTCACCCAGTTTGCAGCAGAGCTGACAGGACAAAGGAAACTGGGTGCAGCCATAAGGTAGGCAGGCACAGTCACCAACAGAATTAACAAGTCCCAAGTAGGTGTCCCCTGCAACCCACAGGCATTCTCTGACTCCCAGTGTGGGCACACAGGAGGGGTGTGCCGGGTGCCCTGGAGAAGGCTGATTCATGCAAACTCGGAGACCTCTTGGGTGTGGTCCTGGGGCAGGAGGCCTCAAGGCATTCTCAGAACTGTAATCTCTCAGCTCAGGGGGTGCTCTTTACCCCAGACCCAGGATACACCGGGTTCTATAACCCGAGTGCTACTCTTGAAAAGAACAGAGAAGACAGGAAAAAGGGACTGGGGGTATTGGAGGACAATTGGAACTGTGGCCAACATCCTCATTTTACACAGCTGGAGCTGACCAGGATATAGGACCAAGCAGCCTAGCAAGTCCCTAAGAGCTGAATGTGGAGTTCTGAGTGATTCTACATTGGCCTCCTTTCCTTGGAATGTGGGAGGAAAAGAGAGACAGAGGGAGGAGAGAGTGTTCGGGTACACGCTTTGGGCTGGCTCCTCAGTCCATTACCTCAGTTAGCCCTTGTGCACTCATGACATTGGGTGTCTTCATGGGAACTACTGTAGCAAGACGCCACAGCCCGGCAGAAAGTACACAAGAAGCTCTGGCTGGAGCCTCTTCCGCGTGCGGGTGGCCGCCGTCTCCTCAGATCTTCACATAGTAAAGGGAGGGAGAAAGCAAACTTTCTAAGGTCCCTTTCGTAAGGACACAGGTACGTGGGGTGACCAGACTATACTTGTGACATAACCACACTCCTAAAGTCCCCACTTTCCAATACCTCCACTTTGAGGTTAGGATATCAACATGGCCTTCGAGGGGACACACCCACGAGTCCCCAGCAACAGGCACTGCCATTCTCATCTTTCTAGGTGAGACACACAGAGGCATTAAGGGCTTGACAATAATACATGGTGGTGCTGGACTTCATGCCTAGGGCCACCCACTCCCAAAGTCTATGCTCTCATTCCATGTCTCACTAAGCTCCAAGCTTGCGGATAATCCATGAATACCTCTCTACATGCCCAGCACTATCTGAGGAGTTCCATGGTGAAAGGCAGCCTAAGACACGGCCCTCGCCTCAGAGTTTCCAGTAACATCTGACAGGGAAGCTCCACATTGATGAGGCAACCATAATGTCAGTCCTAAAACTGGGAGTCCAAGGACAGACTCCCAGCCAGGAAGATGCCCCTGAGAGCCCCCTTATCTCTGCACTCTCCTTTCTTTGGAGAGCATTTGTGTCCATCTTCCTGCGGGGCTGCTGAGCTTGGCCCACTTACCACATATACATAGTATCCACCCCAGCTTGGAGGAGTGGCCTCAGAGGACACTCCACCCAGGCTGCACATTGACCAACACCTGACAGTCAAAGCCACAGTTTGGTCAGCCAAAGAGTGACCTACCAGAAACAAGCACCCACCTGGCTTGAAACCTGTGAGAAAGAAACACAGGCCCCTCAGACCCCTCCCCAATCCCTCCTTAGTGAGAATCACAAAGTCCTCCAAGTATGGATTGGCATACAGATCAGAGTTGGAGGCCCAGTCTCCAGCAAGGTCAGAAATGGACAATGAAATAATAGCAATGATAAATCCAGCAGGGGCAACAAAACCCTGCATGCGTCTCTGAGGTGGCCACTGTACTAACAAGTGCCTTATAAGCACTGCTATAAACCCTCATGGTAGCCCCAGGCAGGAGGCAAGGGTCAGTCTCATTCTGCATCTAAGAACTGAGGTGGAGAGGCATTACCTAGCCTGTAAGTGACAGAGATGGAACCCAGCCCCAGAGCTGTCAGAGTCACAAAGCCCACACGTCTCACCCTAGCAGATGGAGTGCTTCACCAAGAATGCAGATGTGGCTGAGACAATTTCTCAGAGTACAGATGCAGAAATACGCCTTGCCCAAGATCTCCAGGCCGGGCACCCCGAACCTGGGTCTGCACACTTTTAAGTGTAGTAAGCTGCTGTTCACTAGCGTCCAATAGCTTTACACAAAAGGGGCAAAAGAAATGATTTTAAAACACATAAAGCAAATTTTCAATAATCTGCCCATTTTTATATAGCAATTTTTAAGAATTTTACAATGCATACAATATATTTTGGTCATATTTTCTCCCTATTCCTCCTCCTAACACATAACTTCAAATAACTAACCCACTGACTTCAATTTGTGCTCCCTTATAGCCAAGGGCGTGGAGCTGTTCACTAGAGAATGGTTGACTACCAGGTGCTACACCCTTAAATAACAAAGAAACAAAAACTGACTCTGCTTCCCCCAAAGACCACCAACTGCCAACAGCTCCTCAGCTAGGAGTGGGGGCTCATGAGCTCCCTCTCTCCACCAGTTCTTGTTCCAAATGACATGGACGCATAGACTGTCATGTTTCTCCTTACCTAATAGCTTCTGATACAGGGTCCCAGGCTCCCAGAGCGCAGCCTGGTGTCCTGAGAAGACTGGGGTCTGCTTCCCAGGACGTCACTGCTTGGCAGGGCAATAGTCGCCAGAGCTGGCTGCCAACCCCAAACTGTCTTCAGAAGTGCTGGTGAGGCTCCTCTGCCTGCCTGAGACCTCTTCTCCCAGGAGCCACAGGGAAGCCTCCTCATCCCCAGAGCGATGCTCGTCCAATGCTCTGTGGGAGTGTTTCAATCTCCTTCAGAAACACCCCCACAAACTGGTCACACAGGCTTTCTGTCAGAGCCAAAGGGCAGGTCCCTGGAGGCCTGACACCTCCATTCCCAAGGGCTTTAGCTCCAGCACAGACTTTGGGGACTCCCGCCTTACTCCAAAGACTAGGCATGAGTGGAAGCTGAGGCCCTACAAAACACAGGACAGAGATGACCCTGCAACTCAAAGCCAGGCAGAAAGCACAGGAACCACGCCCAGCCTCCAGCTTCACTCGGGGCTCATTTGGCCAGGTGATACCCGTCTCTGGTCTGAGCCCTGTGCACTGTGATTTTGCTGGTCCAACTGCAGGCTCAATATTGGATTGGTGTTGGGACAGCCAGGACAAGCCCAATTAGCACTAAGGCCTCTCCCCTGGTGCAGACAAAATGTCAGGCTCCTGAGGGGGTGGGCAGACAGTGCTTCAGAGGGCAAGGTACTCCTCCTAGCAAAAGGCCAGCTCCCTGGCCGCCCAGCATGGGGAGAGCCACAAGGAAAAGGTGGCAGAAGCTGTCAATACAAACAGCAGCAGGCCTGGCAGGGGCACTTTCTGCCTCAGCAGACAATCAGAACTGAGCAGAGGGAGGCTAGGTTTAATTCACACCTGCTGGAGGGGCTGAGGCTGGCTCATCTTGGGACTTAGGATTGGCTGGAAGCTTGAGCCTATAGCCAGGTGCACAGGGACAGAGGGCATAGGTCTTAGTAGCAGGGGGACAGGACCATAGCCCCAGCTGCAGTTGGGGACAACAGTGCCGTATCAGGAGTGTGTCTGTGATCCAAAGCACGTGTCCCTCCATGGCTCTTATTGATTTCATTTAAACCCTCAAACAACCCTGCGGAGTGAATCCGGTTGCTGCCCCTGTCTTTATCAGTCCAAGCTACCTGGGTCTTCAGTGGTACAGTCAGGGTTCAAGGCCAGATCACCAGCCACGCTGTGCATGGTTCCCCGTCCCTTCATTACCTCTCCAACTACTCACCCTCCAATGCCTCCCAACTCCTGGACCCTTCCTCCTGAAGGCCCTCCTGGACTGAGCTGATTTCACCACGCTCACCCAAGCCTGAGCTGCTAGACTAGTTATGACTGCAACTCCGTCCTAGCCCTGTGCACTTCCCCTTCCCGACTAGACATTGAGTCCCTCAGAGCGCAGTAAATGCGAACACTCTCTACTCTCGGCATTCTAATGTAAGGCGTAACCTGCTTGCTCAATAAATATTTCAGAAAGGAAGAGCAGGAGGGACGAAGGGTGTTCTTTCCTGGAACGCTCTTTACTTCACATGTATTTTTCATGGTACAGGGGAAAACAGCAAGAACTGAGCATGCATCTCTCCCTCTGCTTGAGAAGTCCCTCTAACTAAGAGCTCACATCAGGGCTGAAGCTGCAGGATCAAGGATGCCATGGAATTGCCCTTCTTGGGCGCTTTAGGGCAGATATCCTTCCTCTTCTTCAACCCATCAGAGAAGTAGGGCAGGACATGACGATCCCCCCCCCCCCCCATATAGCCAACAAACTGTGGTTGTCATGGTAATCCCTGTACTTTACAAGTCCCTCTCTGCCTGTGGCACTGATGTCAGGAGGAATCATGGGAGACTGGCCTTGACCTTAGGAGACCTAAAACCCCCAAGCTCAGTACTCTGTTCATTCAATGGAGCTGAGCAGATCAAGACTCACATCTCTCATTTCAGCCAAGAGTAAGGTAGTTTTTGAGACAAAGAGTGCTGTGGGGTTCCTGGGTGTGCCAGCTAGTTTTGTGTCAACCTGACACAAGCTAAAGTCATCCGAGAGGAGAGAACCTCAATTAAGAAATGGCTCCAGCCGGACGTTGGTGACGCACACCTTTAATCCTAGCACTTGGGAAGCAGAGCCAGGTGGATCTCTGCGAGTTTGAGGCCAGCCTGGTCCATAGAGCAAGTGCCGGGATAGGCTCCAAAGCTACACAGAGAAACCCTGTCTCGAAAAAGCCAAAAAAAGAAAAAAATGCCTCCATAAGATCGAGATATAATAGGCAAGCCTTTACTGCATTTTATTAATTAGCGATTGATGAGGAGGGTCCAGCCCATTGTGGGTGGAGCCATCCATCCCTGGGCTGGTACCCCTGGGCTTTATAAGAAAGCAGCCTTAACAAACCATGAGGAGCAAACCAGTAAGCAGAACTAGTCCCTACCTTCTGAATCAATCCTGCCTCCAGGCTCCTGCCATGCTTGAGTTACTGTCCAGACTTACTGCAATGATGGCCTGTGATGTGGAAGTGAGCCAAATAAGCTCTTTCCCCTACAAGCGGCTTGGTGGCTTGGTCATGGTGTTTATCACAGCAATAGTAACCCTAACCAAGACACTGGGGACTCCTGGTACCAGGAGCTGCAAATCTATTTCCAAGGCAGATGACTGTCAAGCTCCTGTCAAGTTTCCAGGCTAGTCTTTAGTTCACTGTTTGGCTGAGGGTGTCCTTGAACTTCTGATCCTTCTGCCTGTCTCAAGTTCTGGGATTACAGGTGCACATCCCATATCCTGTTTAAGACATACATACAGGCAAAACATCCGTATGCACAATTTTTAATTCCATTAGTAAAAATCAGCAAATAACTTCATGCTGAAAGAGACGAGCATGCTATCCGATGGGGAGATGGGGAGGGCCCCTCTCTGTTTGTAGCTCAGGCACTCCAGTAAGAGTGAGTGTCTAACCTCTGGTCTGAGTGCACAGCTCCTGCATGGCATCCTGGGGGACCCGTAATCCTGAAGCCACAGTGGCAATAGCTGTGGAGCAGCTTCCTTTCCGCTCCACCTGTCCTGTTCCTGGAAGGTGACAGTCTTTAGAAGTTGCCAGGTAGTTCCATGCCCATTCCATCTTCCAACCAGCTTACACCAAGAGGTAGAGAACTGGAGAGAGGAGGAAGGACAGGAAGCAAATCAGGGAACCGGCACACCACCCAGGTCCCACTTCTAGAGAGGCACAGGAGGACCCTGGGGAATCAAGCACAACAAAGCAGGACCACACCCTGGGCGAGGGTTGCGGTCTCTCCCTTCATCACGTGTGCAGCCTCTCTGGAAAGGAGCAGGCAGGCAGGGGCTTCCATATGATGCCAGTCTGGGGAGACGGTGAAGCCTTTTGTTCCCACTGGTGAAGCAAAGATGGTGTTAACATGGGCTCTCAATATTTCAGTATTGATTTCCCAGCCAGTATAATGTGATACCTATTGTGTGCAAAACTCTGGAGACTTGCAGTAAATAAAGCAGACTACTGACTCAGAGGGATGCTGAATTTGACAACCTTAGAAGCATGGCCCAGCAGATTCCAAGACAGGAGTAACATGGTAAAGCCAGGCCTGCCCACCAGCTGGCTACTGTCCCTCAAGCACCACTGCCCAATGCCCGGTTTTGCCTGACTAGGGCTAGCTGACTGCAGGTCACATCAAGGAAGACCACACAACTACTACTTTCAGTTAATTGTCCAAAAAGTTCTGGCTATATAAATTCCCCACCCTTCTCTTGAAAAGCCTCAAAGGGAGGTGTGTGTGTGTGTGTGTGTGTGTGTGTGTGTGTGTGTGTGTGTGTGTGTGAGTAGGTCCAGCAAGAGAACTTCTGGATTATGTGTATTCAGAACAAAGAATGAGCAGCCTCATAGGAGGATGTAATTTGGTCCAGATGGGTAGATAGATGGGAAGAACTCCATCCTAGTGATCCCTAGGAAGGGCAGAACTGAGGGGCCTAGTGCCAAGGAATGTGTGAGAGGAAAGACAATATCACACCCACAAATCCTACAGCTACCCACAGTGTGGCCCTAGGACAGCACAGCCTCCTCAGTGGTTTTATGCCCCCTCTCCTATAAGAGTGAGGAAAAATCATTTCTTCCTTCCAAGAAAGTGTCAGTGCCACATCATTTAAAACAGGTAACACAGTGGGGGGGGGGATGGCTCACTGGGTTAGAGCACTTTGTGTCTGCCCAAGCATGGGGACCTGAGTTCAAGTCCCCAGCACCCACATGCAAAAAAAAAAAAAAAAAACCAAGTGTGGCCATCCTCTCCTGTAACCCTAGCTCTGTGGGGGTTGGAGACAGGAGGATGGCTGGGGTCTGTTAGCTGTCAGACTAGCTCCTGGTTGAGGAAAATCTTGTTTCAAGGGGATACAGCAGGCAACGATAGTATAGGACACTTGCCATCCTCTTCTGGCCTGCACGCACATTTGCACATATTATCACACACACACACACACACACACACACACACACACACACACACACGAAAGAGGGAGCAGGTAGCATTTCAGGTTCTTACTGGTGTCTAATCTAGGTAATGTGTTTGCTTCCTGCTTCCCAAAACCTCATTCCTCAGGCTGGCACAGCTCCTCCTCATCTGTCACCAGCGCACAGGAGAGTGGGCAGGAAGCTGAAGCCCCCCCTTTCCTGGGCCACTGGTGGCCCTCTGTATCAGTAACAGCTGTAAGAACTCAGAGAGATACACATAGATAATTTTATGTGGTCACCCAAATGAAATCTTTTAAAAACATCTTTTTTGGGGGGGGGGGGAGGGTTCACTTTGAAATAATTAAAGTCTTCCATCAAATTATCCTGAAGATCTCTTTCCATGAAAAGCCTTTAATTTCGTTCTCCTTAATGTAATTCCATCCCAGCAGATGAACCGGGCCTTTTCAGTTTCTTCAAATATTGTGTCTGGGCCCTTCATCAAAGGAAGAGGCAGAGCAGAAGAGGACCGGGGATGGGGCCAGGCAGGACCGCCATCCTGGATGCCTCCCCACACCCACCTCCAGTCTCCACAGCCAAAGCACAAATCTACTCTGTGATATATCACTTCCACCTGGGAAGACTGATTTACCCATCCCGCCGCCCACCAGCCCACCAGGCAAGCAGCTTTTACTATGTCTCTGGCTCTCCTCTTGGACTGGGGAGAAGATGGAAATACACAAGTCAGCTCTAACTTCTGTCCACTGAAACCCAGACCAAAATGTTCTCTGTTCTGGACAGATGGAGCTGTCCTATTAAAAAGGGACAGAAAGATCTAGAGAGAAAGTGTAGCAGAAGTACCATAAATTGCAACTTGGATGTTAGTGATAAGAACAATGACACTTGTTAGCAGAGGTTAAGTCAGGCATGATGGCACATGTCTGGGATTCCCAAAATGGAGGATCAGGAGTCCAGGGCTATCCTTGGCTACATAGTGAACTCATGGCCAGCCTGAGTTTACATGAGACTCATACCTATAGCAGCGGGAGTCCTTTCTCATGCACAGCACCCCCCCCCCCAGTTCTGGGCTCTTCTCTCCTTCCTATCCTTCTAGGTCCAGTCAGTAGGTAGCTGGGCTGCACATCCAACACTAGCCCTTCCCAAGTAATTCCCCTTTCCCAGCTGCCTTGGCTAATCACGACAGGAAACCAACATAAATTTTTACATACTCTGTTTATTTCCAATGAGGAATTGCTAATCTTTCAATAATGGGCACATTTCATCTATTCTAGGTCTCTCTTTAGTCCCCACCACTGCTGGCCCTTCATGTATCTGGAGACATAAGACTAGCTGTACACCTACTTTCTGTGGTTTCTTTCCAGAGACATCAAGTAGGGAGGGAGGCTGGCCATGCTTGGGAGCTGTTTCCCAACCTGGAAGGAAGATACTAGCAGGTTCAAAGGAACAAAGACACAGAGAGCAGGTCCTCAGAGCGCTCCAGAAAACACAAATGACGTTAGAGACTGGAGAGATGGAAGTGTCTGCTTACAATAATGTCCTACAAAGAGCTTCACCAGGTGGTCTTCCCCACTCAGAGCCAGCTGACACCAGAGGTGCCCAGAGAACAAAGGGTTACAGAAAGTGAGCTGGGGCAGGACCAGCCCTCTAGGAGCACGTGTGGACTAAGTATTTACAGACCAGGAAGAGACCAAACTGCATGGGGAGGCCCCACAGACAACTACAGCCTGGGCCAGGGCCAGGACCTTTGCATCTGGTGGCAGGTGAGGGGCTGCAAAGCAGGCAAACACGGCCCCTGAATTGCTACCCCACACACTCCACATTGAATGTCCCAGCGCATGGCTCACTGGTGGTGCTGGCCCCTTCCTTCTCCAGCCACAGAGGTCCTTGACAAGAGGCTGAAGCGAAGCCTGGAGAAGATGTTTAGATTCCGGCGTAATCATTGCGATAACAGTTTAATCATTTAAAACACTGTCTTCTGTTGCTCTAATGAAGAAAGAGGCTCTTTTCCATATTGTTTGTGCCATCTGTGAGCAATTTCCACATTAGCCTCTCAGAATGGCAAAGCAGAAGCCAGGATGTGATGGAGGGAAGCAGGACAAGGAGGGGAGGGGGGGCGGGGAGGAGAAGCTGGGCCTGGGGAGGGAGGGGTGACCAGTGAGGTGGAGGAGGGGAAAGTGTATGAATGCCCCATCCTGGTCCAGGGAGTAGCTGGTAGATGGGTGCTGGCCCTCTCTTCGGGAAGTTTCACTTTCAGAAGCAAAGGAAATCCCTGACTTGTGAAGAAGACAAAGAAAAGTAAAATATTCCAGTGTCTGCTTCTCAAACTGTGGGTCGCAGAGACCAAGACAGCAGGTGATTGTCTGAGCAGGTTTTTCATTGTTGTGGCAAGTAGAGGACAGGAGCAGCTGACAGGGGTAAGGGTTTACTGTGGCCCAGGGGGTACAGTGTTCGGTGCATGGCTCCCCGACTACTGCTCTGAGGTGTGTGGCAAAGCAGACATCGTGAAGGGGAGAGTGGCCGACAGCTGGCCACTTCATAGTGGCCAGAACCAGAGAGGAGTAAACAAGAAGCAGCCAGGGCCAGGATGCATCCTTCCAAGCCCTGCCCCTGGAAATTCACTGGACCTTTTCTCCATGGTCCTAGCATCTCCCAGAAGTCTATTCACATTCTTAATCATCAGTACATTAAACCATTGATTAGGTCACAGTCCTCAAGATTCAATCATCTGTGGGACCTCCCTCACAGACACACCCAGGAGTGTGCTTTACAAATCTCCTAGGTGTCTCTAGGTCTAATTAAGTTGACAATCAAGATAAACCACTGCAATTATAATCAGCATTTTTCTTTAATGACATGAGAAAGAATGAAAAATAAGAATGATCTGCCCCCACCCCCACCACCAAAGAAATCAGGGTGGCTGAAAGAATTTCCAAGTTAGAGGCAACAGACACACAAAGCTGACCAAGAATATTTTGTGTCTAGAAGAATTGCTCTCAGGCTCTGGGATCAGGTCCTGGGGTCATAAGAACTGGCTCCAGGAGGTTTCTTATGGTCAGTGATGTGGCCACTTGGGCTCCAAAGAGAATGTTGGCAGAACTAAGTACACAGCAAAAATATGAGGTTTGTGAGTCTGTAGATATAAGAGGTTAAATGGTGCCAGCCTCTAAATGGCAGGTCAGCAACCTCAGTCTCAGAAATGTGAACAAAGACATGGTTGATTCAAGGACCTTGGGACGGGGGGGGGGTGCTTCCTGGACTATCAGGTCAGTTGTAAATGCAGTTACATGCATCCTTAAGATAGACACACCGAACAAGAGGTGACAGGGTAACCACAAAGGCAAAGGCTGAAGACGTGGCCACAAACCAGTGATGGCCTAATGCCACAAGAAAGAAACTGAACCAATGAGAGGGCCAGGCAAATATCATGAAGGCCCTAATCACTCAGTTAAGGATGAGGCCTCAGTTCACAAACAAAGAGCAGTCAATCACCAAGGCCCCTGACACTGGACAAGGCATGTATGCCTGGACCAACGTCCCTTCTCCCCCACAGGTAATGACCAAATAAGGCCAAAGCCTGGGACTTGTTCAGACTTGCCCAAGAGTAGAAAAGCTAAAGCCTGGCCCACCCCTAATAGCCTAAACCAAACATAAATGTACTAATATGGTTGCCACTTACATAAGGCAATTCTAAGTAGAATGGTTACACTGCTTTTAAAATTCCTATAGCCGTGCTTAAAAAGGGTCATCGTCGCCATTTCGTACAGGTGTGTGAGACCCCACATGCAGGTGGTACAATAAAAACCCTCTTGCTGATTTCATTGTGACTGGTGGTCTTGTGGGGGCTTCTTGCAGACCCCAACACCAGGTACAAAACTTCTTCTCCCTGGTGCCTTTGCTGAAGTCTCGATTTCAGACTTCTATGTACACAATGCTGAGAGAACTAATTTCTGCTATTTTAAACCACTCAGTCTGTGGTCATTTGTTACAGCAGCCACATGAAACTAATAGAATAATGACAAGAAAGAAAGGTCCAAACTGAGGAAAGTAGGTGTGCTCAGAGCACAGAACACAATGCCTTCCGTTTGAGATGCACAGACTATCTGGGCAATCTGGGTTGAGCTTGGAAATACTGCTGAGTCATGGTCAACAAAGACATAAAGCCAGGCCCGGCAGTTCAGGACTTGGAGTTTGGAGTCAACCTGCACAGACAGGTCTTGTCTAATTTTTGCCCCATTACAGACTGTGTGGCCTGAGGCAGGTCACCCTCTCTAAGCCACTTGACTTCATTGTCCAGCGTGAGTGATGAGAGCCGCATACTCCAGGTTGCTGGGAGGAATGGATGAAGTCATCCACTTGCCACACTGGCTGGCTGGCGGCTTCGTGCGCATTCAGGTTAGGAGTGATGGGAATAAACACACACAGAGACCAGAGACCCCTACCACTGTGGATAATCACAATGTCCCTTTGTCTTACCACTCCTGCTGCAAAAATCTGTAGAAACTATAAACTGTTGATACCAGGCTGAGATCTGCCCTAAGTTACACCACATTGTATAAAACAGTAGATTTCCAGGCTATGTCTTGCAATCACAAACTCCATTTCACAAGTAGCCTTTGCCTCCATTTGTTCTGTAAACACAGTAGAAGAGTGATCCTGTACCATACTGAGCATATAAAGTCCGCACCATCCAGGAGGCAGCCGGGCAAACAACTTCAGAACAACACTGAAGCCTCTTTAATACTTTGTTGCCATTCAGAAACCTACATATATATATATATATATATATATATATATATATGTATATATATACATACACAGATAGATTTACTGTGTGATGCGTAACATGCCATCTGAGAGTTGACATTAGTGGTTAAAATGGGAATAAAGGAGTCCCTTTCCCTCCGCTAGCTATCAAGGAAATCAGGGTGACTTGGCAAATTGCTGCTATCAAAACTGACGTAGCTTGCGAATTTATGGTTATTCAATAAATTCTGACATTGTGGGAAGACAAGAGCATGTTCACTTCTGTGTCTGATTTAGCACGATCATGACGCTTATCATATGTCAGAACTGACTAACACCACACAACCATGTGTCCCCATTTTAAAAGGGAAACAATGCTTAAAGAACTTGTCTAAGAGCCGTGATTTGGATAATGTCCCCCAAAGGTCCCTGTGTTGACGGCATAGTCCCAGCCTGTGGTTCCACTGGGACTCGCTAACACCTTGAAGAGGTGGGTCCCAGTGGAAGGTCTCCCGGTCACAGGGGCACGCCTTTGAAGGGGGCCTTGAGGCCCTGACCACTCTTCCTTCCTTTTCGTCAAGCCCCAGGCAAGAGATGAAGAGACCTTCTCCGCTATGCAAGCAGAGATAAACCTTTACTGTTTTATAAATTACTCATCTTAGATATCATGCTACAACAACAGAAAACTAAATAACAGCAAGCTCATGCCACAAATGGCTGGCCTAGGACTAGAATCCAGTCATGGAGCTCTGGGTCTAAGGCAAAGGTCAGTGAATTCCAACTCCCCACAGCCTCTCACCGGCTGGGGAGAGGTTGTGACCACTACTCCATCTGGCTTCCTGGCAGCCTAACACTTACCCCACTGCCAGGAAGCATCTTGTGTGTACCCCATAGGAAACCCATGCCCACTGACTATCAGGGAGGGGCATTCTGTGCTGGCGTGTTCTCTATGCATTGAACAATCTCGCCACACTCTATGATTACCTGGTCAAATGATTCCAATATTTCTTCCTGACAGCTCTAAGTGCCCAGTTCCCTGAGAGCCTGCAGAACACCATGAAATCGGCTGATCACAGGCGAGAAAATGAAGCACAGAAAAGGCTTAGCCCCGAGGTGAAGGCCCTTGGGATGACCCCCAACCTTCCGGACCCAGGCAGCTTCCTGTCCTTGCCATGACCCAGAGTGAACATGCTCCTTTGCCACCAGATAGGGGTTTTGGGCGTGAGGTTTGCATCCCAGCCAGAGAGCTCAGCCCACCTACAGAAACAGGACCCCAGTAAAGCCTTGCTCTCAATACCGAACCACCCAGCCCTGAAGATGAACTTTTGATGAGGATCAGGTAATGGAGTTGGTTAGATGTGGGCTGGGTAGAGAAAGTATCCCCACTCTCTGGCTGTGTGATCACGGAGCAAGCAGCAACTCTCTGAGCCTTGTCAAGGGAAAAAGAAGCCGTGCTGTCTGCTTCAGCACATCACTGTGGGGGCTGAACCAGGCCTACCTGTGAAAGGCATTGAACAATGCCTGGCTTATCACATGTGTCCAATAAGTGGTAGTCGGTAGCAGCAGAGGAGGTAAAATGCTGCAATGATATCACGATCCCTGACACGCAGTGAGAATTCAACAGATAGTTACCAAAGAGATTAAACTAGGAATTTTCCGCAGGGCTATGCACATCCTCATTAGGAACTTGCCCCATCCACGAATCGTTAGTGTCTTAACCGCCTTTCACTGACAGTGTTACGAAGTACCTACTCAGCGCCAAGGACTGAGCCAGGCACTGGAAACACAAGAAAAGAATAAGGCACAAGCTGTTCTCAGTGATAACTGGGGTTGTTAATCTTAACCTTTTAGGAAGCCAGGAGACCACTTTGAGTCTTATTGAAGACCGTAGATTCTGCCCCAGAAAAACAAAACATATCCCTGTAAATACGTGCCTGGGCTCGGAGCCGAGGATGCTGTGCTATCGAGGGATCTGGAAAGAAGCACAATGAGAGATGCAGGAGAGGCCCCTAACATGGTGCTTGGCACACAGGAAATCTTTGATAAATTTGCATTGTCCACGACTCCAATAAGCCCCACCACACTGCCAGTCTCCAACAGAATCAAAGCTGGCAGAACCTTCTAGAACCCAGAAGGCAGCCGCCATCCACTAAATGGAGTTAACAACCCACAAGAGATGTCCGCACGCCAGCCTAGACAAGCAGGTGTGGTCTGGAGGTAGGCTCGGAGTAGACAAGAGGCCGGGCCCTCCCGCACTCCCTCATGCTCAGTGATGGGTGGTGTCCTGGTGTGGATCCCAAGGCTTACCTGGGAATGTCCTGGTCTCTGGAGCTCACACAGCAGCGGGATATCCTGATCTCAGCTGCCTTCCAGCCTCTCCACCATGCCCTGGTGGGATTGGCCCTGGCTGCACACGGCTTTAATTATTGTCTTCTGCCTTTTAATCATTTCCTGACCTCCACTTCTTGGCTGCTCTGTCAGGCTAGACACCCCAGCTACCTCCCAAACAACCATTTATGCCTTACACTAGCACCCTCACCTCAGGTTTGCTTTTAGAGGCGCATGGCTAACACAGGGTACAGAACAGACAGACCAGAGCCCTTTCCCAAGCACAACTGAGAGAGTGGGGGTACAGAGGCAACCAGGATATGGGCAGAGCCTGCCCATTGCCAGGAGCCAGGGACAGGGAAATAAAGTGATTGACAACTTTAGGTTCCAGCCAAACTCTTAGAAGAAAACAGACTATATGCCATAGAGTGGCACAGAACATAATGTCTCCTGGTTTACAGAGTCCCCCAATCCAAAGTTGTGGCCAGCTGGCAATCTGGCTGGAAAGATCAGGACCAGTTTCAATGTCCCAGGCACTCTGAGACAATGAGCAGGTTAGAGTGCATAGAGCACCTCACCTGACCATGGGCTGCAAAGCCCTCCCCTTGGACCACTCAAGTGCACCTTCAGAGCTCAGGGGCTTCCTGCCCCAGCACCTGAGGCCCCTCCACATAGGGAGCCAGCATTTATGGGGTGGAAATACATAGGGTATCTCCTCCATGTGCCATCTGACTGAGAGATCTGTCCCAATCATTCCTGCACACTCAAGGTAAGCATAAACAATGTGTATACATGCACACATGCATGCATACACACCATGTACATGCTGCCCCGCACTCCTGGTCAATTTTTTCCGTGCTATTTGACTTTCAAATCACATTCACACATCAGCCCTACACAGACTAATGGATTTCACAATGCAGAGCTTTGTGTGCCCACAAACTCACCAACAGACAGTGCCCTCCCCCCCCCCCCCCCAGCAGCAGGGTGTGGAATTCACAAGACATGGATTCTAGATCCACCTGAGAGCCATGTCTCTCTGGACATGAGGCAGAGGGGTGTGGACTGTGATGCCCCCACTGGAGAGAAAAAGACAGAGTGAACGCCACTTAGCCCCAGCCAACCAGTAAGCAAACATGTGGCTGGATTCCGGGCTAACCTGAAGTCCCTGCGGCTCCTAAAGCAAGCTCTCTCAATCCTACTTCATACACACACAGGCAGCATCTTCATTGTTTCCATAGTCTGGACTCCCACAGCCGGGACCAGCCCAGTGGCCCCCATACTCCCTGTCTCCCATCCTCACACACAGACTGCCTCTCACCAGGAAGGCAGTTGACAAGAAATGGTTTTTCTCACGTGAACACACCAATCCACCTCGCTGCATCATCTCCTCTCCCCAACCCCCCTTCTCTCTCTCTTGCTGTGTTCCCTGCCCTGGCACAGGGCTCCCCACCCTCACGGCTGGCGGAAGCTTGGAGCTCCTCTTTGCCTTCATTCTCTCCTAGAATAAGCAGGGACTGCCTTCTCTTTCTGTCACAGACAAAGCCCCAAAGCTATCTACTGTCTACCACAAGGCAGTTCAAAATTAATCAAGTCGTTAATGAGGGCTACATTTACATCTTCAATTGTCAAGTCTAATAATTCCCTTTAACCGAGATCTTTTGCCTTCGTTAAAGTAATCAGTGCCTGTTAAGGAATGACCAGCAAAACGGGATTTCCACTTGTGGCACCCACATGCTATGCATGTCATCATAGGGAATCAGGCTCAGTTGATTCTTTCAAATATCACCACCCCTTGACAAGACTCATAAGTTTTTTTTTCCTTCAGAAGTCTTAATAAGATAAAAATAAGTAAACCTGCCGGGCAGTGGTGGCGCACGCCTTTAATCCCAGCACTCGGGAGACAGAGGCAGGCGGATCTCTGTGAGTTCGAGGCTGGGCTGGACCAACAGCCTCCAAAACAATACAGAGAAACCCTGTCTCGTAAAAACAAAAAATAAATAAATAAATAAATAAATAAACCACTTTAGGTGCTCAATCAGAAATTAATTGACCATTAAACATTATTTGTCCAGTACCATGAGGTTCCAAAAACACTTGATAAAATCCTTGCTTTCATAGACTCTTACATAGTCAGAAAATCACCCTAACACTGAGGTATATACCAGACCAGTAGATTTCTAAATGACAAATATAGTAATAAGCCATTAATTCATTAACAAAATGCCCACTTGGACTTTATTAAAGTATAGTGTGCATAGACATTACCCATTATGTGATTCACAGACAAGATGTGCAGTGTCCCGGTTAGGATTACTATTCCTGTAATGAAACATCATGACCAAAACAACTTAAGGAGGAAATAAATATTTGGATTGCATTCCCACATTGCAGTCCATCACTGAAGGAAGTCAGAACAGGAACCCAAACAGAGCAGGAACCTGGAGGCAGGAGCTAATGCAGACGCATGGGAGGAGTGCTGCTTACTGACTTGCTCCTCATGGCTTACTTAGCCTGCTTTCTATAGAATCCAGGACTGCCAACTGAGGGATGGTTTCACCCACAGTGAGCTAGTCTGCCTGCTGTCAATCACCCATAAAGAAAATGCTTTACAGGTTTTTCTGTCTACAACTGGATCCTCTGGAGACAATCAAGGTTCCCTCCTTTCTGATGATAGCTTATGTTCAGTTGACATAAAACTAGGCAGCACATGCAGTAATAAGTGTCAAGGGAAACATTGGCTTGTTCACGCAGTTGTATTTACTTGTGGTCACCTCTTGTGAGCACTGTCCAAGGTGCTGGAGGCTCTGCTGTGTGGGGGAGGGAGAAAGCCCTTGCAGGGTCCATCTCGCTCACACCTTTAAGAGGATCTCTGTGAGTTTGAGACCAGCCTGGTCTACAAAAGCTAGTTCCAGGATAGCTTCCAAAGCCACAGAGAAACCCTGCCTCCAAAAACCGAAAGGAAAAAAAGAAAAGAAAAGAAAAAAAGAGCTGGGGACAGGGAGTCAGAGATGAGTTACATCCCTCAAGGAGGTGAGCTAGGTCACTCCAAGTCACCAGGAGAACCATATGCTTCCTCAGCAAACCTGAGAATGGGAAGTGGGTGTATCCATTCCAGGTTACATCCACCTCGCCTAAGTTAGACTGTGCAGTTCTATGCTCAAACATGATCGAAAACGCCCAAGAGGGGAACACACACTTCCAGGGTGCCTGTGTAGGTGCATCGAGATACGATTGTCTAAGAATGTGCAGGGCACCAGCTTATGTCCCAGATGGAATGAAAAGGGGAAAGGAGGGGGCCTTGAAGCACCAGCAAGCTGCTTATCCGCTTCCTGGCAGCCTGAGGTGAGGAGCCTCCTCTGTACATGCTTTTGTTACCGTGATGATCTGACTCACCTCAGGTCCAAGACAATGGAACCAGCAGACTTTGGATTGAAACTGAGTCAAAATATTGCTTTACATTGTTCCTTTAGGTGTTTGTCACAGCGGTGGAAAACTGACTCACAGCAAGGAGCATAAAGAGGAGGGTGCATAGCCTTGCTGAGCATTCTGTCAAATGCTGCAGAATCCTGAAAGGAGATGGGAGATTCTCCTGAGGTTATGGAACTCCAGGGAGAGGGGTCTCACTTAACAAGATGAGCTGACTGGCATTTGGGGGTGGGGCTCTGGGTATGTAGCTCTCATGAGCAGCCACCCATGCAGAGGTGGGCTTTCCAGTGAAGGAGGTACCTTTCAGCCAGTCATGCCCCTGTAAGCAAGCCCAATAAGCTCACTGCTTCACTGAGGTAGATTTATGTGGAGCTGGTTGTTTGGTCTGTTCTTAGTGCCCTGTCTGAGGTGAAGAGCCCCCCAGGAAAAAAAGTCACACAGTGTGGGAGAGGCAAGCAAACTCCAACAGCAAGGGCAACAGGTAAATGCCTAACCTATATAGTAGGTCCCTGACCCGCACAGTAGGTCCCTGACCTGCACAGTAGGTGCCTGACTGCACAGTAGGTCCCTGAACTACACAGTAGGTCCCTGACTCACACAGTAGGTACCTGACCCGTACAGTAGGTCCCTGAACCACACAGTAGGTCCCTGACCCACACAGTAGGTCCCTGACCCACACAGTAGGTCCCTGACCCACACAGTAGGTCCCTGACCCAGGTGGGGTGGTAGGCTACAAGGAAACATGCCAGAGCCCATGATGTCCTAGCTGACCCTACGATCAGTTGGATGTGGGTGTGCTGTTTGTGACCCCAAGCGATTGTAAATGAGAATGGCGCTCACAGGCTCACACATCTGAAAGCTTGGTCCCCAGCTAATAGAACTGTTTAGGGAGAATTAGGGGGTAAGGCCTTGCTGGAGGAGGTGTGTCACTGGGGATGGGCTTTGGGGTTTCAAAAGCCCACCCCAGGCCCAATGTGTTCTCTCTTTTTGTGCCTCCAACTTTTGGATTAGATGCAAGCTCTCAGCTATAGCTCCAGCACCAAGCCTGCCACCATGCTTCCAATCACAAAGGTCATGGACTCACCCCTGAAATTGTAAGCAAGCTCCCAGTTAAATGCGTTCTAGGTTGCCTTGGTCATAGTGTTTCTTCAAAGCAATAGAATAATAACTAAGACACTGAAAATGGTAATAGTAACAGTTCCTCGAATCCAATGACTGTTCCCTCTCAAAGCTAGAGGTGTCATGCTTCCCTCAGAGAATGCCTCTTCTATCTTTCCCAGATCCCTGGGGAGAAGGAAAATGGAGAAGGGAGAGGAATGGTAAGGCCCTGTAAAAGACTTCTGCAATCCTGGGAGGTCACTGCAGCCACAAGTTTCAGGCTACTGCTGGCCACTTTTCCACCTATGTACATGCAGAGGCCAGAGGAAGATGTCAGGCATTCTCTCCTCTACCTTGTTGCCTTGAGGCAGGGTCTCTCACTGAACTGGAAGAACACCTATGCAGCTAGGTTGCCTGGTCACTCAGGTAGCTCCCAGTATCCGCTTATCTCTGGCCTCTTCTGGTGCTGGGGTCACAGGTATGCATAGACATGCCCGATGTATTTTTTTTCATGGGCCCTGGGAATCCTAACTTGGGTCCTCATGCTTGGGTAACAAGCTCTCTTACTCACTGAGCCATCTCCTAATCCCAGAACCATCATCACCTTCTGAGTGCCTCCCATGTTCCGTGCTAGGAACTGCACTTGGTATCTACACGCACATTGTTTCTAATCACATTTGAATGTGTGCACTCATAGTACAAGTGATCCTGATAACGACGTGACACACCGGATGCTAATCGTGCATGATGTGACACACCGATGCTAATCGTGCATGATGAGACACACCGGATGTCATTCCTGCATGATGCATGCAGCTGCGAAGGCTTGGAGAGTCATAACTGGGACTGAAATCAGATCACATCCTGTCTGTTCTTCCACACTTTGGAACTCTTGGGATGAAGACCTCTGCAGCAACCTGGACACCTGAGCCCAGGAATCCACTAAGTAGCAAGTAGCTGTGTTCCCCAAGTCTCAGCATTCCAATCTGAGTGCTGAAGAGCCACAGATGTGAGCAAGCCACTCCTGGCTCTACTTCATGCTGTCAGCAAATCAGTCTATTCCACTTCTGGCCTCAGTTTCAATGGAGAATGACCAGACTTGGACCTGATGCTCTCTTCAGATTCTTCCTGCTATGACCTTGAGGTTCTAGTCTAAGTGGCCTAAGTGAACACGGACATGAAACTGGAACCAGCTGGGCAAGTGTCCCCCATCAGTGTACTTGGCTTGGCCCAGGCCTATGACACCAAAGCACAGCTTATCTCAAAGACACCCATGAGAAGACTTAATGAGTTCCCCCAGGCAAATCCTGGGCCTGCCTCTAGAGTCCCCTGAAGCTCACAGTCCTATAGTATGCCTGCCCCCATCCCATCCTTCCGTCCCTTCACTCCCTCCTACCCCAGTCACTGATGAAGACTCATATCCACAGACCACAGGGAGCACGCCACGGTATCTTCCAGGCATGCTGGTCCAGGATGACCATAACCGTCCACCCCACCTCTGATCTTTCTGCACATCTCATATGACCACCCCACCGTGTTCTCCATCTTCCATCTAGCACAGATAGGTGAGGGTAAGCGCGTTCCTCGGCAGGGACCACAATGCCCGCAAACTGTTCCTCTACCATCCTCCTACCATCACCACACACAGCCCCACCGACTGTTCCTTGGCTTGAGGGGCTGGCAAATGGGCGCCCGCAACACGAAAGCAAACAATCTCTTCAGAGTGAGTATACTTTGTCTTCATTATGCCACTGTGAAGGTGTTAATATACAACTTACAACATATTAATCACCCCTCTAACTTCCAAATGCTAAATGCATCATTAACATTCATGTTTTCTTCAATTACTTGGCTGCTCTGGGGGAGGGGAATAGGTTGGTTCCTTTGGAAGACTCCAGAATCATAAAAGGCAAGCCTAGACCCTCACCACTACTATACAAGGAGAAATTCCTGCAAGGGTACTCAGTGCTGACACCTGACCCCAGCGAGGGCTGGTTGTCAAAATACAACTGGAGGGCAAGAGGGAGAGAGAGAATGCTGGTGGGAGGAAAGGGGCAGATCTATGGGGGTATAGCATTCAGGCTAACCAATGAGTCTGTCTCCTCCATTGGGAAGAGACTGTGGCTCAGAGAGGGTAAGTAACTTGCTTCAAATCACACAGCTTTTGCTGAGTGAAGGTGGGAAAGAGGGGAAAACTGAACAGAGGAGAGGGATGGGTGCTAACATATGAACAAGAAAAATGTGAAGCATGGAGAGACGGAGACAGGGCAAGGGAAGGTACATGATGGGTCGGAAAGATCTGAATCCTGTGTAAGCTCCAAGCTACCTTGAACTTCACCCGAACTCCTCAAACCAAGATCTGTGAGCAGGGAGCCTAGGCAGGGGATAAACATAACTGGCTGAAGGGAGCCGGAGGAGCAGAGAGCACTCAAGGGTTGGCCCTCCACCCCAGGCCTCGAAATGTAGTCAGACTAAATACGACACATAATTAAAATGTCATTACCTCACAATTGTGCCATCGAAACTTCACCAGGAATTCATCACAGACGCTTGTGGCTACAAAATCAATCTGCTATTGTGCTTCAACAAATCAGATTCAATAATCTCCCTGCCAGTGGGTTGCAGAGCGGCTCGGAATTGAAGACGAAGGAGACAAGGGCTCCTGCTGGCAGGTCACTTCCTTATCCACGGGCTGCCGTCCAGCCAGGCCCTCCAACCTTGAGATGCAAGCATTCAAGGTCAGCACAGACTGTGGCTTCCAGAGGGTTAAGGCAGGGAACTCAGGGCAGGGCCAGTGGCATCAGGGTCAGCTTCTGGATCTTGGAAGACACAGGCCATGATGGCCAGCAGGACCACAGGCAAAAACCCACCAGGTGTATCACCACTGGTGCAGGACTTCCTGGGACTCTCATAAGTTATGAAGTAGCTCCTCTCTTCTTTCCTTCCTTCCCCAGGAGGAAGAAGTCTTAGAGGCTTAGTGAGGGTCATGACCAAGGTCATCTCTCAGTAGAAAGGGCAGAGACTAGTATGTGACTTAGGACAGCATTTATCCTGGAAAACACACACACACACACACACACACCACAAGAGCTGGCCCTGATGGTCTGTCACATGCCCCCTTAGCCTGGCGACTTTGAGCCCTAACTAGCCTTCCCTTAGCCTGCCCCCTGGCCGTCTCCTTTGCTAAGTCCACTACCTCATTCTGGGCAGGCAGCAAGCACTCTGCAGTGGTTTCTTCTCTGGCTCCCTCATGCTCCGTTTCCTCCTTCTGATCCTGTACATCATTCCACACGATGCTCCTACAATGCCCTTTGACCCTGACCCCCCACACTCCAAAGCCTCCTACAGCTGCCTCTGAGCCCCAGCCCCGCCCCCTCCTCCAACACTTGGAGGAAAATGTGCCCCCTCAAAGCCCCTATGGCTGCCTCTCTGTGAAGCAGGCACTTCTGTCCTTCCTGAAACACTGTCACCCCTCACAGCACCTGGTATCTGCCGCCACTGTCCCTGACTGTGCATGTACTTGGTTGCTTTTTCTCTAGCTCTCTGGCTGTTCATCAGTTGGCTTCCTGGTTTCTTCCCTCGCTTGGTCCATAAACGCCTGTGTTTCCCAGCTCTTTCCCTGTCACGTGCTTTCCGCCCTTCTGAGGGGACTGTGACTGTCGTCATCTGAGCCCACAGTCTTGGCTGCTTCTCTACCCAAGTGAGCCTCCGCTCTCGCGCCCACACTCTTCTCCTGGATTCTAGAGCCCATCAATGACATTCTCCTACCAAAGTCCTGTTGCTGAACCAGCCGTGTTGCTCCCCGCCTCTGTCTTACCTGTTTGCAGCCACACTCTCCTGTACCATGCTGTCTCAACGTCTGTGAGATGTAGACAAAATCCCTTTTATCCTGTGACTTCTAGAGCACTACCTGCCTGGCCCTTGCCTCCTGCCCTGGCCTAACTCTCGGGGACCCTCCCTGAGCCACCCCAGCATCTGCAGCCTAGGAACAGGTCCTCACCTCCCCCCACCAGAGCCATCCTTCATCAGTACACACTGTGGCTGCCCCTGAGCTGGTCTTTCTATGAACTCTTCCCAGCCGCCTGTTAGCCTTCACCCCCACATCTTGGGGTTTGGCTACTTCCTCTTTAGGGGTGGGGATGCATCAGTGAGCCTTCAGCCTAAAGTCCCCAGTGCCTACTTTGGTACCTGACCTCATTAAAGCACGAGGGTGTGGGAGCAGAAAGGGTTGGGAGAGTTGGGCGCGTCCTGGCCCACAGGAAACCAAGCCTTTCCCCCCAAGCTCAGCTACCTTCTTGGTCACTGTCTGGCGGAGACCTTGTCCTTTCACAAATGTTTACAGTGATATGTAAATAACTTGCCCAGGATGATGTATGTGGCCTTTCTGCCCTGGGCCTGCCGTGGTCCATGCCAAGTGTGCTGTCAGCGTGGCTGCTCAAGTGAGACACTGAGGAATATGGTCTGCGTGGAAGGGTGGGTGAGGGTATACCATAAAACATTGTGCGCAGACAAATCTGGGCCCCGTGCCATGAAAAATGTGAATCTGTCCTTGACTTCAGTGGCAAATGAGGCGTGAAAACGTATCAAAATGTGATATTCAATATATGGATGTATTTAATATTTTATGAGACTGGAAATCAGTTACCAAAGGTTTGAAGGATAAATCAAGCACCAAGCAGATGAACCTTCAAGCATCTGCCCTGATGTGTGCCTTTCCCCAGGAAGGGAGGAAAGAGGAGGAGCTGTGACAGGAACCCAGCCCCAGACACTCCAGGGGGAACAAAGCAACCCCCCAGACACATAATTTACCAAGCACAGTCTCCTCACCCACCCTGCGTCACACATCCCCCCGGAACCATTACTGCCTTGCCTGCCTGCCTTGAGTATCATTCATCCTGTGAAATCCTGCCATCTCCTCGGAGCACACTCTCGGCCAGTGGTTCTCAACCCTCCTAACGCTGTGACCCTTTAATACAGTCCCTCATGTTGTGGTGACCCCCCAAGCATAAAATTGTTTCCATGCTACTTCACAACTGTAATTTTGCTACAGTTATGAATCATAATGTATCAGACATGCAGGATATCTGATTTGCAACTCTTGTGAAAGGGTTGTTTGGCCCCCAAAAGGGGTCATGACCCACAGGTTGCGAACTGGGGCTCTAGGCAGTTTCCTTACTTAGGACCACGCCCTCTCTCACCAAGGCCCACAGAGAGTAGGCATCCAGGCCTGGGCCAGGCCATGCCCAGTGAACCTTTGTGTTCCATAAACAAAAGGGTAGGCTTTTCACACCACCCTCCCCACCACATGCTAAGTTTTCTGAAGACTAGTGGCGAGGTCTCCCTCTCCTCAGCATCCCCCAGAGCTGGAGACTGAGAGAAGCAACTCTGGCACCATGGGCTGAGGGCGGGGCTGACTGTGAGTATGGGATGCAGCTCTCTAGCAAAGCAAGCCGGTGAGCTCAGGAAGACCTTGGGTTCCACCTCAACACTGAAACTTTTTAAAAGAGCTCTGAGTATGAGAGAATTTCATAGGAAAAAGCAAGATATGGAGAGGTGATTAGCAGAAAGAGCCCCTCCCCCAGAGAGGGACCGCAGGTGTCCACTAGCCTGTAAAGCAGAGCTAGAGAAAATAAAGTAAAAACTCTAGATCCGGTCAGTGCAGTGATGCATGCCTGTAATCCCAGCACCCCGGATATGGGGGCCAGGGGTTCGAGAGTTTAAAGACAGCCTGAGCTACATAGCCAGACCCTGTTTCACACAACCAATCAGTCCTGGTGAGAGGCTAGAGTGCAGCACTGGCGAGTGGTGCCTAGGTTTGTGTTATCATAAAAATCAGTGTGGGCGTTAATAAGAAACAAATCTGTAGAGCAAGTTCTGGGATAGCCAGGGCTATGAAGAGAGAGACAAACACACAAACAGACAGACAAGCAAAAAACCCCAACATATGTGTGGCCAGACTTTGCCCCAGACTTAATTACAGTGCCCAGGAATGAGACCGTGAAGATGAAATTCTCTCATACTGGGCACAGTGGCGCATGCCTGTAATTGCAGCACCCAGGAGGTAGAGACAGAAGGATCAGAAGTCCAAGATTATCCCTGGCTATGTAGTGAGTTTGGAGTAAACCTGGCTACACGAACGCTGTCAGGGAGGAAGGGGGGGGATTAACTGTCCTAAGTTCTCTGTCTTTAGACCACAGTTCCCTCTGCTTGAGATGACTGTCGCCACCCCTGTCTTATTATGAGTCCCCAAGTCTGTGCACAAGGCTAGTATGGGCTGAAAGCTGCCCATTCAGCTCACTGTGTAACCCACTCCTTCCCGTCCCAGGCGAATGGTGCTGCCTTGAGTTTCATCTCTTGTGTGCTCTAGGGCAGCAGCGGCAAGTCAGATTCCTCACCCTCCACACTGCTGACCCTGGAGCACGGTTCTATAGGGCTGACCTGAGCACACAGAGCGCCAGCAGCATGCTTGCCTGGCCTTTACTTAGATGCCAGCAGAAGCACCTCCAACTGTGAACAAAGAAATGTCATCAGGGGCTGGGGAGATGGCTCAGTCAGTAAACGTGCCGGCCATACAAGCATGAGGACCTGAATTTGATCTCCAGGACACCTGTTAATTAAAAAAAAAGAGGAGAGTCAGGCCTGGTAGCAATATTTTGTCATCTCTTGCTTGGGAGATAGGGCCAAGTGGATCCCTGACCACCCAGTCTCAAAAGCTCCAGGCCAAAGAGGCGCTGTCAAAAAACAAGCTGGACAACTTGAGGAATAACACACACACACACACACACACACACACACACACACACACGACATACAAAAAAACCTTCAGATCTTGCTAATATGTCCTGGAGGATGACTTCTGCCCAACTGAAAACGAAGGAGCTGCTCTGTCAAAAGGCAATGGGTTCTGAGGCAGGGGGCTCATCTCTGAACCCACACGCTGTGCTCCACCCATCAGCATGAGTTTCTTTATCTCTGTGACAAGGTCAATGTCATTAGACGTAAATGAAATTGAATTAAATAAACCCAGTCTCGGTGAACATAGCTCAGACAAATTGAAGAGGCCTTTAGAAGGAGAGCTGAAAGAAAGCCCAAAAGCAGCTGAATGCAGGTAAACTAGACCTCGAAAAATAAGCCAACTAAATGAAATAAAAGTCCTGATGTACAGCGTCTACTGATTTCCATGGTGCGGAGACCCCAAAATGGCCAATTACAAGCAAGCAACCTGGTGTCACTGTGCACAGAATTGAGGAGCTACGGGCAGAATCGTGTTCTCAGAGAGCCAAAAAAACAAACGAACAACAACAAAAAAACCAAACAAACAGGACCTACCAGGTATGTGACAGTGGGGAGAATGGGTCTGTGGCACGGCTGGAAGTGTCTGTCCTGTCCACAGGCACCCAGTCATTTCCAAGCAAAAACAAAGAGCATTTCTGCAGGGGGCACGTCTGCCAGTGGATCTCAGCCAGTCTGACGGTGATGTTAGCCCTGCAGATTCCCCATGGGGAAAACCAGACCCAGCCTTCAAGCCCCTCCTTGTCTGTTTTCAGGCCTCAGTTGTAAAGGCCAGTATTAAACACAGTGGATATATTTTAGTGTCAGTAGGATACTGACAATGAGGTGGTTGGTTATGAAAGACAATGGCACTGCTATGTCGCCATGCCTTCTCCAATCAGGACTAGGGGGCTCTGGTCTTGGTAGTCCTAGGTTCGTCACCTTCTCTGTCACCCCTAAAGCTTGTTCATTCTCTCTCCCCGTGTGTGTGTGTGTGTGTGTGTGTGTGTGTGTGTGTGTATGCGTGTGTGTTGCATGCAATTGAGTATTCAAGTGTGTGTACCATGTCAGCCACGTGGAGGCCAGAGGAGGGCATCACATGTCTCCCTCCATTGCTGTCTGTCTCATTGTTTCATCACCACCAGGCAGGATCTCTCACTGGACCAGAAGCCCATTGCGTTGGCTAGACTGGCTAGATCATGAGCTCTCAGAATCTGCCTGTTTCTACCCCTACAATGCTGGGGTTGTGCACACACAGCCATGCCTGGCTTTTCATGAAGATGCTTGGGGATTTGAACTCAGGTTCTCATGCTTAAGCAAGCCCTCTTACCCATAAGGCATATCCCCAGGCCCTGCATCTTTTACTTCACTGAGCTGGTTTAATAGATATGTAAACCAATGCCCAACCCAAAAGGGCCACAAGGAGACTGGCCTGTAGGAAAACCTATGAGATGCTAAGCCTGAACTCAGGTACAAAGCCAGGACCTGCACCTCTGCATCCTCTTCAAGTGGGTCCCTATACTGCCCACTATTCATCCCCATACAAGACCCAGCACATCCTAAGCCAGATGCTGGCCTGTGAGAAGTCACTGGTACTAATAACTCCTGTAGGTTTTATGTGTTGACTAATAGACACTGACCCAGGAAGTAAAAACTATAGCTTCCTTGCCTGTCCTCACTTCTAGTCCCGTCCACGCTTCCTGACTGGGGATACAATGTGACCAGTCACCCCATGCTTCTGCCAGCCATGCCTTTCCTGTGAGGACAATATCCTCTTGAACTAAAAAACAAAATAAACCTTTCCTTCCTTCTGTCCTTAGGTTGCTTATTGTCATATATTTGGTCACAGCAATAAGAAAAGCAATTAACACGCACCAACCAGCACTGCAGAAGGAAGGAATGGATGGATACGTAAGGAACTAAATGGAGGGGACGTTCAGCAGCCCAGCCATGAAGGTTCCATTTCAAACCTCCAAGTCCCCTGTTCAAAGGGAAAGGCAAGCCCCAAGTCGCATGGTACCAGGTAACACCCCCCAACCCCCCCTCAAGCTTTTAGGCATGAATGCTGTTCGTTTCCTGTCTTATTAAGCTAGCCATACATAGTCAGGGCTTTACTAGCCTGTGATTCTGAGCCCCAATCCAGTCACATTTTACTTTCAAGCTCCTTCCCTCCCCCACCACACACACAGAAATTGAGTCTGTTTATTTCCCATTTATTTTGCTCATCATCTCAGTCCCTTTAATTCTGGGAGTGAAGCCAACTTTAAACACACACACACACACACACACACACACAAACAAATAAAGCTACCATAAGAGTCAAGCTGCTTGCAAATGACTGGCAAAGAGTATTCCCTTCCTTGCTATTGTCCCTCCCTTGGAACAAGGAGGTTTTATCTTTAAACAAGAAGTCATAATATGTTGTGTGATTTGACTCAAGTCTCTCGCCCCATCTAGGCTCACTTTCTTTCTGTCTAAATTGATGGGGGCTAGACTGGGTCTCAAGAGCTCTTAGGTTTGTAAGGGTCACTGACCTCTTTGAAGCTCAGAAGTAAGGCACAGCCTCCTTCATTTCACTGTCTAGACGACACTCAGCCTGCTACTTGGAATTGTCTGAGTGCCCAGAGTCCTTGGAGTCCCCGGGGTGGGGGTAACCCTGAAACCTTGACTCCTCGCTGCTAAATGGGATCTGTATTCTATAGCTCTGAACTCAGGCACAAAGCCAGGACCTGCACCTCTGATCAAGGAGCAGAGTGAAGCAGGTGGCCTCTCCAGGTGGCCGGGAGCCTGGGCAATCCCACTTGCCCTGGGTTCGCCTGAGGCACTCTTTCTAGAAGACTGCCACACAGACAACACAGCTGAGGGTAACATTTGTTTCATTGGGGGGGGCTATTAAAACCCTTTTATTCTCTTTGCTTTTTGATGTAATGGGACTATAAAGGCTGACAGTGCAACCAGAGTCACCCAGGTGGAAAGACTGACTTGGGGAGGTGAGAGGTGGGAGGTGCAGGAACCACAGTTCCCACTGCGGAGTCGGAGCAAAGTGCAGAGCTTAATCTATCTAAGGGCAATGACACAGGCTCTAGGGCCTCCACAGTGAGGGGCTCATCTCTCCCACTCACATCTCAACAGAGTGCCAATACCACCCACCCACCCATCCCCCAACGTTCCAGCAGAGGCCTTTACCCTTTCACAGAGGTGAGAGGCAAGGTCACTTCTGGAACACATCTCCTGAGTCAGGCCTTGCTCAAGACCACAGTGACAAGGATCTAAACTCAGCTGATGTATGAGCATCCTAGACCCTGGGCTAAGGTTCCAAAGTGCCATCCATGTCCAGTCTGTTTCAAGTGTACATCACTTAAGGGGTAAGGCCATGTGGGAGGCTCAGAGGTCCCCGATACCTAGATCGCCTATCTCTCTTTTCTCTTCTTGTGGGAGGGAGGATCTAGGGCCACCTAGATTCCAAGTCTGAGAGCCCACAACCCAAGAAAACCCCAAGCAGGCTTCCTGGGTCAAGCTGACACAAAACCCTGATTCCAAGAGTAACTGTTTTAAAGATCTATTACTTGGGGCTTCAGTCGCACAAGGAGAGGGTGAGGGCTAAGAATACAGAACCCCAGCTGGAGCCAGCAAGTAGGTCAGCCTCCCTCACTGGTCTGGGCTTCTGACTGACTATAAAGGCCTACAGCTCCCTGGTAAGCATTCCCCAGCTTGTGGAAGAACCATAGTAAGTTTAGGCAGAGAATCTATAGCACTGTGGTCCTGCAAAAAAAAAAAAAAAAAAAGGGTCACCGTTTCAAGCTGCCCATCCTTAATCCCTGAGGCTATCCCTGAAGCAGGGCCCTTCCCCACCACCAACTCCACACAGCATCTACCAGGCACCCACAGCAGCTGGACCTGGGAAATAAGAATCCTGAAAAATAATGGCTAGTGATGAGAACCTGGACAGATTGCCAAAGAAAGGTTTGATTTTTTTTTCATTCTCGGTGTGTTATAAAACAAACAAGAAGCAAAAACAAATATCAAACCACCTGAGACATCTATCTGGAGTGAGCTTAGCGACTTCCTGTGCAGATAGAAGATATGCCTTGATATACAAAATGAGAAGTCATGAACGGCCTTCTGAGGGGGTCCCTCCCCTCTGGACTGAAGTCTTCCAACATAGGTCCATTCAACCCGTCCTTGGATCTGAGCGCGGCACTTCCTTTGACCCCTCAGACATTCACAGACATGAAATACTAGAGGGAAGTCTGCATTGGGGGATGGCTTTTTGAGGATGAGAAGACTCTTTCAGAATAGTCACTGGTAGCATGTCCATGATCCTGTAAGCAGCCCTAATTTGGATCACAGAGTTTAGTTTCCCCGGGTCCACAGGGCAGCTCACTACTCTCTGCAACTCCAATTCCAGAATATTCTCATCTCTCCTCACTGGCTCTAGGCACAGACAAAGTACATGTGTACACATTCAGGCAAAACACCATACATATGAAATAAAAATAAATAAATCTTTAAAAACAAATCACTGGGTCACAATTTTTAAAAAATCATAAAGCACTAGGCAGCTGCAACACGCGCCTTAAATCCCAGCACTCGGGAGGCAGAGGCAGGCGATCTCTGTGAGTTCGAGGCCAGCCTGGTCTACAGAGCGAGTTCCAGGACAGCCTCCAAAGCCACAGAGAAACCCTGTCTCAAAAATACAAAAGCAAATAAAGAAGAAAAAAACCAACATAAAACTAGAAGGGGAATTAGCGAGGAGGAGGGGGATCAGTGGAAGCCGGAGGAGACAAAGGAGGGTGAGGAGAGGCACAAGCAAAATATGTTATGTCCATGTATGAGAACACTAATACAATAACATGGTGCTGGCCTGCCTTTGCAGCTATGAGGATCTCCTACCACAAAAGAATGACGCAGAGCTTAGCCAGCAGAGGCACATTCATGAGGAACAGGGGACAACTGTATGTAATATGAGATGTCTGGAAGATAGGGCCAAGCTTCAGTCAGCCCCCCGGAAGATGGCAGACCCTTACCCAGCTGAAAGCACATGAGGTCATCCCCAGGTAGCCATCCCTAGCCAATCCAGTCTAGACCGCAAGAGCCATTTAGCTAACTGGGACCATGAAAAAAACAAGCAAGTGTGTTTTTACACCACTAAGTATGGGGACGGGAAGGTTGTTGTTATGCAGCAGAAGAAACTAACAGCTACATTCTCTTTGCCATTAATTGCTAAGGCAAATGACTGGTTGCATCCTCCAAGCTGGAGTAGACCAAGTAAGTCTCCGGGATGCTGAGGAAAGATCTGCCTCAGCGTCATCAGAAGGCAGGGTTCAAACTGCTCTTCTGCTACCCGCCAGCTGTGAGACCTTAGACAAATGCTTATCAACTCTCAGTCACGCTGTACCGTTGGGCAAGACCTCCATGTCCACATTACTGGGAGGATGTCAGTACGGAGCAGGAAGATCCAATAACAGCAAGTGCGCAGTAAAAGCTACGTGTCTTTTAACTAGATGGACCAGGTGTTAAGCTGTTTCCTACCCTGAATCTGATAAAGCAGAAGTGCAGAAAGGGTCCAGCGGGCCTTCCTTCTGTCTCCAGACCGCTCAAACTGCTAGGCCACTGCAGGAGGGAAAGTGTCGCTGAGAGAGCGACTCGGTTAGGTCACTGAGGCATTCAGCTTTTACTCTCTCAGAGGAAAGAGACATTTCTTCCCTGCATTCACCGCATCAGCAACTCTGTAAGTAAAATGTAGAAAAAAACAGTCTTTATTCATTCCATCAAGGGATAATTAGGACTCGAACAGGAGTCTCCGTTGGCAGGCCTTCCAGCTCTCAAAGCTGAGCAGCGCTCTAATTGGGCTGCAGCCTGGCTAAGGGGCTCATGCAGGCACTGGTTCCCTCACACCTTTTGAGGGGGGAAAAAAACAACAACAAAACCAAACCAAAACAAAAAAAAAACCCTCTAAGACTTCACTGTATTGGGAAATTAGACAAAGTGAGAAGCGCAACAAATAAGCAGAAAACACACGCAGCCACAACCTGGGGGACCCCCGCAGATGCCTTAATGTAAACATGCTGGCATCAGCCGCCAAGGAAGACCGGGAAGCAATTTGATTTTTGTTGTTTAAAAAGAAGCAGTAAGTAATAAGTGTCTTACATTATACCGAGACTCAGCTGCCTCCTGCTACCGAGCTCAGTGGAAGGAGAGAGAACCAGGGACAGAGCAAGGCAGGCGGCACCTGTTAGGGAAAGCAGCCAAGAAAGGGAAAGGCAGAGGGTGGCAAGCATGGGGCCCTGGTAGACACCACTCACGCATTCACTCACTGGTCCCCAGAGCGCCAAGCCAGAAGCCTCGCCGCTGGAAGCATCTTCACCAGACCCTGGTCACCCCAAAGGTAAGGAGCACAGCCAGATGAAACCCCAGGTCAACCTTTAAGGTGAAGGGACATCACTGGCAGCAAAGCTACCTGGCTTGGGCTGGCATGAGGCGGCAATGCCCCCAGCTCTGTGAGCTGCTAAATCAGGTAGGCTTGGGTCACATGCCTCAAGGGGAGAAAAGGATGGAATATGGGTCAAGCTGCTGGGGCCCCTTCTCACTCCCCCGCCACTCTTCCCCACATGTCCTCTGCCTCACCTCCCAAGTCAGCTCCTTCTCCCAAGTGGATAGCCATCTTTTCTTTCTGAAATGGTCTCATTGGCTGGAGTCCCACTCTGCCTCTCCTCTGACTGTCCCCCCCACCCCCGACCTTCTACATCCTGGGTAGAGTTCACTATGCCCCCACAGCCTCCTTATTCCCATCTCTGCCACCACCCTCTTGCATTTTTCTGGTTAACAGGCCTATCTTTCTAGAACGGAGTACTAGAAACAATGACTTATCTTTCAACCCCCAACATTACAGGGGGTTGGTTGCATATTAGATTTATTAGCCTAGCAAAATTACAGATATGAAGGAGCAATGAAATAACTTTATGGTTGGGGTAATCATGACATGAGGGACTATATAAAAGGGTCACAGTGTTAGGAAGGTCAACACAATGGTTAACACAATGTTTGGCACACAGTAGACTTCTGAAAATATTAGGCAAAGAAATCTGTGTAGCAATGAATTGTTGGGCCTATGGCAGGGCTCCCTTATCCTATGATAAGGGAAGCACACCTCAAGGAGCTCAGAGTCTGGGAAGGGGTGCAGCCCAGCCTGCTAAGAGCTTTGGAGGGCTACAAACACTCATGGATGGGGTCGGGAGCTTGTGGGGAAAGTAAAGAACAGCTCCAGCAGACTGAGCTGTGTATACAATGGACGTGAGAAAGACCAAGGAATATTCTAGAAATCATAACACCGTAGGTCAGTATGGCTGGAGTGTCAAGTGTGAGAGGTCCTTCTGTGGCAGAGAATACAATGAGGAATGAGCACAGGTCAAATCACCCCTCTTCCTGTGCAATGCAGCAGGCAGTGGGTAGTGAGCCTCTCAGCACCAAGCACCTCTACATGGGACTGGGGGGGAGTGTTGAACAAGATGCAGGTGTTCAACGTTTTATGGAACTTTCAGTCCAGAGGGGGTAAGAAAAGAAAACAGGGAAAGTAATTTCATGACTAAAACTCACAAACAACAGAGATGAAGATATGAAGGGTGGGAAAATCTTTATATGAGAATAGCCTGAGACTTCAAGGATGGATGGGCACAGGCAGAGTGGAAAGCAGGGAAGAAAATCTGAACAGGCTGTGGTGTATACCGAGACAGAAAAATCCTGGCATGCTGCAGTTGGGAAGCCAGAGACATTGACACCATGAGCAAGAGGCAGGATGTCAGTGTGGATGTGTCTGGCTGCAAGCAGCAGACAACCTTCGTAGAAGTGCCTGGAACCATAAAGACATGGTTATCTGCTGTGGAATAATCCCCCTATACACTGTAAAGATATGGTATAATAAAACAATGATTGTCCAATAGCCAGGCAGGAAGTATAGATGAAGTGACCAAACTAAGGATGATGGGAAGGAGAAGGGCAGAGTCAGGAGATGCCAGCCAGAGCAGAGACAGCAAGATGGGCATGCCATACATACTAAAGGTACCACCACGTGGCAGAGTATAAATAAGGAATATGGATTAACTTAAAATGTAAGAGCTAGTTAGAAATAAGCCTGGGCCATTGGTAGAGTATCTATAAGTACTAATAAACCCCTGTGTGGTAGTTTGGGAAATGGCTGCTGGGAATTTGGGACAAAGCAGCTTTGAGCTCCACCAACAGTTATCATTTGTGAGAGGAGACTGAATCCTGTGGTTGAGTATGGAACTGTATTTAGGAATCTGTTCCTTTCATTGCCCATCATCAGAATGTAAATAGTATCTCCCTCATGGTCCAAGCAGTGACCTCAACCCACCATTCTGGTCTACACTCTGCTGCTATAACAGGATACCAGAGGTTAGGTAAGTTATAAACAACAGATGCCTGTTGGGCTTGTTGTTCTGGGAAGACCATGACCAAAGGGTCACATCAGATGAATGACACATCTTGCTGTATGGTAACACAGCAGAAAGTGACAAACTGTGAGGTCACAGAAGTGAGATAGTAAAAGAAAGGTCACTTACCACTAATGGCTCCAAGATGATAACCTTAATCTATTCTTGAGGACAATGTCCCTGTGGCAAATATCTCACCTCTTAATGCCATCATTTCAATATGAGTTCTGGGCGTGGGAAGCAGACACTCAAATCAAACTGTAATAAACCTCCTGAGGGTGGAGGTAGAGTTGGATGTCCCAGCCCTCTAGACTTACCCTGGTGTTTCAGATGACCATCCTCCATCATGAATCTACCCAAGGATGCCTCCATCAGGCAACTCATTACCAATATGACAGACAATACTGGAAATTGAGGAGGTTTTAGGCAATATTAGCTAGGAAATAGAGATGCAGTCCAAGTGTACATTTTATAATACCACAAGGAATTCCTTTTGGCTTCTTTCTTTTCTATGTTCTAACCCTGCCCCAGAGCCTTTTTATGCCTACCTCTGCCTGTCTACTTCCTGTCTGTTTGTCCTGGGGTGAGGAGAGTTACCTGCAGGCCTCAGCCTGGGCTTGGTGGGTTCTCATAGCTTCAGGCTCTGTCTTCTGAAGGGACTAGTGTAAAATTCCTCCCAGGTAGCACTACTAAGGTACCTGTCTCCAAAGAGCACTTTGCCTGTTGATCCGGTTCTGTAGTCCCAGACGAGACCTAGTGATGTCCCGTACCCTTGACATGAAGGTGCCACCATTGCTGCATTTCCAGACTGAGCACAGTCCTTGAAATGTTTCTGATGCTCAGGTCGGTTGCTAAGCGAGTACTCAATTGAACCCATCTACTTCACTCATTCTGGTTTGAGAATCCAAGTCTTACCTATGATGACACATGCTGGACTTGGTGGCCTGTGTCAGCGGGCTCTCCAGCCCTGTGGAGGCTGCTTCTGCTACAAGGTCCCTGTTTGACCTTCCCTTTGTACAATACTCTCTAAACGCCTGCAACCAAATACGCTTTATATATATGGTCCACCCTCTCAGTAGCCCCTGAGATGGGTATGACAGCCTCTGCGTTGTAGGAAGGCCAAGATGTTGAGAGTTTACGGGACTTACTTGGGTGAACTAACCTGGCTTCCTTCTTTAGTTCATTCACACTGGGCCCGAGATGGTGAAGGTTGTAGCCAAGAGGCAGTGTATTCAGTGGTTAAACTACAGGTCATCTTGCTTCTTCTTGCACTGGAGGGAGAAACTGAGGCAGATCACCGTAGTAGGCAATATTGCCACAGTTGGAAGAAAGGGATAGTCATGCCTATATTTATAGTCTCTGCTCCCCTCCCTCAGCTCCTCCCTGGGGCTCTTGAGGTAACCTCTGACCCTACCTCCCAAGCCTGGCTGCAGCTCAATCTCACATCCACTGTTGCTCTTGGTGTGTTCTCACTGTGGCAATCATACCAGCCATGCAATGATCTAAGCCACATGTGTGTTGGATCGTGGAACATTCCTCCCTCTGTGCCCCAGCCACCCTCCGCTGCTGCCTCTTTTGGAGAGTCTCCCTGATCAGTATAGATGAGTCCCACTTTCTCTTCTCCCTGTCTTTCTCTTTGTCCCGTGGGGCTCTGGTGTGTGCTTGCAAAGACGGATGCTCCCAGACATATGGCTGGTGCTTCTGTCTCAGTGAACTGGCAAATGCAAATGCATGGCCACACTTCCTCTTCTTGCAGGAGTCCCATCAGCCCAGGGACTCCTGTTCTCTCCAAATGAGTCAGCAGAGAGCTCCAGGAAGAGCAATTAATTTGAGCAGATGTGTATCAGTGTCCTAGGAAATAAAAATTGTCAGGACAAACCACCTGTGCCTGCTCAGGTCACAGAGCACCAGGGATGCAGGTGGATCTCTTTAAGAAAAACCCCAACTTGAGGGATGATGTTCGTGCACAAAGCCTTTCCCCACAGAAGGGTGTGCTGCCTGCTTCCTCAAAGCTGGAGCTCTTAGCTTATTTAAATATTTTACAGGTCATTAAGTACTTGTCTGAGAGACTTTAGGGACTGGAAAACTTTTATGTTAACGAGCTAAGACTCAGTGTCAATTATGGACCCTTCAGAAATGAAGAAGTCACATCCTGGAAACGACATCCAAGTCCACGGAAAGCTCACAGCAGGGATGCCCAAACACGTGTGCACATGCTTCTTAGAGTTGATTGCCCTCATAGAGAGCCAGGGGTTCCTATGTAAGCGGATCTTGTTTCCTTTCCCAAGGCACTCTGGCAACAGAAACAAAGTTTCATATTGTTCCAGCGTCCTAATTGATATCTGCTCGGGCAGTACTGTGCTTCAAAGTGAAAAACCCAGGCTGTGCTCCCCCAAGAAACAACAGCATGCTTATTGGAAAAATCTCCACACCTTTTGGGGGTTTACAGAAGTCTTTCAGAATGATGGTCACACAACCACTGTGGCTGGAATAAGGATACCCAACAGATACATTTATGTCCCTCTCTTTGACCATCAGATTGTTAGAATAATGGACCCCCCCCCAAGAAATTTGCATTTCCCCAGGAATCTTATGCTGGGAAAAGGGAAAGTTGAAAGAAGCTGGTGCCAGCCACAGGGGAAGCTTGCCTCCTGTAAAGAGATTTCACACACTTCTGACAACTTGTCAGAGCACCTTATAAGAGAGACTAGAACCAAAATAACGATGATTGACAGGTCCGCATCTGGACCGGGACTGCTTCAGTATGTATATTTCTTGCCCTCTATTTAAGCCTAAACCCAAACCTCAAGTCAGGACCCTGAAGATGAAGATGGACTCTGGGGTGGGGGGACAGGCAATCACTGAACCTCTTCCCAAATGTAGTCCCACTAACTAAACAAATCTTTTCTTCTCCACTAGTGTGTCCTGTTGAGGGCAGGTGGCCAATCCTGGCTTGCTAGGGCTGCTGGAGCCCAGGCTCTGACTCCAGCTCCAGCAGCAGCATGGGATGAGAACAGACGACACAGGCACTGATAGGTCCCCTCCTCTGGCTCAGACCTAGGTCTTGGTTAGGAGGCATCAGGATGCAGTCACTAAAGCACTAGAAGATGGCACCCCTGCCCCCTTTGATTGCAACACACTGAAACTCTAACCTTCCATCTCAGGGGAGCGGGTCACCCTATTTCTGCTCTAGACTTCTAAAGGTGAAACCATAAAGAAGCTTTACATGTGAAAATGTCACCTTCCCAAGCAGGACCCTCAGAGTCCCTCTGGCCTTTCAGGCCATCAATACCTTTTAAATATATATTAAAAGGTGTCAGATGTGCCTGCTCCCTGCCCACACAGAGCTATTGTTTAGTAGCTACACAGGCCAAGGGGGCTGGAAGTGCAAACAAGAAATGCTTCCCAAGGCGCTGGTTCAGTACCTCTACTCCTCTGTCAAGCTTCCTGAGCCCCGGCCTTCCCCGGGGCTTGGTTCTAATACAGCAGGTTCCCGTGCTTGTGAGACACAGGTGGAAAACACCACAAAGCTCCCAGAGGCTGAGCTGCCAAGAGCCCCTGACCTTGATCTTGAGCCAAGAGCTCGTGTCTCCTCCCATCTGCTGTGCTCTTCCTGAAGCAGTCTTAGCCATTTAGGTGAAGACCAAGGCAGGACTGACTTCTGCTACGTAGAGGCAAAGGCTGCGGATTGGCAGCTGGGTTTCGTTTGGCCTTGGAAGTGAGTTAGAACCAAGCATCTCAAAGAGTCTCAAAGCGTGGTCTCCAGACCAGCAATGTCAGCATCAACATCAGCTGAGAACCTGTGAAGATGCCAGGCTGGGGACCCTGTTATGGCTAGAATCGGAAGTGTCCCCCACAGGTTTGTGTTTGGAATGCTTGTTCCCCAACTTCAAGCACCGTTTTGAAGGGGATCATAGTTAGGGTCTCTATTGTTGCAGTGAGACACCATGACCAAAAGGCAAGTTGGGAGAGGAAAAGGTTTATTTGGCTTACACTTCCATATCGCTGATCATCATTGAAAGTAGTCAGGACAGGAACTCAAACAGGGCAGGATCCCGGAGACAGGAGCTGATGCAGAGGTCATGGAAGAGTGCTACTTGCTTGCTTCCACGTGGCTTGCTCAGCCTGGTTTAATATAGAACCCAGGACCACCAGCTCAGGGATGGCACCACCCGCCACAGGTTGGGCCCTCCCCCTTCAATCCCTAGTTAAGAAAACACCTTACAGGCATTGCTTGCAGCCTGATCTTATGGAGGCGTTTTCTGAATTGAGACTCCCTACCTCTCAGATGACTTTAGCTTGTGGCAAGTTGACATAAAACTAGCCAGGAAAAAGGGCATGGGCCTTTAAGAGGTGGAGAAGTGTCCTAGTGGACAGAAGTAGACCACTAGGGAAAGGTCTTTGAGAGTAGTACCTGGCCCTGGGTTCTAATTCTCTCCTACTGCTGCCATGTGAGCAAGCCACTGCCTCATGTTCCTGCCACTGTGGATGCAGCCACCCCCACCATCAGACCTCCCCCAGCATGATGGACTAAAACCTCCCTGAAACTGTGGGCCACCTGTGACTTCCTACCTTCCCACAAGTAGCTCTGCAGATGAGAAAGGGCCAAGACGGGGCCTTACAAACTCAAGCCCTCCAATGGATCCCCACACCTGGTGACGTCTGACCCACCAGGAAGAATAACCAAGTCAGAGTCATCCTTGGGCCCATTGCAAGCTGGCTAGCAACTGCCTCCAGTCAGAGCAGCTGGGCTGCAAAGGACATCTGACCTGTGTGACCTTTTTCTTCTGAAGGTTTCCAGATGATGCCACCCTGTCCCATTAAGGTTCCACATTATTTCCAGAATGACATTCTAGGTCTCTTAACTGGAGCTCAAGGCTCCCCCAGACTTGACTCAGCCAATATTTCACTCTTGTCCCTGTCACCTATGCCCGCTCTCGACTGGGGACAACTCTGCCACCTGTGATGCAACTGGTAAGCCTAGAGACATATTTTTTTATTCCAACTAGGGGCTTATGAGATTCAACTAGTGCCAAACACCCGACATGAACAGGTTCCCCAAGAAGAATCATCTGGTCTAAACATCAATAACCCTGCCCTGCACTCTCCTCCGCAGCCAGGCTCTCCCACTCAGCCTCTAAACTCCTTGCTCTGTGGCTTATGCCCTTGACCTCCTGGCAGGACTGGTTCCTGATGGAATCCTCCCCCTCCTATGAGGCCAGGCAATCCCAGTTAAGGCAACTGCCAGTCCTCCGACACGTGCCTCGAGATAACCAGGTATTATGAAATTCTGTCATCATGGCTGTTGTCCTCTTGAAATCAAGGCAATCTAAATACCCAAACGGGTCCTTCACAACATCCCCTCATAGAAGGGGGCCTCATCAGACTCTCTCCTGACGCTCCAGCCATTCCCTCCCTCCTATTACACCCTGAACTGCATCTAATCTTGTCCCAGTCGCACAAGGACTTAGGAGGAGACGGCAGCTAAACTATACAAGAGATGGAACAGTAGGGGCTCTAATGACACAGCTTTTGTGAGTTGTTCAGCCACACTGGGGTGGGACAGATGCCAGTCACCCACACTCCTATAAGTAATCCTCACCCATGCCCATAAATCCACAGGGTCACCTAACTAGATGTGGTGAAATAATTTCTTTGGTCTGGCATTGCCCTTTCTACCTGAGGTGGAGAGAAATAGATTCACACACTAGCAGGTAAAGACCCTGTGCTAGGCTTGTGCTCGCTTTGTCCCTCAAGTCCCTACAGGTCTCCCTGTGTGGCCTTTCTTTATGTTTGTCCACAGGTACCAGATCTGTGCTGACTGGAGGCTTCCCGGGAGCTGGCAGTCAAGCTAACCTCCTCCCTGGCACTCCAACCCCAAGAACATCACACTCCCGGAAGACGTTACACCACAGACCCTTGCCTCAAATCCTGCAAAATCCAAAAACTATTTCACCTCCTTCTGGACCCCAGATGTCCCCAGGAGCTTACCAAGCCTGTCCATGATAAAGGCATTCTGTGGCTCTGTCTCACGTACCTCCTGCCACTGAGGTCCACCCTCCTGAATATGCACACCCATACCTCCCACCCCTGTCTGTGCTGCAGCCTGCTGTCTGGGGTAACAAATGGAATTCACGTTTGGCAAATCCCAGCGCCCAAGTGACTGACAGCGGTTTCCATACTGAACCCTGTGGGGTGGGGAAAATTACCCTGATCAGGACAGAATTAGAAACATCTCCTTACCATGCAGCTGCTTTCTCTAGCAGCAGCGCCCTTGTCCAACAAGGCCCTGCTCTGCCCACACAGTTGAAAAGACAGCTGGCCAGCCTCCTGACGTTCAGGCTGCCCCACAGACGCCCCAGCACCACATCTGAGCAGTACCTACAAATGTTGTCCAGCAGACCTGATGTCACACTACTAAACATACCTAACCACCTGGGGGTAGCCAGGCTAGACACACAGGGTGTGTCAGGGGCCTGAAAATTAACTCCAAAAAGCTCCTGGCTTGTGCACTGCACGTTACTAGCACAAGCACCTCAGTGCACTTATAGCTCCTCGAAACTCCATCCATCTGGAAAGATCACAGTGTAATAATCTCACCTATATGACACTGGACAGGCCACTGCACACCTGCCGTCTTACTAGGTATCATTATCCCTATGTGGAATGTCAAAGTCTTAAGTAACTTCTCTGCAAGGAAGAACAGAGCTGGATTCAAACCCTGAGCCTTCCCATCCAAAGCTCATGTGCCTCTCCACAAAAAAAAAAAAAAAAAACCTTTTCCATATCAGCATGTCTCCAAGACTCCCAGTAAGCATCCTCACCTGCAGTCACAGCCCAGGGGGGCTCTTGGCACTGATTGTCAGTGTCATTACATTAGCTGCTTTTCACTCCGATCCCCGTTATGCCATCACAGCCTGGCATTATAAAACAGCCCATCATAAACACCAGTTTGATTACAAGCAGAGACTATTGTTTCTAATGCATGAGCATGTGTAATGTGTATGGAGAGAGAAAGAGACACCTCTATATTTTTGGTTTTTGTAAAGACAAATAGTCTCGATTGTTTAATCAATAAAAATGCCTCTCTAACTCCTACTGTTATTACAAAGCAATTTCGGACAGAGTGAGAAAGAAGCATCGAATCTGTATGCCTGTCAGGGCAGACAGGCCCTGATTAAGCTGATGAATGAAAGATCAGACCCACGCCAGGCCACTGACGACTTGGTCTGGACCCCCTGGCTACTCCTGGGACAGAAGATGGAGAAGGAAGTATCTCCCCTACCATGCCATTGGCATGAGAGGCCAAAGCCTAGAAAAGGTGTGGATGGGGGAAATAGACACGCCCTCTCCATGAGAGGAAGGATCCATGCCATGGGGCTAGGGGTTAGGGAGAAATTATTCCTTGATGATACCTGCCTGAAATCCCAAGACCAGGAGGCTGACACAGGGGAACTGTAAGTTCCGAGCCAGCCTGGGCTACATAGGAAGGCCCAATCTCCAAACACTAAGGGGTGGGGACAGGGTGATTAGAACAGTAGCACTCATCCTGAACGTACGGCTGTGACCCCTTCCTCTCGTGCCTACAGAGTAGGCATGGGACCTTGACTAAGAGCCTCCTCCGCCTTACTGTGAGGCCTTTGTGGGCTGCTGGGAGCACTTAGTGTAGAGAGGAAGGAAGCCATGGCCACTCTCTTACAGGCTTATCTTTGGGCCCTCTGAGGTTCCTTCCTGAAATAAAGGCCCCACGTGATCCTTCCTGAAATAAAGGCCCCACGTGATCCAGCCCTGCTTCTCTCACAGCCTCAGCTCCTGTCTTCACACCCTCACCTCACTGGCTGCTCCTCAGCATTCTACACGTCACACCTCAAAACCTGTGCCTGGGATGGCCTTTCCCTCGAAACGCTACCCCCAGACTCTCTGGTGGAAAACCTCCATTCATCCTTGGAGACCTGCACAGGCGATCTCCCCTAAGGCTTTTCCTTACCCTTCCCCCACATTCCAGAGACCTCACAGACCTTGCACACAGCTTGGTCACAACTTGCAAAGCATGCTGGTCTTCATGTGGGCTCCCATGCCCATCTATCTCTTTGTGAATGTCAGCAGCTTGAAAAATGTGTATTGCAAGTAGGTGTCTGTGCCCCAAACTCCAGACTCATGCCAGCTGTGTCCCAGACAGGTACTTAAATACCACAGGGTCACATCCAAATGTGACTCTGGACTTCCAACCCCAAACTTCCCCATTTAGTATGGCATTCTGGAGTATTCGCTCAAACCAAAGCAACTCCTCCTCCTCATGTTCACGTCCCAAACCAAGTTCACCTGTCCCATCTCAAACCCAGGGGAAGGGGGACAGACTTTTCAGTAAGTAGGGCTAAATCTTTTGGATATGGATTTTCAGAAGGAGAAAACACAGTAAGTTTTGGTCTCTACCTCTCACTGTATATGAAGAATCATAGTAAACAACCCTAAAGTATGAACCATCTAGGGATGACACGTATTGCTTTGGATTAGACCATCAGTTCTTAGGTACAATACCAAAAGCACCATTCAGAAAGAAAAACCAGTGACTTAGACTTTACAGAAATTAAGAACTCTGCTCTCCAAAAGGGTTGACCGAGGGGCCCATGGGGTCCATACACACAGCGCACCCCGCACCATACTCAGTACTATAACCACATCGCCCACCCAGTGAGACAAGCCCGAGTGCACTAACGGGATTGCGTAAATACAATAGAGTTTCCTATCCAAGGGAGTAACAGTCACCCTTAAAATGAAGGGACCCTGATGAAAGTGTCAACTGGAACAAGCCTTGAGGACATCAGTCCCAGTGAAATAAGCCAAGCAAAAAGGACTGACACCATATGATCCCACTGTTAGGAGGTACCTAAAATAGTCAAATTCAGAATAGAGTAGTGGGGCACGAGGTGTTGCCACCTAGGTACAGTGGGGTTTCGTCCTGCAAGATATAAAGAGTTCTGGAAACTAACCGTGAAGCTTTGTACGTGTATTCAGTGCTGGGGAACTAACGTTAGAAAACAGTTACTACAGTACATTTTAGGACAAATGTGTCCTGAAAAGATTTAAAAGACAAAAGAGGAAGAAACAGCCAGCCCTGGGCCATCCAAGTAAGGTGATCAGAGAGCATCTCTTTCTACTGCCATTTTCTAGATGACAGTAAAGGGAGGAGGTGTAGGGGAAAAGGAATTACAGATTTTAATCTGTTTTCCATTTTTATAGCTACACTTGCTCTTTTGCTTTAAAGGCAAGAAAGAGGGGGGAGACAAACTACAGCCCACAGAAAGTATCTGCAAATCACATATTGGACACAAGGTTCATGTCACAGATCTGTTTTCTTAAAATCTCACAATTCAACAAAAAGGCAAGTAACAATGGATAGAAAAAAACATCCAAAAGATTCAGGCAGATCGTTCACCAAGGAATCCAGAGTTTACAAATAAACACGTAGAAAAATGCAAATTAAGCCTGCAGTGATATACCACTCTTTACCTATCAAAATGGGGAAGGAATTGTAGGGGTTTTTAGTTAAAGGGTAACAATGTACGGCAGTGAGGACAGGGAGCAGCCGGAGTCCTAGAATTATGTTCACATCTAAAGCTGCACTCCAGTGTGTACAGAAACTCCATTTAAAATTGCTGAAGAACTGAAAACAGCCCAGCCCCTCCGCAGCTGAAGGAAGAAACTGTGATTTCTACACAATGGAGTACTGCCCAACAGTAAAAGGGAGTAGAAAATTCATCTATGCTCCCGTAGATGAATCTCAGATGCATTATGTTGAGTGAAAGAAGCCAGACCCAAAAAGCTACCTCCTGCTTGATTCCATTTATATGACACTCTGGAAAAGGCATGCCTCCGGGGACAGGAAGGAAAAAAAAACGGATCAGGAGCTGCCAAGGGCGGAGGCGGGCGAGGCTGCTGACTACAGGAGTGGGAGGTGTTATCTTGATTGTAGTGTTGGCTGTACAACTTTGGGGCCGTCAGAAGTCGGGGAACCCTCTGCAGAGCGGTCCTCACAGTGCATGTGCTACACACCTTCGTGACGACACCTAAGTTCAAGGCCAAGCTGCCTGCTTAGGTTTGGTGCCTGTAGGGCCACCCCATCCCAAGCACTGGCAATTCTCGCCCAGCCTACAGTGACGCAGCGCTTCTTAACTTCTCCTCCCCTATAGTTTATTCTTGAAAAGCTGTCAAAATTGCTTTTTTCAAATATAAATCAGACAGTGTCACTCCCCTGCCTAACTCCTCCGATGTCTCATCGCATTTTAGAATAAAACCCTAAATCCTTCCAGGGTGTGCAAAATGAAGCCTGCCTCCCAGACTGCAAACCTCAGGCCTCTCGTCCTCACTCACCCTCTGGCTATGACACCACCCTGCCACCTGTCAACTCTAATGAACACACCAAGCATTCATTCTCCTTCCCCCCCCCGTTCAAGACAGAGTTTCTCTGTGTAACTTTGGAGCCTTTGGAGCCTTTGGAGCCTGTCCTGGAACTCGCTCTGTAGACCCGGCTGGCCTTGAACTCACAGAGATCCACCCACATCTGCCTCCCGAATGCTGGGATTAAAGGCGTGTGCCACCACCTCCTGGCTAGGACTTCATTCCTTTTGCCCTGATCTCCATGTAGATCTGATATGTTGCCTCTCTATAACTGATTCCACAGTTCTCCACACACTTCCATAGCTCATCAGCCCTAGGGTTTCCAACATGTCCTGGCACTTCTCACCTCCTGATTTACCCCTGACTGCACCTGCTTCATGACAACCCCTTCATTAGCCTTGCTCCTGACTAAATCATCAGGAGCTAGGGCAGGGCCTGCACACAGTAGGTGCTCAACAGATACTTGAACTCAGTTGTGACCTTCAGGTAAGAGTCTGTCACCTAGCCTCCCCAAAACTCTCTGAGGACACAGGTGCTACTCCTGGGACCTCCTCGGCCACACTGTGGATGGGCAATGAACCTTGACTTGGCACCAGCAGCTGAGTTTGTGTTGCCGTAGAGTTGCTCTCAAACTCAGCTTCACCTGGTGCAGGGACAAGTGTGTTCCTCTTCTGCTCAGAGCCTGTGTGTGGATAGGCCAGATAAGGAAGGCAGGCAGACAAGGCAGGGCTAGACATGGGATTAGCTGGCTAGCTTAGTCAAGACCTCAGCCCTTGCCCAGTCTGTCCCCAGCTTTTCCCAACTCTCAAGGGCTTAAGGACATTGCTGAACAACTGTTAGGATTTGAGATCCAATTCTGTCAAGTGGTACTGAATGCCAAGCATGTGACTCCCACTGTGCTAAGCATTTGTTTGTCCCATTGCTCAAGGAAGTGGAGACAGGTACCAACTTGTTGGACCTACTATGTTCCAGAAGTTCTAGCTACATTACTCCATTTAACCCCACAGAGTCAACAACAGATCTGAAAGATCATACACATTTCTAAAGTGGCAAAACTCTCTGGAACACACATCCAGGGCTATTTCTATGGCATAGCTGGAGTCACACCTTCCCTTCATCTAACAGCCCGAGTCAAGAGGCAAAGCCCTATATCCAATCTCCCTCTATATACCTCACAGTTCTACTTCTATCCCTCCATCACCCCATTTGCTGCACCAGAGAGTGGGGTAGACATGCAGCCAAGATCAGCTTCCCCCAGTAGCCCAACCCCACGAGCGGTGACAACGATGTCCTCCTACTTCTCTTCTCTCTAGACCTGTTTCTCTCCTCCCTGCCTCCCCGCCTCTCCACCTCCTTCTCTGTGTCTGCCTTGCTGGCTCTCACTGTACATCTGTTTCATACATGCACAGACTGACATACACACACATGTGCACATACCACTACCACCCCTTTGCCAATTCATTTCTTCCAACCGTTAAACTCACTGTACCAAGGAGACAGGCCCCTGCTGGAGGATAACTCTGGCAAACAGCTGCGAATGGTCTGGACTGTGGTTGCACTCGAGGCCAAGCTGGAGGAACGGGGGTGGGCTGTGGATCCAACAGTGGCTTGCACTCTTTGGCAGCCCGGACCTGGGCCTGGGAAGGTGGAAGACAGGAGGCATGGACTGGCATAATTTCATGTCTGGCCTTTCCTAGTCGACAAGCAAAATGACTCTGTGATCCCCTAGCTCTCTAAATTAGCTGTGTTTTACAATCCCCCTGTCTGGCAGAAAATGTCCCATTAAATCTTAATGATCTGCCTTCCAAGGAGAGCCCCTGCCCCTTCTTCCTTGGAGGACCCTTACCCCTGGAATATCAAAGCAAGGGGCTAAGGGGAAGGGGGAACATAACAGTCCTGAGATGGGGTTCCACCAATATTTCATTGGGCAAATGCCTTCAGAACCAGAAGCCAGACCAAGAGGTCCCCAACATCCTGGTCTGTTCTTCCCAAAGAAGCCCATTCTTGACACTGTCCCCTTCACCACAGTCTATCCCCCCCCCACCCCTTCTAGCTATCTGTAGGTATCTCTAGACTGCACCACTGGCCCACAGGTACAGCTTGGGACAGCGGTGAACCAGGTCCCATTTCACCTGTGCTTAGAGAGGCCAGAGGAGAAATTTTCCTTGGGAAGAAAGCTGTCACGTGACCTTCAGGATTCTTCAAATATTAACCACCTGGATAAACAGTTTCTCCTCAGTTCTCATTATCACCTCCCTGGTTAGAGCTACTGTGCAGTATTTCTCTTTTATATCCAGAGGAGGCAATGTTTCCGGTGACTCCTGGGGAGAGGGGAAAGATGAAAGGTAGGGAAAGGGAGGCAAACCCAGGGAAGTCAGAATTCCTGCCGCTCTCCACCCAATTCTAGCCCTCAGGTGAGCAGGGCAACCAGAAGTCTGATCCCTGACCCAGACTAGCCCGGTGGTCCCAGAGGGACACTGAGGACAGATTCCCAAGAACCCTCATGGCTCCCAGGGGGCTTTGCACGCCTTCAGCCCCATCACTCCTTGGGACCTCCCCAGAGGCATGTCAGTCCAGGATGACTGTCCATCACCACCAGAGCTTACGCAGGGCTCCTTTTCTCTGACCTCTAATTAAACTTTACAGTCTCAGTCGGGCTCTTTATTCCTGTCTTTATTCTCTCGTCTCAATCACCTTTGGTTTCCACCTCACCGTCTTCGGTTCAGAGAAAGCACAGGTGTTTGGATCCCAGCCAGATTCCTTGCCAGCCAAAGACCTCACCAGTCAAGGGCAGCTGCCTCTGCACACATACCACCCCTCCCTAGGAAAGGAAGCCCTAGTTGTCCGGAAGCCCAACCTTACCCATCGATCTATTACCAGCTTCCATCATTGCAACCAATTTGAAAGTTATTACTGTGGATTCTTAAGACGTCAACAATGAGGACGCCTATTGTCCCACTAATTAATTCAGCAAACCTCCATGAAATAATAGGAGCTGTAATTGTAATTCCAAACTCACCCCTCGACCACTGGAATCAACTAATTAAACAACAATCAGCCAGCACCGGGCTTTCATGGGAAGATGGACTATTCCTTTTTATAGCTGCAATTAGGCGACACATTCAATAATCAGAATGAAATACAAATTCACCCAGGAGCCCAGTAAATTATGGCCATTCATACTTTGTTTTCCTCTGGTCGCCTCCCAGAAAATGAAAGGGGTGGCATCGCCCAGCTGCAGCAGGGTGCCGTCTGGATTGCCTACAAGCCACTCCTTGGAGTCCCTTCCGAGTCAAAGGGTCTGTGTGCTGTGTGGTTCAGAAGCAAGATAAAGGTAGGGGCTGCTGATACAGCTTCAGTCCTGCCCAAGTCTCCGGCCCCAGCAGGAAGTCTGGGTTCCCTGTGGTCTCAGAGAGAACGACAGAGGAAGAGACAAGACTAGGAGCCCTGTCTCCACTTGCACCACAATAGCAGTGTAAGACACCTATCCAAGCCCTCGCTCACATGCTCAAGTGTAACACAACTAGCCAGGTGTGTAACAGATAGAAACCCCTTTGCATGTCCTATAAGAATGCTTCAAGACTGGAGGAGGGCTTTCCCAATGGTGGGAGCACTCGCGCCTGAGGAAAGAGAAGCAAAGTGAAGCGGACAAGGTTCACGAGAAGCCACTGAATCACGGTGGAAATTAAATCAGGTACAAGGCAGTGGCTGGGCAGGGAGGGGGAGGAGAGGCGTGGGACAGATGATAAATGGAAGGATAGCTACTTTGAGACGCTGTCAGCCACCACAGGCTGAACGGAAAACATGCACTCTGCAGAAGGTGCCAAAATGCTCATGTCCTCCAAAGGGAGTGGCAGGGTCCGGCTGCTGATGGTCCTCCTGAGCAACAGGAACCATGTGGGGTGCCTCAGGGTCAAAGGCCATGGATAATGGTGCCCAATTGATCCTTCTCAAACCCAAATTAACTGGGAGTTGTTTTTCAGAAGTAAAGCACGTCAAAGCTTTGGGAGGGTGGACTAAAGGGATTTCTTTGCAGACAGTGTGGTCTGTAGACCCTACACTTTCAATGTTAGCAGTTCCCTAAGGTCAGAGGCCTCTTGCTCTGTCACTCAGTGTAGATGTAAGCACATAACATGTTAAGTAGATGCTTAGTTCCCAGACACCTCTCTACCCAGCATTCCCTGCTGGGAATCTCAGAGCCAAGAGCCTTTTTTCTCCCTGTGGAAGAATCGGGAATGCTTAAGGGAGGCTAACTGATGGAAAAAAGTGTTTTAGTTAATTTTGTCACAGTTAGATGGGACACAGTCAAGGGTGAAGCCACAGAACATGTCTTAGCAGCTAAGTGCATTTGTTTCTCTTCCAGAGAACCAGACTTAGTTGGCAGCTCACAATCACCTGTAATCCCAGAGCTGATTCTTCCTTCTGGCCTCCTTGGAAACCTGTCCACATGAGGCACACACCCAGATAAACCGGGTGTGTGTGTATACGTACACACACACACACACACACACACACACACACACACACACACACAAATAAAAACAAAATGCTAAGAAATTTATAAGAGCAGATAAGAAGTGCAGTCAGACTATAAAGGTCCACCTCACAGAGACCCACTACCCACTTCCTCAAGCAAGACCAACTTCTAACAGCTCCATAGCCTAAAACAGGGTCACTAGCTAGGAACCGAGGGGACAATCCCCATTCAAACTACAACAGGATGCATCTACTTACTTACTCAACAGTACCTGACTGAACACCAGTTCCATGGCATCTATGTGGAAATGCCTCAGCTCAGCAGAGGGTTAGCCAGCAGTGGTAAGGAGAAAGAGAAAGGCAACAGTGGGAGGTGGGGTCAAGGGGTGGTGACAGCCTTCCAAAGAAAGATGTCTTCAATGGGTACCTGAACAATGACCCAGAGTCAGCCAAGGCCTCTACTTCCTCATCTCTTGAAATGGGAGCAATATGGGTATCTTTGTAAGCATTAATGAGATGTTACACAGCAGTTCTATGCTCAGTGGTAAGTGATGTTGAAATGTTTGCTCTTGGGGTTCTTGCTGTCATTACCATCTCTCCATCATGGTCTCTTTATAATAAGGGATTAAAGGGGGTAGAGATGGGGGCGGGGGGAGTCTGGCCCAGTCACTCCCAGCATTCTTCTCTGCCTCTTCTGCCATGACCACTGCTCAACTCACCCAAACGTTAGCTACCACTCCTACCCACGCTGCAGAGCTTCGCTATGTCTGCACCGGGGCTTATGTCAAGGCTTAAGAGAAGACATGGGGTGGAGAACAAAGAGGATTGAGATGAGAGAGAATAAAGACAGACAGGAAGGGACCAAGCAAGAATGTAAAAGGTTTCATTGGAAGTCAGTGAAGGGAACTCACTCTGATTTAAAGCTCTTGTGGCCACAGACAGTCACCCTGACCAGTGCCTCAAGGCAGGACCCAAGGTGTGCGGAGATTAAAGACGTGTACAAAGACTCTTTTTTTTAAAGATTTATTTAATTATGTATACAATGTTCTGTCTGCATAGTTTGCCTGCATACCAGAAGAGGGTGTCAGATCTCATTATAGATGGTTGTGAGCCACCATGTGGCTGCTGGGAATTGAACTCACGACCTCTGGAAGAATAGTTGATGCTCTTAACCTCTGAGTCATCTTTCCAGCCCCCTACCCCATGCAAAGACTCTTAAAAAGCTGTGTGGATTCTTAAGAGGGCTGTGTGACTCTTGTGAGTCCGTGTTCCCAGCCTGGGCTGAGTCAAAGATTAGCCTTCTTGTTGAAGTCTCACCTTGTAGCACTGGAACTAGGAAGTGAACAATCAGAGATTCCGAGTCCCCTACCCTCAGCTTGCCTATCCTTCCCGTTTGTTCATCAGTTATCATACTGCCTGAGGGACCAATGCTGCCCCCCTACGGGGACAACAATTTTCAGGGGTGCTCTTAGGGTTCTGAGAATCTAGCAGAGTAGCAGGAGAGCCGGTGAGGTAACAGAAGCCAAAAAGTGTTTCCACTGACTTACTGCAGCCTGGCTCTGGCCAGGCTTCAAGGCTACAGAGTACCCAGAAGTCTAGTGGCTTAGAGTCAGTCTGGACTACATCAGTGTGCTAACAGAGAGCTGCCTGAGCCCCAGTTCTGGGCCTCTATGACCTCCTGGCTCTTTCTTTCTTTCTTCAGTCTAACAGCCCTGGATGTCCTGGAACTCACTCTGTATACCAGGCTGGTCTCAAACACAGAGATCCGACTGCCTCTGCCTCCTGAGTGCTGGGATTAAAGGAGTGTGCCACCACTACCCAGCTGTAACTCCATGTATGTACCATCTACAGCAGACACTCCTGGACTGTAATTCCTAGCCTCACCTCCTCCTCTGCCCATAGCAACTTAATCAGGGACCTGTCCGAGTCCCGAGTCTTCTGATTTAGACTTTCCACTGTGTGTCCATCTCCTCCTCCACATAGGGAGGCAAGATTTGAACTGGACCTCACAGGACCCACAAGCCAGTACTGAGTGAGGCCCAGGTGTTAGCAGCTGTGGGTGGTCGTGGGTATAGTGGGCAGACATAGAAAACAGAGAAACTCCTTGCTATCTATTCAGCTTCTTGTCAGCATCAAACTGCCAAGGACTTTTTCATCACACCCGGCCTCTTAGCAATAGTCCCGAGTCTGATTTAGAGTACCTAGTGTCACATTCAAGGGGAAATTCTCACTGAAGATTCACATGCTGACAATGGAAGGGTTAGCTTTATTGATCAAGCATCAACACCAGCAGCAGCATCAACCACAAACACTCAACAGGACTCTATTCACACATAACAGCCGAACACACAGGACACCTTACGAAGCCCAAAGAATCAACCTGGTTTCATGGCCTTAATTATGGGCCACTAGAGGTCATTAGCTTTAAATGCAGTGTAAATGTTTCAAACGGAAAGACACTGATTTTATAATGCCAATGCCGGGAACTTATTAGATCAGTAAGACTGGGTGAATGAGCGAAGGAAAAAAGGAATGTGGCATGGACATCTCCATGGCTTTGGGCCTGATTGTAGAATTTATGGATGACTGAGGCCTCTTGCTTTTCCATCTTCTTGCAGAACATTTAATGGCCTTACTGGGGTCATTTCGTTACTAATTTGTACCTCAATCAGAAGACGGAGGGAGCGGAGAAAATGAAAAGGGGAATGTTGCAAATCAATCAGCGTTGTTCCCTTTAACAGCTCTGGGAGAGACTTTAGTGGATAAGAACGATTGAGACTAATGGCTAAAGCTGGGCTTGGGAATTATCTATGGGCTTATTTATGCATGACTTCTGGCATCCGCTCTGCCTGGAAAACTTCCCAAGAAAGATGAAGCTTTGGGAAGTGGCTGGGGGAGGGGAGGGGTGGAACAAAGCTGCCCAGGCAGGTCTCCCACCCCCACCCAGGCAGCCTGCCCCCCTCAGCATGGGGCACACAACACAACTGCAATGGCTGTCAGGGGATGCCACCTGTCCCCCTCCCTCAGGAGCCTGTTCCACAGCTGTAGTTCCCGGGTAAGAGCTACAAGGCACTACACTGGGGAATGCGGAAGGGGACTGAAAGTTTGTGTTCCCTCCAAATTCACGTTTTGAAATCTGAATCCCCCAAGGTGAGTGTGGAGACTTGGGGAGGTGATAGCCATGGGTGTGGGGCCCTTCCAAACAGCATCAGTGCCCTTAGAAAGAAATAGCAGAGCTTGCTCTTGCTTTCTCTGCTCTCCACCAAGACAGAAGGGTATCTGTCTGCAAACCAGAAAACAGAACTGGATCTGACAGTACCTTGTGTTTGAACGTCTCGGGCTCTGCAATGGTGAGAAATGACTATTTGATGCTAAAGCCACACAGTTTCTGGCATTTTGTTACAGAAGCCCCCACAGACTAAAGTGTAATGCCTTCGAAGTAGCACAAAGAGGCTTGTATAGCAACAAAAGGAGAGAACAGCGATGGCCATGTTTCCCATAAACCACATTTCCCACCATCAAGGGCTGGCTCACACAAAACAAGTGTAAAACATCCAGGTCACCACTGGATACTAGAGTTTCTTTCTGGCAGCTCATATCCTAAACACGGCCAAGGCAAAGGTGCAGATGTCAGAGAGACAAACTTCAACCGAGTGGCCTGTCAGAGAGGAAGAGGACAGCAGATGAGGCCAGGGGCGTGGTCTATGGTGAGGGCGGGGCAGGATCTGTCCCTATCCAGCCAGCAGGGTCAGGAGTCAAGATCACTGTTCTGAGGAAAACCACCTGGTCTGAGCCAGGACAAATCTGCCACTTACTATTGTGACACATATGAAGGTCTCTCTAACCAGCCTTCCTAAAGAGCAAGATCCTCCAGCAAGATGAGGAAATATCCTAAACCAAGATGGAAAACAGGAGACCCAATGTGGGTAAGGGACAATTGTGCACCAAGCACAGAAAAAAAACAGCCAGAGTTCGAGAAAGTGAAACAAGACACAGGCATAAGGAGGATGTTCACGACCAAGTCGTGGGCAGCTGAACATCCTTTCCACCTGCCGGAACTCCTAGAGAACAATATAGCAACCCAAGAAGAAGATGGTGTAAGATCCCAGGCACAGGGACTGCAGGCAGAGAACAACAGAAGCCCATCCCAAGAAAGCAGCAATGCGGGCAGGCCTGGGGAGCAAGAGGCACAGAGTCCCCAAGTGAAGAGATGTGTTGGAATCGAATGATCACCCAGAGAATCCAACCTAGAGGAAGATCACTCCAAAAGGTAAGTACAAAGAAAACAAATATGAATGAACAAAGCAGTTGCTAAGACAGGCACCACAGGTGAGAAGAGAAACGAGGCTAGGGAGATGGACTCTTGAGTGAAATGCTTGCTGTGAAACAAGGCTTGGGAGATGGACTCACGCGTGAAATGCTCGATGTGAAACAAGGCTTGGGAGATGGACTCACGTGTGAAATGCTTGCTGTGAAAGGAGGCTAGGGAGATGGACTCACACGTGAAATGCTCGCTGTGAAACAAGGCTTGGGAGATGGACTCGTGTGAAATGCTCGCTGTGAAAGGAGGCTTGGGAGATGGACTCACGTGTGAAATGCTTGCTGTGAAAGGAGGCTAGGGAGATGGACTCAAGCGTGAAATGCTCGCTGTGAAAGCATGAGAACCTGAGTTGGAATACTCCACGCCCATGGAAAAGCTGGGGACAGTGGCATATATCTGTAACACCAGCTCTGGGGTGGAGACAGGAGGATCCTAGAGGATCACTGTTCAGCCAGTGTGGTGGTCTCAATGAGAATGGACCCCCACAGGCTCATATGTTTGAATGTCTGGTCCCCAGCTGGTGGAACTTTTAGGAGAGGAGTAGGAGGTATGGTCTTGTCTGAGGAGGTGTGAGACTGAGAGCCCATGCCATTCCCAGTTAGCTCTTTCTCTGCTTCCTGGTTTTGTATCAGATGTAAGTGCTCAGATACCATTCCAGTTCCGAGCCTGCCTGCCTGCTACCATATTCCCTGTCTCGATGGTCATGAACTCTAGCCCTCTGAAACCATAACCAAGCCCCCAATAAACTCTTCTATAAGTTGATCTGGATATGGTAACTCTCCAAAGCAATAGAAAAGTAACTAAGACAGGCCCTATAGGCGCATATATTTGAATATTTGGTCTCCAATTGATCGAACTCTTTGAAAAAGATTAGAAGGTGTGGCCTTATGAGGGAGGTGTGTCACTAGGGAAAGGTTTGGAGGTTTAGAAAGCCCACACCATTCCTAGTTGGCTCCCTCTGCTTTGAGGTTTTGTCTTAAGATGTAAGCTCTCAGCTACTGCTTCAGCACTATGCCTGCCTTCCTGCTGCCAAGCTCTCTACCAAGACGGTCATGGATGCTAACCCTCTGAAACTGTAAGCCCCAAACAAACACTTGCTCTGTGAGTTATCTTGGGCATGATGTCTTACCACAGCAATAGAAAAGTAACTAAGACAAATGAAACAGTGAGCTCCATGCTCGGTGAAAGACCGTCTCAAAACAAAGTGGAGAGGGATAGAAGTAGACACCCAATGTCAGCCTCTGGCCTCCTCACGCATACTCAAGGGCAAGTGCACCTGCACACACTTGTGCAGGCACACAGGCATACACCCCCCATACACACACACACAAAACAACTACAATGCATTAGTCGGTTGAGAATAATATTCAAGTCGACATAATAATGTAAACTCTGAATGTCAACTTAATGAATGTTTAAAGGCAAGAATCAGAGGGGACAGCAGTTTAAGACATTTATTCCTCATTGCCCCAAATAGAAAATTCAATAATTCATGTAATCAATGCATTGAAATATAGCAGCACACATACTAGAGAGATATGGAAGCGAAAAGAAAGAGCTAAAGCCTGTTGTGGTCCATTGTTTCTAAGAAGAAAGGCTGGGACTCAGGGACATAGAAATGCCACAACACTGTTAGGAGCCTTTCAAAAATTTCTCTCACAATCTAAAAGCAATGATCATTATTTTTCTTAAATTCCCCAACCCTGACCCTTTGCGGTTGACAGTGAAATGATGAGGCTAGGCAGCAGCAATTCTGCCTTGACCCTGGTCACCTGTGTTCATCTTGCCCTAGGGGTCTCTCATTCATTACTGCTGCCACTAAGAGGGTGCCCCCCTGCCCCGCAGCAGCCCACTCTCCTTTCACATAAGGCTTTGCTATGGAAATGGGTCCTTGGCCTTAATCTCAAGAAGTGTGTCTAAGGAGAGCAGAGAATGGTGAAAGTCTCCATCCTCCTCAAAACAAGAATGGAGAAGGAACAAGAGGACACTCCCTTGGCTAGCTCCTCCCTCTACTGGTGTGCCCCAGCCTTCCAATCCCCCCTTCCCAGTTCATCCTGTCCAGCTCCTGCCCACCATTTAGGGTTTTCCTCATTCTCTATATCTAGCCTCCCTCAAGTCTGAATGTTTAACAGTAGGGTCTATAGCTTCTCCCTGGCTACCTTTGCCACTCCTGCTTCCTGGTTAATGGCTTTCTTTTTTTCTCCATGACTAGCACCATGCCTTTGGGGGAAGCTACCCTTCATTGTGCCCAACTTGGAAGCCAATGAAAAATCCCTATTGTTTACATAGGAGATATCCATAGACAGAAACAGGAGGATAAAACTAGACATGGTTACTGCTATAATCCAAGAACTAGAGAGGCTGAGACAAGGGTATCAGTGAGCTTGTGGCCAGCCTGGCCTATAGAATGAGAAAATTGAAAGGCAGCAGGCGAGGAAGAGGGAGACAAGGGCTGGTGGCTACCTGGTATGGTGGTTTGAATGAGAAATGGTCCCCAAAGGTTCATACGTTTGAATGCTTAGCCAACAGAAGGTGGAACTGTTTGGGAAGGATCAAGAGGTGTTGCTGGAGGAGGTGTGTCACTGGGAGGGTGAGTTTTGAAGTTAACAAACTCACACTATTCCCAGTTAGGCTCTCTCCCTGCCTCTTGGTGGTGTCTCAACGTGTAAGCTCTCAGCTACTGCTCCAGGGCCATGCCTGCTTTCCTGCTGCCATGCTCTCCACCATGATGGTCATAGACTCCCTCTGACACTGTAGGCACCAATAAACTTTCTTCTGTAGAGTGCCTTGGTTATGGTGTCTTTTCACAGCAATATAAAAGTAACTAAGACCTAGCATGTTTGAGGCCAGAGTTCTATGTCCAACATCATCCAAATAAAACCAGAGAATGAGAGAAGGGGACCTTGACCTTTGGATAAGGTATTAAACATATCAACCTTAGTTTTCTCACCTGTAAAATGGGGGTGATCACATCTGTTCCAATCCCAGAGGGCTCTCAAAACAATCCAGCTGTGTAGCCTGGAGAGCCATTCAAACATGAACTAGTATTATTACCATTAGCCCTGTGTGTGTGTGGTGTGTGTGTGTGTGTGTGTGTGTGTGTGTGTGTGTGTGTGTAGATGCACTTGCCCACACATGTGAATGTGGAGGCCAGAAAATGACATCAGGGGTCTTCCTCAACCACCCTCTACGTTTTGAGGCAATGTCTATCACTCAACCTGGCACTTGGCATTTCGACTAGGCTGAATGACCGGCAAGCTCCCAGCATCTTCCTGCCTCTACACCTCTGTCCCTCAATACTGATGCCAGCGTATTGGGTGCTGGGGATCTGAACTGGGGTCCCCATGCTTACGCAGCAAGCACTTTACCCACTGAGCTATCTGTCTCCCCACCTCAGCCATGATCACTTTGGAAGATAGCAGGCTACAGTCTCATGATTACTTGGGGACCCATGTGCTGAAATGAAAAGCTGGCCCCTTGGTCACCTTGTGTCCCCTGTGAAGCACTGGGTTCCAGCAGGCTGGTCTATTATCCAACGTAGAGCCATGCCAGCTGCCCCGCCCAGAGTAGCAGTCGCCCGGGGCACAGACCTCACTCAGTGCCTCAGGCAAATGGCTCTGAGCACCTGTGCCACTTCCCTTCATAAACCCAAATCGCTCACTAATGCTCCTCAGCTCCTTTCATCCGAATGGAAACAGCCGTTGTTCTTATTGGATTGTAGATGAATCACTTGGAAAATATTTTGGGGCACATTATAGAGGCAATAACATAAAAGTAACCTGGAAAATGGTTCTGTTTTGTTTTCTACTTTGCAAACCCAAACTGGAGCCTGGGGTTGTATTCCAGATTTTTGTCTCTTTTTTTAACAGAAGTATTTTTTGCTTACTTCCTCTTCATGCTGGCAAAGGAGACAGGTGACTCTCTCCCTGGTTAGGAGGGACACCCTTCACGGCATCCCCAGCAGGAAGGGCTGGGTGAGAGCAGACAGACCCACACCCCAGGCTTTAGGTCTGTAAAAGGTGACTGAAAAAAGGACAACACTGGTCTCAGCCTTTCCTGGAGACAGACATGAGGACACCGATCTGAGGCAGGCAAGCAGGCACAACTGACTCTCCACAAGACAGCAGGACTGTCTCTCTAGAGAGAGTATATGTCTTAGCTGGGAATGCTCAGTGGCCAGATACCTACCTTTTGGGATACTTCCCATCTATCCCTATTCTTGAGGCAGAAGACTGGGGCCATTGCCCTTTGAAAAGCCCAACAGTATGCCTGCCAGACACTCAAGACGAGTCACATCAATCCAGAAACCCACTTGCAATATAGTGCCATGATCATGTCTCTTGGTAGGACATATGGGTTCGATAGTGTGGCCAGGGCCATCTTTCTCTGCCCTAGAGGCCACCGTCTCCCCATTATCTCCCCTGTTCAGGAAGTACTGGCCTCTTCTTCATGCTGTCTTCCTGTCAGTCCTGGCACTCAGAACCTCCAACCTGTCTTTTCTGACTCTAGCAGAGAAATCCCCACTCTGCAGGCCCAACACTGGAGCTTTCTGAGCCTCTGTCCCAGCAGTGAGCACTTCAAAACCCTTAAGGTAAGAGTCGAGGTGGTGACTTTTAGAAAGGGGGGGCTGGGAGGAGAGGAGAGGGCAGAAACTGTGGCTGGGATGTAAAATAAATTTAAAAAAAATAAAGAATGGAGATGAGGCCCTAGAAAAATCCCCCTCAATTGATATCAACAATTAGGAATTAACTACCCTACCTCTTATTCGGAAAACAGAACGTGCACTCCAAGGGAGCTTAGAGCCTGTTGGAATAGTTAAGAGTGCACTGCTCTGTGCCACCCTCCTCCTACTCTGCAGAGTCCAAACAGCACACGTTGACACAACGTGGTCATAAAGTGAGCTTGAAACCTTACTGTGCCCCCACCCCCACTGGAATATCATTGTGAACTTAGGTGAGGCTTCAGGCCCTCCTAGGTGGGAGGGAATTTGAAGTTAAATCTTGTCTGGACTCCCCTGAGCCATCACCCCAAGCCAACAAAAGCTCACCTCTATCAAGGGGTCTCTTAAAATCCCTGCAGCTTAAGGTCTAAAATTGCTCACTAAATACCCTCTCAAATGAAGGGGCTTTCGGCCTTTTCATTTGTGAAGTAAAATCTGAGGCCTGGGGTAATAAGGAAAGAATAGCCCAGTCTGAAGGAGTGAACCGCAAATCCAGGACGCCATTGGCCAGACCTTGATGGAAAATTTAACCTCAGTGGCCCGGCTCTGATCTTTATCATCAAAAATGACACTTCCTTGCAACAACACAGATGATGCAAAGTAAACACAGCCAGCTTAAGCAAGGAGGCAAGATCAGCCTTGGTGTCTCAACTTTCTCCTCTGTTTCCTGTCTTGCTTTTTCATTCCCCTTAGGAAAAGATGGCTGTGTCCACTCCCTACCAGCTAATGTGCTGTTAGTTAAGTTTTCTCATGTGGCCAGATATTACCTCTGAATCGTAAGTGCAAAGAGTGAGATGTTGAGAGGCGCCAGGGCGGCAGGTGTAATTAATGAGATGAGCCTTCAACCAGCCCCTGCTTTTCTGCTGGGTCTCATTAACTGCTGCTGCACTGCCCTGCCTGGGAGGCCTCGCCCAACCCTCCCTCCCCACTGGCTGATCTCTATTGTACTTCTTACTATCCTGGATCTGCTAAATGCTTTATATTCCGTTTGCCAACGCCGGAATGATTCAGAACAAGATTGGGTTATTACAAATTCAGGAGGCACTACACACACACGGCTGTCATGTTTCAGTTACCCTTTCTCTTGGTTTAATAAAATTTGCCACACTAACACAAAGCCATCTTTTATCGTTCCCCTGCTGTTGTAACAACTTGTCCGGCTTCCCTCCTGCTAATTAAAGGAGGAGACCGACCACGCAGCCGCTCATTGTAAAGTGGGTTTCCGGGTAACCTGTCAATATCTTCGTAGTCACTTAGCTCTGGGTCCTATGGTCCTTTAGCCACCCGCTCCTCCATGATTGGAGCCCTAATGAGGTCGGCAGCTGGTGGCGACATGGCAGGCATGCCCCGCGTGGCGCGCTGGTGGGATGGCAGACGCAAGCAGTCCCCAGAGGTAGGATGACGCGGGCTCCGCAGCCTGTCCTCCCACGCTGCCCCAGCCGGCCCTGACTTGCTTGCGACAGACTCACCAGCAAAGGGTCCCCCAACGCAAGAGCGAGCAGCGGGAGCTGGGAGGTGGGCGGTGAGGCGGGACCCCCGCCCCCAGGATTACCGGAAAGAGGAGGCAGTGGGTACCAAGGAAGCAGGGAGGGGAGACCAGCGAAGCTGTGCACAGAGCCGCCCTTGTGCGAAGTCCTGAGCCGAGTCCAATCAGCCCGCTCCCGGAAAGCCCACGCGCCACTCTCCAGCCCACTCGGGGGCCTCGAGGCGCCCCAGGCCGCGGGGGCGGTGCGTCTACATCGGGTACATCTGCCCGGGCTAATTGCCTCACTACAGCCCGGGACACCGCCCTTTAGAGGGACCAGGGAGGGTTCATTAGCATTCCCTGCAACCACTGCCTGGGCGATCTGAGTCGGTCAGGAGCTACCCTCACCCCTAACTGGGACTGCCAGGACTAAGGGAAGCTCCAACATTGGGGTGAGGCAGGAGTATGTCCATCGGTGGCACCTATGTCTCTAAGGCCCAACTGTGTGCTTGGAGCTTCAGTCTGGGGGAACCTTCGGCTACCGGGGCAGGCATAGTTCAAGGTCAAGGTCAAGCCCGAGGTGCTGGGGAAGGCGAAGCCTAGGGATCCCCTAATTAGCTTGCAGTAGTGGCCCCCTCCAGGACCAGCTCGGCCGCAGGGATTCCTGGGCCAAATCCCCTTACGAGAACACTAATAAGTTTACAAATGGAAGCCGCTGGCGCCTCTTGCAATAAAAGGCAGAAGCTCCGCTCTAGCGCTTCAATGGGAGCATTTTCCCCCTTAACAAGGGGTTGGATTCAGCTGCCTGGTGCTGTCTGGGCAGGGCGAGTTGCCGGAGTAACCAAGGCCTACCGCACACCAAAGGCTGGGAGACAGAGCTGGCTGCAGGCTCCAGGACTCGCCTAGGTGTCAGTACACCCAGATCCTACAATGCCCTTCTTCTGGGCATTCCTCTTAGGCATCTCCCTCCCAACCCAGTCTCCCTAAACAGAATCCCTGATCCAATCTCAAGCTTCTACTAGGCTTCTATGAAATGCTCCAGACACATCCCCAGATCCCTGCAGGCCAACTAGGAAGCACACACTGCATGCTCAGGGTACTCAGAGCAGCCTGGGGGAATGAGTGACCCCCAGGACTGGTAAGAGGGAAAGGAAAGCCCATAGGACTCAATTCTATGCTTGAACAAGAGGTGCCCTGTCTTCTTCCAGAAGGGCATGGGGGAAATTCAGGTTCAGAGGACCAGCTGGAAAACACACTCACCCCACTGGTTACTTCAAAACCCTAGGTGCTGTTTTGTTCCAAGCCTTAACCTAACTTGGTCCAAAACTCGACATTCAGACCTCGCCAAGCCTAATAGCCTGAGTTCAATTACCAGGACCCTTGTAGTGGAAGGAGAGAACAGACTCCCATAAGCTATCTTCTGACCTCCACACATTCACTGTGCAAATTTGTGTCCTCCTCCCCCGCATAAATAAATAAACAAATGTAATTTTTAAAAACTTCAAGTTCACATTTCACACCCCCTCAAAAAAATTAAAATTTCATTTCACTTTGATTTCCTCTCAAGGACACTAAAATACAGAGATCTCTTAACTCCTTTTACAAGTTCACTGCTGATCATTGGAGTATATCTAAATCCCAGAAGTTGTATTTTAGGATTCAGGAAACTTGGACTATGGAGGAGTCTAGAAACACACACACACACACACACAAATGCATATACCTCAGAATCCCAGAGTGCCTGTCTTGAAGCTAGCCTGAAGCTAGGCTGAAGGCTTCCCAATGGCTGCCTCCTAAAGGGCCTTATCTATTAACCTAGGAGAAGCTATACTCAGAAGTAATATCACTAGCCAGCAGACGCTAGACCACACCAGCATTGTTCATGTCTAAAACAGAAAGACTTTATTTTCTTCGCAGCTGACAAAAGGAGCCCTTTCCCAAGTTGTGCCCAAGCAGTGGAGAGGTATACTTCACCTACCCGGCTCCTGGGAGCCAGGCCAGCCAGGTGTCTGCCTGATAGCTCCACAGTCTCTCTCATGCACGCACCCCTGCTTTCCACAGCCCAGAGGTCACAGTGCATGCACACAGCGTGCCTACTAACACTGGGCAGCTGGTCCCTGGCTACCCACTCTGCCCCCCCTCAAGCCGTGGGTCTTCCCTTCTCCCCACACGATACCCTCATCCCTCGTTCTGTCGACTGACTTTCTAACGCTCAGATTGCTCACAGCTGCAGCCACACACATTTCTCATTAATGTCTGCAGCAGACCTGTAGCTCTCTACTTCCTGTCAACTGAAGCCATGCTACCCCCTCCACCAGTCAGTCCCCTTTTGTAAAAACCTAATATGCAGGATGCTCAGTGACTGAATGATGTTTCCTGCCCACCCCCAACTGCACCCTGGCTTCATTTGGCCTCCTTGTCTGGCCTACACACAAGTCCTCCCTCACTTCTAGGTGTTTAGAGAAGCAGGTGTTTCTCCAGTTCCACAATACTCTAGCTCTCTCCTTTCCCCCTCGTTCTAGCATATCCTTCCAGTTCGTGCACCGCCGCCTCCAGGAAGCCTTCCTGCTTCCTTGCCACTCATCCTCGGCTGAGTCAGCCCCTTGTCTTGGTCCATTTTACATTGTTCACCTGGTGCAGGATAATGAATGAATAAAGAAAAGATTCTTTGGGGCTTGTGATTATTGGAGGTCATGACTACAAGACTAAAGGGTCCACTTGGTCACCAATGAGAGCTTTCTGGCTACTTCTGAATGAAGCCATGGTATGGTGTGTAAGGAACATCGGTGAGCACGTAGAGGCCTGGGTGAAGAGCAAAGGGCCTGGAGGCTAAAGGGCCAAGCTCTCTCTTCTTACAACAGTCCGCTCTGCCAAGAGCAATGTCCTCCTGCCACATCTAACTGACTCCATGAGACCAACATGAGGACAGTTAGGACCCCGTTACTTCCCATCCCACCTGGAGACAGGCAGGGGACCTCCACCCCACTGGGGGACCACAGGCAGGGGACTGCCAGTCTGCTTACTCCCTCTCAGATACTTTGCAGTTTTACCTTTAATTCCTCTAAGCAGACAAGATTTATGGCCCACTTGACAGAAATATTTAATTTTCCAAAAGTCTATTATTCAAAAGCCGTGGAAATCTCCAGCTCCGCCATTCCCACATTAATACCCACCTCGGGCTCAGGCTCGGACTCCATAAAGCTCTTCCCAGTAGCATGGAAAGGGAAGGAAGAGAATGAGGGCTTTGGCAGAGGAAGGGCCCATAGAACATTCCTCACAGAGTTCAGGCCGTCCTGACACTCTTCCTCAAGTCAAACAAGAATGCTTTTTATTAACAGAACTCACGGCTTGCTATGTGTGAGGGTTAATCGTCACTCGAAACACAACTGGATTAAGAATCACCCAGGAGTTACACTCCTGGATGTGTTTGTGAGGGTGCTTCCAGAAACTGCTTTAACTGAGGAGGCAAGGCCCCCCCAAACGTGGGTGGTACTGTTCCGTGGACTGAGGACCTGAACTATAGAAAACAGAGGAAGTGAGCTGAGCACCAGGGTTTATCTGTCTGCTTCCTGATGGAGAACATGGTGTCCAGTCACCTAAGCTGTTGCCACCACAGTGAGTCATGTTCCTTCTTAAGCCATGAGCCAAAACAGGCTCTGCCCTCCTTAAGTTGCTTTTGTTAAGTGTGTTGCCATAGCATGAGTAAAGTACCTAATATATACTGTGCCAAGCAGTGTGTGTGCGTGTGTGTGTGTGTGTGTGTGTGTGTGTGTGTGTGTGTGTGTGTGTGTGTGTGTGTGTGTGGTATCATTCCTCAGGCCATCGTCACCTTGTTTTTTGAAAACAATGTTTCTCACTAGCTTGAAACTAATGAAGTTGGCTAGGCCAGCTGGCCAGCAAATCCCAGGAACCCTCTAGTCTCTGCCTCCCCAGCAGGGGAGTTACAACATTCAGATACTGGCACATTCAGATCTGACTGACTGAGCCATGTCTCCAGGCCTGTGGTAATTTTAATAGGCATGGTTTAATTTAATCCTTAGAGCCCGGTGAAGTAGCCATTATGACGACCCCATTGTGTAGGTGGATGAGGGAACGAAGGCACAGAGAAAGCTAAGGTCACCGGGCTGCTGGAGCTGACATTAGACCCCCAACATGACTAACTCCAACTCCTCAGCCGTCATGGAGTCTCTCCTGTACCATGTTAACACTCTTCCTAATGCTAACAACAGTACCAAACTCTGTTTAATTCCACATCTCACTGTTCAGCAGATTCACTGATACATTCACGTGCGATGTGTCCCTGCCACACGCGTCGCCTGGCTGTGTGCCTGGCATAGCAAAGGCAAGGCCCCTTGCCTACCAAGATCTTCAAACCTGTTTGAAAACGGAGGTTTCTATGCAAAACAGTGCAGTGGCCCACAGAGGAGGCAGAGAGGCTACACCAGCCACTGAAGGGTGCAGCTGTCTCCAGACAAACGGGAAACAAAGAGTTCTGAACAAACAAGGGGACCTTCTTGGGCCTCTCTCTCAGCCAGCCCCTCTTGTACTGGTGCAGAGCTGATTCTGTTTACACGAGCTCAGCTCTCAGCACGGGAGAGGGCAGAGCAAGCTTCCTGGCAGAGATAAGAGGCAACTGTTAAGGAGAAGGGAAGAGGAAATGGAGGAAAGTGGATGAAGAACTCAAAAAGCTCAGCAGCGGTTTCAGGCATCTGGTGCAGGGGGGGAAACAGAATACCCTCCTAGCCTGGGGGAAGCTCCCCACCAGAGCACAGGATAGCAGCCCATGCTGATGTTAGAGCCCTAAATGATGAAAATGTGATCAAGGGGCTCCCTGCCTGCTGCTTAAGAGTGTCTAGGGGTCCCTTCCTTCCCCTGTCCGTTTAAACAAACACATTTCATTGAGTTAGGCAAAACCCCTATTTTAATTTCTGCTGTCTCATATGTTTTTGAAATGCAGATAAAAGTAGAATTAAAATGTAAGTAAGCACCCTAGCTGGTCAGCAGCTACTGGTGTCCCTCATGTACAGGGATGGATTGTCTGTTCAGTGTCAGTACAGGTACCCAGCATGAGGACCCATCATTACTGGGTCAACATGGAGTGTTAGCATCCTCATGTCTCATTCACCCACAGACAAGGAGGCAGGGAAGCTAGGGAATCTAGGTCCCTCCAAGGCTAGTTCTAGGGCTAAGGACTTCATCTCTCCAGCTCCATGGAGGGCAAATGTAGGGATAATTGCCATCACCAAGCCAGGAAGCTTTTGCTGTGCCATTAGCTCCCATCCCTCCTTTCCCAGAAGGCATTCTCACCAGAGTCGTAGCAGCCAATCCCAGGTAATAAGATCCAAAGTTGCTCATGTCCTCTTACCTGGCTTCTGTCTAGGACAATGACAGGAAAAGTAAACACAGCAGAAAAAATGAAGGTCTACCAGCATCCCAGTGGGAAAGCCTTACTTTAGTCTCCAAAGGCAAACGCTCACAGGGAATGGGCCAAAGCAAGGTGGGAAGCATCTGAGTGGACATCCTGGGAAAGTCACACATGTGGGGAAAAGGGACCAGTCAAAGAAACACACCCAGAGCAGAGCCAAAGAAACACTTCAGCCCTGCAACCAGAACCAAAGAAATGTCCCTGACCTTGAAACCAGTGCCAAAGAAACACACTTTGTCCCTGGAATCAGAGTCAGTGAAAGAAACCAAATCTGACCCTAACCCTGTGTAGAAAACTAGCCAATCCCTGAACAGGAGAGATCTAAGCTCAGGGATTGAAATCTGACCAATCTCCACCCGGGAAAACTTCACCCCCTAAGAAGCCCTATATAAACCCTGTGTCTGTTCAGCTTGTGGCTGTTCGTGCTACCTGGCTGTCTGTCCTCTGCCACTCCTGGATTCTTCCCTCCCAATAAACCCCTTCAATGAGCTTCAGGTGAAGAACTTCTTTTGCAGCAGAGCAGAGGTGACCCTGGGCAGAGCAGAGCGAGCAGGGCTGTAACACTTTTGCCGGAGAAACCTTCCCCTGGCAGTCTGCTCTCCACTCTCCAGGGAGCACGATTGAACTATAGCAACTTCAGCTTCGCCCAGGAAACCTTCTTCTGCCTGAGCAAAACTGCTACACTGGGCAAACACCCCCAGCTGGAAGACCTTCTCCTGCGGAGCAGAGCGGATACACTGGGGAAGCCTTTCCCTGAGGCAGGGCTGTAAGCTGCTCCACTTACTGAGGCCTATGGCAGTCCTTGGCTCCCGAGCTCCAGGATACCTTTCCACCTGAGCTGTGTAACACTCAGTATTCTGTGACTCCCAAGTGCCAGAATACCTGTCCCATCCCATCTGTCGAAATGCTTACAGCACAGTGTCAAGAAGATGACTCTTTGCTCAGTTTCTGAGTATGTCCCAAAGGTTCCCTGAACCATGTCAACTGAATACATACAATGCTACCCGTGTGCAGAATTATGCTAGCCTTCAATTTTATTAGCAGACATTAATTGTGTAACACAACTAGTTTCATTTTGACACTTTCACACCCAGATACAGTGTACTTTGATCATGTCCCCCTCACACCTCTCTCTCCTCCTCTTGCCTCCTTCCTCTCTGCAAACAGCCCCCTCTTTTTAAATTACTTTTCACACTGTGCACTTGTCACAGCACACAGGTGGAGGTCAAAGGACAACTTGAAGAGCTGAGTTCTCCAGATTGAACTCGATCCTCGGGCTTGGCTGCACACTCCCCAGACGTCTACTGTCCTGTTTGGGTTGTTTATCTAGGTTCCCTATATGTAGGGAAATGAGGTATTTGTCTCTCTGGGTCTGGCTTATTACACGATGCTCTCCAGATCCATCCATTTTCCTGCAAATGGCTTCTTCTGTGCGGCTGCGTAGCACAGCGCCCTCTACGCACACCCCACCCGTTCACCTTCTAGAACTTCTGTTCAGTGCAAATGGTACCATATCAGCATGGCCGTCTGAGCAGAGCATATCCCTGGAGTTCGCAGTGTCCTTCACATGGGAGGGGGATGGGGGGGATGAACCAGAGTACTCACACAGGCTTACCTTGCTTAATCTCCCAGCAGCCCTCGAAGGAAGTCATCTCCTTCAGACACATAAGGACATCGAGGCTCAGAGAGGCCTAAGTAACTGGTTCACAGTTGCCCAGCTGGTAAGTGTCGAAACAGATTCTGTTCGAGGCCTGTTGGCTCTGACGCTAAGGACCACAGCTGAGCCTTCTTGATGTCACCACCAGCAAAAGGGCAGAGAAAGAGAGCCAGGCCTCTCAGATGGCAGATCTGGAGAGGAGGAGGAAGACCCTTCTGCCTCTAGGAGAGAAGGTTCCTCATGTGGGCTGCTATTTCAAGGGCTGACTCTCATGATGAATGTGCTCTGGGCACATACGAAATGTAATACATCTTGATTTAGTGAAGCGCTTGATAGGTCGCCTGATGAAATTTTACTTGCAAAATTAATTCAGATTGTCTTGTCTGGGTACTGCCGTCACATAGACAGCAGACAAGCTGGAAAGTATACACAAGTAGTCAGGAAAAGACACTCTGAGGGGTAGTGCTGCGGCCCCGGAAGCAAGCACAGCCCCATGGAACGCTCAGACATCAGCAAGCATTGCTTTTCTTGCCCCTGATGCACCAGAAGCATAGCTTGTAGCAAGAAGGCGTCAGTCTGGATGTAAGACCACACAACAGGGAAGGGATAAGAAAGGGGAGGGCGGGGCAGGATGAGCTCACAGGGCCTCTGCAGGCTCCGAATTCTATGGGATGCAATGAGAGAAGGTGAGGCAGCAGCTGAGTCCCCCGACTGCTCATTGAGGAAGCTCAGAGAACAGCCACCCATCCCAGTCAGGACATGTGAGCCTCAGCCAGGCCTGCTCTCCATAAGGTTACAAGTTGGGGTCTTCTGTGGGCATGAGGAGCTGGGCAGTCAGCTCATAGGGAATGTCCACTAATCACAGCCAGGACAGTGAACCCCTGCCCAATGCCAGGAGGCCGGGGCCTTGGTAAGGGATAACATGGGAAGAGGAGCCGAGGAGGAAAAGTCAGCCCAGCACACAGAGTTGACTAAACTGACACAGGAGGAGGGAACATGACTGCCATTCATGATTAACGAAGGAGGGAGAGGAAATGAATTACTGTAATTACAAACCCATGGAGCATGGTTTAAAACAAAAGTGTTCCTCTCGTGTATCCACAGGAGAGAACATAATACTTTTTAAAAAGTTTTAAAAATTTGCTTAAAATTTTTATACTTGCAAATAACGCATTTTATCAAACCCATCCCCTTTCCCTCCCCTCCAACCTCTCTCCTGTCCCCCACCACTTGGCCTTTTCCTTCTCCACTTTCTTTTATGCTTCCTATGTGTGCATGAATGTAGGACCATCTAACTGGAGCATGGGTAGCCTCTCCGGACCTGTATCCCTAAAGAAAACTGATTCTCCCTCCCCCGGAAGCCATCAGTCACCAACAGCTCCCCACTTAGGGGTCGGAACTCATGAGCCCCCCATGCCAGGGTCTTCATTGGCTTGTAGGCCTTGTGCATACAGTCACAGACAGTGTGTCTTGGCACAAAGATAAGAACTTGGGAGGCAGTTTATTGCTATGTTTATTTAGCAGAATAATAGTATTAGGCTCTGCCCTAGGCCTGTGACCCAGCAGCCACATGCTTTTGGAACCAGTGACTGGTACCAGTCATGAGTTCCGTCTTATAGATCAGGCTTTGAGTCAGATCAGAAAGCGGTTGGTGACTCCTATAACATTCATGTTACTAAGACACCAGTCAACAAATCTTACCCAGCCAGTCCTAAAGCGAATGGTGAGGCAATGCCCATTCCCAAAACAGGTGTCACCTACTGGATGTCAAGGAGTCTAGAGACAGAGAGAGACTTAGGATGAGCCAAAGAATAAGCAAATTGATCAAATCTGCCCAGGCTCTTTATGGAGCTGGTGGGGGATCAGTGGAATTGACTGAGGGGTTGGAGTCTGATTAGTCACACAGACTTGGTGTTACCCTCGTAAAAAGGACTTGATATGGCTTGCATTCTGAGTTCAATCTGGCTGTCATGTAACAAGTGGAGGGAAGCAGAGAGAATGGGGTGGTTTGGACTAAAAGGAAGCCGACAGATGGGGAACAGTGATTAGAGTACACGTGTATTTTGAAGGTAGAACAAACAGGGTTGTTGGGGGAGTTACAGAGAGCATTGTGCACTGGGACATAAATTCTCGTGTCTGAGTCGTTACTCTGAAGACTTGGTGGTAAGGAGGTTTCCAGGCATACCCACCCTCTCCTTAGTTATAAATGTGTCCAAACATTTTGACACTGTGCCAGGAGGTGATCATCTACAAAATCCATATTCAAGGCACTAGAGAAATGGCTCAGGGGTGGGGAGGGATGGGGAGGAGGGGAGGGAGAGGGAGCTGGGATTGGCATGTGAAACAAGCTTGTTTCTAACTTAAATTTTTAAAAAAGGAAGAAAAAAATTAATTAATGCTCAAGAACCATACAACCAAGTTACAAAAAGAACTATAGTGGCAGAATCCTTTAATTCCAGCACTCAGGAGGCAGAGGCAGGCAGACTTCTGTGTGCTCCTGGCCAGACTGGTCTACAGAGCAAGTTTCAGCCCAGCCAGGGCTATATAGTGAGATCCTGTCTTGATAAATAAATTAATAATAAATGCAATAGTGTTTTAAGTAAGTTTACTGTTTGTATTATGCAGCAGTCATAGACATCTTGGGCCACAGGTTAGATATGACTGGACCTTGACCTTGACCCTTTGCCTTCTAATTATGTGATCACTCGCTTCAACTGCAAAACCCCAACAAGACCTGAAAACATTTGGCTCTGACAACTTGTCTTAAACAGACAAGACTGCACAAAAAACAAACAGAAATATGATTTGTACATGGTAGGAAACTGCCAAGTCAATGCCACTGTTGCCTAAGTCAAGTCCATGGCAAAGCAATTTTTTTCTTTCTTTTTTTTTTTTTTTGTTTGTTTCTTCGAGACAGGATTTTTCTGTGTAGCTTTGGAGCCTGTCCTGCAACTCACTCTGTAGACCAGGCTGGCTTCAAACTCACAGAGATCCGCCTGCCTCTGCCTCCTGGGTTTAAAGGCATGTGCTACCACCGCCTGGCTGGCAAAGCAATTGTTTATTGTCTCCAAGACAAACAGCCCAGCATGATCAGTGGCATCGATAAATATGGCAATGGGAAGCATCCCAAAGCCTTGCCCAGTGACAGGTAAAAGCAACTTGCACACTGTGTGTCATGCACAGCTTCCCCCAAGAGCAGGGAAAGGAGGCCAGGGAGCAGAGGGCAGGCAAGCCTGGCCTCTCCTTCTGTTTTGCTTCCTAGGCTATGGGTGCTTATCAACTTCATGAACAGGATACCAAAGTTCCCAGAAGTAGTTTGTCAGGAAAGGGTAGGTGGGCCAGAGAGGAGAGGCTCTAAACTGTGTACATCTGGGAGTAGCCTTGACCCAGCATGGGTTTTACTGGGAGAAGATAGGGAAGTGTGAGTCTCAGCTTAGTGAATCTATCCAAGCTTGATGCAAATCAGACTTGGAGAAGCAGACAGTGTTAGTGCTAAGGGCTTTTTCACTTTTCATTCAGGCCTGGTGGTCTCACTGTGACTTCTGGGTCACCAACCAATAATGAGAGCTCCCACGCCTATTGAATAACCAAGAAGCCACTTGCTGGAATTTTGAAATGGAGCCCCAACAGCAGAAGAAAAGCCAGGCCTTCTGGGGTTCGTGTCCTGTTTGTAAGAGATAGCATGAGGTTGTGGAACAATAGGCAGACAGTGCAGTCTGCATACCTGCAGGAAATGAGAACAGCATCAGTGGCTCTGAGAGACCCCTCATATCTCACTCACTGGCTCCAGCATGGACAGAATGGGGTCTGAGGTCAACTTGCCGCACTGTACCAGTGGTGAGAGTGTGGCTAGAAACCCAGAGAAGGAGGGTGGAGCCCGTGCAGAGCCTACAAGTTTGGGAGATGCCGCTGCTCGCCACAGAGAATGGATGCTGAGGATGCTCAGATGCCAGAAGTCTAACGCTGGGGAAAGTTGTAAAGAATAATTCACCCCACCACCAACCATTCATGGCTGTTTCAGAATGTAAACAGATTCTGCCAATGGTATCTTGGGCACACCAACTTGTCAGGTGATATTTCTGTGGGCCCATTTGGCTCTGACCTGAGTGCTTCTAAACTTGCATAGTTACACTCATCTCCTTTTTACATTCTTAGAGCTTTATGGGTGCCTACAGCAAAGGGCGTTCTCTCTCTCTCTCTCTCTCTCTCTCTCTCTCTCTCTCTCTCTCTCTCTCTCTCTCTCTCTCTCTCTCTCTCTCTGTGTGTGTGTGTGTGTGTGTGTGTGTGTGTGCATTACCATTATGGAAAATGGAAGCATCCTTCCTAGCTGTGGCTGCCCCTCCTCCAAACCCGTCTATGTTTCGAAGCTTGACTTTGCGCCTTGCACCTTTAGGTTCTGCCCCCGCCCTTCCTGCACTCTGTCCGCATGCAGAGCACACAGTCCACTTTCCTGGGCAGCGGGAAGTCTCACGAGGCCGGCAATTACAGTTACTCAGCCTGAGCGAGGCTCAGCAGCATCTCAGTCCTCACTCCCAGCCTGTTCTCTGACCTCTTTAACATCTTCCTTTGCCGGGCTCACACACTCGTGCTCCAGGCTCTGGGGAAGCCATGTGCTGTTTACTGGCTCAGGACATAACCCTGAGCCTGGGTCAGGCCTTCTCTTCCCTACGGCCTCTTAGAAAATTAGCCAGTTTCTCATTCTCTGGGCAGGTCAGGTTCATCCAGGGCCAAACACTTCCCCCTCTACTTTTCCAATCTTCAGCCTCTCCCCACCAGCTCTCTGACTGTGTTTTTCCCTAGCTCTCCAGTGGCCTCTAATTATCCAATGTAACCTCTCAGGATTCCTTGGAAGTGATCAACAGGGCAGCCACCCCTCTGCAGTAAGCCGCTCCTTCATCCCATCACCAGCCACCCCTACACCTCTCCTGGTTTTACCTAGGCTTGTCCTGGAAACACTGAGTCGCAGAGTTTGGCCACTGGCCCTGGTCTTTTTACTGCATAGACTTTCTCTAGGTAAGACAAGCTCTTGGACCCTGCCTATCTGTTGGAGGTGCCGAGACCCTATTTCCAGCCCCATTTCTTCCTGGGAGGGACTTGGGTGTGCACCAGGATGGTGTGCCAGAGTCTTGTTTGATAGACAAATCCCAGCCCTCTGGCCCTTCCTCCTGCCTGCTTTGCATCCCCTGCTCACAGCCCAAGTCAACCTTGACCCCACCCGCCACCCTGCAGTGCCTTCGCCAACAATGGAAATTTTCTAGAGAAATCACAAGCCACGCTGGCTTTGTGCTCTTCTAACACAGTCACGGGTCCCCACAGGTCCCTCGATAACGCTGTGACACCCCACACACTGATCCCAGTAAAGCTATCACTCAGGTCTCTCCGTTAGTCATGCCTCCTTCCTCCAGGCTCCCCAACACTCAACTCAGAGTCTCCGCTCTTAATCTGTTAGGGAAACAAGCAGACAAGAACTTCTGCCACCTCCACAGGCATCCTTCCTACTGCCTCGGTCTTCCTCCACCCAGGGTGGGGCTGCTCCCAGGTAAGGCTAGCCCTCCTGTTCTCTGAAACCCAGCACTTCATTTTCTCACACCCCCACACCCCCTCCCTCCTGAGCTAGAAATTTCCCCCCACTCTGCTGGGTTCAGCCATCCCATACACTCTTGTTCTGCCACCTCTGCAGGAGGCCCTTGTCTGGCCTGGTGGTACAGGGCTGTAATCTCGGCTACTCAGAAAGTTGAGGCACGATGATCCTAGGCCACAAGTTCAAGGCTAACCAGAGCAATTTAACAAGGCTCTGGCTCAAAGGAATAATAAAGAGCTGAGGACATAGCTCAACCTTAGGACACTTGCATAGGATATGAAAGGTGTGAGTTCAACCCTAGTACCACAAAAATAACTGAGTAGTAAGTGTATAAGCAAGTAAAAGGTGACTGGCCCCAGACCCCCCCCCAGCCAGCTTTTTCATTTACTCCCTCTTGACTGCAGCGTCTGAGCCCATGCTACTCTCCCCACTTACCCCTCAGTCACCCCAGTTCCACCAGCGATCGTGAATGACTGCCGCACTGCCAGATCCCATAGACAAAGGCGGTTCTCTTTAATGTGCTCCCCTCCAGACCCAGAACCCCACGGGCTTCTCCTTTCTCCCACAGGGCACATACCTCTGGGCTAGACTACCCTTCCTACATGCCCATTGCTGGCCTCTCCACCTCTATTGGACTGAGCCAGGCAGAGTTCAAGACCCTATTCCGAGCCCTCTTCTCTTCAGTACTTGCCTTCCCTTAGTCACTGATGACCCCCAGATTCGTCTCCTGCCTTGAACTTCTATCTGAACAAGAGACTGACAGTCAAGTGCTGCCTTGGTCTTTCTTCTTAGTTCTCTAATCAATGCCTGTTCAGCAGAGAACTCTTGGCCTTCAGTGAATTTATTCTCTAAGCTCTGCTCTTCAACCATCTTGCCGACAGGACCATCCCCCTCCAAGCTCCTAGAGCCAACGCTCTGTCTTTTCCCCTGGAAGTCTTGGTGCTACTGCATCCCAAATACCCCAGGACTGCAGTATCTGTCCCATGACCATGACCACTCATGTCCCAACCCTTCTTCCCCTGCCTGAGTGATTATGACAACTTCCTGAGTGGTCTCCCACTTCCCCTGTCACACTGATAGCTCATTTTCCTTGTGGCAGCTTACCGTGATGGCTTAGAAATATAAATGTGACCTTGGCATTCCCCTGCTCAGAATCTTAAGGTGGCTTTTTACTGCACTTAGAACCAAGCCCATTTCAACTGACAGAGAAGCCAACTCAAACTGGGTTAGGTGATAAGAACTAATTTGCTGAGAGTGAAATGGTTTGGCGGTCAGCCTCACATCTTCATACCTCAGTATCCAGCAGGCCGTTTTTCTGAGTGGTCACCAAGCTAGCACCGGTCCCAGTACTCACTCGCAGACTCACTCTCTGTTTAGCGGGGTCCCTCATCTCTCTCTTCATTGCAGCAGCTGCCGCCTCTCCCAGCACCTCCTCCAACCCTGGGTCTGTCAGCTGCTGGCAAGCAGACTCCTCAGCCTTCCTAGTCTTGTCCTGACTCCCTCTGGGGGCTAAGCAGCTGTGCTCCAGGTGGGCGCGCTGACGAGGCCTCCTACCCATCAATACTGCTACGTGCCCTCTTAAAGGTCAGTGGCCTCTAACAGGCGTTGCTCTATACCCTCTGTAGGTATCACCGTTTAGGTGAGTCCATGTTGGCTTTTAGAAGCCCCCACCATGGTTTGAGTGGAGAAGGGGCACGCTACTTTTGATAAGAAACATGAAGGAAATAGAGTATATCTCTGGGTCCCATCGTTGACTGAGATGATGAAGTGACAAAGAGGGAAACACTGGGCCGGGTGCCATGCACCAAGCCTGAGAAGTGTCCACTCCCTGCCCCACCCCTGTGTGCCCAAAGGACACTATATGTTCTCCCACTTTCTGGGATAGGTATGTCCCTAGCAACAGTGCTTCCCATGCAAGGGCCTTCTCTCTCCTACACATCTGGCCACCTCTGCCAGGGCCTTCTGATAAATCTCTTGGACCAGAGGATCCAGGCTCTCATCTGTACTGGTGGTCCCAAGGTCCAGCCTCTGCTCTGGGATGTTTCGCTCTGGAGTTCTTGTTCCCATGGTGACACTTCTCTCTGCACCCTCCCATTGCCATCACATCAAAAGGTTATGCCATTCTTTCTCCTAAAACCCTATGCTTAGGGTCCCCCACAAAGCCGTCGTCTCTGGGAACGCCAGCATCAAGGCATGCCTCCTGTCTTCCTGTCTTCCTATGCTACCACGCCTTCCCCGCAGCCGCTCCTGGTCTTGGGAATCCTCATCTTCTGCCTGTGTCTCCGCCTAAGAAAATCTACTTACCAATCATAGCTCGGCTCAGATGGCCCCTGAACCCTCCCACACCTCCCCCAACTCAGAATGAAAGACCTTTAGGAGGCATTCATGGTGTCCCCTTCACCCTCCACTCCTCTAGGAAGCCCTTACAGCATGGCCTGGCCTGGAGAGTGCTTCAGACAGTGGGAGCTCAGAGAGACTGCAGTATGGGTCTCAGGATCCAGAAGGCCTGCTCTGTGATTCAGTCTGAACTACCTCCCCAAACCAGTCCCGTGTGACCATGAACCTGGGCTCCCATGCTTGAGTTTCCCTATGGTCTGTCCCCTGTGAACAGCAGCCCCTATGTGTGCACCTCACCCAGACAGAGCCTCGCCCACCCTGGCAGTCGCCCAACAGCCTCGGATGCATTTATCCCACTAATGAGAGTTTCTTAAAGCCCTAACAAGGCCCTTTCCACCAAGAAGGTTCAGCAACAGATTCCTATAAAGCATAAATTCAGTCTATTAAAGCCAGATTTTAGCACATTAGGAGACCCATGGGGAGGGGCCTGGATTTACCAAACACCAGGCAGTTGCTGTCATTTAATTAAAAAATAGTAATGAGGAGCTCCTGTAATTTCTGGTCTCTCATTAAGAAAGTTTTTTTTCCTTTCCTGATTTCCCATGTCAGATGTTGCTTCGGAAAAAGACAAGTTTTGGTCAGGACAAAAGCTACTGAATGGCTGCAAATGAGAAGAAGCCTTTCTTGCCTGGCTCACCCACTCCTGTCTCCCAGCAAGGACTCTGTTTTCTTGTCTGATCCCTTCCCTAGCTATATTTGAAGATTCCTGCCCACACAGACATCCAGAATCTGACCAAGCTCTGCTGCCTGTCCCCATATTGTTTGTCCTTCACCCAAACTGCCACTTGTTGTAGTGTCCATGTGCCAGGATCTAGACACACAAAGGCTGGAAGAAAAGACTGCGTACTTGGGGACTGGCCAGGCTGGCCAGAAGGATGCTAAGGACCACAGAGAGGCAAGCCCAGGACATCCTGGAGACAGAGAAGAGGAGCATGTTGGGGTCTCTCTGAAAAACTCCTTTAAACAAGGCTTTATTAAGAAGATGGGCATACAGCCAGGCTTTGGTGGTACACACCACCACTTAGGAGGCAAAAACAGGCAGATTTCTATGAGTTCAATGCCAGCCTGGTCTACAGAATAAGTTCCAGGACAGCTAGGGCTGTTATACAGAGAAACCCTGTCTCAAAAAAGAAGAAGAAGATGGAGGAGGAAAAAGAGGAGGAAGAGGAAGAAGAATATAAAGAAGAAGCAGGCATGGAACTGGGTCCCTAGATTGGTGGAAAAGAGAGGGAAAGTGACTTGGGTAAATGGGGACAACCTGTCCAAAGGGACTGAGGCATGTACAGACAAGCACAGAGGGAATTCTGCCACAGTGCAAAAACGTTAAGTGTCAGGGCAGGGTACCAGGGCCCTGTGTGTGAGAGGTTGAGCTGGACAGTTAGTGGCACCTAACCCAACCCACCCTCAAAGGTGAGTGGATTAGAGGGATCAAAACATAGTTGGCTCCTCTAACAAATTAGCACTTCTCTTCTCAAGTGTCCATTTCCATCATCGTCCCTGGAAGCCTGAAGTTGCATCGTCACCACTAATTCTGTGCTAAATCCTAGTAGCTACACAGTGGGGAGTTGACATTACAAGGCAGTGGGCAAGGAAGTCTGTGACTCAGAAAGTTCTAAGAAAGATGCTGGGTCAGTCTCCAGGAGACAGGAATGCAGGCTCAGAATCTTTGTCCCCAGCTGAGCAGGTGCAGTCACTTATGTCCCCTCAGCATGTACCATTCCAGAAAATAAAACATCCAAACTGAGCAATACTCCCCTGGCTTCTGTGGACACATGGAGGTTTAGCCCACCTTCCCTGCGTGCTGAGAGCTACAAATAGGGCTGGGATGGAGACCACCCAAGGCGGACCAAGGCTGGCCAAACTATAAGATCTGATAAGGGTCCTGACTCCCCTACACACTGGTCCCCCCTACTGGATGCAGCCCCAAAGGGCCCCTGCTAGGAAGTAGAGGCACTACACCTGAGGGACAGCCACAAAGGCCAAGAACTCTTGGTCGCGGCAGCAGGGACACCCAAGGAGACACAGCCTTGCAGTAACACTGAGGAAGACCCTCAACTCCCACCTTGAGTCTCAGTAGCTTTCTCAGCCTTCACAAATCCTGAGTCCAAGGCCTCCGGGGGGCCAGTTGTGATCCAGGAGGTCTTGAAAGTCGTAGGCCCTGACTCACAATTACAACCAAGATTCCCAGAGCCCACAGCAAGTAAGACTCAGGAAATGGGCTGAATTCCCTCCACTCCTCCCTATCAGAATTCACACATGAATGAGGCTAAGAGCCTGGGCCCTGGAGTCCAAGTGTTCAGTAATTCACTCAACTCCTCTGCTTTCCTTACAAGTGAAAAGAAATTTTACATTGTGTGGTTAAGAACCCTTGATATCTTGCAAAAGACCTGGGTTCAACTCCCAGAACCTTCATGACAGCTCACTGATGTCTGCAACTCCAGTGCCAGGGAGCCGACACCCTCTTCTAGCATATGAGGGCACCTTGCATAGACTCTGGGGCACACATACACATGTAAAAAACAAATAAATCTTAAAAATAAAAACTATGAGTGAGGCATAGTCAACCCACAGTGTTTCAAAGCCCTTAGCATCCTGCTTGCTGCACAGCGACTGCTCAGTACATGTAGTTACCGTCGTTATTGACAATTTCGTATGTGCTGGGTTGTAAGCACTTTCCATCACCTTACATTTGCCCTGCTGTGTTTTAGGGCAGATGACATTATCATATAATAATGAAAATTTTGTCTTAAGAAAACAACCTTCAATAAGTTAATTTAATGTAGCTTTAGGCCAAAGAAACTTCAGAGGACTGGTGGTGCTGGGTGAGCAGACCTTCATCTCTGGTTCTGCTGCAAAGTCTTCTTGAAAGACACACAGAGGACTGCTGGAGCCAGTGGCTCAGAAGATGGGGCCTGCAGCTCAACTGGGGCAGTGCTTGCCTAGTATGCTGGGTCATCCCCAGACGTTGTGGCCACACAGCCATAATCCCAGAACTCAGGAGGTAGACGGGAGAGGACTCAGAGTTCAGGGTTATCCCCTGCTACACAGAGTTCAAGACCCACTTATGCTGCATGAGATTCTGTTTTAGAAGAAAAAGAAGAAGGAGAAGGAGGGGAAGAAGACAAGCAGACAGAGCCCAGAACCAGAAAGCAGCTAGCTGGTCTAATGGCTGGCCACACCAGGTCTGAACCATCTCAGGCTCTGTGAAAACTCCTAGGGCCACAGGGAGGGTGAGGGGAGATAATGACATCTCAGCTTCAGATGTAGACCACACCCGTAGGGTCCTGGCCCTGCTCTGAATAATTGAAGGACCTGGAGTCATCCGCGCATCTGTCTTACTGCCTGTTTCACCATTCCCCAGCCAGAGGGAACAAAAATCCACCAGCACAGGGCTGTTGTGGCAGTGCCCCAGCCAATGTCATTCTGGGCACCGTGTTTGTGCTCACAAAACTTCACCCCTCTCTGCCCCAGCTCGCCAGTAGCCTCTGAGAAGTCCCTTGGCAAAAAAGGGACTGCTTTGGTGGCTACATGTCCATTGACTCTTCCCAGCCTTCTGTTTCCCAACATGATCACTCACTCCCAGAACAGGACCAAAGCTTTTATGTCACGCAGGGCATCCATCTCTCTTGTTTGTAAATCGAACTTAGCCTGCTCCAACCCCATAGAGATACCCTGGATGTGGGAGAAGAAATGGAAGGACAAATCTCCTAGTTACTGCTGTGCTGAAACTCCTAAGTTTAAAATGAGTATTTCTAACCATGTTATCAAGGTTAAATTGTTATATAGAATGCTGAACATATTTGGTTCATGCCTATAATCCTAGAACTCAAAAGCTGAGATAGGAGAATTGTAAACTCAAAACTAGTGTGTTACATGTGGCAAGTCCCCATCTCAAAACAAAGGGTTTATTTAGTTCACACAACTGAATGAAATGATAGGTTTGGTGATTCACACATATTGGTTAAGCCATCACCGGCCTATAGACATATCTAATACCTCCCCTCATCATTGTTTAGGGGGTAAGCACACAACCTAAGAACGACTTCTTGACATTTCCAAGCGTAGTTGGTCTTGATCAACAAATCAGTGTGATTTAGAATCAGCTCGGAGACACTCCTCTATGAGGGCATGTTAGGGGTTTAACTTGGGTGGGGAAAACCAGCCCTCAGTGTGTGTGGCACCTTCCAAAATGTCTCAGGTAAAGAGCAGACCTCGCCCGCCTGCCTTCCCTCCTTCTCCAGCAAGCGCATCCACCACAGGTACTGTCATCTCCGATGCCATCCGCCACAGGTACTGTCATCTCCGATGCCATCCGCCACAGGTACTGTCATCTCCGATGCCATCTAGCCCCAATTTCATCAGCCTTCCAATCAGACTCAGCACAAGTGACTCCTGTGAGCTCCACGCCTTCCACACCAGTCTGGGGCTGCTGAAGCGCCCAGCTTGGTGGACTGAGTAACTGTGGTGTTCTCTTCGGCATGCTAATGTTACATCCTTTGGGGTTTGTTCCTCCAGAGAGCCCTGCCTAATACCAGCAATGTGGGTGAGAAACATAATAACTGAATAGAAAGGACATAGCTGGAACTTTGTATCCTTTGAACAACACCTTACTACTTCCTCCTCCCCCACCCATACCACCCACCATTCTACTCTCCGCTCTAGGGAGCTATTTAGACTGCACAAGGAAATGACACTGTTAAGTAATTAATTTTCCTTTGCATAGTGTCCTCCAGATTCACTTATGTCACCACAAATTCAAGATGTTCTTTAAGGCTGAGTATTCCATTGCATGCACATGTGACATTTCTTTTGACTCCATTCATGCACTAATGAGCAATATCTCGGCCACTATAGACAATGCTGCTGTGAACACAGGAGAGTAAACATCTCAGGAAATATCTGGAACGCATTTTCTTCCAGTAAATACTGGGTCACATGGTATTCTGTTTTAATTGTCTGATGAACCAATTTGCAGCTCCACCTTCAGTGTGCCAGGGTCCCATCCTTGCCGGCACTTGCCATCTTCTGCCCTTTTAATGCTGGCATGCCAACTGATAGATAGGACACGGTATCTCGCTGAGGTTTTCCTTGCATTTCCTGAGGATTAATTAATTAGTGTCTCTGAACATCTTTTACACACGAGTCAGCCGTTTGCATGTCTTCTCTGGAGAACTGCCCCCTCAGCCCTACTACCTACTCTCCATCTGAGTGTTTGGTTTTTGCTATGGCACTGTGGGAGTCCCTTATGTGTTGGGGATTAAGGCTTTCTCATACTGTCTCGCCCACTCATATTTTCTCTCCCCTCCCGCTCCCACAGACGCATCTTCGCCCACTCAGTTGGACAGAATTCCCCTTGTTCACTTCTGCTATGCTGCCAAAGCTATCGACAGCATACCCCCAGACCACTGCCAGGCCCACTGTCAACCATTTCTTTTGCAGTTCCTAATCCATTTTCAGTTGATTTTGTGCATGATATAAAATACGGGTCTTGGGTCTTGTTCCTTTTTTTTTTTTGCATGCATGCATGCATACATACATTCTGTTTTGCTTTCTGGTACCAGCAATCCAATCCACAGCCGTGTATGACATAGGCAAACACTCCACCACCAAGCCACATCCACAGCACTTGGGTTTTTGTGAGAGAGTCTCAGTCTGTAGCCCAGGTTACCCTGGAACTCTCTGTGTAGGCCAGGCTGACGTCCCACTTCCAGCCCTGCCAGTGTAGAACCTGCAGAGTGCTTAGGATGACAAGTGTCAGCCACCACACCTGACTGTTTCTATGCTAATTCACATTTCCCCAACACCATCTAACTGAGGAGATCATTCTTTCCCCACTGTATGTCCTCAGCACCTCTGTTACCACTAATTGATCACATGTGTGGTTTTGTTTCTGGACTCTGTTCTGTTCCATTCATTTGTGTGTCTGCTTTTATCACTATAGCTTTGTAATGTAATTGAGAATGAGGAAGTGTGACACCCCAGCTTTGTTCTTGCTGCTCAAGATTACATTGACACCTGAAGTCTTTTATGGCTGTCTGAGAATTGTAGGACAATACTAATTCTTCTACTCTCTGAACATAAGATAACCTCCCCACACATTTCGCAACTAAACAGCAGGCACACGACACATCCTGTGTATTCTTTGAAAAGACAGACCTCTTGGAGAATCTGAGGAAAACTGTTGACCTTGTACTCATAATACAAATATTCATGGTTCTATGCAGAGCCCAGGCTTCCCACCATGCTCATCACTAACCCCAGGTGCAAATTCTCCTGAGCATCCTCAGGGAAAAACCTGGAATGCCAACCCTCCCCTCTGCCAGACACTTCAGATGGCTCAGACCCTGCACTCAGTGGCCTGGATTCTGAGTCCCTTACACTCTATATATTAGGACATTTCTCAAATCCAAGCTGCCTGGCCCTTCCTCAGTCACTTACCAGTGCTGTGAACCCTCACTGTGTGGGATCCCTCCTCTAGTCCTGGAGCTCTCCTGAAGGCCTGGGGGTGGCCCTATGGGCACCTTCCTTATCAGTCTTGTCCCATCCATCCTCCACTAGGCCCCCTGTTGCCAGATAGCTCCTTTACCTGTGACAAAGCCTATGCACCACAACAATTCAATTATTTCCAAAGTACCTCTGGAACACACACTGAGAAGGGCTCCGAGGGCCAAGCAGATAGAGTTGCTGACTCCCCATTAGCTGGTCTCCTCTCTCCCCTCCAGGAGCTCCATCAGAACATGAGCCTTATGTAGCCTATACATCCAGCCCCTGCAAGGGCATTTTGCTTATGTGCTTGCTTATGTGTGGCCCTGTGCAGCCTAGAGATGCTGGCATGGCTTTAACTATTTAATCATTTTAAATACCTTGGTAAAGATAACTTTGTTGGTAGCCATTCAAATTAAGGTCCAGATCAAATAAGACTCATTGAACCTAAAATACTTCTAATTAACTCCCTGGCTAGTTTGCTTAGCAACAGATGGCCACAAGGGGCAGCTGGGATTCCTGGGAAGAGCACAGGACGGGGAGTCCATCTGTAAAGAGGGATGAGTAAATAGCACCTGCCATGTTGCTAGAAGCATGGAACGAGGCCACATTGCAGCAGCGCATCTTTCTGAGACCTGTTATTGAGTAGCCGCAAATGTGAGGGACCATAACCTCGGCAAAGGAAGCTGCCTGCAGCGTGCCTTCAGGATGTCCTAGGTTTTGACACACTTCGTACCCAGAGGTGGTCAGGACAAAGGAGACCAAATGGGGTATCAGGCCCGCCAGAGCTCCACGAGTCCCAGAGGTTCACCCAGCTTTAGCATGCGGGGGATCTAGTCTTTCTAGGGCTCCCTTTCCCAGTAGTATTCAACATGCTGCCTCTATAACCTTCATGACTGCCTTCTGGAGTCTCCTTGACAAATGTCCCTCACCTGCTCTGGAAAGGCAATGGGCTACGGTTCACTCAAGAAGCTTCCGGGGCAGGTGTCATGACCCCCTTTCTTCTCTTGTACCAACCTGCCCCATGAAGAGATGGAGGAGAGACATCTTAGCCCAGGGAGGGCACTGGCCTTCACTCTTAAGCCTCCCTAGGGAGAGGCCATCCACACAGGAATCTGCTCTTCTCCAGATGGCAATGACAGAACCATCCTGTAGTCTTTCTTGTTAAAGTATGAGCCCAAAGAACCTGTCTCTAAAATGCTTGACTGATTTTGGATTTTTCCAGATTTTATATTTGCCTTGTCATAATGAGATATTTGAGGGAGATGACCCAAATCTACACGTGAAATTCAGTTATGGTTTATATAGAGCATATACACACAGTCCACAGGCAGGGAATTTTATATAATATTTTTAACAATCTTGTGTGTTTGGCTGCAACTCTTCAACAATCCAGTGCAGAATTTTCAACCTGCTCTATTGTGTCAACATTCCAATAGTCCTGGATTTTGAAGCACTAGGGATTTGGGGTTTTCAGGTTAAAAGATGTTTAACATTGACTTGGCCAGTAGAAAAACCTAACTTTCTTTCTCCTGACCTCCCACCTCTCTAGGAACAGGCAGAGTTAATCAGAAGGACCACTTGTTTGAAAGTCTCACACAAGCAACTAATCTGAGTGCCTGGAGAATCTCTGCATTTGAAGCAGAGAAGGGGCCAGAGGCACTCTGCCCAGGCAGCCTGAAGCCACAAGGAAGCCAATGATAATGGCTAATGCAATACACACAATTTCATTACTAATGTGAAAACTGATTCTAACTCACAGAAAAAGAAAAAGGAGATTTGATTGGAATGCTAAGTCTTGAGGAGATGGGAAGGTTGGATCCCATGCTGGGCTTTTACCAGGAAGTTACAGGCAAGGTATCAAACACCTGGGGAAAAAATGGTGAGAGCTGCCTGGACATTTTCAACGTCCCCAAGCATGCACCTGTCTTACCAAATAGCCCAGAAACTGGCCCTTTCTCGCTGCCCTGGTGTAAAAGGATGGCCTCCCCATCTGGAAGAGGCAGCTTCTTGCTTCTTATGAGCAAGTGCAGCATGGGCCCAGTGTCTTTCTGACTCTGTGGAAGGGTTTTTGTGTTCTATATGGAGGTCTGTTTGTGACACCAAAACCCACATTTGCTTACTAAAGCTAGGTAGTGTAATAGCTTTATTTAAACATTGGCCTTGGCTGTCAATTGCAGACTTACTGTTCCTTCCAGCTGTGCAGTTCACAGATACACACCTCTGCCCTGCACCCTGGGTCTGCTACCCATACAGGGAACACTCACTTGAAGCTTTCTTGTTTTGTGGTTTTTTAATAACAAGTGAGTATGTGTTCCAGCAAACATAGAAGAACATGTATTTATCCTACAACAGATGCACTCATTCATTATTGAGCATCTACTTTGTGTGTGGTACGGAGCCAAGGCTGAGGCTGTGAACAGCTCCCCAGAGCTCCCTGGTACAGCAGGGAAGGAGACACACTCTTCGAAAATGCCCATCTATAATGCACATGGGTGAGCGCGCTAATAGAGACAAGGACTAAGTGCCTAAAGAGAGGAAAAACACCATGATTACGACTGCCTCTGGTCTGGGAAGAGCTTGCAGGCAGTGTGTGTGGTGAATGATTGTTGTATAGGGATCCCCTAGGCAATGAATCCTGGAGAGACCCCAGGCAAGCCCACCTGCCTTCCCCTCACATCCAAGAAAACGCAGCCGGACACCCTCATCCTTCTAACCCTCCTGGATGGCTGCAGAGCTTCACGGAACTGAAACATCTCTAGTCCAGCTGCCCCAACCCAACACCCACATGCTCCCCCGCTTCCCCTGCTGTCACCCACTATTCACTTGGGAACCAAGCCGGATGGGGCTAATGAGAAGAGAAACGGGGTTCTGCATATGCGCTGATGGGGCAGAAGTAGAAGACAGTCATTCAGGACAGACGTGTGACCAGTCTGCTGCTGCCCCATGGCCCTCAGACGTATGGATCTGTTCTCCAAAGCCCCTTTCCTGCAGGGAAATCCCCCAAAGCCCCCCTACATCTTGTCAATGCTCTCCTCTCAAGAACTGTGGGGTTTTGTTACAGGTCTCAATGTGAGGCTTTGAGCACCTTCAAGCACCAGCTACTCAAAGTTCAGTGCCATGAACCCTTGGGTCTCCTTCAGCTAGCACCTACCTCCAAGTCACCTGCCTTAGTGAAGTTAAGTGGGGAGTCTCCCATCCTGAGTTTATGCAGTCAGTGTGTGTGTGTGTGTGTGTGTGTGTGTGTGTGTGTGTGTGGTGTGGTGTGTATTAGTGATTAACATTGTGTGTCTTCTTCAATCACTTTCCACCTTAACTGAAGCCTGCCAGTTCAACTATTCTGGCTGGCCAGTGAACAGTGAGTCCCAGGAATCCCTCCCCCGCCTTCACATTTTCAACACTGGGATACAAGTGCACAATACTACACTGGTCCTCATGATTGTATTGCAAACAATCTCCACTGGCCCCTGCAGCTGGCTTTTGAAACTCAGAGGCAAGGCTTTCTACAGGCTAACCCCACCTTGTATGGTGGGGCCCTTTGTTCTGCCCACCTACTCTACATATTGGTGATGTCATCCTGTAGTCTTGCCAGCCTGGCATCATGTGAAGTGGACAGTCAGCCCACCCAAGATATCGATAAATGTGTCAAACATGACACGCCCAAGGATGACTCGCTGTGGCTCCCAAGACCCACAGGAAGAATCTGGTTAGTATCTGCCACACAGAGATGCAAATGACTGAGTGGATCCACAAGTGAATTCTGCCTCTCTGTGTCCACCCAGATCGGACGCCTGACCACCTCAGGGCGAGCGTAGCTCTCCTTCGTTTCCTACAGATGGCATGGCGCATGGCTCTCTAAAATTGAGATGTCAGATTTGAAGATGCTTAGACAAAGTAAGCTTTTGAAAGACAGAGGAGTCAGTGAGTTGACCCAGTCTGACCTCTGCGAACTGCTGTCTGCCCTACTGTGCCTGCTTTGTTTCATCAGTGCTCCAAACCCATCTGCTTCCAATTCTTTTGCAAGGTGTTGGGAGAAAATGGCCTCACACTCGCTGCTTCAGAGTATTTTTTAATCTACCTTTTTCTTCATTGCAAAAACATCTGCCTGCCTTCGGCTTTCTGGTGCGTCGCGCCCTCTCCACGGCTTCTCAATAATACACACAATGCGTGCAGAATTGCATTTATAACCTGCCGATGTTCCCTGGGGGATGCCTGTGTAGTTACCTTTGTTTGTCCTGGCCTTGGTTTGTGGGCTTGGCTTTGACCCACTATGGTCTGAACGCAGCTCCGCAGCCAAGAGGGGCCAGCCAAGCGTGCCACGGTATCTGAGTATGCTCAGTCCAAACCATGACCACCGATGGAAGGCAGGGTTCCACCTCCCCTCCCCTCCTTCCCTCTGTAAGGACTGCTGTGCTATGGAAGCCAGGCAGGAATTTCATGGCTATGCAAATATGCAAGTGTGTATGCACAAAGGTATATAAAAAGTTCAATGGGTTGCCAGTGCCGGCCGTAATAATAATAGAGTTTATGTCACCTGCTACACTCAGGTTTAAGTGCTTCATATATTTAACCCATTTAAATCCTCACTAGAGTCCTGCGTGGTGGGACTGCCTTTCTCCCCAGTTGGCAACAGACAGAAGTATGTCTCAGCCACAGTGAGTCTTCCTTCACAGGTGTGCACACCCACAACAGCAGGACCCCATCCCGAGCTTCCCACCTCCCTCCTTCTAACCCTCCAGCATACCCTACACTTTCTTCACAACCCAGCCCTTCTCAGAATTCTCTGAACATTCCAGGTACTTCTGCATCACTGCACCTCTCTGTTCATGATATCAGCTCTGCTGGAAGGTTCTTTTTCCTCTTGTCCATACAGAAAACTCCCTATTCATAGTTCAAAACTTAGGCAATGCTACCTTTTCTTGTGAAACATACCCACTCCTATGTCAAGGAGAATGCTTTGTTCCTTCCCTTCCAGGTCCTACAGCAAGTTGTTTGTACTTTATTATGTTAGAATCAGCTTTGTAAACAGTGGAAGTTTCTGGAACAAGGGTCAAGAGGCCAGGAAGCTGGCATAAAGTAACAAGAATCAAGTATGCAGGGACTTTCACTTCATTAAGGGTTCGATGCCTGCTGTATACCAGGCACCACCCTACATACTGGGCACAAAGGAGCCGATGAACAAAACCTCACAGAGCCTATGCCCTGTTGGGGGAGATGGATAAAAAGCCACAAGTAAGAAAGCCTCGGGATGTGTCAGGAAGTGGTGCGTGCCCTGGGAAGGAACAAAAGAGGCCAAGAGCCTAGCAGAGGGCCAGCCATGCTTTGACAGTAAATCCTGAACTCTGAGTCTTGGGCTCAGTGCCCACCCATGGTGGCATGGCTCCTCCTCTCACCCCAGTGACTTCAGAGAAAACACAGGGTCATTGTGCTGCCCAGTGCTTAGCTTTACCTGTGAAAGCAATGAGCTAGACCCATCGCACTGCCGTGAGGACAGGTGGACACAGCTGGGCTGAGGACACAGCTGGAGTGCACTCACATCCACAGTGATCATGTGCACTGTCACTGGGTCACATCTAGGCACACGGCACGGCGCCCACCCCTTCCCACAGGCTGTCCATCCATAGCTGATGTAACTCTCCCCTTTGCTGGATAAAAACACCAAGGTTTGAAGAGGGTCTGCATCTTGACCAAGAGCCTGTGGAGCTTCAGTAATGGACCCAGGACTCAAACCAAGTCCGCTTGACACCGGAACCTACACAAGGACCTCCATTAGTCCCTGGCAACTGGTTCATTAGAGTCTTACCTGGGTCCACCCTAATCCACCGGGAACACGGATAGAACACTGAATGAGAAAGCAAGGCAGCCTTGAGGGAAGCCTCGCTCCACCAGGCAGCCCAGGGGCCTGCAGTGAAACTGGGAAATACCTCATCTCAGCTTTCCCAGCAAGGACAGCTCAGACTACAGGAGGCTTAGCTGAGAGCTCAGGCTCCAAACCTGATCCAGCACAGCCCTTCCCTCCCAGGGCTGACGCATGCCTCTCCTGCCTCTCTCCTGCTTGGTCTCCGTAGCTCCCTCCTCTTCCTTCAGTTCCTGCCCCGCCTGCTCTACCCGCTTCACTGAGCAGAGTCTCTCAAGTCTGCAGCCAGTGACTGCGCCATCATGGTCTGAGCCTACCAAAGCTCATGATGTTCTACAAAGAAAAAAAAAAAGACCTGCATAGTCAAGGCACCCCAGGATGGGGCCATAATCCCTGGAGGTTAGAAGTAGCCCTGGCTCGCTCCCTTCCCCTACTTCTGCCCCTTCACACCCCAAAGTCACTCTGCCTTTTATCATTGGGATCATCAGGGCTAAGGGGTGGCCATGTCCTCAATATTACCTATCACCCAGCATGATCTGCATTGGTCCATCATGCCCTTGTCCCTCAGCTATCCACAGAGAGGACCCTCCTGCCTCCAGACTCTGACTACCTAACCTGACCCCTCTGCTCTGACGGCAAACTGTCCCGCAGGGTTTGGCCAACCGGCTCAGGGCTCAGAGCATGTGGCAAGTCCCATCCTAGCTCTACATTAGTGAGGTACATTGTTGACTGGAGGACGACTGTAGTGAGAACACCTAGACCCCAGAGGTCAGCTGAACTTGCAGATCAGACACCATATGAGAGCTCACTGCACACAGTCAGCTGAACTTGCAGACCAGACACCACATGAGAGCTCACTGCACACAGTGTGGCCGCACTCCTAGCCTCGGCGCTGCCATGGCAAGAGCAAGAGTTCTGCATCTGAAGCCTCTGGATCCTGGGCAACCCAGAAGATGGTCCACCCCACCCTTCACCGCTACTGAGTGTCCTACCTGCTTATAGAGCTTATAGGGCAAGTGTCCCCTAGCTCTACAGACTTCTTTCCCCCTCTCACTGAGGAGGTACCCCCAGACCTACATGTCCCTCCCTGAGGCTTCTCCCAGTCTCTACCTTGCCCATCTGCCTGAAGTGCCCACCAGGCCTTCCCACCACTAACTTATCCCTGCAGTGAGACAAACACGGGACAGCCTTCTCTCCCTGGTCACCAGACTGGTGTCAAACATTATTAAAATCTCTTTTCAAATTCTGTCAGTGCTAACAAGTTTTTTTAAGTGTTTCTTTGTAAGCATTCCTCATGTTTTCCTATAAATAAAGTGTTGAAGCTGGGACAATCTAACTTGTCAGGGGCTGTTAGACCTACTCTTGCTGCTGAGGCCATCTTTAAGCAGAAAGGATTGTCAGTCAAACAGCCAACAGGACTATCCTTATGCCAGCACCAGCGGTACTGGACACTCCATCAAAACCTTAAAACACCTCTACAGAAGACCACAGCTGACCGCCCTGGCACCTGAGCACACAGCTCCAGCCAGAGTTATTTCAAACAGTTTGTAGGCCCCCGGCTGTATAAGCCTTGGTAAACTCTAGATGACCCTGCAACTAACTATTTCTATCCTGGCCAAGGCAGTATTGGTCCAAAGCAAGAGGCTCAGTGTGATTGGTGCTTAGAGGCAAACCTGTGATTGGTCCAGAAAAATGGCTGTGATTGGCCCAAGCATTCCTTCTCCAGCTATATAAACAAGCTGCTGAACTCACTCGGGTTCAGGGACGCTCTCCTGCGGACCTCCCTTGGGTTTGCAACATCAGACACAATAAAACCAGGGTGCTTTCCCTTACCTACCTCAGGAGCACGGGATACACTGCAGCAGATGTGTTGGAAAGCTCAGAGTTGAGTAGCTGCAGTGGCCACCATCACAACAACAAAGAATATTGGTGGCAGCTTGACAGTTGAAGAAGTCCCAGTGGCCCAGGAAGAGGTCCCAACGGCTCTCACCTGGCATCTAATACCCAACACCAGGCTCGCATCTGGTATCTAGTTTCCAAATCTCAGCCAAGACTTCTGGGCCCCGTTTACTGGGAACGACTGCCTGAGGGCTGAAGAGGCAGGGGCAGAAGCCGACTGGCAACATCCATGGCCCATGCATTCCCAGCATTCCTGGGGGCAGCTGCCGACTTGAATCCATGCGGTGATGGAAGGTGAGGCTGCCCACCCAGTGCTGGGTGCACCTGCCTGTGTGATCCCACCCATGCCTGGTGCTCTTGCTCCTAAAGGGCCTAGTGGGTCCTGAGTGGCACTGGCCACCCGGGCTCCCAAACTCAGTCCCAGGAGAGGCAGACACCCCCAAGGTCATCTCAGTAGTAGCCACTGAGCTAACAGCACAGGTGAGTGTCTCCCAGCCTACTCAACGCATGAGGCTGAGCACCCTGCTTATGTAGCCTGGTAAGGAGTGGGATTTGAGCCAGATCTTTTGTTTAAGCCAATCACAGCCAGAATAAAAAGCAGCTGAGCAGTTACAAAGCAGCCAGGGCAAAATAGGTGGGAAGAACAAGGGCACTTACTCAAGAAGGGAGAAGGAACCCATAAGTACTGAAGCAAAATACATGTCAAGTCCACGGGTCCAAGGGTCTGAGAGTCCAGGTCGATGCCACTGCAAAGAACTCAGGGTCCCAATACCAGAAACCTAAACAGGACTGTAACACTAGACAGGACTGTTTGCCTCTGCTTCTGCCTGCCCACTGCCACTGACAGCTTGCTGCTGCCAAACCCTGGGGGAAATGAAGCGTAGAGAAGAGCTTTCTCGCCTATCTACGATGTCCATCCAGGGAAAGGAAAAGAACCCTTGAGCCAGCTGATTGGTGACAGAGTCATGCATCCCTCTACTCAAGAGTGAGTAAGGGACAGCCATGGCCTCTTAGTAGTCAAATTCACAGAAAGCGTGCTGCCTCAATCTATGTCCCAGACCTTACTGTAGCATCTTGCCCTCTGGGTTAGCTCCCCCACCCTCTGCCATCCTCCTCCCTGGGCTCCAGTAGTACCTCCATCCCCTGGCTGCCCTGCTCCAGCTACTACTTCTGGTATATTCAGATTTTGTTTTGTGACCGGCTCACCATGTTGCCCAGGTTGGCCTCCAACCTGCCATCCTCCTGCCTCAGCCTCAGCTTCCTGAACACTAGAGTTAAGGATAGGCACCACCACACATGGCTCTTCCAGTCTTTAGTGAACTCAGTCGCCGAGTGTGAGAGGTCACGGAGCTCTGTCACCAGCCTGATTCTTAACCCAACTTCACTCTAAAGCATGCCATCTCCAATTACCCTCACTCTAGAATTTGCCCTCTTGCCGTGTATGTTTCTTGGACTGTGCTGTATATTCAGTTCCAGGTGGATGTCCCCCAGTTGTTCCAAACTCAATCCATCTTAGTCAGAACTGAATCTACCACCTTCTGCTGTTACCTAGGTCCCCAAATGCCCTGTCTTAGGTATTGGGTGTCAACTGATCACAGGAAGAATTTAGAAGCATTTAAGGCTGGCCTTCCACCCGCCACTCTCACCAGTACATAATGGAGCCCCTGTCCTGAAGATTCTTCTTCCTTCCTGACTCCCAGGGCCACACTCCCCTCTGTACCCTGGCCCAGGGTCATACCAGTCCCCAGTCAGTCCCTGCCTCCATCTTCCATACAACAGATCCAGTCGAGCTAGCTCTGCTTAAAGCCTCCCGGTGGCTGCTTTCAGGATGAAGCTAAAACATTTGGAACACACATGAGACCTAACCTTTAGTGTCACTTCTGTGGGTCCACACAACAACTATGAGGTGGGAAGGGCGAATGGGGGAGCCAGCATCCCTGAATTAGGTAGCCTGAGTTCATACCTCTAGTCCTCCACCGAGGAGGCTTACTGAGCTCTGTCAACAGAACTTTCGGGTGGCAAGGAACAAAGTAGACCACATAAGAAAAGCCCCTAGAGTAAGGTCCTGTGCTCGGCAAGTGTGAGCACGCAGGATACTGTCCTTCGGATTAAACACTGTTAGTTGAACCGCTTTTACCAGCTCCCATTCCGGGTGTCCAGTGGGTCAGTCACTATGACTGCAGCCTCGTCTCTGCTAGGGAGGTGCCTCTGCTGGGGCAGCTCCATCTTTTCCTCTCAGACTTAACTCAAGCATTCCCAGAGCACCATGCTCCTCCAGGAAGTCCTTCCTGCTATCTGTGCTGAGGCTAGTGTCCTCTTCTGTGTCCCCATGTCCCTTGCATTGGGTCCTTCCACTCTACACAGCTTCGTCTATCTACTTCTTGCTTAAATTCAAGATTTTTTTCCTTGGTGCTGAACACAGGGCCTGGATTGCCCACCCCCCAGAAAAATAACCACAGAATTGAATTAATAAAGCCAACAGCACAACCTGATGCATCCTGGGCCGCTGCCCTTCCCATGCCCTTCCAAGAAACATTCAGAACACTAGAATCCCCCAAAGAAAGGCAGTGGCCACTTCTGTTTTGGCCCTGTGTCCTAAGTCTTCAGAAAAGTCTGTTTAAGGAATGACTCGTGGGAATCTGCTCGGGACAGTGGGCTGCAGGAAGGGCAAAGGCTGGAGCAGGGAAACAAAAGATGTCAATTGCAAAGCCAGTGAAATGAAACAGAGGTTCACGGGTGCAAAGACGAGTCCACATTAGAAGAGAAACAGGGCAAAGCCAGCAAGCTTTTCACAGTGTCTGAGGCTCTGGGAGGACAGAGTAAATCAAACCTCTGACAGACGATCAATGAACATCCAATTAACAGTCACAATATTACTAATTTACACAGAATGCCTAAACAATACTCTTTCTTCCTCGGAGGAGACCTTGATTCAGTGCCCCCAGCTGTTGGGACAATCCTTCCCTGCTGATGGTGAAAAGCTACTGTAACTGTGTCCTGATCCAGGGCAGGCCCAGGGACCAAGGCAGCCAGAAGGTACAGAGCTGGGCACCGGGCAGACCCTAGTGCCTACAGAAAGCTTGGTCAGGACTTGGGAAGGAGCACCAGAGTGGCCAGACTGAGTCCCTGGGGACACCAGGGAGAACGAAGGAGGATTCAAAGAGGCCATAGTCAGGATCAGTCACTCATTCTGACAGGAGGAAGCTCAGGGGTTCCAGTGGCCACTGATGCCCTAGCATACGTTTTGGCTGTCTTGCTCCCTTCGATCGCTGGCTCATAGAAGGTAAAGTGTCAACCAGGTGGGCTGAGGATATTCATGCTGTAAAACATACGGGGCCGGGGGAAGCCCACACTTGGGAATAAAGGGGAAGGGTGGCATGGCACTACTGGTCAGTAGTGACACCCCAAAATGACTGACCAACCACCTGTGACATCCAGGGACCAAAGACCCCAGGTAGCAGGTGCCCTGAGGAGCCAAGCTGAACTCAGTTCTAACAGTGACTTTGGAGTGACCTGCTTCTGGCTCCTGTGCTCAGCAGTTGCCCTCAGCCAGAGGTGGTGGAGTACAACACACACAGCCTGAGGCTCACGCTGGAGTACTGAGGTCTGTGCAGTCACAAGGGAGAGGCGAGAATGCCTTGCCTCCTTCCCTTCTTCCTTCCTCGGATAAGCCACACAGGAGCCGAGGCTTGGAGGTTCCGTCCTGACAACAGAACATGTTGAAGGATGCTGTGGATCCCTCCACCACAGCCCTCCCCCTGGCGCTCTCTGAGCACCCAGCTCTAAGCAAAGCCACAGCTGGAGGGTAGCATGAGCACTGTCTTCAGGTATCTGAAAGGATATCAAGGCAGACAGTGTGATCTCTTCATCTAGAAACGCACCAGGCATTTCTCTCCATCGCCAGTTTACAAGCAAACTAAGTCAGCAAGAGCCGAACTGACTCCCTCAGCTACCCAGCAGCAGGTCTCTTCTCCGTGTGCTTGTTGAGACAGAGTCTCGTGAGTCCTAGGCCGGCCTCAGACTTGTTATAGAGACAAGGGTGACCTTGGACTCCTAGTCCTCCTGCCTCTACCTCTTGAGTACTAGGATTACAGAGGCAAAGAACTACCATACCTGATGACTGAGGACCAGGCTGCTGGAGATTGAACCCAGGACTGCCTACTGAGCACCACCAGCAACCAGTCTTATTCAAGTGGACATTCATCCCAGCCCATGATGCTCCAACCAGCAGAGTGTTGTCTGCTACAGGCAAGAGGGTGTAGCCACCCCAGGGCCTCCCAGTCTGGTTTTCTCCATCCCCCTGTATTCCCAGCATGGGATCAGCTCTTCCATTCTCCCTGTATCATGAAACCCACAAGCATGTCTCGTTTCCTGTGACCCTTGCTAGGTCTCTGGATGACATTCTCAACCTTATGTGACAGAGCCCAGTCGGCCCTAGAAGCCAGTTATGGCAAGGCAGAGGAGCTTTCTGGTGCACAGGGACCGACTTCGCAGGGAACAGCTTCCCGAATTAAGGATTTTAAGCACAGATGTCTGAAATAGATATTCGGGAGCTATTCACCCAGACAACAGCCACCTCCTCAGCCTGCGGCTACGCATCCGCCATTAGCAAATATGCTTTCCAGCAAATTCTGCCCTGCAAATGAACTACTCCCCATTCTAGACATTAGGGGAGCCTCCCCCCAAAAGAAGCCATGGCAGACGCTGCAAGAGCCAGGTCCTCTGCCACTCTGATCACGAAACATCCTTCCCCTGGCTCCTCTCCCCACAGGCTATCCACCAATTCATTTACTCACCATTATTTTTAAAACTCAAATTTTATTCGCAGTGGAGCACGAGGAGTAAATACTAATACACTGTTTGCACTTGAATTAGCCTGTATGTCCTGGGACCACGGAGCTATTTGTCAAAGGCAGACATACCACCCCACCTGTGCCTACAGGCTCTTTCAAGGTCACACTCCTAGGTACACAGCAAGGATAAGGCATGGAAGGCTCTAGGAACTCACACTTAGGGTCCCCTGATTCCTAAGCAGGCCACTGAGCTGCCAGGAAAGATAGGCAATGTTAGGAAAAGCTTCATAACCTGGGGCCCACAGGCCTAGCCCTGGCCACTAAGCATATGTCTAGTAGGGAGGCTGAACAGGGAGCAGGCAGCTGGGGTGCATTGTTCAAGTGGTCCAAGGGAGAAAGGGCAGGGGGCTGTTTCTGGAAAGGGACTAGAGTAGGATGTGGGGGTGGGATGGAGAAGGGGGATGGAACAGGATGGGATACATCATAGGAATGGCAGGGGGGGGGTGGAAGGAGAGATCCCAAGCTGACTGAAGAGGCCATGAAAGGACCCCGAGTCAGAAATCCAAAGCTACACTGGGAACCAGAGTCAGCACGGCCCATGGGTTCTTGCCCAGTGGATGGGACCTCTTCACAAGAGGGGTCCTTAGAGTTCGTGTCCTCAGTCAGCCTCCAGCCAAACAGGAGTGACCAGAGTAATACACCGAGCTTAGGCCCAAGACATAGACCACCGCAAGCAAGCAAGACTCCTAGTTGCACAGCATTGTGTTTCTGCTGAGTGAAGGGGTGGATAGAGGCAGGCCTCGCAGACAAGATGGAGCGAGGCTGCCTTAGCTGGGAACGCAGGACCTTTCTCCAGCACCAGGCCCCCTTTCCCACCCGCCCAGCAATCTTGAACAACAATGCAGCTTCAGTTGCTTGCTCTGCTAGTTGCATATAAACACAGATACAATGCTACCACCTCTCCCCAGACAAGGCCACACATCAAATGTGCCTTTGTGTATGATGAGAAAGGTAGGTGGCATGCTTCTCCCAGCCCGCCTTGCCCCCACCATCTCTAGGTGAACAGCTAGGTGTCTGTGAAGTTGTAAATCCCCAGCAAAGCTCTGGAAGATGGGGAGGGAACCCACAGAGGCAGCAGCTTCCTCCCTGCCCCTTCCCCCACCCCAGGACAAACACTGCAAGTCTTCCTCCCTCACCTAGTGGGATCTGGATAGAGGGTAGTAGCTGAGCAGCCCTTATATACCTACAGCCTCTTCCAGCCCTTCCCTTCCCCCAACTCCTGGTTTAGTGTGCACTCTCCCTCCTGGTTCCTGCCTCTCTATATTTCCATTCTGGAAGCATCTACAGAGAAGGAACTCGGGATATCCCACACTTTCCACGAAAGCTGCAGCTGTGCAGGACCTAGAGCCAGGACCACAGAGATGGCACAGATGTGAGGGCAAACACCCAGTTGCCCAAGCAAGGGGTCAAGACGATGCTACCCGGCAAGCTGTCCTGCAGACTCCCCTGGCCTGAGAATACCATTTCTCCGGGACAGGTCTGGCCCGAGCCACCCCTCTGCCATGGGCTGGGTGAGTGACTTCCAGCAACCTCCCCGAGCCACAGTTTCCCCACTTGTGAATGTGGGTTGTTGCAGGATGGAATAAAAAAAATGCATGTGGCCCACTGCATAAAATGTTCAACAAATGCCACCTTGTGTTTTTATTAGTGTCGTCTCACATCTCCTCTTGAGTGTCCTGTCAAGTGACCATACTTCAACAATAAGGCCCTGGCCATCATATTAATTATAAGCACTTAAGTCTCAATTTTTGTAGTAGAAGGCAGAGGCAGAAAAGCCCACCTAAATGTCAAGCCAGCTAATAAGTACCCATGTTAGCCATGCTCAGATCACAAAATGGAGTGTGGCTAGCATGCCAGCGGACTCCGAAGGTCCCTCCAAGGGTACCAGTTACCCTGGCTTCTGCTACTGTACTTTGACGTTTATATGAGTAAAATCGTACCAAATGTACTGAACAAACTTCACGATTTAAGGAGCCTTGTCATCTTTGTTCCTCCCTTTGGATGTGCCCACTGGCTTATGCTAGGCTGCAAAATAAGCAAAGAGGGACTCCAGGGCTGTCCAGGCCTCTCCTGTCTCCTCAAGCTTACACCAAACAGCTTGCTACGAGTCAAGCCTGCCCCTTCCTAGGAAGCTAAGCTCTCCCTTCCCACAGGTCTACTTGCTCCTGTAAATTTCTTTGGATTGCCTAGAAGAGAACCTGCCCTGCCCTGCCCATTCCAACCCAGAAGACACAGTCAAGTTGAGCCCGGATCTGATGAGTGTTTCTGTTATCTAGGTGGATTTATATATACATACCCCATTGTCTCTTCCCCATGTGCCTCTGGAGGCTAGCTGGCAGCTGGGTTGTGGTGGGGAGAAAGCACTGCATTCAGCCAGGCAGGCGCAGGGTAGCAGGGCTCGTGCCCTCTCTTTTCTTGAGAAAGGTCACATGGGAATAAGTGTGACGAAAGGACAGGAGAGCCTGTGTGGAATCCCAGTTCTCCAAACCAGGGAAGTTACTGAGCCTCAGTTTCCCCATTCAGAGAAGGAACAAAGAATTGCACTCTGGGCTCAGGTCAGCCATCACAAGTTGACCTTTGTTCACCTACAGAGCTTACGTTAGACCCCAGGCTTCCTTCAACCCCGCCCTGCAGGCATCCATGTCAATCAGTCTAAATGGGTAAGGGGCATGGGGGGATTGCTCACAGCCCCGAGCATTGGCATTGTCTACAGGGAGGGTCCACAGTGCAGGCCTACTGGGTTCAGGACTAGGTGACATAAGGTGACACCAGACTAAGAGTCTTCCTAGATCCCAGTGCCTCTTGTTCCTACGCTGATGAGTCTTTTCCAAGCTCTGTTCCTATGGTGCCCTGTCTCGATGCTGCCAATGACCTTCATATAGCCAACCAGGCTCTAGTCAACTAACTGGAGTGCACACAGACTCCATGTCACACCAGTCACTTGTACTAACTCCCTTAGATCTGACTTCTGCTCCCAGAGCCTACTCCTGACTCCTGGAAGCTATGTACCCACACTTTGATCTATAACCACAGTTGTCACCCCCACTGCCCTCACTACAACCTTCCTCGAGTCCCTGGTGCCAGGACCAGTGGGTCAAGACCCAGGCAGACCCAGGATTATCCCTATACTGCTTTATCCCACTTTAGGCTATACTAACCTGAGAATGATTGTGTCGTGCAAGATGAGTCAGGCATTTGGAGATCTACACAGTAGACTCTCAACCCCACACACCTGTGTGCAGAAGGCCACCTGGGCACCCCCAGGCTCACTGAGAGTCAAGGGTCCTAGGATATGGCTTCTGCAGACAAGCACCTCCCGAGAAAGCCACTCACTGACTACTGCGCACTAAGTTCCTGTTCTCTGCTGGCATGCCGGTACTCCAGAGGGCAGATTACTGAGTACACCCCACATCCACAGGGCCGACAGGTGATCTGAGGACCTCCCTGAAGCATCCAAGCATGGCCTGGCCTCCCCTTGCCACCATCCTCCGGGCTCTACCTGGGAGGTTATGGTCTCCAATGTACACACCTCCAGCTCTCCAGAGAGGCACTGGCCAGGGGAGTGGCACAGGATACAGGACAAAGGTCAGCTTGACCCCCATCCCCTCGTGCCCCAGGTCAAGCTCTGGGCAGCTGAGGGGAGCTGAGAGCCCACCACCACACTGGTTGATCTGCCCTACTGATGGTCCCATTGTTTTGTTTATGTCCATATACCACTGGCAGAAGTGTCCCAGACAATACACTTGGACACTGGCAGCCTCTTCTTTTTCTAAAGAAAGATGGGTGGTGCTGTTTTAGCCCCAAGGGACTAGTAGTCCTTCTCGCCTAATTACCCCACTCTGTGCTCTTAGATTTGGGCCATCTGAATTTGTGGCCCTTGGATGGGATGTATGCAGCATCCCCTAACTACCAAGAAGCTCACAGAGCAGTGATCCTTCTGTCCCAAAGGACTTCAGATTCAACCAGGAACCTAGAAGATTTGGCAGATCCCTGGACACCCTTCGTAGGACCCAGCCTTGGAATGTACCCTCCTGACCCCACTGTGTGTCCATAAACTTATGGTCATAAATGGTATCCTTGGCACAGCCCTGAGAGACCAGAAAGCAAGTAACTATTGCCTCTGTCAGGTAAGCATAAGTCTCCAGTATGTTTCAGTCTTCCTGCTCCCCACAACTGTTGTCACCTTCCTGGCCAAGGGGTTTCAGTATAAAGGGAAAAGCCTTGGAACTCCCAAGGAGAATGAAATAGAATCTTGGCTTCACTTCTTGCATATTTGGAATCTTCACATCCCGGTGGGTTCCCACGGAGGGAGGTAGAATGAGGACCCAAAGCACAAAGACTTGGTTGAGCATAAGGTGAAACCTAGTAAATTTAGAAGTCGTTTGCACTGCCTGAGCACTCACCTTATGTTAGGCAGTTGGAGTGGGGACCTGTCACATCTTCCGCATCCACAACCATCCACAAGGTGTTTTGGACTTATGAAGATCAGGAGCATGGGCCAAGCTCTATGGAATCTGTATTCTGGCTCTCATCACTGGTAGGTGTCATCTGGGGCAAGCCATGTGCCTACAGGTCGGCCCATGGTGAGGAGCACAGCAGCGTCTACCTCCCAGGAGCTGGAGGCCAGCTCAGGACACACTGTGCACACACAGCCGCACCGGAGACACGTGGGTGCTTGATGATGTCGAGGAGAGGACAGAGTCTGGATAATCACCCACAGAAGCACAACCTCAAGACATCCCAGGAACCAGATCCCGCTGTTTGTTTGACCTACTGGCTTTCTAGTTTCCGAGCAGTCAAACAAGTGGCACTGCCCAGAAAATACTGCTTTGTTCTGCATAAGATCCTTGGTCTGGTGAGGAGTAGGTGTTCCTGAGGACCACGGTCTCAGGTGGTCTTTCTGTCTCGGTCCTCAGACAGGGATTAGACCCAGGGCAAGAGTCCTGGCCCTGACCCAGCTCACCCTCAAATGATGGTGTGCTCTCCAGGTAGTTGCTGCAATCTGAGCCAATGATTCCTACCAGTCCGCATCAGCTCTGTCACGGCCCAGCTGTGCACCTTACACAGGTGGCTCCTTTCTCAGTCTCTAACTTAGTCTAGACACCATTGGTTTAAAAAAGTAAGTGAAGGGAGGAAGGAAAGACGGATGGACAGGCTCCATCACCTCCCCAAAGAGCATCATAGGCCATCCTCCCATCACCTTTTTAGAGACACTACCTAAGGTCTTGAGTGACAAGTTCTGAAATGCAAATGTAATCACCCTGCTAATGTGAACAAGTGCAGCCACCCCTGGGCACTTCCCTCACCTGCTAAGACTCCAGGGGCCACTTGAGAGCTCATGCAGCCTCTGCCCCTAAGATCCCATAGCTCAATCTAGAAGACAGTGAAAGGTGTTTCAGCTACAGCGCCAACCACTGTACTGCCAAGCCTTGATGGGGCGAGGGAGGCATCGGGACTTCCTAGACCCCGGAGAGCCAGCAGAGGGCTACCCCCCATTTCAGGACTGGAACCACCATGCCTCAGCACCAGGAGAGAGTACAGCATTCGATCTAGTTCTCCGCCGGCTGTTCCTCCATCTTCCCATCATCTGAAACTTTTCTTTTTTATTAAGTGTGCCCCGCAGCTGGCCTCTCACTTACACATCTTAACCTCCTCCGGGCTATTGATTTCTCATTCTATTAAATCCTCCTCTTTAACTGTAGCCCTTAAACTCCTATTCTAAACATGTATTTACTGCTAGCCACCTAGTCTCAGGCCAGCACTAGAACTCCCCAGTCCTGAAAGATGAGCTTCTTCTTACTTCCTCCTGGGGGGAGGGGTACTTCGAGGAAGGCCCTCTACTGTCCCTAGCAATCCCCCCTCCCCTAGATGCTCTGGGTGACTCTAGGGATATCCCAGCTCTCATGTCAGGCTCTCCATAGACAAACACCACACAGGACCCCAAATACTATCTGAAGGGCAATACCATAGCTGTCTGGTTTTCTTTCTCCCACTGAGAAAACTGCTTCCCAAGATACAGACGAGGAAGGGGACCAGCTACAGAGGAGGAGGGTTTACAAGCCTCACAATGACAGAGTGGACTTCTCACAGGCTTTTTAGTCCTAAACAGCTATTGGATACAGCCTGAAACTCAGGAGTAAGAACCAGAGGGCTGCCAGCTTAGGGGTCTGGCAGTCCTGGAGGCTGTTGTCTGCATATAGCAAAACCCTCTGGCTGGTGGCAAATAAGTGGTCACAAAAATCGGAACGTGTGGTCTGAGCATTGAGGCTAGGACTGCTCCCTGCAGCCTCCGGGCACCACGGTCTATGCATTTTTCTCTCTGGCAAACACTGGATCAGCCTGAGTTGAAGCCCCTTAAGTAGGACAAATATTTACTTGCACCTGCTTTGTCACACTTAGGGACATCTCAATGAGCAAAGATATAGTGGCTCCTGCCTGCTCAGACAGAAACTCCACTTGGTCTCCTGGAAGTGACAGACACTGAGACGAGCTAGCACTGGACACGGGGCCCAGGTGTCATGAAGGGGACAGCAGAGTTGGCAGGAGGATGGAGGGTGAGAGCCCAGCATCAAACCAGCTGTATGACAGTCCCTGGCAGCACACACGCTGAGGCTCCGTTCTGCCCTCGGTTGCTCAGTTGCTAGCTGTCCAGGAACTCCATGGGCCACCCAACCCAGTCCCCAAATGCTCCACACGGTCTGGGCAATGCCTGTCCCCTTCTGGCTTTCTTATTTCTAAAAGCTGCATCACCCTTCTCTCTGGGCTCCTGGGCTAGAAATCTGAAAGTTATCCCAACACTTCCTGCTCCTTCATCTGCTGTTACCAATCTGTCCACGCGTTCTGCTGTGCCTTGGAAATGTCATTCAAGTCCCCCCTTTCTGGTGCCATCACCCCCGCCTAGCCCTCAGCTCCCTTTTCAGCATAACACTCTGCTGCCCAAGAATCTTCAACAACTCCCCCGAGCCTGCTGCAGTCACCTGAGTCTTTTTTCCCTTCGGCGTTCCAGGACTTCTTGGATTCAGTTTAGTCTCCGCAGCTCCTCCAGTAGAACCCTTGGAGCAGACACGCCTTCTTCACCTGCCCTGTCCGCTCTGCCCACTCATCCTGTTCCCTCTCCCCTCTTCACAGCCTGCACAGTTCCTACTCCCTCTCCTTACAGTGAAGCCTTCCTATCCCCAGACCCCCCCCCATCAGCTCCATCCTGCACACGTCTGCACACGGCTTCACACATCCACCAACACACATACACACACTAACAATCAAGGTGTCATTTCCAGCCAGAACAGGTACCTGGAACGCTTCCCACCCAAATCCTATATGGGTGGAAAGAAGGGTGGACGGAGCCCTACCCTGCATGAAGGGACTCTGTGAGTACCCTGGACTGCAGGTAAGTCAGCGGGGTGTCCAGCCACTCCTGCTTTTGGAAGCAAATGCTGCCCAAGTGTGAAGAGGAAGCCGCAGTCTGAAGTTGTCACTGGTTCATGGCACAGAACTGAGTACGGAACATTGTAGAGCCCCCTGGGACCTCAGTCCTCATTCGTAATGACACAAAAGCTCAGATCAAACTCACAGAGCAAAACAAGAGAGTTCTCAGCTAATACAATATCAAATTGCGTGCTTCTTTCCTTCCTTCCCAGGAAATACTATTTTTCGTATTGGATTTGTTCAACATAATTTATCTTCTGTTTTTCACAGCAAAACGTCATAATCAGGTTAACATGCAGTTCTTATGTCCCCACTGAACAGAGTCAGGTTACTGGGGCTGAAGGGCAGTGCTGCTCTGTTGGAGGATGGAGAATGTGAACAGGTGTCAGGCAAAGGCTTTGCTCCTCAAGGGAGTCACTGTCTGGGTGGGGACACATACAAGGACAGATCACTTTCAGTACCAGGCAGGACTAGAAGTTGACCCAGCCCACCAAGAGAAAGTGGAGGAGGGGCCACGCAGGGAATACATCCTAGATTTCCACCAGGGCTGCCACTTGCTCATGGCAAATCACACCCCTGTGGGCTCACACACCATGGTGACAGGTCCCTGAAGCCGAGACTCTCCTGGTTTTACAGGTGAGGAAAGGGAGGCTTAGAGAAGTTAGGCAGCTCAGCCAAGGTCATGCAGGGAATAATGTGGGAATGGGAACTCGGGTGTCTCCAATTAGCAGCTGAAGCATCTGCCCTTCCATGCTATGGAAGATTCTAGCTGCCCCATGAAGGCCGCTCAGGAGGTTATGCAGGGCAGAAAGGAGGATGGTCATGGGTTGGAACATAAGGTCCCTGTGCTGAGAGGCAGGCAGTGCATTCCAGAGGCCATGGCGTGACAGGATGCTGGGACCCATATACAGAGGGCCTTCAGTTCTAAACTAAGTCCTCTGGTCTATATTCTGTAGCCCATGGGGGTGCTAAGGGCTCTTGAGATGGAGTAATCTGTGAGAACTCCACTGTGGGAAGCCAAAGTGGTCAGCTACGCTGATACTGGAGAGAGTGTTCCTAAAAGGCCAAACAGAGAGCAAAAACTGGGAGGGGCTTCCAAAGCAGCGGAGAACAAGGCAACAAGAACTTGCCCAAGAGCACAGCCCTGCAAGCTAGAGTCTGGGACAAACGGCACTCCCCCGAGTCTCAGTTCCTGTGGGTCAGTCAATAGGCCTCCAGGCGGGGCTGCTGGCAGACAGAGCAAACACTACTGAGGTCGAAGTGCTTGCAGCATGCCGAGGTCTGTCACTCAGAAGGGATGAGGACTCAGCAGGACAAGAGTGCCCTCTTCCCGGGCAAAACACACTGCTACCCTCATCAAGCACTCCAGCCTCTTTCTGGCCTTCCCTTTTCACCCAGGTCTGGTTATCCTTCCTGTCTCTGGGGGCTGAGGTCCCCAGGGAGCAGCCGAGCTGAGGATCTCCTGCCTCGCCAGGAGAAGAATTCACTTCTCTCTATCATGCAAAAGTTCCCTCTGCATTCGAAAGGAAGCCAAACTGGAAAGTGAGGGCTTTAGAACAAACTTTCAGAGATGGGAAAGCTTCAGTTGATGACTGAGCTGTCTAGAAGAGAGGGTGGGGAAAAAAGCACAGAAACTCGCATCCCCCTTCCACCAAATCTGCTCTCTCCCGGCGGCTAGAACCAGCCTTTGCCTCCAGGTCTCAAGTGACGAGTCCAGGAAGACAGGGGGCGGAGCTGGAGAAACATGCACAAGTCTGGTGGGCAAGCCCAGTCCACAAGAAATGAACATAATCTGGGAAATTAAACAAACCCAGACACTATAACGTGTGCATATTAGATTAACTCTCTGAAGGGTCACGACCTTGAGGAACACATCCAGCCAGTGAGGAAAATAATAAACCCGATTAACGATGAAGCATGAGCCGCTGCTTCTGCAAATAAAGCCTGCGTGAGGGTGCCCAGTGGAATTCCAGGGGCTTCCCTCCCTGGCAGAGCTGGTCCAGAGCCGACCTCTCCAGCCCCTTGCCACCACTAGGACATTCCAGGACTAAGGCAAGGCAGGATTGCTCCCTTCCAAGCCACACCCCTGCAGTTCTATCCCAGGGGATGCAAGGCTAGCCTTTCCAGGTGCTCCTGGAAGAGACGCTACTACCAGAGGACCCATGAGAGCCAAAGAGAAGGTAGTTCTCTTTGTCCCTGGCAGGGCTCAGCCTTCTTGGGCGCCAATCCTTAGCCCTCCTGCTCCGGTCTTAAGAGATGCCTACTTGCCAGGCACAGTGGCCAGGCCCAGCCAGAGTTCCCCTCCTCTTTCCAGACAACCCAGGCCCCTGGGAGACATGCCCAGAAGAACCACTGGAGGGAGGCAGGGAGGTGGCACCGCGTGGCATCACCAGACAACAGCACCAGGAGGAAGATGGCAGCATCAAGTACCGATGCCAAGAGCCATACAGCCCCAGGTTCGGGGGGGACCGGTTCAGCCTGCAGAGCCCTGTCGCTGCCAGGGAGCCTGGCCAGAGGGCCCTGTCTATCCCCTCGGTCGCGCCTCCCCCCACCCCAAAGCCCTCGGCCAACTCTCCCGGGCTCCACCTCCTCCCTCACTTTCCTCAGCTCCAGGGAGCCGGGGGAGGGAGGCACAGGTGCTCTTGGCGCCTTGGACGAACCCCCTGTCCCAGCTGTCACCAGGGCGCCCTCCATCCCCAGCCAGGTCTGATCCACTCAGGCTCTGCCGGGTCCTCACTGAAGAACATCTCCTGAGCTCCCCTCCCCCTCCCCGTAGCCCCTTCCCCCTCCAGCGCCCAATGCAGGTCTCCAGAGTTTCTCCCTCACTTCCCACTCGGGTGAACTAGGGTGGGATGGCGAAGAGGCCCATTAGTCATAGGAAGGAGGGTCATTTCTGATAGGACGCTGGCTTGGCCCAAAGCAAGACGGCGTGCAGGGTTGGGGGTGTGGTGGTGGCCGGAGTCCAGGGCCCGGGCAGGGGCGGTCAAGGCAGATGGCAAAGAGGGAAGGGGGAAGGGGGCTTGGGAGCCGGGCTGGTCTGACCGGGGACTGTGGCGGGGAAGAGCGGCCCGCAGGAGAAGCCGAGGGTGACGAGGCAGGGGAGAATCGCCAGTGTGGAGAAGGGGCCGTCATCCCTGCAGGGGGGGCAGAGGCTGGGCTGGGAGTTGGACAGGGAAGAGGGAGGATCACAGCGGGAGGGTCGGAGCCGAGGAGGGGATGCGCAGGGGGAAGCAGGCGGGGATGGAGATTAGAGGAAGTACGGGGCAGGGTGGCGGGGTCTCGGTGGAGAATCGGGGGACGCAGGCATCGGAGTGCAGGGGACTGGGCAGCTGGAGGCGCGAGCCGGGCCAGGCAGAGTGCGGGCCGCGGCCCGAAGGGAGCGAGCGGCGGAGACGTCAGAAGTCGGGGTGCGGCGCAGCCCCGGGGGGGCACGGGGACAGAGCGGGGAGCGGGCCGGGGGCGGCGCGGGGGCCGCTGCCCTTACCTGGGCGGCTCCGCACTCCGGGCGCCGAGTCGGGGACCCGACGCTGCTCGGCCCGCGGCCGGGCTGTTGTTTTCCTTTTTTTTTTTTTTTTTTTTTTTTTTCTTCCGCAGCAGCGGCGACGGCGGCTCCAGCTCGATCCGCCAGCAGCCGAAGGCAGAGTCTGTGTCCGGCTGCGAGCGAGCCGGGAGCGGGCAGCGCGGGAGGCGCGCAGAGAGGCACTGGGGCGCCGCCCGGCGGGCAACGGGAAAACTGCGGCGGCCCCGCAAGCGGCGGGCCGGGGAGGGGGCGTCCCTTTGGGGCTGCGGTCGCCAGCATCTCTCTCTGCTCGCTGGCGGAGTCTTTCGCTGGCGACCGGGGCCTATGTACCCGGGCCTGGGGGCGGCAGGGGCCGGAGCAGCCCGGACCAAACTTGTAGCCTCCTGGTTAGGTCGAGCAGGAGACGCCGGGATATGGATGTGAGGCTCCAGGTGGGCTCTGCAGAGGACTGACCCCAAGGGGGGAAGCTGGGGCACACTCCACAGCCCTACGCCAAGGGGCATCCCGCTCCGGCCCGGAGAAGTTATTAATCTGGCCCATTTCGGCGGGCAAAGGGCGACTCCTGGTGGCCTTTTAGGGACTACAGCGAGGAACGAAGTGCAGAGAAGGTGGCCTCCTAGGTGGTGGCGCTGAGCTGGGGAGGCTTTGCTTTAGAAAGGCCACACCGTTTCAGGAGGCCGAAGAGCAAAACACTTACATTTGATAGACCGCCGGTTTATGCACACAGACCTCCTGGAAGGAGCTGTCACTTCATGCTCCACACAAGGAAATCCAGACTAGGAAAAGTGAAAGGCTCAGCCTTGACCGGGAACAGGAGGCAGGACCAAGAGGAGACCAAGCTTCTTGGCATGAGGTTCAGGGATCGTTTGACTACATCACAGCTGCAAAAGGAGGCTTGAAAAGGCGAGGACAGGAGAATAGAAGACCTAGGAGACCCCTGTACCACCCAAAGGGCCTCGACCCACAGGTTGAGAACCGCTGTTGTAGCCATACAGGGTTCATTCTTAGGCCTAGAAGGACAATACACGGACTGCAGGGTATTTGTTGACATTGCCTATGCTGAGAGATCAGCAAGACTGAGCCAGTCCTTAGTTACCTGCTGGAGGGAGAAGTGTGGTTGCAAGATCCTGTTCTCCCTCCTCCACTGCCAGACAGGGCTTTATGAGTGCTCTTTGGGCACGAGAGCAGCCATATTGAACAGGAGTTTCCATGTAGAATAGGCTTCCATTTCTCCAGTCCAGTATTACTTTATGTCAAGACTACCCCACTCACAAAAGTATCATTTCCAAAAGCTTTTGCATCAGCTTTTCAAGGTAGATGTCAAGGTGAAACTAACCCTATCTTTTGGGGGGGTGGGGGGAGGTTTGAGACAGGGTTTCTTTGTGTATCCTTGACTGTCCTAGAACTTGCTCTATAGCCTTGAACTCACAGGTTCCATCTTCCTCTGCCTCCCAAGTCCTGGGATTAAAGGCTTGCTCCACCCCTGCCCCGCAGAACCTAACCCCGTCTTATGAATGAGTTTAAGATAGCCTGAGGTGGATGGACTCCAAATAACTGAGCTTCAACTGCAGTACCTTTCCCTGCCTTGGAGTGCCAGAACTTGTCGACATGAGTGACAGGACAGTAGCAGACGCAGCACCTGCCCTGGGATGATAGTCTTGAGGGGGCATCCCTGTGACCATGACAAGCTCTTCACATGCCCATGATTTCCAGTTCCCTCTTTAAAGGCAAGGGAAGCTGAGTGGGTGATATCTGGTGACTTCCAAGTGACATGCATGGTCTACCGGAAGAACTCAAGATCAGCACAGTAACTGACGCTTAAGAGCAAGGAAAGGAAAATGCTAGGTATGAGAAATGTTTCTTCATACTCTTTGCCCTTGGAAGCTCATTTTATGAGCCAAGAGAGGCGTGATGGAGGGGATGTCTTTGACACAGCTCCATAGCTGTTGGTAGTTAGAGGTAACCTTAGCTGTTGCCTTGTAAACACCCGCCCCATCTCTTCACTTCCTGCAAGGGTGGATTGTCTTCTTTAAGTCTTCTCCTAGAAGGAAGGAGCCCCTGCAAACCGGTGCTGGAGAAGTCTGCCTTTACCCCTTACCTTGGCTATCCTCTACCCATCATCCTGATTCCTCCCCCAACCCCTGTGGTTAGCTGAGGAGATGAGACACTCATACTCATATTCGTCATAGCCAGTGCCACTTGTCCAGATTCAATCCCACACAAGGTAACTTCTAGAAGTAGGGAGAGATCAGAGGACAAGAGCAGGCCTCTCATCTTAAAGGGTAAAGCAGAGGAGATGGGAAATGGGGCCCTGCAGTATCCCTCACAGCCAGCGCCCATGCTGAGCTAGACAGACAGGACTCTATGTACCTGGCCACCATGATTAGCTGATGGATCCAAGTTCTTTGGTTGCTGGAGCCTGCACAAGTTTGTTCTCCTGTGTTTATTTTTAGTTCTTCTCTCTTTGTATTGGCCTCAGGTACAGCCACAAAAAAGAAGGACTTGCTTGCACCTCATTACCTGCTGTATGTATTCTAGAAGCACCTGTGAAGATTCAACACAAGTTGGTGATGACCTGCTTGCAAAAATGGGTCCAACAGAGACCCCCAGCAACCAAGTGACCTGTCCATACATCACCTGCCACTCTCTCTTGGGGACCGTTCCAACCATTTCCAACTGGCTGTAGGTCTGAGGGGCTGGCTCCCTTCAGTGTAGGTAACACGGGCTAATTCCTTCATTCCACTGACTCCATATAAGCCATAAGGTAAAGGTGGCTCCAAACTGCCTTAGCATGGATCAAAAGGTCCCTGCTACCTCCTCTTCCACCTCTTCTCCGCCGCAGTCTTCAATCCCAAAGCGCTTAGAAGCTGAGGATGCCGCTTAATTGGTAGAGCGCTTGCCTCAATCCCCAGAACCTCATAAACGGGGTACGGTGGCTCACGTCTGTAACCCCACTTGGTAAGTAGAACAAAGAAGAGCAGTTCAAAGTCATTCTTGGAGACATAGCCAAGTGTGAGTTCAAGTTCTGTGCTACATGAATCCCTGTCCCCAAACAAAACAACAGTGTTCTGACCCCTCTGCTCACCTTGTGGTATGTCACTGAGCTGAATTCTGCCTGAAATTCCCCATAGATAGACAAGTACTTGGGGGAAGGGAGGGAGTGTGTGTGAGAGTGTGTGTGCACGTGTGCAGCTGCCAGCTCCCCACCCCCACAAGTGCATTTTTATCATTCAAATCTTTTAGGAATCGCCCCTGCCAGAAGCTCCTCTGACTCACTGTCTGATCCCTTCCCTGCAGAACTAATTTTTCATCGGTCTTCTCTTGTACTCATTAGGGTTTATGCTCACTTATTTGTTTCATATCTGCTCTAATAGCCTGTGAATTCGTTCTCCCATATTTATATTTTAGCCTCTCCCCTCTTTGTATTTTGCTTCAGCCATGAAGCAGAATATTTTATCTTCAGTGGCAGATAGTGATTTCTCCTGTCTTTTACTGGGCTCTTGCCTTGTCCCCCCCACTCCAAAAATGGCATGGTCGGACAGTGAAGGGTGAACAAACACAGAGGGATTTATTCACATGGATGTAACCATTGGAATAGGATAGAGGGTTACCACACAGGAGTGACAACTCAAACAGAAAATGCAAGGTCCAAACTTCTTGATGCTAGCCCAATACCAACCAGGATGTTGCCAGCAAGTGTTAGAGATCTAGGTTTCAGCAAGCCTTGGAATGCCAACTGAGAGCAGTCCTTTGAAGACCAACCCTGTGGAAACCAGGAGTCAAATGTGACAGGTCTTTGACAGAAGGAAAGCAGGAGTCTTGAAGTGTATTGTCTCAAGCAGATCTTAAGGACAAAAGCAATTCCCCCTTTCTTCTCCCACCAGAAATTTGACAACAGACATCTCATGCACCTGAGTTATAGACCAAGGTGGGTCCTGATTAGTTGGGCGTGTCTATGCAAATGAAGCATAGAATGAGGACCAATCAGGGGATAGCTGCCAAATCTGGTGGATAGGACAGAGGGAAAGCCAAACCTGAAAGCTTCCAATTGACTCAGGGCCTCTAATTCCTTTTTCTCACCAAAAAGACTATAGGGAAGTTGTGTCTAAGCTGACAGATGCTCACAACAGGACAGTTTGCAGCTGGGTTCTTGATTCTGTTTCTTGTTACTGAGGATCTTCATGTTTGTTTCTGGCAGTTGCCACCTTTGCCTAGGGTCATCCAATGATGGATGGCCACTGCCTGTTGCCAGTTCTAACTGTCATTCATCTCTGGAGATTTGCTCAGCACAACCTGTTCTCTGCTCCTTGCTCCTTAGGCTTGAGCTGCCAGCTGCACCAATAAAACTCCCAGTCTTGCTGGGGACTGCTCCTACACCTGTCAAATGTACCTGCAGCTTCTTTCCCCATGGTTCCGGTGAAGGTTTGTCGCAAGTTCACAAAGGGAGTACAAGCTATACAGAATAAGAGTTAGCGGGGAGATCATTTTCTGGCATATCAGACTGGCCCTGGGTCAGATGAGAATTATCTACCCAGCAACCGTGACACAATGAGTGCTTGGTGCACTTGATGCCTTTGCAAATCCAGACGTGAAGTTGTGCACACTGAAGAACCTTGAGGTCGAAGGAAACAAGAGCCTGAGTATACATCCACATGGTGGCATGGTAGTCCATTGACCCTACCAGAGCCTCTGTCTCAAAGTCCAGATTGAAAGAAATCCTGTGTCCTTGCCACCTATTGGAGGGAGACATGGTTCACTGGTTAAAAAATAACATCTAACAAAACTAGTTTGGAAACAGAATTGATGTTAGAAGAAGAAATATTCTTTGGCTTTTACTCAAGCTTTAAAGACTAGAATATGCAGTAGCTTTGGCCAATGACATGATGGACATGTACTGGCAAATATATGTGGCATGTAAGGTGGACACCTGTTCCCCTGCCTCATGCCACCACTATGCTCAGCCGAGCTGGCTGCAAAGGCTCCGTGAGTGTTACGGAGCTTCTCCCCACACTTAGAACGCAGCTCCCATCCCCAAGAACCTCTTATCTCCATTTCATTCATTTGGACATTAGATGGCTGCTCATAGGAAAATGAACATGAAAATCCAAACTGCCCTCAAGACATGTCCAAGTTTCTCAGCTCTGCAGCCCTGCTCTGGCCCAGTGTGAAGTCCTGACTTCCCCCCACTGTTCATATCTCACTTCCTACTGAGCAAAAGAGAGAAACTGTCATGGCCAACAGCTCTTCAAGAAAGCCTTTGGGCTGCTCAGCAGTTCAGAGTGCATACTGCTCTTCCGGAGGACCCCAGTTTGAGTCCCAGCTCTCATGCAGAGCAGCTCACAACTGCTTGGGCACCTGCACTTGTACACATATACACATAATTAAAACTTTTTAAATCAGTGTTTTTTAAAGGTTTTAAAAATTAGTCAGACAGTGGTGGTACATGCCTTTAATCACAGCACTCAGGAGGTAGAGGCAGGCAGATCTCTAAGTCTGAGGCCTGGTCTACAGATTGAGTTTTAGGACAGTCGGGGCTACACAGAGAAACCCTGTCTTGTAAGACAAAACAAAACAAAGCAAAAATAATCTTTTGCCAGGATCAAAAGTAAAGCAGAACCAAGGTAGATGCATAACTCGCCCTGTGGAGTTGGTCATGGGCTTAACTCCCTTCCGACTTCAGATATTCGCTGTGCTATGTTCTGTGTGCCGCTAACTTGGGTGCATGGTGATAGGTGGCTATTTCATTGCGAAGACTCAGAAAACAAGCAAAATGTAAAAGTCTCAGGATCATAACATTTAGAAGCTCCCAAAATGTAAACGTTTCATACACTGTGCCCTGGATTATGTAGCCATTGCTGAGGAGAGGCAATTCTGATAGGTCATGCTAGCTACATGCTGTTCACTAATCTCCAGGGGTGCCGATTTATGAGACAACAGTCATGGGGTTATACCTCAGAACTAAAGATTTAAGAAGTTCCATCTCCCCAACCTGCTGTTGTCTTCTTTCTCTATCCCCCAGAGTGAGAGGAGAGACTACACACTTGACCAGGACCAGGAGGTAAGAGGGTGAAGAGTCGGGCAACATGTACTACCCAGGAGCAAAGCTTGTCACTCAAGCAGAGGCCAGGGTCTGTCATCTCCATGCAATGAACTGTCCCAGGATATCAAAAATAAGATGACAGTTCCTTTATTACTCCAGGGAGTTGACATCTTGAATTTATGCAGGGTACAGTTCAGTCTGAATGGTAGCATTAAGTCTTCCTGTGAACCATCTGGAAGTGACACGGGGCTGTTATGAAGCTATTTGAAGGTTTGTGGTGTTAAAACGTGCATACAAGGCTAGAGAATATAACTCACTTGGTGGAAAGCCTGTCTAACAAGCACCAAGCCCGGACTTGATGCCCAGCACTGCATAAATCAGGGATGCTGGTCCTTGCTATAACCCAACACTTTGGTGGTAGATGAGGGAAGATCAGAAGTCCAAGGCCATGAGACTTTATACATAAAAAGTGTTTGTACATGTATTTTTATATGTACATATGTATGTGTTGTATATATGTATCTCCTCATATTTCACATGTACATGTTTCTACATGTATGTCTATTTCAGCAGAATGCTGGACAGTTCTTTTGGTCAGTTTCACTGAGCAGTTTCTATCTGCCAGGTAAGGTATTAGGCACTATAGGAGACAGAAAAAGTGGATGTTTCTGGCTTTCAGAAAACATAATCTGGTACAGCATCCTGAAGAACTGAGAACAGCAAAGGGAAAAAGATAGTAGGACTTACCTTCACCCAGGCCAGATTCCTACTCATCCCAGATGAATGGAGGACCACTAGGCTGTTAGGTAGTGGGCAGTACCCAGCTTTGGGATACTAAGAGATTCTTCACCAGCTAGCTGGTCCTACAGCAAAAACTTCATATTGACTGTTATAGGTCTAACATGTAATCATTCCCACTCTTGTTCTTTTAGATTCCAGCCCCCTAAAAAGAAATCTGAATTTTCAAAGAATTTAATTACCTAAATTTGGAAAAGACCAAAGCCGCATTCAAATATTTAGGATCTTCCCTACTGTGCTCCAAACCAGCACCAATAAATCAAAGCTGTAGAGGGACTGATTTTAGCTCAAATAAGGAAGAACTTATGAGTTGCCTAGGAAGATAATGAGCTCCCCAGCACTGGGAGTAAGGAAGCAGGTGGATGGCCATCTGCCAGGAATGCCAGAGGAACAGGGCATTCCAGTAAACTGGGAGGTTGCATGAAGCATTTTTCCATCTCTGAACTCTTGGATTCCCAATTTACCCTTAGCCCAAGACTAAAAGGAATATGAATCTTTGGGGAATAAGACACTTCTTGTTAAAAGTAACAAACAAAACAAAAAACTAACAAAAAACAAACTTCTCTATGGCCCTGCTTTAGATTCCCAGCATTCCTTTCTCCAAAACACCAACTTGCTTGTGTATTTGGGTCTTGTTTTTAGACACATCGGTACTTTTCCTTAAGTACGGCAAAGATGCTCAATACTAGAGAACGTAATAATTACCTAAGTGCTCTATTGACCAAAGCAATACTATTGACAAACTCAAGTGTTACCAGGAAAATAGCATTAATGGCCTTGTTGAGAAAGATCACATATCCACAAAAAGAGGATGGCAGTTCTAAAATAAGACCAGCGTTCATTTTTAAAATGACAGTTTACAGGACTGGGGAGACGGCTCAATCAGTAAAGTGTTTGCCCTGTAAGGACGGGAGCCTAAGTTAAATCCCTGGAACCCATGCCAAAAATAAGATTGGGCTGTAACTGGCACTGGGAAAGTGGAGATAGTGAGATCCATGGGTCTGTTGGGCAACTGGTCTAGCCATATCAGCAAGCTCCAAGTTCAGGAGAGAACCTGTTTCAGAAAAATAAGGTAGACGGTGATGGAGGTAAATACCCAGGGCTGACCTCTGACCTTTGCAGGCATGGGCGCGCACGCACACACACACACACACTAAATAAATAAATGATTTTTTGGTTGTGAGCCTAGCCTTTAACGTCTGAGCCATCTCTCCAGCTCATAAATAGGTGATAAAAGGACACCTTACAACACACTCATGGATACACCGAGAAATGAACACAGTAGATAGGATAAAAATTAGCATGATATCTCAACATGTTTTATCTACTGCTTTTGTCCTGAGTCAGATTAAGTCTCCAACTAGGACGACAATGGTCTCCAGTCCCTGAACATTAAGCTGTTGAGTGAAGCCCCCCACACCCCATGCACACAAAAATACCTTGTTCCTCTGAGAGAAACGAATCCCAGCTGTTCTCCAACTTCTGACAGCACACACTGCTTTGCAGATGCTGACTAAGCTCAATGTGCCGTTGTCTTAAATATTTGGCTTAGGGGCTGGAAAGATGACTCAGCTGTTAAGAGCTTAAGAACTTTTCTTGCTCTTGCAGAAGACCAAGTTCAATTCTCAGAATCTCATCAATGATTCCCAACCACAGTGACACCAGTTCCAGGAAGATCTGCTGCCCTCTTCTGGCCTGTACATACCCACACATGGACACACTTACACATAATTTAAAAATAAAATAAATCCTTTTTTTATAAACTAGGTGTCTTGGGCTTGAGAGATGGCTCAGAGGTTGAGAGCACTGGCTGTTCTTCCAAAGGTCTGGAGTTCAATTCCCAGCAACCACATGGTGACCCAAAACCATCTGTAGTGAGATCTGGCACCCCCTTCTGGACTGTGGGCATATATGCCGACAGAACATGACATAGTAAATAAATAAATAAATAAATAAATAAATAAATAGAGAATGTCCTATTTAAAAAAAAAAACTAGGTGTGGAAAGAGTAACTGAAAAGTGACCTGAAAAATAAGAGCAAAAATAGCTACCCAAGGCAGAAATACGTACACAAATTGAATAGTCAAAACAGGAAGCTTCCTCTCTCCCAAGCCATAGGCAAGGCTTTTTTCCAGAGGTGAGGTGAGACTTGTTTTGCAGTGTGGTTGGAGGAAGAAATGACTGGAGAGAGGGGATTTTATTACATAGGGAGGTCAACCTGCAACTGAATTCAGTGAACAATTAGGGGCTTCTAGGTGCCTAGTTCTATAGTTGATGCTAGGGATACTCCTTCGAGGGCCAGGCATCTCTGTACCTGAGTTGGCTCACCTGAGGAATCTCGAGATAACATAAAAAGCAGGGGCATTGCCTTGCTGGAGCCCACTGATTCCCATCCTCAGTCACTGCTCAGTATCTCAATAAGAGCAGAGCTAAGACTCCAAAAGACAAACAGGTGTGTGTGTGTGTGTGTGTGTGTGTGTGTGTGTGTGTACAGACCGAGGACACACAATGAATGATGAAGCACCTGTTTTGCGAGTGTTAGGACTGGAGTTGGGATTCTGAGCGCCCATGTAAATGCTGCTTCACACGGTGGTGGACTGCCTATAGCCAGACTCCATGAGAGCCAGACAGAGAAAGCTGGCTAGACTAGCCAAATTGCTGGTCTCCAGGTCCAGGGAAAGACCCTACCAACAAGAGAAAAGAGAAATGAAGGAAGACACCCTACATTAATCGTTGGCCTTCAAACCCATGTGCACACAGACTCACACATATGCAAACATGCCCACACACATGCCATACACACATGAAAGTAGAAGAATCTCTGAGGAGAGAAGAAACAGTCTAAATGGATCAGGGAGAAGGGAACAAGGGAGGGTAATGAGGGGGTAGACTATAAAAACATTAATAAAAGCAGCCTAGAAGACAGAGTCAGAAGCCCAGTGGCAGAATGAGGGCTTACCATGTGTCAGGCCTTGGATCCAATGCCCAACACTAAGTCTATTTGGGTCACACAGTTAAAGTGTTCAGAGGGAACAGCAAGAGTTCTCAGATAAGGGCTTTTCAGTTGTCCTTGTGCATTACAAAACCCATCTCTCTGCTCTGTCTCTGTACTGGGTAGTTTTATGTCAACTTGACACTTGTTAAAGCCATCTGAGAGGAGGGATGCTCAATTAAGAAAATGCCTCCAAAAAACTGGGCTGTAGGCAGGCCTGCAGGGCATTTTCTTAATTAGTGATTGATAGGGGAGGGGCCAGCCCATAGTGGGTGGTGCAATCTCTGGGATGGTGGTCCTGGCTTCTATAAGAAAGCAGGCTGACACTGGAAATCAGTATGGTGATTTCTCAGAAAACTAGGGATCAACCTCCCTCAAGACCCTGCAATATCACTGTTGGGGGCACATTCACACCACAAGGACATTTGCTCAACTATGCCCATAGCAACATTATTCTTAATAGCCAGATCTTGAAAATAACCTAGATGCCCCTCAACTGAAGAATGAAAGAAGAAAATGTGGTATATTTACACAATGGAGTACTAGTCAGCAGTAAGAAACAATGACATCCTAAAATTCACAGGCAAATAGACAGAACTAGAAGAAATCATCCTGAGTAAGGTAACCCAAAACCAGAAAGAAAAATATAGTATGTACTCACTCATAAATGGATACCAGACATAAAGCAAAAGATACCCAGCCTACAATCCACAGCTCTAGAGAAATTTGAACCCTCTTCCAGAAACAGATTAAAGTAGATACAGAAAATCCACAACTAACCAATGGGCCAAGCTCCTGGAGTACAACTGAAGTGAGGGAGGATAGATAATATGAACAAAGGAGTCATGACTATGATGGGGAAACCCATAGAATCAGCTGATCCGAGACAGTTAGAGATCATTGACTCAGGTCTGATAAATGGGGAATCTGCTTAAGAACGAACTAGACTCCCTTAATATAGGTGGCATTGGTGTGGCTGGGACAATACATGAGGCCACTGGCAGTGGGTTCAAGGCCTAACTCTAATGCACAAACTGACTTAATGGAGCCCATTCTATATGGAGAGATACCTTGCTCAGCCTAGACACGGGGGTGTGGGGGTGGAGAGGTGCCTTGGTCCTGCTTCAACAAGATGATGGGACAGACTTGGTAGCCTTCCTAGAGGATGCCTCACCCACTCCTAGGAGCAGATGGGAGGTGAGGGATGGAAGGAGTGGGAGGAGAGAAGGGAGGGGGAACTGGGATTGAAATGTTAAACATAAATTAATTTAAAAAAGAAATACCAAAAAACCAAGAAAGAATGAAAGGAAGAAGGAAGGAAGAAAGAAGGAAAGAAAGAAAGAAAGAAAGAAGGCTGAACAATTGCTATTGAACCATGATAAGCAATCCAGTAAGCAGCATTCTCCATGGCCTCTGCATCAGCTCCTGCCTCCAGGTTCCTGCCCTGTTTGGATTGCCCTGGTGTCCTTCAGTGGTGGACGACAATGTGGAAGTATAAGTCAAATAAATCCTTTCCTCCCCAACTTGCTTCTAGTCATGGTGTCTCATCACATCAATGGTAACCCTGACTAGGACAACCTAACTTCTAACATTCACAGCACTGCAGTTTACAAAGTGCTTTCACAGACCCCGCCATATTTGTCCCCCACCGTAGGAAAGTACCGTACCCCACTTAGTAAATTTCGAGCCTTCAAGTGGCATTTTCTGATTTAGATGAGAATGGTCTGCTTGCAACCATTCTCCACTCCACCAACCAACTGCCAACCTCGGTGCACACATAGGACCCAGAATGCAGAGCGCTGCATGGAAACGAGTGGAAGTGACCTAAAACCCTAGCTAGCTCTGGCTCTTTAAGGTTCCCGGCCCTTTTCCTGAGACTAAGTCGTGTCTCCAGCTTCCACTGGTGCCAGATGAAAAGATCAAGGCCATCTTAGAGGCACAAAAAGCATAGTGAAAGCCCAACAGCTGGAAAATCTAACCCCACACTGGTGGTAAAACTATAGGTCAGATTGACATCATGTAAGAAGTTTAGGGGTATTTTGTCCTATCTTTCTTCATTGAAGCTTTATTTTTGTGCCTGGTTTCAGAGCCATCCACCCCATGGGCAGGATCTCATCTTAATAATGTAAGAGAAAAATATTTGGAAAATAACCTCCAGGATGATAGATACCACCCATGTTGCTTGAGGACTCAAACTTCATCCAGATGGAACCACACTATGTTTAACAGAGCATGTGATTGGCATTTAATAAATGCTAGATAATAAAAATAGATGAAGTGCTTCAAAGTCCCAATATCTGCAGAGTCTCATTAGCCACACTGTAGGGTAAAGAAGCTGCCATCACCCATCTGTGCTATACCTGAAGGTTCCTTCCTCTGGGGCATCATGAAAGACACGGCCCCCATGTCTAACAGGCTACGGAAATGCCGAATGGCGTGTCTCACCAACACCCTGGTGAGAGAAACTGGGAAGAGGGCTCTTTTGTTCATCCTCTTCCTTAATTATAGCTTGAATCTAAATAATGAAAATATAGCACACGGGACCTGAAATCATTTAGAGTAAATGAAAAGCCACAGAGTGGAAATGCTAATCACATTATCAGAGGCAGGGTCAGAGGGAGTGGACAGATGGAAACACCAAATTACCGGCAGAGGAGCAGGAGACTCAAAGACAGGAGAGATGTGTCCAGAAATTAAGTCCGATTTCCATGCTAATTCAGAACTGTTTGTCTGGGGGCTGGAGGAGGAAGGAAGCAATGCCATTTCCAGTAAAGAAACCACTCATTAATACCTTAGCAAAGCAATAACCTCAGCTAATAGGAAATAGTGTGAAGTCTCCAGAGAACAGAGGGAAAATTCAGATTTACTCTCTTGTCCATGCAGCTCAGTGTAATACAATATATTCAACAGAGTTGAATAAATACCAGTGAGAAGGTTAAAACACTGATTAGGAGAAATATTTCACCCAGCTGACATCTGGAAGCAAACAAACCAGCAAGACAGAGCAGGCTAGGGGATGGAGGTTGCTTGATGTCTATGGAAGTTACACTGGTGATTTGTAGCTGCCCCGCAGGGAGCACAGGGAGCAAGCCCTGCTGGGACTTGGGAAACAAGGAATTCAAGTTGGGAGGGGGCGACCCTTCGTGCAAAGCTACTGAGGGCTGTTTCCACTGGGTTTATTACAGTGCTTTATGAAGCAATACTAGAGACATCTTCAGCCAACACCAGGATTGCAATAGACACATAATATAACAAATGGCTTATAAAAGGTTATGGAATCTTCTAGATGACTGAACCTAAATAAATTGTCTTCGGTCTGGGCTTCTGGTACCATATCATTTCACAGCATTTGTCTGATTGTAGTCCAAACAAGGGGAAGATGCCGGAGGTTAGGATGACAGTTCCTTGCAACTTTCACACTTTACAAACTGGATTCTAGTTGCACCTGCCAGTTACTAATGCCCATGGAGATGGGTTGGAAGGCTCACGCCAACTACCCGATGCTAAGCAAAACTGCTCTCGACTCCCTAAGTACCAGTGGGTCTTGGTTGGGAAATGGGGGGGGGTGCGAATCTAAGAGAAAGCTGCCAGGGTTTCTGGTGAGCACAAGTCTGCCCAGATCCAAGAGCACCTTGGATCTTTGGATCTCTTGCCACTAAGTTGCTGGCAAACTGACCTAATATAACTGCATCTGTAGGTATATTTTGTTTGTTTGCTTGTTTTTCTTTGGAGGTTGTCCTGGAACTTGCGCTGTAGACCTGGCTGGCCTCGAACTCACAGAGATCCTCCTGCCTCTTCCTCCCAAGTGCTGGGATTAAAGGCGTGTGCCACCAACGCTCGGCCCGCATCTGTCTTAATGAGATCCTTAAAAAGCAAAACAAGCCACACATTTTCATAGCTTACTCCGATTCTGTTGTTACCTGTGCTCCTCGCCTTGGTACAATAAACTTTTGAGACTCTCAGACAATTAAGAAAATGGGCATTAATTGAGCTCTCAAAAGGTATTTTGTGCTGGAATAAGTAGGTAAAAAATAACAGAACACTAATGGCTACCACTCATCAAGTGGATAGTCTGTGTGTGGCTCCGAGTACTTCCAGTGTATTGCTAAAACTTCAGAACACAGCCTGCAAGGTGGGTGCCATCATCATGCAGACGGCACAACTACATCTTAGTGAAGTTCCCACCTGCCCCGTGTCACACAAGTCAGGAAGCGGTGATGTCACACAAGTCAGGAAGCGGTGAGTTCAAGACTGTCTGGTGTCCAAAACCTAGAACCTTTATATAACTGGAGGCCTTGAGACAATGGAATTGCCTGCCATGTGAGTGCCAAGTGTCCTTGGCAGTTCAGCAGCCCCAGTGTCACGGATAAATGATGGAACACTGAGTCGTCACTTGGGTTTGGGTCAGAGAAATACTTTCTTTTCTTCCAGATTTTTTCCCCTTCATACTGGAGTTAAACATGGGGTCCCATACACTAGTAGACAAATGCTCTGTCACTGAGTAGTATCCTCAGAACTAGTGTTGTTCATCTGCTTGTTTCCTTAGACTGAGTCTCATTATTCTGCTGGTCTCAAACTTCTGGACTCAAGTAATTCTGTCTCAGTCTCCTGAGTAGCTGATCCTGCAGACATATGCCACTCAACCTGGCTCCAACTTAACACTTACATGCACACACTCACACACACGTACATATACTCACACATGCACACACACAACTTCACACAAATACATATACTCACACAAACATACCCTCACACATACACAGACAAATACATACACTAACACATGCACACCCTCACGCACATATATGCTCACACAGTCTTGTGCACCAGTGCACACGCAGTCTTGAGAGACAAGTACCTGCATCACTTTCCTGCCATCCTCCGCTCCTCACTTGCAGCTATCTAAGCAGAAATTGATCAGAAATCCTGAAGTTTCCACTTCATCCCAGGCACCTGATCTTGGGAATGGCATAGCTAGACTTTAGGAAGATTAACTGAGCAGCTGGCGCCTGCTGAGTAGGACAGAACAGAAAAGAGTGAAGAGGAGACCCACAGAAAGTTACTATCACATCTGACCCAGAGTTTTACATCTGTCAGAGTGATGAAATGGGAAGAGTGATGGAACGGGTAACTTACAGACATAGGCACAGAGGAAAACACCGCAGAGTAGACAGAAAGGCTAAAACTAACTCAAAAACCTAAGAGGTTGAGCTTGCCATTAGGAAGAGGGAAAAGTGGTGGGAGAAAGGCCTTGAAGGTAAATAGAGTTCATTTATGGCCAGCTTGAGGTCCCGTTAGCCATGCTGAATCACTTTAGGCAGGTCTATCAGGAAGTTGAAACTGTAGCAGCAGCTGTAGAACCCAGTAGCACTCAGTCCACACATTGCAGCTGGCTTCACACCAGTAGCCTTGTACTCACAGAAATCCATAGCTGAAAGTACTTTATATTTTCTCAGCAGTTAAAGGTAAACAAAATGTGGTATGTCCACACAATGGAATATTAGTTAGCCGGAACATGAACCTTGATGCTGGGAAGCTAAGTCATGAAAGACCACGTAGTATATTATCCATTTGAATGAAATACAAATAGATAAATCCATGGACAGAAAGGAGTTGCTAAAGGCTAAGGAGAAGAGAGAATGGTAGTGGGACATAGTGAGGAATGTTCTAGAACTGCAATTATGGTTAGAAAAATGGGTGTATACAAAGACCATTGAACTTTATACTTCTAAGTAGTGAATTTTATGGAACATGGTATATAGACTATCTGTGCATATGTGTGTGCATGTGTGTGCAGACTTACACACAAGTCTGTGTGTGACACACATGCCTGCATGTGCTGGTGTGCATACCTATGTGCACTCTGGTCTCTCTTTTGATCTCTAATGACTTCTATTGACCTCCGCTCCTCTTTTCTCTTTTGTTTTTACTCTCACTGTTGCTGTGCTAACACTTACCATGGTGAAGGTCAGAAAACTCTGCGAAGTACAGCACTGCTTGAGATCACCAGACTACATTTATCTGCGGATCCTCTAACAAGCCTCTTCACTTTCTTTTTGAGACGAGTTGACTCAGTGAACCCGGGGCTTGCCATTTCAGCTGAACTAGCTAGCCAGGAGGATTCTAGGATCTGCCTGCCCCATAAACCCCAGCACTAGGATCACACATGCTACCAGGACTAGCTTTAACACGGATGTCGGAGATCCGAACTCAGGTCCTTACGCTTGAGCAACAAATACTTTACCCACCAAGCCATTTTGCCCAGCCTTGCAGGACATTTCATTTGCAAACACTTCAGTTGTTTTTAAAAGCAGGGTGTCATGATGTAGCTCAGATTAGCCTCATACTCATGATCCTCCTGCCTCAGTCTTTGGAGTACTGAGATTATAGGCGTAGTGCCCTAATGTTTAAATGACTATAATACTTTTAAGGAAGAAACCATTTGTGCAGTCAGTAATAAAGGTGAAGTCTTGACCCTGCTTCCGTCAGGGTGTGTGTCATGCTTGGGTGGCCTTATCTGTGAAAAAGGGGATGTGCACTTGCCTCCGGGTTCCAACAAAGAGGACAGCACCTGAAACATTTTACACCCAGTAAGTGTGTAAAGAGATTTTCATTCTTGTGTGTAAGTCCTCTATAAAACTGTAGTCAGTCACCATTCACAGAATGAGTACTCAGAAATACTAACATTACTAAGATGAGGCGTCAGATGGGGTACGAGGGAGACTCAGGCAGAGGACAGGAGGAAGAAATGGTGAAAAGTGTGCACGGGGCCCTGACAGCTGGAGAGAAGTGGGCGCGTTCAGACTTTGGAGATGTAGAGCGCAGGTAGGCAGGCCTGAAACCCCAGGCAGGGAAGACGGGAAGGAGGCTGAATTTCCTCAGAAGAGGCAGGTTCTTGGGCAGGCAAGTGGCATGGTAAAGGCCATGTTTTTGGGACAGTCATAAGGGTAGTCATATGTGGCAGATTGGAGAGCGGAGGAAGCAGTTTATACAGGTGCTCAGTGTGAAGGTATGTGGTAAAATGACCTGGTTACATAGGAAGCATAGCAATGGGAACATCAGACAGTTGGGAAGAAAATGATCACAGAGCCTGGTAACAAACACTGCAAGGATGCTGAGGCCCAAGTTTCTCCTTCTTTTCTTTTTTCCTTCTTCAAGCTGTCATCAAACACTCAGCAAGCCCTTGTTTCCTAGAACAAAGCTGGGAATAAGTTAGCCAAGTAATCAATGGCCTCTTTAGTCCCTGTTGCCCAGTTATTCTGGCTCCGGATAACAAGATTCTTATCCTAGATCTGTCCAGCCTTGATTGCAATTCCACTCACTGTATCTTTGAAGAGAGATGAAGGGAAAAGTTGAGCATGTAAGTTAATCATAACTCATGTTTAAAGATCCTGAACCTTCTTCACATAATCCCATTAAAAAGCAGATCCCCCCCCCAGGAGCAAACATTAGACTCCATATGTATTACAGTTGAATGAACATTACTGCCCAAGTTAGAATGTGTCCACAAAAGACATCTCTGAAAAGGAGACTTGGGAACATAAGACTTCAGTCTTTTGCTTTCAGGACCAGAAAAAAGTTCATCCATCTATTTTTTCTGTTTGTGCTGTTAGTTGGTAAATATATGATGGCTGGCATGAAACCTGAGTTCTCTGGGGCTTATTCTCCAGGCTAGAGACATCCTTATGGTGGCACATCAGCCGGGCGACTCAGCAACCTCATGTTCTGGGGACTCAGCATTTAACTCCCTGCACTCCAAAAAGGCCATTACTGAGGCTAGAGCATTTTCCCTCCTCAAACACTGCTCAGCAATTCTCCCAGAAAGCAGTTTCATCTCCTCCTCCGATGCGGGTCCTCACGCTTGTGAGATTATCATTTACTGAGCCATTGCCCCAATCCTAGTAAACTGGATTTTATTTTGGTTTTGGTTTTTAAAGGCAGGCTCTATGTAGGTACTACAACTCATATATACTAGGCTGGCCTTGAACCTACAGAGATCTATTTACCTGCCTCTTCCTCCCTGGTGCTGGGATTAAAGGTGTGTGCCACTACACCTGGTATAAATTGGATTTTTAAAAACAAAATTGCCCTATAGGTTTGTATTACGCTAATTACCTTTTCCTGTTATGTGTGTCTTTTATTTCCATCAATAAACTCTAAACTGCAAGTGAAAGAAAACCTACTGCTTTACTAAGCATATGAACTACATTCTGGGACACAAGAACCATTGGGGTGGTACATATTTGCAATCCCAGCCTGGGGCTAGGAGGATCATTAGGGCTCTCTGGCCAACCCATCTGCAGTTCTAGGCTGAAGACAGACTACATGTCAAAGGATATGGGCAGAGTTTATGACACTCGAAGTTGTCCTCTGGCATCCACACACATATGCACTGCACACATGAACACGGACAAGGACACACATAGGCACATTTTTGAAGACACAGAATGTGTTGATTCGAAAGTCACTGGGGTTTCCTTTTTCATTCTCCTATTTGATCAAGAATGTGTCCATGCATGTGAAGCTTGATGGTGGCATTACCTTCATTCCTCTACCTTATTCATCGCAGCAAGGTCTCTCGATCAAACCATAACTGTGAAACAGCTAGTCTCGAGAGGCAGCTTGCTCTGTAGTGCTTGTAATTCTCAAGGCTGGAATTACAAGCAGGCTGTTAGCCCACCTGGCACTTATGCGGGTTCTCAGAAGCCAAACTCTGTGGACTTTCATACTTGGCCAGCAACGGGCTCAAGTCAGGCCATCTCTCCGGCCATCTTACTGTGTGTGTTCTGATCATGCATGCTTAGCCTATTGCCTTTTAAGGTTTTTGTTTGTTTATTGGACTTGAGTTTAAGATTGAGCCTCAAAAGCCTGCAGGAAGCCACACAAATGGAATGTGGTAGTTTTGTCATTTGTTTTTCATATGGAGAGAGAGGGCTGTGTGAAAATTTGACACTTTCACAGCTTGTGTTACCTTACCTTGTAAGGGTGATCTTTGACTTTTTGACTCAATGTCCCGTAGGCACCTGAATCCATGTGGTAAGAGGACAACGCAGTCAGGATCACGTGACATGGACAAAGGCTGGGTGGGACTGAATCCTGGTGCTGTGTGCACTGTGAACCTCTTGGTTATGGCAGGGAGTAAACACTTGTTTTTCTAACATGACCAGGACACTGTTTCCTTTTTCATCCTGTTGACATTTGCAAAGATGACAAGAAGCAATGGCAAGAAGAGCTTCTGGAATCTTGGTGAGTGAAGATGGGAGCACCTAACTGCATTCAGCGGTTCCTCACTGCTGCTCATCTGCAGTGCAGGCTAAACCAGATTCCCTCAAGAATGCCCTGGATCATCAGTAAAAACTTGTCACTTGTTCTTGATGACATATCACACACCCTGGTAATGATGAGGACTGAACCCAGAGACTCAAGTTGCACATTGTTGTGGGAATTCTTTCAGCCAATAGTCTTTGAGATATCAGCCCCTGCGGGGCAGGGTGCAGAGGCTAAGTGTGGGCTGGGAGTCAGCGCTGGGCTCTCTAGGATGGTGGTTAGAAAATCGCTGCCAGCATCCAGCTGCTAAGGGCAGAAGACCTTGTCGGTTCTCTACCTTGCTTTGTCATTTGTGAGTGATTTCCTAATAAAAATACCAGACTTTTCTTTATTTTGGGTTCTTTCCTTAAATACACAGTTGGAGCCCAACCATGGCTGGGCAGCAGTAAGTCATTTTCTCAAAGTGTGCCACAAAAGCTGGCACACAAATCTTTACCACTTAAAAATGGTGAAAAGCTGCCAGGCGGTATTAGTGCACACCTTTAATCCCAGAGGCAGGCGGATCGCTGTGAGTTTGAGGCCAGCCTGGTCTACAGAATGAGTTCCAGAACAGCCAGGGCTACCCAGAGAAACCCTGTCTCAAAAACAAACAAATAAGGGTGAAAACAGCAAAACTGATATGCATAATATCAAGTGTTCTTTTTTTTTAGGGAATATGCCAAAAGCCATAGTTTATGACTTTTTTTTTAAAGACAGGGTTTCACTATGTAGCCTGGCTGGCCAGGAACTCAAGAGATCAGCCTGCTTTTGCCTCCTGAGTACCAAAAATAGAGCACTGTTATCGAAAATATGTGCTGTCATGCCCAGCCCAGCACTGCTTAAAACCAGGGTCAAGGTTGCCTTATTACCAGGTGTCAGTCACCTGCACTGCTGCAGAGGTTTGTACTTCAGTGATCACAGTGATCCAAAGACCTGTCCCACCAGTAAAGATGTTACAAGAAGCAGGATAGACTAGTTACTGGCTCCTTGTTCACTGATTTCCCCAAAATAACTTGTATAGCCAGGTGTGGTGGTGAGCACCTGTAATCTCAGCACTTGGGGGCACAGGCAGTGAGGGGTTCCAGCCCAGGCTAGGACGAGGCCCTGTCTCAAAAAAATAAACATCTTGCACAAGACAAATAGGAATACATACAAATAAAAAGCAACACACTCAGTTCTTTTAAGCTTATTTAATATTTGAACTCTTATTTTCTATTTTCCCAGACCCCAGAAAACAGAGTTTTAGATGACCCAATATTTTGTTCCAGAAACATACAGCCTTATCAGCTAATTCATAAAAGAGCTTTTTACAAAGGTACATCTGGATAATTAGAGCAATAAAGTCTTTTAGGCATTTCAAAATGTGATCAGTAAAAATACATTGATTATTAATAAGGTTTCTTTTTTAAAGATAGTTCCAGATTTCTCTTAAAAGCAATTTCTGTTAAAGAGTACATGATTGTATGGTGAACGAGGACAGTGAGACGTTCTAGTGGGAAGAGGCTCATTAAAAACAACCAACAGTGTGCGTGCACGCTGCAGTCACCATGCTTGTAGTATGTCTGCTTAGCGGGTGGCACCTGGAAGTGGCGGGAGGGATTGGTTTCTAGGAGTCCCCTTTTTTCCTGATCAATGTATTACCCAAATCCTCAGTCCCTTGGGGAAGGCAAACAGAACAGATCACACTAAATGGGGGTCAAGTGTCAGAAAAACAAAACCATGACCTAGAGAACAAACTTCTACAAGGTGTTGTAACGCTGTACTTAGGTCCTATGGTGCCTTCTGCAACGGCGGGAAGGAGCCCAGAGCAAGCTCAAGTGGCTCCAAACACTACCCACGCCTGCAGGAAGGAGGCTGCTTGGGGGAATACGGGCATCAGGCACCAGACCATCACCAACGCCAAGGAGCAGGGCAAAGGACTGCATCACAGGAAGCACACTTACAGCCTTTTGCTTCAAAAAAAACAAACAAAAAAAAACCCAAAAAAACAAAACAAACAAAAAAAAACAGGCGAAAAGATTTTTCTCTTCCTCCCTCCCCAAAGGACAAAAGAAACAGAACACTTCCTAAAAGAGGGCTTGTTCTTTCTAGAGGTCATTAGAAGTTGTTTGGGGAAGACAAAGGGCAAAGCACTCATGAAATAACCTCCCATATGATACAATAAATAGTTATAATTTGGGTCATGAAAGCAGCAGAACTTCAACAATCCAGTTAGCTGCTTTGAAACTATACAAAATACATGGCCAACGCCATCCTTTTAAATTACAGTACTTCGAAGGGTTGCTGGTTTGGCTTGATTAGGTCTTTTCTCTGAAAAGGAGACACTCCACACATAATCTGCCACTTAGTGACAAAAGAGCCACTAAGCTCACAAGAGAGCAGTGTCACGGGCCGCGCCCATGGCATACACAGCTTTCTGGCTCTGCAGAAGATGCCATGCCCCCTTGCTGGCCTACTACTCTTCAGGACAGAAACAGACTGCACCTTCCCATCACCCAACTGGGAGACAACTATGACAATGACCACCCCATTCCAGAACAGGAGGAATACCCACTGTTGCCACCATGGAAGGGAGATATAATGTCAAAGTCGAATGTGTGTGATTATAATGGCCAAAATGAAATGGAAGGCACGGGAGGCCAGAAAGGGAGGGTACAGGCAAGAAGTAAGGCTGGTAAGATAAAAAAGGAACTTTCAAAAAGTGGGGTTTTTTGTTGTTTTTCTTTTCAGAATTCACTTGATCTTGAGGTTTTATCTGAAGATGTAATGATCCACATTTATTTGGAAGTACTGAAGCAATGCCAAAGTACCTTTCCAGTTAGGCTGCTGGAACCCTAAGAGAGGCTAAGACTCAGGAAAGGAAAGCAAGCAGCCAGGAGAACGGAGCTCAGGCTGAGTTGTGCTAGAGAATGGCAGAAGGACCTGTAGTGTCAGAAGCCAGGAGAGGGTGTCTGGTTTTCTCCTGCTGAGCTAACCAGATGGTGTAGTGTAAGAGGCTGCCTAGAAGACAGCGGAACCATTTGGTCTCTACTTGCTTCTCCTAAGAGATACAGGGAGTTCCAAATCCCATGTATATGTTACGTTCTACGTCAAAATTTCAAAGCCCATTCTGAATTATGTTTGACCTATGACTCAAAATACAATTCCAATTTAGAGATGAGGTACAAGGATCCAAGCTGATTGATCTAAGAACATTGAGGAGTCCTCAAAGGGTAGGAATGGGAATCTGGATCCAAACAGATGAGCCTGTTAAGTTGTAGAGGTGTTCATAAAAGCAGCTGGGGGACCATCCTTGGTGAGAAAGACCAGGGTGTGAGGGGCACTAAGGGGAGAATACAATTACATCTTGACTGCCCCCAGAGTTCAGAGGGCCCTCCTGCAAGATGTGAGCAATGTGGGAACTCCTTGTTTAGTAACAGAATTTCCATTTGACAAATGATTTCTTTTTACAGAACACACAAAGAAAACCACTGAAAGCCAGCAGAATTAAGGAGTTCTCAGGCGACAGTTCTGACTAGCTTACCCTCCACAGGTGCTGCCCACACTGCAGCTACCACAGCACCTTGGTGGCTGCACTGCTCATCTCTGGTCTCTATTCCCAAGGCCAGTCTCGGTGCCACGCAGACAGGGCTGCAACAGCAGGTCAGAGGAAGCACTCTGCAGTGATGCAAGCAACTCTCTGTCAAACCTTCCTCTGCCCACCCTTGGCTCTGCTTATGACTTGAAGAGCCCTTTGGCACCATCAGTGCAAAAAATTAAGAGTCAAACGTCCAGGTACTCATTTTTTACTGGCCTTATAATCAGCAGTACCCGTGGCTAGTGACAGCCATGGTTCAACTCAGTAGTGATGCAGTTTAGAAAACCTTCCCAGACTCTCCCCCCACCCCTCCCCTCCACAACACCCTACCACCACTGAAGCATTCCATTTTTTGTTCTTATGTCCTGCTCATTCTGCAGGGAACATTTCATACAAGTGCCAGTCAATGTATAATTATACAAATGTAACAATACCGAGAATAACAAATTTATAATCAAGAAAATAAAAATTTGTTTTCTTCTCTCCCAAATCCCAACTATTAACAGAAAAGACAACAAAGGAAATACACCCATTTTCAAGTGCCTGCCATTTAGTGTATTGAGGATTCCTGTTAATTGGGGTGGAGCCCAGTTACACAGAAGAGATGCTTGCCTTGGGGTGGGAAGAGGTCCACCTGCTCTGACCAGCTGCACAGCACACAGTGCATGTCATCTGCATTTGCATACAGGAGTCGTGCAGCATCTCTGTGGTGACCCTCTGGACAGAGCATCTGGAGTTACAGGTTAGTGAAGGTCTGGTATTCCTCTCTCTTCCTCTGCATTGCCTCTCTGCTAACCTCTCCATCCCCACCTGACCCTGGCTTCAGGAACAATTGATCCTTGGGTGTGCTAAATACAAAGGGCTAAACTCCCACTATTCAATTAAAACAAAAACAAGGCAAAGTAAAAATTAAAGTGTGCTTTCAAATACGGAATGAAATCAAATAAATACATCTGATTTTCTCTTTGTCTTACCTACGTACAATTTCATATCCTATACCCGAAGCTCTATACATTTGGTTTTTGTTCTGAATCAAAATGCATTTCTGATAGTGAGGAGAGGAGAGTGAGAGAACTGAGTTCCCTCACTGACAGACTTGTGCAGCTGCCAGACTGAAGAACTAGTCCCACTTGGGGCACCCTGGGGCAGGGCTGAGCCCAGGTGGTTCCAGGCAGATCCTCTGTCATACTCTCTCTTTGTCCACACTGGAGCTGGGATGTGGTTGATACAGGGCTGACACTCAAAATCCAACAATCTGCAGTCACCTCCAGGACACGGGCTCTAACTTTTATCTGAGAAGAATGAAGATATGTGAAAACCCAATTAAGACAAAAATTAACATCGTGAAGAACATGTAGGCAACCTGCAGGCATGGACCTGTTCACTTCTAAATCATAAAATGCACCCTCAAAGTACACAAGCAAAGGAGTATGAACTGGCCCATCAACACAGGCTGAGCTGCACCAGGGGCCTTGCTGGCCTTGGTGTCAGAAGAGGCACAGATATGGCAGGCTCCTCACAAGGGAGTCAATGCAGCACAGAGCAGGTCCTACTGAATTTATGGCTCCTCAAGCTTCCTTCCACTCTGCCTTCAGCTTGGAAAAGGTGAAGAGAGAGAGGAGGGGCTGGCACAGAAGCTGACAACCACAGCTCTTCTAAGAGCAGGAAGGGCAGAGTCAGCAGCCTTGATCTATGATGTTTAGAAAAAAGCAGTTTCTAAGGACAGGAAAGAAAAGAAATTACAGATTTTCATGTTGAAGAATAATAAATCATGTATCCAGTATGTGTTAGGCAGGAAGAGCTATCATTTCACGTACCTGAGAGCTTGTCAGGGAGGGCTGAGCCAGCCAGCCTTTGGCAAAGAAGGGCATAACTTTCCTCCACTTTCTGTAATATCCAAGATTTTTCATGGGGATGGCACAAGAAAAATAAAATTAGTTGAAAATAGGAACAAAGGTATTTTGTTATAAGCATGCAGCCCCGAATTTCAACATTAACACTGACCACTGAAGATGCTGTTAGCTGGGAAGGAGGCAGATTTCCTTTTCCCAATTCTCCCCTGAATGAGAAACAACTCCCCATGTAAAACAATGGAGAAGCAGGTGATCTGTCCACAGTGGAAGTCACCCAGGAAATGGCCTCATACCATGTGACAGATGAACAGAGACCTTTTAGATATTCTGCCTTGCTAGCCACATAATGACAATATGTGAAATCAAATGAAAAGGGGAAAATCTGTTATGCAGAACTGAAAGAAAAACTAAGGGAGCTGAGTCTTGAACTAAAAGTCCAAGAGCACAACTAAATGATGTCATGAAAAAAGTATGTGGGCTTCAGCAGCTGTATCTACCCAGAGCCCTGGTCTTTTGCTTGTATATTATGGTTTCTGATTTTGTGTTTTTATGGGTTTTGTGCATGTGTGTATCCATTTGTGTGTGTTTCTCATGCTTTTGTTTGTTGTAGTTTTTTTTGTTTGCTTTTTTAAAAATTACCTACTTATTTTCTAGTGAGATAGAAAGGAGGTGTAGAGTTGGGTGGATGGTGAGGTGGGAAAGATCTGGGAGAAGCTGGAGGAAGGGAAACCATGATGAGCATATTGTATGAAAATAATTTATTTTCAGTAAAAAATTAAAGAGTCCTTCCATAGAAACCACCACTTTGTGGTCTTTAACTACCAATTTCCAAACACTCCATTCATGCTTATATGTTGAGTAACGGAAGCCACTGGATCTGATTTCTACCTGTCATGGCCTCTGGGCAACTACCAATACTACTCCATAAGTCACAAGTAATTAATAACCTACAGCAAGACACAGCATTACCTGGCCTTGATTCACAACCATGCAACCCCACCTAACTCACTCCATGTCATCCGACATGAGGGAGACCAACTGCCCCAAGTACTTTTAGGTTCTTAAAATGCAGAAACCCAAACAGACATGTAACTACCTACAAACCTACAACTTTCCTGTTCTTGTAACTTGTCACAAGACAAATAGTACCAGCTTTTATCCAGGCATATTCACGACTAATGGTCAAAAAAATAAAAATAAAAATAGATAGCTACAGAACCTGGACCAGTCTGTGGACATCAGGACCCCATCATTCCAAACTTGCACTCTGCTGTGTTTGTTCTTAGGTTTAAGTGCTATGGAGGCCGACATGTGACATACCTTTAAGTGTTCGAGGTCAGCCTCTATTTTATGAATGTACTCCAGGATTTGGCTTTGTGAATCTGTACAAGAAGAGGGACTCTGGATCTCAAAACAAACATCCTCCATAGCTCTCCAGCGTCGCTGGACCAGGAATTCCGGGGTGAATGGTGAAACTGCCCCATCAGAATGAGCATTCTGAGGGGAATGTTGTTGCTGGTGGGTGGAGTCCACAGAAGGGATACCTGTTACAGGCTCCAGGGCGAATGAGGAGGCCACCTCCTCATCTGTGGAGCTCTCCTGCACTGCATCATAGCCATCAAGGATCAAACAGTTTCCTATTGGTGGAGACAGGACAGTCTAATGAGATTAGCATTGCCACCAGAATGGAGTCATATGATAACTTGAAAAGCTACTTTGGTGGGGGAACCAACAGCTCCCAAGTTAGTTTTAATTCCACCAGAATTTACTTTGGTTTAAATAAAGCCAACCTTTGCAAACTTTCACAGTAATTTCTGAATTATTAGTCACAGTTGTAAGAGCTTAAAACTATAAACTGCAATAAAGCCCCTACACGACAACCTGATTCCACTTTCTTGCCAAATACCTTTTCCTGGACTCCATTTGCTTCCTCCCTGCCTATGTTCCCTAAGGACAACAGCACACTCCACCTGTGCTTGATGCTGGACCGCTCTCCCCAGGTGTCCACACGGCCGTTCCCTGCACTTCACCAAGGTTTCTGCCCTCACTGCTCTGCCCTGGCCATAGCTGGTTTTATTTTCTTCCTAATTCATTTGATCATCTGACGCTCATCACATGCTTTTTTATTTATCATTACTATTTCCCTTCAGGCACTTAAGCTTCAGAACAATACAGTTTCTGACATTTTTCACTCTTCAGTCTCCCAGCCCCTAGGACAGTGTCTGGCAAAGAACAGATTCAGTATTTATTGTATGAAGGAATAAACACACATACACACACACACAACTTAAGATACTGAAACAACATCCATTCCAGCATATAAGACAGTGTACAATAACCAAAATCAAAGTTAAAATGTGAAAGCCACTTGCCTGAGATGCGTAAATTAACATCCTTCTCTTCCTTTTTAACTGCTCCATCACCTTCTGATGGATTATCATCACTATGTGCTTCACGGGCATCAAAAAAGTGCTCTCCACTGTCATCCAGACCCCCTTCTGGCTCTGTAGTAGGCATCTCTGGGGTCAGGATCATGTGGTCCATTACTAAAATGTTACTTGCCTGGCTGTCTTGGGATGCCAGTATCACTGAATCCTGTGCAGCACAAGACTCAGATGAAGTCCGTGGACTGTCACAAGTTGCGACATCACCAGTTCCAGTTTTAAAAGGCATCTGTCCTTCCTCGGCATGAGAGGCCTTAACATTTGAGTCCTGGATGCCACTCTCTGCCCGCCCCTCTTCAGAAACTGGCCTGTATCTTGAGAAGGACTGCCAATCTTCCTGGGTGCTCTTCTCGGGCAGACCCAACTGCTGGACCAGCAGCTGCTTCAACAAGCCCACTAGGAGTCAGGGTGGGGTGAAGAGAACAGAGAGAACTGACTGTCATGGCCTGGCTGCCAGCTGGAATCAGACAGCTGGGCTTCCCATCACTTCTCGACTAAGGAAAACATCTTAACAATACACAACCAAAATATGAATCCTATACACTTTTTTCTTTTTTGCTTGTTTTGGTTTTGGTTGTTTGAGACAGGGTTTCTCTATATAACAGCCTTGGTTGTCCTGGAATGCTTTCTGCAGAACAGACTGGCCTCGAACTCATGTAGATCCTCCTGCCTCTGTCTGGAATTAAAGGTGTGTGCTACTACACCCAGCCTACATAATCATTTTTGTCTTGAAAAATGCAATCAAAAGTATGATCTTCTACACAACACTTAACATTAAACTACACCTGACCAGAGTTAAGCATTTTGAATACCAAGACCCTCTTATTTTAAAGTCTAAAATACACTTAATACCAGGTGTCCACTCTCTATGCCAGAAAAGTTAAATGTTATGCCTTTTCTTCTCAAGAGTAGATTCTGTATGTCTAGGCATTATTTTTTCTAATAATCTTCCTAAATAGTGAAGACAATAAAATTGTATAATAAACTTAAATTCCAATGACATAGTAATAGTATATGTAAGTTCAAAGGGAATATTCACTAGTTTTTAAAAACTACCTCACTAGTGGCATGGCTTGTTTAGGATGTTAAATGAAATCCAATTCACCCCCGAGCTAAGTATGTTGACCTCACACAAGTAATGACAGTTCTAGGGCCATGCAGTAAACTATCAGACATTACTACCATCTGTCACTTCAGGAGAATCCAGAATAAATGAGAGTTTACATAACTGCAACTCCCTGCTTCCATCACAGGCTGATCCTCTGCTTGCTTCTCCAAGACCTCTTCCTTTCTCAAGCACTTTAATCTCTCCCCAAAATGGCAGTCCTAAAATGCTACCTCCAGACTACCACTTTCCCTGGGATGGCTTGGACCATAGTGCTCTAAGGTGAAGCTCCTCGTCTGCACAGTAGAAAAAGCACAGCGATGGAGCAGGGAGGCAGGCACATCAGTGTGTGTGGCTCTCACTTCTCAGGAAAGCAGGGAACTGTCTCTAGAGATCCCTTTCCTTTGTCCTCACAGCCACAGAAGTCAACTGTTCTAAGTACTGGGTGACACCATATTTCCTTGGCACATATTCTAGTCTACACCCTTTAAGCCTTGAGCCTAAACAACTGTAATAGCTTACTTGGTAAGGGTACTCCAGTCCTCTTTCCATCCAAATCCCTAAGTAGCTCTCACTCAGATTATAAGTTTTTGTTTGTCATACTTAGCAAACCTCACATGGTCCTCTATAGCTAGAGCAACTATTCTTGAACTTTCTCTATCTCACTGTGCCTGAGAGATGTACTATCCTTCCATGTGTAATAGTAGTTCCCAACATGGCTGGAGCTAGGGAGGGGAAGCTACAGAGGCTAGAAGCTGTTGCGAAGAACATTAAATCTCCACACAAAATGTAAGACATATGTAATGTGGAAAGGCTCCTAAAATTCTGTGATGTCTCTGTCCATCAAACATGGAGGATGCAACTGGTATTTAAAATTCACAACAGCAAGAGAGACTCCTCAGTCTATCTTCATGACTCCTAAATCTATCACCTACTCTTCTAACCTACACTGTACGCAGACCAGCTGTCCACTCACTGTTCTGAGTAGCCTGTGCTTCCTGCATGCACTTCTCGCCTTCTACTGCTTCTGTCTGAGTGGTTCTATTCTACAAATTCATTTCGATCTTAATCACCCTTCAGGATGACAAGCACATCTGTCTTTCTCTGATGCTTCCCTTCTCTGACCACACCAACCTGGACAGATTTGACAAAAGAAAGCCTTATTACTCTTGGAATGTTTGCTTTGAAAGGTGGCAGGGGTGGTGAGGTTAGGTTCTTAACATCTTCCCAACTAGACCATAAATTTCTTGAAGGAAAAAAATATAGGTTTAGACTTTTTCTCATGAAAATCCATTGCTTTTTTTTTTCTCTCTAAAATGCTTTCCAGTACACCACACACTCTGGTACTTAGTATGTGCCACAAGTTAGGAATAAAACTTACAATTTCTCAGTGCATCCAATGCCCACCGCTCTTCTGACACAGGCAAGTGTGGATCTGGGATTGGGATTGGATAACTGCCATCATCTTCCTTCAGTGACCCATTTGCACGCTGCTCCTTTGCAAACTGTGTCGCAGTCACAAAGAGATGTTCTGCCTCTGATTTGCCAGTGGTACTCAATGAATGAGACTGTGGTTTTGACGAAATTAATGGTGATTCTAATCCCAAAACTCTGTCTGTTTAGTGGAACAGAAAAGGCAGTCTACCTTAATGGACATTTTGTTTACAACATGGAACATTCAGAAAACGATGGGGGTGGGGGAAGCAACATAAGCTACAGAGATTATGCACTGGGGAAGCCCACAGCACAAAGCGGTGCTGTACCAGCACACAGAGGGCTCACGGGCAGCATCTGTTAAGAGTGTGGTTGGTGCCAGCACAGAGCCTCTCTATGGCCTCCAGATGTCTTGTCTATGCAGCTCACCTGGACTGTGTAGACCACTGACTGAAAGACCATGGTGCTCCACTTTTAGTTTGGATGGTTCTTCTTCGTCATTGTCCCCTCTGTAGAAAACAAACAACCCACCCTGAGCTTGAGAAGACATCCCAACTTCATGGCATTCAAATGAAGAACTACGTCTGTCTTCCGACAAGAAGCCCAAGGGCACACTCACTCGCAAGGTGTTGACTGTGGGAGAGGAATTGGCTTTGTGGACTGCTCCTTCACTGACGCAGCCATTCGACAGATGAGGTCCTGCCAGCTTCAGGGGTGAAAGGAGACCAGAATGCAGGAGGAAAGCAGAAAACACCCCATAAATACACTCCAGATAAAAAGAGAAAACAAAACCCAAACATCACCTATGCTGCCCAAGAACATCTTTATTTTGGCACCACTTGTGTAGAGACTCTAAAATATATTTTAAAGAAAATTCTAACATGAGCACATTACCCATTTAAAAGATTAATTTGGCACTTCTGTGAATTTTTTCTTTAGAAAATTTACTTTCTGTAGAATAAAGGAAAATGAGAACAGATATCTCAAAAGAAGCAAATTCTTAGAGGAATATTCTCAAAAGGGTACAGAGGAAGCACTTGATTTCTATAGCGGTTTTCAGAATCTCTATAAGGTGTAGGCTGGGAGAGACGGCTCAGCTATTAGGGAACTTGCTTGCTCCTCCAGAGGAAGCCATCCACCAGTTCACAACCACCTGTAACATTAGCTTCAAGGGATCTGACACCCTCTCCTGGCTTCTGCAGGCAACTGTATGCATGTGCACACTCACCCACTCACACATGAACACACACACAAATAATGAAATAAATCCTAAAAAAACAACATATGTAGAACATTTATGCTTTGAATACCAGTTAGAAAAAGGTAATAAAATCTGATACATACACTGTCTTTTCAGAAACTGTCTGTGCTACCAATTCATAAATTTGGGCTCCGTTATCTGACATGGAGATGACGAATAAGGCTTTGTTATCTAGAAAAGAAGAAAAGAAAATTTACTGCTATGATCAAGGAAGCAATGAGATATTTCCAGATACAGATATGGATAATCTGCATCTTAATTTAGATAAAGGTTACATATGTTCACTTTGCAAAACTTTATCAAGTTTATAAATTTAAATTTTGTGCAACTTACCGCAAGTTTCATTATCTACAACCTAAATGAAATTTAGTTCTTCATTAATAACATAGTTCTTCATTAATAACAAAAAATAAGTAAAAAAGTTCAAATTGGATTCAGTGAGTGAAAAAAAACACATTAAGTTGAGACAGAAAAGTAGGGGAGGGGGCAGGGATTCAATTTAATCAAAACTTTACATTATATGCATATATAAAAATTCTCAAACAAAAAATAATCGGCCTCATAAAAGTTCTGTCTTCATACAGGTTATGTCTTACCCAAGTGGAATGTGCTTTGGAGTTCTATCAAGCCTGTAATTCTGAAATTAAAATGTTTATATGAAAAGACATACACTCACACAGACACATTGGCACACACTCACAGACACACAGATACAGATACAGATGCAGGCAGGCACGCGTGTGCGCGCACACACACACACACCTACCTCTACCAATACTACTGAACCCAATGCTATTCCTTTCACGTTTATTTTAAACAGCTATTTTTTCAAGTTGTTAAGAATATTTGAAAAACACTATAAAAAAAGAGGTTATAAAGTTTGCTGTCAGGGGCTAGAGAAGTGGCTTAGTGGTTAAGGTTGCTGGCTGTTCTTCCAGAGGCCCTCAGTTCAATTTCCAGCAACCACATGGTGGCTCACAAAGTTTGCTGTCATGAAATTAAGTTTTCTAAAGGATCTCATCCTAATACAGTTAAATTCTAACTTGTCAACTTAAACTGCTATAAAAGAAACAAATTTGGGGCTGGATAGATGGTTCAGCAGTTAAGAGCACTGGTTCCCAGGTTCCCAGGACCCACACGACAGTTCAGAAGCTTATGTAACTCCAGTTCCAGGGATCTGATGCCTTCTTCTGGCTTCCCAAGGGCATCAGACTCACATGTGGGACAGACAGACAGACAGACAGACAGACAGACAGACAGACACAGTCAAAGCATATACATAAAATAATAAAATTAAATAAAACAAACAAATTCACTCACCTGTTCATTTTTCACTTTTACCCAACAAACAAACATATTTTAATGACAGCCTTCTCACTGGAGTTACTCTCAAAGTACTCACTACCTTTCTTGGTATCGATCACCAATTTGAACAGAATAAACATAAAAATAAGTGTATTTAAATTTCCAAGTGCAGACAATCACTGAGATAACCTGTCTTAAATAATTTGGTGATATGAAATTTCAACTCGGTTTCTAAACAAAAGACAGATTTCACTTAAGTGTCTATACATATAAACAACAGAACTACTGAAGCCCGTTGTACTACTTAAGCAACACTGAGTATCCTGTGAATCTAGAAGCTACCATCCTCAGTAGACACACTTACCTGTTGCCACCTGTCGAACCAACACTGTGCTCAGCTTAATGACTGGACTGAATGTGTGTTTGCTGTCAGCTGTGGATGCCAGAATCTTACTATGGCACCGTAACACCAGTCTGTCATCCTGCTTCTGCAACAGTACAAGAATGTCTTCCAGCAGCAGTGTATAAAGATCTAGAAAAAAATGCAGAGAAACTATTGGATACAAAAAGTTAAAATAATCTGAGAAAGGAAATTATTTTTGGAAAACCTAGCTAATTTTAAAAACTGATTTGCAAACTATTTTCTATTTTTTAAGATTTATTTATTTATTATGTATATAGTGTTCTGCCTGTATGTATGCCTGCAGGTCAGAAGAGGGCACCAGATCTGATTGTGAGTCACCATGTGGTTGCTGGGAATTACACTCAGGACCTCTGGAAGAGCAGTTAGTGCTCTTAAATGCTAAGCCTTCTGTCCAGGCCCCACAAACTATCTTCTTTAATTTCATTTTTAATAATTCATTTTAGTATGTTTTGTGGAATATCATCTGAGAATTACAAGAATTAAAAAAATAGTGCTCTCACTGCAAGAACTAGTCTACAGGAAATTTACTGCAAAGGTCCATCAGGAGGTAAGATGATGGAAACAGAACTGAAGTGTGACAGGCTTCTGCTACATTCCTATATGAAATGTAACATGCTTTACAGTGACAAGCACAAGCACAGAAGCACATCTGCTATAAATGCCCAGATACTGTGCATCAGCACTGCTAACTGACTGAGAATCCTGAATGACTCTGCTTCCCATTGGTAGACTTTTCTGTTCTCTCCATCTTCTCCAAAACTAACGGGACCACAGACTTACCGATGCTTTTATCTCTATTCACCTTCCAAACCAACGGCCCTTCGTGAATCATCTTTCTTTTTGTTAAATCCAAATTCTGCCAAAGTAAAAAGAACAATACACAAATTAATTTCAAGACAATTTCATCAATGGGGTTACAGCCAGCATAACTAGTATCTTTTCAAAACAGTCTTAATATAGAAGGTATCATTTACATTCAACAATGGTACGCTACATGTCTTGAAAATGGAACAGTCCATGTTATAACAGCCTGTACAAAACCTTCTAAAAAGAGAAGAATGTTATGGAAAACATTCTTTCCAGACCTCCCTCCAGATGAATAATAGCTTATGGCATTACAAAGAGCCACAACACACCCTCACTCCTTAGCTACAATAAAGCAGATGCAGATGATGTGTGCTGTGTGTGTATACCTGTGCAAGGCTTCTGAGTTCTAGAATTCTGATTCCTAGCACTGAATCATCTTTCAGCCTCCCAAAGAAAGATTTAAAAGACAGCATTTGTTATGAAAATGCCAATTATCTCTGCCAACAACTTATTTATTAATAAAAGCGCCATGTCTTAGCATTAGCATCTCAAGAGGAGCTCTCATTCTTTGGCAGGTAAGGGAATACATACATTAGTATGTTTTCTGATATAACTATTATATATGACATACAAGTTAATTTTAAATAGATGTCAAATAAGTCTATCAATATGACTACCAGTAAGCTGGTAGTTTTTTTTTTTTTTTTAAAGACTTAAGGCCAGGGAATAGAATCACACAGCTTTAATCCCAGCACTTGGGAGGCAGAGACAGGCAGATTTCTGTAAATTCAAGGTCAGCCAAAGCTAACTCAGGGAAAAAAAAACAAAAAGACTTAATATCCTTAAAAAATTATTAATACTAAAACCTAGGCATAAGTAGCAGTGGTTCATAAATATTAAACTATTCCTGTAGTTTCAATCCTCAGGCTTTTCAAAAGTGTCATGGAAAAATTGTCTTTCCTTAGTGATCCAAAAAGTTCTTATAGTGAAACACTGAAATACAGAGCAATTAAAATCTACTAATGACTAGAGTTCCCAAATTTTCTAACTATTCCTGCCACATAGTTACAGGTTCATACAAAAATACTCCTCTAATAAAGATAAAAGTACAGGTGTCAGGATGGCTGAGTGGTCTAAGGCACCAGACTCAAGATAAGAGTACCCTTGACACGTACCAGACATCAACAAGTCATAAATGCAAACAATCCACAACACAGAACTCCTTCAAGGATGGCTGTTCCTACTGAGATGTTAATTGCCTGCCAGGTCTTTAGTACATTTTACTTTATGTTTTTAGTTATGATTAGACCATCTCTCACCCTGAGTTCATCAACATTTGGGTACTCAGACAATTTGAGATTGGAGGTGTCAAGACGACGCTGATAGTCTTCTAAGCGCTGAAAATTAAACAGGAGAGAGCCAGGGTTAAGGCTTTGGGCATCAGTGACCTCTTTGTTTCTAATATAATCACATAAGTGTCTTACCAAATCTGCATTTTACAAAAGTCACTGCAACAGCAAACATGACAGACAGCCCACTCCTCTTAGCACACCGTGCCCCATCATTGGTAATACTTTGAGTTTCCCTTCCTCTCCAGCTGTCCTTCTCAATCTTCTTTTCAAACTTGGTGACCACTAAGTAAGTTTATACCTATTTTCTCAATATTTAAATCATGTACACAGTACAACTTCAGAAGGTACTTTAAGGTACTATAATAAAAAGTATATTTCCTCCTATCTCTGGCTCCCCTCCTGTTTTCTCTAAAGAGTATATCATTGATGTTCATTTCTTGAGCGACTTTTGAGAAAATCCTATGCAAACAGAACACACAAGTACATGAGTCTGCTTATCTCTGTATGTGTTGTATGTATATAAAACCTTTTAAAACAAGATATGGAACATATGGTAGCTTTATTCATGGTCTTCCCAAACTGAAAACAGCTCAAAGAGAGTAGGTAAATCAATTGTGGTATATTTGTAGAATATAACTTAGAAGGCTACCAGAGGTATAAAAGAATGGATATAATTAACATTATAATGAGTGAAAGAAACCAGACACAAAAGAACACGAATGCCAAGAGCCTCTCTATGTATATAATATTACATTCTATCTTCAATTTAATGTAATTAGCATTGGGTCCCTCTAGGAAACTGCTCACTACACTCCACCTGTTCTCCAAACTGAATCCGACTTGTCCACAAGCCTGTGGCTTTTCCATACCTCTTGTCTATCCACACGTGCAAGCCAGAAACCTCAGCATCTCTTCTTGACATCAGCTCCCTTCACAACCTTCTCAGTCAGCCAACAAGTTTTGCTAATTGCAAAGTACTTCTCCAGCTCCCACCTTGATCTACACTGCTCCACACCACTGTTGATCTTGAACTACCTTCTTCCTTCAGCCCACTCTTCACAGAGCAATTTGATTCATGCCTTTAGTAACAAGGTCTTATTGCTCTTAAAACAAAAATTCAAGTCTTTCAAGAACTTCAAGCTAGCAACCATAACATATATGCAGAGGACTTAGTTCAGACCCATACAGGGTGCGTGACTGTCACTTCAGTCTCTGTGGGTCCCTATGAGCCCTGCTTACGTGATGCTGTAATGTATTAGAGAAGAATTTTTTAAAAAAAAATTTAAATAAAGAAGAAACAAAATCTTTAATATGGTAGGAAAAGCCGTGTATGAACCAATCCTCAACTAATCTTTTAAGTACTCATATTGCTCCTTCTGTATCTAGCTTGCTCTTCACACTGTTTTTGGTTCATTTCTATTCTTTGTTCAGAGTATGTATGGTTCAAATGTTAATTCCTCAAACAATCTTTCTCTGAGAGTCACCACCTGACACGTCCAAACTAGGTTCAGCCCCTATTAGATACAGCACAGGAAGCTCTCCTTTAACTTGTATTCACAACTACCATAAGACATGAACATTTTAATCTCCTGCTTTTACAAAACAAGTTCCATTGTCTCATACACCCAGTGCTCTATGTCCATCATACAGTACATACTGAACAAACACCTGTGAGGTAAACAGGAACAAAATTAGAGGTGCTCAGAAGTCAAATGCATCTCTGACCATCTGGACCCAGCTACTATGTTAATAGCAAAGAATGTCCTGCTCATCAATTGTACAATGATACTTTCAGTTACTTCAGATTCCAGCTATACCACTTTAATATCCTCCAATCCCATCTGGTATATCTTGCTTTTCCTTTTTACCTGCTTGTTTTCTGCCTCCTTGACAGCCTGATTTACATAATTTAAGATCTGACGACAATGATCTGCAGCTTTCTTCACCTTTTCCCTCTCTGGTAGCCATTCTAAATATTGGGAAGAGACAGAAAATGCAGAAAATTAGGAAAAAAGAAAGTACACACAAAATTTCATTTTAGTCAAATGAGTATAAAAAGATATATACTACCACTTTCTACATTTTTATACTATGTTATACCTATAGCATAGTCTCTATTCGAGTAGTTTTAAGAGAGGTATGGAGGTACATGCTACTTACAAGACTGAGGAAGAAGACTCATAAGTTTGAGGCTAGCTTTGGCTACATGCTAAGACCTGTCTTGAAATAATTTTTTTTAAAGGGACTGGCAATGTGGATTACTGGTAGAGCTTTTGCCTAACATGTGCAAAACCCAAGTCCAATCCCCAACACAGAAAGGATGAAAAAAGAATGAAGAATACAGACCCATAGATGCAAGAGTGATGCCATATACATTGTGTTAAAATACACTTCCAAAGAAGGCCTTTGTAACAAACAAGGACCCTCTCCTCCCCATGGAACTGCACAGTGTGTATGATCACTGGGTCTCTTATGCAGTCTTTTTTATATAATAATTCTGAAGAATTCCAGTTTTTGTTTAAGACCACATTTTTTTTTTTTTTTTACGAGACAGGGTTTCTCTGTATTGTTTTGGAGACTGTCGGTCCAGCCTGCCGTCGAACTCATAGAGATCCTTAAGACCACATTTAAAAGAACAAACAATTAGAACACTAGTAGTGCCAAAAGATTAAGCTAACCAATATCACAGATGCTCTGTCAACTCTACGCTAAAAAGAATAACCAGAGTCAAAGTTGTAATCTTCAAACATTGTAACAGCTCTACTGGACAGATACATAGATACATTAAGAGTAAAACTCAATGAGTAAAATGTAATGCTGCATTTTTGCCAGGCCTCATAGTTTGTGGTCCCCAATATGCACTCCTAGTTTCAGAAGAAAGAAAAAGGAGTTTAAATGGGTGGTGGTGGTGTACTCCTTTAATCCCAGCACTTGGGAAGCAGAGGCAGGCAGATTTCCGTGAGGTCGAGGACAGCCTGGTCTACAGAGAGAGTTCCAGGACAGGCACCAAAACTACACAGAGAACTCATATCTCAAAAAACAAAAAAAAAAAACAAAAAAAAAAAAAAAGAAAAGAAAGAAAGAAAAGAAAAGAAAAGAAACAGGAGATTGGAACATAAAACTCAGAATCATTTCATATTTCCAGATGAGAAAGCTGGAATAATAATGCATTTGTTTGGCTTCATAAAAGTACTTTCAAATGCAAACACCTCTCTGAGCTAGTATAAGGCCTTTAAAAGCAATTATATATGCTAAAAAAGGTGGATGAGTTTTGTTTTGTTTTTTTGTTTTGTTTTTCCTATACAGGGTCAGGCAACAACTACTGTATACTTTTCAGGCCAAAGGATCTTTACTCCAAATACTCAGCTCTGCTGCTAAATGCAAAAGCTCTCGCAAACCACATGCAGACAGATGGGTTGATGTGTTGTGTTCTAATACAGGCTTACTGACAGAAACAAGGAGTGAGGTACAGGTATGGTGGTGAATGCCTGCAATCCCACTACCTAGGAGGTGAGGAGAGGAGGATCAGGAGTTCAAGGCCACCCTCACCTGCATATGGAATTCAGAATGAGTCTGGGCTCTGGGAGACTTTGTCATTAAAGAATAATAGTAATTTGAAATAAAAAGCAGGCAGTGACTTAATGTGGCCTTTGCACCACAGTAAGCCAAACTCCATGCCTGAGCTACTACTAAAGGACATAGTTCAAATAGGCTGAAGAGGACTGCACTATATCTTGTCAGAGAATTTCTGCCATACCATTGGCACCAGGAAGCTATGAAACATTACTTATTTAGCAGGACATATTCTTGGTTTTTTGTTCTTGACTCTAAATGCGCATGTGTGTATATCTGTATGAATCTATGCATGTGGTGTGCAGAGGCCAGAAAGGGTATCAGATCTCCTGGAGCTCGAATTACAGTGGTTGTGAGCCACACGTATGGGTGCTTGGTCTTTGAAAAAGCACTTAACCATAGAGTCACTTCTCCAATCCCCTATTTTTGTTTCAGCAAAAATGCTATACCTGTGTATTTGGCAATATTATCCAAAAGAAGCGGGTATTTGGTAAGCCTTTGCATTTGGGTGGGAATGATATCCTTCAACTGAAGACGACGACACAGGGGGTTACTCTCAGCATCCTAAAATCAAAGAGAAAGAAGTCACTCCCACAATTCACATTAGGACAAATAACTAAAAAATATGTACCAGGTATGTACTACAAGTGTCCACCACCATAGCAGAGCTCTGACTATCAAGGGGCTTCTAAAGGAAAGAAAGACCATTACCACACCCTCTCTAATGGCAGACTAGAAAGCAGCCTGAAACTCCTAACCAGTGCATTGCTGGGTGTTTGAACAAGGGCTGAAAGCACCTACGATAAACTCTTTTGTATTATACAACTTTAACCTCCTTTTCAGAAATCTAGGTACAGTTTCCTGATTGGCATTCCTATCAAAAGTTCATCTACTAACTTATTATCTGCCACTCCAAGCAGATACATTGGGTCACTAGTCTGGACATGCGAGGTGATATACATTAATGATCTACAAACTTTAAATAATGTGACAATATGTATTTCAGACTTTGGGCTAGTCTTTCTCACAACTATTTGAGTCTGCTGTTTTAGCAGAGAGAAGTTTTTTATTTGTGGAATAAAAAACATAAAACTTTAAGGTGTCCTCCAAGATTCCCACTCTCTCATGTATGTAATCTCATACCCTTGAGTGTGGGTGGAATCTGTTCTATAATTAGTTTACTCTCACTTGACTTTGATTTAATCAAAAACAGGAAGGAGGGTTTGACTTGACCAGAGGTAGCTGGAATCCCAACTCCAGTCCTTGCAAGTGCTCTTAACCACTGAGCCATCTCTCAGCCCCCTAACTTTAAAAGCAATCTGGACCAAAGAGAAGCAATCCCATTGGTTTGGGAAAAAAAAAAATCCATCAGTCACCTGCCTGAGAGGCCACAAGGAAAAAAGATGGGGTATTCTCCAAGAACTGGGACTACTAAGCAAAAAAAGTAAGACCATTTTCTGCATTAAAAAAAAAAAAGATATTCCTATCCCCACCCCAGCACTACTGAAATCTTCCCAAGCCTGACAAAACCCATCTGAAACTTGAACAGTATGGTTTTCGTAAGTGAGTATGTGCCAGGCCTAGTAACACAGGCCTGTAAACTCAAGACCAGCATGGGCTACAGAGCAATGAGCCTGGGCAATTTAAGAAGCCCTTACCTCAAAAGACTACAAAAAGGGGTAGGCACATAGCTCAGTGGAGAATGACCACAGAACAACTGAATATGGCTTTTCCTAATGAAAACTGCTATGGCAACATGCATATCTATGTCAAACATTTCAATCTTCCTATGTATTTTTTTATTATTCATCATTCACAGATCATCTTTATGCCTTCCAGTAATTTAAGAAGTAACATAAAGTTGTTTTAAAATGTCAACATATCGGGTGGGGCTGCAGAGATGGCTCAGCAGTTAAAAGCATTGGCTGCTCTTCCAGAGGACCTAGGTTTGATTTCCAGCACCCACACGGCACTGGCTCATATCAATCTGTACCTCCAGCCCCAGGGATTTATTCATAAAATAAAAACACAAATGAAGGGCAAAAATTAATGTTAACATAGATGAAACATTCTAACCCAGAATTCTTCAAGTTTATTCTATAATTAATACAAAACTTGTGATTTTTTTGTGGGGGAGGGTCACATAACTTGCTCAATTCACCTGTACAAAAGTCTGGAATCGAGAATCCTTTTTCTGACGAGACTTGATCATTTCCAGGGCAAAAGGCTGGTTACTGCAGAATGTAGCAGCAGCATGTTTCAATTTCTCCTCCCCTGGTCCACTGAACTGTACCAAGAATGCAAAGAAGACAACAGAGAATGAGACACTGAGCATACATGAGGCCAAGTAAGATGAGAGATGACTACAGTTCTTTAGACATTCCAGGAAGCTTCTCAAATGACATTAAGACAAAACTTTGTATGTAGATGCAACATCGATGGTGCCCAGTCCCAGTTGGTATGCCTACAATACAATGCCTATACCTAAGGGTCAGAGAAAATCACAGAAGGCAGAATGAAGGTGAGGGAACAAACTGTAAGAGAACCAGGACACCTGATGCTAGAGAGAATCTTTTAGACATGACAGGGATGCTGCACCCACAAAATCTCATCATATTATTACCTAAACAAGACCTATATAATGACACTACCAGTTGACAGATCAACCCAGATAGGAAAATTTCATAAACCCCCTACCCAAGATGAAGACCCATCAATGGCTACTGAGACAGAGAGAATCTGTTTTCTCTACATATGAGACTCTTAAAGGTTATCCAATTCCAAGTGTTCTTCCCAAACACATGTAAGAACAACATTAAATGGGCTCAATAGGGGTGTGTGTGTGTGTGTGTGTGTGTGTGTGTGTGTGTGTGTGAGAGAGAGAGAGAGAGAGAGAGAGAGAGAGAGAGAGAGAGAGAGAGAGAGGGTATATGTAACAAAATAATTACAAAAAGGGTCATGAATTTGGGAAGAAGTTGAGGAAGACATAGGAGTTGGAAATAATGTAAATACTTATTCACATAGAAAATTCTCAAATTTAAAAAACAAAACAAAATAGTAGGAGAGGGGTCGGTGAGATGGTTCAGCAGGTGAAGTGTTTGCTATGCAAGCCTGACACATAAGTTTGACCTCCAGAACCCACTTGGAAGGAAAGAGGCAACTCCTAAGAGAAGCTGTCCTCTGACTTCCACATATGCCCCATGACATGTCATGCTCTCCTCCACAATTATAATAGATAAGTAAGTTTTAAATATACAAAGAGAGGACACAAAGCCAGAGCTATGAGGGAGAGCACAAACTTAGTATGGACAAGGCCCTGGCCGCAAAGCCAAGCACCACAAAAAGTAGGTAAACCAAAAACTGGGAATATTAAATGCAAATCTGAAGACCTGCTTATGCATTTACTTTTAGTTATTATGATTACTATTTTGCCTTAGGTCAACCCCTGATGTGCAACAGGTAATAAATCAGACTGGTTTTATTAATCCTGTTTTCCCTCCTATTTTTAATACAACATTGGTTAAGAATACATTTCTTGGGACTGGTAGTGGCACAATGCTTGCCTAGGATCTCTGGGTTCTATCCTTAGAATTGAAAAAACAAAAACAAAACAAAAGAACACATTTTTGTGTGTGTTTTAAAAGAAAGATTTGGAACCAAAGGTAGTTGGATCTCTGTGAGTTCAAGGCCAGCCTGGCCTTTAGGCCTAGCTACAGGACAGCCAGAACGGTTACAAAGAGAAACCTTGTCTTGAAAACACACACACACACACACACACACACACACACACACACACACACACACACGCACGCACGCACGCACGCACGCACTTTAAATCGATGGCCACGCACAGTATAGCATATCTTTAATTCATTCCTTGAGAGCAGAGGCAGACAGATCTCTGTTGAGTTTCAGATCAACTGGGTCTATATAGTAAGACTTTGTCTAAAAAAAAAAAAAAAAAAAAAGAGTTCCACACCAGCCACGGCTAACAACTGAGGTCTTTTCTAAAACAAAACAAAACAAAACAAAACCCCAAAGCTTTTCATCATAAGTTCTATGTGAGGAGACGCCATGTGTCCTGATTGCCTCTGTCCCCCAAAACCATTCATAGTTTTGTCCCATATAGATTGACAGCCAAGGGCTGGAAGAGATGGCTGAGTGACCAAGAGTACTTGCTTTTGCAGAGGACTGGGGTTTGGTTCCTAGAACCTACATGGTGGGTTAGAACCCTCCATAATTAGTTCCAGGAAATCTAAACTGGATCTCATGCATTCTTTCACCTCCGGGGGCATGCAACACATACAATCATATATGTACAATAAAATAAATCTGTACAGAAAACGAGAATCTGACAGTTACTATAGCTTCTAGATTCTTTTCTTATATTTGAAACAAGAAAGTAAATGTTCACTATTGACATGATCTATAACTGCACAGTACATGTCTGAGATTAGAACAACAGAAGATGGTATCAATTCCAGATCACTTAAATTAGTAGGATACATTACTCTTTAGCCTTTAAAACAAAAAGAACCAGCACATTTGTATCTCAATGAGATCGAGCACTTAGCCTGACTGCATACCGATTAGAAGGAAATAATCAATGAAATAGTGCTCTGGACTCTTTTTAGTTCGGCATACTAACTCTGCAAAATGGATGTGTTTGCATTTTGGAAGCATTTATTACTTACCCCTAAACCTGATCAAGTGTCTATAAAAGTATTAAAAGAAATTCTCAATTTCCTTACCCAGATGAGCAGATCTTCCCCAATATGATCAATAACAGAGGTCTCATTCCTCTTTCGGACAGCTTTCATTTGCTCATTCAACCCAACTATGGGAGGGGGAAAAATGCACACTTATCTTAGTCTGGATTACTGGTAGTACTAAGTAGTTAACTTTTTTTATTTTTTATTTTCAGAGTACCATAGCTTCTCCAGTCTTCGAAAACAATCTGCACACAATACTTACACAGCTAGATTCCAAAAGCTCTTCCTAGAAATGGCCCCTAAAGTATTAATGTATATTAGGAACTAGTATAATGCCTATAATGTGACTGCATCAAGTATGTATTTACCCTGGATGTAAACAATATACTACATATCACTGAAATCTGAAATCACACACAAAAAGCAGCACTTTGGGTGACAAACTGATAATTCCTTTGACCAAGAAAGACTGAAAATCAGGGTCATAGAGAAGCAGTGACTTGCAGAGAGAAGAGCACCTTTAATACTCCCTCAGATCCAGATGACTCAACTGGGGCAAGACACATAAAATGTGCCCTAAGCAACAAAACTATACAACTGTTTCTGAAAATTATCCAAACATGGGATTAACATTAATCTTACTATTTACAAAATATATGTACATGCATATTACCACATGGGATATATATTTTAAACACATATATACTATAAATGATAGGATATTTTCAAGAATAATTATGACTACTTATGTTTTTCACTGTAAGTACTACTTTAGCCAAGAAAATCCCAATGTTAATACTATATTGATTATGGGGGAACGATTTAGTCAAAGATATGATATCTCTCTTTGTAGGATGTTTCACATACAATGTCAGATATGCATAAAACTATACTCAATTATTTGTAATGTATTATAGAGGTGCCTTTACACAGTCATAGTCCTTACTAGAAATGTAGACACAATGATCACAAGTCATTTTTTTTTACCATGAAGTTGAAGAATATCTTCCAAATTTGAAAATATCTTGCGTAGTTCTGAAGGTGATAGAATTCCTTCTCTGGACACTCGCTGATAGAACACTTGGTCAAGAACTTTCAGTGTTCGGACATGAGCTCTTTCAGTATAGAACAATTCTAGGCAGGAAGGGGAAAAGGAGGCACAGAATGTTGTTTTATTTAGACTAATTCCCTCGTATCAAATATTTCATTGTTATTAGGCGGCAAATGCACTATGTAATAAATGATTTAATATTTAGAAAGGATGGCGTGTCTCCAAAAATCACACTGATTCCATAAAATTTTCCTATACATCAGACTAATGAACAGTATCATCAAAACTATTTTATATTTAAAAGTTAATAGTTATGTGCAAATCATCCATTTACAACACGACAATACAGTACATTCTAATAACATACAGCCTTAAGCATTCTATAGAAGTAATAGTAGATTTAGTTTTCTATATTTACCTATAAAATCTCATTTCTGGACTAATACTGTAACTAGCTCAATGTCATCAAAGATAAGATATTTATTGAAATCAAATCACAGGTATGGCACAGGGTACAGCATACGTGTCACATACTTGTTACATACATGTTACAGTAACTGTGATGTCAACTTGCCATAACTTAAAATCACCTGGGGAAAGAGTCTCAATTGAGTAAATGTAACAGGTGGGTGTATCTGGGATGGGGTTGTCTTGTTAAAAGATGTAGGAAGACCCAACCCATCACGGGCAGCACTATTCCCTAGGCAGGAGATCTGGAACCATATAGGACAGGAGAAGGCTAGATGAAAACAAGTAAGAAGGCATAGGAGCAGTCATTCTCTATGCGCCATTGTAGATGTGATGCGACTGGCTGCTTTGAGTTCCTGCTTCAATTCTCCCTCAATAACGGCCTGTAACCTGGAATTCTAAGCCAATTAACTCTTTTCCCTGTCATTTTTCACTGGAGTATTTGTCACAGTTCATATAAATAAAACTATGACTGTAACTAAAAAGCAATTCACCTGGACGATCTAAATCCTTTTGTCCTCATTACTCAACAGCTGTTGTTCAACTAACCTAAATTTAGCTTACTCTTGATAATCTATGCCTATAATATAACCTCAAGGTAGTTCAAGACTAGAGTCCTACTGATTTAAGTTCCAGGCGTATAATGCTATGGATCTTTAGTATCCTGAAAGCTAAACATTCTTTCCTTATAACTACAAATTGTATACTTGTACTGCTTATGTTTAAAGGCTCAAGAACAACCCATCTAGTTTAATATGTCTTTGTGTAAAACAAAAGGTCAATAGAAAACAAAGCAAATTCAAAATCTGAAAAATCTCAATGTATATGGCCATCAACAGATGATTACACTTACCATTAATCACTTCCTGTCTTTTGATCTCAGAAGGTTTCAGTCCCAGTAACACTTCTCTACTAACAAGCTGCTGCCAGTTGGGTGGATCAGTCTCCAGGTCATTTTCAAACTGCTCATCCTCACTCTGACTTTCTCCAAAGGCGATGCTGTCAAACCTAATAAAACAAACAAATTGATGACAAATTCTGTGTGAGGGCTTCAAGTGGACAATGGAAGACTCAAACCTTTTGTGCATGGTCCTGTGGATATGTACACACATATATTTGTATGCACAGGCATAAGGAGGCCAGAGGTTGACTGTAGGTGTCTTCCTTGACTGTTCTTCACTTTATTCTTTTGTCATGCCTGGCTTTTAACATGGGTATTGGGCATCTGAACTGAGGTCCTCATACTTATGGGGCAAACACTTTACAAGTAAATTATCACCCAGCCCTGTGAATGTGGACTTCTGCATTTGATCAGTGCTGAGCTAACACAGCCTTCTCTTCTTACATGCAACTTGTTCCTGCATGTACACTTGTATGCATCTGTCGCATGACCTGGGTTACTAAGAGTTTCCTTTACACTCAGAGACTATGTAGAGGGCTTCTTTTCCCTTAAGACTAGGACTTTAGAAGGAAAAACTCTATTTAAATGAAAGCTACTTAAAATGTACTTACTTTCGAAAGGGTTTTGGGGTTCCATGTTCTGTCACCCTAAAACAACAGAGGACAAAGAATTACAGGAGAGCAAAATGGAGATCAAGAAAGACATATCCAAAGTACCCCAAAGTGGTTTAAATCCCAATAGTTGGATAAGTAGTTCAACCAGATACAGGAGTTATTTAACACAAATAACAGAAAAAAATTCAGTAGGGTTTAATATTTACTATCAACCAGACTTCTTTCTAAACATTATATGAGAGAAAGTGCTGCCAGATATAAACAGTGATATTCACGGCACTTTAAGCAATGTACAAAGCTATCTAGCTCTCCTTGAAATTACCTCTCTACTTCACATTCCTCCTCCTGCACCTGATCTAACGAAGGAGGTGGGAAGTCAAAAACAGTATTAGAGACACGAGGTGTGCCATCCAAGCAGTCTCCAGGCACTGATACTTCTCCAACTTGTTTTGATCCTAAAAAGACAAAAGTCAGTCACTAACTGTTTAAAATAAAACAGTAACATCAACAACCAAAAAAAAAAAAAAAAAAACCCTGAATCATTCCCTGGAAGAACTTCAACCTAATTCATAGCCACATTTTAATTAAATAGGTTAGAATAGAAAAATTTAATACATAAAACTCTTAAATGCACTAAAACATAAATGAGAAAAACTTTTTTAAATTTTATTTACTTATATTTTATGTATGAATGCTCTGCAAGTATGCCTGTATGCCAGAGAGGACATCAAATCCTATTATAGATGGTTGTGAGCCACCATTTGGGAGCTTGGGATCTAACTCAGGACCTTTGAAGAGCAGCCGGTGCTCTTAACCTCTGAGCCATCTCTCCAGCCTCCATAAAAACTTTTTTTTTTGGAAACACTATGCAGCCCTTGGCTGGCCTTGAATTCTCAGAGATCTGCCAGATTCTGCCTCCTGAGTGTTCTGCCTCCTGAGTGCTGGGATTAAAGGCGTGCACCACTATGTCTGGCAGGAGAATCCTTTTAAACCATTGTTTAAAAACCAATTTAAGAGCTGGTGAAGCGGTGAAGTAGGTAAAGGTGCTCACCCCACACACCTGATGGTCTGAGTTTGATTCTTATAACCTACAATGAAGGTCAACCCCGACTTCTGCAAGTTCTCTGACTTCCACACATGCCTTTTACCTATGAACTATTGCCTATTGGTAGATTCTGGGAGACGTGTAATGTTTAGCTGTACAACCTCTGCTGAGACCCCCAGACTCCAAAGGATAGCTCTAAACCCACGGTCATGCAGATGGTCCTGGTTAAATTTTTGAGTAACAAAACAAAATGAATATACATGAAGAAAGATGGGAGAGAAAGAGGCAGAAAGTGAGAGTCGTCAGTATGCAAGGCGTACATAAATGAAATCATAAAAATTAATGCAAATTAATTTTAAAACATCAAGGCAAGACAAGGTACCTGTCAACTAGAAAACTGATGAGGAGCAGCTCCTCCTGACTCATGTCTCATTTCTAATAACAATCCTAAGAGTGGACCAATACCAAATAATACCTTCTCTTGATTTATTATCTGTACATAGTATCTCTTTCTGTAGACATTCTACTCACTTACATTTCTGCCTTCACTTTCTGTCCCTCCCAATATTTCAGTTACACTACTACTAATTGGGTTATGAGACATTACAGAAATTCTCATAAGCCAATTAGTAATAAACACAAATATGAATCCATTTTACTTCATCAAGGAGAACGTTAACTTTCTTGTTTGTCAGGCTAGGAATTTAGAGCCCATATACTTCCTTCTCATATTCTTCTATCTCTGATCTGTGGTCACAATGAAATATCTATTATGTACTTTACATAGGAGGATGATTCTAAGTGCCTGAAAACCAATCAAGTATAATCAAGTGTGTTTGCATTACTATGATCATACACATATTGTCAAATACAACCTACAGCATTCATGCATACTGTCAGGTTAAGAGGCATGTTGGTTTGAATATTTTCTTTCACAGTGTCCCCAATTATGCAACTCCTTGGTCACTTAAAACAGAGTGCTTATTATAGTAAATCTCATAGTCTGTCAACTGCTTCATGAGCTTGACATTTGCCTTGTTTCCTTTTTTTTTTTAATTGAAAACATTTCTTACATTTATTTATTTAGTTAGTTAGTTTGTGTGTGTATGTGCCCGTGCAAGTCAAAGGACAACTTTCAGAAGCTTCTTCTCTCATTCAATCACATGGGGTCCACAGATGGAGCTCAGGTGGTCAGGCTGGAAGGCAAGCACCTTACCTGCAAAGCCATCTCACCAACCCTCTTTGTTAGTGAGATAGGGTCTTAGTCTGTAGCCCAAACTGACCTGCAACTTTTTAGCAGATCCATGTGCCACCCTATCCAGGTTGCTTCATGTTTCAAATAGGATTTACTCTCTTGGACAAGTGTTTTTCTTTGCACCCCTAAACCTTTTCTTTTATTGGCAGAGTAATATAGTTTTATCAAGACTCAATTTTTTTTCCTTCTGCTATCTCATACTACCAACTGCTTAAAAATCCTCTTTTACTTTGTGTGTGTGTAGTGTATGTGTGAGTGGGTGCTTCTATGTGTACTTGTGCATGGAGATACAGAACAACAATAGGGTATCTTCCTTGATAGTTCTCCACCTTGTATTTTTGAGACAAGATTTCTCAGTGAGTCAAGAGATTACTTACTGGCTAGTGAATTCAGTGAATGTTGTTTTGGAATTTTTTTGTTTGTTTGTTTTTTGAAACTACAAACTATCAGTCAGCCTATGCTCATTACAAACTATTGTTCAGCCTATGCTCATTATAGACACTAGAATTCTAGGATATTTAAATCAAAGTAAACTGGGATTCAGTGTCTCTCCATTTTTTGCTCAGTATGCTTACATCCAAATCTTGATCCCAAGTTGGGCTGAACTACAGCAAGACTGACCTGTATCATTCTCTTTCCCTCCTTCTTGGGAAAGAGCAGTCCCTGAAGTGGCAGAGGATACAGTACTGGCAGGCAAGTATCCAGTGTCTGTTCCTTCATTGGCTAATCCACTCTGACGCAACTTGGCAGGGTCCTGAGGCTCAGGACTCACAGACAAGGGTGCAGATAAGTGCTTTGGGTGGCGTAGTTTCTGTATCTCCATGGCCCTGCCAACTGAACAGAAAGCAATGGTTAGAAGCCTGTGGTGCAAAACAGTTTAGAGGAGGGAAAGGGGTAGATAAAAATACCCGAAAAAGCGTCTGCAATTATTACACACAGCCAGGGACAGACACAAAAACATTAGGAGATGGAATGATGGGGAGATAAACAAAGGAAAAAGGGGAAGAAAGGAAGGCGAGTAGATGAGAAAAATAAGAGGGATGGAGCAAGGGAAGAAAGAATATAAAGAGGACGGAGAGAGCAGTGGTGGGAAAGGCTGGGAGACATAGAGACAGAGTTTTACCATTTGTAAAGAATAAAGATGCAGCCTTGATCTGTGTATGTAACAAGCTCCACCATACTTCCCTCTACTTCACAATGTCACCATAATAAGGTGTCAAAGATCATTCTGTTCTTGTGCACACCAGGTACTTTCAGTAACTGCAGACACTCAGGTAGCTTTCTCCTACCTTACACATCCTCACAGGGTTCTGTAAACCCCAAATTAAGTTTATCCTCTGAAACTCTTTCTGCGCCCCATGAAGTCAGGGTCAGTATCTGACAACTTCCCAACCTGTGTTACTGGCAGTTGCATAGGGACCCTCATGGTCTGGAGATATGGTGTCACTGTTCCTCAACTATACTGTCATCACTGCATGCTAGGATCTTCAAATGTGCAAACACCTCAGATGAGAAGCATAGCATAGACTGGCTACTCCCCCACACTTCTACTTCTGCTGCAGTCCTGACTAGTGGTCTCATATCTCTCTGTGGATGGAGGTGGTGGGATATCAGAAAAAACACTGCAGACAGGCAGACACTATAGAAGTACAGAGAGTCAATAACAGTAAGTACAAACAGATTAAACAAGTTACGGTAGAGCAATCCATGACCTGTGTGTGTGTGTGTGTGTGTGTGTGTGTGTGTGTGTGTGTGTGTGTGTGTGTGTTTATCCATATGTGCAGGTGCACATTTGTGTACAGGTCTGAATGTGTGGAGACCAGAAGACAACTCTGGGTACCATTTCATTCTTTAGTCAAGATTCATGCTCCTTTTTGAGACAAACTCAGTAAGTAGGCCAGGATACAAAGTCAGGGATCCATCTGTCTCTGGCTCCCCAGTGATAGGATTACAGATAGAAGCCATTACATTAAGTACTTTATCCCCCCTCAATATGGATTCTACAGAACTAGCTCCTGAAACACACACACACACACACACACACACACACACACACACACACACACTCTCTCTCTCTCTCTCTCTCTCTCTCTCCCTCCCTCCCTCCCTCCCTCCCTCCCTCCCTTTTAATTTAGCCAACATAGCCTGAATACATATGCATAAAACCAGAGGTAGCAGGAATTCATGACAGTCATGTGATGGTACACTGTCACTGATGAAGATGTTTATAACAATTAATATAGAAACATAGGGACACTTATTTCAGAAACTGCTGCTGGAAGGAAGCCAGGCACAGTGGGGCATCAACAACATTATCTCCCCAATGAGGGAAGACATGCAGGGAACAATGTCTCAAGCTTCACCATACTTGCACTGTTGTCGTGGCGGCTTGGTCTCCTTGGGGGTCCCAAAATGCTGGGGAATCCTCTTCGCTTCCCTTTTTCTTCGCCCTCTCTATCTTTCTTCATGCTTTGCTAAATTTGAGGTACAATTACAGTAAGATAAGAGACATCAAACAGTAGGTTTTGTTGTTGTTGCTTTCAAATACAGCAACGTGATTCTAATGGTTGGTTAGTTGACAGGAGCTGGTGAAATACAAATAAAAGCACCAATGGAGCTTGGCAAGCCCTGTGTGAACCTCAAGCTCAATATGTCTTATCTTTTTATTTTTGTATCTTTTGGTTTGAGACAGCATCTGATGTAGTCTAGGCTGGCCTTAAGCTTATAAGTCTAAGCTGAATTCTCCTGCTTGTACCTCTCAAATGCTGGTAGTACAGCCCTGCAACTACCATGTTCATCTTTCAAACCTTTTCAATAGAAACAATACTCTTAGAAAAAAAATAAAAGGATAAGTTTACCAGAAGCTTGTTGACAAAAATTTACATATTTGTCAGAAAACTGTTTTACATCATTTGTTTATCAATTTAGCACTTTTATAACATATGAAGGTATCATGCTGAAAACTGGGGACACAGTAATAAAGAATATGCTGGCCTTCATAGATCTTAACAATCTAGCAATCATTGAATAAAACCAAACAATTATGAAATGAGGCAGGCACCCTGAGGCATAAGGCACTATGTTGTAGATGGAAGGCAATATAAACTCTTCATATTATCTGATAATAATAGGCTTATATATGTGTTTCACTAGATTCATCACTAGATGTTTAGTTTTTTTATGAGACCAAGTTAGACCTATTATGATGCCTAGCACTAATGTGCTGGGTTAGTAAACACTGTATCCAAATGTGAAGGAGTAGCAAGGCAGCCCACTCTATTATTTTCCCAGTCTTACCTTGATCTTTGGAAGGAATCCAATCCGACCCCGCTTGTGCTCCAAGTTTCGAGGTTCTTTCACTTTTACTCCCAAATGCTTCATATACATGAGAATAACATACTGCATTGTCGAACTGGAGGAGAAATGATTAAATAAAATAAGAGTTCTGATGGCAGACTAAAGAGATCAAATGATTTATAGAGCCCCAATGCTGGAAACTAAGGCATAAACTAAAAACTGTATACAGAAAGTGATTCTATCCATGACACTAGAGTGCTAGTCAAATAAAATACAGGCCACCAGAGGGAGCCAACAACCAGCAGAAGTTAAAAGAACTTTTCATTTAAGGAAGACAGAAAATAGCTCTAGTGGGGAAACATTCTATTACCTCCTTTCTTCTTCCACAGCCTGAGCAGTCATCCTAAAACAAAAATATTTTAAGATGAAATATATACATCTGAAGATGAACTATAGCTCAGTGGCAGACTGCTTGCCTAGCAGGGTACAAGACCCTGGATTCAATCCCCAGTACTATCAAAAAGATCAAAGAAACACAATCAGATATTTGCTATTAAGCTCAGACACCTGAAACAACAGAAAAAATCTAAATGCTGTGGGCCCCAGCTACATCTAGAATAAAATACTGACAGAACTCCAATCCCGAAAGGACCCACAATTTCACAGCCACATTAGTAGTTTAACATGTTTTACCGCAACAAGTATTTCCAAAGCCTGTGAAATTAAGCAGTGAAAGTGTTCACCTATGACCACTGATTACAAGTTTGGAGTTACTCATTAACCAACATTAAAAAAAAAAAAAAGGCAAGAGCTTTAAATTACCAAGAAAAAAAAATGTGTTTCCAAGTGTTACGACAAATAGTTCTACATGTACAATCTGATGGGCCTGTTAAAGCTGCTCAAAGAATCCATCAAGGGAAATTAGCATTCTGCACATAGTTCTCTGACTTACAACACTTCTTCAATTTTGGTAACGATCTGTTCCGCACATGCTCGCTCCTTCTCCAGAGTTACCCGGTCCTTGTCTCTCTCTGCATCAAGTTTAGTCAGCTCACTCTCAGCCAAGGTCAATCCCATGCTACGTTTCTGTCTAAAAGGGTTGGGGGAAAAGTATTATCTAGCAGAGAGCAAAACATCTCCCTCTAGTTGTCTAGACAGTCCTAGCTACAAGTTTCTAGGGACAGGAAGAATGTCATGTTTCCTACTTGTGACCTAGTCAGGTGGGGTTCTGATGGTAGTCAATGCAAAAGACACATTTCTTGAAGGAACTCACTTAGCACAGACATAGCAATGAGCTTGACTCCTGAAAGGGCATGAACAAAGACTGAACTGTCGGCTCCCATCCAACCCTTTGACTTCAGGTGCCTATTATGTTTGATAACAGGGATAAGACCATATGGTTTACCTAGTGATGAGTAGTGAAATATTTCATATGTAACTTTTTCCTATTTAGAACAATAAGATAAATAACTCAGAATGAGCATAGTGACTTTTCTTCTTGTTTTCTTTTTGTTTGTTTTGGTTTTTCAAGACAGGATTTCTCTGTGTAATATCTCTGGCCATCCTGTAATTCTCTGTAGACCATGCTGGCCTTGAACTCACAGAGATCCACCTGCCTCTGCCTCTTCAGTGCTGGGATTAAAGGCGTGCGCCACCACCACCCAGCAAGTCTATCAAGTTTTGTCAATACCAAACTTACCGAAAATCCTCCAAGTGCCTCTGAACTTCAGGGTGGACTCTCTCCTGCATAGTTTGAATGTAGTGCCGATGTAGGTCCTCAGGAATAAGCTCAGGTCTTCTCTTTTCTACACAAAGAAAAGGAAGCATGTGATCTAAACATGTTCTATGTGACCTGACCGTGGCAAGATAGTGACATTACACAGTACAAACTGAACTTACTACACCAGAGAAGTTACTTAGTGCAGTTAACACACTTTCTGTCAGATTTCATCTTTTCAATGTATTAGACTCTCTATCTGCTGTGATTTATGTGGTTAAATCAGACTAAGCTGGCTAACAAATAAAACACTGAAACTAAGGCAAGCTACATTTCTATGGAGATATTAATCTTCAGGGGCATGAGTGCTCCACACTTACCTAGATCCACTGAGATTTCCTCAGGAACAGAAACTTTCAGGTGCTGAAACAGATTACAAAGGAAAGTTAAAACATCGCAGACTTCTGAGATATACAGAAGAACATGTATAAGTTATTCTTAAAGGTGTATTTCATAACCAACCTCACTCATCTCATAGAAACAAACCCTTTCCCAGTGTTCTGTTATGAAGGAAATTACTAGTCATTTTACTAGACAATAAAACAAATGCTTCAGTATTACTCCAAATATCTGACATTGGCTTACTAGAAACACTGGTCAATACAATCAGTTATACATTATTTGAAAAACACAAGTAAAACCTAAACCTGTATATTACATAGAAAAAACTGACACATGTGTAAGCATGATTTTCATTTCTGAATAGGAATCTTATCCAAAAGATCATACTATTCTCATAATTTTCTTAGGTGAATTTTAGAAATCTCAAGTATCCTCCCAATGAGGGAGTACTAGATGTCAAATTGAGTTTTTGAGTCTTTAAATCTCCAGTAATCATCTGTAGTTTCTGCTGTGGAACTAAGACAACCATCTTTGGATTAACTTCTTTCCATGCAGGGATTCTCCCAGTAAGCATGCAGACAACAGTCACATTGTCAGACTGCAATGTTCTTCACCCAGCAATTTTCAGAAAATCTTATTGTCTTGTATTCAGAGGAAGTATCTTAGTCCTTATCATACTTATTTTATAAACACCCATTAAAGTCACATACTTCCTAAACGGAAATAATTCCTATAAAGATCTGAAGTTTAAATTTGAAAATAAGTCAGTGTTAAAGTATTATGAGATCCTTACATTATTTATTTTGGTGTGTGTATGTGATGTGTGCACATGTGTGTGGGTGGGTATGCTTGCCCACGCATGAATCTGTGAAGCCCAATGTTAGATAATCCCTCTATCACTCTCAACTTATTGAGGCAGGGTCTCTCTTTAAACCTGGTACTTACCAATTCCATTGGACTGACTGGCCAGAGAGTCCCTGGGATCCTTGTCTCCCCTTCCCTCTTAACACTAGGATTACAAGTGTACACAGCCATGCCTGGTCTTTCATGTGGGTGCAAACATCTAATTCAGGTAGTTATACTTGCACAACAAGCACTGTACCCACTGAGTGAGCCATCTCTCTGGCCCCTTATGTTCACTTTTAAGAAGAGTGATATGGCAAAACATGTTCATGCATGTCTGTAACCCCAACCCTTGAGAATCAGATGGAGAATCTGGAGCCCAAGGCCTGCCTAGACTATAGTGAAACTATTCCAAGGAAAAGAAAAAATACAAGACATGAGAAACAGAAGAAAGAAAGAAAGAAAGAAAGAAAGAAAGAAAGAAAGAAAGAAAGAAAGAAAGAAAGAAAGAAAGAATCTTTAGCACAAGTGAAAATAATTGCATGAGGGGTGGTAATGCAGCTCAGTGGTAGAGCCTTGATAAGGCATATCAAAACAAGGATTTAATTCCCAGCACCACAAATAAATAAAATAATGGACAAAATAATCATGATTTGTAAAATAAAAGAAAAATCAACACATTAATATGGATTCTTCTTATACTTTAATGCTAACACAGATCATGAGCAGTAAATAGGCAGGTGCACAGTATCATGGAAGTAGGTGATATATCTGGTTCTTTCTCTACACTAGTCCAGCAGATCTCAACCTGTGGGTCACAATTCCTGCAGGAGGGGTGGGGGATTGGAACAACTCTTTCACAAGGGTTATATATCAAATATTTTGCATGTCAGATATCTATATTATGATTCATAATAGTATCAAAATTATAATTATGAAGTAGCAACAAACTAATTTTATAGCTGGGGTCACCGCATCATGAGGAACTGCATTAAAGCACTGTTGCAGCATTAGGAAGGTTGAGGACCACTGCTTTACACTCCTTCCAGGAAAACAGTAGGGTTAGGGCTGGGGTGGAAAGATAGCTCAGTGGTTAAGAGCACTTGCTAATCTTACAAAGGACCAGAGTTCGGTTAAGGGTCTGACCCTGTCTTCTGGCATCCACAGTCACTGATACACAGTTGGTGCATACCCACACAGACAATAAGCACACGTAAATAAAAATCAGTAAAATAAAAAGCAAAGTCTTCAGCTGAGAAAATCCTTGGAGAGGAAGTGATGGAGATTAGAGTCTGAAGCAGCCATCTAAGAGAATAGCAAATGTGAGAGAAAAAAAAGCTGGAACATGACAGATCGTTAGCCTAGCACTCTTGAAGCCACAGGTGTCATCCCAGAACCTCATAACACCAGACATGGTAGCACATGCCTTAATCCATGCAACTAGGGAAGAGTCAAGAGAGTAAGTTTAAGATCATCTTCAGTGACATACTGAATTCATGGCTGGCCAAAAACCCTGTGCAAAAATAAAGGAGGGTAAGGGATGACTGGAGAGATGGCACCTACAGATGAGTGCTTGCTATGTAGGCATGAGGACCAGAGGCCCTAAATTCAGGTCTTCAGCACCCACATAAAAGCAGGGCATTGGGCTGGAGAAATGGCTCATTAGTTAAGAACAGTGGCTGTTCTTCCAGAAGAACTAGGTTCAATTCCCAGCACCCACATGCAGCTCACACCTGTCTAACTCCAAGATCTGACCCCTCACACAGACATACATGCAGGCAAATACCAATGCAAATGAAATAAAAACAAATTATACAAAAAAAAAAACAGGGCATGGTGGTTATATGACTATAATCTAGCAATGAGGAGGCAGACACAGGAGGACCCCTAGAGTGTACTGGTCTTAGTGAGCTGAGATTCAGTGAGAAACCTGGTCTCAAAAAAATAAGGTAGAGGGCCAGGGACATGGCTAAACAGGTAAGGTACTTGCCACCAAGCCTGAAACCTGAATTCAATCCCTGGGACCCGCAGTAGAAGAATTGACTCCTGCAGGTTGCCCTCTGACCTCTACGCTAACATGTTAGCACAAGTGTGCCCACACACACCCCATACCAATAAATAAACTTAATTGTGCTAAAGCTAAGGTACAAAGCAATAGAGAAAGACAGCTGATGTTGACCTCTGGCCTCCACATATACATGCAGATGTGTGTGCACACATATACACAAAGGAAACATTTTGGTTTTTTTTTTTTTAAAGATCAACCAAACAAAAAAAGGTGAAGGGTTAAGGGTAAGCAACAGGACCATTCAAGGAAGTACTAAAGGTTATTTACCCTTGCTTAGTAATGCTAATGATAAAATTCAGCTTAAAAACCGTACTAGCTGTGTGTGTGTGTGTGTGTGTGTGTGTGTGTGTGTACACTGTGCATGCAAATGCATGTGACTAGAAGTCAATCATTCACAGAATGACAGAATCTCTCACCAAACCTGGAGTTCAATGGTCTGGCTAGACCCCTGGCCAGCAAGTCCCCAGGATCCTCCTGTCTCTGCCTTTGCATATGGATGCTAGGGATCAACTTGGGTCTTCATGTCTTTATAGAAAGCCCACTGAGCCACTTCCCCAGCATTGGTATTGGTAAAAAAAAAAAAAAAAAAAAAAAAAAAGCACTGCTACCATTGATTTCGGTGTGTGACCTTCTCCACCACTTTTAGTTAAATTTGTGTCTCTAATGTTCAAGGGCACTCAGAATTCAACAATCCAAGCATTATCCTTTGGGTCCTAATTATACGTCTATCATTTATATTAGCCTTTTTATTCTCCATTCTAATCATGAACATATACATTTCCAAATATACATATATGTATATATATATACATATACTCTCTAAAATTAATTTTAAGAATGTATATGCCCAATTAATTTAGAAATTACTTTTAAGCCAGCCAAACATAATGTGGATATAATGTGGATATCCAAAAGCATGATAAACTTCAACAGCATGGTTAGGAGACAGGAAATCAGGGTCACTAAGGCAATGAATGCACTGAAGGAAAGATCCTAGTAACTTGACAACTTACTGCAGATCGGTCCAAAAAGAACTGATGAAACTCAAGGAAGACGCGCCGGGTCTCCTTGGAGTTGGTCTGCTTATACAGGTCTGAATAGAGATAACAGAGCTGTCATGGGGAAAGAAATAGAAAAGACAGTGAAAAAAATCACAAAGGGTAATAACTGAATTAATTAACAACATTTGAAGTATACTGCATACCTATCCTTATATGTTTAGAAAACAAGTCTGTCTACTCATTTTACAGATGCAAAGTTCTCCAGCACAGGAATCCCTGTGCGGAAACTGAGTTAGGTGAACTATAAAGTATATTACCAATGTTGCAGGGTCAAACTGTGAAACTACATGGTGTAAGAAAACAGCCAAGTGAGCAGGGCGTGATTTCAGCAGTTCAATGCTCTGGAAACAGCTGCACTGCCCATTGATCTAGAGGAAGAAATGATCATCGTAAGTAACTGATAACTAAATCAATTATGCACACCGCCACCAGAGTCTCCCTGGGACCCCCAGTTATACTTCCAGCCTGGAATGCCCCTTCCAGGGTCTCATGGTGAGGGCTGGGTTCCCACCTGGAGGTGCAGCTGGGAAGTGGCCTAGGTGAGGACAAAAGTCATTGCAGAGTACCTTTGAAGAGTCTATTTCATCATGGGCCCCTTCCTGTTCTCTCTCTGTTTCTCCCTTTTCATTTTTCTCTGTTTTTTTAAACCTGTCTTGTTCTGGGTTTGGTCTTTCTATGTACTCTAGCTGGCCTAAACTCACAATGCCACCCTAGCTAACAAATTTGCCTCTGTTCCCCAAGTGCTAGACTTAATAGAAGTGCTTAGTACTCATTTTTTTGTTTGTTTATTTCAAATAAAACTTCAGACTAAATGAGAGCTAGAGAGATGACTAAGCAGTTAAGAGCAATGGCTGCTCTTGCAGAAGACCTGGGTTTGGTTCCCAACATGCACATGGTGATTCACAACAATCTATGAACTCCAGTTCCAAGGGTTCTGGAACCTTCTTCTGGCCTCTTCAGGAACTAGGAACACACAAAGCACACAAACACATATGCAAGCCAAACACTCATACACAATAAGATGAAAATAAGTAAACCGAAAATTAAAACCTTCCAGATGTTGGTGGCACACATCTGTAATTCTAGCACTCCTACAGCCATATGTGGAGAATTGGCCAGAACTGCATAGGCAGCACAGTGGCAGAAACAGTAAGAGAGACTGCCTCAAAACAGTGTGAGGAGAGAACCAAGCCCTACACATGTATGCTATGTCATCTGTACACATGTCGGTGCACATTCCCACATGCATACACAATACCAAATAAACCCTAAGTAAAACTCAAAAGTGACAGTATGTCATGACTGGTTGGGGTCCTTCTAGGAATGCAAGGCCAGTTCAATACTCTAATATTAATCAATGCAATTTGTCTTATCAGAAAAAACATTAAGAAAATGAAACATCCTAAATCGTTCAACAAAATTCAACATTCAGTCAGGATTAAAAGAAGAAAAGAAAGAAGAAAACTCTCATTAAGCTTGGAATATTCTTTAGTCTAATCAGGAACATTTACAAAAATACCTGTCAGTCACATGCTTAAGCATGAAGGACTGAGCGCTTTCTGCCTAAGAGGGCTTTGTATGACAAGGATGCTGCCAAAATGACTAGCCTTCTGTGAAAGTCCAGTCAGCACAATAAAGCAAGAACAGAGATAGAAGGAAACAAAGTCATGTCTCTAAGCAACAATGTGAATGTTATATAAGAAGTATGAAAATATTTTTTGTTGTTTTTGTTTTTGAAAATAAACTGAGACAGGATTTCATAATGTAGACAACACAGATTAGCTTCAAGCTCGTGGTTCTCTTGCCTCTTAGGGGCTCCAAACACTTCTAGAAAAACTACTAGAGTGTGGGATTGGTGGAACACACCAGTAATCCCAGCATTGGGAGATGGAAGATGAGGGGTTCAAAGTCATCCTCAGCTACACTGAGCATTTTGGGCCAACCTGGGCTACATGAGACACTGCGTAAAAATCTTCCTAATATAAAACTTCCTAAAAATAGCCATTGAATTTAGCAAGACCACAGGGTAAAAAGACAAGAATTAGGCTAATCATATTCCTTCAATCAATGAATAACTGGAATTTGTGAAGTTTATTTTAGGTATCATATTCAGTAACATCCCACCCCCAAAATAAAATGAAACATTCAAGTACTCCTAAAATGACACCATCTCTGCAGTCTGCAGAGTTAATTTCTACTGTTCAAAGTTAAAATAAGCAACTAACTCAAGGTGCTTTGAAGATTTAGTTTTACATCCTTAACAAGTTTTATTTCAAATTCCAAAGAATATTTATCGAATCAGACATCTTAGAAAGATGATAATTTAGCATTTTCGAACATGTGCCATTACCTGCTCATGTTCAGTACCAAAATCATCATCCTCTGCTCCAATAATATGGGGTGCTCCACGGGTGGAGGGACTGCCGACAAGCGATTGTGCGTCCTGTAACATCAGAGAAAAGCAACAGAAAAGCAATCTGATGATCAAGTACTGGAAAGAAGAGGCTCACCGGTTACCATGGCCAACATCTGTAAGTAAGGCATTGTGTAAAACAAACAAATGCATGACTCACTTCATCAATGGAGTTCCTTTTTATCATCTCCTTTTAAGTGCTTTATTTTCAAAGTATCTGTTCTCAAGTGTTCAAAGTCAAATGTCCACAAGAGCACTGGCTGCTCTCTCTTGGAACAGGAAAAGGGGTAGGGTGGGGGTCAACATTTCCCGAGCACTAGTAAACCATCTTTGCTCACTACACACCTTTGGTTTCAGGAGTCTAACATTTTTAATACTTCACTCATTAATTCACACATACTTACGCCTTGTAATGAAACTGGGTTACATGTTTCTTCTTTCTTGTGTTGGCAGGAATAAAACACAGGGCCTTGACCATGCCGGGCAAGGGTCTGACAATGGGCTATATAACCCAACCCTATTCTATCTCTGTATTTTAAAAATTGCTTTTATTTCCTCTAACCTCAAATTTTAATATTTTAAAACTAAGTGAAACAATAGGTATTTATTTTCAACAATAGTCAAATTTTCACTTTGTAACTTGATTGATGTCTCTTGATTATTTAAAAGATGTTGCCAATAATACCACAAAATTCTGTTATGTCTTTTACAATAAAATTTCAAGTACATTTATTAAAAAGTAAAATCATGGGGCTGGAACAATAGCTCAACACTTAATGAGCACTTTCTGCTCTTACAAAGGACCTGGCTTCAGGCTTTGCACCTACATGGTGGTTTGCAACCACCAGGCCCAGGGAGATCTGACGTCCTCTTCTGGCCATTGCAGGCACTGCACACATATGCACAGAAATGCAATGCAGGCAAAAACCACCTAAACATTTAAAATATCAAATAAAATCATAATGCTAAAGCATCCAGTTGAGAATATGTAAAATCCTGGGCCACTGAGAAATCAGCGAGTAAATGCACTTGCCACACATCTGAAAATGTGAGTAGAAAGACAGAACTGACTCCACATCATGCACATACACAATAAAAATGAGTGATTATTTTTAATCTTATTGAAGAGTTTGAAAACCCAGCAATTGCACCTCTAAGTAGATACCCAAAAGGACTGGAAGTATCACAGTGGTGCATGAATGAGCACATACATGGGAGAGGCTTAAATTGTTTATGTCTATATATTACATTCTGTTTAATACATGCACGGAGAAGAGTATTATTCAGTCTTAAAAGAGAAGAAAATTCTGGCATGTGCTACAACAAGGAAAAATTTGAAGGCATTACACTACTTGATATAAGCCAATCACAAAAGAAAAAGTACTAGGTGATTCTGTTCATGTAAAGAGATCAAGTAGTCCACTCATAAAAATAAAACGTATGGTGACTGCCAGGGGCTGGGGACAGGGGACACATGGATTGAACATTTAATAGGCACCAAATTTTGGTTGAGAAAGAAAAAAAAATACTCATGAAAACATTAAGTGATAGTTGCAAAACAATATGAATATACTTATGGGTTTTTTTGTTTTGTTTTGATTTTGTGTTCCCAGACAGGGTTTTTCTGTCGCTTTGGAGGCTGTCCTGGAACTAGCTCTGCCTCCTGAGTGCTGGGATTAAAGGCATGCGCCACCACTGCCCAGCTCATTATACTTGCTTTTTATATTTTAAAAATAGTTACTAGTAAATTTATGACATGTGCCATAATAACACACTAACAATGCTATGAACTACTTTTCTATTTATTTAAATCGCATAAATTCTAATAAGCTTGTTTTATTTGGGTTTTGTTTGGTCCCACACCCTCTCTCCCAAAACAGCACACAAGATCTTCCTAGCACAGCTCAGCTGTGATGCACTTGCCAGCATGGGCTCACAATGTATTCACTCCCCAAACATGCAAATTGAAAAACAAAAAGGCAAAAACAGCCACACGGCATAGATGTCATACTCACAGTGTCCTGGATCCCTTCACTTTTCTCTGGGGTTTCCTCTAGATAAATTCTTTCTTTCAGACTACTCTTGGGACTCTAATGAAAAGAGAACACATACACACATGTACCAATTCATTTCAGTAAGTAACAAATGAAAATGAGTAAGGGGAGAAAGTTTTGTTTCTTATGTGTATTTAAAACTAAGTATCCTTCATAATCTATGTGGCCATTACTCCTATTTCTACCTCTAGTTAGTCGCTTATTCTCACAGCTTTTCCATTTAATTCTGAAAATAATATAGAATCAATGAAACTGTGTCATCTAACATTCAGCTTTGGAGAACCTACCTTGTTCACCTATTATTTCAAATAAAACTCTAACTTTATCATCTTTCTTAGTCTCTGCCTTATCCAACTATCTCTACCTCTCTCCCAGTGACCAAAATTAGATCATTCACATTAGAATTGCTGGTTCACATTAGCACTTACGAGTTCAAAACTATTACAACCACAGTTACACAACCCTCCCTGGTCGACTTTGGAATTTCTTAAAAATATAGACTCTCTGGGGAAAAAAAAATCAAAAAGAAGTATTTATCCTGCATTCAATGTAGTCTTTTTTTTTTTTTTCAAAAAGGAATATCCCTCCTGAAGGAAGCAAGGTGATTAAGGATGCTCAAGAAACTAAGAAGAAATTTACAGCACTCTGGAGAGCTTTGTGTGAGGATAGTGTCAGCAAAAAAACAAATTTCTGGGACACAGGCATGTGGTGTCTCTGCTGCAAGTGGTGCAGAAGACTGTCATAATGTAGGTTTCTTGAGTCATCAACCAAGCAGGGGTAGGATTTTTTGGTGATGCAACTGCCTGAGTCACCCAATGTCCTGTAGGCAGACTCAGTAAACTGATTCACCAAGCAGCTCTCCTGTGGACTGATATCTGGTTTGTCACTGCCTTCTCTCTGTATGGGGTGAATAGAAACAATGTCCACAGGAAAAGTATTACAGTGTTGCATTTTCTATGAAAGCTACATTTTAGGGTGAACTAATAGGTAATAAAGGGAAGTCTTTCCAGCAACTAAATATAGAAAAGGGACAAGGTATGCTTTTGAAAGCCCCTAATTAAATAAAGAATCTATGCATTTTGACCCTGAGAGGGATGTAAAAAAATTATACAACAGACTTATAGGGAACTTTACAATGAAAATAAAATCAAGCATTAGCACTGGTGTGACAGGATGAGAGGTACCAAGTACTACCCATGAATTATTCTTCATAGAACTATCAAACCCTAATTTGATGGAGACTCTAGACCTAACTAGAAGTTTCCAGAAAACAAAGATAAGGGAACAAGTTTTTTTTAAAAAAGTCAGAAAGCGGACTGTTTTAAGTGGACATATGACCTGATTTTTTTTTTCAAACAAAATATATCAAGAAAAAGAGGGGAAGGGAAGAGAGGGGAAATGAAGGGAGAGAGGAGAAGAGGGGAGGTGATAAATTAGGTACCATCCAAAGGCTATAAAGATCTTGCCTGGCTCTTGACTCAAATTTAAAAAAACAGGATTAAGGACATATTAATGAGGGGCTCTAGCATAACAGTCCTGGGTTTGATCCCCAGCATCACAAAACAAATCAAATAAAATACAAAAAGATCCTTATAAGACAATGACATCAATCAAACTATATGTTAGGAAAAAATCAACTTATAAGGTTTGATAATACTAAAGTTCTATTTTAGAGCATCGCACCTCTTAAAGCCTCATTAATGAAACAGTCTTAAAGACTGAAAAGAATTGGAATCAGGCAACAAGTTTGAGCTGAAACTGGATTATTAGGTTGTGATAGGGCTCATTATGCTCTCTATTTTTAAATGTATCAGATAATTTTTTCATATTTACTAAAATTTTATTATGGAAATAAAACTTGCAGGTAAGAAAATCATATAGCAAGTTCAGCCAGAACCAGAGTCTATCCATCTCAGTGAACTTCTATACAGTTAGAGTAGCCTTTATAAAGAAATTTTAAAAATAAATTTTAAAAAATGAAAACAGGGGGCTGGAGAGATAGCTCAAAGATTAAGAGCACTGCTGCTCTTCCAGAGGTCCTGAATTCAATTTCTCACAACCACATGGTGGTCCATGACCATGTTTAATGCTCTGGTGCCCTCTTCTGGCGTGCATGCATACCTGCAGGCAGAAAGCACTATATATATATAATGAATAAATCTTAAAAACAAAAACAGGAACAGATACTCTGAGTTGTAGATGATGTGTGGGTCAGTTCTGAGGAAACTGCACCAAACTGAGCAACAGTGGGATTTTATAAAACTGAGAAAAGGGCTGGGGAGGTGGCTCTGTGAGAATGAGTTAAGTGCTTGCTCCATAACTATAAAAACATGGGTAAGAATCTCCAAAGCCCAGCCTAGTAGCCACAAAAAAGCTGAGCAGAGATTACTGTAACCCTGGTCCTAGGAGGCAAGACAAACAGAAGCTCACCGGCTGGTAAGAGACAGGTTCAGTAAAAGAGTTGTCTTAAAAAATAAGATGGATGCCAATAGAAGGCAGACCTGATTTCTGGCTTTTTTGCACACACACATGCACACATGAATGTGTTCCCACCAGACAGACACTCACAGAGAGAACAAATTTTAAAAACCAAAAATGCTAACTTAAGAGACTGATCCCTCCAAACTACTGCAGTACAGTTCAAAGGAATATGGAAATTCATAAACTGCTTTTAGCCTCAAACGTGTCAGTTTAAATTAAACAAATTTGTGGGAAATTAAACAAGTTTGCTATGTGTTCAGTAGATAACTCTGAACTACATTATTTCTCAGGGTTTTCACAATATTTATTTATTTGGTCCTAGTTTATTTCATGGCAACACTAAGATACTTTGAGAATAAAAAGAGTATCTCAAATCATTAGTATAAGCTCTGGCACGAGTAGGCATTCACTAAATTGTAACCTTAACCCATTCAACACACATCTTTTAAATTCTTATTAAGTCAGTCTCTTTTTTTTTTTTTTACAGATACCCCTGTCTCTTTATCCCAATTTGTTTTCTACAGTGACTTTCTGATGGTGTTCCTTGCCAATATAAACAAGAGAAAGCCTAATAATTTACTTAATCATTTTACTATTTGTCCTGGATAGTTTTATGTCAACTTGACTCAAGCTGAGAGAAAGGAACCTTGATTGAGAAAATGCCTCCATAAGACTGCAGGCAAGTCTATAGGGCATTTTCTTAACTAGTGATTGATAGGGGAGGGCCCAGGCCATTGTGAGTGGTGCCTTCCCTAAGCTAGTAGTTCTTAGTTCTATAAGAAAGAAGGTTGAGCAAGCCATGGGCAAGTCAGTAAACAACACTCCACTCCTTCCATGTTCTCTGCATCAGTTCCTGCCTCAGGGTTCCTACCCTGTTTGAGTTCCTGTCCTGACTTCCTTCAATGATGAACAGTGACTTGAAAGTGTAAGCCTAATAAACTCTTTCCTCCCCAACTTGGTCACAATGTTTCAATACAGCAATAGTAGTAATCCTAACTAGGACACTATTTATTCTAATTCTTACCAATTACATGTCAGAATTAATTTGTTGTGATACCTAGCTCTACATTCATCAATTAACTTCATTTTATAAAGCTGTATCTGTCTACACTCATCAATTAACTTCAATTTATAAAGCTGTATCTGAAAAGCACAGACTGTGACTGTAACATTTCCTTAAATACAAAATAAAACTCCAACTTCTCATCCATATCACTTGTTCTGAATGCCCACACTCTGGAAATGTAACAGCAGATAATAATACAGGGGGCAGAGAATAGTACTGCATCACAAGCCAGAGGGGAGATGGCCCTAAGCAATGCTGCTAAGACAAGCAGGGAACGCGCTCACACCCGCCTCAATTCATCTCCAGCTGTTCCCTCACGAGCCTGACGATCTATGTGGCTTTAAACCTTCACTTTTAAAAAATTCATGTGTCAGTGCCTTTGTGTATATTTTTGAGGATCAGTCCTGTGGAGTTAGGTGGAGGCAAATCACTTACTGAACAACCTCCCTTTGGCCTCAGATTTTTCTTTTGTAAAATAACAGCAGCAATATTTCATAAAGATGTTTTCAGATTAACTAACATAAATTTATCAGCATTGTGTTATAATACTTGATAAATATTAGCTATAGTTTTTCTTGAATAATCAAAATCCTGCCATCACCATCTTTCCAGAGAGAGAGAGAGAGAGAGAGAGAGAGAGAGAGAGAGAGAGAGAGAGAGAGAGAGAGAGAGAGAGAGAAGTTTTCAAATTTTCCTTGATTGAGAAATGGAATCAGTGAGCCAAGCCTCAAAGGTAATAGTAGACCCCATGGTCTCAGTTCCCTCTCACCTTAACAATGCAAAAACACTGCTCTCCAGCACTCCTATGCACACAAGTCATGAGTTATATACACTTCCTCTACACACAATGGACCCTAATGCCTGTGCATATCTTAGAAACAGTCACAACTCACTAACTTAATTCCATAGCCCACAGATGCTGAACACTACCTTGGACTATGACCTCCTCATCCTTAGAAGAGATGTTGCTCTATTTCTATGCCTATCACCACAGACTATATATAAAATAATTTGAATAAGCAATGCTGAGAGCCTTTTACTTTTTTCTTTCTTTCTTTCCTTTTCTTTTCTTTCTTTTTTGTTTTGTTTTAGACTCTCACTATGAAGCCCTGGATGGCCTGAAATTCTCCATTTATACCATGCTAGCCTCGAACTCACAGAGATCCTCCTGCCTGTGGCTGCCAAGTGCTAGGATTAAAGTTTATGTGCTACTATACTTGGCCTGGTTTAACTTTTAATAATTATGAAACTATGGCTCTACATCATATTCAATCTACCATGTTTTTATAAACAAATACCCATATTCATCTGGTAGTCTCTGTGTGAATCAGGACAGAGCTGTCAGTAAACCTAGGCTGGAGCTGGAGTCTAATAGGATAAAGGCTGCCTCTCTTTGTAATGGCAAAGTGCCTCATGATTCAAGTCTGAGTCATTCTGACCACAATTGGAATATTAACATGCTCTTAAAGACACCAACAGTTGGCCTCTCATTTGAGCAAAAAATCATGGGCATTAGCTTCTCAATCCACAAACAAGAAGCCTTCTGGGAAATTCCACCCCTACAAGAAACACTTGGCAATGAATGCCTGAGGGAAAAAGTGACCTCTGGAATTACAAGTTCACATATAGCAGTGTTCAGAACTTCTGCTTATCAAATTGCTATATAAAAACCTTTACTATAAAAGATAACATTTTGAATGCACATAACTTGAGAAAGGAACTGTGGGGAAAATAAAAGAAGATACAGATTTAGAAGATGAATGCTTACATCTGCATTGTCACTACTGGGCCGAGAAGCCTCTCCACTGCTCCCATCCATCCTGCACAGGCTATCTCCAGGATCTGTTTCTGCCTCGCTGACTGTTAGGGAGTCACCCAACAGCCTGCTGGAGGGCACAATTACAGTGCCATCCTAAAACAGATTAAAGAATCACACACAGACACAGTCACAGAAAAGAATGGTGACTACTGACAGCATAAGTAAACAGTGGCAATACCTTTCTACATGGATGCAGCTAAGGGCTGGCTACTGATGTGACCAAAAATACTTAAGGTAAAAATACTTAAAGTAAAAAACAAGTAATTGTGAGTTCTAGAAACCTAAAATGAACAACCACAAAGATAGGGAAAGCAGTATTTTAACACAGAATAAAAGTCCCAACAGCAAATAGCACCATAAACATATACATAAGAGCATTAACTTACATCATTTAGATTATCTACCCATTAGTAAAGACTATTACACTGTTTATATTTAAATGCCTACTATTGCTTTTGAGTTTCATTAAATGTCCAATATTTGAACACATGCTATAAAGGTAAATTACTGAAATTTACTGTTCATATCAGTTCAATAATAAAAACACAAAGGGTTCCTAATATAGCTCAGTGGCATAGGTTGACTAGTATTCATGAGGTTCAATCCCAGTACTACCAAGTATGTATGTATGAGCACATGCACACACATGTATGCATGCACAAACAAACACACATATAAATACCATTACTAAGGCATAATAATCAAAATGAAAAGAAACCTGCAGTGGAATAATCCTTTTACACACTGTGAGGATTTGTCACTTGGATTGTTTTAATAAAAAGCTGACTGGCCAGTAGTCAGGCAGGAATTATAGGTGGGACAACCAAGCTAGAAGAATGATGGGAAGAAGGGTGGAGTCAGAGGAGACACCAGTCAGCCGATGAGGAAGTGTAGAAAATGAGGTGACAAGCCATGAGCCATGTGGCAAAGCATAGATAAGAAATATGGGTTAACTGAAACGCAAGAGTTAGGTAGAAACTAACCTCAACTATCAGTCAAGCATTTATAATTAATATTAAGGCTCTGTGTCAGTTATTTGGGAAGCAGCTGCTGAAACACAGAAAAACTCCACCTACAGATATATAATGAAAAATACACCAAACCAGGAGACCTGACATACCATGTCACTTTAACTATGTCATTTAACCAGTTTAAGCCCTAGTTCTTCCAACCACAACATGATATTTTACTTTAAAATTAACAAAGATAAATTATCTCAAAGAATTCAGCAAGTTCTACTAAAACCTACTTTAAAATAATAAAATTAGAGCTATTAAAACCATAAATATGAAATTAGGTATAGTGGGACATCCCTGTGATTGCAGCACTCAGAAGACTAAAGCAGGAGGATTGCTTAAAGTTCCAGGCCAGCCTAGGCTACATAGCCAAGTGTGAGGCTAGCCAGGACAATACAGTAAGACCTTGCATCTGTAAAGAAAAACAAGGACTATAAACAAGGCTAGTTATGGTGAGGGCACACCAATAATCCCAGTATTTGAAAGGATAAGGCGTGAAGCATTATAAAAATGACATCCTGCCTATAAAAAATAAATAAATACTGCAGAGTGGTGGTACCACAGGCCTTTAATCCCAGAACTTGGGAGTCAGAGGCAAGAAGATTTCTGTGAATTCGAGACCAGCCCAGTCTACAGACCTACTTCTAAGATGGCCAAGGTTACACAAAGAAACACTGTCTCAAAAGAACAAGTAAATAAATAAGTGAATGAATAAATGAGCAAACAAACAAATAAATGTTAAAGCTTGGGGATCCTCATAATGAGTCTGGATTTCAGTTTTGCTTTGTTCTGTCTTTCTTTCTTTCTTTCTTTCTTTCTTTCTTTCTTTCTTTCTTTCTGTCTTTCTTTCTTTCTTTCCCTAGAGTCAGTTTCTCATTTGGTAGCCCAGGCTGGCCCCCAATATACAATCCTCTTCCCTCTGCCTCACACCCAATGTGCTGTGGTTACAAACATGTACACCATGCCTAGCCTTGAACTCTAGTTCTATCACTTTTGAGCCACAAGACTCAAAATAAACAGTGCAATCACTCTAGAAATCTTAAGTATATTTGTAAAATAGAAGAGAACAATAGGATCTACTTCAGGACACTAAAGAATGCTTGCCCATGTATATCCCACAATGCCCTTGACTGTGTAAAAATCTCATATCCCTACTTAAAAACATATCAGTTGTCATTGTGACAATGTGAACCACAGAAATGCAACTATTTTCAACAACATTTTTGGCTTGTCACATCAAAGCAAAGTATTCAACTCTTTCTTAAAATTATAATGGAACAAAGGCAAGCAAACAATCAGAAGCCCACATTTACTTTTGTTAAGCATTATGTCTGAAACATCCTACACAGAACATCCTGTTACCCTATGCTAGAAAAATTACTTTAAAAGGAAACTACAAAATTCTCTGACACATTCCCAGGAAAAAAAACTTTTCCCACAAACAGTAGGCAGAGCTATCAGTATGCCACTACCTGAGCAGAGCCTGTGGCTTTGGACAGCTGCTCTTGCAGCTGCGGGATGTGCTTCTTGGCCTCCTGGATCTCCTTGAACAATCTTTGGGTAGCCGTTCGGTTGTAATCTTCCTGTAATAACTGAAAGTTATAAAGATATTTTAGGAATTAATTATGTAAGTCATGAAAACTAGAGAAGAAGCCCACTGCTAGCACAACAGCTGGTGGCACCAGTACCATTCTCTTGATAAGGATGGGCAGTGTCACCTGCACTCAGTTTCCCTGGCTAACTGCAGCCAAGCGAACTCCATACCTGCAGCCGTTCCTGTTCTTTCTGTAACATTTTCCTCAGAATCTCTACTTTCTGGTTATGGACCACATTGTTTTCCTCCTAGAAAAGGATAAGAACACAATATAGGGGAAATAAGGCTAAGATCGAAGATCAAGAGGGACTGTTCTATGTCAGATCCAACCCTCAGTGTCCTTTAGGATATTCTTACTCCTGGCAGTTATCAATGAAGATGGCTCATTCCATTAAGAAAGTTACAGAAACAGGTTTGCCTTTACTAGACTATGTTCAAGAAAACATTAAATGTGGGTATCGGTTGGAGAACTGGAATTACAGAAGTACAAATCTATTATTGCTACTTCTCTCAATTGCAGCATTACTATCAATCCCAGGCTTGGTTCTAATTTCCAGTCTAGCCTGCCTGAAATCTGAGACAACTCCCAACTCATCACTCCTTGTTTTACAAATTCCTATGTCTCCCTATAATCCTGCTATAATCATACCACTCTCCCGTTCACAGCAGTGTTGAATGGATTCTCACTGCTTACTCAGTAACTTGTAAACTTGCTCAGCAACTGTGAATACACAGATGATCTCCTTTTGGTAAGCCATCTCCCACCATGCACTTCCTTAGCTAAACAAAAGTCTTGTTTTTCTGACAGCACTGGTACTTTCCTGGCTCTCCAGCTACATTTTATCCTGTCTCTTCCATTTCCTCTCCATGGCCACCAATGTTAGCCATTACAAAAGTTAAATTCAAACACAACTATTTTATGAAAACCTTCTCCATCACAACTGGATGTGCTTTTTCCTCACACAACTTAGTATTTCCCCCTTATGTCCACATTCTATCTCTTTTGGTTACTTAGAGTCTTAATCTCAGTCAGTAAAGGCTTATTAAGCACCTCCAATAACTCAAGCAGTATTTCAGGCATTAGGGACACAATAGTAAGCAAAACAAACTCCTATCTTCATAAAGCATACACTGTGAGATGACTAAAGACTCTGAATATAATTTAAAAATATAAGCATATTTTGGGAATGGTACATTGTTTTGTATATGGCAGGTGTCTAATAGTTGTTCAACTAAATCTGCCACGACAACTATTTAAAAGAAGTATGGAACTTCTATGATAAACAGGTATTTCTTAGATTCCTGAATAGAAGTTTGTTAATCAGTTTAATGTATCAAAATTCTTCCTATACAGCAGAGGCATCTTTCTATAACTGAGTATCTACCGAGAAGATGTTCCATTCTTACCCCCATGAGCACAGGACTAGTGATTCTCTCCATATTCCCAGTTGCTCCAGGGGAATGAGGGGATGTCATAATGGGAGACATATGTCCAATGACTGATGGCTCTACTTCAGAATCAGCAAGTGGAATCTGGGGCGACCCAGGTGGGCGTCCCTGAACAGTGAGAGCTACATAGGAACCAGCTTGAGGTGGGGAGGTAGGAGAAAAAGAAGAAAAGGAAAAACAACAGTTTTGAGAAACTTTTTTCATTATTTTTTTCTTTAACTGGGGTAGTGGGGATTGTAGCAACGGAATTCCTGTTAGTCAAGCGACTTACCACTCAGTTAAATCTACACTACTTTAAAATACTTTTTTATCTCAAGACAGACTCACTGAATTGCCAAGGCTGACCTTGAACTCATTTTGCAGCAAGGTAACCTTTGAACTTGTGATGCTCCTGCCTCAGTCTCCCATGTGCTGATATCACTATTGTGTACCACAATGCCCAGCAAGTATACCTTGCAAGTTTTTCAGTCTCATACTCTCTTTGTGAAAAAAGCCATTCATTCCATCTTATTAACCAATATGTGTGCCATGCTCTAGTTCTTTCTAGCCTTCTTTAGCTGGTTCAATCACTTTGATAATGTTTGGAATGGGCATTAAAAAGGGGTTACTTAAGTGATAAGGAGGCAAAGAGCCAAAACATGATCTTCAAAAGAGACCATCATTAGAACTGGTGATATAGTTAAGTTTGCAGCGTGCTTGCCTAGCATGCATGATGCCTTGGGTTCCAACCCTGGCACCGTATAATCCAGGTATGGCGTTTATGCTAATAATATCAGCACTAGGAAGTTAAAGACAGTAGTATCAGCATTTCAAGGCCAGCCTTGATTTTATAGTGGGTTCAAAGCCAGCCTGGGCTACATAAAACTCTGTCCAAACCCCAGCTCCTATCCCCATTTCCCAAAAAAGGCCTTAAAAGAACCCAAGTTTTTTTTATTTGTTTGTTTGTTTTGTTTTTAAAAAGAACTCAGTTGGCTGACTAAGCTGGACATGATATACACATGTAATTCCATCTCTGAAGAAGCTGAGGCAGTAAGACTCAAGTTCAATGCCAGTCTAGGCTATCCAGCAAGCACGAGTCAAACCTAACCTAGACAGTATAACCCAGTTCACTGAATTTATTCCAAAAATGTTTGTCTACTCAGTAAGAAAATTAAGTGATTCTGGTTCTCTTTTTTTTAGAGTGTACTTACCATGAAATGATCTAACATAACCTTACATTCCTTTGCTGTTTATTTTCAGCTTTCTCTTTGGACTTTTATTATACTTTATTTTCTTATAATTTATTTATTTTTATTTTATGTGCACTGATTTTTTTGCCTGCATATATGTCTGTGTGAGGATGCCAGGTCTACTGGAACTAGAGATACAGACAGCTGTGAGCTGCCATGTGGATGCTGGGAATTGAACTCGGGTCCTCTAGAAGAGTAGTCAGTGCTGTTAATCACTGAGCCATCTCTCCAGCCCCTTATTTTACTTTAAAAACATGACAAATACCCAACACCCAAAGCCAGATCAGAATAACAACAGCAAAAACCAAAACAACAGGGATTGTTCAGATGGTGAGACTCTTGTGTCTTCTTTCTCTGCTGGTGCAATAGTCATGCTGTCATTGATACACAGAATGAAGCCATTAGAAAGACAATTTCTTCTGCAGAGTAAATGGGAAAGCAAAGCTGGGGCTTCACAAGTGTGTGGTAGATAGCCCAGACCACTAAATCCCAATAATTCAAACACCCACTCCATAACATTCATTTATAAGCAAAACTCACAAAAACCACTGAATCCTCTCTTGAAACTGTAAATACAGAGAAACTGAGGCCCAAGTGCTGGAGTTTGGCCTGCCTCACTATCAGCTTAGAAGTATCACCCACTTTTCTTACAAGAGCACTGCCAGTTGCTAAATGGAAGTGGGCCAAGGCAGATCTGAAGGTTATAAATCCATAACTTTGCACTTTTCCAAGAGATATTCTTGAATTACACAAGCATTTACCAAGCAGAGGTAAAGCAACTGCACTACATGATTTTTAAAGTTCTTCAGGACATCTATCTGATTCTCAACCTCTCTGCTGTCAGATGACTCTTGTATGCCTCTCAAATACATGTACTGAGGCAGGGAGTTAACAAAAAGCAATTGTTAAGTTTTTACCTTAGACCTTCCAAAGTGTGTACATGGGAGAGGAGTGGAAAATATAAGTCAGGGGGCTAAATTTAGTTCACAGACTGTTTTGTCAAATGAAGTCGTCTTAGAACCTTGGCATACTCGTTCATTTCTTTATGGTCCACATATGCTTTTATGCTACAATAACAAGCTGTAGTAGTAACTGTGTAGTTCACAAAGCCTAACATACTTGCTGTTTGGCCAGTTTCAGAAAAATGCTTGATGACCCTTTTAAGGGTTTGAGAAAACAATTAAAAAGAAATAACATTCACCTACATCTGATAAGTTTCACCACCTCCAGATGGTTTGAATGAGTCACCAGAGTCCCATTCACCTGTGAGAAGATGAAGAAAGTATGGTCAGACAGATCCTAAAACAGTAGCTATATAGTGACTTTAGGAATTATAATGTAGTAATTATAATAAACATTTGGTTCACATTCATCTGTACCACTATATATTCAGCAGCAAAATGAACTTGAAACAAAACAAGACCTACATTTAAAGGTGGTGGTCCGTTCAACCTGTGGCCACCTGGCTGCATGCATTTTAGGATAGCTAGGAAGGCAATTTAAAGGAAACTGCAACTTAGTCAACATTATAAATACAACATATACTTGAAAACATATTTACAGATGCTTCACATTGGGGCTAGAGAGAGATGGCTCAGAAGTAAAGAGAACTACATTGCTCTTCCAGAGGACCCAGATTCGATTCCCAGCACCCACATAGTGGCCCACAACTATCTCTAACTCCAGTTCCAGGGCACCCAATGCCCTCTTCTGATCTCCATGGGCATCAGGCACACGTGTGGTGCACAGCATACAGGGAGGCAAAACATCCATTCACAATTTAAAAAAAAAGTTAAAAAAAAGCAAACAACAACAACAAATCCTTCACAGATTTGAACTACTCCAAATCAAAAAGATGTCTTTATGACTAGCAATGTAGCTCAGTTGGCAGAGTGTTTGCTTAACACGCATGATGCTCTGGGTCCTATTCCAACACTGTATCAACTGGGCATTGGTGGTGCACGACTGCAATCCTAGCACTGGGGAGGTGGAGGTAGAAGATCAACAATATCAGGCCAGCCTATGCTATACAAGACTCCATCAACAAACAAAAACTGCCTCTGCTTTTAACCATTAACAGTTTGAAAGGTTTTTTTTTTCAAAATTATAATAAAAAAATGGAAAATAGTGATTATGTAATAACACTCAATTTACATTTATTTTTCCAAATATGATGTAATCTTTATAAAGAAACTTAATTTCAGACAAATTAGGTATAAAAGATGTTACCCAAGGTCTCCATTAAATGAAACAAATTAAGGTAAAAAAATAAATATGGATTTAAAATTAATTTTAATTTTTTTCTCTCATGTAAGTACTACCAATTTAAAGTTCAAATACATCAGTGTAGGGAGTTGTAGAAATAAGCTCAGTCAATAAAGTGCTTACTGTGCCAATTAAGCATGAAAACTTGAGTTTGGTCCCCAGAACCCACATAAAAATGCTAGGCATGGTGTCAGCCATTTAAGAGTCCTAGTGCTGGGGAGGCAGATGGGACAGCCCAGTCTAAGAGGCAAGCTCCAGACAAATGAATGAGCCTGTCTCAAAAACCAGGCTAACAGCACCTGAGTAACAGCACTGGAAGTTGTCTTCTGGCTGCCACCTACACATGGACACATGTACACAAACACACAAATATACAATACACACACAAGGAAAAATACAACAGTATGTTTATCGTGTCTCACACAGATGTTGATACTAACTGCAACACTTAATATTTGAGATAACCTTTTAGCATGCAAACTTGGGCACAGACCCTCTGTTTTTCTTCTATCATACTGTCATCTCTCAACACCCATACTGTGAACCTAATTAATCTAGTCTTTCTGATTGTTATTCTTTGAGAGGTCTTACTATACAGATGGCCATGAAATCTCTATCCTCCTGCCTCATCCCAAGTGCTGGGATTGCAGTGTGAGTTACCATGCTGCTGTAATCTAGTCTTTCTTAAAGCAATGGGTCTCTTTGTCCTCGGTTCATGCACACTTGGCTTGTGGGTTGTTGACAAATTTTCAGCGTATAAAAAAAAATTTCATGTGGCACATTTGTACATGTATTTCCTTAGATATATGCCCCCCCAAAAAAACGAAGTGGCTGATCAAAAGTTGTACACTTAAAAATTTTAATATATATTTACTAATTTCTACCAAACAGACTTTACCTAACTGATGCTGAAACCCATGAAAGAAGCCATTCTATGTAACCATGTTATGCCAAGTGTGAATCATCAATAATCAAACAATGACAATGAAATACATTTTTCATTTAATATTCTACTTTATACTTTACCATTACCAATGACATTTGACCATATTCTCATAAAAAAGCTACTTACTTCAATTACTCTGGGAAACTGTCTAATAAAACTATTAATTTTCTATCAGAATTATTATCTTAGTAACTTATTCATTTAATTTTTTTGTTTTTTAAGACAGTGCTCGTAGTCCTAGAATCGGGTAGGTAGATCGGGCTGGTCTCAAATCTGTAGATGATCCTCTTGCCTCTGCTTTCCCAGTGTTTGGATTACAGATGTGCCCACACCAAGCAAGTTCTTTTTTTTTTTTTTTTTTTTTTTTGTAGTTAAAAGGTGCTCTTAGGCTGGGAAGACAGCCCAGTGGGTAAGAGTGCTTGCTGTACAAATTTGAATCAACGCATCCATGTAAAAAGCCTGGTGTGGCTTCCTAGACCTGTATTCCCACCAGCAGGTAGAGTTTGGGGAGAAGGACAGGAGATAGAAACAGAAGGATTGCTGGACTTTATCAATGCAAGCCTAGCAGAGGGGATGGGGGCACAATGGAGAGCAAGTTCAGTGAGAGACTCTGACTCCTCTGGTCTTCACACATGTGCATATACATATGCCTGCAACATGGGGACCTACATGCATATACCATGCACACACACAAGTGCTCTTTACAACAAAGGGTATCATGCTCTTAATACAGTCAAGTACTTTTAAGAATATTTTCTTTCCCTATGTAATTACCTTTTGGTAATCAAATTACCTAGCTGTTATATACAAATTACTGAGAATCCATTCCTCTTCTAATCACAGTTCACAGGGCTTGGGCTGAGAATAAAGTTCTGGTGGTCAAGTGCTTGGCTAGTAGGCATGAAGCCCAGGGCTCATTCCACAAGACCGTCTAGACTACGAATGGTGATGAGCACCTATAATCCCAATACTTAGGATGCAGGAAAATCAGAAGTTTATGCCCAGCCTGGGTTGCATGAAACCCCATCTCAAAAAATGAACACTCAAGGCCTGTTTCTAACCTCTAATGTCTTCTAATAGAAGTCTGTATTAGTGTCACAGTTTTACTAATATATACCATTTCCTCTCAAACATGACACTTTTTCTTCAGCTATTCATCTCTTGCTTTTTCACTTTTTGTTTGTTCTTATTCTGGTACTGGATATCAAACCCAGGCTTGGAGTGTGCTAGGACTCTATGCCAGCCCTCTTTAAAAAGCTCATCTGTAACAACAAATTTGTAAGAAACAACACACCAGTTCAATCCTATTTGTATGAATATTTTTGCTAGAAACAACACACCAGTACAATCCTATTTGTATGAGTATTTCTTGCTAACAAATTAACTTGGACAGAAATGAGTTTTACAAGGTGAGCTATTTTCCTACTCAAGAACAAATATGACTCCATTTATATAAGTCTTTTCTTATGTCTTTCACTAAAAAGTGATGTTAACTTTAAAACAAAGGAAATAAGTTTGTATAAAAGGCAGAGAGCTGGTTTTTTATTTAAAAATATCTAGGCGGAAAAAGGAATGTAGACAATGTAGGTTATACAATCATATCATGAGTTCCACAGTACACTTGGCTTTACCTTGATGATTCGATCACCTGTTTGTACTCCAGCCCGCATGGCTGCTCCATCTGCGTAAGAAATGAATTGCTTTACATACAATTCACTGACAAGTCTTTTTGAAAGAGAAGTAATATAGCACAAATAATAAAAACGAGCAGTGCAGCTGGAGAAACACTAGAGTCTGGAGATGCAATCTACAGACAGGATGGCCCCTTTGGTCGGAGGTAGAGGTAAGAGCTAGTGGGGCTGGCTGCTTTGTCTCTCTGATTTTCAGCTTTAATTCCAATATCTGTCTCCGGGTTTTTATTATTCATGCTACAATATAACAACAGTTAAAATATGGGCCGTAAAGTACGGCAGATTTGGGTTCAAATCCTTTGGTTCAAATCACTCACTGAAGTGAGAGACTTGTTTTATGAATTTTTTTACTTGAAGGCTCAGTATGATCTATAAAATGTTATTACCTTTAAAATAATATTATCTGCCTGAAATTACAGCACCCAAAACAAAAGATTCCACTGTATTATAATAGCAAAAGATATGACCATGATTTGGGACAAACATCCATATCTCTTCAATCTATCTCTACTAAAACATCACTTTTATGCTACAAAGAAATCGAGTTGTAGAAATGTCAGTTAAGTGATGACATATAAAATATCAAGACCAAGAAATTATGTGGTTTCTATAGCTATGGAAGAACTGCTTTCTTTCTATAAAGTCACCTGGGGCGATTAATTCTATAGCCCAATTTGACAAACATGACACAAAGGTCCACATCCTGCAGTCTGTATTAGTCTATTCTGGGCAAGAGACATCATATAAGTTTTGTTATGCTTACTCTGTTTGCTTCAAATTGACAGGCTGGTTTTTGTTTTTGAGATAGGGCCTCACTATGCAGCCCCAGCTAGCCTAGAACTCACTATGTATATACCAGGCTGTCTGAGATATCACAGAGATCCCCCTGCCTCTGCCTTCTGAATGCAAAGATTAAAGGCAATGCCCCGAAACAAAACTATTTTTTAAAATGCCTTGCCTTCTTTGACAGACTGTACGAAGACTGGATTGTCTCCACTGACTGTCAGCCCAAATCCATTGTCATCTTTCTGGATGATCACACAGCGTTGAACAAGACCTGCAGAACAACCACAGAGTAAAGGAGGAGGAAAAAAAAAAGAATGAAAGAAATGATTATGTAGTAACGATGAACAGTTTTCTACCTGGAGAAATAACAGGTAATTCATGAAGTCCCTATAAACACTAATCCCATAAAACAAATATAAGAATATCACAAAGAACCATGGGTACAAGTGTCAATGGAGAACAGAATGGACTATCAAGGACAAGCTACAACAAACTGAAAAGGATGGATTTTTAGAGATGAGACAATTAAAAGGAAAGCCAATTCACAGCTATGCTATTAATTATAATAGAAATTCTTCCCCCTGGCTCTAGACTTTAATTAGTACTTAACCCAAGAAAACCAACTATTACAGGCTTGCTAGTTAGGAGCATCATATGGAAAAATCCCAGAGAAATACAATTTTTTTTTTTTTGGTTTTATGAGATAGGGTTTCTCTCTGTATTGTTTTGGAGGCTGTCGGTCCAGTTTGGCCTCAAACTCAGAGATCCACCTGCCTCTGCCTCCCAAGTGCTGGCATTAAAGGTGTGCGCCACCACCGCCTGGCGAGAAATACAATCTTAATCTCAAAAAAATATACTGAAGAAAAGAGATTGTATGAAGACAGGAGTATTACAGAGTACCTGCAGCTATTCTCTCAAGAGCTAATGGAAGAGAAGAACAAGAGAAAAACAGAAACAAGAAAGTACCTGTAAATGCAACTGCTTCATCTCCAGCATATACTTAGCTGGCTCCTTCTATCTAAATAACAAACTTTTGAAAACTGTTAAGGCAGATAAGAGAAAGAGGAACCCCTGCAGGCTGGAAAGATGGCTCATGGTTAAGACCACATTCTGCTCTTCCAAGCACTGTTGTCAGTAGGCTCGCAAATGCCTGAAACTCCAGCTCCAGGAGACTTAATACCTTCTTCTGACCTCCATGGGGTACCCATACACATATGTAACATATACTTATACAGATGTAAACACATACACACAAAAGAAAAGAAAAAAGATTTTTAAATGAGAGAAAGTGGAACTCAACCAAAGAAAGTGTAACAACCCAAAGTAGAACCCTCATTAGTTCTATTTTGTTAGAGATCACACCTAAAGACCTAAACTTTGGGTTAGCCTGAGACATGATGTAAGATTTCAGCTTCACAGACATAGAGCAGCTTATCGAAAGTCAAGTACATGACATGTAAAGTAACACCAAGATAATGATGATCAGAAACATACGCTTCTAATATTATAGACAATCTTTAGTAAGTCTGATGTATAAAAGATATGTAAATCACTGCATATTAATGATGGAGTCTTGCCATTTATACTTTCTGATGACAGCATGACTATGAAAGCATACTAATACCAAAAAGTGGAGAGAACAAATCTCCTTATAGGAAGTATGAATGTGACCATGTACCCTACAGAAAATGAATGTTAAACCTCTGAGAGCTGGAGGACACATGGAACTGCACAGAAACAGGCCAAAGGCCTAAACACGAGACCAAAACTTTCGCCATGGTGGTGTACACCTTTAATTCAGTTTCCCTCTGGAGGCAGAAGCAGGAAAATCTATTGCCTGGTTGGTCTACATATCAAGTCCTAAGTCTTCTCAAAAAAAAAAAAAAAAAGAACTTTTTTAAGCAACTAAATATATGTAGAAGACACAACAAAAAAAAAATTTCAAGACCTTAGGACAGTGGTTCTCAACCTTCCTAGTGATTCAACCCTTTAATAACAGTTCCTCATGTTGCGATGATCCCCAACATAAAATTATTTTGTTGCTACTTCACAACTGAAATTGTGCTGTTATGTGTCATAATGTAAATATCTGGTATTCGACCTCACATAATGAGAACTGCTCCCTTAGGAGGTAAACATAGATTTCATTAGACACAAAATGCACCATCAAAGAAAATTTTCTGAAGAAACTATCAATAAAAAGATAAGCCATATACAGTGGAGTATAAAATCTAGTAAAGACCTTTAATCCCAGCACTGGAAGCAAAAGCAGGAAGATCTCTGAATTCGAGGACAGCCAGGGATACATAGAGAAACTCTTGTCTCAAAAAGAAGAAACAAAATTAATAAAATAAAATCTAGTAAAAATTCTGTATTCAGCTTATACATGAAAAGCAACTCCAGAGGCTGCAAAGATGGCTTAGGAGTCTAAAACACTGGCTGCTCTTCCAGAAGACCTGGGTTCAATTCCCAGCACTCCTTCCAAAGGATCAAACACCCTCTTCTGGTCTCCAAGAACACCAGGAATATATGTGGTGCATATATACACATACAGACAAATAATTCATTGATATAATATAAAAATAAATCTTGAAAATAATAAATTTCTTTTCAAAAAATATAATTCAATGATGAAAGCCATATTGAAAGGAATATTTAAATGAACATAGAAAAGACACACCAATAGTTAAAAGGCACATGCAAGGTACTTAACACCTACAACATTCAGGGAAATCTTTGCTCAAACCAAAGTGGAGATACTATGCACCAATCAGTACAGCTGAAAATGAAAAGACTTAGCACACCAAGTGTTGGCAAAGATGTTGGTGATTGGAATTCTCTTAGCATTGTCTGTGGAAGCATATAAACCCTTGGGAAAACAATTTGGAATCATCTTATAAACATTAGATTATATTTACATATGAAAACAACTCAAATGTCCATCAACAGATTAAAGGAGAAGTATGGCACAGTCATACAATAAAATGTTATCTTGAGAGAAAAGGGAAAAAAGGAATACTTTCCTACATACAGCAAACACAGATCAATAACAGAAACAACATGCTAAACACAAGAGTTCACACCATATAACTCCAAGAAGTAAGAGAAGCCAAGCTACAGCAGCAGGAGGCAGAAGGGCGGTCACCAGAGAACAGCAGGAAGGACGGGCTGCAGCTGCACAAGGGACAAGGGACAAGGGAACTTTCTGAGTGGTGCACAGGATCCACGTCTCAATTAGCAGAGCAGTTACATGAGTATACTCAGTTGTAAACTGATTGAAACCACATAGTTAAAAGAGTATGGTCTTATTTTTTTGTAATAATACCTCAACAAACCAGCTTTCAACATTAAGAAATATTACAATCTTCCAAGCCTATTAACTACTAAGTAGTAAACAGTATTTGTTTTCACAAACTCACCATTCATATAAAACACTAAATAGTAATGAGGGTGGAATAAAAATAACCCTTCAGAATTCAGCCTTTTTCTTTTAAATGTCTATGGGTGTTTTACCTGCTTGTGACTACAGAGGCCAAAAGAACTGGAGTTTGAGGTGGTCACTGAGCTGACATATGAGAGCTGGGAACTGAACCTGGGTCCTCTAGAAGAACAGGGGTTCTGTAAATCACTGAGGCATCTCCCTGGACCCTGAATTAAACCTTTTAAGAATTGATATGGTATTGCAATGTAAGCCAAGAGGCTGTGACAGGAAACGAACAAGTTCAGGGCCAGTCTGGGGTATATAGCAAGACTTTAAGTCCTGCTCCCACCACCACTCTCAAAGAAGAGAAAGTGGGATGTAGAGGCCCCTTTAATTGCCAGGAAGCTAAGGCAGAAGGCTCATTTTGAGCTGTGAGGGAAGAGGACGGATTCAATCTTGTTCACTTGTGCTGTAGGGTTTCTTTCAGGAAGTAGGAAAGGATGGATATGAATATATAAAGTTGAAAGCATTTTCTACAAATCTCTAGTAGACAGGATCAAACAGTAAGGGCGTAGCAGGGCTGGAGGGGTGACTCAGCATGTTAAGAGCACTTATTGTTCTTCCAGAAGACCCAAGTTCAGTTTCCAGCACCCATATCAGGTAGCTGGAGCTGGAGTTACAGGGAACCCAAGGCCTCCGGCCTCTGTGGATCCTTGTATATACCACAAATGGGCAAACACAATAGTTAAAAACAATAAAAAGTAAATTACTTTTTAAAAAAGAGTAGGAGTTGGAGAGATGGCTCAGAGGTTAAGAGCAGTTGTTGTTTTGTCACAGGGCCTGGGTTTGGTTCCTAGCACCCACATGGTGGCTCATAGCCATGCTTAATTCCAGTTCAAGGGGATCCAATGATCTCCTATGACACCCTGACGGCCATGAGGCACACATGCAGGGAAAATACTCACATACATAAAATATAATTTAAAAATCTAAAATAAAATAAAAAAGTAAGTAACATTTTATAGAAATTTTCTAAGCCCCATCCTTGTTTCTAGAAATGTATCTGTGGCCTCCTCAACACTATTTAAACTTTAACAACAAAAATCAACTGTTTCCCTGTTTTTGCACACTGTCTTTCAAGATCTGAAATCACGGTATAAAAGGCTTCTTCTCTGTGTGTGGCATAAGCATGTGTGCTTATACATGTTTGCACATGTGGGAAGGCCAGAAGACAGTGTCAGGTTACATTACTGTGTAAGACAGTTTGTAACTGAACCCAGAGCTCATCATTCAGTAAGACTAGATGGCCTGCAAGGCCCAAGGATCCCACTGTCTGTCACCTCAGATGTATAAATATGCTAATATGTCCTTGTCATTAATGTAAATGATCCTCAAGGGGAGTAATCCCTTTACATCTTTCTCTAAATGTTTATTACGTTGTTTTAAGACATGGTCTCAAAATGCCTTAACTCTTGATTCTCCTGCCTCTATCACCAGGGGGCTGGGATTTCAGGTGTGGACTATCATGTTCCAGTCCCTTTTGTTTAAACAAGGCAATTAGCTTTGAATAGGAAAGAGAAAGAGAAAAAATTGTCTAAGAGCAGGGATTCTTATTACAGGCAGTTTTAGAAAATGAGACAACAGGAAGTTCCCAAGAAACAAATGACTTAAAAGCTTTCCCTAAATGCCCAGACTGGAAAGCTTTTCCTGATATCCTGGTATATGATAGAGTCTACAGACTCACACTATACCCTCTGCTTATGTCTAAAATTCATTACTGCTCCACATGGACATGTATTTGTTTCTATTCCCTCACTGATACATGCCCCAAGGGGAGGATGATCCATCGTTTGGAACCCGGGGTATAGTCTACTTGGTAAAGAGGAAATTCTTTAAAAAATGATTAAGTAATTAATGAAATTCCAAAAAGAAGAAGAGTCTCAAGATGGACAGAAGCTCAGAAAGAATGGTAAACAGATGTGGGGAAAAAAACAAAAGTGCCTAGGGTGCATCGTTAACTTTACAAACATGCTCAGGGTCCTAAAACACTAAGGTCTGGTATGTTAGGATTCCACAGAAGAGGCAAAGCATGCTTTCTCCCCTTTAAGTGGCTTCTGCCTGACAACACTTCCTTTTAAAATTTTTGATTGTGTTTTAGAGTTATTTGGTTTTAGGTTTTTGTTGTTGCTGTTTCTTTTATTTTGGTTTTTTGTTGTTGTTGTTGTTTTTGCTTTTTGTTTTTGAGATGGGATCTCACTATGTGGCACAAATTGGTCTCATAGTTGCAATTCTCCTGTGATATTCCATTCTACCTAAAGGAGATGAGTAAGGAAGAGACAGAAGAGCAACCCACACATCCCATTCTGAGTACCACTGGAGATGAGGACTTAGCTCAGTGGAAGGGCATGTAGTTAGCAGGTATAAAGCCCGGAATAGATACCTTGCAGCCCCCTCCCCCAATTTCTAACTGCTAATCTGAGATGCTGGTGTTCTTTAATATATAAGAACTGGGCCACTGCAAAAAGCAAGTAAGTCTTACACATACAGCCAATTCAGATCTACGAATCCAAATTACCAGTACTATTCTGTCTTGTCCTAGGTGCTATCTGACTACATTTAAACTTGTGTTAATAACAAACTGACCCCTAAACCATTCTAAACCATTCAAAATTTAGAAATCTTGGGGCTGGAGAGATGGTTCAGTGGTTAAGAGCACTTGTTGCTTTTGCAAAGGACCTAGGTTCAGTTCCCACATGGTGGTTCACAACTTAACAACTGTAATTCCAATTATACAAGCATACATACAGGCAAAACACATACATACATACATACATACATACATACATACATACATACATATGCCTTAAAAAAAGAAAAAAATTAGAAAAACAGTCTCTCAAAATTCTCAAATCTACTATTACCTTTCACTCAAAATCAAATCAAAGTCAGGTGTGATGGCTCGCACCTTTACTACCAGCATTCAGGAGACAGATGCAGGCAAATCTCTGTGAATGTGAGGTTAGTTAGGGCTTCAGAGTGAGCCCCCCGTCTCAAATAACTAAATAAATAATTTTATAAATCAAGTGAGTCTTATTCTTGAGAGAAATGATCTACTTATGGAAGAAAAGTTTGATTCCCTTTAAAAGGAGAAATTCCTTCTATAACACTGAAATCACCTACACTAGCTAAATTACCACATTTCAGTATTTTGGAATGAGAACAGTCACCATAGGCTAGTTCCTAGTAGATGGAACTTTTTGAGAAGGATGAGGTGTATCCTTTTTGAGAAGGTGTGTCACTGGGAGACAGCTTTGAGGTTTCAAAAGAAGCATACCACTCTCAGCACGTCTCTCTGCTTCACAGTTGTAGTTAAAGATGTGAGCTCCCAGCTACTTCTCCCACTGCCTCCTGGCTGCCATGCTCCCCACCATGAAACTGTAAGCCCCAAATAATCTTTCTCCTGTAAGTTGCCTTGATCATGGTACCTTCTCACAGCAATAGAAAAGACACACATACTTGTTTTAGCAGTTTTACTGAGTGTCTGTCTACATGTTACTTAGCACTAGTATGTAGGTGCTGTGAAAAATACAAAAGGACTAGGAGTTCCTGCACTCAAAGAGCTCAGACTCAGCAGGAAAAGTACAACATCAAAATAAGTTTTAAAACAACATGATGTATGACAAAATAAAAACAAAATCCTAACTCCAAAATATCCATCTTCCATCATGTATGGACGGGTTACAGGAGGATCATGAATCCAAACTCAGGCCCAGCTGCATAGTGAACTTGGAGCCAGGGTATAATACATGAAATATCATCTCAACAACAATTAAAAAATAAAAAACAAAACAAAAAACCCACCAACTCTAACATTCATCATTTCCAGTCTTCTGATTTTTACTACATAAACAGTCCATCATTTGTTTTGCTATTAAATCTCTTACCATGAAGTTTATGATCATAACTATCATACAAACAATGAGTTTATAAGGTCACTATCTCTTAGGTAAGAACTATATTCTAGCATTTTGTATGAGGACAGGTAGAATGTTCAACCAGAAAAAAAAGTAATAAAGCTTAGCCTTCACTGGAACTCAGCCAGAGTAGTTCTGTCTCCATCCCCTTGCTCTTGGTATTATAGGAAGGGTTGTTTTGATTTGTTTCCCCCATAGCAATCCACATTCCATTGCATATGGAGAACTAATAGTATAAATCTCTATTATGCACTTATCAAAAAGCATTGCAATGCTGACTTCTGTATTAGTCTGCAAATGGCTAGAAACCAAGTACAGTCTCCTATTATCTTTGTATTCCTTTCCATATCTGGCATATAACAGGTGACCAATGACACCAAATGAACCTAAATTTTTACAAAATGAGAATATATGTCTTTAAAATAAATTTAGATCATCTTTCTTATCTGAATTTAAGCCAGGCATCTAATATACCATGCAATGCTAGGACTCAGGAGGCTGGACAGAAGGACTGCAAGTCCAAAGCCAGCTTGAGCTACAAAGTGAAGAAACCCTGTCTCAACAAATAGTGTCAAAAAGATGGTTCAAAGGAGTGTACTCTAAGCCTAACAACCTGAACTCAACCATGGAACTCACATAGTGGAAAGAAAAAACGGACTCCTGTATGCTGTTCTCTGACCTTCACACTCATACTGTACTATGGAGCTGAAGAGATGGCTTGTAGGTAAAAGCATGCCTGTTCAATCATGAAGAGCAGAGTTTGAATCCCAGTACCCCATCACAACAACCCATAACTACAGTTTCAAGGAGTCCAATACTCTCTTATTATTATTGAAAAAATAATAATAAATGTAGGTCTGAATTTATTTTCCACAAAGGAAATTTAAATACCACTAAACCAGTGGGAATTGGGGGGGGGGGCGTGGGGGACTGCAGGCAAGGAGGGGAGGGAGAGGGAGCTAGGATTGACATGTGAAGCAAGCTTATTTCTAATTTAAAAGTATAATTTTAAAAATTTTAAAAATACCAAAACCATTTTTAATAAGAAAAATCATAGCCCTGAAGATTATTCACAGTAGGAAAACAACTGAAGGGCACAGTAATAAAGGATCCACCTGGTAAATCTCCATCTGTAACAATTAATTCCCCATTTGTCCCCAACTAATACCTCTACTGACAAAATTTTCTTTAATTTCACCTCAAGCTGACCAGCTGATGTCAGGCTTATTCTCTCAAAGAAGCAAAGATGCTCTATCAGATTTATACAAACATTACCATTTCCTAAGTTGTATTTTGTCACAGTAACAAAGTACATGGTTTTCTGGCGTAACAATATAGACATAAAACAAAATAGACAAAAAACTGCTCTTAGAAGCTGGGCAGTGGTGTCGCATACCTTTAATCCCAGAACTAGGGAGGCAGAGGGAGGTATATCTCTGCAAGTTCAAGGCCAGTCTGGTCTACAAAACGAATTCCAGGACAGCCACAGCTCCCTATCTCAAAAAAGCAAAACTAATAACAAAAACTTCTTTTTATTTGTTTGCTTGCTTGTTTTGAGACAGGTCTTGCTAGGTGGCTCAGGAAGGTTGGCTTTTAACTGACTACCTGTGGTCTTCCTCTGCTGAGGACACACACCATGCCCATCTAAAACTGCAACTTAACAGATAACTACCAAAGACAGTATTTTGAAAGTGAAAAACTATGCCTGTGGAATGCTTTGGAGGAGGGAGTGATAAAAGGTCTGAAAATTGCTGAGAAAGGATTCTCAACTTTTACTATAAATATACTCCTGAAAAAGGGTTACAACTATAGTGCCAGATAGTAAATTTAAAGAGACTGAAGTGTTAAACATGTAAGGCAATATGCTAAGCCTTCCATACTACATTTGCTTTAAAAAGCATACATTAGTCTTTCTTCACCTTTTATTTTATTGCATTACCAAACTTCTCTACATCTCACCTCTTAAGAATTAGCTGCAGGAAAGGGTGTGGAGAAAAACCATGTGCAACCTAATAAAAACAGCTCAGTTTTAAACTGCTGCCAGACATACGTGTTTTATGAGTAAGACCTCGGATAATCCTTTGATTAAGAAGCTTCTGCATTCTAAATGCACAAAGCTGCCAACACGAGGAACCTCAAGCTCCAAGCACACTGACTTCATTCTTTTAGATGCCCACCAGAAACAAATCCCTTTTCTAAGTTACATTTTAAAGTTTTTTGGAAGGGAAGAAAAGAGCCAATTAAGATGAGTCGAGATTTTATTCCATCTATTCTCTCTACTAAAATACATCATCTTGATTTCAAACACTCATTTCTAGCAAGTCAGGCATTATGAGATTTGCAACAATGAATACAGATGTAAGCAACTCTACACAAAGTCACATGCCAATATTTAGAAAAAACAATTGTAGCTGGGCAATCCTAGAAAAGCATTGTGAAGGAGGCAGTATTTTTTATTGACAAAATTGTCTGTTATTTTCTGTCTATAATATAATGTTCTGAAGTATATACACATGGCAGAATGGCCAAATGTAGTTAATCTAAATTTTCCTTCATGTGGTTGTTGTTATTATTATTATTATTATTATTATTATTATTATTATTATTATTATTATAAGAATACTTAATTCACTCTCTTTACAGCTCAAAGCATGAGGGACAACAGCTATATTGAACTTATTCCTCATATCTAACTGCATGATAATGATGTATCAGTGCCTGAACTGAGTCTTAGAGAATAGATAGCATTGGAAACTACAGAAAGAAGACTTAGCACTTAAGACAACAGGAGTAGCACTGAGCAAAGCAAGAAGACCAGGACATACTTGAGATGAACAACTGGAAGAGAAGATTAGGGCAGAATGATAAACTGGAAACAATGTACAGTATTTATTAGTACTTACTGTGCTTTCCTAGCAAGTGAACAACCAAACCCATTATTTTAGTAATACTAATTCGACAGGTCAAAACAGACATAAAATAAACATGAAATTGAAGTGTACAAAGTTGTGAACCCTAGCACTTGAGAGGCAGAGGCAGGCAGATCTGCTTTTGACACCAGGCCAGGTCTATGGTGAGTTCAGGACAGTCAGGGATACACAGAGAAACCCTGCCTCAAGACAAAAACAAAACAAAAAATCCCAAAGTTATGAATCTATTAAAATAGTTTAATGACAAGATGAACACTAAAGGCTGTGACCAAGGCTAGGCTATGTAGGTGGTACATATCTTGAATCTCATCACTTGGGAGGAAGTTGAGGAATTCAAGCTCATCTTTAACTACCTAGAGAGTTTGAAGACAGCCTAGACTATACGAGAGTCTCTTTGAGGGAGGGAGGGAGGGAGGGAGTGAGGGAGGGAGGGAGTGAGGGAGGGAGGCAGGGAGGGAGGCAGGGAGGGAGGCAGGGAGGGAGGGAGGCAGGGAGGGAGGCAGGGAGGGAGGCAGGGAGGGAGGCAGGGAGGGAGGGAAAAAGAGAAGGAGAGAGGGAAGGAGGAAGGGGGGCAAGGTTTGTTGGCACTTGTGTATTATCCCAGCACTGGACACAGAGACAAGATGACTGTAAATTCTGGACCAGCCTGGGCTACATAGCAAGACCTTATCTCAAAAAACAAAACTGGGCTGGGAATAGGACTCAGGTGATAAAGTGCTTGCAGTGCAAGCATGGGTACTCGAATTTGATCCCTAACACCAACATAAAAACTGAACAGGGACTATGGTGCACATCAGTAATCCCAATGCTGGGAGATTGTCAGGAGGATCCATAGGACTTGCTTACTCAACCAGTCTACCTGAGTTGATGAGCTCCAGGTTCAGTGAGACCATGTCTCAAAAGACTAAGGTAAAAAACAATCAAAGAAGACACCCAACATCCACAAATGCACACACAGAAGAATGCACACAAACACATGTATACATACATATACACACACAGGAACAAAGGCACAAACACATGCACACACACAAGAGCACAGACACAAACACACATGTACACACACAGGATCATGGGCACGAACACACATGTGCACACACACACACAGGAACAGAGGCACAAACATACATGCACACATATACAAAAACCTGTAGGGTTAAAATGAACTGCCAATCAAATAAACAGACAACATAATTAACAAAGAGAAAAGAATCAGATCAAAGAAATGTTACAGAAAGCAAGAGAAGGTATCTGCACTGCCAAGTACTTTAGAGGAGGTGTGAACGCAGACAACACTAACAGGTTCTCAAGCAGGATATTTTGATTCACCTTTAAGACAGTATGAGTTCAGAAGCAAGATTCCAAGTAAGAAGAGAAAAGAGTGAAAGAATGAGCTATGAAAACACAGAAGGTTCACGTAGAATGCTCTTGCAAAGCTGAAGGACAGAGAAAATAGTAAGTTGGTGGGAGTCAAGAGTCAAACCAAGAGCTCTCCTTTTAAAAACTTGAATGAGAGAAATGAAATAGATTTTAAAATTACTCTCTGAAATACACAAACCATATCCAAGTACAGGTTGATCATTCCTAATCCAAAAATTTGAATTCTAAAATATTCCAAAATCTGAAACATCTTGAATGCTAGTATGATGTCACAGTGGAAAGCCCCACATTAACTACACGTGCTAAATCTCAGACTACTCAAAATTATTAAAAAATATTACCTTCAGACTATGTATATTTAGCATATATATTATGTATGAAATACGAGCAAAGTTAATGTCAGGACTCTGATTCCACCTCTACAAATCTACCATAAATATGCAAGTATTTTGAAATCTAAAACACATCTGGTCACAAGCATATCAGGTAAGGGATGCGTGTGCTAACAGTTTGCTTCTTGTATGGTGTAAATGTTCATTTCCTTTCAAAACCTGTGTCGCTGCCCTTCAAAGATATGTAGAGTCAGAGGAGACGACGAGGGTGAGACTCTCGTGACAGAATGAGAAAGAGACACCAGAATCTCAGTCTCTCTCCAGAAGGCCCATGTGAAGGGAGAGTGAGAAAGCAGCCATCTGCAATCTCACCAGCCTATAGCAGCACTTATACATCAAGCTTCCAGCTTCTAGAACTCTCAGGAAATAAAATTTCTATTCTCTAAGCCACACAGACTATGGTACTTGGATAGGGTAGCCCTCGCGTGCTAAAATAGCTTTTAAGAGACATGGCTTATTCTCACACAGATTCCCTCATACCCCCACGGTAACCCACAAAGTTCTTCATTACAGTATTAGAGATATACCTATAATCCCAATACTCAAGAAGTTGTGTTGAGTTTAAAGCCAATCTGGACTACATACTGAGTTCAAGGCCAGGCAGAGTCACATAGCAAAACTCCATCTCACAACAATAACCCAGCCATGGTGGTATATGCCTGTAAGTCCAGCACTCAAGAGACAGAGGCAGAGATCAGGAATTGAAGGTCATACAGGACTATATGAGCACCTGTCTCCAAAAATTCTATACAGAATAGAAAATTGGCCACATTAAAATTACAGTTTAGAAAATATATCCATACACATGCAATAAACTCCAAAAGGTACAGGAGACAAATGGAATGTTGACCAGACTACAGTCAAGTTTTACGTTTGCTTTTCTCTTCAAATGGGCAAAGTTAATCTAGCTCTCAAAGCAGCTCTAAGAATGGCAAAGTGAGTTTGAAATGATGAGTGACATCTGTACTGAGCAGCCAACTAAAGAATTTGTTCCCCGGGAAGACAATGGACACTCTGCATATCTTCAAGCGCACTTATAACAAGACCATCACTGAGCAGAACACCCCTGATTGCTAGGACTCTACTCAGTCACATTCTATTTTCAAGCTTTCCTTGACTCTCTAGAGTGTTCTCTTCATCTAAGCTAACTGCAGTCGAAAGCAGTCTCTCCACACACCACATTCACAATGAGAGAAGCTAATATCCGCATGCTAGCTGTCTTAATTAACTCATGCCTCTAATGAGTGTTTATTGAGGAATCACAGTTCAATTCCTCCAATAACAATAAAAAAAAAAAGGAATTTCAGGGGTTGTCGAGGGACAAATGCACTAAGAGGCCACACCCTACATCCTGAGCACCACTTAAAATGCTTCTGTTCACGGAGCCAAATGGCATGTCTGAACCAGTATGAAACTCCTATCACTCTAAGAAAATTATTAGTATAATATTTTCTGTCAGACTCCTAAATCATTAATCCTTATCCAACATGAACAAGCTCCTACACACGCAGCAGAGACCTAGAAAAATGGCGAAAAAAGTGAACCGTAACCCTGGAAAGACTGCTGAAAGAATGGAGGTACACAGATAATGTTCACATTCCTCAGCAAAGAAAATACAGGAAGAGTCTTACTTACATTAGAAACACAGAATATTAAAAACTACTTTGAAGGAAAGAAAAGCATAAACTCAACATGCCACAAAGCTTGGTAAACATTTCCTATTGAACTACACAATGGAGAAAATGTATGAGCATGTACCTAACATAGAACATTTACTGCTTCAGAACCAAGCACTAAGGCTTCACAGCACTAAGTCATATCAGATGCCAGCAGGCATCAACTGCCAAATGTTCTCAAGGAAACATGGACAATTAATTCCATACATTTTTCACCTCATATAGTAAGAAACAAATACACCTGAGTAAACTTACACTTGACAGACCTTGGCTCTGTTAGAGAAGACTTTGTCTGCTCATCCTTCCAATGATGACTTTTGGAGTCTGGTTCCCCACAATGCCTTACCTACTCACTTTCCTTAACCTAACTATACAGCAGTATGTGCTGCTACAAGCATATCATCCCAGCACGCGGGAGGCAGAGGCAGGCGGATCTCTGTGAGTTCGAGACCAGCCTGATCTACAAGAGCTAGTTCCAGGACAGCCTCCAAAGCCACAGAGAAACCCTGTCTCGAAAAACCGATAGATAGATAGATAGATAGATAGATAGATAGATAGATAGATAGATAAAAGAAATGACTGAGCTGCTTAAATTCTACATAATTCAAAACCTGTGAGTGAGACCAGAAGAGGCTGGCAATAATTCAAAACCCATTCATGCTATTCAGAGGTGCCGGCCCATTTTCCTAAGATGAACAAAGAGGAAATGGATAACGTGGCCTATTCTCAACCTATCGACATTAGTAGGTATCTTAAGCTTCCATATCACAGCCACATCGGATCCCAGGCTCCCTTTCCCTGCAGAAGATCATGCCATGCAGAGCAGACAAGAAAGGCTGCAGTTACCAAAAACAATGAGACAGCATGAAGCAAGCTGCAAAGGTGCAAGGCCGCATTCGCTACATCAGCTTACCATAGATCTCGGATCTACTCTCCTCTGAACTAGCCTTTGTCTTCTTGGAGGAGCTATCTGCACAAGAGCGGGAGAAAAGGAGAGATATAGAAAACATGGAGACCAATGGAATGGGGAAACTTCATGGGGGAATAAAAGAATGAGTCATGATCAAGTTAAATCATGCAAACACGAAGTATGAACATCACAGGTGATAGCACTTAGACAGTCAGTCATGAACAGCACAGGTAATGACATGTTTACAGATTATGGAAGAAAAGACAGTGAATAAAAAATACAAACAAAACAACACGTGAATAGTCTACACCATATATCATCTGGTAACTGTAGAGATGAAAAAAACCACTTCAAGCTATACTGGGCTCACCATGAAGTTAGGTACGTCTTTGAGAGATTTGCCTCTCATGCAAATGGGCACCTCACAGACAAGTGTACAGAATATGTCTATCAAGATTAAAAAGATTATGGCATTTTCCTGAACATAGGGAAGAAATGTGTGCCCATTATTAAAGATAATAACTAGCTACAGAACTAACTAAAAGCCTCTGAGCTCATGACTGGAACCCAGGCATCAGAAGTGCAGAGCTTTCATGGAGATCTCTGACATGTTACTATTCCCACTACCAAAGCCACCTAAACCAGCTGTTAATTTCTTTACTGCTACCCAAGATGAAAAGTAAATTATTCATTACTTACTTCTTAGTTTTCCCTTCTACAATAAATGCTTACAATTTTTCTCAAAATTAAGAAAACTAATCCTAAGATATATGATACACTTCAATTGTTCAAACAAGACATTAACACTATTAAATATCTAAAAATATATTTCTAAGTTAAAAAAATTTTTTTGTGTTTTTGACACAGGGGTTTCTCTGTGTGGAACTTGCTTTATAGACCAGGCTAGCCTCCAATTACAAAGATCCGCCTGCCTCTGCCTCCCGAGTACTGAGATTAAAGGCATGTGATACCATGCCTGGCAATAGTAAAAATTCTTTAAGAAATGTTATTTATGCATCTCAGTCTGGTGTATTGTTTATGTTTTGCCACAGGGACACACAACTAAATAAAATAATACATGCTCAAAGAACATGTAAATTTCAAATAGAAAATGCAAACACTGAGATTACATGGAGAAAGGAAAGGGCAACAGAATTCAATGTTGTGTATATCATTAAAGATATAAATTATGGGCTGGGCAGTGGTGGTGCACGCCTTTAATCCCAGCACTCAAGAGGCAGAGGGGAGCTGATTGCCATGAGTTAGAGGCCAGACTGGGCTACACAGTGAATTCCAGGCTAGGTTCCAAAAATGTACAGAGAAATCCCATATCTGAAAATTTCTAGGAAAACTCAGCATGATGGAGGCTGAGAGACAACTGAGTTCAGGACACTTGAAGGGAAGGATTTCTGCTAGGCACTGTGGTACATGCCTAGAATCCCAGCATTTGAGAGACTGAAGCAGAAGGATCATAAATTTAAGATCAGCTTGACCTACAAAAGAAGACTCTGTCTCAAAAGAAAAAAAAAAAAGGGGAAAAATCACAAGCCAAGCAGCGGTGGCACACACCTTTAATTCCAACACTCAAGGCAGGTGAGGTGGATTTCTGAGTTCGAGATCAGTCTAGTCTACAGAGCGAGTTCCAGAATAGCCAGAGATACACAAAGAAATCCTGTCTCAAAAAACAAAAACAAACACATACCAAAAATATATGGTGGGTATGGAAGATGAAATAAGGGGATTTCTATTCATTTGCTTAATTATAGATTTTTCAAGTTGCACTGAAGCTAATTCACAACAATCACAGCTGAGCTTTAAGTGACTGCACAAGTTTCCAGTGGTTAATATCCTTCATTTTATGACACACTAGTACTTACACCATGATTCATCTTGATTTGAAAACCTCAGCACACTCTCAATCTCTAATCATGGCATCACTATTTCTATGACTATCATGATTCCTACAACGATGCTTCTTCCTTCCACTGTGGTGTCCACAATGCTGAGTTCAGCATCATTCATTCCTGCTGATCGCAGCACTATTATACAACTGCAGGGTAGAACTGAGGGGTAGGAATAACCACACCTGAGTGCTTCACTTCACTTAAATTGTATGATTCTGAGTTTCACTATTCTTAAAACATTCTTTGGAAAAACAAGAGTATTTTTACCTGTGGGGTCAAAATCATGTGATGTACTGCGTTCAACTTTCTGTTTCTTGTCTGTTGGTGACTCTCGGTTCAAAATACTTCCGTGCCTATGTTAAAACAATCAAATATTTACTGTAAATTAAAGCATAACAATAAAACTTCACAAAAAATTACACAAATGCATTTTTATGGTGTGTGTATGTGTGTGTGCGCGCGCGTGCGCGTGAGTGTTTATTTGCACATGTATGTACCCATGAAGTCAGAAGAAAGCATAAGGTCCCTTGCAATTGGTACTACAGGAGATTGTGAACTGCCCAAATTCTGGTCCTCTACAAGAGCAGCCAAGCCCACTTAACCACTGAGCCATCTTCCCAGGCCACAAACAAAAAAACTACGAACTATAGCATAGGCCTCTATATTTTTCAAAGAGCTTTAAAATTCAACTTATGCAAAATATGCCACAAAGTCTATTTTCTTGGTTATAAAAGGTCCTCAAGCAGTAAAAGTAGTATTTATTATTAAAGTTAATTTTATTCTCAAAAATAGCAGCCTATAGTTTACTGATTTTTACAGTTCATTTAACAGAAAAAAAGCACCTCAAAAAATTCAACACATTCCCTGACATTATGCATACTATAGTCAAGCTGACATCACTATAGAAATATACCAATTCCCTGACATTATATATACTATAGTCAAGCTGACATCACTATAGAAATATACCAAATGTAAAAACAATTTATAAAAACAAACCTACATCATGCAAGGCTCACTTCAATCCTTCCGCCATAGACTTGAAGCCTTAGCCAACTGCCCTTGGGCCAAAGATGATCCCAGATTATTGTTTTTATTATAACTTAAACAATTGCAAGCATCAGATGGTGGCTAGGTGATTAAAAAAAGAAGAAAGTAACCTCTGGTACACATACTTCTAGTTAACTGAAAGGCTAGAAGTACTAGGAACAGTATCTTACCAACATTTGAAGTAATACTCCTGGTGCTGGAGGTGAGAACAAAGGGTGTTAAAGCACAAGTGTGGGGAGTCTCAAAATGCATGTGAGGGACACAGGCACGCACAGACCTGTCTTTCAATATTTCCCATCATTGTCTTAAGGTAAGTAGAACTAAGTCAGTGCCAAAGTTCATCACAGGAAGTAACAGGCACTCAAGTGACAACACATACCCAAACTAGCAATCCATTTTCACCTCCCCACGCAACTCACAATTCAAAACAGTCACGGGTTTAAATTAAATTTCTTCATAGGGAGTGACCTTAAAGTGTCAATTTGAATAAACTTTTAAAATGCTTACATTAAAAACACAGAAAATATTATCAAAACAAGGCTGTGTTCCAGAAAAAATATGCAACACCTGTTGTATTTGAAATCTGTGAAGCATTATGAAAGTTTGTACTACTTAAATCCAGGCTCTCAAAAACCACAAAAATCCCCATAATTTCAAAGGAATGCTTCTAATTAAATTCTAACTCCAACTTCCGCATAAAAGTAACTGAACAACTTACCTTATAGGTTTTTTGAGGGGAAACCTGAAACAAAGGAAAAACAAGAACAGATATTCATCATTAATTTAACTTGTAAAGATTCTGTTATTACAGCACTGACCACACTAAATCAGAAGGCATTACAATCTTATGCTGATTTTCCCAAAGCAAAACAACAATGAGGTCAGAGGTCCAGCTCCGTTTTTCAACCTGTTCTTTAAATCTCATTCTCATTTATTTTTAGCTTTCATAACAGAAACTCTGGGGAAAAAATACCTTTGGAGTATTATCAGCTACTAAAAATATGTTTCTCAAGTAGAAAACAAAGGGTATGGTTCACTTTGCTTTGCTCTTCTAGGGTTTCCAAGCTCAAAAAAAATCAAAGGGTTACCCCCCAGCCCCCGCATCCGTCTTTTTTAAGAAGTATAGCTGGGCACGGTAGCACAAGCCTTCATCTTGGAAGGTAAAGCAGGATGGTTCCAAGTACAAAGTTAGTGTGGACCACACAAGAAGTCCTGGGCCAGCCTGAGCTACAGAGAAAGACCCTGTCTTAAGAAGAGGGAGTGGGCTGACTTTTCCATTTGGTTGTATTCTTTGGGGGTGAGAGAGTTGAGACAAGGTCTCCTTATACAACCCAGGCTGTCCTCAAACCCAATATTCTTCTGCTTTGACCTCCATCGTGCTGGGATAGATAAGAGGCCTATACTACCACCCCTATCCACAAGGCTTCTTGGTGAGAACTAGATGTTCTGTGAATAACTGCAATCCATTTATCATAGAGGCAGTTTTGTTTCCAAACCCTGATAGACAAGTTTAATTGCAAATTCACTTTACCTCTTATTTAAATCAAACTGATCCACAGAAAGAGTCAAAGCATCTACACACCTCCACATATGTTAACATACATGACACATTAACATAAAAGACAATGATGAATGAAAAGGTATTCTGGAACAAGAGGACACTGTTCTAGAAAACAGGTAATCCCAAAAGGGTAACCCAGGGGTTAACTGTTCCTGTGTCATCTGATAATCTTTTAGAAGGAGGAGGAGGGTTCTTTTCTTATTTATCAAAGAATATATTGGCAGAGAAGGACTTTCAGATGAGTGCCTGCTAAAGATAACACCTGCAGTCTACCAACCAAAGGAAACACTTTGGTTCTTTGAGCTATACAACCACAGAAGAACAAAACAAAGCAAAATTTACCCTTTGTTTTCTACTATTTTCTGTAGCCACTGCCTAGGGTACTGTAAAAACTCCCACCCCAAACAATGATGCTTAGGGCCAGGACCTGCAGCATCCAGGAGATTCTGGCAAAGAATTTTAGAATTTTCCAGATGGCATGACCATTAACAAGTTTACTGGGCTATTTTCTCTTACAAGAAAATGGAAAGAACAAGGAGGACAGAAAATGAACACAGGGCAAACCCACATCACCATTCACTCAACTATATTCACAAAGTACAGAGAAAAACTCACAACTTTTCAAATTACAACCATTTTCTCTAATTACCAAACTATTTTAAAGCAAACATGGCAGGTGGCCCTCTTTTAGAAAACAGGCTGAGCAAACCAGGAGAAAAAGCCAGCAAGCAGCACTCCAGCACGGCCTCTGCATCAGCTTCTGCTTCCACGCTCTGTTTGAGTTCCTGCCCCGACTATTCTCAGAGATGGGCTGTGATGGAGGACTGTAAGTTGAAACAAACCCTTTCCTCTCCAAGTTGTTTATGGTCATGATATTTCCTCACAGCAATAGAAACCCTAAGACAACAAGTTTATCTTAACTGTTCTCACCAAATACCAATAGAGTCACAGGGGAAGGAAGGAATCTTTATCTCTAAAATCTTAGGAGATGGAAAAGCAGTTCATTTACACTCACTTTCAAATCACAGAGCACTGAGAGATCTCCACTCATCTGGAGCTGCACTCACCTTGCACTTACCACCCCAATACCCAATCATTTAACTGCACCATCACTATATAAACTCAAAAGACAGATATCCAAAATTCCCAGGAAAGGAACACAGGGAATCAGAAAATTGTAAGCTTAGTTCCTATGTGCTCTAAAGATGTTTGCAAATTCCTGTAATTATACTAATATGCATCTACTTATCCTTATGGAAAAACAAAAACCTCATATACTTTGTAGGTAAACCCCAGATACCATGTTTTTTACTTACATTTTTAAAATTATAACCGAAACACATTATGGATAAGACTTTTGCTTACATGCCCTTCGATTTAGTTATAGCTTAGCTGATTAAGTATATTTTCAAAAATAGATAAAATTTGGCCGGGCGGTGGTGGCGCACGCCTTTAATCCCAGCACTCGGGAGGCAGAGGCAGGCGGATCTCTGTGAGTTCGAGACCAAGCCTGTCTACCCAGCGAGTTCCAGGACAGGCTCCAAAACAATACAGAGAAACCCTGTCTCGAAAAACAAACAAACAAAAAAAAAACCCCATAAAATTTAAAAGGCTATATGAAAATAAAGGTTTTATCATTACAATTAAATGGGGGGGGGTGTGAACACAATTGTATGTTGATGCCTGTGCATAGAGCTCAGTGGAGGACATCAGGTGTTCTGCTCTAAGACTCTCAAACTTATTCCTTTGAAACAGGGTCTTACATGGAACCTGGAGTTAGGCTGTCAGCTACCAAGCCCCCGATAGTATCCATTTCTGCCCCACATCAAATACAATGTGAGGGATATAGACATGCTAGCTATTGGTTGGATCTTGCTTACTAGGATCTGAACTCAAGAGTACTCTTAATATTGAACCATCTTTTCAGCTAAATTACATCTTTTACACATATACTTCCCAAGTCCATAAAAAGCATTTTATTATCTTCCTATAAGGAAAATACCTTCATTAAAATACATTTATTAGAAATATATATAGCTACCCCACCCCCCACATCAACACCTGAGGCAGGAGGGACAGCTGGTCCTGAGGTCACAAGAGCGGGAGACCTGTTCCTGTCTCTCTCCAGCTGCAACATGGGGCAGAGCAGGTCCTACACCTCCAGCGGGCACAATAGAGTCAACCCCACTGGCAGAGGTGTGGGTGAGCCAGACCTGAAGTTGTGAGCATGGGAGAGCTGCCCCCTTTACTCATCTGTCAGGAGGCAGCAAGGGTGGGAGGAGAGATACCCCACACACACACTGCCACTGCCCATCAATGTCTGAGGCAGGTGGGAGGGCTGCCCTGAGGTCATAAGAGCTGGAGACTTGTCCCTGCCCCTCACCAGCTGCAGCACTTGGAGTGGCCCCTACACACCTGGGCAATACAGTAGAGCCTGCTCTGAAGGTGTAGGTTTGGGAGAATGGACCCAAAGGTCATGAAAGCAGACAGCCTGCCCCCTGTTCATCGCTGCAAGGGGTGAACTAGCCAGGGCAATGCAGGAAAGCTCATCCTGGTGGTGAAGACAAGGGAGAGCAGGCCAGCTGACCAACCCTTCAAGTACCCAGGCCCAGAAACAGGGTTATGGGAAGGCCCACCCCAACATCCACCCCATCTGTGATCTGCTCGGGCAAGTGAAGAGATTGGTCCTGCAAACCCAAAACTACAGAATCTCCACAAAATAGGGCAACAGCAGGATAACCAAGAAGAGTTCCAGTGAGGGCCCAGAATTGACAGAGTAGCGGAAACCAGAGGCCTCCAACCAGACCAATGACTTTTTGCAATAAAGATATATGGATAAAAGGGTTCACTGTGTCACATTGAAGCTTCCAAGATGAAATTTATTTTTCCCCTCTTAAATTTTATTGTATTGGGGAGGTGGTTTACAAGGGCAGAGGGTGGATATGAAGGGACAGGAAAATGAATGGGATGGAGATCCATGATGTGAAAGACACCAAGAGTAAACAAAAAGAAAGCTAAACATGCATCTATGAAAACACTAAAAGAAGTGGTTGGTTTTGTACTAAAGAGATTTGTCTTTAAATCTAGTGTCAAATGTTAACAAGCTTTCAGTCAGAATTAACTACTGTGTCACAAAACCATGTTTTTCTGTGAAATCTAAATGCCTCAAACTATCATACAGGAGGGGAGTTCTCTAATTGTATAAGGAAAGGTAAAACAATTAGCATCATACATACCATTTCATACTTACTCCTATAAAGTGTTTCTGTTTACTTTAATTACTTCATCCATATTTGTATATGAAGAGTAGGGGAGCCAGAGGGAGAGAAAGGGTAAGGGTTTGTAGGTTTGTGGGAGGGAGGGAGGGAGGGAGGGAGGGAGGGAGGGAGGGAGGGAGGGAGGGAGGGAGGGAGGGTGGGTGTATGTGTGTATGTGTGTACATGCACAGGCATCCAGCTGGCTTTGGGTATCTCTCTCTACTTAATTTCCTGAGACAGAGTCTCTCACTAAACCCAGAGCTCCCCTGTTCTGGCAGGTCTAGCTGACTAGCTGGGCTGAGAATCCTGTCTCTGCCTTTGGAGAGTAGGTTTTTATAGGTGATTGTTATTACTTGGCTTTTTATTTTATTCTGGCAATTAGGGTTCCAGTCCTTCTACTCTCACAAGCTATTTCCCCAGATGTGTTTGGTTTTGTTTTACCCTCAACAGAGAAATTACTACTGGAGGAGGGGAACTTAAAAAACACAAAGTATACTAGAATATACTGTCATCAATAATAATGGCCCATTAAACAGCACTGAATTGGAAGCATGGAGGGAAAAGTGTTTTAATGATTCCAATACTCCTCTTGTAGCATCCAAGAACTGCAAACTGCTGTTTGACAAAACAGTTCACTAGTCAAATCTCAGGCCTCTTATCTCAACACTGGGAAGGCTGAGGCAGAAGGATTTGCTGCACTTCTAAAGCCAGCATGGACTACTACACACTAAGTTCTCAGCCAACTTAGGCTACACAGTGAGATTCTATCTCAAAGCAACAAAAAACAAAAATCATTTGAAATTCATATATCATTAGTTCCATTTTCTCAACTGTTAAAAATGGAGCTTATTCTAATACACTTTATACATAAGACTACAATGCTATTACTAAACAAATTACTATATTATATATTAATATTAAATAGCAATCAAGAGAACCTTACTCCCAAGTAGGTAAGAAATGAGATTGTATCCTTTCCAAAATGTAAAGTCTCCTATAAAGCAAAGCCTCTCTACTCTGTAATAGCATGGAATGGTTTCTTTTGCTCTCTACATGGATTTCTACATATAGTACAAAGGACTTTTATGAAAATTAAAGCATACTAAACATAACATCTGGTAACTTTCACTTAGTAAAACATCAAGCTGGGTATGGTAGCACATGCCACTGTAATCCCAGCTAATTGGGAGGCTGACTTGGATCATCTGAACCCAGGAATTTAAGACCAGCCTGGGACCCACTGGCAGACTCACTGTCTAAACAAATAAGACAAAAACATATTTTACACCATTAAATATTTCATTAGAACACTGGTTTTAGCCTATGCTAAACCCTCAGGGTTCATACAAGGTCTACCGCCGATGAAGAGTAGGTGACAGGACTCTAAGCCCCCCACACATCAGAATGGCTTGGCTTTTATTTCACATAGTACTTCCAAATAAATGAAAATCTGAAAGGGAGAACTCTAAATTCTTTTTTCATTACTGGGGACTGAATCCCACAACATAATTCTTTATAGTTTCAAAGTTCTATTCTGTAATATGGCTACCTAATTAGTCAGCTTCCTTTATAAATATTTAAAATAGATACAGTTTTTCAGTCCAGTGACAACATTGTAACAAATACTCACTTAACTCCAAGCCTAAACTGCACCTTGAAGTCTTAGAATGAACTCATTAACAGGAAGGAATCCACATAGGAGTTTAAAGGACAGATAAAGGCAGTCAGTGTGAGTCCTAGAAAAACAGAAAAGGAAGGACAATGGCTACTCTGGCTGCATTAATCTCATGCATTCCTGTCTACCCTTTATGGAATGGGACAGCAGCAGGGACTTTTCTAACAATAAATCTTATAAGGCAAATAACCAAATAGCATTACTTTGCTCCCCAAATGACTATATGAGTGAAACAATCCCTGCTTGTTTTAATCAAAACAAACAAACCAAAGAACCACACAATAGAAGTCACAGGTTAGATGATACACAAACTGATAAATGACAAAGAGTGATAACAAATACGTAGCCATTTTCAGATGAAAGTGTTTTACTAACCTTATGAATATATCAAGAAAAAGTAAATGATAAAATTTCTTATGAAGTATGTGAAAAGAATTATGTGCAGAGAGTTTTGGTTTGACTAAAATAAGGATGAAATTATGGCAAGTTTAAGAAATCATTACATTTGTTGTGGGTTGAATGTGTGTGCCTCTGAGACACAAATGAATCCCTAAGCCCCAGTCTATCCAAGCATGCCTCAATTTAGAAGCTGAGTCTTTGCATGCATTTTGTAACTTCTAAGAAATCTTTGCTTAACCCAAAGTTACAAATGCTTTCTTTATATTTTCTTGATAGTTTGACAAATTTGTTTCTCTCTTAGATGTACATTGTTTATAATTTTTGCAGGAAACATTATAGACAAATGTTTATCTTCTTTCATGTTGACAGCCCACGGCTGCAGCACACTGCAGAAAGACTACCTCTACTGAACTGTCTTTGGACTGCCACTGAAAATCAATTGTCCATGTATGTATTGGCTGGTTTTGGAAGAACATGAGATGAAATGTCTGTTTCATCACCTAACAGAGGTACCTCATCAGGAGGTACAGGTTACCAACTTGTTAGTTTATGACTGGTTACACTTGCTTTGGCCTTTTGTTAAGGTGATATCTTCCAGGCTTCTACCTGCAAGGCTACTGCTTTTAGCTTGGCATATTTCACGCTTTAAAAAAAAAAAAAATCATTAAAAATCCAACCTGGGAGACTGGTCTGTAGTTCTCTTTCTTTGCTGCATCTTTGTGTGGTTTGGGTATTGGGGTTACTGTGGCCTCATAAAAGGAGTTTGGCAATGTTCCTTCTGTTTCTATTGAGTGAAACAATTTGAGGAGTATTAGAGTTAGCTCTTCTTTGACATTCTGATAGAATTCTGTGCTGAAGTCATCTGGTCTGGGCTCTCTTTTTTTGGGGGGTGGGGGGGGGAGACTTTTAACGACTGTTTCTATTTCCTTAGGGGTTATGGGTCTATTTAAATTGTTTATCTAGTCTTGATTTAATTTTGGTATACAGAACCTATCCAGAAGACTGTCCATTTCATTTAAGTTCTCCAATTTTGTAGAGTATAGGTTTTTTAAGTATGATCTGATGATTTTCTGGACTTCCTCAGTGTCAGTTGTTATGTCCCCACTAGGCCCTCCATATGTGAGAGACAGTTGTGAAGCTTGGACTAGTTGAAGGGCAGGCCCCAGGCAGTAGGACCACAATACGAACCTGGGACATGAGCTAGCTTCTTAGAGCCCATTCCATTCCTTAGGGTGAGATGCCATGCTTAGTGGCAGTAGGACCATGATATAACCCTGGTACCTGAGCTACCTTGTTGGAGTCCACTCTCCCTGGTGGGATGCCATGCTCAGCCTTAAAGCATGGGAGAAGGGCCTGGACCTGCCCTAACCTATTGCGCCAGACTATGTTGACTCCTCATGGGAGTCCTTACCAGTAAGTAAAAGAGTGGACTGGAGGAGGACTGGGGGTAGGTGGGGGGGGGGAGTAGAGGAGAGAACTGTGGCTGAAAGGTAAAATGAAATTTAAAAATTTAAAGAAATGAAAAAAAATCGAACCTGGGTTGGCAAGATAACTTAAAGGTAAAGGAGCTTGCAGAACAAGTCTGACAGCTTGAGTTTGATTTCCAGAACCCACACTAAGGTGCAAGAAGAGAACTAATTTTACAAACTTGTTCTCTGACCTCCATATAGGAACTGTCACACACACACACACACACACACACACACACACACACACACACGCACGCACGCACGACACAGGCACACGCAGGCGCTCGCACACATATTACAATAGTAATAAGTGTTTGAAAAATTTAAAGCCTTGTTTTATTTAATCCAATCCCTATTAGGAGTTGAAGGCCTGAAGCTCAATTTTCTAGACAAAGAGGAATCTATATGTTCTGGAATTTTCTGGAAAAGATGTGCTTCTGTGTTTTCCCATCTATCAGTGTGGACTCTGTATGTTTATTTTATACTCTGAGATCAAATCTGATACTGTAATATTTATTTCTATGTTCATGCTGTTTTAGCTTAAGCCACTAAGAGCTCTTTCAAGTTGGCACTCTGACATACCTCTCCCTTCTGCATTTTGAATATTTTGTTTCTGGCAGTACAGAGTACTTCAGTCTCCTTAGCACATTTGAAAATACAAGAACATTTTCCTACTCAAGCCTTGTGAGCCACGAATAAAAAAATATAGATGTTTCCCACCTTTTTATGTAAGATAATTGCTACATGCTTTCATATTATATACATAAAGCCTAAACCATATTTCATTTTAATTGAATTTCCCAGCATGAAGCTATTCCTAATGTTCTTAAGGTCCTTTAAATAGCTGTACAACCTGTAGTGATGTACGTTTCGTCCCTGGTATTGGTAATGCTTGTCTTGTCTCTCCTGTATTCCTGATCATCTAGCAGCGAGTCAAGTTAAGGACCTAAAGGTAACATTTAGTAATCTCAGATCCCACTTCTGGATTACTACTATGTTGTTAAACTGTGTTCTCCTTCACCCCTGATCCAATCTTTACTATTCTTCTCTGCTCACTTTGATTTTGGTTTGCTCTTCTTTTTCTAGTTTTTTTCTAATTTCTTAGTATGGAAGTTGATGCTAATGGTTTCAGAAGTTTCTTCTTTTCTAATACATCTTTAATGTTCATGAAATTTTAAGTTATGCTTCAACATAATCCTCCAAATTCTGGTGTGTTGTATTTACTTTTTTCTTCAATACAAAATACCTTCTCAATTCCCTTTTCTTTGACCCAGGAGTTATTTAGAATTATGTTGTTTAATCTCCAAATATTTGGCGAGTTGGGACCTTTCTTTTACTAATTTCTACCTTATTTGACAGTGATCAGATAGCATACTCTATGACTTGCATCCCATTCACTTTACTGTACTTATAGACTGAAATACATTCTATCATCATAAGTGCTCCACATGCATGTACAAGACAGAAAAAAAGTTAACAAAAAAATGCAAGTAAATAAATTGGCCAATAGCAGTAAGTATCCTATACCCTCACTGAGTTTACTCTGACCAATTATTGATAGAATGCTGAAATCATTATCATAACAATGACTGTGGATCTGTATGTTTGCCATTGAATTTGTAATTTCTCATGAATTTTGAAGCTCTTTTATTGATGTATAAATGCTTAGAAATGGAGGGAGCATTTTTTCTTTGCCTTTGTTTTTATAAGGTCCTGAGAATTTTACAAAGCTTTACAAGCTAAGTAGGCATTCTGCCACTGAAATATGCCTCTGTTCTTTTAATTTAATTTTAAAATTTTGAGACAGTCTGTCTAAGTCACCCAGTCTGAACTCAGCATCCCATTAACTAAGATTACAGGTGAGTAATACTTAACTGGGCTATATTCTTTTTAAATTGATGCTTTTATCATTATGAAATGGTTTTCTTAAATCCAAAATAGTAGTCACATCAGTAATGCCAATACTCAGAAGACAAAAGCAGGAGGATCAGGAGGAATTCAAGACTAACTTTGGTTACATGAGACTCTATCTCATTAAAAGAAAAAGAAAGAAAAAAATCAGAGGAACAGGAAGCAGGGAGGTAGTAGTGCATCAGTAAACTGCTTACCACAAAAGCATGAGGACCTGGATGAAAAGCCAAGCATGGTGACACTAATAATCCCAACACTGGGGATGGCAGAGAAAGGCAGTTTCCTGGGATTTACAACTAGTAACCCAGACTACTGGGCTAGCTCCAGGCAAGTAAGAGACCTGGTCTCGAAAGACAAAGTAGATGGCACATGAGGAAAGATGCACTGGGTTGACCTTTTATCTCCCATATGCACAAGCACACATGTCACTAGAATCACCTAAACATATGGGGGAGAGGGGCTTCTTTATCACTAGTAATATTCTATGTTCATAAATCTACTTTATAATGGTATCAATATAGTCACTTCAGCTTTTTATTAGTGTTATCATAGTGTGCTTTTACTTCAAAATTAAAAATATCTTTATTTTTAAGATGTGTTTCTTTGGGGAGGGGCGGGGGCTGAGACAGTTTCTCTGTGTAATAGTTCTGGCTGTCCTCGGAACTTGCTCTGAGGACCAAGCAGGCTGGCCTCAAACTCGAGAGTCACCCACCTCTACCTCCTGAGTGCTGGGATTAAACGTCTGTGAGTTCAAGGTTAGCCTGGTCTGCAGAGCAAGTTCCAGGACAAGACCCAAGTCTACACAGAGAAACCCTGTCTTGGAAAAAAGAAAAAAAAAAAAAAAAAAGGAAGGAAGAAAAAAAGGAATAAAATTATTTTAAAAGTTATTCATAATGTAGGACAACTAGAAAGCTTAAAAGAACATTCTAGTTAAGGATGGTGGCAACCACCCATAACCTAGCAATCAAGAAGCTAAAGATACAAGATTGCCTGAAGTCCAATGCCAGCCTAGGGCTGCACAGCAAGACTCTGTCCTGAAAAATTAAACAGGGAAATGGGGGTGGATATGCTCAAAATACATTATATACATGTATGGAATTCTAAATAATAAATAAAAACATCATATAAAAATTAAACAATAATAAATTATTTTTATTAACTAATAAAATAAAAGACATCTGTTTCTCTGGTCTTTACAATATTGAAAACAATGACAAACCTTCACATTCCATAAATAGACCATTAAAAAAGTAAAATGTAGTTTATGCTTAGAGTAACAGTGTATTTCACCCCAAATATCAACACCTAAGCAGGTAGAAAGGAAGCACACAAAGTTTACAATGTTGATGTTTTCCCTAGCGCTCCTCCCCCCAAGAAAGAACTGCATTACCTTTTTGGATTCTTTGAGACAGCATTCCACTGTATAGCTCAGGCTGGTCTAGAACACTATGTATCCCAAGAAAGCCACAAAGCATGGTGATCCTCCTGCCTAAACTTCCCAAGTGCTTGGATCACAGGTGAGTCAATAGGTCCAGCTTCGTCTACACTGAAGGTAGACTGTTATTCAAGAAGAATTAAGAAGAAATTAGCAATGGGGGTGGGGGGGAATGACACGACACCACACTCAAAGATATGACTTTTTTTAAATAGATATTTTCAAGTATAAAACTACTGAGAGATGTCTGGTAACTTGGAACTATAGCACAGCCATTAGTCACTGCTCAGGCAAGTGTTTCTTTCTGCCCTCTTCCAAGACAAGTTATTTGGATTTTTCCAAGAGCTGATGTCAGGGCTTTTCAGAGACAGAACAGCATTTACAGGCCAGAGAAGGAAAACCGTTTCTCCAGTAGCTATGCTCAATGTGGCCTTTGTACTGCTCCACTGCCAAAGCCAGGAAGACCCTGCTAGATAAAACTAGTGGGGGGATACAACTCTACCCTAGGAGGCTGGAGATTGTGACTGCCGAAACTTATGATCATGGAAGCTCAATTTAATTTCCATTGGTGCTGAAACTCAGATTCTAAGAGTCATAATCAGAACAAAGGTTTCTTAATTCTTCCCAGAAAAAAATTCTCTCTCTCTCTCTCTCTCTCTCTCTCTCTCTCTCTCTCTCTCTCTCTCTCTCTCTCTCTCTCTCTCTCTTCTCTCTCTCTCTCTCTCTCTCTCTCTCTCTCTCTCTCTCTCTCTCTCTCTCTCTCTCTCTCTCTCTCTCTCTCTCTCTCTCTCTCTCTCTCTCTCTCTCTCTCTCTCTCTCTCTTTCTCTCTCTCTCTCTCTCTCTCTCTCTCTCTCTCTCTCTCTCTCTCTCTCTCTCTCTCTCTCTCTCTCTCTCTCTCTCTCTCTCTCTCTGATATTTAGACTAAAAGGTATTCACATAATTTTCCATAGTTTCAAAGAAAATATAGACTACAAGAGATATCCTGCATCTTCCAATCCTAAAAGCTCAGTGAAGATAATATTGATTTGCCATGTGGGCAACTTACCAGCAGTATATCTAAAAGATCACATTGCCACCTGAACAGCAACTGCTTGTTTCTAAACATGTATTCAATTCCAGATAAAGATGGAAGAAAGCAAAAGCAATTTCACCACAGTAGTGTTCCTCAGCACTAAAAAGCAAAGACTCATCTTTCAAGAAAGGACATGATTATAATCTCCAGTCACTAACGGGAGTTATGTACTTTGCCACATCTGTTAGATTTGAGATCTAGACCAAAGAAGTCTCGGTAGACCATAAACTTGAATCAGATTGCCTAAGCATAAGGATAGACTTGAAATGCAGATCCAACTCTCCCTTGATTTAGAAGGTGATACCCAGGCATGTAGGAGAAGTATGTGAATAGGAGAGTCTATTGCAGAGATTCAGAATTGGCACAGTCCAAGATTTAGGATGCTGCTGGAGGCGAAAAAACAGAGATGTAAAAAAACAAAGTAATTGTCACCAATCACAACACAGAAAACAATGACCTCAAATGCTGTTATTTGAACAATGACAGAAAAATGAAAATGCTAATAATAGCAGCTAACACTGCTTAGTACATGCCAGTAACCACTTAGCTTCATTATACACATTACCACATTGACTTTCAGCAAACAGTACTATTATATATTTTTTATGGCTGAAGAAAATACTGCACAGGAAGATTAAGGCGCTTGCCTATAGTCCAGCAATAAGCACAGAAGCTGACATGTAAACTTAGGACTTACAGCTCTAGACTCTTTTTAAATGTATTTACTTTCATCTTATTTTATTTTATATACATGGATGTTCTGCATGCATTGTATCTGTGCACCACATGCATGCTGGGTGGCCATAGAGGCCAAAAGAGGCCATCAGATACCCAGAACTGGAGTTACAGAGAAACCAAGTGGGTTCTGAGAATTGAACCTGGGTCCTCTGCAAGAGCATCAAGTGCTCTTAGCCCCCAGTCAACTCTCCATCCCCAAGGTTTTTATTTTTTGCCACTGTGCTTAACAAGAATTGCTCCAAATTTTTAGGTTTATTTGTATGTATGAGTGTTGTGCCTGCATATACATATGTGAAACACATGTGTGCCTGGAGGACATGATGAAGAGGGCATCAGATCCCCTGGAATTGGAGTTACAGATGGTTATAAACCACCATGTGGGTGCTGGAAACCAAACCCAGGTCTTTGCAAGAAGAAGGAGTACTCTTTACTGGTAGGCCATCTTTCCATCCCCTTAACAGGGATTTTTTTTTTAAGTCAAAAATATACTAACAGATAACAAGAGGGCTCAGCAGGGAAGGGCACTTACTACCAATACTGAAGACCCACGTTCAATACCCAGGACTCACATGGTAGGTAGGTGAACTAGTTGCCCTCTGACTTCCACGCATGTATGTCTTCTCCTTCAAAACTAAATAAGTAAAATATATATTCTTAAAAATTAACACACTAGAGAAAAATTCTAAAAAATATGAAATAGTGTGCCTAAGAAACAGTTACAAACAATTAATACTGCCAACTCCAAGTGCTGCTAACTTATAAAGATTTAAGAGTGTCTGTTTTGGCCGGGCGGTGGTGGCGCACGCCTTTAATCCCAGCACTCAGGAGGCAGAGGCAGGCGGATTTCTGTGAGTTCGAGACCAGGCTGGACCGACAGCCTCCAAAACAATACAGAGAAACCCTGACTCGTAAAACCAAAAAAAAAAAAAAAAGTCTGTTTTGCCAGGCAGTGGAGGCACACTATCTTTAATTCCAGCACTCAGTAGGCAGAGGCATGCTGATCTCTGTGAGCATGAGGCCAGTGTGTTCTAGGACAGCCAGGGTTACACAGACTCTCAAAAAAAAAAAAACAAAAAAAGTTTGTTTTGACAAGATTTTGCTATGTAACCCATCCTAACCTCACACTCCTGACAATCTTTCTACAACAGTGTCTAGAAACTAGGAACTAGAGTCAGGTAGGTATCGCTACACTCAGTTTACAATGCCACATTTGACTTTCAATTCTAAAATAAACTGCATAAGCATCTAGACAAAAGAAAGAAAAGAAAAAAAAATCCAAACAGTCATGTGTAGCTAGGAAAGATTAAGTTAACCTCAATACTGCTCCACAATAAAAAATCGTATGCCAAAAATCCAATGTAAATTTCTTCAACTTTTCTTTTCTCACAATGTAATTTGAGAGAGATTTAAGAAAGCCGTTTGTTCTTTGAGACAGTCTTAGGCAACCTTGGCTGGCCTAGAGCCTGTGATCCTCCAGCTTAATTAACCCCTGAGTGCTGAAATTACAGGTGTGTGTGTCACTACTCCCAGTGAGAAATAAGAAATCTTTAAAGAGTAAGCACTCAGAAGCCCTTCTAATGGGGGGGGGGGGTTCGACGACACATGACTGACCTACTTAAAATTAAAATCCTTACAATAGAAAACTAAAATAACTCCACATAGAGGATAAAAGGAAGGTAGGCAGACACTGCACCAAACAACATAGATCTGATTATCTCTGACAAAAGTCATTTCTACTCTATCCAGCAAAACACAAGTACTTCCTCCATAAAGAATTATCTTAACTTCACACTCACACTTCTGCACACAGTTAACACTAAACAAATGCATTTCTCTTTTTAAGGAGGATATGGGGCCAGAGAGATGATTAAGAGGGTAAAGAGCTTGGCATCAAGCATGATGACCTGAGTTCAGTCCCAAAACCTACACGGTAGAAGGAATAACCAATTCCCACAAGTTGTCCTCTGTCCTCCACATGCACATTGTGGCATGGCTGCCCCCACCCACACACATAACATTTACCTCACTAGAATGTAAGCTCTAAGGCCACAGCCTAGGGCTCACTGCTACATCTTAGCAAAGTGCTAGACAGGAAAAGTACTCAATAAATGTTTGTGTAATGTGAGAATAGACACTAGACATGGGCAGGTCGATACATCTATCTTCAGAATTCCAACCATTAGTGTTCTAAGCATATTAGTTTAGAATTACCATTGGCATCTAAAGTTCAACAGACCTACTCTGATCCCCACAAAATTGCTTTTCTGTATTAACAAATAGACTTCGATGCACACAGACACTCTACAGAATCTAGAAGCAAGCTGAAGAGATGGCTTCAATGGCTGCTCTTGCAAAGGTCCCAGATTCAATTCTCAGCATCCAGAGTACAGCTTACAATCATCTATAATTCCAAGGGATCAGACACCATCTTCTGGCTTCCAAAGGCACCAGGCACACATACAGTGCACATACATACATGTACACTAAACACATGCATATAATTGTTTTTAAATTAGAAATCTGGAAATCATTAATGACATTCACAATTTCCCTCTGCCCCATAACTATATCCATGTATCGGATACCCATTCCTGAACATGTACTGTATACCAGAACTTACAGAGTCAGAAGTACACAATACCAAAATGTCTCTGTACTTATGGAGTTTGTATATTCCATCACATTCAAATGTCTCACCTCTAATGAATACCTTGAATTCATCTACTTCTGGCCTTCTCCATTGCTAGGTTAGAGTGCTCACTCTGCCAAGCCTGGCACCTGCAATAATGCAGGTCTTCCAGTTCCTTTCCTGTTAAGCAGCCACAGACTTTCAAACCACAAGTCTTGTGACCCTCCCATTAAAATTTCTTCAATGGTTTTCCATTGCACTCAGAGAGGGAATCATCCCAACACCAAACATGACACATAAGTGTGAATAAGGTTCTTCTTATCTCTAACCTCAGGTGAATTGATAAGCCCTAGTGACCTTCGGGGTCTCGGGAACTCAGGGACTTCCCCTAGAAAGTGGTGTCTTACATACTGCTCAATATGAGACACCATAATCACCAACATAATTTCTGAGATCTTTTCTTAATGGTTGCTACCTCAAAAAAAAGGCATTGCTTCTCTCTGCTCCCAGATTTTATTAACTCATATTCTTAAATACATTTGAATTCAGACCTATATAACATCTATTGCATAGCACAAGAAATACTAAAATTGGAGGCTGAAGGGACGGCTTAATGGATACAGTGCTGCTTGCTGAGCAAGCATGAGGACCTGAGTTCAGACTCTCATTGCACATGTAAAAGACAGGCATAGTAGCACATCTGTAACTCCAGAACTAAAGGATGGAAGCAAGCAATCTGGTAGCTCAGTAGCCTGAAGATGCACTGAGAGACCCTGTCTCAAAATACAAGACGGCTGGCTGGCTGGCAGACTATGTGCATGTGCGCATGCATACATACAAAGACACACACACACACACACACACACACCTTCTCAGATACAATGAAAATACATAATCTATGAAAGAAAGTGATGAGCTATCTTAATAATAAAGGATATAAAACAAGGTGGGAGAAAACATTCCAAATTATGTCTAATAATGGCTTCCATTAAGAATCTATAATGAACTCAATGCTAAGAAGACTCAATTAAAATCAATATTTGAAAAGACAATTCACAAAAGGTATGTGGGTGGTAAATAAACACATGAAAGAATATCCAATATTAGTAGTCATTGGATGAAATACAAAAATATACAGCATACCAACTGCAGGCCCACCACAGTGACTAAAATGAAAGACTGCCAATTCCAAGGATCACAAATGCTGCTATGAAGCAGTTGGGATACTGCTGGCCAGAGTGGGGCATAGCACATTTAATTCAGAAACATTTTCTCAAAAGGCAGCCACACCAGCCAAGTAGTCTACTCCTGAGTATGTACCAAGAAGAAATGAAAACTTTAGTCCATACAAAGACATGCAAGAATGTCAAAAGCAAACTTAAGTCTAAGACTTGAAAACACTATGTTCATCAGTAGTTGAATGAGAAAAAAATGTAGTACATACCCATATATTATATATTACTCAGCAAGAAAAAGAAATGAACTATTGAGGTACAACATAGACAAAACTCAAAATCATTACATAGGAATAAACTGGCCAAACAAAACATATCACAAAAGTATGAGACTATGTGTAAATATGAAAACACATATAAATAAATCCATTGTGTCATGAAATAGATCAGTAAGAACTAGGATAGGTGGAAAGCATAGAGGGAAGAATTACATTTTTTAAAAAAAGCACCAAAAAACTTTTGCAGTGATGGTTATCTTTATTATTTATCTTCCATTTTTACGAGACAGGGTTTCACTATATAGCTCAGACTGGCCTCAAATTTATTATGGAGCCCAGGCTGGTCTTGAATCCATGATCTTCCTTCCTTAGCCTCCTGAGTGCTAGGTTTATCAGCTAGAGCTAACCCATCAGCTTATTTATTTTCTTGATTGTAATGATAGTTTTCCAGATCAGATGTACAATTTAAACATAAGCAGCTTAGGGCTGAAGAGAGAGTTCAGTCATTTAAGTGCTTGCCACATTAGACTATGGCTCTGAGTTCGGTCCCCAAATCCATATAAAAAGCCAAGCATGATAGGTTGTCCTTGGAATCCCAGTACTTGGAAGGAAACGACAGGTGGATCCATAGGGCTTGCTAACCAGCCAGTCGGGCCTAATTGGCAAGCCCCATATTCTAGTAAGAGGTCCTGTCTTAAAACACAGGGTGGAGGGCTTCCAAGAAATAGAACACAAAGTTGATTTCTGCATCCAGAGCAATGTGTACAGGCATGCAAATGTGTGTATGCACATACACACACATACATACATATATATACATACATAGGACCATTTAAAGCTTTATTATACACCAGTTACAGTCAATAAAGCTTTTAGATTCTAAAACCAAAACTGATGCTTAAATGAAACAATACTATCCATAAATCCAGGTGCAATGGTACACCCCTAAAATCCAGCATTTAGGATGCTAAGGAAAAAGAACTCCCTAAGTTCAAGACCAGATGCAAAACATGTGATACTTTCTTAAAAATAAACACTACAGGGCTGGAGAGATGGCTCAGCAATTAAGAACACTTGTTGATCTTGGAAAGTATCCAGGTTCAGTTCCCAGGACCCACATGCTGGCTCACAACCATCTGTAACTCCAGTCCCTATGCTCTCTTCTGACCTTCCTGAGCACTACATGCCCATGGTGCACGCGCACGCACACACACACACACACACACACACACACACACACACACACACACACACACACATATGCAGGCAAAACACTAATACACATAAAATTAAAATAAATAAATCTTTAAAAAGAAATAAAAAATAAACATTTCTTGGCTGGAAAAATGGTTCAGTCAGTAAAGTACATGACATGCAAGCATAAAGGCCTAAGTTCAGACCCCCAGCACCCACACAAAAATAATTAAACTAATTAATTAAAATTAACTTAATTTTAAAAGCCAAACAAAGTGAGGCACTGCTCTGACCCTAGTGTTGGGGAGAGGGGCAGTCAGGAGCATGGGCAGAATCAGGCTGGTTCCAGGGCCTGCTGAGCAGCCAATCTAAAATCAGTACAGAAACATCCTATCTCAAAAGACAAGTGAAGAGTAGGGCCGTGAAAATGGCTCAGCAAGTATAGTTCTTGCCACTCAAGTGTGAGGATAAGATTCAGATCTGCAGCACCCATGTAATGCTGGGTGGGTGTGGTGTCCCACCTGGAATCTTGATCAAGAGGCTGACTAGCTGAGTAAATGAGCACTGGGTTCACACGCCTCAATACATGTGGTGAAAAGCAATTCAGCAAGATCCCCAACACCAAGCTCTGACCTCCATATGCACCCACACTCATGGACACATCACACAGACACACAGACCAAAAGACTGCAGGAGACACCTAAGTATACCTTTGACTTCCACACTAAACACAGGTACATGCATGTGTACCCACCACACAATTATTCACACATATATACTATATACACACCAAAAAATTAAGCAATTGTGAACCTATTGTCCATAAACATTGTTATAATTTTAAACTATTCATAATTTTGCATGGGAAATTGCAGCAATTTAAGACTACCTAAATAAACTTGTTTTGTAACTTTAAGATTTTTAAACATATGAATCCCTTAGAGGATCATTATGATAGTCAGATGAATAATGTCGGCCCCAAGAGAATTTTTTGGTGTTTGGGGCTGGGTTATTTATTCTAGCTATATACTATATAAGTTTGTTCTTCCTTCATTCACCCACTCAGAAAATTCATTTAAAACAGCAAACAATGTGTAGCCAGGCAATAAAATAGGCCCTATGTGGAAGAAAGAGAAAAGACAACTAATAGGCAATAATGGTCTTAATAAATGAATATTCTATGGAGTAAGTTAGAAGGTTATACACATTCTAGATGTCCCCTCACACCATAAAGTAGTGGCTATGTAGGCTCAGTAAGGAAGCTAAATATAACAGTAATGGAAACCCTAAACAGGCTGCCTCAGTAAGCCACACGAGGAGTGTGTATAAATCAGAGCAGAGCATTAAGTCTGAGTCCAGTCCTTACCCTACATCAATACAGGATGGCTCCAACCATTCAGTTTTTGGCAGCCTACAATCCATATCTCTTAGTTACTCCTTTTCTGAGATGTCAATCATTTCCAGAAAATATTTTATTCTGCTCAGATGAAAAAAGTGAAAAGATCTTTTACAGTCTGGCTGGCATTTACTTCATTATTTCATGGTTACCAATGTGGTAACTACTCATTTCATAGTTGCTAACTTATTTCTTAAAATATAAAATTTCTCATCTATAAAAAGAATAAATTTTAAAAAGATGAGAGATAGACTATTACTGTGCATAAAGTATGGCTTAAAAGAGATGAGGGTAACTTTAGTAGTAAATGAAAAACCTAGCATTTAATGAAAAACACCTACATGTCATTATATAAATACATAAGCAATGCTTATTATATAATGCTACCAAAATGGTTCATCATCTACATGAGTTTCTTATATCTCCCATTCAGTTTAAACTTTGTGCATATTTAAAGTTCAAGGTATGATGTAAATGCCCAATGAGCAAATTTGCTAATACTTCTGAGGGGTCATTCTCCAAAATGTAACAAGTGGGAACTCATCTCACTTTGAAAAAGATCAGCAAATGAATTAAAAAACTTTACAATATGTTCCAAAGTGTGAGCTTAATCTGTTGTTTATAAAGAAATCTGCAGTAAAAAAACACTTCAGTGTTATAAATTATAGCCATAGGGCTTTTTGTCTACAAAAAAAATATGTAATTTCCAACATGACCAACACTTTCAGAAGAAAGAAGACCTGGGTTGGGGATATAGCTCAGTGGTAAAATGCTTCTTGCCTAGCATGCAAGAGGTCCTGGATTCAAGTACCAGTAAGACCCTTAAAAAAAAAAGACAAAACATTTCACTCCACTTCTATTTTTTCACATACAGGCCTCTGCTCCAGCACTCACAGCAGTACTGGAGAGGGAAAGGCAGAATGTAATCCTAATGCCATCACTGCAATTCAGCAGCAGCTTTAGTTATAATCAACATTTTAGCTTACACAAGCAAAAATGACACAAACTGAACAAAGGATAAAATAACTAAAATTGATACAAGAGTTCCTAGTGTTATGCCTAGCACCTTTTCCAAATAACTATAGATTTCAATTTATGAGGAAAAAAAACTGAAATAAGAGTCACAAAAATTACTCTGTAAAAACACTCCCCTCCCCCACTGAAAGATGAATCCCTGCCCCCATACCCCATTCATAGTCCCCTGGGTATTGAAAGGAAACAACCATCAGAAAAATTCAAGATGATTAAATCACAATTCACAGAATAATTCAACACCCCTAGCTAAGATTCAAGAGCCATTACACCAGCTCATTTCTACTAAGGTAATACAAGGGTGATGCTTCCAGTCCTCTGAATAAAGATATCCCTGCATGCTGGATGTTAAAACCTTTGTTCTCAAGCTAAGCCATTAAGGCATGGCTTTTCAAAACTGGGAATTTTCTTTTTTTAGGTCAAGTTGTGCTTTTTAAAGCAAGGAGACAAAAAAATTTAAAAATGCTATTATAAGAAATAATAAGGATGTACAAATAGTCTTTCCCTTGCTCATTCCATTCCTGTTATAGGTATATATCCCCTTTACTGGAGCTATTTTTCTACCATTTTGCCTTCTTACTTTCACTACAGAGAAAACAAAGACTGCCATAGATTACCTGGATAACCGGACAAATCAGCAGGCAAGCAGAAGCTCAAAAGGCGTGTTTCTTGTTTCCATGGAGCACAGGAGAGTCAGATCTTCACCTAACGCCACTCCCCTAGCAATCCTAGGCTTTCTTTTATCCATACATTCCACAGCCTTGGAGAGGCATTTGTCAGTGATTTTACTGACCACAAGAGGGAAGATAAGAAGAAACCCCACCTCTTCTCTACCCCCAATCATTTGCCATCATCATCTAAAGCTCAACACTGCACAGCTAATGGAAAGGCAGAGAACAGCATTCATGCACATCCCCCTGCATTATACCATACAATGCGTATAGATGACAGAGAGAGCAAGTTAGCTCAGCTAACTGTTTTTAAAACAGCAAGCCAAGAGCTCCCATAAAATCACAAAGATGTGTACAAGATCTAATTATAGAACCACAAAAAAATCTTTCTCAATACAGAATTTTTAAATGAATAATTTCCTGAAAACAGTACCACAAATGGAGTCTTTTATATATGTATTCTGTTGTCATTTCTGTTCTTTTTCCTAATAAACCAAATAAACCAAGCTAGGATTAAAAACCAAACAAACAAAAAAACAAAAAGACTCCCTTTGTTAGCAATATAACATCCACAAAGAGAATCTGAGCAGAAAGGAGGTGGGAGTGGAGGAGAAACCAGATAAAAAATTGAGAAGGGAAGAAAGAAAAATATTTTCTGCCCCAATAAGTCTTATTAAGTCTGTAAGCTAGTCTGGGAGGACTGAAATTTCTTCATGCTATTCTGTCTGTTTGTGTTTGATTACTGTAAATCTTCCCAGGTCTCCAACTATGCCCGAGGCACTATGTCTGGCACACAGTTAACTAGCACCCTTGCCACTTGCAGTGGAATGAAAAGGGTAAGAGACACATTCATCCATTCTAATTCCTAGAAGCAATTTGATTTTGTTAACACAGTAATGTGTCCAGCACTTCCCTAATGAAAGCACACTAGGCATTATCTGCCTCTACTTTCCTGTTCTGAAGCATCAACACAACCTGACCATTTGCATGCACATAACTTCTAGAACCAGTATATCAGTAGTAAATGAAAGCTACACTGCTATTACAAAACATATAAAATATCTCTTAGATCAACTCCCAAAACATTTTACCTACATAAATTAGAACACAAGGTCCTTTGAATTTATAAAGAACCTCAGAAAAACAATGATCTAAGAATCAAATTACAAGAAACCCACACCTTGGCAAATGTAGTTTATAAATGTATATTATCTATAGTCTTTATGCATATGTGTGTATATATATAGTAGCTCTTCAAAACAAGATAATAACTTTTAATACTCTTAAGTATTAAACTACAGATGTATTAAGCTTATAGTTTCTATGCACTTAACAAGTTAACAGTTAAGCGATGAAAGAAATTATCCTCAATCAACAAAAGAAACCAGTCAAACTAGATGACTGCCTGCTGTTAGTCCTATTAAACTTCCTCTACCTGGTCCTGGGGACTCCCTGGCCAGCCTTAGCACTTTCCCACCAATCTCATCTGCCCTAAAAGTCATGAAGCACCCCTTCTATCTAGGTCTTCATAGGTCTACAGTGCTGAAGCAGTTCCACAGCATCATCTGTCAATGGGAACTTGAAGCCAGTTAATTTCCTATCTTAGCAGTTTTCATCATAGGTCACTAGGAACAATTTTAGCCATCTATTAATCAAAATGCTTCTCTTTTTTGATCAAAATCTCTACAGCTCCCCTTTCCTATAGCAAACCAAATACCTCAGTAAGCTCGGCTTCCTCACAGAACATACTTCAATTTCCTGGCCAAACTTGGCTTTCCCCCAACAGTGTCTCTTACTGACTTTATGGATGGAAACCACCCTTTCTTTCAAAACGCAGTGTCCAGAAAGAAGTACATAATTCAGAATCCAAAGAAAGTACGTAATTTTCTCAACTTCCTTGAAAATCCAAATAACCAGGACATATATAAAAAGGAACTGAGGCCAGTCAGATGGCTCAGTGGATAAAGGTTCCTGAGACTGAGCCTCTGGGTGCACGAGGTAGGAGAAAACCAACTCCCACAAGCTGTCCCCTGACCTCTGTGTAATATGGTATGCATACACTTAACATACATACACATAAGTAACTGCCCTTGGGGACCAGGGAGATGACTCAGTGGGTAGAGGTGCTTGGTCACCACACCTGAGAAGCTGAGTTTGATCCTCGGGTAAAAAGAGAGAAGTGATCCAGCAAGGTTTCCTCTGTGCACAACATGACACATGTGTATCTGTATGTGTGTTGGTACATACTAATAAATGTAAAAAATAGCAAAAATAGCTGCCCATAAACATTTAGAGAAAATTTATTCATAATTACCAGTGGAGGAATAGAAAAACAAACTATGATTCAATCCACACAAAGGAAGACCATTCAACAATTTTTTTTTTTTTTTTGGTTTGGTTTTTGGAGACAGGGTTTCTCTGTGGCTTTGGAGGCTGTCCTGGAACTAGCTCTTGAAGACCAGGCTGCTCTCGAACTCACAGAGATCTGCCTGCCTCTGCCTCCCAAGTGCTGGGATTAAAGGCGTGCACCACCACCTCCGGGTTCCATTCAACAATTTTAAAGAATGAACAATTAATTCATGAATCATAGATGAATCTAAAATGTATTTTACCACGTCAAAGAAACCAAATGTAAATCTAAGCATTGCATTGTTCCATTCATATCATATCAGACTCTGAAAAGTGTGAAAGTATAGTGTGAAAGCAGATTCCTGGTTGCTAGGACATGAGAAGAGTGTAGGTGACTATAAAGGGAGTCCACAGAAGAATATTTGCAGTGCAGAACCTATCCTGTGTGACATTATAACAGTGGACACATCATCTGTGCATCTATCCAAACCCACAGAAACACACATCATCAAGTGTTAACAAAACAACAGCAGAAGCAATCTCACTAGCTAGGCTCCACAGCACAGGCCATGATTCCGATGCTCAGAGATAAGATAGGAGGATCATAAACTCAAGAACTGCATGCACTACAGATAGAGTTTTAAATCAACCTGGGCAACTCATTGAGACCCTGTCTCAAAAATGAAAAGTATAAAGCAAAATTACAGAGAACACATGGTAGAATATTATTTTAAGATGTGCTACTTTTGTTTTTTGCTCCATTTGTTTAATTCTATGAAGCTTCATTACTGTGCCTGTTTAAAACACCTGGTGGTCCTAATAAAGAGCTAATGGCCAATAGCAAGGCAGGAGCAAGGATAGGCGGGGCTGGCAGACAGAAGGTATAAATAGTAGAACCTAGGACGTGGAACGAGAGAACAAGGAGAGGAGGACATCAGGGGCCAGACACCCAGCCATCCAGCTACACAGCAATCCATGGAGTAAGAGTAAGATTTACAGAATTAAGAGAACAGGAAAAGCCCAGAGGCAAAAGGTAGACAGGATAATTTAAAGATAAGAAAAGCTGGCAAGAAATAAGCCAAGCTAAGGTCAGGCATTCATAAGTAGTAATAAGACTCCATGTGATTTATTTGGAAGCTGGGAGTGATGGGCCCCTCCAAAAGAACCAAAGAGTAAAAAAACATTTCAAACAATAAAAATATAGTTGCAAGGCAGTGTGCTCACCTAGCATCACAAGGTCCTAGGTTCAATCCCCAGTATCAAAATAAATTTAAAAATTACAGAGGCTGACCTAACTTTTGAAAATTAGCATTATGACCTGGAATTTTACAGCTAATAATAAAGAAAATTATATGTAAATATTGCATTCTAGTTGGAAATGCTATGTCATACAGATTGCAGGTTAACAATTCTGACTGGGGGAGCTGGGGTGTACCACTGAAGGATGTCTCTCTAGGCTCTCCCCCATACTTATAAGTATCCATCCCAGTTACCTGGAGGTGAGCAGTCTGCTCTGTCACACCCTCATGCCACCATGATGTTGTTCTCAGCACAGGCTCATAGCAATGGAACAAGCCAATCAAGGCCCAAAACCTCCGAAAGTGTGAATCAAATCTATCTTCCCTTCTTTAAATGGTTTCCATTCTCTTATTCTAGCAACAAGAAATTGGCACACCCAGAATGGCTTCTGCATCTCTGTAAATATGAAGGTATGTGTATGTGCCAGCACTCACAGGTGCACCCGTGTATGCATCTGTGTCTATGTGCTTGTTGTGGGGAGGGGACAAAGGAGGTAATTAAGTGGCTCAAGTTGGCCTAGAACTCACTATGTAGCCTGAACTCTTACCCTGCCTCTGACATGTTATATTAACACCTCCACCCCTGAACCACACTACAGCCTTACTCAGCCCTACAGGTAACTCCAGTCTACCATAAGGAAAGCACTATACAAACCCTAAAATATCTCTATCCAGGGCTCCTGAGAAATTCCAAGACCATCAAAAAAAAAAAGTCTCTCACAACGAAGACAGGAGGACTAAATTTAAAATGCTATCCTGAGCATTTTAAACCACCACCACCACCAAAAAGAAAAGAAAAAACCTAGAAAATCTGAATAAGCTATGAACTTAGCTAATAATGTCAATGTTGATTTATTAATGTTACACATGTGCCATACTAATATGACATGTTAATATAGTTAAGGAACATGAGTACACTTATGGGCTATCCATTATCATCTTTAGTGTCTCAGTCTGTAAATCTCTAAAAAATAACTTTTTAGAAATCAAAGTTCTCATCACAATGACTTGTGCAGAAAAAGAAAGGGAAGTCAAGGGGAGAGATGAAGCACTGTGCAAGCTAAAGTAATGAGAGCCACTACAAAGCTCTCTACACAATGTCTGAGAAGAAAGAAAAAAGCAAAGGGCCAGCGGTGACCTAACGGGATGTTAGAAATACTCTTCTGACTGCTTAGACAGCTGCACTGTGTGCTGACGTCAATCTCAAGACTCCCAAGGATTACAGCAACAGTTCACTCTTTAGTGTTTGCTGGTCAGTTCAAAGTGAAACTAGCTGCTGAAGAATGTTCACAGTCTCCAGGAGGAGCAGATGAGTCTGCTTCTAACCTGAGACACAGTGGCTACCCATGAGTAGGACAGGAACACTGGGTTGTTCTGGGGACATTTATTTGAATTGTCTTCTCTCACTTCTTAAATCTCTACTGGAAAATTACAGGTGAAATGTCAATCTCCTACGTCTCTTCCTCTGAAAAGAACTGGTGCATGGAATCAAAGTATTAATGTATCATTCTAAGCTAATAATTGGTAGTCAACAGTTTAGAAATTCAAAAGTGCAAAGTATGTATATTGTGTGGTGGATTTAAATAGAGCTATGACAGCAACATGAGTCACAAATGTGTATGACTAAATGCAATCGGTTACTCATAAATGGAGGAGGGAATACATGTTGCCAAATTAAATTTCAAGTTGTACACAATTCATCATGTACAGCAACTGAATGGTGGTTGCTGCTAGAAAATCAGAGCAAAGAGGTAAACCTGTGACTTTGCACTGCATGGATCATTGGGAAAGGCCACAATGCGTTTTATCACTAGAGTGGCTAACAGATTCACTCTGCTTTCCTGATTTTAAGCATGTCTGAAATTTTAGGCAGTGGTGACTTTCAAGTATTGCTGTAATTTAAGAAACTACTTCGGTGGCACACCTATGATCCCAGCACTCTGAAGGCTGAAAAAAGATTACAATGAATCGGAAGTGGGCCTAAAGTCTGCCTAGGTTACATAGCAAGTTCCACAACAGCCTGATCAGAACAAGATTGTGCCACCACAAACAAGCAAAACCAAAACTAACCCATCCAAGTACTTCTATTAAAAGACTGTTTGAGACCAGATTCATCCCAAATCATTTTCCTATTTTCCTGGTCTGTATTTATATCTAAATCTAGGAATGGTTCTCTCCAATAGAGCTCAACAAAACTCAACAAGCTACGATTTAGCAATTTAATTGTGTGTGTGTGTGTGTGTGTGTGTGCGCGCACGCGTGTGTGTGTGTGTGTGTGTGTGTGTGTGTGTGTGTGTGTGTGTAGTCTCTTGAACTGACATTTTATAGAAAATACTGAGGATAATAGGATAAAAGATAACTTTTTCCAAGTCACTCAACATAACAAGCAGTAGGACTGGGATCTAAACCCAGGTCTACAGGACAGGAAATCTTGTTTGATTTCTATAAAATGTGAAGGGAGGCCCTACAAATTGGAGCATCTGTGTTTTAACTGTCTAAAAGGTAAATTTCAGCCAAGTATTGTGGTGCACTAAAGAGGCTAAGGCAGGAGGATAACCAGTGTGAAGCCAGTTTGGTCTATGCAGTGCATTCCATACCAGCCAGAATTACATAGCAAGATCTTGACTCATAAACAAATAATTTATTTTTAACATAAATGAGGGTGGTAGTGGTGTACACCTTTAATCCCAGCACTCGAGAGGCAGAGACAGGTAAGGTAGATCTCCAAGTTTAAGGCCCACCTAATATACAGAGGGAGTTCCAGGACAGCCAGGGCTACACAAAAACCCTGTCTCAGGGTGGAAAAAATAAATATTTCAAATGCAATAAATCTTTGAAACTGTCTATCAGAAACAGTTTTCTATTTTGTACTGAACCAGTACTGATAACATGTGCTAAAGCAGGAAATAGTTACAATTTGATGTCCATGGTGAAGACAGAGCATCATCTGAAGATACAAATATCCTGGTCCCTGAATACAAGAGAAAACATGATCTGACCAAATCAGAGAACACCTAGCTCTGCTCAAACTCAATGACAGTGTTAATGTCCATCAGTTAAATCAAGATGGCTAGGGATTCCTTTTTTTTTTTTTTAACTAGAAGGTGTTTCACCATGTTAGCTGTTATCCTGGAGTTATTACCCATTTAAAAGTTTTATTGGAGTCAAGGGATTCACCAAAAAGTTCAATACTTCCAATACTGGAAGTTATTGCTGCTTCCATAGTGAATCTCAACAGTCTACTTGGCAGGATCTAGAATCACCTGGGAGGTAGGTCTGCTAGCATGTCTGCAACAAGGTTATCTTCATTAGGTTTACTGAGGTGGGAAGAGATAGACTACAGTCCATTTCATGATGGGCTGTACCCTAAACTGTAAACCAAAATAAATCATTCCTTCTTTAATTTGCTTAGTCAGACTACAGGAAAAGTGACTAAGAACTAGCTCTAGGTTTTAATCCAAGTTAAATCGTCACTGGAACATCAGCTTAGTTTTCCCAAAGAATGGGTGATGCATGACTTTTCTTAGGGAGACTATTCACCCCAGATAGACTAGGTATGGACAGGACCAGAGAAGGGTTCCATCCAAGTCCAGGTTGGTGAACCAGTGATTACTGGGGTTACTTACAGGAAGACTCAAAGGCAGTCACCAGAAGTGCCCTGGGTGACCCGGGGACAGCTGTACTATCAGTAGTTCCACACTAGTCAACTGTTTACTTCTTACATAAGATGAAGGGGGGGTGAGGCGAGCCTCTCCCTCCCTCCACAGGAATTATTTATCACTTTTTGACACAGGGTATGACTACATATATACCAGATTAAATTTCAATTTACAATCCTGGTATCAGTGGCAGTATAAACTACAACTGCCAGCAATTAATCACAAAGTAATGTTAATAGGCCACATCTGGTGAGGGCCCCGTGCATGTGACCACAGGTGCTGATTCAAGAGAGCAATCAACAATCATGTCCAACCCAGAGGGAACAGCCACACAACTGAAAGTTTCACTTGATGTTATTCCCTCAGTTATCAATGACAGTCACTCTAAATCGTAGAGACACTCATCCATGAAGCACTATTAACAGACACTGTCTCCATTATCAGTATCCTGAAATACAATGACCAAATTTTGTATGAGAATTTAGTGTCGGCGCCAGAGAGATGACTCAGTGAGTAAAGACACTTGCCATCAAGCCTGATGACCTGAGTTTGATCCCATGGCCCCCCATGGTAGAAGAATCAATTCCTGAGAAAACTGTTCTCTGACCACACCTATTTTGTCATGTGCACACACAAGACACACAGACACACACCATATAAATAAATGTAATAAAAAACAAAGAATTTAGCATACATGGCCAGGTTTTGTGGTCAAACTTAGAGTCAAGCACCCAGGACATGAAGGCAGGAAAAACAAAAATTTTAGACCAGTCTAAAATTAAAAAACAATCATTTAATAGAAGAAACTAAGTTTCTTCATTACAAATAAGAAGATACACTCACCAATGTAACAAAATCTTAAATCTTTTTTTTCCATAGCATCTCCCAAAGAGGGGACTTAGCCACAATGGCTTTATTAACCCTCATAATTATACTTGCATTAACTTCACCATAATAATGTGATTGTGTGTGTGTGTGTGTGTGTGTGTGTGTGTGCGCGCATGCGCTGGCCATTGTACATACATGTTCTATCACTAAAGCACAAACTTGAAAGATTTGTATTCTAGCACCTTTATTTGTAGTGTGTCTGCATATTTGCTATTAAAAACACTATGCATGCTTCATTTTATAATGCTGGGCCTCTATGTGCAAGTACTCACAACAGTCAACTGCCGCTGGACTCTGGAAGCAGACTCACACTTAGAAATTGGGAGAGGGGCTTGAGTTCACCACCAATACCACAGACAAACTGAAAAGTCAGCAGATTTGATGAGATACCTGGGAAGTCCCTTAGGAGAGCGAAGACGACAATGGAAGGTACTAGAAACTGCATGGTGCCACTATGAATAGTTTGAAAATTGAAAATTATGAGGGGATAAGTGACTTAGCTAGGATTGACAAAATGTTGATTATAATTACCATCAGTTTGGTAATTAATATTTTATCCTTTAAAAAATGATTTGAGAGCCAGGCAGTGGTGGCACATGCCTTTAATCCACTCAAGAGGCAGAGGCAGAGGCAGAGGCAGGTGGATCTCTGTGCGTTTGATACCAGCATGGTCTACAAAGCTACACAGAGAAACCCTGACTCAAAATTTAAAAAAAAAGAAAAAAGGTGGCTTGAATAACATAACTGTGCCAATTTGACTAATAAGATACAAGCCTTACAAAGACTTACTATTGATAAGATACAAATTTTAGAAAGACTGAGTATTTTTTTAAATACTCAGGCACAGACAGAAGAATTTAGAGTAGAGCCTACCATCCCATTGCATTATGAAACAGAAGTGGAGCAGCCTAAGGTTATTAGAACACCAACCTTAGCTTATCCAATTACCATATAAGAACCACCACCAAATGATAGGTACCCAAGGCTATGCAGAAGTTAATTGGAATCCTGTAGAAATGTTAGATTTAAAGAGATTTAAGGAAGTAGTCATTTCACTTGGTATGCATTCACCCTTTGTGAAGCAGATGTTAATTTCATAAGCAAATAAGGACAGAATTATTCTATAAGACTAGAAAGATTTAGCTACAGCAATAATGGAAACTGGTCCTCAGCTACAGTGCAAAACATGATAGAGAGAGGGAGCTGAGAATGAGGTAGGGCTAGAGGTAATGAAATTTCCCAAGCCTAACTTCTCATTGAGGATAAATTTGCTGATTTGCAAAGACAGTCTATACTTGATCACATCTTGGTTCTAAGACATTCAGTAACTTTGAATGCTTGGGACAGGCTGAAGAATCAGAAAGAGGGCTGAGTCATTTGCTAAACTTATACAAGGCCCAAAAGAAGCGTTCACTAACTTTTTTTTAACAAAGATTGATTTTAGCTGTAAATAGAATAATATCAGACCCAGAAGTTACACAAATATTAACTGAATCTTCGGCTTTTGAAAATGCTAATTCAGAATGCAAAAGGGTGATTAGACTTTTAAAAGCAAGATCAGCACCCATAGATGAATGGATCCAAAATATGTCAAATATGGGATTTTACACTTATGATGATACCTGTATAAGAGTGGTGATTTCTAAAAATAAGAAAAATCAAAGTTATCTGAAAAGATAATTGCAGGCAAGGTTTTCCTAGAAACAATTTTTTTTTTCTAGAGATAATCCAAACAGAAGGCCCCAGCCTTCAGGATTATGCAGAAGGTGTGGCAAAGGCTGGCATTAGACTAAAGATTGAAGATCAACATGGGACAGGCAAGGTGATTCTTTGCCATCAGGACACATTTTAGTAGGCCTCTCATAGGCCCCCATGTCAAATTTGGTTCAATCATTCCTTGTCAGCATTGGGGAAACTCCTCCACAGAGCAATTAAAAGACTTAATACCTGTTTTTAAAAGCCATACTGGTCTAGATGACAGAACAGCTTCAGTAGCTAAAACACAATTTTCAAGAGAAACCATAAAACAAGCATTTTGGCAAACTTCTATAAATGATCAAAGTGCAAAGCTATAAAATACAAATAAGAGGAAATTGAGGGTTTGACACAGGTAAAAGTTTGGCATTCAGATTGGCCTCTTCAGGAGGTAATGTTCAGCTTCTAGGGACTGGAACGTTATCTCAGATAAGGGTCAAGTGTATAGGGCCAGAAGGACAGAGAAGAAAATTAAAGCCATATGTGCATAACACAGCAATGAATTTATGGGGACATGATTTGTTGCAGCAATGGAAAACACAGATCAATATTCCTCCAACCTCAGAATTAACCCATGATTTTTCTAATAATTTGCAATAAGCCAAGGAAATTATAAGGAACTGTTCTATTCATTCTTTGTATAATCAAACTCCATTACCTATAGGCAGTAACCCAAAAGGTACTCAAATGAAATTTGGCAAATGGATGTGTTTCATTATGCAGAGTTTGGAAATTTAAAGTATGTACACAATTCCATAAACACAGTCAGGATGTCAATGGGCAACTGTTTTAAGTTCTGAAAAGGCTGATTACACATTTATTGGAAGTCATGGCCATTATGAGGATACCTGTACAAATTAAGACACACAATGCTCCAGCATATGTCTCTAGTAAAATGAAAGCTTTTTGCATTACAACAAAAAGGATTTTACAGGTATACCACACACTCCTATAGGACAAGCAGTTATAGAAAGATTTAATCACACTTTAAAAGATATTCTGAGAGCTAAGCAGTAGTGGCACATGCCTTTAATCCCAGCACGGGGAAGGGGGGGCAGGTGGTTCTCTGTGAGTTCAAGGTCAGTCTGGTCTACAAGAGCTAGCTAGTTCCAGGACAGTCTCCAAAGCTACACAGAGAAACCATGCCTCAGAAAACAGAAACAAAAACAAAAAAGATATTCTGAATAAACAGAAAGGGCAATAAAGACCCCCAGAAATAGATTATGTAGTGTTTTAATGACTTTAAGTTTTTTTAAATGCTAACAGAAAAGGAACAATAGCTGCAGAGAGACACTAGGTAATAGAAAAAAAAAAAAAACTACTGAATTAAATCAGCCTATATATTTTAAAGATGTGTTGACCTCAGAATGGAAACCAGGATAAGTGCTATATTGGAGAAGAGGTTTTCCTTTTGTTTCCACAGGAGAAGAAAAGCTATGGCTACCATCAAGATTGATAAAGACTGGATTCAAACAGGAGAGACCTCTGGATTAGGACTGTTCATTAAACAGTGTGGCTACTCAATCTAAACTAAATTCTAAAACTAACAAATACCTTTCATTTGATCACATATGAAAATATTTTTATTATAAAAGAATGCTTTTTCTGTTGCCAAAAATAAATAAACATTTTGTCTTAACAAACATAACCTGACAAAAAAGGAATTCCCAAAAGTTAGAGTTAGAGATTTTTGGGTTTTTTTTGTTTTTGTTTTTGTTTTTGTCTTTCCAGGACAATAAAAGCATCCAACTAAGGAATTTGAAGACCACTGGATAAATGAATCATTGAAGAAAGACAAATCACGCAGAGAAAAATGTCCCAGGGAAAAGAGTAAAACTGGCCTAATAGTATAGCACATTTCCAACAGCATAAAATTTCATAAACTTTCCCAAATATCTGTTACTATTGCTCTCTACAAATATAAAGGCAAATGGTCTTTTTGTGGTTCCAACTTAATTAAAATTCAAACCTGAGAGTCGGGCGGGGATGGCACACCTTTAATCCCAGGAGGCAGAGGCAAGTGGATCTCTGAGTTTGAGGCCAGCCTGGTCTACAGAGTGAGTTGCAGGACAGCAAGGGCTACACAAAGAAACCCTGTCTCAAAGAAACAAGAAAAAAATTCAAAGTTGAAACATGGCTCTCTCCCTCTCTAAACCCAAGCATGCTTGTTAAAGGAAAATCCAAATGTCTCATGTCAAAAGAGCCACCAGATATGGAACAGAAGAAAATCAAAACTAAGGGACTATTCTATTGTCACTATCTTCATAATCCTTTGGCTTTGATTCTTTAAAACCTTTCTTAAAATATATTATCTATAAATGTATAAGATATATATGTATGTATATATAAATATACACATATATATCTATCGTGATATTAATTGCTTTGTAGAGTACTAACTAATTCTAGAAACAGACTTCATCTAGCATCTTGTACATGATTTTCGACTTGAGTCTGAAGCAGGTAACTAGGAATTAAGTGTACTCTGGATAATACTGAATAGACTGGTCCTTTAACCTCTCTGAGATCTGCTGTATCTATGCAGCTCATTTTAAAATGTAATATAGAATTAAGAAATACAGGTTAATAGCTAATCTATTATAATCAAAGTTATAGTTATGTTAGGTATGTTTTAAGGTTAAATAGAGATATGTTTTAGGTAGATAGATGGTGTTCAAACACTTCAGAAACTTACAGAATATGGTATTTAAGATGTTTCAATAACCTAAGGTTTTTCATGGCAGTGAGACAGGTCTGCTCCTGGCAGCACCAATTTACTTCAAAAAGGGATGATGGGCATTGAAGAACCTCCATATTGGGTTTGCTTTTTGTTGTGGCTAAGTTAGCCACTGGGCAAGAAACTTTCTTTGCCTTGACTGCTGACAATATGCTGTTGAAATTGGACGAGAAAGACACAAAAGATGACTGGCAAACTTTGCCAAGACAAGGTAGGACAATTCTTCAAACTTCCTACTTCACAGAAAAGTCTGTCAGATATTCTAGGTCTATAGGCAGAAGATAGATGCCTCAAAGTTGCAGAGGAACCTTGGGTGATTGTCCAGGAAGCCAGCTGTTTCTGTCATTTCTATAATTTTAGAAGTTGTTACTCTGCAGTTCCTGTTTACTCAGGTAATATTATATCCTTCTCTGGTCCATGGTGGGGTTGAAAAATACATAGTTATAGTTAGTTTTCCTTGTTACCAAATTCAGAAAAGAAACTCACAAAAGAGGTATAAAGTATATAAGGTTGAGAGACACAAAAGCTTAAATTGTTCATCTAAGAAAATTGTTTGAAGGTCTGAAAAGTTAGTTTTGGGTTGGTAGTTTCTCTGAATTTGCCAAATACAAATGAACTGGACATTGTGAATATAATCCTTACTTGATAATTGTTCTTATTGTATATAGTTTTGCTGTTAGTGTTAAAACTTTTCCTTTTTATTTAGACAATATCTGATCATTGTTCTTTTTGTATATAGTTTTACTGTGTTAGAGTTAAAACCTTTCCTTTTTCTTCACATAAAAAAGGGGAGATGTTGGGGGATATTTGATCACACTGTGGGCCCCAAGTCTGCATTTGTGTTAAATAAAATTAACCTTGGATCAGGAGGCTGAGTTGGCAACTAGTTAGCAGAAAGTAATCATAGAGGATTACAGGGCATCTGGAAGAGAAAGACGAACCAGAAGGAACAGGGAGGGATTTGGAGTGGTGTGACTTTTTTTGTTCTATGGAACAGAAGGGTGCTCTTTAGGAGACATCCACAAGAAGAGAAAGTAGGTGCTACTCAACCTCTCTGAGCTAGCAAGTTTTCACCCCAGCCTTTGACTCTTGAGTCTGATTTATAAATACATCAATAGAGATTTAGTTAAAGCTACCTTTAGTGGCAGTGACAGAGCCAGTGCCTGTGGAAACAGAATTCCCACCAGGCTGCAGCCTGAGAGGCAAGACCACTATCAGAGAAGCAGGCCAGTAACTGTGAGAGTCACAGCTGCTAGCTGAAGTAGCAGTAAATTAAGGTGCTGCCACTGTCCTGAAGATAAAACATTTTATTATACTTATATGGTTGAAGTAATCAAAACCTTGGATAAGGAAAACTCAGAAACAATTTTTACTTTTTCACCTTCCCCACCCAAAAGAGTGGTGTTAGGCAATAAATATATGTTCATTCTATGTTCTTTTTTGGTCTTGTATTTACAGTATTTCATAAGTAAAACAAAGGGGAAAAGAAAAGTTTTAAACTATAGATTGCTGCCAAATTGAAAGCCACTGAGTCACAGAAACGAGGGAGCTTCCCATGTTTAAGGTTGTAGAATTAGCTGGAGCTCAATGCTTGTGTATACTCAAGAAAGCTTTTTGTTAGAGCTGCATCATTCCAATTAATCGATATAAAAAGGTAAATATAATGCTAAATGGCACACATCAATGTCCTGGACTTAACTCCCTACCACTTCCACTATGCAGCTATCTTATCTCTAAACTGTAACAAGTTTTCAACTAATGAGAGAGATCGTGTGCACCCTACTATGTGTGTGTCACTCAGATCCTGCTGCCAACACAGTGAGCTAGACTCCAGACAAAGCATTTACCCTGCCAAGCAGTCAGTGACCATCTTACTGCAGATGCAAATGACATCTACTTACAGTTTCTAAAGAGGAAATACATATGTAAGGAAAAAGTGGGTTTCATATAGATAAGGGTATCAAAACACTCACTAATACTGAGGGGGTTACTGAATCTCAAAAATGATTAAATACTTGCTCTAGAGAAATGCCATCTGGATGAAGTAAGCCAAATACAAAGTTCTGTAGTCAGGCATCTCAGGTAGTAAGCAAATGCTGATTCCCTTTAATAAGATGGCTACTCGCTGAGCAGTAGACCTGCTATTCCAGTACTCAGGAAACTAAGGCCAGATGATAGAGTTGAAGGCCAGGCTGGCTTCCATATTGTGTTTAAGGCTGGCTGCATAGCAAGACTTGGAAAACAAGGACTGGGGATAAACACAGCAGTGGAGTACTTGCACAAGATCCTGTGTCCCACCCACAGCACTGAGGGGCTAAAAGTACATGTAGCTCAGGCTGGACTCCCACTTGCTATGTAGCAGAGGATGACCTTGTACTCCTGTTCTTCTACCTCCTGAATGACCAGCATTTTATTTTTATTTACTTACTTACTTGTTTATTTATTCATTTATTTTGGAGGTAGGGTCTCACTTTTCTAACTTGTTCCAGCATGGAGCTCACTATGTCAGCCAAGCTATTCTCCAACTCTCTATCCCTCTGACCCAGGATCCATTTTCTTCTCCACTCCACAATGGAACCTTTGGTTTATTTGTTCCTTTTTGAAGCTTGAGAATCAAATGGCAGGCAATAATTTCTTATCAGCTCTTTCCTAGAGCTCTTTGTCATCAGTGTCCAAGCCCACCTCTTCAGAGGTACCAGATTTAAATTCTGGTACCAGAAACTAAATTTAAACTTCTCTTTGCCACTAGTGCCAACAAAATCGTCATTGATTTTTTTTCTTAATATTTTGTAGGCTTTATTCCCTTGAGATAATACCCCCAAACTGGCATTACTAGATCAAAACATTTAAAAACATTTCTTAGGCTTCTAAGCTATACTATTAAATCATTTCATATAATGTTAAAACTTACCTAAATGTCCTAATTCAGATGAGAAACACTACCCCCAAGTCTCCCTTTGAATTAAGAATTAGCTTCAAGCCGGACATGATGGCACACACCTTTAATCCCAGCAATTAGGAGGCAGAGGCAGGCAGATCTCCATGAGTTTGAAGCCAGCCTGGTCTACAGAGTGAGGTCCAGAACAGCCAGGGCTACATAGTGAAACCCTGTCTCAAAAAAAAGTAATAGTAATAATAATTCAACTTCAATTGCTATATTAATAAACAACAAAAAGATAACAGCATGGCCTTGGGAATTCTCAATTTTTTGCTAGGTGTCCAACCTGGCCTTATGCTAATGAACCTCTGTTTCATCTGTTCATTCATTCATCTAACTCAATATTTACATCTTCCAACTACTGAGAACAGAAAAGACAGGCAAACCCAATAAATATGGAAAAATTAAGTTCTAAGATTCCTCTATCCAAAACACTGTCCTCTGAGCTTTCAAATCCCTTCTGTCAATCACCTTCTAAACCTAGTCTGGGGTCTCTGCTGGAGAAGAGGCAGACCTACTTGATGTCTATACAGACCCAGTGATTTGCCACAGCAACAGCCTTGAACCATTAGGTACTTAATGCTCTCCTTTAACATTATCATCATTTCCAAAATAAACTTTACTTCACTACTATAAATAGGAAAAAAATAGTATTAATTGCGCAAAAAAAGAAAGTAACTCTAGAAAAAAATATGAACAGAATTGTATTTGAAAACACTTGTAATTAAATCCAAGTCACACAACTCAACCTGGTCAATTACCTCAAATACGTGCATTGCATATTCTTTCTTTTCATAACTCCTGAAGTTATGTTTTCTCTAGTCGCACAAAGCCTGTCTTAGCCCATCTACTGGTACCAGTAGTTTGGTCATTTAATGGAAAAGAGCAGTCAAATCAGGAAGGTATTGAAAGTCACTTGTAGAGATCTTAAAACACTATTTCAATTGACTGGCTGCTGTCTTTCTCATATAAGCTATACCAAATACATCAAGGTTAATTTCCAATTCATTTTACTTTTAGTAGAACAAGAAATAGGATATGCATAAAATATACACTAAATCTTTTCACAAATAACTCATAGCTGTTTTTATCCCTATCCAACTTTACAGCATTTTTTCAGTGAAACTACTTCACATTTCCAAATCATATAAAATTTTTCATACATATACTTGAATTTCATACCTATATCTCATGTTTTCATAATGTTTAACTAAAATAATCCCAATATAAGTACAAGACTGGGATTACACCACTCAAGTGGAAGGAGTCTTCAGATATACTACAAAACTGCCTAATACATGAGCACTTCACAGAATGAATCCACTAAACTCATTAGGTATCTTAGCTACTGCACCCTTCCTCCTTAAATAAATTAACTACCTCTTCTGCTGAAGTTTTAAGACTCCCTGAAACCCTAAGTGACTACACATCTTTATTATGTTACCTCTAAATAGCTCCTGAAATACACACCACCACTACAGGTATCCTAAGACTTTTAACTTCAAGTATAATGTCCTTTCTCGATACTTGCACAATGTGTATGTATGAGGGAGGAAGGGAGAGGGAGAGGGAGAGGGAGAGGGAGGAGGGAAGAGAGACAGAGAGAGAGAGAGAGAGAGAGAGAGAGAGAGAGAGAGAGAGAGAGAGAGAGAGAGAGAGAGAGAGAGAGAGAGCACCATTACAGCTTATTAAAAATCTTATGAAAGAGCTGGGCATAGACCAGCTAGATGGCCCAGCCAGTAGAAGCATTTACCACTAAGCCTGTGACCTAAGACTGAACCCCAGAACCCACATGGTAAAAGGAGAACCCACTCCTTTGAGTTGTCCTCTGAATTCTTCATGTGTGTACTTAAAACAAAAAACAAACAAACAAAAAAAGTTGGGTATGGTAGCCCATACCTATAATCCCAGCACTTAGGGGAGAGAGGCAGGAGGATGGAAAGGCAGCCAGCCTGGAGTATATGATATTCTGTCTCTAAACTGGGGGGGAGAATAGGAGGACCTTCTAAAAGTATTTATTATCTAACTTAAAAATTAGAGCTACATACAAAGTTTGGCAGAAAGAATGGAAAACTCTTCACACATCCATTCCAGCTTCAGGAAGAATTTCAAATATTTCTGGGAGAAGTCTTTGATTTGCAAGATCATATGCATGACTAAAACAAGTTTTGCAAATAACCTTATCTTGACAAATATATCTATTCATGTGAACAACTTAAATTATCTTGACAATTATAAGTATTCTGTGGACAAAAGAAAATGGAGATGAATGCAAAAATAGAACTATAAAATATGAATAAAGTATAAAGATTACTTTCAATGGCTCTTTTATCAAACTGCCTAATTTTCAGTAGTGTCTAACTACAGACCAAGGTAGACCATTAACTATATTAATCTTTCCAACCATAAGTCTGGAAGTCAGGATTCTTGGTTCTTACTACAATCAAAATTTAAAAATATAACTCTCTTAAATCCTAAGGTTCTGTGGGAACCTCCAAAATGACCCCAACTGACTCTGAGCTCCCAGTACCAATGTCCTTGAACAGTTTCCTGCAGGTAAACAAAGCTGACCTATGAACCAATAGAACAATTTACAAACGACAGTGTAACTTCTGAGTTCATCTCATAAAAACAGACTTCCTTAAGTGTTCCTAAAGAGGTCCCAGAAATGAAATAGGAAACAGCATCTCCTATTAATACAGTCTCTGGCCCAGTGTAAGTGAACAACATCAGGAGTAAACGGATTGGCTCTAGCCAAGTCTTCAGGTACCTGAAGCCTCTGCTCCAAGGGGCAACCTCATGAGGAACCTTGAACCAGAACCATTCAGGTAAACGACTCCCAGATTTCTGACCATAATTATAAGAGATAATATTTGGTAGCACTGTCCAAACAATTTTTTTTTTTTTTTTTGCAAAACAGGCATGGTAGCACAGCCCTGTAATCCCAAATACTCATGGGTGCCAGAGGCAAAAGGAGATCACAAGTTTAAGGCCTACCTGTCTCAAAACTGAAAAGGTCTGCAGAGATGGCTCAGCAGTTAAGAGTTGGCACTGCTCGCCGGGCATTTGTGGCGCATGCCTTTAATCCCAGCACTTGAAAGGCAGAGGCAGGTGGATCTCTGTGAGTTCGAGGCCATCCTGGTCTACAAAGCCTCCAAAACAATACAGAGAAACCCTGTCTCAAAAAACCAAAAAAAAAAAAAAAAAAAAAAAAAAGAGTTGGCACTGCTCTTGCAGAGGACCTGAGTCCGGTTCCCAGAACTGACTCAACTGCCTATAACTCCAGCTCTAGGTGAAATCCAATGCTCTCTTCTGGTCTCCACAGGCACTGCACTCATGTACACAAACCCCAACAGAGACACAGACAAGCACATAATTAAAAAATAAATATAAAAATATTAAAAAGTAAGTTAAATAAAAAGAAACTGAGTATACTGGCTCATGCATGTAATCCCAACACTTGAAGTGTTAACACAGATGGTATGCCTCAAATTCAGGGCCAACTTGGACTACATAAACCTCACCTCAAAATTTTAAGTTAAAAGAGAGCTAGGATGTTTGCCTAACATATGTGAAACCCTAGATACAATTCCTAGGACCATCAAAAAATATACTTTTTATACTCATAAGATGCCCTATAATAATGAACAACTAATACAATGGCTACATGTGGTTACTGTACACTAAAAATGTGGCTACTGTAACCAAGGAACCAAATTTTCCATTTTATTTAATTTTAATTAATTTAAGCAGCCAAGTTTGTCTTGAATATTTACTGTACTAAAGAATGAAAGTTTATGGCTCTAGGGATCATGCTGTTTACCCTTGTTATTTTCCTATTTGAATTTCTGTTTTGTTTTGTTCTGGGGACTAAAGCTAAGGCCTTGTACATGCTAAGCAATAGGCAAGCTCTACAACTGAGTTATATTCACCAGCCCTCCAGTTCGACTGTTTAACTTCATCAGCTCTTCAAGACAACAGAACACTCTCCAGATTATCAATATTGATAACAGTACATTTTCCAAGTTGGATAAGCAAAGTTCTTCTTGCTGCTTACAGTGTGAGGAAGCAATGGTAGCTAAAATGAGATATGGTAAATATTTAGGCATTAACAGACCTTTACCCCATAAAGGAGCTGTAAGCATGGAAAAAGCAGCTTCCCAGAATCCTGCAGGGAGATGTCTGCAGCTCTCCATAAGGTCTTTCATAAACCTTTCTTCCCCATGCAATCTTATAAATTTTAGATCTTGTAAAATTCTAAAGTAACAATTCTGTAGCCTCTCTGTACCTAGAACTTTTTACTTATTCAGTAAAGGACTTTCATTTAGGGGTTCCTGATTTTAAAACAGCTATATTTACATAAACACATTTTATAAAAAAAAATTTGTGGAGTTACTAAAATATAAACTAAACTACCAAAAAATGGGGGGGGGATAACTATGTAAACAAGAAGTCTTTAGTATAGATTCTTCCTAACAAAAAGCAGGGAGGTGGGCAGGGGGATCCCAACTTGCTTCTGTTACTTATGTTTCACAAAAGTCTTGTACATCAGCCAAGCTGAAGAGCACACTCCTTAAATCCTAGCTCTCCAAAGGCAGATCTACAGTTCAAGGTCACTATGATGACACTGAGACGCTGTTTCAAAAAGGGAAAAAAAAAAAAACAAGGACGATGATAGCATATGCTTAGCAAGTACAGGGCCCTAGGTTCAATCCTTTGGACCATAAAATAAAAACAAACAAACATCTTGTATTAAAAGGCATTTGCTGCTTTTTTTTCTACCTTACATATTTAGTATAATAAACTGTAGAGTTTTTCTTACTGTTTTCTGCTCTTTTAACACCCAAACAGATCATAAACATTGAAAAACTTAAATAATTGTGACAGAAAATGATTTACAAACAAGGATTAGGTTAATAATAATAAAAATAAGCAGGGCATGGTAGTGCACATCTATAATCCCATCCTTTAGATGACAAAGAATTACTGACTTTTTCTAGGACAACCTACTCTACATATCAAATTCCAGGCCAGCTAGGACTACACAGCAAATGTTAAGAATCCTAAATGTGCTAGGTGTGGCACTTTACAACTGCAATCTTGAGACTGGACTGCAGACTAAGAAACCCAAAAGCAAAGACAAAGCCTTCACTTACACGATGCTATCTCAGTTCCTCTAAAGACTGGGTAACACACGCACGCACATGTGGTGAGAGTGAAAGACAGAGTAAAACCAAAGGGCAATATGCAATAGGAAGTGGCCATATTAACATGGAAAGTTAAATCAGTTTAACCATTAGTACTTTATACTGCTTCCCCCAAATAAAAATTACTTCTTGAGCCAGGTACATGCCTGGACCTGAGAGGATGAGCCCAAGAGGCCAAGCCAGCATGAACAACTTGGCAAGATCTCATCTCACAAAACAAACTGACTTCTTGCTTTAATGTTCAACATGAACCAATAAATATCGTTATTACAGATAACTTTCTTAATTCAAATTATAATATAAAATTAAAAATATTATTTAACAAAGGAAAAACAGCTGAAAATATATATAAATTAAAAATCATTTTACAAGCATTTTTAAAAAGTTTAGGAAAACAGGTATTTCTAAGGTTTAAGAGTCACAGTCAAGGAGCTGGAGAGATGGCTGGGACTGGAGATATGGCTCAGTGGTTAAGAGCTCTACCTGCTCTTTCTTCCAGAGGTCCTGAGTTCAATTCTCAACAACTACATGGTGGCTCACAACCATCTATAATAGGATCCAATGACCTCTTCTGGTATGCAGGGCACTCATACATAAAATATAAGTAAATAAAGTTTTAAAAAGAGTCGCCGTAATTAACTTATTGGCATCTTGCTGTATACACTAGCACTTTTTCTTTTTGTTTGTTGAAACGGTATCTCTATATAGTGGAACTCACTATATAGACTACTTTAGCCTTGAACTCACAGAGATCCACCTGCCTCTGCCTCCCAAGTGCTCGTGATTAAAAAACGTGTGTTACTATGCCCAGCTCAATACAATAGAATTTAAATATATTCTCTTATAGTCTTTACAGTATATCTCAAACGAAGTCAATCTGTCTTTCTCTTCTCACTAAATCCACTCACAAAATGAACTAAACTTACCCAGCCCAGGCTGGCTGGATTGGCTGAAAATTGTATCAATCCTTTTGCTTCCTGAGTGCTGGTATTATAGGCATGAATCATCACACCCACCTTTTTAGTACCACTTCTGCAGATGATATTCAACAAAGTAAATTTGTCCAAGTACTCCTGACTAGTACAAGAACAAGGCTAACACACCAAAACATAAGATTCTTCCAACATCAACATCAGCATCACTCAGTTTTCTATTACTGATCCTCAACATAGGCAAAAATGAAAACAAATATATATGCACATTAAATTCAGGGCCAAGATATCTATTCTTTCAAAAGCTACTTTTAAACAAACAAACAAACAAAAAGATACTGAATGTGGTGGTGCATGTCTTTGATTCCAGTACTCAAGAGGCAGAGGCAGGCGGATTCCTGAGGTCGAGGATAGCCTACCAAGTGACTTCCAGGACAGTCAGAGCTACACAGAGAAACTGTCTTTAAAAAAAAAAGAAGAAAAGAAAAGGGAAGGAGAAAGAGAAGAACAGAAGAGGAGGAGAAGAGGAAGCAAACCATTCCCACACCATTGCACTGAACAGCCCTGAGGAGAACTTTTTTTCTCTGCTATTCCCATTCAGGCAACAGAGCCTCTTTACCTTCAAACACTGTAGCAAGAATTCTAAGCAGGGCTGGGCGTTGGTGGCACACGCCTTTAATCCCAGCACCCGGGAGGCAGAGGCAGGCGGATCTCTGTGAGTTCGAGGCCAGCCTGGTCTACAAGAGCCAGTTCCAGGACAGCCTCCAAAGCCACAGGGCCCTGTCTCGAAAAACCAAAAAAAAAAAAAAAGAATTCTAAGCAGGTAGAATTGCTGGGTAAATACAGTAACAAGCAACCACAAACCCTTTCAAAATTGGCAACAGCATATGCAACTAAATGCAACCAAAGTACTATTGTCCTGACAAGGACAGAACAATTATTATCTCTGAAAACTAGTGTTTTCAATTGTGAGACAACACTACAAATAATAAGGATGGCACATCAATGAATTATTCATCATGGATAAAATTTATTCATTTGTATTTTAAGTAGAGTAAGTTGGTCTGAGCAACCAACCAAAATCAACTTAACAGCAAGAAAAACTCAAATTTAAATAATTTTATTTAAGTCAACAAAAGTCATTTGCAACTGTAGTTTGTAGTTCCTACATAGACTCTGAAATTAGACTAACAACAATTAAAGAAACCAAGAGCTATTTCAATACTAAGGGTCTACAGAAATAAGAAGCCAGTTAAGAGGCTGGAGAGATGGCTCAGAGGTTAAGAGTACTTGCTGCTTTTCCAGAGGTCCTGAGTTCAATTTCTAGCAACCACATGGTGGCTCACAACCATCTATAATGAGATCTGGTTCCCTCTTCTGGGAGAACACTGTATGCATAATAAATAAACATTAAAAAAAAGAAGCCAGTTAAAATTATTTCAATAATGGTATACTAAAATATTTCTATCACATATATATTAACTTAATCGCTCACTAAATACTGTAAACTCTCTTTGCTGGCACCACTATCACATAACAAGTACAAATTTTGAGAAGGGATTCTCTCTTTGATTTGTTCCCCACTGTTCCCCAAGAACTGAATACACCTCCATATGTAACATATACCTCTTACTCCCTACACCAGAGAAATAACAAACATATTGCCTGCACTGACATCCTGAGTCATAATGGAGGCTTGAAGGCCCTTAGATTCATTTGCCTGTGCAGCTATAAGTAGCATTGATTTCTAAACTAAAATTAGACTCCCTTTGCTCTATGTTATCATAACGATCTCAGGATGATAGCTCTTTTCTCTGAACAACTGACAATATAGGTGAACAAAGGGTGTTGTTCTCCACATTAAATAACATCACTGACTGTGAGCTCCCAGAAGACTTGGCGCCATTACGAGCTGGGAATCCTTTCAGTTGGCATCACTCCAACAGAAGCTCAGTGAGAAATGAAACCTCCTGCAAATCAAATCTGTTGCAATGTTATTTTTTTTCCAGAGGTTAATTACCTGCTTCTGTTACATACACACACACACACACACACACACACACACACACACACACACACACACACCACACCCCAACCACTAAAATTAAGAAGTTGAGAAAGTACATCATGTTGTAAGCCTTCTCCAGAAACACTCCATGAAATCAAAACAAGATCTGGCTGTCAAATTCTACACACTCCATGAACATCCTCTCCAACTGACAGGGCTCTAGAGTTCTCAGTACCAGTGTCTCAAAGCACTAGGTGGTAAGGATATAATAGAAGAGGTCATGGTCCAAACTAAACAGAGTCTCAGTGAGACACTTACTGGTGATATCAGGATATCCAGAAGCTTTACTGTAATCCATTGAGGAGAAGCAAAGGAAACGGATGAACCAAGACAGCCATGCACTGATCACAGGAACACAGAGGCTCAACATAGCACTCTTCGTATTTCTGTATAGAAATAAACCTTCCACATACTCTAAAAAGCCTATATGACAAGCATTTACTGAGCAACTCCTGTGGTAGACTGTGTATTGTTCCTGCTTACTCAGCCTCCACATTCCTGCCTTACGAGTAGTACACAGCCTTACCAGCGTCATCTGTGGGAGAGACTGCATCCATACCCCAATGTCAAAGAACTTTTCCCTGTTCTAGCGTATGTCCTATGAGCTAATGTGATGTACACATAACTGAACAAAAACTTTAAGACTCACCATATGTGACCCAGTATAGTGAGTGGCACATACCTTTAATCTCGGCACTCCAGGAGGCAGAGGCAAGTGGCTTTCTGATGTTAGCCTGGTCTACTGAGTTTCAGGACAATCAGGGTGAGATGGAGAAACTCTTTTTCAAAAAAACAAAAGAGGCAGCATACGCTTCCATCAATGTCCTTGTTCTTTGTCTCTGTCACAGTAACCATGAATTTCAGTTTCAGATGGGGACAGTCCTTCAGCCAGGTTCCAAAATAAGACCTAGGAAGTGATGGTGCAGCCACTCCACACCTGACACTGTAATATTGAAGTTTGATGTAACAACATAATCTGCAAAAGTTTGCAGATGACAGCTACCACTTTGGGACAGATGCATTAATCTTAAAATAATAGGTAGTTGTGTTTTTGTAGTATTTTTAAAAGGTGTGGTGGCACACACTTCTAACTATAGCACTAGGTAGACAGAGATAGGAGGATTTTTGAATTCAAGATTACCCTGAACTACACATAGCAAGACCTTGTCTCCAAAATAACAACAGTTTTTTTGGGTTTTGTTGGGGGGGGTTGTTTTTTGGGTTTTGTTTTTTTTTTTTTTTTTTGGTTTTTTGTTTTTTTTTGTTTTGTTTTGTTTTTTTTTTTTGGTTTTTCAAGACAGGGTTTCCCTGTGGCTTTGGAGGCTGTCCTGGAACTAGTGTAGACCAGGCCGGCCTCGAACTCACAGAGATCCGCCTGCCTCTGCCTCCCAAGTGCTGGGATTAAAGGTGTGCGCCACCAACGCCCGGCTAAAATAACAACAGTTTTAAACATAGTTACGTCTGAGTTTTGTGTGTGTCTGTGTGTGTGTGTGTGTGTGTGTGTGTGTGTGTGTGTGAGAGAGAGAGAGAGAGAGAGAGAGAGAGAGAGAGAGAGAGAGAGAGAGAGAGAGAACCAATAGAGGTGTAGAAATTGAGGAAAAGAGCAGGAAAGGTTACTTTACGGCATGAATTCATAATATTCACTCTCTCTTGGTATCTCTATTGAGTGTGTCATATGTGCACATTCTGGATCTGAGCATCAGCACCCAGCTGAGTTACTTGGGCCATTTTTTTCTTCCTTGTGCTTTTCCATACCAAGAATATAGCAGAGCTAGCATCTAGCACTTAAAAATGAACAGGAATCTTTCTGGTCTGGGGGACTGACTATTAGATTTAAATTTGAATCTAAAGAAACATTCCTCACCCCAAACATTGTTACTTTTTTGGGTTGGAGAGGTGGCTCAGGAGTTAAAAACACTGACTGCTCTTCCACGGGACCAGGGTTCAATTCCCAGGACCTCCATGGGGGTTCACAACCATCCAAATATTGTTAGTTTTTCAAATGTCATGGACTAAAAGAAAAAAGTGTTAACAATTAATTCTATCACTTTTAGGTTTCAGGAAAGCAAATAGTTTGCAAATGGATGATGAATCTACTGATCAAAAGGAAATTCTCTCCATTTCATTGTTTTAGTATTCCAGTTAAACTGATGAAGCAGCTTACTCTAAGTGTTAAATTCTGTAAACAAGCTTCACCAGTACTAGAGACAAAGTGTATAGTCTCCCCATATAAGGACCAGGAGTGGTGGAACATGCCTTTAGCCCCTGAGGCAGAAGTAGAGACAGGTAAATCTCAGTGAGTTCAATGTCAGCCTGATCTACAAGAGCAGATTTATATACTAAAAGACTGTCTTTAAGCCGGGCATTGGTGGCGCACTCCCAATCCCAGCACTTGGGAGGCAGAGACAGGAGGATCTCTGTGAGTTCGAGGCCAGCCTGGTCTACAGAGCTAGTTCCAGGACAGTCTCCAAAACAATACAGAGAAACCCTGTCTCGAAAAACCAAAAAAAAAAAAAAAAAAAAAAAAGACTGTCTTTAGGAGCTGGAGAGATGACTCAGTGGTTAAGAGCACTGGGTGCTCTTCCAGAGGATCTGAGTTCAATTCCCAGCACCCACATGGCAGCTCACAACTGCCTGCAATTCCAGTTCCAGGGGACCCAACACCCATGGTAAAAATACCACTGTAGGTGGGGGGGTGTTCAGACTCCCACTGTGTCCCCCACTTTTTTGGGGGGTTCCCTGTGTAGCTTTGGAACCTGTCCTGGAACTAGCTCTTGTAGGTCAGGCTGGTCTTGAACTCACAGAGCCTCTGCCTCCCCAGCGCTGGGATTAAAGGCATGCACCACCACTGCCAGACTTTGGCCCCAGCTCTTACACTGGTACTATTGATCCACAAGTCCTCACAACTAAGCCATCTCCCCATTCCGAGGGAAAAAATGGTAACCATGATTCTTGTGGTGATTAAAAACCACTTGCATGGCTACAGAAATCAAGTTCCACAAAAATAACATTGTATTATATAACCATCTTTTTACTATAGCTAAACAATATCAGAACATTACAGTACCCTGCATACAAGATTAGAAACAATGTCTACACTTTTCATCCTAGACTCTCAAAGACCTTTATAAACATCAATTTAACCCTTGCATCACCTGAAACATCGGTATTACACAACATCGTAACTAGCTATCCTGCTACCATAAAATACTCAGATACCCCTGAAAAGTTTGGCCCAAGCAGCCAATAAAACAGGAAATATGCTGACAGTGCATGTGCCACCAACAATCTCCAAGAAAACCAGACCTTCACCCACAAGAACCACTTCCTCTGAGTAAACCACAGAAAGACAATAGGCAAACCACAGCAGATCAGCATGTGTGTTGAACACAGGCAAGACAGATAACCCATCTAAAATCTATATGAAAACATACTTGAGCTATACGTATTTTCATCATATTTAGGGACATTTTACCCTACTGGTGGGTACTGTTTGCATTAAGTGATCATTTCATGGTTAATGCCTTCAAATGCTCTGGATTTTATAGGAAAATGAACATTTTCTGAATCCATGAAAAATCCAAAAAGACTTCTTTGACATATTAATTATACAAACTGAAGACGTATTAATTATACAAACTGAAGATGTATTAATTATACAAACTGAAAAACAGTTTATAGTTAATACTAAATTACAGCCTAATAACTATAATATACTTTACAGTGTCAAAATAAGTAGTGTGATAGCAGCTAAGTGTAAGACAATTCCCCCCCTCCTCTCTTCCAACATTCTTTTTCTTTGAGACAGAATCTCACTATTCTCCTGCCTTAGCCTCCACGGGCTGGAACTAGGGGCATGTGTACTACTGTATTTCTAATTGCTTGCTATGTGATTGCTATTCATAGTCCCAAGCCAGAAAGACCCCCCCACAAACATTTGCTTGTCTCTAAACACAAGGAAATCACCCACATGACTAAGACTTTAAAAGCCACAAGTTAGCATTTGAATCCATTAAAAATCATTTACAGTATGAGTCTGAACTCTCAGCTGCACTGAGGCAAAGCAGTTTAAACGGCAGTCTAATACAGGAACCATAATGTGGTTCTACCAAAAGTCAAAAACACATGCTTATGCACTTTGAGAACAGCTGATCTTCAGCACCATTACATACTACTCTGCAAGATGAAAATCTACACATCATCCCAGGCGTCAGCTCCACGAACATCATTTACACATTACACTTAAGTTAAAAACATGAAACTGGTATTTTCCAAATTTCAAAACTTATTAGCAAAACCCAAAAGATCAAGGATATCTACTTAAATAACATTAGACTACGTATCAAAAAATAAAGCCTACTAATAAAACATTGAAGAGTTTTTAATCTTAGATATCTTACAGTAATTGAAATATATACTTTTTGTTGCTATCTTGTCAGTAATAACTCTCATAAATACAAAGAAGTAAAATGGTTTTCTGAGATTCATTTTTTTTTCCCTTTGGTTTTTCGAGACAGGGTTTCTCTGTGGCTTTGGAGACTGTCCTGGTCTTGTAGACCAGGCTGGTCTCGAACTCACAAAGATCCGCCTGCCTCTGCCTCCTGAGTGCTGGGATTAAAGGCGTGCGCCACCAACGCCCGGCCTGAGATTCATTTTTAATTACATATCTTAATTACATGTGTACTTGCTGGAGGGTACCTGCACTCGAATGGAGGTGCCCGTAAAGCCAGGGACAATTCATTCCCCTGGAGCTGGACCTACAATCTGATATGGGTACTGGGAACTGAACTTGGGTCCTCTACGAAAGCAGTACACACTCCTAGCCTGAGCCATCTCTCCAGATAGAAGAAAGTATTATTTAAATTTTAACAGTATTCTATTCCACCAGGAAATCACTACTAAGGGAGCACTGCAGAGATAATTTCTTAAAATCAATATGAAGACATAAGGGAAGTAACATTTTAAGTAACAGAGTAAAACAAACCACTAGAAGATAACAATTTCCAGATGACTCTTACCATATTACCTTCAAGCTACATTGCATCACTTCATTGACCTAGTGATACTTTGTCTTCACTTCTATTTCAATCAGCAAAGGCTACTGACAGTATTACTATATTCTACTTTTTGATGTATTAGGGGAACTACATTTGAAAGAATTACTTTATAAAGAAGTCTTCTAAAACATGAGTAATTGTTTAATTAGCTGATTTGGTAATTATGTTATTTGTATGTTTGTTTCATTTGGTTGCTACAATCTCTCACACCCATTCTAAATGCTATCTAAAATAAACACAGAGCCAGAGAATATAGCCAACTGTTTGCCCAGCAAGCCTGAGGCCCTGGATTTAATCCCAAATACAAAGTTTATAGATACATACAGGCATACATCTATCTACATTTCTTCTGAGAATCTCTCTACATGTAATTTGGGGGCTTGGGCTATGCTGAAAAAAATCAAAGAACTCAGAATCACAGTAAAAATAAGTTGGAACTTGTTTCTCTAGAATATGAATCATATAGAATATCACATTTTGTACCAAGAGACCAAGAATTGTACTAGGAAAGCAAATCGGGGAAAGCTAATAAAATATTAAGAGAGACAGACTGACATTTAGACAATGGAACAAGAGAAAACATAAACTTGGCTAAACAAAGAATAAGTAAGGGGAGGAGAACTAGAAAGAAAGCAGCGGCTAACCACATGAACCAATACAGGCATGAAAACTCAAAATGGCACAAAAGCATCATTTAGCCTGGTACAGCAAAAAGACACACAAGTTACCAGAACAACTTAAAAGCTTGAGCTGAAGTTCAGGAAAAGCTTCCTGACTACAAGACCTATCAGCCTGTTGTTCAGTCTTCTAAGGAAGTGACAAAAGCTTTATTCTCTAGAGATATTTAAAGTTAGCACAGATAAGGAACCAGGAAGAAAGCATCCTGTGAGGAAAAAAAAAAAATACCCTATTCTTTTTTGGTGAGGTTGGCAAGCTACTAAACAATGGTAAACAGAAAAAAATAATAACAATATATGCAAGAAGAAAATATTTTAAGGTTAAAAAAAGAAGCTAGACAGTGTTGGCACAAGCCTTTATCCCAACACTGGGCAGACAGGCAGGTTGATCTCTTGGTTCAAGCCTGGTCTACAGAGAAACAGGCTCCAAAGCTACACAGAGAAACCCTGTCTCAAAAAACAAAACAAATAAACAAAAAAGAAACAAAACCAAAAGGACAGCTTGAATTTAGAAAAATCCAGATTATGAAGTCTTGAATCTGAAGGCCTGCCTGGCACACAAGGTCTTTAGGACCATCAGCAGCACAGGGGGAAAAACCATGTCTGACTGTACCACTTTTTTATAAGAATTATACTACCATAGGCTATCACTGCACATGAACGAGTATTTTATTCAAAAGGAGACAAAAGAGTTTTATGACTATTCTGAAAACTCCTAAGAGAGGGGATCTTATCTCCATGTTAATTAAATCGTCGAATCCAAATTTTAACAGATGAGACAAAATTAAGTTAAACACCTGTTCCTGAAAACATCACTCCAGCCCATCTCTGGGAGAGAATTATGTAGTAAGACCTGTTTGCTCCTGCTTTGCTGGAGAAGGAACCCAAGCACTGTCACTGATCCACAGCCCCAACCACTAAGCAGCATTTCTGATAACTGTCAGATAACCACAGCATAAAATCCCTCCATCACCTGTGCAGAACCATGAAGATATCCCGCTGTGTCTATGATCTACGATGTTAACATGTTAACAGCCAGAAATAACTATGTATGAAATGGTTATCAGCAAGCTAACACACTTTTTAATCATTTCAAATAAGCATCCTTTGTCAACTCACGAAACAAATACAAACACAATGTAAGTGTGCTTTTAATGAGGAGCATTATAACTCCAAATTTTTAAAAAGTTACTTTGGATTCTCCATGTTGACTAGTAAAACTGTAGGAGTACATGTGCTATATTACAGACTTATTCAGGGCTTTATTCTGAACTTAGAAAGGACAAAATAGTATAAAGCTGGCAGAATGATACTCCTTATTCTCAATTTCAAGTCTGTATTTGAAATGGATTCATTTCATAAGAAAAATGTTACAAATAATTAAATCTTACAGATGACTCATGCAACCTTGAAAATAAAACACAACCCTAAGAGGGTAGGTTGCTTGTTTTTGTTATTAACTAGAACTATAAGACAGCTTAGGCAGAAAAAAAAACATGAATGATAGCTCTACTTTATATATGAATGTAAAGGTATAGGTCTCCATGTTCACTTTAAAAGCTTAAACCTTAAAGTTAAAGCTAAATTCAGTGCTAAGTAAATTCCAACACATCAAAAACTTACGACAATTTGCAAATCAAAAACGGCAAGATCTGTAAGCCCTAGACTGAACAAAGTCCACAAATCTCAACGAAGACCCTGCTGACTTTCCAACCTGTACCATCCTGAAGACTTGCTGTTACAGTCTCCTGAAATCATTCACTGGGTCAAATGAAAAAAAAACATTCTCTCCCCTCTCCTCCTTACATGAAATGTCAATCACCACAGTATCTTCCACTCTAGGGATAGAAGCAAGCCAGGGAGTACTGAAAATTATCAGGCTATTTTTAGGGCTGAATACAGCAATTAATGCAGATGGAAAGGTGGTAATCAGACATTTCTATCTCTTTTTTAGCCTTCTGACCCCACAGCAATTACAAAGCCAAGGGACTAGAAAGTGCCTATAAAATACTTAAAAAAAAGCTTTTCAGATAAATTACATAAAAACAGCAGCCTTTATAAACACACCATAAGTTTTAAGACTTAAGAGGCAGTGGGTGCCAGGTATAAAAAGTAAAAGAAAAGGGAACAAATAATGTGTGGTTTTAACTGCAAAATAATAACAGGATGTAACAGAGCTCTGAGTATCTAAAGTGACCAATCAGAGCCTAAACATAGCTGAATTCCATCCCAGCCCCAGCACGTCCCTAACATAAGAATAAAACCCTTCTTATCTTGTTCAGCCATGTGTCGCCTGCCACAAACTGCAAAACAGAACAACGCCCAAAACCCAGCTAGTCTGACTTCAACTGAGGACAGACAGACTCTGTAGTCAGAAGCACCACAATGAAAGAACTCCAACTCATACAGCTGGCCTGGTGGCTCTGCACACTCTTCAGAACAAAGCCATACCTCATACAGTACTTCAAACTTGAAAGGGTCTCTGAAAAGCTATACTGGCACTGTACGTTGGAGTCAGTGAGAGAAGACATACATAAGGCTGAGGGGGAAGCTAGATTTTATATGAGCAACTTTGCTAAGGCACCCTGGCATACACTTATTACTAAACCAGTACTTCCAGATTTCACCTCAACATATATTCAAACCAGGAACTATGCTCTTAAAGAGAAAAGGACTGCTTTACATTTGCAGAATAAGTTTAGAAGGAAAAGTAAAAATAGTAGTTGTCACATACTAATTCTCTTTTTGAAGAAAAAAAAAATCAACCCCCAGTGTCTGAACAAGTTTTGAAATAAACCTTCTATCATCTTATTTTACATGGCTCAGTTGTCTAAAGCAACCTAGTAAAGGTTTTCGGCGAGAAGATATTACTTAGGCCTAAGCCCCACAAAGCATTAACATTATTTAGACTGCTTCCCTTCACCAGCATCAACTTTTTTCCCACCGTGTTTTGATACAACATACCCTTAAGTATGTTGGGAAGCAGAGGCGAGCAGAGCTCTATGAGTTCCAGGCCAGCCTGCTCCACAGACCAAGTTCCTTAACAGCCAGGACTACACAGAGAAAACCTTTTTTGAGGGGGTTGGGGGGTTGGACAGAAGAGAAAAGAAAAAAAAAAGGATACAACACTTGACTTCATAGACTATGCATCCACTGTTCTCACATAAATATCTAAGAGAAAGAATCCTGCAGGGAGGCAGCCCATCTCTTCAGTCCCAGCACTCTAGAAGCTGAGGCAGTAGACTGACTGACTTGAGTTGGAGGTTATAGGCTGTACTTGTAGACACACAGCCAGAATCTTTAAGTCTCCAGCACCCAGAGTAGACAGCTCACAATTACCCAGTGAATCCTGAAGCCACTTCTAGCCTCTGAGGGCACCTGCACTCAGGTGTACATACCCCTGCACAGACACATATGTAGAAGTAAAAATACGAAAATAAATCTTCTTTAAAAACTGAATGTTTATTGTTCATATGCTGAATTAAGTTGTAAAAAAGATTCAAATCGCAATGTTTATTTACAAGATACCAAAAAGAGAACAAAAATCCCTGAGATGCAAAGCTGGTTTAAAAAAAAAAGAAAGAAAGAAATCCTTACATGGGTGCTTTTGTGTGCAATGATTCAGTGACTCTAAATTCTGTTTCTACAAATTAGACTCTGCAGCATCTTAACAAAAACCAGGACTACATCAGTCTCTGGAGGTCTGCTCATCTATAGGCAGGACAAGAACTGAAGGAACCAGAAGAACAATTATACAGATACCTGAGAGTGATTTCTTAGAAGCAAAACACCATGAAGGGAGAAGGAACAAGGATGGGGAGGCAGGAACACACAAAGCAACTGCCTCTACATAGATGTAAAGTGTATTTGCAGGAAAACTGAAAATGAAATCCTGCCTCGCAAAGCACACAAACAAAGGGTAAACATAAGTAGTTTAAATATTTAAGGGCATCTTTAGGTGAATGCTCATGTGACACTGAAAAGCATCAACAGGAAAAGGAAGTTCTGCTTCTAGAGGAGCTGTTATGGTACGATAATGGAATTTGGCCCCTTTAAAAAAAATCAATAAATGAGTCTCACAATTGGGTGAGACTCTCTTATTAGAAAATTAAACGGCTTTCTGCAGGAGCATGATAGACTTCTGATCTTCTGCTTCAATTATTTTTGGTTTTTATTTTTTTAATAACAATTTGAAGACTGACTTTAAAAAACAGCAAGTTAAAATTTGGAAGTAACACACAATGTCATAATTAAATTGAGAAATAAAACATGCTGAAGGAACCAACTTGCTTTCACTGAAAAGTACTCAAAAGAACTCTTTAAGTGCCAGAGAATTACACTAGGGCCACATATTCTATATGCAATGCTATGCAACCCTGGTTAACAAACAGGATCCACCTGCCATGCCTAAACCAGACTTAGGGTTTACATCAATAAATTCGAGAGCATCTAGAAGATGAAATGTAAAAGAGAATAATTAGATGCAGGCCCCATGATTTTCCCCTATTTCCTTCAGCTCCTGGAAACTGTCCCCACCAAGAGCCCGTGATTTACTGGTAGTGTCAACATTCTGGAAAATTAGGTAATTAATAATTAAACACTATGCAGGTCACATAAAAAGAGGTCAGATTCACAAATCACCATGAAGCAGAATGAAAATTAAGTTCACAGACAGAAACTCCTAAAATTAAGAGTCTAGAACTCTGCCACAGGACAGGAATCAACCTGATGATGCACCAAAACCCACCGACCTCGGGCTCTGACCTTCACCCAAAATGACCTTCCTCTGGTTCCGAAATGAGTACACAATCCTAATGCACCCGGCAGAAAATCACAACTATGGTTTTCCTTCATTTCCTCTGAGAATATGGGGAAAGTTTCTGTCCTCCCCCCCCAAAAAAACTGCATTTCCAAATTCAATCAACCGGCTAACTTGGCAGCAACCCTAGACTAATTGCACCGCTCCGAAACAACCTTCTTTCCTATGCCTGTCAACTGCACTAGCTGACGGCAAATCGGCAAACACCGACCCCCCTGCTGCGTGGGGCCAAATCAGGGAAAATTAGCGACCGAGGAACTTCATACCCACCTGTCCGTGATAGTTGACTGTGTGCCACTCATTGGGGCCCTTGGCGAGAGGTCTTCTTTTTATCCAACTGGCATTTTACAGTAACACCTCCACACCCCACCCCCAGTGCTCTGGGATCAGGCTCAATTTCGGCAGGGACACAAAAGTCCAACTCAAAACTCCATTCAGTCATCTAGAACATCCGATTGCAAGGGGTCAAGGAAAGGGGATGCGGGTTGAAGCAAAACAAGTTATCTCCCCAAACAAACCGAGCAAGTCGGCCACAAGCGAGTTCAAGGCACGAGGGGAAAAACTTCGTCAGAGGGAAGTCGCGAGGCTTGGGACGGGAACTCGGATCCCTCCGGGGCTGTGGCAGGATCGGCTCAGGACGGGCGTCGCCTCCTGTCCCGAGTCGGCGGGGCCCGGCCCTCGGGTGCCCGCTCTATCTGGGACTGCCGGCCGCTCGTGGCCGCCGCCGCCGCCGCGTCTCGTGCCGTCCCGCAACCGGCTCGCACCGCCCCATGTCCCCGGGCCGGGGCCCTGAGCTGCTCCGCGCCGCCCCCACCCGGCACCGGCCGCCGCGCTGACAGGGACCCTGTCTCAGCTCCGCGAGCAGCTCCCCATCCCTCGGAGGCCCCCGCGCTTCTTCCGCAGTGGCTCGACGGCTCCTCCCCGACGCTCTGGTAGGCGGCGGCTCCCGTGAGGAGCGGGAGGGCCCGGCCCGGCCCGGCCCGGAAGCCCGGCCCCTGAGAAGCGGCGGCGGCGGCGGCGGCGGCGGCGGCGGGTGCTGCTCCGCGCGGAGGGCCGCTCGCCGGGTCCTCAGGGGGGACTGGCGGGAGCGCGCACGGCGGAGGGGGGCCGCCGGCGGTGACGGGCCTTACGACCACTGCGGGCGCGCGCGGAGGTTCCGGTTCCGGTTCTGTCTCCTCGGCCCGGCTCGGCTGCAGCGCCCCGAGCCGTCCCCTCCCCCGCCGACTTTTTGGGCCCTTCTCCCTGGGACTTCGGGAAGCCGCTTCACCCGGGATCCCTCCGCTTCCCAGATTCTCCAAACTTGCGCGGATACTTCCGCGCAACGCTGTCAAGGGGGATGGCGGGAGCGAAAAGTAGTTCTGCGGATCAGAAGGAAGCTGCTTCTCTCTCCGCCGCCAGCCACTCTCCTCACCTTCCCTGAATGCCCTCAGGTGCAGTACAGAGTGTAGATTCCACCCGGGACAACAGATGAGCCATTCCATAATCCCGGAGTTCAAGTCTAGAGGGTCTTCGGGGAATTCCCCACCTCTCTTGCACTAGAAACTTTTATTCTTTAAGGGAATGCACTCGTTCCCGGTGTCAAATGCTTTTGATGGCTGCACACGAGCCCGGGTGCACGTGCCCTGACAGTGTTAGGCAAGCCCACAGGCAGACAGGTTTGGGGGGTGGTCCACTCACCTGGGGCACCTGCTGGCCTAGACTGCAACCGGGGTGGCCAGAAAAGACAGGGGAGAAAGAATCTGGGCCCACACTGAAGCCGGGAGTTCTTGATATAAATATTGCTTTTAGGCTGTTTTGCCTTGGCAAAATGAACTGCATTATTTGCCAAATTGAAAAAGCATGGTGCTTTCCACAGCAAGTTAATAAGCTTGTTGTGAAAAGAGATGGGAGAAGAAATACATCTGTCCAGTAAACAGCATTAGGGATCCCTTTGAAGAGTTCCCAAATGTTGTTTTCCGGTTTCTTTTTCGATGGGGTAGAGGCATGGAGCTACCCATGCAGTGTTAATGACTGACTAATTCTGTCCCTGAAGAAAGGAAGTACCACGACACAATATAGCTCTCCAATTCTGCCTGCAAACCTCAAATGGCTATTCCTTTTATACAATTATCTTTAAACTTCTGAGCTTCAAGCCGTGTCGGTAGGAAGAGACTTCGGCTATTTTGTGGAAATCAAATCTAATAAACAGTGCATGTGGAGAGGAAACAGTTGCCTCCTAATAATGCTGTTTCCAAGTCATGCCACAACAGTTCGTGAAAGGATCATTATCCCTGAATAGATGCATGAGCTCAAGGTGACGTTAGAACAGGGTACAAAGGGGGAAAGATAAACAGATGCCTGAAATGACTCTCTTGCTGTATTTTTTTTTAAGTTCAGGGCACAGCCAGCTAATTTTGTAATGTTTATTTTTGGAAAGAATAGAAGCAGATTCGAGTTCCAAGCCACTTTCCTAATGATCAGACCTGGACACGTTGCCATCTGCTGGTAAATCCCAACATGGCAACTCTATCCTGAAGACTCCACTTGTTTCTACCTATAGCTGGAACGAGTTCCATAAATCTATATACAATAAACAAAAGGCAAACCTTATGCCCAAGCTTACTCGAGTTGTCCTGAGTGTACTGTCCTACTCTCCCGTGTTCTAATAGTGTAACAATGCAAGCATCAAATGAATGGAGTCTAATGACTCATCAAATCATGAATTTTAAAAATAAGTTCCCATCTTCCTTCCCAGTCTGCCTCAATGCTTAAGTTTCAGGAATAAAACAAACTGGGAACGTTTCCTAATTCACCACCTCTTCCTTGCATACAAAACCTTTTGGCAAGCTGCTTTCAACATCTTTCCAAACTTAACAACCCTGAGGTTTCAGCAGTGAGCAAAGAAGGCACTTTGCTGTGGGAAAGCCTCAGAAGATGGCCAGCAAAGGACTGAATAACCAGTGGTTATTCACTCCCGAGCTACCATTTCAATGATGAAAATCTCTAATCACTTGCAAGGCCTTGATTTGATTTAAATATCCTGATAAACGCCTCGTTATAACTGTTGGCTGCTCCACTGTCCTACAAACTATCTACCTATAGAACACACGGTCAAGCAAACCAAGGCCTGCTCCCTAAGTCATACATAGCCCTTTACCTAGGAGGTGGTGGCATCAGTGACCCAATCACTGGACATGCCATTTTCTGATGAGACTTCCTCTAAGCTACATTTGTCCTCTTATCTCTTATTTCAGTGTGCTTACTAAGGACCTAGTGTGTCTAGGACTGATCTAAATAATAGAAATTCAGTCTAGCTGAGTATGGTAGCTTACATCTCTAATCCCAGCACTTGGGAGGCTGAGGCAGTGGGATTACTTTGAGTTTGGAGGCAGTCTACATAGTGAGTTTCAGGCCAGCCTATACTACAAAGTGAGGCCCTGTCACAAAAAAAAGAGGGCCAGGGGCGAAGGTACAGCTCCATGGTAGAGTGCTTGCCTAGCATACCTGAAGCTTGGGGGAAGGGGAGACAGCAACTGCTCAAACAGGTGGTAAATCAGAGAGATATTCTTCCCCTTTATGCAAACTATTTTCCACGTGCTGATTGCCATCTTCCATATAAAAAGTATAAATGGTTAATACCAAAGAGCAGATTACTGTCACCACCAAGTATGAATGGATGTCCACATTTCTACAAGCCAAAGGCTGTTTTTCTTGGCAAAGCCACAACAAAGACTCTGGGTCTATAAAAAGTTACTTTATTTTTATAAAATTTAGTACAAATCATATTGAAATATAAATCCTTCTTGAGCAGTATCAGTGATGATTACACAGTAATTCAAATGCAAGTATTTCCTTTTGTCTAGAGACACAGCACACGCTAATCTGCCCTTCATTTACCTGTGTTATAAAAACAGGCGACCTCTTAACTGCTGAGTCATCTTCACATTGTTCTCTAAGAGAAATGTCTTCATGGTTACTAGTTAGAACATCAAGAAAAGCTGAAATGCAGAATTCCTCCCCCTTATCACTTGTTCAGGTATCTTCTGATAAAAAATTAAAAAAAAAAACCTACAGACATTGCCTTGAGTTTGCCTCCAACAGAAAGATCTACAGTCTTTACCTCTGAGGGGTAAGGGAGACAAGAGCCAGTATTAGATTAAGCCTGCTCACTCATCTGGTCTGGAGCAGGTTGCACAGTGCCAAAAGAAAAAGCCAGTTTTGTTTTGTTTTTCCTTTCTGCTCGTGTGCCAAGCCACTCTTTTTGACAACACTTCTGCTGAAATCAGCATTCCCCAGCTTCCAATTCTGCTCACAGTTTTTCTGGAAAGAAGCACACTGGCATATCTGGGACACAAATCATAGAAAAGGGGGCATGGTGCTGTCTTTCCAGAAAACAGAAAAGCCCAAGAGCCAAAAGCAGCCCATTTAACTGTACAGCAGCCACCTTTAAAGGTCTCGCTGTTAAAGTGCTTTTCCATTTGCAAGAATGTCTACATGTTTCCAGCCTCTCCCCCGTGACTGGTTTCTGTAGCCCATACCATCTGTGGTCACTCATTGGGCTAGTGACACCAGTGACTATAGAATGAACTGACACTACTTGCTGACATCAGCCTTGCTTCAGTAGTACAGTTTCCTGGCTTAACAACTGAATTAGCCAATCACCATTGACCCAAATAACATAGGAAAAATAGCAAATGCATTAACAAATAATACTTTTTTTCTTTCATTAAAGCTCTACATTAGAGCCAGGCATGGTGGCACAGGATTGTAATCCTAGCACTGAGAAGATGTAAGCAGGGGAATAGAATGTTCAATGCTAGCCTGTGCTACACAAGCAAGATCATATCTCGGGAGAGGTGGAAAAAAGTAGTAAAAAGGGAATGTATCTACAACAAAGAAAAAGGAAGAAAGGAGGGAGGGAGAGGAAGAAAAAGAGAGGAAGGAAGGGAGAGGAAGGAAGGAAGGAAGGAAGGAAGGAAGGAAGGAAGGAAGGAGAGAGCCTCATCACCCTGAGGCCAATACGTACATTGAAATCTTTGGTTCTGGTTTGCAGTATGTACCAGGAGCTGAAACCTGAACTCCATCTCAAGTACAGTGGAATCCACATGGTAAATCCCCATGGAATTTAGCCATGGCCTCTCATGCCTAGCAGATTAATTCACAAAAGCCCTGAGAACTGGCATACTTTTCCTGGTAGGGCAGAACCCGCACAACAGGACTAAGTAAATCTAAATTTACCCACACCTCGTTCATCTTGCATCCAAAGCATTAGCTCTATGTTTTTTTGTGCACTCAATAGTTAACATAGCAAGCCTGAACTGCTTGCTATCCTTGCAAAGGCCTGCTTGCAATGTTGGCCCTTGGCTGGCACCTACAAACTGCAACTTAGAAAGGGCTCCCACCAGAAACTGTTAAGATTGGCTCACTACTCCCATACTGTTTCTGAAACACTATGGCTTTTGCCAAATGCCTGTTGCGTGGAATCTTGAATTTTGCCTTGTGCTAGGCAAAAATTTTTATTGCCAGTAAAAGCTCTGGGCACCAAGTCTTTGATGACTTTCATGTGCATTGTCATGAATCACTGAATCACTCCCCTATATCCAAATAGGAGACTTTAGAAGCTCATACTTCGATCCCATAGGCTTCCTTTTCCATTTGCTGAGTCTTCCCTGTATCCTGTCATTGTCCTAAATCAAAGCCGTAAGACTATATGCTAAACCCTGAGTCTTCTTGATGAATCGTGGAACCCAAGTGTGTCCTTAAGAACCTCTGACACAATCGGAGTAGGGAGGCTCAGTGGACAGTCCCTGTCATTGCTAGTTCCACTCCCATCCTTCTGTCCCTTTTTGCACAACAGATCCTATTCACAGATGCCTGAATGTCAAATGCATGTCCCTTCCTACGAGTCCCTTCCTTTATAGCACATTCGCAGAACATATTTAAAATGTCTAGAGGAACTCAGAAGTTATTTCCAAAGGAACAAGAGACAGCACTGACTTGATTCAAGTTCTTTTCAAAGTTGTCTGAATATCTATCAGGCCTCCCATGAACATGGAGACCCAAAAACAAGTGGCAATGGTCCTCCCTATACAATGCCACTTGCCAGTCACCATTGAGGATGTGCAAGTACCACTGTAGGAGGGAGTGTATCAATACTGCATATGCTTAGCTTGGAACATGACTAAAGTGATGGATACATTTAGCCCTTTTTTGAAACCTAAGTGCCCTATGGTTCTTGAGTACTATAAGCTCAGTTCTGGTCCTGTGGCCAATTCAAACTAATCCATCTACCAGGAGCAAGCCTTGGCTAGTGAGTCTTGAGATGCCCATTATGTCTTAGCTGCCGCTCCTCATTCCTCCTGCTTCTCCACGCATGGTACTTCTTGACGCTTTTCTTCCACGCAAAGCGCCAGATGCTAACCATAAAGCACCAAGACACAGCATACATCGCTATTCCCCCAACCTTCACAAACCACTTGGGTGTGGGTGAGACCATTTCACAGAAAAGAAGATGAGCACCTACACCAATCCTCACACCAGTGAACAGAGCCACAAAGAGGAAGTCTACCACATCCCCAGTGAAACTGTGGTAGTGCCCGGTTTCACGGAGAAACCAGCGCAACTGGAGCAACGGGTTGGTGATCTCACTTCCAAAGAGGACCGCGTTGACCTCTGTGCCCGACTCCCCAAGTGCTAGGGCCATGATGATCCCTAAGATGCTCAGTGTGTGGTGAGCCAGCATCAGGGCACCCTCGGACTGGAAATAGATGCACCAGCCCAAGTCGAAGATGAAGTAGCCCAAGGTAAGACACAGAATGTGAACTTGGAGAGGTGTGTTCGGTGAACCTGAAACAAACGAAGACAGAGAAAGACAACATGGCTGGGAATTGGGCCACCTGCATAGGGATCCTCTGCCATTGTCTTTCAAATCTTTCAGGACCACTAAAGAGGACAAAAGCAATGACAGACACAAGTTTCTTTCTGGTTCTGTTTTGGTTAGGGTTTCTCTGTGTAGCCCCGACTGCCCAGGAACTCGCTCAACAGACCAGGCTGGCCTAGATCCACCTGCTTCTGCCTCCTGAGTGCTGGGATTAAAGGTGTACACCACCACCTCCTAACATAAACTTTTAAAAATGATAACAATAAAACAAAACCTAAAATCTACCCTTACTTATAATCCCAGCACTTGGATAGAAGAAGGGGGATCAGGACACTGCCAACCTTGGCTACACAGGGAGGAAGTCAGGGCCAGCCTGGGTTACATGAGAGCCTGTCTCAAAAGACAAGACTAAAGTCTAAAACTGTCCTCTTTCTTGCTTTCTTTTTTTGTTTGTTTGGGTTTTTTGTTTGTTTTGTTTTTCTATTTGTTTTGTTTTATTTTGGGTTTCTTTTGTTTTTTTTTTCTTTTTTGGTTTTGTTTTTGCTTTTTGAGACAGGGTCCTCCTAGTACTTGCTTTGTAGCTAAGGCTAACCTAGGACTTTAGCAATCTCGCTGGTTTAACCTCCAAGGGTGTGGGTCACAGACAAGGGCTACAGAGTAAACTATAAGGCAAGTCTGGGTAGTAAGGCCCTGTCTAAAAACAATATCAGGAAAAATAATAAAATAGTAATAAAACCTCAAAGACTTCAGTGAGTGATTTGACTGTTCAACCAGTGTTCTTCCTGTGGAAGAACATAAAATAGTTATTTTGTTGTTTCAGGGAACGTTCTAACTTCCTCCCTTTAAGCCAGCTAGATTCTTGGGTCACTCAGGTCACTCTGCCAGGTACATCAAATTCTTTTTTTTATTTTTTTCCAAGACAGGATTTCTCTGTGTGGCCTTGACTGTCCTGAAACTCACTCTGTAGACCAGGCTGGCCTTGAACGCACAGAGATCCACCTGCCTCTGCCTCCTGAGTGCTGGGACCAAAGGTGTGCACCACCACTGCCCAGCTCAGATTCATTGATTAACCTAGAGGATTGGGTAATTGGACACTGGCAGTTCTAACACATCCTGAAAGCAGACTCCGGAGGGAACTCCCAGAGTGTCCTCATGTTCAATGACATGAGGTACAATGACCTGACATATTTAAAATAATTAAGAATCTTCAAATAAAACACAAAATTGAGGAAGTTGTTTCATTTCAGTTTGATAGAAAAATTAGACATTTGAGGCCAGCTTGAACTATAAAACAAGAACCTGCCTTAAAAAATCAACAACAGGGGGCTGGAGAGATGGCTCAGAGGTTAAGAGCACTGACTGCTCTTCCAGAGGTCCTGAGTTCAATTCCCAGCAACCACATGGTGGCTCACAACCATCCATAATGAGATCTGGTGCCCTCTTCTGGCGTGCAGACATACATGGAGGCAGGATGTTGTATTCATAATAAATAAATAAATCTTTTAAAAAAATCAACAACAGGGGCTGGAGAGGTGGCTCAGTGGTTAAGAGCACTGACTGCTCTTCAGAAGGACCCGGGTTCAATTACCAGCCCCCACATGGAAGCTCATAACTGTCTAACTCAGTTCCAGGAGATCTGACACCAATGCACATAAAACATGTATATGAGAAAATAGAGGAGAGAACAGGGACACAGCCCAGTGTCTAACATGTTCATAGCCCAGATTCAATCCCCAGCACCACAAAAAGGCAAGAAAAGAAAGAACCCCAATAGCACAAAAGAGTTGTGAAAAGCAGAAGCCAGGAGGTGACATACACAATATCAAAGTTAACAATGAAGACTGTAATACAAATTATTAGAATGGAAATAATTCTTCAATATTATACAAATCTATCTTTAAGTCCCCCAAATCATAAATCCCTAAGGAAAAATCTCTAATGTCCCTTCTACCTACCTGGGTGGGTAAAAGGCCAAGGGCCATCAATGAAGCCGATATATGCAGACAGGCCTATAGAGAGGATTCCGTGGGTGAAGGTCACCAGCCGGCAGCTCCACTCATAGCTTCGGTGCTTATTCAGGTGGCAGAAAGATGTATAGAGTGAGAGCCAGCCACCCAGGCTGCACAGCACCTGCAGACACAGACCTAATGCCATCCTACGACAGAAGAGACCAAAACCAGGAAAACAAAGGATGTACCCTAAGAAAACAGCAGCGGATCATTTTGTACATATGCCCGAAGTGCTACTATAAAATAATATGAAGGCAGGACCTTTACTGACTACGTATCCAAGACTCTTGTACATAAATGTGGCATCTATATTTATGACTGCATCCCCCTAGAGATACTGTGTCAGCACCTGATGAAAGCTGTGTCCTGGAAACCAGCAACAGCCCTCTGAATTATTACTAACTCCACACTTAACGAACGACCCAGTGTCAATAATAACCTTCCAGAGATCCCTGACTTTGGATAGTGATACACAGATAACCAAGCACATGTACCCAATAACGTGCTTGCACTTCACAAATCCCAACACTACCCAGGCATAGTGGCGTGTGCCTGTAATCTCAGTTACTCAGGAGGCTGAGTGAGGAGGATGTCAAGTTTGAAGTCAGCTTGATCTACACAGCAGGTTCAAGTCCAGCCTGGGCTATTTACAGAGGCTGTGTCTCAGAACAGAATTAAAAAGGACTAGGGATATAGCTCAATGGTAGAACACTTGCCTTTCATGTGTGTAGGGCTCTTGGGCTTTCATGTGTGAAGCCTTGGGTTCAATTCCCAGTATCAAACACAAAAAGACATGGGAGCAAGGACAGTTCAGTTGGTAAACATGGGAACCTGATGTTTGAGTTCCAGACCCACATAAAAAAGTCAAGCATAACAGTGCATTCTAGTGCTGGAGAGATGGAAAAGATGATTTCCTATTGAGAAACCCTATCTCAAAAAGCAAGGTGGACTGGGACCGAGGAATATTACCAGAGGTTGGGCCTCTAGTCTCCATATGCCTCTCTCTCTCTCTCTCTCTCTCTCTCTCTCTCTCTCTCTCTCTCTCTCTCTCTCTCTCTCTCTCTCTCTCTCTCTCTCTCTCTCTCTCTCTCTCTCTCTCTCTCTGTGTGTGTGTGTGTGTGTGTATGGTGTATACATACACTGCAGCACACAGAGGCAAAGCTCTCTTAATAATAATAATAAAGTAAATAAACAAAATACCACTTTGGTTTCTGCTAGAAGTCCCATGATACCAGGCATTTTAATGTAGTTAAGCTGAAACTAAATTTGGCTGAGGTCTGGATTTGGGTCATTGGTTTATCAGTCAAAATCAAAACTTGAGGCAAATGTAAATACAAAGCCAAACAAAGAGTCCAGACCTCTTGGAAGGTATCCCATCTCTATTATTTATCAACAAGGAAGCAAAAGGTTTTTTAAGTAAATGTTGAGATACAAAAATATGCTTAAGGAAATTATTCAGTTAAAAGTGAAACAAAGTAGCTCATGGGTGTCTATAATTCTAGCACTGGGGCAGCAGAGGCAGGAGGATCACCTAGAGTAGGAGTTCAGTCTGGTCAACACAGTGAGTTCCAGGCCTGCCAAGGCTACATAGTAATACCTTGTCTCAAAATAGTGGATGGATGGATGGATGGATGGATGGATGGGTGGATGGATGGATGGATGGGATGGATGGATGGATGGATGGACGGACGGATGGACGGACAGGTGGATGGATGGATGGATGAATGGATAGATAGGGTAGAGATAGTGAAGTCAGAAAACTTTCATTTTTGAATTTTTGCTGATACATTTAGACAAGCATAGTCAACACTGAGTTACTTTAGTCATACAAAAGTAGACTCCAAAAAGGACTAAGATGTCATTTTTAATATACACTAGCTCCTCTGTTGAAAGTACAAATAAAGCCAGGCAGTGGTGGTGTTCACCTTAAATTCCAGCACTGGGGAGGCAGTGGCAGGATCTCTGTGATTTCGAGGCCAGCCTGGTCTATAGCATGAGTTCCAAGACAGGCACCAATGCTACAAAGAAACCCTGTCTCAAAAAAAAAAGAGGAGGAGGAGGAGGAGGAAAGAAGGAAAGAAGGAAGAAAGGAAGGAAGGGAGGGAGGGAGGAAGGAAGGAAGGAAGGAAGGAAGGAAGGAAGGAAGGAAGGAAGGAAGGACAAATAAAAAAGGAAATACCAAACACGTCAGCTACGTGTCTCATTTCCATCTCTCCGCAAATTCTCTGCATGGCTGCACTTTAACCGATCACCCTTTTCTGACAAATGCATACCAACACCCCTCAATGCACGAGCCACTCCCAGGAATGCTATCCAGAGAGGGCTTGGGCAAAGGGCAAGTTTCACTCAGCTTTCATAAGAAATCAAATTTCCATTCAAGAAAACAATTAGGTGTCCATCACAACCCTGAAAGTGGGAAAATCACTTTAACCTGAAGAATGTTTTAAAACTAAAATTAGGGAACAGAAAAAGGGCAGAAAGAAAAAAAGGGGGGGTCAGTTCAGTTCTAAGGCACATTTTCTGAAACTTGTAGGCCAATCTTCAGAGTAAGGGCCAGACATACAAAGTACCCAAGTGAAAAGCGCTGTCCCTCTTACTTCCTTTGAAAGGCCAGGGTCACTGGCCAGTAAGGCGGATCAGCTGATTGGGACTCGGCGATTAGTATTTTTAGAGTCCTCTTCTCTGAATCCTAATTCCCTGGCCCAACAGAGGAAACAGTAACCCATTTACAAACACTCCAGTAAAAAGCAGGCATTTGTAAACGGCAGACGCAGCTCTGTGACCTTGAGCCTTCGTGTCTAGTGTGGGGTCTAGGAGGTTCCCAGGCTCTCGCAGCTCGCTGCTCGGGCTCCCCCATCCCGGAGAGCAGCGGCGCTGGGCGGGCGCCTGGCTCCAGGCCTCGGACGAGCTCAGTCCGCGGCTCTGAGCCAGCAGCAAGATTGCAGCCTGCCGGGGGACGTGCCCCAAGGCCTCGGCCACGCCCGGCGTCCAGCCCGGATCGCCCCATCTTGGACCGTTATCTAGGCATCCAGCCGGGTGCCCAGAGCTTGGCGCAGAGAGGCTCCGGCGCCCCGGGGCAAAGGAGCCCGAGCGCACCTGGCCGCCCGCCCGCCCGCCTCCGTCCCTGCCTGCTCCAAGAGCAGGCCAATGCCCATGCCGCCGGCGAGTGCTGTTACCTGGCCGAGCGCACCGGGAAGCCTCGGGCGCCCGGGCGCCCACAGCCCAGGGCCCGGATCGCGGCGACAGGAAGCTGCGGGGGAGGGAGGGGGGAGCCGAGGCTGTGACGGCAACGGAGGAGGAGCCGGGGGTCTAGGGGCACCTGCTGGCTGGGAGGACAGAACGCAGAGTGGAAGCTGGGCCAACGAGGGAGGGTCCTGCTTTGGGCAGGGAAGGGAAGGGTGCTCTGTTGCTTCTTTGTTGGTCTGTTTAAATCACTTTGGGGCTGTGAATGTAGTGCCTGACTGGCTTTTTAGTGGTAGAACGTTTGCCTTCCACGGTGAGGCCCTGGATTCAGCCTCCAAAAATCTACTGATCCACTCCGCCTCTGTGAGATGGAACAGCCTCTTCACTAAACATTTACTGAGCACCTAGTAAACCCCACAACCTACACTATCCTATGGGTAACGGAAGAGCCTGTCTTTGATCTCCTGCTTGAATCTGAGTGGTGAGACAAGCACAAAAGTTCTTAGGCCTGGGAATTGCGTTGCTCTCTTTGTAGCATTGCCCCTATCTGGGTGTAAACACATGGTTTAAAAGGAGCTAGAGAGATGGCTTAACAGTTAAGAGCCTTTGCAGCTCTTACACAGGACTAGAGTGCAGTTCCCTGCATCCACGTCAGACAGCTCACAACTGCCTCAGACTCTAGCGCCAAGGATTCTACGCCCTCTTCTGGCTTTTAGTAGCACCACCCATGTGTGCACACACGTGCAGACCCACACACACATATGTTTTAACCCTTAATTCTGCTTGGTATGCAGCTGGGCACGTGAAGTCTATGCCTCCTTCCTCATCACAGAATGGGGAGTGTAATGCTTTTCTCATAGATTATTGTGAAAAATTGAAAAGGCTACATTAATAAGTACATAGAGTGATGGGTGGCACGTAGAAGTTCCTATAAATACCATCTATTGTCTTTATTTAACTTTGGAGTATTTCTTCCCCAATACTGGGATTAAACCAGAGGCCCCAATCTTGAGAGGAAAATGCTCCACCACTGAGCTGTGTTCTCAGGCCTTTGTTGTATTTTTGGACAAATTCTTGTTTCTCCCCAGGTCTGAGGATTTTGAGTTTCAAGAAATATGAGTGTGATGTAGAGGTGTGTGCCTGTAATCCCAGCACTTGGGAGGCTGAGGCAGAAGGATTGTAAATTAAGAGGCTAGCCTATGTATTTTGTCCCAGAATTAAAACAAACACACACACACACACACATACACACACACACACACACACACACACACACACACACACTGCAAGGGGAGGGGAATGTCAACTAGAATAATGGGGTAGGGAAGGGAAAGTCTGGCTTGTTGATCAAGGCTGACAATGTTGGGATGCTAAGGAGCACCATGTCCAGGAATTGAAAATGCTCTCATTTTGGTTTTTATTGTGTTAACCCTTCAAAGGCAAAGATGACACTCTTTTCACCTTTTTTCCTAGAACCTAATATGGGACAGGTTTAACGAGTGTTGGTTGAATTAATGAAAGAGTAAGTCAGTTGGGATGGCTGGCACCTGTAATCCCAGCATATCGGAGGTGGAGGCAGGAAGATCAGGAACTCTCAGCTATGTAGCAAATGCAGTTTGGGGTACAGGAAGCCTCTAAAAGGGAAGAGAAACCTGAATTAATAGGAAACTACATTAGAAGCAGCACAGATGACTTTCCAATGCTTGTTGATCACTGCTTGGAAAGTGATTTCAAAACACATATATACATCTTAAATATTGTGAGTCAGTAGGCCTGATATGGAGCAGGAATGAGTGTGTTTTAAAATCTGCCTGGGGGACAAGGCTTCATGTGGAGGGGGATTGGGACACCAACCTAGCCACAAAACCTTCTGACCTACAGTTTGTCCTGCCTTCATTCAGAGTGTCCTGGGACCAGAGCCTAGCAGAATTGTCATCAAAGAGACCAGAGAGACTTCATCCAGCAACAGATGGAAGTAGATAAAGAGTCCTGCAGTCAAACATTAGGTGCAGCTCGGAGATCCTGTGGAGGAGGGGGAGGATAGGAGGAGCCAGAGTGGTCAGGGACACCAAGAAAACATGGCTCACAGAATCGATTGAGAGGGACTCATGGGGCTCGAAGAGTTCAGGGAGCCTGTAGGGGTCTGATCTAGGTCTCCTGCAAATATGCTATGGCTGAGTATCTTGGTGTTCTTACGGGATTCCTAACTGTGGGAGCAGGGGTAATCACTGACTTTTTTGCCTGCTGTGGGACTCTTTTCCTACTGCTGGGTTGCCTGGTCCAGACTTGCTGTCTTATTGTAGCATATTGTGCCATGTTTGATTGATGTCCCTGGAAGACCTGCTCTTTTCTAAGGGGAGACAGAGGAGAGCATGAATTTGGGGGAGAGGGGAGATGGGGGAGGAGACTGGGTGGGGGGAGGAGAGGGAAGGGAAACTGGACAGGTTGTAATATATGAGAGAATAAAAAATAATAAAAACCTCCCTGTAGTCATTTAGATAATAGTCACATTAAGAGCCACTACTGTCAAAGAACCCCTTAGCTGTCTTTTTGTTTGTTTTCAAGACAGGGTTTCTCTGTGTAACAGCCCTGGCTGTCCTGGAACTCACTTTGTAAACCATGCTAGCCTCAAACTCACAGAGATCCACCTGCCTCAGCATCCAGAATGCTGGGATTAAAGGCATTCACCACCACTACCTGTCGAACCTTAGCTGTCTTGATGCTAGCTCCAGGTATCTAACCACTGTAGTGGCTAAGAGGAGGCCGGTGATGTTTTGAGCAAGGAAATTATGCTATGCTCCCCCAGCTTTTGCTGTTCAATGTGTGGTCTAGGAACTAGAGAAAGGTCACCAACAAAATATCATTAAGACACCCACAACCCCAGAGCCTAACTCTGGACATACTAAACAGAATATGCATTTTAACAGTGAGTTTCTGGCAATACTGAGAACTGAACCCAGGACCTTGGACATAATAGGCAAGCATTCTACTACTGAGTTACTATATCCAAGCCTTGGGCAGGGATTCACAATCCCAAAATAGAATCATTTAAATAGGTGTGCCAAATCACACCCCAAAACAAGTGAAGTAGAATTATCAGTGTGGACATCAGTCACTAGTAGCTTTCCAGGTGCTCCAGATTTACTGCCTGAAATCAGTTAAGATCAGTGTGAGACCAAACAGCAGAGTGTGAACATGCAAATTAACAAAATCAGAAATGAAAAGGGGGACATAACAACGGACTCTGAGGAAATTCAGAGAATCATCATGTCATACTTTGAAAACCTGTACTCCACAAAATTCAAAAATTTAAAGGAAATGGACGGCTTCCTGGATAGCTATCACTTGCCAAAATTAAATCAAGAACAGATAAGCAATTTAAATAGACCTATCACCCCTATGGAAATAGAAGCAGTCATCAAAAGTCTCTCAATCAAAAAAAGCCCAGGTCCAGATGGCCTCAGTGCAGAATTCTACCAGAAATTCAAAGATCAGCTTGTACCAATTCTTCTCAAAGTATTCCACACAATAGAAGCAGAAGGATCTTTGCCAAACTCTTCTATGAGGCTTCAATAACCTTGATCCCCAAGCCACACAAAGACACAACTAAGAAAGAACTTCAGACCAATATACCTCATGAACATTGATGCAAAAATACTCAATGAAATACTGGCAAATCGGATCTAAGAACACATCAAAACAATCATTCACCACGATCAAGTAGGTTTCATCCCAGGGATGCAGGGATGGTTCAACATACGAAAATCCATCAACGTAATCCACCGTATATAAACAAGCTGAAAAACAAAAATCACATGATCATCTTACTAGATGCTGAAAAAGCCTTTGACAAAATCTAACACCCCTTCATGATAAAGGTCTTGGAGAGATCTGGGAACATACCTAAACATAATAAAAGTTATATACAATAAACCAACAGCCAACATCAAACTAAATGGACAGAAACTCAACGCAATCCCTCTAAATCAGGAACAAAACAAGGCTGTCCACTCTCTCCATACCTTTTCAACATTGTACTTGAAGTTCTAGCCATTGCCATACAACAACAAAAGGGGACCAAGGGGATACAAATTGGGAAGGAAGAGGTCAAACTTTCACTGTTTGCAGACGATATGATAGTTTACATCAATGACCCAAAGAACTCTACCAGGGAACTCTTACAGCTGATTAACACCTTCAGCAAAGTGGCAGGCTAAAAGATCAACTCAAGAAAATCAGTAGCCCTACTATATACAGATGATAAAAGGGCTGAGAAAGAAATCAGAGAAACATCACCTTTTACAATTGCCACAAACAACATAAAATACCGTGGGGTAATGCTAACCAAACAAGTGAAAGACCTGTATTGCAAGAACTTTGAATCTTTAAAGAAAGAAATTAAAGAAGCCCTCAGAAAATGGAAAGATCTCCCATGCTCTTGGATAGGTAGGATCAATGTAGTAAAAATGGCAATCCTGCCAAAAGCAATCTACAGATTCAATGCAATCCCCATTAAAATCCCAGCACAATTCTTCACAAACCTTGAAAGAACAATAATCAATTTTGTATGGAAAAACAAAAGACCCAGGATAGCCAAAACAACCCTGTTCAACAAGGCAACGTCCGGAGCCATCACCATCCCTGACTTCAAGCTCTATTATAGAGCTATAGTCCTGAAAACAGCTTGGTATTGGCACAAAAACAGACAGGTAGACCAATGGAATCGAATTGAAAACCCTGATATTAACCCACACACGTATGAACATCTGATCTTTGACAAAGAAGCTAAAAATATACAATGGAGTAAAGAAAGCATCTTCAACAAATGGTGCTGGCATAACTGGAGGCAGGCATGTAGAAGAATGCAGATCGATCCATGTTTATCGCCATGCACAAAACTTAAGTCCAAATGGATCAAAGACCTCAACATAAATCCAGCTACACTGAACCTCTTAGAAGAGAAAGTGGGTGGTACCCTTGAACGAATTGGTACAGGAGATAGCTTCCTGAACATAACACCACTAGCACAGACAGTGAGGTCAACAATGAATAAATGGGACCTCCTGAAACTGAGAAGCTTCTGTAAGGCAAAGGACACAGTCAGCAAGACAAAAAGGCAGCCCACAGAATGGGAAAAAATATTCACTAACCCCACATCTGACAGAGGGTTGATCTCCAAAATTTACAAAAAACTCAAGAAGCAAGTCTCCAAAACACCAAAAGATCCAATTAAAAAGTGGGCTGCAGAACTAAATAGAGAATTTTCAATAGAGGAGTCTAAAATGGTTGAGAGGCACTTGAGAAAGTACTCAACATCAAAACAACTCTGAGATACCATCTCACTCCTGTCAGAATGGCTAAAATCAAAAACACCAACGACAATTTATGCTGGAGAGGATGTGGTAAAAGGGGAACACTCCTCCATTGCTGGTGGGAGTGCCAACTTGTTCAGCCACTTTGGAAAGCAGTATGGAGATTCCTCAGAAAAATGGGAATAAACCTACCACAAGACCCAGCAACTCCACTCTTAGGCATATATCCAAAAGATGCCCAGTCATACAACAAGGATGTCTGTTCCACTATGTTCATAGCAGCATTATTTGTAGTAGCCAGAACTTGGAAGCAACCTAGATGCCCCTCAACCTAAGAGTTGATAGAGAAAATGTGGTACATTTACTCAATGGAGTACTATTCAGCAGAAAAAAACAACGGAATCCTGAGATTTGCAGGCAAATGGATGACACTAGAAGAAACCATCCTGAGTGAGGTAACACAGTCACAAAAAGAGAAACATGGCATGTACTCTCTCATATATGGATTTTAGACATAGATCTGGGGAGTACCAGCTTACAATTCCATGGCCAGAAAGTCTGGGAAACAGAAACTTCATTCAGTGGCTGATGGAAGAAGAGGCAGACTCCCATGGCTAAGCACTGAGCTGAACTCAAGAAAGCCAGTAACAGAGAGGGAGGACTGATGACCAAAGGGATTAAGACTGGGCTGGTTTAACCCCAGAAACAGCTGACCTGACAAGGGTTAACTCTGGAATCCCAGGCTGATGCCTGGGAATCCAGCATGGGACTGATCAAGACCCCCTGAATGGGGGTGCCAGTGAGGAGGCCTAGGTAATCTATTGAGCCTTGGGCAGTAGATCAGTACTCATCCCGAGTATACACATGGACTTTGGACTCCCATCCAACAATGTGAGATGAACTCTCACCCTGAACTCTTGGGGAGAGTCTAGGCCCTGTCCTGGATGAAATGACAGACTATGGACACCCCCATGGAGGGCCTCACCCTCCCTGGGGAAATGAGGGGATAATGGGGGGTTGGGGGGAGGGCACAGGAGGAGGGGAGGGAAAGGGAGAGGGACCTGGAACTGACTTGTGAAGCAACTTTGTTTCTAATCTAAATTTAAACTTAAAAATAAATAATAAAAAAAGATCAGTGTGAGAGCAATTGGAGATGTGTTAGAAAAGAACCAAACACAACTGTAGAGAGAAAAGTATCAATGTAATGATGCCTAACAATATTCTACTACACGCGTAGATTGGTGCCTAACCCAATTGTCATCAGGGAGACTTCATCCAGCAACTGATAGAGGCAGATGCAGACCCACAGCCAAAATTAGGTTGTGTTTGGGGATTTTTCTACCAGTAAATGTCAGACATAAAATGCAGGTGTCTTGTAAGAATTTCTCTCCTGAAAAGGGGTTGTGAGTAGAAAAAATTTACAAACCTCTAATTCATAGAGAAAAAAAAGAATTACATTGTTTTAAAATGTGCAGCAGTGTTTGAGACAAGGTGACATTCTAGTCCAGGCTTGCTTTGAGCTCACTGTTGTAGCCAAGGCTAGCTCGGAACTTCTGATTCCTCCTGCCTCAGCCTCCTGAGTGTTGTGTTTACAGGAATGTACCGCCATGCCTGGGATTAAACCTCTTAAATGCCCTAATATGTGCAAGTAACAATACTAGCCATAAGAGACAAGAAAATAAAACAATCCAGAGGGACAGAGGAGTCTCAGAGATATGCCAGATGGTCCTGTGACCAGACACTTGGGAGTCAGAGGCAGGTTCCCAGACTGAAATCCCCCTGAATTGGACCCAAAGTTCTTACTTTGCCTTAGAAGTTGGGCATAGTGGTGCAGGCCTGTAAGCCCAGTACTTGAGAAGCAGAGACAGAAAGGTTAGTTGCTTGGGATCATCTTGATCTGCATAGTGAATTTCAGGCTAACCTGTGCCACAAGGGGTTCAACAAACAAAAGACCGGACAGAGTCTGAGCTACATTGGAGTACCAGGCCAGCTAAAGGCAAGACCCTACTGTAAATAAACTGACAGAACAACAGTATGAAATAAGCAACAGACTCAATATTTTCCTTTGTTTACCCTTCCACATCGGCTAGTGTTGCTCTTAGGTGCTTCTCTCTTAGATGTGCATAGATGGCGAAGCAGCTGAAACAAACTTCTATTAAACTTCTTTGGAATTATGAATTCTTCAGCGTCCTGCAGATATGAAAGCCGAGTCCAAGCCCACCTGTAAATTTGATTATACTCAGCAAATGTCCCAGTCAATGGGCAGTGGGAGCTACTAGAGGCCAAACCCGAAGGCTACCCTTCTGCTTATTTTTGTTTATTTCAGATGGTCTCTCTTTGTAACACTGACTGGCATGGAACTCACCACATAGACCAAACTAGCCTTTAACTCACAGCAACCCACCTGCATTTTCCTCCCAAGTGTGCCACGAACATTCTATTTTTTAAAACAAAATGTGGATCAGTGGGTAAAAACCAGACTTTTGGATGGTGCCAGAGATTGTTTTCAATACCTACCTGGGCAGGATGTCAAGGTGGGCAGTGTTGGAGCAGGAAAGGGTTATCTCGATGTCAGGACACGTGCGGATGTGCATGGCAGCCTACTTTCTTTGGACACTTAAGTGCAGTCACTGCTGCAGACTCCTTCTGCCGTCTCTTGGCTACATATCTAGCTTCCTAAATGCACTTTGTTTTTGAAACTGGGCCTCACTATGCTGCAAAGGCTAGCCTAGAACTCCTAGACTCAAGCAACCCTGGCACCTCAGCCTCCTATGTCTGGTGAAGCCAGCAGGTACACACTAGTGTTCTCAGCTCACATTTTATCTACATCAAGGCACAAAAGATCCTTGATGTTTTGTGTATAGGTTTCCCATGTGGATATTATTACTTGCAACAAATGTTAGATCCTGAGATGGCTAATTTTGACTTGAAAGTTGTCTGGGTTTTGAGACACCTGGAACATTGGCAAGGCACAATCCTGTCTACAGTGCTGTTTCCAGATAAGGCCATGAGGGCTGTGGCCTAAGGAATGCAATAACCTCCTGATGGATTCATAATGTGATGGCATTAGTGGTAGGTGAGGCCTCCTTAGGGGAAGGTCTTTGAGGCTATCTAGCCATGGGTCCTTCCTGAAAACCTTTTATTGTTTCCTCTCTGCCATGTTGAGAATTACTTCCCTCTACCATGTCCTTCCAGCTATGATAGACACCTCTGAAACCATAAGCTAAAAGAAATCTTTCCTGCCTCAAGTTGTTCTATCAGGCATTTTGATCATGGCTACAAATCCCCATCATCGTTTCTCCTCGTCAACTGTAACTCCAAAGGGCCTTTTTCCCCACTGGTCAGTGTTTAAGAATTGCAACTACTTAAATTTTTATTAAGCTGGGTGACTGACTGTGGTGCCTTCCAGGCCCATGATCCCCAGCACTTAGAAAGTTGAGGCAGGAGGATTACAATGAGTTTAAGGTCAACCTGGCTAAATAATGAGCTTGAGGCCAGCCTGGGCTACAGAATGTGATCCTACCTCAAAACCAAAAAACAATAATAAAAAATTCCTATCACTAACAAAAATTAACCTAATAAAAAGCTCAATAAGCTTATCCTTCAATGTTCTGACTTTGTCGAGATGTCTTCTCAAGCCAATATATGTTGTCATGAAATTGTCCTCTGTGTTAAACAACTTTTGCCTTCCATTGTATATCATGACAGCAGAATAGTCAATATTTAGGATACATGAGATAGATCAGCTTTGGTTCTACCTCCTAAGTCTTCAAGTGATATGACCTAAAATATTCACCATACTCCTCTCTTATAAAGTCTGTCCATTCATGGAGGGCATGACCCCCTTTGTCCAAGTGGGAACAAAGGGCCAGGTGGAATGGGAGGAAGTTTTTTGGGGAACAATCTCTCACTCAGATCCCAAAGTAGTTCTGTCCTTGAGCAATTTGGGACCCGGTATAAATACAGGCCATCCCCAGTACCCACTTCATGTTCCAAAAGGAACTATTTTACCCCATCCCTTTTCCATTATCTGTACTCACATTTTACCTCACACACACACACAAAAGGCATGAAGCACTCCTCTGACCCGCTTCTTATTAACAGTGGAATAGTTTATGTCATTGCTATACAAATATATTTAGAAACAGAGATTCCCTTGAGTCTCAACAGTTTCCTGGATATTCAGTCTTTGAAAAAAAAAGTTACAGGGCAGGGCGTTGGAGGCTCATGCCTTTAATCCCAGCACTCAGGAGACAAAGGCAAGAGGATCTTTGTGAGTTTGAGACCAACCTGGTCTACAAGAGCTAGTTCCAGGACAGCCTCCAAAGCCACAGAGAAACCCTGTCTTGAAAAACAAAACAAAAAAAAGTTACTGTTTCTGGGATGGCTTCATGTGACAGTTTTACACACAGGCCCAAAGAAGCAGACTCCACATAGAATGTTCCCCTCAAAGTCAGCAGAGCCCCAGCTCATGTGGGAACTCTGTAGTATTCCACACTTTGGTGTCCCCCTCTTTCTAATAGAGGATAAAATATTACACAGACATTATCAAAATTCACACCTGAGTTAGACATTTTGCTGGAAAATTACACATTCAAGAGGAAAGGTCATAGAGTAGAACAGGAAACGACTATGTACAAGAGTGTGGCCAGTGCCTCGGGTGTGGCTTCCTCTCTTTCTCTCCTTCACCCTCCCTCCCTCTCCCGTTGCTTCCACAATTTTCTGGGGTCAGGAGAAAGGAGAGGGGCAAGACAAGGAGAAACATGGGGAGCAAAGAAAGGCAAGTGTTCTTGAACTCAGGGAGATGTGGGCATTGGGAGAGTACCTGTAGATGGGAAAACATGGCCAGAAGGTAGCTCTGCCATTTATAGAGAGGAAGGGACTTTGCAGGGCACAGAATAGAAGGGTTTGATTATAGAAAAGGAAGGGAGGGTTAAAAGAAAATGAGGCAAAAATGAAAACTGTGCTAATTAAACAGAATAAGGCTTTGATGGAGACATGAGATTTCAGTCTTTGCACAGAATTTGGGATCTGTTCAGAATTTGGGCTGAGGGTAGAGACCAAACCATGATCTACCATCCTTGCAGTTTGGCACACTGATCAAATGGCTCTCCCCAGAAGCCCACAGACCAGCTGAGGAATAACAATGGCACGATGCCCTTCCTCTGAGAGATGAAGCCACAGTAAAGCCATTGAAAACGTTAGGGCAGGGAAGTGGCTATAGATAAGGCAGGTGAGCACGGTGAACTCCCAGCAGGATTATCAAGAGCCCAAGGCATCCATGTGGCCTTCAGGAAGGCATCAGTATGGCCTTCAGTCACAGTTTGGTTCTCCAGAGTCTCTGGATCCCTGGGAAGGCAAGAATGTGGGCTTGCTCTTCAGCAGTGGCCGTTCTCCCACCTGTCCCCAAGTAGTCTGTCCATTCATGGAGGGCATGACCCCCTTTGTCCAAGTGGGAACAAAGGGCCAGGTGGAATGGGAGGAAGTTTTTGGTCTCAGTGGAGGTAGGTGGGATGGTTCCAACGGTACCATGGTCTGGAAGGAAGAGAAAAACAGGCCAAGCTGGAGTTATAAACCTCATGGGGAAGACTAGGAATAGGGAGGTGACAACAGGCAGGCAGAGAGGTCCTTAAGGGGTGATGAAACCACTCTGGCATTAGATAAAGTGATGGTTGTACAGCCTTGTAAATTCTATGGCATATGAATCATGTCTCCAATACTAAACTACTAATATTATTTGGGTCACCTCAACCTCAGAAATTCTGACTTCCTAGACTATGAAACATCTAGACAACATTGCTGAACTACCTGGATTTGGACAAGAGGATTCATCTCTTCCTGTAAAGCTCAAGTGTGTAACTCAACTTGGTTTGTGTGTTTAAGATAGGGTCTCATTGAGCCAGTTGGTGGTGGCGCACGCCTTTAATCCCAGCACTCAGGAGGCAGAGGAAGGCAGATCTCTGTGAGTTCCAGACCAGCCTGGTCTATAAGAGCTAGTTCCAGGACAGCCTCCAAAGCCACAGAGAAACCCTGCCTCGACCCCCCCCCAAACAAAATCTATATACAGGCATCTGTGTGCAAACATATGGAGGCCATAGGACAACCTCGGGTGTTGTCCCCAGGAATGCCACCCACCTCCTTAGAGACGAGTTCTCTCATTGGCCAGGAGGTCAAAGGAGTCTTTCCTTACTTCCACCCTAGCACACACGGTCACACACGACTTTTTTATGTCCTTCTGTAGGTCAGACTCAGTCCTCATGCTTTCCAGGCAAGCACTTCACCAAAGGAACCGTCTCCCCGGCCCCACCCTCACCCCTACTTCAGATCTGTCTTCCTCTGTACCAGGGAAGATTCTCAAGACATCCATTCTAAGAGTACCTTTCCAGGAGTTTATTCAACTTGTGAGCTAAGGCCTGTGAGCAAGGGCCTGACCTGCGGCCTTCCAAACAGAACTAGGAGACACAGCTTGGTAGCACATTTCTGTCTCTCTGTGCCAGCCACACCTGAGGGCCAGAGTTGCTCTCTGCCTGAGCTCCAGGCTCTGGTCAGAATATCCCGTGACTCAAGTTCCTGGTGTGGAGTGCTCCTGAGCCCAGCTCTGGACCTGGTCCTTTCTCACGTGAGCATTTGGAAATTTCCACTATCAAAGTGAGGATGGAAATGTTGGCCTTGTTGACATCATCCTCTGCCAGGACTGCTCACAGGCTACAGCTTCTTTTTAAATCCTTGCTCCCCGGGGATGTAGTCCAGTCTAGCTCTGTCCTCCCTCCTCCATCCCATCCCCTCTGCTACACCGTTTCCCATTTCCAGTTCTTGTCTATGGCACTGGACCAACTCCTCTAATGCCCCTGAGACTGCCAGATGCTTCCTCACGGCCGTCCACTTACCCTGAGGAGTTAAAGCTGGAGGAGGAGTTCATTGCTGCTTTGGAGTTATTTTGAGATGCTGTGGGGCTGCTGGCATGGAGTCCTGAGCCAGGAGACGAAGGCCTGCTGTTGTTCCCAGGGGAACAGGATGACGTTACTAAGGACAAAGAGAGACAAAAACAAGGCAAAATAATGCTGCTGGGTCTGGGGACCTTTGTGACATGGCCCTTCCAACACATAATTTCCTGGTTAATACCCCAAAGGGCACTTACCCTCTCCCTACCCCCTCCTATCTGCCTGCTTTCTACCATGTTAACATCAAAGCCCACCCATCAGCCCATCCTTGGTGGGGCTCTCTGCAGCCCAGGCCCTCAGAGCAGTGTGGCTGGTTCTGTCAGTCCAAGACTTGCCAAATGCATGGAGGACAGATGCCAAAATCATCCTACTGTGGGACACACCCTGGGCGGGAGGGGAGAAGAGGCATGGGGAGAAAGCAAGGCAGAGAGCAGAGAGACTGCCAGACTTTCCCACTCTCTGACTCCACAATGAAAATGCACTCCATTGAAGGGGACCCAAGCCTCATGTTGGCCCTGGGCCTGCCCTGACCCACCTTGAAACTCATTCTCATCCTCTGTAAAATGGTGGGTTTGGACTAAACAGATATTGCTCATATCTGGAATCCCAACATGTGTTTCATGGACAGAGTGCTATGCATTTTACTAGTCAAACCAAGCTTTAAAAAACAAAGTAGAACATGCTGAGCTTTATGTCAGTATTTGAGGCTTCTAGAAGACAGCTGGACACAGCCTTTTCTAGTTCTCTGAAATGCTACAGGTGCTTTGGGAAAACAGAACCCTGCAAATGTGTGTGGAAACCTGTCTTCCTCTGGTTTTCCGTACAATTCATTTTGGGATGTATTATACCCTTGAGTGTTGAGCCATGCTACAATTAAAATAAAAACAAACATTTGTTGAAACTTTGCCTACCAACGTTTTCCAAACTTAAATGATCAGAGTCCTGTTCTCCCAGCCTGGATTTTTAGTGTCCTTTGAGACATACTGAGCAAATGCTGACCTAGCTTAAGTAAGTGCTTTTTAGGTTTTTTTTTTGTTTGTTTGTTTTATGTTGTTTTGTTTTGTCTGAAACAGGGTTTCTCTAGGTAGCTCTGGCTGTCCTGGAACTTGTTCTGCAGACCAGGCTGGCCTCACACCTGCCTCTGTCTTCCAAGTGCTACCATTAAACATGTGTGCCACCACGCTGGCGTCCTTTCAGTTTTAATGTTATTTAGATAATCCTTGTGGTGTCTGGAAACTTCTTTTGAAGCTCACCTGTTCCAGGCATGGTGCTATGGACAGGAGGGACAGAGAGGGCTCCCAGAGACCCTGAGGGAGAGACCTGAAAGGCAAGAGAGGCTTGTGAATGTCCATGCTGCAGAGACTTGTGAATGTCCATGCTGCAGCCTTCTTCCTTCTGCCAGGACGTTGGGAGAAAGGCTGCAGAGAGCCATTTGCCTTCCTTGAGGGCCTCCCCACTCCATAATTTTCACCTTGTGCTTCATAGGAAGACCTGTGGACTACATACAGCCATCAGGACCCACTTCCAGCCTGCTGCGGGAAGCTCCCTGATGCTGACACATACCACTCCCCCTCCTGCTGGGGCCCCTGGCAAAGTTCCTCTGGTACTGCCAGGCTGAAGGTTTGTCCCAGTGCCCTGGAGGAGAGAGGAGCAAGCCTTTGAGGCTTTTATTTTGTTTTGTTTTGTTTTATGAGACAGGTTTTCTCTGTGGCTTTGGAGGCTGTCCTGGAACTAGCTCTTGTAGACCAGGCTGGTCTCGAACTCACAGGGATCCTCCTGCCTCTGCCTCCGGAGTGCTGGGATTAAAGGTGTGCGCTACCACCGCCTGGCTGCCTTTGAGACTTTTGCTCTGGCAGATGTTGTCAGCTGTCTGCTCCGTTTCTCCTTTACATGTCTATAATCTTAGCACCTAGGAGTCTGAGGCAAGGGGACTGCTGTGAGTTTTGGGTCAACGAGGGATGCATAGCAAGACCTGTCCAAAAAAAGGAGAAGGAGGAGGAGGAGGGGGAGAGGGAGGGGGAAGGGGAAGGGAGGGGGAGGAGGAGGAGGAGCAGCAGAAGAAGGAGGATGAGCAGAAGAAGAAGGAGGAGGAGGAGGAGGAGGAGGAGGAGAAGGAGGAGGAGGAGGAGAAGGAAGAGGAGGAGGAGAAGGAGGAGAAGGAGGAGTAGGAGGAGGAGGAGGAGGAGGAGGAGGAGGAGGAGGAGGAGGAGGAGGCGATCACTGGCCTACACACACACACAAGTTTAACCTCCCAGTTTGGGAACCTGCCCTTCACTATGATTATCCTAGAACATGAAATAAGGAGTGGACAGATCTGGGTGTGAGACCTGGCCCTGTCACCCACCATCTGCATGACTATGAGTAAGCTATCAACCTCAGGGAGGCTTGATTTTCACATCTGAAACAGCAGCAGCACCTCCCTGATATTTCTTTTAATTAAGATTTAATGAGATAATGTCTATAAAGCTTCCAACCCTGTGGCTGGCAAAGAGCACCAGCTTGTTAAATGTTGCTTCCCTTGCTCCCCAAAGACTACTGTTTATCTCTAGCTTTCTTAGCTCCGCCTTTGAGCTGAGATCTGCATACTCTTACTCCTTTTTCTTTTCTCATGTTGACCAGGAAGCTCTGACCAGCATTCCCGTAGGATACTGATGTAGAGGCTCCACTTGGGGACCTGCCATCTGCTACCATCCTCCCCTACCCTGGAACAGTCCCCTCAACAGGAAGTAGCATGCTCTCATTTCCTAATTAATCAGAAATCCTTCTTGATGTTTCTACTTACCCTTCTGTTTTACAATGAGCAGGGCCTCGAGGAGTAGAGGCAGGTGTGGGGCAGTTTGGGAGGTGTGGCAGAGCGATGAGAGATATTATCAGTCATCTCCTCTCCTCCCCTCCCAGATGCCACACCCAAGAAATCTGTTGTTTTCAAATAAATAATAGTGTGTGCAGTCACTGTGCTTAGCGCCATCCAGCTAAAGGCTATGCATATGCAAACAAACACATATATAGTTCCTTACTTTAAAATTTTTTAAACATATGGTAGCAAAATGGTGCCAAGATGACCTGTGCAATCATGCTTCTGTGTGTGTGTGTGTGTGTGTGTGTGTGTGTGTGTGTGTGTGTGTGTGTGTGTGTGTTTTGCTGGGGACTGAGTCCATGTTCTTATGCTTGCTAAGCCAGGACCATATATATATAGCATTGAGCTACATACATCTCCTAACTCCCTTTAAATTTTTATTTTTATTTTATTTTATTTATTTATTTTTTGGTTTCACGAGACAGGGTTTCTCTGTATTGTTTTGGAGGCTTTTAATTATGTGTGTATGTGTTGGTGTCTGTGGGAGTGGTGCATGTGACTGCAGTGCCCATGGAGGCCAGAAGAGGGCATAAGATATCCTGGAGCTGGTAGATGTGAGCACAGGTGGGTCTTGGAAACTCAATTGAGGTCCTCTGCAAGAGCAGTATGAACTCTTAACCACTGAACCATCTCTCCAGCTCCTATTAATTTATTTTTCTAACTTAGTCATCTTGGGATTGCTTCGTATCAGAAACAAAAGATACCAGTTTTCATTCCATCAAGACCTGAGGAAAAGACAGGATCATCCTAACCAGTCCCATCTTCTTCCTACATGACATCTGATGTGGAACTCTGTCTTCCAGGCATGATATGGTCATTACTATCTAGAAATGATTTTTTTTGAGATTTTTAAATTTTATTTTATGTGTATGGGTATTTTTGTCTTCATGTATGTCTGTGTGCCTGCAGAGGTTAGAAAACAGCATAGGATCCCCTGAACAGTTGTGAGTGAGCTGCCATGTAGGTGCTGAGAATCGAACCTGGATTCCTCTGGGAGACAGCTAGTACTGTTAACTGCTGAAGCATCTCCCCAACCCCAGCCTATGGTTCTTTAGCAGCATTGCCTTCTTGAAGGCTGTTCTTTCTGCCTACTGAACTACTCTTGCTACGACAGATTGTTCTTCAAGCAAATCATGGGCTCCTCACTCATGGCTGCCACGCCGACTTGAGTGTTTTGCTTGTTTTAATTTTGAGACAGGGCTTCTCTGTGTAACCTTGTGTCCTGGAACTCACTCTGTAGACCAGGCTGACCTCAAACTCTGAGATCCACCTGCCTCTGTCTCCCAAGTGCTAGGATTAAAGTTGCCTAGTGACTTGAGTGTCTTTTATCTGCAATCCCACAATGCTCCTGTGGGACTTGCCAGGCTAGACCTCTCACACATACTTGGTTTTATTTCTTGCATTCTCAGGCTCCTCCTTCTCTGTTTCTGCCCTTGATCCTCTTGCTTTTGCATGGCTGATGTCACCAAGGTGTGGAGTGAACCTTTTTCTTTACTTCATATAAATTCCATAATGGAGCTTCTTCTCACCTAGGGCTTTCAACTGCCACCTGTGTTCTTGTGATAACCCCAATCCATGTCTCCACCCCAGCTTCTCTCCTGATCTCCGTATCTATTGTTCCAAGCCTCTAGGCCAGTCCCACTTAAGTGTCCTGCAGAGCCTACATCATGATGATGCAAAGAACTGGAATACTACCTTTTCCCACTCCAAAACCAGCTTATCCTGTTTGCTTGGTCCACACATACTGCTACCATCTACCCAACCAGCCCAGCCTGAACACTTTGAGTCATCCCAAGGATTCCCCTTCTACCCCTGTCCCTGCCCCAAGCCAGCTTTGAATTTATTGACTGAGCCCCTTTGTTTATATTTTTGTTTGTTTTGGAGGTGGGGCCTCATGTAGCTCAAGTTGGTCCTGTATTTGTAACTGAGGATGTTACCCAGGGTTTCATGCATAGCAGGAAAGCACTCTACCAACTAAACTACAACCCTCACCCTGGTTTATCTCGTGACCCTCTCCTCGATCACCGGCCCCATGACCAGTTCAGCCTCACTTTGCAGCATTCCTCTACACGGAACCCTCGGAGTGAGTCCCATGAACGTACGGTATATTCTTCCCCACCTCCTGCCCTCACACTTCCCCTGGAGGCAGCTCCACCTCCCACCTACCCCCCTCTCCTAAACTCAACTCAGGTGCTAATGACCTCCTTGGGGAAGCCTTCCTAGCCACCCTCCCCAAGGTGTGTCAGCTGCTGTCCTCAGGTCGCTTAGAGAAATGATCCTGTTGTTTATCTCTTGTTTACTTGTGTGTATCCTCTGCTAGACAATGAGGTCCCCTTGGACTGGGGATAAATGGCGTCTATCTTCAGAACCTGGCACAAAGACTAACATAGCTGATCTGTGGGTATATGGGGGCAGGGGAGGGAGGAATCAACATTGTGGTAGTTTTTATGTAGCTGCTAGGTCTTACCCAGCCTGCAACCACCCTGGAGTGCTGGAAGACTAGAGGACACCATTCTCTCCAACTCCTCTACCCTTCTATCACCACTGTTCCCAAAGATAGAGAATTCTATATTGCTAACCAGATCCCATCTCGTCCCATACGGAGCAGACACTCTCTAATTCCCAATCATCTGTGTCTCCCTAGAACTTCAAGTTATTCTCAGCCTTGGTTTTTCCCTGGAACACCAGAGACTGAGCCTTAACCCCAACTAGGTACTGCTTCTTGGGTGCCTAGGAAGCACACCAAATTTAATATGACTGGTTTCAGATTCTCAACTGTCATTGTCTCTCAAGTCTATTCTTCATTCAGTCTTCCAAATGTATTATTATCATTATTATTATTATTATCATCATCATCATTATTACCATTACCATTATTATTTGGAGACAGGGTCTTTCTAGATAGTCCTGGCTATCCTGGAACTTGCTATGTATGGCAGGTTGGTCTGAAACTGACAGAGATCTGCCTGCCTTTGCCTTCCAAATGCTGGGATTAAAGGTGTGTGCCAACTCAAAATTTTTTAAAAGGGCGGTGCCAACAACGTGTATCTAGTACTCAGGTAGCTCAGTTGGTAGCATGTTTGCCTAGCATGCAGAAAGTCCTAGGTTCCATATCTAGCACCAGAAAAACCAGGTGTGGTGGTGCATACCTATAAACCCAGCACCCATGAGATAGAGGTCATCCTTGGTTACTTAGTGAGCTCAAGCCTGGCCTGGGCTACATGCAACTCTGTACCATAAAACAAACAAAACTAACAAAGCAGCCTTGGAAAAACATAGCAGTGATTTCCAGTCTGCTGCTCTGCTGTTTGAATCTGATCTATTAGCATGCCTTATTGGCTTCACAGCTGAGGAATATACAGGATCCAGCCATTTACTCCAATCACCATGACTTCTACCTTCCAAACCTCCTCCACTCAGCCTAATGGCTGTCTTCTAGCTGGTTTCCTGCTTCCTACCCAGCAGCCCACGTCAACTAGCTCAAACTTACACATCTAGGCTTTCCCAACACTTTCTATTCTAGTCAACCAAAGTCCTGGGCCCCCTCACTGAACTCCAAGACTTTGGGGAATCTACTTTCTGCTACGTCTCTGAATTCATCTGCCTTTTGCCCTTTTGCATAAGTCCCTCCACCTTGAATGCTTTTTCCCCTAGATAAACACTTATTTCATCCCCTTACAAAGTTTAGATTCTCATTCAAATATCGTCTAATCAGGCAGGGCTCCTCTAACCTTCCTGTTAAAAAGATGAAAACACCCCAATCACTTTGTGGATATTGTTTTACAAATTATATTGCACTTTATTCATTTTACACACATGTGTGGGTATGTGAGTGGCACAGAACATGTGTGAGAGGTCAGAGGTCAACTGGGAACCGGTTGTCTCCTTCCACCAGGGGGTCCCAAGGATGGAAACTGAGTCATCAGCTTGGGCAGCAAGCACCTTTTAGTGGTTGAGCCATCCCAACAGCACCGGCTTCCACCCATCCTTAATCTTCTTTATATTATGCATATTTTATATGCTGTATCCATTTGTTTATTCATGCACCAAATCTCCCCTACCCACTACCTACTATGTTGTAGTATGGAAGGCTCTTGGCCTCCACATACATGTCCCCCAAGTGTTTGGCAGTCAACCTGGCTCCAAGCTACTTACCAGCCGGGAGTTGTAGATGGGTGGCTTGATGGGTGTGGCCACAGGGCAGTTGATTCGCTTCTCCTTTTGCCGTCGATTGCAGAACCAGACCCTTACCACCTCCTTCTCCATGGACAACTGCTCTGCAATCATGGAGATCTCTTCTGAGCTGGGTTTAGGGTTCTACAGGGAGGAAGGGATAGGGTGTGGTCAGGAGACAGAAACAGATTCAGAAATTGGAGGTGAGAGTCAGATGTTCCAAATGCAAAGAATTGAATATATGAGTAAAATGCCTCAGAGTCAGATCAAGGGTGGAATACTGACTTTATCACCTATGTACTGAGAGTCCTTGGGAATTCCCTTTGCCTCTGAGCCCCAGCCTTCCCATGTATGAAGTCAGACGGCCTGCCTAGCACATGGGATTCTGCCTAGCACATGGGATTTGCGTAAGGGTTACGAGAGAAAGCATGTGTACCCCTCAAGCACAGGGCTAGAATAGATGAGAGGATACAAAAGGTTGGCCCCTTGCTGTCCTCCTTCCCTTGGTAGTAGTTTCACTGCAAGGCCTCCACAGGTGAATCATGGAGGGCAGGTGGACTCCTTGGGGAAAATATTCCCTCCCCTCTAAATCCTTCCTCATAGCCTCGCCCCTCACATCTCTTCTTAGAAAATGATGAGGCTGGGACGCTCAGACCTACCAAGTCTGTTGGACAGCTGCAGGCCATATGACTATTATCACTCTGACCTGCTGACTTGCCACCTAGCCTGTGACTTGAGCCCCCTTTTCCTCGCGCTTCACCCTCCTTTAACAACACTGTTCTAAGAAACCTGAAATGATGGAATCTACTCCAGCCATCCTGCAGCCATAGAGTCCCTGAGCCAGACTCAGGGGGCAATCTGCTCCAGGATCCGAGCAACCAGGACCTACAAGGCTGGATCGAGTAGTTTTTGGTATCCAGGGAGGCTCTAGGGGCTGCTACCTGAGGGTTCCCTGTAGGGGTTCTCTGTAGTCACCTGCATCTCCCTCTTCTCACCCCCCCAGCTCCCACGAGGCTCACAGCTTGCACACACTGCCTCAAATATATGCTTTTGCTACCCTTGAGAATGTTTGCTTAGAGTCTATGGCTAGACTATCTAATTTAAAATATGGAAAGATTTGAAAACTTTTCATTAAAAATATATGAATGCATGTTTTAAAAATAACTGCGAGAAATAAAACATTTTCATTGGTAGGGAAAAAAGAGACTTGTGTCAAAAAAAAAAAAAAAGAAGAAGAAAAAAGCCGGGCGTTGGTGGCGTACGCCTTTAATCCCAGCACTCGGGAGGCAGAGGCAGGCGGATCTCTGTGAGTTCGAGGCCAGCCTGGTCTACAAAGTGAGTTCCAGGACAGTCTCCAAAGCTACAGAGAAACCCTGTCTCAAAAAACCAAGAAAAAAAAAAAAAAAAAAAAAAGAGAGACTTGTGCAGTGTAATCACAAGTGTCTCTAAAATGTGCCTGAAAAGTAACACTAGCAACTGCTTTCAGAAGGTGCTGGAAACTGAGAGGCGGCATATGCCTATAATGCTAACACTTGGGGGGCAGGGGGCGCAAGGAAGATTGCCATGAATTGGAGGTCAGCCTGAGCTACATAGTGTTACATACAGGTCAGCCTGGGTAAGCTCCAGTGTGAGACCATATCTTTAAAAAACAAAGACCAGACAGACAACAAGAGGCAAAACAAAAACAAAAGGCAACAAACAGTCTGTCTTTCCTTTCTCCCTGTGTTTTCCAAATTGTTGACAATGAGCATTTACTTTATTATTTTTTAAGTTAAAAAAAAAAACTTTCCAAAGGGTCTGGAGAGATGGCTCAGTGGCTAAGAACACTAGCTGGTCTTCCAGAGGTCCTGAGTTCAATTCCCAGTAACCACATGAGGGAGGGCTCAAAACCATCTGTAATGAGATCTGGTGCCCTCTTCTGGCCTGCAGGGATATATGCATACAAAACACTGTATACATAATAAGTAAAAATTTAAAAATAACTTAAAATTTTTAATGTTTATTTATTTAGGGGTAGAGGCATATGCTATGGCAAAGGTAGGTGGAGGTCAGAGGGCAACTTGCAGGAACTGGTACTCTCCTTCTACCATGTGGATTCTAGGGACTGAACTCAGGTCATCAGGCTTGGCTACAAGCACCTTTTCCCCCACTAAGCCATCTTGTCAGCCCTTTATTATACTTTTAAGTTGGAAGCAAAATTTGCTTCAAAAGAGACGGAAACTTTTACATAATGCCCTGGCTTTCTCCTGTTACTTCAAACATATACAGAAACACAAGCCCTACTGGAATGTTGTATTCATTCTTGAATCTTCCAGGGAGAGAGACAATGAGCCCCAAATATATGTCAGAGAAGGAGGAGAGGAGTTTTCTGGAACTCTGGAAGAAAGTCAGCATTTCTGGGCTCCTAGAGTGGAAGGGTGACTTGGCTTCCTCCCAGACAGGTAGGGAGTGGTGGAGTAATGCGTAGGGTCTTGCCATGATCCCAGCTTCCTGCACATGTGGTACCCGCTCACCCGCCTGCACAAGCTGGCCCCTCCCCCAGAGGAGGCTGCTCACATCTTGAAATCGCTTCTCCAGTGTCAGTCGGATGTTGGTCTCGATGCTGGTCCGTTTCTTCCTCTTCCTGCCAAACACTTCGCTGAGGGTGGGGTAGGAGCTGGGTGTGTTTGCTGAAGGGTCTGATGGGGAGGTTTCTGGAGAGAGGAGCAAATGTAGCTCAGAGATGGAGATGTGTGGCTGGTCCAGCCTGCTAGAGTAAACTCAAGGTTCACCAGCCCTTTCCCATGGACTCTCAGTAGTCTATTCAATATTAGCCCTGACCCCAGCAGAGAATCCAGAACGGATCAAGTCCTGCTGCTCCAGGATGCTCTGGGCAAATGTCCCCCAGAGCTCACACCACAGTCTCCAGGCGTTTACAGGCATGGTTTGGGGGATGCCCAGACATCAGTGACTGGTGTGGGTGTAGGGGATAAGGTAGAACTGTAAGTCTGTCACACAGTCTGACCTGTGTTAAAAGGTATGCCCATCTGTGAACACTGAGTGAAATAGGTTGACTCTGGCATGGAGGAACCCATACTAGCTCTGAAGACAGTTGTCCTCAAGTGAAAGGTGGGAGCCAAAGCTGCAGGATGGGTTGAAGTCATACTAATAAAGAGACGTAAAACCCTTTCCCAAGGATTCTAGGAGCTTCCATCATTTCTTCTATTTGGATGCTTCAGTAAAAGTTGTCTCAGCGGCAGTATTGAAGAGGATTCCCGAACACTCTTCTGAGTAAGAGGACTTCCTTAAAAGGAACCACCCTGGCTGCCTAAGCTGCCTTTACCACTGGGACGGTAATCAATAACCCATACTCCTATTTAACAGAGCCTAGCCCTGGAGAAGGGCTTGTTCCTTTCCTCTCCACATGGACCAGGACATCTCAGATGGGGCCACCCTGCATCACATACTTCCCTGGGCACACTTGGCAATGTCTGGAGACATTCTGGGAGGCGTTGAGGCAGGTGCTATCAATGAACAGGCAGACATTCAGGCTGCTCACTTCCAATGCCTAGGCCAGGCCCCAAGGACAATTTTACTTGGTCCACATGTCAGGAGCCCTGCCTTTCACTTTTTCTCATGCCAAGTTCTGGTCATCATTCCAAATACCCTGGCTCTTTTCTTATCCCCTTGGCCCCCTGGCAGGCCTAGGTCCTGACAGGATCCACTTCCTCATCACCCTTCCTGCTGACAGGCTTTTCTGGCCAGTCATACCACAGCGATTGCCTGTCCTCTGACACCTGCTCCAGAATAGCCAAGTGAAGACCTGGAGCTGGTCTGGGTCTTCTTGCCTCAGTGTGACCCTACAGAGACCTCTTCCCCATCTTCTGACCTAGGCTGATCCCATGCAACAATGTGAGTAAGTGGATCAAACGTAGCCTCTAAGGAGCTGTCATGAAATATACGGTAGGTAGTTCTGGGGAAAGGGATAGAAAGAATGGAATAGAATAGAATAGAAACGAAGCAAGTTGTCCTGCCACAGATGAACCATACCTGCCAAAGGGCTCCCTCAGTAACAAAAATGACATTTTCATCCCTGCTTACCATTCTCCTGGATCTTACCTCTTGGTTCATGCCAGACTCAAAAGGGGAATAAAGGGATCCTATGCCTTGACCGGGTCAAGCCCCATCACACCCGTGCTCCTAGAATCACCCAGTGGGGTCTCCTGGGGCCCCTCCCACGTTTGTGTCTCTGCCGCCCACCTGCATCATTCAGCCACTTCTCTAGCAGTGGCTTGAGTTTACACATGTTCTTGAAGCTCAGGTTGAGAGCCTCAAATCTCGAGATGGTAGTCTGGCTGAAGTCATTGCCATACAGCTTTCCCATCGCCAAGCCGACGTCTCCCTGCAAGAGGTATCGAGAGAGAGGAAGGTGAGGGACAGACGTCTATGTTTTGTCTGTGTCCTCTGCTGCCCTAAAGCTATCACACAGGCAGAGGCCTGAGCATCCTCACACAGCCTTGCGCCTTCCCAGGTCTTCCTCTTCTAGGATGCAAAGCCGGCTTATTTCTCTCCTTACACTATGAATGGGCCGTGCCCTTGCTTGGCCTTTGTCTCCACCAGCAATGTCCTCACTTTCCTTCCCACGAGCACTCTGTGCTCTATCATCAGAGTGCAGGGCACTTGCTCCAACTGGTGTCAGGATGCTCCCAGAAGCGCATTTGTGAGGACCCAGCCACTACCCCACAACCCACCTCTTCCACCTGCTGCTCCCAAAGCAAACCTGTGTGAAGCCCAGCTTAATGCGCCTCTGCTTGAAGGTCTTGGCGAACTTCTCCAGCTCCTCCAGGTCACTGGGCTCGTCAGTCCCCCCTGGGCCAGGAAGATGCTTGGCCACTGGCAGATGCTGAGGTGCTTCCAGATGGGGCTCTAAAGAGGATCCGGACAGCCCAGGGCGCCCAACTGCCTAATAAGGAACACAAGCTAGGGTGAGCCACAAAGTTTCACCAGGCCAAGCAGAGGTCTCCGCATTTGTTACTAATGTTCACTTAGAGGGTGACAGGTCCTGGAGTTTATTGGGCCCTATGGTGATTCACTGACTCAGAGTAGGTGACTTCCTCTTGTCAGCTTTCCACCATAAAAGGAGCTGGCAATCTAGTGTTTACTACTAGATCTAAGATCTCAGCGTGGGATAAACTTCAGCACGGGACAAGGAAAAGGTTATTTGCCTGTTCTTTTCCACAGAGCAAGGCATATTAGTTGTGGGTGTCACTTTCCTTACTATACCAGTTTTCTTTCTTGAGAATGTTGTGGGTTTTTTTTATATGTCCTTTTTTTTTTTTAGGAAAAGATCTTGCCATACTACCCAGTCCGGCTGGTCCTCACAATTCTCCTACCTTAGCCTCTGTAGTACTTTATAGATATACACCATCATTCCTGAAGAGAGGTGTAGTTTTAAATCAAAGGTGGTTTTAAAAGATTTGTTTTTATTTTATGTGTTTGGGTAAATGTATGTATGTAGCATGCATGTATGTATGTATGTATGTATGTGTACCTATGACCTGTGGGAGCAAGAAGGGTGTTGGATCCCGTGGAATAAGAGTTATAGAAAAGTGTGAGCCACCATGTGAGCCCTGGGAATGAGTAGCCTGATGGCTCTCTCGAGCCCCAAGCAAAGGCTTTTTGTTTATTTGTTTTAACTGCTGCTGTCTCCAACACACCTTTTCAGAAAACATCTCTTCTTTAGTTTGTTTTCATAGGAAAATCTACCATCTGATTTAGAGACATGCTGCATTCACACGAGATTGAGAATATGCATAGCCTTGAAGTAGCTATTTTAAAAAAAGATATTTATGTGTACAGCTGCTTTGCCTGCATGTGTATAATAAATGTACCCTTAGAGGCCAGAAGAGGGAGTCTGAAGAGGGAGGAGTCTGAAGAGGGAGGAGTCTGAAGAGGGAGGAGTCTGAAGAGGGAGGAGTCTGAAGAGGGAGTCTGCTCCCCTTAACTGGAGTTGTTACAGATGGTTGTGAGCCAACATGTGGGTGCTGGGAACCAAACCCAGGTCCTCTGCAAGAACAACAAGAACTCTTAACCCCTTGACCACTTCTCCAGCTCCTTGATATATCTATTATTTCACAAAGATGGAGTGCAATCCAGACCCTGGGGGCCAGACACTGTGTCCAGCACAGAAACTACTCACGCCTTTGAGGACAATGAGCAGAAAGCCCTTGTCTGTCTGCTTTTTTTCTTTGAGGAATTTCAATCCTCTCTCCTGTTTTGGTTTCCCAGACACAGGCATCCTTATGAGGAGGAGGATAAACAGAGTCTTCTAGGTCAGAGTGGCTGGAAACATCACAGATAAGGAGATAAGGATGGGAGGTAGCCCAGCCCAGATCCCCAGAGCGAAGCTGTAGTCGCCCTTGAACTCTCCGTTTTGTAAATTCACTTGCTGTTGCATTTGACAAACACACTGAGCTACACATTCTCCTCCTCCTCCTCCACACCCCACCAGTTACCTGATGGCATCAGTTTGACGTCCCAGACTGCTCTTGTTTCTGTGACTGTTGGTCACTCATCATACTCTAGGAGGACCTTTCTACTCATTAATTTGTAGACTATGTCTCTTTGTGTTACTCAAACTGGGCTTCAACAAGTAATTTCTCTTGCCTTAGCCTCCCTGGTATCTAGAAGTACAGACAGACACCACGACACCCCAAGTAGAAGGGCCTTAATCTTCTAAATGGTCTCTCTGCCACAAGTCTCTTGAGTTGGTCCTGGGTACACTGTAGGACCTCAGTGTCATAGATCAGGGTCTATAACTATGCCATACTTTGGATGCAGCCAAAAGGAAGAAAATAGGAGCTTAGCTGTTGCCATTTCTTTCAACCACTAGATGGCAGTCTCCTTCTAGCTATTTTCTGTGGATGTCAGGCCTAGGGAAAGCCAGGGTCCTTAGTGAGCCTTGGGGATCTTAGCCCATGAGAAAGAATATTACAAGTCTCTGTGGTAATTTCTAATCATTCCTTGTAGGAAGAAACCATGCATCTGTGTAGGTTATTAACATCCCAAGGACACCCTGGCACGAGGCAGGCCATAAACTGACTTTTGTTTCCCAATTGACAAGCAGGTGCTCTGTGTGGGCACCAAAGCGGTCTGCACAGGACTCTCTTGCTAGACATCAGCCTGCTTGTCCCCAGCATATGCCAGCTGAAGTGGTCCTGAGGGGAGATACTGGCTTTGCTGCCCTGCCCTTCTTGGGGCTTGAGGGCATCTGGGTGGAACTGGGGGTAGGAGTAGCTTAGCGTCTTGAGTAGCTGGCTAAGTTCTTAGAGGGGGTGAAGCCGGAACCTGACAGGGCTGGAGTTGTGTGCCCATAGCAAACACCAGGCCAGCCAGAGAGTCACATTTTAGTGACAAGTAAACTACCTCCTTAGGAATAGCTTGGGGTTTTCCCAGAGGCCAACAGAGAGAGCCCCCGAGGAGCAGGAAGTCTGAGGAGCTGAAGTCGGCCCAGGGCTGGGACAGTCTATGAAGAAACAGGAGGAGGGGGTTGGCAGTTACCTGGGAGGCGAGGCCAGGCCCTGTCTGTGGGAGGAGTAGAGAGCTTTGTTGCTGTGGAAAGGAGAGAAGATTCGGCTGCAGACCTGAGTGACAGGGGAGGGACAAAGGAACAAACAAACAAACAAAACAAAACAAACAAAATCCAGGCCATTTGAAAGACAAGCTGGACATTGAATCCATGCTAACTGCCCCCTCCTGCTGCTCACCTAATCAGGTCCCACAACCCACCTTAAGCCTGGTTGAAAGGCCCTGTGGGCACTGCCAGGAATTGCCACATACAGGTGGAGGCCAACCAGACTCAGGGATAAACAGATGTAAACAGCAGTCCCCAAACCTGTCCTGCCTGCCTGCCTGCCTGCCTGCCTGCCTGGAGAGCTGCAAAGGCATAGGAGGGTCAAGACACTCTGCCTGGAATCTGATTAGCAGGGCGAGAAGCCCAGAGGGGCAAGACGCAGGATGACTAGAGAGCCCCAGGGGGAGGAGAGCATTTCAATCTGCCTGCAAGAGAAAGCAGCTGGGCTGTTAGGCCCGCCAGATCTGTAAGGGCAAAGCAAGCAGATGGTACCCTATCATTGCTCAGAAGGGCACTGGGTCATTTGGTCAGAGGCTCCTGATGACTAGGTCATTAAATTCATTGGAGGGAGGCCTGACAGCAAAGGGAAGGCCAGATGCTGGGGCCTTCAAACTCCCTTTGGGTGGTGGAGATTCTGTCTACCTGCTACTTAAGGACCTCCCTCTCCCTCCATCTTCAGGAAAACGCCAAGAAAAGGCTTTGCCTGTCTGATGACTGTGATCAGTAGCTCCTGTCTTCAGATGGCCAGAGTCAGCACTTCTTACTCCTAGCAGGAGGGGAGCCCTCAAACCAGCAAAACTGCCAATGGGAACGGGCCATCTCTGTCACTCGGTATAGCAGAGCCCCTTGGCATATCTGCTGTCCCCAGGCAGTTTTGGATTGCTGATGTACCGTATTTGCTAAAGTTGACTTTTCTAGTCAAAAGCTCAAAAGGTAAGAGAGGCTTGAGTATTAATTTTGCTTACACTGTGTTCTGTGCAATGAGCAGAGGCTTGTCGTATGAACAAACCAAGTCCCTATCAATAACCTTGTGATGCAGGTTTACTTTATTCTTATAGAGGAGGAAGCAAACTTGTAGAGATTACATAAGTTTTCTAAAGAAACACAGTCACTATTTTTTAACTTTATTTATTATGTATACACTGTTCTGCCTGCATATATGACTGCAGGCCAGAAGAGGGTGCCAGATCTCATTACGGATGGTTGTGAGCCACCGTGTGGTTGCTGGGATTGAACTCAGACCTCTGGAAGAACAGCCAATGCTAATCTTAAAGCGCTGAGCCATCTCTCCAGTCCCCAGTACTTTACTTTCTTAAAGAACTTCTCTGACTTCAAATTTTAGCCTGTTTTTCTGTTCCCTCCCTCCTAAAATATGCCAGCACCTGTGCATTCTCTGCCTGCTATGTTCACACCACTCAGAGTCTTCCGGAAATGAACGGAACCAATGCTTATCTTCTCTTTCCTAGTCCAGGATTATGATGGATGCTGGTTAGCCAGAAGAAACACTCAAATGTATTCCCATCCATCCTAGTGATATTCTGAGACATGTTGTAAGCTAAGCATGGGGCCCATGTCTTAAGCAGCTACCCATAGTGGGGTACAGCTACCTGGACTTCCAATTTCTCCTCTAGAGTATGAGTTATGGAGAGCTCATACTTCCAATAGCATTTTCAGCCCTGCTTGTCAGTGATGAATGGAAAGGCATGCAGTATAGTGTGATCATCTAGAACATGGGTCTTAGACTGTTCTGGAACTTCCTAGTAGGTCACCAGCATGCAATAGGGGCTATCTATAACACAAGTTTACTCTGAGGAATAAGCCAGGAAAACAACTCAACAGACTCCCAGGCATGTTAAGCAATGATACTTAGTGTTGTTAATGCTCCGATGTGTTTGCTCAAGGTTTGGGAGTAATTTCCCTGCCAAAGACAACCAAACCTATTTTCAATAGCCTGTGGGAGGCACTGCTGTTCCATCCAGACAGAATCATAGCCAGGCCAAAGGGAGGGAAAGGCTCAAGGCAAGCCAGACTCCAAGGGATCCCAGGGAGTTTCTGCTTCCTTGTATCACCTCCACCCCCATGAGCATCAGTCCGAACCTTTAGACTCAGTTCCTATGAAAATCAAGACCCAGCAAGAGCCAGGGCAGGAAGGAGAAATGGGGATGATGTAATCTGGAGCCCCTATACCCCTGTCCCCCGGAACCCCTTCTTGGGTCCCAGGCAGAAAAGCTGGTCTTCTTCAGGCAGGATTTCATAAAGCCTAAACTGACTCCAACTTACATGTGCACTGGGACTAGAGATGTCGCTGTGTCTGATTTTATGTAACGCTGGGGAATCAAACCCAGGCCATCCTGTATGCCAGGCAAGCTTTCTATCAGCTAAGAGCTATTCCCAGCCCCACGAGTGGTGAGCAACTTCTCTGCTCCATGCCCAGTAAGCAGCAATAGCCTTTTCTAGACTCAGGCAATGGCTGTACAAAGCCTAGGGTGCTTACCTTGCTGCCCAGGTGGCGTCTGGGAAAGCAGAAACTGGGATACCGACTGTAAGTGGCCAGGGACCAGCACAAGCTGTTGGAGAGGATGGAGAGAAGCCATGTCCTGCAGGTGGAGAGAGGCACAGATGTTACACAGCCTAGAGCCAGGGGACCTGAAGCCAACTGACCTATGACTCCTACAGTGCCTGGGATTGAAAACTCTGGGAAGTTGTGGGCAGTGTCCTTGCTCCGTGTTGCCATGCATTCCCAACACGGGGCATACAGTAGCTAGGCCGTTAACTTTGGTGCTGCTCCTGCAATCCACCAAGCTGTCCCTGAAGCATAGTTATTTAACTCTGTTCTTGTGCTTTCATTTGTCTGTGTCCTGAGTCCCAACTGTAGATGCCATGAGGACCAACAGTAAGTATTACCCATGTCACAAAGGCTTATCCTAGAAGTGGCAGCAATCCCAACTGCCCATCTTCTTAAACTATCATGTCACTTGAATATGCTCAAAGCCACTCTTTAATTATTTCCTGTACCTGAATCCTTTTAGAAGGTATTAGGGAATGGGGGGAAGAAAAGAATTATTTTTGTTGCTATTTTATTTGAGACAAGGTCTCACTCTCTAGCAAGGAGGGCTGCAAACTCACTGTGTAGTACAAGGGGTTCTTGAACTTGTAGTAATCCCTTCCACCTCTGCTTGACAAGCACTGGGGTCACAGGCATACACCATCGTGCCTAGCTTTGCTGTTGTTTTGTTTTGGGGCAGGCTCTCTTACTATGTAATGCTAGCTGGCCTGGAGCTTTCTATGTGGTCCAGGCTAGCATTGAATTTGCATAGATCCATCTGCCTCTGCCTCCTGAGCACTGGGATTAAAGGCAAGCACCATCAAGCTCAGCCCCAGGCTACTTTTTTTTTTTTTTTTAATATTACAAGCTCTGCCCTAGGCTGGGTTTTTAAAGTATTAAACAGAAAGTCATTCACTCTGAGCTTCTCTCACTACCTCAAGATACAGAAATGGCGATCCCAGCATCTGGGGGCTCTAGACCCCATAGACCTGGGGCCTATGCACACACACTTGACAAACTTCATGAAATGAAGGAGGTGCCATACATATGCCAGTCACAAGAATGGCTCAGAAAGTAGATCTTTCTTCCCCGGGTGAACTACAAGATCCCCCAGAGTCATCTATCCTACCAACCAGAGGCTCACTGCTCTCCAGACAGCAGCCCTCCTCTCCTTTTTCATTTTGTCATATAATCTTGAAGGAGACAGAGTGGATCCACTAGAGTCAGAGAGGATCTGCCACTACTTAGCCAATGTCCATCACTAGAGGCCCTCAATGTCACACCAGTAGCGCAGCTATTGGAGCCTTTGTTTTTGTCAAAACTGGCTTTTGGTACTATAAAAGCAGTGGCATGTCCTTTTGTGTCCCTTACCAGGCCTCACTTCTGTAAGGACTGTTTTTGGAAACCCCACATATACACTTCCAGGTCTCCTTTGCTTGTAATGGGGGGCTCCTTGGATGAATTCACAGGGTGTCAAGTATAGAGAGCCAGCATTTTGTAGAGGGCTGGAACAGACTCACCGACCTAGAAAACACAGCAGGGTCCATGGCACGGGCTGGCACCTACCCCAGACATTTGGTTTCCAGGCATCATGGCAGGCCCTTGGCTCAGGTGGCATGGCCTGTGGGAAAGGGTCTGCTGTAGAGAGTCACCCAGATCCTCTGTCTTAATCTGCAATAGAGGCAGAAGGAGAAGGTGAGTGCTGGGACTCCCCAGAAGACGGAAACAGAGCTATGAAGACTAGAGCAGGAGATGAGTGACAAGTCTGGAGAGGAAGTGGGTAACCCAGAATCCCTGGGCTAAAGGGATGGATGGGTCCCACGAGGGCTCTACAGGACCAGTCTGCAAAGGGGACCTGTTGGGGAAGTCCTGTTATTTGCCTGTTATTTGTCAATAAAGCACTGTCTGGCCTATAGGGAATCTAGATAGGAGGGACTAGGAGTCCAGGAGGACTCTGGGAAGGAGAAACACAAGGAGTCAAGATGTAATGCCATGGAGGTAGGAAGCCCGGAACTATTCTCCGGTAAGAGAAATACTTAGATTAACAATTATGGGGTAATTACTTAAGTCAGAGGTAGCCAGTAAGAAGCAAGCAAGGCCAACAGCTTCATAATTAATATAGCCTCCTGTGTGTTTACTTGGGACTGATGCGGCTCTGGAACCAGGCAGGCGGGAAGGTTTCTCTCAAGGAAAAAGCTTCCCTTTACAGGATGGCAGGCATCTCAGGTGAGGGTCTAATGACCCACCTCACCCCCCTCCTATGTGGGTCTCCTAGAAACAGCCCCAGCTGTTCTGATGACAACAATGGCCGCTGTGACTGAAGGATAGCTCAGAGGGTATCGTGACCCTGTTACAAACAAACACAAACTACAAAAACAAAACAAAACAACAAAAAACTCAAACCAGAAAATAATCTCCAATGGCCAGGTGTAATTCGTGCACTGTGATCACGGCTATTTGGAGGGTGAGGCAGGAGGATCACATTTGAACTCAGCCTGGGTGTACACGAAACCAACCAACCAACCAAGTGAACAAACAAAAGCTTACTAGAGCAAATGTTTGCAAATTCTTTGCTTTTCCTCCACACTGGGGTATCAGAATTTCCTCTGAGATGACTATGACTCTCAGTGGTATCTTTAAAACTCCCTGCCTCAAAAGAGCAAAACCATGACATCCTTTAATTGCTCTCCAAAGTCTGCTCTTGACTTCTCTACACTGAGTCCCATCTCTGAAAGCCGGAAGCCTGGAAACTGCAGGTCCGGGGCTCCTTCCCTTCATCCCTCGTTCCACCTTCTCCATGCTGAGCTGCATCTGCTGAGGCCCTCTGGGTCCTCATGGTTTTGGTGACAGGGTGGTCAGTCACCCTACAAGCAGAGATCTGCCCTCGGTACTGTAGCCTGAGGGGCCTTTGGTGGCTTCCAGTTCTTTTCTGTTTTTACCATCTTCCCATGACACAAGTACCACCCACTCTTGGGTTTCCCAGGAATCTCTGAGGAAGGCAGGAAGTACTGCTTGTGCCCATCCCTCCTTTACTCCTGAACAATTACTCTCTCACAAAATTTCAGGAAGTCCACCGGGCGGGGAGCCAAGTGACTTTGAGTGCATACAATAGATGGAGGAATGCAGAATCCACACCACACCTCGAGAAAGACTTTGGTGGGACCTTCTGAAATAGGCCAGCTGATGATTCTCATCACAGATAAAACTCTGAGCCATACAGATGCTGGCTTAAACCATTGTCTCTGTCTACACTGGCAGTATGACTAACCCAAGCAAAAAGGTGAGAGTATGAGCTCGACAAGTAGTGCATGCTGCTGATAGAGGATGGGGCAGGAGGGTCTCCAGTGTAAGGAGTGCCAGGGGAGACCCTGCCTCAAAACAAACAACAAACAAAAACCAATTGTATGAGCTGGGAGCAACATCAGAGCCTGCGCTGAATCCCTATGGAAAATGGATTTTGATCATAAGAAAGGGAATCCCATTGGCTGACTCAGTAAGGGGCTAAATAGTAGGAATCTGAAGACTATTGATTGCTTGATTGATTATTGATTAGAAGACAATTACAGAGCTGAAGGGGTAACTCAGTGGTTAAGAGCACCTGTATCAGGTGGCTCAAAGCAGCCTGTAACTCCAGCTACAGGAGACCCAGTGCCTTCTTCTGGCCTACAAGGACACCTGCACATATATGCACACACATACACATATGCATCAATAAGTGAACCTGTAAAAATAAATCAATCTACTGTTTAAAATAAGGGAAAACCTACCTCTGTAGAGCAGATGAAGCAGTGAGGAAAACCCCAGGGTGGACCCTTTTTCTCATCTAACTTCCTATGTGATCTTGAATGATAGGAGACTTGGCTTCCCCATCTGCTACATGCTCCTATGTGGTTTTTCTTCCTCTTAATTCTAAAGGGGGAATGGCCAACTCTAGTCACATACACAGATGGTAGACTCAGTAGTCCACCATGCTGAAATTCAAAAACCAATTTCAGACTACCAAGAGACCCCAGAGAAGCCCTGGGCAGACAATTTGAAAGGAGCTGGCTTTTCCAAGCATATTTTGCAAATCATCACCCACTCACAGAGATCATTCTGGGACCTTGAAGCAAAGGGGAGAAAGGAAAAGAAATGGGTTTGTAGCACTATGCGGACAGAGTGATTCTGAGAACTCAAAAGGCGTGGCATATGGGTTGGCCTCCAGAGTTCCCCTCCCTGTGTCCCCTAAGCTCTCCCCATCACACTTGGTACCCCCCCTCTCAGAAGTGCTGACACCTGGCTTCCATCCACAGACCTTAAGAGCTTCCACACTGAGACCTTTGATAGCAGATTTCAAAAAACTAGATAACCAATGACGGGTCTTCTTCCAAACCACCACCACCAAAACACATTTTGGGCTGCTCTGAAAACCCTTTTGGCCAGCCTTCTCGCTATACCTCTATGTTGTCTACTCCCTTCCTGCCATCAGGCATCCCCATCCCAGAGAGGCTGGGGAAACAGATGGAGGACAGAGAGAGAACATGGAAACCTGGAGGAGAAATCACACCGGTAGAACCACCCCAGGCAGCCTGGCACAGTTCCAGCTCAAAGGCAAGCAGTGGGTTCCTTTCCAGGCTCATTATGCTCCGTAGAGAAAGATAAGCTATGACAGAGCTCGGAAGCATGCGCTTTGCCTCCAACCTGGGCGCTATCTGTTAGGATCGCTGCCAGGTCTTCCTGCAATGCTGAAGTTCAGAAACCAGCACCACCATAAAAGAAAAGGCACCCTTTCATCTGCTTCACAGATCGATGCCCCATACTCTCAAGGAGGGGGCACTCCCACCTCCTGGTGCAGCAAACAAAATACCTGATGGTAGAAACCTCCTAGTTTGTAGGCTGCAGCTTCTTGGTGACTCTTCTGAGAGTAATTTGTCTCGTTTTGATTCACCAATCTTTTTATTCATTCATTTTTCCAGCAATTCCCCACCCCCCTGGGGGAAAAGTGCTGAGTGTAATTCCCAAAGCAGATAGCCCTGAACAAATAAATAAAAAAGACACAGGAAGCCAAGCATGGTAGCACACCTCTAATCCCAGCACTCAGGAGGAAGAGACAGGCATATCCCTGAGTTCAAGGCCAGCCTGGTCTACACAGAGCAAGTTCCAGGACAGCCAGCATTACAAAGAGAAACACTTTCTTGAAAAACAGATAAACAGGATACAAGAGCACCTCTTCCATAATCTCAGCTTTCTGGGGCTGTGGTGTGACTGGGTTTAAAAAAAGAAAAATAAAGTCTGAGCTAGATTAGCAGGCATGGGGTGCTGGTGCACTGCCTCCAGCATGGTTTTTTTTTTTAACACTCTCAGGGGCTAAGGAACGTAAGAAATTAAGAAATAAAGCCCTCACTAATCCCAAAAACAATCCCTTTTCACAGCTGTCAAGTGGAAAAGGCTGGAACCTTTCCAGGCTACTGGGTGTTGGCTGTGGGTCTGCAAGATGAGATAGAGACTTCTGTTGGATCCCATTGACTTCTAAGATGAGAACCGCAGGCAAGTTGGATGAAAACCCAATTTCCCCCATCCCTGTGAGAACTTAACTAACCCCACGGCCTGCTTGAAACCATTAAGATGGTTTCCAGGGTCTCATTGGTAGCTCTTGTTACCTGAGTAGAAAGACTTCTCTGGGCTCTGCCTGGGAAAGCTAACCCCTGAGGACAGCACCCACCACAGTAAGCACTTGCCCTGGCCCAGGCCCAGAACATCCTATCCACCTAGCAGACGAGGTTTGAGAGTGTACGATCTCCTCCACCCACGGCTCTCTGCAAAGGTATTGCGATGAGTCTTGGGCAGTGACCAGGGAAGTAAAAAGCTATCATGAGCGATTATCTTTTCTAATCCAATTGAACTCCCTGACTTTACTACTTTAGAAAGCAGTGAGCCTCCCTCTAGAAGGAAGGTGCTCTCCTCCTGAAGAGGTAGAAGCCCTCAGTAGCCTCGCCTGTGTCTTCCTTAGAAGGATGCGGGACCTTCTCTCCAAAGAAGCTCGGAGAATTTAAGATGCGGATACCAAGATACGTAGCCAGGGACCCACAGACCTCAAGGCCATAGTCTCCTGATCTTCTCTACTGCTTCTTCTACCAGTAGACACTAGAAATAGAAATGTCCCAGAAACAGATCCCAGAAACCAGGCAAGGCGGTGCTCAGGCCTATGGCATACTTGCACCACCCCCTCTGGACAGGTGCACGGTGGAGCCGGGGTCCTTTTCGTTAAGCTCCCTCCACAGGACACAGTCACATGACCCACTCTGGGGGAAAAACAGCCCAACACTAATGAATATATCACTGGTGATGAAAACGATCAAAGCTGCTGTTGTGGTTGCATAACTCGTTTGTGGAAAGTGTTTCATAAAACATTTCACAAGAAGGCGCGTTTCAAAGCAGAACAGCTCCCAACCTGCCTTCAATTACAGGCAAGGTGGTGCTATTTTCTCTCTCTCTCTCTCTCTCTCTCTCTCTCTCTCTCTCTCTCTCTCTCTCTCTCTCTCTCTCTCTCTCTCTCTCTCTCTCTCTCTCTCTGTGTCTCTCTGTCTCTCTCTCTCTCTCCTCTCCTCTCCTTCTATGCTTCTCCAGAGCAGTGAGGCAGAGTTTCTGTAGCTTATCTGTAAAGAGCTGGCAAAGGCTCATCCCAAGAAAACATTCTAAAAATATATTCCAAGTAGGGGAATACAGCAGGCAGGTGAACAGGGCCGAAAGCACCTCATTCGGTAGGTGCTGACTGGGGCTGAATTTTGGTGGTGCACCCCACCCCCACTTTTTTTTTTCACAGCGCGAGACTAAACCTCACACACTCTAAGCAAGTGCTCTAGCATGAGCCACACCCCCAACATGTCTGATTCTCCTAGGAAGATCTTTTCTCTCCAGGGTTCCCTGCTTCTCTCCCACAGCCCATGGCTCCTGCCCTCCTGAGATGCCTCTAGGAAGCGCCTGCAGAAACAGCCTCATACAGTCCTTGGTCCTGGTCTCACCTACGACAGACGAGTTTGACTGTGCCCACTTCCTTTTTTGTGCAGACTGGGGTCATCTCCCTAAGAAAAATCAAACTTTTACACAACAAAGCCATGGACAAGCGGACTTGAGTCCTTTATTTCTATAATTTGCTGTTGTTTGAAGACAGGGTCTCATTTGAATGCTGGCCTCCGAATTGGATATGTAGCCGAGGATGGCCTTGAATTTCTGATCCTCCTTGTACCTCTTAAGTGTAGGGATGCCATGCCAAATTTATGTGGTTGGTGTTGGGGATGGTACCCAGGGCTTCCTGCATGTTAAACAAGTAACTAAGTGTGAGCTTCATTCCAGCCCTAGGTCTTTTGATGAAGAGATGCTCTTGGGGAGCCACTTCATAGTTGCTGCCCCAAAACGCAGCTTTCTGATGGAAGGATCGGTATTTTCTACTCAAGAAGGACAAGAGACTTTTCTTCATGCTCCTGAGTCTTTGGTGGCAGGACACAGGACAAAGGACCCAGCAGTGCTGGTGCTAAATGGAATGGGGCTGTGCCCTCAGGGAAGATCTGTTCTTGCTGGTGTTTCCCGGTGTCCAGGACATAGTCCTTTGTGAGCAGGGTGCTATGCACAGCTTCCTGGGACACCACCATAGAGAGCTATATGCATGGATGCTCTCTCTGGTACCCGGATCCTCTTTGAGCCCAGAGTCCCCTGATTCTTTTGGTGGCTAACCAGACAGACCAGAGGACACAGGGATCACTCCAGGTCTTCAGTCAAGCAGAGGTACCACAGGGAACTTTTGGATGGCTCTGGAGTCTAGAGGGCCATTTGCCCCTAGATGAGGCAAGAGGAGAGTGAGCTGGTGGGAAAGGATGAGCATAACACTGAGAATTATTTCCTTGCTCAGTGGCACTTCCTGGGAAGGTCAGTGTACAAATGCTGTATGTCATCACACTGCCCAGGCTGCTTATCATGGAAGGAATTTGCTGTTCCTATCAGAACTGGGATGACTTAAAAATAAAATACACCCAGAAAACAAGTGCAAGACTGTGAACCAACCAGGGTACCTGACTCTGGTATATCCACCATTCCTGGGTACCTGACTCTGGTATATCCACCATTCCTGGGTACCTGACTCTGGTATAGCCACCATTCCTGGGTACCTGACTCTGGTATAGCCACCATTCCTGGGTACCTGACTCTGGTATAGCCACCATTCCTGGGTACCTGACTCTGGTATAGCCACCATTCCTGGGTACCTGACTCTGGTATAGCCACCATTCCTGGGTACCTGACTCTGGTATAGCCACCATTCCTGGGTACCTGACTCTGGTATAGCCACCATTCCTGGGTACCTGACTCTGGTATAGCCACCATTCCTGGGTACCTGACTCTGGTATAGCCACCATTCCTGGGTACCTGACTCTGGTATAGCCACCATTCCTGGGTACCTGACTCTGGTATAGCCACCATTCCTGGGTACCTGACTCTGGTATAGCCACCATTCCTGGGTACCTGACTCTGGTATAGCCACCATTCCTGGGTACCTGACTCTGGTATAGCCACCATTCCTGGGTACCTGACTCTGGTATAGCCACCATTCCTGGGTACCTGACTCTGGTATAGCCACCATTCCTGGGTACCTGACTCTGGTATAGCCACCATTCCTGGGTACCTGACTCTGGTATAGCCACCATTCCTGGCTCTATTTCTCTCATTCTTCCTTCTCTTTTTTCTTTCAAGACAGGTTCTCTCTATGTAGACCAGGCTAACCTGGAATTCAAAGCAGTTCTCCAGCCTCAGTTACCCAGGTGCTGAGAACCACAACTCGCTTTTTTTCTTCTTTATTTCTTTTCTTCTTCCCTCCCCCCTTTTTTTAATTCTTTAACTTTATGTGCATTGGTATGAAGTTACAGACAGTTGTGAGCTGCCATGTGGGTACTAGGAATTGAACCTGGGTCCTTTGAAAGAACAGCCAGTGCTCTAACTACTGAGCCATCTCTCTGCCACCTGTTCTTTTTGACACAGTGTCTCATTATGTAGCCCAGGCTGCCTCTAACTCAGTCCTCCAGCCTTAACCTCCGCATGCTAGGATTAACCAGCACACACAGTTTCACTGTCTTTTCAGAAGGCTAGATGTAAACTACTTAAGAAGTTTATCACATATAAAGAGAGCAGGGATGGGCTTGCAAGAGTGTTTTTGTTATTACTGGGCCCATTTTACAAATGAAAAGACTGAGGCTTGGCGTTCTTAAGAAACTTGTTTAAAGTCACATTGCTGGCCCATAATGAAGTTGCAATTTCAGCCCAAGCCTGTCTGACTCTGAAGCCCATCGCCATAATCCTGACTCACTGAGTGTGATGGAGTCACTGAGTTACTGACTCTTTAAGGCATAGGGTGCAGTGTGCCAGCTACATAGCAGGGAAGCATGACTTTTCTTCCTCCTTCATCAGAGCAGGAAGGAAGTGCAGATGCCAGGGAGTTCATTTTACAGACAGGACTCCCGAGGAGAAGTAACTTGCTAAGGTGGTTTTGCACCCAAGCTAGGACCCACTAGGGCAGGGCCCCTAACTTCCCCACACACCGTTCAGCTCACCCTGCTGCCTCTGCTCTGTGGCTCTGCTATCCATTTCTGTCCACACTGCTGCCCCCTTGGCTCCAGTTATAGTTGAAAGGAGCCCTAAACCTACTGTCCTAAGGAGGTTTAGCATCAGTCAAGAAAAGAGCCCACTATTCTGGATCACAGCTCAGGGTGACGTTCAATACAGGTGGAAGGGAATCAGCATTCTGCACCCTTGGCTCTCACACAACTTCTGAAGTTCAGTATTTGTTTGTCCCTCCTGCACTATGGGGCAGAGGTGAAGGAGAGAGAGAAGGTTCTCATCTTTCAGAGAATGTTGCTAGCAGGGGTAGGGAGAGATGGGAGTGGCTTCCAAATAAAACTGAAGGGGAAGGGGGGATGCAGGTATCCTTCCTTTCTGGATGCATGCTTATGAGCAGCACCATATATGAGTGTGAGGCACTCCACAGGCTACCTCTGCTGAAGAAAGACAGAAAATAGTCTTCAAGCACCTTAAAGACTAATAGCATTTTCAAAAATAAACAAAAGTATTTTTATAAGAAATCAATGAGAGAAGGTGTCTTATCAAATATTTAATGAAGGAAATGATTTTTTGAAAAAAATTAATTGCTTTTATTTATTGTGTGTGTGTAGTAGATTCGGGGATTGAATTCAGGTCATCAGTCTTGACAGCAAGCACCTTTACCCTCTAAACCATCTCATATTTTATAGCTTTGGTAACTAAAGCTCAGAGAGTATAAACATGTTCAATGCCACACAGCTAGGAAAGGCAGTCATACTGACTACTTGGACCCTTGGCCTCCACACTCACCCTCCCCATCATCAGCATAGTTTCAAGTGTAGCCTAGAACCTCCACAGGTATATGTGGCTAGGTTATTGAAAATGACGTTTCAGCCAGATTAGGTGGTACCGTATGTCCATAATCTATCCGAGAGGAGACTAAGGGCTAAGGCAGAAGGATCATGAGTTTGAAGGTCACCTGGGTTGAGAAAAGTCTGTTTCAATATAGGTGAAGTTTCAGAAACATCTGAATAGGGGCAGGTGTGGCGGCATACCCTTTTAATTCCAGCACTCAGGAGGGCAGAGGCAAGTGGTGAGTTCAAGAGCCAACCTGATCTATAGAGGGAGTTCAGGATAGCCAGGGCTAAACAGAGAAACCCTGTCTAGAAAAACCAAAACTAACAAGCAAATAAATAACCCTGAATGGGATTTTCTTGGGTATTTTGTGGTGACTTCAAAGCTTGTCCCTAAATTCAGAGCACTAGATAAAATAAGTAAATGGGTTTCCCTGATAATTTTCACCTTTTAGAATAGCCTTGTAGTGAAGTTGAGGTTCTGTCTTCCATTTTTCTTGTTGTTTTTCTGTTGTTTTCTTGTTTTGTTTTAAGAGTAAGTGTTACTGTGTAGCCTCTGCAGGTCTCAAATTCATGGCCATCATCCTGTCATATTTTCCCAATTGCTGGATTAATAGGCTTATACCACAATACCCAGACTTGCCTCTTATATGCCTGTGGCACCAAAATCAATTGAGATGTCACAAGGTCTGCTCTAGCAGTAGTGCAGGAGGGTGGTCCTCCCTGAGCCAGGAATGCAACACAGAGCCTTCCTGAACCAGCAGTTTAATTCAATGCATCTATGAGACACCTACTAGACACTAACAGGACACAGATGTGCAGGGAGCAGTCAACGCCCACAATCAAAACGAGGGATGGAACAGCACAGAAAGGGCTGCAGTTGACAACATCAAGGAGGAAGGCAGCTAGACAAAAGGGAAGGAAGGAAGCTGGGTGTGGTGGTGCACACCTACAATCCCGACACTTGAGGCAGAGGCCAGAGGGTGGAGAGGCTGAGGCCAGGCTCAGCTACATAGTGAAATATTATCAAATCCCTCTCCCTCCAATAAAATACGTAAGGGAGTAAGAAAGGAAGTAATGGAGGGAAATAAGGAAGAGAGGGAGAGAAAGAGAAGGAATGAAGGAAGGGGGAGGGAGAGGAAACAAGAAGCAGGGTACAGGAGAGGACGAAGGGTGGGGTGGGGGACAAGGCAGGGATGGCTTTCAGAAATTCCTTCTTCTTAGCCATGAAGCACGAAACGGCTTAATACTCCAAGAAGGCAAGAGGGGAGTGGGAGCAGCTGGTCCAAAGTCAGAGGGACAATGGGAACTCCTCACAGTCCCATTCTGATGCTGTGTGGGTAAGAAGCAGGTGGGGACCACAGAGGAGAAAGATGGATGGGTATGTGAAAGAGGTCAGGCCAGATTCTGAAGCAGATCATGCTCATAGGAAAGAAACCAATGAGGCAGATGGGTCTGAGGAGAGCACAGGTGTTACAGTACAAACAGGCAGCCGGTACCCAGCTCCTTATTGCATAAGTCTAGGCTGGGACCCACCAGGGTGTGTAAAAGGCCAAGCAGCAGGCAAACATGGAAGAGACAGGACAGTAAGTAGAAGCCTTTAATGAGGTAAAATGTGTTTCCAGGGGCTAGGACTGTAACCCAGCTGGTGGAATGCTTGCCTAGCATGTACAAAAGCTCCAGGTTCAGTCCTAGCACTGTATATACAGGTAGTGTGTGTAGATAACACATACACACTCACAAAAACATTTAAAACAACTGGGAACCTGCCACCTTGCCCCCACTATATCCGGAGTCCATCTCCCAGAAGTCAATGCCTGGGACATGACCTGCAGACCTGCTCATACATTTCCACCACGCTCCAGGGTTTACAACACTCTCCAATCTCATTTTATCTGCTGAAAAGGCTGGCAGGGATTGTGATTCCCACACTACTGTTGAGGCGAATGACCATCAGGAAGAGAGAACACACACAACATTCGTGAAGAGAAGGGATTTGCCCAAAATATGAGGCTGGCTAGCTAGCAGGGGGGCTGTGATCAGAATCTACAGCGTCTGATTTAGAAATCAGCCCCCTTGCAGATGCCTAAGCTTTCCCGGGCAAATCTTCCTAAATAAGGAGACATTTTCCAAAGTTCTTGAAATCCATCCCTTGAAGCTCCAAAGCCTCGTTCAGTCTGGGGATCTCTTTATTGGTTTCTTTTGAATAGAGATCTTGCTAAAAGAAATTACATATGTTTCCACCGTTCCCTTGAAGAGCACCTGAAAGCTAATTTAGCCAATGACTCAGAGCCATAATTCTAACTCATTTGGAAAGCAATCATCCCCTTGGGGATTTTGAGAGCTTCAGGCTATATTGGTCAACACACCTTGTAGCCAGACACTTCTTTTTTCCTGCAGGTTGGATCTCTGCTTTTCTGGGACTTTTGCCACTTTTGTCTTGACTATGTTTTTCTCTGCTGTTTGTATGTTTGCTTCTAGTAGCCCCCTATTCCAGCTCACAATTCCAGCTGCTATTTGCTAAGGGCTGTGAAAACTGGCACATGCATTTAAAACCAGACTCGTTACAACAGTTTTGAGACAGGATTTCGCTAAGGTTAGTTGGCAACTCAAGATCTCCCTACTTCTGTGTCACTAGTTCTGAGATTACAGTCAGACGATACCACACCTAGGCTCTCCCATTGCATATAAGATTGTGTGTAAGTTTGAGGATCTGAGGAAGGGCCTGACTGAGGTTCCATTCTGTCACCTCTTTCTTTATTCTCTGCACTGAGTGACACTACTGCTTCTCTGAATAAGCCAGGCAATATACTCACTTGTTTTTGCTACCCCTTGAGTACTAGGTATCTCTCTGACCTGAAGCTTGCCAGGCGTGTTAACCCTGGAAATTGTTCTGTCTCCACCTCCCCTGCACTAGGATTATAAGTGCATGGCATACACCCAGCTTTTTCTTTTTTTCTTTTTTTCATGTGTTCTGGGAATCAATTCCAAGCCCTCATGCTTGGTAAGACAAAGGTTTTCTCGCTTAGCTATTACCTCAGACTGTCACTGACATTTTAAGTGAAATTCTACAAGGTTGGGAGCAACTACCCAACTCGTTATCAAAAGGCTGAGTAAACATGAGCCAAGAGACTATTCAGGGGATCCAGGTTGGGTGAATATCCTTTATCTGAAATGCTTGGGACTAAATCTAGAATTTTTTTCAGATTTTTAATATTTGCATACAAATAATGAGATGTTCTTAGAAATGGGACCCAAGTCTTATTATAATACTCATTTGTTACATATGCACCTTATAACACAGACTGAAGATAATTTGGTAAGATATTTTTAGTGCACTTACACTGTGTCTGTAACCAGTCACACAAGGTCAAGTGTGGAACCTTCTACTTATAGGTGTCATTATGACACTCAAAAAGGTCTTGGATACTCAGTACTCGGGAGGCAGAGACAGGCAGATATCTGTGAGCCTGGTCTGCAAGAGCTAGTTCCAGGACAGTCTCCAAAGCCACAGAGAAACCCTGTCGTGAAAAACAAAACAAAACAAAACAAAAAGGTCTTGCATAAGGGCCGGGAATTGGTGGCACACACCTTTAATCCCAGCACTTGGGAGGCAGAGGAAGGTGGATCTCTGTGAGTTTGAGGCCATACTGGTCTACAGAGTGAGTTCCAGGACAACCTTCAAAGCAATACAGAGAAACCCTGTCTTGAAAAATAAAAAAAAAATTTAAAAAGGAAAGAAAGGTTTGAAACATTTTAAATATGCAACTTCCTTCCTCCCTTCCTTCGTTGAACTTATGATGAGCCTTCTGCCTGTTTCTAGAGTGCTAAGATTACAGGTGTAAGCTACCACACCTACAAGATACCCAACTTGCATCTTAGTTTTCTTACCTATGATGAGCTATATATCTATAAAACCTATTCCAGGGACAGCTAACCTTTGTTGTTGTCACCAAAACTGTATATATGAAGGTAGTGGTTTTGCACACAGGCTCCATGGGAGATCAACCCATCTTGCTTATAAGGCCTCATCACTTAGTAACTTACCAAGTAGGTGTGGAATGACTGTCTAAGTACTTTTTTTTTTTTTTACAATGCCCTAGGGATTGAACCTAAGGCTTCAAGCATGTTAGGCAAGTGTTCCACCATACTAAATACTTTCAGTAATTCTCCAATATAGGAAACTGGAAACTGGTTCTCAGAAGCTAACCGATTTCTCCAAGGCCTAGAAAGTGTAAGGGCTGGGATTTGAATCAATATTCATGAGATTACATGACTTAAAATAGTCATGCCAAAACATAGTTACTACATGTAGGGTCCCAGGTGAGGAATCAAACAAATACTTATATGACTCTGGAGATCAAGACTGTCAAGATTGTTTAGCAGTGGGTCACTAAACTGGGTGTGGTGGCACATGCTTGTAATCCCAGCACTTGGAAAGCAACAGCAGGAGCATTGCTGTAAATCAGAGGCCATCCTGGTCTACTTACACAGTTAGTTCCAGGCCAGCTGGGCTACACAGTGAGATCTCCTATCTCAAAACTAAAACCAAAGATCACTGGGTTACTGCCACCAATGTGTTATCCAGTGCCACCAAGTGAAAATGTGCTTAGTTTTGTGGATAATGATGAAGCATGGATGATACCAGAGCTCTATGAGGAGCAGAACCCAATAGCATTTTGTACAAAAGACGTCAAGATAAGGAAATGTTAAGCAACACAGTGGTGGCGCAGACCTTTAATCCCAGCACTTGGGAGGCAGAGGCAGGAAGATCCCTGTGAGTTTGAGGCCATACTGGTCTACAGAGCGAGTTCCAGAACAGTCAAAGCTACATGGAGAAAACCCTGTCTTGAGGGGTGGGGGGTTAAAAGCTTGAACATACACAGGATGGGAAAAGTAACTAGACACCAAACAGAAACAAATGTTGAAACCCTCTACTTAGATTATAGAAATTAACTGTATATGTTGAGACAACAGTATAGTTAAACCTGAGAAGCAATAACTTACTGTAGTAGGATGGTACATCAATGATGTGATCTAATTAATATAGGAGATACTGGGAGTGGTGGTGCATACCTTTAATCTCAGTACTGAGGAGGCAGAAGGCAAGTGGATGTCTGTGAGTTTGAGGCCAGCCTGGTCTATATAGCAAGTTCTAGATCAGCAAGAGCTACACAGTGAGACCCTGCCTCAAAAATAAATAGATAACAAATATTTATGAGAGGCTAAGCTAACACAAGTGGAGTCCCTGAATCAAGGAATTCAGAGTGATTCAGGTGCTCCCACAAGGACAGACCCTGTTGCTGCCATATTTGTGACTGGCATGAATGGAGATCAGCACGGTAAAGAAATCTTACCTGCCCAGTAAAAAGGTAGTGAGGGAGTTATGGGATGGATGCTCAGTGGTGTGCTCTGACCTGGGTGGGTCCCCTCTGAGCACACTGTTTATACACTGGGGATGACAGACTTAAGGAGCAAAGTGGCAAACTAAAGCATGTATATGTGAAGACAGCGGGATGTACAGGAGGCCAAACAGGTTCAAACCTCAACTCTACCTGGCTAAAAACAATGCAAACAAACATTATCTTTTGAAGCCAACAGTCATCAAGAGAGGGAACAGAAATGTAAAATTTATATCAAAACAATTAGTATATTACATCATCATTTTAAAAAGTCAAAGCTCAAGTATGTACTGCTAAGAAATGATCTATTAGTCATATGTTTAGGTTTAAGAGAAAGTTGCAAAAGGACACACATCTCATCATTTATACACATAAGTATTTTTTAAAATATCACAAAAAGGACACATCTTCCTTTCAACTATACTAAGAGAAAAAAATCTTCTAGACATAAGCACAGTGCACTAATCAGAGGACTGACTGCCCAGATTAGGTTTGGGACTAAACAAACAGGGAAAAGTCCTTTTTCCTCTACAGGAAAGGGCACAGTTGCTGTAGACACAGTGGTTCTCGATCTGCGGGTAGAGACGCCCTTATGGTCACATGCCACACATTTACACTACAATTCGTAACAGTAGAAAAGTCACGCTATGAAGTAGCAATGAAATAGTTTTATGGGTTGGGGGTCACCATGACATAAGCAACTGTATTAAAGAGTCACAGAGCTAGGAAGGTTGAGAAGCACCGCATGGGGAGAGCAGCAGGAAACAGGACACATGGGATGGGCTACCAAATTCAGGGTGTTTGTTGTGGGGACTGACTCTTCTCAAATACTGAAAACTTGTCCTATGGACAGGATCCACTCAGGCCTGGGGCTTAGAGGCCCTGACACTTCACCCCACAGCCCTGATGTTGGCTACCTTTTTTTTTTTTTTTTTTTTTTTTGGTTTTTCCAGACAGGGTTTCTCTGGCTTTGGAGGCTGTCCTGGAACTCACTCAGCAGACCAGGCTGGCCTCGAACTCACAGAGATCCGCCTGCCTCTGCCTCCCGAGTGCTGGGATTAAAGGCATGCGCCACCAACGCCCGGCGTTGGCTACCTTTTTTATGTGGTGAAATGAAAATGCCTGGAAGAGCTGTGGCAGAGACACAATTGACAAAGAGAGACACTAAAAAAAATAAATAAATAATAAGGTGGACAATGCAGGAAGAATGAGACCCAAAGTTGATCCCTGACCTCTACCCCTGTGAGCACACAGATGCATGTGGACCTACCCCACCACACATACACCTCACACATGGCAAGATGTGAAAGTTTCATTATATAACGTAAATATTTTAGCACTGGAACAAGCAAAGTCTTGACTTATAAGAATAGAATATGTTCAGTTTTACAAATGTTCACTTTGCTTTCTCCTATTTGACTTTCATTGCAGAGAGCATAAACTGAGTCATGAGATCTTAGACTGGGAATATTCAATAAGGCAAGGCACCGGGTGAAAGGCAAGAAGAAAGCCCATGCCAGGACAGGGGAACCTGTGGATCTCTACTGAGGACAGGCCCTAAGGCCTCGGTGACTCTGTGCCCTGTCTTATAGAAAGTCAAATCACCACCATGGTACAGATGTCAAGGATGACCCCATTCCCCCATCACATTCTTTCCATTAAAATGGCCAGAGCAGCAGGAGACAACAAAGCCAAGTGACTTTTCAGGGGTCTTTATAGAGGGCTGTCTTGACTTGTTTTATCAGTTGAATGACCAAGCAAGCTCACACAGTGTTGACAGAGTTGTATCCACACTCTGGGTCTCTAGAGGCAGGCCCCAGCACTCAGCACCCACTTGGCCAAGAGCTGGGATGCCTCCGCAAACAGCTCCAGGGCCTAGCAGCAAAATGTGGAGTTGGGAAATATTTACCAGTGCTGACTGGAGTGTCTGCTTACATAAACCCAATAAGCTCACCTTCTTGAGAAAAGGAGTGAGTTTTGTGGATCTGAAGGAGAAGAGATTTTGATGACAGAGAGCAGAGCTACATGAGGAGAGGGCAGCCATTCACAGCACCTAGGCTAGAAGAGAGTAGTAGATGGGCATGTTCATTCCACTGCCCACCCTTGTAGGACTCATGCTGTGGTGTGTCTGCATAGACACCACACACACACACACACACACACGCACACACACACACACAGTAAGGAACAGTGACATTAGTGTGTAACTTGCATGCCATGGCACACATCTGGAGCCCAGAGAACAACTTGCAGAAGTCAGTTCTCTTCTTCCTTGATGTAGATCCCAAGGATTGAATGGAGGTTCCAAGGCTTGATGGCAAGTGCCCTTACCCACTGAGCCATCCTATGGGCCCAAATTTTCAAACTTATTAGGAGTTGGGCATGGTGGGACATACCCATAAATACCCAGAGTCCAGAAGATGAGGAGTTCAAGGCAAATTCATAGCAAAGTCAAAGTCAGCCTGGGCTACTTGAGATGGTCTCAAAAACAAACAAACAAAATTGACAGGGGCTCAGGAGATGATGACTCAGTGGGTGAGTACTTACTCCTCAAGTACGAGGACCTGAGTTTAAATCCCCATGCACATTTTAAAACCTGTGTGTCCCAAAAGAATGTGGTAGAGAGTAGGGCACTCGATACATTCCTCTGGCCTCTGTATGCACACATGGATGCTTCTATCTGCATATACATCTCTCTCTCTCTCTCACACACACACACACACACTCTCTCTCTCTCTCTCTCTCTCTCTCTCACATACACACTCTCCCTCTCTCTCTCTGTCTCTCTCTCTGTCTCTCTCTCACACACAAATACACAGCAAGGAAAAGTGAGATTAATATGTAACCCACTTTCAACAAGCCCTATTGATGTTTTTGGTTTCAACTACCCCCAACCCCCGGAACCAAAAGCATTGTTTTCTGAAAAGATTCAACCTAGCATTTAAACAAATACATTACATGTATTCACTTTACACATGTGCATTATGTATGTGTGTTCAGGAGTGAGTATGTATGTATGTATGCATGTATGTTTGTATGTGTGAGTGCATGTGTGAGTGCTCATCATATACCACAGCTCAAATGTGGAGGTCGGAGGACAACTTTCTGAAGTCCATTTTTCCTTTCTACCATGTGTGTCCCAGGGTTGAAAGTCACATTGTCAATCTTGGCAGCAAGCAGCTTGTACTCAAGGAGTCATTTTGCCAGCCCTATCTTTTTTAGTTTTAGTTTTTAAAGACAAGGTCTCATGTAGCCCAGGTTAGTCTCAAAGTTTCTATATAACTGAATGTTCTTGGACTCACTGACTTCATTCCCAACTGCTGGGATTATAGGTTTAGACCACATGTCTAGTTATTTCTTTAAATGCAGGCTCTCTTGGTGATGAAAAAAATAAGATATCACTTACCAAATTGATTTATGTAAATATCTCAAAAAAATCACTCGCTTAGGTGCAATGAGGCATGCTTGTGTGTTTCAGGATGGCCATATCTTTCTCTTCATTGCTCTTGTAACAGGCAGGCTAGGTTGTGTACAAGTCATAGGTAACTCAAGGGAAGATCAGCAGATAGATGGGGAGGCATGAGCAGAGCTGCCAGCTGGGCTCCAGAGCCTGTCCAAGGGCAAGCCTGAGAAGAAGGAGCTAATCGGAGGCAATGTTGCTTCAGCACTTGAAATCTAACAATACACCCATAAAGAAGAGCATTTATTTTGTCTGGACACTTTATGCTGAAGTTTATTTCATTATGTTTAATGTTATTATTCCCTTCCATTTTACAGAGGGGAAATGGAGACTTGAAGCTCATCGGTGAGCTGGTTGCCCAGCTCCTCAGAATAGAGCTCATTGGGATGCTGCCACACTGTCCTCTGCAGGACTGGACTAGAGCCTACTGTGGCAGTCCACATAACCAAGTCTATGGAACAGACAGAAAAATGCCAGGGCAGGAAAGGGGCCTATAAAGAGAAACGAAACAAGATCTGACTAGGACGGATACTCAGGGAGCAGGAGTCAAAGGAGTTTGGGGAGGGCTGTGCCATGGGATAAAAGACCTCAACGCTCCACCCCCAATCCAGGTGCAAGCTGCAGAATCCTAGAGGGCTGTGGGGGTGATGAGGATGAAGGAAACTGGTAGAACAACCTGAAAAGGGAGATAAGGGGGTCACAGTGCCTGCGACCATAGACACCGCATGGAGGAGATTGGACTAAGTTCCACTATGCCACTTCATTGCAAGGCACTTTAGAATTCTATGCCTCAGTTTCCTTCCTTAAAAATAATTTAGTTAACTTTATTTTATGTGCAGTGGTGTGAAGGCATCAAATCCACTGGAACTTGAGTTACAGACAGTTGTGAGCTGCCATGTGGGTGCTAGGAATTGAACTGGAAGAGCATCCAGTGCTCTTAACCACTGAGCCATCCCTCCAGTCCGTAGAATTCTAAGCCTCAGTTACCTTATCTATCAATGAGAATAGCAATGTTTGACTGACTCTCTCTCTCTCTCTCTCTCTCTCTCTCTCTCTCTCTCTCTCTCATGCTTTGGCCTAAGGCTGGGTAACAGCTGTTTTTTGGTTTGTTTGGTTTTTTTTTTGAGACAGGGTATATATCCCAGGTTGTTTTCCAACTTTCTATATAGCTGAGGCCAGACTTGAACTTTTGATCTTGAGTGCTGAAATTACCAGCATGCACCCACCAAACCCTGTTTACTGAGCTACCATTCCATTTTTTTTTTTTTTTTGAGACAGGGTTTCTCTGTGGCTTTGGAGGATGTCTTGGAACTAGCTCTTGTAGACCAGGCTGGTCTCTAACTCACAGAGATCCACCTGCCTCTGCCTCCTGAGTGTTGGGATTAAAGGCGTACGCCAACAACGCCTGGCCTACAACTCGATTTTTAAAAAAAAGGCACTGTCTCTTACTATGTAACTCTGAGCTTGAACTCAGAGACCAGCCTGCTCTGTCTCCTCAGTACTGGCATCAAAGGTGTTTGCCAATGTACCTGGCCACTTATTTTTGTTTAAGGCAGGGTCTCACTCCATGGCTTAGGCTGACCTCTCGGCGATCTTCTTGCCTCGGCCTCCAGTGCTGGGTTTGCAGGTTTACATGCCTAGCTTCTTTTGCACAGTCTTTCCGGAGGGCAAACCTACTCGCTTAAAGCAGTTGTCTGTAAATCATCAAGAAGGGAACACACAATGTGAGGTGGCCCGGTCTGAGTATAAACAGAGCAGACACACTGCAGCCCAGCAGATGGGCCCTGGGCGTCACAGGCATTTCAGGGGAAAGTGAAAATAGGAATATTTTCAGTTGAAGCTATAATTCCTAGAGAAATATTCTCTAAGAGATACTATGGCAATCTCCCCAGGAAGCCTTCTGCCTCAGGGCAGAGGGAAAGCCTGGCCCTGCCCCTGGCCTGTGGGCACAACATGCAAACAGGCTCTCCTCCCTGCACCCTTCTCACGCACAGCCCAGGGAGGTGGTAACTCCCAGGGCCAGGGGAACCCTCTCTGGGTGGGAATGCTTCTGTACCCCACCCTTTACCTGGCAACCCTCCATGAGCCAAAGATATGATCTCTGTTTTCCCCACTGGCAAGCCCCAGGCAGGAAAGGTCTGCAGGAGTTGGTAGGAGTGAGAAGGCTCTGTCAGTGTGGAAAAGTACAGGCCAGCAAGTGAGGGGCTTTGGGTAAGATTCAGTCAGGACATTACTGACTGGAGCCTTCTTTCTCTTTCTCTCCCTTGTTTCTCTTTCTCAAATCAGCCTGGTGTGGCGAGAAGTCAGGCAGGCCTGCCTGGCAGCTGAGGCCCTCCATGGGGAAGTTACGGAACCTCTCTGAGCTGTAGTTTCCCCGGCTCTATAATGGGAATAACGAAGCTTACCTCACTGGCTGTTGTAAGGATTAAGCAATCTCAAATAAGGTAGAACCTCCTATGAAAAGTGCCGGGTACACATCCTCCTAGGCTAGAACCCAGGCTCTCTTAGCAAGTCACTTGACCTCTTCCGGATTTATGTTCCCCACCTTAAAATGGAAATCAGTATGAAAAGGATCTGCCTCTCTGGGTTGTTATAGGTCGTTTGCCTGGTTTTTTTTTGTGGTGATGGGGCCTAGAGCTTTGTGCATGTGAGGTGAGCACTCCACCACTGAGCTATAATCCCAGCCCAGTGTAATGTTTTAATGAGCTACTGCTTGTACAGCCACTGACTTCTACAAACTAAAGGTTTAATCAAAATCAATGGCACTGACTTCTGTTATTGTTTGGAACCAAATTCAGCTCCTCTTTAAGACCCCTGTATAGGAAGGGAGACGGCTGGCCCCATGTTTAGCCTCATCAGCATCTAAGTACACAAAAGGCCACTCACTGACATCTTCCAGGAGAGCCCATATTTTTGATGCCTAGAGAATAAGGGTGGACTTTGTAAATTCCAGGCCAGCCTGGTCTACAGAGCGAGTTCCATGACAGCCAAGGCTACAAAGAAAAACCCTGTCTCAAAAAAAAAAAAGTGGGAGAAAGAGACAAAGAACAAGGGAGAAGACCTTTCTTTTCCTGCCTTCAGCCTTCATGCTGTCCATTCAATAACCTGGGTCAAGAGAACATTCCAGAATGGACCCACAAGTTAACTGCAGTATTGGGGCCTGAACGCCTAGACCTACCTCCTTACTGCATAAAGGCTCTAGTGGTTCCTGTGACTGTCCCAAGCAAATGGAGAACTCAAATGAGGCCTCCCGTTCCTGCCTGCCACTCACTACCCTACGTTCCTCTCTAAAAGAAAGGCTTGGCTTACTTGAAACAGCTGTTACCCAGCCTTAGGCCAAAGCATCAAGTATGGCTGGCAACGGGGGACAAATCTCCACCCTGCAAAAGCACACCCATTTATTGCTGCTTCCCTGTCCAAGCTTGGGGAAGCTTAGACAAGAAGATGACAGGGCCTTGTATTTGTGTTGGGAGGGGGTGGGGGTGAGGTTATGGCCTTTCTAGAAGCATCTGTAGCCTGCCCTACCTGGTCTAAGTCCAGCCAAGAAGCCATACACAGAAGGAGAAAGAGATACTGGTTCTTTCATTGGAAAGTATTAAGGGTGGATGATTATCGGCAGGCTGCTGTACGCCAGACACTCTCTTGAGTACTGTGTACATTGTATCCATCTGGCTGTACTTCTCTATCAAACCACCCTATGCAAGATGAGCAGAGCCCCAAGGTGACAGAACCATGGACTGGGAGACTCACCCGCCCAGCTTCCAACCGGGATAGTGTGGACAGTGTGGTATGGGGAATCTCTTAACACCCCCCCCCACTGCCTCAGTTTCCTCACCTATAGACTGGGGATGCTACCAGCCACCTAACAAGGTTGTAAAACACTTCTTACGAAGCCAAGCAGTGGTGGCGTACTCCTTTAATCCCAGCAGTCAGGAGGCAGAGGCAGAGGCAGAGGCATAGGCAGAGGCAGAGGCAGGTGGGTCTCTGTGAGTTCGAGACCAGCCTGGTCTACAAGAGCTAGTTTCAAAGCCACAGAGAAACCCTGTCTTGAAAAAAAAAACAAAAAACAAAAACAAAAAAACCCACTTCTTACAAGGTGTCTGGAACACAGTCAAATGCCAATGAATGATATATTATCATACACACGATGACTGTGGTGGGGAAATCACTAGAGTCACTTAATCTTGTTGATTATCTTCTGCCTGAAAACTCTGCTCCACCCCTCCCTCATCACCCAGTCAAGCCAGCTTATTCTCTGCGGAGGTGGCTCTGGCTTACTCTCCACTCAACGACTCTTTTTTTTTTTCTTGACAGGGGATTTGAGATGGGATCTCATGTAGCCTAGGCTAACCATAAATTTGCTATCTTGCTGTTGGTGACCTTGAATTTCTGATCTTTCTGCCTTCACCTTCCAAGTTCTGGGAGTTGCGGTCCAGCATCGTCCCCAAACTGGAATGGGAAAGCACCAATAAAACATGCACTTTAAGAGAGGTGAAGATTTGTGCCCTTTAGCGAGCCATGCTTGGCACTTTGGCCTGAGGCTGGGTATCAAGCTGCTCCCTGTTTATGGCCTTGGCAGCAGCCTCAGTGCTAAGTGGACTAAGCTTTGCAGACAGCAGGAAAATTAGTGTCAAGGAGGAGCAGAAGCACCCAGCATGGTGGCACACACCTTTAATCCCAGCGCTAGGGAGGCAGAAGCAGACAGAATTCTCAAGGCCAGCTTGGTCTATAGTGAGTTCCAGGACAGCCAGGGCTATACAGAGAAAAACCCTGTCTCAAAAAAGCAAAAAAATGAGAGAGAGAGAGAGAGAGAGAGAGAGAGAGAGAGAGAGAGAGAGAGAGAGAGAGAGAGAGAGAGAAGCAGAAGGACCTCCAGTGTTACCACTCTGACGCTTTTTAAGCTAGATAGCAAATTTAGTTCTAGGAGCCAGAGGCTGTGCTTTATTTCTGGGGAACCTGTTTGCATGGCCAGAGGGAGCCCCCATGTTTTGCTTCCTGCATCTCTACATAGAAGGACAACATCCAGAGGTCCATCTGGCTCTGCCTTTTGGCGCAGCAGAAGTGGCATCCCCTTGGCAGGCAGAGATCAGTTCCTTTGCTAAAGTCAGTGTGGCAGGTTGCTGGCTGTCTTAATGATGGGCAGCTCCACTCAGATTCACTGGGCAGAGTCTGAATTCTAGTTGTGTAGAGCCGTGGGGAACAGAACCAAACAAGAACCATTTGTTCATGTTACAAACAGCTTTTGCACTATCTTCAAATGCCCCACTGGACATTTGTACTGGCAAATAGCTTGTCTTTAATCACTAAATTTATACCCCAATTCCGTTTTGTATGCAAAGACAAACTATCTTTTGCCTTTCCTTCCATCCCTTTCTCCCTTCCCCTCTCTCTTTGGCAGTCTTGTGAAGGTAAGGCTAGCTCCAAACTCCAACTATGTCTGAGAATGACCCTAACCCGTGATCCTCCTGGCTATACCTCCTAAGTGCTGGGATTACGGGTGGACATCACCATGCCCAGCTCTACTGCACACTTGTGTGCGTGCATGGGAACACATCAGACATCTCCCCGAGTCACTTTCTACCATATCTTTTGATACGGGGTCTCTCACTGAACCCATCATTTGCCAATTGGCTTGACTAGTGGGCCAGAAAGCTCTGGTCCATGTGTTACATCACATATGAGGGAAACCATGCCCAGATTTTTCACTTGGGTTCTGGGGATCCAAACTCAGGTCCTGGTGTTTATAAAGTAGACAGTAAACTGACTGGAGCGATCTCCCTGGTCATTTTGCGCTTTCCCTGGTATGTTGTTTTCCGTGTTTCTGTTCTTTCTTTCTTCCTTTCTTTTCTTTTTTTCTTTCTTTTTTATTTTATTTTATTTTTTGAGATAGGGTTTCTCTGGGTAGCCCTGGAAGTTCTGGAACTTGCTCTATAGACCAAGTTGGCCTTGAACTCAAAAGATTCACCTGTTCCTGCCTCCCAGTGCTGAGATTAATAAAAGCGTGACTACCACTGTACAGCTTGTTTTTTTTTTTCTTTTTATTGGTGGTATATATCCTACAGGGCTTCACAGAAGCCAAACAGATGCTTTGTCATTAAACTACACTCTCAGGCCCAATTTCCTTTTTTTTTTTTTGTTGTTTGTTTGTTTGTTTTTTGGTTTTTTGACAGAGTTTCTCTGTGGCTTTGGAGGCTGTCCTGGAACTAGCTCTTATAGACCAGGTTGGTCTCGAACTCACAGAGATCTGCCTGTCTCTGCCTCCCGAGTGCTGGGATTAAAGGCGTGTGCCACCAACGCCCGGCCCAATTTCCTTTTTAATTAAAAACAAAAAAAATTTTTGAGACATGATCATAGTCTGTACTCTAAGCTGATTTTGAACTCACTATCCAAGCTTGTCTCACACTGGAGGTGATCACCCTATCCAGCCCCCTGAGAACTTGGATCACATGGGTGCACACGGTGCCCAGTTTCATGTTGGTGGGGACATTTTTGTTTTATTTTGCTTGAGCTTTAACAGTTTTGAAAACCATGGCTTTTGAACTGCCAATGGACGGTTCAGAACCCTGCCTGCATATGTACCTATCTTGCCCAGAGAGGTGTGAGCATACTGCCATCTCATTATTCCTTTGAGGAATGTCCCCAAGGATTCGCTCATTGAAAGCAAATTGTTTTAACTGTAGATTTCTTATTATTAAAATTAGAGAATTTTATTAATTTCTGTTTATTTGTTTTTCTAGACAGGGTTTTTCTGTGCAGCTTGGCTGTCCTGGAACTCACTCTGTAGACCAGGAAGGCCTTGAACTCACAGAGATCTGCTTGCCTCTGCCTCCCAAGTGCTAGAACATAAGGCAAATTTTATTAATTTTTTAATACAGGGTCTTACTATGCTGCCCTTGTTGGTATGGAACGTAACTATGTAAACCAGGCTGACCTTGAACTCACAGAGATCTATATGCCTATGCCTCCCAAGTGCTGAGATTACAAAGGTGAGCCATCATGCCTGGAAATTTTTTTAATTTATAACAATTTCATTTTAAGATTTTAAGGGGACTTTTAAGAATCCTATAATACTGGGTCTAATGAGGAAGCAGTTTAGAAAGAATGTAAGTGGGTATTCAGTTTGGCTCCAGTTCCTAGTTTTTCCTCTACCAGACTCTGCATGCATAATTCTGTAATTCTGGGGTCCTAGGGAGTTTGTAGTGACCATTCATCAAAACCCCATTTCCAGTACAGTGCTGCCAGGCTCCTCTGTCTGTCTTCCAATTGCTTTGCTGGGGGTGGGGTATTGTGTAATGGTATCCTGTAACCCAACTCTGCTTCAGAGAGGTGTCAAACTGTGGTTTAGCAGCTCCTCTTCTCCCTTTTATTCCTGGTACTGGGAATTGAACTCGGAGCCCTGTGCATACTAGGTAAGTACTCTACTACCGAGCTACAGTCCTAGCCCTCTCTTGGCTTTGGTTTTTGAGACAGGATCTTGCTAAGCTGTCTGGGCTAGTGTTGAACTCTCTCTATAGCCCAGGGAGACTTTACATGTGCTATCCTTCTACAGCTGGATTCCAGGCCCAGCTACTTCTTTCTTTAATCCAGAACCCATCTTGGATAATCCAGCTCCCACACAGAAGGACAGTTCTGGAATACTGCAGCATCCTTGGAGCAACCAGAGAACCTGCCATCCTCTGTTCTCAGCCTCCTGGGCCTTTCACAGGAGGTTCTGTGTTTCCTCCCCGCATGTTTGACTTCCCCTAGGAGTTGTGTCTGATCCTGGGACTTTTAAACTTAGGGATTTGCCCCATGGATATTCCTATACACAGGCTCCCCTAATGCAAGACACAGCCGGCTTCCCAACATTGGACTAGGAGTACCTGTGGGCAGGGACTGTGCTTTACTCCTTCCCCACTTCATAGCACTCACCCAAACACAGCTTTTTAGAAGTAAGCCAAATCGGCCGGGCATTGGTGGCGCACGCCTTTAATCCCAGCACTCGGGAGGCAGAGGCAGGCGGATCTCTGAGTTCGAGGCCAGCCTGATCTACAAAGTGAGTTCCAGGACAGTCTCCAAAGCTACAGAGAAACCCTGTCTCGAAAAACCACAAAAAAAAAAAAAAAAAAAGAAGTAAGCCAAACCCAGGCAGTTTTCCTTCCTTTTCTCTTTAAGCTCAACTGTTCCTGGGTGCCCTGTGGCAGGAGCCTCTTCTCCTACCCGAAGTCCCAGCTGTGCTGGTTGTGAAGCCTGGTGTTGCCACTCTGTGTCTCCCTCATGGGTCTCCCCAGAGAAGACTCTCCAGCACTCTGAGTCCCTAGAGACCTTTCCTTAAGCTGAATCTTGCTGATTTTAGAGAAGGTGCCCTACGGAGCCAATTAATTAAATACTACAAGTCAGTGTGTGTGTCTTAACAGCCAGAGACAAACTCAGTGCTATGCAGGGCAATTGCTGTGTACAAGAAGACAATGAAGTCAACAGAAGGACATAGATGAGCTACCTATAGTGTCAGTGAACCCCAAATACTGCCAAATTGGGACAACAGGAAATCCCCAGTCAATGATAGCCAGCTTGGAAGACAGGATACATTTTCCTACTTACTTCAGACTCTCTTGGTGGCTCACAGAGTTAGGGGGCTGAGTGAGGTGGCATACCTTTGTAACCCTGGAACTTCAGAGATAAAGGCGGAAGGATTTAAGACCAACCTTGGCTACATAGAGAGTACAAGGTTAGCCTAGGTTACTTGAGACACTGCCTCACACAAAACAGAATAGAAAGCCTCCAAAAGGCAGCCTCCATCCTTCTCACAAGAGCCGTACTTGTCATCTAAGCTCTCACTGGGTTCCCCTGTGTGCTACCATCAAGCCCACTTTCTATGTTGCCTCTCCCCACCTCTCGCCTCCGTGGCCCCCAAGGTCCTCTCTCTACACTCTTCTTTTTAAGCCAATGCTTTCACACCTTCACAATGCCCTTCCTTGAAAGGGGATTCTGCAGTACAAAGCTCATTACTTCCTTAACTCCCATTCAACTCTCAACAATAGATGCTTGGTATTTGCTCTCACCAAGGACTACACGGGCCAACATCACTGCCTGTCATCCTGTTCAGTCTACTATCCCACTTTTAGACTTGGGGCTCATCAGTATCTCTGCATGCTGGTCCCATCATCACAAAATCTCCCCTGCCTCCATGTGGTTCTCCTCTACTCCCTTTCGCCATCCCTTCTTGGATTCACCTACAGGCATCCAGTCTTTAGCCTGCCTCTGAAAGCTCCTTCTCACTTCCTTGAGTGAAGCCCTTCTCTCCACCCCATCTTTTCATGGAGTCAGAGTCAGGATAGCCCCAGTCCTGACCCATGTCCAGCTTGGGCTCCATTCCAAACTTCTTACCACCTATGGAGTACCTGTACCCCCTATCCCGTCATCCCTCCTCCACCTGCCACTGGATGAACCCGCCCTGGGTCTGTCTTCTTGTCCTTGGATGGCAGTCCCACCAATGCTCAGGAGGCCTTAAGGTCACATCTTACTCACCCCTCTCTTTTCCAATCCACGTCCAACCTGTCGCCCTAACACCCCTGATCATATCTCAAAGTGGATTCACTCAAATCTGGAACTCTTCATATCCAATGATGCACTAGTCACAGAAAATGCTATGGTCTATGTGTTCAGGTTCTTGTGTAAGGGGCACATGCTCATGTCACCTTTGATCTCCACAACTGCCCCATGTAACAGGGTTCATTATTCTCCCCATCTTCCAGATGAGGAGACTGAGCCACAAGGAGATAGAAGAGCATGCCCAAGGCCACACAATCATACAACAACAGAGCCAGGATCTGAGTCCAGGTGAAATGAGATGATGATACACTCAGCATCTTTGCTCTGATTCCTGCCTGTAAACTTACCCATCTCTATCCATTACAACACCATTCCAATTAACCTTTCCAGCATCAGTTCTCAATCCGTCCTCTTCCTCTTCCTCTTTCTCACCATGTGCCTCATCAGTGCTCTGCCCTTGACTGCTATTAGTTATGTTTTAAATGCTTCCTGAGTCCCTACTTCCTGAAGAAGCTCTGAGCTTCATGACCAGCACACAGAGTGTGCCACCATTCCTTACAAAAGTCTCTTTTCAGGCTGCAATTTCTCTCTCAAAAAGTGGAAGCCCAAGTCCGGCTCATTCGTGGTTTCTTAGCATAGACTATAGGAATCTTAGAGATCATTATATCCAAACCTATTCATTTTGTTCATGAGGAAACTGAGGCCCAAAAGGGAGAGGCACATGGAAGGCCAGCAACTAACAAAGGGCTGGCAACACTGGAGGCCACAACTTGCTTCCATCCAGGCATCTGACCCCTGCCTGCTACCTTCAATCCCATTGTACCTGTCCTGGAACTAAGAGGCACCTCTATTCCTGGGTCCTTTGCCTGCATACAACTATCTCCTAAAGATTACTGGCTCAGCGTGGCCACACTTAACACACAGTGGGTGACTCAACACCCCTGGTTCATGCAACTTCAGAACTGTCATCCATCCAGCTCCAGGCTGCAACTCCTAGTTGCACCAGGTAGTCTGGGACTTTACACAGGGACTACACCAAGGACAGCAGACTTCCACTCTGGGGAGTCTGATAACATCTTGTTTGTGAGTGAGCATAACCACGCTTTCCTCCAGTCCTCTCCCCACTCCCTCTACCTCCCATTTAGTCATAATGAGGTCATCTGCAGTCTCTGCTCCCAGGCCTCTCCCCAAGGATGGTGTATATAGATGGAGAGTTGCAGAGGAGGATTCAGCAAAGGAACCAAGGGAAAATAAGTTCCAGAATCAGAGGCGTGGGTTCAAATCCTGGCCCAGCCAGTTGACCAACTGCATGACCTTTGTCAAATTGCTTAATCTCTCAGGTCCTTGCTGAAAAGGGCGTGGTTGCCTTAGAGGCAGTTTCCTCACCTGTAGAGTCAGGATAGCAACACATAATTATCTCCTGGACTGAGCAGTAGGAATGATATGAGATAAAGCGCCTGCAGCTTTGGGGATCAGTGGCTGTGGGCTGCCTTCCCTTGGGAAGTACTGAGGAAGTAGACATGAGTGCCAAGCAGGGGCTGAGGTGGAATGAAGCTCTGAATGTGTAGATACTGAGATCTGAAGGCCTTGGAGGGACTGGAGGCAGAGAAGAGGAGCCTTAAGAGGCTGTGAATAGGCATATGAGCAAAGCCCCAAGGAAGTGTGCAATGCCTACCTAGGCTGCATGCCTCTCCTTCCAACCCCCTCCCCAGATGAAAACTCGGTCTCATCTGTTCCTGTCAGTGTTACCCAGAGGCAAGACCACGCTGAAAAATGTGCAAAGGGCCAGGACCTCCATGTGGACACCTAGGCTGTCCAGCACAAGGACTTTTCAAGCTACATCACACAGGTGACCAAACACTCTGCCTGGCAGTTGGCGTGGCAGCCTTTTTTTTTTTTTTTCCTCTGAATGGATTTATTGATCACAACAAAGTTCTATATACAAAGTGACCTGGACCTTGGTGACAAAAGACTATATTCCCAGGATGCAGGACTTTGAAGCAGGAAGACCACAGGTTTGAGCCTGGGCTACACAGTTCTAGGCATTGATAAGCTGCAAATACTGGACTGCAGTGATGATCTCCAAAAAGCAAAATGACCAAAGCCCAAACAAAACAACTGTGATCCTTTTTAACTAATATCTTCGTAACTGGTTGTCATATAAGTAAGGAAGTCCACATTGGACACTAGGTGAATGGCCTAACCCCTGGAACTTTAATAGTTTCACAAGTTAACTGACACATAGGATTGAATCCCTATGACGGGTTGCTGGAGAACTGACATGAGCTGTCAAGAGGCCATTTTGTGCACTGCCACTGTGATGCCATCGTGTTTCTGGATCATAATGTTCCCATTATCCGACTCTAAACAGACCACAGGAATATCAGTGGGGTCAGAGGTTAGTTTAGCTGCTTGCTGGGCTAGAACAGATATCACTCCAGCATGCTCGTCTGACAGGGTACCACGACAGCCCAGATTAAGTCCTTGTGAATCTGTGCACAGGACTCCAACAATGGATGGATTCTTCATTGTGTCCTCCAAATGCTGCTCCAAAGTCGCTTCCATCCCGCCCCACTCCTGGATCCCGCAGCAAAGCGCTTCCTCGGCGTGGTCACCTTTTGGTGAGAGTTCACACCCTTGACTACTTATCCAAGTCTGGTGGTAGTGTGAAGTGGACCTAGGCTGAGTCAGGGTCACGAGGCCTCAACCTACTCAATATTCCTTCTGAGTTACAAAACCCTTGGACGTCCATTGAAGTTTCCTGGTTGAGTGCCCCCCCACTACCCTGCCGCTCCCTTCACCTCTTAAGGGTTGGGGAGAGTTAGTTGAGACAGGGTCTAACTCTGCACCTCAAACTGGGTTCAAACTCATAATAATCTTCCTGCCTCCCCCATGTCTGACTGGCTGGAATTTTCTCTCAGATAAGAATCTGTCTCCTATCTGACGACATTGAGCAAGAAGTTAATTCTGTAGTCTTCCTCTTGTTTTGTTTTTGTTTTTTGTTTTGTTTTGGTTTGGTTTTTTTCAAGACAGGGTTTCTCTGTGTTGTTTTGGAGGCTGTCCTGGAACTCGATCTGTAGACCAGATTGGCCTCAAACTCACAGAGATCCACCTGCCTCTGCCTCCTGAGTGCTGGGATTAAAGGTGTGGGCCTCCAACGCCCAGCTAGCCTTCCTCTTGTTATTCCAGAATTTGTTATACTGCATAGGCTGGGAGTCCTTCCTCATAGTAACCCAGATCCCTCTTTAATGGGCTACAACCCTTATTCTCCATGACAGAGGAAGAGCAGTTGGTTTTCTCAGCAGAAAGTTTCTCAGCCTTCCTAATGAACAAACTTGCCTGTCTGAGAGGTTTTGGCTTAGGTCTCTAGACTATCTTCTTTTTAACCATGAAAGATGCTTCTAGAATGAACAGCCTTTTAAGGAAATGTTATCAGTAACTTTGGATTCCCTCTTCAAACAAGAGAACACAGGAACATATGTACATTTGACCCAGCTCCTTGCCACATTTCCACCCAAGCTGGGACTAGGGTATCAAGAGTATAGGGAAGGGGCCTGGAGATCATCTGAGACCCCTACACATACACACACACACACACACACACACACACACACACACACACACACACACACACACACACACAAAACACACACATGCTTATACTTAAAGTTAACCAGCTAGAAACCAGCAGAAATGGGAGCAAACACCCAGGCTTCCTGGCCTTGTGTTTACCCCCAGCTTCCCACTGTTATCATCAGCCCAGCCTCCTGTTCCCCAACACATCTTGCCTTACTTCCCTCCTCCAGGCTTCTCATCAGCTTGTCACCTAGATGGACATGTCATTTCAACTTTCTCTCTAGCCATTTCCATTGATTTCTCTGTTATCTTCCAACCCCATGTGATTCTGTGTAAAGCCCTTCTAAAGCTAAGTCTAACTATCTACTTTGGATGCCTTCCAAAGCTCTAAGCTAGCTAGTGCCTCCATTCCCCAAGCGTGCTTACATACTCTTGTTTTGAAACAGCTGAACTTCCTGTGTAGCAAAGAATGACCTTGAATTTCTGATCTTCCTTTGTCCTTCTCTAAGATGTGAAGATTTCAGGCATATGCCACCATGTTCACTTTCTTTGGTACTACAGAACCAAAGGCCTCCTGCATGCTGGGCAAGCACTGTACACCCCCAGCCACCAAGCTGCTTCTCCAGCCCCTGAGTGCTCCTGTCTGAATGCTTCTTTCCCTGCCTCGGCCTCCATCATCTTGCTTTCAGTCAAGAGTTATGGAAGAACAGCCACCTTGTTCCTTGGGGCTCTGTAGCCTCCTCTCCGCCATCAGATAGTCCATCATAGATCCAATGAGGCTCAGGCAATACCTGGGGAGCTGAAGCTCTGCTGGTATTTATCCCAACTACAGACACAATAGAATTCATCCAAAAGCTGCCCCACTGATCAGAGCTCTCTAGAAGGGAGACTCCAACTCTGGATCATGGTGGTGACAAGGAGGATGGACTCCAGGTCCTTTCATCCTGAAAGCTAGATGACTGAGAATAATCACCAACACATGTTGTATTCGTCTGATGCCCCCAGACTTTACAGGATGGATGTCTTCTGACGCAAGTTCTTACCTGTCTGTTGAAATCTAAGCCATTTCGATCATTTCCTGGAAAGAGATAACAGATACATATGTATTAGTCCCCAGTGCACTCAGAAGAGAGTGACACAAAGAAAAAGGATGTTGGGAGGAGAGCCAGCTTGCCTGCTGCCATCTTCCTGTTCATCCTGTTTTCTGGAAACATGAGGGGGAAATATCCTCCAGAGGAATGGAGCAGCCAGGTAAAGAGTCACCTTGGAGGGTGGGCTGACTTGTCCAAGGTCACACAGCAAGACAGTCCCCCTAGGGATGGTGCTTTATCAAACCAACCAGAGTGTCCAATCTGTCACATAAAGCAGATGCACATCCCCAGGTGTTCTGTCCTTCACTGATAAGCAGGAGGGGCCTGATCAGCAACACTAAAGGGATTGTCCTACAGCAACACAGACAAGCAGCCCTGCCCTCTGGGTATTATGATGCCTAAATCACATCAGGTATATAGGTTGTCTGTCTTACCCCTCCAATCCCTCCCAGCTTTGTCCACTTGTATTTCTTGTTTTCTTCATCTTGTTTCCTTTCATTGTTTTAAGATAATCAAGTGTGGCAGGGCATGAGGGTCCATGCCTTTAATTACAGCATTTAAGAGGCAGAGACAGCCAGATCTGAGTTCAAGTCCAGCCTAGTCTACATATGAGTTCCAGGACAGCCAGAGCTACATACAAAAAATATCTCAAAAAAAAACAAAATAAAACAAACAAACAAACAAAAACCCCAAAATGGTCAAGTGTAGTCCAGGCCCGTCTCTTTCCTGAGGATGACTTTGAACTCCTGATCCTCCTACCTCCACCTCTTAAATGTGGATTACAGGTATGTATCCCTTCACCCAGCCTTTCTTGACAAATGTTGTACCGAAAAGGTAAAAATGTGCTTAATAGAAAAAACTGCTTGGTGCAAAAGCCTAAAATGACAGGAAGATGGCTCTACAGAGGCATAATCAACCACAGTTAATATTTGGGGATATCTTTCCCAAACATTTTTTAAATTTATTTTATGTGCATTGGTGTTTGGCCTGCAGGTATGTTTTTGTGAGGGTGTCGGCTCCCATGGAACTAGAATTACAAACAGTTGTGAGCTGCCAGGGGTTCTGGGAATTGAACCCAGGTCCTCTGGAAGAACAGCCAGTGGTCTTAACTGCTGAACATCTCTCCAGCCCCATCCCTCCCTCTTTTTTGAGGCTTGACAGTCTCACATAGCCTTGACTGACCTCAAACTTGATGTGTAGCTGAAGATGATACTGAACTCCTGATCCTCCTGCCTCTACTTCCCACGTGCTGGAATTCCAGGAATGCACAGCACCCCAGGTTTACACTATGTTGTGAGTGGAACCCAGGGCTTGGTACATGCTAATCAATTAGGCCCACTTTATAGCCTTCCCTTCTAGTTTTTCTTTGTGGTTCTTTGTGAATCTCTGTCTAGATTCTTAACTTTTTTTTCCAAGGAGTATTGAAAATGTGCTTTCATAAGGCTTTTAGAACTATGAATTTTTTCTCCTATGCTTGCAAACTTCATTTTAATCGCTGCATAAGATTCTGATATATAGACATACCATAATTTGCTTAAATATATATTAATTGATAGATAAGCTGCTTCCACTCTTTGTAGTTATATTTTTTTTTCCTTTTTGGTTTTTTGTGACAAGGGTTTCTCTGTGTAGCCCTGGCTGTTCTGGAACTCCCTTTGTAGACCAGATTGACCTCAAACTCACAGATAACCGCCTGCCTCTGTCTGTCTTCTGAGTGCTGGGATTAAAGCTGTGCTCCATCTGATTGTATACATTCTCATTTTCAGCTATCTCTCAATGGGAGAAGCTGCAATACAACCTTTGGGACCCATAGACTATTGACTCCATAAAGGTGGGGAATATTAGTATTTATTAAACACTACATTGTACATTCAGCCAAACAGTTCAGTGGGTGAAAGTGCTTGCTGCCAAACCTGATAATAATCTGAGTCCATCCCTAGATGGACAGACATGATGGAAGGAGAAAACCAGCTCCTGCAAGCTTCTCTCCGAGAGACTGGAGAGATGCTGCAGCTGTTAAGAACACTTGCTGCTTGCTCTTCCAGAGGACCCAAGTTCTGTTCCCAGCATCCACAATGGCCAGCTCACAGTCTGCCTACCATTCCACCTCCAGGGAATCAGACACCCATTTTTGGCCAATGCCAGCAAAGCGCACACACACACACTCACACACACACACACACACACACACACACTCACACTCACACACACACAGACACACACACTCACACACTCACACACACACACACAGACACACACACACACACATAAATCTTTAAAAAATGCTGTTCTCTGATCTCCACAAAGTGCCCATGACACATCCCCATGAATGAATAAATAGATGTTAAAGCCTTTTAAAAAGCGCTGTTCATTTACACCCTGGCAGTGGACTTAGAATAGACTAGAATTCCAGTGTCTGACTAAATGAATTAATAAATTCATAGGTCGCAGTTTAGCATGGCATCGAACCTTCCCTTGCCCTCCTCTCTGCAGGCCTTCTGTGCCTTGTCTTCTGTGGCTTTCTCCCTCCCTCCCTGGCAACCTGAGTTCAGCTCAGAGCCTTCACACATGTTACCACGCCCCCTCACGGTGTAGCCCTGCACAGCCTCAGTCCCTCTCCCCTAGGGAGGGCAAAATCCTCTGGACACAAGACACATACTGTTTTAAGTTCAGATTCATCTGCGTTAAGTTCTTGAGAACTTAGCACAAATCAGAGACTTGAGAAATGCCTGAGACATGGTTGAATGTGACCCAAGTGACTTCCCCAGTACCTTAACATATGCTACCCTTGGACTCGGAGGCAGTACCTTCCTGCACATTTGTTGGTCATCTCTGTGGGTTTCCCGGCTAGCAGAACAGAGTGGAGCGTGAAGGGGCTGAGGACTTGGGGTGGGGGTCGGGAGAAGTACAAGGTAGCTTGTAGCAGAAGACTATGTTGAGAGCAGCTAGGACCATAAATGAATACACAAGGGGAGTAAGTAAGAAAGGCCACACACTAACCACTGTGCTTGTGGGGGCAAACCAAAGGGAAAGGTACTTTTATTAAAAAAAAAAAAAACTCCTTGCCAGGCAGTGGTGGCATATGCACTTGGGAGGCAGAAGCAGGTGAATCTCTGTGAGTTTGAGGCCAGCCTGGTCTACAGAGCGAGTTCCAGGACAGTAAGAGTGGTTATACAGAGAAGCCCTGTCTGAAAAAACAAAACAACGACCACAAATTTTTTGTTTTAGATTTGGCTAAAGAGGGTGCTGGAGGAATGGTTCAGAGAGATTAAGAGTACTTGTTGCTTTTGCAGAGGACCTGGGTCCTATTCCCAGCACCTACACGGTGGCTCACAACCATCCTTAACCTCTAGGCACTCTGTGGTATACATTCATACACATAAAATTTAAAAACAAACATAGAAGAAGAGGAGGAGGAAGAGGAAGATGATGATTTGACAAAAGAGAGACTGTGGGGTAGCTCATTAGGTAAAAGTGCTGCTGCCAAGCCTGATGACCAGAGTTAGACCCCCCCACCATGTGCACCTACACATATACACACGTACATAAATAAGGACTTGGCAAAAGGGGCAAACTTGTCAACCCGACAAATATTTAATAAGCACACTGCAGGTGCCAGGCACTAATCTGGGCACAGCCTATCATGATAAAGAGGCAAATGTCTCCGGCCTTATGTTGGGATCTCTGGCTAGTTCCTGTTTCCAGAACTGATTGAACCACTGTTCGGGAGATGCTGGGGCCAGCCAGAGTTTCTCCCGAGATGGGGCTCCTGGCCCTGGATACTCCAGGAGAGAAGTAGATATGGGCTAAGCCTGTAGCTATTTAGTTAGGGCTCAGTTGCTCAGAGTGAGTGCCAGTTTGGTCTGTTCTTATTCTGATTCTCCTACAGAGGGGGGGGGGGGGCTTGCCCTTGGGAGACAGGGTTTCCTGCCTGGCTTCCAGTCTTGGAGAGGTGCTAGGAATACAAGGACAGGTTGGCTGAAACAAGATACCTTGGCTCAATAGAGGCATGAGGTGCATGCCTGGCGGTCACTGTGGCTTACCTCTCCAGCTCTGAATGGGGAAGCTGCCTCGTCCTTCACTTTCTGCCTGCGCGAGTTCCAGCTTCCCTCCCAGATTGCCCTGGACTTGTTTGACCTGGCAGCTGTCTCCTCCCAGCCTCCTGGGAAGGCCTGGGAAGTGGCACCTGCGAACTTCAGGTTGTGACCTGGCTCGCTGGGGCTCACCTGCTGCCCCAGTGCTCCAGTTTAGGATAAGAGAAGGGAGGTGGGTGATGTCGAAGGGCTGGGTACTGGCCCACAGACTCTTCCTAGGATGCTGGCCAACCCTTCAAGGTGTGGAGCACAGCAGGGCATTCTTGGAAGGAGTCCCAGACTTGTCACCAAAGGGCTGTAGTCCAGGCCCCAAGCTGTGTGAAGTCCTTGGTCAGAACAGGGACAAGCTGAAGCCTCGGGCTTCTCAGTGTTAAACAAGGATGTAGTACATCATCTCATCCTTCCCAGGGACAGAGGCCTGAATGACACAAAGCTGGAGACTACACGGTTTCCTTTGGGAACTCCTGGTATGTCCTGGGCCATTTCCCCACGGTGGCACCTGTGTTAGAGACTTGTTCCATGCGGACTGGAACACTCTTCTCTGCCTAGGAAGCATCTAATGAGTGTCCTTCAAGACCCAGTCTAGCGTCACATCCTCGACAAGGCAATTCCAAAGCAAGTGACTTCTGTGGCATCTCCCCACCTTTCATTTATATGCCTTAGAGTGCATGCTATGGTGCTCATTTTAATTTTCTTTTTTGGGGGGGGGCGGGGGGCAGGATTTCACATATCTCAGGGCGACCCTGAACTTGGTATATGCCAAAGGTGACCTTGAACTTCTGATCTTCCTGCCTCTACTGTGCCTGGTTTATACAGAACTAGGAATGGAACCCAAGGCTTCCTGCAGGATAGACAAGCACTCCACTCAATTAGCTACAACCTCCACCCTGTTTGCTCTTTTTTTTTTTTTGAGGCAGAGTCTTACTATATAGTTCAGGTTGTTTTTAAACTCATGATCCCCCTACCTCCGATGATGTGGGATGTCCTTCTGTATGCTGCAGATATGAGTTGCTTTTACTGGTGATAAATGAAGCTGTTTTGGCCTATGGCAGGGCAGGATATAGCTAGGCAGGAAATCCAAACAGATACAAAGAGAAAGAATGCAGCGCCAGGGAGATGCCATGTGGCTGCTGAAGGAGTAAGATGTCAGAACATTATTGGTAAGCCAAAGCCATGTGGTGATACACAGATTAGTAAAAATGGGTTAATTTAATTATGAGAGCTAGTAAGTAATATGCTTGAGCCATTGGCCAAACAATTATAATTAATATTAAGCCTGTGAGTGTTTATCCAGGAACTGGCAGGCAAGAGAGAAACCTCCATTTACACTCCATCTCCTGAGTGAGAGGATTACAGGTGTATACCACTATACCAAAGTTTTTAGAGCCAGTGGTTTGGCTTCAGTTTCCCTCACGAATGCATGAGCTCCTAGAGTTCAGGTTCATTATAATCTTCAACTCTGGACCCTGAGTGCTTAACACAGAACCTGGCATGTGGCGTGTGTTGAATGACTGTCTTAACTAATTTGAGTTACTGAGACTATTGTTAAAACGAACCTATCCAGACATAGAATCCCCAGGCATCAGCACCTTGGCAGACACAACACACACACACACACACACACACACACACACACACACACACACACACACTTCCATGGAGCCTCTTCTGTCACTTGCAGAAAAACCATAACAAAGCACATGCTGCCAGGGACATTCCTTTTAGAGTCTACACCAAAGTCTAATATCCAAAGAGAAAAACCCTTCCCGTGGTCACCTGATCCCAGAGAACTCAAGTGAGGACAAGAGGTTGGATTTCTATACAATAAAATTCAATTATTGACCAAATAGATCTATCAAAGCCAGTGTTTAATACAACAAAATGACCATTAGACTTTAATAAACAGCTTAGACAAGTAAACAGGATAGACACTGATTGCATACAATACAAAAAATGAGTGACAGCATTGGCATTAGGAAACATTCTGGTAGGCTCTAATAGAAAGCCAAAACAAACCAGACAAAATAGTAAATAGTAGACAGTGCAGGCATTTTCACAGTTTAAAAAAGTTAATGCTATAACCCAAAGACAGGGAGACTTAGAAATGGTTTAGATGGTATGCTTTATGTTACACATTTCTTTTTTCTTTTTCTTTTCTTTTCTTTTTTTTTTTTTTTTTTTTTTTTTTTTTGAGACAGGGTTTCTTTGTGTAGTCCTAGCTGTCCTAGAACTCTCTTTGTAGACCAGGCTGGCCTCCAACTCAGAGACCCACCTGCCTCTGCCATGAATGCTGGGATTAACGATGTGCACCACCATGACTAGCATGCAATAATGTATTTTTTTCGAGACAGGGTTTCTCTGTATTGTTTTGGAGCCTGTCCTGGAACTCGCTGGAACAGGCTTGGTCTCGAACTCACAGAGATCCACCTGCCTCTGCCTCCCGAGTGCTGGGATTAAAGGTGTGTGCCACCACCACCTGGCTCGCAATAATGTATTTTTAACACACAGACATTCTCATTCTTTTTTTCTCTCTCTCTCCCCATTCCCCCTTCCCCCCACTCTCCAGGTCTGGGGAAAAGGCTCCTGTCGACCTGAATTCAAACCCCTAAAAAGACAGATGTGATAGTGGCAAGCTCCTGGAGGAACAGGAGAGGGAGACAGGAGAAAAGTCATCTTCCTACCTCTCGCTACCCTGCGGGACATGTGCGTCTTCCTTCCCCTATCCCATCAGTCATTTTTAAAATTAGTAAACCACACGTTTGTTCTAATTAGGAAATTGTTTTAACAAACAAACTGGAAATCTGCTTTTCTATCAAGAGTGGAGAGTCAGTGAAAGCAGTCAAATTGCACAGATACACCCCACTTTTACAACTGCTGCTACAATGCAAATTGGGCTAAAGACTCTCGTCAACAATGCTAATAGCCAGTGTCAAACTGGAATAGAAATAATCACAGCTGATACACTTGGCAATTAAATACTCAAGTGGCATATTTTAAGACACTTGACCACCAAAACTACCACAAGAATTAAAATGAGGGTTTAGTTTTGTTAAGTGTAATAATGATAATAGGGCTTGAAAAGGAAGATGTCTTTTATGTTTTAGAGATACACACTTCCACACTTGGAGCTGAAAGTTACAATATCTATAATTTACAAGAAAATAGTCCAGCAATGGGAATGGTAGACATTTGACAGCAGCTGAGAGTAAGAGATGAATACTGGGGGGGGGGGGGGGTGATTGTATTAGCCCCTACTTTTTGTGTTTTTGAAAAATATACAGTAAAAAAATTAGAAAAGTAAATAAAGCCAAATAAAATAAGGCAGAAACAAATGGCTGAAGCAACTGTGACAAAATACTAGGAAAGGACTCTCCCACTGAGTTACAGCTCCACTTTTCATTCCCTAGATAGCTTGGCTGGAATTTTTCTTGATGTGCCATCTAAGGAATGTATTAAAATCAGAATCTAACCAAGAACTTTTAGGAACTTCATCTGTTACAGACAGGACACCTCTGGGAAGAGATCAGTAGGTCTAATAATATAAGTATCTCCAGGACACAGAATTGAACCTCAAGAATAGGAAGTACGAAGTATATAGATCAGGATGGCCTCAACTTTGTGGCAATCCTCATGCCTCTGCCCCAAGTGCTGGTGTTACAAGTGTGTGTCACCAAACCTGGCTCAAAGCTGTGTGATGAACTACAATACCCATTTTTGATGGTTGGGAGGATTTACCTGTTGAAAAGCCCATTGTTCAGGCTAAGCATCAAGCTGAAATAGACCTCATTGGTTACTCCTTTGGGCTCTGTGTTTCACTATGACCACTACTTTTGCTTTGTAAAAACTGGGCTCAGGAACCCCGGCATGCATGGTAGCTCATGTCTTTAATCCCAAAACTCAAGAGGCAAAGGCAGGCAGGCCTCTGTGAGATCAAGGTTAGCCTAATCTACATAGTAAATTAGTTCCTTAACAGCCAGAGATACAAAGTGAGACCCTGTCTCAAGCAAGGTGGGTTCCAGGAGACAAGTCCTCGGGTAAAATCACAAGGGTAAAATCACAAGCCACATATGCCTGACAACCTGAGTTCAGTCCTCAGAGCCACATAAGGAGCTGGATGTCATGCTGGGCATCTGTACTCTGAGCACTCTTGTGGCGAGAGGACAGAGATAGGAGAATCACTAGCAAACTATTATGCTAGTTAGTCTGGTATAGGCTACATAGCAGAAACAAGAGAGACCCGGTCTCAGCAAGCAAGAAGTGATGCCTGAAAACTGTCTGCTAGTCTCCACGTGCACCATGGCACACACACACACACACCCCTACCCACAATCAATACATTAAAAAAAAAGTAAGAACCTATTTCATACTTGACTGGATCAGTTTGGCTAAGCACAAATGAATAAAATACCAATTATATCTTTTAAAAATACAGAGTATGGGATGGAGGGCTGGAGAGATGGCTCAGCAGTTAAAAGCACTTGTTCCTCTTGCAGAAGACCTAGGTTCTGTTTCCAGCCCCTACATGGTGGCTCACAACCATCCATGACTCCAGTTCCAGGGTATCTGATGCCCTTTTCTGACTTCTGAGGTCACTAGGCATGCACATGGTATACACACATACAGACATAAAGTGCTCATAGACATAAAATAATTAAGTCTTAAAAAAAAAAAGGCAGATAGGGCAGACATGCACCTTTAATCCCAGCACTCAGGAGGCAGAGGCAGGTGGATCTTTGTGAGTTCCAGATCAGTCCAGTCTACAGAACAAGTGTCAGGATAGGCTCCAAAGCTATACAGAGAAACCCTGTCTCAAAAAACAAACAAACAAAAAAACCCAGGGCCAGTGTGTAGTGGTATCTTGCTTTGCCGGTAAACTTGTGGTGGTGACCACATCCTAGGGGTGTGGCTTCAGGTGTGCAGATGTGCCCCCTTATAAGGTAGAGGAGGGGTTGGCTGGCTCTCTTGGGTTGCAGTAAGAGCATCAGAAGGGCAGAGACTGCATCTTCTGGAGCAGGAAGAACTTGGCAGTTATTTACTATTATTTGTGTAAGTGCTTCCCTAATAAATACCTAATCAGAGCCGGGCGTTGGTGGCGCTCGCCTTTAATCCCAGCACTCGGGAGGCAGAGGCAGGTGGATCTCTGTGAGTTCGAGGCCAGCCTGGTCTACAAAGCGAGTTCCCAGGACAGCCTCCAAGACAATACAGAGAAACCCTGTCTCGAAAAACCAAAAAAAAAAAAAAAAGTAATAATAATAAATAAATAAACAAATACCCAATCATCATTTATCTTGGGTCTGGCAGACTCATTTAAACCCTGCCTTCACCAGTGTGTTGACTCAGTAGGTAAAGAGCCTTGTACTAAGTCTGAGTTACGTCTAACCCCAGGACTTACATGGTAAAAGGAGAGAACAGATCTTTGACCTCCACACAAGTGGCAAAGTAAGCATCCCTTTCCTTAAATAAATAGTTTTTAAAAGTTTAAAATGGTGAGTTTCTAGAAAGTAAAAAATAATTAAATAATAAAATACAAATGTGATGGATATGGTGGTACAGGCCTATGGTTCCCATACTCAAAAAGTTGATACGTGAGGATCGGGAATTTAAGGTTATCCTCAGTTATGTAGCAAGTCTGAGACCAGCATGAGCTACATGAGACTATTTCACATACATACACATACACAGAGAGACAGAAAAAGACAGCGAGATGAGGTAATTCTGGAACTATTTTTCTCTTGTCCATATGACTAAAATATTTTTAATTATTATTATCTGATGTGTATTGGTGTTTGGACTGCATGTCTGTGTGAGGGAGTTGGATCCCCTGGAACTGCAGTTACAGACAGTGGTGAGCTGCCATGTATGTGCTGGGAGTTGAACCCGGGTCCTCTGGAAAAGCAAACTCCTTGGAACGTTGGCTCTTGGGCCTGCCAGGATCCTAGGGGGATTGCCCAGGTAGAGTTTTGGCTTTAGGGAAGATGATGAGGTTGATTAGTATTTCACTTTACAAATGAGGAAGCTGATTCTCAAGCATCCCTGAAACCTTCCAACTTTCAAGTCCTAGATACGTGTAGACATGACAGTGAATTTACAGCCCAGTTCAGCCTGCTCCAGAGACAATCTGCACTGCCAACAAAAGTCCACTGGGCTGACTGATGGGTCATTGCACCCATGGTGACAGAAGCTTTTAAGTGTGATCCCCCAGGAAAGATCAAAACTCTAGGTCTCTGACCTGAATGTGGTCTGACTTCCCACTCCAGCACAACTCCATTAACAGCACAAACTCGGGGAGTGTCTGAGCATTTATCCAAGGATCAGCTTAGCTTCCCAACTCTAGTATCACCTGGGTCCTACCTCCTATGCAAGACCTCATCTCTACTAAGAAGCTCTCAACAGAGTAAGATGACAGAGGCCACAGTTGAAGGCATTGGGGTTGAATAAGAAACCAACATCTGGGGCTGGAGAGGTGGCTCAGAGGTTAAGAGCACTGACTGCTCTTCCAGAGGACCTGAGTTCAATTCCCAGCAACCACATGGTGGCTCACAGCCATCTACAATTCAATCTGGTGCCCTCTTCTGACAGAACACTGTGTATGTAATAAATAAATAAATCTTAAAAAAAAAAAAAAAGAAACCAACATCTGGCTCAGTGGTGGTGACACAAGTCTTTAATCCCAGCACTCAGGAGGTAGAGGCAGGCAGATCTCTGTGAGTTCAAGACAAGTCTGGACTACAAGAGCTAGTTCCAGGACAGCCTCCAAAGTTACAGAGAAACCCTGTCTCAAAAAAACAAAAAACAAAAAACGAAAAAGAAGCCAGCATCCTAGCATGCAGACTGTAGGTGATCAAAATAGGGCAAAAAGGCACATTGAATTATTGAAACTCAGGATTCAAAAGTAGACTCTCCATAGGGCAGGGTGGTCATAATACCTAACAGATGAGAAGAAACCAAAGAGTCAGAATGCAGGAGGTGTGAGTTGTGGGCCAGCTCCTGTTTCTAGCTCTCTTCCCCTTGGCATCTGGTGAACACTAGACCAGCATGTGAGCTGTGCTGCCTGCCAGGTCTGCCCAACACCAGGAATTGGTCCCTGGAGAAGGTCTGCTCTCCCATCTCTAAACCAAGAGAGCTGACACCCAGACTGATGGGCCTCCTGTTTTGCATGGCTTTGGCAGCAATGGGATGTGATTTTGCCTGGGGAACAATTCTCTGGGTGAGGGAGGTGGAAGCCCAAACCAAGAACTGTTCCAGCAGGATTTTTCACTTCTGCCTGGTAAACAATACAAGGAGCACTGAGCAACTAGACTCGGCCTCTCCCTTTTCTGGATGGGTCTCAGCAGCTGCCCAGTATAACCCAGTAGGACTTTCAGGGACACTTTAGGAAATTATGAAGGTAGGCCCTTGGAAAGCTACACACACACACACACACACACACACACACACACACACACACACACACACACACACACACACACACACACACATTAAATAAGTAAATAAATAATTCTACTCATGGACTAGAAAGTATGGCCCAATTTTCAAGGTTTTGTCTTGGGAACAAACACGCTGTGAGTGGGCTGAGGTCATTTTCAAGACTGCTTTACATTTACTGGACTTACTGCAAATGTTCATCACCCCAGCCTTCAATCTCTCTTTGATTTGAAAATGAAAGGTTTGTAGGGTCTGGAGAGATGGCTCAGTACTTAAGAGCACTTTTCTAGATCCTCTAATGATCCTCTAGAGGACCCAAGTTCAATCCCAGCACCTACATCAAGTAGCTCACATCCACCTGTGCCTCCTGGTCCAGGGGGTTCTGACACCCAGCCTCAGAGGGCACCAACATTGACACCCACATACTCATACAGAGGCACATATGCACAATTGAAAGCAACAGAAACAAAGGTTTCTAACGACATTCCTGCCACTTTCTTTTTTAAGAGGAAATGCCTAGAAGGAACCTAAGGACAACCTTTGAAGCTGCCTGAAGAGCAAGACCCACGAGGACCCAAGATGAACTGTGAGAAGAGTGCTGTCTTAGGAATTGGGAGGTATGAGGTTCAATTTTCCATCGGTTGAGTATCCCTGGTCCAGGCAGGGTGTAGATGGTGATGAAAAGTCCTACATGTGCCCGTAACCATGTACACTGTGCCCTCACTAATGAACTTTAGTACCCTTTTTGTTTTCTCTAAAATCAATACCACAAAGCAGCCACTAATAGTCAGAATCAGTGCTTCTAAAGGAGCTACTCACTGCCTCAGGACTGGATGACCTCAAGTTCCCTTCAGAATCTCAGTGATTTTTTTTTTTTTTTTGAGGCAGGGTTTCTCCGAGGCTTTTGGAGGCTGTCCTGGAACTAGCTCTTGTAGACCAGGCTGGCCTCGAACTCACAGAGATCCGCCTGCCTCTGCCTCCCGAGTGCTGGGATTAAAGGCGTGCGCCACCAACGCCCAGCAGAGTCTCAATGATTTAAAATACCCATTTCTCTAGTCTAAAGACATGAACAATAGAACTCACAGACTTTAACAGGTAGCCTATTGAGCTACCTGATGTGTGTTCTCTGTGTGAATGCTTATAAGGTCAAACCTGAAACCTGCTGGGCATATGCTATGGGGCAAACTTAGTATCTTAGCACTCTGAAGGTGGAGGCAGGAAGGTCAGATGTTCAAGGCCAGCCTTGACTACATAGAGAGTTCCAGGCCAGCCTAGGCATTGTAAGACCCTTTCTCAAAAGAAAACTATTCTGAAGCCTACTCACCAGTTCCTTTTTCCTAAAGGTCAGAGGTGCCGATGACGTGATGCCATAGGCAAAGGAGCTTTGCTGGACCCTGCTGAACAGGACAGCATCCTCCCAGCTTCCCACTGCAACATTTTTTTGTTTTGTTTTTCTCAACGGAGTTTCTCTGTATTGCTTTGGAGGCTGTTCTGGAACTTTCTCTGTAGACCAGGCTGGCCTCCAACTCACAGAGATCAGCTTGCTTCTGCCTTCTGAGTACTGGGATTAAAGGTTTAGGGCCACCACTGCCCAGCCCTGCTGCAACTTTTCACATCACTCATTGACAAAGGAAATCCATCTCACCACAGTCTTATGATACCTTGGGAATATAGTCCCCACTCCTTCTACAACTGGGCTACGGATAGGGATTTCTGGGGTCAGCTTAGATATTGGACTCATTAGCAGGTGCTACCTGAACCCATGCATTGTCCCTGTAACTTTTCTTGGAGACACTGATGCTGAATTCATTAACAGAAGGAATCCAATTGGGCAAGATGGTCAAGGGCCCAGACGAAAGAGCATCCGGAGCTCAGGAAGGGTTTAGGGTCTCAGTTCTCTGATGCAAGGAAATAGTACCTAACAATTTAAGATTTCTCATCAAAATCTCCACTCAGAGTCTCCTGACCCTGGGGGAAAAACAGTAAAACCTGCCTTCAAAGGTAGTTGAATATGCTGTGAAATAGACCTCTATTCTAGTCATACCCCATGTGCACATATCAGTGTAGCACACTGACCATGTTTTTCTTTTTTGACCGGAGAATCTCATAGAGGTATGATGCCTGTGCTGTGTGTTCATGAGGTCAAACCTGAAACCTGAGGGACAATACCTGCCTGTAATCCTAGCACTTTGGAGGGTGGAATGAGAAAAGTCGAGTTCAAGGCCCATCTTGGATACTTAGCAAGTTCTGAGACAGACTTTAAATCCTAGACTTTGTCATTTACAGGTAAAGGCACTAAGTCCTAGAGAGGCTAGTGACTGGCTATCCAAATGCCACTGTATTACTGCCAACTGAAACTTCATTTGGAGTGACTGTAGTAACTCAAGTAGGCAAAGAGAAGTTTTAGATTTTCTGCAATTTTAAATAGCATTTACTCTTGTTGACTCTCCCATCGCTTAGCACTAGGTGGAAGAGGGCTGTTTCCTCAGATCCCTCCTTCTTCTTGCCCCTATTTCTTGAGAGATGGGGACACCCTTGATCTAGAACCAACAGAGTCCTCACAAGGGTATGGACACACACATATCCTCTCCCTCTCCCTCTCCCTTCCTCTCTCTCTGTCTCTGTCTCTCTCTCTGTCTCTCTCTCTCTGTCTGTCTCTCTCTCTCTCTCTTTCTTCCTCCCCCCCACACCCCCCCATGACCACTTAGCAGTCACTGGAACATGGTTCTAGCTCTGCAGTCCTGGACCACAGACAATCTTGATTAGGAGACAGAGTCCATAATTCTTCTAATAGAGGTGGCCCAATTGGCTATTAGGTCACATGGACACTTTGTCCTCCAGGGATGAATACTAACAAATGACATTATTAACTGGCAAGCATTGTTCTAAGTGTTTTACAAACAAACTTTGATCCTCACAGAAGCTCTAGGAGGTAGATACTATTATTAACCCCATTTTATATATGAGAAAAAATGAGCAGAAAGCCTTTAAATAATGAGCAATGACTAGTAAGCCTTTAACTAATGACCCCGAGGTCAGAGCAGGCTGAAGGAGCAGCAGAGCCCTTCCTAAGTTATTCATATCATTTAAAGAGCCTGGAAAACACTGGGCTGTGCACACCATCCCAGTGCACTAGAGCCGACCATGGCTAAAGGGAACTTCAATTTTGACATTCTTCACCTGAGGCCCAAACGCAGCCTCAAAGAGGGGGCATTGCCTGTTTAGGTGGTGTAGTGGGAAAGAAGAGTCCAGAATTCAGCAGTGCTCTCATCTCTTGGGCAAACAAACTACAGAGACTGTTTCTCAGACAATAAAAATCCAGACATGACCAGTCCTGAAGCCATCAGCATAATAATGTCAGAACCGAGAACTACTTGAGCTGACCCATGAGCTCAGGCCACCAAGAGGGTGCAGGAGGGGATGGAGACCTAGTCTGTCTTCTGGCTAGGCAGTCATAACATCCACAGGCAAGCACCCAGGGTCTGGAGAGATGGGCTGCCGGGAGTGAGCAAGCACTGGGCACGCTTCCCTTTGATAACTTTGAGCCCTTGAGCCAACATTTGCCAGCCAGCTTAACCCCTTTTGTCCACGCTTCCCTCCTCAAGAAAGCCTTAATCAGCCTCATTTGAATTTCAAATGACCTCTCCCTTCTCCCCCTCCCCGCCCCAACAGGCTTTGAGGCAGGGATATGGAAATTCACCCTGCAGTATGGAAATCATCACCCTATGCAAATGATGAGCGGGACCCCATTGTCATAGCAACCACCTGGTTTCCTCTCCTCTCTGTACCTCTTCTGGGCTCCTAGGTTTGACTTTTTCTATTCTCTTCCCTGCTTGAACAAGGGTGGGGAGTGGACAAGCCCCACTGCTGAGGGCCTTGTTGGAACTGACAGCAGGCAGGTGGGGCATCCGTACCCAAGGTCACCTGCTGGGTCAGACCTGCCAGGCCACCTGCTCTAGAGCAAACTTGGACCAGGCACACCCAGGCAAGGCCAACCATTGGTTTTTTAGTTGTTGGGTTTTTTTTTTGTTTTGTTTTGTTTTGATAAGCCAAGGATTGGGTAGGTGATTGTATATGTGTCCGTGTGTATGGGGTGGGGAGAGGTTCTAGATTCTAGGGGGATACAGTGAAACACCCCAGAAAAGGACTCAGCAGAGAGGGGGTGTGGGGGCTCCATTGTAGCAGTGTAGATGAAAGACCTTGCATGGAACCTATATGTAAAATACCATGCAAATGAGCACCTATTATTGTTTGAGTCAACAACAGTGTTTCACTGGTGCTTTTGGGAGATGCCCATAGATCTGTTTCCCAGGCGCCTGCCTTGGCACAAAGGCCTCCCCTCCCTGCCCTTAAAACCCATGACCTCCCACCAGTGAGCTCCAAGGCCTCTGGAGAATTCAGGAGGGCACACTGAATTGCTGGTGCCTTAAGTCCCTAAATACACAATCTGGCCACCTTAGAGGAAGGTCATACTTTAAACCCTGCCCTGTTCTGCCCTGGATACTTAGACACACATAAGGGAAAACTTATTTTCAGCTGGGATAATTTTATATAGCCCCCCTTTAAGTACATTCAGCTCTTGAATGGGTCCCTGTGTCCGCAAACCAGAGGCTGTCAGGAAAAGGAATGGGAGAGAACCTGGGCCTCCTCATCCCTTTCTGTTCTTGTCCTTGGCAGTGCTCCATTCTACAGCAAACAGCTTAGAAATTGGACTCATTAGCAGGTGCTACCCGAACTCATCTGCCCCTGCTGCCCCATCTTCATCTGTTTCCTGGGGAGGAGGGTTTGGTAAAGGATAAAGTGCTGCAGTGGCCTGGGCACACTATTTGGTACCCAATCTCCCTGTGTGCTGGAGGCCCTACTGGAGCCCCAACATCACCCCCCCATGTCCATCATCAAGGACACAGGAAGATGTGCCCAGGTTCCAGTGTATCTACTGCTCAAGGGGATCAAAGGCAAGATATATCCCAGTGTCTAGCTTCCTTTCTTTCCCGCATGACAGGAATAGATTTCAGTGTCTAAAGTTCTTACTATCCTTCATGTACACCCCTTGTGCTATAGTTTCTTGTTTTGGCTAACTTCAGAGTGGCTTCCGTCTCTCCTTATTTTAGGTTTCTATGCCAGGGAAATTAGAAGGTAGTAATTCACCACCCAGGCTTCCAACTGTGGCTATGTTTGCTGAAGGTCTTAGGAGAGTGGCCTACAGAGCCTGGAATTGCCTATTGGTCTCCAGCCCTTGGAGAATTGTAGCAAATAGAACAGCCACAATGGTCGCTCATACCTATGCTCTGAGAACTTCCAGCTATAGTACTGCTCATCTGCACAACCTGCAGGGGTAGCCATGGCTTACATAATCCATGAATGAGTAACTGGTGATTCTCCCTACACCATTGTCTCTTCCTATATGAAAAAGGAGCCAAAAGAAAGTTTGGCTTTTCTTTCTCTCTTTTGGTTTTTTGAGACAGGGTTTCTCTGTGTAGTCCTGATTCTCCTGGAATTCACTCTGTAGACCAGGCTGGCCTCAAACTCACAGAGATCTGCCTGCCTCTGCCTCCTGAGGGCTGGGATTAAAAGAGTGTTCCACTACCACCCAGTGGGTTTGACTTTTCTTAGGGATGGAAAATAAGTGAACAACAAAGAGAATGGGTACTTTCATTAACAGAGGCTCTCATGGTTTTGAATGTTTGCAAAGAGCATGGGGGCCAGGCAAAGAGGTCCTCTCAGAATCCTGATTCTGTCAGGAACCCATCCTGCCTCTGAAGAAGTGAGGGATGGTGAGGGATGGACCTCCAGCAGCTCAGCCCTAGAGACTAGCTACAGCCTTCTCATTGCTTTATTTCTGCAGATCCCCACCACCACCACCACAAGAAGCTGAAGTCCCAGGCACTTTCCCCATGCCTCTCAATAATAGCACATTTCCTAATTACCAACTGTATGATGGATGGTGTTTTTGTGGTGGTGTGTCCTTTTCAAGGTGTGTTCACACCCACTCTCACTTAGTCATAGGCAGGCAGGACGTGTGTGCACATGCGCTCACACACGAGTCTCCTTAGAACAGGTGTCAGGAGGAGCTTCTTTATACACAGTCCCACAGTCTTCCCTGCCCCTCAAGCAGCTCTGGGTTTCTCCTGTCCTTCCAGCCCCGAAAGACCACTTTACTAGCATAGGAACTGAAAGCTACCATCATCTCCCACAATTCCTCCCGAATGTCCTGTCTGCAACCTCACCTCTCGGGGGCAATCCTCAGCTTAGTTCCTCAGGAACTCGGGAGGGTGGATATCTGTGTGAGTTCCAGGAAGTAGCAGACCCTTCCCCAAGAGGAAATTAGTTAGTCGAGGGGCATCACTACTCTTCCTCAAAGGCCTGAAGAGACCACTAATCTCTCAATGCTTTATTGGTCCTCCCCTGGACAGATATGCCCATCATGTTTAAAGATACCCTGGAAGTTCTTTGGGCCACCAGACAACTGCCTCTTCTGGGTGGTTCTAGACTGCAGACAGATGTTAGTCATTCAATCTCACAGATAAGACAGGGATGTCTCAACTGGGAGGAATGAATGACAAAGCCCAGTATCCTCCCTCCCCTCAAGTGTGATGAATACTGGTTCCAAAGGAGGGGGGGGGGGAAGCTCTTTCTCAGACTAGATCCTCACTGATCACCAGCAGAAGCAGCTGACCCTTCGTTTCCCTCTGATCCCCAGTGTGCTGGCTCGTCTTGTGTCAAATTGCCACAAGCCAGAGAGAGCCTCAATTGAGAAAAGTCCTCCATAAGACCCAGCTGCAAGGCATTTTCTTAATTAGTTCTTTTTTTTTTTTTTTTTTTTTTTTTTTGGTTTTTCTGTGGCTTTGGAGGCTGTCCTGGAACTCGCTTGGTAGTCCAGGCTGGTATCGAACTCACAGAGATCCGCCTGCCTCTGCCTCCCAAGTGCTGGGATTAAAGGCGTGCACCACCAACGCCCGGCTTCTTAATTAGTTCTTGATGGAGGTGGACCCTGGGTCCTAGGTTCTATAAGCAAAGCCATGTGAACAAGTCAGTAAGCAGTGTCCTCCATGGTCTCTGTATCAGCTCCCGCCTTCAGGATCCTGCACTGTTTAGAGTTCCTGTCCTGACTTCCTTCAATGATGAACAGCAATATGGATGTTCACGCTGAAATAAAACCTTTCCTCCTCAACCTGCCTTTGTTTTCATTGAAGCATAGAAATCCTAACTAAGTCACCCAGCAAGCACTCTTTGGCTTCAGGCAGGGCTTTGTGTCTTGGGTTGGATCAACCTTCTGTCCTGCAAGACCGACTTTCGTGATTCAGATATCTGCCCTGATGCTGTTACTCCTCTGGTTTTCCATGGTGGGTGGCCCTTGGTCTTCCCACTAGCATCTATGGGTCACTAGAAAAGTCCAAACTTCAGTCTGTCATGTGCTGGGTAAGGGGCCTTGGGAATCTCAGCTAACATCCTTTCTCATCCCCAGCTTCAATTTTCCCATCTGCGAAATGGGATAATGACACCCACTCTCTGTGCCTCTGTTCCAGGAAGTGCTCACAGCTCATTAACAGACCCCAGCTATGCTATCCACAGCACCAGGAATCCTTGTCCTTCAAGAAAAGCTGGGGGGTGGGGGGAGCAGCAGGGACTCCAGAGGCCAGCATAGGCAGCAAAGTGAAGGTCATAGACAATGGTCATGAGCCTGCCAGCTGGGCCAGAGACTAGGAAGGAAGTCCACACAGAACAAGATGGGAGGCATTAGGAGAAGCAGTGCTGACTTAGGAGGCTTGGGAGGAAGGGGCTGTGAGTCAATGCTCAGCTCCCTGGGAAAGCCACGTGCACCTGAGAGAGGTGAAACTCACGGGAAAGCATGCTGACAGTGGACTTCACACTTCAGCCTTCCCCGATGATCTAGCCCAAAGCCTTCCTATGTGAAGAAGAAACTCAAGGTCCCTGTAGGAATGCTGGCCAAATATTCAGGTAGTTCATGGCACAGCCAGGATGAGAACCTGGTGGTATCACACAGTGTGAGTTCCAGTCGGGCTTCCGAACAAGTTAATTTTCCACTCTCAGCCACAATTTCCTTGTTGGGGAAAATAGGGCTGATCCCGTCTATGTTTATTGTAAGTCTTCAAGGAGACAATGTCCATTAAGCTTTCACATGTGGCCAGGAAGGCAAGGGGGGGCATATGCCACACTGGGTCTGTCCTTTCTTCATCCTGAAACCTTGGCTTGCCTTTCCTCTTTTGTGTTTGAGCCTACAAGTGATCAGCATGGTCAAAGGCCCAAAGGTCAGCTGCACTAGTGCCAGGAACTGTTAGTTACAGCCTGAGGGCTTTTAAAATATGGATAAGGTTATATTTTAATTATTTTTAAATAAAATTTATGTGTGAATGTTTTTTTTGTGTGTGTGTATGCACACACCACATACATGCTTGGTGGCCTCAGAAGTCAGAAGAGGGCATCAGATCCTCTAGAACTGGAGTTTCAGATGGTTGTGAACCACCATATGGATGCTGGGAACTGAATCCAAGTCCTCTGGAAGAGTAGCCAGTGCTCTTAACCACTGCACCATCTCTCCAACTCCCAATAAGACTTTTTTTTTGAGGGGGGAGGTTGAGACAGGGTTTCTCTGTGTAGCTTTGGAGCCTGTCCTGGCACTCACTCCTACAGAACTGGCCTTGAACTCACAGAGATCAGCCTGCCTCTGCCTCCCGAGTGCTAGGATTGAAGGCTTGAGCCACCAACACCAGACCAAGACTCCATTTTTATTCAACTATTGTGCTGAAAATAGGAGACAAGAGTCTGAGGCAGAGAACCTGCCTGAAGTACAAGTCAGCTGAGCTACATGAGTTTCAGACCAGTCTGGTTGCCTCAAAAACAAATAGACAAACAGACGACAGTTTTGGCTTGCCACTTAAGCATTGGGACCTAAATTGGATCCCTGGAACCGCCACAATCAAACATTGTAGCATGTTCTTGTAATCTCAGAGCTGGAACAGAGGTTCAGGCAGGAAGAGCCTAGGGATTTGCTGGCTAGCTAGCCTCGCCAATCAAGCAAACCAGTGAGAGACCCTATATTAAAACAAGGTGGTTAGTAGCTGAGGTCCTCTGGTTTCCATGTGCATGCATTTTCAAGTGTGCACACATGTCTTGGGGTATGGGTGTAGAGTACTTGCTTAGAACGCCTGAGACTCTACGTTCAAACCCCAGTGCTGCAAAATAAATAAAACGCATAAAGGTAAAGTAGCAGCAGGGAGAGAGTAATAGGAGTTAACAAAAGCAAATTGCTGGCCATAGAGCAGAAGGTAGGCTTCAGTACCTACTGTGGGACGGGAGTTGAGGGGGGCATGGAGACGGGTTCCAGAGTCTCCCATGGTTGCCAGCAAAAGAGAGAAGCTGAGGTACTGAGCATTTTGTCCTTGGCTATGCAGAAAAGGGGAAGGATGAATTGCCCGGCAGGGCTGAGAAAGCTCTCCAAGGATTTCCCGCCAACTCAGAGTGAACTGGACAATTCATTTCCTTTTCCCAAGCTCCCAGCCCTAATGCCCTAGGGGTTTCACACAATACTGTGGGTGCTCTCCAGTATACAGGGGTTTTCTAGGTCATCTTTGCTTATAGTTCCTTTAAAACCCAGAGACAAACCACCCATTAACTCATGCCCTGCTGGGGAGGTGAATGTGTCTTTTAAAAATTCAAAGGAAACCATTAAACTAAGTTGGTAACCATTGTAACTAGTAATAAGCTTTCCACACTTAAAAAAAAAAAAGTCAAAATGACTTTCCAGGAAGTTTGGTTACTTTAATTAGCTACTTTTTTTTTTCCTTGCCCTTAATTTAGGATCACCTAAGTGTTAATTCTACCACTGAGAAAAGCCCTGAAGGGGCAGATGGAAGGGCAGGAAAGGCTCTGGGGAGGTGGAAGACATCACAATCTCTCAGGAGTAGTGGGCCCACACAAAATCTTTCCTTGAGTGGTACGCAGAGCAAAACCAACTTCTGAGCTGAACCACTTGCTCGGGTGAAAGGGAAAGAGAACCCCAGGCACCTGTGGCCCTTCCCAATACTGCCCGGGACTACAGAATCACAGCGGTGATGGGGACTGGAGAGACGGCTCAGTGGTTAAGTGCCATTGGTGTTCTTACTGAGGACCTAGGTTTGCTTCCCAGTACCCAAACTCCAGCTCCAGGGGATCTGACACCTTCTTCTGACCTCCAAGGCATCAGGCACTCAGCAGACAGTGGCAAGGGGATCTCTGTGAGTTCCAGGCCAGCCTGGTCTACACATCCAGTCACAGAACAGCCAGAGAGCTGCAGAGTGAGACCTTCTCTCGAATAAACAAAATGAAAACAACAAGAAGACAGTGGCGATGGAATTTAGAGCTCAGCTAACTGTCAGCCTGCCCTCTAAGACAGAATCCCTTTCCCTCTTGTCACTTCGTGAAAAGGAGAAATGATCAAACCCGGCAGCTAGTAAGTGGCTCTGTTTGTAGCCTTTTTCCTGGCAGGTGGAGGGAGAGGCGGGAACTCAGTATGTAGCTCAGGCTGGCCTGGAACTCTCCAACTGTCCATCCTCTCATCTTAGCCTCTGCGTGTTGGTCACAGAAAAACAGAACCCTGCCAGCTTGTTATCCCAGGTCTGTTTGATCTGAAACCCTGTCCTTCAAGAGGCAAAGCTCAGGCGAGGTTGGCAACATGTCAGGATGGACTCCGAAAGTCCTAGTTTATCCCCGGATTTCCTCTCCCTTAATTCTCTTAGTACATAATTCCCACAGTCCCATATAGGAGATTAGAATTTCCCAAGTAACACACAGCACACGGACTTCCTGGCCTCCTCCTACGGGTGAAGCCTCACCTTCCTGACTCATTGTTAGGGTTCAGGTGTCTCACTGATCCCCAACTAGGTCGAGATAACTAATAGCAAAGCCCAGTTCCATTGATAAGGGTGGTCTTTTCCCATGTGAGTGCTGCCCAACTGTAGCCTGGCCAGTGGAGCCTGGGGGAACAGAGTTGGTTCCAGGAGTGGGGCAGTTTCTCTACAGTCACTACTCTGGACTCCATTTTTCTCCAGGGTAGAGCATTAGTGCAGGTACAGCCCCAGCAACCTTCTGCATGGCTCATCTCAGCTCTTTGAGATGGAAGGAAATTAAGAACTATTACCCTTCTCCATCAACCTTAGCAACACATACGACACCAACAAACTGACCAAAGTCAGGACTGCTGATGAAGCAGACCTGTAATCCCAGCTGAGGCTGAGACAGGAGGATTGTAAATTGGGGGCCAGCCTGGGCCACAGAGCAAGTTCAGGGACAACTTAGCAAAACACTGTGTAAAAATAAATAATAGCAGTAAACAAGGCTAGGAATGTAGCTCAGTGGCAGAGCTTAAGTACCTAACTTCCATGGCCAGTATGATGGGGTGGACTGCACCCTGAAATGGGTGCAACCAGCCCACACTCTTTAGTCCAGCTGTTCAGTGCAAAGCAGAACATAAAAACTGTGGCTTGCCGGGCGGTGGTGGCGCACGCCTTTAATCCCAGCACTTGGGAGGCAGAGGCAGGCGGATCTCTGTGAGTTCGAAGCCAGGTTGGACCAACAGCCTCCAAAACAATACAGAGAAACCCTGTCTCGTAAAAACAAAAACAAAAAACAAACAAACAAAAAACCTGTGGCTCTACACACACGCTACCCAAACTGTTTCTATGTTAAACTGAAGAGCAGGAAAATCTACAGCAAGTATATGCTCAAGACACCCCTCCCCATGCTCCCCCCTACTATCCTGTCTCTCATTTAGCTTCAAGAACTAGAATGTTCCAGGTCGGTTGAAAGATTTTAGTTTTAGAGGACATCGATTCTCTTCCCCTTCTCGCTTCTGTGTCTCTAATGATCCAGATGAAACACTAATTGGGGCCTTGTTGGGAGGCGATTAAAGTTATCTTTCTAGTTATCTTTCTTCAAGTTCTTTTTAATTACACTGCATTTTCGAACCAGGGCTTGGGCTATGGTGGAAACACAAGAGAAAAGAAAGAAACATCTCAATTCTTTCCTGTCTCCTCTCTTTTCTTCACAAGGCAAAATCATGTCTAGGCACCAGTCCCTCTCAGAGCTACCATACCAGCTACACACACACGCCATTCAGAAGGCCAACACTTGCACAACCGTCATTTGCTTAGTTCTGTTGAAAACCTCAGACTGGAAGCCGGGTGTGGTGGGAGCCTTCGCTGCTCCCAGCACACAAAAAGAGACACTGGAAAATCTCTGTAAATTCAAGGCCAATTACAGAGGTAGTTCTAAGACAACCCTGTCTCAAAAAAACAACCAGGCAGAAACGAACCAGGGATGGAAGACCCTGGCCTGCATGTACTAAAGACAGGTTCTCTCCAGAGCTGGCAGTACAGCCTGTTGTTTCCATGCTGTAACAGCGCATCAAGGCATGAACCACAGCCTAGTGAGATGCCTCAGTGGATAAAGAAGCCTGTGGTGCAAGCCTCAGGACCGGAGTTCCATCGCCAGGACCCACATAAAAGCAAAAGAAATTCTGCAAAGTTGTCCTCTGACCAACACTCATGCATGTGCGCACCCATGCATGCATACTACACACACATAAATAATAACAAAATAAATAAAGTCTCTTTTTCTTTATGAAACATCTACTTATACCAGCTTCCCAGGTGGCTGAGGATCTCAAGTTTGAGGCCAGCCTGAGTTACATATTAAGTTTAAGACCAGCCTGGGCAATTTAGCAAAACTTTGTCTCAAAATAAAATTAAAGAGCTGGAGTATGGCTCAGTGGTAGAGGATTTGCCTAGTACGGTAAAGCTCTGGATTTAATTTAATACACACACACACACACACAAAATGCCACTTGCCTAGCACTTGCAAAGTCCTGGGTTTGATGTCCAGCACCTTCAAGAGTGACTCTTCCCTGATAACTTTTTGTCCTTTGTTCCCAAGGCTCTGGCTTCTTCCTGGCCTGGTTTCAGAGGCTTGTTTTATCAAGGTCTATATCTATTATTCCAAGGCCCCAGACTCACGCCCTGGTATCTCCAGGGAAGGACCTCAGGGTCCAAGATGCAGCTTTGGGGTCTGAAATGCTGAACAAGAAGAGGTGCCACATGCTGGACAGTGTCTCCCCACCAGTCATCCCCAGGAGAGAATGCCTTACCTGACTCCACCTGACTGAAAGTACTGCGGGCATCCGTTGAATCTGCAACATCCCCACTCATCTTGATCTCTGCAGGGAAAACAACGCTGATTTTAATAACAGGTCACCATTTTTCTTGCTGTGACATATGTGGCTTTAACCAAACAGCGAAGATGAATGTGTAATTACCACAACCATCAGACTTTCAAATTCCTGATTCCCGAACACACAGCCATTAGAATATTCATAAGCTTGGAGGTACAAATCCCCTTCTCCTGGACCAGCTTCGCGGCCCGACCTTCCCTCCATTTCTCCACAGTTACTGCAGGGTCTCTCACCTTCTGCAACTTCCATCGCCACCCTCCATCTCCTGGGCACAGTGGCTAAAATTTAACGAGAATAAGGCTGCTCGTCCCCACCCTTAGTTTCTTTTGGAATTAATTGGGGGAATGTATCCTCTTAAAATTTCATAGAAATCCAGGTGTAGCGGCATGTGCCTATAAACCCAGTACTTAGGAGGCTAGGTCAAGAGGACCAGAACTTCCAGGCCAGTCTTGAACTTAGAGAGGAAAACTCAAAAAATTATAAAATAATGATAACTACAAATCAAACAACACTCTTTCATTCCCCATTTCTATATAACAAGGCTACCCTAGAAGGTAAGCATACTTTAACCGAAGTTTGTCCCTCTTACCTGTCTGTCCCCAATTCTGCTGCCTGTCTGTTCTCAGAAGTCAGTGTGCTGCCTGGGGAATGGAATACTACCTCCTTGCCACCCTTCTCGGAGATCTTTTGAGGCTCCTTCCTGTCTCTCTTATTCCTCCAAACTGCTCAGCCAAGAAAGCAAATCTGCTCAGGGACCTATGTCAGCCCCGGAGTGATGCTGCTGTGGCCTCTCCACTCTGCCCCATTGCAATAAATTAAACATTTACCCATAACAGATAGCTGCCGCCACCTAAGAGGCCCTAAACCTCCTCCCTGGTCAGCTGAGGGAAAGAGAGAGGCAACTTTGAACTTGCTCTCCCAGCTCCTCTCCTTATTAAACCACCCCCCAATCCAGCCGTTTAAGACAATATTTTATTCAAATTGTATGAACCCAACCCCCTCTCACTGCACCCTGTTCTCTGGGGCAGCACTTTAACTCTTACAAACCAGATAAAGTCTTGGTGAGTTAATTTGCATATGAGGCTCCTCAGCCAATCCCAGTCAAGGAGGCAGCTTTAATTTGCATCAGGTAATCAGGCAGTTGGCATTGTAGACATCCGAGGTCTGGAGATGATCAGGATGAGGAGAAAAAGTGGACCTCTGCCCCAGGAAAAGAAGAGAGAAAGCACTGCCCCTTTCTTTTTGGTATGGCACTAGTGTGTAGCTCTTAAATATGTTTACAGCTCTGCAACGAAGTGACTGTGGTACCAGGCAAAGCAGAGATGCAGACTCCAGCAAAAGCACCAGAAGTAGAGGAAGAAATAAGGAGTCCCACAGGTTTTGAGGACACTGCTTATAGGACACTGCTATACAGTGAGAGCTCTGTAGGCCCTTCTTAGATAGCCAAGCTGCATCTGGGAGGCTTTCCTTGAACCTTAGCCTTTCCTGCTGTAGATGTTAAGTTTTCGGAGGGTGTATGCATGCATGCACAGAACTAGCAGGGGGCTCTGCCACTATTCACTGGTGACTGCTTCACTTTGTCCCTGCTTGGAGCTGGGTAATGCCTAACATCCATCTGTACCCCTTCCTTTACCACAGGGATTCCTCTGCAGTGCAGAGGAAAAGCCCCAAACCAGAGCCTGCTGGGAAGGCACCAGAGGGAAAGTCTCTCTCTGCTGGCTTTGAACCTGCCTTAGCAGAGGTGGGATTCAGGACCCCAGAGCATGGGGTTGGCAGCAGACAAACCAGAGTGTAATCTGATGCCACCATTAAGTAGCCAGGGGACCCTAGCTACAAATGACAATGTGAATTTTCTCACCCAGAACCAGGGATGATGAACACACCTCCCAGCGGCATGGAAAAGATTAAATGAAATGATGAATGGAAATGAAGTGGATGCCTACTAAATGCCATTGGCTTAAACATAAGGAGTTCCAATCCTCTCTCGAATCCTGGTCGTGTCCCTTCCTTAGCCCTTCCCGATTCCCCAGGACACCTGTGACTTTCAGTCTTGTACCTCTCTAACTGTCCTTCACCAAGGAAGCCATTATAATTCTCCAGATTCCACCTTCAGAGGAAGACTGCTTGTAGGGACAGGAAAAGCTTGAGAGACAGTGAAAAAACAATGCTAACCAGAGTTGCCAAATCAACATTTAAACAGATAACTTGGTATGCGTGTTACTTAAAATAGAACTATGGTCATATTCCTGCTCCACTGAGACATCCCCAGAGCTCTCCTTATTTTGAGGCAGGGTTTCAATGTTGCCCAGGCTAGCCTTGAACTCACTTTAGCTCGTTGAGAACTTGAACTTGTGGTCTTGCTGATTTAGCCTCCCAGGAGTAGCTAGGAATACATGCCCAAACCATGAGGATGAATTAAACAGGTAGCTGAGCTGAGCCTTATCTTGCTGCCCATCACCCAACTTCCTTCTAACACCCATTCCCTCCATCACTTTAAACCAAGAAGCCTTCTCACTTGTCCTTTAAAATAAACTTAAAACTTAGACCTAATTGTGTCTAAAAGTTATTTCTAAAGACTTCCAGTGCTCCTCATGCTGCCTAGTGATAGCTTGACTCTCCAGGCAGGGGGTGGGGCTTCTTTAGGGGCAGGCAGAGTGAGATAACCTGGAAACCTTCTCAACTTAGTCCCCAGCATGTTCAGATGCTAAGAACCTGTCCTAGTTGGGTAGGAGGCTGATGCTGATGGGTGGGACGAACCCTTGGGTCTCAGCCTAAAAATGGGCCAACACCGAAACTCCCTGAGACGCTGGCAGTAACCCTTCACCTGTCGGACAGCACTGCCGGGGGTGAGTGAGAGAGGTGTGGGGTGGGGCCAGCTAGGCTGTGTTCTTATCTTAGTCTGCCTGAGTCGGCTCTCTGCCACCCTCCCTTCCCTGAGGAGGCTCAGCTGTTGAGTGTAAGCGCCCAGATACCTCATGTAGACCCCAATTTGCCTCATCTAGCACTGCCATAGAGTGAAGACAGCCTGGCTTTCCTATGGCCTGGTCAAAAGTAATTCCTCCAGCAGATTTCTGGAGACAAAGCAGCCCAAGGCAGTGCTGTCTCCAGGCAGCAGGCTGCGAATCCTCCCGGGTACAGGCTATTCTGAGCAAATGGGAGCCATACCCCTCTCTCCTCTTGTCCCTGTTCCTGTCCTAGGAGGGGATTAGACCTGCATCTTGGTTCTTTCCTCAAACACTTGCTTTTGTGGGTCCCTCTGCAAGGGGACTTCCTGGGACCCTCCAGTGCCACTTCCCGGCCAGCCAAGGATCCAATTCTTCAGGTGTAGACACTTTTCTTCTCCCTCCCTCTGCCAGGTCTTTTAGCCCAAATGGCATTCCTGAGTTCCATCTAACACGGGTCTGGGATGCTCGGCCTCCCTCCCCCAGCTGACAGAAGACCTGCAAGGCCAGACACTGCTCTGGCTGACCACGCAACCTCCGTCCCTGCTTAGCTGACTGGCTCTTTAGGACTGAGTACAGGAAGCTCCTCTCTGTCTGAGAACTCCTGTGTAACTTGCTCAGTCTCCAGGCCCCACCGTGGAAAGTTCTGTAAGAACACAGAGCAGAGGCTGTGGCAAACCCAAGCCATCAGAGCAAGAACACAGAGCTGATTCAAGGGTCCACACAGTCGTGGAGCCCTCTGAATGGGGACCCAGGAGGAAATCTATGCCCAGGTTTGTGGACCGCTATCATCCTCCTTCCACACTGATGCTACTCCAGGACACCGCCCAGGAGCCATCCCTAAGGGCCTGGGGTTGGTTATTCTAGAGGCCGCATCAGTCTTCCAGGAACAGCAGAAGGTGGGATTACTATGGTGGGACTAGCATACACCAGGTTTCTAAAGTAAAGAGAACCCTAGGCTAAAAGACCCACGGGGTAAGGAGACTATGGTGACGCAATGCAAAGAAAGGAGGGATCCCTCCCTCCACACACACAGCTGAAATGCCCTACATTCTTGGCATTAATCCAAGAATTGGGGAAGCTGAGGCAGGAGGATTAATTTGAGCTTGAGATAAATCTGAGCTACATAGCAAGACTTTGTCTTTTTTTTTTTTTTTTTTTTTTTTTTTACGAGACAAAGTTTCTCTGTATAGTTTTGGAGGCTGTCAGTCCAGCCCGGCCTCGAACTCACAGAGATCCGCCTGCCTCTGTCTCCGGAGCGCTGGGATTAAAGGCGTGCGCCACCACCGCCCGGCAACTTTGTCTTAAATAACAACGAAGACCATAATCTGAGAAAGCAAGCACAGCACAGACAGTTCCAAAGCCAGAGACCCTTTGCTTATGCCACTGACCAGTGAGCACACGTCAGAGGGGCCAAGACATGAGTGACATGGAGGAAGACGAATGACCCCGGGGAGCTGGTGAAAGCCTGGCAGGGAGGCCTTCAAGACAACTGGAGAGGTGAACCAGGTGCCACACCGAAAGGCAGGCCATGCCCCCATCCTGAGGAAGGAAGCACCCCTCCTTGGGTCGGCACACTCTGCTCACAGCAGTGAAGAGCAGGGGAGCGGCATGGCAGCTTTGAGAGGCACCACCAGCATGGGTGAGGGTTTGGCCTTCTCGTCCTCTCTCTGCTCTCTACCGGGTCCACCCAGTTCCCAGGCTGCTACCCTGCCAGGATCCGGCTGTTCTCCCTCCTCCCACTTCCCAGGCAGAAGCCTCCAGTAGACAGGGAGGTGGAAACCCCCCAGGAAGTCCCTGATCTTGGTTCTAAAGAACTCCCCACTTTCTACTGAGCCACCTTTGGACGAGACTAATTCCCATGTGAACGCCGGCCTTCCTGATAGGAAATGAGGGACGACATGCTTACCAGAGGCCTTGTCCTCAGCTACTGTCAGCTGCACTGTAGTGCTTTGGATCTAAAAACTTTCCCCAGACACTGGATGACACCCAGTTGGATGGCTCCTTCAGCCTCACCTAGTCCTTTCCTGGCAAATCCTGGGGCACCAGCCACTGGGTGCCAACATCTCTCCGCCAGCCATCCTTGCACTTAGCCCTGCTGGGAAGGAGCCATAGTGGAACTAGGCATCATGGACCCCTTGGGCCCCCACTGAGACCTGTCTGCAGGAATGGTGTGGAGAAGACCTGTTTCCAGAAGGTGTTTTGCTCTGTGGGCTGGAGAGATGGCTCAGTGGTGAAGAGAGCTGGTTGCTCTTCTGAAGGACCTGGGTTCAATTCCCAGGAACCACACGGCAGCTCACAACTGTTTGTAGTTCCAGTTCTAGGGGGATCTGACACCCTGACACAGGCATGAAGGCAAGCAAATCACCAGTGCATATAAAATAGACTTTTAAAAAGATCTGCTTTCTTCTTTCCTCCTTCTCCTCCTCACCTCCCTGCTCTTCTAGAACAATTAACACAGTCTCTGCAGCAACCCTGAAGTCCTAAAGGACAATTCCTTGGTCCCTGCACTGTGTGTGAGAAGGTGCTAGCCTTTGAGTAGCTAAATCAGGTCCAGTTTTTTTCAGTTTGATTCTGTTCCTTATTCAACACCCCAGACATCTAACCAGGACATCAGCCCTCCCCACCTCAACCCACATCACCAAGCCCAACGCTTTAGCTTAGTAGCATCCTTAGCTCAGCTATGGATAGAAGGATCGGAGAGTGAAGAGTCGGTCCTAGTCTCTCTACACCCACCTCTCATTTGTCCATTCCTGGTCTTACCGTTTCCTGGACTCATAACCCCCAGGAAAGGAGGTCATGGGATATTGGGCTCAGATGTGCCTGTCACCATTCCCTCTGGGATACAGGCCCACTGTGCACTGAGCCATAGCATAGACATGCAGACACATCTGGAACACGTGTGCTTCAAGACTCATTAGGTTCCTTGGGGTTTGCTCCACCAATTCTCCCAACACACATGGGGGCCAGTCAGACACTCCTGACACAAACACATGCTTGCACAAGTCCTCATCAATGAAGGTTCCCGCGGCATGGCATCTGCCCCAGGTGTGCCTTTGGATTTGCTCCGCCCTAACCACTTCCCCTAGGCACCCCCCATGCCCACTTTGCCTGCATTTCACACAGGTGCCGGGACACCAAACACGCAGCATGTGGATACACGTATGCACTCCCAGGTCCACACCCAAGCTGAGTGAGTGAACCACCCATCCCCTGCAACCTCCCGGGACTCCAGCACTTCAGCACACCCAAGTCCCACGCACTGTCTAATTCCCCAGATCTTGGGGCTTCAGGAACTTCATGCCCCTCTTCGTAGTTCTCCAAGGTTTCATATTCCAAACTTGCCTCTTTTACCCCCCACACCTACCTATTCTCGCCCCGGAGGACCCGCTATCCACATCGCCCTCTTTCCTGGCCTCCGGGGGTTAGTCCCCCACAGCCCCTCACACGTTGCAATGGTGTCCTCGTCCTTGGTCCCTTCCCACGCGCAGTGACACCTGTCAGAGCTCATTCCCTCCGCCCCTCACCTGTGTGCATGGGCTCCAGGTTCACCATCCTGCCCCAGGCGGGGCCAAAGCCAGCGCCCCCCCAGGTCCCTCGCGGCTGCCCCAGCCTGGTCCCCGGGGAAGCCAGGGTCTCCTTCCTCCCGCCCTCTGCCGCCTCAGCTGCCGCCACTGCGGGAGCGGCTGCCACCTCAGTCGCGCGCTCCGCTGTTCCGGCTGGGGAAGCATCCGCGGCCAGGCTTAGCACACTCCCCAGGTGAGCACGCGGCGCGGGGCGGGGGCCTCGGCCACGCCCCCTGTGGCAGGGCCCCCGCGCTTGGCCCTGGGCCCATGCAAAACAGCGATTTGCATACATGGAGCTGGGGGCCCGGAGAGGGGTGTCGAGGTGCTGCTGTGCTGTCGGGGCGGTTCCGACCCTGAGGAACACCTGTCTGTTGAGACCCCGCCTGGCAGCCCCTCCCCATCACGCCCACAACACCTCGCACTCCTGGGGTAGTTTGCCCTTTTGGGGAACCCCAGGCTTCTGCCTGGTTGGGCTCAAGAAAAGTAAGCAGTGCTACGGAGAACCCGGAAGAGTTTGGAGAAGCCAAGAGATGCCTACAATCCTCGAGTGGTCTTACAATCAATCCTCCCTTCTAACCGTTTACCACCCCTGTGGCTTGGGTCACACTGTTCACCTCCCTGATCTCATTTAAGCATCTGCAGAACGGGGCCTGTGTTAATAACTGGCATCTAGCAGGGCTAATCAGGTGACCAAACCGGGCTGGTTCCCGGTGGCTTGCCCTTGTCAGCGTAAGATCTAGATTGCAGCAGCTTCTTCTCACCCTTTCCAGATAGACAGGACTGCCCCTTTTCCCCGCTGTTACCCACTCTCACCTCCAGCCCCACGCTATGAGAGAAGGATGTGGAGAATATTTGCCAGTGCTAACAGTTGTCCTTCCAGGGATCGGATGCGACTTATCCAGAGCCCGTAATTCCCCAGTGATTGAGCCTGGACTCCGATTCCAGGGCATTCTGCATTGGAAGAAGACTTCTTACCCTTTAGGTGTCAGTTAGTGTCAGGGAGCATCCAGCTAGCTCAGAAAGCCAAGTGCAGGCAGGAGGACAGAGCCGCACTTTCCGTTTTCTTTTCAGATAGGACCCCCATCATCCGTTTCCCAGGATGCCTCTGGGTTTTTCTGCCTCTAGGCCTTTTTTTATAAAATGTTCCTTCCTCCTGAGATGTCCATTCATGATACCCTGAGTTTACTGTGCTTGCACTCTTGACTGGGCACGGTGCTGAAAAACTTTAAAGGCATCTTTAATGCCATTATTATCATTATTAATTATTATTTTGAATTGCTGCAGGTTCAAAATCAAGATGTTTCCACATGTAAAGCAAGCTCTGAGGAGCTGTATTCCCAGCCCGTTCCTGTTCTGAGTCATCCTCCCGAGCTTAAATGTAGATTAAGCCCTGTAAGTAGTACCATGATTTCTTTTTTATTTCTTTTTCTTTTCCTTTTTTTAATCCCCCCCCCCCCACTTTGGCTTTTAGAGACAGGGTTTCTCTGTGTAGCCCTGGCTGTCCTGGAACTCACTGGCCTTGAACTTAAGAGATCCACCTGCCTCTGCCTCCCGGGTGCTGGGATTAGAGTTGTGTGTGCCACCACACCCTGAAGTACTATGATTTCTATTTCACAGATGGGAACACTGAGGCTTAGGGAGTTTAACTTGCCATGTTACATAGCCCATAAACACCAAGAACAGAAACTGTTCTGAAGCAGTGCTCTGCTTTTCTCTAGCAAATGACTCAAGTGCGCCCTCTTTTTGAAGTTGGAAGTGGTCTGGTGCTGGGGAAATGGAGATGCTCTCCCCTCTATTTTTACCCTCTGCACCTGAGACTGAGCTTTGAGAATCCTGCATGCAAAGTGCTGGACAATGATTAGAACTGTTGCAGCCCGTGTGGAGGGGGGTGGTGTGGGCCCTGCTTAGCTCACTTCTTGGATTTTTGTTTTTGTTTACTGACTGGAGGCTTCGTTCTGTCGCCTTCAGGTCCTGGAACGATGTTGGGCACACGAGACATGAGAAGTGCCAAGTAAAGGAGTAGGGAGGGCATAAGTGAGTCTTCAGGGCTGGGCAAACTGCCTGTCTGAGTCAAACCCACCTGGCAAGAAGGAAGGGACTTTCTTTTTGTTCTTTCTGATCTTGGAAAGAGATTAGCAAGGACTTTTGGAGTCCAAGTGATCCTGGAAGTCTCACTCAGGACATTCCCAGCCTGTCCCTTCCTTCCCTGCACCCCATCCCTTCCTTGTTTGGCATCTTCCCTGTGCCTAAAGTTTAATCTACAACTGCACTCACCTGCCATCCCAGAGAAATGCCTGCTCCAGTCTCTAGGGAGTCCCATATCTCTATTTGCATATATTTGCATGGTCCTGTGCGCTCAGGGTCTGGTTCACCACTTCATCTAGGACCTGTTACAGTTTTCCCCACATGGAATCTCGTTGTTTTTTTCTCTGTGCTTTAGTATTCTAGAAGCCAGAGAAGTTTATATCTATGGATGTCCAATAGCTACCTAGGATTCTGATATCGGTGTGTGTGTGTGTGTGTGTGTGTGTGTAGTGTGTGTGTGTGTGTGTGTGTGTGAGTGTGTGTAATGTATGGAGCAAAAAGGAGAGCTAGACCATCCTATTCTCTCCTAGTGATCTTGTTTGATAATTGTTTCAGTTAGATGGAGCGAATTGAGACCCCACCCCCACCCATTCCCCACACAGCTGCTAGAAACCTGCTTTGAGCTTTGGCCTGGTGAGCAACATTCCCCGAGGCTTAATCCTCCTGCCTCTATTAGCAAGAGAGAAACCACCGAGAAGAGGCTGAGATAGGAGGCTGCCTGGAGGTTAAAGTGGGCAGAGGAAAGAAAGGGAGAAAGAAGGAAGGGCCGGAAATTTCAATGCCTTTGGACATCAAAAGAGTTATATGCAAATGAATGTAAATATAATGCAAATTGCCTCTCCCTCCCTCTCCCCTCTCTTTAGACCTAGAGGATCCTTTCAGAGTGTAGCCCAAGTTGGACGTCTTGGTGGTGGAATGGTGATCTCTCTGACCCCTCCCTGAGTCCTTGTGGTGTGACATCTGTCCCCTCCTTGCTTGCAGCAGAAGCTCCCCCAGGCTCCGTTTCTACTTGATTGGTTTCTCTTGCTTCAAGGCCAAAGGCTGGGGTCTGGCTTCCCTTCCCAACACTTGAGCTGGAAGTGTGAGACTCCTGAAAGGGTGGGGGTGGGGGCTGAGGGTGGCTGCCCCCAGCCTTGTTTTCTCCCTAGAGGGAAAAGTAGCCTTCTTGGCAGCTGGCCTGCTGAGCACTCCTGCTTCCTGTCTTGTCAACTGGATTGAGTTGTCAGCACTGGGAGAAGGGTGGAGAGCAAGGCATCCTGGAAGGCCACCAAGCTGCAAGTCCCTTCTAGCTCTTTCCTTCTGCCAGATGAGCTGCAGGGCCCTTAGCATGGGGCTGTGGACTGGGGTCTCTCTCTCTCTCTCTCTCTCTCTCTCTCTCTCTCTCTCTCTCTCTCTCTCTCTCTCTCTCTCTCTCCCCACCCCCCTCATCTGTCTGTCTGTCTTAAGTTCTCCAAAGCCAGCCCCACCTCAAAGAAAAACAGAAGGAAGGAAGGTAGAGGCCAGGAAGACTTCCAAGTCTGTTTTGAATAACACCGCTGAGTAAATCTGATGGCACCATTGCCAAGAGGCATATTGCAGACAGACAGAGGGGGACAGTGCCAAGGTGACAAAGTGAGAGATGTCTTGGGAACCAGGATCAAAGCAGCTGCATCCAGGGAATGAACAGAAAAGACACGGAACACACAGGGCTATGCTCTGCCCTGATGTCTTCAAAGCTGACTTACCTGCGCCCCTCTCTCAGCCTCCCTCCGCAGCCTCCTGCCAGCATCTAGCCCTCCCCCATGTCATCACGGAAATTCATAGCTCATTTTGCTCTTGAAGGTTTAGAATAATAGATAAAATGCCTTTAATGTAAAAAATAGAGGCGTAACAACGTTTTCCCCCAATCAGCTTTGGTCTTGAGCCCTGGACCTGAACTCTAACCACACCTCCCTCCTGCCGCCTGGTTCAGCCACTCCTTTCTTGGCTCTTGAAGACCAGGTGATAATCCAGGACACCTGCATTCTCAGAGCAAGTCTAGGCCCAGCGCGCCCTCTTGTGGAAGTTGGGAGTGTAACCTCTGCCCATAAAATTCCAGAAAAGGACCCCTCTGTGGCTAGGGCAACCACAACTCAGGACTCCAGTTCCAAACAAGCAGAGATATTGATGTGTGGCCTTCAAGTCCTCGACCCCCATCAAGACTTCACTGTAGATCCCAGATTGATCTAAACAGTGACAGGAGCTTTGGCCTTTGGGGGATGTCCCTCCCGAACTGTCCTCTAAAGCTAGCACACACTGTGGCTACCCTGAGCCCACTCACAGAGGAGTTAGAGGCCAGTCACGCATCCATAGCCACATGGAGCACCCACCAGAGCCACATACTAGCCCAGTAACTAGAGATGTCACAGGTTTTGGCCTCCTCTGCAAGCTCCCAGTCTCTTGAAGCTTAGGGATCATGACAGATGAGTCCTTCAACCTGTGGGAGAGACCCTAACAGGAAAGTATAAATTTGTCATGAGGGTCCACTGGGGAGGGGTGGGCCCTGCTGGGATCTGGGAGTAGACCTCAAGAAGGGCTTCTCAGAGGAAGGGACTCTAAGCTGAGACTGGTGAGCCCAGGAATAGACAGAGAAGGCCGGGACAGCGGATGGAAGGTAGGGGGAGCACAACCAAGTGCAGGGGATGGGAAGGCTTGGGGTGGGGTGATGGCCGCCCTGCTGGAGTACAGTCAATCAGCCCTCCCTAGGCAGAGGCGAGGGGGCCTGGCTTCAGCGATGCCTGCAGCTGACTGCAGCCTAGCCTGAGCCCTCCTAGGTTAGGAACTTGTGGGGAGGACAGTGCTGGTAAGAAGTCTGTCCTGTAATCCCAGTACCTGCGAATCTAAGGCAGGAGGATTGCTTCGAATTCGAAGCCAGCCTGGGCTACATAGTAAGTTCTAGTTCAACTTTGGCTACAGGGCAAGATTCTATAAGATAACAGAATGGCAGTGTGTGACTTTACTCCTAGCACTCAAGATCTTTGTGAGTTTGAGGCCAACCTGGTCTATACAGAGCTTTCCAAGACAGCCAGGAATACATTGAGAGAAGCTGTCTCAAATAAATAAATAGTAAAAATAGCAAAGATGCACTTGCTGATGCAGCAGGAGAAACAGGGCTGGGCTGCAAAGACCAATCCGTGTTTACTGTGCTTTCAGTTTTTCTTTTAGGAGCGGAAAGAGTTAAATGGTTCCAGAACTGAAAGGTAATAGGTAGGGTAGAGAAGTGAAGGGAAAAGAGAAGGGAAAATCTGGCCACACGGGGAAACTACTGAGGAATCAGGGAGGGGCCGGGGGGCTTCTATTTCCTATAAGAAGAAGGGAAAGGAGGCAGGAGCAGACTGTCTCTGTCTCTCTATCTCTCCCTGTTTTTCAAGCAGAAGCCAGAGCCAAGCAGGGAAACCATCAGCCCATAAGACAAAACCACTACTCCTGAAGATCAAAGGTCAGCCTTGCTCAGCCGAGCCTGGGTTCTGAGGTGAATTGTGATCCACTACATAGCCGGTCCCTTTTCAAATGGATGCTCATAAGGCCTGGTACAGAAGGCCTCCATGGAGTCCCTGCTGTGTGACCCTGTGTTTCCACCCACTCTGTCCTCTTCCCTTCCATGGCCATCCTCCAGGGTCCCCAGATGGGACTATGGTGATTATCAGCAGGAAGCAGAACCAACTGGGTTGCCCTTTTGTGACACTGTCTTATTTACAGGGTGCCAGTAGGTCTAAAGGGACCTGGACTAGAGGGAAGCAGGTGGCTGGTGGGCCAAGGCTGAAGAAGCAATGGAGAGAAAGGCTGTCCTAGGAATCCCAGGGTCTGAGAAGCATGGATAACGTCATATGTGGGACACTGCTGCAGTGAGAAGCTGGGGCTATGTGCCCTGACTCTAAACTTGTCCTGCCCCTACTGGCCATGGACACTTACACTGGCTGAGGTCAAAGGATGAAGAGAGCAGATGCTATGCACCCAGGGGCCAGCCTCCTGGGGCTGTCAAGGCACAAGGATGGTGGAGGGAACACTCCCCTCAGTTGATTCCTGGCTACTTGTGCTGTTGAGAATAAACCCTAAATGCTGTTTCTTGGTGATTACTCCACAGTTGCTTCATGGTAACACCAAGAGATGACAGGTATGGTAGTTTGAAGGGAAATGGACCCCATAGGCACATAGGGAGTGGCACTATCAGGAGCCGGGTCCTTGTTGGAGTAGGTGTGGCCTTGTTGGAGGAAGTGTGTCTCTAGGGGTGGGCTTTGAGATTTCAGAAACCTTAGCCAGGCCCAGTGTCTCATTCTCTTCCTGCTGCCTACCAATCCGAATATAGAACTCTCAGCTATCTCTCTAGCGCCACGTCTTCCTGCCTCCCCCCATGCTCTCTGTCATGATGATGATGATGATGATGATGGACCAAACCTCTGAACTGTAAGCCAGTCCCAATGAAATGTTCCCTCATAAGAGTTGCCAGGATCATGGCATCTATTTATAGCAATAGAAACCCTAAATAAGCCAAATGGTAGTAGTGCACATCTTTAATCCCAGCACTCAGGAGGCAGAGGCAGGGGAATATCTGAGTTTGAGGCCATCCTGGTCTACAGTGAGTTCCAGGACATTCAGAGCTACACAGAGAAACTTTGTCTTGTAAAAACTAAAACTAAGAAAGAAAGAAAGAAAGAAAGGATGGAAGAAAGGAAGGAAGGAAGGAAGACAGAAAACCTATCTAAGAGCAGCTGTCTTAGTTGGGGTTTCAATTGCTATGAAGAGACACCATGACCACTGCAACTCTTATAAAGGAAAACATTTAATTGGGGAGGTTCACTTACAATTCAGAGATTTAGTTCATTATCATCATGACAGGAAGGAAGCATGGCAGCATGTAGGCATGCATGGTTCTGGAGAAGGAGTTGAAAGTTCTTACATCTTGACTCACTGGCAACAGGAGTGGTCTAAGACACTGAGCATGACTTGAGCACATAATGAGACCTCAAACGTGCTCCCCTACATTGACACACTTCCTCCACAAGGCCACAACCCCTAATAGTGCTACTCCCTGTGAGCTTTCGGGGGGCCATTTACATTCAAACTACCACAGCAGGCAAGGTGGGATTTGGCTGGGTTCTAGATCCCAGCTGTGTGGTCAAACATCAGAGCAGGAGTTGCCTTCATGATATTTTGTAGATTCATCCTTATTAAGGAAATTATTCTTAAGGTGGGAGCAGGCCTCACCCAATTCAGGGAAGGCCTAAGAGTGAGACTGTTCGTTTCCTGAGGAAGGGAGACAATGTGAAGATCTTGGCTGAGCAGGGTGCTCTGACCACCTTGCTCTTTGCAGACTCTCCTCTGCAGCATCACCACCCAGCCAGGATTTACAGACTTGCTAATTCCTTCAAATGAGTCTCTCTTTCTCTTCTGCCCCTCTGGAGAGCCCTGGCAAGCAGCCCAGGAATGTGGGGGAAATTGGAGCACCCAGGAGTGATCAGTGAGAAGCTACATTGGAGCATCTACTACAATTCACTCCCCTATGACCTAATACTTCTTTACCGCTGGCCCTTTCGATCTCTGCCTGGCTTGTTGGAACAACCTCAGGTGAGGTGCAGCTTAGGAGTCTCCAAATAAGGAAAGGAGAGAGAGAGAGAGAGAGAGAGAGAGAGAGAGAGAGAGAGAGAGAGAGAGAGAGAGAGAGAGAGAGAGAGAGAGAGAGTGTGTGTGTGTGTGTGTGTGTGCGCGCGCGCGCGCGTGCACATGCAAGTGCTTGTGCGTAGATAGATGGGTACTGGAGGAGATTTAGTTCATTATCATCATGACAGGAAATTCAGGCTTCTGGTCTTCCTGGAACCTTCTCAGGTCAGTGAAGGGGACCAGTCAGGATCCTGCTCTGCCATCTCTAATCCCAGTGTCACTTGTGTCCCTCTTCCCCAATTTGTTCAGTGACTACTGCCACAGGGAACTGGTCCCACACTTTAGATTCCTCCTCCCTTAAAACCCGGGCCCTCTTTTATAGGTAAGCCATGTTTTTTTTTCTTGTTAGTTTATTTTTAATTCATTTTTAATTTTTAAAAAATATTTTATTTATTTATTGTGTATACAGTCTTCTGCCTGCATGCCAGCAGAGGGCACCAGATCTCATTCAAGGTGGTTGTGAGCCACTATGTGGGTGCCGGAAATTGAACTCAGGGCCTCTGGAAGAACAGTCAGTGCTCTTAACCGCTGAGCCATCTCTCCAGCCCTCATTTTTAATTTTTATATGTGTTAGTATTTGGCCTGAGTGTATGTCTGAATGAGGGAGTCAGATCATTTGGAGTTGCAGACAGTTGTGAGTTGTCATGTGGATGCTGCGAATTAAACCCAGGTCCTTTGAAAGAGCAGCCAGTGCTCTTAACCACTGAGCCATCTCTCCAGCCCCAGGAGCTAGGTTCCTGAAGGTTCAAGTTGGCCAGTCAGATAAACCCCATTGTCTTAGTCACTGTTCTTTTGCTTTGAAAAGTCACCATGACCACAGCAACTCTTTGTGTGTGTGATTTTTTTTACCTTGTTTTTATTGAACTATACATTTTCCCCCATGTCCCTTCCCTCCTCCCCTTTCCCTTTCCACCCTCCCCCATGTCCCCTGCACTCCCAATTTACTCAGGAGATCTGTCTTTTTCCCATTCCTAGGCAGATCCGTGTATATCTCTCTTAGGGTCCTCTTTGTTGCCTAGGTTCTCTGGGGTTGTGACCTGTAGGCTGGTTGTCTTTTGCTTTATGTCTAATATCCACTTTTTTTTTTTTTTAGGTTAGAAACAATCTTGTTTCACATGTCAATCCCAGCTCCCTCTCCTTCCCCTCCTTCCCCGCCCTCCCCAATAATATGCACTTAAGAGTGAGAACATATTATATTTGTCTTTCTGGGTTTGGGTTACCTCACTCAGGATGTTTTTTTCTAATTCTGTCCATTTGCCTGCAAATTTCAAGATGTCATTGTTTTTTATGGATGAGTACTCCATTAGTAAATGTATCGCAGTTTTCTCTATCCATTTTTCAGTTGAGGGACATCTAGGTTGCTTCCAGTTTCTGGCTATTACAAATAATGCTGCTATGAACATAATTGAGCAAATGTCCTTGTGATATGATTGAGCATCCTTTGGGTATATGCCCAAAAGTGATATTGCTGGGTCTTGTGGTAGATTAATTCCCATTTTCCTGAGAAACCACCATACTGAATTCCAAAGCAGCTACACAAGTTTGCACTCCCACCAGCAGTGGAGGAGTGTTCCCCTTACTCCACATCCTCTCCAGCATAAGCTGTCATCAAAGTTTTTGATATTAGTCATCTGAGATGAGTCATCTGATATAAGATGTTATCTCGGAGTTGTTTTGATCTGCATTTCTCTGATGGCTGAGGATGTTGAGCATTTCCTTAAGTGTTTTTTTAGCCATTTGAGATTCCTCTGTTGATAGTTCTTTGTTTAGATCTGTCCTTCATTTTAAATTGGATTATTTGGTCTTTTAATGTCTAGCTTCTTGAGTTCTTTGCATATTTTGGAGATCAGCCCTCTGTCAGATGTAGGCTTGGTAAAGATCTTTTCCCATTCTGTAGTCTACTGTTTTGTCTTGTTGACTACAGCATTTGCCGTACAGAAGCTTCTCAGTTTCAGGAGATCCCATTTACTCATTGTTGCTCTCAGTATCTGTGCTACTGGTGTTATATTTAAGAAGTGATCTCCTGTGCCAATGTGTTAGAGACTACTTCCCACTTCCTCTTCTATGAAGTTCAGTGTGCTTGGTTTTATGTTGAGGTCTTTGATCCATTTGGACTGATATGGATCTATTTGCATTCTTCTACATGTCAACATCCATTTATGTCAGCACCGTTTGTTGAACATGCTTTCTTTTCTCCATTTTATAGTTTTAGCTTCTTTGTCAAAAATCAGGTGTTGATATTGGGGTCTTCAATTCAATTCGATTGGTCCCCCTGTCTGTTTTTATGCCAATACCAAGCTTTTTTGTTGTTGTTGTTGTTGTTTTTTTTCTGAGACAGGGTTCTCTGTGGCTTTGGATCTGTCCTGGAACTCACTCTGTAGACCAGACTGGCCTCGAACTCACAGAGATCCACCTGCCTCTGCCCTCCAAGTCCTGGATTAAAGGTGAGCCACACCACAACCTGGCTCAGTTTGCCAGTATTTTATTGAGTATTTCTGCATCAATGTTCACCAGGGAGATTGGTGTGTAATCCTTTCCTTCTTTCTTTCTTTCTTTCTTTCTTTCTTTCTTTCTTTCTTTCTTTCTTTCTTTCTTTCTTCCCTCCTTCCTTCCTTTCTTTCTTCCTTTCTTTTGTTTTTGGTTGTTTCTTCTCAATTCTTAAAAATTTAAATTAGAAACAAGCTTGCTTCACATGTCCATCCCAGCTCTCTCTCCCTTCCCTCCTCCCCCACCCCCCACTGTAATTCTCTTTCTTAGTTGCAGCTTTGTGTGGTTTGGGAATCAGTGTATCTGTAGCCTCTTTTTTTTTTTTTTTTGTTTTTTTTTTTTGTTTTTCGAGACAGGGTTTCTCTGTGGCTTTGGAGGCTGTCCTGGAACTAGCTCTTGTAGACCAGGCTGGCCTCGAACTCACAGAGATCCGCCTGCCTCTGCCTATCTGTAGCCTCTTAAGAAGAGTCTGGCAATGTTCCTTCTGTTTCTAATGTGTGGAAGAATTTGAGAAGTATTGGCATTAGTTCTTCTTTGAAATTCTGGTAGAATTCTGCTCTGAAACCATCATCTCTGAGTTGTTTTTTGTTGGGA